>NW_023416390.1:73416639-76298457 GCF_014108235.1 Myotis myotis
GCCAACAAAGATGGCGGCCGGCAGCCACGCAGCTGAAGCGAGCAGGAGGTTTGCTTGCTCCAGTGGTGGAGGAAGCCAAGGTTCCCCGCCTGCCGCGGCCCAGTTCCAAGCTCCGGAACCAACAATGTTTCAATTATAGAAGCTAAACAAACCCCAGATATCTGCTTTCAGCCAGCTGGGTCCTCAGAGCTTAGAGCACCAGTGATGGCAACAGAGTTTCAATTATAGAAGGTAAACAAACCCAGATACCTGCTTTCAGCCAGCCAGGGCCTCAGAACTGGAGCCGGCTCTCAGCTCCAGTGATAGCCATAGAAGGTAAATAAATCCCAGAATAAAAAAAAAAAAAAAAAAAAGAGGCCGGGAGCTTCAGTCGCCTGCCAGCCTGAAAACGGCCCTCAGCCCCTCATCCAGGCTGGCCAGGCACCCCAGTGGGGACCCCCACCCCAATCCGGATCACCCTTCAGGGCAAACCAGCTAGCCCCCACCCATGCACCAGGCCTCTATCCTATATAGTAACAGGGTAATATGCAAACTGACCCTAACAGCAGAAAGACTGGGAATGACTGGTCACTATGACACACACTGACCACCACGAGGCAGATGGTCAATGGAGGAACTGACCTCTGGTGGTCAGTGCGCTCTCACAGGGGAAGCTCTGCTCAGCCACAAGCCAGGCTGATGGCTGCCAGTACAGCGGTGATGGTGGGAGCCTCTTCTGCCTCCTCAGCAGTGCTAAAGATGTCTGACTGCAGCTTAGGTCTGCTCCCCACTGGCAAATGGACATCCCCCGAGGGCTGCCGGGCTGCCAGAGGAATGTCTGATTGCCATCTTAGGTCCAATTCCCCGGGGAGCAGGCCTAAGCCAGCAAGTGGTCACCCCATAGGGTTCCCAGACTGCGAGAGGGCACAGGCTGGGCTGAGGGACCCCCTACCCCCGAGTGCACAAATTTTTGTGCACCAGGCCTCTACTATAATATATAAAGCACATAAATACATCATTGTTGATAATGCATTCTACATACATAAATGTGTGCTGAACTAACACCAGACAGAAAGCACACATAACCTTAACCTTTTCAGTCACACAAAGTTCAGCCCATATTCACATTAGCAAATACCAAATCAACCTCACATTAAACCTTAATCCAGTTTTAACCAACACATTATGCATTTAAACACCAAGCACATTACATTCAAATAACACTTTCATACCCAATCCCACTGATATTCACAAAACACACCATTTAGTACGTTTACTTATAGTTTGGAGTTAATGGAATTTTAAATGGAAAACTCATATTAATTTCTATGAGAAGAGGTGTCATGTGTAGGAATGATGCCTCACACGTCATGTCCACTCAACCTGTACTTTTTGAGTTGACACAGACCTCAGGAAATGCCTCATCTCAATGTTCTATTTTATTCCATTGCCCAGAACTCCGCATCAGCCAAGGCAATGTGCCTCAGCCCGAGTCACCCGTGGAAGCCCCAGCCAGCAGTGAGGCTGCAGGAGAAAAGTCTTCCTTCTCACAACATCCTATCGGTGTCTCCACCCCATCCAAGCGTACCCGTATTGATGAGGAGGGTAAGGAATATACAAAGGTGGGATCTGAGCTTGGTCATGAGCTGTAGCTCAGTTCCTCAGCCTGCTCCCTATTAGTTCACTTTTCCCTCAAAAACAGGAAAGGGCTTTAGGGCAGAAGGACTAGGACTAAGGCTTCTGTGGAGGGACAGGTAGAGAGTGCGCCTTCCAGAACTGGGCAAAGTCCTGCAGCACAAATCCCCAGCATACAGCACTGGGACAGCTGTGCCTGAGGTAGAGCTCAGTGATGACATAGATATGAGAGTTTCCTCAGAACCTTCCCCTCAGATGAGCACAAAATCAGATCCTCACCCACTCACACATCTGTCCTCCTCCAGACCAGGTAAGGCTCCAATTGTCCTTCTTTTCCCTTGTTCTCTTATATACACAGCCTTACTTCTCCATATGTATTTCCCATTCCCTAGCAGCATTACCTAGATGCACTCTTACCCTCATTCCTTCACACAATCATTTCCAGACTCACCCATTTACACACAAGTTCCATAAGTAATCTACTTCCCCTCACACAGATAACCTCTTTAGGTCAAACTATAGAATACTCACATGCCCTGAAGGAAATGAACTTTCATCTGTTGTGTCCCTACTAATCATATGTCACTTCATCCACCAGGCCATAAGACCTTCATAGAGCTAAACATTCTGAAAGCACATAACACACTCAGTCTCCCTGTCTCACATTAAAACAGGTACCACTCCTGCACTGTTCACATGCCCTGTCATACTACATAACAAGCATGCATTCACCGATTTGCCATTCTCTTTTAGCAACACAGAAACACTTCTAAGATATGGCCAAGAATATACATACAACTCTACAAGAACATGCGACTCAACCCCAATCTTCATTCTGATATAGTTATACCATGTAAACACCTCAGATATAGCACACCACATACAGAATTCTGAAATATCACATATATATCTATTTTTACTTCACATGGTCACATACTGCATGTGTAACCTTAACTCCTACAGTCCTTACATATATTTTCTAATCTTTTTATGTTTCAAATTTTCTTTCCTAGAAATCAAGGAGAAGCCTGTATCCCAGGACTCGGAGAAAACGGAGAACTCCTCTGACTATTCATATACCTACTTTCCTTCCCATGCACCTAATCATAACGAGCCCTTTATGTCCCCAGTACATGGGACAGATGTAAGGCCCATGAAAATTTACTATATGCATGTACAATTGAAAAGGGGTGTGGCCGTCTTATACCATACAAAGGAAGGGTGGGAGCCCCCCTCAAAAAAAATCAAAATGGAAGAAATGACCTATATTGGAAAGATCCATAAAAATGTCCCTGTCTCTCACATGTCTGAGAAGAAACACCTAATGGCCCATGAGCCCATGTTAGACAGCGGAGCCCAGGAGAACAGGGAGGAGGCTGACAGTCCAGCACAGCCTCCACCTCAGGGCGGGTATCCCAGCGCTAAGACGCCTGAGTGGCTGGTGGCCCTGGACAGCGGATTCAGGTGCATGGCCTGCTGCAGGGTATTCCCTAGCTTAAAAATCCTTCAGGACCATGTGGAGTATGGCATCAGGGAGGGCTTCAGCTGCCATGTTTTCCATAATGCCATGTCTCATCTAAAGTTCAAAGCACGTAAGAGGAGGAAGAAGGAGAAAAAAGAGAAGGCATTATTTAGACGCTAAATGACAAACATTTTGCCATGAAGACAAACTTGTACAACTAAAGAGACTGTTTTTCAGCCCCTAAAAGAGAGGATGTGAAGGTTAGACTCCACTAAGCAGGCTCATTCCCTTCAAGCAGACATAGTGTCCAACCTTTATACTCATATCTACCACCACCATCTCTACACCCTACCACCTATCTCAGCAGACAGTCCCTTTTAATACCATCCACCATTTTCCTAAAGGGCAAGAAGTCAGACCACACTATTCCAGATACTGCCTTTCCTTTCTCCAACTTTATTATATACCATCCATGAAAACACTCTTCATGCAAAAGACTGCAAACACTAAAAAATCTTGATAGTACAGATTGTAATTCTTCTCCCCTGTATTCACCCCCACATTTCTATGCAATTGGTCTTTGTTAACAAATTTACAAATTTACAAATTTTTCTATATCCCTTTCTTTAAATGAAGATAAACCTTTTTCAATATCTTCCTCTAGTGTATTCAGCAGCACCATTATGTGGCTGGAAGACAGACATTGTGAAAGTATAAAAAGGTACTGCATGGATGAAAGCAAAAGCAATTAAAATCCACCTCTAAACGTCTATGAACTTGTGGAAACACAGGTGTATATACACTCCTTATACATATGTATCCATGGGGAAGGATGAGCACACAATGAACAATTATAAGATACTCTAATATTTAGCTTAACGTGTATATATACAGGTTTCTAAAATGTCATAGTGCATATTTAAGTTTAATAACTTTAGAAGGGTGACAGCTAACAACTGTTGAAAAACACAATTTCCATTTTTATTTACATGCATGTCATTTATACTTATTTGACTTTGTATATTTTTAACTACCAATGTTAATTTTTCTCTGCCATCTTCAGAGAATATGAAACAAAAAATTAAAATTCAAAAAGTATTATTTATAATTCTCAAAACTATACGGGAAAATAGAAAATAAAATAGATCCACTTTTAAATGATCTTTAGAATTTGTAGCTTTTACCCTTTTGAAATTATTAAAGCTTAAACCTGTACTATGATATTTTGGACACCTTTATGTATACATATTAGATGATCTTGTAACTTTTCATTTTGTGCTGCATTCTTCCCCATAAAAACACATGTAAAAGAACTACATGTGCACCCATGTGTCCACAAGTACACAGAAGCTAAGAGATGGATTACAGTTGCTGTTGTTTTTATCTGAGTGTTTTTTACTTCTTCCTTTGAAAAAAGGCTCTGTTTTCTGCCAAATATGTAGGCAAGTCAGACTAGTTAAGTAAAGTCATTACTTTTCTACCTTCCTGTCATCATCCGACCCAGTTATCCCAAGTAAACATCTCTCCATGACCAATCTGTACTGATAACTCGGAAGAGTAAAACAGGAGAGGGAGAGATTGGAGATGGTGGTAGTGGTGAGTTATCCTTTGTCTGCAACTCAAATGAAGGTTTTTCCACTGCGAGCCTTGCTTCAATTCTTCTCCTTTGAAATACTGGGCTGTTTAAACTGTGACTAAGTCATTAGCCTTCCTTTACTAAGTTCAGTTAAGTTCTTGATTTTTTTTCCTCAATTAGCCTAAGCCATTTCCTATAGTTTGTAACATAAAGTTCTTTAATTAATGCAAGTTAGCTTCAACAGAATAACTTCTTCCATTTTAATAGCTGAAATGGCATAACCTAGAAAGGAGGAACACATTATATTCCTCTGACTTTATATTGAAACAGTAAGGAATATACTGGTAGTCAGTACATATACTATGTCCTTGATTAATTAGGAAAGTGCATTTGCAGATCTAGAGCCAACATTTTTATGCACCTCTACCACCACCATCTCTACAACCATCCCAGCAATATGAGCAGACGGCCCCTTTTAATACCACATAGCACAAGGCAGACCACACATCCCAGATACTGCCTTACCCTCTATCCAACTTACTATACCCCCTACCTATGCCATTCATGAGTATATGCATGATGCAAAAGACTTTATAAACATTTTAGAATTTTTAGAATAGAAACTGCAATACCCTTCCCTTCTACTCAGCCCTAACATTTCTATGAAAGTGTTCTTTGTTAAGATAGCATGTACTGGAGCCTAGAATGTAATTGCAAAGTAATATATATTGATCTGTTCCAACAGGAATTTTGTTAAATGGGCAAAGCAAATAAAATTTCTTACATGCTACCAATTCCATTGTTGGCATTTACTATTCTTATTTTTTATATGATGTCTAATAAGTATTATTTGTATATATTATACTGTTATTTCCCCCATTTTCTAAAAAAAAAAAAGATGTATATATATATATATCCTGTTGAGATTCAAAATCCTCTCTATGCTTGCCATCATTTTCTGCCTCATTCCAGTATACCTAATACTAAGTACACTATAAAATACTTTTTAAAAGGTCTAGCACTTTCTACAGTGTCTACCCAAGAATGATTAAAGTATCTAAAATTATGTTTTGTATAATAAGGATAGCTTTCACGTTTTACATGTTAAAAATTCAGTGCACTCTAAAAACATTTTCCTTTATTATTGAGTTGTGCCTTTGTTTTAAATTCATAGTAATTTTATATTATATAATTTTTACTTATTCATAGTATAGTAATGTTTTGAAAGTTTTCTCTTGAAGATACCACATGATCTCAGTCCTTTGTGGAATATAGTGAACAACATAGACTGATGAACAGGGACAGATCCAGAGACAGAGAAGCAGCAATCAGACTGTCAAACCTCACAGGGAAGGTAGGGGAGGGTGGGGGTAAGGGGGAGAGATCAACCAAAGGACTTGTATGCATGCATATAAGCCCACCCAATGGACACAGACAACAGGGGGATGAGAGCATGAGTTGGGGGTGGGGGGAGAGTGAGGGTTAAGGGGGGATGAGAACACATATGTAATACCTTAACCAATAAAGAAATTAAAGATTAAAAATTTAAAAAGAACAATGCTGGCAATTAATTAAAAAGAATTATTAAAATGTCTCACTTGCATTTTACTATGCAATTCTTTTTATTAAAAAGTCTTATGGAAATAAAAAAATCAAACTGCAACATTTTCCCAAAGAATAAACCATTTCAGAATGTGGTAGAATATTTATATTACTCATGCAGAGAAGTCTACAACTGAAAACTTATTTTCTTGTTTAAAACATATAGATCTATAACTCAAAGTTTTTTCAATGAATATTATAAAGAGCTACGTCTATATGAACAATGAGAAGTGAACAACTGAATTTCACAAATTGAGAATATATTGACATACTGAGAAGTTACAATTTGACTCATAACTTGGTTTATGAACTACATTCTGTAACTTATTGGAAGGGTTTAACACAAATTATGAATTGATCCCTTTTATTTGTCTCATTATTGCTATATATGATATATTTCCTAGTGGCAGAGCAAACTGAGTCAAGTGTGATTAAAGCAGATACTACTCCCCACCTCCTCTGGCCTGCCACACAAACTTATTTTCATCCTAAAAGACAACTCAAATAAGACCTCCTCAGTGAAGATTTCTGGGATTTTTTTTCTTGCATACTCCATCTGTGCTTTAAGAACATTAGTACATAGATCTGCACTTGCTGCATTATTCTGGTGGTTTGCCTGCTTGTTGGTCTGTGCTCCTTGAGAGCACCCCTGAATCCAGCAATCTCTATGAAATGCTTGTGCAATGAGTAGGAAGAAAAGTGAATAATACATTTTGATATGTTATGACCTGGCAAATAAATAGTAAAGATCCAAGATTTTCAAAATAACATTATTGGATTTCTGATTGCAGACTCTTAACTTTCTAAATGAATAGTAACTGAAAGTGACTTCTTAAGAACTATACATCACACAGATTGTTCCTAAATATCATTCAAATTTTTCACGATAGATTTAAATGTATCATTCTATCTAATAATAGACAAACATGGTAATTAACCATACCTGCGACACGCTTCCCATTGGCTAATCAAGGCGATATGTAAATTAAGTGCCAACCAAGATGGTTCCTGGCAGCCAGGCAGCTGAAGCGAACAGGAGGCTTGCTTGCTCCAGTGATGGAGGAAGCCAAGGTTCCCCGCCTGCCGCTGCCGGCCTCTGAGCTGCAGTCTAAGAAACAATCTTGCAATTATAGAAGCTAAACAATCCCCAAACAAACCAGATACCTGCTTTCAGCAGCTAAGGCCTCAGAGCTGGAGCCAAGCCTCAGAGCTAAAGCCGGCACTCAACTCCAGTGACAGCCATTGAAGTTAAATAAATCCCAGAAAATAGAAAAGAAAAGAAAAAAAGTAGAGGTTGGGAGCCTCAGTCACCCGCCAGCCTGAAAACGGCCCTCAGCCGCTCACCCAGACTGGCCAGGCACCCCAGTGGGGACCCCCACCCTGAAGGGGGTGTGACAACCTGCAAATGCCATCATCCCCTCATCCAGGCTGGCCAGGCACCCAAGCGAGACCCCCACCCTGATCCAGGACACCCTTCAGGGCAAACCAGCCGGCCCCCACCCGTGCACCAGGTGTCTATCCTATATAGTAAAAGGGTAATATGCCTCCCGGCACCGGGATCAGCGGAGCCACGAGGCCTCCCAAACCCGGGATCAGCGGAGCCGCGAGGCCTCCTAGCACCGGGATCAGCTGAGCAGCGAGGCCTCACTGCCCCAGTGGCAAGCGGAGCTGCGAGGCCTCCCAGCACCGGGATCAGTGGAGCCGTGAGGCCTTCTGGCCCCTGGAGCAGCATGACAGGGGGCAGTGCCCAAACCCCCTGATCGCCCTGCGGCTGTGTGTGTGACGGGGTGGGGCCACAACCTCCCTATCCGCCCTGCTCTGTTTGTGACAGGGGAAGGCGCCCCAACCCCGTGATCGGCCCTGCTCTGTGCCTGATAGGGGGGAGCTCCACAACCCCCTGATTGGCCCTGCTCTTTGTTTGACAGGGTGCAGCACCCCACCCCACCCGCATGGGCCGGCTCTGTGTATGATGGGGTGGAGCCTCAACCTGCCCATTGGCCCTGCCCTGAGTGTGACAGGGGGGAGTGCCCCAACCCCCTGATGGGCCCTGCTCTGTGTGTGACAACGGGCAGCTCCCAACCCCCTGATCGGCTCTGTTCTGTGCATGACGGGGTGGCGCCGCAACCTCCCCATCAATCCTGCCTTGAGTGTGACAGGGGGAGTCGCCCCAAACCCCCAATCGGCCCTACCCTGAGCGTGACTGGGGGTGGCATCGCAACCTCCCAATCCGCCCTGTTCTGTGCATTACAGGGGGTGGCAGCCCAACTCCCCAATCGGCTCTGCTCTGAGCCTGACCAAGGGCTGCACCTAGGGATGGGCCTGCCCTCTGCCACCTGGTACCGGGACTAAGCCAGCAGGTTATTAACTCCCGAGGAGTAACAGACTGTGAGAGGGCACAAGTGGGGCTGAGGGACACCTCCCCCCAGCCAGCGCACAAATTTTTGTGCACCGAGCCTCTAGTCTATTATAAAACACTAGAGGCCCGGTGCACAAAAATTTGTGCACTCGGGGGTGTCCTTCAGCCCAGCCTGTGGCCTCTTGCAGTCTGGGACCCCTCGGAGGATGTCCACCTGCTGGCTTAGGCCCGCTCCATGGGGGAACGGGCCCAAGCTGGCAGTCAGACATCCCTCTGGCAGCCCGGCAGCCCTCGGTAGATGTCCACTTGCCAGCAGGGAGCAGGCCTAAGCTGCAGTCGGACATCATTAGTGCTGCTGAGGAGGCGGGAGAGGCTCCCACCACCCCCACTGTACTCGCAGCCATCAGCCTGGCTTGTTGCTGAGCAGATCTCCCCCTGTGGGAGCACACTGACCACCAGGGGGAAGCTCCTGCATTGAGCGTCTGCCCCCTGGTGGTCAGTGTATGTCATAGTGACTAGTCATTCCCAGACGTTCTGCTGTTAAGGTCAATTTGCATATTACTCTTTTATTACACAAAATAGAGGCCTGGTGCATGGGTGGGGGTTGATGGTTTGCCCTGAAGGGTTCCTGGATCAGGGTGGGGGTACTTCTGGGGTGCCTGGCCAGCCTGGGTGAGGGGCTGATGGCTGTTTGCAGGCTGCCCAAACCCCCTTCAGGGTGGGGGTCCCCACTGGAGTGCCTGGCAAGCCTTGGTGAGGGGTCAATGGCTGTTTTCAGGCTGCACAAACCCCCTTCTGGGTGGGGGTCCCCACTGGGGTTCCTGGCCAGCCTGGGTGAGGGGCTGATGGCTGTTTTCAGACTGACCAAGCCCCCTGGCAACTGAAGCTCCCAGCCTTTCCTTTTTTTGTTGTTTTTTTTATTCGCTCCAGCTTCGTGGCAATTGCGCCTGGAAGCAGGTATCTGGGGTTTATTTACCTTCTGTAATTGAAACTTTGTTTCTTTGAGTGTAGCTTAGAGCAGGCCGCGGCAGGCGGGGAACCTTGGCTTCCTCCATCACTGGAGCAAGCAAGCCACCTGCTCGCTCCAGCTCCGGGGCTGCCAGTCGCCATCTTTGTTGGCAGTTAATTTGCATATATTGCTGATTAGCCAATGGGAGGCGTAGTGAAGGTATGGTCAATTACCATGTTTTTCTATTATGAGGTAAGATTATTTGTTCCACTGCTTTATGACATACCATGTATTTTTTCACAGTATGATCTCCTTCATGAAATGCTTTTAAAAAAGCCTCTCATTTCTTTACCAACTAAATTTTGATATGCTAGAAGGACTTGGCTTCTCTCTCTCTCTATTTTATTGATTTCAGAGAAAGGAAGAGAGAAGTAGAGCTAGATGGAAACATCAATGATGAGAGAGAACCTTCCATTTGCTGCTTCCTCCACACCCCACACTAGGGATCAAGCCCTCACCCAGGCATGTGCCCTGATCAGGAATCAAACCATGACATCCTAGTTCATGGGTAGATGCTCTACCACTGAGCAGCACCAGCCTGATGAACTTGGCTTCTCTCTAAGAAAGAGTCCCACTTGCCCACAGGCTGTGCCCAATGCTTTACCCAGAACTCAATCATTGTTCCTTGTTATTCATTTATATAAATGGGCTATATATTTAGCATCCAGAAAAATCAGACAAAACTGTTTGAAAAGAAAACATTTGTACAAGAAACTCTCTTAAGAATATAAATATAGACACACACACACACACACACACACACACACACACACACACTTCCTGACTTATAATAGGATTACAAATCAAGTTTAAAAAAGTTATAGTAAAAATGCATTGAATACTACAAGCTATAGTGTCAATTGTTTACCCTTCTAATCGCATGCATCACCACATAGTATCATACCACAGACTGCCAGCCCAGGAAAAGGTTAGAATTCAAAATTTGGAGTATGGTTTCCACACCATAGTAAAGTTAAAAATTATCTCTTAAAATTGTAAGTCATTCCCCAGCTCGTTTGGCTCAGTGGATAGAGTGTAGGCCTGCGAACTGAAGGGTCCTGGGTTCGATTAAGGTCAAGGGCACATCCACTCTTGTGCTGTTGGGCTGAATTATCTCTACCTAAATCCTCACTTCTTGTAGGAGACAGTGTTGCCAAAGCAGAGTGGTCAAGCTGGGAACTATTCAGGGCATTGTGATAGCTCCTGTGTTTGAGAGACAGAGGATGCACTTCTGAAATGGAATGGGAACAATAACCAGGTTAATTAAGGAGAGCTCTACTAAAGAATCTTAAGGAAGAAATGATTCTCAAAGCTACTCTTCACAAATACCTGCATATTACATCCTCAAATATTTGTGAGAACACTGTATTGACATTGCATATAAATACATACTCTCTCACCAGAAACATTGCTTTCAATTTCACTTTGAGGAAGCATCTTATTTTGTTACTCCTACAAAATTACTCTTTTTATAACTTTCAAACCAATTTCTTACATTTAAAGATATATATATATAATATTACATATGATAAGATAATAGCATTAATTAATTTATTTATTGAAAAGATCTCTGCAGAGTGCCAGGCACTCATTAGGAATTGCTGATTCTCTTGAAATGATGCAGCCTCTACTTTCAAGGAGTTTACTTTGATGAGAAAGACAAACAGGTAAAGAGGTTTTACAATATGGCCTGTTAAGTGCTCTGATAATATTCTGGACAGTTTTGTGATTCATTTCATTTTAGTTTGTTATGCCCTCCATTCAGTTTCCACATAGTAGCAATAGACTTACTTGAATATTAAGGACATATGGATTGATATATAATGTTGGTTAGAAACCTTCTGATTAGAATAAACCATTATTGGAGAGGCTGGAACTTGCCCCATTGGATGCCACTAGGGACATTTGATCATGCCTATGACGCTGTCATAATGTTTCTACTAGAAAGTAAAAGTAAAATTGGAGTGAACAGAAATGGTGATGCAAGATGGGTAAAGCACAGTATAATCCAGATGCTTTTCAAGTCTCACTAGATTAACAATGGAACTGGAGAGACTGGGGAATGTATCTGAAGTAAAGCAAACGTGACTTGCTGATGGATACCTGTGGAAAATGAGGGTAAATCAAGATGCACATTTACAGCAATGAGATCATGCAAGTTACTGAGATATGAAAGACTAAGGAAGAAATGGATTCAGGAAAACAAAAATTAATAGATCTTTTAGAAATATAAAAAGTTAGAAAAGCCTATAAAATATGAAATGCAAATGCCAAATAGGTTTGGAAATAAATACATCTGAATAACAAAGAACAAAGCTGGATGTGTGTTATTTGGGAGTAGACATGAGATAGTCATGGGGCCACTCAACATCTGGGTCCCCTGCTATGTTTAGGAATGTCCTCACATTTCAAATCTGAATGGGAATCAGATATCACTTCCCAATAAAAAAGCTGGCAATACCAGATTCTTGCATTCCCAGCCTGCCTCATAGCTATTAGGTTTTCTAATCAGATAGACCCATTCTAGACTTTAACCCAGAAAGTCAAAACTCAAAGGAGCAGGGATTAAGTGAAACACATTCTGGCAAGAGTGGCAACAGCAGAAAGAGCCATGCCCACTTTCTATAAGTAATAGCAGCTAAGAAGCACTTCTCAGGGTCAAGGGTATGAGGGGTGCTAGGCTTTAGTGTGGAAAAACTGGCAAAAAGCTAAAAAAAAAATTTAAAAACACATTATATAGTCTATTATCTTTGCTTTTTCTACAATGTAAAAAATTCTAACAAAAACTCCAAGAAAAAAAAAATCTGCTACATTGAGGTCACATTACAACTTATATGATTTATTCTATAAGGACTGAATTAGTCACTATATTTATAAAGATAAACAATGAAAATAAAGCTACTTCTTTTTATGCTTTAGGAGTTAATTCTTTTTATATATTCAAGGAAAACAGTTTTTTAAAAAAATATATATTTTTTTTTATTTTTTACAGAGAGGAAGGGAGAGGGATAGAGAGCTAGAAACATCGATGAGAGAGGAGCATTGACCAGCTGCCTCCTGCACACCCCCCACTGGGGATGTGCCTGCAACCAAGGTGCATGCCCTTGACCGGAATCGAACCTAGGACCCTTCAGTCCCCAGGCCGACGCTCTATCCAGTGAGCCAAACCGGCTAGGGCTAAAGCCATTTTTATAAAAAAAATTGTTTTAATAGAATGGGAAATGGAGGAGAGTAAGGCAGTGGAGAATAGAGAGCAACTGCTAATGAATACTGGGTTTCTTTTTACAGTGATGAAAAATTTCTAAAATTAGATCATGATGATGATCCCACAACTCTGAGTATATCAAAACCCACAAAATTGTAAAATGATTAAATTCTATGGTATAGGAATTATATCTCAATTACACTGTTAAGAAATTTATTGTGGAAAAACTCAATCAATGTAATTCTCAACAATAACAAAGTAATGTGCATGGTCATTGGACTGGGGCGAGGGACATTGGATAAAGTTCAAAATCCATTCACAGCAAAAGCTCTCTGACGCAGAAAAAATAGAAAATTTCCTTCATATGATGAAAGATTTTTACCAACTCCCTGCCCCACCCATCATCATACTTAAAGTAAACTGTTGAAAGCTTTCCACGCAAGGTCAGACAATACAAAAAATGTCTACTACCTCATATTTTATTTAAAAGTGGAATCAGATCTGTTGAATAAGCAAAAGGAAAAGGAGAAAGAAAAGGTGTATATAATTAACAGATGACATAACAGAATCATTTATATAGAATAAAAACAACCTATAGAAAACTAATCTACACTAATAAAAGACAAACATGCAAATTGACCATACCTTCGTTATGCCTTAAGCCACACCCACCAGCCAATCAAAGCAACTATATGCAAATTAACCCAACCAAGATGGTGGCCGGCAGCCACGGAGCTGGAGCAAGCAGTAGGCTTGGTTGCCCCAATGATGGAGAAGCCAACTTCCCACCTGCCAGGGCCGGCTCTGAGCTCCACTCAAAGCCACAAAGTTTCAATTATAGAAGGTAAATAAACCCCAGAAACCTGCTTTCAGCTGGCCGTGGCCATGGAGCTGGAGTGAGCAGGAGGCTTTACCTCCCGCCCTGCCCTGGCCGGCAAGCTCTGAGCTCCTCTCAAGGCTACAAAGTTTCAATTATAGAAGGTAAATAAATCCCAGAATTTAAAAAAAAGAAAAGAAATAAAGGAGAGGCTGAGAGCTTCTGTCGCGGGGGGGGGGGGTGTTGTATGGGGGGGGACTTGGCAGCCTGAAAACAGCCCTCAGCCCCTCACCTGGACTGGCAGGCACCCCAGTGGGGACCCCCACCCTGATTGGGGTACCCTTCAGGGCAAACCAGCCAGCCCCACCTATGCACCACCCCTCTATCCTATATAATAAAAGGGTAATATGCAAACTGACCCTAACAGCAGAAAGACTGGGAATGACTGGTCACTATGACACACACTGACCACCAGGGATCAGACGCTCAATGCAGGAGCTTCCCCCTGGTGATCAGTGCGCTCCCACAGGGGGAGCTCTGCTCAGCCACAAGCCAGGCTGAGGGCCACCAGTACAGTGGTGGTGGTGGGAGCTTCTCCCACCTCCTCAGCAGCGCTAAGGATGTCAGACTGCAGCTTAGGCCTGCTCCCCGCTGACAAGTGGGCATCCCCCGAGGCCTCTCGGGCTGCCAGAGGGATGTCCGACTGCCAGCTAAGGCCCAAACCCCCGGGGAGTGGGCCTAAGCCAGCAGGTGGTCATCCCCCGAGTAGTCCCTGCGAGAGGGCACAGGCCAGGCTGAGGAACTCCCCCCTTGAGTGCACAAATTTTTGTGCACTGGGCCTCTAGTCCTATATAATAAAACCCTAATATGTAAATAGACCAAATGGTGGAATGACTGGCGGAATGACTGGTCACTATAATGTTCACTGACCACCAGGGGGCAGACACTCAACACAGGAGTGTCTCCATTGAGAGTCTTCTTCCCCCCACCCCCCGCTCCCCGAAAGTGAGGCAACTGGAAGTGGTGATCGGTGGGGGGCGGGGCTGGCATTGTCCTATGCACTGAAAGGTAGCTGGTTCAATTCCTGGTTAGGACATATGACCAGCTTGTAGGCTTCATTCTCCTGTAGGGGATATGCCTCCTAGTACTACACTAGGAAATTTTAGAAAATCTGTAATTCTCAAAAACACTCACAAAAACAAATATTATTATTCTCATGTTAGGGACAAAAAAAATATTGGTGATATTTAGCCTGGAACTTAGATTGGCCTAATTTAAAAGTCTGATCTTTTTTTCCCATTATGCAATACTGCCTCTTACAATCGCTCATTCAACAAATAATTATTGAGTGGCTATTATGTACCACATTGCGGCAGGTACCAGATACACAGAGATAAATTTATGTCATTGTATCCTCACCTCCCAGCCCACTCTAGGACAGAAATAAGAATTATTAACAAATAACTGCAACATAATGTAATAAGCGCTATGAAAGGGTATATTAAAAATAGCATACATAAGTAGCAATGTTGACTCTGTGTAACATAGCAAACAATCAAAGAAGGCTTCATTTAGCAGAAAAAAATGCTAGCACATAGTACAGCTTGTTTAATTATTTGATGTTCTCTTAAATTGAAGCTACAGGAAAAGTAGAATTTGCAGATGGAGAATCAAGATAAAATATTGCCCGGCTGGTGTGGTTCAGTGGTTGAGCATCGACCTATGAACCAGGAGGTCCACAGTTCTATTCCCGGTCAGGGCACATGCCTGGGTTGCAGGCTCAACCCCCAGTCAAGGTTTTGCAGGAGGCAGCTGATCGATGATTCTCTCTCATCATTGATGTTTCTATGTCTCTCTCTCTCCCTTCCTCTCTGAAATCAATATTTAATTTTTTTAAATGTTCTAGAGAGAAAGAAGCCATATTTGCTAAAGCATAAAGTTTCAGAAAATCCTTAGCAGTGTAACATAGCTAAGAAATAAGATGCTTGTGATAAGTGGTAAAGAAGCAAAAACAGGCCAGATCAAGGAGGCTATCATATGAAATGCTAAAACTGAGCTGTATTCTGCAAGAAATTGAGAGCTATCCGTGGAGTTTAATCAGGCCACTATTTTACAAACATTATCTTGCCAAATCTGGAAGAATGGATCTGGAGACAGGGACAACCTTTAGAAGGCCACCACAAATAGTCCAGTTAATATAATTCATAATCTATTAGCTTCAGACTCCTATATTTAATTACCTACCTGACATTTTTGGTATCTTATAAATATTTCTAGCCTAAATGTCCAAAAACAATATCTTGATTTCTCCACCAAATTTGTGTGCTCCCTGCCCAATCTCTCAGTAATAATACAACCAAGCAAGCTACTCAGACCAGCAACCTTGGTTCATTCTTGATTTCTCCCTCTCCCTTAACCACCATATTAAATCCAATTATTATTGATTATTCCCCAAATATATCTCAAATTAATTCATTTATTTCCAGTTCCATTGCCATCACTTATCCCAAGGCATCACTGCTCAACTGGAATACTGCAATATCTCTCAACTGAACACCCTGATATTTTCTTTAATATCAGTTGACTAGAGGCCCAGTGCATGAAAATTGTGCACTCGGGGGGGGGGGGTGTTCTCCCTCAGCCCAGCCTGTGCCCGCTCACAGTCTGGGAGCCCTCAGGGGATGTCAGACATCCTTAGCACTGCTGCAGAGGCAGGAGAGGCTCCCACCACCACCACTGCAGCTTCTGGCTCAATGGTGCTCCCCCTGTGGGAGCACACTGACCACCAGGTGGCAGCTCCTGCATTGAGCATCTGCCCCCTCGTGGTCAGTGCGTGTCATAGAGACTGGTCATTTTACCGTTCTGTCAATTTGCATATTAGCTTTTTATTATGTAGGATTTCCACAAAGCACTTATTATAACTGGCAATTTTTAAAAATCTGTTTGCTAGAAAATTGTCTCACTCTCCTATTAGAATGCTTTCATAAAGTCAAGAACCATCAACTGTCTTGTTTATTGTTGTTTTACTTCAGTACTCTAGCATCAGCCACGTCAATAAAAATTATATTAACAAAGCTCAGCACACATTTACTATGTACCAGGCATTACTTTATGTGTTTTACATATATTAAGTCATTTAATCCTCACACAGCCTGTGACATAGGTACCCTATTATCTCAATTTTACAGGAAAAAACTAAGGTACACATAGTTATCTAATCTGCCCAAGGTCACCCAAAAAGTAACTGGCAGAACCAAGAATCAAACCTAGGCAACCTGGGGACCCTTCTCTTGACCCTTAGTATCTCTTTTGGTAGAAGCTCAATAAATGTTTCTTGGCCAAATAAACAAGTGAGATAACAGAGGAACAGATTTAGGAGACACGTTGAATTTGAAGTACTTAAAGAAGGCTGTAAAGTACAGTGTGATAAATAGTTATAAATTGAGATAATCATTCAAAGAAGTTATCAGGTTCTACCAGAAGCCACCTATCACATGCAAGCTGCTGTATAAAAGGCGATTATATAATTTAAAAAGTTAGATGTGCTCTTAAACTGCAACCATTTTGATCCAACTCTGTAATAAAAACATGTTTTAACAGAGCACAGAATGCCCCATTGAGCCTTGATGGTACCTATGAAAAATTCTGATTGCTAACACTAATTGAATTACTTTCCTTCCTTTATGTAGTATTCAATATCTATATAAATGTCAAGCTTGTATTTTGTTAAAATACAAAAGTACAGAAATTTATTTTTAATTTGAAAAATGAAACCAAAAATCCATCTAATAAACCATGAGAATGACAAGAAAATATCTAAAAAAGAAGAGTGGAAGCACACTTTTCCTACTAGCTATCAAAACAAGTTACCGAAATTAATAGGAGGTACAAGTAAGAAAAAAAAAAAAAAAAAAGACAGAATAATGAAAGAGAACAGAATCCAAAAAAACCCCTAAGTATATGTAAATTTCAAAATTAAATGTAAAAACAAATGAAAATTTGATTAAACAATAATGGACAACATAGACATAAAAGATGCTTAGCATCAACAGACTTCCATTAAATATAAAATTAATTAATGAGAGATCACTTTTTACAATCTGATTGGATAGAATAAAAGATGGGAAATGGGTGCTCTCAAACACTGTAAGTAGGAAAGAAAATGGGCACAACCTTTTGAAAAGAGTAATTGAGGAATTAGAGTATTTATGACTAAGTAATCCTATTTCTAAAAAGTTAGATTTAAGGGATAATTGGATAAGCATACTAACATGGAGATGACAACAGTATTACTTTTAAAAGTTACTAAATGACCCAACAATCCAACTTTTGGGTATTATATATCCAAAAGAATTAATAATCTTTTTTAAAAATATATATATTTTATTGATTTTTTACAGAGAGGAAGGGAGAGAGAAGGAGTTTTAGAAACATCGATGAGCGAGAAACATCAATCAGCTGCATCCTGCACACCTCCTACTGGGGATGTGCCCGCAACCAAGGTACATGCCCTAGACCGGAATCAAACCTGGGAACTTTCAGTCCGCAGGCCAATGCTTTATCCATTGAGCCAAACCAGTTAGGGCAGAATTAATAATCTTAAAGAGATATTTGCACATCCATGCTCACTGAAGTCTCCTATATAATAAAAGGATAATATGCAAATTGACCCTACCAGCAGAACGACCGGGAATGACTGGTTGCTATGACATGCACTGACCACCAGGGAATAGATGCTCAATGCAGGAGCTGCCCCTTGGTTGTCAGTGTGCTTCCAGCGGGAGTGCTGCTCAGCCAGAAGCAGGCTCATGGCTGGCCATCGCAGCAGCGGTGACGGGAACCTCTCCCACCTCCATGGCCAACCCTAAGGATGTCCGTGGCCAGACATCCCCTGAGGGCTCCTGGGCTGCCAGAGGGATGTCTGACTGCCAGCTTAGGCCCAATCTCTGGGAAGTGGGCCTACGCCAGCAGGTGGACATCCCCCAAGGGCTCCCAGACTACTAGAGGGTGCAGGCTGTGCTGAGGGATGCCCCCCCCCCCGAAGTGCACAAATTTTTATGCACCAGGCCTCTAGTTATTCATAATAACAAGTGGTGGGAAAAATCTAAATATCCATTGGCAGATGAATGGATAAATAAAATACAATGGACTATTATTCAGTCTTAAAAAAAAATTCTGTCATATGTTACAACATGGATGAACCTTGAGTACATGATACTAAGTAAAATAAGACAGTTACAGGACAAATACTGCATGATTCCATATGAGGTATCTAAAGTAGTCAAACTCTTAGAAACAAAGTAGAATAGTGGTTGCCAGGAGCTATAGGAGGGTAAAAGGGGAGTTGTTGTTCAATGAGCAGAGTTTCAGTTTTGTAAGATGAAAAAGTTCCAGAAATCTGTTGCCTGACAGGTGCATACACTTAACACAACTGTATTATATACACTGGGGAGAGAGGAGTTGGTGGGGCAAAGTGGAGGTGGAGGTTAGGGGGAAGGGGGGACATCTGTAACAATATTACATGGTTAAGATGGTAAATTTTATGTTTTTTTACAATGAAAAAAATCAATAAAAATATAAATATCCATTACCTGGGAACTGATCATATTAGAAACATACACTGAAATACCAGATAGCCATAAAAAATTATAATATCAATATTTATTCAGCCATATCCACAGCCCATTGTAAGTTAAAAAAAGTTTACAGGTCAGCATTTGAGATCTTGCTTTCTAGCATATGTTGTCAGTTTGGCTCAAATAAACTCTTACAAAGTTTAAAAAATTTTTTTTTTACAAAAAAGCAAAGTAGTATGATACCATACATACATGGCTGCACCTATAGGAGGAAGATATCTGTAAGGATATTAACCAAAATATAACAGTGATATCTCTGGGTACTAAGATCACAGATTACCTTTATTTTCCTTTGTTTTTAAGTACAATGAATATGCATTTTATGAGTGGCAAAGGATAGTTCAAGAGAAGAAGGGACTGCCACCATTGGTTTCAGAATCCTGGAGTGGAATTTTACATTTCTCTAATTATGTGTCTGGCATATCTTGGGAGATTAATAATTATTTGAGAGGCAGGATGAGCAGTGGTCAAGAGCTCAGGAATGAGACAGACCTGGATTTGAATCTCAGCTCCAAAATTTACTGGTCAAGGACTTCAAGTCTTATTAAACTTCACTGAGCCCCAATTTCTTCAACTATAAATATCACGTAACAATACTTATAGAATTTCAGGGAAAATTTACATAAAGCACTTTAACATCATTCCTGGCTCAGAGGAAACTCTCAATAAAATGCTGGCTGTCATTACCACTTATTAACTTGATTTACACTGGAAGAGCTCACAAAACAAGAACTAATCATCTATAGAAGTCTATACTGCTAAATATACTGAAAATTCCAACTGAATTAAAAAACAAGAGACAGTCTGAGGAATAGCAGCTGTGTGTGAAGCCTCCCCCCACCAGTCAGAGGAGCCACCACAGCGGTGAACAGCACCCACCACAGGAGCTGCTGCCAACTGAGGAGCAGCTGCTACCAGAACCGACCGAGGAGCAACTGCAGCCCAAGGAGCCACTGCCACACAGGGAGTAGCCACTGATGGACTCAACATCTAGATATGTCGGTGATATCTAACATGGGTAGATAAAGAAACCCCCAAAGCAAAGAAAAGGAGGACTCGCCAGAAAAGCAGCTAAGGGAAACCAAGGTATGCAGCATGACAGAAAAAGAATTCAGATTAAGGGTCCTAGAATGCATAAACCGGATGAAGGAAAAAATCAACAACTTATGCAAGAAGCAAGAAGAAACCGATGAAAAAATCAATAAATTATGTAAGAACCAAGAAGAAATGAAGAGTGATATAGCTTCAATAAAAAACACCATTGAAAGTTTCAATAGTAGACTAGGAGAAGCAGAGGACCGAATTAGTGAATTAGAAGACAGGGAAACAAAACACACCCAAACTGAACAGCAATTGGAGAAAAAAATTTAAAGACAGGAGGAGAGCCTAAGGGAGATATGAGACAACATGAAACAAAACAACATATGAATAATAGGGGTTCCAGAACAACAGAAAGAGGAACAAGACTTAGAAAACCTATTTGAAGAAATAATATTAGGCCAAAACCGGTTTGGCTCAGTGGATAGAGCGTCGGCCTGCGGACTGAAGGGTCCCAGGTTCGATTCCGGTCAAGGGCATGTACCTGGGTTGCGGGCACATCCCCAGTGGGAGATGTGTGGGAGGCAGCTAATCGATGTTTCTCTCTCATCGATGTTTCTGACTCTCTCTCTCTCCCTTCCTCTCTGTAAAAAATCAATAAAATATATTAAAAAAAAAAGAAATAATATTAGAAAACTTACCTGAGGTGGGGAAGAAAAAAATCACACAAGCACAGAGAGTCCCAAAAAAGGTGAACCTGAAAAGACCCACACCAAGACACATCATAATTACCATGGCAAATGTTCAGGAAAAAGAGAGAATCTTAAAGGCTGCAAGAGAGAGACGGAAAGTTACATTCAAGGGATCTCCCATTAGATTATCAAATGATTTCTCAACAGAAACACATCAGGCCAGAAAAGAATGGATGGAAATTTACAAAGTGATGCAAAGCAAAGGACTGAATCCAAGAATACTCTATCCAGCAAGGCTACCATTCAAAATTGAAGGGAAAATAAGAAGCTTCACAGACAAAAAAAGGCTAAGGGAGTTTATTACCACCAACCCAGCAATGGAAGAAATGCTAAAGGGATTGGTGTAAAAAGAAGAAATAAAAAGCTCAGAAAGAAAACAGCAACACAAAAAAAGAAATGGCTACAAACAAGTACCTTTCAATAAAAACTTTAAACGTAAACGGACTAAATGCTCCAACCAAAAGATATCGAGTGGCTGAATGGATAAAAAAACATGACCCATACATTTGCTGTCTACAAGAGACCCACCTCAGAAGAAAGGACTCACACAGACTGAAAGTAAAGGGATGGAAAAATATCTTTCAGGAAAATGGAAATGAAAAAAAAGCTGGGGTAGCAATACTTATATCAGACAAAATAGACCTCAAAGTGAAGGCTATAACAAGAGATAAGGGAGGCCACTTCATAATACTAAAGGGATCAATACAACAAGAAGATATAACCCTGGTAAACATATATGCACCCAATGCAGGAGCACCCAAATTCATAAAAAAAAACTCCTGGAAGATATCAAGGGAGAGACCGACAACAATACAATCATAGTAGGGGACTTTAATACACCACTGACATCACTGGATAAATCCTCTAGACAAAAAATCGGCAAAGAAACAGCAATCCTAAATGACTCACTAGATCAGACGGAATTTACATCTTCAGAACACTTCATCCCAAAGACACAAAATATATGTTCTTCTCAAGTGCTCATGGGACATCTTCAAAAATAGACCACATATTGGGTCACAAAGTCTCCCCAAATTCAAGAAGATTGAAATCATACCAAGCATCTTCTCAGACCACAAGGGCATAATATTAGAAAAAAAAACAATAATAAAAATAACTCAAAATACTCAAACACTTGGAAGCTGAATAGCATGTTATTAAACATTGATTGGGTTACCAATGAGATCAAAGACGACATTAAAAACATCCTGGAAACTAATGACAATAAAAACACAACAATCCAAAACCTTTGGGACACAATGAAAGCAGTCCTGAGAGGGAAGTTTATAGCTCTACAGGCCTATCTCAACAAACAAGAAAAAATGGTAGTAAATCATCTAACTCTACAACTCAAAGAATTAGAAAGAGAGCAACAAGAAAACCCCAGAGTGAGCAGAAGGAAGGAGATAATAAAGATTAGAGCAGAAATAAATGACATAGAGACCAAAAAAACAATACAGAAAATCAATGAAACCAAGAGCTGGTTCTTCAAAAGGATAAGCAAAATTGACAAACCTCTAGCCAGACTCACCAAGAAGCAAAGAGAGAGGACCCAAATAAACAAAATCAGAAACGATAGAGGTGAAATAAGAACAGACCCCACAGAAATACAAATGATTGTTAAAAAATAATATGGACAGCTCTACTCCAACAAACTAGACAACCTGGAGGAAATGGACAAATTCCTAGAAAAATACAACATTCCAAAACTCAATCAGGAAGAATCTAAGAATCTCAACAGGCCAATAACTATGGAAGAAATTGAAGCAGTCATCAAAAAACTTCCAGCAAACAAAAGCCCAGGACCAGACGGCTTCAGAGAGGAGTTTTACCAAACATTCAAGGAAGAACTAAAACCTCTCCTCCTCAGACTACTACAAAAATTCAAGAGGAAGGAACACTTCCAAGCTCATCTATGAAGCCAGCATCACTCTAATACCAAAACAAGGTAAAGACAACACAATGAAAGAGAATTACAGGCCAATATCCCTCATGAACATAGATGCCAAAATCCTCAACAAAATCTTAGCAAATCGGATCCAGCAGTACATCAGAAAGATCATACACCATGACCAAGTAGGATTTATCCCAGGGATGCAAGGATGGTACAATATCTGCAAATCAATAAACATGATACATCACATAAAGAAATTGAAAGAAAAATAAATAAATAAATAAATAAATAAATAAATAAATAAATAAATAAATAAATACTCACATTTTACAGAGGCCATGAACCATGAACAATACACAACCCCTGGAGGGGGTTATCAGCACTGGCGCCAGGCCAGGCCTTTAGGTGTGGTCTCACGGCCCCCATCCCAACACACGGGGCTTTTTGCAAAGCCTGCGAAAGGTCTAGAAGTCCCATCCATATTTGGGGCACAAAGAAACCAAAGGGTGTAAAGGGAGAGCTTCCTCCATATTGGTTTTCTCAGGATTTAGAGAGAAACAGTGTCCCTTGAGTCACTGTCCTAATACATGCGAAACATCTGAAAATAAATGTTTTTTTCCTGTATTTCCAAGTACTCCTGTGAATTTTTCGGTTGCCTGGTAAATTCTGTAACAGTGCTGGCACTTACTAATGATGATGGAGGAGACTCACTGCTTTAGTTATGTTCCATAAATTTTGATACATTGTATCTCTATTTTTATTCAATTTTATGTATTTTTAAATTTCTTTTGAGACCTCTTATTTGGCCTCTGAACTATTTAGAAGTGTATTGTTTAATTTCTATATGTTTAGAGATTTTCCTACTTTTTCTTGTTATTGATTGCTAGTTTGATCTCATATTCTGATCAGATGCCATATTCTGTATAATTTCAATTCTTTTAAATTGTTGAAGTTTGTTATATAGCCCAGAATATTATAAAAGCTTCATGATCATTTGATTAAAAAATATATAGTCTTGGTATTGGATGAGATGTTTAATATATGTTAATTAGTTCCAATTGGTTGATTATGTTATTCATATTTTCTATATCCTTGCTAATTTTCTGTCTGGTGGTCTTATCACTTCCTGAGAGGAGAGGGCTGAAATCCACAACTACAATTGTGCTTTTATCACTTTCATCTTTCAGCTCTCTTAGTTTTTATTTCATATAGTTTGAATCTCTGTTGTTTAATATACACAAATTTAGGATTATTATGTCTTGAAGAATGATCATGTGATATTCTGCTATATCTCCAGTAACTTTCCTTTACTTTAAAGTCTACTTCATTGAATAGTAATATATCATGCATGGCTTATTTTTGTCACTGTTGTTTTATTAATGTGTGCTTGTTACACATTTTTCAATCTCTGGCTTTCAATATACTTATATCTTTATATTTGCAATGAGTTTTATGTAGAAAACAGAGTTGAGTTATTTTTTTAACTATACTTTGCTAATCTTAGTCGCTTGGTTGGTTGGTTGGTGTATTTAAACTATTTCAATGTAAATAACTATTGATATGTGAACACAACACACGTTATTTTTGTTGTTGTTTTCTACTTGTTTCCTGAGATTCTTGTACTTATTTCTATTTTCTTGCATTTCAAAAGATGATTAGACCTATTTTTAGTATTGCACCTTGATTTATTCTTAGTGTTTTGTATAGTTGCATTTTTGTGTATTACAATGTACTTTTGTGACAAAATTGTCTACTGGTATCAGCTTTTTACTACTTTGAACAAAGTGTAGAAATCACATGTTTTTACAAGTGATTTTTTATGGTACTTGGACATATTGCTTATTATTCTTTAATTTTAGCAGCAAGCCACTCTGTATCAGTTATCACATGGGTCTTGGTCTAGTTTGTCTGCTGTGGTTGCAATCACGGTTTAATTTTCAGATCTCTCACAGTGTTATTTTTGTCTGCTTATTTTATCAGAAACTGCGGGAGCTCCTATTGGTCCCTGCAATGCTGCACAGGGGATCAGAGAGGTTTTCCCAGGCCAGCCCACCAGTTGTCTGTCCATCGGTACAAATGTGCTGGAATGCAGACTCTACCATGTTGAACCAGTTTCCATGAGACCACAGAGATTCTAAGCTTGGATTGAGAAGAAAGACTCCTGCTCTTTCGTTTCCCTCAACTTAACTGAATATTTCTACCACCTACTAGGTTAAACCCTAGGGGAGGAGGTAAGGAATACAACAAAGATAAATTGCCAGAGGCTGTGAACTCTGCCTTGCTCTTACTTCCTCCTATCACTCCTTTCTGTTACTCCTTCCACCCTTAAACAAGAAAGGCTCCTTAGCTTTCCTTCCTTTTATAATAGGAATCATGATTGTAGTGTGCAGTTGTCCCTGAGTAGCTAATAGCAAAAAGTAAATAATAATAATAATAATAATAATAATAATAATAGGGCTTGACGCTTTATTTTCAGCTTATTAAAGTTCGGCATGAGATTGCTTTATAGAACTTTTTCTTCCAGCAAAACATTATTTTTGCAAACCAAAAGCTTCAGACTGCATAAATGCTTAAGTCTGAGAAGACTACTTTGAAAGGCAAAGCTAAATATTAGATTTCTTGTTCCAACCTATATCCAGCATTTTTCTGGAGATATATAAAAAAAATGTATTTTAATGGGTGCGGAGCAGAATGACACTAGGAATAATTAGTGGGTTACTGAAAATGAAAATAATTTAATTTTAAGAATTCCTATTACCTTTGTGGCATACTAATGGGTGTTGTAGGATCATTTTCCATTTATCCTTACTTATTAAAATGTGCAAGACAAACAAGAATGGAGATTATGTTTAAACTTTATTTTTATGACACAAACCAGACCTTTCAAAAACTCCAGATCTGAATCACATTGATTTCTCATATAACGATGCAGGGCCCTGAGCATAGCTGGTCAGTGTGGCCTGGACGTGTTGATTGATTGTGTATTTCTCCCAACACCAATGGGCAGAGGATGAAGCATGTCTTCTACAGGACAGATTGGCAAATATTCTGCAAAGGGTCAGAGAGTCAATAATTTAGCGCTGTGGGCCATGCTTTCTCTGCACTCAGCCCGTTCACTATAGCACAACAGCACTTCAAACAACATATCAAGGAATGGCCAATGCTGTGTTCCAACCTAACTTTACTTAAACATGCTGAAAGTTGAAATTTATATAATTTCTACATGCCATGAAATATTGTTATTCTTTTGATTTTCAAAAAACATTTAAATATTTTAAAATTTTCTTAACTCAGAAATTGTACAAAACTAGGCGATGGGCTGGATTTGGCCTACAGCCCTAGTATGCCCAGCCCTGTCTAGAGCCATAGAGCTATGGATCTTTATTATATCTCCCTAAATACATTAAAGGTGTATTTCAAAGGAAGCGATATATATTTTCTGTGAGTACTCTAGCCAACTTTTTTACCCACATTAACATACAAAGAAACATATACAGAAAAAAATAGTATCTCTTGCTAGTTAAAACATTTTGTTAACTAACTAGATAAGAACACTGCCTATATCAATAAATTCTGCAATTCAGTTGTAATAGTTTTATCATTTATATGCTATCTTAGTAATTTTCTTCCTCTTAAGTTCCTAAAATAATAAGTCATAAAATTTTGTTATTAAGAAATCGGCAACAAAAATTAGATTTTGCCTTAATAAAAAATAACTGTAAAACCCCTTCAATACTCCAGCTTTCACATTAAAATATGAATATTCAGTAATCAACTTCCTTGAAAAGCACATTTTTCTCTTTAGTGAATGAAACCCAGCAGAATCTCTTAAAGTAATTTCATAATATAATTCTGAAATTTAGACGGTTTAATATTAATTGGTAAACCTACCTGGTGACTACTAAGCATTATACATTGTGCTTGGTTCTTGGATTCGGAGAGGAAGGAGTGGCTTCTGCTTATACCAAAGTGTGCCAAACTAATTCCTTGGTATATAGATTCATGAGTACATACACTCAGAAATACACAGGCTCGACTCACCATCGGGTGGGGATAGAATCCAAAACCGACATACGATAAAGAAAGTGGAAGAGTGATCAGGGAAGTAATGCTTCTGCAGAACTGTGAAGAAGGAATATGGCCTCAGGGAACATGGCCAGAGCGATGTGGTTGGACATAAGTGCACTAATGTGGTTTAAACATGCTCAAGTGACAAAATCCAAGTCCATCCAAAATTTTAGGAAACAAGGTTTAAAAATGTTTCTGAGACAGTCAGGAAAATGTCTTCACTCCCCTCAGACCACAAAGAGTAACACTGGTATCTGAGGGGAGATATAAGGAGAGTTAAGGAGACTGACTCTCTAAGTGAAATTTATTTTGCATTCTGGTACAGGAAATTTCAGCACTAATCAAACAACTCAATTAGGATGTAAAATTAAAAATGGTGCCTGACCGGTGTGGCTCAGTGATTGAGCATCAACAAAGGAACCAAGAGGTCCTGGTTCGATGCCCAGTCAGGGTCATAGCTGGGTTTCAGGCTCGTGATCTTCAGTAGGAGGTGGGCAGGAGGCAGCTGATGAATATTTCTCGCTCATCAATATTTTCATCTCTCTATCCTTTCCTTTCCTCTCTTTCTAAAAAAATCAATAAAAACATTTTTAAAATGGTAGTGTACAGGTTTGGGTTTCACTGGACTTCTGGATTGAAATTGGAGGTATTAAATTAGCTTAAACTCTAGAAGAGAATGCAAACATGAGGCTTGACATGAACATATCCACTCAGACTAAAACATTTTAGCAAAGATATAAAATATGGTGTTTATTAGTAAAGTGTGAGTAGCAAACAGTTACATGTTGCTTCAATTGGGGGAAAAAAGATAAGAGAACTGTGGGAGAAAGTTAGTTTTCTGGAAACTAAGTTTATTCAAGCAGCATAATATGACAGAGCATGTCTTTCCAGTGAGACAAACCTAGGCTGGAAACCCAGCTTTACAATTTATAAGATGTGATAAACAACAAACATGATTTTTAGTTTCTCTGCACCATGGCCTCCTTATCTGTAAAAATATCTATCTCATAAGCATGTGGCAAACATTAACCACATGGGATTGTGTTAATTAAATATTTAGCACAGGAGGTGCTTAATAAATGGCATTTGTTACCATTTACATCCCTAAAACTGTACGATGCAGAAACTCCAAGAACACAGACTCTGCTAGGACTGCTGGCCTCCTCCTAGTCATGTGGGCTGAACTGAAAAGAAGGCACATTCTTTGCTCATTAGGAGGGTCTGTATTAGAATTCAACAGTGGAAAATTGCTTAGGAAACTTGACAATGCTCTCTTACAACTCAAGATTCCACTGCATTCCAGTGCCAGAAAATGAGGGAGCCTGTCACATTTTTTCCTCACAGGCACATCTTTGCTACATTCCATGCTTGTGCTGCATCAAAGATAGAGAGGTTAAAGGCCTGGCAACACAAGTCAGATTGACGGCCAGCCCAGGGGCAGGGATGATACTCTCTCACCCTTCCTACTGAGATCAAACTCAAATCTCAATGTCTTGATTTAGAAAAAAATCAATAGTACCTATTGTTAGATAGGCAGCTAGGGGTTAACAAAGGACAGGAGATCTAGACTGGCTGGGCCCTATTGAATCTGGAATGTACATTTAATCAGGCTTAAAGTCTGGAAGTTACAAACCTCCTTCGATGGCTCCCTACCCCCCATGTAGAGAGGAAGGTCAGGCTTTTCAACCTCCCTGGGGGCAACCAGCATTGTATCCAAGATAATTCGGGGGACGAATAAACCATAAAGGGGAAAATTCCTCTGCTGGGTGCATGTGCAGTAGGAGCCAAGAGGGAGACCAAAAAGGGGAGGTACCTAGCTTGAGAAAAGGATCGGATTGGATGAGAACATGAAACCCCAGAAGCTTTAGGAAACAAACTGGTTAGGAGGAGGATCCAGAAGAGAGACTGGTTAGTTTGAAAGAAAGCTTACACCTTCCCAAGCCCAAGGGAATATAATCAAAGCTTAACAAAGGGCCCTCTGGGTAGCACCTTTGGCCTGTTTGTTCACCTGTGCTTGCACGTTTTCTCTCTGTACCAGCGGGGTGGGTCCAAGATTGGGTGAGCTCCAAGTGCGGGCCTGTGTGCTGCCCTGCAGCGTGTAGCTGGGAACACAGACTAAGCTAGCAGGGCATATGTTGGACCACCAGTGCCCAGAGTGATGGCATTACAGTTCTGGATCCTGACCTTCCTGGTGGGCACTTATGCTCACCAGGCCCAGGACTTATTCTACAGCAAGATGGAGCTAAGCTGTCTTGTGGATGAGACACCAGGTACCTGGAGACAGTCCTTGATTTTTATTTCAATAAATCACACCATTACACCTCATCCTCCCATTCATGGGTTCCCAAAAGGTTTTTCTTGGGACTCCATGGGAGAACTCCATTTCCACTGACAACACAGTGAAGGCAGAATAGAAACTTATTTCTCTTCAAGATTCTTCTTGCTTTTCTGGAGTTACTGGATTTTCATTTTTGGTATATTTCTCTGTTGCCAAAATATTTCTACAAAACACAAAGCTGCTGAGTAAAAAAAAGCAACAATCTCTTGGAGATTTTTCCAGGGGGGCAGCCTTTGAAACAAACTGTCCATAGTTGAGTACAAGACTATTAAAATAAGTGTACTGCCTCCTCTCAGAGGCCATAGCCCTCACCAGCACCAGCTAGCACTATGTAGGTACCCAGAGAAGACCTGATGCATTGGTCAGGGTGCTGTAAACCAGGAGTGTCACATGCCTTTCACTTTCAGCAAGGATCAGATGACTATCTCAGAGAAATTCCAAAAACGCTTTTAAAAATCCAACACCCAAGAACTGTGAAATTGACAACCTATGGTATAGAGTAATGCTTCTGGGTAAACTCAGAGTGTGTTAGCATCAGTCTAGTGGACACAGCTTTAGTCCACTTCCCCGCTTCACTAAATGACCTTGGGCAAACAAATGAAAAATTGAAGTGTCAGTTTTCTCAACTGTGAAGCACACAGACACCATGTTCCTACCAAGTGAATACAAACTACAAACTATAAAAAAAATATATTAGGATTGATATTGACTCATGAAATGTAAAGGGCAGTAAAGCAAGAATTTGTACTCAGCAGAAAACGCTTGTTTATTTCTCTATTTTAATACACATGCAAGTTAAAGTTAAAAGTAATCATATAAAATGAAATAAAAAGGAAAGGAGGGGTAGTTTTAATGTTTGCACACACAAAAAAAACCATATACAAGTTATGCCAAATCAACTGCTAGGTTGCAAAGAAGTGAATTACAATGGATGAAATTGGGCATTATTTTAAAGCTTTACTTGGCAAATCAGTATTTCCGTGCACATGACTAGTGGTAGGCATTGAGTAAAACAACAGAAAACTCTGTTGAACCAAAATGCTGTCTCCTAGAACTAATAAAACCCCCAAAGAAGTTGTGTCTGCATTACAATAAGATGTATTCAGATGAGGAACAAAAACTCTTAATCATTTAGATTTTCCTTAAATAACATTTGATCTCTGAGTAATACTATTGAAAATACTCAGATTTTTGCAGTTATTGGAGGGTGGAAGTATACTAAAAATATATTAAAATCAAATGAATTTCCAGAAATGTCCAGAGATATTCCAAGATATTTCACATACTGAAGTGTTTTATTAAACACTCCTGATCATTTAATAAGACCAACAGTGTCAAATAAGCATCTGATCAATTAATATTTTCCAAGTGTCTACTACACTCCTAGTATATATAGGATGAATATATTAATTCTTGCTAACAAAATGTATAGGTTCCAGAGGACAAAGAAATGTCTAGCATGTTTCACGGGCTACTCAAGTAAAACATGAAGCGCTGATCATCTTTATGTCTATCAAGTCACCAAAGTAAAGTGAATACTGAGAAATATGCGTCTAGACCTCTAATGATGAGTACAGGCAAACAGAGCTGGCTGCCTTATTCCCATCATGGCATGGGATTAGGGTGGGGGGGTCAATTAATCCTGAACCTCAGATGTATTATTATTCTTACTTTCCCCACAAAATAGCCACAGGAGTCTTCTGTGACCCTGTGAAAATTTCTTGTTAAATTAATGGAATCATCCTTCCCAATGAAAGCCATGTGATGCCTGCTTGCGAGGAAAGAGAAGTCTGATCCGCCAGCTACCTATCATGTCCCATCCACATGCTGAGTAAGCACATAAAAGGAACCAGCCCTTGCTATCTGACACAAGTAACAGAGCCCAGACTCCTGCTGCCATGTCTGGCTGATTATGTTTATCCATCTACAACAGTGAGCCTGAGTCCCAGGTGTGGGCCTCCTCTCCACAGTTTAATTATATCCTGGTTGGTTAGAAACCAAAGTGTGCTGTGGGGATAATTGGGAGAAAAGAGATGCCAAAAAATTATGGTTTTTCTTGGGGAGGATAAAGCATGGTTAGTATGACCTAAGTGCCCTATGGGATCATAAAAACACTTTACCATTGAAAGATTGCATAGATAAACCATAGACAAAGAGGAGGCTTAATAAAGGTAGCAGAGGAAGGAGGCTTTGCTTTAATGAGAGACTATTAGCTGAAAGGCATACGCTGCAGATTTCCTTCCCAAATGGAAACCGATATGTGTCATTGTACTGTCATTGTCAGAGTGCTAGAACTTGGTCCATTTCCTTCTGCATTTTAAGCGCTGCTGTCACACATGCCCAAACTGGCTTGTTAGCTTTGAATTTGCTTTAGAGACCATCCGCTACCTTGACCACTTTAACGACATGCTATATCACAAGCATGGTTTTCCAATTAGCCGGATGCTGAATATGATTCAAGCCACACCCTCCCCCCCCCAATCAATTTTATAACTGTCAAAGCCAATTGTGAGGACAAGGAGAATCTGTAGGATTTAAATGTCTTATAATGTGTAAACTTTAGAATGTTGACAGCTTCATTTAATTGGCCAATCTATACAGAAAACACTCTTTTCACAAACCTATAATGATACATTTAAAACATGAAATGGGGCATTTTCCTCTAAAATCTAACAAAAATTAGTGTAGGAATGGATTGAACACATGCATTTTTTAAAATTCTGATTGTGAACATAATAGCTGAAAACTGGGTAGAATGTTAGTGCTACAATAAGCAAGTATTCTTTCATATGACAAGTTTCTATGATTTAAATTCACTATGTTTATTGCATTTACAGAGACTATAGCACCTATAGAATATTAGTATATTGTAATAATTTATATTGTAATTATATTGAATTTGACTCATGTACTCAAATTTAAGATGCTCCAAGTATTTCAGTGCTAGAAAAGTAAGATAAAACTTTTATACCAATTTTTTTTTTCAACTAGTAACATAACAGGTGGCCTAACTCTTACCTACAATGACCTTAACTTTTTTATTCCATTCCCTGTCTCTCAAAATTTCTCCCCAAATTTAGTGTCCCACTACCACAATTTTCATTTTGACCCATGGAAGTCCCACTGAAATTCAATGCTAGGTTTAAATTTTTTAAGTATTTTTAAAAGAAAGCTTGCCTAAGTAAGTACCATAGTATTGTCCACATGGTATTATTAATAACCATTGGAAAAGGAAGTTATATATCTACTAGAGGCCTGGTGCATGAAATTCATGCAATGGGGGGTGTGTCCCTCAGCCCTGCCTGCACCCTCTCCAATCTGGGACCCCACTGGAATCGGGCCTAAATGAGCAGTCAGACATCCCTCTCACAATCAAGGACTGCTGGCTCCCAACCACTCACCTGCCTGCCTGACTGATTGCCCCTAACTGCTTCTGCCTGCCAGCCTGATCACCCCCTAACCACTCCCCTGCCTGCCTGATCAACATCTAACTGTTCCCCTGCTGGCCCTATTGCCCCTAACTGCCCTCCCCTGCTAGCTTGGTCACCCCTAACTGCCCTCTCCTGAAGGCCTGGTTGCCTCCAACTGTCCTCCCCTGCTGGCCCAGTCACCCCTAACTACCCTCCCCTGCCAGCCTGGTAGCCCCCAACTGCCCTCCCCTGCAGGCCTGGTCGCTCCTAACTGCCCTCCCCTGCTGGCCATTTTGTGTGTTAGAGTGATGGTCAATTTGCATATTACCTCTTTATTATAAAGGATAATATCAAATGTAAGGCTTTTTTATTCTTTACAAATGATTTACATTATTATTTTGTGTAAATTTAAGGTATACATGTGATAGTTTGATATACATATATAGTTAAACAAATACCACAATAAGGTTAAAACCTCCATCACCTAATTTATAAATACTTTTTATGTGTGTGGTGAGGACATTTAAGGCATACACTACTAGCAAGTTTTAAGTATATTATACAATGTTATTAATCATCGACACCATGTTGTACATTAGGTCCCAAGACCATATTCTTCTTCTTGCTGGAAGTTGGTCTTTGACCAATATCTTCACATTTCCTCCAACCCTTGGCCCCTGGTGACCACTATTCTCCATTTTTAGATTCCACAAAAAGCTTATATGATTTGTCTTTCTGTGTCTGGCTTATTTCACTTAATATATACTTTCAAGATCCATCCATGTTGTCACAATGGCAAAATTTCCTTCTTTCTCATGGATGAATCATATTTAAGTTTAATGTAGTCCTACTTGCTTATTTTTGCTTCTGGTGCTTTGCTTTTGGTATTATATCCAAAAATCTATTTCCAAAACCAATGTCAAGGAGTTTTTCCTATGATTGCTTCTAGGAGTTTTATGGTTTCAGGTTTTATATTTGTCTTTAATTCACTTTGGGTTAATTTATGTGAGTGATGTAACATAGGAATCCAATTCATTTTTGCATATGATTATCCAGTCTTCCCAACACTATTTATTGGAGAGTCTGTTCCCCACTGAGTATTCTTGGCTCCTTTGTCTAATATTAGTTGATTGCACATGAGAGAGATTGTTTCTGGGTTCCCTTTCCATTCCATTGTTCTATGTGTCAGTCTGTCTTTATACCACTACAATATTATTTTGATTAATATAGTTTTGTAATGCAATTTGAAATTAGGAAGTGTGATGCCTCTAGCTTTGTTCTTGCTCAGGAATGCTTTGGTTATTCAAGGTCTTCTGTGGTTCCACATGAATTTTAAAATTGTTTTTTTTTTTTTTACTATTTCTATAAAAATGCCATTGAATTTTTATATAGGTTGCATTGAACCTGTAAATGGCTTTGGTAGTCTGGACATTTTACCAATATTAATTCTTTTGATCTATGAACATGGGCTATCTTCCCATTAATTTGTGTCTTTAATTTCTTTCATTAAAGTCATATAGTTATCAACATACAGATCTTTCACATCTGTTAAATTTTATTCTTTTTGATACTATTGTAATGAGACTTTTTTTTAACCCTTTTATATAGTTTGTTGTTAGTATACAGAAATGCAATTGATTTCTATATGTTGATTTTGTATCCTGAAACTTTTCCCAATTACTTATTAGTCTGAACAGATCTATTTGGTGGAGACCTTAGGGTTTTTTGTATGTAAGATTATGTGATCTGCAAACAGAGATGATTTTGTCTCTCTGGAGCCATGTCCATGAAGAAGAAGGCATCATCTAAGTCTATTATACAGTTTTCTGCAGGCTACTGATTTTAGTTTTTTCTTTCTAATTTATATGCTTTGCATTTCTTTATGTTGTTTATTTGTGCTGGCTAGGACTCCCAATGCATGCTGAGTAGAAATGGTGGACACCCTTATCTCATTTTAAGAGGAAAAGCTTGCAACCTTTCATCATTGAGTGTAATTTCAGATGTACACTTATCACATGAGGCCTTCATTAAGTTTAGCAACATTCCTTCTATATCCAATTTGTTGTGAGTTTTTATCGTGAAACGGTTTTGAATTTTCAATTGCCTTCTCTGGATCTATTGAGATGATTATGTAATTTTATTTTTTTATGCCATTAATGTGGTATATCACATAGATTGACTTGCCTTTGTTGAAACATATGCATCCTTGCATCTCAGGCATAAATCACACTTGATCGTGGTATATGATTCTTTTAATGTACTATTGAATTTAGTTTGTTAATATTTTGTTGAAAATATTTTCATCTGTATTCTTAAGAGATATTGGCCTGTAGTTTTCTTTTTCTGTAGTATCCTTATCATACTTTGGTATCAGGCTAATGCTGGCTTGGTGAAAAGGTTTGGGAGTATTCCATCCTCTTTGATTTTTGGAAAGAGTTTGAGAAGAATTGAAATTCAATTTTTTTTAGTGTTTTACTTAGTTCATCAAAAATATGTAAATGTGTGATGTCTCTAAGTGTGGAATTAAAAATAGCTTACAGATTCCCCATAACTATTTTTTTTTTTTTTTGGTTGTTGTTGTTGTTGTCATCCTCACCTGGGGATATTTGCCCATTGATTTTTAGAGAGAGTGGAAGGGAGGGAAAGAGACAGAGAGGAATATCAATGTGAGAGAGACACATCGATTGATTGCCTCCCACACGTGCCCCGACCAGGGCCAGGGATTGAGCCTGCAACCAAGGTATGTGCCCTTGACCAGAATCGAACCTGGGACCCTTCAGGGCTGACGCTCTATTACACTGAGCCAAACCAGCTAGGGCTGGAATTCAATTTTTTAATATTAGTAGAATTTACCAGTGAAATACTCTGGTCTTGGGCTTTTCTGTGTTTGTAAGTTTAATCTCAGTACTTGTTATTGTCGTCTCTGATTTTTTTCATTTGTTCATGTTTCCCACTAGATAGGTTGTATGTTTCTAGGCATTTAATCATTTCTTTTTAATATAATTTTTGTAGTCTCTTAGGAGTCTTTTTATTTCTGTGGTACACTTGTAATGCATCCTTTTATTTTTATGATTTTATGATTCTTCTCTCTTATTCTTAGTTAATATAACTAAAATTTTGCCATTTTTATTTATCTTTTTGAAAAATTAGTCTTTTTTTGTTTTTGGTAATCCTCACCTGAGTATATTTTTCCATTGATTTTTTTTTTAAGAGAATGGAAGGGAAGGGAAGAGACACACACAGAGAAACTCTGATGTGAGAGACACATTGATTGGTTGCTTCCCACACATGTCCAGACCGGAGCCAAGGATCGAGCCTTCAATCAAAGAACCTGTCCTTGATCAGAATTGAACCTGACACCCTTCAGTCCACAGGCTAGTGCTCTAACTACTGAGTGAAACTGGCTAAGCCCTAGGGTGAAAAACTAGTTCTTATTTTTTTTTTATGTTTTCTACTTTTTAGTCTCTGTTTTAGTTATTTCTGCTCTAATCTTTGTTGTTTCCTTTCTTCTGCTAAATGCGGGCTTAGTTTTGTTGTTATGTTGTTGTTTTAGTTCCTTGAAGTGTAAATTTATGTTGTTTATTTGAGACATTTGTTTTCTTCATGCAGGCATTTATCACCATAAACTTCCCTCTTAGAACTGCTTCTATTGCATCCATAAATTCTAATATGTTGTGATTTCATTTTTTTCAAGATATTTTAATTCTATTTTTGATTTATTATTTGACCCACTGGATGTTCAGAAGTGTGTTTTAAAATTTCTACATCCTTGTGAATATTTCACTTTTTAACCTGTTTCATATTTTCTGTTTTATACTATTGCAGTCAGAAAAGATACTTGATATAATTTCAATCTTCTTGAATTTTCTCAGACTTGTTTGGTGGCCTATCAGATGGTTTACCATGTTCAGGGAGAAAAATGTGTACTTTGCTGCTGTTGGATGGAATGCTCTGCATATGTTTGTTACGTCCATTCAGTCTAGAGCATAGCTCACATCTAATGTTTTCTTACAGATTTTCTGTCTAGATGATTATTCCAATGTTGAAAGTACAGTAATAATACTATTATTATTGTATTTCCCATTTCTCCCTTAGATTTGTTATTATTTGTTATTATTTGCTTAATATTTGCTTCCATGTTGGGTGCATAAATATTTACATTGTTATAACCTCTTGATGAATTGACCTTTATCATTATATCATTTAACACATAACAAATTAAAGTCTATTTTGTCTGGCATAAACATAACTACCACTGCTCTCTGTTGGTCTCCACTTGCATGGGATATCTCTTTATATCCCTTCACTTTGCGCCTATGTATGTCCTTAAAGTTGAAGTAAGTCTCTTGGAGATAGTATATTTTTGAGTCTTCCTTTTTATCCATTCAGCCACTCTCTCCCTTAATTGTAGAATTTAATCTATTTATGTTTAAAGTAATTATTGATTGGTAAAGATTTACTAATGTCATTTAATTAATTATCCCATCTGTTTTATAGTTCCTTTGTTCCTCTCTTGCTATCTTCCTTTATGAATAAATAATTTTCTGTAATGAAATGCTTTGATTCTCTTCTTTTAATCTTTTCTGCAGCACTGTAGGTTTTTGCTTTGTAGTTACCATGAGGCTAGTATAAAACACCTGATAGATAAAACAGCCTGTGTTTTAACTGATATCAACTTAACTTTGATCACATACAAAAACTTTACCCTTCATTTCCCTTTTTCTGTTTTCGATGTCACAATTTATTTCTTTTTATATTGTATTTATTTAAAATTATTGTAGGTATCATTACTTTTAATACTTTTGTTTTTTTAATCTTTAAACTAGAGTTAAGTAATAAACATATCTCTATATTACAGTATTAGAGTATTCTGAATTTGTTTCTATACTAACCTTTAACACTGTGTTGTGTATTATATATGCTTTCCTATCACTAACTAACATCCTTTCCTTTCAGCTTGAAGAAGTTCTTTCAGCATTTTTTGTAAGGCAAGTTTAGCAGTGATGAACTTCTTCAACTTTTGTTTATCTTGCCTTCAATTCTGAAGGCCAATTAGCCAGGTAATATATGCTTGGTGGGTAAGCATTTCTCTCTCTCTCTCTCTCTCTCTCTCTCTCTCTCTCTCTCTCTCTCTCTCTCTCTCTCCTCTGAGTATATCATGTGACTTCCTTCTGGCCTGCAAGGTTTCTGATGAGAAATCCACTGATAGTCTTATAGAGGATCTGCTATTACATAATTTCTTTCCTATTCCTGCTTTAAAGAATTATTTTTGTCTCTTTTTTTAGACACTGTTATTACACTGTATCTTAAAGATCATTTCAGGTTGACATTTGAAGTGGCCTGTTAGCTTCATGAATGAGGATGTGCAAAACTCTTCACATGTGGGAAGTCTTCACCCATTGTTCCTCCTATCTTTCTACTTATTACATTTAATTTAACTTAATTTTCAATCACCATATATCCCCTCAATGTCATTTACTTCTTTAAATAAGCTTTTCCCCCCTTTTCCTCTCTTCTCCTCCTGGGACTCCACTAACCTGCAGGTTATTTCTCTCAATGGTATCCCAAAATTCACACTTGCTTTTATTTTTTTTACTCTATTTTTATTATTATTTTTATCTTGGTTCTCCAACTGGATGACTTCAAGTTCTTGTCTTGTAGTTCACAGAGTCTTCTGTGTAACCCATTCTGCTGCTGATGTTCTTTAATGCATTTTTAAATTCCATTCATTGTATTTTTAGCTCCAGAATCTATTGGTACTTTCTTATGAATTCTATCCTTATTAAACTTTTATTTTGTCCATGGATTTTTTCTGACTTGATTAAATTTTATTTTTGTGTTTTCTTGTAGTTCATTGAGCTACCTTAAAAAATATTTTGAAATCTCTGTCAGGTAAATTATAAATATTCATGTCTTTGGAGTCAGTTACTGAAAAATTATTGTGTTCCTTTGATGGTATCATATTTTCATGATTGTTTTTATGTTCCTTGAAGTCCTATATTGCTGTCTTTGCATCTAACATTTCAATTATTTCTTTCAGGCTCTACTGACTTATTAAATCTCTGATTTCTGTTTCTCCAACAGTATAATGGTACTTCTCAGCTGTACCCTTGGATTTCCACAAAGGCTCTCTTATCCATTGGTAATTTTCTAATCCAGTGTTCTCCAGGGACTTCTGGACCATGGTTGACAGGGACTGGAGACCGTGGGCTACTTAAGGGTCCACAGTCAGGCTCAAGTCTGTATGCTATTGCCCAACACACTAATGGTGAGACTCCACTGGGTCCCTTTGTGTATAGTGCTGGTGACAGAACCAAAGCCAGATAGGCTATTGCTGAGTCCTCAGGGGTACAGAGATGTTTCCAAGTTCATAGATAAAACAATGGTCAGTGTGTCAGCTGCCTGGGTACAGATCTTTTCAAAATAGCCCTCTTCATTCTGGGATCACACCAGGGTTCTTCCAAAATCTACTACCTCATAGCTCCTACAAAGGCACTGCTATCTATGGATGGATGCCAAGTTATAATTGTTGATGGGGGGATATGAGCAAAGATGTTTTAGTTGGCCATCTGCCTTACATCACTCTTCAGATGCAATGCTTTTAAATTCAACCTCCAATGATATAAAACTGCATTAATATCATCTGAGGGCCTTGGTATTAAATTGTTAAGCTATTATGACAAGATGTTGATGAAGGTTATACATAAAACGAAACCAAAGTGTTCGTAGGAGTTACAAGTCACTTCCCAGGCTCCCCATCCGTTCATTCTGTATAGTGTTAATATAAAACACTCTGCCACTGTCAATACTACCATCTCTACTTATTTCAGCTTAACTCACCTTAGTTAAATTTATAAATAAATATTAAACAGATTTTTTATAATCAAACTGAATCACTGTCTATTGTCAGAGACATAACTATATAAGCTGAAAAGAATCATCATAGTTATTGAATAAATAAATCAATCATATGGTGAGTTATACAAAGATTGATTGTGAAGTTATATATATTTTTATGTAACATTGCATAGTTTAGATATGCATATGACAACCTTTAAAAGAGTACCTTGTAGAATAATATTATTATTCCTGTGTAATTTCATTGTTCAAAATTCATTTGTAATTCTCCTTTGGATTTTTCCTACAAAATAATTTTAAATCCAATATAAGAAATGCAGTCCCATTATATTTTAATCACATCTAGATATTCAGTCACCTGGCTATTTCCCAGTTCAATCTCTCATTTTGTTAGAAGGATTAATCTTAAAGTTGTAAGCAGTTTTCTATAACCAAATTATCTCTTAATTATTAAAATAACTCGGCATCCTTGGTTGTGTGTAAAATGCTCTTTGCTATAGATCTACTTCCCTCTGGCAGGAGGTGTGTGAAATTAAGCACTAAGAGGACAGATAAAAAATAGATAGATAACAGTATGTCAACTCATCCTCAGTGGGGCCCAGTAAGCCTGGAATGCAAGAAAGAAAGACTCAAGAAACACTGATTTCTATATCAAGGACACTACCGAAGAAAGCTCCGGCTCTGACTTGTCATTTAGAAAATAAAGAGTAGGAGGAATTTCCTTTTCTGTCTCCAAGATCTGTTATAGCCCTGCGCAAGAAAAAGAGTTCAGCTCAAAAGCTCTTGAGGGTGTCCTCCTCTGAATCCCCATGAGTGCAGCAAATCCTTATTCTACACTGAATTAAAGACTGGAGGTTTAAATGAGAGAGAGAACCTCAGGACTCTGCCGTTTCCTAGTTTCTATTATAACATTTCACAGGGTTTAAGAACATAAAATGAGAAAATAAACTGATGAACAAATTAGGTCCAGAGACATAGCAGCATGGAACAGACTGTCCAATATCAGAGGGAAGGCGAGGGGTGGGTGAGAGGGTGGGAAGAAATCAACCAAAGAACTTGTATGCACATATGCATGACCCATGGACACAAATAATAGGATGGTGAGGCATGACGTGGGGGACAGGGGCGGGCTGGAAGGGGTTAACGGGGGGGAAAGGAGGACATCTATAATACTTTCAACAAAAAAGATTTTAAAAAAAAGAACATAAAATGATTCATGAATTCCAACACACATAGCTGTTTCTTTAATATCTACTAAGAAGGCCTTTTATCCCGAGCTAAAAGGTCTTCCTCTTTAAGTGCAAACTGATCATTGATTATTCAGAGATAACTCCTCCACACAGAGGACTGTTTTTGAAGAGTGTTCAAATTTAGCATAACATCTTAGTTTTGTCATTGAACACTTTCTGGCCCCCAAAATATGAAATCCCAACATCATCAAGTACACAGTTATTCCAAAAGTGGAAAGGATCTTGAGCAGTAACTGTGAAAAAAAATATGTGCAATTAGAAGCATTTTCAAAATGTTTAGAAAAGCATCCCCATGGGTCTAAAGTGATTTCTGAGATGACTTTTACTGGCAATGAGCAAGTTAGAGGACAGTTGTTAGGAGAGATATCATATGACCTCATACTGCAGCTTTAATAACATTTAAAGAAACTGTTTCTGGAATTTCAGTCAGTGGCAGGGGATCATTTTGTGGCTTCCTATTTGGCATTGAACATAGTCATGCTCTGAATGAAAGTGGTCACTGGCTATCTCCTAGCATCAGCTGGGAACACACAAAACCAAAATAAACTACTTCTAGTGCTACACTTGTACAAAATTACAATATTGAAATGTAAAATTTATTAAAGAGATACAAAACAAATCTTGAAAGAGATGAGTTTATTCTCATAGTCTCCCCTGCAAGCAAAATAGATAGGCAGTAGATAAAAGTAGATAATCCATCGATACTAGTGCTTCACTGTATTTATATTATACAGTATTTTCAGTGTCCCCACTCCATGATGTTCTTTTTCTCCATAAACACTAATTCATTGCTTATAGTCCATATTCATGCTGGAAATAATTTTGTTATATAAAATATAAAGCAGTGCATTAGACAAAAATGTTACTGAAAAAATAATGTGAATTTGCACAAAATTCTGACAAACACATGAATAAGAGCTTGAGGCTTAAGTAAAGAGAACAACTGCCAAAGACAAGGTAGTCTTAAGGGAGAAGAGATTATTCCATTGCAAACTTGCCATTGCTTGACTGCAGAGGAAAGAGATTAGAGGAATTGGCCCTTCCACTTTCATTTAACTATTTCAATTTCCTACATCCACCTATAATCTAAGGATAGGGTCTTATCATTCAAACATCTTTATACCCCATCCCCCAAATCACTACTGGAGTTAACCTGATACCCCAGTGAAAGAAGGTCAGAGTGAGAATTTGGAAAGCTTTGGCTACTGTGTAAAATAATTTCAATACCTAAATCAGTTACCAAACTCACCCCCCATATGGATATTTGCATGTGAATAGAAGACCATACTTAATTCTTCCTAAAAGCTGCCTATTGAGTAGGTTTTATAAAATATGAAGCTGAAGAGGGACTATTTGGGAAGAGAAGTGTCTCTCTGAACTTTCAAAAGCATTTTCATTTCAGAAATGCAAATTCAAACACAAAAAATAAAAATTCAAAAAAGAGTACTTCCTGTGAATTGGGCACTTTTGCAACTTATATAAGGCTCATAAGAAGAATAGAATACACTTCTGGGCTGATCTCTTTAAAAGAGAAACCCAAGCATAAAACATCATAAATGTGCAACACTGTGCACGTTACTAAACCTATTCATTATTTTCTCGTCTGCAAAACAGGAGTAATATCATTGCCTATCACATGTATTTGTGTTGAAGACTCAGTGAGTGAATCCATGTAGGGTGCTTTGTCTGGCACATAGTAAGGACTCAATATGTGACAAAGTGGAAAAAAAAATGAGGAAGGTGCTAGAAAAGGCAGGAAAGGAGAAGGAACAGGTAATTGTTCCTGGCAACTCTGCCAGCAAAGAATGAGGCCATTAATACTTGCACAAGATCCTGTCTATCCTATTCTTGCTCAATGCGCTCTTCTCTCTCAATTCTGATTCCAGTGATTCACAGCCTTAGCTGGACAGTAGAATCACCTTAAAAGCCTTAAAATCCTGGTGCCCAGGCTGCAGTTCAAAGCAGTTAATCAGGAACACTGGGAATACAACCCAGCAGTAGGATTGGCAAATCTCATTTTGGTGATTCCAAAATGAGCTCAGTTTGAGAAAAATGACTCAGTTCCATTCCTCATCATCATAATCCTCGCCGTCACCAGCTGAGCATTTGTAGGCTCTGGATTAAAATTTTTCACACAGTAAATCTAAAACATGCTGGAAACGTTTTAAATGAACATATTCTTTTAGCAAAGAAGAGGATGTATTAAAATACATGATTTTAGACTTCTTGGCATTGTTCTCTGTTAGCCTGACTGTTTTAAAAGAGGAGACAAGTTATCCCATTACATATTGACTCACAAATAAAAAATGTCCTGACCTGCTTGGAGGACAATATATAATATGATGTGTACCCTGAAGTCCATCTAATCTTGATGGCTTATATGCATTTCAGAAGGAGAAGTTTCAAAGTCTACATCCATAGGGATTTTTTTAATGCCGCTTCAATAAGCCTTGCTCTGGATCACTTAAATGCTTGAATGGAAAATGGCTGTTTATGATAAAATTATGTGCTATAAAAGGCACTTGTAAAATTCCATGACCAAACAGGAGTCTCGGAATCTCCTCTCAGAAATACCATATGCAAATTTTTGTTTTGCTTGATGCTGATTTGAGTAAAATGTATTTCTCTCATCAATTAGAGAAATGCAACTAAATCTGTTTTTGAAGGATGCTCAGAAAGAAAAAGAAATACCTACCTGAGCATAAAGAAAAAAAGATCTACGTTTCCTTACCACAATGGGGAAATAGTTACAATTATAAACAAGCCCTTTAAGGTAATAAATGAATTTTTCATAAGATGTCATTTTTTTTTACTAGCTGTTATAATCATTTTCTTCTTACTGTGTTCTCCAACTTGCCAATAACATCATTTTAACATTCTTATGCAACAAGCTCTGCTCCGCTATGTGGTCTAATATTTCACTTTAATATCCATTCATTTTCAGCAGCTCAGGCTCTCCGAGGCCTTGCAGAAGCACTCTGTCTCTGGTGAGGTGTCAGTGTAAGTGTGATGTATTATTCAGCTTGGTGAAGGAGGTGTAACCATTCATTGGCAATCACGGGAATCACGGGGGAAAAGTGTACAAACATCTGGGACCTGAATGTCATTTCACCGGCTAATAGTGTCTGGGCTTTGCTAATGGATCTTATTTAAAGTGCAGGACATTATTTATACATTTTTTAAAACCCTGCATAACACAACAAAAAAGGCATTCTATTTCAATTACAGTGTTTTACATAGGACAGAAAGCAAAGTCCCCAATGTGACCTACAGATATTTCTGAGGCTGGCTTCTCAGGGAGGCAGCCAGGAGCCTCCTGCATGACCTAGATCCCAGGTCTCTCATCTGCACAGTCATGCTCAGTATTCATGCAGACTGACATAGGTGAATGTCCAGGCTCTCTCTTCTCCACATAAAAAGAAGTCAGAATAGGAGAGTTAAAAACAAAGGCTGTAGGCTTAGAATACTGGTCAAAATCTTACTATGTGACCATGGGTAAATCCCTTAGCTGCTCAATGCCTCAGGTTCCTCATTGGGTACCTGCATGTCATTATTGCTCAAAATATTTGCAATTCTATTACTGGGGAGAATTTTACTTTCCTATTCCATTGTCTTCAGATGTGGATGTGTGTTCTGCTTTGGCCAGTGGCATGTGAGTGAAGTAGGAAAATTGGATTTAAAATTTTTAAGATGTCTTTTAGTTTAAAAATCTTCAAAGAAATATTTACAATAAAAAATTTCTATTAAATCATAGGAGTTCTCATAAAACTTTCTAAGTAGAAGGATATATGACCATGCCTAGTAAGTCTTAGAACATATGATCTGTTTTTGTTCCCTATTTATTATAATTAACCACCGCTTATATGGGCTTTCTCCACACCAGGCATTTTCGAAATATCAACTGATTTAAACTTCATGATCACTCCATGAGGAATATATTATTAATATCTCCATCTTATAGATAAAATTGAGACCAGAGAAATTAATAACTTGTTAGGATCGTACAACATGTGTATAATAAGCTCAGAATGTGAATGCCAGTAATTGGGCTTTAACTTCTCTGTGGGGAAACATCACATACCCTCCACTTAAGCATAAAACTAGACTAATAAGTAATAAAGGCAAGCCTTTAACAATAATTAGTTTGATGGAAGGAAGGGTGGATAGATTCTAATTTGAACAACCAACCTTCAGTATAATTGAGTAGCTTTGAGTGACAAAAAATACCTGGAGTGGTGCTCTGGGATTGGCATTAAATAAATGCTGGCAGATGAGCATGTCAATCAGTTAGTAAGAACGTGTATAACCCAGGTTGATTTCTCCCTCTGTTTTCAATTTTTATAAATATGAGAACACGCTTAGAACAGTGAAGCTGGAATACAGAATTGAGGAAAACTACTGTAGGTTACATGAAGGCAGCAAATGAGGGTGCATTAGTGTAAGTCAGCATTACTTTGGAAATGAAATTAAGTCTAAATATCTCATTTTATCTCATAGGATATGTATTGTTCTCTAAGGAGGTGCATAGAGGGTTGTTAAGCTGTAAGTGTTTACAGCAAAGAGTCTGCAATCCATTTATTCATCAAGGATTATCTGTATCATGAATATGTGGCTCATACACATTGTTACAAATACCAATTTATTTGAATGCTGTGTGATTAATAAAACTAAAAGTAAAGTACTTAGAGAGTTTTGGGAAGTTATTTTTCATTCGGTTATTTTCCCCCTCAATTAATGGATACTGGTATCATGCGGAGATCTGACAATTCCCTCACTCCTGAAAAGATTAAAAGGCAGAACTCAAAAGTACTTGATGTTAAAGTTATTTTCTACATGGTCTGTTTTGAAACACCTGAAGTAAGACCTTTGTTCAAAGGTAGCCCCCAACACAGGTGTTTGAAATTTCACCATCAGAAAGCTCCTGTTGCTTTAAGCAACCCTGACATTTTGGGGACAGATTTAACAGGTTGTACATTTTCTTTAAAGAGTCAGGACATACACACATAGTATAGATTTTGTTGTTTCCTAACAACTTGGGCTGTTATTATATGACCCATTTCGTGTGTGTGTGTGTGTATGTGTGTGTGTGTGTATGGGTGTGTGTGTGTGTGTTATTTTCTTCAGAATGTGATTTCCAAATATCCCAGTATTTATTGGCAATCTCACATTTTATAAGAAATGAGGAACTGATACTTTGTCAAATGGTTAACAAACAGATTCCATAAAACTTATTAAATTCTTTAACATCCTTGAATGGATATCTGTTAATACTCTCAGTGTACAAATAAGAAAAAAGAAGCAAAAGCTGTGTCTGGCTCAAGTTTCTTTTGGCTAAGAGGCAGTTAATATTTGACCCTAGAAAAAATAAAAAGAAAATAAAACACCTAAGTATACTTCAATTTATAATAAAGCATAGAATATACATTAAATATAATAAGATATATTCAAGCCCAACCCATATGTGGCTCAGTGGTTGACCATTGACCCATGAGCCAGGAGGTCATGGTTCAATTCTTGGTCAGGTCACATGACCGAGTTGTGGGCCTGATTCCAAGTAGGAGGCATGCAGGAAGCAGCTGATGGATTTTTCTCCCTCATTGATGTTTCTATGTCTTTTTCCCCTCTCTCTCCCTCTCTAAAATTAATAAAAATATATTTTTAAAAATATTTAAGAATATATCCTAATAAACCTGAAACACCAATCAGAAAGAATGTATGTACCCCTGTGTTCATTGCAGCACAATTTACAATAGCTAAGATCTGAAAACAGCCCTAGTGCCCATCAGTAGACAAGTGAATAAAAAAGTTGTGGTATATTTACACCATCGGATACTATATACAGCAGTAAAAAAAAAAAAAAAAAAAAAAAAAAAAGGATCTCTTATGCTTTGAGACAGCATGGAGGGACGTAGAATGTATTATACTAAGCAAAATAAGCCAGGCAGAGAAAGACAAGTATAACACAATCTCACTCATGTGTGGACTCTAAAGGACAAAATAAATTAATGAACCCTAGTGTGATTTACTCGATCATCAATTTGGGTAAAACCTGGGCTCATTGAACATGAATGGAGAAAACTTTGAAAGGAAAGAAAAAAATTGACATTGACAGATGTTTGCCTGCACAATTTTTTTAGATCTAACTAGCAAAGTAAGTTACTAAAGTAAAAAATTCTAAAAATAGCATTGTTCTCTCATTTTTTACAAACTGCTGGCACTTACTTTTAATTAGATTAACAGTATTTTCTACCACCAGTTCCTTCAGTAGAAGAGCAGGTGAGTGAAGAAAGAGTTCTATTTTTTTAGTTTATTACATTCACCAGCTATTTCTCTAAAATTTCTGCCAGCACTACATGGTAGTTAGACTAGCAAAATGGAAGTTACATTTCAAAGCCCAGGAGAAAAGCCTTGAGAAAACTTCACAAAACAAAAACTTTAGTTTTCACTATATCCACCGGCCTGTGGGTTCACCTAAGATTCCCTAACATCCTTGGAGACCTTTTAAATGCAGTGAAATGACGGCCTCAGGTAAAATTGGCAACGCTTTAGAACAAAGGTTTCATATATGGTGGTTTATAACACATGTAGGATCTGAAAAGTACATTTTTCCTTGTCTTGAAGAGATTCTTATTAAGATGGTGTACCCCCTTGGAGGCAATATTACTTTTCCAATAGTTCAAGATTGCAATCAAACTATTTCTTGCGAGGAAGCCTGGAGTATTTTTATCTAGAATAGAGTGACACTGTTGGAACAAATATTATTTCAGGAGATTGTAGATTTTCAGCTAGAGAGAGCTGGTCAGGCTTTTATAATAACAGCTAGGATAAAAGTGGGGAAGAGAAAGAAAAGTGTGAGCCCATAGACAGCACTCCATTGTGAAATGCTGGGACTGACCAGCAGGCCTCTGAGCAAAGGGTGAATGATTACTCTGACACAAGTTTCTGTGAAAGAGAGGGCTAAGGGGCTGCTTGGCAGGAGGCACCAAACAGCCCTGTTTGCCTGTCTTCTTAGGCTTTTATTGTAACAACAGCTTGAATTAAAATTAACCTCTAGATATAATTAGCAGGGTAAGTATTCTTGAGAAAGTACATGCTTCTACAAGGTCAGGTTTAAAGACTAACCATAGAGATGCCAGCAAAATACCCAGGGGCTTGGACTTATCTGGAAAAGTCAAGGAAGGGCCTGCTGCCTTTGGCAAGGTCCCCCTTAGAGGCCCCCAATCTTTCAGAGAATCCTCCTTATAGACTTTCCAACCAAGTCCCGTACTTTCCCACAGTGAAAGTCTCTTAAAAGTGATGCTCACAACAATGCTAAACCTCCTTATTTTAACATTTCCTTTAGGATTCAACTCACTGCAATACAAATCATATAGTAAGTAAAAGTTACCTAGTGGGTAGTCAGTTCATTCAGATGCTCACAGATTCACTCTATCTAAACAAGCAGAGTGATTTTTTAAGAATCTGTGAATCCAAAGTTTACATATATTTTTGATAGCATATATTTATGATAATATATCATAAATTTTATGTATATGAAAGTGTTTATTCATCTAAGCTTTTATCATAATAAATTGAAACTTTGACTACTGAATCACAGTTAATCGGTGCATATATGTATATTTATATATACGCTAGAGGCCCAGTGCACAAACTTGTGCTCAGGTGGGGTCTGGCCAGCCTGGCCCCAATCAGAGGGGATCAGGGCTGGGACTGTCAGGAAGAGGATATGGCTGGAGATTGGCCAGCAGCCCACCCTGATTGGAGCCCGATCAGGGCTGGGCCTGTCTGGGAGGAGGGGCCACCGGGCAATTGACCAGTGGGCCCCACCCCCGATTGGGGTTGGGAGGCCAGTTGGGGGTGGGGCGGCCATGGGAGGGGCTATGGGTTGTAGGCTGGCTGGCCCCACCCACGAATGGGGTGGGAGGTGCCAATTGGGGGCCAGCAGCCTGGGGGAGGGGCCATGGGTGGTTGGCCAGCCAGCCTTGCCCCTGATCAGGTTGAGGGACCAATCAGGGGCAGGGCAGCCAGTCGGGAGGGGCTGCAGGAGGTTGGCTGGCCAGCCCTGCCCCCTATTGGAGTGGAGGGGTGATCAGGGGTGGGCCAGCTGGGTGGAGGGACTGCAGGCCTATCATGTAGGGGAGGCCAACTGGGGGCGGGTCTGGCTGGGGGAAAGGGGTGGAATTTGGATGGCCATCCCTGCCCTTGATCGGGGTGGGAGAGTCCTATCAGGGGTGGCCTGGCTGGGAGGGAGGGGCTGCAGGAGGTTGGCCGCTGGCCCCATCCTCATAGAGCCGGGAGTGTCATAGCAGGGGTGTCATAGCTGGCCACAGTGGGTGTCATAGCGACCAGTCATTCCAATCATGATGGCCTTACAGTCACTGGCTTTTTATATATATAGATAAACAGAACAATACTAAAATATATATATATGAAGGAAGAAATGTGAATACATCTAAGCACAAGTAAAAAAATAAAAACACTCACAAAATTTTAGTTATAATGTTCTAAGCTTTTAGGAAACATACATGAATGAAATATTCAGGTGCAATAACCACTATACAGGCATTTAGAAATGTTTTCTTTACATTGTAAAGCACCACTGCTGCTGCTGAGCACTTTCTAGATGTAGTAGTGATTGGTTTCTGAGTACCCCATGGTCTTTTAAACTCCCAAGTCACTTCACATGTATTCTACATCCTGTATTCAGGCTCTCAGGCCTTTAACTTGCTTAGTTCCAATAAATATCTCCATTCTACTCCAGTGACACCTTCAAGCACTAGAAATATTCCATCTTAAAACCTCAATTTAAAAAATTTTAATATATGAAAATAATTAGAATGCATGCTATTCCTTAGAAAACTGTGTCATTAAGTTCTTAATTTCATCAGCACTAATCTGGTTTTGTTTTATTTCCTCTCAAATGAGGAGCCTAAGGTAAACCCTGTTTTGCCAGCACCTTCCACCCCCTCATACCTCTCTCCTCCTATTAATTGGGACCTAAAAACCCAGGGAAATCATCCATCTACTCACCCTCCTGCTACAGCTACACCGGCAATCTCAGCATACCCAGAAGAAAGCGCAGAAATGGGGCAATTTTCTCCACTGAGACTTTTGATATCGAAAGCCATCTGGGTGCCCTGTGTTGTTGACCAGTCCAAGTTGTATATGACCAGCTTGATTTACAATGATCTCAACAGCCACTCCAACCATTCACCTCATTCCTTTAAATCCCTTGCCTGCCATTCTTACTCTTAGCATTATGCTCTCTAAATTACAGAGAGAATAGAGACCATCACATAAATGCTTCCAACTTCCAGCCACTCATTTAAAATTTTTTTCCATTTGAATTACTTTTTACATCTTTACCTCTGATATTTTATATGCAAAGTGAATTGCTTTACCTATGTGCTGAGATAATCCTTTTTTATTTCTAGGACACTATTTTATGTCTCTCTCTTTCCCCTCCCCATTCCATTGGCCCCATATCCTTTAACATATAAACATGTTTATGCCTCTTTTAGCATTTCACTGCAATTCTGTCTTATTCTTGCTTTGAGTCTAGGTATTCATTTGTTTTCTCAACAAATATTTATTGAGAAGCTATTATGAGCTAAACATTGGACTCTCACCAACCTTTCCTCCAACCATGTTTTTAAAGAGTGGTCTATCTTGAATATCTTCCTTGTATCTAGTCATTTGTACATCAACCAGCTATACTTTGGTCTCCACGACATTTATGAAATTGTTGTGGAGAAAGATGATCAATATGTTGAGCACCTTTTGATTTATCTGTTGTATACTTTTTTGAATTTGACAGTATAAATCACTCACTTTTTAATATCAAGAATAATTTATCTCTTCTTCATTATAATTATCTGTTCACTCCTTAAGTTCTTTAAAACTTCTTAAGTTCATAGATGCTGATGTTTATGATCTTTGTCTTTCATACTGTTTCTCTTCATTTGCCATTCACTATAGGTAAAACTTTTAACTACTATACCATACGTGATTAGGAATTCCAAAGTTATGGGTCCACTCAGGACCTGTGTCCTGAGTTTCAGGTGTGTATTTCAGCATTCAAACTTAAACATCTTCCACCTTTTCCCCCTATTTTGTCCCATGGATACCTTACCCATTGAATGACCGAGCCAGAAATCTGGAACTTCTATTTCTACAAAGAATCAGTCAACAAGTTCTGTGATTGTAGTAACTAATCTGCCTCTTGAATCCTTCCTTTCATCTACACTCACTTCCTTGTTTCAGACCTGCTCAGCATTTGGCTCCTCGGTTCCTGAAACAGCCTGCTAAATGGTCTCTCTGCCTCCAGTGTGCTCCTCTTAATCCACTTCCTTATTTATAAAGCAAGTCTTTCTTCAGTTCTCTGAATCCTAAATATTTCTTAAAGCCAACAAAAGTTATGATTAGCATAGTGTCTGAATGAATAAAAATATTCTTTAATTCAAGTGGTCTTAGAATTCTCTTTTAAAGTTTTTTCCGTATTCAAAGGAAGACCCATAATTCTTATTTGACATATGGATGTTTCAAAGAAGGAGGCTCTATTATTCAGTTTCCTCAACCAGGTGTGATGAGGGAACACAGAAAGTATATGTATGCAATCCATAGAGAACTTGACAAGCAGGAGAATGAAAAATCCAGCTTATCAGAAAGAACCATTGAAAGCAGGTCCATTGTTATTTGATAACCATGATGTTTATAGTAATCAAGGAGATTTGATTCTTATATCACGGTTTTCCTGCCTCAGATCTGAGTTCTCACTGCAGGCAGAATTAATCTTCTCTGTTGACATTCCACCAGACCAAGTAACCAGACAAAAATATTGTGAAACAAAAGAGGAAAATTATTTAAATCTACAGTACATAAAGACCTAGTCAAAAGATAAGAACCTAAAATTTTATAAAAACAAACATGTAATTGAAAACAAAGGGCAAATATTTAAATAGGCAATTCACAAAAGAGGATATTCAACATTTCTGGGAAAACTAATATTATAATTGAAAGTACATCGACTCTTTACCTCAGCAATTTTATTCTTGGATTACCTTCTTCGTTAAATAAAAGAGTAAATTAATAAGCATGTGAATATACAAGATTTATTGCAGTATTATTTTTAACAAAAAAATACACACTAAATAATTATTAATAAGAAAGTGAATAAATAAATTATAGGTCCATTGAAAATGAGATATAAATTTAAAACTGAGTTAACTCATCTCTCAGATGACACAGAATAACTTCTTACATTTGTTGCTCAATGAGAAAAGCATGATGCAGTCAAATGTATAGAATCTGATCCAAATTTTATAAATGAAATTAGGTATAAAGTGAGATAAATATCTATGAAAACATGTGTATGATTGAATGAGTGAGAGAGGAAAAACACGTGAAAGGATATCAGGTAATCTCAGCTGTGATGGTGAAGAATACAAGGAGGGGAAATGATGGCAAACTCAGCCACAGCACAGGCTACACAAGAAAATCATCTTACAAATGAAATCCTAATAGTGTACATTTGTGTATGTGTTCATAGAAAGATGTATGAAAGAGAGTTAAGCAATGTGTTCATTCTGGTATACTTACCAGAATTTCAGGGAAATTGTATCCTCTATATTGGTCTGGCTGTTTTTTGCTGCTTGGATTTTTACATTGAACATATATGCAAGCAAAAGTACTAATAAACGAACTATAACAGAATGTGGGTGTACCAATATATGGATACAGACAAATCCTTGCCTGGCCAGCTCAGTGGTTAAGTATGGACCTAGGAGCCAGGAGGTCATGGTTCGATTCCCAGTCAGGGCACATGCCTGGGCTGTGGGCTTGATCCCCAGTGTGGGGCGTGCGGAAGGCAGCTGATCCATGATATCCTTTCATCATGGATGTTTCTATCTCTCTCTCCCTCTCCCTTCCTCTCTGAAATCAATATAAAAAATTTCTTTAATCCTTACTATCTGTGTGAGATGAATCAAAATAAAGTAATATATTGAAACTATTCTCTTCATTGCCTAAAGATGAGCTACCTTTCTTGATAATGACAAATGAGTACATGTGCTTTATAAATGCAGCATGGGAAAGAAGGCAGTCTGGACCACTAGAGACAGTCCAAACATGAGTTGAGTCGTTGAACCTCATGGGAATTAAAGCAAGTAGCCAGAGGAATTAATCACATTTGCCAATGGCAAAAGGTAGGATGTTCATGGAACAGATGGAATTATGTGAAGGTGAAGATGCTAAGACCACATTAAATCTATGACTTTGTTTCTTTTTTCTTTTTAAGATCTGTTACCATTTAAACTTTCTGTTTGAATTCCTCAGAATTAATGACATGATTTTGTATCAGAATGAGTTCCTATAAGTACACTTTTAAGCCTAGAATATGGTCACAAAATCCAACCCCACATATATTTTACCATATGTTTAATCATTCTTTTTCTCTTTGCGAGAGTAAAAAACTATCTTGAATAAAACATTAAACTGATAAGTCTTTCAAGGAGTTCCTATTTAAATCTTTCTTTCAAAAACTGCAGGACCTGTCTCACCATCATAAAATCCATGTTAGAGCAAAGAAATATCCAGGGAGCAATCTTTCCAGCCTTAAAAAACTATGTTTGTATCAATTACTGACATAAGTCACCTTCAACACTTCATTACAGGAGGTATGTTTTTCTGTGCATACTGATCTCTGTCAAAGGGTTCAGTTCTTCCTTTAGGATAAAATACAAATGATACTGGATCTCTTGCAAGTCCCAAAGCTCATTCATTATGTCTGAAGGACCAGGGGATTAGTCTTGGGGGGGGGGGGGGGCAGGGAAAGCAGCCTTAGAAAGAAATGTAGGCTGTTATGGCTGGAATTTACAATATTCATCTTGCCTTGTGATACATCTAATGTCATGGTGTGGGGCCTTCTCCAGGATTGTCCACATAAATGGATGAGAGCTGTCTTATTATAGAGAAAGAGAATGATTAGATAGATGATAGATAGATAGATAGATAGATAGATAGATAGATAGATAGATAGATGATAGATAGAAGAAAGGGAGAGTAAAATTAAAACTATCAATTTTTCTCCTGTAGGAGCTTATAATAGCATTACCACTTTTTGTAGTTTTTATTTACATATTTAACACAACCTTGTAGTTTGCAATAAGGCTATAAACTCCCTGCTTAGTTTTCTAAGTGTCTTTGTTTTAAAATGGGTCATTAAAAATTTACTCTTGCTTTAATTAAATAAACAAAGTCGTCATTTTATTCTTACATGAACTTCCAGAATTTTCCGTTAGTTATTTCTGTATTAAGCTTGACTGACTATTATGCTAATGTGCTTTTATCATTTTGCTAAAGATAACCATGTGACTGATTTACAGCCGGACAGGCTGCCTCTGACTTTCATATGCCTCCTGTCATTGGAATTCTAAGTTCTACTGATCAGTAAACACCATTAATCTGCAACTTATGCAAATCAGAAACCTATTATATTAACTGTCCTAATAAGCAATGGAATCAGGACTATTGTTAGTCCACTTATCATGAATAGAAGTGCTCTGTGAGTGAAAAATATTACTCCACTATTATCAATTGCATTGTTACTCTATTCATAAAACATTACATGAGATAGAGAGATTTCTGTATAAAGTAGGATTACATTTCAGACAATGTTCTTTTTAACAGCAATGGTAAAGAGGTTACTGTGATAATGCCACAACATTTTGTGTATTTATTTAATGCCATACTGTTGGTGGTTTATAAACACATTTTATTTGTTTTTCTTTTCTTCCTCATTACTTCTGATTTATTTCATTTTTGGCATGGACAGGAAAAGAAAAGATGGAAGGAAAAGCTCTGGTTAATTGTTCCAGAGAGGATAATAGAAGAGAAATATTGCATACAGTTGAGACATTGGGCCATAAGAGATTTCAACTACTGTATTACAACGGCAATTTATTGTCTGAGCCTTAAACATCACTACCTTTTCCTTGATGAAGAATGCAACCGCAAGTGATATGCTGAAGATGCTGGTGTGGGGTTCACAGATCCACAAGCCTCAGGACACTGAATACATTATTGCCATTGAAACCAAAATCATTCGTCTTATTCAGAATAACATAGTGGATATTTTATTTATGAAAGTCCATGACTATGTGTATTTCATCCCTGGTTTTACGTGAGATGATCAGTCCCACTGTCCTGACATCTCTAACTGTCTCGCCATATCTACTGTGTCTGGAAAGAGGTGGGTTTACTGAAAAGCTAATTCATGTGAAGCTTCAGGTTCCCTGAATGATAGGGGCCCCTTCCAAGGCCCTTATCTAACTGTGCCTTGCAATTATATATTTGTAATTTTTTAATTCTTTTCCTTATTAACAAAATTGTTTATGCTGCAGGCCCAACAAAATATGGGTCTACTTTTAGAGACAATATATCTTTGGTATCTAATTAAATGGAAGGATGAATGACTGAACAAGCTAAGCAATCATTGTTCAAAGGTGGTATTTCATTCCTGCCCTACCTCACACACAGTAATCATCAATACATCACATTTGGGATCTGTATTTTTCCCTGAAAAATGTTGATGTCTAAAATCCTCTAACTCTAAACTTCTACTTATCTATGACCTTCTGGGTATTACTTCCCCCATCTTTGGCTCAATCTGAAAAATCCTCTTTCCTCTTTTCTATGTTCCTAGGTGTCTGTTTTTTGTTTTGTTTTGTTTTTAATCCATTGTCTCCCTTCTCAGCCTAGTTCCTATGGTCAGCAATTTAAGAAACATTAAGAAGACACTCTTTGCCCCTCTATTCAGTCAACCCTAGGTGGCTGAGTCCTGCTGAAGAAAACTATTAAGTGATATTGAGAGCCTATCTTAAACTTTAATATATTATTTTATCCATATCTTACTGATCCCCTAGTTAATATCCAACACTACTATTCTAAATTGAGACCCCATTGTATTCCACTGACCCCCACTCATTCTCAGCTATTCATTCCTCCTCTCACTTTCCAATAGGTACTGTAGTGCTTTAAATAGAGGAGGACCAAATATCAGTAAATGAAGTTGGAATTACTGAGCCTGTATGTTCTTGATGGGAAAGCCTTTAATATGGAAATCTTCAGATGGCATTGGCTATGTAAAAAGTATCTAGCTAGCCGAAACTGGTTTGGCTCAGTGGATAGAGCATCAGCCTGCGGACTGAAAGGTCCCAGGTTTGATTCCGGTCAAGGGCATGTACCTGGGTTGCGGGCATATCCCCAGTAGGAGATGTGCAGGAGGCAGCTGATCGATGTTTCTCTCTCATCGATGTTTCTGACTCTCTATCTCTCTCCCTTCCTCTCTGTAAAAAATCAATAAAAAAAATTAAAAAAATTAAAAAAAAGTATCTAGCTAGCTAGCTATCATCTATAGACAGATAGATAGGTGATGATAGACAGATTGATAAATAAATAAATAGATGATAGATAGATAGATAGATAGATAGATAGATAGATAGATGATAGAGATGATAGATAGATAGATGATAGATAGAATTACCATTTTAGATAGGTATATAGATATATACCTACTATAGATAAGTAGATAGATAGATATAATATTTTCATTTTACTAGATTTATACCATCCCCAGGAAATGATTTTTAGTTAAATTAAAAAGAAATGTTAAGGAGACAGGTCACTGAAACATTATCAGAGATTATATATTTAGAACTTAATTGCAAGTGAGTATTTAAAATATATTTTATTGATTTTTTTTTACAGAGAGGAAGAGAAAAGGATAGAGAGTTAGGAACATCGATGAGAGAGAAACATTGATCAGCTGCCTCCTGCACACCCTCTACTGGGGATGTGCTCACAACCAAGGTACATGCCCCTGACTGGAATCGAACCTGGGATCCTTCAGTCCGCAGGCCGACGTTCTATCCACTGAGCCAAACTGGTCAGGGCACAAGTGAGTATTTAAATACTCTTCGTAGAAAGATATAAATTATTACTAACTTCTATGACTTTGAATTTCAGAGTACATGTCACATAGTATTGTTATTAGGTGTGTTTATGCAGTCATGGCATTCCAGCATCTAAATTAAATTCCACAGTAAGAGGTTCAGTGCTGATGTCAGTAATAGGTTGGGAAAGAGGGAAACACAGCACTAAAATTCTAATGGAAACTTCAACTTTAGAAAAATAGAGGAATAATTTTTATTTCATTTAAGTAGACAGGAACCTCATTAAAACTGCCACACGCTTCTTAGCTTTTCACAAATTGAAAGGTATAAAAATGTTTTGCTATATTAAAAAGCACAGCTACTATAAATTGTACTGGTATGAACATGGGATGTATATATTCTTTCTGATTGTTATTTCAGATTTCTTCGGGATCACTGGATCAAATGGCAGTTCCATTTCTAATTTATTGAGGGAACTCCAAACTGTTTTCCACAATGGCTGCACCAGCCTGCATTTCCACCAGTAGTGAACTAGGGGTCCCTTTTCTCCACATCGTCATCATTTATTGACTACTTTTTGGATTTTGCATATAGAGGTAAGCTATACAAATAAAATGGTGTTATCTGATCCCTCATAACCTGAACGCAGATAAAGAATTATTCACAATCAAATCTATAAAGGAGAAAGAATACCCCCTGAAGGAAAGACAGCAAAAATGAATCTATGTTTTTTGAGTCTTGATCTGTGAAAATAATTTTTAAATGTGTCATGATTTGTGGTAGTTAATACTATTCAATTGATAAATATGCCTATATTAGTAAGTTTTCCAGAGGAAAAGAAACTATAGGATATATGTAAACAGAAAGAAATTTGTTATAAAGCATTGATTGGCTCGCATGATTAAGGAGGCTGAGAAGTCCCACCATCTGTTGTCTGCAAGTTGGAGACCCAGGAAGGGCAGTGGTGTCTGAAAGCTGATGGCTTAGGTTGTAGTCCAAGCCTGAAGGCTTGAGAACCAGAAGCACCAAGGGCAGAATTTTAATGCCCCACTCTCAGCAGAGAGTGGGTGGATCTTGCTGCCCCCGCCTTTTTGTCTATTGAATGATGCTCGCCCATTTAGGAGAGGGCAACCACTTTGACTAGCCTGCCAATTGAAACACTAATCGACTCGGGAAACACTCTCAGGAAGACACCCAGAAATCATGTTTGGCCAGATAGTTGGGCATCCTTTGATCCACTTAAGTTCACACTAAAATTAATGTTCACAGTGTATGGGTTTACCAATCTGAATGTTCTTTGATTCTCAGGACTACTGGTTTCTGTAAAAAAGTGATGATTTCAGAGATATAACTAAAAATAAGATAAAACTAAAAAATAGGAAATACTATGGTACTTTTATGGTCAATATAGTTAATTAATAGTATCTATAAAATTTTCCAAGTCATTACATTCAATCAATAATATCACTTGCTTCCCCTATGTCTCATATTCATAAGAACATGAATCTAATTCCACATAAAATAATTTTGTAAATAACATTTTAAAACAGAATGTGCATTCTACTATTGACATTTCAAAAAGCTCAAGCATTCTTATCTGGTTTAAAATTACAATGTGGAATATTGACTCTTCAAGAGATCAGAATGTCTATCTCTGAACCGATCAGCCAACATTTACCAAAATGTTCCCCAGGATATTTGAATGGGATGGACTTTAGGATACATTGTCCTGTACTGTTTCAATTTCTCTTCACATTATGTTAGTTCTAAAGAAAGCAATTCTCTGAGTTACACAATGACCTCACAAAAATGAGATTTAATGACAAATTGCCAGTTTTTATAGTGTAAAACTATCATAAATGATCACTAAGAATAGCTGCATCTTTTGAAAACTGATAGTTCAACATGTTGTTCTTTATGTTGGTCTTGGTCTCTTGTTCAAAAAGTCACATGAAAAACCTAGAGTGACATGATAGGAGAGAGATCATCCCTTCAGATAAACCAAGGTGTCTGTTTGCTAAGTTTCAGTATACTTATTTTTTTTTCAATTGTATTTTTTAAGTTTTCATACTAATTCTTTCATAAATCATAACTTTATGTGATTTGACTAATAGCCTCCACACTGAAGAACTCTTTTCTTCTGAAGAGAATTAAATTTCTTCACCACAGAAAAAAAGCACAGTGTCATTAAAGTCAAACTTTTAAAAAAAAACTACTCCTCATAACTAGAATCCTATCAAAATATCTATATATTCCTTTTGCTAAAACAAATTTGCATACGTGGTATACAGCCAGAATGTAGAAATTCAAATTGTGGAACTCAAATCCTTCAAAACAGAAATAAAACACAATTCATGAGTGGCATCTACAGGTCCACCCCCTTCTATGTGTCATCAGCATGCCAGGATCTTTCATCAGACTATAATTCAACGGGGATGCAGAAGGAGGCGGACACAGATAGATTAATCTCTGACAGTTCCCGTCCGTGTTATATTCTTTTAATAGAGCTTCAGAAGGCAGCAGGCACACACAATGCATGCCATGTGTGATTGATAGAAAGTCTAGGTTTGCTTACTCTAATTTACAATGAGAAGCAGCATCTACTCGGGCATTACATATCTGAGCACTGACAGCCAAGGCAGGTACAGTCTGCCTGCAGACTTTCAAACCAAGCACAGATGTAATTCCCATCCATCATCAGAAACATAGGTTTATCTGAAAAACCTTAATGCATCTCATTTTGTTAACAAATGATGACTTTGATAGCATCTGTTTTTTCTCAAATAGGAAAGCTGGTTGTCAATTTAATTCAACAACTACTGTGGGTACCCCTGACTTGCGAGACACTGCTTCAAGGACGAAAGATGTACATTAATGAGCCCCTACCTTCCCAGAACTTTTAATCGGGGCATAGGTTCAGGTTGGAAATAAAACAAGTGTAAAAAATTACTAAATGCTACACAGACTATAATGGTGTTTCAAAGGACCGTGGGTTCATCTCTACTGATGACAACTAGGCAAGTCCTAATGGCAGTTAGCACAGAGCAATAGCTTTACATCTAAAATCAATAATTATTTTACACTCATATATTTGTGTTTCTCACAAAAAAATGCACTTAAGAAAAGTAACTGCCTCCATTTTACAAATGAAGAAGTCATTGTCTAAGAAATAAGGCTAGAAACTTGTACAACTTAGATGAAAGCTGTGACTTCAGATTATGTACTGCTTGAAAAATTCATTGGTTGATCTAATATGTATTGGGAACCTGGATCTGGGTGCTGATGATAGAAACTAGAATATGAATGGTAAACTGAAGGGAGGCTAATTATTGAAATGTGCATGTGGTATGATATAAAAAAAAGAAAATATAAAAAGAACAGAAAGAAACTGTGAAAATAAACAGGAGGAAAACTACATTCAAAGAAATTGAGAACTGGGAAGGAGAGTCACAAAAACAAAGGAGAGAAAGAATTCAGGGAGAGAAATAGGAAAGTGTCACAATTACTGAAAAAGAGAAAATATGACCAGAAAAACTGGTAAGCCATAAATTAAAACTGCTGTATCCCCAAGGTCCCTGCATATATTCTCAATCATTAGTAGTTAAGTGAAAGAATGGTTTTCTTTTCTTTAAGTCTTCCTATTTGGACTTAAAACTCTGAATATAAAACATAAACTTTTGTCCTTCATTTTATCCTTTTTACTCATGGTAACTGTATTTTCTTTATACACAAAATGCCATTCATTTCAAATTATAATCTCAAGCCATAGCTATATTTTTTAAGATATATTTTTATTGATTTCAGTGAGGAAGGGAGAGGGAGAGAGAGATAGAAACATCAATGATGAGAGAGAATCATCGATCAGCTGCCTCCTGCACGCCCCCTACTGGGGATCGAGCCCACAACCCAGGCATGTGCCCTTTACCAGAATAAAACTCGGGACCCTTCAGTCCGCAGGGGGATGCTCTATCCACTGAGGCAAATCAGCTAGGGCCATAGCTATATTTTTACAATAGCCCTGACCCTACTCCTAATCTTGACATATCTTGACCTTACTTGCCATTATCCAACCTTATCCCAACTAACAGGGTAACAAAAGTTACATTCAATGAAGGGAAATATATTGTGTATTTAGAAATAGAAATGTTACAGAATTATGAATCTAAACTTCCAACTCACATAGTTGGAATGAAAATTATGTGAGCTACTCAAGTTAGTTATTTAATAACAAAATTGAAGTGGAAAAATATTTTAAAACAAATACTTAAATTTTATTTTCTTTTTTATATAAACAGTCAAACCCAACTATTTAATTTTTTACCTTTAATTTTTATTGAAAAGCACTTTTCTTATGTTAGTATTAAAGGAGACTTAGTCTTAAATCTACTAAATTGGTCTTCCCTACACTACCTTTTACTTTAGTTCCCTTTTCAGTTGAAATCAACAAAACCATATTATATTATATTTAGAAGTTACAGTGAGACAAGTTACAATTGCATGAATTTTATTTTAAGTATTATAGGCAGTAAATATATTTAAAATTCAAAACAAGATTAATTTTCTCATGTTTTAGGCTGTTTTTACTTACATACCTAAAGGAACTATTTACTATTATAAATGTGTACTCAATAATATCATAGTTTAATTTGACCAAGTTATTTGTTGTTTCAAATGAGGTAAGTCAAATAGATTGATTTTTAATCACTGGAATTAAATGAACATCACATCTTTTAAAATTTAGGTTCAAAATGGTGATTTTTAGGATACTTGTGAAAAGTGGACAGTCTTGCCTTAAAAATAAAATATACATAATAGACAACTAGAAAAGGTAAAACCAGCAAGCTTAAAAGAACACCTTTAGAACATGTAACAGAAATCAATACACTATGCATGAATATAACTGTGGAATTTTGTTTTTCTAATTTATTAAAAAATAAATATGTATAAATCAAGCAACCTTCTGATTTGTTATTTGGTTCGCTGAGTGAACCTACTCCCTAAGAAAGATGAAATGTATGAACTATATCTTCAAGAATTAAGTAACTTGGATAGCTCACTCTCAATTAATAATTTAACTTTTCATTTTTATATTGTTATTAAGATCATGTATGGACTAAATGTTTGTCCTCAAATTCATATGTTGAAACCCTAACCATTAATATGATGGTATAAGAGGTGAGATCTTTAGGAGGTAGTTAGGTTTTAGATTCAGTCCTGAGGGTGAGGTCTTCATGAATTGAATTTGTGCCTTTGTAATCAGGACTGCTTGTTTCCACTCTTTCCCTCTCTCTTTATTTCTTTTTCTCCCCAACCCTCTCTGACATGTGAAGATCAATAAGCAGATGGCTGTCTGCAAACTAGAAAAAGGGTACTCATCATACACCAGATCTGCCAGTGCCTTGATCTTGGACTTCAGAGCCTCTATAATTGCTGGAGAAAACACATTTGGTTTTTAACCCACTCCAGTCTGTGGTATTTTTATTGTAGCAGCCTAAACTAAGACAGATGAGAGCCTTTTATTCTTTCTTTCGTTAGTATATAATCATCCCAGTATAAAACCACAACCACAGTTCAAAGATCAATCTTCCCTGGTAACCTACCAAGGGTCAGTTATCTCACAAGGGAGTTTATAACATTATATATTTTGATGATGTTCTTAGAGAAATTGTGACCCATCAGAAATATAATATCAAATGTTAACATTTCCTATGCTAATATTTTTTTAAATATATTTTATTGATTTTTTACAGAGAGGAAGGGAGAGAGATAGAGAGTTAGAAACATCGATGAGAGAGAAACATCGATTAGCTGCCTTTTGCACATCTCCTACTGGGGATGTGCCCACAACCAAGGTATATGCCCTTGACCGGAATCGAACCTGGGACCCTTCAGTCCGCAGGCCGACGCTCTATCCACTGAGCCAAACCGGTTTCGGCAACTATGCTAATATTTTTAGCCTACAAAATAATTTACAAACTAAGAACCCAACACTTAACAACTCTCATTCTTTTACTCAGAACTACATTTCCAGCATGGCCCTTGCTCTGCCTGCACAGTAAGAACTCAACTTTCATTCCCATGTGGAAAGGTCCTCAGAAATGCATCCCCTGTAATGGCAACTATCCCTCAAGTGTGTCTGGGACTGAAGGTGCTAACAGAATGTGGGAATTTCAGTGCTAAATAGTGTGTGTCCCTGGTAAACCAAGAGGGATTACTCACCCACATTCAAGGATTATTTTATTTTTCTGTTTTCTTACTGAATTTATTGGTGTGACACTGGTTCACAAAACCATACAAACTTCAAGTGTACAACTCAATAAAACATCATCTGCGCACTGCATCATGTGCCCATCACCCCGAGCAAAGTCTTTTTCCATCCCCATTTTCCCCCTCTTTGCCCACCTAAATGCCACTTTCTTGATGAGTCCTTTACCTCATCATACAGTATCACTACCATCTTCTAAAATAACCTCTTCTGATGGCACAACATAAACTTTTTCTCTGCCATGTGGTTCTCTTTGCTGTTACCTAAAAACCAGATGACTGACCAGACACACAGATGTATCTTCCGATCTTTCTAAAGACTCACTTACATACAACCAAAGACATGTCCAGAAGAAAGATACATCCCCAACAACACTGGATAAATGGAGCCGTTTTCAGCAGCATCAGTGAGACATTGAGAAATACTCTATGCCAGATAAAGAGAAAGTTCCTGTGAAAATGCAGGAACCCTTTACTTGTGAAATTGGAGACCACTGAAAACAAGAGAAAAGCCCATGATTATAGAAAACAAGTTCTGGAAACAGAATGGCCCTCATCGAGCTGCTATATGATAGTTAATTAAAACACTAAAGAAGTGTTGGACTTGTTAAAGCAGCTAAACCTAGTATTTGCCTTCAGGCTAAAGGCAGAAGAAAACGTCCTCAATCATTAGACAGATGAGATGAGACCTGAGGGACAGAGAAAAGTGATGTGTAAGGAAGCTAGGTATCCTTCAAGGAGGTGGAATCTGGCACATTCACCATAATTTCCCTGCAATCTAGGGAAATAGTGACTGTCAATGGTATGAGAGTTGCAATTTATTGTTCAAAATGAATAAGTTCTGTTCTTTATTTATAAATAGAATATAAATGTAAGCAGTAACCAAGAATCACCAGACATTAGAAGAATATCATTAGTATGAATAAGATGCACAATACTCTTTTAATAGCAAAAAAATAATAGTAAATAAACCCTGATTAAAACAATTAATACATAAATCATAAAATAACTTAAAATAATGAATCAGTATCTCCAGAAATCTTTTACAAACTATTATATTTATAAAACAAAATCACATTGCTATGATAAAAGAATAATGATTGAATAAGAAAAGATCTTAAAAATTAACAAAAGTTATTAATGTTATTAATAGAATATCTAAATGAACAGAATTGAAGACTAAATCAATCTACATGATTAAACTATGGAATTCTCAAAGACTATAATGTAAAGGTACAAAAATAAGGTGAGAAAGACTAATTAAAAGACATAAAGGATAAATTCAGAAAATTAAATGATTATTTAATAGCAAGAAGGAGAGGAAAATATAAAGACATAATAAAAGAAAAGATTTTGAGCTGGAAAAAAAAGAATATTTAGATTCAAAAACCTATTAAGTCCCAGAACCATATATTCTTTTATTTATTTTAATCCTCATTAGAAGATATGTTTTTATTGATATTAGAAAGAGGGGGAGGAAGAGGAAGAAAGACAGAGAGAGAAATAATGATTGTTTGCCTCCTGTATAGACCTGACTGGGGATCAAATCTGCAACCTGGGTATGTGCCCCGACTGGGGATTGAACCTGTGACCTTTTAGTGCATGGGATGATGCTGCAACCAACTTAGCCACACTGGCCAGGACCCCGGAATTATATCCTATATAATAAAAGCCTAGGCGGCGTCACACCCTCGCACAATATTGTCACAAGATGGCCGCCACAAGATGGCCGCCACAAGATGGTTGCACACACCTTGGAGGTGGGGCCCGGTGGCCTCTCTGTGTGGTGAGACTTGGGGGTCCCATGGCTCTGCCCAGTGTGGAGGAGGCCGGTCCCGGGGTCTCTGCTGCCTCGTGCAGAAGAGGGTCCCAGCGGAGGAGGCAGGTCACAGCAGGGGAGGGCAGTTGTGGGCAATCAGGCCAACAGGGGAGGGTAGTTGGGAGCAATCAGGCTGATAGGGGAGCAGTTAGGCGTCAATCAGGCCTGCAGAGGAGCAGTTAGGGGGTGATCAGGCTGGCAGGCAAGCAGTTAGGAGCCAGTAGCCCCAGATTGTGAGAGGGATGTCTGACTGCTGGTTTAGGCCCGAGGGGGTCCCAGATTGGAGAGGGTGCAAGCCAGGTTGAGGGACACACCCTGTGCATGCATTTTGTGCACCAGGTCTCTAGTTTTTTAATAAACATTGACAAAGATACTTTCATTTGGCTATTACTTTCCATTTTCCTTTTTTACATAACAAGGGTCCCTTATTTTCCAGATAGATGTTGTCCTAAGCTAACAAGCTATCTTTCTCAGCACCCCTGAAGCTATATGAATCAATAGTGACTAATAAAATAAAACCAGAAATTATTATTTTTTTAGAGAATAAACCAACTTTATTTTATAATAGTATTACAGAAAACAAAATATCATTTAGTACCACTTGAAGCTATCAATCTAATCTGGTGTCATAACTATACATAGGGTTAAAAGCAAAGAAAAGATGTTCAATACAGTTAATAAGTCCCTAATAGGTCTCTGGTGTCAGCTTTAAATAGCCTAGCTTTCTTACAGCCATCTAAAAACTACCACAGTCCCTACCAACTCCTCTACCCAGTGTCCTCAAACCTGTGTGAACCATCAAGCCATCTGACAGAGACAGACCTGCTCAGTAACAAAAGGCCAGTTTTACATGTAGACAAGAAATTTAATACAAAGCAAGTGTTCTACAGAAATGTTCAAATAATAGAAAGTATTGAAAGTTGGACATGTTAAGACAGAAAGCACTAAGGTTTTGATCTGCCTGAATGTTTCAGTAGAAGGGAAGAAATCATTGCCTCTTGCTCCTCCCTCCTGTTTCTGGAATGCTGCCAAAGAGCATGGGTCCGAGAAGCATTGGCACTGGTGTGGTGGGGTCTCTACACACAGTGTGTGGTCAGTAAGCTTCATCATTCTCCAGGCTGGAGATCCTTGTTTCCACTAAAAATGGTTTACTTTTCTACTAAAAGTAAAAAGTCACAGGACTGGAAAGTCAAAAGGGCTCAATATCAAAAATATATTTAAAATGCAATATAATTAATTTGTCAAACATTAGAAAATTTTCAAGATGTAAGAAATGCTTTTAATTCCCATTAATATTTTCTGTGGAGAACCAAGATGGCGGCATAGGTTAACGCCGGAGTTTGCTGCTTTGAACAACTACTTCAAAAGTGAAACTAAAAGACGTAAGGGACATCACCCAGAACCACAGGAACGCTGGCTGAGTGGAAGTCCTACAACTAGGAGGAAAGAGAAACGCATACGGACACTCAGAGGAGGCGCAGTGCTGAAGTCAAATTCTGAGGTGCGGAGTGCACGAGCGGGCTGGCGGCGGAGGGCGAGGTTGGAGTTTTCAATCGGGAGGGAGTCGCAGACTCTGAGCTCCAGATCTGGGCGAGTCTTTAGGGACCCAGACTCAAACGGGAGAAGCGGGACTGTCTGGCTTCGGTCAGAGCGAGTGCAGCTTTCTCTCCGAGCTTTGCAGTGGGTGCTGGGACTCAGAGAGGCAGAGCCCCTGGGGACAGGACTGAGAGCTGCCATAACTGCTCTCCCAGCCCACCCTGTTGATCCTGTGTGACCCGCCCCGCCCAAGCCCTGCACACAGGCATTTGCTGGATAGCCTCAGGCAAAGGCTAGATTAGCACCTCCCTAGAGGACAGAAGTTCCCTCACTGCTGACACAGCTGATTCTCATAGCCACCTGGCCTGGAGGTCAAACCCTCCCTGGTATTAGCTACAACAATCAAGGTTTAATTATAAGACTGCGAACAAAGACCACTAGGGGGTGCACCAAGGAAGCATAACAAAATGCGGAGACAAAGAAACAGGACAAAATTGTCAATGGAAGATATAGAGTTCAGAACCACACTTTTAAGGTCTCTCAAGAACTGTTTAGAAGCCGCCGATAAACTTAATGAGATCTACAAGAAAACTAATGAGACCCTCGATGCTATATTGGGGAACCAACTAGAAATTAAGCATACATGGACTGAAATAACGAATATTATACAGACTCCCGACAGCAGACCAGAGGAGCGCAAGAATCAAGTCAATGATTTGAAATGCGAGGAAGCAAAAAACACCCAACGGGAAAAGCAAAATGAAAAAAGAATCCAAAAATGCGAGGATAGTGTAAGGAGCCTCTGGGACAGCTTCAAGCGTACCAACATCAGAATTATAGGGGTGCCAGAAGATGAGAGAGAGCAAGATATTGAAAACCTATTTGAAGAAATAATGACAGAAAACTTCCCCCACCTGGTGAAAGAAATGGACTTACAGGTCCAAGAAGCGCGGAGAACCCCAAACAAAAGGAATCCAAAGAGGACCACACCAAGACACATCATAATTAAAATGCCAAGAGCAAAAGATAAAGAGAGAATCTTAAAAACAGCAAGAGAAAGAAACTCAGTTACCTACAAGGGAATACCCATACGACTGTCAGCTGATTTCTCAACAGAAACTTTGCAGGCCAGAAGGGAGTGGCAAGAAATATTCAAAGTGATGAATACCAAGAACCTACAACCAAGATTACTTTATCCAGCAAAGCTATCATTCAGAATTGAAGGTCAGATAAAGAGCTTCACAGATAAGGAAAAGCTAAAGGAGTTCATCACCACCAAACCAGGATTATATGAAATGCTGAAAGGTATCCTTTAAGAAGAGGAAGAGGAAGAAAAAGGTAAAGATACAAATTATGAACAACAAACATGCATCTATCAACAAGTGAATCTAAGAATCAAGTGAATAAATAATCTGATTAACAGAATGAACTGTTGATTATAATAGAATTAGGGACATAGAAAGGGAATGGACTGACTATTCTTGGGGGGGAAAGGGGTGTGGGAGATGCGGGAAGAGACTGGACAAAAATCGTGCACCTATGGATGAGGACAGTGGGTGGGGAGTGAGGGCGGAGGGTGGGGCGGGAACTGGGAGGAGGGGAGTTATGGGGGGGGGAAAGAGGAACAAATGTAATAATCTGAACAATAAAGATTTAATTAAAAAAAAATTCCCATTAATATTTTCTCACAGAGTGTATTTACTGTAATTTGAAAACTCTTTTCTTTTTCAGAAAGTTTTAATTTTATTTTATTGAATTAATTGGGGTGACCTTAGTTAATAAAATTATATAGGTTTCAGGTGTACAATTCTATAATATGTCATCTGTATATTGTATTGTATGCTCACCACCCCACGTCTCCTTCCATCACCATTTATCCTCCTTTACACTCTTTTATCTCTCCCCATTCCCCTTTCCTGCTGGTAACCACCATACTGTTGCCTGTATCTTCACTGTTTTTGCTTATGTGGTTTCTGATGAAAATAATAATAATATCTTTGTTCCTCTATAGGTTTCCCCTTCTGGTGATTTCAAGCTTGCCTCTTGTCTTGTTTTTCTATAATTTGAATAGGGAAGGCCTACGTATGTTGGGGGATTGTTTTGGTGTTCATTTGTTTGTGTTTTTAAAGTTTCTGGATCTGTGGTTTTGTGTCTGTCGTCAATTTGGGGAAATCCTCACCCACTATGGCTTCAAATATTTCTTTGGCTCCATGTTCTCTTCTCCTTCTGACATTCCAGTTACACATAAGTTATTCCTTTTAATATTGTCCCAAAGATCTTGGTTTTTATATTATTTCTTTAAAGAAATTCTTCCTTATCTTTGAATTTAGCTTGGGAAGTCTCTATTGACCTATCCTTGGGCTCACTGATTGGCTTCTTTTCTCTGCCATGTTGAGTCTACTGATAAACTGTAACACTCTTGGTTTATGTTATAGTGGTTTTGATCTAGCCATTTGTTTGGATTCTCTTTTAGTTTCCTTCCTTTAGTTTATATTTCCTATGCGTGCATATTGTTTACTTTTTCCAATATAGGACCTAACATATAAAATATATCTATTTTAAATTCTCTGCTTAATAATTCCAATATCTGTGTAAAATCTAAGCCCAGTTCTGACAAAATCTTTGCCTCTTCAGGGTGAGTTTTTTCTTGCTTTTAACATGTCATAAATGTTTGTTTAAAGCTTGGCAAGATTTATCAGGTAATAGGATCTGAGATAAATAGCACTTTAGATGGAGGACTCATGATAGACCTGCTAGGAGTTAGACAGTTTTTAATTTTACCAGAGGCTTCCAGTTCCTCTAGTGTCCTCACTTTTGTCTCTCATATTATCTTTGGGATCACATAAGAAGTGCTCCCTAAATAAGCCTATGCCTTAAAATGCTGTAAGATGTCATCCACTGTTATTATATTGGATTCCTGTTGGTGTGATACAATGAGTTTTCCATAACCTTCCAATTAAGTTCAATTAAACTTCAGAGGCCTGGTGGGGTCGAAGGGGTCAATGAGTGGGAAAGAGGGATACCTGTAATACTTTCAACAATAAAAACAAATTAAAAATAAAATTTAGTGGCCTGTGCCTCAGCTGTGGGGCCATTACAAGTGTTTCTCTTCTGGTACAGTATTTTCTCCCTGCTCCTCCCTCCCTCCCTCCCTCCCTCCCTCCCTCCCTCCCTCCCTCCCTCCCTCCCTCCCTCCCTCCCTCCCTCCTTCCTTCCTTCCTTCCTTCCTTCCTTCCTTCCTTCCTTCCTTCCTTCCTTCCTTCCTTCCTTGGCTGCAGATTATCAATCTATTTCTACTGCCCCTTGTTGGGCTTGTGTGAGGAGGGATTTATTCTCTCCAGCTGAGGTGCGTTGTCAGAACTGACTTTGGCTGAAATTTTTTTCTCGGAAAGCAGACCTTTGTTATCTAGAGAGGACTGGTTCCTCTTCCCTTTTCCCAGGAGAGGCTTTGCCCAGGTCCCTGCAGAAGGTGTCCAGACCCTCTTAAGACCACAGCTCCTCCGGGATTCTCTCTCACACTCGTCCACAGTGAGCCTCTACCAGTTCACCAACACTGTCATTTAAATGTTTCAAACAGTTTATAGTTCCAGTAAATTCTGATCCAAGGAAGCAGAAACAGATCTTGCTTTCTCTTTTCACACATGTCTAACTCTCTATCTTCGAATGCGTCTACCTTTCCAGACTTCTCGGTGGCAGGTAGCCCTGTGACCTCAGTTCTCACAGGGGTCCTGATTTTCAAGTTGCCCACATTTTTCTCGTTGTCAAATTGAAGAGCAACAGCTCTCAAGCTCTTCATGTCAGATCTAAAGCTAGAAGTCCCAGTAGGGAGATTTTTAACAACTGTGTTTTTATTTTTTATCTTATTCTCTATTACTTTTTATAATAAATTTTAAAAATCATACTTGTAAATGGAATTGGTGCCTGAGGAGGAAAGCAACAGTTTTCTGGAAGATTTATGTACACACAAATACTTGTTCTCTAACAATGCTGAAATGAGTAATGGCGTGCTTAAAATTTAAAGATTTCAAGCATATACCAGATTACCTTCTCTGAAATTATTTATCACTTTCACACTTAGGAGAGTCACTTTAAGTGAAGAATGCTCCTCTGAGCTTTCCACGTGCTGTTTTTACTCCTATAATTAAAATACACATTCTAGTCTGATTTGTAACATAGTTCACAGTATTTGAGTCTAACTGCTCCTCGAGATAGTCTGAAATTGTATCTTTGTACTAAATAGAGCTTCAAATTTGCACATAATAGGCACTTAATAAATGTTTCTTTAATTGAGTTGAAGCCAAAGATAAAAATGTACCATTTTCTTGCATAAGTAATATATTTAATAAAATGTAAAATAATTAGTACCTTTATACCCCAAATTTTCTATTTGTAATATGCAGGATAACCTCTATAAATAAGGTCCTACTAGCCTAATTTTTGGAAATACCTAAAAACTTGACCCCCATTTGGTTACAATGCTCAGGCCAGCAATGACAATAGGTCATTATTTTGTCCTGGGACAGTTGAGAGTAATGAAAACTTGGTTCATATCGGAGTACACTGTGATCTTACTTCTAATTGTATTAATACTGTATGGTTCTGAAATGAATGGAATATCCCTGGCCTGGATATAGTGTTTGTCACTTACTCAGAAAACCTATATGCCAAAGTGTATAACTTGGCCAAAGATTTGGCCATTATTTTTCCATGTCTAATAAGACCCTCAGCCACTCAGATGTTATCATCGCCACCCATGTGACACCAAGATGCCAGCACAAGGAAGCTTCAACATATGAACTTAGGAGGACATAACCACTCAGTTTATAACATGGGGAAAACCTTATTTCAAAACTCTCTCTTGTAAGTGGCATTTTTTCCCACTTCTTCCTATACATCTTAAGAGTACACAAAATGAATCAGCTGCCAGTACATGAAAAATCCAATTTCTCTCTAACTCTTATACATAGACCATTGTTTCTCAGTCTCAAAGCAAGTCTCAGTCTTAAAACACCGTGCTTTAGAGTAACTGAGGTACTTGTTAAAAATATAGATTTTTGCCCAACAGGCGTGTCAGTGGATAGAGTGTCGGCCTGCGGACTGAAGGATCCCAGGTTCAATTCCAGCCAAGGGCATATGTGGGCACATGCCCGGGTTGCAGGCTCGATCCCCAGTGTGGGGTGTGCATGAGGCAACCAACCAATGATTCTCTCATCATTGATGTCTCTCTCTCTCTCTCTCTCTCTCCCTTCCTCTATGAAATCAATAAAAATATTGGGGGGAAAATTTTTTTTTTTTTTTTTTTTTTTTTTGCCAAACTCGGAACCATTGGATTGGAATAGATGAGAAAATATCACAATCCAAGAGATTAGCATATCACCTAATTCTCCATTTGAATCTTACATTAAATATTACATTAAATCTTATAAACTACAACTTAGATTTTAGGAATAAATATAATCAAAATGATTTCTAGAATATCATAACTTTTCTCAAAATTATATATTGTTTCCATTTAATTTTTTTTATTTTCATGCATTTATCTATCCTCATCAGTTTCTAGCAGCCCTGAACTCAGACTCCATTCATTTTAAATTTTGTATAAATATATTTTTATTGTTAAAGGTATCATCCTCGTGATGTATCTGACTGTCTTTTCGTTGTTGATGGTCTCTTTTGTCTCATTTTGTGTTAAAGGTCACTTACGTGGATTTTTTTTCTCACTTCAAAAATATATGTAGTGTGTCCCAGGTGGTGTGACTCAGTCGTTGAGAGTTGACCCATGAACCAGGAGGTGACAGTTCGATTCCTGGTCAGAGCACATGCTCAGGCTGCAGGCTCCATTGCCAGTAGGGGGAGTGGAGGAGGCAGCTGAGCAATGATTCTCTCTCATCACTGATGTTTCTATCTCTCCTTCTCCCTCCCTCTCTCTGAAATCAATAAAAACGTGTGTGTGTGTGTGTGTGTGTGTGTGTGTGTGTGTGTGTGTGTGTGGTGTAGTGTACCAATCAGGGGCGATGTTCGTCATGCTTCATATTTGGGTGGGGTTCAAAGCAACTAAGATCACTTCAAACAACAAGAAAAATAAAGTCCCTTGGAGACAGCATTCTTTCTGGATTTGTATAAAACAGTCTATATATTTCATCAGTGCTCTGGCAAATTGTGAGCTTTCATTTGCCAGCAGCAGTCACCCTAAGTTTCAATGTCTCAGGTGCTAAAAGGTGTATATTTTGAAACAAATCTTCACTTTAACATTCTCCTAGTCCTGTAAGTTATCAGCATTAGAGCTGTGACTTTATGTTACTGCCAGTTATCTTCAAACCACACAGCTGAAAACTCCAATATGCCTCTCAGGATGATTTGACATGGATGTTTATCACCAAAGACAAACATGTCATTATCCTGCCACTTATGCCAAAGTCTGGCCCCAGGCTCCATTTATACCAGCACTGATAGCATATCCCCATTCTGTCCTCCTGATCACAGACTTCCTCCAGGCTTCCCTGCATTCCATTAAAATTGCTATTAATCAAAACATAGTTTAAGGCAATATGAAAAAAGACTAGCCTCCATGAAGCCTAGTCTTAATAAAACTAAATATATATCCATTACCATTCTCCCAGAGGAGTCCACCTACTCTAAATTTCATAGGAGTAAAAATGACTGACTGGTAGTACATGGAAGAAACTGAATATTACAGCATAGTATGCATATTTTGGGGGGGCTAGAGAGATAACTACTCCATTTAGCTGGGATCAAGTTCCTGTGTCTAAACTTCATGCTTTCCAAAATAATTAGCATCCTTTGGTTGGTAAAAGAAGCAAGAATCATAGAACTATGGAGATATAACAGATTTTTGATGGGACCTTTTCAGATTTTTTAAAACTTCATTAAATTTGGTGAAAAAAGTAGGTATTTACCAAGTATGATTATACTTTAAGTGTCCTATGTAATTGTTGATTCTTTAAAAATTAGAAGGAAGAACATTTTTATCTCCAGTTATGTTGAACTTTTAATATCAAAACTATACTTGCATTTTAATACATTTCATGAACTGTTTTCCCTAAGTGGACACATTTGCCCCCAAATGCAATCATGTATATACACAAGTATATAGAGCATCTTTAGAAATAAATAACAAGAAGTGAACAGTAAAAGTATTAACTTAAGAATATGCAAATTGAATTAGATTTGTTTTCTGTATTTCAGGGACAAAAAATATAATAAAAACTTGTATGATAATATCCATTACATTCATGTTCTGTTTTGTTCACAAATATTTAATCATAATCATTTAATTTAAATAAGCCATGCCATTTAAAATACATCATGGGCAAAAGAAAAAGTGTCTAATTGCCTGTTAGATTTTATTAGATTACAAAAGTTTTCTCTCTAATATAACCACTTTGAAAAATTTTTACTTAAAGAAAATTTTATAAAAATTAAAAATTTTAAACTTGGTTATTTTCCTACTACTAAGCTACAGTGGACACTAATATATTGGGTTTCTGACCCAATATTTGTTCTATCCTCACTCCCTCTTACCTAATTCAATTCACAGAGCCACCTATTTCCACAAAGACATATGAGTCAAAAGAACCTGATATTGTTTCTGGTATTATAGAATATCTAAGATAATTATAATAATTTACTCCCCCTGCTAGTGATTAGTGTGAAAATGATCATGTGAACCAATGCCAGCTAATGAGGCATTTGAGCTAGTCTCCTGGGGGGCTTCTATAAGTGACACAGAAAGAGATGACTTTTACTGGGCTTTGGTATGACTGGATGGGATTACTGGAACTATTACGGTGACCTATACATGAATCTTGGGATAAAAGGATAACATGGAGTAGGGAATATCCAACAAAACCTAGAACCCATGTTACCTCTATACTTCAGCTTAAGTTTCTTTGTTACTTAAATTGAACATAGTGAAACATCAATCTTCCTTAAAAACAATCAGACAATGATTGTGCAATATTTAAAAACATAGATGAGATTCCATCACTTTCAGAGATCAGGAACCATTTACAAATTCTTCCTTGCCTTTAGCCTAATCTTGCCTAATGTCACCGGTTAGGCTACTAGCATCATTTTTTACAAGATGAAGGCTAAAATTCCATTGGTGGTAATGCTGTTTGATTTTCATAATATATTAATTGGGCAACAAGCAAATAAAAGTAAAAACCCAGGAGATTATGACTTTAAATAAGGCATAGAATAAAACAAAAATGTTACTGGACTTAAATACAAAAAGACATGTCTGCCTCCTTGGAGAGCAAGTTCTTTTGAGCAGATTCCTTTTGTGCTGTTTACAGCTTATTGATACAGAGGATGCCTTAGTTGACTTGCAGTTCTATGAATTCAATAATTTTTAGAGATGATCACACTGATGTGTCATAGTAAATAAAAAGTACCTCAAAAATGTTTTTCACTCGTAATCTTATAATCAAGATATTTTGCCTCCATAGACTGTGCTGATATTAAATGTTGCAATGTGGATGAGATCAAATAAGGATCTTTGCTAAAACAACTAAAAATAAAGTAAGGTCATAGAAAGGCAAAATTAATAATGGATAGGCTTAGACTCTCTTTGAAATTCTGACACAGAAGAAATATAATCTCATGGTTTTCATATCTTATTTCTCTGCTGTTCCCCTCTGCTGTGTTCTGGTATTTCACATAACTTTTACTTTTTAAATACTGATTTTAAAGCTCGCCCTGTGCTTACAAATACCAGGAAATAACATACTAGATTATAAAAAGAGAAGAAAATCAATAAGAGGAGGGCAAAACAACAAAAAGAGCCATCACAGAACAGAAATCTTTTGAAAAATTGTTGAAAGATAGAATCCATCGAGAAACAAATACTTCAAAAAACCATGATTAAAATGTCTAAAAGTATTTTACAAAAATAGAAGAGGCTCAGGGGCTTCTAATCTCAGCGTATATTCAATGAATGCAAGAAAAAAGAGTGACTGGGATATCTATCATGATGATTAATTTGGAAACTGCCTTTGAAGCAGCCGGGCCAGGTAGCCTTGCCCCTTTACACGTGTGCTATGCAGTAGGGAGCAATAGCCTTGCCCTTAGGCGGGACCACTGAGAGTGAGGATGCAGAGGCAGGGTTGTGGCTATGGTACCAACAGACCATGGGGAGGATGGAAAGTCCCCCCCCCACACACACTGATAACTGGCAGAGGCGCATTGCTGGAAACAGTGCAACTAGACCTACTAGGATCTGGAAAGCAAAATATACAGAGGATAACAAGTATTCCAAAACCATCACCTTAAAAGAAATGGATCACACTCAACAAATAAAATCTTGATTCCCCAGAGAAAAGAGAAATACTATGATAACATTTAAATTCACTAAGAATAAAAAGAATTCCCATAATGTTTTCAGATATTAAATAAAGAAAATCAAACTGGCATCAAACATTTTTATTATTAATTAACAGAATGGCACATCATAATGCTAACCAAAAAAACACACCCTAAAATCCTCAAGTACCAATCCTATCCCACAGTTCACATACAAATAGGAGGGAAAAAATAAGAACATTTTAGACGATGCAAAGACTGTGAATGAAGAAATTGCTTGAGACCATATACAAACATATAAAGCATTGCTCAAGATAAACAGTACAAAATAAACAAATTATTAGTGAAAAAAATGGATCCTCCAATTAATGCATGCTTAAATGTTTCTTAATAAATAACGTAAAGAAGTAATAACTGGGAAATAAAGCAAGTAGTAAGGAAAATGAAATGGAAAGACAAGTGCGTGTATAGAAACCCTGTGGAGTCTCATGAATGCTTCTAGTTGTGTGACCCTGAGGAAAACTGCTGCAGGTGCTCATACATTTTCAAACACCGATCAAATGTGTGATATCCTAGAGAAAATAAAAATCATCAAAATTGCCTAAAAACAAAAAAGGAAATATAAAGAAAATGTACCTAGAGGAAAGTGAAGGAGATATGGATAAAAATCCATGCCTAAAATAGGCTTCAGGCTGAGTCCGTTTTATTCGTTATAGCTAACAAAAGAAGATTCCTTTGTTATACAACCTGCTTCAGAGAATGAGGAATTAAAAAAATGAAATAAATAAAAAAGGGAAGTTCCCTGGCTGAGTGGTTCAGTTCGTCGGAGCATCTTCCTGGACACCATAAGGCTGCAGGTTTATCCCCCGTCAGGGCACGTTGTAGGAGGCAAACAACCCATGTTTCACTCTCATAATGATCTGTCTCTCACGCTCTTTCTCTCCCTCTCTCCCTCTTCATTCCCCTCTCTCTAAATTTAAAAAAATTATGTCTTCGGGTGAGGACTACAAAAAAAAAAAAAGATGGAAACCATTCCAGCATAATCTCTGAGCCTTACTTTACAATGACTCCAAAAGCAGACAAGAAAAGCACAAATACATAGCTACTGCTCTTAGTTCCAAACACAGTATAAAAACCTAAATAAAATATTAGAAATCAGACCAACAAATTTCTTAAAAATCTCAAGGTTCATTTAACATTAAAGAACTAACAAATAAATTTTCATTAAGATATTTTTTTAAAACTTTTTTTCTCAATAGATGCAGAATATCTTTTTAGCCAAATAACCATATGAAGAAAATAGATGAGACCATCCTTAAACTTATTTAATACCTATCAAAAACTATGGTAAATATCAATCTTAACATTGGTATGCTAGACATAAAAATTAAAAGCGGAAAGTATAAGAGCATTATAATTAAAAAAAGGAAAAGTATCAGAATATATGGTAAGCACTATCACTAATGTAATATTTTCATTTTGTGTTCAGAGCGGTAAATAAGTAAAAGAATAAAATAAAACGTGTCACCTTGGCAGGTGTTGCTCAGTTGGCTGAGCATCATCCTGTGCACTGAAAGGTGGCAGGGGACATACCCAGGTTGTGGGTTTGATCCCTGGTTGGGTAATCCATGTTTCTTCTCTGTCATATAGATGTTTCTCTCTTGAGATCTCTCTTTCCTTCCTCTCTCTATAAAATCAATAAAAACATATTTAAATAAACAAACAAATAAATAAAAATATCTATGTTGATAAAAGATAAGGATCTCGCTATTTTAGATGCTATTAACTCTTCTGTCAGAAATATAAGGAAGGAATTGAATACAGTTTAAGATAAGGAGACTGTAAATGACTGAAAGGATAAACTATTTACTCTGTGATTTTGGTACAAGGGGGATACATTTTGAAAAACAATAATAAATTAGATCTCAGCTTCATGCCTATTATAACAAAACTACAGGCCCAATGCATGAAGATTTGTGCAAGAATGGGCCTTCCTTCCCCTGGCTGCTGGCACCGCCTTCGCTCCAGCCCAGAGCCACCTTTCTGCCTTCCCATGCTGCTGAGGCCCACAGCGGCTGGGGCGGTGCAGAATGCCTGCCTCATCACCATGGCGACGACACAAGCATCCCACCCCACCCCCAGCCGCTCCAGGCCTGCATATGTAAATTAGCCCATCATCTTTGTTGGGTTCATTTGTATACTCACTCCTGATTGTCTGGTGGGCATCACAAAGGTATGGTCAATTTGCATCTTTCTCTTTTATTAGTGTAGATATATTCTAAAGTTAAAAATATGTGTCACACACACAAAAAAAATTTGGAAATATTCAACATTAGATAAAATTACACCAAAACTAATCTTAAAGGAGAAAAAAAAAATAGCAGAAGAAAATCATTAGAGGATATGAGTAGGTAAAGTAAAGAGAAGAATTTAAAATAGCCAACAAATACGCAACAAAATGGTAAACCTAAATTTGCTGTGTTGAAGTTTCCAATGAAACTTATTAAACCAAGACAAAACAATGGGCATTGAGTACTCTCATTCAAACAAAATTGCCATGAGGAGGTTTGCAAAGGTGCTGGCCACAAATGGTTCTGCCACAATAGCCAAGCATCTGTCTGCAATCCGTCTGTGTGAAAGCTGAGCTCGGAGAGGCTTTCAGGGGAATTTCTCTGGGGAGAGTGGCAAGTGTGCCTGAGTAGCTCTCAGTGAGTGATGACCTCAAATATGGTCAGGGCTCACAGAGTTCAATAGAAGAGGATCATGGGGAAGAGAATAAGGCTGAGATTGTCTTAAAAGAGAATTTGTATGCTTTTACTTAGGATAGATTAGACTGTAGTGGACACTGAACTCATCAAACATAAGCCAAATTAAAGGTATCAGAGAAATATAAAGGCCATGCACTGTGAGGGGTTGACATCCTGGATTAAAACAAAACACAAACTGAAGTGGACCACACATCTAAGGCATTTTTCACCTGCATCAGCAGTGAGGGTAGAAAGACTAAGAGGTTTAAAAAAAAAAAGTGAGTGAGAGGGAAGCAGCTGTTTTAAGGTAGAAAATCTTTGCAGAGCTGTTAGAAATGTTACAGAGCAGCAAAAACAAAAAATGAAGGTCAGGGATGCCAATTAACTTGTATGTCCATAATCCAGGAGTGAAGGGATATCCAGAAGAGGAATTCTGACAGTCCATTCCTCTTTCTCCTCAAGGCATCACTGATTCTTTTTTTTTTTCCTTCTTCTTCTTCTGCTTCTTTCTTTTTTTTTTCCTCACTCATGGAGAATCTACTAAAGATTTTAGGATCACACCTCAGAGATTCTGAATGGGACTCTGAACCAAGACCCAAGCAAAAGGAAGTGACTTATGCAAGGACTCACCTCTCCAGACTACCATCCAGTGGTCTTTCTTATATATCTGTAGATTTTAGAGAGAGGGGAAGGAAGAGGGTGAGAGAGACAGAAACATCAACATCAATCGGCTGCCTCCTACACGTCCCCTGCTGGGGATCAAGTCTGAAACCCAAGCATGTGCCCTGACCAGCAATTGAACTGGTAACCTCCTGGTGCATGGCCGACACTCAACCACTGAGCCACACCATCTGGGCTAGTGGTCTTTCCACTACACTTCCCTGGCACTCCGTTTGGGCTCTCTTGTTTTATAGTTGCATTAACACTAAGCAAAACAACAACAACAACACACCATTTCTTTCAAAAGTTACTTGGTTATAAATCATCATTGCCAATAATAATAGCCTGTAAGAAGCCAGAAGCAATGCAGATTTTTGGGGTAGATGGTTTTTTAAAGGGCTTGTTGAGGGGAAATTGCCAGTGGGGCCTGAACTCAGAGTTGGGTTTTCCATGTGGCCTTCCCGGCATCTCTAAGGTGAGCGCTCAGCCCCTGGGGCCGGGAGGGCTCCATCTAGGCTGAAGGCAGAGCCATGAGAGGTGCCAAGCTGTGCTTCTTTTGCCCTGAAGCCCACTCTTGTTCGACATGGCCTTTTATTAGTACAGATGAGAGCCCCTCCCCTTAAGCACCTCTAGTTGAGAAGCAGAGAGGCTGAAAACACAGCTGCTAAGAGGCTGAGAAGGTAGCAGATTTATGGCCAGTCTCCTCTGGTGGAAGACATCAAAGCTGAGTGGAGAGCCCTGACCGGTTTGGCTCAGTGGATAGAGCGTCGGCCTGCGGACTCAAGGGTCCCAGGTTCGATTCGGGTCAAGGGCATGTACCTTGCTTGGTTGCAGGCACATACCCAGTAAGGAGTGTGCAGGAGGCAGCTGATCAATGCTTCTCTCTCATCGATGTTTCTAACTCTCTATCCCTCTCCCTTCCTCTCTGTAAGAAATCAATAAAATATATTTTTAAAAAAACTGAATGGAGATAACCTTGGGAAATGTTAGATTTTCAGTTGGTATCACTTACGGATGATCCTCTAAAACTAAAACTAACCTAAAAAATAGACAAGTTTTTATAGAGTTTAAAAACTAACTCCAAAATATACTTTATCATTGCCTGTATTAAGGAGATCTGATCTTGTTCTAACTATCTAGCAGAAAAATTATCTGATAGAATAAAGCATAACTTAGGCCCTTTATAATTATTAATTTGTAATGCCTGACATTGAAAGGGCTTGTTGGGGGGAAATTGTCACTGGGGCCGACCCCATAGTTGGGTAAAAAAAATAAAAATAAATAACGAGTATATCAAAAAACAGCATGAGACAAAAAAAAAATAGAAGACATGTTCAGGTGATTCAGAGTCTTCACTTTTCTGATATGGACTCCAAAAATGAAAAATGTATTCAAGAAAGTGAAATAAGCCAGTCAGAGAAAAGGCAAATATCACATTATCTCAGTCATATGTGGAATCTAATGAACAAAATAAACTGATGAACAAAATAAATCCAGAGACATAGAAGCATGGAATAAACTGTTGAATCTCAGAAGGAAGGTGGGGGAAAGGTGGGTTGGTGGGAAGAGATCAATCAAAAGACTTGTATGCATATATGCATGACCCATGGACAGAGTCAATAGAGTGGTAAAGTCCTGGGCTGGGGTTGGGGGCTGGCTAGAAGAAGTCAATGGGGTAAAAAGAATTATATATATAATACTTTCAGCAATAAATATATTTTTTGAAAAAGAGAGAGAAATCCAGGACACTTTACAATGCCTAGTAAAAATTACCACTTATTAAGCAAAAAAAAAAAAAGAAAGAAAGAAAGAGGAAAACATGGTAATATAGAAAATTTCTCAAAAGCAATAAGAACTATAAGAGGGAATTAAAGTTACATTAGCAGTGAAAAACACTTGAGTGAAATTAAAATTGCAATTGATGAGATTAATTAATAACTGTAAAGAGGATTGATGCTCTAGGAGGTAGACCAATGGAAAATATCCACACTGAAGTACAAAGAGAAAAAAATTATGAAATATAGAAAAAGGTCAAAGATCTTAAAATCATATAAGACAAAATAAAAACATCTTGCATGGATAACAGTTGAGTCTCAGAAAAATTCAAGAGAGAGGATAATACAGAAGTAATATTGGAAATATAATAGCTAAGAATTTGCCGAATTGATGTAAGAGATCAAGCCAGAGATTCAAGAAGTATCATGCAGCCCTAGCCGGTTTGGCTCAGTGGATAGAGTGTGGGCCTGTGGAAGAAAGGGTCTAGGGTTCGATTCCAGTCAATGTCATGTACCTCGGTTGCAGGCTCCTCCCTGGCTCAGGCTCCTGTTGGAGCTTGTGCAGGAGGCAACCAACCAATGTGTTTCTCTCACATCAATATTTATCTCTGCTTTTCCCTCTCTCTTCCACTCTCTCTAAAAATAAATTGGAAAAATATCCTTGGGTGAGGATTAAAATAAAATAAAAAGAAGTATCATGTACTCCAAGGAGTATAAAAACAAAAATCTATAATAAACAAATCATACTAAAACCACACAAAACCAAAGGAAAAATACGAGAGAAAATATTTGTCTTAAAAGACACAACTTTACAACAAAAGCTAACTTCTTGAAATAAATGAGACATACCAGAAAACAAACCAAAATAATAATAATAATAATAATAATAATAATAATAATAATAATAATAATTCACTAAAGGCTTAATTAAAGCCAAATAAAAATATTTTCAGATAATAAAATGGAAATAAATGTTCTTGCCAGCTAATCAAACAAAAGAAAGGAAGAAGGGACAAATGTGTTGTTGTTTTTTTTCAGTCAGAAGGAATACAATCCTGGGTAGAGCATGGAAGTTTAGGAAAGAATGATGTAACTGTGTAATGAAAATGGTGAATATATGAGTAAGTACAGGTGAATATCAATTCCATAAAATAATAATATGAGCCTGGCCGATGTGGCTCAATAATTGAGCGACTACCCATGTACCAAGAGGTCACTGGTTCAACTCCTGGTCAGGGCTCATGCCCATGTTGTGGGGCTTGAAGGAGATAGCCAATCAATACTGGTATTTCTCTCTCTAAAGAAGATGTGGGCCACTGGGAACCAGGAGCTGAAGAGGCGTCGCTGGGGTTCTAGTGGCTGGAGCAGGGAGCCTTGTATGGAATATCAAGGATCTGAGAAAAGGCTCCTACAGAGGAAAGAAAAAGATAAGAGTGTCCTAGGGATCTACCAGAGATCATCACTCTACCAGAGATCATACCTCTACCAAGAGATCATACCTCTACCAAGAGATCATACCTCTACCAAGCCCAAAGAACTGTGATTTTCCTAATACTATTTTCTCCCTAAACCCAACTGTCCAAGGGTTAGAAAAGTAGGGAAAGCATGGGGAAGACAGAGAATGGAAAGGCTATTTCATAAAATATGTCCCTCTTCACTGCTGAAGATTTCCAGCTGTGAGAGAGAAAGTTTTAAATTGGATAACAAGCATTAATGTTAGTATTATAAACTACATAGAAACTCTGAAACTACTGAGATGAGAATGTTCTAAAGACTGAACTGATTTCATCCAGGCGCAGGAAAGAATTATTGGCAGGAGCAGTTTTGACGGGTTGGCAGGAAAAAGGACTATAATTGGTTCTTGCATTGCATCATCTTTACTTCAGTTCCTTCAGTAAATTTTTTATGTTTGAAAAGATGAGATTGCATATGAAGTTATCAGGAAAACGTGAATTAATGCATGGACATCATTTTGCACACTTCAGATTGGCAAAATTTAGAAGACTGGCAAAATCTTTTTTTTTTTTTTTTTTTTTTTGTAAGGATGAAGGGAAATGAGAACTCTCTTACAGTGTCGATAGCAATGTCAATTGGTGAAATATTTTTGGAAGGCAATTTGGCATTTTTTATACATTATAAATGCAAGTTATTTGACTTCATACTTTCAGTACCAAAAGATTTATCTTAAAAACTCTCCCTGGAATCAATCAAACTTTCACCAGTAGTTAAATAAATTCAAGTACATATACTGAAGAAATATTATGGAGTCATTAAACAGAATAAGGAATGCTCAGGAGATGAAGACAGAGATATAGAGATAGGGATTGAAACATGCAAAAGTCTTCAAAACAAGTTTTGTTAACTTAAAAATGAGATAACAATGCGAGTTTAGAACAATACAAGGATGTCTGCTTCATGAAATCAGATACTCTAAAAACTGTTTAGAACATGGTAGGTAGCCTATAGAGGGTTGCTGAATGAATATGTCCTATTTATGTAAAGAAAATGAGGGGGGGGGTGATTAAATGTTTCACTTTATACAATTCTACAGTGTGTGATGTTTTTAAATAAAAAGTTTAATCATGTGGTACTCAGAGTAAAGCAAAATATATCTTTCAAGTTAAAAGTATATGCTTTATGTATTCTAGTTCTGACACTAACTTACTGACCTTGGGAAAACCTACTAATCTACCAATTTACTAACATCTCTGGACATCTGTAAAACCACGATAATAAAATATAACCGATGGGATGTTGTGAGAATAAACATGTAAATAACATTTAGCCAACTGCCAGATGCATTGTACATAGCCATTAAAAGTTAGTGGGATATTACTTGTCACCCTCCTCACCTCCAGTATAACCCAAAGTCTTATGCTGACCTTTTAAAGTTTAAATTTCTCAAACATAGAACCCAACCAGGTCTGACATGACAGCTATGCCAACCCATTAAAATACCCTCCTATTCACTGCCCTGGCTTGTGTTCCTCAGTGGTTAAGCACATTGAAGGGTCGCAGGTTCAGTTCCAAGTCAAGGACACATATTTGCTTTGCATGTTTGATTCCCGCCACTGTTGGGGCTTGTGCGGGATGCAACCTGTCAATGTTGTCTCTCTCACATTGATGTTTCTCTCTTTCTCTGCCCCTCCCTCCCTCCCTTCCACTCTGTCTAAAAATAACCAATGAAAAAGAAAATATCCTCAGGTAATGATTAACAATAATAATAATAATAATAATAATAATAATAAATAAGTTTTTAAAAGTACCCCCTACTCATAAGAACTCTTTATTACAAGCCTACTTTATAGAGCAAAAACAAAATACAGAAAGATTTAGATGCTCACTGCTTACCTCAAACCAGACAACAAAATATATTACAGGGGAATCAAAGGTTAAATGTAAATATGTTAATGATAAAAAGATATTAAAATATAGTCAATATTAATATATATTCTAGGTGTAAATATTTTTAAATGTTTTATCCTCCTCCCTTCCCTCCTTTCCCCACACTATCACAAATTATGCAGTCAAGTTTTCCACATTTGGGGAAATTGCAGGGGACAGCACATTGGGAGTGCAATGGATAAGCCTCACCCTGGGAAAACCACCTTCATGATGATGGTATCTTCCCTGCCAGGTCAGTAAACCCCCCCCCCCTTTTTTTTAATCCTCACCCAAGGATATGTTTAGAGAGAGGGAGAGGGAAAAAGAGAGAGAGAGAGAGAGAGAGAGAGAGAGAGAGAGAGAGAGAGAGAAAAATTGATATGGGAGAGAAACATTGATTGGTTGCCTCTCACACACCGTTGTCAGGGATCAAACTCACAACCCAGGAATGTACCTTGACCAGGAATTGAACTCACAACTTTTCGGTGTGGGGGACGACACTCAACCAACTGAGCCACCTGGTCAGGCTTAAGTGTGAATATATTTTTTTTAAATTAACCACAATTAGATCAATAACAAGGCAAATGATGGAGTTCATTATACAAGAATTAAAAAAAACCTGTTAATAGTAATGGCATAAACAAAATTTACAACAAACATCAGGCATAAAAAATTTTCAACCAAAATAGCAAACACAAATGAATATAGTTTTTTTTAATGGTCCTGTACATCTATTACAAAACATAAAAAAAACCTCTTGAAGATATTTGCACAAAAGATAACATAATTTACCTCTCCCCCAAAATTCAGTCTAACAGTTTTTTAAAAGAATAAATTAATTTTAATATTAAAAAATTTACATACCACCCTAACTGGTTTGGTTCAGTGGATAGAGCCTCAGCCTGCAGGCTGAAGGGTCTCAGGTTCGATTCTGGTCAAGGGCATGTACCTTGGTTGCAGGCACATCCCCAGTAGGGGGTGTGCAGGAAGCATCTGATCAATGTTTCTCTCTCATCGATGTTTCTGACTCTCTATCCCTCTCCCTTCCTCTCTGTAAAAAAATCAATAAAATATATATTTTTAAAAATTACATATCATATTTTCCCAATGAAATTAGCCAATGTATTAAAATAAAAATTCTCAATGTACCATCATTAATTCTTGGTATTTTGTTACATTCCTGTGAATGACAATTTGGCAATGTGTGTCAAAATTATTACAGTTATAATGTATGATTGTATCATTTCACCGTTAGTAATTTATTCTAAAGAAATCTTCCTAAGGTCATCAAAACATTTACAAACAACAACAAAAAATATCTTATGAGGTATGATTTGTAATAGTGAAAGCCAGAGATATAGCATAAATTTCAACCAGTAGTGAAGTGGTAAAATAATACTACAGAGCTATTATTAAGGATGTGGATTTGGCAACTATGATATAACTAAGAAAATAAAAAGGCTGCAATATTGAGTGGACAGCTGCATATATCTATTATGTATGGGTCAAAATATTTATAATGTTTCCCACTGAGTTAGGACAAGGACTGAGTGGCTGACAGTGATGGAAGGCTGTATCCCAGAATGAGAAAGTATGAACTTCGGAAACAGAATTAAGAACCTGGCCTCCTAGTTCTGGTTCTTTGAGGAAGTTACCTAATATTTATGAATATTAATTTTATCATTTTTTAAATTTAAAAAATACATTGATATATAATTTGTATTTTTTGGAGCACATGGGATCTAGAATATGTTCAAGAACCTAGTCTAATTCCTGGCACATAGAAGAAGAATAATAGGACTTTTATTTTCTCTATCAATTTTTATGTTTTCCTCATTTCCTATCAGTGAGTTTTGTAATTTCTTTTTGGAATTAGAAAATTTTTTGAATGCTATTTATCCTATTCCTATCTGCTTCCTATTGTGCCTAACCTAAAATTAAAACTTCTATACCCTGACTCCACTAGTCTTCATTAACAGCCCAGTGAGGGGATAAAAACCACAAAAGCCAATTTGTATGATTGCTTGTATGTTGACTAAATCTATTAACTCTCTGGAAATACATATTTCAAAAGACTTTGCTTATAAGTTTCTGCCCTGCAAGCCTGGAAGAAAAAAACAAAACATTATTATTCTATTTTACCTCCCAGAATAAGTACAAAGCCAGCACATAGATATTCATAAATATCTATGAAATTAAATGAGTCTGCAGATATGAAATGCCAGGCATTTATAGCGAATAATGGGAAATATTTCAAGGACAAGGATCTTTCTGGTATGCCATATATTAAACCAAGCAGGAAGCCACTTACTCAACTGTATCAGTCAGGATCTAATCAGACACCGAAATCTCACAGTGACTTAATCAAAGAAAACTAAATATAGACATTAATAACTTTAAAAGGTGAATAATACAACAAAGGATTTTTCAAGTAATAAATAAAAAAACTCTAAAATATAGAAATAGTATATATAAGTAGAATATCTAAGGCAGGGAGGGGCACACACCAAACACCATAGAGTTTGACGGTAAAGTTCACTAAGTTGCCACATTCTCAGAACTTGAAATGCCAGGGGAAGTCCTCCACAGGGATAGATTGAGCCTCAGAACTTGCTGCTAAGATGTTGAAAGGATTGGTGGGGGAAACTGCTTGCTAATGGGCACTGATGGGCACCGTCTTTGGCAGGAACCATGTCCTAGAAAAACCACTGCATTACAGAAGCCTAAGACTGTTGAATCTCCCAACAGTTCAAACCATGAGAAATTATTCATAAATTAATGAAAACCCTTACCTCTAGCTATCCTTCGTTACAGACATGGTAGAGAGACACATGCATTACCTGAAGCTTTTCCACTGGGAGAAATCTCCTTCAATAGTGTTATTCAGAGAGCACCCCTCAGAAGAGTTATGATACTGCAGCTGCCCACTTCTGAGTGACACCAGCATATAGCAAGCACTCATGCCTTTAAGGCCTCCCTGAGTTCAATCTCTTATAGACCGTTTTCATTTTATTATACAGGGGTGGGCAGTTTACAGTTGTTCTTATGGAAAAAGACATGCAGATCATGATTATTACAGTAGCTTTATTAATCCAAAAGAATGTCACAATGGCACAGTGCACTTAAGTACCTTCTCATAAGTGCTCCAATGGCTGGCCTTCATGATTTACACATTCTTGCAGACTTTGAAAATCCGTAAACAAACCAGAATTTCAGTGACCTGCCTGGGTAGCCCCACTGCCTCCTAAGGTGGTTGAGTTCACACCTTTTTTGCCCATATTTGTATATTTCTGCTGAGCATCCCCAAATCAATCTATGGACAAGTGTGTCCCACATCTCGCAGCTTATGATGGAAAGCTCAAGCTACATGGTAACCTGATGTTGGGAATTCAATCTCGTTCAAGGCCCAATACTAATTTAGTCGCTCTTTCTCAAAACAGCATAGTGTTTTTTTACCCAAAAAAATCCTAGAGTTCTGATTCTCCTGTTCGTGCTGCCCAGAGATTCCATACAGCATCTCCATTTGCCATAATATTTCCAGTGTCTTTATGTCTGTTAGAACCTAAGATCTAAATGGTAATGTGGTCTTTACTACAGCCTGACGTTGCTGCAGAGAAGCTGGTTTTTCAGACTGTGACTTGAACTTAAAGTTAAAGGACTTGACCTCATTATTTTATTTCATACGTACTTAAGAACATGTACAAAGATCCATCTTTCACCACAATCCTTACAGATATCATTTCTGCAGTAATGGTCATAACTGGCACATCGGCCAAAAACAAACAACAAAAAAAGCATTTTAATGTATTTATTTTCCCCTGATAGGTAAAATCTTTATTATCAAACTTCAAATTGAATCCTTGATTTAATATCAATTTTATATTTTTGAGAAGGCCTAAATCAACTTAGGATGCTCAGGATGTCCTTGCAACTATTGTGTAGATTAAATATGGTTATTATAGTATTTGTACTTCAAAAGCATTGAGACCTGGAAGTCATTGTGTGTATCCAGAACTTTTAAAAAGTAATTTTTTCTCACATCATGAAAACACAAAAGGGAGGGGTGAGGGGCAGAAGGGAGGGGGGTAAGAGATCAACCAAAGGAATTGTATGCATGCATATAAGCATAACCAATGGACATAAGACCCTGGGGGGTAGGGGAGGCCAGGGGATTGTCAAGGGCAGGGGGAAAAAAGGGACACATATGTAATACCCTTTGTAATACTGTAAGCAATAAAAAATAAATAAAAATAATTTAAAAAATCCTACACTGTACACCACAAAAAAAAAGAAAAGAAAACAAAAACAAAAAAGTATCCTATCTAATAAAAGAGAAACATGGTAATTAGCCATACCTCCACTACCCTTCCCATTGGCTAATCAGGGTGATAATGCAAATTAACTGTCAGCCAAGATAGCAGCTGGCAGCCAGGCAGCTTGAAGCAAACATGAGGCTTGCTTGCTTCAGTGATGGAGGACTCCAACGTTCCCCACCTGCCGCTGCCGGCCTCTGAGCTTGCAGTTTGAAACATTGTTAGAAATATAGAATCTAAACAAACTCCAGAAACCTGCTTTCAGCCAGCCCGGATCTCAGAGCTGGAGTTGAAACAGTGTTTCAATTATAGAACCCAAACAAACCAGATAACTGCTTTCAGAGCTGGAGCCAAGCCTCAGAGCTAAAGCTGGCCCAAAATAAAAAAATAAAAATAAAAAAAAAGGAGGGGTTGGGAGCTTCAGTCACCCGCCAGCCTGAAGACAGCCCTCAGCCCCTCACCCAGACTGGCCAGGCATCCCAGTGGGGACCCCAACCCTGAAGGGTGTGTGACCAGCTGCAAACAGCCATTATCCCCTCACCCAGGCTGGCCAGGCATCCAAGTGGGGACTCCCACCCTGATCCAGGACACCCTTCAGGGCAAACCAGCCGGCCCCCACCCATGCACCAGGCCTCTATCCTATATAGTAAAAGGGTAATATGCCTCCCGGCACTGGGATCAGCGTGACAGGGGGCAGTGCCCAAACCCCCTGATCGCCCTGCGGCTCTGTGTGTGACAGGGGGCGGGGCCACAATCTCCCTATCCACCCTGCTCTGCTTGTGACAGGGGAAGGCACCCCAACCCCCTGATCAGCCCTGCTCTGTGCCTGTTTGGGGGGAGCTCCCCAACCCCCTGATCGCCCTGTGGCTCTGTGTGTGACAGGGTGTGGCGCCCCAACCCCCCTACCATGGGCCCTGCTCTGTGTGTGACAGGGTGCGGCGCCCCAATCCCCCGCCCCCCAACGGGCCCTGCTCTGTGTGTGACGGGGTAGAACCATAACCTCCTCATTAGCCATGCCCTGAGTGTGACAGGTGCAGCGCACCAACCCCCTGACCCATCCTGCTCTGTGTGTGACAGGGGGCAGTGCCCCAACTCCCCTATCAGCCCTACTCTGTGAGTGACAGGGGGGAGCTCCTCAACCCCCTGATCGGCCCTGCTCTGTGCATGACAGGGGGGAGCTCCCCAACCCACCTGATGGGCCCTGCTCTGTGAGTGACAGGGGGCAGCGCCCCAACCCCTTGATTGGCCTTGCTCTGCACATGACAGGGGGTGGTGCTGCAACCACCCCATCGAACCTGCCTTGAGTGTGACAGGGGGCCGTGCCACAACCCCCCAATCGGCCCTACCCTGAGTGTGACTGAGGGTGGCATCGCAACCTCCCAATCCTCCCCGCTCTGTGCATGACAGGGGGCGATGCCCCAACTCCCCAATCAGCCCTGCTCTGAGCCCAACCAGGGGCTGCACCTAGGGATTGGGCCTGCCCTCTGCCACCCAGGAGCAGGCCTAAGCCAGCAGGTCGTTATCTCCCGAGGGGTCCCAGACTGCAAGAGGACACATGCCGGGCTGAGGGACCCCCCCCTCCCTCCCGAGTGCACAAATTTTTGTGCACCAGGCCTCTAGTTTATTATAATACCCCAGATGCCCTGCCTCATATTCTTGGGAAGTATTTTTCACTCAGTGAATGTGCAGATATTGCTGGCTATTAATAAGGCAGAGTGACTGGCTTTACTCTGAACTAACATAGTCAACAAGAATATTTCTTTCCCTTTCTTTACACTTTAAATGAAAACAAAAACACTTCCACTTGACAGAGAGAAATCAGGATACAAGATGAAGGTGAGGCGTTGTTGCCAGTTGAGAACAGGTACATCCATTTTCACTCATCTTCTCACTGAAGTGAAGACCAACAGAAAGAAAATGATTACAGCTCTATCTGGGCCACTGAGGAAATGGAACCATTAATAACAAGGCAATGTAGCAGCAGGCTCAACTCTAAATCTGACTCCTGGGAAGCACCAGAGGAAGAGGAAAAAGATTGGAATTAAGAGAAGTGTCTTCTCTTCATCTGTTTTTATGGCATTGGAAAAAAACACTCACTGCAGCTTTATTTTACAACAAAAACTCCTTAATGGTATCCCCTCTAAATAACATGTGCCTGCGCGGACAGAGCATTCATTACATGTTTCTCTTTACCCCAGAAACATTTCCTCTTTAGGGTGTAGATTTTTTAAAAAACTTCAAAAATGTTTGAACTCTCCCACTTTACTATATCTAAAGCATGAGGTTGCAAGTAATCTATGTTATTGCTAACTCTGAGCCAAAAGAACTGCAAAAGCAAAAACTACCCAAGTGACAGCTCTTTACTCAATAGCTTCTAGTTGGAATAAGTATGTAACTCAGAATCACACTGGGAAGAGGTAGCTTAATAATGAGGGAAGTAAATCAATCATGAAAATTAATTCTCTTTTATGATTATTATTTAGCAAGTAATCATAAAACCTCACTACTTAATAACAACTTTTGCATTTAAATTTATTTTTTCCAAAATGTAAAAAAAATTCTATCCTAGCATTGTTTAAATGTTGCAAATAAGCTGAGTTGAACACAACCACTGTTTAGAAAAATAATTGTGCTGGACAACCAAACATGGGGAAATTAATATAACCAAAGGCCAAGTGGAGTTTTACTTTATTTCTTCACATAGGACAGTGATGGCGAACCTATGACATACGTGTCAGAGGTGACACGTGAACTCATTTTTTGGTTGATTTTTCTTTGTTAAATGGCATTTAAATATATAAAATAAATATCAAAAATATAAGTCTTTGTTTTACTATGGTTGCAAATATCAAAATTTTTTTATATGTGACACAGCACCAAAATTAAGTTAGGGTTTTTCAAAATGCTGACACGCTGAGCTCAAAAGGTTCGCCATCACTGACATAGGAGATAATCTAATTTAGAAGCAGAATTTCATATCTGAGAAAAAGAGACAGAGCAGAAAGCATAAGGCATACATTCATTTCTTTGTAAAAAATTTGGAGGGAAATATTTTGTTAGAATTGGATTTACCTTGATTTGATTTTGTCAAGATAATAAAAAATAGAACAAATCACCTTTATAACTCCGAGTTAAAATCACATATAGAAATATATTGCTTTGATCATTTTTATTCATCTCTACAATGGGATTTCCTATTTCTGAACGTGACATAGAAGTCTTTAGCATCCATGTACCTAGTGCACAATCCCAGTCACATAGACTTTTTGTCTGAGAAGGCATTATTTTCCATTCCAGAAGGCAGACAATTTCCAAAAGTATTCTTATTGGTATATCTATCAAACTGCCTTTCATTCTCTTTTCTTCTTCTTTTTTTTAAAATATATTTTATTGATTTTTTACAGAGAGGAAGGGAGAGAGACAGAGAGTTAGAAACATCGATGAGAGAGAAACATTGATCAGCTGCCTCCTGCACATTTCCCACTGGGGATGTGCCCGCAACCCAGGTACATGCCCTTGACCGGAATTGAACCTGGGACCTTTCAGTCCGCAGGCCAACGCTCTATCCACTGAGCCAAACCGGTTTCGGCCTCTTTTCTTCTTAATGCCGCTCTCTTTTTTCTCCTTTCTTATTAACCATACAAAAGTGATTATTCCATGGGTAATACCACTACGAATGACAGAGGAAGATATGCCCAAACTGTTTCTCTCCAATAAAGCAATGATTAAGCTGGCAAAAACTGTCAAATTTTGGGGGATCTGGAACCTAATAAAAAAATTAAAAGAGTCAAGGGAATGCTTAATGTAAAAACAATCTACTGAAATTATTTAAGAAAGTCTTATGGCATGTAAACTTACCTGTGTACCACTCCTCACTCCCTAGCTTGGTAGTGAGAATAAAGGGGCAACCTACATTTCTCACAGCTTGTTGATGCCAGAGGGAACAAGACAAACTTTGTTCTCAAAGAATTGTGGTTGCATATTTTGGCCTGTCTGGTTGCACTCCCAGGAATCAGCTCAGGAACTGGTGTATTTTACACACCACAGAGCTTGTTCAGGGCTAAGAGGTACATCTGGGAAGTGTTTGTTAAAAGCATCGAGAGCCATGTACGCTAGTCACAAATCCCTTGAGCGAGGGATAAAAGTCAGAACAAGCAGTAAACAGACCAAAAAGTATGGAAAGGAAAAGGCTGAGGAAGGGGATACAGAGGAAATAAAATACTTTAAAATGTCTTGCATATACTGTAAAAATCTAGACAGCTATACACAATGCCCAGGTATAAACACATGTAAAAAAACAACAGCTGAGAATAAAAAATCACCGCAAGAGTTGAAACTAAGGCAGAGTAAACAGTGTGGATAAGCCCTGAAGGAGTGCCACAACACAGAACAAATCTGAAAAGACCAGGAAATGTTGTTGTTGTTTTGGCTACAGGCACTTAAGGAATTGCTATATAATAACTAGCTAACTATTAAGCTCATAGAAAAGAAAATTGAGTGACTACACATGACAAAGAATTCAGTCTTTACAAAGAGAATTTAGAAAAGTCACTATGTAAACAACCTACAACAATTAGAATAAGAAAGCTGTAGAGACAGAAAAAGCTGGGTTGAGTTCTAGGGTAACCAAATGAAAATATTGAAAATGATCAGTTTTTATTAAAAATATTAAGAGATGCAATGAAACAAGAAAATATGGTTTGTACACAAACGCATGCGCGCGCACGCGCACCCACACCCCCCCCCACACACACACACACACACACACATCAACAGAAGCTATGCTGAAGGGAACCCAGACATTGGACATTCTAGACAAAGACTTTAAATAAAATGTCTCAAGTATGCCCAATAAATTAAACATATTGCACAAAATCTAAAGGAAACAAGAACAATGTCTGACCAAATGTAGAATATCAATAAAGAGATAGAAATTATAAAGGAAATTCTAGAATTAGAGCATATAATAACTGATGTGAATAAATTGCTAGAGCACTGCAATCTCATATTAGACAATTCAAAATTAAGGAACTGACAAATATGTCAATTTAAACTATCCAGTTGGAGGAGCAGAAGATTAAATAATGACTAATGATCAGAGCCTAAGAAAAATTCTGGGATGCTCTCAGAAGTACCAAAAAGAAAGAAAAAGGGACAGGGAAAATATTTGAAGAAATAATGGCCAAACTCCCCAAGTTTGAAGAAATACATGAATCTGAAAATCCAAGAAGTTCAATTAACTCAAAATAAAATAAAGGGATGCCCACCTAAACACATAATAATAAAACTGTCAAAAGCCAAAGATAGAAAATCTTGAAAGCAGCAAAAAAGAAGTGGTAAAGTTAAAGGCTATTTTTTCATCTGAAACAATTAAAGCTAGAAGGCATTTTGATGACATATTTAAAACGCTGAAAGAATAAATATGTATATAAAAAATTCAATATTCAACAAAACAACTCATCCCAAAATAGAAGTCAGCATAGTGGTAGAATAGGCAACCTCAGGCTTGCATTCCCCCCGCAGAATTAAAAAAGAGGCAGAAACTGTCAGAACTAACTTTGTCAGACTCTGGGAAATTGTCAAAGGTTTACAGCAACTGAGATAACACTGAATCAAGAAAAAAGCAATGAAGAGACTGTTTTAAAGTCTCTGTCAAATATTATCTGAACATAAGTTAAAGGAACAAAGAATTCACTCAACACAAACAAGGAATATACAGTCCTTGCAAAAATAGTTTGAAAAATATGCTAAAAAAAATGGACTTCAAAATTAAAATTAAAAAAACCAGCACATCCTGGAGAAGTCGTAAATTGAATTTCCAAAGTAACTAAGTTACAACATATAAAGGCTTAGTTTTCAATAACAACCAGAAAATCATAAGGCATATAAAGAAACCTGGAAAGTATGGCCCATTCAAAGGAACAAAATAAATGTATAGAAACCATCCCTCGGTAAGCCCAGATATTAAACTTAGCAGAAAAGACTTTAAAACAACTGTCTTAAGTACAGACAAGTAAGTAAAATAAAACATGAGCAAAACTAAAATGAAAAGTAGTTATATCATGTATGAAAAAAATGGAAATATCAATAAAGGAAAAGTGTTGTAAAATGGAGCAGAACTTTCAGAGCTGAAAAGCACAATAACTGAATGGAAATTTTCCTAGAGGAGATCAACAACAGATTTAAGCAGGCAGAAGAAAGAATAACTGCATTTGAATATAGGACAATTGAAATTTTCAATGTGAGGAAATGGAACAGAAAAGAATGTAGAATAAATAATGAGCATAAGGGAATTTTGAGACAGTATCAAGATAACCAACATAGCCATTATGGAAATGCTAAGAGGAGAAGAAGAAGAAGAAGAAGAAGAAGAAGAAGAAGAAGAAGAAGAAGAAGAAGAAGAAGAAGAAGAAGAAGAAGGAGAAGAAGAAGGAGAAGGAGAAGAAGAAGAAAAGGAATTAGGAGGAGGAGGAGGAGGAGGAGGAGGAGGAGGAGGAGGAGGAGGAGGAGGAGGAGGAGGGGGAGGAGGAAGAGGGGCGGGGGAAGGAGAAGGAGAAGAAGAAGAAAGGGGCAGAAAAATATTTTAAGAAATTACCCAAAATATTCTAAAATTGATGAAAGGCATGAATTTATACAAACTCTAGAATCTCAATAAAGCTCAAGTAGGATAAATTCAAAAAGATCCATACCTAGACACATTATCATCAAACTGTTGAAAAACAAAAATGAAGAAAGAATCTTGAAAGTTGAGAGAAGCAACTCATCATGTCTGAGATTTATCATTAGAAAACCACAGTGGCCAGAAGGTAGTGGAATTACCCAAGCCATTACACTCAATTAATATTTTATAAAGAAGGCAAGAACAAATAATGGAGCCAAGACAGTCTCTTCAACAAATGGTGCTTGGAAAATTGGACTGGTATCTGCAAAAAAATAAAACTAGACCACCAAATTACCCCATACACAAGAATAAACTCAAAATGGATAAAAGACCTAAATGTAAGTCGTGAAACCATAAAAATCTTAGAAGAAACCATAGGCAGAAAAATCTCAGTCATCTCTCATAACAATGTTTACCGATACATCTCCAAGGGCAAAGAAAACTAAGGAAAGAATAAACAAATGGAACTACATCAAAATAAAAAGTTTGTGCACAGGAAAAAAAAAAAAAAACATCAGCAAAGTTTAAAGAGAGGGGAGAACATATTTGCCAATGATATATCTGATAAGGGGTTAATTTCCAAAATACATAAGAAACTCATGCAACTTAACAAAAAGAAGACAAACAATCCAATTTAAAAATGGGCAAAGGACCTAAATAGACACTTCAACCTCATTCTCAAAAATGCATTATTTATGAAAAATAGAAAGCTTTTCTTTCTCTTTGAATTACATATTACTTGCAAACTGTGTCTTGATTATGTCTCACAATTTAAAGGAGGTCATCTAAACAGAGGAAATATGTCAGTAGGCATATGTGTATTTATGTATATACAAATACATGTGAGAGTGTGTGTACATATATAGTCCCATATTATGTATATGTTAATACTAGAGGCCTGGTGCACAAATTCGTGCACCAATGGGGTCCCTCGGCCTGGCCTGTGGGATCAGGCTGAAACCAGCTCTCCAACATCCTGAGAGGGGTCCCAGATTGTGAGAGGGTGCAGGCCAGGCCGAGGGACACCACCAGTGCACGATCAGGGCCGGGGAGGGATGTGGGAGGTTGGCCAGCAGGGGAGGGACTGCGAGAGGGCTCCAGGGCATGTCCTGCCCATCTCACTCAGTCCCAATCGGCCGGACCCCAGCAGCAAGCTAACCTACTGGTCAGAACGTCTGCCCCTGGTGGTCAATGCACATCATAGAAAGCGGTTGAGGGGCCTTGGCATATCGTTAGTATATTACACTTTGATTGGTTGAACAGGCAACCAGATGACTGGAAACAACATATTAGGCTTTTATTATATAGGATACAGTATATATACACATATGTGTATGTCTGCATGTTTATATATTTATTTATTTTATTTATTTATTTATTTATTTATTTATTTATTTTCTTTCTTTATTGATTAAGGTATTACATATGTGTCCTTATCCCCCCATTGCGCCTCCCCCTCCTTCACCCCCCTCCCCAATCATGCCCTCATCCCCCTGGTGTCTGTGTCCATTGGTTATGCTTATATGCATGCATACAAATCCTTTGGTTGATCTCTCTCCCTTACCCCCACCCTTCCCTACCTTCCCTCTGAGGTTTGAGCATCTGATCAATGCTTCTCTGTCTCAGGATGTTTTTGTTCATCAGTTTATGTTGTTCATTATATTCCACAAATGAGTGAGATCATGTGATATTTATCTTTCTCTGACTGACTTATTTTGCTTAGCATGATGCTGTCCAGGACCACCCATGCTGTCACACATTTATTTTTCACATCAAATAGTAAGTGCTCATTAAATGTTTGTCAAGGCTGCAGGTAGAGTTTGATAAATTGCAAATATGTTCATACTACATGGTACAGTCTAATTCAATCGATTTTGATAAGAAAAATGCTGTATTCAAAACTCTGTGATACAATCTCTAGAAACACAAAAAATAATGAGACAAAGTCTTTTTTTAAGTAACATAGAACCAGGGGATATCATGAAAACTTCGATAAGGGTGATAGCATTTGAGCTAGGTATTGAAGGAAGTTAGTATTTCACCAGGTAAAATCTCAATCTAGGTAAAGGAAAAAATAAAAGGCCTCAAAGAAATAAAAACATATGCTAGTGGAAACCCTTCATTCCCAGAGAGGACACTGAACGTCAGCCATGTAAGATGGAAGTAGAATTTTGATAAAGAAAAATCCCAAAGTTTTTGCAAAGTAACAGCTCTATAAATGTGAAAGCCAGAGTTGGAAACTGTTTATGATATGTCATATGTTTTGTATGTAAGCTGCAATGACACTGGGGTGTGTGTTTATAATCACCAGGGATGTTCAAGTTCGGAGAGTCAAAGTAAAAGTCATGCTCTACCTCAGGGATGCTAAGGTCTATGCTCAGCATGGTGAATTTAAGTGCTTAACTTTTAATCGTTCACTGAGTAGAAGTTGCTGTTAGAAAGTAAAAAAACAAAAAAAAAACTGCATCTCAATTATTATTTGACCTTTTGGGGATTTAAAAGACTGTTTTGTCACCGGATTCAAAAGCATCTTTGCCCTTTTAAGAAACGTTTCTTCAGAGCAGAAAAGGCTTCCTTCTCTCTACTCAGAGCCTGTGTTCTCTAATAAGGGTGCCTTTCCCTTAGGGCTGCCCTGCTTTCACTTCGGTGCATGTTGTTTTCAAAGAGCCATTTGATGTACTGGGAACTTTTTGCTTAAAAATAAAAAGGGAAGCCGTAAGAGTGAAATAGAAAGGGATGGAGGGAAAGAAAAAGCTGTTTCGTCATGTTTGTTTTTGTATTTTGGGGTGGTAGAGAGTCAAAAATGAATGTAAAATTTGCACTCATGATGCTAATTTGCCATTTGCCCTAAAATACTTCAATTTTCAATGAAATTGCAAACTTTAGACATGTATTATTTCATTCTTAATTCTGTGCCTCACTTTGTCCAAACCAAAAAGACATAAACAAATTCCAAAGAAGCTACTTAAATGTAATGAAATAATTAGAGAAAGTATTTTCTTATTGTCTATTTATAGAACTCAAATGCTTTCATATGACCTTTAGAAATCCCTAAGTATCTGTGCTTCACCCAAATATATTCCCTTTATCTTCTCTGAATCTCAGTAACTTTGATTTCTGGGATTTCTCTTTCAGCACTTGATATATTTATTGTTGTACATGCATGATATGCTTTTGGTCTTATAATGACTGTTGCATACACCATTCTCAATTTCAAAAATATTTCCTTCATTCCTTTCTATCCATCTACCTAATTTATCTACTCAAGACCTATCTAGTCCAGGACACCTTCCTTTTCTTACTTTTTCTCTATATACTAACTATATTTTCCTCCCTAATAAAGTGTATAAACTCTAGATTTTATATTCTGTATACTATAAAGCAGCGGTTCTCAACCTGTGGGTCGCGACCCCTTTGGGGGTCAAACGACCCTTTCACAGGGGTCGCCTAAAACCAACCTGCACATCAGATGTTTACATCACGATTCATAACAGTAGCAACATTACAGTTATGAAGTAGCAACGAAAATAATTTTATGGTTGGGGGTCACCACAACATGAGAAACTGTATTTAAAGGGCCAGAAGGTTGAGAACCACTGCTAAAGCATATTGATTATTTTTAATTTGTATTACATACTTGGTTCATTTCTTTAATTATATAATTTCCTCAAGAGCAGAAATAATGTAATATCCCTCGTCAATGCCCCTTTCCCTGGCACCTATTAGTTTTTAACTTGTAATTTTACATCGGTGGCCTTCCATACAACTAACAGAAGAGAAACTGGTGTATATACTTTTGAAAAGGCTTACCATCAACCAGACATAATTCCTAGATATAAACACACCACACGGACCACAGAGACTATACAAGCCCCTATTTCCTATTTGTTTTCTAATTCTTCACTCAGTATGTGAGTTTCAAGAATTGATTCTTGCAAATCATAATCAGGATTCACTTATATAGACATTAATATCTCCTACGAAAGATAAAAAATTCCTCCTGCTACTTTGCCTATTGCTGTTTAATCACTGTATTTATTGTCAAGAATAAAACACACACACACACACACACACACACACACACACACACACCCCAAAAAGTAGCAATTAATATTTGACAAAGAAGGCAAGAGCATACAATGGAGTTGAAACAGTCTCTTCAATAAATGGTGTTAGGAAAATTGGACAGATACATGCAAAAAGAATAAAAATAGACCACCAATTTACACCATACACAAAAATAAACTCAAAATGGATAAAGGACTTAAACATAAGATGGGAAACCATAAAAATCTTAGAGGAATCCACAGGCAGTAAAATCTCAGACATATGCCAAAGCAACATCTTCACCAATACCTAGGGCAATGGAAACTAAAGAGAAAATAAACAAATGGGACTACATCAAAATAAAAGCTTCTGCACAGAAAAAGAAACCATCAACAAAACAACAAGAAAGTCCACTGCATGGGAGAACATATTTGACAATGTTATCTCCAATAAGGATTTAATCTCCAACATTTACAGGGAACTCATACAACTTAACAAAAGAAAGATAAACAACCCAATCAAACACTGTGCAATAGACCTAAATAGATACTTTTAGAAAGAGGACATAAAGATGGCCAAGAGACTATAAAAACATGCTCAAAGTCACTAGTCATCCGAGAGATGCAAATCAAAATGACAATGAGATACCATCTCACACCTGTCAGAATGGCTATCATCAACAAATCAACAAATGACAAGTGCTGGAGAGGATGCGGAGAAAAAAGGAACCCTCATGCACTGCTGGTGGGAATGCAGACTGGTGCAGCCACTATGGAGAACAGTATGGAATTTCCTCAAAAAACTAAAAATGGAACTTCCATTTGACCCAGTGATCCCACTTCTAGGAATATATCCCAAGAAACTAGAAACACCAATCAGAAAGGATATATGCACCCCTATGTTTATAGCAGCACAATCTACAATAGCTAAGATTTGGAAATGGCCTAAGTGCCCATCAGCAGATGAGTGGATTAGAAAACTGTGGTACATCTACACAATGGAATACTACGCTGCTGTAAAAAGGAAGGAACTCCTACTGTTTGCAATAGCATGGATCGACCTGGAGAGCATTATGCTGAGCAAAATAAGTCAGTTGGAGAAAGATAAATATCACATGATCTCACTCATTTGTGGAATATGATGAACAACATAAACTGATGAACAAAAACAGATCCAGAGACAGAGAAGCATCGATCAGACTCAAACCTCAGAAGAAAGGCAGGGAGGGGGGGCAGGTAAGAGATCAACCAAAGGACTTATATGCATGCATATAAGCATAACCAATGGACATGGACACGAGGGGGGTGAGAGCATGAGCAGGGGGTGGGGGTGGGGAGCAATGGGGGATAAGGACACATATGTAATACCTTAATCAATAAAATAAATAAATTTGTAAAAAGTAACTTAAAGGCAGCCTCAGAATCATTCTCAACAAAGCAAAGTAAATTATATGCAGACACTAAAAATAAATTGAAACTGATCTGAAAAAGAGAATCTATTTTTAATTTCTGAAACACTGCAGACTTGCTGAGAGCAAACATTGTATGTATTTTATTCACTGTATCAGCACTGATTGTATTATTAAGCAAAGAAAAGCTTCTTTTTCTCAGTCAACAAGAAACCTGGAAGTCAATAGCCCGGCATAGTCCAGATACTCTAGGAAGTAATAAAGGACTAGGCTCCTTCTGTCCATCAGCTAAGCTCTCTTGCTATTTGTCCTAATGATCACAGAATGGTTGCTGCAGCTCCGGGCATTGCATGTCATCTCTAGGCGGAAAGAATGGAGAAAAGATAAAGGTCAAAGGAATGAGCCAGCTAAATCTAAACTTTTTAAAAAAAAATTATAATTTTCCTGAAAAATTGATCCTGCAGACATTCATTTCCATCATATTCATCAAAGCTGTCATTAGACTTTCTTCTGTCTCTAATTAATTTAAGTAGACCTTCACTCACTGCACCAACATACCCATACACTAAAAAACGTAGAAATAATAAACTTAATAGGATGATAAAGATACCACACAGCAAACGGTAGGTGCTGGAAATCTTAAGAAATCAAGTTTTGCTTTGTTTTGTTATTTAAGCACATTGCCCCCAACAACTGTAGTTTTCTATTAGTGAAATTAAAAAAAAAAAAAATGAAAAATCCATATTGGGTAGATAACCAATGGTCTACTCCAGAAGGCTGAATTTTTAGTGCTTAGCGCAGTTTCTGTTGCAGAGTACACACTCAATAAAAATACAATGATTAAATTATTAAGTGAATTATTGAACACTAACAGTGGGATTTTAAATGCCTTCATCTATGATATCTCAAAAGATCCCAAATGACAAATACTTAAAAAGTTAAGACTTTATTTTTAATACACATAGCATAGTGCCACATAGGACTAGCCATTTAACAAAAGTTTTCTAAATGACAACTATAATGAAAATTTCAAAAGAAATTATTTATTTTTGTTTTGTTTTTCTCTTCAAACTTATTAGTTCTCGATCCTACCTGCAAGGAAAAGCACATTCTCTTTTTCTGTCCAGGGCCATGGATTAGTTTCCAGTTAAAAGGACATGCTTTATTGTTCACAGAAGTGTTTCAGTCTATGTAATGATTATTTGTTTCTCCAGAAAGGACACTCACTATCTAAACATGAGAGTATTGTTTGCTGTAGCTTTTACCACAGAAAACTAGTGAAAATCTATTTGCTGATATCACACAGGAAGATTCTTTAGTCTTGAACAGTTACATTAGTTTATGTTATCTTTGCAACCAGGAATTTTTCCCATTGAAGGAAACTATATCCCTACTACCGAGGACAGACTGATTTAATTTAGATTATTCTTTTTCAATCGTTTTTTAAAAAATAAAATGAAAAAAATGACATTTGAAGAATTATTATACAGAAAACACACACACACACACACACACACACACAGTCACCCACTTACTCACTCATAGCAAAGGAAGTTAGAATCAGAAATAAAGCATGAGAAAAATCAAAGACCTGTGGGAACAGGTCCAGAAGGGGGTAAGCCAAAATGAGTAGCTTTTATACAACAGTAAGAATAGGCAATGGATGCCGAATTTACTGAGTACGATAAAATATTAAAAAATGAAATGAAGTCACTTCCTATGTCAGAGCTTTCTAGCAGGACCTCAGGACACCAAAACTGCTGCTGGTGTATCATTAGCTTATCATTTTCTCATGTGCCTCATCCAATAAATGTTGAGGTCCCTGGGTTTCATGGGTCTCAAACCCTCTGCCCGTTTGAATACACAATCTCAGGTGATTCACATATATCTCCAGGCCCTGTTTCATGTGATTACTTCTATCACCTCACTTAACCCCTATAGCCCTGCGAGGTAGGCACTACTGCCATCGCCATTTTACAGCTAAAGAACCGAGGCTTACATTGCATGACCTTACATTACATTACATCAAAAGACAAGCTCGGATGCACGCTCAGGTGTCTAGCTCTAGAACCAGGACTCCTAACCACCATATATGCCTGCAAGGATGCAATGTGTTGAGGCACCATGTTAGAGAAGAGTCACACCTTGGGAATCATTACAATACTTTGTGATAAGAACAAGGATAAGCAAGAGGAAAAGCAAGTCAAAAGCAACAACAAAAACAGGTGTGGGGAGTAGACTGTTTCCCGAGGACAGCCAGAGAGGATATCTTGACTCCCAGGAAGGAGGAACTCTTAGAAAGTACCTTAATCATTTTGCCAGTCTGTACCATTTCATTTTCTATCAAGTAGTAACCAATTCCATTTACTGCATAATTAAAACTGGCATCCCTGCCAGTGCGTAAGTTTATAAAGCTTGAAAACACTGTTATATTATTGGACTTTTAAGAAAATATAATGGATATTAGAAAGTTTAGAAAGGACATCATCTCAAAAGGAATTGAGAGTGTGAATATTGGTATTAGGAGATACAAAAGGGTCTTTAGCAATCACATTCCAGCTCTGAAATTCTAAACTCATCCTAAATTCTGAATTCTAACTTGTGCTACACCCAGATAAAAGAGTAAGGGAAGTATCTTTATCACCCCACTACGTGTATAACTTCTACTTTTTTTAGTGTTTGGGTATGTTGGTGCAGTGACTGGGGGTTCTAAACAAATTAATTAGAGACAGAGGAAAATCTAATGATAGCAAACTTCAGGCCTCCCCTCCTCGCCATTAATGGTGAAGTATTGGCCTGGATTGAACAAGGTCTTCTCCACTCCCTTACTGTGGAGAATTGATTGGCAATCAGTAGAATGGACTGGCACAGGCCCTGGGTGGAAATGCTGAACTATTGTTCTGTGAACTCAGATGTGTCGGGGCAAACACTCAGCTGCACAGAATCCCATTGGACACTCAACATAGCTCCCAGCCCTACGTTCACCTTCTAGATCTCCTGAACAGCATTCCCTCTCCTTCCTTCAACAGATATTCTAGAATAAATTGCAATTTGGGCGCTGAGTATAGAAATCTTCTATACTTGCTAAGAATGTTTTATTACAGTAAAAAGAAATGGATTCTAGGACCAGAAGAATCCAAGGCAGTTTGGGAATTGCCAGGAATCAGAAATCACAAGTTTCCTAGGAAAAACAGTCTGGTCACAAATCCAGCAGGGAGAAGAATGGAACTCCAGTTACCCGGAGTCCTTGTTTTTCTCTCCAATTATGTGAATGGGCATTTAATTTTCTAATAGAGAATGTGCTGGGAGCTTCTGGCCACTCCCACCATAGATGTCCATGTGAGAAGCAATGGCCTTGAAGGTAAATCCGGCTGCATATAAGGAAGAGAAATGGTTGTAGGATAGTTAGAGAAACCAACTTGTGCTAATTTGCCTGGAATTTTTCTGTTTTCAGGATAGCATGTCTCACATACCCGAAAACTCAATCTCAGCCCAACTGAGATGGTTGGTCACCATAGGGCTAGATAGACACTAATACACATGCATACGCATACATACACATATCACACACACACACACACACACACACACACACACACACACACACACACACATCAGAATCTTTCCTTTTCTCCCATCCTGTTTCAGTGGTCATTATCCATCACATACAATTTCTCTATAAGGCTATATTCTCTTTTTTGCTTTTATAATAAGTCCTGATGGGTTATAAAACGAAAAGCCTGTATCACTAGCAGTTCTCAACCCCCACAAAAAAGCCTTTCTTTTCTAAAGAATAAAAGGATGATCATTGCTATCCTGTCATACACAATGGAGGGTCCCCAAAAAGATATGGAAATATTCACACACACACACCCACAACTATAGCATTAGGTGACTTCTTATGAAAGACTATAAAGTATTAAAATATTTAAAATTATGCTGCCAATCAGAAAAGGCACCACTATTCTGAACTATGCATCCAAATGTGCCAGAGAGTTCTCAGAGGCCAATGAAACCCAGGGATCTCTATATTTATTAGTTGATTGACATGAGAAAATGATGGACTAAAGATACACTGGCAGCAATTCTGATATCTTCTAGATCCTGCTTGAAAGCTCCAGTGTGAAGGAGCACAGGAAGTGATTTTTATCTTATCTCCCAAGTTGATAATTTAAAAATTAAAAATAATAGTACATGAACAGACTTTTCAAGGGATCATGTGACAGGATCAAATGGAGCATAGCACCTGGTGTCAAATTATGGGCAACAGTGAGGAGTCATATAAGAAAATACCTGGAACACAGAAGCCCTGGGCTCTACTCTTGGCAGAGGTTGTTGTCCTCTGTAAGCCAGGAGCTGAAAACTAAAAAAGAGACTATGGCGACGAAGAGGGCAGCATGAATATACCAGGAACAGGGCAAAGTGGGGACTCCGTGACGCATCTAAAAGGAGAAGTCCCTGCCAAGCCCCAGCTGATCATGGCCATAGTCATTTGTCAGATTTTCTGATATCCCCAGTGTATCTAAAACTCTAGCTTTCATGTGAATTACTCTTATTTGTTAATTTTAGAAACTAATTTAATACTTTCAAAAATATTGTAAATGTCAAAATACACCTACAGGCTGGATCAGGCCCAAAGGTCATACCTTTGCTATTTTCTGCTGCTAAGGATCTATTAACTTTGATTAAATAGAATGGAGGAGAAAGAAACATATTGTAGCATCTAGCACCATCCAGGCGGTCTCAGGGGCTCATGAAAAGTGATGGGGAAGCTGGAGAGATATTCTCCACCACCAGCATTCTCCTCCAGATACTCACGGTGATTCCAAAAAAACGTGTCTACAGGTTACACATAATTTTTATTATTAAACAATAGCTTACAACTTTTTTAAGAATTTAAGTAATGATTGATTTTAACACTTTGTTCTGCTTAAAACAAAAACACTCAAAGTTAGTGTCACACCTTGGATTATAACTTGGTTCTCTTGTCTCTCATTCCAGTACCATCCTATCTAATAAAAGAGAAACATGGTAATTAGCCATATGGCCGCTACCCTTCCCATTAGCTAATCAGCGAGATATGCAAATTAACTGCCAACCAAGATGGCAGCCGGCACCCAGGCAGCTGAAGCAAACAGGGAGGCTTGCTTGCTTCAGTGATGGAGGAAGCCAAGCTTCCCCACCTGCGTTGCTGGCCTCTCAGCTGCACTCTAAGCAACATTGTAACAAATATAGAAGCTAAACCAGGGGTGGGCAAACTTTTTGACTCCAGGGCCACAATGGGTTCTTAAACTGGACCGGAGGGCCGGAACAAAAGCATGGATGGAGTGTTTGTGTGAACTAATATAAATTCAAAGTAAACATCATTACATAAAAGGGTACGGTCTTTTTTTTTTTTTTTTTTAGTTTTATTTATTTCAAATGGGCCAGATCCGGCCCGCGGGCCGTAGTTTGCCCACGGCTGAGCTAAACAAAACCCCGGACTTCAGCCAGCAGGACCGCAATATTGTTTCAAATACAGAAGGTAAACAAAGGCCAGAAACCTGCTTTCAGCAGCGGAGGTCTCATAGCTAAAGCCGAGCCTCAGAGCTAAAGCTGGCCAAGAATTTTAAAAAAAGGAAAAAAGGAGCAGTTGGGAACTTCAGTCACCCGCCAGCCTGAAAACGGGCCTCAGCCCCTCACCCAGGCTGGCCAGGCACCCCAGTGGGGACCCCCACCCTAAAGGGGATGTGACCAGATGCAAACAGCCATCGTCCCCTCACCCAGGCTGGCCAGGCACCCAAGCGGGACCCCCACCCTGATCCAGGACACCCTTCAGGGCAAACCAGCCGGCCCCCACCCATGCACCAGGCTTCTATCCTATATAGTAAAAGGATAATATGCCTCCCGGCACCGGGATCAGCAGAGCAGCAAGGCCTCCCGGCACCGGGATCAGCCTGATAGGGGGCAGCGACCAAACCCCGTGATCGCCCTGCGGCTCCATGTGTGACAGGGGGCGGGGCCACAACCTCCCTATCCGCCCTGCTCTGTGCGTGACAGGGAGGAGCTCCCCAACCCCTTGATCACCCTGTGGCTCTGTGTGTGACAGGGTGCGGCGCCCCAACCCCCTGATCGGCCCTGCTCTGTGTGTGACAGGGTGCGGTGCCCCAACCTCCTGATTGCCCTGCGGCTCTGTGCGTGACAGGGGGGAGCTCCCCAACCCCCTGATCACCCTGCAGCTCTGTGTGTGACAGGGTGTGGTGCCCCAACCGCCCCCCCCATCGGCCCTGCCCTGAGTGTGAAAGTGGCAGCACGCCAACCCCCTGATCCGCCCTGCTCTGTGTGTGACAGGGTACGGAGCCCCAACCTCCCTGATGGGCCCTGCTCTGTGCGTGACAGGGGGTGGCGCCACAACCTCCCTATCCACCCTGCCTTGAGTGTGACAGGGGGCGGTGCCCCAACCCCCCAATCGGCCCTACCCTGAGTGTGACTAGGGGTGGCATCACAACCTCCCGATCCACCCTGCTCTGTGCATGACAGGGGGCGGCACCCCAACTCCCCAATTGGCCCTGCTCTGAGCCCGTATAGGGGCTGCACCTAGGGATTGGGCCTGCCCTCTGCCACCTGGGAGCAGGCCTAAGCCAGCAGGGCGTTATCTCCCGAGCGGTCCCAGAATGTGAGAGGGCACAGGCCAGGCTGAGAGACCCCCTCTCCCCTCCCCCCCCCCGAGTGCACAAATTTTTGTGCACCAGGCCTCTAGTTTCCAATAAACTACACAAAATTGGGATCATAACCTTTCAATACCAAAGTCTTGTTCGACATATATATCAAAAATGTATATAAACTGACTAGTGCTATGCAAATGTAACTTACTGTGGTAGCATAAAGACCAGGAAGAATGAGCCTTGGTATCTAGAGCATTCTCGTGGAAAAGCTGAAAGTTTCAAGAGAAAAGTCCTCAGAGTAACCTGTAAAGTCAGGTGCTAAGGTAGCCAAGATGTAGCCTAAAAAGAACCACTTTGAAAATCTCTGCAAATATAGACAATGACAATAATAAGAAAAAGAAAAGCACATAACTTTTAAAAGAGAAATAACAAAGGAGCATTTTTAATAAGAAACAGAATAATTAAAAATCATTGTTGTCAGAAGGCAACCACACAGAAATTGAATTAGTCAGACTTAAATATGAGACAAGGACTCTAATGGGATCATTTAGTTCTCAGCTATGCCTCCTTTCATTCCAGTGACAAGACAAGACATTGCAACATTTCTAGCTTGTGGGAGGGAAACAATGGAGGAATAAGAGCCTTTTAAACAAGGCCAGGGTGGTCAAGCTACACTGCAGCTGAACTATTTTCTTAGAATACATATTTCTTATTAAATGAAATTACTATTTTTCAATTTCTTTTTCTTATGAAACTTCACACTTTCTAAAACACAAGTGCAGCCCTAGAACAAAATAATTACTTGAATTTTATTTCTTTGAGTGAATTTGAAGCATAGAGGTGGATAATTTTTTTCACAATTTATACCTAAATAACTATCATGCCTCTTTTGTTTCAAAGAGGACCCTGCATCCACATTTAATTAGAAAAGCAAGAAAAAGGCATAGGTAGAGGATCAGGTTGGCCTATTCTTTGAAATATCTATATATATAAAAAGCCAGCAACCAAAACACCATAACGACCAGTCGCTATGAGGCCCACTGTGGCCAGCAAACCGGCCCAATGAGGGGTGGGGCTGGTGGGCCAACCTCCCTCGGCCCATCCCCACAGCTGACCCTGCCCCTGATTGGCCTCTTCCACCCCGATCAAAGGCAGGGCAGCCAGCCAACCCCCCCATGGCCCTTCCCCAGGAGGGCCTTGCCCCTGATCATCCCCCACCCCAATAGGGGGCGGGGCTGGCCTGCCAACCTCCTGCAGTCCCCTCTCCCCAGACAGCCCCACCCCCGATGGGCCCCTATCACCTCGATCGGCCCGCAGCCCCTCCCCCCAGGCGGCCCCATCCCTGATCACCCCCCTACCCCAATAGAGGGTGGGGCAGGCCGGAAAACTTCCTGAAGCCCTTCCCCCCAGCTGCCCACTGCCCACCCTGATCAGCCCCCACCACCCTGATTGGCCCACAGCCCCTCCCCCCAGCCAGGTCTGCCCCCAGTCACCCCCACACACACCAATTGGGGGTGGGGCTGGCCAACCAACCTCCCATGGCCACTCCCCCAGCAGTTGACCCCCTCACACCATTTGGGGATGGAGCCAGTCATCCCAATGCCCACCGCCCCTTCCCATGGCCAGCCCCACCCCCAATCGCCCCCCTATTCCAATTGGGGACAGGGTTCACCGGCCAATCACCCAAGACCCCTCCCCACAGCCGGCCGGCCCTGATCAGGACCCAATCAGGGTAGGCTGGCTGGCCAACCTCCTGCCATCTCCTCCTCCTGACAGGCCCGCCCTAATCTGTGCACGAATTTGTGCACTGGGCCTCTAGTTAGAAATATTAAGAGTGAAAATTCCCTCTATGCCTATGCCCTACTTCAGAAACAGGGCCTTCTAAATGAAGTTATAAAATGTTTCACTCCAGCTAATATGACATTAATATTGTCCAACAATGGATATCATACCCCATAAAAACTCAATTATGAGTTGCTTTATAATTCTGTTTAAATGTTCAGAAATTTCTTCCTTTGTAATCCAAGTATGTAGTCATGACAGGGCCAATGCTGCTGCCCAAGGACTGAAATGAACATGGGCCACTCCAGGACCAAGCCCAATCCTGCCCAGATCCCAGGCCTGCCCTCCATCCCTAGCATTCTCTTCACCAATGATCTTCTTTTCCTTCTATCAGCAGCTTCCCCATCTCATTTGTTTCAAAACATGGTATGTCATTGTTTTCAAATACTGGTCATTTGTAAAATTTCCATCTCCCCCTCCTGTATCTTACCACCATCTTTCTCCTGTCTTTCGTGGAGAAATTTCAAGAAAAATCAGTCAACACTCAATGTCTTTATTTCCTCACCTCTGTCCTCAGCCTATTGTATCTGACTTCTACTGTCACCAAGCTTCTCCCCTAATATGGCTAATGATATATGTATTGGTCAAATTCAACAGGTAGTTTTCTGAGGATTTTTAAAAATCTTTGTGGCATTTCACACTGTTTTTCTTGATAATCTTGCAAAAGATAACATTATTTTGATTTTTCTCCCATTTGCCTTTATGTTTTCTTCCTCACACCAGTACTTACTTATTGATATTCCTTAATGTTCCATCCTTAGCCTTCTGTTCTTATCACTTCAGATATCTCCCTGGGTGAACGTCTATACTCTATAAAGTTTTCTCTAATTAATATTTCAACTTCTAACTAAATATTTTCACCTGGAGGCATCTAAAGCATATTCCCAAAACTTTCTTTTCCATTTTTCTTTCCCTCCCCTCTTCCTTCTCTTTTCTAAGGGTGAGGTGGGGATGTGGAGTGGAAACATCACAACACGCTCTCAGAAAAGAAATATGAGCATTAGGATGTATTCTTCATCTTCCTGTTTATTGATACCAAATTATTTTCTAACTCTTAGTTCTGTTCCTTCTCTGTTTAATTTTCTTCACAATGCCCATCATATAAATTGAAACATGCCATTTCCTACACTAACATTTTTCAATGGGTCACTTTATTTGAAGGATGAAGTTCAAATACCTTGCCATTATGTAAAAGGCCCATTATAATTGGGCACCAGTTCCCCTCATGCACCCTAAAATCTAAGCACAAGAAACGATTTGAAGGTTCCTGACCATAGATAGGTTTCCCATGTCTCCTTGCTTCAATGTTCTGGCTTACTCATGGACTGTTCTTACTCTCTTCTTCATCTGTGTTATCAACTCAAGACTCAATGCAAAGCTTTACCCTTCAGAGAAGTATTTTCTGAAGCTCCACTCATCCTCCTCCATGTTCTCTTGTCACCATGTAGTCTTAGAGTTTGCCTGTAAGCATTATGACATCAGTTATTAAAAGTGTTTTCATGAACCACTACTCCTAAGATCCTCAAAGCTGGTGTAGTCGCTATCTTTGTAGTGTCCTTGTTGTCCAACTTTCTTTGACTACATGAGCTACCTTGTCTCCTTGCAATAAACTGATTTTTGCTTAAAATAGGTGAATGGCAGAGGCTGTGTAGTATGATTGCATGATTGCACTAATGTCACTAGTGTGATCTTGAGCCGGTTATTTAACCTCTTTAAGATTTAAGTATAAGATAATTAGTTTAGTTCCTGGTCAATGCCCAATAAAGGAGATCCCTGTGCTTCTCCTGGCAGAGCAGTTAGCATTTTAATCGAATTGCTTCTCATCATAGATTTTGTTGCCTATATTCCATGTACCCTGACCTCCTACTTGCTAATGGTAGGTTATATAATATATACTCAGAAAATGTTTGATGAGAAAAATTAATTTAAAAAAACATTACTTTCTTAGAGTTTATCTGATTTTTACTTTTCTGTATCTATTTCCCCCCCCCCTTTTTTTTGGGGGGGGGGGAGTTTTCCTAAGTTTCCTTCTGACAATCACTTCTCCTCTCTCTCATTCCTAGTCAATGTGGTTTGAGCTCATAGCCCACACCAGCATGGGCCCTGATTGGATTAAATATATCAAGTATCTCTTTTCCCTGATTGCAATGATTGGTTCATAGAGCAACACATAACTGAAATAAAACAAATTAAATTAGAAGAGACATTTATCAAAGAATTCTGAGATAGTTCACTTTCGTAATGCTACTATTTTATCCTGGCTCTTTTGGTGTGAAATAGGACATTTTGAATTCAAAATCCATTGTCTTAACATCAAAACAGAGTATCTAGGGCACTCAAGGCCAAGGAAAAATAGGAAGATAAATCAGATCATTTCTTAAATCTTTAGTACTATAAGATCAAGTCTCACCTTACACCAGACCAACTGAGAAACTTTTCAGTTTGTGGGTCAATGAATTTCTTCTGTTATTTAAGCCACAGGAAATTTTTTCCCCTTTATTTTCAACATAAGAAACTTAATTGATATATTTTACTAGCTTTGTAATTTGGGGTAGAATCGTTTTCTCTAGCAGATGCCTTTGCCTTTGGTAAGTCACTGAACTCTGATCCTCAGTTTCCACATTAATTCATGCAATGGCCTGTGTTTCATTCATATAAACAACACTTTAGTAAAAACTCTATATGCTGATATTTAGAGTTTCATTGCTACTTTCACATGGTCATATGCAGATGCATTTTTTGGTTACAGAATCATATTTTCAAAGCTCAAAGGGTTATTAGAGATTACTTTAGAGCAGTGGTCGGCAAACTGGCCCCTTGAGTGTGGCTCTTCCACAAAATACCACGTGTGGGCTCGCACATACAGTGTGATTGAAACTTCGTGGCGCATGCCACGGGGCCAAAGAGCTGCATGCAGCTCACGAGCCACGGTTTGCCGACCACTGCTTTAGAGTTACCTTATTTAGAATACAAGGAAACTGAAACCCAGAAGGAGAAATATTTTTTCCAAAGCCAGGCAAAATGCATCAGTTAAAAGAAAATCTATGCCTTATATCTATGCTAATTAACTATTTGACTTGAGTAAACAGATCATTTCTTACAAACAAAAAATTTATGTTCTGTACATAATTACAAAGATTCTGATGACACATTTTCTATCTACAACACCATTATTTCTTTAAAGACAGTAAAGTAATATTTTATATTTGTAACAAGATGGTTATGAAAACACAGCATAGAATTTGGAAGGGTTGAGAATCTCTTCTAACTCTTAATTCACTCTCTCATTTATTCATTCATCATATACATATATATATATATACATATGTGTGTGTGTGTGTATATATGATTACCTGTGCTCCAGGTTCTCCAGTTATTAAAGAATTTTTATGTATCAGGTTAAAATTGAACTGGATCTTTAAAAATCATTTTATTTAAGCAAATAGGATTAAAAGAGCCTCTGTTAGCAAAGACTCAGAGAGAAAAAAATCAGTCATATTCAGAGAAAAGAAAGCAATGCCATTTATCAGGATGTTATAATAGAAAATAAACAACAACAAAACAAACACGGAGCCAGGTGATAAAAGCATAGAAAGAGGTAGCTTTAATCAGATGTTTCCAATAATAATACAGAACAGGAGCACCATAGCTGCATATCTTGTCCTTTATCTTGACCATGAACAATGAGCATTACAGACTGTGCCATGTGCCACTCAGCCAGGTCCTTTTCATATATTATCCCAAAAACACTCACAGCTATGCTATGAAATAAACATAAATCTCACATATAAACAACACCCAGATGGAATGAGAGAAATACCCACGCATGTTTGAACTGTGATGTGTTCTAAAAGCTCAAACTCTACTAAACCTGGATTTGACAAAGAAAAACTAGGTAATAACTAAGTCTTATTTTTTGAAAAGCTAGGCTTAGGGAATGAGGCCTCCCACCACTAGAGAAGATCAGACTTTCCCGTGACATGATGAGTCAAATTAACAATATTGATGGGCTGTCACCTTTATGCACAGTGAACTGAATGCACTAGATGTTATGCCATAGAGACAGTTCTGGACCATTCAATAGTGGTGTCTATATTTCTTCCGACTGTCTTTCACTCAGAGTGCTGGCTAATATATTTTTTAGGGAATATTGAACATTATACCAAGGGTACCATTAATTAGAGCCATAATCATCATTATGCAAAACTCTGCTTGTAATTTCAGAGACTGTTTCATAGGTATTGCCTTTTCACGAAGTCAGTGCTAAAATGCTGCCTGGCCTTCATTAGAACACTGGCAGAGAAACATCACATTACTGCAGACTTGAGGAAAGCAAAGCACTGTGTCAAAAGTTCAGTGAAAATGATGAGATTTCCTGTCATTTAAAGCTGTTAAAATGGTAGGGAACCTAAAAACAGAAAATAGTTATATACGATGATAGTCACCAGTGCTATAATATACCAAATTCACATCCCTGCTGTTTTCAAAACCAGTTGAAAGACATTGACTGTTAAAGATCCGAACGTGTACACATGATGCCTTGGAGAATGTGACCAACAGATTGCACCGACACACAGCAATTCACACGGACCTCCTCTACCTCAACCCACAGATGTGTCTAGAGAGACATACGATTCAAACTGTATTATGGCTTTTCCACTCTCTCCATAAACCCTTCCTCACTTTTCAATCCAGTCCCATTTATAATTTCAACAAAATAATATTAACCTCAGCACTCTGAAAAACAAAACTCTTAAATCAAAGAAGGAACCTTAAGGTCTTCATGAACATTTTGAAATGTTTGGGTTCTAAGTTTGGATCTCAATGACATACCAAAGATCTTTCAAAAATGTATCCCAAGACTTAAAGAGAAATTATAACAATCTTCTGTGTGTACCCACTACATAAAACAGCCTGCTCAAGAAGAGGGCTCTATAATTGCTTTAACAATTAAAAACATGCAAATACCAAGCTGCTGAAAGAAGATTATCTCTAAATCCAGTAATTTACTGTTCTACTTAGCAGTCAGGCTGCTTAAGGGCATCTCACAAGAACATACATTGTGTGGTGTAACGGTTGTGACATTTTTTTTAGCCATCATTATTGGTGTAGATAAAAGTCAACCAAATGTATTATGTCGAACACTAAGGTAGTGTTGGCCTGAATTTTAAAAGCATATTTAAACAAGAACTGGTGAAATGATCATAAAGGAATTCAATCTTGCCCCTTGTTTTAATAGCATTGCATTTGAATTAACAAGCCAAGCTTAACATTTCACAGGTACTAACCTGTGAGTTTATTTCCCATTGATGGCTAATATAAAATGTTTTCATTTCACAGTTATTGCACATCTATATTATTATACTATATGCTAAGCTTTTACATTATATGAAAAATAAATTTTAACACAACACTGTCAGTACTTCTCTGAGTTCATGCTGGAAATATTTTATAAAACTTGATGGTTTTTTCTATCATCTTTGTTAATGTCAAAATCTTGGGACTTACTGTCTAATGGAGCTGTGCATTAACACAATAAAAGTCTTGGATATAACTGTGCTTATTGTTATATCATCTATGGGATGCCAGGAATATAATCAATGTCTCTTAATCAAAAGGTAGAATAATAATAGCGAACATCTATTAAGATATTGCTGTAAGTTAGACACTATATTGAGCACTTTAAGTTAATTGCCTCACTTGAACCTAGACACAACCATGAGGTGGTACTGTTATTATCCTTACTTTACAGATGAGTTACCTTAAATACAGAGATATTACATATATTGTAAATACTCATAAGGTGCTAAATAGAGAAACCTACTCCAGACAAAGTTAACTGAATTACACCTTGTCAAAGGCACTGCACATATTCATTTATTCAATAAATATAATTGAATAAATTCTGTGTTCTGCACAAAACCTTCGCTGTCACTGCACCAGTGAACTTTTGGTGCACTGGACGATGTTCAACCAACTGAGCCACAGCAGCTGGGGTTCAAACACCATTTTAAATAAGACAAACAGTTTCTGCTCACACAAAACTCAAGGTCTATGGGGAAAGAGATTGATAACCAGGCAATGTCAATACAAACCATGTGTTCATTTGTTGTGCTTGTGCCTGAATTGATTGTTACAGGGATCATTGATTTCTCTATTAATTTTTACAACCATGATCTGGTTCTGTCACATGATTCCTGAACAAAGAGGGCTATACATAATTAATGTTGATTTGCTTTATTGGAAGTATGTGAAGAATAATTTTGTTAGTTGGTAGGTTGGTTTTATTCTAAGTATGATTAGTTCAAGTCAAAGATCAGGAATAAGAAATTGCTCTCCATTGTCTCCAATAAAACATTTAAGAAGTCAGAGATTTGAGTATTTATTCCCTCTCTCTGCCAGCATGCCAGATCTCCCTGATTCTGGTTCCCTATAAGTGTGTGTCCTCCATAATCATCACTGTATGTGCCCAAATGTTCTCTCATCTCCCTCCACCCCATCAACCTTCTGTGTATTTCATTCCATTGGAATTATATTCAGTAACTATCAGTTACTTCACCAGGACAACACATTAACAATTTATCACAGACATCCATGGCTACAATGCCAAGAACAAGAAACATTAATTCTGGCTAAGGAGACAACTTGGAACATAATTTGAAGCATAAAGGCCTGTTAGTAACCCTCAAATCAACTTCTTCGAATGTAAGCAATGGTATGCTAGAAGCAACTCATCTCAACTCATGAGAGCCAGCCCTTAAATTTTCAGGAATGTTAGGAGCCTAAAACAGAGGCATTATTAAAAGTAACTGTAGCCCAGTTGGTGTGGCTCAGTGGTTGAGCTTCGACCTATGAATCAGGAGGTCAGGGTTCTAGTCCCAGTCAGGGCACATGCCTGGGTTGCAGGCTCAATCCCCAGTGTGGGTGTGCAGGAGGCAGCCAGTCAATGGTTCTCTCTTATTGATGTTTCTCTCTCTCTCCCCCTCCTTATCTCTCTCCCCCTCCCTATCTCTCTGAAATCAATAAAAATATATTTTTTAAAAATAAAAATCAATAATTTTTAAAACTAACTATAATTACATAAATTCAGAATTGTGTAATTAAAAAATTAAGTTAATAAATACTCAAAACTGAGACTTTCTAATTATTTTACTATTATGTCTGCAACCAGAAATGTATACATTATATTTATATAAGCTACCCATATTAAATTTGTAAATGTTAAATGCAGCTTGTTACTCTAACCTGATTTTTTATCTCGAAACTAGAGCTTGCAGCACCTTGCATCTTCTCCTTTGATTCTTATGTATAAAATAAGGTGCAAAATGCCATTCTCTAGAGTAGTTTCTCAATTCGTTGAGATTATCTTTCCTGGTAATTGCTGTCAGCTTGCCTCAAATAAACTCATAAAAATTCTCTACAGCTTTGGACGTTTCTTATGTTGACACTACAAAGAACAAGGTAGGTAGGACACTTGCTTTCATTTAGACTGTACAAAATTTTTTTGAACCTGCATAGTAGCAAGCATCGATGAGTATGCTTTACTTTGTGTATATTAGTCAATATTAAAATAAAAAGTTTTATTTTAAATATATTTTTATTGATTTCGGTGAGGAAGGGGCAGAGAGAGATAGAAACATCAATAATGTGAGGGAATAATTGATCAGCTGCCTCCTGCACGCCCTACTGGGAATGTGCCCACAATCTGGGCATGTGCCCTTGACCAGAATCAAACCCGGGACCCTCAGGTCTGCAGGCCGATGCTCTATCCACTGAGCCAAACCAGCTAGGGCTAAAATAAAAAGTTTTATGAGGTTGATATCATTATTTCCATTTTAACTGAAGTAACTAAGAATTGGTGTTCTGGTTCACATGGCTACAAAGGAGCAGGACCAAGATTCCCACTGGCAGCACCAGGTAACATGCAGAAGCTTTGGTGCTAAAAGAACCTGATAGCAGGAGTATATAGGACCAACAACATTGTTTTAATTTCTAGAAAGTATTGGAAGTCATTTTTTAGTAGGGTGGTTTCTCTTGATTTTTCCTGGTTTACATTTCCCATGTTAACATAATATCATCAAAAACACTAATCGCATTTCTAAAAACTTTAAAGTTTTTAAGGGCACAGAGATCACAAAAATATGTTCTATAGCTGGATAGAAAGGGTGTACACATAAAAAAATTGTGTAAGGAAAAATAGAAAATGTCTCAAATGAGTAGTAGAGCAGATACACACTACAAGAAACACAAGACCATGAAGCATGGCAGTGGAAGAGACTGGACATACATTGAGTCTGAAGAATGTGTAAAAGCGACATGATTGAGAAGGGAGAAGAGAAGATGTACAAAAATTATAAAAGAAAGCAGTAATGTTAACTTGGGATAAACTCATGCTTAAATGAAAAATTTACTTTTAGCCATAAAACTAATGAATCAACTTATAGCAGTGATTCTCAACCTTCTGGCCCTTTAAATACAGTTCCTCATGTTGTGACCCAACCATAAAATTATTTTCGTTGCTGCTTCATAACTATAATGTTGCTACTGTTATGAATCGTAATGTAAATATCTGATATGCAGGATGGTCTTAGGCGACCCCTGTGAAAGGGTCGTTCGACCGCCAAAGGGGTCGCGACCCACAGGTTGAGAACCCCTGATCTTATAGGAATCCCAAAGAAAGGAAGCAATGATAGATTTTTTTTTCTTTGTGTGGTCGCCCTACCTTAACTATCCTCGAGTATAACAAGATCTAGATCCAGTAAAAGGCAGGGGTGAGGGGACAACCAGGGGAAGAAAAATGGCATAGAAAAGATGGAGAAGAGAAATAGATTGAGGCAGAGTCAAAAGCCAGAAGTGCAGTGTGCTGATTGACAAATGAGGTAGCAAAAGCAGAAAAAGAAAAATCTCCCATTCTATAGCCTCTTTCCAACCCTGCTTGCTCTCTTGGCTTAGTGAAAAAAAAAAAAAGCATGAATGGATTTTCAAAACCCTGAGCAAGGTGCCCCCATTGAATGCCTATCTGAATGTCCATTTGTCTCTAGTGGAAGACCCATCATTCGTCTTGAAATTGGGGTTATCAGACTGCTGAGAGCCGGAGGGGTAATCAGGCCATCTGAAGCTCAGGATGCCCAGGAGAAAGAGGAAAAGGGAAGACCAGTTCTCATGACAGACAGGTTAAAGCAAGGCAGTATAATTTCATGTCAAAGCCCGACAACGTCTCAAGCCTGCCTCACCCTCAACTGGCCTGGCAATCACTCCTGTCCCTCTAAGCAAGAACACATGTTTGACCTACGAACAGAATTCAGCTCTTCCACTCTCAGTTTTGTTTCTTTCTCTTGTGTCCCCACACTCTCAACTTACAATATTTCTTATCCATTTTTAAACCTTACTACCATTTGAAATTGTCAAGGAGACTTAGTTAAAATAACCAAACTTGAAATACTTAATATTAGGGGGTAGGAGTGGCAGGGGAGAGGTCATTGGGGGTGGGGGGGAGACATATGTAATACTTTAAACAATAAAGAATTTAAATTAAAAAAATAGAGAAATATTTAATATTTCTCTCTTTTTTTTTAAATCGAATGTCAAGTTCAGACTTGTAGTAGCCCAATGGAGAGTTTTATTTACTTTTATTCTGACCATTAACAAACTCTGTTAACAAACTCATTCATTTTGTGGAATAGATGTCTTTCCTCCTCAAAACCTCAAACAATCCAAGTCATGAAAATAAAAGAGAATTAGGCTAAAGTGGGGAGTTTAATGCTGGAGAGAAGTCTGGCAGACATATGACAAGATTGATCCAATTCCTGCAAATGAAAGGGAATGAAAGGAAGACTCAAATAACCCAGAGAGGGCAAAGCCAGAGGGCCCCTAGAAAAGACCTGATGTGCACGGAAAAGACCACCAATCCAGAGCCGTGATAAGAGATTACAGACCTGTTTTAAAAAATCACCAGGGCTGTTTGTTCCAAGTACTCATTTGTGTTTAACTTTCCATGCATCTGCATAATGTGCTGATAAACCCCTGAGTCCAAGTATGAAATATCAACTCAAGCACATTAATTAGTGTGGCTGGCTAGAGCTGAATCCAAAACCAATATGATTAGCTCTCAATTACCTGCTTTATTGGAGAGAAACAGCACTGTGGGGAATAATCCCCTAAGCATTTCTTCTTGGCTCTGGCAGGCATTATATGCTGGATTTTTCATTGGGTGATTTCTTGTTTGTTTTTAACAGTTTTCAGCCAGTTGTTTTACTTAAGCATGACGAAGTAATTCAGATTCTCAAAGCACAAGTGAGCTGGCTGCTGGCAGGCACAGTGAAGCAGGGCCATGCTTAGAACTGGGTGGGGAGAAAGTTGGATCAGAAACTCCTTTCTGGTGCTGCCTTCTCCAACTCATGAAGCTGAACCCTCAGCCCCCCTAAGAAACATAGTGTTACTTCCAGGACTTTCAAAGTCTCTGTAGGATGACTGAGAACTAACTGCTGTCCAATCCAGTGATTCTTAACCACTATGAACTGTCAAGGCAAACATTTTATGATTCTAGTCATTCTAAACGACTTATTGTTTTAGTAAATATGTGTGGTAGTTCAGATCTTCGTTCAAAATCCTCTCTTTCAGATCTTTCCTATCTCTGGAGAATCCTAGAATATGGTATACATTAGAATTTCCACTGGGAAAGCCTAATTGAGTCCAGGTGTCTTTACAATGCATGAATCCTTTGCCTCGATGCTATGGAAAGCCACCCAGCTCCTATCTGTGAGTCCAGTGTTTCTTTCCTGAGCAAGGGTGATTTCTTTCCCAGGTTCTTGTCCAGGTGGTTTTGAAGAATGAAGCCACGGTGAAAAGGTGGTATATGAAAAGGTAGAAATTTATTGGAAACAAGTACAGACTCCCATGTAGGAAGGGGGTCCCAAAAGGGGGTGACCCACTAAGCTCCCTTTCCCTAAGGTTTATAAGGGCTGCAGTTCTTTGTTTCTTGATGCTGCCTCCCAATTGGTAGAATATCAGCTTCAAAGCTGAAAACCCAGGTGGGGCTCCCCTCGTTTTCTCCCCCTTCAGCGGTAGAATTCTGTATCTCCTGTGAAAACATGTTTTCCTCTTTCTCCCATTTGTGGGCATTTCTCTATCCCCTGTGAAAGTTTGTTTCCTTTTTCTCCCCACACCCTGTGGCTTTTCCCGATCTTCTGTGAATGGATGTCTTCCTCTCCCTTTAACCTGGCACCTCTGTTTTTCTCTGTGAATGTATGTCTTTTGGTGGCTCCAAGCCCCCACCTTTGCAGTCCTCCACCATGGACCCTCTATATTCCTAACACTCCCTAAACCTGCCTATTTTACTCCTAAAACTCCCTTCATCTAGTTCTGTAAAGAATCACTAACCTGATTTATGATGATAAATGGTCCTTTCCATGTAAAATATCAACATTTTAATATTTTAATATTAAACTTACACAGACCCAGCCTTAACCAAAAGGGTGATAGGTTATATAACCTTATCCTATCTAATAAAGAGGGAATATGCTAATTGACCTTCACACCGTTGCAAAGATGGCGGCACCCACAGCCAATAATGAGGGAATATGCTAATTGAATGCCCCACCTTCGAAGATGGCAGCACCCACAGCCACAAGATGGTGGCACCTGCCGGGGTCCAACCCCAGTAGGTCCAGGGGTCCCCAAAGGTGTGGACAGAGTCGGCAAAGAAGGAAGGACACGGAGACAGTGTTCAGTTGATCAGCAGCCTAGCCAGGATCTCCAGCCAGGATCTCCAGCCAAGTTCTGGTCTGGATATCCAGAGAGGTTCTGCTTAGGATCTCCAGCCAGGTTCTGTGTCCATGTTCTCTTGCTAGGTTCTCCAGGTTCTCCAGCCAGGTTCTGTAGCCATGTTCCCTCGCTAGGTTCTCCAGCCAGGTTCAGTCACCAGGTTCTAGTCAGGTTCTCTTGCCAATTTCTGTAGTCAGGTTCAGTCCAGGATCTTTTGCCATGTTCTCTCCAGCGAAGTTCTTCTGTCTGTGTAGGTTCTGTCTTCTAAGTTCTGTGTGTAGGTTCTGTCTTCTAAGTTCTGACTTCTTACATCTGTATTTATACCAGTTGATTCCAATCCTATCAATCTCTATTCCAAAGGTTAGGGCGTTTCTTATCTCCATTCCAGGGAGTAAAGATTATGTAGCTTAAGCATGATTGTTCATAGTTAAAGTGATTAATTACCCGCCTGGCACTTAGTTAAGAGGTTTTATTCCCTCCCTAACTTAAGGGGAAAATCCCTACCTGGGGAAACAACCTTTCTCAGAGACCTTGGTTAAAACACATAGTGCCAAGAAGGTGAGCAAACATATTAAGAACAGTATGCCATATATGCCAGGTCCCTTGAAACAGCAAGCATGGACCGGCTCCTGGCAGGCATCCAGTCCCCTCAGCCCTGCTGGGGCGGCAGGCACGTGGCCGCTCTGCGTGCCTGCCTCTGGAGACCCCTAGTCTCCTCAGCCCCCAGTCACCCAGGGCCATCTGAGGCTCAGGTAACCAGGGCCGGCAGAGGCTTGCACTGCCAGCAGTGGCAGCAGCAGAGGTGTGATGGGGCTTCACCTTCCCCTGATCACTGGGTCTCCTCCCGCACCTGACGGCTCCCAGACTGTGAGAAAGGCAGGCCGGGCTGAGGGAACCCCCCCTCCAGTGCATGAATTTTCATGCACTGGGCCTCTAATAGAGGAGATAATAGAAGATAGTATAGGACAGGGGTGGGCAAACTTTTTGACTCGAGGGCCACAATGGGTTATTAAACTGAACCAGAGGGCCAGAACAAAAGCATGGATGGAGTGTTTGTGTGAACTAATATAAATTCAAAGTAAACATCATTACATAAAAGGGTACGGTCTTTTTTTTTTTAGTTTTACTCATTTCAAATGGGCAAGATCTGGTCCGCGGGCCATAGTTTGCCCACGGCTGGTATAGGAGGATAAAATAGTTTTCTTAAATTAACATTAATTTCTATGTCTTCACTTTGTATTCACGGTTCTGTGGTACTCAGAAAACTCTACATGTAGCTTCCCATTCCATCCAGGTGGTAATCCAGGTAAGGGAAGAAAGGGGAAATGGCCTGGACTGTATATATAGGTCTTCATTTCTGAACCAAGGACCAAAAGTGATGTTCAACAAAGGTGGAAGAGCTAGGCGGTAAATATAATGAATCTTTCTAGGGCACTGGTTGGCAAACTGCGGCTCAAGAGCCACATGCGGCTCTTTGGCCCCGTGAGTGTGGCTCTTCCACAAAATACGGACTTCTGCACATGGGCCATGAAGTGTCGATTGCACTGTACGTGCGCGCCCGCACGTGGTATTTTGTGGAAGAGCCACACTCAAGGGGCCAAAGAGCTGCATGTGGCTCGCGAGCCACAGTTTGCCAACAACTGTTCTAGGGGACTGTTCTTTTTTAAAGATTTTAGAGGTGAAGTCATTGGCAATTGGTAAGTCCTTTAAAATATTTTTCATATGTTAAAACAAACACAAATGTGAAAGATAAGCTTTACAGTTAAAACACAAATGTAAAAATGACTTTGACCCGCTTTGAAAACTTAGTGGCTTCCTGATATTCAAAGGCTAATGGCCAAGTGCTTAACATGAGTGAGATGGCCATGAAGGCCCCACATGCCTCTTTATCAGCCCCCGACTCTTCCTCATGCTTATTCCTATTCCTCAATTCCTTAGGGCCTTTAAGCAAGCTGTTTCTCTTGCCTGGAATTATCTCTAGCTTCATAGTAAACTCATTCATATCATTAAATCTCAGGTTAAATACCGCCTAGCCAAACATTTGAGATAGTATGTCATCCAAGGCTAAGTTAGATATTTCTGTTATGTCTGTCAGAGTATTCCTCATACTTCATAATATTTCTTACTTCATAATATTTAGTCAAGTTAGTAATATTACGGATAATAATACATTTGCAATCTCCTTTCATTTAGCCTTCTGTCAATTTTTGCCTTTTTTATATACCTAGATATTTTAGATTGAATTCACACTTATGAGAAAATATACAGGAAATTTAAAGATCTGGGTACTATCATTTTCCTCCAGCAAGTATTTCCTTTAGTTGCAATGGGCATTTTAAAGAGAGCAGATCACCTAGTCCGATCAAAAAGTAGCTGATTCAAGTTTAGGCTTCAGTCTTTTCGAGGTCTGGCATATTTCTGGCTTGTCCCTATGTTTATTCATTCTCCTCTTTATAGCACCCCAGGGATCCTAACTAAAAGCCTGGGAGTTTCCTAGAACTCTTTTTTTATAGTGGGCCCTGAGCACAAGTTTTATCTCTCTTCCCTCATGAGACTTTTGGAAGATCTGCTCAGTATCTCAGCTTATCAGTCATCTCTTTTCATTCAGCCTCTCAGGAAAAAAAAAGTATTAAATAAATATTGGACCCCTTTTTTGGCTTGATATTCCTCAAAAACCTTGATTCCTCAAGCACTCTTTCTTGACTGCTCTCTGATACCTTCAGATATGTGTTTTCATGTATTCTTTAGTCACTCTAGTTGTTCCCAACAAGTTGGTTCGGTGTGACATCGGCACTATGCTCTTTAATACTCTCTCAGGAGAAGTGGTTTTATTATGTTGTCTTTCCACCTAAGTTCCAAATCTTGTATTTAAGTTCCTCAGTGTACATTTTGGTTTTTATGAGCTTATTAATACAATAATCCATTAATATTTAACAAGGATGAATAAGATACCTTATGTACTCTTAAATATATTTTACAGACTTGATTACAAACTGGAAATAACCACAATGACATATTATGGTTATCACACTCATTATATAACAGATTTTAGTCCTTTTTTGATGCAAAACAACTCATCTCTCCAAAACTTAGCAACAAAAATCCAACAATAATCATTTGTTTTTATCTGCCATCTAAAATAATATGGGCAGAGTGCAAGAACAGCTTTTCCTACTTCCCATTGCATCATCTGGAGCAGCTCAAAGGCTGTGGGAGGCTCTGCCATCGCATAACTGGTAGTTGTTCCTGACTGATACAGTTGGAGCGGTTGGCTAGGACAGATGTATACATCGTCCCCATATGGCTGACTGGCTTCCTTACAGCATGGTGGCTAAGATTCTAGAGAAAGCAGCTCAAGAGGACCAGGTGGGAACTATATTGTCTTGTACAACCCAGTCTTAAATGTCACATAGCATCATTATTGCCATTGCATAAGTCTGCCCTGATTAAAGGGAAAATATCATAGATTCCAACCCCCCTATGGGAAGATTATCAAAATCATATTGTAAGAGGTGTATGGGAGAATAAAAAATATTGCTGTTCCCATTTTTGAAAAATACAATCTGATACAGATTTTTTCTTGAAAATCTATGAACAGGGCAACTTTCTGAAAATATAATTGAAAAGTAATAATGTTAACTTTTTAAAGACTGATCAAAATCTTTATTTACTGCTTAAATTATTTCTGTACAGCAAACTAATATCTACTTTGCCTAAATTATAGAAATGGTAATTCCTTATCTTTAACCTGATTAAAATTTACAAATATGTTCCTTATCCCTAAAAAGCTGTTATGTATTTTAATATTCTAATTTTAGTCATACATTAATTATGTTCTTCTTTTTAACAATTTTAAGTGATATAAATTATTTTGATGATCCTATCATCGGCACTGAGTGTCAAGTGCTAATCTGCTTCAGTTATTTTGTGTGATTTGGAATTTTCTGAGTGTACCTACCAGTCTCAGAGTCTGAGATGTACATTAGACGTGCCCTGGTATCCCTTCAAGTTCAAAAATATCATCTGGCCAATAGTTACTTTTTTATAGGCTCCTGAAATTCCTTCAAAAAGGAAGAGGGACATTAAGATGAGGGAATTTTCTCTCACATCTAAATATAGTATTGACAGGCCACTGCAAAAATGGATCAACACACTCTTCAGACTGAGGCATATCGTGGTTTCCTTTCACAAGATGAAGAAGGTCTAACAAAAGGAGGTTGTCTTGTTTTTTTCCGTCACCGTGTATTCTCTAATTCTAAGGCCCAGGGTTGTGCTGAGGAATTGCAGTCATCTCTCCATTTCCTGATTGATGTGATGTGAGACTGCTACTGTATGATCTCCTGCCCTCTCTCCCACCTCTAGTAGTTTCATTAGCTGCACTGTTGAAAAGGCTTCAACTCTCGTAAGAATTACCAGGTAGGAAATGAATGCTGATTGGTGGTAGCAGAGTATGCTGAGGTAACTAGTAAAGATCTGTATGTTAAGTGGAGGTGAAAATAGAAAAACCTTTAGAACATGATGAAAATAGTAAATTTCTGGTATAAATGGGAATAGGAAATAGATTAGAGGTTTGCCAGAAACACTTTTGAGTAATTGAGTGCACAAGAAACATCGTTGGCCTTGGCAGGTGTTTCTCAGTAGTTAGAGCTTCAGTCTGCAGACAGAAGGGGCATGTGTTCGATTCCCAATCAGCAGCACATACCTTGATTTGCAGGTTCAATCCCCACCCCCATTAGGGTAGGTGAGGGAGGCAACCTGTCAATGTGTCTCTTTCACATAGATGTTTCTCTATCTTTCCTCCTCCTCTTCCCTTCCTTCCACTCTCTCTCTAAAGATCAGTGGAAAAAAAATATCCTCGGTGAGAATTAAAAGAAAATAAACATCTTTGAAGCTAGAATTTAATGAAATTGCAGTGAAAGAAAAACAAATCTGCCAATTACCATAAACTATATAGCTTAAATCCTCTGTCTCTATTTATAAATAAAAGCTGCACCCAGAGTAATTAAACAGTGCAAATAATTCATGAGTCAAAGTAGAAAGTATGATTGCAATTACAGGTTAAAAAAATGTACCTATAGACCCTGGCCAGTGTGCTCAGTGGTTGCAGTTTTGTCCCATGCACTGAAGGGTCATGGGTTCAATTCTTAGTGGGGGCACTTATGGGAGGAAACTGATGAATATTTATTTCTCACATCAACGTTTCTCTTGCTCTCTTTCCCTCTCTCTTACACTCTCTCTAAAATTTAAAAAAAAAAAAACCATATATTTGAGTAAGGATTAAAAAAATAGAAGAAAAAGAAAATGTGCCTACAATAAGAAAACTACATGTGGAAAATCATTAGAATTGAAATTAAACAAATAAAAGTCTTTTTTGAGATATATAATTTTAAAAAGAAAGGATGAATAAAGTTAAAATTTCAATGATAGATATATAAAAAATAATTAGAGGTAAGTGGGAAGAAGAAAACCGTAAAGTAATTATAAATATTAATTCATTAGAAAAATTACATTGAAGATCTGGTTCATTGAAGGTTTTTATAAAATAAAATTGTCAGGTATAAGTAAGTAATTGCAATCCTAAGTAAAATGGATAATTTTCTAAGAAAAAAAAAATATATATATATATATATGTGTGTGTGTGTGTGTGTGTGTGTGTGTGTGTGTGTGTATCACATATATTTATAACATATATGTATATTCTATAATAATTAAAAAGAAATTTGGATAAGGAAATGATTGACAGGTGGAAAATTGGAAGGAAAGAGCATCTAGGAAGATATCTATCAAACTGTCAACAATTATCTCCTCTGAGTGATAAGATTAGGGCTGAATTTTATTTTCTTAAAGAAAAAGGTAATAGTAGTAAATTCATTAAAAACACAAAAGCATCTAAATTGGAAAAGAAGTAAATGATTTCTACAGATGATAACATTCTACATTAGAAAATACAAAAGGATATAAGAAAGATATTAAGTTAAGAAACAAATTCAACAAATAATTGTAGGATATAAGATCAAAACATGAAAATCAACTTCATTTCTGTACACGAGCAATGAGCAATTCAAAGAGGAAATTAAGAATGCAATTCCATATTTAACATTACCTCAAATAATAAAATACCTAGGAATAATTTAACAAAGGAGGTGAGACTTATACACTGAAAAAAAACAAAACATTGCTGAAAGAAATTAAAGAAGGCCTGAATAAATGGAAAGTTATCCCATATTCATGGATTAGATGACTTAATATTAAGATGTCTATACTACCCAAACTAATCTATATATTTAATGTAATCCCTATCAAAATTTTAACAACTTTTTGCAGAAATGGAAACCACAAACTTCAAATTCATATGGAATTGCAATGGGCCTTGAATAGCCAAAACAATTTTGAAAAGAAAAACAAACTTTGAAATCAGGCTCACACTTCCTGATTTCAAAACTTTCTACAAAGCTATAGTAATCAAAATATTATGGTATTGGCATAATAAACATATAGACCAATGGATTAAAATTTAGTCCATAAAAATCCCATATATTTATAAACAACTGATTTTTTGACAAGGGTGTCAAATCCACTTAATAAGAAAAGAATAGTATTATTCTATAAATGGTGCTAGAACAACTGAATTTCCACATGTGAAAGAATGAAGTTAGACCCCTCACATTAAATAAAATAATTAACTCAAAATGCATCAAAGGCCTGCAAAAAACAAAGTACTAAAACTATAAAGCTCTTAAAAAAAACTTCACGAACTTATATTTGGCAATGGATTCTTAGATATGACATGAAAGCCATAATTAAATAAAGATAGATAAGTTCAACTGCATCAAAATTTAAAACTTATGTATCAAAGTTATATCAAGATAGTGAAAAGACAACCTACACATTAAGAGCAAAGATTTGCAAATCATATATTTAATAAAATATTACTATCCAAAATATACAAAGAGCTCCTATAATTTAACAGCAACAACAACAACAACAACAAACTCACAAACAAGTAATTAAAAGATGAGCAAAAGACTTCAATAGATATTTCTCCAAAGGAGATATACATATATATGAATCCATGCACCAGGCCTCTAGTATGCATATAAGATCTTTGGTTAATCTCTTCCTGCCCTACCCCCACCCCCTTCCCTCTGAGATTCATCAGTCAGTTCCATGTTTCCATGCCTGTGCATTAAAGATCTGCCCCCTGGTGATCAGTGCACATCATAGCTACTGGTTGAACAGTCGAACGGTCAAACGGTGTACCCAAAAATGTATACACACACTTTGAATAATTACAAAGTTAGTGTTTATTAAAATACATTTCATTTTTGCCCAGTCGGCATGGCTCATTGGTTGAACATCTACCTATGAACCAGGAGGTCACAGTTCTATTCCCAGTCAGGGCACATGCCCATGTAGAGGGCTTGATCCCCAGTGTGGGCTGTGCAGAAGGCAACTGATCAATGATTCTCATCATTGATATTTCTATCTCTTTCCCTCTCCCTTCCTCTCTAAAGTCAATAAAAAAATATTTTTTAATTTCATTTTCAAAATTCAGCTATCAACTGTTAGAGTGTGTTTACTTTTGTGTGAGACTGCGAAAAAGAGAGAGGGAGAGAGAGAGAAATAGATAATTTTTTACTATAATTAAAATAGTTTCTTGTTTAGATTGATCTGGGTTTGGATTTTTACATCTATCCCCTTTGGTGTAATCTTAAACAAGTTTTTTAATATCTCTAAGTTTGAATTTCCTTTTCTTTAAGATATGAATCATAATAACAGCACCATACCTCCCTCATAAGCCCCGGTGGCGACTGGCACCATTTGGTACATTTATTGTTTTCCACACATGCTCACTATGATTAACACTGTAATCCTCAATTCTGAGATGCATGTTCCACTCATCCTAAAATCAGGTTGTATTTTACAATTGATAGGCACAGGTAATGGAATTTTATTTCCTGAGAAATGTTATTAAATATTGGTGTGAATTTCAATTGATATTAACTTATAATTGAGAAAATACTATACTGAATCTTTCCTATAAGCATATATTCTTTATATTATCAGAATACTATTAGAATTGTTAAAACATAAATAAAATTAAAACATAGAGAATATAAAACACAGATAAAATAGGTAATAGATTTAGAGATTATAGGAAATTATAAGTAGCTGTCTAGAAACAATATAAAATCACTATTCACTGGACAAAATAGTTTTTGAAAGCACATTGAGTGGGATGGGAAAGGATTCATGGGGAAAATAAAAGATGAGCAAATATTATGTAATAGCATTACTTATTTTAAACCAAAATATTAATAATGATGGATTACATTGTACTTTTTCTTTAGGTTTCTATGCATGTTCCATGATCAATATTTTTATTCTTTCATTCAAAAATATTTATTGTTTGTCTACTATGTAGCAATCACACAACTAGTAAGCTAATAATTACTTTGGCAGTGTTAAAAAGGAAAGAAAAAATGAATGAAAGTGGATTTTTTTAAAACGGTAGCTCTCCCGGATGTGAGCCACTTCATCCATAAAACATAACCTTAACATTTAGCAAGTTCATTGATAAATTTGTCCCATTGCCCCGGCCTGGTGATCTGGTTCCATCTTTGAAAGGCCCTACCTTTGATCCATTTTTACTTGCTCTAGTTTTCAATTTTAGATTACCAGGTAAACTCAAATTCTTATAATCTATTTCTTAATGACTGAAATTACCATTTATATGTGAAAAAAGATCATCCTTCTCAGTGCTTCTTCCTGATTCTCAAAATGTAATGCCCACAGTACAGTGGGGCCTTGACTTACTAGTGTCCCGACTAACGAGTTTTTTGAGATACCAGCTGTCTCTCCGCCGATTTTTTGCATTGAGTTGATAGAGTAATTTGAGTTAACGAGCTCCTTAACGAGCTCGGTCTCAGAACGAATTAAGCTTGTAAGTCAAGGCCCCACTGTATTCTCCTTCCTCCCAAATCTGTCTCAGCTGCTTCCCATTTTGCAATTAGAAAGGCAATGCACTTCACTTTAAAAAAAAAAAAAAAAAAAAAAAAGCAGGGTTTTTTTTCTAAATATATTTTTACTGATTTCAAAGAGGAAGGGAGAGGGAGAAACGATAGAAATATCAATGATGAGAGGGAACCATCAATTGGCTGCCTCCTGTACACCCCCTACTGGGGATGAAGCCGGAAACCCAGGCATGTGCCCTGACTGGGAACTGAACCAGACCTCGTGGTTCATAGGTCACTCTCACCACTGACCCACACCAGCCTTGTATACCTTACTTCTTTTAAAAGCAAGCAAATGTAAACATGTTTTCTAACCTGCACTTTAAATAATATGATTTCAACTTCACTATAAGCTGAAATCCTCTAAGTTGAAAGCTTTTCCTGATTTTTTCCCATTAGTTTTGTACAACAGATGCAGATACCCCGTGTAGGAAACACAGAAGACAAAGGTTGGTGAGGAATTTCCTGGTCTAGCCAACAACATATAGACATGCCAGTTTGCACCTTTTATAAATTGCAATCCATGTGCCTCTAGCTTACCATGCCTAACATAATTCTCTGAAATCTGTTACACTTCAAACATCTGTTCTCACTTATGGAGAGGATAATTTGAGATGGCACGGATCCGTTGCTTCTTTCCTGCATATAGTTCCTTACTCACAGGCATGGTGGCATTCATTTCAAAGTGATTACAATACAGAACTTTCAAGAAATTAAGCATTCAACTTAAATTAAAAGAAAGATTTTCAGTTACAGAACATTCCTTGACCCTAGGCCTAGAGAGCTTTCAGTTATTATAATTTCTACATAGCTTTTTTCAATTATTTTTCATTTATCAGTATTGTTTTCTCCTGCGACAAGTAAATAAACAAGAATCTGTTGTCATCTTGACCTCAATAATGTTGTCTCCCTTAATTAAGCAACTCTGTTTAGTTGTTAAATTGCCAGACTGAGATTTTTCTTAATCTCAGTGGTATTTTCAGAAGGACTTTGCAATACTTTTTTTTTAACCTACATTATTTTATCTCTCTATTTAGTGCCACCCTAAACTTATACCCATGCTTTTCTAAAAATGAGAAATATACAACTGAAAAGGAAATTAAAAATACCTGAGGGCTTTCAAACTCAAATGCCTTAAAAGCTAAGTAGAAAATATAAATGTGTTAAGAGCAAGGTAAAAGATTAACAGGCCTATGAAAACTTGAAGAATAAAATTAAAATAATAGGCCTGTGAAAAATTAAAGATCAGAATTTTCATAAAACATTAAAAAGTTAAACACTAGTCTGACCCCCCCCTCCCCCAAAAAAAAAATCCACATTTGTTAGCTAGATTAGTTCCAAAGTTAGTAAATTTTAATTTAATATAAGCTCTCATTGTACAGCTGGAGAAAGAAATATCCAATAATAAGTGACAAAACTACCATGAATTTAGTAAAATGTCTATAAAACATGGAAGATTAATTAAGTGATTTTTTTTAAGCCAGCAAGACCTGCCTGGCTCCTTTCTAACTCTCAGCCTCCTCTCCAACCATGTATGGACTCCCTATCCTTCATCTCACTTTGCCCTTTGGCCAGCCCCATATCCTGTTCCTCATATTCTGCCTCTGGACCTTCCTCAGTGTGTCTTAAGTGATGTCTTTTTGTTTTTTGTTTTTTTAATCTTCTAAGTTACTTGACTTTGTAAAATATTGTCAATTCTGGTCTGATTTCATTTATAGTACAAATTTTTCACCCCATCTGCCATCTGTACCCTTTTCAACATTACTTTCAGGACCTCTTAACAACACAGCAGTCTGTTTCCCCACTCCTTGAATTTGGACTGACATGGTGACTTTTTCCAGCCAACAGGATGTTAATAGATGAGACTCAGGCTCAGGTTTAATAAAAGTTCCCAAGTATTTCTGCTCATTCTTGCCCTCTGTTGGTATTATGAGAACATGTCCAGGCCAGATGAAGACATAAGACATTTCAGTTTTCCCAGGTGAAACCATCTTAGTTCAGCTCTCAGCTAACTGACATGTGAACAAGTCCAGCCAACTTTACCAGCTCTGCCTTGCACAAGCACACAGGCTGCAGATGCATGATGGAGCAAAGACCAGATCCCAGTGAGGAGAATAGGTCAGATGAACCTCACAGATTCAGGAGCTAAGTGATTGTTGCATGTCACTTGTTTGTTACTCAGCATTATTGTGTAAACAGATAACTGATGCACGCACTTCATAATTTCCAAACACTCCATCCGTGACTACCTTCAGTTGAGTTATGTTGACAGAGGGGCATGCAGATAGGTCTGGGGCCAGTGAGATACAGGTGTAGTGTAGACAGCCAGGTGGTCACTTGTTTAGGTTGTGAATAATTGTGAGGCTCATGTGGCAGGTATAATTAGTTCAGAAATGATTTTTAATTGATAATTATATTAGATCAGAAGGCAAGCAGACTCACGACCAGGAACAGACTTGAAATATGGTCAGATTGATGCCAACCAAATGATGAGAAATCATAGTCAAAGGCAGTATGGTAAATAAAATAGGGAAAAGATGTTATACCTACAAGTAATGTGAACTATTGCTGTAATAAGCTAAAGCAACAAACTCATGTTTAATCAGATGAACTCAGGACAGGATTGGCAAATAAAATACAGAATGTCAAATATAGACTTGGTTTTTAGATAAGCAACAATCCTATATAATAAAAGGCCAGACCAAAGGAAAACGACCAGAATGACTGATTGACCAGTAGCTATGAGGTGGGGGGGCGGTGAGGGGAACCAGCTGGCTGGTGGCGGTGGCGGGGCGGGACGAGGGCCTGCGAGAGGAACTGGGTTGCTGGTGGCGGCAGCGGCAGCCAGGGACTGGTGAGTGGGCAGAAAATGGCCCTGATAGCAGGCTAGGTCTAGGGACCCTATCCACGCATGATTTTGTGCACTGGGCCTCTAATATATATATACATATATAGATAGATAGATAGATAGATAGATAGATAGATAGATAGATAGATAGATAGATAGATAGATATAGATATATAGATAGATAGATGATAGATAGATAGATAGATAGATAGATAGATAGATAGATAGATAGATATCTCCTATCTAATAAAAGACAAAAAGGGTAATTGACCGTACCTTCGCTACGCTTCCCATTGGCTAATCAGGGTGATATGCAAATTAACTGCCAACAAAGATGATGGTTAATTTGCATATGTAGGCTCCAAGCGGTGGAGCAAAGCCAAACGGCCCCAAAGCCAGCCCAGCAGTGAGCCATGAGGCCTACTGACCCCAGGATCAGCAGAGCCACGAGGCCTCACGGCCCTGGCATCAAATGGAGCCCCGAGGCCTCACGCCCCTGGGATCAGCGGAGCAGCGAAGCCAGATGGCTGGGGGTGGGGGGGGAGGGCAGGGGGGCTCTGGCTGGAGCCCAGCCAGAGAGAAGGCCTGGGTCCCGGGTGCCAGAGGAAAACTGGTGTCATTAGCCAAGGGAAGGGAAGGCCTATTGCACGAATCTCTTGGTGCAACAGGCCTCTAGTATGTATATATATATATATGCCTAAGCAACTGTTATGACGGAACAACTGAAATGACTGGTCACTATGACGCACACTGACCACCAGGGGGCAGACACTCAACACGGGAGCTGCCCCCAGCCCACAGGCCCTGATCATGGCCAGGCCCCCAGGCTGGGACAGGGAACCGGGGGTGGGTGGTGGTGGACACGGTCCCTTTCCCAGGGGGGCCGAGGGCCAGCTTCCTCCTCAGAGCCAGTGGCCATCCTCCCAGGTCCCTCCCCCCAGCCCTCCCTCCGGCCAGCTGGATCTGATCACCCTGCCACCCAACCACCGTGGTGGCAGTTGACCCCTACCCCCAGCTGGCAGGTCCCGATCGGGCCTGGGCCCAGGCTGGGATGGGGAACTGGGGGTGGGTGGCAGTGGACATGGGCGGCAAGGGAAGGAGGAAGCGGAGAGGTGGGGACCCAGGGAACCTGATCAGCCCTGATTGCCAGCCAGGCCTAAGGACCCCACCTGTTCACAAATTTCATGCACCAGGCCTCTAGTAAACAATAAAAATGTATCCCAAATATTGCATGGGACATACTTATACTAAAAAGTTACATTGCTCATCTGACATCCCAATTTAATTGGGCATGCTATATTTTTTAATGCTAAATCTGGCAACCCCTAACCTGGAGTCCTCCTAGATGGTGTTCAAGGAGAAGCCTACTTGATGTCGCATGAACACACTTCTTAACTGTTTCTTCCAGAACACTGCAGAGGCCAAGTTTCCCTCTGTGATGTCAGTGGATACTTTAATACACTACAAATGAGGGAGTCGGCTTACCAGTTATCTGAACTCCTACTGTGAGTTGAGTGTATCACCTGTACTTAGAAGCTATGATGCTTTCTTTCCTGTTGGTTGTAGGGAATACCATCCTTTGACATTGTCACTATTCATCAGGCAGACAGGCCAGCAGGCTGTGTGTGCCCTGAGATTCTTCTTGGTTTGCAACCAGCCTACTCCATGTGGACAATTCCCCAAATTTCTGAGAGCTGCCTCCAGATTGGAGCTGGGTCCTCTAAATCTGGAGGGAAGCTGGTGATTTATAAAGTCCACCAGCACCTGTTTTAGGTGGAATTAAACAGAACTTAACAGAACTAGCTGGAGGTCGCCCATCTGAAGCAAGGGCAATGATGAAACATATAAAAGAGACACGTGGGTACCCCTTTGAGATGCTTCAGTTCTTTCAGCACCAAAAAACAATCTAGAACTACAATTCAATTTCTAAAAATGTGGATTCTGATATCAGACAGACGTGGATTCAAATCCTGCCTCGGTTACTTACCAATTGTATGATTATGTGCAAGTTTATTAATCTCCCAAATGTTAATGGCCTCATCTATAAAATGTGGAAATACTTTCATTGAACTGTTAACTAAGATAATACATATAACATAATTTACAATTCAAACAATGCTCATCATATTGTAAATTTTCATAAATTAGTTAAAAATAAAAACAAAACAGAAGAGAAAGAGGGATAGAATATTAAGATCCTAATATTGTGGTCCTGGATTGCATTAATGTAGACTTCATTTTTGTGTGTGTGCAAAAATAACCCCCTTATGTCAGTAAGTCATATCAAAACTATTTTCTCCATGGTGTTTTCTTCTCTAAAAGTGTCATATCTTGATGTGTTTTTTTATTTTATTTTAATACTTAGTAAATATTCAAGAAATGTTCACTAAATATCATTTTTGTGCATAAGACATTTAAAAGGGACAAAATGAATAATGCATGGTAACTACCTCTGAAGGGCTCACAGGCCTTTGGAGGACACAGATGGGTCCACAGATCATAGGTCCTTGGTGCTATTGGCCCCTCAGAACCATGGTGGGTCACCATAGTTGCCACCCCTGCAAGAGTCCTGATGCTAACACTTGGCATGGCATAGTACATTTCTGAACATGCTAGGGTCATACATCCAAGTGCCAATCTAAACCAAACAGCTTGCAAGATATCAATGACTGCAAAGATTCAATAAATATTTTCATTATCGTAAATTTGTACATAATAAACTAAGGAGAAAATTTGTATAAGTGAAAGTTTTCTCAGAGGAGACAAAATTGGAAGAATGCAGAAAAATAGCTTATTTATTGGAAAGCACAAAGTAAATATAAGATTATATATTGTAATTGTAAGAAAGACATACACAGAAATATTTAAATTCATATTAAACTCTCTGCCTTCAAGTCATCCCTCAACAAGCATTGTTGAGAGAACAACATTGATAAAGGTCTTTGCATTTGTTTGAGAAAGCATTTAAAGTCGATGAATGTAAACATAATAGAATTCTTATTATCTCTTCTTTACCTTCTCTATCCATCCTTTTGGAGACATGTTTATGAATTTCAGCTTCATTTGTCAGCTAATGAAATCCTCTATTCAATATTTTTGTAATGACAAATTCTTTCTACTCCCTTCAGGGGAAAAATAAAGTAAAATATATTCCAAAAACATGTTGACTGTCAGTTATGTACTAAGAAAGGGCAGATTAATCCCCATGAACTTCATAGTGGACAATTACCACATTTAATGTGTTTAGCTATAGTGCTAGAGGAATTGGAAAACAACACTCTGGGTGCCTCATGGCTGTTACATGAAATTATTACTGGCCTGAGGTATTGAAGGTAATCAGATACACTGGGTCTCCTCATACCTCAGAGAGGAGGAAAAGGGCAAGAGTGATTATCTTTCTATAATAACAACAGCTATTACATCTTTCTTAAATTCATTTCCCATATAAACAGCATGTCTTGGCTGTTTTTGTTTTCTTTAAGTGACTATTATATCCCTATTCTCTCCTTTTTCTTCATGTTTTATTTTGAATATGAAGAAAGTCAATTTGCTCTTCACAACCTTTATGGTAAAAAAGGAAATCACGGTGAGGATATGAAACATTGATGGTGGGAGTCCTAAGGGTTAAAACCATTTAGAAACATTTTGGGATTATTTAGACTATTTCAGGATATGTGCATCCACTCCTAGGGATATACCCTAAAAAAGGGGGCATACCTCTTGGCTCAGTGCACCAAGAGGTTGCCAGTTCGATTTCTGGTCAGGGAACATGCCCAGGTTGTGGGTTTGATCCCCGGTAGGGGTTGTGCAGGAGGCAGTGGATGGATGTTGCACTATGACGTCTTTCTCTCTTTCTCTCTTCCTCTCTCTTCCACTCTCTCAAATTCAATAAACTATTTTTTTAAATGGGCATACCTGTGCTCTAAGAGACATACATAAGAATAATTATTCACAATATCCTCACATTGGGGAAAAATAGACTAGATAAATTATAATTATAATTTGGAATGCTAAGCTTCAACTAAAAGGAATAACTTTGTATAACATGTACAACAATGTAGATAATATCCCAAATATACAATTTTGACTAAAATATATAAGACACTAAAGAATATATTCCATAGGTCCAGCATTTCTCTCAAGATGGCAGCATAGGTAAATGCAGTATTTGAATCATCCTACAGCCACATCAAAATGAAAACTACAGAGCAACTGTCATTCAAAACCACCTAAAATCTAGCTGATCAGAAGTCCTACAACTAAAGATATAAAGAAGCTACATCGAGACTGGTAGGAGGTGTGGAGAAATGGAACAGGTTGGTCCCATACCCATGTGTGACAGATAATAATCATGAAGGATAGCTCAAGTGCAGAGGTCCCCTATGAAAAGTGAGGGGTCCCAGACCCATACTAGGCCCCCAGCCCAGGATTCCAGTGTCAGGAAGAGAAGTTCCCATAACTTATGCTATAAAAACCAGTGGGGATTGTGGCTGAGTGACCAAATAGTCTGTGTGACCAAGGACTAACATTTTGAAGTTTACTCAGCTCTATCCTCGTGGGCCTATATATTTAATACCTCCAAAGATATTTTCAGGATAGGCTTTGTATACTTTTGTTGGTTATTAGAGTCCTGTGGTATGTTTGTGGTACAGGAATGTCATGGTAAATTGTTTTTCAATAAATATTTTGAAACTTAAAAAAAAAATAAGTCAATGGCTACTCTAGCTGCAAGAGAGTCTGGGAAATTCCAGCAGGAAGCTAACTATCTGTTATTTATTTTTTTCAAGTAACAAAAAATGTATATTTTATATGATGAGTAATTTTATCACAGGAGAAAGGAGGTAGGAATTGAGTATGGAGAGGTAGATAGGCTTAACTCACTAACGAACTTGTCGACCACAGTAATTGGAATTTTATGCTTGAGGACAGGACCATGTAGTCTTAGGGTAATGTCTTGCTTGAATAGAGGGGTTGCTAGAGAGAGCACATCACCTATGTACCTTGCATGTAATCACATCTTCAAGTCTGCCCAGGGGATTGCTAGGGTTTTTAAGGTGCTCATCATACCTTGACGTCATCTGACACTTCATTTATCACCACCTCTTTCAAATTAGTCACCATGTCCTGTTAAGTCTATCAAAATAGTGTTTCTTGCACAAACAATGAAAAAGCTTGACAGAATAGGAAAATTTTGAATCCAACAATCACCTCTAATATCCTTCAACCACAGAGGAAAAGAGACAAAAAGAGTGCTGAGTGGTGTTGTAAGTATAAAAAGCTATGTTGAAGTTCTAACTCCAGTACCTGTGACCGTGACCTTATTTGTAAATAAAATTTTTGAAGATGTAATATAGTTATGATGAGATTGGGGCCTAAATCTCATGCTTGTTGTCCTTACAAGAAGGTCAGATGAAAACCAGGGACACAAAAACACTCAGGTAGAGTGTTACATGTGATAACACAGGCAGATAGTGGAGCGATGCCCCTGCAAGCAAAGGAAGGCCCAGGATTGAGAGTCCCCTCCAGAAGCTAGGAAATATTCTCCCTCTGAGCTTCCAGAAGGAATCATGTCAGATTTCTAGCCTCCAGAACTATGGGAAAATACATTTCTGTTGTTTTAAGTCACCCACTCATTTGCAGGACTTTGTGGTGGCAACCCTAGCAAACTAACAGATTTTGCTACTAGGAAGTGGAGTGCTCTTATAACAAATATCTAAAAATGTGGAATGGGCTTTGAACCTGGGTAGGGATTGGAGACTGGAAGAGTTTTGAGGTATATGTTAGAAAAAGTCTAGATTGCCTTGTTAGTAGAAATATGTTCATTTGTTTAAATATGCATATATAAGATACATGTATGCAAGATGTTTAAATACACCCTGGTGAGGCCTTAAATGTAAATGAGGAACATGTTACAGGACACTGGGGGGAAAGGCAATCCTTGCTATAAAGTGACAAAGAACTTGACTGAATTGTGTCCTATTGTTCTGTGAAGAATAGAAGTTGTGAATGATGAACTTAGATATTTAGCACAGGAGATTTCTAAGCAAAATGTTGAAGGTGCAACCTGCATGTGGTAAAATGTGAGAGTGAGAAATAGAAGAATGAATTGTTAAGCAAAAAGAAACCAAACTTGAAGATTAAGACTTGGGCTATTGGGATGGGGATGAATGTAGTTTGCATGTGAGAAGCAAATGCATTTTAGGGGTTCAGAGGGTGGAGTGTTAGGAGCTAATCAATGTCCATCCCAAATTTATATGTTGAAACCTTAACCCCGAGCATCTCAGAATGTGATTGCATTTGATAATGCATACAGAGAGACACCAGGAAGGGGTACACACAGAAGAAAAACCATGTGAGGACAGTGAGAAGGCAGCCATCTACAAGCCAAGGAGAGAGTCCTCAGAAGAATCTAAGCCTGCTGACACCCTGGTCTGGCCTTCCAGCCTCCAGCACTCCAAGAAAGTAAATTTCTGTTGTTGAGCCCACATAGCCCCTGCGAATATGCCGATCTTCCTTTGGCCCTTCAGTTTATTGGTTCTGCCTTTAAAATCTTGATAGAAATGTTAACACTCCATTCTGTTGCTTCACCCCCATCATGAAGATCCTGGAGAAAACTACAAAGAGTTTTCCGGAAATGGTTGTCCAAAATTAGCCTACTTCACTTGGGTTTTAAATGCTGTAAAAGCCCATCCTTGCTTTTCATTTTAAAAGCACAGCAAAGGTATACTCAACTTATTCAAAAGTTTGCTTTACACCACTCTGCTTTTACGAAAGACCACTTTAGTACCTGTTTTCATGAATCACAAGAAATCTAAGAGGATTTTCACTTTTAGCAAAAAAAAAAAAAAAAGGCAAAAAGAGCATCCAGCATTTGATCTGCAATGAGTCATTAGAGAGGCAGCATGCACTGGTAAGTGAAACTACTCTGTACATACATTTATCTACTTCATGTAGGCTGTGTATTATCATATTTTTCCTGCTTTCACTATATGTTAGTATTATATTAGGTTTTATGTGTTCCTTGGTATGATTTGGTAGGTTAATTTTAGGATCTGTGAATGCTCAAAAATCTTTTTCATAAAAATTAATGGTACAGTAGTCCCCCCTTATCTGTGGGGGAGATGTTCATTCCAAGACTCCCAGGGAATGTCTGAAATCACTGATAGTACTGGACTCTGTTTTTTCCTGTACATAGTTACCTATGATAAAGTTTAATTTGTAAATTAGACATAGTAAGAGATTAACAACAATAACTAATAATAATATAGAACAATTATAACAATATACTGTAATAAAAGTTATATGGTGTCCCTCCCTCTCTCAAATATCTTATTGTGCTATACGCACCTTTTCACTTAAAGGATGCACTGTATGGCTTTTCTTTGGCATATCTGAATTCACAGCATGACTACCCTGCATTTTGGGGCCATTATTAAATAACATAAAGGTTATTTGAACACAAGCACTACAATACCAGGACAGTTGATCTGATGATCAAGAGACACTAAGTGACTATGGGGCTGGGAGTGGGCACAGCATGAAGATGCTGGAGGACAGAGGACCAGAAGAGGCAGGTCCAGGGTGGACCACATGAGATCACGTGAGATTTCATCACACTATTCAAAATGGCACTCAATTTAAAACTCATACATTGTTTATTTCTAAAATTCATATTTTTGGACCATGGTTGCCCATGAGTAACTGAAACCTTGGAAAACAAAAGGGAAGACTACTGTAATTGTGTCTTAGCTATACCATTTTGAATTATGACTGATTTTATAAGAATGCTCTACCTTTAAGTAGCAGGAGAAACTTATATTTTGTTATGGCAGCCCCAGCAAACTAATATAGGATTTGATTGAAATCTAGGCTGAGAATCAGATTCTATATTCTACTTTATCATTTGCTCAAACAGTGTGGGTTATATTTTGGATCTAATGGAAGGACCTGGCAATTCAGAGGAAGAATCTGTGTGGGTAAAGCGGGTGATCTTAGTAAATTCTGAGTGGATTGTTTTCCACATCTAAGAGAAATCCTCATCCCAATAGCCTACAGTCAGGTTCCTCTCAGGAGTGGCTTTGAAGGGAAATTATACAGTAAATTCAATCTGAGTTCTCCATTCAAAGCCCTCTAGGTTTGAAAAAAAAACCCAAAACACAACATTGTAAATTGTCTATGGATGAGGAAATGAGACTAACAGAAACAGATATAGTGGAAATATGCAGCTTTTCCTCTGGCCCTTCAGTTTATTGGCTCTGCATTTAAAATCTTGATAGAAATGTTAACACCTCATTCTTGTTGCTTCACCTCCATCATGAAGATCTTTGGGAAAACTTAACTGCAAAGAATTTTCTAGACACAGTCGTCCAAAATTAGCCTACTCCACTTTGGTTTGAAATGCTGTGAAGGTCCACCTTGCTTTTCCTTTTTAAAAAAACACAGCAAAACTTACTCTAAGTCCAGCTACAACCATGAATGGAATCATGCCCTCTGGGTGCATACAACATGCATAGTATATCTTACACAGCTTGAAGAGTTCATGATCACTGGCAGAAGCAGGAAATATTAATGATTAGCTGTAATTAAACATTTTTTGGTTCTCTCGCCCCCACCAGCCTTCATAATGTCTGAAGTGTGTTGTCAGGTCCAGTCGTTGGTTTTCATCATTATACCTCTCAAATCTGCTAACTACTTTCATCTACTAACTACTTTCATCCAAGGCCTCATCACACTGCATCTAAAATTATGATTCGGGTTTAATTGGTTTTGAAAAAATACTATTCTCTCAAATGGCTTTTTATTCATTTTTCTTATTGCTTACCATTCATCATCTGAGTTTTTGCAGACTCTATCTCTCCACAACATTTCCAATAAAAAAAAGTCAATACATCATATATTTGGAAAATGATGCCATGTTTTCCTTTCAGTTGCTGACATATTTTATCCACAATGCCTCTGATGGCTAAAATAAAATTAAATATGTGGTAGCTGGGGCCAACGTTATGAGGTCTCAGTAAGAATAAAAGTGAGAACTAACATTTATTGAGTACTTAGTCTGTCTCAGGCACTATCCTAAGCATTTCACATACATTCACTTGTATTTTTTTACAAGAACTCTATGCACTAATATCTACTTTAATTTCTATTTATAGATGAAGAAATGAAGATAGAGAGAAAATAAGCAACTTGCCTAATTCACTAAATACCCTCAAACTCTAGCTCAAGACTTAAAGCTTGTTTTGTCTGTTTCAAAAGTTAAAACTCTCATAAGCAGACAAAGGAGCAATAATTTTTTAAGGTGAATTTCTTATGTCCTTATGAATCCTTAAGACCACATGGTTAGCTACACAGGAAGAAGTGGGGAAGAGCTCTGGTCTAGCACTAAGAAAGGGGTTCTGATCAGAAATCTGTTGCTGTGTTACTTACTATGGGCAAGTCACTTTTCCTTGTGGGGTGAGTCTCAGAGTCCTTATCTGAGAAATTAGGGCATTAAGCTATATTACCTCTAAGGCACTTTTTGGTGATTTTTATTCTTATTCTACCCTCATCCAGTGTAAGTATACCCCTGCTACTACTAAATCTATATTCGTGTGTGTGTGTGTGTGTGTGTGTGTGTGTGTGTGTGTGTGTGTGTCACAGAGAAAGAGAGAGGTGAGAGACGGAAGGGGGGTAATGAGGGGAATGTTTTGTGTATTTTTTCAGTAAGAACTAGAACATTGGATTAATAATATCTAAAGGTATGTTTATTCTTTTTTCTCCCATAATTATAGGCAATTATTAGTGTGATTTAGTTCTTCAAGAATGTTGAGGATCTGAGTCAACCTCCTTACCATGATGTTGGCCACCCAGTCATAATGCCGAGGTGGATGTAGCAGTAAGTATGGGTAAGAGAGAACCACATTCTCAGGAATCTCCTGGCAAGCTTTCAGTTAATATCTTCTTGACCACAACTAAGATATATGCTTACTCTTAAACCTGGGGTTGGGTCTAGCTTTCATGAAACCAAGGAATTTCTGAACAATCCTGGAACAAAAAGAGTAAGGCAATTTCTTAGCATTCCTATTTAATCAAAGTTTTATTGAGCAAGTTCTATGTGCCAGGCACATACTAGGTACTGCAGGAGATGCACATGTCAATTTAAAAAAAGTATTTTTCCTTCAAATTTCAACAGTCCAGTTGCAAAAACAGATATATACACAATAAATTATAAAATTAATACATAACATTAGAGTAGAATAAACTTTTTTCTATATGTACATCTTACTCAGCTCAAGTCCCAGCTTTCCTAAGTCACTGATCATCTCTGTTAAAGAGTTCTCCTTTCCATCTCTGTGGTACATTTGTTCAAAAGAATCATGTAACACTTAAATACACAAACACCACTTCCCATATTTTAAGAATATGGGCTGTTGCCCTAACTGGTTTGGCTCAGTGGATAGAGCTTTGGCCTGCGGACTGAAGGGTCCCAGGTTCGATTCCGGTCAAGGGCATGTACCTTGGTTGAGGGCACATCCCCAGTAGGGGGTGTGCAGGAGGCAACTGATTGATGTTTCTCTCCCATCGATGTTTCTAACTCTCTATCCCTCTCCTTTTCGCTCTGTAAAAAATCAATAAAATATATTTTTTTAAAAAGAATATGGGCTGTAAATTTCTTCTAAATTTATATTATATTTTATAATATATTTTTATATTTTTAGTACAGAGATATCACCCTACATTTCTATATTTCTCTAGAACTCACATTATTCATTAATGTATTCATTATTCACTTATTTAGTTGTTCCTGTGAGTATAGCACCATGCCATGTACCAGGCAGAGGAGCGGAAAGAAAACCACAAATATAACTAAGACACACTCCCTCATTTCATTGACCTTATAATGCAACAGGGATGTGGGTCAGACAAATAGCCATGATACAAGGCGGTGTTTAATAAGTAAAGAAATAGAAATACGGTCAAGAGGTGCCATGAAGGTGAGCCTTGAAGGACAAGTAGGAGGTCAACAGATACAGAGACAGATCAGAGAGAACATGGAGGATATTCTCTCTGGAAGAAAGAGAATGAATAATGAAGCAAATATAGAAACTTTGAGATCTCCCCAGAAGGCAACTGATATTTTACTTTAGTTTGAATTTCAAACAGAAACCATGAAACACAGTACGAGAGGTTTATCATAAGTAGGTAGCAGATAGTGGAGGAATGTGGGAATTTGAGCTTCAGTCAGTTAATTTTAGATTGGGGGATGGGAATGGATAATCAACGGTCTTCAGCCCAATGGTAACATAGTCAGAATTATTAATCCACACGTGGTATAAACAGGACTGGAATAAGGAGAGACCACCAACTGTGTGAGATTTAGGAGGCTGCTGCAGCAAGTTAAATGGAAATAAAAAGAAAAACTTGCTCAATTCTCTGACCAAGCCCTCTGATACCTGAAATAAATGGTGTGTGTTATTTTTCACTGAGCACAGAAGCAGATGTTTCAGAAAGAAGAATAGTTGTAGCATGTTGGATCCGATGGCTGGACATGAGCAACTTGGAGTGAGAGAAACCAAGACGAATTCCATCTCTTACTGGCAGTTGTGAAATCTCCCTTGAACCAAAATATCCCCCCTGTCTATTCTCTCTGATCCTAAAACTACACAATTAGCTCTTGCTTCTTTGCTTCTTTTATTCTGCTTTTAACTCTCTTTCCTACTTTTCTGTACCCTGCATAAAATGCAATTGCTCTTTTTACATATAATTCAGCTGGGGCTCATATTGCTTAATCACTCTGAGCTAGGATCTGAAGTAAAATCTTTTAGGAATTAACAGTCATGTAATTAGTCCACAGCAAGGGAACATCGTGTCCCCAACAGCGATGACCAAGAAGCAAAAGGAACTTTTATGCAAAACCCAGACCAAAAAAAAAAAAAGGCTCATAAGAAGGCCAGGGACTTCAATTAAAAGTTTATTAGAAGTCCGAATCCTCAGCACATACAATTGCCTTTCTTCTTTGATCCTCTGTGGCTCTGAAAATCTGGCCTAAACCACAGCCCTTGTCAGCCCTGGGCCAGGTATTTGATAACTCTCAATTCCATTACAGCTTTGTCTCAGATCAATGAGGTGACCTCAAAAGAAACCCACTTTCTGGTGCTTTAGTTTCCTTGCAGACAAAAGAAGAATGCTACCAAGTTTCCATACTGGACCAGAGCGTGAGGGCAAGGCCCTCTGAGGACATATGGTGCTAAATGAAAAACGGGATGGAATATGTAATTCAATCAATCATGTACTGACACTGGCTGTGCCCATTTATTATGACTTTCCAATTTCCAAAGTAAATGGCAAAATGGAAATTCCACTAATTTTTCAAGAACTTGAATCTGATTCCTCTAATCCGGGGCCCCACGTTGCTGATATATTGTAGGTATAATTTTTGTGTGCTCCAAGAGGCTTTCTGCTCAGAGGGCATTGCTGTAAGTTGCGGATAATTTATTTTCCTCTGCTATTATATTGTGTAAATTACCATGTTGGCAATATTTTAGCCCTTCACAGTTTGGATCAGTGCCCAGAATAATTCTAACAAGATTTTGATTCTCCGGAAGCAACCTCAAGGAAGAAAGCCCTTCAAACTGCCTGCATATTCATTTAAACTGCAGCTGAGAGGAACTTCTCTTGCAGGTCAAGTATAAGGATCAGCTGAAGGGTAAGTGATACTTATCTCATCTCCCTACTGATATCTACATCCTCCTCTGCTGCCAGAAACCTCCTGGGAACTTGCCAGCTAAGCGCACATTCCCCTCCTCACCATGCAGGTTCTAGAATCAGGAGCCAATTTGATGCCTACCAGAAACATCAAAGAATTTCATTTCAGAGGTCCATGCGCATATCCAAGCCTATGTTTTATTTTATCACTCAAAGGAGATTATTTTCATGTTCAGGAAGGAAATGCCTCATTTCTGAGTATCATGAGTGATTAGGGAAGGTCCACAATTAAAGTTAGGCTGCCAAGGAGGGCCTGCGGTGCTGCGGAAATGGACACAGTGCCTGTGGGAGGCTCAGTAAGAAAGCAGCCGCCTCACAGCTTTGACTTTGATACTGAATAAATACGTAGCCTTGCATAACAATAAGAACAGAGAAAACAAAAAGCTTTTCTTTTATTGTATCTCCCGGACCCCACCTCTAACCGGTAATGGAAAGATGTTTTTAAAACTCATTCCTGGAACCTCAGGGCCCCCACCAAAATCTCTAAACCTGGGAGCCAGGTGGAGAAGCAGCCCAGCATATGACACAATAAAAGTTATCATAGAAAAGTACTAATTATCATTGATTTACGATTAATTATAAGGACATTCTAGGAATACAGGGAAAGAGGCTATATTTTCAATATAGAACATGTTTTTTTCTTGCCTCAGGGACCTCCTGCTCCCAGTCAAGATGGATTGTGGGCACTAGGGGAGGGTGAGCCTAGCCCCAGAGAAATTAATAGACTCATTTCCTTTCACACGCTCCTGAAAAATACAAATCAACTTTTATTTGTTTTAGCTAAGCTCTCGTTTTATCTATTCATGCTCCTATCTAAAAATGCAAAAGTCGTTTGAGAAAGGAAGAAAAGGGCCCTTAGAAAGACTTTTAAATTTCTTCCAGTTTTCTAATGAACTTAATAAGCTCCCCAGATACATCTTACAAAGTAAAGAAACCTTCAAAAATGTCCAAGTAATTTTGTTTTCTCCAGTGGCACAGTGCACTCGAGGTAATGGGTAAGGCGCATCAGCATGAATTTTACAAGTGTTCAGTTACCAGTGAGAGAAAGTCACAAGAGAAAACACGTTTCACTTTGATATCTTTTAATCTGTTTGGATGGAGCTCTGTTGTAAGATTTTTATCGGAGCCGTTTCTTTGAGTCGTCACTTCGAATTCCAGCTGAATGATGACAATTTCAAATATCCCTGCTCTGCCTGTCACGCCACGCGGGTTTTGACACTGCCAGCATCTTTCCAAGATCTTTGATCAAAAGATTAATTTACTAAGTTGAAATTACTGTCACTCTTTTTGCTATCTTTACTCATTTAGTGAGTGTTGCTATGAGAAGGGCATTGCTAGGGACACCAAGATTATAAAAAACAAGTAAAATCGCTTAAGTGTAGCCATCAAAGCCATAAATCTCCTCGGTGTGGCAAAAGAAACATCGGACTCCAGGACAGAAGAAGCATAAAACCAGAGCCACAAATCCACAGTCAGGAGCAATATCTAAGATGGAGTACAGCTGATGGCGACCAAGTTTATGGGATCACTCAAATGTCCAGATGGCTTTCTGCAGACCCGATTTCAAGAAGACTTTGGCCCAAACTCATAGCAAGCAGCAATGGCTTTTTCTTCCCCGTTAGGCAGGGCATAGTTTTATTTACCGGGGCAGCATTTCTCTACTAGCAGTCCATGGACCACTTGCGCAGTCTTATCACATCTGCTTGATTAAAACTTGGATTCTTGGGCTCCACTGCTAAACCTTCTCAATCAGAATCCCTGCACTAGGTCCTGAAAATCTGAATTTTTAATAAGCGGTCAAGGTTCATTATAGGAAAGCATACCCTTGAAATGAGAACTGATGTTATGACCCCAGAATAGCAAATCTACACATATTCATTATGTACAGAATCATTTCCAAGTTGATATTGGGGGATCCCAGGCAAAAGGAGCCATGCTCATCTGCCCTCAAGCAACTGAAATGTAAGCAATCTGATAGAAATACCTACAAAAACCACAAAACTGCTTAGCCTGGAAAGGGGTTACAGCAAAGTCAGTGTCTTCCTTAAGAAGCCAGTCACCGTGTCAGAGTTGTCATGGTTCCCTGCTAAAAAGGTTCCCTGCTTTGCAGTTAGAGTGGAATTAAGAAGTTCTGACTCTGCCCTCTGTAGATAAAACTAACGGTATTGGTATTTTCCCCCTTAACTGTCCAGTAATGCATGTTACTCCTATGCACTAGAGAATGTATGAGGATTAAGCTCCTCCAGAATGTTAAGACTTTTCAACAGGATGAGGCTACGTGGAGAGCATGCAAGCTATGCAACGTCTGCTCACGCCACTCTTCAGCCTGCCCCATGTCTCCAGGGCCTGGAATAGTCTAGTTTTCAGCCTCAAGGTCTACTTGATCTCAGAGACAACCTAGTTGGAGTGGAGGATGAACAAACGAGTCTATCAAATGGATTCTGCTGCTTCTTAGCAGTCACTCTAATCGGTTTCAATGTTGTTTTATGTTAATGAACAAAATGCACATCATCTCTTAAGAGCTTATCTTCTATGAAAAAGTTTTAGTCATTAAATTATGACTGATTCATATTATGACTTCTGGGACCAGGAAAGACATATAGGAAATTGTGTATAGCTTCAAATTTTGGCTTTAAACCAGACTCTACAACACATCTAAGCTCATTATCTCATACACATTAGATGCTTCAGAAAACCTGCTTTGATTTGTTGTTGTTGTTGTTGTTTGAATTGATGGAGTAATTACGGAGACAAGAACTGGAAAGGGTATTTAAATTCCAAGAATGATGAAGAATAGTGTCCCCAAATAAGTCAATAATAAAACAGCATTCCAGGCAGGTGTTGCCCAAAACACTCATCATTGAGCCTAGAACAACAAAAAAATGAGTTTCCTCTCTTTTTTTTAATTGGATTCATTCGGGTGACATCCTATCTAATAAAAGACAAAAAGGGTAATTGACCATACCTTCGCTACGCTTCCCATTGGCTAATCAGGGTGATATGCAAATTAACCGCCAACAAAGATGGTGGTTAATTTGCATACATAGGCTCCAACCAGTGGAGCAAAGCCAAACATACCTGAAGCCGCCGAGCAGCGAGGTCTCACGGCCCCTGGATCAGCAGAGCAGCGAAGCCTGACAGCTGGGGGGGGGGGGGGGGGGGCTTTGGTCAGAGCCCAGCCAGAGCAAAGGCCTGGGTCCCGGGTGCCAGAGGAAAACTGGTGCCAGCAGTCAAGGGAAGGGAAGGCCTGTTGCAGGAATCTCTTCGTGCAACAGGCCTCTAGTTGGTTAATAAAATGATACAGGTTTCAGGTGTACAATACTATAATACATCATCTGTATATTGTATTGTGTGTTCACCATACACAATATGTCAAGTCTCCTTCCATCACCATTTATCCCCCCTTTACCCTTTTCTATTGTATATCCCCCCTTCCCTTTGGTAATCACCATATTGTTGCCTCTGTATATGAGTTTGTTTGTTTTTTCCTTAATCCCTTCACCTTTTACACCTGGTCCCCAACCCCCATGCCTCTGGCAGCTATCAGTCTGTTCTCAGTATCTATGAGTCTTTTTCTATTTTGTCTGTAGTTTATTTTGTTCATTGGATTTCACATATAAGAGGAATTATATGGTAATTGTCTTTCTCTGACTGGCTTACTTCACTTAGCATAATACTCTTCAGGTCCATCTATGCTGTCACAAAGGGTAAGAGATCTTTCTTTTTCACTGCTGCATAGTATACCACAGGTTTTTTATCCACTCATCTACTGATGGACACTGGAGCTGTTTCAAAATCTTGGCTATTGTAAATAATGCTGCAATGAACATAGGGGGGCACATATACTTCAGAGTTAGTGTTTTAGGGTGTTTATTTAAAGTATATTCCCAGAATCACTGAGTCAAACATCAGTTCCATTTTTAATTTTTTGAGGTAACTTCATACTATTTTCCACAGTGACTGCACCAATCTGCATTCCCACTAACAGTGCACAAGATTTCAATTTCTCTATATCCAAACCAACATTTGCTGTTTATTGATTTGTTGATAATAGCCATTCTGACAGGTGTGAGGTGATATCTTATTGTGGTGTTAATTTGCATTTCTCTGATGATTAGTGATGTTGAGCATCTTTTCATATGTCTATTGGCCCTCTGCATGTCCTCTTTGGAAAGGTGTCTATTCAAGTCCTTTTCTCATTTTTTATTTTATTTTTTTTTAATATATTTTATTGATTTTTTACAGAGAGGAAGGGAGAAGGATAGAGAGGCAGAAACATCGATGAGAGAGAAACATCAATCAGCTGCCTCCTGCACACTCCCCACTGGGGATGTGCCCACAAGCAAGGCACATGCCCTTGACCGGAATCGAACCTGGGACCCTTGAGTCCGCAGGCTGATGCTCCATCCACTGAGCCAAACCGGTTAGGGCCTTTTCTCATTTTTTAATTGGAATGCTTGTTTTATTCTGGTGTTGAGTTTTATAAGTTCTTTATAAATTTTGGATATTAACCCCTTATCTGATGTATCATTGGTGACTGTGTTCTCCCATTCAGTGGGTTGTCTTTTCATTTTGTTGATGGTTTCCATTACTGTGCAAAGACTTTTTAGTTTGATGGAATCCCATTTGTTTATTTTTTCTTTTGTTTCCTTTGCCTGAAAAGATATATCAGAAAAAATATTCCTACACATGATATCTGAGATTTTACTATGTTTTCTTCTAGAATTTGTATGGTTTCACTCTAACATTTACGTGCTTAATCCATTTTTAGTTTATTCTTGTGCATGGTGTAAGAAGGTGGTCTAGCCCTAACCGGTTTGGCTCAGTGGATAGAGCGTCGGCCTGCGGACTGAAAGGTCCCAGGTTTGATTCCAGTCAAGGGCATGTACCTTGGTTGCGGGCACATCCCCAGTAGGGTGTGTGCAGGAGGCAGCTGATCGATGGTTCTCTCTCATCAATGTTTCTAGCTCTCTATCCCTCTCTCTTCCTCACTGTAAAAAATCAATAAAATATATATTTAAAAAAAAGAAGGTGGTCTATTTTCACTTCTTTGCTTGTATCTTTCCAGTTTTCCCAACACCATTTATTGAAAAGACTATTTTATACCATTGTATGTTCTTGTCTCCTTTGTCAAATACTAATTGACCATAAAGGTGTGGGTTTATTTCTGGGGTCTCTTTTCTGTCCCATTGATCTATATGTGTGTTTTTATACCAGAACCATGCTGATTTGGTTACTATGGCCTTATAGTATATTTTGATATCATGTAGTGTGATTCCTCCAATTTTTTTGTTCTTTCTCAAGGTTACTGTGGCTACTTGGAGTCTTTTGTGGTTCCATATAAATTTCTAGTTCTGTGAAATACACCATTCGTATCTTGATAGGAAGGCAGCTATGCTCACCACTATACCACCAACGCTGGTATCTTGATAGGAATTGCATTGAATCTATAGATTGCTTTGGGTAGTATAACATTTTAATTGTTCCTATCCATGAACACAATATATGCTCCAATTTATTTATATTTTTTTCAATTTCTTTTTTTTATTGTCTTATAATTTTCCAAGTACAAGTATTTTACATCCTTGGTTAAATTTATTCCTACGTATTTTATTTTTTGATGCAATAATAAATGGGATTGTTTTCTCTGTTTCCCTTTTTGATAGTACATTATCAGTGTATAAAAATGCAACTGATTTCTGGATATTTATTTTATATCCTGCTATTTTATTGAATTCATTTTTAAGTTCTAGTAATTTGGGGATGGACTCTTTAGAGTTGTTTATACTCAGTATCATGTCATCTGCAAATAATGATAGTTTTACTTTTTCCTTTCCAATTTGGATGCCCTTTATTTCTTTTTCTTGTCTAATTGTTGTGGATAGGACTTCCAGCACTATGTTGAATAAGAGTGACAAAAAGCAGACATCCCTGAATTGTTCCTGATCTTAAGGAAGAAAGCTTATAGATTTGCCAATTGAGAATGATGTTGACTGTGGGTTTGTCACATATGGCCTTTATTATGTTGCGGTATGCTTCCTCTATTCCCAATTTGTTGAGAGTTTTTATCATAAATGGGTGCTGGATTTTATCAAAGGCTTTTGGGGGGCATTTATTGATATGATTATGTGGTTTTTATCGTTCATTTTCTTTATGTACTGTATGAAATTTATTGATTTGTGAATATTGTACCAACCTTGCATCCCCAGAATAAATCCTACTTGATCATGGTATATGATCTTTTTAATGTATTCCTGGATCTGGTTTGATAATATTTTATTGAAGATTTTATATCTATGTTCATCAGGGGTATTGGCCTGTAATTTTCTTTCTTTGTCGTGTCTTCATTTACTTTTTAAATTAGGTTAATGTTGGCCTCATAAAATGAGCTTGGAAATGGTAAGAATTCCTTCTTTTTTACAGCAACATAGTATTCCATCGTGTAGATGTACCCAAGTTTTCTAATCCATTCATCAGCTGATGGGCACTTGGGCTGTTTCCAGATCTTAGCTATGGTAAATTGTGCTGCTATGAACACAGGGGTGCATATATCCTTTCTGATTGATGTTTCTGTTTTCTTGGGATATATTCCTAGAAGTGGGATCACAGGGTCAAATGGGAGTTCCATTTTCAGTTTTTTAAGGAAACTCCATACTGTCTTCCACAGTGGCTGCACCAGTCTGCATTCCCACCAGCAGTGCACGAGTGTTCCTTTTACTCCACATCCTCTCCAGCACTTGTTTGTTGATTTGTTGATGATAGCCATTCTGACAGGTGTGAGATGGTACCTCATTGTTGTTTTGATTTGCATTTCTCGGATGATTAGTGACTTTGAGCATGTTTTCATATGTCTCTTGGCTTTCTGAATGTCTTCTTTTGAAAAGTGTCTATTTAGGTCCTTTGCCCATTTTTTTATTGGATTTTTTATCTTCCTTTTGTTAAGTTGTATGAGTTCCCTATAAATGTTGGAGATTAAACCCTTATTGGTGATAACATTGGCAAATATGTTCTCCCATGCAATTGGCTTTCTTGTTGTTTTGTTGATGGTTTCTTTTGCTGTGCAGAAGCTTTTTATTTTGATGTAGTTCCATTTGTTTATTTTTTCTTTAGTTTCCAATGCCCTAGGAACTGTATTAGTGAAGAAATTGCTTGGGTATATGTCTGAGATTTTGTTGCCTTTGGATTCCTCTAGTATTTTTATGGTTTCCCGTCTTACATTCTTACCATTTGCAACAGCATGGATGGAACTGGGGAGCATTATGCTAAGTGAAATAAGCCAGTCAATGAAAGAAAAGTACCACATGATCTCACTCATTTGTGGATAATTAAGACCATTACAAACTGATGAACAAAAATAGATACAGAGGCAGAGCAACATCAAACAGACTGTCAAACTACAGCAGGAAGGCCGGGGAGGGTTGGGAGGATGGGTAAGAGATCAACTGAAGGACTTGTATGCATGCATATAAGCATAACCAATGAACATAAGACACTGGGGGGTATGGGAGGCTAGGGGAAGGTCAAGGGGAGAAAAAAAAGGAGACATATATAATACTCTTTGTAATACTTTAAGCAATAAAACAATTTAAAAATAAATTAAATTAAATTAAAATGAGCTTGGGAGTCTTCCCTCCTCTTGAATTTTTGGAAAAACTTGAAAATGATGAATGTTAGTTCTTCTTTGAATGCTTTTAAGATTCTCACTTTGTCTTTAAACTTTGTAATTTTAATTATGACATGACTTGGTGTGGACCTCTTTGGGTTCCTCTTGTTTGGTACTTTCTATGCTTCCTGGACTTGTGTGTCTTTTTCCTTCACTGGTTTAAGGAAGTTTTCAGTAATTATTTCTTCAAATTGGTTCTCAATCTCTTCCTCTCTCTTTTTACCTCTGGCACACCTATGATGCAGATGTTATTAGGCTTCATATTGTCCTAAAGGTTTCTTAAGCTATCCTCATCCTTTTAAATTCATTTTTCTTTTTCTTGCTCTAATTGGATTTTTTTTTCTACATTGCTTTCAAATAACTGATTCAATCCTCTGCTTCATTCAAGCTACTTGTTTATTCCTTCTAGTGTATTTCCTAATTTCAGGTATTGTATTCTTCATTTCTGACTGGTTGTTTTTTATGGTTTCTATGTCATTTTTCATACTGTTGTAGTTCTCGTTAAGTTCCTTGAGCCTCTTTATAACCATTTTTCTGAACTTTATATATGATAAGTTGCTTGCCTCTATTTTATTTAGTTCTTTGTTTGGAGATTTCTCCTATTCTTTCATTTGGGGCATGTTTCTTTGTCTCTCCACATTAGCTGCCTCTTTGTGTTTATTTCTGTGTATTAGGAAGATCTGCTATAGTTGTCAGGGTGAGGCCAACTGAGTTTATTAGGCCCAAATAGAACAAGATTTGGCTGTTAAGGGAGGGCTCTACCCCAGTAGGGTGTACAAGGGAAAAAAGTCCCCTATCTATTCTAGAGCCACACAACTCAGTCTATTCCAGATTCTTCCCAGGGCCTGATTTCAGGGAGTCAGGGACCCAGGGATTCATGTGGCTAGTGGCTCTCCCTTGAGAAGGAGGCACTGGTGAGGGTTGGAGAACATGGGGGCAGGGAGGTGACCCCTGCCTCTGAGCCACACAACTCAGTGTGTTCCATATTTGCTCCTGGCAGAGACACCAGGAGTTGTGAAGGTGCTACCTCCTGTGAGAGGGAGGCACCAGTCAGGTTTCAAGGAAGGTGAGGGGAATAGGCCCCACTCCAAAGTCACATTACTCAGTCACTGATACCCCCTGAGTCTACCCAGATCTCTACACCTCAGCCCAGGTAGCTGGGTTCTAATCACCTCAGGTTTGAGGGTCAGGGAGTCTACAGGGTGGGGCTATTGCATATTCCTAGGCTGATGCCACATGGAGGGGAGTACACTACCCAAGAAAGATGGTATCTGAGATGTGGGAGCAGAACCCACCTCAGGGATCCTGGTGGTTGTCCCTTCAGCTCTCTCCCTAAAGCCACAAACCCCTGTCTTTCCTCACATGACTCTGGTCTGCTCTCCACCCTCCCTCTGCCAGAGCCCAGGGCAAGCGGCTGTGAATTGCATTTTGTGTGTTGGCCCTTTAAGAGGGTGCCCATGTCTCTAGATGATTTATGCCTCTCCATGATGGACAGTATCTCCACTGATTTTCACAGCCAGATGTTATCTGGGTGCCTCTTCCTGGCTCTGATGCTCTGGTTGGGGAGCCTGGCTTTGGGTTGAGATGCCATGCTTCTCAGAGGGAATCTCCACAGCTGAAACACCTGTTCTGAATCTCAGCCACTATCTGTGGGAGCAAGAACAGCCCTTTTCACTTCTCTGTCCTTCCTACCAGTCTCCATGTATCTTCTTCTGTATATCCTTCATTACAAGACTTCTGAAGCTATTTTCCATTGGTTATTCAGGTTGATTGTTCTATAATTTAGCTGTAATTCTTGTTTGGCTCTTGGAGGAGGTGGGTGTACCATCTACCTACTCCACTGCCATCTAGGATCTCTGTATTCTCTTCTTTGAGTTCCTTCTTTCTTTAATATAGGAAGTAACTGAGGGTAATATTTTTGGCTTTACAGTATCCAATATTTAGGCATGTATCTGGTTCAGTGTCCTATAATGAACACAGCAGTTAATGTAGATCTATACACCATGCATGGATTTTTTAATCTACAAATCTGAAAGTGGAAGCTTAAACTGGGATCCCAGAGAGCAGTGGGAGCTGCAGGGGCAGTGTGACAGGTAGAGGTGAGCTCTGTCTGTCACTGTCAATGAGCTAAGCCCCTGTCATCATGTGTCATTATCTGTAGGAGATGAGGCAAGAATTCTATAAAAGGGAGATATTTTGAACTATGCCATCAATATGTAAAATGCAATGATGAATATTTCCCAAATAAATATATCTCCAGCAGAAGCAAAAGTGAATAATGAGACAGATTCTGGGATAGATACTGAGAGAGAGAAAATTAGATAGGTCTGAACCCTACTGGGGAGCAGGAAGAAGCAGGAGGGCCAGAGCATTGCCTCCTCACCACTGACAGTGGTTTCCATGACATCCCCGGCACCTAGGGGCATATATCTTCCCCACAAACAGATGATCATAAGAATGCTACCTGAAGCTACTGCGAGGACTGCATTTTCCAATTAGCTTAAATAATAAACAGAAAACAGCATGGTGTGGGAAGACTTAGACTCATAAATATTCTCATAGCTCTTGACACAACCTAAACCTTGAAATTGTCCTGTTCAAGCAAGCACACTTTTCTTAGTGTGTTTTAAATAGCTTTTTGATATTTTATATGATGAAATAAGAAGTGCACATAAACCACTTAGGCTGCTGACCAAAGCACACTGTTTATCTCAAGTAAAAGCCCTGGTATGATTGAGTTGTGAGCTGTTCTGGTTGATTATTTTACGTAAAACGATTTCTACTTGAAAGAACAACTGACAGACAACTATCTGTTTAGATTTGGGCATTTGGCAATTTGGACTATAATTGTTCTCCATTTCTCTAAATTCAAAGAACACTTAGTGCTGAATAGTATAATGTCTCATATAGTCTTTACATTAGGATACAGATGACCAGCTAAAAAATGGTAACATATATGACTTTCAATGAAAGAATCTGGGAAACAAAAATACTCTAAACAAGGAGTCAAAATCTGGTCCATGGACACCTACGGGTTCCTGAGACCCCTTCAGGGGGTCATAGGATCAAAACTATTTCATAATAACACAAATAAGTGATTTGCCTTTCTGTTGTATTGACTACACGTTGGCTGTATAAAAGCCTAGGTGAAATGGCTGCAACCCCAGCAAGAATCAAGTGAGTGGTACAAACTGTAGAAATATAAGTAAATACACAATTAGTGCTAGCTTTGCTTAAGAACTTTCTTGATCAAGTAGTAGCAATACATTTTATTAAATATTGTCACTTGAATACATATCTCTTTCATGTTTCGTATGATAAAATGAGAAGCACACAGAAGCACTTATGCTACTTTCCAAAGCACAATGATTATCTCAAGTAAAAGCACTGATGTGATTGAGTTGTGAGCTCTTCTAGTTGGTTATTTCATGTAAAATTATTTCTACTTAAAAGAACAAATGACAGACAACCATGTTTATTCAGATTTGGGTATTTGGCAATGAAAATGGAATGAAGTTAGCCTTTTACATCAGGTACAACAACTGATAATACTTAAGACACATTTCCTGATGAGATCAGTGGGAAAATTAACTAATATTCTTTTGGATATTGTATAATAAAATGTGTTAATGTTCAGAAGAAATGATCGATGTGTGATACTATAAAATCATGCATGAGCCATGCAAACTGTAAGATAGATGAGTGGGTCATTATGAAGCAGAAAATAAAGAAGTTCATTTTTAGCATTTCAGATTTCACATTTCAATTAGCATGTAAGAAATTACCACTTCTAAATTTCAGTGTCATATTAAATAGAATATGTACAATTACCTGAAAAGGTATTAAAATATTCCTCCCTTCTAAATATACATCTGTATGAGACCAAATTTTCTTTAGTTTACCTAACTAATAGATTGCAACACATTGAAAGCAGAGCAGTGTAGGAATAAAGTTAAGCCAGTCATAGAACAACAGATTTGAAAAATGCAAAATATGCTATTTTCCCACTATTTTTTGTTTCAGAAAACATAATTAATTTTTCATAAAAATATGGCATTAATACTAATATTTCATAGGATTGTTATTATTTAAGTAGAATAATAAAGAAATGTTTTAAAATTCCTTTTAATTTCAAATATGGTAACTGTCAATAGGAAAAACCACATTGAAATTTAAAAAGCTCTTGCAGTGTCTAAGTTTAAGAGTGAAAAGAGGTCCTAAAATTAAACAGCTTGAGAACTACTGCCCTAAGTCAAGGGAGAATCTGTGGGTCTACTGTCTATTCCAAGAAACTCAAGAGGAGAAGAAACGAGAGTTATCAGCAGAGCAAAGGGCAATGAAGAGTGTAAGACCCACTCTTGGTTTACATCCTCTAATTGGATAAATTGTGAAAGAGGTAGACCATCCTTTAGCGGCCCAAAGAACAATGAACACTTGAGGTACAGAGGAAGAAAACTTTTCTCTTCTTCCGTTCTAAGTTCTTTGGCCTAATAATTAAATTGACATAAGACAGGTTAACAGGAAAAAAGTAATTTTGTACGTAATGGGGCTCAGAGAAATATGAGACTCAGAGAAGTGATCAAAGCAGGTAGGGCTTTTTTTTATACCATTTAGAAAAAGAAACAATAAATTTGTGAAGAATTGACAAGACAAAGGGATCTGAGGTTGGGTAGTAAACTAGTGAAGAAGAAACAAGCCTTCAGTGGCTCTGAATTCCCCATCTCTGGGGATAAGGATGTCTTCTACCTTCCAGGTGCAGGGAGGGCACTATTCACGAGGAAGATTTATTTCCTGCTTTCAGGGGACAAAGAGGAACAGAGTTCCCTTGTACCTGCTGTTTCTTAAGTAATCTTAATTTAAAAGTATCAATATGCCAAAGAGGCATACTTTTGGGGTGGCCTTTTCCTGAACCCCATTAGAGGTCAAATCATTCCATGGGTAACATTTATTCTGCAGAACTACCAGGTGAGACCTCCTCCTCTTAGACTATAAAAATCCTTCACCTTTGACAAGAACAAAAGAAGAGGACAATTTCTAGGGGAAGAAGTAAAGAGGATCATCAAAGCAGATATGGCAAAGCAGGAACATAGTCATGCCAACTAGTGAAAAAGGAGGGTTATTTCAAATAATAGAAAGAAAAAGAAATGGAAGACAAAACTGGAGCATTTGTGTGGGGGGGAGGCACTTGTTAGGTGCAGAATACAAGCTCCATCCTTCACATGCACCATTTTATTTAATTTAAAGGACAAGATCAAAAGCTGGCTATTGTTATCATAGATCCAGTAACCAAACGTTCTTCTTCCAGATATCACCTTCATAAACTCTTCCCAGAATTCCTGAACACTTATGAAGACACTGTGCTGCCTAAACTTCTCTTCACTCCTAGAATAGGGCTGGGAATTAAATGGAATAATGTCTGTGAAGCACTTATATGTTTTCTCATGCTTATTTTCTTCAATATATAGCTGTTTATGGAAATTCTTTTATATTTTACTTTGATTTTTTTATATATGTTAGCATTATTACACTTTCAAATCATGGGTCCACTTGTTGAGGATTTACACAGAGTACACTTAATTTTCAAAAGCCATAGTGAGCAAGACAACAAAATGTACAAAATGTAGACCAAAATGGAGTAGGTCACGAGGAAATAGAACAAATATGAACAGCTTTTATGAAGAATCATCCTGCAGCTTTATGCCTCTCAGCATCCACTTTTCAAAATTCATGGTTTGCTGCAAATGAGATGGATCCCTGAGTGTCCTGTATCAAGGACTTTGAGCTGCGGCATGCACCAGTGATTTACAATCATTTAATATAAATATAGACTGTCCTTCCTCTCAGAAGGTCCTAATAGCCCACCACCACTTGCATCTCGGATTGCTGCAGCAGTGAGAAATTATCCGGGAGTTATCTGCCTTCTCCTTCTCAGGACTGCTGACGGCTGGTGTTCAATGGTGTGTCCTCTGACTATGGAAGCAGTTTATCTAAGAGGTCAATTTAGGGATTAAACCTGCAGGTGAGTCCTGGTTTAGGAGTGAGGTTGACATAACTAAAATAAGCAGCCAGCACAATCAAAGGATCCTATGAAAAGTGTATTCGTGTATTAGAATCCAGCATCTTTATTAAATACCCTCTTGCAGAGGCCATCATGCTGCTCGTTGTCAGGTAATTAAAGAGGCACCAACTTTAGAAGTGATTTTAGCTAATGTCAGAGGCATTCCTCTCATTGAAGTCTGCCTAATCATTACATCATAATGGACCAAAAAGTAAAATTCAAAATTGCTGAAGGCACGAAACAAATCTGTTTTCATCTTGCCTAATTATCTGAGGTGTGACTACATATCTGATTTCACAATTTGGGGAGCAGAATCTCCACGGTGATTCTATGCAGCAAATTTCTTTTTATAAGCGTGAAGGAAAAGTTTCCCAAATCGAGGGGGGGGAACTGTTTTTTAACCTCTGTATTCAAAATGTTGAGAATTTATTTATGCACAGTACACACATAAGTCCTGTTAACTTAAAAATAAAAAGCCAAATTGAGAATCAACAAGCATTTATTTTGGATCAAAGAATTATAATTCTGGAAGCACAGATTCAGGCAGAAACCCAAATAATGTCACAATTATAGATGAGGGTAAGAGGTTTTATGAGAAAAGAAAAGAATAATTACATGAATAGAAGAAATGAATTCCTGTTGGTACTAACAAGCTGAGTTACTCTTAGTTATCCACATCTGGTTAGTGATTCTATTTTCAAATAGAGTCCATAGTCATCAGTCATTGTGGTCAACATGTCTGCTTTTCTGTTAGTTTTACAAAAAGTTGTTTGGAAGACAGTGTTGGTTTGGCCCAGTCCAAAATTCTGGCCCAATTCAAACATTCCCAAATTTCAAGGAGCAAGGCAGTTCCTCTGGAATGGCTGATGTGGCTCCATTTTAAAATGGCTCCACTTGTGTCAACTTTTACAGCCCTAAGCACATTTTGCTGCTTTATCAAAACAAAAAACTACATTTTTTTATTTCTTTATTGGTTAAGGTATTACAAATGTTTCCTCATCCCCCCATTAACCCCCAACCTCCCTCCCCCCACTCATGTTCTCATCCCCCAGTTGTCCGTGTCCATTGGTTTGGCTTATATGCATGCATACAAGTCCTTTGGTTGATCTCTTCCCCTTACCCACCACCCTCCCCTACTTTCCCTCTGGGGATTGATATTCTGATCGCTGTTTCTCTGTCTTTGGATCTGTCCCTGTTCATCAGTCTATGTTGTTCTCCATATTCCTCAAATGACTGAGATCATGTGGTGTTTATCTTTCTCTGACTGGCTTATTTCACTTAGTATGATGGTCACCAATTCCATCCATGCTGTTGCAAATGGTAAGAATTCCTTCTTTTTTACAGAAGCGTAGTATTCCATTGTGTAGATGTACCACCGTTTTTTAATCCACTCATCTGCTGATGGGCACTTAGGCTGTTTCCAAATCTTAGCTATGGTGAATTGTGCTGCTATGAACATAGGGGTGCATATATCCTTTCTGATTGGTGTTTCTGGCTTCTTGGGATATATTCCTAGAAGTGGGATCACTGGATCAAATGGGAGTTCCATTTTTAGTTTTTTGAGGAAACTCCACACTGTTCTCCACAGTGGCTGCACCAGTCTGCATTCCCACCAGCAGTGCAGAAGGGTTCCTTTTTCTCCACATCCTCTCCAGCACTTGTCGTTTTTTGATTTGTTGATGATAGCCATTCTGATAGGTGTGAGATGATACCGCATTGTCGTTTTGATTTGCATCTCTCATATAATTCTAAAAAACATGTTTTTATTGATTTTAGAGAGAAAGCAGAAATGAGAGGAAGAGAGAGAAAAGTGGATGAGAGAGAAACATCGATCAGCTCCCTCCTGCACCCCCTACTGGGGATCAAGCCCACAATTGGGGCAGGTGCTCTGATGGGGAATCAAACCAGTGACCTCTCAGTGCATGAAACCACTCCCAACCAACTGAGCCACACCAGCCAGGGCTAGACTACTAAATTTTTAAATCTTTCATTTCTTTTATGATTCCTCAGTTTTCTTAAAGAAATGGTTCCTGAATGTAAAGTTTCTTAGGCTCAATTTCATTGCACATGGCAAGCAGCATACATATTTCAGAATTTTATAAACTTCTCCATGTAGCAAATAAGGTCACCACACTTACCTTGTAGTCAAGTTCTACATAAGTCTTTATAATGTTAGGACACATAATAAATAATAAGTCCTATTACAAAGTGTGCATTCTTCTAATAATTTACCAATGAGCTGCATTTGCTGAAACACAAAATGTTTTTCCATTAGTCAACCATTTAGCAATTTAACAAATCCTTACTGTGCATCATGGTCCTGGGCATTGCAGGAGATTCCACAATACTCAATCTGCCTGTCCAAGGAATGTATCCGAATATTTGGGGCACACTAAATCATTTTTGTACATAATTTCCACCATTTCTCCTCTATCCCTAACCTTACCTCCATATTTAAATATTTAGCTAAGTATAAATACTTACGGTTTTCATTTTATTTTATTTTTATATTTTTATTGATTTCAGAGAAGAAGGGAGAGGAAGAGAGAGAGAGATAGAAACATCAATGATGAGAGAGAATCATTGATAGGTTCCCTCCTGCATGCCCCACACTGGGTATCAAGCCTGCAACCCAGGCATGTGCCCTGCCCAGGAATTGAACCTTGACCTCTTGGTTCATAGGTCAAAACTCAACCACTGAGCCGCACCTTCTGGGCATGATATTCACTTTATATATGAGCCTTGACATCATTTACTATAGGAAAAATACATTTCTCTCTAGTCTTTTAACTATGAAAGACTAGAACTTGGGAGAATGCAAAGGATTCATGCACAGGCAAAAGATTTTACAAAAGCATTACAACAAAGAGTAAGGCTGTACTGCTTCCAACCTTCACCCATCCAGTTCAGATAGAGCCTCAAGGACTAGGACAGGGAGGGAGAGACTGAAGGGAACTGACAAGGGCATGAATATTGATGCATCCCAACAAAAAAGGATTCTGTACCCTGACTGAAAAATAGCAAGACAATAGGAAGGCTCATGGAATCAGAAGGCAAGACATCTGACCTTACTTCTCAGATAAAGACACAGGAGCCAGTAGGACTCTCTTTCACAGATGAAGACATAGGAGAGGAATGGCCACGTGCTGCCCATAGGCAGACATAGCCTTCCAAAAATCCACTGGCACTTCTTCCCCTTTCATGATACAGGAGCACAGAATGGTGGCCAAATGCCCAAGCATGACATAGAAAGAGTAATGGACCTGTGAGGGCCATACTGAGAAGATAAAGATGCATCTGCAAAGCACCTCATTAGATGTGAAGGGTAGCAGAATTTGCCACCACAAAATATGACTGTAGCAGTCTAGGACTTGCCACCCCCAAAGATTTCACTTTGGCATACAGATTATTTTGAACTGTAGGCATTTGAAAAACAGCAAATGCAGAGAGGGGTTTTCTCTGAATTCCTCTTATCTGCCTGAAGACAGATCTTTCAAAAGGAACTAAATTGTCATAAATCCCCTCCCATGAGTTTCATCACCTAGGTAAGGCTGACTCTTATCACAGAAGAGGAGAATAAAAGTCAACACCACACCCAGACAAACTTTGTCACGAACTATCATAGCTCCCAGCTGTTTTTCTAATGACTAATTCATCTTTCCTAAAAATAATTACTCTCCCCTCAGAGTCCTTCATAACCTCTTCCCTTTCCCTATTAAAAAAGGCTTTAAACCTGAATTCTAAGCACCTCGGGGTGTTACTCATTTTTCTCTGTGTATCTCCCATGTACACCTGAGAGATACTTGTTAATAAGCTTCTGTTTGTATTTCTCTTATTAATCTGTCCTTTATTACAGGAAAGTCAGCCAAGAACTTAGAAGGGTAAAGGAAAAATCATTTTTTCTCCCCTACAATTGAATGACCAATGACTTGATGGGGCAATGACTACCTTAGCGGACTTGAGTTTTGATATAGAACATCAAGGATCTAATGCCCCAATATCCACAGAAGCATTTCCCAAGGCTTAGGCATCGAGTCCTGTAGAATTCAGACAAAACTATCAGGAAAGGGACAATATAAAGCTTCCATGGGGTTGTGTGTTGTCCACCCAGTGAATTGGTAAAAATGGAAATTGACTAATTATAAGAGATAAAGGAAGTTGTACTTTTCTCATATCTTACAATTGTGGGTTGATATTCATAGATAGCACTCCAGCATAAAATCATTAGCACACAATCAGATCCTACTTCGCAGGCAGTAAGAGCTCCAGGACCTCACATTATTGAAGGCTGCCCATGTACAGACACTGTGTTAGAGTTGAATGTAAGTCACTCTTTAAGTATAACGTAGAAGGTTTTCACAAGAGAGAATGAGCCAGAGCTGGCCATTGAAGGACAGGTAATATTTATCAAAGCTGGTTGTCAAGGAAAGAAAATTGACTTGAGAAGAACAGGAAGAGAAAAGAAAGGAGGAGAAAGTGGGGTCAGTATTACATGTCACGGAGTAAGAGAGTAGCCGGCTAGGAATACTGTGCATGTGATGTAGAATGAAATGAAAATATTTGACCAGGAATAGTAAGGGCACATGGTATTGAACAACATTGCATTATGCATGACCATTGACAAAGGCCAACTGGAACTTTAAGCAAATATAATCAGTCAGAAGAGTCTCTGGGAGGAGCTAGGGCTTATGGAAGTTCTCACAACTATGCAATCACTAGGACCTTGCATGCGATAACCTTAAAGGAAGAACTCTGTGTTTATAGTAAAGGTCTATGGTTCTAACTTTCACTTCCCTTTTTTTCCTTTTCCCATCTTGGCATGCAGGCCAGGTGGCCTGCCATGGCTGCACCCATTGGGATATAACCTTTGCTTTTTATTGAATAAATCCTTTTTGGTGACAAAACACCTAGTCAATATTATTTTTCAGTCCACATCATATAAGATCAGAGGTGATCAACTCAATCCACGTCAGAAATCCCTTAAATGTGATCATTCCCAATATTTATAAGCGATCTTAACAAAGAGTTTTTCTGACACTAATTGGCACACCAGATTGCTCTTCTCATTCTCCCAAGTGTCTGTGTGGCTGAAGGCACAGATAATAAATTGCAGAGCGAACCAGCATAATAGGCAAGGAGGAAGATTTTGGAGAAGGCTCTTTCATCAGCAGCCCTGCAAGAGAATGGCACTTACATGAAACTGATTTTCAGTGGTGAAATTATGCTTATGATGTTCCTTTGTACTAGTTAATACTGACAGCATTAAAAGAAATGCCTAAAAGACAGGCACTAAAATGTCACCAGTAAACACTGACCAGTGTTTTTGCTAAATTTCTCAGGCACTGCTTTTTAGTGATGCCTCATCAAACAAAGCAGATAATTCTCTAGAGCTATGAAGTGAAGAAAATGAATGTATCTACATTCCCTCACATGTAGGGAGACACCCACTGCCTCTCATCATCATGACACAGGGTTGTTGTTTTTTTTCCCTTTGAGGATTTTCAGATAGGAAAGCTTACATCTTTCTCAGATTGAACTCAGAGAATGAATAGACAAAATAAATCATCATTAAAAAAAAAAGGCCCTTAAAACATTAATGGATTCCTGGTATTGAGTGGAGTATTGGCTTTTCTTAGGATTTTGCCATTATACACAGAAACATGTTTATCTATTTAATTAAGAATTAGACTGGTAGCTTGATAGTGATGGCAGGGGGGGAATCATATTCTGCTGTTTCTCTGCTAGTTGTGGTAAAACAGAGACTAAAAGGTGTAATCTGAGGGTAGTCACTCAGCTGAATTTCTGGAAGCTTTTAAGCTCTGTCCTTCGTCATTTTCTTCCTCAACATCTAGCAGTTTCATTATGGACTATCGTTAGCCCGGCTGCTATCTAATTCAAGAAAATAAAGCTTGCAGTCTTTTGATCTCCAATATATTTTTTAGAATTATATGCAATTATTCTGAAAGAAGAAACTAAAGAACTGTCCTGGAATTCATTTTAAGAATATTATTACTCGCATAGTACATTTACTAGGTAATTTAGAGCAAAATATTTTATTGGATTACTAATTATATTACAGACATTATATTATAGTTTTGAGCTTGTGCTAAAATATCCTCGGAATGAATCATAATTCTAGGATTAATAGACTTACAGGTTTTGAGAAAAAGGAAGTTTTTCTTTGAAATACTGCAATTCGTGCTTTGCATTGCTACTGAATAACACTGCCTTCTCCAGTTATTCTGTGGAATGTAATTTAGAGTGCTATGTGAAGAATCTTATTATAACTTTGAATTTTGACAATGACATTTTACATCAAAAGGCAAATTTGTGGAGAAACACCAAAAGCAGTAATTTTGAGGCTCTTACAGAGAGTTGAGTACCTTGTGCTATGACCACAAACAAGTGTATGCCTAAAGGTACAGTTGCCATCTCAGAAGAAAGTCTATTGATTTTAGCAACAGTCTCAATCAACCATTTACTTGGGGTCAGCCAAGTAGTAAAGCTACCTTTTTGAGTTGAATATTTATGCCAAAGTGAATGTAGAGCAATTAAAATGGAATAATTGGCAGAAAATAGGCTCCCTCTTCAGAAAACTTTTGAGCTATGAAAAAAAATTCAGTGTTCATTTCCTGAGTATCTGTTGGACTGTGGATTCCTAACATGTGGAGAGGAGATGAAATCAATGAAAAGCCAACCAAGTACGAGTAGGTTGCTGGCTTCAGGGAGTTAGTTGGCATGACCTTGCCAAGGTCACCTGGGGCAGCACTGAATTTTGAGGACAAGCCTCCTAACTTCAACATCAGGTCTCCACCTTCTAATCATCCTGATTATCTCAGGGAAGCAAATTGTGGTTGTTTGTTTGTTTAGTGTTCTGTGTGTTGGTGTGCAATCCCCAGGAGTGTAGGCTAGGGATTTAGAAATTGGCTTCTTCTTGGGAACGGCATTGAGAGCAAAGGTTGGGAACTCAGGGTGGCCTCATAAAAAGAGCATAAAAAGGAGCCGAAAGCCTAAAGTTCAGAACCTGTTTGAAGGTTGTTTTAAGGATCAACGAAAGTAATGCCAGTGGGAGGTAGTAAAAAGTACACTAGGAAGGGAATAGAGGTATGAAGGTTTGTTGGTTGCAAAGTTAAGCTTTAATGACTATATGTCCTTGGACAAATAATTGAACTCCTAGATCCTGAACCAGTAAAATAAAGGAATTGGATTAAAATCACTGTATATTACATAGGATATTTTACATTTGTTCTATTCAGAAAACAAAACAAAACATGATTTTTAACTGCTTTTTCTTCAGTTAAAGGCTTCAGATGTTTTGATTTATCCTTAGTCTATACAAGGTATTGTCTCATAAAAACTAGTCTTAATAGAAATGTATTCAATGAATAAAATTATTCTTGAACAAATGACTAAATAAAAGATTTCATAACATAGGGTATCATTTTGTAATTGGTAATGAAACCAACAGTAATCAAATTAATTACTTCTGCTTACCACTGTTTCTCCAGGGCTATATATTATAGGTCTGTCTGAATAGAAATACAATATAGTTATTCTTCCCAATCTCCATTCAATCTTACATATCCTCTCATCATCTATTGTTCTGGGCTGCAACTTATTTGTCCGACTGATAAAATCAGTGTCTTTCAGATTTTTGTCAACTTCTAAAGGGCAGGAAATGCATCTTTGGAAATGTCCCTTAAACAATTAGCCATAAATGAACTTGCTTAAGAAGTAGGCAATTGGTACGATTGCTAAAGATTTCACCTAATACGATGCCTAAAATTACCAACCTACCAACGTCAAAAGTTTAAGGTCCAAGTATCCTGGTCATTTGGGTTATTAAATCATACTGCCTAAAACTGTTTCCAATCCCCTTGCTAGAGATTATTCTAAAAGTAATCAAATTGACAGTACTCACCCCCACTGTTTAGTGTAGATAGAATGGTCCAATTGATCATGGTCAGCATGCCTACACCTTATCTTATGTTGTGTGCCCCACTCCTAGGCTCCTTATTTAAACTTGACAAGAGTTCAGAAGAGAGAAAAATCACTATTAGGTGAGAAAAATAATGCAGAATCCATTATCCCGTTTGAATTGTTGACAGAATATTAGGGAAACCAGGCCACCATGGCAGCATGGAGACCAGAAAGCTGGGTATCAAAACTAGATGTGGAAACTGTGCTGGGAGAGTAGAGAAATCCTGAAAATAACCTTTTCCCATTTTACATTTATTATTTTTCCCTCTCTCTTTTTTAATTTCTATTTTTCAAATTTATTATTTTTATTTTAGAGAGAGAAGAGAGAGGAATAGAGAGATACAAACATTGATGAGCAAGAAACAATTGCTTCCTGCATGCCCCCTACTGAGAACGAAGCCCACAATCCGGTCATGTGCCCTGACGAGGCATTGAACCAGTGACTTCTTGGCTTATGGGTCAATGCTCAACCACTGAGCCACACAGGCCAGGCTCATTTTAATTTTTTTCAAAGATCACCTCAACTCATTAAATCTGACTATTATATTTGCCATTGAACCAGAACTCTAAGGTAATATCATGGTGAAGAGAGACAAGGTGTGCATACAAATGGTTGGGAATTAAATTGGGCGGTAAAGGCCAAATCGTTTCTTTTCTACTTTAATTTGGACTTGCTACCTTTTTTAGACAGTTTAAACCAATTCTGAGTGTTTGGGTTCTAAATTCAGGTTTAAATTATGTCATTGATTATTGGGCACACATGGAAGTGCCTGATGGTCTAAAATTTGAGATCCTAAAAGAAAACTGAGTTTATTTCTCCTGTTGGATATCCTCACCTTGTTTGAACAACCTGGAGCCGTAAATGTGAGTGTGTATCTGAAAGGTATATGAAGGAAAGTTTAACATTGGAGCTGGGTCAGCAGACATTCAATCAAAGCCCTACCATTCAGCATTTATTCTACTTATCAAGTGGCAAACGCTTGTAAATGTAACGATTTTAAGTGGCTTCAGCTAAAGTGATAGCGCTTTTAGCCAATGTCTAACAAGAATTTATTTAGAAGAGGAGGAATCTCTGCTTGATTAGGAACAAAACAATAAGATATTTGCATGCTCAGCTGAGCTAAGACAATACATGAAGTAAAGCACCACCCTGGCCAGAGGGGTAATATACAACCAGCTGCTCTGTGAGACTAGACCTGCCAGTGGCCAAAGGTCAGAGAGGTTGTGCTTGAAAAGGATGGGCCTGGGAAACATGGGCTTGGAGACCAGGAAGGCCAGAAAGAAAGGATAACAAAAAGAGAGCAGAGAAGAAAGGAGAGGTGGGAGGGGCCAAGCAGGAGAGGAAGGCAGGCAAAAGGAGGAAGCCAGTATTGCCAAGGGAGGGGGCTATGTCATCAATTAGCATCACACTCTCCCTGTTTTTACTCAGCTATTTTTATGTTCCAAGTTCCCTCTAATATCTTTGCACTATCTGCTAAGTGCAAATCATTTTTCTAGTTGTCAGCTTTTTCCTTTATTATTTTAAAAATCCAGTGAAATGACAATTATGGGAGAAGAAGAGAGATTCATAAGAAAGTTCTTTCCTGGAGAGAGACAACCCCATACCCTCTTAGTGTTACTCTGTCTTGTCAGCCTGTTTTTGGTCATTTAAAAACAAATACAGCTCAGGAATTCTAGGAGCAACCTAGAATACATAAAGAAAAGAATAAAATGCAGAGTGCTCTAAAGACCCTGTGACTCCTACTCACCATGCACTTTCTTCAAACTAGATGCTCATCTTCATTGTATTTTCTCCTGAGAAGCACAGAATGTTGAGGAGTTGGAAATAAAATCAACTAATCTATATATCCCATTTTACACTGAGTCTCAAAGCCATTAAATGAATTGTCCTAGGTCACATACCAGTCTGGTCATGAAAATAGGATAACGCCTAATTTTGCCAGCATTTCTACAACATTAAGGATGATACCTATGCACACTTACATAAATATCTGTGAGTCAGTAAACTACCCATTTTTTCTGGTTCACACAACAACAAAAAAAGCTTTAAAAAAACCCAAACTGTTATTGCCCTGGCCAGTGTGGCTCAGTTTGTTGGAGCATCAGCCCATACACCAAATGGTGGTCAGTTCAATCCCAAGTCAGAGCACATACCCAGGTGGTGGGTTAAATCCCAGGTCGGGCGTGTACGGAAGGCAACCGATTGATATTTCTCTCTCATATTGATGTTTCTCTCTCCCTCGCTCCCTCTGTCCCTTCCTCTCTCTCTCTCTCTAATAAATAAAAACATATCCTTAGGTGAGGATTATTTTATATATATATATATATATATATATATATATATATATATATATATTTAAACAAACAACAAAAAAACCCTGTTATAATATTTTCTTTTTCTGAATCCATGTATGTCTCTTTTATCTCCTGAGACTGATTTAAAAATAAAGAGCATATAAACGTGTCTTAGAAATGTGATTTCTTTAATAATTATAGTCTTATGATGTAATGTGTATTAAAATGCAATTACCATTAGTCAAGTTAATAACACAATGAAGAATTCACTTTCTTGGTTCTTTCTGTCTTAAATCCTAGGTTGAATCTTTAGAAGATTTCTTAAATAAAAATAAGTGACCAAACTTAAGAGTTGGAAAATGTGTTTAAAACTTTGAATTTAATGATCTATTGTTTCATGTATATCAATAGTCAATGAAAATGTATTTTACCTAGAAAGTCTTAAATGGGAACCTGAAAATTAAAAGGATAACATTAGTATGTCATTCTAATATGAAAAAGAAAGGATAATAACATATAATCATTAGTCCTTGGACTGAATATATATATAACTTCTCTTTAGCTTAGTTCTATTGTTAACAATATTTAGGGTATAATTCTCGGAAAAATCCCCACTGATAAAATGTGTACTTGGTAAAAGGTTAAGAAGAAATGTAAAGCATAGGAACTTGCTGCCATCTTGTGGAATGTTTGTTGTTATATTCCGAAATACCTGTTCTTTATTTTCCAGGATGTCATTTTCCATTACTATTAGTTACAGAATAACCCAAGAGTTCCCCAGCAACTAACCAGAACTAATGCCTCTCTACAAAACAAGATGTGAGGAAATCAATGCATTTTGCATCACAGAGATGTTTTATTCAAATCATTGAAGGTTTGTTGTTTTCCTTACCACCCCATTTCCAGTCATTTAGTTATCTACTTTCCCTGTTAAGTGGATTTAGCACTTAATTTAGTATATTTTACTTGTCAAAGATTCAGAATAGAGGAAAGGCAATGTTAGCAGAGTCCTGAAAAGAAAAGAACAAAGAACACATTCTATTCTGGGAAGTTGAGGGCAGTCCAGGTATGCAGAACAATTCGAATAGGGTAGGGCCTTACTACACAGAGTCTGGTCCTGAGATTGGCATCACCTGAAATCTTTTGGAGATGCAGAAACACGGGCCCCATTCCAAACTTGCTGAATGAGAAGTTGCATCTTTATGAGATCTCCAATTGATTCATATACACAGTAAAATCCGAGAGGCACTAGTATAGGCCACCACATTTCACTCCAATTACTTACAGCAGAACACACTCACACACACACACACACACACACACACACACACACACACACACGGTGTCTTGGAGTGGTGAGAAAAGAATAACATCAAAATATCTGGATTTGCCCTGCTGGTGTGGCTCAGTAGTGGAGCCTTGACCTGTGAACCCTGGAGGTCACGGTTCAATTCCTGGTCAGAGTACATGCCCTAGTTGTGAACTTGATCCTCAGTGCGGGGTGTGCAGGAGACAGTCAATCAATGATTCTCTTTCATCATTGATGTTTCTATCTCTCCCTTTCCCTCCCTCTCTAAAATCAATAAAAATATATATTTTTCAAAAATACCTGGATTCAAGTCCATGTTACTTAATTTGGTGCACCTGAGTCTAAGCTCCAGTAATTCAATCTTTGTGGACCTGAGATTTTTCATTTGTAATCCGAAGGAAGGTGCTCCCAAGATGATTCTAATGTCCCTTCTTATTCTAAAACTCTTTGATTTATTCTTTATGCATCAGTTGTTCATTTGGTTATATAACCATGCATCATGTGCTCATGCATGTTTTATGTCTTATATTCATAGCTTGCAAACTATGTTTGGTCCCAGCGGAAATGTTTTGTCTAGTAAGCAAGGTATTTTAAAAATTTGAAATTATTTGTGAACATTTTAAAAATTATAAGATTTCATCTTAAATCATGGTATTTGCTGCTTCTCTTAAAAAAATCAGAAAACCTGTTAATGCTAACTCACTTTCCACATGGAAACAATTAGCCCTGGTGGGACCCAGTTTGCCCCAACTCTCACCCAGCCCTATTCATTTACATGAATGCTTGTCCCTGTGGGCTTTGGAGTCAGTGACCTCTGGCTTAAATGGTGTTTTCAATCAAGTCTTTCAACATGCCCAAAGCCATGAGAGAAAGAGTAATAAAAATGTGTGCTCATTCACAAACACTAATCTTCAAAGCTGAACGGTACATTTCTCTGCAGTAATAATACTCTTTTTATGCACCACAGTGCCCTGTTATAACGTGAAGTACTCAGAGCATTCACCTGAAAACTGGCATGTCTGCACAGGTACACTTTACTAATTTACCTATCTCTTCAGCAACTTTTATATGTCTGTATGTATAAAAGCACAGAGAATGCCATTTCCTCTATATTCAAAGGTCACCAGTAAGTACATTCAAACAAACAGAAGCCATGTAATTGTCTTTTCTAGAGAGAAAAACAAAAAACTTTGATCATAGGGTTTTAATGCAACAAATAATTCTGGAACAATGTGCAGAGTGATAGCACAGGTTTGAAGGAGACAAAACAATTGCTGCCCTTGTAGAATTTGCAGTCTTACAGGGGAGATATACAAGTGAATAATTTCAAGAACATGTGATGGTGGTTATGGTAGAGTGGCCACGTGGCTGATCACAGAGGGTGTGAGCCAGTCTAGGAGTTGAGAATGTTCAGGAGATTTGAAACAGATTTAAAGCTGAGACCTGAAGGACAACAGCAGCTGTCCAGTGAAGAGGGTGGGAAGAAGATTCCAGGGAGGAAATAGCATATGCAAAGCCCAAGGGACAGAAAGTGTAGCACAAAAGTAACGGAAAGACAAACAGTGTGGCTGCAATGAGAAGGAGGAGGAGGAAGGCTACTATGAAATGAATCTGAAAGACAGAGCAGTGTCCTCTAGGCATTGGGCATTCAAGGAGCAGTGGGAGGCCACCAAAGGGGCTTATGTGAATGGTCATCTTTGGGCTTTTAAAGTATCACTGTGACTTAAATATACGTCTAAGAGCTTGGATATTCACAGACATGAGAGGCATCAAGTAAATTAATAAATGCACTGCCATCAGATTCACAATATATTTTGCCAAATTGATTAAAAATATCAATCCGTCATGCCGTAGAAGCACCGTGGCATGGCGATGAGACATGTTTTCATTTTCACAACATTTTTCAATCCTGTCATGAATCTGCGATAGTGTGTGTAACCTCATTTGGGGGAATGCTGAAAGTCTAAATCTGAGCCTGATGACTGCGAGGCAGGAGGATCCCATTGGCCTCCCGGCCCCTCTGAGACAGGCTGGCCGTGGGAATGAGTCAGTGGTATAGCAGCGACATTTATTCCTGGGCGCGCATGAGTTCGGACGCATTATTCCTTGACCTCTGGGCTGAAAGCCAGTCTTGCCTGGAAGACCCGCCTGTTTCTAAGAAGTCCACAGCCGATGACTCACTGAGGAGAACACTTCGGTGTTTTAAAGCACTCCTTCTGTTCAACCTACTCACTTTACCCCACGTAATGCAACCTCTAAGCACAGCCTGGCCATCCTGCTTGGACAGTCACTGTGTACTTGGGTCTGAACAGCATTGGAGGTGATTACAAATCACTCAGAGAAACGCAAAGTCTCCATAATTCATCTGGATTTGCTCATTTTTTAAAAAGCTGCACAAATGTTGCCCACCTGCGCCCAGCTTCACATTTTCCTTCAGTAGCCGATGTTATAGCCACTTTAACGTGTAGTCATTGCTTTCCTTTATTGTGCCTGTATATACCATGAACTAGCGGTATTCATGCCAATTAACTGGCAGAAGAGCCTTACCCTGGTCAAACTGTGAAATGGATATTTCTTCAACTACAAAAATATGTTTCTCTGTCTTAGCTCTAGACATCTGAACCAGAGAAATCACCGTAAGTGATGAAAAGCATGGTGTGCAAATCACCTCTCGGGCTGCCTGTGGAGAGATTCACATCCCAGGTAAATAACTCTCCAGGCCCCCTAGTCAGGATTTATCAGCTGGAGTCCCCTCCAGACAGAGAAGAGTGGAGATGCAGGCAAAAGCAGCCGTGTGCAGTGTAGCTTCAAAAGGCAGGGAGATAACTAGACAGGTCTGCCTCGCCAACAGGCAACAGTTTTTGCTGCCTAGAAAGGACGCTGGAAGGAGTCAGGAAAGCAGGGCGGCGAGTCAGCCAGGGCCAGTGGGCACGGAACAGAAAGGCTCCTATCAACATCACTATTACATTTTTATGTAATGATGTCTCAGGAAGAAAAATAATGTGTTTTAATAAAGTACTGATTGTTACTGACTTCGATTCTGAGGCGATGCTGAGCTGTCCTGCTATGGAAAGATAAAGGGGAGCATGTGTTTGTGTTCATTGTAGGGGGACCAGATGCAGCTGATATATCTGTGCATGCATTTATTCTATTTACACACACAGTGGTAACATCAATATGCAACCCAGTTAATGATTCTTATCATCTTATCTTGAGTTCCCAGGCTATGATGTCAGGAAAATTAAATCTTAAGAACACAAAAATCAACTGTGAGAAAGGAAACACATAGCTAACAGATTATTGAAAACAGCCTCAACAATATCAACTTTTATATTGAGTTTCTGCAGGTGAAATGGATCAGGGATAACTGATTTTAGAGTTCTAAGTCTGACTTGGAAACCCCACTTGGGACTGTCCATTGGGTAGCTTTTCTTGTGAAGTCAATTTAGAAATTTGGAATTCTAAAAAAAAAAAAAGAAAGAAAGAAAACAATAATAACAGACCATGGGAGAGCTGATTGTTACTGACTTAATGCCCAGCGAGATGGACACACTGAAGACTAAATCAGTGGCTTGGTGCCACTTTGCTCTAAATCTCATGTCTTTAACATAAATTAGGGGATGTAAATGTGGTTACACTACACAGTATATTTTATAGAAGCTTTAAGCTACCTAGACTTGCCTAGGATAATAGAATCCCAGCCCCTAAAACAGTGGTTCTCAACCTTGGCTGCACATTAGAATCACCTGGGAATCTTTTTAAAATTTTGATTTCTGGGCCTCATCCTCCGGCCTCATCCTCCGGAATGAGGCCCAGAAATCAGGATTTTAAAAAGATTCCCAGGTGATTCTAATGTGCAGCCAAGGTTGAGAACCACTGCCCTAAAGGATAGCGACATCCCAAATCTTAACATACTCCACCGCACTGGAAGCCACAACCATTTCTAAGAAGTTGTCTATGACTGTCCCACCAGGAGGTGATTGCTTCTAATAGAGAAAGAGGAGGGGAAAGGTTCGAGAATCAAGGACTATGTCATTGTAGATAAAGGCCATGGACAGAGCCAGCAAAGGCCTCTCTCTCAGACACCTGAATAGGACACTGGAACACACAGGAGAAAGTCAAGTATAGGAAGCAAGAAATATAAAGAGATGAACACAGATGGAAAAATTCTTCCTAGCCTAACTATGCTTAATAACAACGTTTCCCAGTGTATATAATGTATTATATGACCGAACAGTGTGATCCACCCCCATGGAATGACAGGGCCATTTCTATGGCTTATACAGCCATATTGTGGGTGCACACGATTTACATTTTTGAGTGATGATGGGTATTACTTGTCCCAGGAGGGTCTATCATATCTAATAGATATTTATGTGTATCAACCAACTTGCTTTACATAAATCAGGCCATTGGTGAGTTCTACATATTATCAGAAACCAGAAAGAGCTTTCTAAAGTGAAAACCTAAAATCTTTCAACAGCTACCATCACATATCAGAGATATGTCCTCCTTAGCCTACCATGTCAGATGCATCAGAACTTGGATCCTACCTACCTTTCCAGTCTCCCACTACTTGATGCTCCAGCAAAATCAAACTACTTTTGTTTCACCAACAGGACAAATGGAGTCTTTTATTCATGCTTCAGCACATAAAGTCCTTTCTCATAAATTCCTCTTATCCTTCCCCATCCTGCTAACATTTTCAGTCTTCAGTACTCAGTTCAGCAGCCTCTTTGCCCAGTAGCCCTCCTCACCACCAACTCTACCCCTTGTACCACCAGGCTGGAGGACCCGCCCTCTTTCTCACATAAGGTGAGAACCGTGTATGCAAATGATCTTGTTATTAATTTTCCTGTCAATAAACTATAACCTTCTTAAAGTGAAGAAATCTGTCCTTTTAAAAAAAATTCTACTGTCTGACAAAAATCTGGCTGTCAATAAATAAATATGTCACTGCATAAATATGCATCCGGTGAAACCTATGAATATGCAAGATAAACACATTGACAATGTTTTCTGAGTTTGTTTACATTCTTCCCATTCCCTAAGTCCGTGGTCAGTAAACCGCGGCTCGCGAGCCACATGCTGCTCTTTGGCCCCTTGAGTGTGGCTCTTCCACAAAATACCACGTGTGGGTGCGCACGTACAGTGTGATTGAAACTTCATGGCCCATGTGCAGAAGTCAGTATTCTGTGGAAAAGCCGGTATTTTGTGGAAGAGCCACATTCAAGGGGCCAAAGAGCCACATGTGGCTCGCGAGCCTCAGTTTGCTGACCACTGCCCTAAGTGATTCTGATGTGCAGCCTTCAACCTAATGTAACAGACACTAAGTAAAAACCAACTTCATTCCCCCAGGCCTGGACAGCACAGACCACCAATTGCAAGTAAAAATGTCTAAACCTTAAATCTTAGTCCAAAGTAAAGTTAGTGATTAATACAGCTTTGTCAATAATTTAGAAATGTGAAGCCTCCTAAAACAAAGTTGTCTGGCTTGAATCGTCTCTACATTCCCTATAGGTGGATCTAGCTCACTGAAAAATTAATCTCATTTTCACTTCTTTCAGCTTCAGTAGGACACAGCTGCATGATGTTCATCGCCACTGATGGAGAAGAGAAGCTTCGTCTTTAACTCCGTGTAAGCAGCTGCCAAGAGAAGTGGCCGTTGAGAGAGGTAGTCAGTTCATGGGTATCACCTGTGTCGTGAAAAACACCATCTGGTTTTTTGAAAGTTTAAACCGATGGAAAGAACATATGAAATAAGTATCTAGCTTATGGGTGAAGAGTTTTGCAGCAGGGTAATGGAGTGCAGCATCAAGGTGATACATTTCAAACACTGCCTTCCTGGGACACAGGGATTCGCAGAACAAACGGGAGAAAGGAAATTATGACCAATGGCTGGAATGGATTTGTAACACAGGAAAGCCACACAAGCATTCTCTATTCTTATCTAGGAGAATAAGACTTTGGGGAAAAGAAAAAAAAAAGCACCAAACCACAGTTTTTATCTGTATATGAACGTGCACTGCAAAATCGGGCCATGCTGGAAAATCATGATGTTTGGGGAATTATTCTCAAGAGGAAAAGCAAAGTGGCTTATAAACTATTAACCTAATGCTGTGTACATGTGTGTATGTGCGGCCTTTTTCTCTGCCCTTCCACAATATCTCACCTTTCTTTCTTATTTTCAAATTATAAATGTCTCCCTTTCTTCCCATTCTGTTTGATTCAAGAGCTTCGTAGTTAACTGCTAACAAAAGCCCTTATATTATGCTCCAGAGAAATTCTCTCATCTCCTGTATGTTGGAAGATGGCATATGATCAGTTCAACAGAATTGCTAGCAAGGGAAAGCACAGTATCTACAAACTGCAAAGCCATTCTCTTAGACCAGTGGTTCTCAACCTTCTGGCCCTTTAAATACAGTTCCTCATGTTGTGACCCAACCATAAAATTATTTCTGTTGCTACTTCATAACTGTCATGTTGCTACTGTTATGAATCGTAATGTAAATATCTGATATGCAGTATGGTCTTAGGCGACCCCTGTGAAAGGGTCGTTCGACCACCAAAGGGGTCGTGACCCACAGGTTGAGAACCGCTGTCCCAGACTCATCAAGGCTCGACTTCTTCATACAGTGGTTCTCAATCTTCACTGCACATTAGAATAACCTGGGAATCTTTTTAAAGTCCTGATTTCTGGGCCTCATCCTCTGGAAATTCTGTTTCTTTGTTATGGGGTGGGACCACAACATCAGTAACATAGAAAAGTCACAAAGCTGGAACACCCAGCTCACTAGTGACAGAGCCAGGCCTTAAAGATAGGTAGTGTGGATTTGTAGTGCTGATTTCACCTCTAAATATACTATGTTAAACTTCTACAAGAGTTTCTTGATTAGGTAATGTATGGACTTATAGACACTTGGAAAATTTCTAGCTTTCTCTGATATAAAATTCAATAATAAAAAATGAACAACCCATTAAAAATGAGCAAAAGACTTGAACAGATGTGCTCAAAAATATTCAAATGGCCAATAGGAATATTAAGAGATGCTCAAAATTATTAGACATTAGAGATATGCAAACAACAATGAGAAAAGCTCCAAACATACTACAATGGCAAAAATTTAAAAGTCGCACAATACCATGTTCCGGAGCAGATGTGAAATAACTGGAACTCTCACGCTCCTGGTAGGCAAGTGAAACAGTATAATCCTGTTGGAAAACAGTGTTAAAAAATAAACTGAGTCACATTAAAAGTTTAAGTTTGAGCAAACATCAATCCCAAGTGGGCAGCACCAAATGAGAAGTAGTTAGAAGCACTCAGCTGACAGGAGTCTGGGGATAAACGTTTATAGATGAATGGCAAAGTAAGGAAATCACTGATTGGCCGTAGCTTAAAGCCTAGTTGGTCATTTGTGATTGGTTGTCCTTAGGTTTCGATTTTGTAACCTTGAGGCATTTACAGCATTAGAGCCACCTCTAATAGCCTCCTTGTTTAATTAATGTAACAATTGTTAATCATTTGCTTAGAAAATTAAACATGTATTCATCACATGACTCAGCAATCCTACTCCTAGAAATTTACTCAAGAGAAATGAAAATGAATGTTTGCACACAGACTTGTACATGAATGTTCATGGCACTTTATTCATAACAGCCCCAAACTAAGAACAGCCCAAATGCCCGTCAACTGGTGAACAGCAAAACATATAATAAAGAATAAAAAGGAATAACCTGTTGATACACATAATAGCAAGAATGTGTCCCAAAAGCATTGTGTAGAATAAATAAAGCGTGACAGAGTACACCCTGTATGACTTATTTTTTATAAAAATGTAGAAGAGGCGAAGCTAAGACCTGGTAATAATAATTAGATCCACTCAAAAAATGGCATGGGAATGCCTACAAAGGAGGTACAAGGGACATTTTGGGATAATGGAAATATTATATATCTTGAATAGGGTGCTAGTAACATGGGTGTATTCATTTGTCAAAAGCCATCCAACTGTGCTCTTACAATATGTGTATTTTATTGTGTGTAAATTATCCTATATAATAAAATCCTAATATGCAAATCAACTGAACAGCAGAACGAGCATCGGAACGACTGGTCGCTATGATGTGCACTGACCACCAGGGGGCAGACACTCCCTGAGAGGAAGGCAACTGACCAGCAGCAGCAACTGGGGGGGGGGGGGGAGGGTTGGCTGGCCTGTGAGTGCCCCTCCAGTCACCTCCCATAAACCAGCAGTCGGACATACCCCAAGGGCACAGGCCAGGCTGAGGGACTGACCTCCCATACACAAATTTTGTGCACTGGGCCTCTAGTGCTTCAATAAAGTAATTAAAAGTTAGAGAGAGAGAGAGAGAGAAACTACAAGTAGATATAATTTTACACAAATAGACCCCAGGTTGATTTTCATGTATGTACTAGAGGCCCAGTGCACATAATTCATGCACTGGGGCGGGGGGGGGGGAGGGTGTCCCTCAGCCTGGCCTGCACCCTCTTGCAGTCTGGAACCTCTCGGGGGATGTCCGCCTGCTGGTGGATCGGGCTTAAGCTGACACTCAGACATCCCTCTCACAGTCTGGGGCTTTCACAGTCCAGGACCCCTCGCTCCTTACCGCCCGCCTGCCATGGAGGTGGGAGAGGCTCCCGCCATTGTCACTGTGTTCACCAGCTGTGAGCCCTGCTTCTGGTTGAGCAGGAGGGGAGGCAATAGTGCAGTTCAACCAGAAGCCAGGCTCACTGCTTCTTAGCACTGGCCCCGCCCCCCACCCACTGGTTGTTTCAGAAGGTCATTCCGGCAGGTCATTCGCTGTCTGGCCTAATTAGCATATTACCTCTTTATTATATAGGATATTGAAACTCTTTGGTCCTTTTGTCTGGGGCCCTTGGTTATTCTCTAGTGCTTTGGAAAAGCAGTTTCTCATTCTGAGAGTGAACTGGGGAAAGGCATTCTAATTGATTTGATCAACAAACCTAAACCTGCCTCTATTTAAAGAGAAACCAATTTGAACACTCTATAACTGCATGCAGATCCTGCTTTGCTTGACGGGGTCTGCCTAGCAATGCCATAATACATAACTGTTTCCAATGAGATTGTGGTTACTGAGGCAGAGCAGACACATTTGCTATGCTTATTTGCATCAACCAATAGTCAGACTGGCCTTGGTGCTCAAAGCTATTTGTGGAAGGCTCTGTGGTCTACTGAGCTGATGAAATGACATGGTTCTCTGTATACATAGAGATAACTTTCTGATAACTATGATCACTAACTAATGTTGTTACAGAGAAATTTAGATAAGCAGTCTCACTCTGATTAGAAGGAATTTATCATCTAAAATAGATAATACTGGCATGGCTCAATATGTGGAGGATTTGAAAAAGACAGAATAGAAATACTAGCCAATACACAAAATGATATATTTCAATTCTCTATGTATGTAAATTTTTATAGGTATATTTGAGAGTTAGTGAATGTGGGAAAAGTCATGGGAAACCCCCCCAAAATTTACTAAAAAATGTTTAATTTTATTATACCTTTATTTATTGAGTAAAAACAAATGAAAGCATAAAAACTGAAATTAATATAGACTATTCATAAAATTTTTTTAAAAAATGAAATTAACATCAGATATCTAGGAGACATCTCACAAATTAGAACAAAGCTGGCTGAAAAAAATGTTGGGGAAAAACATCAACTTGAACACTGAATCATGATCTTACAAATAACTGGCTCTCACCCTCTGCACACATATAGGAGAGACCTGGGGTTCACATTGGGGATGTAATGGAGGCCACATGTATGATCTTTGATTTCAGAGTGCCCACTGGCATCATGGGGGTAGTTAGGCAGCATGTCAAACCCAGAACAAAGGAGGTCACCATCTCAAAAGGTTACTTCCCCAAAACATATTTCCACATCATTCAAAAGATCCCCTCAGATTAGTTCTTTTCATATTACCTCAACATACCATGTATGTTAAGATTTTGGGAATGGATGCCCGGCAATGAAGGTTTCATTCTGAGTTGGAACTGTTGATTTTTGGATCTCATCTGCTGCTATACTTTGACTTCACCTCCTTCAAGCCATTCTGACTCCTCTAGGATCTCTCAAACATTCCAAGCATGATCCTATCTCTTGCCAAATGAAATATGCTTTCTCCCAAGTCTCAGGATTTAATCCCCGACTTCCTTCTGATTTCATTCAAGTGTCATTTTTACAAACCTCTTAACTTCCAGACATCTTCTTAGCTCCTCCCTGCTTGACACTTCTATTGGTCCTCATCACCATCTCTCATTTCTAAAATGTAAACTCCGTGAGGATAAAAGTAATTATTTTCCTTATTGCTAGTATCCTAACACCTAGAATTGCATCACTTATATCATAGGCACTCCATAATTATATGCAGAATAAATATTTCCACCAGTGTGACCTGAAAATCTGTGGGTTTCTATAACACAATGGTTCTCAGTGGTGGCTGCACGTGTGCACCCCCTGAGCTTGCTGTGGCCCGAACCCTGACCAAATACATTTGCATCTGTGTGTGGGGCCCTGGTACATGGGTGTGGTTTAAAAGCATCTCAGTGTATTATATGTGCAGCCAAGCTGGAGAAGCACTGAATGACCAGTAATATTGACTATGGTAAAAAATCTAAAGTTAAAAAAATGCTCAAGCTCTAGCCAGTTTGGCTAGAGCGTCGGCCTGCCGACTGAAGGGTTCAGGGTTCGATTGTCAGTCAGAGCACAGGCCCACCTTGCAGGCTCAATCCCCAGTAGGGAGCATGCAAGAGGCAGCCAATCAATGATTCTCTCTCATCATTGATGTTTCTAACTCTCTCTCTCCTCTCCCTTCCTCTCTGAAATCAATAAAAATATATATTTTTAAAATGTTTTTAAATGTTCAATCCTTGAAGTCAATAGCTTTCCTACTGCTTATGAAGTAGCATTTTGTTTTTAACCATGTTCACCTGGGTATCCACCAGAATCATAAAAGGGCTATTTTAGACTTTTTATTTAAATAGAGGCTTCACTCTTTTAGAAGTTAGTGTGATAAAGCTATGCCACTACAAATGTGCTGGTAAGAACCTGTGGATTTCTGAGTCAATGACTGTGGCTGTCCAGAGCTGGGTGGGAATGTTGTCTTGACACTCTATACCAGGGGTGGGCAAACTTTTTGACTCGAGGGCCACAATGGGTTCTTAAATTGGACCGGAGGGCCAGAACAAAAGCATGGATGGAGTGTTTGTGTGAACTAATATAAATTCAAAGTAAACATCATTACATAAAAGGGTACGGTCTTTTTTTTTTTTTTTTTTTTAGTTTTATTAATTTCAAACAGGCCGTATCCGGCCCGCGGGCCATAGTTTGCCCACGGCTGCTCTATACTGACTGAGAAACAGGAATGGAGTGAGGCAGGACAGGAACAGCGAGAAGGTGATTCCCACTCTCAACCTCCTGAGCAATACTCTGCCCAGAAAACCAGTAGCTCTTGCCAACTTTTTAAATAAACTGGGCAGCATGGGTTGAACTATTATCTATATCTACACTAATAAAAGAGAAAGATGCAAATTGACCATACCTTCACAACACCTACCAGCCAATCAGGAGTGAGTATGCAAATTAAACCAACAAAGATGGCAGGTTAATTTGCATATGCCAGCACCGAGTGGATGGGGGCGGGATGCTTGTGTCATCACTATGGCAACAACGCAGGCATTCCATACTGCCCCAGCTGCTCCAGGCCTCTGGACAGCGTGGGAAGGCGGAAAGGCGGCTCCAGCCAGAGTGAAGGTGGTGCCGGCAGCCAGGGGAAGGCAGGCCCATTCTTGCACGAATCTTCATGCATCGGGCCTCTAGTATGTGTGTGTGTGTGTGTGTGTGTGTGTGTGTGTGTATATATATATATATATATATATATATATATATATATATATAATAGATAAATATGCTAATTAACCAGGATGCCATAATGGGTCAACTAGACAGGAGGAGGTTACGCATGCAGTGTCAGAGGTTGGGCAGCAGGGGTCTTCGGGCACCTGCGCTGGGGGAGGGCCTGATAAGCAGTGGCCGTGGCTGCTTCAAGGGCTGGAGAGGGAGTGGGCAGCACCACGCAATTTCAAGTCGCACGCTGGGCTCCTAGTTATACAATATTTAAAATTAGGTGCATTAACATTTATCCCACCATCCTCCTCATTATGGAAGAAAATATAAAGACATCCAGTCCCCCACTGGCATCCCCATAAGACACACCCAGAAGGAGCTGACCACAATCATTATTTTCACAGTGTTTTTGTGTGTGTTTTTTTCCACTTTCTGGGTCTCAATCTTTTTGTAATATTTAGCTGTATACTGTGTCTCTTGCAAAGGAAAGTAGCCTCTGGAAGTCAATGAAGAAAAAAACTAAATAAACCAACCATCTTACACATCTGAACTGTGAGAATCTTTCCATTGAGAGGTGCTTTTTAAAAAGCAATACCCAAATTCAAGGAGATTGATCAACACTTCTCAACCTAAGATGATCTCTTTAGATTTCTAGCACCATTTAGAAGATTAAGATAGTTTTGATGACAATATTTCAGATGCTGTTATCTTTATAGTGTTTATGTTTCAAAGTACTTTTGATCCTCATTGGTTTTACTTTTCTGAAAATGTATTTACATGATACACATATTTATAACCCTTCCTTTTCCAACAATATATAGATAAATATTGAGCTTTGACTGTATTTTTTCATTTATTTTATTCATTTAACTTTCTGTTTATCCTTTTACTAACTTTTAAAGCATTGCTATAATTTAGCACTTCAGCTATTCTTATTTTCCAATTGTCTGTTCCTCTCCTCCTCCTTTATCTGTAACTTTTATTCTTAATAACTGGCTTCCCCATGCTCATTGTCTTTCCTAAATCTTAGATAACATCCTACTCACCACATCTTTTCATTAAACAGGTTTGGTTTTTCCCACCCCTAGGAAGCTAGGCAATGATCATGGCATTACTGTTTGTCTCAGTTATCTTCCCCACAGCTTTTTAAAAATATTTTAATCCCTACAGTTATCCATTTCTAACTTGTGAATAAAGAGTTTCCAGGACATTTCTTGCATAATGCTCATCCACTTTTCTTTTTTAGAATCTATGTTTTTTGCATCTCACCTCATTTTAATGTATGGGTTTATGCAAATGAATTTACCGGATAAATACAACAATTTCAGGAAAGAAATACCGCAGAAGAGGGTAATAGTATGTCTTCTCTAATAATTTAAACCCAGAACAGTAACTATGAAGAAGTTCCTCAATGACTACATCTCACTCTATTTCCTCCAGAGGCCATTTTTGGGGGAGTCTGCTTATTAATTTTATTCCAATGTTTCATAGGGTAATAAATGTATTATTGAAACTCTAGCCAAGTTTTCTCTCTTGTAAATCAATTCAAAGGAACCATATGCCCAGCTGACAGTGAGCCATGTGAAGCTATTACATAAGTAAATAGATCTTTGACATTTATTTCGGTCCATTCAATAAAAATGGTTACAAGTGCCTGCTATGGGTTGGAAGTAAGCACTAAAAAGTCCAAGATGAATGAGGCATGGCCTCTCTTCTCAAGGAAGAGATAATACAGAGGAACCTCATGCAAACAAATGATTATAATGTAACCTGATTTGTCTATTGGCATATGAGGGAGCAGGTCAGAGCCTGAGGCATAAGAGGGAAATCAGAGAACAGTCAAAAGGCGTAAAAAAGAAAGTCAGCAGAGGTGAAATCAGAATTTTTCTTCTTAATTTACTTTCTTTTTTGAATTTTTCTTTTTAATTATTTTTACATTGTTACTGAAAAAGCTATATGTGCATATGATGCAAAACATAACAATAAATCAATAGCACAGAGGGCTCTGTGGAGAAGAGTGTCTCTCCTGCCTCAGACTCCTGACCCCTAGGCTCTCTCTATCCAGAAGCAAAATTTGTTGCTGTTTTCATAACAAGCAGCATTGAAAGCATGAGTTCTAGAGCCAGCCTGCCCGGATGAGCAACCTATTCCTGCTGCTTATTACTTAGCTGGTCTTACTTAGGTTGAATCTCAGTTTCTGGTATAACAGTTAATAATGTGGATTTTTTTCAATAGATGGAATTACACATATGTGGATATATACGCAATTTGATATGTATGCTATTTTTTTGTATTGACAGCAAGCTTCAAAACTTCATATGTCAAATTTGCTGAAGGTATTAACATCATAGATATTTTTACGCTTAAAAATGTTGAATTTTGTGCCAAAAAAAGGATTTGCGGGAAGTTTTAATTCATTACTTTATTTTGAAGAAAAGTGCTGCTGAAAGTTATCGTATACTTCAGGAAGTTTATGGTGAACATGCTCCATCTCAAGATACTTGTGAATGCTGGTTTAAATGCTTTGAAAGTGATGATTTGGTTGTGAAAGACAAAGAACGTCCAGGTCAACTGAAAAAGTTTGAAGACCAACAATTACAAGCATTACTGGATGAAGATGCATGTCAAACCCAAAAATAACTTGCAGGAAGATTAAACGTTGCTCAGCAAACAATTTCTGATCATTTACAAGCAATGGGTAAGATTTTAAAGAAAGGAAAATGGGTGCCACATCAACTGAATGAAAGACAAATGGAAAACCGAAAAGTCGTCAGTAAAATGTTGCTTCAATGGCACAAAAGAAAGTCTTTTTGCATCGAATTGTCACTGGCGATGAAAAGTGGATTTAATTTGAGAATCCCAAATGCACAAAATCATGAGTTGATCCAGGTCAACTATCAACATCGACTGCAAGGCCAAATCGCTTCAGAAAGAAGACAATACTCTGCGTTTGGTGGGATCAGGAAGGTGTGGTATATTATGAGCTCCTAAAACCAGGTGGAACTGTTAATACTGATCTTTACCAACAACAAATAATCAATTTGAACCGTGCTTTGATTGTAAAATGACCAGAAAGTGCCAGAAGACATGGCAAAGTAATTTTGCTTCAAGATGACACACCATCACACACTTCAAAGCCAGTTAAGGACACGTTAAAAGATCTTGCCTGGGAAGTATTAACCCACCTGCTGTATTCACCAGACCTTGTTCCTTCAGATTACCACTTGTTCCGATTGGTGGCACACACACTTTCTGAGCAGCACTTCAAAACATACAAAGAAGTGGAAAATTGGGTCACTGAATGGTTTGCCTCAAAACAAGAAAAGTTCTATTGGGATGGTATCCATAGATTACCTGAAAGATGGGGGAAATGTGTAGCTAGCAATGGACATTACTTTGAATAAAATACTTTTGATGTTTCTCTTGAAATTATTGTGTTTGCTTTGATTACAGAATCTGCATTATTAACCAGTACACCTAGTAGCTAATGATCACACCTCCTAACAAGTCAACCATTCATTCATTGTAACCAGTCTCCTAAAAGAATGCGTAGTCCTTGCTTTGCTTTGTCATTTAATGGCTTGTGTTATACATACCTACAATTCAACTCATATAGAGGCATCTGCTTGTTTAGTTTTCCTTTCAATTTCTTTTCACATCGTTTTTTTTTCTCCTCCAAAATAACCACCAATAGTTTGGGTTGATCTGTCTGCCCTTTTTTTCATATTTTCAATAGCTTAATTTCTCCTATTGTACAATTTATATTTTGTTTTATTAAAAATGCCCAGGCTTCTCTAGCTGATATTTCAATATTTTAAGTAGTCAAAGATCTTCTTTTGCTCTTGCCAGAGTGTCATCACTGAGAAGTTGCAACCAGGCTCAGACTACATATCAATACTCTGGGGGGGTTTTCCAATCTACATTTTGCTTAAATTTGATATGTATGTACTTTTAATACACATGTAGTAAGGGGCAAAATAAGCAGCCTTTACTTCTATCCTTTTTTAACCTGCATATTAATTAAGTGTAGAATTCTGGTCACAGAACATTACTACTAATCCTATATAATAAAAGCCCAGCAACCAAATGGCAGAATGACTGGAATGACCAGAACAACTGTGCCCCCTCACTCCAGCCGGCCCTGCCCCCAATCGGCCCCCATCAGGACAGGCCAACTGGACCCCACCAGTGCATGAATTCATGCACTGGGCCTCTAGTAGTTATAATAAATACTAGAGGCCCAATGCACAAAAAATTCATGCAAGAGTAGGCCTTCCTTCCCCCAGCTGCCAGAACTGGCTTCCCTCCAGCACCTGGGACCCTGGACCCGGGATTCCCTCCTCTGGCCATAGGCAGGTACCCAGCACCTGGGCTGGCTTCCCCTAGGCCACCCATAGGCACCCAGATCCAGGCTGGCTTCCCTCCAGCCACCAGCAGGCACCTGGGACCCAGGCTTCCCTCACAGCCCCATCTTCATCTGGAAGGTTGTCCAGAAGGACAACCAGAAGGATGTCTGGTCTAATTAGCATATTATACTTTTACTAGAGGCCCAGTGCACAAAAATTTGTGCACTCGGCGGGGGGGTCCGTTAGCCCAACCTGTGCCCTCTTGCAGTCTGGGATGCCTTGGGGGATGACTACCTGCTGGTTTAGGCCGGTTCCCCAGGGGATTGGGACTAAGCTTTTAATCAGACATCCCTCTGGCAGCCCGGCAGCCCTTGGAGGATGTCCACTTGCCAGCAGGGAGCAGACCTAAGCTGCTGTCGGACATCCTTAGCGCTGCTGAGGAGGCAGGAGAGGGTCCCACCACCACTGCTGTACTGGCAGCCATCAGCCTGGCTTGTGGCTGAGCAGAGCTCCCCCCTGTGAGAGCGCCCTGACCACCAGAGGGCAGCTCCTGCATTGAGCGTCTGCCTCCTGGTGGTCAGTGTGTGTCATAGTGACCAGTCATTCCCAGTCTTTCTGCTGTTAGTGTCAGTTTGCATATTACCCTTTTACTATATAGGATAGAGGCCTGGTACATGGGTGGGGGCTGGATGGTTTGCCCTGAAGGGTGTCCCGGATCAGGGTAGGTGTCCCGCTTGGGTTCCTGACCAGCCTGGGTGAAGGACTGATGGCTGTTTGCAGCTTGTCACACCCCCTTCATGGTGGGGGTCCCCACTGGGGTGTCTGGCCAGCCCAGATGAGGGGATGATGGCTGTTTTCAGGCTGGCCACACCCCTTTTAGGGTGGGGGTCCCCACTGGGGTGCCTGGCCAGTCTGAGTGAGGGGCTGAGGGCCTTTTTCAGGTTGGCCGGCAACTGAATCTCCCAGCCTCTCCTTTTTATTGCTTTTTTTAAATTCTTGGATTTATTTACCTTCTATAATTGAAACTGCTGCTGTCACTGGAGCTGAGAGCTGACTCCAGCTCTGTGGCCATCGCCTGCTGAAAGCAGGTATCTGGGGTTTGTTTAGCTTCTATAATTGAAACTTTGTTGCTTTCGGAGATCAGAGCTGGGCCACGACAGGCAGGGAACCTTGGCTTCCTCCATCACTGGAGCAAGCAAGCCTCCTGCTTGCTTCAGCTGCGTGGCTGCCGGCTGCCATCTTAGTTGGCAGTTAATTTGCTTATCACCCTGATTAGCCAATGGGAAGCGTAGCAAAGGTACGGTCAATTACCCTTTTTGTCTTTTATTAGATAGGATTGTTATAGATTAGTTCAGATCCAGACCTTTGGAAATCAGAAGTGGCACAAATAAGCATGGTTAGTGTTTTATATATAAAATAGGGTTCTCAGTGGATCTGAGGCTGAAATTAAAGATAAAAAGAAGCACACTGTTTTTTATGCATTTATTATTATTATTCAGGTTGTAAGGGGATGCCATCATTAAAGAAAGACACGGCCTTCATGAGCATAGGCCCAAAGGGGTAGACCCAATGTTGATAGCCCCACCCAATGGGGGGGAAAATAAAGTAGAATCTGGGTAGTGCTTCCATATTAACCCCTTACCCAGAAAATTGGGAAATAAAGACAAAGGGCTATGGCCATGAACTTTGTGACATCAGCATAAAAGCTCAGTTTTCTCACCAGAAAAAGGTAGACAATGATAGTACCTACCATAGAGGGCTACTGTGAAACTTGAAAGTGTTAAAGAAATCAGGCTTATGGAAAGATTCACTAAGTATTAGCTATAATCATAAGTGATTTGCAACAAAAGTTTCCAGTTTGTTCTTCATTCCCTCATTTCACACCCATCTTCCCTTCCTGACTGTAGGCCCTGACTTTAGGATGCTGACTCAGAAGAAACATGACTGTTTAGCCAGTTCCTACAGTCTATAAGGTCAAAGCCCTATTATAATAAATCCAGAGATGATTGATAGATAGATGATAGATAGATAGATAGATAGATAGATAGATAGATAGATAGATAGATAGATAGATAGATAGATAGATAGATAGATGATAGATGGTAGATAGATAGATAATAGATATTGATAGATAGATGATGGATAGATAGATAGAGGATAGATAGATAGATAGATAGATAGATAGATAGATAGATAGATAGAATTACTAGTGGTTCTACTTTCCTTAAATCCTAACTTTCTTCATGTCTTTTCATTTTGTATGTTATTCTCCATTTTATCAAAGTCAGCTAAGCTTCTTGTGGGCAGAAGGCTGCATATCCTATTGCTGACACCTATTATCATAAAGCTTGGCACATAAACTCTGGACCAATGCTTCCTATTGTTAACTGTCAGATGCTTTTTTTGGATACATTTTTATTTACACACTAGAGGCCCGGTGCATGAAATTTGTACACAGAGGTGGGGGGTGGGGTCCCTCAGCCCAGCCTGCACCCTCTCCAATCCAGGACCCTTCAGGGGATGTCCAACTGCTGGGTGGGATGGGGCCTAAACCAGCAGCCAGACATCTCTCTCACAATCCGATACTGCTGGCTCCTAACCCTTCTGCCTGCCTGCCTGATGCCCCTAACTGCTCTCCCCTGCCAGCCTGATCTCAGCCTAACTGCTCTGCCTCGGCCCCCACCACTGTGGCTTTGTCCAGAAGGATGTCCGGAAGATGTTTGGTCTATCCGGTCTAATTAGCATATTACCCTTTTATTAGTATAGATGCCAACCCCCAATAAGGTCCTCCAAACTTCTACAAAGTTTCACCCTTTAAAACATAGCAGTTGTAGTAGTAGTAATAATAATTTGTACTTGTATGGAATTCAATAAGTGCTAGACACTTACATGTATTAGCTAATGGAATCTTCACAGCAACCAGGCAGGCCAGCTCCCAAGTTTGTGCTCCTAACCACTGTGCTAGCCTGCCTTCCAATGGTGTGGTCTATTATAGATTCTGCACAGTGTAAAATAATACTAACCAAAATTCCCAGTGAATAAAACCTCTATTCATAGGGCTCATCTTTATGAGAAAAATGTGTGTCAGTCACAGTCCCAACAGGAACCAGTGGGCACACTCAAAATAGGATAATTGTTGAAGATATATTTACATAAAGACTATTTACAGAATTGAAAGTATGGGGGCATTATGAGAAACAGTGCTATAACTGTGCCTTAGTAGCAGCTGAATTATAATCACCCCCTGTATCTGTAGGGACTAGGGCAGGCCAGTTTCTGGAATCAAGAAGGGGGAACAATTGTGAAGGGAGCCACTGTGAGAGGTCAAGTGTCACATCCAGCTCACTGTGACCTTGAGGGAAGGAGCTAGAGGAAGAAATACCATGACTTCCCGTTCCCCTCTCCAATCTCCTCTTGGGGCTTCCATATTGGGAAGTCAGACAGGTGGCAGGTATCCATTGATGTGGCTGTGGAATCAGAGAGCAGGATGAAAAAGGGTAAGGATTAGGGATGTGAGACAGTGTCCTGGCACAAGTTCATTTTGAAATATGACCAAATGAAAAACATGTGCAGCATACATGCCCATCACCATCTTCTCTCCTGGGAGATGAAATATTTGCCTTTCAGAGAAAACAAATAAAAACCTATAAATTAGGTAACAATATAGATTCTCTCTCTGCCAGGCAATTAAGCTGACCATGTCTAATATATGTAAACTTAATTTTATAATTTTCCTTGATTATAAATGAATTTCTACATGATTTCCAAGTACCTACCACATGCTTAGGACTCAATTCTGTTCCAAGTTCATCCTGACAACAGTTGGCTTTTTCTACGGTTTAACTGTGTCTTTCAAAGCAAATCTCCAGGTTGTCATGTCACACAGAAGAAAGAAAGCATTTCCTCTTCCCCACCATGCCGCAGCACTTTGCTTTCTGGTATTGGACACATGCCATGCATTTTGCATTAGCTCTGTGGCAAACGTCTAGTGCTACAATCCAAGCACCAGTGCTCATTAGCCTTTTCAGGAGCTTGGAGATGAGAGTTGGAAAAGTACAGCTTGGAGAAATCATTCTCAGTGAGTAAGTAGCAATTTGCCAAGCAGACAAAAAAGCTGAGGAAGAAGGAAGTGGGAACCCAGAGAAAGTTGTCTGAGTTAATGAACCAAAGTCTGAGCCCATGACAGCAAAGGGGGAAAAAATAAGGCAAAGAACTCCCGACACAGAACTTGCTACAAAGAATAAAAGGGAGAGGGTGGGTAGGGCTCTGTGAGCTGTGTCCTGTAAGTTCACTGCTGCTTAGCGCCTATGTTGAAAGAGAAAGAGCCAAGTGACTGGGGAGTGAACCAGGACCATTCTGACAGATGAACGGAGGGAAGATCATCAGGGGCCGTGTCATGTGGCAGGAGGGCCAGGCACCCAGCGCAAAAGCCAAAGTGTCTGCCCAACCTGGGCAGAAATGCCTCCAATTAGAAAGATATGACACAACTAATGCCGCCCATACCTGCTCTATCCCCACCCTCACCCAACACACATCCACAGAATTATGAATGCCCCAGGCACAGACTCCTGGTCCCCTCTGGCTTTACTTACCCATTCTGTGCTTGCGCAGCATTAAAAAAAGTTATATTTAGCCCAAGCTGAATACCACAGAATATTGTGTGGATGATTGAACAATCAAGCCCACTGAGTGTCTCTTTATCTGGCATGATAGAGCCTGAGGAAGAATTAAGGACAGTCTTGCCACTGGTCCACTACAGTTCTGGTCACCAAATTCAACATGTGTGTGTTTTTTCTCCACACCACCAACCAATTCTCAGACACCAGCTGGGTGTCCTACAATTCAACTACAGTCTGACACGATCCCACATGTTAAAGGCTTGGTTCTACAAAACTGCTTCCTTTCACTTTAGACACAGGTGGTAAGTAAAGGTTGTCACCTGTGTTTCTGACCAACGCACTATAGATCTGGAGGCTCCAATGGTCCCTATGTTGGGTTTGATTCATTTTCTGAAGTGACTCACAGAACTCAGAGAAACATTTACTCAATAGATCGCCCATCTATTACAAAAGGAGGAACAGCCAGATGGAAGAAATACATAATGCAATTTACTACACCACTCTCCCCAAAACTCTACAAGTTCCCCAGTTTGGAAGCTCTCCAAATCCCCATGTGTGTGTGTGTGTGTGTGTGTGTGTGTGTGTGTGTGTGTGTGTGTTTACGGAGACTTCATTACATAGGCATGATTAATAAAATCATTTGCTATTGATGATTGAACTCAATATCCACCTCCTCAAGGGGGATGGCACTAAACTTCCAACCTTCCACTCACAAGGTTGGTTCCCTAGGCAGCAAGTTTGCATCTTTAGGAGCTTAGTTACCTCATTAACATAACAAAAGAAAACTCCAAAGGTTTTAGGAGCTCTGTGCCAGGAACTGGAATGGAACAATGGCAAATATATATTTCTTGTTATACATCACAATATCATATCCACAAAAGCAAGAAATGGCATCTTAATCATAGAGGGCTGTAGACATACTAGAAACTTGTCTTCTTCATCATTGGAGTTTTCTCTATTGAAAGAATATATAGTTCTAATGTTTGTCCAATCTGTTTAAAGTTGATATAAGCAGTAAACCAAATGAGTCTGTCAGTATGAAAAGCCCTTGTAACAGTGAGAAATTGTAATCCACCCTACCACCCTTTTTGACTTTTTTATGTAAATTCTGACCCTAACATGTAGCTTTTAGGTAAACAGCATCCTATATAATAAAAGCCCAGAGACCAAAATGGCAGAACGACCAGAACAACTAGAGACCAGAATGACCGCAGCCCCTCGCCCCAGCCGACCCCACCCCCAAGCAGGGACCCCCACCCCAATCCGGTGCCCCCATCAGGGCAGGCTTGCAAGCCCCCACCGGTGTACCAGGCCTCTATCCTATATAATAAAAGGATAATATGCAAACTGACCCTGACAGCAGAATGACCAGAACGACTGCTGGATCAGTCACTATGAGGTACACTGACCACCTCGTGGCCCCTTTCCCCAGCTGGCAGGCTCCAATCGCCTGATGGTGAACAGGGAACTGGGGTGGGTGGCAGCAGGGGCCAAGGCCAGCTGTGGGTAGCCGGGGAAGATAGCCCTGATTGCAGGCCAGGCCTAGGGACCATACCCACGCATGATTTCATGCGCTGGGCCTCTAGTGTTTACATAAGAATCCTAGGAACTGGTCACCTGACCTGGCAGACTTAGGACAGAGGGCCTTGCTCACAGCTAACCACTCACTTTGTCATCACTGCTAATCTCATTTTCAGTCCATTGTTCCGTGCTCGCTGCTCTTCTGTGCCTGCTACTCCTACCTTTGTGTCCACTGCTCAGTAATGAGTGCTATCAGAATGATGTGGGGGGGGGGTGCTCCACCGCCCAGCCCACCACGGCCAAGGTCCAGGCCATCACTGACAAGATGAATTTCCAGCTGGAGGAGAAGGAAAACAAGAAGTACCCCATTTTCAAGGCCACGGAGTTCAAGAGTCAGTTCGTCATGGAGACTAACTACTTTATAAAGGTTCAAGTTGAAATGATGACTTTGTACACATTCAAGTGTTTTAAATTCTCCCACATGAAAACAAGAATTCAGCCTTGCATGATTATCAGGCCAAGACCTAACATGATGAGCTGACCTATTTCTAGTTCCGGATTTTGAACTGAACCTTCGTCCATGTGTTTCTCTGTCATGTGTGGGAGTCATAAAAGAAGGACGTCTCTATACTGTGCCACTTTCAATGGAGGGGATATTCTACACCAATCTGGTGCCTCTGTTTCTGATTTTAATAGCGTGATTTTCCTCCCAATCAATGAGCTTAACTAAATTGCTTTCAAAGAGGGCTTAGGTGATCTCTAAATACATACATTTTTAAGTCTTTGCAAAAAAAGAAAAAGAATCCTAGGAACTAACTTCAAAAGGTACAGATACTGACCTTCAATCATCCCAGTTCCAGGAGATTTGCTGATCCTCAAATGTAGAACCAGATCAAGATGACAAAGATCAAGATGATGCACATCAGACCATCACTTGACCAGTTTCATGATCCTTATCAGAATGGACTGTGCTGGTCTGCACATGGAGAACTTTGAAATATCCTCCTCTTGATTTATTTGTTCTGCTTTCCCTCTTCTTTCTTATAAAAACCTCTTTCTCCACTGCGATGTTGAGATGGGTTCTGGACAAGAGTTCCCCATCTTCTCAGGTGACCGGCACTTGAATAAACCTCTTTCTTTTTTCTTACTGGTACCTGTCTTACAAGTTTGGCTTTTGTGGCAGCAGGCAGCTGAACCTCAGTTATGGTTACATTATGGAAATTGTGTAAAAGAATTGTGGAAGTGTTGCCTTACAGCTCTATCAATGAGAACCTTCATTAAGAAGATAGGTGTGTCCTTCCATTCCTCCTCCCAGGGGCAGGAAAAATAAGTGGGAGAAGCCTCTGGTACTTTGGTAAAGAGAACTTGTCAGGCTTCAAACATTATCTCCTCTATTTATTGGGATCCCAGGAAGAATGGGGTCAAGATTTAACATGCAAACATTTCATCAGTCCTGGAAAACACTGTAAAGTACTTGTTTTCATCATCTTGTCCTTGATACCTTCCATTAGGAATTTCTGTTACATTATTATATCCCTGCCTTATCTAGGGCCACACCACATTCTGAAAATTTCTCCAAATTACCAAAAATTTCCTGATCCAAGTGCCATTCCTAAGAGCCTTTCTTTCTGATAAAAAATCTGATAAATAAATTTTGTGGAATGAAGTTGAAATATATACATTTAAACTCAGAATGGCTAAATATCTAAATTTTTTTCAAAAACAAACTTTATTCTGAAATGACCATTACTATCTTTGGTGGCTTCATATTGTGTCATGTTAGTTAAGTGGACATTGTGTTTGCCAGTAGACTTTGCCTATGTGGTTCTGGATTATGGTTGGTCACAAGAGAAATATTCATAAGAGTTAGAAGATAGAGGTGACATAGGAGCAAGGTTTACACTTAAAATATCAGCTACTAGTGCCATCACTGATCTGTAGCTCACCTTGTTGGTAGGAGACAAGCCAGGCCTCAGCTCTTCCAACTCCTGCGATGTAGGCTCTTCTGACTTTTCAAGCCCTAGGCTGGATGTGTGTGTGTATTTTTATGGTGAAGGTACCAGTGTTACCAAACTAGAGGGGTTTGTTTGCTTGCACATATCAAAGCCCAATAAGACTCAAACAGAAGTTTGCAACAAAGAAAGTAAAGATTTATTTAAGAAAATGACACCAAGCCTATATACACGGGTAATTTAGCATCTAAGGCCTGGCTCCCCCATAGCCTCTAGGACAGTGGTTCTCAACCTTCTGGCCCTTTAAATACAGTTCCTCATGTTGTGATCCAACCATAAAATTATTTTCATTGATACTTCATAACTGTAATGTTGCTACTGTTATGAATAGTAATGTAAGTATCTGATATGCAGGATGGTCTTAGGCGACCCCTGAGAAAGGGTCGTACAACCGCCAAAGGGATCGCAACCCACAGGTTGAGAACTGCTGCTCTAGGGGCTAGATTATTTAGGGGGAAATCATTTGTCATGGTGATTGAGGATGCTGAGGTCATGGGCTCCACTGATTGGTTGGGGCCAGGGTAGGGAGTAGTTGATCATTGCATCAGGTCCTGATGTCAGCAATGCTTCATTCTGTCTAGTTTCCTGAAGGTAGGTTTCTTCCAGTTTTATGAGCCTGGGACTAAAACACAACTGAGGTCAACATGTTATCTTTAGTTTGACTGAACCTCTGTTCCTTGGATCAACAGATCTGAGACTTTATTCTTAAGACAGCTTGACACTGACTAGAACCTAAAGTTCTAAGGCCTTAATGATTACAGGAATGGAAGGGCAGTGTGTGCAAAAGTGTAAGGATCTGATTAAAAGGAAGCAAGTAAATCATGGTGCTATTAGACTGGACAAAACTAACTTTAATGAAGGAAAGCATCCTATTAAAGAAATGAAGTTCCTGTGCATCTGCACCAGAATCTCCGGTCACCACATCGTGAGGACTGGAGGTAGTGACCTTCAGATGTAAGTTCCACTTTGTCCTCATGGGTTCTAGTTGATCCTTGAAGACGGTAGTTCGTCCTTGCTCTTCCCAACTTCATGTTCTGATCTTCTCCATTGCCAGCCCAGCTGATGCAGAGTTCCTTCAGGCCCAGCACCTGGCTTAAACTGCTCCCATAATTGCACAGGACTTGATCGAACCCTGACTGATGCACTGAAACACACTTAGATTTGGCAATTAAAGGTATCCTGTTTCCTTCCAGTTTAAAAATAGACTCTGGGAGAATACTCATTAAAATGTCCCCTTAAAGTGACTCCTGAATGCAAGGATCAGGTAATGTACCCACACTGACATCTTGTCGGTATGACCTTCTTTTTATTAGTGGAGAAAAGAATAGTTCCACTTCATTATATTCTTCTCCTTCTCCTCTTATATTCTATAACTTCTATGAAAACTCTATTATCTGAGTCAGCCAGGCCTGGTTCTTGTTAGAAGAAGGATGCTGTTGTAATTTAGAAAAACCTCTTCTCTCTCAATAAAGCCTTGCTCTTGAAGACACTGTCTCTTTGGAACCTATAAAATGCCAATTTGAAGCTAGAGTTGAACAATGATCTCTTTGTTCTAGGCTTCCCTGAAACAAATAATTATTCCTGAATTGATGTTATTTAGGTACTAGAGACAATTTCAAATAAAAATATATGAATGTAATATCTCAATATTATTTTTGCATTATGTCGTCCAATATTTTAATTGTTATATGCAATCCTATATAATAAAAGGCTGATATGCAAATCGACAGAACAGCAGAACAACTGGTAGCTATGACCTGCACTGACCACCAGGGGACAGACGCTCAATGCAGGAGTTGCCCCCTGGTGGTCAGTGCGTTCCCACAGGGGGAGCACCACTCAGCCAGAAGCCAGGCTCACAGCTGGCGAGCACAGCTGAGGTGGCAGGAGCCTCTCCAGCCTCCGCAGCAGTTGGACATCCCCTGAGGGCTCAGGCTGGGCTGAGACATACCCCGCAGTGCACATATTTCATGCACTGGGCCTCTAGTAGGTTATAAAGATAATAGGTAGAAGTGAAATAACGAATTCTTATATGCATGGATACTTAAAATTGAAAAGGACCGCAAGGTTGGGTGGTTGACCATACATGTTTCTGACAGGAATCACATTTAGCTGTTTGTGAGTGAGATTAGAAATGCAAGAGGCTATGAAAAGTTGAAAGTGTATTTTTTTTCTTTCAGATTACAAACAAAAGGAAGTCAGTGGTCCAGGCTGATAAGGCCATCAAGGACTGAGGCTGTTTCTGCCTTTCTGCTCCACCATACCACGTATGTTTCTTTCACCCTTAAGCTCATGCCATCACCCTAAAAACAGCTGGAGCTACAGCCAATACATCTGCATTCCAGGCATGAAGCCAGGAAAGAGGAAGGGCAAAAAGACTTTGCCAGAAGTTCCATCCAATGATTGGTCTTTATACCCCGTTGCTTCTTATCTGCAAGGGAAACAGGGTAATATAATTTCTCATCTGAAACAATAATTCCAGATCCCATAAATAAGATGGAAGAGGAGAATAGATAAACCTTGAGCTGCCATTACTATACCATACCTCTACCAAATTGTCACCCAGTTTCTGGCTGATCATCTCCATTGACAAGGAAATCTGCCACAACCAAGAGCAAACCAATCCAATAGTAGGCTGACTTTTTCCTATGTCCACCTGAAATCTGCCTTCATGGTATTTCTACTAAACCACTAGCTCTGCCTTATGCCATTGATGAGAACAAAGAGTGTTTCTCTTCAGCACTTGCACTTCAAATTCCTGAAGACAAATGCATTTCCCCCAAACTTCCCCTTGTTTTTCCTGTTATTTTGTTTCATTGTATTTGTTCTATCAGACTTTGTTTGAACTCGTCTGGATTAATTCTGTTCTGGATTCACGTCCCTTTGCAAATGTTCCTCTTAAGGCAGGGATCTTAAGATTCAACATGATATTCCAGGTATTGTCCCAGATCTAAGAAAGTGATTGAAGTGACCACTTTATTCTTAGTCTGTCAGCACATTGAGTGAATATATAACTAGTCTTTATGAAAACAATGGTGTTAATCCAGAGAGTTTATAAGAAATTGTGATATGTTAGTGCTGTCTTTGCATTTTTAACATAAATTGTGCCACGAGGTCATTAATTCTACCGAAATGCAGAGCGAGTGGTAAACACACAGGCATGTACAAGTGAACAACAGGCCTCAGCTACAGCACAGTTACATTGCTGGGAACATAAACCCATGGCTTAGAACAGTGGTTCTCAACCTGTGGGTCGCGACCCCCGTGGGGTTGAACGGCCCTTTCACAGGGGTCGCCTAAGACCATCAGAAAACCCATATATAATTACATATTGTTTTTGTGATTAATCACTATGCTTTAATTATGTTCAATTTGTAACAATGAAAATGCATCCTGCATATCAGATATTTACATTACGATTCATAACAGTAGCAAAATTACAGTTATGAAGTAGCAATGAAAATAATTTTATGGTTGGGGGTCACCACAACATGAGGAACTATATTAAAGGGTCGCGACATTAGGAAAGTTGAGAACCACTGGCTTAGACTGAGAATAACATAAATAATAAGGTGAGAAAAGACTCTCAGAGTATGTTTAAGTCTAACTCTGACCTTCTGTCAGTGTGGACCAGACCCTCTTTTTGTCATATGCTGCCTGGAGTTTGAGCTGGTTTTCATCTACGTGGGAACAGCACTTGGGAGAAACTAAGTGCCTTTGGCTTCAATGACTGAATGAGAATTTGGAGAGAAAGGATCCCCAGATGCAGAAGAAAGCACACATGCAGCTCAGCTGTAACTGCTGGAAAGCTGGGCTTGCTGAGCACCAGGGATGCTGATAATAGATTCCCACCTTAACCACGGTGTGGAACCTACCAATCATTAGGTCCCACTCAGAAGGCAAAGTGGGATAATATGTTTTACCACATGGCTGCCATTGATCATCACCTTTCCAGAGAAACCTGGCCAAATTCAAATTCAAGTCACCAGCAAGAACAGCAACTTCATCCATTTCAGGTTGTCCACATTACAGAGAAAGTGGGGTGTTCATCAAACCACTCAGAGGCCAACCAAGCCACAAACCCATGTGTTCAAGGTGTCCATATATTTAGCTCAGATGCTCTGAAGACATCTGAGTATGCCTGTCAAAGAAATCTACCTGTTAAAGCTATGATGCCTAATATGAGTTATCATTGATGTTCCTGATAGATTAATTCACATTATACTCAAGTAATTTCTTTCTTGAATTGAACCCAAACTAGTCATTCAGTGCAAGCAATATGAGCAACTTTTGTGTACTAGAATCTACACTAACCACTTGAAGTATAAAACTAAATGACATGGTTCCTATCAAGAAATTTACAACCTAGTGGCAGAAAATAAAATTTAAGTATGATCATTTTATTTCAATTTTAAGTCAGCAATCTAGTTTAAGTACAAGCAAAATGCGTATGTTTGGAGGGGGCAGAATGTATTGGCAACAAAGCTAGATGCAGCCAGTTTCTGCCACAGAAGGTTGGATAAAGGAGCTTAAGCAATGTCATCAGGACTGTAGCAGTGTTTTGGATCCGTTTTCCTCTTTTTTGCCTTTATTTGAGGGCATGATATCTTCTCAAGATGCTAGAATGGTCTCTTCACAGATCCAGGTAATATGGATCTTAGAACCCTCAGCCTTTCAAGGAGAAATGCTTCTTTACAAAGGACTCCAACTAATGTCCCAGAAGAGGGTTGTCACTAACCAGCTTAGTTCACATGCTCTGAACACCTTCCACACATGGGAAGGTTTGGGAGAGATGGCTTCATCTGTACTACATGGTCTAAGAGAAGAGTCCCTAAAGGAGAAGAGCTAAACCAGGAGAAGAAATCACAGAGACCAAGGCAAGAGAGAATCTTTACACATTCAATCACATGGAGTAAGAGTTATGCTGGATCAAAACACAATATTACAAGGAAAAACTAGAGTACAGAGAATATGATCCCTGGAATCACTGAGGCTGAATTCATGCTAGCAGTGCTGTGACTTTAAGAATATTACTTCAACTCTAAGTTTCCGTTTTCTCTGCTATAAAATGAAGATAATAATCCTATTTGAATTACAGAGTGGGTTGACATTTAAATTAGGCATTCTACATAAAATGCTTAGCTCATAGCTTACACAGAATAAGTGCTCAATAAGTTTATATCATCAGTATCATTGTCATTATCATCATCATCGTTATGGTTCTTATTTTAATAGAGACGAAGAGACTAATGGCAGGGGAAGGGGAAGTCAGAAAAAGGGGGGGAGGGGATGGGATAAGCTTAACATTTTGTGTTGATTAGAATTGGTATAAGAATTAATGGATTGAGGCTGGAGTAAACTTGGTATTAGAATTATGGGACACTCTAACTCTCTGCATGTGTTGTACTTTGATAACTTAGAGAACAGGGAGGCGCTCCCAGTACAAAGGGATGCATTAGAAAAGGCTTCAGTACCTTGCCATGAGGCCAAAGGCTGGGGCCTGTGGCCTAGTGGCTGCTGGTACAAGGTGGTACCCTCACCCCACTATCCATTTCTCACTCTATAATCTGCATGTCTTGGTTCTACAGTGAGGAGCTGCATTCTGCATGTCATAATAAACAATCCGCCACTCACCTCTACCTACCTACACACTATCATTGGCACTAAACGTAGTGGTCACTGTTGGACACCCTTTACCTATTCCATGTGTCCCTCATCAGTTTTGGTGACTTTTTTCTTCCTACTTCCAACATCTCTGACTCTTCAGAGCACCGCCCTTGCTACTAAAGCTGTTCTGCCCTCTGCTACCGAGAGCAGGAATCTTCTAGGGCCGCCTTTACACAAGGGGTAACCACAGTCCCCAGTCTCCTGCAGGGGTCAGGCTGGAGCCACCCTTCCCAGGTGCCTGTAGTCACACCTTGCTTGACTCCAGTCTCAAAAGAATAAATAAAATAATTATAAAAATAAATAAATAAAAGGTATGTAGCTATTCAAAATAAGAATTTGAAAAGGCATTGTACTGAAAAGTGAGCAGCTTTAGGCAACACTGCTCTACTCAGATTATGTTCATGTAAAAATATTGTATATTTTAGTGAAAAAAAACCTACTGATGTCCTATTTTCCTAGTGTAAGAAATTTGTTAATGGTGTCTTGAAAATGAAACTGAGCATCAGGCAATTGTTACATCTGGTGTGGCAGCCATCATGGTGCCAGAAATATTAAACCTAACAAGCAGCCCGGCTAAAGCTGTGCTCTATGACACAACTTGAACTTCCAAGTGGAGCATCTGTCCTATCCACTGCAGTGCTGGGCAGGATAAACCTGTTATTTATAACATGATGGGGAAAGGACATAGCATGCGTACATACACACACACACACACACACACACACACACACACACACACACTCAATTGGCTATTTTTATGAGAACTCTAAGGTTTTCTTTAGACTCTGGTGAACTCTTGGTGGTGAATAACAAAATCAAACAGGCCTCACCTAAAAACAGTTTATTGCTTTTAATGAAAAAGTGTTCAAACTAAGTCATATCAAATCTGTGTCTTGCTAACTCTCAGTTCTTTCTTTAGCATTAACTTCTTTTTCAGAAAACCTCTCTCCAGGTGTTAAAGACTGACACAAGCCAATCAAGGCATAGAGTCTTCCACCTCAGCAACCCTATCAGAAAACCACCTCCTTCCTGAAGGTTCAAGCTGAAGCCCAGGCCAGCATTCCCTGGGTGAAGACCCTATGCCCTTGCCCTAACCAGTCACAGGCCTGTGGTTGGCCAGGCTGGGGTCATGAGTCTTTTCTAGAGAAAAGGGGAAAGCAAAATTAGTCTTGAAAATGTAGGAGTTTTTCCAAAATAACAAACATGACTCTGTTAGCAGATTAAGGAATACAGGACATACCAAATGATCAGATGTGCACTACAACAAGGTAATAGAAGCTAAAATGAAAAATAAAGCCCTCGTTCTTCTAACCCAAAATGCTTATGATGCATCACAGATCAAAATTCTGTAATTCTTTTAGCCATTGAGAGAGAGAGAGAGAGAGAGAGAGAGAGAGAAGCAGAAACAGACAAAGAGAGAGGATGTTTTATCAGTGAAAGTTTGAGAAAAAATGTTCTTTCCTCAACCATTAAGCCTAGATTTAATTCTGTATAAGGAATGAAAAAAGGGGTTTCTCATTCCAATGTGAATGTATTCTGGTGAATCTTGATGAGTAGGAGGAGAGATATTAAAATTGTAAAATCCAAAATTTTAGATTCAACCCAGTTGTGTCACTCAACCTGTTTCTATTTGATACTTGGCTAAGCTGATGATCTGTGTTTGTGCAGTAGCACATAAGCAGTCACAGGTTGGGAATACTGGCTAGGTTTAGAATACTGTCAATCAACAAATAGGTTCTTAATGTTCGCTGTGGGGCAGGCGCTATGCTGAATGCTCTGGGAGATGCTATAAATTTTTTAAACATGATTTTTAGCTTTAAGGGCCTTACCATTAAGCTGCATAAATAAAACTAACATGCATGAAACCAAACTAGATCATATTTAAGAATGGCAAAACCTAAGTCTAAATATATTCCCAATGCTATGGAAACTCAGGGCAGAGTTTGGTACATTGTTATAACGTGGGAGTGAAGGATCCACCACTTTCTGCACATACAAACTTAATCATGAGAGAGTAAATAAATAAGGAAGACTAAATTATTAAATTCTGACCAGATTTTTAGCACTTTGTTTTATAGTTGTTTATAAGAAATGCATAAACAAACATTTCTTTTTATTTTTAATTGACTTTTAGAGAGAGAGAAAGGGAGAGGGAGGAAGAAAGGGAAACATCGGTGTGTGAGCACAAGCTGGATCGGCTGCCTCCTGTATGCCCACTACCAGGGATTGAGCCCACAGCGAGGGTGTGTGCCAGAATCAAACTGGCAACCTTTCAGTGAATGGAACGATGCTCAACCAACTGAGCCACGCCGACCAGGCCAACAAACCTTATTTTGTTTTTAGACTATTTCTTCTGTGAGACTTGAACCTTTCAAAACATTTCATGCAAGATAAAATGATGCTCAATGAATCAAGAATAAAAGAAAATAAACAAACAATACACAAAAAGAAACCTCATGGACATAGACAACAGCGCTGTGATTGTAGGTGTGGGGGAGGCGGAGGAGAGTATGGGAGTGATGGAGGAGAGTTGACTTGGGATGCTGAAGACACAATACAGTGTACAGATGATGTGTTGTGGAATTGTGCACCTGAAACCTGTATAATTTTGTTAACCAGTAATAAATTTAATAAAAAGGTGACAAAAGATAAGAGAAAATCTCAAGCAGATTGGAGAGATTATGCACACATCAAAAAAATAGTATCTCTATCAAATCACTAATTTTCACTTTTAAAAAATCCAATCTTCTGCAATACCTGGCATAAGCAAAGGTTTGTTGCATAGAAACTAAGACAGAGTCTCTCTGTAAGAATTCACAGCATTTATTAGAATTTGGTGTGTGTTTCCTATATGGCACCTCATGTCTTGGCTCAAGTACGGATTTGTCTGAGCTGTTCCCAGGCCAGGCAGTGTGCCTGGTCTCTGGAGCTGCGGAGGCCCTAACTCAGCGGTTCTCAACCTGCGGGTCGCGACCCCTTTGGGGATCGAACGACCCTTTCACAGGGGTCGCCTAAGACCATCGGAAAACACATATATAATTACATATTATTTTTGTGATTAATCAATATGTTTTAATTATGTTCAATTTGTAACAATGAAATTGGGGGTCACCACAACATGAGGAACTGTATTAAAGAGTCAAGGCATTAGGAAGATTGAGAACCACTGCCCTAACCTGTTACTGATCCGTGTACTCCACTGGTGTTCTCTCCGGGGAGTGGTGGGCTGGAAATCCAGTGGGATGGAAATAATGTGCGATGCTTGGAAAGGTAATTTTCTAACCTAGCAAAGCTACAATGCTGTTTTAAAGATAGCAATTGTGAAAAATCACCATAATAACTACGTTTTACCCTTAACTAGCTTTCTATCTGATTGCTGAAGGTGGAAAGGACTTTTAGAAGGTGCTTGCAAATATATTGTAGTTTTAATAAACTTATTCTGTAAAATATTTTTAATTAAATACTTTCAAATGTTTATTTTTTATTTTTTCTTTGTTACAGGTTAACCAAAAAAATATGACTCAGCATTTAAAAAAAATTTAACCTTTGTTGAATCTTTTAAAAAGTCCTTTTTTAATTTATTATATCAATTATAAATAAGGGTTGTTCAAGGTTAAAACAATTTTATGATGATGGAAATCAAATTCTTTCTATTGTTTAATATAGAGCCTAATATCATACAGTACAATGGCTTGCATTTACTTCTATTTAAAGCAACACTAAGTGACTAGTAATATCATATGATTAATATTTTCTTATGAAGAGTAGAAAACCTACAATTTTATATACTTAGGACTTAAGTATGGGTTACAAACTACAAATGTTCTCTGTTGAAAGTCAGATGATAGTAATACAATAAATATTTCTAATTCTTAGTTTAAAGATGCACATTAGTTTTTAATCCAATCTCTTGCCCACAGAATCGATATGGTTTCATTTTTCTTTAATAAGCAGTTTCTTTATGAAATCCTATCATTATTTGAGTGTTCTGCTGTACTCTGGTAAACAGATATTTAAGCTTTGAGTATTACTTAGCCTGTCCTGCTGCCTTCCCACACCTGCTATTCATGGTTTCTTTATAAAAAATCTGTAAAGAAATGCTCCTGTTGGATTTACAAATGCCCGCATCTAACACTCAGGTGACGGAATGAAGTTGGCTCTTTGTATAATACTAATAGCTCTAACTTTCCTTTTTTTACTAGTAGTTTTCAAATATTTTCTAACATAATAGATTTAAATTGGGCAATAACCAAATGGTCCAATACCAAACTTATTTTCACAATTCAGTGGCAAAAGAGCAATCTGGGAAAAAAAAATTTGAGAAGACCATGTATAAATTATTTACCATTTACTTTTTAAAACAGGGGCCAGAATACTATGGTCTATAGGCCAAATTGGCTCACCAACTGCTTTTGTATAGAAAGTTTTTATTTTAACATAGCCATATTCATTTGTTTACATATTGTCTGCGGTGGCTTTTGTGCTACATCGAAGTTGAGGAATGGCGATAGACACCACATGGCTTGCAAAGCTTAACTCATTTACTATCCAGCCCTTTATAAAAAAAAAAAAAACAATTTTTTCTTTTAAAAAAAATATAGCAGGATATACATTGTTCGTATATGAATAGCAGTGTTATGAACTTAAAAGTAACTGATAAGTTCTACAAGATTTATCTTAGTAGCTTGTTGCAAGGTAGTTCACAGCCAGTCCATTGCCAAGGGACTCACATAATAGAAGCAAAGTATAGGAACATAGAAATTTAGTCATGTGAGCAGCAGAGCAAATATATTTTTAAATGTTATTTAGTAAATATATAGCATATACGCTGAACGATTAACTACATGTGAAAAAATGGTGATGATATAATGGTAATTTATAATTACAAAGTAAAACAGCCATTGAAAATCATCACTGAGGCAAGGCAAACTGATGATGTCCCATGAATTCTGAGAGGTCCTCCCACTTTCTGCACATATGTCTGTGCCCAGAAACTGCAACAAGGCTTTGGGCAAAGTCCTGAATGCTGGGCCTCTATAAATACTAACAATGCAGTAGCTTTAAATTGGGAGGAATTGCTGGTAGCTCTCACTAACATTCTGGGTTGGTTACCGGTAGGTCATCTGTGAAAGCAGAAGTCTTACGAATTGTGAGTCACCTGCCTCTAAAGATCCAAAAGGGACTTGTCCAAGGTCCCCAGTTGGTAAGTGGTGTACCAACCCTTCAATCAAGGCAGTTTGACTTATTGGCCCTGAGCAGCTATTGACTGCGCTCAGCAGCCTATTTGAGGAAGGACTTCATTAGATCATCCATAGGATGAAGAAGGAAGGGACTGCTACTCCACACTCCTCTGTGATTCCCAGTCAGTTCCTGTCCATTAAGCCAAGGACTAAATAGAGCAAAGAGTCCAAGACCCGGAATTCATCAAACCAACAATTGCAGTGTATTTTTTGTACATGTTTCTTTGTAGTGTGAACTCGAAAAAATATAAAATCTCTACAAGTCCAGAATGTAAAAGCTGTAAGGATGGTTGATCCCGCGCCAGTATCTTCCAGATGAGTCATCTACCATGGGAAAAATAAACAGTGCTCCCCTCAACCATCCCTCTCCCGACTCAAGACTCCCTGCTCCTGCTATCAGCGGCATACCTTTCCGGTGCCTAGGTCGATCCGTGAATCAGGAGCCGTACTAGCTCTGGGTTTCAGCCCCGCCATCACACCCTCCCATTGACCATTGTCTTCTTCTCCCCATCTCATTAAATTCAGAGTGCTCCCAAAAAATCCAATAAGCCTCAGTTTCTAAGGGTCTTGCAACAACTCAGCTACCATCTTCTCCTTTGATTTGGGACACTGTGGACTTTATATTTTATCTGCCTACTGAAATGATACATATTCTTGGATTCGTTTTCCTCTCAGCTCTCTGGCTAGAAGAGAATTTCTAAATGGGCATGCTTTTTGCTCATTTGTTTCAGTTCGTCTATGAAATGGACTCTTATTCTTAAATCCTTTGGTTGATGCTCCCATACAAAGGGGGTCTTCGTCTTGCACGTTCTCTAATGAAGGCTCCCTGGAAGGGACTGCATGCAGACACTGTCTTCAAGTGAAGTGCTGCAGATGGAAGGAGGGCACATGGGGAGGAGGGAAATGAGAAGCTGGATCACACTGTTTACTTCATTAGTATTTTGTATAAAGATTATGGTTCAGTGGGTTGAAAATATTGCATACATCTATTTTCCTAAATGGTGAATAAATGCAAAGCCTGTGCTTACACTAACTTCAATTTTGAAGATCTGATTTGAAAGCCTTCGATGCACACATGGCTGCCTGTGCTTGCCCTGCCCCGGATTAAATACGTAAAGCAGTAGCTTGTGTGTGAGAGGCACAAGGTAGGGAGCGTAACGCTGGCCTCACAGGCAGGAAACCAGAGCTGTAAACCAGGCCTGCACCCGCTGGCTTAGGGACTCTCGGCAAGTCACTTGTCTCAGCCTGGACTCAGGATCTTTAAAATGAGAGCATCGAGCAAAAAGGATCACCATGGACTCTTTCCAGGGCTGACATTATATGTATCCGCAAATTATCCAAAGTTTCTGTCCTGAAAAAAAAAATTTCAACTGGACCAAGACAAAACCACACAGTACCTGTTGGTAATAGTCCCAGAATTACTGAAATGACCCCAGAGAGTCTGAGGAGGTAATGGAGCTGGTTTCAGGCTAGTGCAAGTCCATTTAAAGTCACTGAGTAGGTTAGTATGATTGAGCGATCACCTTGGGAGCAGAGGCAGCCAATTAACTGAGAAGGGAAATCACTTTTGCTCAAAGCTTGTATTTCAGAAGTCAGAAAATTATTTTAGTAACATGATCACCTGGTTTCCTACTATAATCTTAAGAATCTCAGTGCATTCTTAAGTCTGTCTCTATTCTCTCAGTCCCCCACTAGTGGAGGGGTATGAAGCACAGCTGGCACAGATGAGGTGACTGGTCAAACCAGTAAATAGCAAACACTCCATGAATAAATGTTGATGGCTGACTAATGCCATCACTTTAGAATTTTTGCTACAATTATTAAAATTTCATCAGCAGCTTTCAGATTTCATTCTTATTGTTTGGCTATGAGATGTCCATAAGCTTCCGTGATATTTTCCTATTGTTAAAGAATTGGGTTACTGAAAGTTTACATGTTTACATATCCATGTGTTCAAAAACATACTGTGTTATTGAAGTGTGTCAGCCTATTGTGTCTGATGAGACAAGCAGGAAAGTCTCTATTTTCCAGCAGGGTACCATACACATGTCATCAAATGACAGCAATGTTATCAGCATTATAATAAAGACATACAAGATGCTGAGAAATCACTGGAGAGGATGCATCTGATTCTTCTTGGTGTAGGCAAGGTGGGCTTCACAGAGGAGGTGACACTTGAGTATTAGAGGAGGACAAATATTCTACACAGAGAGAATAGCACTGACAGAGAGGCAAAGTGGGAGCTACAGTACGTAAGGCACCTAGAGAGGTGGACTGCACTTAGCATCACCAGAGCCCTGGACAGCCGTGAGAGATTAGCCTGGGCAGAACGAGTCCCATTCACGAAGGGGCTTAGAGCCTGTGCTAAAGAATTTGGACACCATCTACCAAAAGGAAAAAAAAATACATAAGTCAATATGCAATTTAGACAGGATGTGGAGGGGAAATGTAGAAAACAGATTGTGAGACAGAAGGCTTGAAGGTACTGCAATCCCTCCTTATATCCAAAGCTTCCCAATCCACGGATTCAACCAACAGCAGATGGAAATTATTTCTACTTTACGTTTTAAGTTTATTTAATAGAGAGAGTGGAAAGAAGAAAGAGAGAGAGAGAAACATCGATTTGTTGTTTCACTTATTTATGCATTCATTGGTTAATTCTTGTATGTGCCCTGACTGGGGATCGAACCTGAAACCTTCGCATATTGAGACGGTGCTCTAACCAACTGAGCTACCCAACCATGGCTGGAAAATATTTGTAAAATAAAATGTTATGTTGTTGCTGGCACATCCTATGTAATTAGTCCTATGATGGTTGTGTCTGTGCTGAAAAACTACAAACCTTATTATTTTTTTATCATTATTTCCTAAACAATACAGTATAAAATCTATTTACATAACTTTACATTGTTAGGTATTAAAAGTAATCTATAGATGATTTAAAATATGAGAGAATGTATATAGGTTATATGCAAATATGCTACCATTTTATATAAGGAACTTGAGCATCTTAGAATTGTGTACTCACAGGAGTTCCTGGAACCAATTCCCCAATGGACATCGAGAGACAACTATACTTTATTTTATGCGTATTTCTCTTCATGTTTCCATGCCTGTCTCTTTCACTCTTTCTGCCTGAATAAAAATTACAGACACAGGATGGACTGAAGCCCATATTTGTATGGATTATACTCCTATAAGAATCTTTCTAGGCTCTTCATTGAAAAGGGTGGCCTGGGGGTTAACCACCGCTACATGGATCAAAGCCCAGCTGCAAAGCGGGAAGCAAGGGAACATGCTGCATTTTGCCCCTTGGAACTGGGATTCAGAAATAAAGAGAATAAATAAGAATCAACCAGTTGAAAAGGAATAAACTGTAACTGTTTCACACCTTCAACCAGCAACAGCTGCTCTTTCCTCCTCCCCCTATTGGCCACATGACTTTGGACATGATCCGTTTAATATTTTCTGTCTTTATTATAATAATATACTCTCATGTTTGATTGTAAAAGTAGCCTTTTCTGAGTTAGAGATTTACCTTTGGTCTGTATGGTATAGAGTTCTGAACATAGGAATATGTTCCTTTGTAATGACATTTTTTATTATGGTAAAATATACATAATGTAAAATTTACCATTTTAATTATGTTTAAGAGGACAGATCAGTGGCATTAAGTACATTCATTAATATTATTGTGCAACCATCACCACATTCCATCCCCAGAACTTTTCATCTTCCTAAACTGTAACTCTCCTCTCCTTCAACCACCATTCTATTTTCTGTCTCTAAGAATTTAACTGCTCTAGGTGTCTTATATCAGTGAGAACATATGATTTTTTCCTTTTTGTGCCTAGCTTATTTCACTCAGAATAATGTGTTCAAGGCTCATCCATGATGTAGCATGTGTTAGAATTTCATTCCTTTTAACACTGAATAATTTTCTATTATTCGTGCTCCCAAGATAGCCACATTTGGTTATCCATTCATTAGTTGATGAAAACTCGGGCTATTTACACCTTTTAGCTACTGTGAAAATTGGTGTAAATTACTATTCAAGTCTCTGCTTTCTGTTCTTCAATGCTTACTAATTTGCTGAAATTGAATTTTTGGGTCATGTGGTAATTCAATGTTTAATTTTTTGAGGAACCATCTTATTATTTTTCATGGTGGATATACCAGTTGACATTCCAACCAATGCCTAAGGGTTCTAATTTCTCTACATCCTCTTCAACACTTGTTATTTCTGTGTATGCATTTGCCTTTTAACAGCCATTCTGATGGGTGTGAAGTGTTATCTCATTGTGATTTTGAGTTAAATTTTCATAGTAATTGAGAATGTTCTGCATTTTTTGTGTACTTACTGGCCATCTGCATATCTGTTTTTTTGAGAAATGTTTATGCAAGTACTTTGCCTATTTTCAAATTAGGTTGTTTGGGGGATTTTTGTTAAATTGTAGATATTCTTGATATTAATTCTTATCAAATATGTGATTTTCAAATATTTTCTCCCATGCCTTTTTAATCTGTTGATAGTGTTCTTTGATGTGCAAAAGATCTTAATTTTTATAAAGTTCAAATTCTCTATTTTTTTCTTCTGTTGCTTGTGATTTTGTGTCATATTCAAGGTATCACTGCCAAGCCAACATCATGAATCATTCCCCTACATTTTCTTCTAAGAGTTTTATAGTTTTAACACTCACATATTGTTTTTTTTAGTCCAATTTAATTCTTTTGCATATAATTATCAGTTTTCCTAGTACCAATTATTGGAAAGACTCTCCTTTTCTCAATGAATGGTCTTGGCACCTTTTTGAAAATCTTAGATGGCATGTACTTTTAAATGACTCCTAACTTGAGGAAAATACAAGTGGAACAACAATATTGCCTTTGCTTAATTTATATACCCTCAGGAATGCAGAATACTATTGCGAGAAAGGGTAAAAGAGAGGATGGAATAATGAAAAGAACGCTATTTGGAAATGTTGTTTGTCAAAAGATGTAATGTGCTCCAATGGAAAGAGGGATAAAGTTCATATCAGAAGAACAATGTTGTTTGCCTCACACAGCCCCACCTCATTCTATTAATTATCAGTTTGTCCACAGGCGATGATTATTTTCTTGTGTCTCATTTTCCTGATCTCTAAAATGGGGTTGTTTATTATCCTATAGGATCAAATGGAGGTGTTTGTTACTAGATATTCTGAAAACATACACCACCCTCCATTGATATTATCATTGTTATTGATTCATTGGAGGTTTATATGACTTCTGTTATCTCTCATTATGCTTATTTCCTATTTATAAGTCAAAGACCATAATTCTACTCTCTAAGTACTATGTACAATGTAACTGCTTCTTAAATACCAAAATACCTCTTTCATATGTGACTTGAAACATGTCTACTGTCACTTAATTTCAACTACACTAACATTTATTGAGAATCTACACTAAATACAACATTAACTGGAAGAGATGAAAAGCTGAAAAAGTCAAAATATCACATGCAATACAATCTCTAAGAATAAAAAAAGTTGTTGCCTTGTTTATTATAGAAAAATACCTTCAATATCATCAAATTTTGTAAAAAAAATAATTATGTATATTCATAGTTAATGCATTTATAATTAATTATAATTTATTTCATACTTTTATACAGTTTGTTCATTTGGATATTTTTATATTCGTAGCTTTTAAAAAAAGGATATCTGCAAATAAAAACTAGCTGTTTGTTCCTTTTTCTGGTAAAGCATAAGGTAAAGTGATTCCTCTATTTTATATTAGAAATATGTGACTGTATTCTATAAACTTACATGACTTTTTAAAGTTTGAATTAATTACAAGGAAATTGTGAAAGGATAAAATTCCATTAATTAAGATAGTGAAGCTTAGGAAAGGAGCTAGTTTGGGGAAGAAAGAAGAACAATTCTGGAGTTATAGGTAAAATTCATATATTGAAACCCTAATTCCTCATACCTTAGAATGTAACTGTATTTGGAGACAGGAACTGTTTTTTTTCTCCTACTTAGAAAAGTTTATTGAAAGACAAAACTAAATTTTCCCTGAAGTCATCCTGTCATTTCATTATGATCCATATTAAAATTTAAATTAATACCCTATATTAAAAATGAAATTAACAAAATGCACCATATGAAACTTCATGCTGAGCAAAACCAAGTCCAAAAAAAAGTAACCATGTATCAATAGAATAGTTCCCACTGTATTTAAGAGGTTTTCTATGTAAATCATATTTTTAATGCAATTTTTAGAACCATATTTAAATATTTTGCAATTTGTTAACTGTAGGCATCCACATTTTTCTTCCACCACATTGTTAGAATGAACTTCCCTTAATCTCTCCTGCTTGGACATGTTTTCTGAAATAGATATTGGTTAAGCCCTTTCCCATAGTTTGGAGCAGAGGCTGGCGCCTGCAGAAGCAAGGTAAGACGAGTCCCCTTCACTTGACTGACCTCCACACTCTCCTACCTTGACTCCTTGACCCACTCATCCCCTCCCCTCTGCTTGACCAATTCTTCCGCCCACACCTTGACCCTACATTGCACACTTCCACCTTATATAAGAGAATCTAACCATGCCTTTGGGGCTGACACCAGCACACTGGTCTCAGCTGCTGTGAGAGAATGGAATAGAATTTCTTAAACTCTCACAACATCTCTTGGTCTGGCTCCTTTCTGGGAGGACCTAGCATGCATAATCTGTTCCTTTGATCAAGTTGACAACATTTGCCAGGGTCCACAGAATGCAGCAAAAAAAAATAGCCGTTATTTCTCCAGATTTGAGAAATCTGGTCCATCATTAGTATAGTTTCCTGAGATTTCTGCTCCACTGAAGTCAGAACCAGGATTTTCTTTCTGAAATCTCTCCAATGTAAGTTTTCTCTGCATTTGGTCTTGCACCCAAGGATCAGCTGCATATTCAGATTCTAGAAGTCCAATAATTTGCTGCATCTCTCTTTGTCTTTATAGAAATTTGTTCTATCCTCCAAAGTCCATGTTCCCTCATCAGCTATTGTGGAATCAAAGAGTTTGCCCTTGAAAATTTCATGGCCATTCACTGCCAGCACCACATGCCAGCTCTGCAGGTCGCACTGGATATGGTGGGTGTAAGTGCCTGGCAGCACCTGAACTTCAATGAACACCTCCTCCAAGATCTGGCATCACTGGCTCCACAGAGTCCTGCACAGAACCACCCCACTGCGCCCCTCAAATGGGGCCGACATACTTCAGGTGCCTCCTGGCTGCAGCTGCACTGTGGAGAGAGGTGCTTCTAAGAAGCAATTGAAGTTTAATGGAGTCATAAGGTGGGGCCCTAATCCAACCTGACTGGTGTCCTTATAAGAAGAGGAAGCGACACCAGAGCTGAACATGCACAAAGTAAAGGGCATGTGAAGACACAGCAAGAAGGTGGCTATCAACAAGTCAAGGAGAGAGGCCTGGGAAAAAACAAAACCTGCCACCACCTTGATCTTGAACTTTCAGCCTTCAGAACTGTAAGAAAATTCTATTGTGTAAGTCACCCACTCCATGGAAGTCTGTTTCAGCAGGCCTAGAAGACTAAGTCATCTTGATATATTAACTTTAGGAACTATTTACAGTCATTTAGAGGCTAAATGAATTTTGATGTTTCCCTATTTGTTCACTTGTTCACATGTGCTTGCCACCACATCCATGACATCCTGAGGAGAGGGTGCATGGATACAAAAGCTTCATCTTCTAAAGGTGTCTTTCTCATTAGATAACTCAGATTTTCTCTTTTCCTTTTGAATTATATGGCTTTGATTTCTTTTTTTAAGGTTTTATTAAATTGATTAGATTGACATTGGTAAACCTTGATTTCTTGATCCTCACATTGGTAATCACTTGGCTTTATCTTCACCAGGTATAGTTTTACAAGAGCATACATTTTCCCCATAGCATTCTTTCAGTTAGATTTCAGATAAAGTCTTAACACTGAATTCCAGGCATTAATCCAAACACTTGGTAAACTCATATGTCCCTGATTAAATGAAGGCTATTGTTGCTGGCCAGAGTGGCTCAGTTGGTGGAGCATCATCCCAGGCACTGAAAGGTTGCTGGTTCAATTCCCAGTCAGGACACATACCTAAGTTTCGAGTCCCATCCATGGTCAGGCATATATGAAAGGCAACCAATCAATGTGTTTCTCTCTCTTCTTTCTCTAAGCATGTCCTCAGGTGAGGATTAAAAAAAAGAAAGAGGGAGAGGCTATCGCTTGCCTATTGCATTCTTCAGTTATCTTCTGATAAACAAACACACACATACACACACTTGTTTCCTTTCTTCTCTGTCTTCTTCAGGCCAAATTTGAACTGACATTGGTATCAATATTTCTGGCCCTGCACAGGAGTATAAATTTTCTCAAAAATTGAATGATCAATATAGACAAAGGAGGCAGGAGAGGGTAGACAGTATTAATTTTCCACCAAAATAATTCAATTCTCCACCTCACTTAGCTGGTATAGACCTGGCTTGAAGAGTGGACCTGGATTTTAGCAGCCCTGTCAAGGCCATTTCTAGATATTAGAGCATTTGCTAACCAAGAAGTAATGGCTTCATCCCATGAGCCTCTTTGCAGTATTGCATTTCAGAGGATGCATAATTGCTTTGGTGAAATATTACAAAATGATTTCATACTGTGATTAAAATATTTTCACAACTGTCATCAAGGGAACAGTGGAAATAGATTTTTCAGTGTGATCAACTAGATAACCCTGAAGCTTAATGATGTGTTCCTGGCTTAGAGCAGGTTAGCATGAAATTTAATTTGCGGTAATCTGCCTCAGACCATTGGAGGACAAACTCACCTCTAGCTGGAATTTACCCAGCCTTCAGCACACAATAACTCAAGGGTGGCATGTCTCTAGAATGATGCCTCCCTGGGCAAGGAGGCAGGAAAGGTCATGTCTCCCCATAAGAAATCACTCACCACATCCTGTCAATTCTTTCTTTGTTATAACTCTCCCATTCACAACTGTCCTTTCCCAGTGCCATCACCCTACCTTTGTCACTTTAATTTGGATGAGGAAATAGAGTGACTATGGTTTATCTACCTCACTCCACAGTTGCACCTAGATTTCTTATTATCACCAGATGAATCTCCCTAAAGCATGTATTTTATCATGAGATATTCTACTAAAAAACATTCAGAGGCATCTTTAACCACGCATTGGAAAACAACTACCTTTGCTAGATTTAGCCTCAATGAGTCACGTTTATAACTCTTTTATTCTATCCTAAGTGTTTTACTCATAGTCTACCCAAAACACAAGGATTTTAACTGCTTTTATGGCCTTTCTCCTAGTCTCACACTTACCTTCAATGTCCTTTTATTACTACCCATTCTTGGAGACAGTTAAAATTATTCCTTAAAGCCTTTCTTATCCCAGCCTTGCCCTAAAGTAAATTTGTCCTGACCCTTACTGTGTAAATCCATTTTGTAAGTATTCAGATCACAAAGAGGCATTTCTTCTATCTGAAACCTTAGAAAATACAAATATTTTAAGAGATTGGTCTTTATAAACCTAGCAGAATACCAGGCATTTGTTATCTGGAGTGGGTAAAATACAGTAGGTGATGAATATAAAGGTTGCTGTGTTGAAGCCAGAGATTCAGTTAATGTTATTTAAATAAAATTTGAAATATTCCCTTGGTGGGAAATGCCAAGGGCCACTCTGCCACACTTCGTCTCCATGACAATTATTTAAGTGACCTGCCCACAAGAAAAAAATCTAGAGATTTTTGATTTGAAGATTCTCCATTGAAAGATGTTGGTTAAGAGAGAACCAAGATGGCAGCATAGGTAAACTCCAATACTCCCCGCCTCCACAGCAAAAGTACAACTAAAATACAGAACAACTATCATTCAGAACCACCTGAAATCTGGCTGAATGGAAGTCCTACAACTAGAGAAGTAAAAAAGAAAGGACATCAAGACTAGTAGGAGGGGTGGAGGCACAGAACGGGCTGGTTGTTTTTATAATTGGGAGGGGTATCTCCATTGCAGAGGCCTCCCATAGGAAGCAAAGGGTCCCAGACCCACACCAGACTCTCAGCCCAGGGTTCCAGAGCTGGGAAGAGAAGTCCTCATACTTTGGGCCATAAAAACCAGCAGGGATTATGGCTGTGACAGGGAGGCTGCTGGAGACCCAAACATTTCCTCTTAATGGGCCAGCACATGAAATTACTTGGACTCACTCCCTCTGGGCTCTAGTGCTGGGGCAGCAGACTCAGGGGGGAAGGAGAGAATTCAGGGGCATATGAGGAGGAACTGGATTATCTGGCATCAGAGCAAGAGCTTGGGGGCAGCTTTCTCCCAGATGGGGATGCTCATAAGGGGCATTGTTCCTATGCTGAAACCTCCCCTGTTCAGAGCTGACAGGCAGCCATATCTGAGTTTTCATCAGCCTGGCTCTCACTGTTTGCTCTGTCCTAGTGATTCCTTGAGTCCCCACCCCATCCAATTTGCAGCCCCACCCACCCAGGCTGTGTACAGGGGCTTTTCCATATAAATGACCTGTCTTGTCTCAGGCTTCACATTTTGCTAAAATCTCTTAAACAAGCAGTAGATGGTGCCAGCGTGCTCCAAACCTATCAATAAAAGGCCCAAGACCTGGCACTAGCACCAGCCTGCCTTGCTTCACAGCTGAGCCTCATCTGGGCACATCACAAGCCCAATAAAAGTAGCAGCCATCTGCCTATCACTCTGTAGCTCTTGCCAGGTGGCCCCAGGTAGTGGCTGATTTTGCACCTCCCAGGAGGCCCCAGAGCCAGTGTACCCAGTAGAAAGCTTCAGACCATACCAGATTACAACTCTATACCTCTACAAGCTACACACTCAAGGGGCAGACTTAGTGAGCACCAAAGCCCCACTGAAGCAAGTTCTGCTCCATAGGGTTGTCTCCTATACAGCATCTATTCCATTATAGTCACAGCTGGTCTTCACAGCCAATTGGCCTGGAGGTCAATTCCTCCCAGAGACACCAACAACAATCAAGGCTCAACTACAATAAGACTTTTCACACAGCTCACATAGGCGGGAGCACCCAGCTCAGGTGACTGGGGATGCTGAACCACAGACCCCTATAGGTCACCTACTACACAAAGCCACTCTACCATAGCAGCTCTACCTAATACATAGAAGCGAACACAGAAAGAAGCCAAAATGTGAAGACAAAAAAAAACATGTCACATATGAAAGAACAGATGAAATCTCCAGAAAAATAACTAAATGAAATGGAAGTAAGTGAACTACTAGATATAGTTCAAAACATAAGGTTATTCAATGTTCTTAATGAGAACTTCAAGGGACTTAGGGAAACTTTCAAGAACCTTAGTGAGAACATCAAAGACATGAAAAAGAACCTTTCAGAAATTAAGCATACACTAACTGAAATAAAGAATAATTAACAGGGATTCAACAGTAAAGTAGAGGATTCCAATAATCAAATCAATGATTTGGAATATGAAGAAGCAAAAAAAACCACCCAATCAGAATAGCAAAAAGAAAAATGAATCCAAAAATATGAAGATAGTGTAAGAACCTTGTGGGACAACTTCAAGCATACCAACATTTGCATTATGGTACCAGAAGGAGAAGAGAGACAGAAATATATTGAAAACCTATTTGAAGAAATGACAGAAAACTTCCCCTACTTGGTGAAAGAAATAGACTTACAAGTCCAGGAAGTGCAGAGTCCCAAACAAGAGGAACCCAAAGAGGCCCATACCAAGACACATCATAATTAAAATGCTATGTGTTAAAGACAAAGAGAGTATCTTAGAAGCAGCAAGAGAAAAGCAGTTAGTTACCTATAAGGGAGTGCCCATACAACTGTCAGCTGATTTCTCAACAGAAACTTTGCAAGCCAGAAAATAGTGGCAAGAAATATTCTACGTGATGAATAGCAAGGACCTACAACCAAGATTACTCTACCCAAAAAAGCTATCATTTAGAATACTCAGTGAAATATTTTCATTTTTGTTTGATTCTTAATATTTTCCCTAGCAAATTGGCAAAAATTTAAAAATATATATTCAAAATTAAAGTGAATTATGAAGGCTATATTTCTATATTTTATAGTTTAGAGTGTATCAACAATACAGCAATGTAACTATGATATAAAGAATATATTGGATAAAGAAGATGTGGCACATATATACTGTAGAATATTACTCAGCCATAAGAAAGGATGAAATACTGGCATTTGTAACAATGTGGATGGTCTTCAGGCAAAGGCTATTATTATGGGCCAAGGAAGACTTCTCAAAAATAGAACCTAGACTGGAGAAGAAAGTCAGATGGGTGGAGGATATTACAAGTAATAAAAAATGCCATTTGCCACAACATGGATGGATCTTGAGAATATTATGCTAAGCTAATGTCAGTCAGAAAAAGCTAAGAACCATATGATTTCATTCTCATGTGGGATATAAAACTGAAACTCACAGACACAAACAGCAGTATGGTGGCTAGCAGAGAGAAGGGGTGAAGGATAGTAAAGGGTGAATGGCACCAAATATATGGTGATAGAAGGTGATTTGACTTTGAGTGGTGGACACACAATGTAATATACAGATCATGTATCATAGAAATGTACACTTGAAACCTATATGACCCTACTAACCAATGTCACCCCAATAAATTTAATTTTTTCAAAAAATTCAAAGAATACAGATCAATGTGCCAATATTCTTGTCACAATAACTTCCATTTTGGGAAATCTATCCTTAGCTAGTTACTTGACATGTACAGAGAACAAAACTAAAAGAAAAAGTATATTATTTCATAATTATTTATACTGGCAATATTTTGGAATAACTTAAGTGTCCTACAATAGAAATATAGATGATAACCTTGGTACACCCACCTAATGAATATTATGTAGTGATATAAAATATATTTATAAATAATTTCTAATATGCAAATATTTGTACTTCAATGACAAATTAAAATACAGGATACAAATCATATAGAGAAATCACAATTACAATTATGTGATACAAATGAAAATCTATGCCAGGGAAACTAAGGCTAGAAACAAAACCACAAAAATATCAACAATGTTTAGATAGCTAGATGGTTGAACTACCAGCAAATAATTTTCTTTTTCTGACTTTTCTTTCTTTCCAAATTTATACGATAATTGTCATTCCTGTTCTTTAAAGAATGAGTACAGCCTTTCACACCTTACCTTGATTATCATATAATCAAGCAGCCTCCAAGAATACATCACCTTGGCAAACGAAAAGAGATCATTTTATCTAATCATTTCACTGGGGGGAAGGGGAGAGAGAATCCAAATAAAGCTGTTTGGACATTAAACCCAATGGGAAGTAGAGTGTCTTTCTCTAAATTGGGCCTAAACTAAAAAGTGGCCTGTTAATGCTGAACTATGAAGTCATTGAACAAAAACTCCAGGCATTTGGTAAAAGTTCAGAGGCTCTGAGAAATAGGAGACAGATGGGCTCTAAATCATCACACTATTTCATAGGCTGAGAGCAAGTCATAAATAATTCTGGAGTGTGAACATTTTGCTGCTTTATAGACCTTAGCTGTAATTTCAGTAGAACTTAGATATGTTTCTCCTGAAAGTTCAGACTCTAAAATGTTTATGAATATTTTCCAATTCAATTTAAGAAGCATTTATTAGATAGCATTAAGACTTTTTGTAAACTTGATGTGCTAGACATAAGTGAGAAATATATTATAAACTCTGCACTGTGGGCATAGATAGCTGTGCCCAAGCAACCAAGGCAGGCAAGAGAGACAGGAGTATCCCTAGTAGCACTGTGTCCCCATAACTCAGTACAGCCAAAAGATGACTGTGGGGTGTTTTCACCCCTCTGAGGAAAGGGAGAAGAGATAGTGTAAGGTTAATGTGTTGTATTTTAGTTGTGAAAACTAATGTATTTGGCCATATCCCAAAAGAAAGTGGTATTTCCTGCTTAAAGTAGAGAAGCAGAGATGTAGTCCCATGTTTGGATAACAAGGATTAAAACTTTTCTTGTTTGCTTTGGCACCTTAAAATGAAATAAAGCTAGGCATTCTGCAATTTCCCATCTCATTTTTTCAAAATGTTTTTGTTTATTTCAGAGAGAAAGAGAGAGGGAGAGAGAGATAGAAACATCAATGATGAGAGAGAGCCATTGATTGACTGCCTCCAGCACGCCCCACACTGGGGATCAAGCCCGCAACCCAGGCATGTGCCCTGACCAGGAATCAAACAAGTGACCTCCTGTTTAATAGGTTGACACTCAACCACCTAGCCAAGCTGGCCGGGCCCCCATCTCATTTTTGTGATGAAAAGTTAAATGATCACACATGGCCTCTTGGTAGGAGATGTTCCAGATCTTGGAGTAGGCATTTAATTGTTGTACTTGTCAATGTCTGAGTGTGTGTTGGGGCGTATTTATGGCCATTGTCCAAAGGGACAGAGTCTCATTCATTCCCACAGAGCAGAGCTGATGCTATATAATTTGTGAGGGGCAGTATACAATGAAAATGTGGGGCCGTTTTCTTGTTCAAAAAAAACATTAAGAATTTCACATGTTGAGAAGAGCATTAATCTAAGCATGGGGCCCTTCTGACTCAGGGTCTTATGCAGACTTCCTAAGAAGTTGGCCCTGATACACTCATCCTTCCAGGCTCGAATCCCATATTCCTTCTTGGTTGAATCCTCCAATTAGACTCAGTCTATACCCACACCTTAGGCAGGTCCTCAGCACATTTATAAACAGTGTCTTCTGGGTCCAGCTCTCTTATCCCCCTTGAACTCCTTCCCACAACTCCCAGAAGCTGGTTATTCTCTGCTATTACCTGATTGTTTTGAATCTTCCTTTGTGATATCCCTCAAAGGCCAGACTCTCCAGAGAAGATCCCTACTTAATATAACTTTTTCTTTAAAACTTGGCCAGATTGTACTCCATTTGTTCACACTAGGGGGGAAAAAGTTGATAATGCCAATGAGGATGTCTCCCAGAATAACTGAATTTACCCAAGATCATAGAATGCAAGATGGCAGAATTGCCACTTCTCCCAAAAGTCAACTGGGAGGATTCTTAGAAACAAAAGGTTTGATTATACCAAATTGCACCCCCTATCTCTAGCCATGAATAATCACATTAATCATGCCACTATAGTCTTTATCTTAAACTAGTGGTGCATGAAATTTGTGCATGAGGGAGAGGGGTGTCCCTCAGCCTGGCCTGCACCCTCTCCAATCTGGGACCACTTGGGGGATGTCTGACTGCCTGTTTAGGCCTGATCTGGCAGTCAGACATCCCTCTCACAATCCAGGACCACTGGTTCCTAACCGCTTACCTGCCTGCCTGCCTGATCACCCCTAACCACTCTATCTGCCAGCCTGCTCACCCCCAACTACCCCCCTTCTGGCCTGATCGCCCCCAACTGCCCCCCAGCAGCCTGATCACCCACAACTGCCCCCCCAGCATGCCTGATCACCCCCAACTGCCCCACCACCAGCCTGATCACCCCCAATTGCCCTCCACAAACCTGCTCACTCCCAACTGCCCCCCCTGCCAGCTTGCTCACCCCCAACTACCCTCCCCTCCTGGACTGATCACCCCTAACCGCCTCTGCCTTGGCCCCACCACCATGGCTTTGTCTGGAAGGATGTCCGGAAAGTCTCCCAGAAGGTCTCCGGTCTAATTAGCATATTAGCCTTTTATTAGTATAGACTAGAGGCCCAGTGCACGAATTCATGCATGGGTGGGGTCTGGCTGGCCTGCCCGATCAGGGCCTATCGTGCCCGGCTGGCCAGGGGGAGGGGCAGCGGGTGGCTGGCGGGCCGGGCCCACCCCTGATCGGGGTTAGGGGAGCTGATTGGGGGCAGAGCCAGCTGGCCCCATCCCCTGGTCAAACTCCCAGTAGAGGGGACAATTTGTATACTAGCCTTTTATTATATAGGATGATCTGCTAAAAGCACAAATGGAGATCAGCAAAGAGAATACTTGAGTGTCATCCAGCAACAAAATAATGAGCCTTTTTGTTGTAAAGAGGATTTATTCCAAGAGAACTGAATAGTCAACACATATTTGTTGCATACCTATTTTTCACACTAAAATATGCACAAGATTATATTCAGCCCAAATATTATGTAGACATGGCAGGCCATACTAGTTGTCTCAGGTCAAGTTCCGTGAGAAAGTAGACTGGTAGGTTGAATTAAACAGGCAGGTTATGCACTAGAAAGGCCATTGAGATCATGTTTATGGAATAAAGGGGAAGGAAGCAGGATTGAGCTGCGGGAGTAATAAAGGAAAGTGTACGATGATGCTGCTCTGCCTCTGTATCTGCATCGAACGGACTGTCAAGCTACAGCGGGAAGGCTGGGGAGGGTTGGGGGGCAGGAGGCGGGGTAAGAGATCAACCGAAGGACTTGTATGCATGCATATAAGCATAACCAATGGACATAAGATATTGGGGGGTAGGGGAGGCCAGGGGAATGTCAAGGGTGGGGGAGGAGACATATGTAATACTCTTTGTAATACTTTAAGCAATAAAACAAAATTTTAAAAAAATAGGAAGGTGTAATCCAGGCCAAATAACAACATTATCTAAACCCATTGGATCTCTGGAATTAGAATGGCCACCCACTGTGATCCCAAGTAGGAGTGAAAAGGCCAGACATTTAAACCCCAGCATCCATCAGTCATTGAGAGCAGAGAATCCCAGAAAGGCTTGGTTCTTTCCAACTGAGACTAGCCCTGAAGAGGCTAACAGAGCATCTACCACACCAGTTGTTCAAATATTGAAATGTTCTTATTTTGTCTAGAATAGCTAGGCACTGCCCCGCTGCATGGACTTCCCCAGCATTTGGGACCTCCAAAAATTATCTAAGCTTATGACTCGGTTCTGGTTGACCAGTGTCCCTGCTATACCAATTGTTAAGCATTTTTAATATCACTCTGGACCATTAAGAATATCAGTCAAGATGGAAAGGTAGGGCCATGTTGAGGGAAGCTAAGATTCATATTTAGGGCCAGTTGACAAATCTTAAGAGCTTCAATTTGGTCTGATTGTGTATAAGAATCTGAAAGGAATCCTATGAAAGAATGCCACTAACTAAAGGTAAGGTTTATTAGAAATTGGTTTTCTGGATAAATTAGAGAAGAGAATCTGAGAGACAAATTAAAAATAAAAAATAAGGAGGGAGGAGAGTAGACCTGGAAATAAAGAAGGTCTGAATCCAAATATATTAAATTCAAATTGTGGGGATCCAAGTTTACCAGTTCAATTTAAAATGATGAGCTTGAAACGTAATTGTCCCTTTTCAGTTCCAATTCATTGATTTCATGAAGTGTGCTTTATTTATTTCTGTCTTAATTAGAAAGGACACTTAATTTAATGTGTGCCTGCTGACCAAAAGATTTCTGATGGGTGTTTAAACTCACAATGCACAGTGACAACCAGGTTATGGCGATGTTCTCTAGAGCATTACAGGATGACTTCATTAAAGAGCATTCAAAACATTTCATTAAGCAAGGATTTCTGAATCACAACTAATTTTAAAGTTTACATAAAATATCTCAGAAGACTTATGAGCTCAAGTATACATTTCATAATGAACTCTAGAGCTGAAGTTAGAAACCAGATATTACTATGGGGTTGTTATAATCCTATGAAAGAACATTTAGGAAGAAGAGCAGGCTTGAGACAAGCCCAGACAAAAAGCTGTAAACGCTTTACTGTTTCATTGACTGATCCCATCACCTCCAACTTCGTTCATTCTCATATTCAACACAGAGGCCCTCCTTAATAATGAAGATATATGGAGCCTGATGCTTCACTGAACTCTAGGAATTATGGGAGATGCGCAGGGTAGTTACATGGGAACAACCTGTGAGACAGGGGGAGGACTCCAGGCCCCTCCTTCGACAAAGCCTTTACTTCAACTAGACCTTTATTTATTTTTGTACAGAGTCTTTTCACAAACTATTTACATAAAATTAAATTAAATAATCCCATGATTTAAAAAAAAAAAGTTTACAGACTATGGTAGCTCAAATCATAACTTGTATGTATGACCTAAATGTAGGTAAGACCTAACTATAGGTAAGACCTAAATATAGGTAAGTTGGATGAATTGAGAATTCATAAATTAATCATTTATAATAATTTAGACCTAAGTCATGAGCACATTGACCTTTTCACTGTTTGTGTGTGTGTGTGTGGGGGGGGGGGTGGTAATAGGAAAGCAAGAAAAAGAACTGAGTTGTCAAGAGGCAGGTTTAAGACAGTGACCCAATTTCAAGCTAACTTTGCCTACAGTTTGATACTTATAAGTGATTCTGATTAAATCAAGTGAAACGAGCCCTTATTTATTATTAGTAAGCAGTAATATTTAGTTGGCTTATATAAAATTATACAATATGTCAATATGTTTAATACAGGATATTTTTTAATTACTGAAAGTAACTTTATTTCAATTCAGTCTGAAGTAATTATGCCTAAGCATGGGCTAAATTAGATAATAGAAAAAAAATAGCTAAGATAATATAATCATATAGACAGAATCAGAACTGCCTGATATTAGTGACCATAATGTGTCAAGGAGCCTGAAATGGAGGAATGAAAAAAACAATGATCATAATCATGTTTGTTTTATTTGGAAAATATATGTTGACTATGAAACAGAATATTAAATCTAACAACAAAGTTGAACTGCATGGACCTAAAATTTCAAACTGAAAAATGAGGTGCTTACCCTTTCCTTCAAAGTATTTTTCTTTAACATTGAGTTAAGGTGTTATTGGCCAAGACATTTTTACATAAGGAAAAAAAAAGGTTAAATTTATTCTTATAGAATTATTTTAATTCCTTAAAACCAAAAATCATTCCATTCGAACCTAAATCAGATCAGGCCTTCAGTTCTCGAAATCAGCTTGCAGGATAAACAACCCACAGAGAAATAGGATGCCACAGAGATGCGGAGATACAGGCAGCAAAATGCAGGATGTGGGAAATGCTGTTGAACCTGGATTTTTCTGAAAATAAACTGCAAGGAAAAAGAAAGAGGGAGAGGACTGTGTGGATTAAAGGGATTTAAGAAACACAGTTATGAATTATAATGTATATTTCTTATTCTAATCCTTGCTTGAGAAACCTGGACAAAATTTAGACTCTGGGGAAATCTAAATGCAGACAGGGTAAAGAGCCTTAAATTTTAGAGCTATATACTAAACTATTTATGAAAAATGATAAGATTTTACAAATTTGCTTCAAAATTATCTTGGGGAAAAATGTGTATTGCTGCTGAAACAAGAAACAAGATAGGCCACGACGGGCCATGAGTTAACAATAGTTGATACTGAGTGATGGGCGCATGGGGTTTTATGTTACCTCTTTACTTTTGTGTTTGAAATTTTTCATAGAATTTGAAATTTTTCATAGAATCTTAAAAAGGTAAAAATAGCCCAGTTGGTGTGGCTTGGTGGTAGAGCGTCGACCTATGAACCAGGAGGTCATGGCTTGATTCCCAATGGGGGCACATGCCCGGGCTGCAGGCTCGATCCTCAGTGTGGGGCCTGCAAGAGGCAGCCGATCAATGATTCTCTCCCATCACTGATGTTTCTATCTCTTCTCCCTCTCTTTTCCTCTCTCTGAAACCAATAAAAGTATATATTTGTAAAAGTTAAAAATAAAATAACAAGTCAAGTATTATTTGCTATGTAAACATAAAATTATTGAAATTTGTATGTAGTAGAAAAGATTTTGCCTGTCTTATAAGCAGCAGAACCAGGTTTACCTGCTGTGATTTCCACTGGCCAGCTGTCCATCAGCTTCAAATCCTAGGACTTTTTTTACTAAAGCTGAAAAGTGAGTTGGAATGGGAAATTGCCATCAGACCTGGATCTCCTCATCAATGAAGTAAGCAGCTGAAGCCACGTTACAGAAAGACACACAAGGTCTCCTGAGAGTTCTCTGAATTGGCCTGCCCGGGGGCCCCACTGCTTACACTGGAATTCCCAAATCATTTCATGATTTGTTTCACTGTTTTTCTTGTCTCAGCTCTGTTACCCCTGGTTCTACCCCCAGTCATCCAAATTCCCTGTGGAGAAGTGTCTAGCCCAACATGAAATGAGTGGTTGGGAGGATAAGCCCAAATCACATCAACAAAATACCTTTAAAAACTGCAATATCAGGTATGGAAAAAAAAATGCCTCCCCAACATCCATTTTCCTTTCCTCTTTCCAAGCAGAACTTCAATAGGATTAATTTAAAATCCTCACCTTCCCAGACTCTCTCATGCCCCATGGGTTGTCCGTATGACATAGTCCTGGCCAATGAAATTTAAGTGAAAGCTTTTGAAAAAGGATACCAGCAGCACTTTTCCAACTCATGTTGGTCTTTCCTTTCTCCTTTTCCTGTATGGTCTGCTTCATACCTAGTGCTGTAACCACCATGTTGCAACCAAGGAGACAAAAGCCACAAACTACAGATGACAGAGCAGGAAAAGAAAAGGAGCCTTGTTCCTTACACAGCTGACAAGCTGTGAAATGCCTACACCCCAGTCCTATCACGTGAGAAAAACGGATCTCTATTTTAATAGGCTATTGTGGTGAGATTTTTGCTATATAGAGCTAAAAGCAATCCCTGATATATCGCCCTATTTAATGCCCCAAATAAAAAATAAAAATGTGACCCTTATTATTAAAGTCCTAGGAAAAAATATTATAGCCTTCAAATTAAATCTACATTGTTTTCTAAGTATGAATCCAAGATAGTAAAGTAAAAATAATATCCTACAGATTTCTCTTTGTTTGATCTCAGGAGAGTGAGATCACTTGGAAGGTCCTCAACCAGATGCCTGGGCATCACAAATGTCTCTTCTGCCATTAATATTCTATGTGCCTGTGAATCACTGCAATAATATTTTATTGAGAACATACTATATGCCCAGCTTTTACTTGTGCTGAAAGAAAGATGTCTAACATAAGCTCCTAATATGATAAGTTTACACTTTTATTGGAAAACTAAACATGTAAACATATAGGGTGGGGCAAAAGTCAGTTAACAGTTGTTCACTTGGAAAATAATACAGTAATTAATAATAATAACAACACAAGAATAAACTTTTCCCATACTCACAACTGTAAACATATGTTGCTGCACCTCTATTGATTTAAAATAAGCAATGTATTGTAACATCCCAAAATCCACACTATAAATACTATAAAACACAGAATAAGGCAGCCTCATTGACAACCCATATTCTGTCTTTTTGCAAATTGGAAAAGTGTGCCTGTTCCACAAAACATCTTATTGTTATCTTCCACCAAACGGTTACTGCTATTTATACATACCCAAAATAATAATATAAATAAAATATATATAAAAACCACACATGCCGAGTATCATCTACAAGCACGACGATGTAACTAGCATCCCTGGAGGCCTGCAGTACACAGCCTGCACCGGGTCTGCCCTGTCTGGAATAAGGAGACAGCTTCAGCTGTGGCTGAAGAAGTCAGAAATGTCACACATGGGAACAGTTTTGAGTTGATACTTCAGTATACTCCTTAGGCAAACAAGAGGAAAGAATAAAATTCTGTGCCTTATGGATTTTAGCTTGGTTTTCGTTATTTTAAGAAAGAGTATCTATCCCCAGAAAACAGTAAACCTTGCCTCCAGTTACTGATCACCATCTCCGGCCGGCTTTACAAGGTAAAGAGCTTTTTAATCTTGCTATTACAAAGCCACCGATGCCTACTCTCCCGTGCCATAAAGAAACTCCCTCGCAGAGTGGCAGTAAACCAGACTTCAGAAGAGCTTTTTATGGTCTCCAGAATCACACATTTGGAGGGGAGTGAACATATGCAGGGGAGCAGAGTAGTGATTTCGAGGCCCACGATGCCTCGCGTGCAGCTGTGAATGTCTGCACGCCCCATGTGAGTCTGCAGCTCTCCTGGCTGAGACCCCAAGCCAGGGTTTTATTGGGGGGAAAAATAAAATAAAAGAATCTAGCCTTTAACCCCTCCTGAACCAGACTATAACAAAGCAGAAAGATTTAATGCAATGCCACTTTCTAGTAAAACGTTCAGTCGGTGCTCTGAAAATTACCCTCTGAAGATATCTATGGTTCCTTTCAGATTAAAAATAGAATGATCTCATCCTTGGTTGGGATCAGGTGAAAATTAATTTTTAGGTAGTTAAAGTCAAGAGTTCTTAACCTGATAGGACGTCAATCACCTGAGAAATTATCAAAGTAGAGGAATTCTCAGCCCACCTCCGACCTTTCATCCCAGTATGGTAGCAAAAGTCTGTCATTTTTAATAAGCCACCCAAATGATTCAGACATCAGCCAGTGTGGCAGTGGGCTGGCAGGCTGACTTTTTAAAAAATATCTTTTTATTGATTTTTAGAGAGAGAGGGAGGAAGAGAGAGAGAGAGAGAGAGAGAGAGAGAGAGAGAAACATAGATGAAAGAGAAACATTGATCGGCTGCCTCCTGTAAACCCCCTACTGAGGATTGAGCCTGCATATGTCCTGGCCCGAAATCAAACAGGCCACCTCTTGGTTCCTGGGTCAATGCTCAACTTCTGAGCCATGCCAGCTGGGCCAGACTGACCTCTTTACTAGTAAAAAGTAAACCACATAATTAATCCAGGTCACATTCATTTATCTGTAGGATGGCGTTTCCCAGTTCTTCTTGGACCATGTCACCCACTGAAAATAATCATATTTATAAAGCACATTGAGTAATTGGATGAGGTTGATCACAGCCAAAGGTAAGAGATCTGGGGATCTTGCCACTGTCATCTCTGACCAGCCCCCCCAAGGGCCCAGAGAACATTAGGACCCTGGATCACCTATAATGCACTCAAGGAAAAAGAGGAAATATCATGACAGGTATTTGCAATTCAGAAGAAAAAAGAAGCCAAACATTGAGATTGAATAAGTTTTTTATTTCCTCCTTAATCCCAAAAATGCCTTTAGTCCTTCTTAAGCGGTAAGGAATAAATAAATAAAGTGTGATCACCCTGGCCTGTTTGGCTCACTGGATAGAGCGTCGGCCTGGGCACTGAAGGGTCCCAGGTTCGATTCCGGTCAAGGGCATGTATCTTGGTTGCAGGCACATCCCCAGTGGGGAGTGTGCAGGAGGCAGCTTATCGATGCTTCTAACTCTCTATCCCTCTCCCTTCCTCTCTGTAAAAAATCAACAAAATATTTTTTTTTTAAAGTATGATTAATGTTGTTCCTTCCTACACTATGATGTCTAGAAAATATCCAAGTTCCATTCCCTCTGGCTTAGTTTTTAGTATATAAACTCCAGCTTCCATCAAAACTTGGCTACTGAAAATCAAAAGCATTAATTGTAGACTATTATCTGCCTATGAACATTAAAACTTTAAAAACTCTACTTTGAAACTAAAGACTACACAGACTGCTTTGTTCTGTGTAGAATCCATCTTCCACTTCCATGGACCATACATTTCAGCTCGAAGGCAAATGGGTTAACAGAAAGAATACAATGGGGGAATTGATTATATATTTTATGATTTACTTATTTATTAGGTGTAGAAGTGAGATTTCAATGAGATAGAAAGACACAAATACAATGAACCTTGAGACAAATCAGACTTCACATGTACTTTAGAAAAAGAATATGCAAAAAGTTCTTGGAGGTCTTTAATTGAAGTGATTATTCTAAGAGAAAAGACAAGAAATATTTGTGGAGATGTTAACCTATTTACTTGAAAATATTCCTTTAAGCAATTAATTTTTATTTCAGCAATTAGTTCTGTCCACACAAGATACAGTAATGCTTTATTAATTTAATCTTTGTCACTGAACAAGAGTTCTGGCACATAAATATTTGAGATAACTATGGCCTACTTCCTTCCTAAAGACCTGTTTCTAATTTTCTATCTTAGAATTTTTTTATACCAAATATACTAGTAAAAGCAAGGCATTGTTACTGTGAGAAAAAAAAAAAGTCAAATCATGTAACAAAATGTAAAAGAAAAAATTCACAAAATCTCATTACCTAAGTATTAATAACACTTTAAATATATACAGACATTTTTACACACATGGATATTTTTATATTAACCATCATATAACGGACATTGAACAATTATTTTTTTAAATTGCCCTGTTATTTAAACAATTGTATTGATTGTAGATTAATTTTTAGTTTTTCATATCACAAATTATCTGGCTATGAATATGTATGTACATAGGCTTCAGCACATGCCTCAGGTCCTATAGAATTCATATTTCTAGAAGTGGGATCTCCTGAACAAATTGTGTGTATATTTAATAATTTGATACATGTCACCTAAGAGACTCCCAGACAGGTTTTGTCACCATGTGAATGAAAATGGCAATACCTCAATACAGCCACCAACCCAACTTTTCCTATTTTGCCAGTCTATAAAAGATTTTTATTTGATTACCAGTGGATTTAAATATTCTTTTATGCTAATCAACGTACCTATATTTCTTTTTTTAAAAGATTTCCAGTTGACATGTATATATTCTTTTTGTTTGTTAGAAAAGGATTTTACAGATTACTGATAATAATCTTTGTTATCTGTGTGGTAAACGTTGTTTCTGACTCATGAAGTTATTATATAGTAACACCTATAAAGGTTCTTCTTGTTCTAATATCTGTGTCATGCTTAGAAAGTTCTTTCTAACCCCAAGGTTATACAAAGTTTTACATCATGTATGATAAAAATGAAAAGCTCATATAACTTTCAAAAAAAGTTTACACACTTTCATTTCATGTATGGAAAACTGTGAGACAGAGAAACAATTTTTTTTTCCAAATGCTTTGTCAGTTGTGCCAATTCCATTTAATGGCAAACTCAGTCTGTCTCCTTGAAAAGACTTTTTTATCATATACTAACCTCCTCCACATATTTCTGCAACACTGTTATATATATATATATATATATATATATATATATATATATATATATTTCATATATGTATGTATATATGTAGACATATTTAGTTTATATATATATATTTATATTTAGCTTATATTTAGATATAGCCTTCTTTTCCTCAATTAAAATTGGAATTTTGATTAAGGTTATATGGGATATTGATTCATTTGTAGAAAATTAATATTTATATTCTTTATTTTTTTCTATCCAAACACATAAAATGTATGATGCTGATGCTAAGTAGTTTTTATATATAGTTCTTGCAAATATCATATTAACTATATTAATATACATGTAATATATTATTTCTAAAAATCAAGAAAGCTCTTGATTTTAGGACAGTTAACTTGGAGAAAATCACTTTACTGGAATCTCATATTATGTATAATGGTCTCAGCAGATTCTCCTGCTTTTCTAGGTCAAGGATCACACCACTTTAATGATAATTTTGCCTCCAACTTTATAAAAATTTTGCTTCATTAATTTTTTCTATTGTTGAAATTACTCAACTGTGAAAGAGTTTTCTTAAAATTGGGTATAAATTAACCTTTGGGGGAGGAAAGGCACTACCTTTTAAATGTGTCCCATTTTTTGAGGGTCACATTAATGGATAAATGAGAATACATGTGGGGTTTGTGCTAAATTCAATAATCCAATTTTGAGTTTTCTAATTATTTTGCTAAATCCAATCTGCTGTCCAACCACTTTTACTTTTGGCTACTATGTTCTTTCATTTACAGAGGTTCTCTTTGTTTTTTTGTGGGTGCTTTGGTTTTTTCACCCAAAAATTCTAAGTCGCCTTAAAAATATTGTTAATTCTCATCAATTTTTCCTTAGTCATCTGCGTATGATAATTTCAACACTTGGATTATACATCAGCCTTTTTCTAAAACCTATTGTTTTTGCTGGTTCTTTTTCCTTTTTCTAGCTTTACTGAGATAAAATTGACATATAACACTGTGTAAGCTTAAGGTGCACAATGTAGTGATTTGACACACATGTATATTGCAATATATTTACCACAATTAGGTTAGTTAACACATCCTTCCACTCACATGATTACCATTTTGTTCTTGTTGTTATGGTGAGACTATTAAACTCTATTGCCCTGGCAACTTGCAAGTATACAATACAATGTTGTAACCACAGTCACAATGATGGGCAACAGATTTTTGGAAGCTATTGATTGTGTAACTGAAAGTTTGTACCCGTTTACCAAGAACTCCTCACTTCCCCCATCAATCAGCCCCTGGCAATCACCATTCCACTCTCCGTTTCTATTAGTTCAAAGTTTCTAGATTCTACATATAAGTAAGATCATAGAGTCCTTGTCATGTCCATACTTAGCCTGATGGTCCCCCCTTGGGCGGGCTGCAGGCCTTGACTTTTCTCCCTTGTGCCCAGCAGGCTGCATAGAGAGCCTAAGCACACAGCACGGACAAAAGGCTTTGGTGATGGGTATTCCACTTACAAACTGATTCAGCTTATCTTCCCATACTGCTCTGGCAGCTAGCCACTGTCTTTTTAACTTACCAACTTTTAAATTGTTTTTTAATCCTCACCTGAGGATAGATTTTTATTGATTTGAAAAGAGAGAGAAAAACATCAATTGACGGAGAAGCATCAATAGATCGCCTCACCTGCTGGCCTGACCTGGGATCAAACCCACGACCTTTTGGTGTAAGGTAAGATGCTCCAGCCAACTGAGCTACCTGGCGAGAACTAACTTATCAGTTTTTTAAAGAAATGGGCATTGTTTTTGTTGATGATGGTAGTGGCTTTAACCAGCATGCTGTTGTTGTTTAAGCAGGAAGATTGACCTGAATAACCTAGTCCTATAGCCCAGGAAGTGGTGGGGACCATGTTCAGTCTCTGAGGACTGAAGAGTGTGTCCTCTAAAGAAGTGCTTATTAAGGGTGTGAACAGGGAGCCGCTCTGCAATCGACACATCCTTACCTGGCTGATATTTTCTCACGTTTTAAGCGCTAATAAACTGAACATGTAAAACTGGAGCTTTCATCCCAGCCAGAATAAATTACTCCTTCCTCGGGACTCTCAAAGCTATTTGTTCTCTAACACGGCACTAAACCTCCTCTCGGATTATAAATTTGTATATACATGCACGTCCGCATTTCCTTTTGATTCAAACCTTCTTGACAGCATGCTTTTGTGTTCTCACCTTCCGAGTCCAAACAGCCCTTGGTAAGGTGATGGCTGATATGCCCTGAGCACTCAAAACATGTGCTAAATTATAGAGAATGAAAGGAAACTGGTAAAGATTGTATCCAAAGCCAAAAGTACTATACTTTTAAACATTTTTAAAAAAATAGAGAGAGATGCAAATAGACAAAGCCAGGTTGAATGCAGTATCCTATATTATAAAAGGCTAATATGCAAAATTGACTGAACAATGGAACAACCGGTTGTGATGACCATCAGGGGACAGACTCTCAATGCAGGAACTGCCCCCTGGTAGTCAGTGTGCTCCCACAGGGGGAGTACCGCTCAGCCAGAAGCCAGGCTCATGGCTGGCAAACGCAGTGGTGGTGGCAGGAGCCTCTCCCACCTCCACAGCAGCGCTAAGGATGTCTGACTGCCTAAGCCAGGGGTGGGCAAACTTTTTGACTCGAGGGCCACAGTGGGTTCTTAAACTGGACCGGAGGGCTGGAACAAAAGCATGGATGGAGTGTTTGTGTGAACTAATATAAATTCAAAGTAAACATCATTACATAAAAGGGTACGGTCTTTTTTTTTTTTAGTTTTATTCATTTCAAACGGGCCGTACTTTGCCCACGGCTGGCCTAAGCCATCAGTCGGACATCCCCCAAGGGCTCCCAGACTCCAAGAGGGCGCAGGCCAGGCTGAGGGACCCTCCTCCCCACCAAGTATATAAATATATACTATATATATACACACTAGGGGCCCAGTGCACAAATGCATGCACCTCGAAAAGAACTGTGGGCCGTGAGGCTGTGGTGGGCGCAGAGGTGGGTCTCAGCCCATCATCTATGCCCCCGCCCAGCCCCTCCTGCCACAGCCCCCTGTCCCCTCTCTGCTGGCAGCCCTGTTCCCACCACCACAGCTCCCACACACTGACGGCACCAGCCCTGCTTGCACCCACTGATGGCACAGAGTGATTGGGTCTGGCACCAACAGTGGGTGTGAGTGGGGCTGGTGCTGTCAGCGAATGTGAATGGTGGTTGCTGCCCCAATCACCCCTCAGAAGCAGGGGGAGGTGGAGAAGCTCTCAAGGGCAATTGGGGCTGGCAGCCGCCGCTCGCACCTGTTGCTGGCGCCGGAGCTGCTGATCGCACCTGCTGCTGGCACTCGGCGGCAGCCCCAATTGCTCGGCGCTATCAGTGGGTGGGAGCGGCAGCTCCGGTGCTGGCAGCAGGTGCGAGAGCTGGGGAGGGAAAAGAATTTTCAGTAACCATCAGAGGCTTACCCTGATGACAGCAACTGGCACCCTGCCTTGGTCTGGCACCCCTGCTCACTTGCTCCACCATCCTGCCATGGCCGACGCCCACCGTGTTCCACGCACACCCCCTGGTGGTCATCCCACGTCATTGTGACCAGTTGTTCTGTTGTTCTGCCGTTTGGTCTATTTACTTATTAGGGATATATATGAAGGGGAGCAGAGCTGTTATATGCTATTAACACTTCATTTTTCATTTTAAATCAATTTGTCAGTACCCTGAAGGAATGACACACAGAGCAGGTATATGTTAATAAGGACAGAGTAAGGGGTGATTTCTGGAGCCTAGGGACCACATAACCTGCTGGGGAGCCACAGTGTGGGGCCCTAGGAAGCCCAGCACTGCAAAAGAGGGTGGGCTAAGAAGCAAGATGAAGCAACACACATGGGTGTATAGAATCAAAAAGAGGAACTTGAGAGAAAATTACATTTCTACTTTCAATTGCATCTACATTATGTAACCATCCTCCATCCGACTTTGTAACACTGGCTGGGTAAGCACAGGTGTGGAAGTGGTGATAAGGGCTGGGGTCCCAGGAGCTAAATCCAAACCTTCTTCAGCTTATCTCCTCATGATTAGGAATTCGGGTCCCTAGGAGCTATTTGATAATGCATCTGTAAATCCCCCTGCGCTAACAGCAGTCTATCTCCCCTTTCTGTATCCCTGCCTTGATGAGGGCAATGTGAATGTAAGCTCCTGCTTTAGGGCCTCAGAGACAGATAGAGCAACAAAGTGAAAGAGGATTAGTGCCATTAAAGGGCATTACGAGCAGTGCCCAGAGCAGAGCAACCAATCATGATCTGATTTGTCATCTTGCACCGGGCAGGGAAAGCAGGGTGGGCACCACATGAGCCCAGATAGAAGAGAGAGCAGGGTGTGTTGGCTGAAGGGTTTCATTTTGGGAAAATGTATGAACACCCAGTTCTGTAGCTGTTGTGTGTTTGGCCGGTGTTCAAGGTACTGTCAGGTGACAGGTGTACTCCTGCCTTAGAAGGTGTGATGATTAACTTTAAGGGTCACCTTGGCTGGGCCACAGGATTCCCAGATGTTTGGTCAAATATTATTCTGGGTGTTCCTGTCAGAACGTTTTTGGGTGAGCTTACCATTTAAATCCGTGGATTTTGAGGAAAACCAATTGCCTGCCATAATGTAGGTGGCCTCCTCCTATTGGTCGAACACCTGAATAAAACAACCGCCTCCCTGGAGCGAGAGAGAACTCTCCAGCAGATGGCCTTCAGGCTTTATCTGTGGCATCAGCCCTTCCGGTTCTATCTCAGACTGCCTCGGACTGAAACCAGAACGTCACTTTCCTGGGTCTCTAGCTTGCCAGCCCACCCCGCAGATTTTGGATTTGTCAGCTTCCATAATTGAATATAAATTATTAGCCAACATCCTATTGGTTCCGTTTCTCTGGAGACTCCTGACTAATAGAAAGGGGATGCTTACAGAGAAGATACCTGATCAGCAAAACATAAAACTGCCTTCACCCTGCACCCAAGAGAAAACCAACACGTAACATTATAAAATAATTATCCAATTTCTCCATTTTCTACTGGCCGTGACTCCTAAATTCTATCATAATTTCTATTTTAAAAGAATTTATTGACAAGCACAATATTTGTGAGTTCATTAGACACATAATGTCCATTTCAAAGGAATCCAGTCTCTTGTCAAGACTGACTCCAATAGAATTTCAAATTTTACCACCAGAGAAGGCAAACAGTTCCAAACATTTACTACTCTTTGACTAACCACTCTATGTGACTTACTAGTATAGTCTTAAACTAAAAATTATTTTCAGAAAATTTGCTCAGGTGGGATGGTTGGTCCCCCAGCCTCCTTATGGCCACATCTGTAAGAAAGAGGAAATGGTGGAGAGATGTGAAAATGATGAAGATGTGTGAGCTCTCCCTTTAATAAAACCTTGTAGCTCATGTCCAACCTCAAAAATCCCTAATTTTAAAATCATATATTAGAGAGAGGAAAACAGTCTTTCTTCACTTATCTTACTTGTATTTAAGTTTACAGAGGGCTCTACCTGAACCCCAAATCTGTACAGAAGTTAACCACCTAAACATGAAGAGGACAGAAGTAAGTCATGAGACAGACACAAGTCCATGCCTAGAAGGCCACGGAGTGACAGAGGTAGGGGCACACCCTATAAGTACTATTTCATGTCTAGTTCTATGGCCATATATATCTTAACATTATAATCCCACTAATTTATTCCACTACTTTGGAAAAGACTGATTATCCTGATCTGGATGAACGGGGAACTACAGGACCTTTTGTTCAGTCTACAAAGGGTGGTATAGCATTTAGGAGGACAAGCTCTGGGTGTTGAATCACTGGATTCAAACCCTGGGACCCCACTTTCGGGATGTCTATAGGTAACTTACTTCTAAGTCTCGGTGTCGTTTTTTGAGAAGAAGAAATAATAAATTACATACTCCATAGGACTGTTGTAAAGATTAAACAAAACAGGTCATTCAGAGAGCTCAGGACTTAGGAAATGCTCAGTAAATGCTATTCATTATTAGCATTATTATTATTCAGAGGAAGTTTATGTAAATCAATAGTCTCCGCTCTAGATAGACAATAAGCTACAAGTAGCTGTGAATTGAGAAGACTTGCTTAGCATTCCTTTATCTCCACCCACCACCACCCCCCCCCCGCCCTCCCCCCCACCACCGCCTCCAAAAAACACCACCTTTTGAAAACTTTTATGCTTGCTACTATAAGGAGCTGGTCTATCTGTGGACGCCTGCAGGCTTCGCTTCAAAATGTGGAGAAACAATAGGGGTCATTCAAACCCGAGTACTACTGACTTCAACTTCAAATAAGTCAGATAAATAAACTTCTGACCAAATAGAGCAAGCTCTGGCTGGAAATATTCTATAAATTGATCAAAGCTGGTCTGAGGCATTGCTTCATAGCTTCTTTATTGAGTTTTTTACAACAATAGAAAACTTTTCTTATTGAATAATTCACAAATGCATTAGTATTTTAGTTGGTGTAAATGGATCGTTACTTACCCATGGGCTAGTGCAAATAGCAAAAATGGTATGAAGTGGGCTTGATTTTTAGCACATCTGAAAGAATTGAGTTATCACAGCAGCTTTATTCATAATATCTCCAAACTGGATACAACCCAAATGTCTATAAGCAGGTAAATGGATAAAACAAATTGTGACATGTCTATATGTCCTGCTGACAAACTACTCAGCAATAAGAACCACATACTGAAAATACATGCAACATGAATAATTCTTCAATTGCTATGTAGTGTGAAAGAAACCAGTCTCAAAAGAATATATATTGTTACATTTATTTGAAACTCTCAAAAAGGCAAATCTAATCTATAATGGTTGCTTTGGAGCTGAGATGTGAAGGGAGTTGACTGGGAAAGATCAAAGGCATCTTTTGTGGTAATCAAGATGTCCTGTATTTTGATTGTTAGTGGTGTTATAAGTTATATACCTTTGTCAAAGATCATTAAACTAGAGTTGACCCTTGAGAAACACTGGTTTGAACTGGGTCCACTTATACATGGATTTTTTTCAAGACAGTAGTGTATTTTATCTTCCTTATAATTTGTTAAAATACTTTTATTGATTTTAGAGATGAAAGGAAAGGGAGAGATAAAAACATCAACAATAAGAGAGAATCATTGATTAGCTGCCTCCTGCACGCCCCCCACTGGGGACCAAGCCTGCAACACAGACATGTGTCCTGACCTGGAATTGAACCGTTGACCTTCTGGTTCATAGGTCAATGCTCAACCACTGAGCCAAGCGGGCCAGGGTTCCTTATAATTTTCTTAATAACATTTTCTTTTCTCTAGCTTACTTTATTGTAAAAATACAGTATAATATGCATATAACATACAAAACTGTGTTAATTGGCAGTTTATGTTATCAGTACAGCTTCCAGTCAACAGTAGGCTACTAGTACCGTTGGCCCTCCACATCCCTGGATCAAGTATTGTTTTCAGTCTGCAGTTGGGTCAATCCAAGGATGTGAAACCCACAGATATGAAGGGTCAACCGCAGTTAAGTTTTAGAAGAGTCAAAAGTTATACAGATTTCTGAGTGTGCCAGGGATCAGTACTCCTCACCTCTGTGCTGTTTGAGGCTCAACTGCATACACTTAAAAGAAGTGCATTGGATTGTATGTAAATTATACCTCAATAGTCAATAATAATAAACTTCACTGTAATATAAATGTCAAAATTTAGGCCTCAAAATATATTTTACCTAGTTTTTCCATTGCCGTTTTCCCTTCTCCCAGGTAACCTGTCTACAACAGCTATAAATAAGAGTGTGCTGGCATCTTCTGTCAGGGTTAATAAGCCATGTACACAGGAAACTACACATCTTCACAAAGAGTGAAAAAAAAGATCAGTCTATCATGAAAATATTTAAAATTTTTAGATGCTTAGAGTTGAGCACCATAAGCAGTATTTAAACATTCATTTAATTTAACTGTTCCTCCTTTCTTTTTCTTCAGATCTAGAAATACCTGTTCAGAGCTTCTCTGTATGTAAAAATATCCCAATCAACTGAAAATTATAAGGGCAGAAACAAGGAATAAATAGACATTTTATTTAAAAAATAAAATTAATTGACCAAGTGCTTTCAAAGGCAGTCCTAGTTCATAAACGCTGGGAATAAAAACATAGAATGACTGGCCAGCTGTTGTAGTAACATCATCTCCGTCATATGGTTCTTCCTTGTGCCTCTCAATAGTACAGACAATACAAGAGGAGAACTGAAATCGCCCTATGGCCTGCCCTCCCTTACCCACAACTCACATACCAAGAGTAGCCCTTAGCGCTTTCGCATGCTTTCAACCCAGCATGGGCAGGAGCTCAGAGTGACCATCAGAGTGCATGATTTCTTTAGAAAATGTGCAGTCTGCTGCTATCTCTTCTGATTCCTAGCCCATGGGGATCAGTTTTACATGAAGGCACAGATGCTGGAAAGTTCTGTAGAAATCTTTCCTAGGACAGGAGCTAAGGAACACTGTTTAGGTTTGGAGCCAAATCTGTACGCCTGATTAAATTTCAAAAAGTAACAAACATGAAAAAATAACTTAAAAATGCTGGTTCCTCTTACTCTTTTCAGAAGTATGTTTAACCTAGAAAATTACTATTCAAATGCCCTCTCTCAACCAACTTAAATTCCCTGATCCGAACTTGCTAGTATGTGAAAATTGCTATCACTAAAGCGCCTAAAATTCACAAAATAGAAAATTGGAAACCTAGAAAGATATACAAAATTGGTGGCAAATAAAGAGAAATATATATGTGAGGCGATAATATGACCAGGCTTTCAAAATGGAGCCTACCAGCTTCTAGCAGTTCAGGGTTTCCCTGGACTCTCCCCTTTGACCAACATTCTAGCCTATCCACATACTGATCCTCACCACCCCCCCACCCCCCCCACCCCCCGCCCCACTCACACACACACACACACACACACACACACACACACACCAGGTAATGTTCTTATCTTTATTTTCTCACTAACCAAAAAAAGCAGCAATCTACAGAAACACATACATAATTCTGTGTCAGCCATCTATAGATTTTCATAGAAAATTAACCTCCAAAATGAATTACCAATAAAGTAATTTATTTAACACAATTTAAGGAGCTATTAGATTCTTTACTGACCTTGTCTCCAAATATTTTTCAGGACACCAAGAATGCTTTTAGTGCTTGGATATACAAGGTCTAAGGATGTTTGGAATTAATAGATTTATGAAGTTCAGCATGAAAATAAAACCTACTCTAAAGATGAAGAAATGAAAGGAGAAGGGAAAAAGAAACATGTCAAAAGGCAGGGACTGTCCACTGACCAAGTTTAGTCTTTGGGTAATTTTTAGGCAAGGAGTTCATTCTAAAATGCTTTCCTGGGAAGCACCCTCAACCTCAGACTATATAGTATGACTTTGATATGAGTGACTGTATGAATGCTCTTTCTCTCCCCCTTCCTACCTGCCTTCCTGCCTCGCTTCTTTCTTCTTCCTCTCTCTCTCTCTTTCTCTCTCTCTCTCTCTCTCTCTCTCTCTCTCTCTCCCTCCCTCTCTTTCTTCCTTTATCTTTTGAATATTCAAATCACACATAAGTATGAATCCATTTACATTTGTAGAATATTTCTGCTTATTTTGCACTTAGTGGTATTTATATGTTTCTTTTTATTGTTTCTCTGCCATTTTGCTTGCCGTGTTTTTTCCTCTTTGACCGCTTATAAGTACTTGGGGAACAGCGCTGACAAATTGTTTTTGTCAGTCTCTTCCCTTTCCACCTGCTTCACAAATGCATGTAGAATTTTGTAAAAGATCCTGCTCAGGATTGGTTCTCAATAAATTCTTTTCTTTTTTTCTTTTTAATTTTTTCATTTCTCAATAAATTCTTATTCCCTATGTAAGAGATATTAAATAAACCAAATAGAATTACACTTATATTGAATTATTAAATGTATTAAAATAATTGCATTAAAAGGAGACAACCATTTCTCAAATGGAGGTGAATAGACATAGATTTGCATGTATCATGTTTTTAAAAATTCACTTTGCAAGGAGAGTTTTTTCTAATTCTGTAAAATAACTAAATGTTCACAGGATTAATTTCGTAGATTCAGTGCATTGCATTAACAGTGAAATGACATTCACTTGATATTGCACATCACTCATGGATCATATTAAAATCCTTAGACTAAAATTGTGTTACATGTAATTTTGAGAACTTCAGAAATATCTATGTATCCTATATTTGCAGCCTTCAAGGCTTGAGAAGATCAAAGAGATTTGTTCAACTGTGAAAACCTTCTTAAGAGCTTCTAAGACTCTACACATCATTCATATTCCACATATAAGACAAGATTTAGAATTTAGGCCACAGAGGTATAAATGTCAGATTCATTTGCTTATAACATAAATACTGCAAATATTCTTCTGTAGCAGCAATGATCATATTCTTCCTTTTGATGTTATACAGAAACAAATTGGCCACTCAGGGTGATTAAAGCTAAATAAGTATTTTAATATCACTAACTTAGAAAAAGAAGGAAGGAAAGTGAGAAGCTGAGAGGGAGGAAAAAACACAGAGAGGTTTCATTTAAATAATACTTATAGAGTAGCCGAGGATGATCTGTCCCAACCAAATTCATTTGTCAGCAGGGAAACTGAGGCCCAAGGTTTGAAGTAGCTTGCTATTTTGCTTATATTTCTGCTCACTATTAGACTACTATCTGCCTCATTAAATATATGCTACCATATCCTCAAAACTAATAAACCTATCATCTTCTAGAAAAAAGAGAAAACTCTTTTCATTTTACTAAAATTGCAAATTAAAATAATTTTATTCTCATAAAAACTAAAAACAAAATTAGGCATACTTAATAAATAAGGTAAAATGATGAGCCTAAATCAACCTCTAGATCTCTAATTAACATAAAAGTAGATAATAGGTATATCTAAGTAAATATATTAAATGGAAACCATGGATACATACTGAATGCTTCCTTAGGCAGTAGTTCAAAGAGGAAAGATAAATAAATGGAAAATAGACTGAAATTTTAAAAAATAATGATAATAATAATTTGAATTCCTCATCATTTAATCCCTGGTGCTTATGTGTATTGAAGCAAAGATCATAACAAACTTCCTTGGTTTCTCTCATCCTTAAAATGACTATAATAATGTCTGTGTTATGCAATTGTAGTGCAGATTTTTGGAGATACATTAAAAAGACAGTACAGCCCTGTCTGGTTTGGCTCAGTGGATAGAGCATTGGCCTGTGGACTGAAGGGTCCCAGGTTCGATTCTGGTCAAGGGCACATGCTTGGGTTGCAGGTTCAATCCCTAGTAGGGGGCGTGTAGGAGGCAGCTGATCAATGATTCTCTCTAATCATTGATGTTTCTATCTCTCTCTCCCTCTACCTTCCACTCTGAAATCAATAAAAATGTATTTTTTTAAACAAAGAAAGTACAAAGTCAGGCACATAAAAGTTCTCAATTGATTGTATTTATTAGTATTACTTTTATTATTATTGTTTATTATTATTATTATTATTATTATTATTATTATTATTATTATTATTACACTAGAGGCCTGGTGCACAGATTCATGTGCCAGTGGGGTCCCTCAGCCAGGCCTGCACCCTCTTACAATCTGGGACTACACTGGTGCATGATCAGGGCCGGGGAGGGCTCCAGGGCATGCCCAGCCCATCTTGCCCAGTCCTGATAGACCGAACCCAAGCAGCAAGCTAACCTGCTGGTGGGAGCATCTGCCCCTGGTGGTCAGTGCACGTCATAGCTACTGGTTAATCGGTCTACCAAACAGTCGAATGGTCGAATGGTCACTTAGGCTTTTGTATATATAGATTTTTGGATATCAGTGTTAATCACAATATCATTGGTTCACCTTTGGAAAATCACCTAGTTCTCAGCCTGATCCTCATCTTTGCAGAAAGTTCTAAAATGTAGCTGTTTCACACTATCCAAACTAACAAATGGTAGGTTTAAATATTAGATTATTAACCTTTTAAATAAAATAGAAATTGGCTATACAAAGAGGACAATACTGTGCTTAGACAAAAATTATATATCAATGCATGTTTGAATGTCATTAAAAATTGGTTTAAAAGTAGTAATAACAGCAAATATCAATTGGATGATTACTATGTATGAAGGTGTTTTCTCGTGTAGCATTTGATCTTATATAAAACCTGTAAATTAGGCATGACCCTTATCTCCATTTCACAGATAAGATAAATTGAGGCTCAGAGAGATTTAGTGCTTTGCTGAACTTTAGAGATCAAACAAGTGATAGAGCTGAAATTGATTATGTCTTTTCCACATCATTAACCTTTATACAATTCTACCTTCCTAGGCCCTAGTATCTATTTTCAGTAAGACAAGATACCCTCATGAAAAATTATTTGCATGTATTAGTTTGGATATGTACTATAACAGAGAGCAGAGAAATTCAAAATCATGGTGGTTCTTCAAAGTTATTTGATTTCTCAATTATGCAAAAGTCCAGGGAGGTGGTCTAGGGCTGAAATGGCAGCCCCATATGCATCAGAAATGCAGGCCCCTTCTCTCTTGCTGCTATAACACCTTTTTGTGTAAAAATCCATACACCTTTCTCTATATACACCTTTCATGTAATAATACAATATGGCTGTTCCAACTCCCACCATCAGGCCTGCATTTCTGATGATGGGAAGAGGGGAAAAATACGAGTTAGATGGGCCACCTTGCTTTTAAATGTTTGTCTCAGAATTTTCCCACACTTCTGTCCCATTGCCCAACACTTGGACACATAACACAACTAGCTGCAACGATGCTTTAAAAATGTGTATTTTGGTTCAGGTGGCATGTACTAAGCCAGCGATTTTCAACTGGTGTGCCAAAACACACTGGTTTGCCACAAGAATTTTTGAAATATGCAATACCTATTCAGTCAGGGGCACTGACCTCTTTCTCTTAGATTATCAAATTTGATAAAATGGCAATAGCCAACATAAGAATAGCCATCCAGTGTAAATGAATCAAAATGATACCTTTTTTTGCCCTGGTTGGTTTGGCTCAGTGGAGAGCATTGGCCTGTGGACTGAAGGGTCCCGGTTTGATTCCAGTCAAGGGCATATATTTTGGTTGCAAGCTCAATCCCTGGCCCTGTCTCTTCCCCTCCCTCTCACTATCACTAAAAATCAATGGAAAAATATCCTCGGGTGAGTATTAACAAAACAAAACAAAAACAAAAACGGAGAAGGAGAAGGAGAAGGAGAAGGAGAAGGAGAAGGAGAAGGAGAAGGAGAAGGAGAAGGAGAAGGAGAAGGAGAAGGAGAAGGAGAAGGAGAAGGAGAAGGAGAAGGAGAAGGAGAAGGAGAAGGAGAAAGAGGAGAGGAGAAGGAGAAGGAGAAGGAGAAGGAGAAGGAGAAGGAGAAGGAGAAGGAGAAGGAGAAGGAGAAGGAGAAGGAGAGGAGAAGGAGAAGGAGAAGAAGAAGAAGAAGAAGAAAACAAAATGTGCTGGAACTCACCAAGAGAAATAAGAAAAATAAGTAACTGAGGGCACCAAATTAAAAAAAAAGAGAGAGAGAGAAATAAAGAAATTATTTTTTAAAAGTATACCTATATTTTGTCAGATTGGCAACAACAAAAAAAAATACATTTTTTGGTGTGCCACAGAATTTTAGTAATTAGTTTATGTACTCCAAAGGATAAAAAATGTTGAAAATCACTGTGGTGATCTAACCTTATATTAATATGAAGGAAAGGGAAAGTCATCAGTCTATTGGACATCATCCTATTCCTGTCTAATCCAGGGTTCAGATTTAGAATATCCTCTCCTTTGGACATTGTTATAAATACACTGACAAACTGCATAGTCTGCACTTGTAGACAACCCACCAAAAGTGAGTTTGCATTTTTATTTTTTTTCCTGCACAGTTATTTGTTATGATATCCATGATTATAAATCATTTTACATTATCATAATTTAAAGTGGGTCTTTCTTTTATCTAATGTGGATATGCTTTTATCTCATGTCAAAAGAAATGTCCTTTTTAGGCCCAAGTGTCTCCCACCTAATTTCCCTTGATCAAAGATGATCTCCTTGTGTTTGTCACAAGACATTTGTTAGTCTTGGGCAGGTCAGACTTGAATAAAAACAGAAATCACCAGTCTGAGAGTTTTCAAGAACTTCAAAAATTGCTTATAAAAATCCCATTGCTTATACAGGATAGGGATAGGTGATCTGGCTCTCTTTTGATAGCTATCTTTGGTTCTCCACTGACCAGCAACTACTGGATGAGGGACTTATAGAGTTAGCTAGATGGGTAGATAGACAGACAGGTAAATAGATAGACAGATAGAAATTGGTTCACATGACTATGGAGACAAGCTGGCAAGCTGTAGGCCCAGGAGAGCCGCTGTGTAGTTCTAGTCCAAGTCCGAAGGCCCAGATCCAGGACAGCCAGTGGTGTACGTTCTAGTCTGAGTGCAGGAGAAGATGAATGTCCCAGCTCAAAAACAGGCAGGGAGATACAGTTCTTCATTATTCTACCTTTTGTTCTATTCAGCCCTCCAAGGGATTAGGTGAGGCCCACCCACATTGGGGAGGGCAATCTGCTTTACTCAGTCCACTGATTCAAATGTTAGTCTCATCCAGGAATACTATCACACTTATAGGCAGAATAATATTTAACCAAATATCTGGAAAGCTCGTGTCCCACTTAAGTTGACACATAAAATTAAACACGACAGGACTGGAGATAGTACAGGAAAAAACAGAGTTCCGATGAGGGAACTGCTAGCTTTCGCTAAGCTGTTGGAAGAGAAGGCAGTGATATGTGACCAAACCCCAATCACCTAAACTGCATTGGAGGAGCAACTATCCAGTGAACTGAGTCTTAATAGACAACCGCTTTAGAACATTTAGGACAAATGGGATTATTCCCTTCAGAAAAAAAAACATTAGTGAACAAACAAAAACACTATGAAGCACTATTTTGCTCTGCCTGCATCATTTTTATTATTATTATTCTCTTAGGCAATGTCTTCACAAATGTATAAAGTCATAGCCTAGCCTCCTCTTGGCCTTAGACTTTGTGGACAAGCTATCTGGTGTACTTTAAGTTCTGGAAACTCAGGTGATATAGCACCCCATCAACAGGGTCAAGTATGTTCCTTGAAGGGATTTCAAATGTCAAAACATGATGGCTGTTCAAGTAGCAAAATTTATTTAGACAGTAACTCCACTTTATTTTTCCTGTCTGAGTCAGAAAACACCCCAACCAACTCACTTCAATAAATATCTAAAATTCAAATAGAAAACAGACTAATATTAGAATGAGCTTTGGACTTAAGTGAAAGGGGTTCTGGGCCTCACTGTTCCCAAAGTTTCAAATGTCCCTGTCATGCTCTTCAAAGAGCAGAAGTAAATGTTGCTCTGAAACTCTCAATGTACATTCAGTTCCCAGTGGCAGTGCACACAGAAGCTGAATGAGAATTGTCACACAGACAGACTCAGAGTGATCAGAAACCTTAAAACACACACCCAGGCATGACCTGAGTCGATGGCCCTGCTGCCCTGAGTACCAAGACACAAATCTTGCAGAAGGATAAAGCTTATCTTTCGGCAGCTTACCACACTGCCTCTGGTTAAGATAGCTGATTGCACTGGTTAAATTTAACACATGGAGGTGTGTCTTTTTGGTGTACTGTAGATTTTCAGAGGGTCTCTGAATGCTGTCTCAAATGACATCTCTTCCTCAAATAGTAAGGATTCTTCATGACAGATGATGGACCCAGGAGAAAGGCACCACGGAGAAGTGAAGACACAAGTAGTTCCTGCTGGAAGCTGACAGCAATCTAACACTGGTTTGTCAACTGAGGCTGATATATTGTTTTATTGAGACTGGGAAGAGTATCCGCTTAACAATCACGAAAACCAAATTACCCGGAGAATGGGATGCTTCAGTTCATTGAACTTTTGGTTACCCAAAAACCCTTGATTTTTTAACACTTCTGATTGTAATTCTCTGAATTTGGAAGAATCCGTTTCTCATCTCAGTATATATTTAGGAGTGCAATGAACATAACTGAACTAGTGAATAGGAATTTGGCACAGACATTTGAATTGTTAATAGATATGGATGAGGAACTTATTATTTATACTGATCCCTGGACATACACCAAAAGGCCATTTATTTATTTAAAATATAATTATTAAATATCTAGTTTTTGCCAGGCATGAAAAACAAATATGCCTGGAGAGAAATCAAGATGGCGGCATAGGTAAACACCTTAAATTGCTGCCTGGCACAACCACTTCAAAACTACAACTAAAAGACAAAACGAACATCATCCAGAACCACAGGAAGGCTGGCTAAGTGGAAATTCTACAACTAGAAGGAAAGAGAAAAGCACACTGAGAGTCAGAGGAGGTGCGGAAGTAAAGTGCAGAGGTATGGAGGCGCACACAGAAAGGGCTGGCAACTGAGGACGCAGTTATCTTTTTCTTTTTTTAAAAAAATATATTTTATTGATTTTTTTTACAGAGAGGAAGGGAGAAGGATAGAGAGTTAGAAACATCGATGTGAGAGAAACATCGATCAGCTGCGTCTTACACACTCCCTACTGGGGATGTGCCCGAAACGAAGGTACATGCCCTTGACCGGAATCGAACCTGGGACCCTTGAGTCTGCAGGCTGATGCTCTATCCACTGAGCCAAACCAGTTAGGGCACGGTTGTCTTTTTCAATCGGGAGGGAGACACAAGCTTCCGACTGCTCTGAACTCTAGTTCCGGGCGAGTCTCTGGGGACCCAGACTCATACAGACAGAAACTGGACTGTCTGGCATCGGTCGGTCAGAACTTGAGGGCGGCTTTCTTTCAGAGGTGCTTGCAGCGATTACCAGGGGAAACTGAGACCCGGGGCCTTTTAGGGTAGGACTGAGGATCAGCCATAGCTATTTGCTCGGCCCTGTTGATTCCCTGAGACCCCGCCCCACCCAAGCTGTGTGCAGAGGCTTTTACATAAAAATGACCTGGCCCTTTGCAATCTAAAATTACCTAACAAACTGCAGCTGGTTCAGAGAGACCCAGAACATCCAAAAGAAGGCCCAAGGCCCCACAGCAGCTTGCATTGCTTCACAGCTGGGCCTCATCTGTGCACCTCCAAACCCCAAACAACAAAGAGAAATCTTCAGATCTCTCTGTAGCTCCTGCTGGGTAGCCTCAGGAAGAGGCTAAATTAGCACCTCCTTAGAGATCCAAGAGCCAGTGTACCCAGTGGTCAAAGTGGGACCATCCAGATTACAACTCTTCAGATCCATAAGGGACACACTCAGGGAGAAGATGCAGTGAGCACCAAAGCCCCACTGAAGTAAGTCTTGCCCCATAAGAGTGTCTCCAGCACAGAAGTTCTCCCACCATAGACATGGCTGACTCTCACAGCCAATTGGCCTAGAGGTCAATTCCTCACAGTGATACCAACAACAATCAAGGCTTAACTACAACAAGACTGTGCACCAAGAGTGTCCGCCTAGGGTATTGGAGAGGCTGAGCCACTGGGCCCTATAGGACACCTAGCACAGAAAGCCACTCTATCAACACAGGGAAGCAGCCAAAATGCGGAGACAAAGAAACAGGTCACAGATGACAGAAATGGAGGAAAGCAAACTACTGGATATAGACTTCAAAACCACTGTTATAAGGTTTTTCAAGAATTTTCTAGAAACCCCTGATAAATTTAGTGAGACCCTCAATAAATCTAGTGAGACCCTTGAGGATATGAAAAAGGACCAACTAGAAATTAAGCATACACTGACTGAAATAAAGAATAATATACAGATATCCAACAGCAGACTAGAGAATCACAAGAATCAAGTCAAAGATTTGAAATACGAAGAAGCAAAAAACACCCAACCGGAAAAGAAAAAAGAATCTAAAAATACGAAGATAGTGTAAGGAGCCCCTGGGACAACTTCAAGCGTACCAACATCTGAATTATGGGGGTGCCAAAAGAAGAGAGAGAGCAAGATGTTGAAAACCTATTTGAAGAAATAATGACAGAAAACTTCCCCTACCTGGTGAAAGAAATAGACTTACAAGTCCAGGAAGCACAGAGAACCCCAAACAGAAGGAATCCAAAGAGGACCACACCAAGACACATCATAATTAAAATGCCAACAGCAAAAGACAAAGAGAGAATCTTAAAAGCAGCAAGAGAAAAACAGCCAGTCACCTACAAGGGAGTACCCATACGATTGTCAGCTGATTTCTCAACAGAAACTATGCAGGCCAGAAGAGAGTGGCAAGAAATATTCAAAGTGGTGAATGCCAAGAACCTACAACCAAGATTACTTTACCCAGCAAAGCTATCATTCAGAATTGAAGGTCAGATAAAGAGCTTCACTGATAAGAAAAAGCTAAAGGAGTTTATCCCCACCAAACCAGTATTATATGAAATGCTGAAAGGTGTTCTTTAAGAAGAAGAAGAAGAAGAAGAAGAAGAAGAAGAAGAAGAAGAAGAAGAAGAAGAAGAAGAAGAAGAAGAAGAAGAAGGTAAAGATAAAAATTATGAACACCAAATACATATCTATCACCAAGTGAATCTATAAATCAAGTGAATAAAAAAATCTGATGAACAGAAAAAGAAAAAAAAAACAAATATGCCTGAGAGAAGGAAAAATATTACATAAATAAATATTTAATTACAGACAGCTGTCTTCAATGCTATAAAAGCAGTGAGCAATTGGAAAATTCCAAAAAGAGGTCCATTATTCTGGCAGTTAAGGAATGCTTATTTGGAAAGCTGATATTTACCTTAAGACTGTGGATGAAAGGGGCCATATGCTAACCTGACAAGCTCAGAGAAGGCCTGCATGGCAGTATGTCTTACAAACTCAAAGACCTAAAGTAACCACAAAGGATGGTCTGAAGTTAAAACTTTAACTAAAAACGGTATTGGAGGATAGTCATGTACTATGCCGGTATCTTCCCTGACAAGGGCAATCTTTACCTTAACTGAACCTATCTGTCTTTTTGCATCTATGATAACATATCCTTTAAATGTCAGGGTATCTTGTAACTTCCCTTTTTTCCGGATAACCCGGTGGCAGGACAGATTACGTCATTGTTACTGTTATCATTGTTACTGTTAATTGTTGATTGTTAACTATCCTGTACCCACTTAAGTAAAAGAAGTGTCCACCATTTTACTTTTTATCCAGTCCCAGAGGTTTCCCTGCTTTGCTTTCTCCCGCCTCTCTAATCTATTACCAGTGGATTTCATGTAACCAATTTACATCTCCTCCTTTGGTTGTAATGTATAAAACAAGGTGAAGAACTGCCATTCTCTGGAGCATTATCACAACCCACTGAGATTCTGCTTCCCAGGAATTGTCAACAGTTTGGCTCAAATAAACCCACAAAAATTCTTTACAAGTTTGAATGTTTTTACGTTAAGAATGCCAAGCAGAAAAAATAGCACTTATAATTATTTTTGAAGCCGAATATCTATTTAATTTTTAAATATAAGCTGTGAAAAAATACAATAAAAATGTTTTCCATAGTCAAATATTGCATCTAAATTGCATACTTTATTAGTAAAAAATATTTGCAAAAAGTTATTTTTATCTGAATTTCTGATTATTTGGGAGACTGAGCTTCTTTTCAATATCTTATTTGTATTCTTCATTTACTTTTTTTTAACATATTTTTTATTGATTTCTGAGAGGAAGGGAGAGGGTGAGAGAGAAATATCTATCGAAATATATAAAAATCTAAGTGAGGTTATGACCGAACAACCGGCCAACCAGCCGTTATGACACACACTGACCACCAGGGGGCGGACGCTTAATGCAGGAGCTGCCCCCTGGTGGTCAGTGCACTCCCACATGGAGAACGCCGCTCAGCCAGAAACCAGGCTCACAGCTGGTGAGCGCAGCTGCAGCAGTGGGAGCCTCTCCCAACACCACAGCAGCACTACCAAGTGGCGGCGGCAGGCACAGTGCACCGAGATGAGCACCAGCAGCACAGTGCCCGGCCCCAGCTTGGGCTCCTCCCTGGCTGCCTGCCACCTGGTGCACTGCTACATCTCTCGGGGGATGTCGGACTGCCGGTTTATGCCAGATCCCTAAACAGCAGTTGGACATCCCCCGAGGGGTCCCAGATTGCGAGAGGGTGCAGGCCAGGCTGAGGGAACTCCCCACACACACTCCCACCCCATGCACAAATCCATGCACTGGGCCTCTAGTCAATGATAAGAGAACCATTGATTGGCTGCCTCCTGCACGCCCCCCACTGGGGATCGAGCCCACAACCAGGGCATGTGCCCTGACTGGGAATCAAACTGTGGCCTCCTGGTTCAGAGGTCAATACTCAACCACTGCACTGATAGAGCCATTCTTTGAACTTCGTCCTTTTTATATTGATTTGGAGGAATTCACCTGTTATAGACATGAGCACTTTGTTTATAACCTGCAAATCTCTCTGTTCCTGCTGTTATTAGTTTGATTATGGTCTTTTATCTTGTGTAGAGATTTTAATATTAACATGGGCAAAATTAATAATCTTCTTAAAGTTATTTATGTTTTAGGGCTTAAGATACCATTGCTTACTATAAGGTTGTAAAAGTATTCTGTATTTTTTAAATAAAATTTAGTGGTTTACTGTTCATATGTAATCCGCATTTAATTTGTTGTTGGGTATAAATAAGGCAGATTCTTTTATTTTATTTTATTTTATTTTATTTTATTTTATTTTATTTTATTTTATTTTATTTTTTGTCAGTCAACCAATCGCCACAGAATCATTTTTGGAAAACATCATTTATTTGAAATATTTTTTGTCACATCAAATTTTTATATTTCTGGATTCTCTACTCTGTCCTTCATTCCCTTTACTTTCATCTGCTTAGTTTTATAATAAGTAATTCTATGTAAAATGGTTGTTCTTCAACTTTTTTTAAAGTTAATTTTAGATATTTTGTTCTTCTATATACATTGTAGGGTCACCTTATTGGGATTTTGATTAGAACTTAACTGAATTTGGGGACAGAATAGTCATCTTTACAATGTTGAGTTCATGGATCATTTTTAAGTTTTTAATGTTTTATTACACTTTTAAAAAATATTAAAAAATTAAAATTCTGGTTACCTTCATTTTCAGTTGTCTGAGGTTTGAGCCTGAAAACACAAGGGCACCCCAAGTGCTTGCCATTCTTGGTGTCTTGGAAAAGAGTTAAGTTCTTAATTCTGAAATCTGCAGACTTAGGAGGTGACACCTCTAGTAAAATCATGAATTCTAGTAAGTACAATGTTTTTTTCAGTAATTCTTGGAAATTATAAATACCATTTTATCTCAAGAATTCCCTTTCACTGTGATTTTTGCTGAAACGTGGGAAAAGTTGTCCCTACTGCCTTTCTTATTTATAAATGGGTTTGAACTAGGAAGAAAGTCGCACATCTGCAGGAGGTAATGCTCAACTTCAGTCTGATTCAGTTTTACAGCAGATATTTGATTTCAGTCCAAAACTTCTAACAGCAAGTGTAGCAATGTTGAAAAGAAAATGAAAGTATAGCATAACCTCATTTCTTTTATTTACAGTTATTTGGTTTTGAAATAATATCCTCAAGTTTACTTCTCCAGCTTCAAACATTTGTGTGTGTGTGTGTGTGTGTGTGTGTGTGTGTGTGTGTGTGTTTCTAGCTCTGTCAAATAATTACATTTACAGCATTTTCTAATACACAAGAACGCTTCTTCCCCAGATGCCCAGTAGATGGCAGCATCAAGCTACAGTTCTCCCAAGGATGTGCCTTAGGTTCTGCTGAGCAGAATCAACTCATAAATTGTGAGTCCCTGATACAGACCCTGAGCTGGGCAAGTAAGCCAAGCCCAACCCAACTGACAAATATTACATCTCCAAACTTCCTGTGTATCAGCCAGTGGGCATTCAGAGTGAAAACTGTAATTGCAAAGAGCAAAGAAAAGGAAAATAAATGTACTTCTTACATACTGGATGGTTCTTATATCATTTGGAAAGCAGTAAAAAGAACATTTATGAGTTTGCATATTCCTTTTTTGCCATTTATGGGAAAGACACTAAGAGCCAAAGTGCTTCATGCTGATTACTCTGTTACCAGGATTGATGTTAAAGGGAGTTACATGCCAGTAAGAGAACAGGGCCCCTAGGCATCCGAAAGTTGTCTGACCAGCCAGCATCGTATACAGAGACTCACCCACTTACCATGCTCCATTCCTCAAAATAACAAGAGCCCTGCAGTCTGCTTTCCAGGGTCCATAGGGGGTGACTTCCAGCTTGTTCCCTCGTAGCCGTCTTTTCTGACCTTCAATTATGTGATGTATAAAATTTCAAGAACAGATTCTACTCTGCTTCCTTTACAGAGCTGTGGTGGGGACTAGAGGTAGCTCAAAGCACATACCAGGTGTCAGGAGATACACTGAGGCACAGAATCCAAGAATACAATGGTAGACTCTACAGCTACCAGCAAGAGCTTGAACCCAGCCCCATGCCATTAACTGTTCAAATTTGGACAAAGTACAATAGGTCCTCAGTTCACGTCGGAGATCCATTCCTACGGGACAAAGTAACATGATTTTCCCCGTAAGTCGGAACTCACCTACATGAGCACCTACGTCACTCACATGGAGCACATTCACAGCAGTAATGAAGTGAAAAAAAAAAAAGCACATATGTACATACGTCGAAATGATGGAACTTTTTTTTATAAATAAATGGGAGATGGCGACGTAACCACGAAACGACATACGTCGAGTCCGACGTAACCTGAGGACTGTCTGTACTCAAGCTTGTAAGCCACAGTGATCTTCACTGCAATATAGGTCTAGCTTATAAGACTACAATATATGTAGTCTGTTTTCTCTGCTCAATATATTTTAACTATTATTACTAGAAACATGAATTTTGTTCTGGCCTTGCCATTTACTATTTGTATGGGCTTAGGTAAATCATACAGCCTCTCAAAGTCTCAGCTTCCTCATCCCTAAATAAAAAGTTGAATTTTAACCACATTTGGTTCAAATATATATATTATGTACTTATAAATTTAAAACCACCGTATGAATGAGAAGTATCTTCACTAAGTGGAAATCTGGAGGACCTAGATGAACTTAGCTGACAGGTATTTCATGGAAGTGGCCAGGTTTGGGGACTGAGTTAAGCAGAAGATTGTTCCCATGTCTATAGATAGAGGTCAAGGTCATCAGAACATAATCACGTATGAGATGGGTGCTAGACAGGAGGCAGAGGCCAGAGGCAACACAACCAGGCCTGGACCACCAGCCAAGGCTGGGCCAAGTGGGCCTTAGGAGCTGCAGGTGCTTCGTGAGTGAAGAAACCTCAGATCCAGCCACCGTGTGACCACCCACATTCAGAGAAGACTTTACCACAATTCCATGAATGTCAGGCCATGTGTAATTCTCGGCCGGCATGCATGGTCTACAGATACTGGTTTGTAGCCTTCACCTTCCCCCCCTCCCCCCCCCCCCAAAAAAAAAATGTACAAGTTTGCCAGAGGTTTCCAAATTTCAAGTATCCTCAGGGAGAAAGGGGCTTCTTATTAGGCAGACGGGCAAATCTGGGGAGATCTGCATTTAGCCGGACGATCCTTTACCACTACTCACCAAGAGAGCAGAGCCTGAGGACAGCCAGGTGCGCCCTGAGTGGAGTGGGGAGAAGAGACTGTGGAGGGGCGTTCAGACTCGACCACGCCGGTGACCTGCTCTCTGAGGAGCCAGAGACAGGGGAGAAGCAGACACCTGAGGAATATGGAGAGCATCGTCCAGGTTGGAAGAGAAAATGAGAAATTCACCAACACTCGTCAGGGCTCCAAAGTGTAGTCTCTCAGCACCAGCTGTCCAAGCACTCGGTGACCATGTAAACAGGAGACGTGAAGTCCTGATAAAATTGGTCATCGTGGTGAAGCCTCAGCCAAGAGCAAATTGTATTTTAAGATATCCCAGGCAAACCAAAGTGAAACCAGAGGCTTCCTGGTGAGTGCAGCAAATTGGAGCTAGGCAGGCGTCTGGAGATGGTCCAGGCCAAGGGCTCTGGGGCAAGGACCATCTCTGTCATGATCTGCAGACCCCGCAGGCCCCCTAGTACCTTCGCTGAGGGACATCTGACCTGAGCAGAGTCCTGCCAAGGTTGGTCGGCCAGCACACAGGAGGCCGCAGGAGGGAAGGCTTTCCCTGCTCCGCCGCCGTGTGGCGACACGCGGAAGTGCTTCATCAATGAACTGCTTCTGGCTCCTGCCCACCCTCTTTAAGAATATCAGATGTGGTTTCCTGTCTGCAGCCTCTGCTAAATGGTAGTAACCCTTTGGGAGCACTAATGGAACCCTTTGTACATAGTAATTTAGTCCTCACAACAGCCCTATGAAGGTTATAAGCCCTGTTTTACTCACAAGGAAAATGAGACATATAACTTAAATAACCCAGTACATGGTATTTAGTAAACAGTATACAAAGGTATGATTGATTCCAGAGCCCGTGTTTTTAACTACACTAAGAAGCAGTAAGCAGCAAAGCTTCCCTTATAAATAGAGTGGAAATTGAAGTGGAATATACTTTAAAGGCCTTCTTTCATTCCCATCAACAATCTTCTTTATGTTATCCCCTGAAACTGCAATGTGATCAATCCAATATAGAGTGAATAAATTAACAAGCAAGATTCTTCATAAAGTTTTCATGTTGAAAACTTTAAATATTGATATACATGGTGTCCAGTCAAAGTGAGCAAACAGGAGTTTAATATATGGAGTCAGCATTTTATTCATTACCTTCTGTTTAATTATATTGCAGAATGACCAAAAGATAGGAATATAAAAGTGATTCCCTATATATCATTTTATCTGCACACTTTTAAATAACAATGTATATAGTTAATTTTTCTTATCTGTTTTTCAATTATATTTACTAAACTATAATTTTGTCAATTACATTGAATAATGAAGAATTGGGGGCTGCATTTTGTATGTTTTATTTATTTCATTATTCTGATCATTATTTTTTAGTTTATTTTACAAAAGTGCCTGCCCCTAATTGATTAGGGTGGGGAAAGTGGATACCTCACAGAGATGATTAGAGAAACACTGCTGTTAAATCTACAAGGTGAGTTACACCAAGAATTTCCCTGCAACAGAGTTTAATGGATCTGTCAACTAAGATAAATTCATCCGCATATGAACAAAATCAAAATAATTGTGTTTTACCCAAAATAGATCTCAAGCCATTTCCTGGCCCCAAATGGCTAGTGTTCCTCAGCTCTTACCTGCACCCCGGGCAGCACAGCTGAAGAGTGACAGAGAATGGCAGGCCTCCCAGCTCTAACGAAGATTCCCAGATGTCTCTCACAATGTTTCTGTGCATGAGTCTTTGGACAGAACTTAGTCAAATGACCAGTTACAGCTTTTGCTTATCCCTGAGGTGGAAACACTAATTCCTGAATAATGTGGGGTTCTATTACTAAGAAGGGAGGGAGGGAGAATAGATGTGGAAGAGGAAACTAGCAATTTCTGCCACATTTAAGTGAGAAGCAAATTGCACATTAGCAAATAAAATTAACATGCAATCTAAAAGCCTTAAGGGAAGTACAAATAAAATGCTAAGGGAGTTTGGATGAAAAAGAGTTTCCCTGGAAAGTAACCTCACAGGGTGATCTGATCATAAATTCCTAACTGGGCAGATCATGGTGGGTAGCCCTGCCCCAGCCCTGTAACTTCTTCAGTAAAAGTTTTTTAGGCCAGCCCTGTCCATTGTTTTTGTGCATCTAAATTAACACATGTTTAAAATAAGTGTAACCACCCTCAAGAAAGCACATAATCTTGTTAAGCACATAACTTTGCTTTTTCCAACCTTCATGTAATCTTCCTAATTTCAACTGCATAAAAAATATAAATAAATAAACAAACAAAAAAAGAACACTGCAAAACAGTTATTTTTCTAGAGCATTTGAGATCTTCCTTCTCAGAAATTGTCATCAGTTTGTCTCAAACAAACTCATAAAAATTCTATACAGGTTTGGACATCTCTTATGTTGACAGGGAGTTAATTCCTTCCATTGGGAAACGCTCATCAAAAAGGAGCAGGAGATAATATTTGTTGAACACCACAACATACCAAGCACTGTGTTAGGTGAAGTATACACATTGTGTCATTCTTTCCCATAGCAATCCTATCCAGATAGGAAAGGCAATGATTTCAAAATTACACAGCCAAGAAGTGGTAGAATCCTGATTAAAAAAGAAAGGATCTAGTTTCATTTTTTTTTGCACGTATCTGTCCATTTTTCCCAACACCATTTATTGAAGAAACTGTCTTGACTCCATTGTATGATCTTCTCTCTTTTGTCAAATATTAATTTAGCGTAATGGCCAGGTTTCTGGGTCCTCTGTTCTGTTCCATTGATCTATATATGTCTGCTCTTGTGCTAGTACCAGGTTGTTTTGATTACGGTGGCTTTGTAGTATAACTTGAAATCTGGTATTGTGATTTCTCCAACTTTGTTTTTCTTTCTCAAAATTGCTGCAGCTATTCGGGGTCTTTTGTGGTTCCATATAATTTTTGGAGTATTTGTTCTAGCTCTGTGAAATACCACCAACTTACACCATACACAAGAATAAACTCAAAATGGATAAAAGAGTTAAATGTAAGTCGTGAAACCATAAAAATCCTAGAAGAAACCATAGGCAGCAAAATCTCAGACATCTCTCGTAGCAATATGTTTACAGATACATCTCCTGAGGCAAAGGAAACTAAGGAGAAAATAAACAAATGGGTCTACATTAAAATAAAAGCTTCTGCAGAGCAAAAGAAAACTTCAACAAAACTAAAAGAGAGCCCACTGTATGGGAGAACATATTTGGCAATGATACATATGATAAAGGGTTAATATCAAAAATATATAAGGAACGCATACAACTTAACAAAAAGAAGACAAACAATCCAATCAGAAAATAGGTAAAGGACCTAAATAGACACTTCTCCAAAGAGAGCATACAGATGGCCAAAAGACATATGAAAAAATGCTCAAAGTCATTAATCATCTGAGAAATACAAATCAAAATGACAATGAGGTACCATCTCACGCCTGTCAGAATGGCTACCATCAACAAATCAACAAATGACAAGTGCTGGGGAGGATGCGGAGAAAAGGGAACCCTAGTCACTATGGCCTAGTGCACTGCTGGTGGGAATGCAGACACGTCAAACATTATGGAAAATAGTATGGAGCTTCCTCAAAAAATTAAATGTGGAACTGCCATTTGACCTCAGGATTCCACTTCTAGGAATATATCCTAAGAAACCTGAAGCACCAATCAGAAAGAATGTATGCACCCTTATGTTCATAGCAGCACATTTACAATAGCTAAGATCTGGAAACAGTGCCCATCGTAGATGCGTGGATAAAAAAGCTGTGGTGGTACATGTATACGATGGAATACTGTGCAGCAGTAGAAAAAGAAGAATCTCTTACCCTTTGAGACAGCATAGAGGGACCCGGAGAGTATCATGCTAAGTGAAATAATTCAGTCATAGAAAGACAGGTATCACATGATCTCACTCATATGTGGAATCTAAGTAACAAAATAAACAGATGAACGGAGTGGATCCAGAGACATGAAGCATGGAACAGAGTGTGGAATCTTGGAGGGAAGTCGGGGGAAGATGGGTAGATGGGAGGTAATCAACCAAAAACCTTGTATGCATATCTGCATAACTCATGGACACAGACAATAGGGTGCTGCGGACCTGGGGCTTGGGGGGAGGGTGCCTAGAGGGAATCAACGGAGGGGGGGAGGGGACAGGACATATGTAATACTTTCAACAATAAATAATTATTTTAAAAAAGAAATAAAGAAAGAAGTGATAAGAAGATTCTAGTCCAAGGGAGCGTGGGAAGATGAGCAAAGGGGACATTTGCAACACATCTCTATTCAGACTAGCCACACTTCAAATGTCCCCTGGTCACATGTGTCTACTTTGGGGACAGGACAGCTTTGGGTGACTTGAGATGATGTATCTCTGGTTCAGGATGTTTAAATGACTTGACCCAGGTCATCTAATCATGACTAGTCTTAGCACTTCCTGCCCCCAATATCATGCATGGGTGAGGAATAGTACTAACGTAGATTGCCAACCCTAACACAAGTTTTATAGATCTAATGCCTTACTTAATATTTCATGTTCCTGATTACAAAATATATTCTTATTGTAGAGGACATTTTTAAAAATCTAGAAATATATGTCGAAAATAAAGCTCACTCCTTAGAATGATTTCAAATATTTTTTTAATGATTAACAATATTATACACATTAAAAATAAGTAAATATTCTAAATACTGTTTTGAGGTTATTCCCTTTCTTTTCTAGTCTTTGACTTTTGTTTCTGTGTTCTTAAAGTTTTCTTTTTCTATTATAAATTATTCTCTTTCTCTCTGCATTTACAATGTTGAAAAATTTTAAATCCTACTATCAAAAGAGTAGCAGCGGTGCAAAATATCAGCTTATGAGATGGGGGTGGAGAAGCACAGGGGCCCTGGCATCCTTGGATATTTAAATACTTCTAATGATCCAGAGAAGCCTGCCAGGGTCTCCCAGCTGTTAAGAAAGGTAGATGCCAGGTTGATGAGCTCATCTATCCCAGATCAACTTATTCTTAGAGTAAAAGAATTTTTTCAATGAAATGAAATACCCTTCTTCAGGACACACTCTGCAAAGTGTCCCTGGGGCTGTAGCATCTTGTATTTTGAACATATTATGTTCCTTCTATTTAGTTTTACATGATAAGCCAACCAAGGTCTAGATAAAATAGAAAATCAGAGTGTTCTACCTAAGAATCAAGTTCTGCAACTCTCACCTAAAGAGCCATTTCATACACACAAATACAGTTATGACTTAAAAATAAAAACAAAACAAGTATGTAGAATGAAGTGAATTTGGAAGCATATGGTATCTAGGAGAAAACTCAGGACCTCAAATCACAGCAGAAAAATAAAAAGGAAATTAAGAAAATGAATTAAAGGAGGTAAAGGGATAATTGAGTTGTTGCCAGTTAATATCCCAGAAATTGGATTGCACCTCATTGCAACCAATCCAGACAATACCTAATGCTTATGTTAACTGGCCCCTTGTTGTAGGTGGGGAATACCATGGCATACGTGCAAAAGTCATTGGCAGTATTTGCTTTTAAAATGCACCCAACAAATATAGGCAACCCCTCCCCCAACCATGTGCTGTTTAGCAGCAGAATCAAATTCTCTCACAGCCTCACATGGTTTTTCAAATTTGGCTTCGCATTTCTCGGTCTGTTCTGGAACACATTTGACCTGGCTTTGACTGTGCATGTAAAGGCGATCTGTTCTGACCAGGACTTCCCAGTTGGGCAGGAAGATTTTCTGGCATCACCCCATGCAGAACAGACAGTGAATCTCCAGGTCTGCTCACAAACCGTCAGCGATGGTTCTCCGATGTAAATGTAGGCAGGCGAAGCCTCCACAGCAGGTCTCTCCTGCGTGTAGTGGCTTCTAGAGTGTGAGGAGGGTGTTGTTGAGTAGAGCCGTTTCAAAGGGTAATTTTTGTTACTCAGTGCATTTAGCTGGAAAAAAAACCTGCCACTCAAAAGCCCTTTGAAATTTACCCAAAAAATCCAACAGTCTTACCTCCTCATAAATCTATAATAATAAAAGCATAATATGCTAATTAGACCAGACGACCTTCTGGACAATCTTCTGGATGAAGCCAGGGCTGCCAGGGAAGCCCGGGTCTTGGGTGCCAGAGGGAAGCCAGTGCGGGCAGGTAGGGGAAGGAAGGCTTACTCTTGCACGAATTTCATGTATCAGGCCTCTAGTATTAATATAGACTTCTTCTGGTCAAATTGATTTATTTAATATCTCAACAAATGATACTTTTCTAACTTTTATACCCTCGTTCATGCATGAAATGCCCTTCTGCTATTTGCTATGGCTCTTTAAATTCCATTCACTCCTTAAGCTGCCTCCTCCCTGAAGCTCCCCGGGGTTTCCTTAGCCTCTTTGCCCTGTCTGCATTCCCAATGCACTGACTGATATGAGGTCACATATAACTAGAGCATTACGAATTCTCACCTGCATTATTGTCCAAATGTATTGATTGAACATCTACCATGAGCCAGGCCTCGTGCTGGGTGCTGGAGATACAGTGGTGAGCAAACCAGAGCAGGCTTCTGCCTTCAGGGGGCTGGTAGACTACAGTGAGATACATGTCATCGGGACCAAGCTGAAGCTTCCTCCCCTCTGAGGTCTTAGATGTACCTCTTATATTACACTTACTCTAGATTATATTTTTTATTTCCTGGTACATATGTCTACTTTGTCCAACTAGATTTAAAATCTTTGTTTAAAAAAAAGAAGAAAAGAAACTCCCATTGAGCATTACAGCCTTCCAGGTACTGTGATACACTGGGTACATTTTACCGCTACTCCTCACAATAATCCTGTCATTCTAGCATCATTCACCTGCTTTGCACATGAGGGATCTACTGGTAAGATGCAAGAGAGCCAATGATTGGCTTGTGGTACCAGCCCGAGAGCATGCACTCCTTAAGTATTTACTGAATAACTGATTGACTGAGTGATTGAAAATCAGGCGTAGTTATACTCTGGCAAGTCATAAATATACCATCACACCATGGAAATTAAAAACATGCATATTGGTTTAAACATCTTTAAAACTAACTATAAGAGCAAACAACAAACAATCAGAGCAAATTCTTGTTTCCTTTTCCTCCACAATATTTTTAAAAGCTTAACTTTTGCTTCTTCACTTCACTGCATTCTCCATTCTTTAATATACAAATGAAACACGAAAATTAAACTGGAATGTGTGGTGTTCCCCTGGGCAGGATGCAAAGGTGTCTTCCTGGGTTCTTGTCCAAGTGGATTTGAAGAATGAAGCCATAGACAAGAAAGAGGTGGTACAGAAAAAGGTGGAAATTTATTGAGAAACAAGCACAGACTCCCATGTGGGGAGAGGAAGAAAGTCCCCCAAGTCCCTCTTTTCTAAGGTTTATAAAGGCTGCAGGTCTTTGTGTCCTAATATCCCCTCTGATTGGCCACTATAGTGGCTTCAGAGCCCAAACCCCATATGGGGTTCCCCTCTTTTTCTCCCTTTTGTTTTTCTATTCCCTTGGGCCATCCTCTTCCCTCTCTGAATGAGTGGCCTCCTTTCCATTATTCTGTGAATGTATACCTCTGCAGCTCCCTTATTCTGTGAATGTATACCTTCTACAGCTCCCTTATTCTGTGAATGTATACCTTCTGCAGCTCCCAGCTTTGCAGCCCTGTGGTCTTCCCCCATGGGCCCCCTAATTCCTAAAACTTCCTAAACCTGCCTATTTTACCCCTAAAAATGTCTTTTACAAACACACACTTTTATTCTTTCTTGAAGTGTTTTCCAAGAGTGATCTGAAGAAGCCCACTGATTGCATGCAGTAGCTCAGGAACATCCATTGTATTTTAAGAGAGCTCTTGGATCCATGAGAATATGTTTAGAGGAGATGACTGGGACACACCCTTCAAAACATGCCCAGCATGCTATTGCTAGTGCAAGGTTGTGCAAAGAGATCTACTCTTTTGTCTTCAAATTAGAGGTAAAGGACCACTCGAGAATGAGCAAAAATCCTTTTAGAGCCTGGCATGTCTTCCCCTTTAGGCTAGAGTTTGATCTGGTACAAACTACCTATAATACTAAAATGAGGAATCCTGAAGACTCTGTTTGGCTTCAAGCATAACGAATTCAGAAGAAGAAAAAATCAACTTTTTTTATAATATAAAGTAGAGAAAGCCATTTTTATTTGTTTAAGTGGGTTTTTTTGTTGTTGTTGCTGTCCATTTGTTTGGGTTTTCAGGCCTGAAAATTTATCAATAACTAGCTGGTTTTAGTAATAACTGCTATCCTAGAGCACTGTGGTGAGATGGAAACTCACCAGATTTAAGAAGTAGGAGGTGTGAATAGTTGAGAGGCAGAAGCAGAGTTTGAGGATGAAGAATATAGTATTCTATTTCTCCCCTTTCTTCTAAGTGGAAAAACAACAATTAAATCGGGGTGAAGTGATGGCAAAGGCAGAAGAAGAGGAGAGAAGGTATACCAGAGTGAAGAAAATGGGAAGAAAAGACTCATTTTTCTCATCTGTAAAATGGGGGTAAAACTCAAACCAGCCACACAGTCTGTCTCCAAGCTACCACAAAGAGTTAACTGTACAGAATAGTGCCTGGCACATGGTTAATGTGCAAACAACCTCTGGTTATTTTATCTCCCAATTGTTTTTCCTCTCTACGCCTGGTTGCGTAGTGACCAGTTGCCCCTTTCATACACCGATTTCCTCAGCAATTTATTTGTTACGGAATCCATAATTCTCCATACCTCTACACCAAGCCCAGATCACTGAAAACTCCCCATAGGAAAGTCTAATTCCTAGCCCAGATCATTTTCTCTACTGGAGCTCTGACAATTACCCCTCAGTAGATTCAGAGCCATCATCCACCGAGACCTGCACCATCCAACATGGAAGCCAAATTCCACTGCTGAGCACTTGAAATGGGATGCATCCAAACTGAGATGTGCTGGACATCCTGGATTTCTAAGCGTCAGCATAAAAATGAAAGTAAAATAACCTCATTAACAATTTTTCATCGTGATCACTTTTAATTTTTTGTTAATCTTCACCTGAGGATATTTTTCCATTGATATTTAGAGAGTGGAAAGGTGTGAGAGAGACAGAGAGAGAGAAACATTGATATGAGAGAGATACATGGATTGGTTGCCTCCTGTACGTACCTCAACCAGGGACAGGGATCCCACCTGAAACCGAGGTACATGCCCTCGGCCGGAATCAAACCCAGGACACTTCAGTCCATGGGCCGATGCTCTATTCAAAGAGCCAAACCAGTCAGGGCCATAGTGATCACTTTTAAAGTGATATTTGTGATATATTGAGTCAAATAACATATATTATTAAAATTAATTCTGCCTGTGTCATCTTGCTTTTTAAAATGTACCTACTGGGAAATTTTACATTGCATATGTTATCACATTATATTTCTATTAGATAGCATTGACCTAGACCCTTTTTTAAAGATACTAAATCAACACTTTGAGTCATTTACTAAAGATATTTGTATCTTTTCTCTCCATTCCCTCCATGAACTGAGCTCTTCATTTTGGTCCTATTAACCTGGGTGTACCCAGCTCAATCTTCTCCCCACTCACAGGGCCTCTAGGAGCCCTAACCGAGCCCCTCCCGTTAGGCTCATACCGCTGCCCAGAGCCTCCCAATCCTGGCGGCCCACGGAATCCCTCACCTGTGAGCTTACAGGTGCAGAGCCCAGGCACCTGAAGTTTTACAACCCTCCACACATGATTCTGAGGTGCAGCCAGTTACAGATTACTGCTTCAAGTCCAAGTTCCCAAAGGTGGATGCTAGAGCGAAATGTAACTATGACACAGTTGCTCAGTAGGAAAGACATCTAATAGTCAGTTAGGCATTTCTGTTACTGCTTCACAAATAATGGAAGAAAGAGTGTATTCAGCACTGGAGGAGCCCTTGCCCCAGGGAGGACAAAACAATAGAAACAAAGGCACAAACTAAGCCTACTTCCTTATGTCCTCAGGATGAAATTTACTAAACTTAGAATGACCTTGTTATTTTAGCTTTTAAGGGAAGGCAATAATTTAAATATCAAGAGGGTGCATAAATTGAAGAATATAAATAGCTGATAACATTGCAAGTATAGTAGTGGGGTTTTTTTTCATCCTAAGTTTGTTTTCCTTTCAATTGATGCCTTTTCCCCCTTACTTATCCCAGGGAGCTGCGCATTGATTTCCTACTGGCGACTACCAAGGATGATTTGGAACACGTCCTGTACAGCTGGGAATCAGCCCAAAACCTGTTGATTTAAGATAGCGGTTTGATGTCCTGAGCGAGACCTCGCTGGCAATTTAAAACTGCACCTGCTGGTAGAATGCCCATCGTGGGCTTGCAAGACGGGGGAGACTGAACCACTACTTGCCACCCATTGTCACAGCTAAAGGAACTCTTGGCATTTAAGAATCTCTCTACTGAGCAGAAAAAGTAAGGATGAGCCCACATACAAAATCCAAATAAGAAAATCAACAGAGTCTAGAACATAGTGAGTAGGTGCTCATGCAATATCCGTTGAATTAAAAAAAATAAGTGAAAGAAGTTTTTAGGGGTGAAATAGGCAGGTTTTAGGAAATTTTAGGAATTAAGGGGTCCATGGAAAAAGCACAGGGCTACAGAGCTGCAGAAGGTATGTTTCCATAAAATAAGGGAGCTGGGAACAGAAGGTACACATTTCCAAAGAACGAAGGAGCTGGGAGCCCCAGAAGGTACATTTCCATAGAATAAGGGAGCTGGGAGCCACAGAAGGTATACATTTATAGAATAAAGGGAAGAGACCCCTCATTCAGTGAGGGAATAGGAAGGCCAAAGGGAATAGGAAAACAATAAGGGAGAAGAAGAGGAGAATCTCACGTACCTCATCACCTCACATGAGGTTTGAGCTCTAGAGTTGCTATAGTGACCAATCAAAGGGGATAGTGACCAATCAGAGGGATATCAGGACACAAAACCTGCAGCCTTTATAAACCTAAGAAAAAGGGACTTGGTGGGACTCTCTCCCCCTTCCCCTGTGGGAGTCTGTGCTTGTTTCTCAATAAATTTCCACCTTTTACTAAACCGCCTTTTGTCCATGGTTTCATTCTTAGACTCCACCAGACAAGGACCTGGGAATCATCCTGCCCAGAGGAACATCACGTGTTCCAGTTCAATTTTTGCATTTCATAAGTTAATTACTCCTGAGAAACTACTGACTGATAACTATTATAAGCTTGGAACTGGGATATCAATAAAACCAGAAGGAAATAATTTGGCTACATTTTTATAATGATTTATATTTAATTCCCATTTAAATGGCTCTTTTGTTGCAAAAGACAGTTAAGGTTAATGAAATGTAGTATAGCAGAGTAGTTAATAGTTTGTATGTGAGTGAGTGAGAATCCTGGATTTGACACTAATTAAATGGATGACTTTAGGCCAATTACTTAACCTCTCTGAACTTCATGCTTCACAATAAATGTACATTAGTTTCATACTTAGAAAAATATTAATAAGTTTTAAAAATAAAAACTCTGCTTTATGTAAAGAGCTGGGTAGCTATTCCTAAGAACATATAAAATATGGTAAGCTGCTAGACTTATAAAAGTTATAATTATTTGAACAATGAGATATTGACCAAAAATGAAAGGGCAACATTCAAAAGTTTTTCCCAAAAAATAATAGAAAAGAAAAAAAAAAGTAAAGAAATAAATGTGACCAAGAGGAAAACACATTCGTAGACTTGTAAATGGTAATGGTAGTAATTATAAAGGCATCATATGTGAAAACTACCTAACAAATGATGTTTGCCTGGGAGGAGAGGAGATTCTTTGGGGCAGGTTTGCTCTGTGTGCCCTGGCAGACTTCCTTTGCTGTTTGGGAGGCCCAACATGGAATACAGGGACACTATATGGATCCTAGAAGGCTGAGAGATCTAGAAACATCACTCAGGCACACCTCTGGATCTGCTGAACCCAGGAACCTTGAGGATGAGGAAAAGAACCCAGTGCTTCACTGGGGTTCATACGTGGACAGAGTTAGAAGAAATTGCACCAGAAGGAGAAACAATTGGGCCCCTGAAACAGTCAGAGCAGCAAAGGGGTCTCACAGAGTGAGCCAGGCTAAGGAGCTGGTCTGGGGTTTGAAGTGAATAGTATGTCCAGATTCAGGTGAGAAGAGGGTATGAGACAGGAAAGAATAAAAGTGAATTCTAGTTAAAAATGGCAAACAAAAACAAAAAAGAACAACCAAAAAAAGACAAACAGAAAATATTCATTTAGTTATGCTTCCTCCCAGACCTGTGTTAAAATAATCATAAATGGAAATTTTAGTAATTTTTTGAAAATTTCAAAGGCTAAATTCATAGTATAAAAAATAACAGGAAGACAAAAGCTTACAAACACAAATTGAGAAAAGCAGGACTTGTAAAAATGGTTGCAGCAGACTTGAGAAAGCTGAATCCTAAACCAATAGTATTCAAGGTAAGAAAAACAAAACAAAACAAAACAAAACAAAACACAATTTGCTGCTCTCAGAAAAGACTCAGAAAGAGATGACTTCAGACATCTCTGGGAAATGTAATCGAAACAGGAAGGTCAAATGAAAGTGTGTTTAAGAAACAGATATTCCCCAAATCTTTTCCCCAACTACCTATTGATGGATAAATTGCCCGTCCTTATCCTAGAACATTATCAAACAGAGTCTCTAAACTGAAATATATCAGACACCCTGAAGGTTTTGAGACACATAATCAACACAGAGAGATGAAGTAAAAATTTAGATACTGAATTTTGACACCATTCCCTGGAGGCTGCTATCACTAGTCAGCTACCAGAACTACAAAAGCAAGACTGGTACCTTCCAGAAGACTGGAAGATTCTCCTCAGAGCATTCTGATCAGGCCAAGAGAAAAATGCTAACAGTACTGGCTTTTGGGTTCTTTGAGGAAATAGTCAAGGCAAATTAATGTTCATGGAAGCTCAGAACTGACACACTCGTGCATACAGAGGTTCCAAGCACCTTTTCAGTGACTCATTTCTCAGTATGAGTAGATAGCCAAGGGCCACTCTGCCACTGAGAAAGCCCTCACATGAAAGACCAAGACTAAACAATTTGAAAAAAAATTCAGAGGTGCCACAGGGAGAAGAAAATGTAAAAAATAAAGCCATATTCTTAGAAAGATAAAAGAAGGAATTTCATCCATAAACTAGAATAGGCTGGGAGCTCCTGTATAGGATCATAACATAAACTGAAAATCCAATAGAAGGCTTGGAAGATGAAATTAAGAAAATCTTTCAAGGAGTAAAGGGAAAAAGACAAAGGAGAGAATTGAAAAGATTAAAAACTAAGCATAAAAGGACCAACATCTGAATAATAGGCCAGTAAGGGGAAAAATTAAACAGAAAAAAGAAGGGAGAAAATAGTAAGTAAACTTCAAGAAAAGTTTCCAGCCGTGAAGGGTGTTTTCAGTAGGAGAGAAACTACTGAATTCTCCAGAGTGGGCAAATATAAACCCACATGAAAGGCACATCATCATGAAATGCTGAAGACAAATAGAAAAATTTAAAGCATCCAGGAAATGCAAACCAAAATAAGAAATCTGATAGGAAGGGGTATACCAGGATGTACTCTCTGTGGCTGTGGCGGGAGAAGATGAAAGAACCAGAGCCCATGGAGCAGGTCAGAAGACCCCTGGAGAGGCACACCTCCGCCCTCATTAAAACTGAATGACTGCTCATTGTCTTTGTACTGAAAAAAGACTAAACAATTGGGGGAAAGTTTGTGTTTGGACTACCAATAAGTACATAGAAATTTAAACAAATAAAAATATGAGACAATTATTAATCCTAGGGAAACAACATGCATAGGAAATAAAAAGTAATTATATTTTTCCATGTAGCTTATCCATGTATATCATTTAAAATAGTCATAATAGTATAAAAATGGAATATGCAACCAAGGCTTTGATATGACTATATTAAAAGAGTAAGAGGGTGAGAAATAACAAAAAAAGCTATATAGTCATGCATCATTTACCAAGGGGGATATGTTCTGAGAAATGCACCCTTAGGCGATTGCATCATTGTGTGAACATCATCAGAGTGCACTGACACACAAACCCTGAAGGTACAGCCTACGACACACACACCTGGGCTATATGGTGTAGCCTATTGCTCTTAAGTCTGTACAGCATGTCACTGTACTGAATACTATAGGCAATTGTAACACATGGTAAATATTTGTGTATCTATACCTAGAAAGGGTACAATATAAATATGATGTGAAAGATAAAAAATGGTTCACCTGTAGAAGGGACTTACCATGAATGGAGCTTTCGTGACCAGAAGTGAGTGACCAGTGAATGAATGTGAAGGCCTAGGACATTACTATCCATCCTATATAATAAAAGCCTAGTATACTAAGTGTCTGGTTATCCTATCATCAATTCAACCAATCAAAGAGTGATATGCTAATGATATGCTAAGGCCACTCGACCGCACACTATGACGTGCACTGACCACCATGGAGCAGACGCTTTGACTGGTAGGTTAGCTTGCTGCTGGGGTCCAGCCAATCAGGACTGAGAAAGACAGGACGGACACTCCCTGGAGCCCTCTCATAGTCCCTCCCCTGGTTGGCCAACCTCCCAGGCCCCTCCCTGACCCCAATCGAGCACTGATGGGGTCCCTAGGCCTGGCCTGCACCCTCTTCCCATCCAGGACCCCTTGAGATGTCAGAGAGCCAGTTTTGGCCTGATCCTGCAGGCCCGGTGCACAAATTTGACCTCTAGTTGCATAATAATGTTAAAAACAACAACAACAACAAACAGGCAAAAATGGAGTCACTCTTGTTAATCCAAGTCACCAAACCAAAACTTAAAAATAACTAATTTAATTGCAGTTTCAGCCTCTCCTAGAAGTGGAATTTTAAACCAATCAATCTGGAATTTCTGGATCAATATGTGAGGTAATCTGCAAGATAAAACCCCTGCCATTCCGTCTCCCCCCAAAAAAGATGACCTAGCCTAAAAATAATCTTGCCTTTTGCTAATACTCCCCTGCCACAACCCTTCCATATTGCACAACCCCTTAGAGAGCCCTTCTATTTGCTAGATGGGATGCTGCCTGATTCATGAATTGCTTAACAAAGCCAATTAGATCTTCAAATTCACTCTTTATCAGTATGTAGAGCTCAGGTCTTAGACAGTGAAGTGCCAACTACACTACTTCCCTATTAAAAAAATGTTTTCTAAACTAAGTCTTTGCTTGTTCTTGTGAAAAATGGTATTGTAAAACCAAAAAGTTAGATTGCTTTAAGGATTGTGAGAAAATGTGTGTCAATCACTTAGCAATGTGTCTGGCATACAGAAAATGTTAAATAAATAGTAGCCATTATTGTATTCTCAGGGAAGGATTATAGAAAAACAGGGGCAAAGAAACCAATGTGTATTATGCTCTTCATGTTCTAGAAATATTACATGTAATTTTATTTAAGCATCAAAATTCCACCATGGTCACATAGATGGTACATGGAAGAGTTTGGATTTGAGTATAGGACTATCTGACTTCAAAGGCCATGCACTTTCCACTAAAATTTCCAACCTGAATTCTGTTAGTGTATCATCAAAGATTAATCCATCAGATCAAAATCCCTTCTCTCCTTCTGATCTCCACACGCCACTTAGAAAGAAAAAGACCTTTGAGGACATGGTACAGCTGAGAGAAAATGTTTGATCAGAAGAATGAAATAAGCAAAGCCCCAGAAAAGTTGGCCCTACATAAGGGATCTAATGCAGGGGACCCCAACTACCAGATGAGCTCACCCAGACAGCAAGAGAGTGGGAGAGATGAAAAGGAGTGGAGAAAAAATAAGAGACAATTTAGAACTATGGAGATGAACACAGCCCCAGACCGCAGGCATCCATGGAGGACGCCACCCCAGACCCTGTGTGCTCGCCCGGACAACACCTGGACCCATGTGATCACCACTGACCCCCTATTATGGATTTCCTTATTCAAATCCAAACACTTCTCAGAAACAATATTTAAATTTGGAGCCATATTAAAAGTCTTACTCTTTTTTTTTTTTTTTTTTTTTTTTTTTAGTGTATCAAACATTGAAAGTTAGTTTATTCTAATTAATTAATAGCTAGGGCTGTCAGTCATGTACACTGCATACTCTCAAGTTCTATATATAGAGAAAAAAAAATGTAAATGCAGTCTTTACTTTCAGGCAGCTTACCAGGTAGTCCTTGTGATAAAACATTCTCAGATAAAAATGACAGTAAAGATATACCACAGTATTTGAGATTTTAGAAGCATCTGAGTGGTGCTCACAATATCTATGGAAGAAACTCAGAAACCAAGATATGACTGGCAGTGGGATAAGCCAGGGGGAACTTCACTTGAGTTAAATCTTGAAAATAGATTTGAAATAAAGGGGGAAGCAGAACTTGGGAGGAGACAAGGGAGTGAATTAATGGGCATGATGATACCACTGAATGTTGGAGGGACAGCGATTTTCTCTGGCTGGAAATGAGAATCAAGGCTAAAAAGTTATAAAATATAAGGCTGAAGAAAATAGGTTGTTGCTGAATGATAGAGAACTTTAAGTGTCAGGCTATGTGTTTTACTTTCTTCTCAGAAGGAGCCATTAAGGTTTGGGTTTGTTTGTTGTGTTAGTTAAGTAATGATGATAAAAACTCCATTCCTCATCTCTTTTCCCCAGTTTGACCTATAGACTAAAAAGGTAATCCCACATAAATTCCAAAATTTTTTTTTAAAATATTGACATGCCAGTTCTAAAATGTACATGGAAAGGCACAGGAACCAGAAGAGCCAATTCTGAAATCCTGAAGAAGCAAGTCAGGCCCTCACACTATTTGCAAGATCTATTCTAAAGCTACATTAATCAAGACAATGTTGTATTATGACAGAAATAGACACATAGATCAATAAAATAGAATAGAGAGCCCAGAAGGAGATGACATAAATATAGCCAAACTGATTTTTGACACTAGTTCAGAGGCAATTCAATGGAGAAACCCTTTTCAACAAATGGTGACAGAATAATTGAACATCCTGCAGAAAGAAGGAAAAAGAAAAGAACTTTAATCCAAACTTCACACTATATATTTTAAAAAATAATAAAATGGTCATAGACCTAGAGGTAAAAGTCTAAAAAAAAAACTCTGCTAGAAAAAATCTGCTATACATTGGGTTTGTCAAAGAACTTTTAGATACAACACTAAAAGCATAACCCATGAAAGAAATTACTGATTAATTGGACTCCCAAAATTTTAAACTTTTTCTCTTTGAAAGACACTGTTAAAACAATAAAAACAACCCACAGAATAGGACACTATATTTGTAAATTATATGTCTGACAAAAGGCTTGTATAGACACTATATAAACATTCCCCAAACTCAATCATTAAAAAAAAATAAAACGCCAGAATAGAAATTAGGAAAAATATCTGAAGAGAGACTTTATCAAAGAAGATGCACGGATGGGCCCTGGCTGGTGTGGCTCAGGGTTAATTAGAGCATCAGCCCACACACTGAAGGGTCACAGTTTCCATTACCTGTCAAGGACAGGTACCGGGGATCCAGGTTTCATCCCCAGCCCTTTCAGGGTGCATGAGGGAAGCAACCAATTGATGTGTCCCTCTCACATCAATGTTTCTCTCTCTCTCTCTCTCTCTCTCTCTCTCTCTCCCTCTCTCTCCCTTTCTCTATCTCTATCTCCCTTCCTTTCTCTTTCCCTTCCTTCTACTCTATCTAAAATCAATGGGAGACACTCCAACATGGCAGCCAGCAGGACCAGAGAGAGGGTGAGAATATGAGTGAGAGGGCCAGTGTGCAGACTTGTATGTCTGTGTGTGTGTCTCTGTGTGTGCCCATACGCAACCCCACTTCAAGGAATATATCCTAAAAACACCAATTGGAAAGAATATATGCACCCCTGTGTTTATAGCAGTGTTATTTACAAGAGCTAAGATTTGGAATCAGCCCAACTTCCCATTAGTAGATGAGTGGATAAAAAAGCTGTGGGACATTGGAATACTATGCAGCTATATAAAAGAGGGATCACTTACCTTTTGGGACAGCATGGACAGACCTAGAGAGTACTGTGCTAAGTGAAATAAGCCAATCTGAGAAAGACAAATGTCACATGATTTCACTTATTTGTGGAATCTAATGAACAAAATGGATTGATCAACAATATAAGGCCTGAAGAATGAAGTCATGGAACAGACCTGTTGACAAACCTCCATATGGGACTGATGGAGAGATGAGGAGAGATAAACCAAAGAGCTTATATACTTCTATGCATACCCCATGAACATGGGCAATAGGATGGTGAAGACCTGGAGGGAGGAGGGTTGTTAGGGGCTTGGCAGAGGGATAGGAAAGGGTAGGGGAAATGGAAGATCTGCAATACTGTCAACAATTAAAAAATCAATAGAAAAATATCCTTGGGTGAGGATTAACAACAAAAAAAAGATAGATATGTGGAAGGCAAATAAACACGTGAAAGTATGCTCAATATCATTAGGTTTACGGAAAAGCAAATTTTAAAACACAATGACATGTCATTGCGCACCTATTAAAGTGGTTTAAAATTTTAAAATCTGACAATATCAAATGCAAATGAGGATGTTGAACAACTCTATTATGTACTTCTTGTGAGAATTCAAAATGTCACAGACACTTTGTAAAATAGTTTATTGGTTTCTTTTAAAGTTAAATATAAGCTGCAAGTAACTTAGCATTGCAACTACTGGGGATCAACTCAAGGGAATTGCAAAGTGAATGTTCACATAGCTGTATCCATAATTTCTAAAAACTAGAAAGAGCCTTTCAACAGGAAGGCGAATGGATGAACAAATTCCAAAGTATCTGTGAAAGGGCGAGGACTACGCCCTCCACCTTGCCCCAGGGTAAGGGCTATGCCCTCCATCTTACCTTGGCCATGTGCTCAGCAAGCTTCTTCCCGGAAGATAGTCAATCTTGAAATCTGGGCACAACATCTGTACCAGAAAATATAGAAGCACCTATTGATTTGTGCAACGACATGGATCAAACATAAAGGCATTTTGCCAAGTTGGAAAAAAACACACAAAACATATCCCAAAGGCCACATATTTTTATAGGTCCAGGGAAAGGGAAAGCTATTGGAATGGAAAATAAATCACTGATTACCAGGATTTGGGATTGTGGGGATGGGTAAACTACGAAGAGATAGTGTAAGAACACTCTGAGGGAATTGAAATTGTAAACATTTGCCCAAACCCAAGAAGCTAGATACCACAAAGGGGAAGTCTACTGTAGGCAAACAAACAAACAAATAAATAAACAAAACAAGGCAACAGAAGTAAACACCAACTTCTATTCCAAACTGATTTTTACTTCCTCAAAGCAGAAATATGCTAACTGAAATTAATAGATAAAATCGAATATTATGAAAGCTGGTGTGTCTCTTACCAGGTCAAATACACAAGCCTGACTCACAACTCTTACTCTCATTTTTTCCTTCCTCATGATCAATGCAGACAAAAATCCAGACGCATCTGACTTTTCCCATTGTCCCACTGAATCTCTCCTGTGCTGTTCTCTTTGTGTCCCTCAAATTCTATTTTTATCACACTAGCCTCAAAAGAGGCACTCAAAAAGTTCCCCCAAAATTACGGGCTTTAAATAGTCCTTGAACAAATCAATCTGTTTAACTTTGTTTCATCTAGTGACTCCCCCAAACTGAGAATTTTTTCTTCATGCAAATATCTATTCATTTTCCTTGGAGGTGTGGACAAAAAAAAAGGCCACATGCTAACCTAACTAGCTCAGGGAAGGCCTGCATGGCGGTTTTGCAAAATCAAAGACCTAAAGTAACCACAAAGGATGGTCTGAAATTAAAACTTTAACTAAAAGCAATTTATAGTGGGCAGTCATGACCTCGGCCAGTATCTTCCCTGGTAAAGGTTAATCTTTACCTTAACTGAGCCTATTGTCTTTTGTCTAAGATAACATCCTTGTGAAATGTCAGGGTAACTTATAACTTCCCTTTTTCTGGACCCTTCAGGGCACAACCAAATACACCTGGGCACCAGGACAGTGGCCACAAATTCCTTCATTGTTATTGTTATCATGTTAATTGTTGACTGTTAACTATCCTGCACCCACTTAAGTAAAAGAAGTATGTGTCTATCATTTTACTTTTTATCCAATCCCAGAGGTCCCCCACTCCCCTTTGCTTTCTCCCACCTCCCTCTTCTATCACCAATGGATTTCATGTACCGCTTACATCTCCTCCCTCGATTGTAACGTATAAAACAAGGTGAAGAACTACTGTTCTCTGGAGCATTATCCCAATCCATGGAGGTTCTGTTTCCTGGCAATTGTCAACCATTTGGCTCAAATAAACTCACAAAAATTCTTTACAGGTTTGAATGTTTTCAAGTTAACAGAGGTGATTTAGTAAAATATACTTTGTGAAACACTTATAAGATGTTAGAATACATTTTTGGATAATACATAAGATATTAATTTTGGATTCATAAATGTGTTGAGATCTTAAAGTTTGACAGGTTTGGGTGAATTGTTTTTACTGCCGACTTAGAGGCCATGTGGTATTCCTGAAGTCTATTCTATTCATACCACCCTCCAAAGCCACAGTCCACACGGTCCAGTCCCAGAGCAGTGTCACAATTTAAAGAACTCGATCCATGCAATGGAAACAAATTTCAAAGTAACTCAGGTCCTTACCTTACATTTTTGAATACCGTGAAAGGCTGCATAGTTCCTGCAGCCTTGTTTCGAATCCTCCTTTGTTCCTTTCTACTGCACTTACGTACTGAGACTATTCCACCTCTCGAGCCTCCACCACTCCTGAAAAGCTCAGACCCTCGCCACCTCGTCCCCTTTGCTTCTGCATCAGTCCCCATTTACTCTTGAATCGCCACCACTGAGAGCCAAGAAGTGGGCAAAGTGACTTTCTTAGGGAGGAAAAGAGGGGAGACAATCAGCAGGTTCAGGCAGAGTCCCTTCAGCAGGCAGAGAAAGGAAAAGCCAGGAAATACTCAGGGGGGGTGTTTAGTCCATTATATACCAGAAGGGGGCACAGTCCTCCCAGAGGAAGGCACTTCAGGCACAAGTGATCAGGCAATGAATATTGGGGAACCCCAGGGTTCACTGACCACTGGTGACCATTGGGGTCAATTTTCACCTGAGTAAAAAGAAAAGGAAGATAAAACTTAGAGATGATGTCAGTGAAGGTTCAGTCCGGACATTCTGAGAAGCCAAGTGGGGTCCTGTAGGGGAACCCATGGGGGATCTAAGCAGTGGTTCTCAACCTTCCTAATGCCACGACCCTTTAATACAGTTCCTCATGTTGTGGTGACCCCCAACCATAAAATTATTTTCATTGCTACTTCATAACTGTAATGTTGCTACTGTTATGAATCGTAATGTAAATATCTGATATGCAGGATGTATTTTCATTGTTCGCGACCCACAGGTTGAGAACCTCTGAAAGGGAAGACATCTGTGTGCTCAACACTCCTGTGGGTCCCCACCGAGCATCTAGTGGCGGCCCGGGCAGCTGTGGGCCGGAAGGACAGCACTTGGGAAGAAGAACCGGACACAGATGGAGGAGAGCCAGGCAAGGTGGGAAGTGCTGGGCCAATCTGTGTCTCTGTTGAAAGTCAAAGAGATTGAGAGAGGAATGGCGGCCAGGGCCTCCTAGATCTCACACAGATCTAGATCTCCCGCCATTCTTGCACAGACTGTGCAGGGGAAAGGAAGCTGGGAAACGCGGTTTCCAGCTTAGTCACACAGAGCATTCCATCACAGGGGTAACTAGCGGAATGAAAAAATAAAACTATGTCCTTCCTGGTTGAAAGCAGCATTCACTTGATTCGGGTTTAACAAGCTTGGGGGGAATTCTCACTCAGTGTCAGATGTTATACCAGATATTTACACACACACACACACACACACACACACAACTTCCTTTTCTTAAAAAAAAAAAAAATGTTTTTATTGATTTTGAGAGAGAGAAACATCAACAGGTTGCCTCCCATACAGGGACCAAACGCTCAACCCGGGCATGTGCCCTGACCGGGAATCCAACTGGCGACCTTTCTGTGCATGGGATGATGTTCAACCAACTGAGCCACACCAGCCAGCGCCTCACAACTTCGTCAGTAGCATCACACTGTATGCTACCATTTCCACTTCTGTTGGTCCCAAAGAGAGAACCATGAAGAGGAGTTTGGGTGAGCTGGAACTTTATTGACAAAAAGTAAACAGCAGTGCAGCTGGATACAATGTTGTGCAATGGCTAAGGGAGGACGCTCCAGTTTCTGGGTCCAAATTCTGGGTCCTATCACATGAGAGCTAAGTGACCTCGAGCAAAATACTTAATTCCTGTTCCTCAGCTTGTCATTGCAAACCTCAGGTAATACCCACCTTACTTATAGGACTGTTGTAATAATATGTGTAGAGCACCTAGGGTTAAAAATAAATAGAGGGCTCACTTTAGGGATGATTGAAAATGAATATTAGCCAGAGTCCTGCTTGTGCCTAAAGCAGGACTCTCACTAATATTCTATTACTGAAACAGAATGGATTCAAATTATATTTATGTATTTTTGTTTTCTCCTTTTCATCATCAATTGAAATGTTTATAGCTCTAATTACTTAACAACATCATAACTGAATATATTACACATGTAATATAATAATCTCGGAATTCAGGATATTCAAATTTTCAAGTTGCATTTTTATATCTTAAAAGTTAAAATAGGACATTCTATTTCCCTGTATATCATTAAATCTATATGTCAGCATGAGGTTTCTGTTAATTACAGCTTCATAATCTGGATCTTTGCCTAGGTTAATGTCAACACCATTAGCCTTTCTCTTGATTATTTCCTGATCACCAATAGTGATCTCCTGTCCTTGGTTTTTCCTTTATAACTATTTGTCCAAAGTGGGACAATCATTCATTTTGCTACAATAAATATGACCCGGCAGCTCTTTGACCGCGTCTCCCAAATCGCTTGGCATTGACTCAGGTGTTCATGGTTTTGTGCTCCCTCCCGATATGCCCTTTTCTGCATTCCTGACTAAAGCATAATGCCCTTCTCTGGATAATTTACAAGATACTTTAAAAGAAAAGACCCTGGGAAGAAAATACAAGTTGATTAGCATAAATTAGATGACTTTTAACTCATACTGAATATTGGCTGTCTGTTACCTTTCAAGAATTTTGATCAATACTATTAGTATTTGCATGTGCTTTTTATCTAGTATTGAGCACACATTAACTGGGAAGGATTTTAATTCCTTGTTCTTTTTTTATACACATGAAGACAGAGGATTATTGACTGATTCTGTATAGCTCATTTAAAATTAATAACTTATTTTTATCTATTCACATTACCCAGCAAAGTGAGAGTCAGATTTAAGCTATTCATAGTCATCCATTGCAAGGAAGGGTAAGTGGGCACCAGCCCACCCATTACATTTCACTTACATTACAACTTGCCTGACCTAGAAGGTAATGAGTGATGCCAAAAGTGATAACATCCAAGAACTCAGGTCCTCAGTCAGGATGTGCTAAAACATGCGGCATATAATCACCCCCTAAACCAGCGGTTCTCAACCTGTGGGTCGCGACCCCTTTGGGGGTCGAATGACCCTTTCACAGGGGTCACCTAAGACCATCGGAAAACACATATGTAATTACATATTGTTTTTGTGATTAATCACTATGCTTTAATTATGTTCAATTTGTAACAATGACATTGGGGGTCACCACAACATGAGGAACTGTATTAAAGGGTTGCGGCATTAGGAAGGTTGAGAACCACTGCAAGTTATCCTTAAAAGAGCCATGACAATTTTCCTGAAGCTCATGCTTCGTGAGGCAACGCCGCATTTGGCCAGTAGATAGCACTCAAGATATTTCAATAACTGGAGAGAAGGAATCTTGGTGTGATTGTTACTCTGTCAGGGAAACAAGTCAAGTTCATTTTAGATCAGTGGAGGGGTGGAATAGATGTCCCCAAATGCGTAGAAGCTGGGATTTTTATTTATTTATTTATTGTACCAAACCCTAGCAGCCTTCTCATGTAAATTTGTAGTCTATCAGGGAAGGAAAATTAGCCCTCTTGTTTCCTTCCACAATCTCTGTTTGAAGGCAAGGAAAGGACTGCTCATTTGACACAACTGAAATAAAACCTGGAACCAACACTTAAATGGTAATGCTGAGGTCCAGAGAGACCACAGAGTGAGACATAGCAGCTGCATTTCACACAAAAACTCAAAACACTACACCTTGTAGTGCTCGTCCACGCTGCTGAGGAGCACAGTTCGGAAGCCACAGGTATTTCAGTATGCAATGCTGAACCATGAACCTGGCTGCGAACAAAAAACGAGTTAGAATGGCTTAAAGCTGGTGGACAGTGCCTTGGAGTGGTTCAACCTGCAAGTATGTGTAGCTGCTGCTGTGATTTGATAAATGATGGCCTCCATGGTGTATAAGGAGCAACTTGTGTTCCTTTAGAGGTAGGAAGGGGTAAAGCAAGCGGTGATTTTGAACCATCCCGGGATTTTGAACCATCTTCTGCATGTCACGACCTCAGTTCATCTGATACAGCAAGTATTGGTCTGTGTTAAATAAGGTGATGGATACTACGGTGCTACCCAAGCAGATACAGAACGCTGGAGTGTGAGGGGTTAGGAGATGAGAGTCATTCAAATATCTATTAAAGAGAAATTGGAGGTAACTGAGCGAGGAGAGACCATGTCAAGGGCAAAAAGCTTCTGAAAAAGAATCAGTCAAAAAAACGAGAGAAACAACTTCAAATTCCTCCTGCAGAAAATTGGTGTTCAGGCTCCTTAAAAAAGTCAGCTCCTGGGAGGATAGGTTTGCATTCCCTGCTCTGGAGGGTCCGGCCTCAAGCTTTGGCAGCTGCTGCCCCCACCCCACTTGAATGGATTTACATCCTCAGGATGACTGACCCAGGATCTTGCTCAAAAATTTCTTCATTTAGCCTCAAATTGCCTGAGATGACTTCCAGCCTCTGAATTTCCTACTCATGTAAGCCATTAAATGCCTTTCTGATGTCGTTGTTTGACTTATTTGAGTTGTGTCTGGGCACTTGCACCGAGAGGTGCCCTATTAATGAGCAGGAGGGGTGAGAGGGCCATTTCCATTCTCTTTTCACCCCAGATCTCTGTCCCCCTCTTCTAGAAACGCTAAGCATTCTTGGATTGGAAAATTTCCATCCGATTAGCTAAGATAGTGTTCTTACATGTGCCCTTTCTTAATCATTGTGGCTCAGAGACAGTTGGCACTCCCCAGAGTAAGCCTCGTAAAGTCAAAAGAGCCACTGACTCTGGGGTTTAGTCTTCTTCTGCCACTGCCCGGCTGTCTGACCTTGGAACTTCACTCGCCCTCTCTGGGCCTCAGGTTTTTCACCTCTACGCGGAGGGGTAAGCAAGATGTTCCAGTTCTGACTGTCCGTGGCTCTGTTCTCCTGCCTTGCTTGCATGTATGAAGCAACATCTAAAGCAGGTTAAATGACTTCCTAGTAACGACACTCATCATATGTCATGTGCAAGTAGAAAAGGCGATTAGTCAGTCAAACAGGACAATTGCCTGGAAACACATGGAAAGAGAGTGGCAGGTTTATCCAATCAGTGCGATGAGGGTGGCAAAGATGGAGCATGAGCACTCAGGGAGGCTCTCTCCTGCTTCCCAATCGTGAGTGATGTTCTTTTCACCCAGTCACCCTCTCATCACAGGATTCACTGGGAACCCCAGGCTGCCTCTTTCCCGCCCTCTAGCACAGTGGTTCTCAACCTTGGCTGCACATTAGAATCGCCTGGGAATCTTTTTTGAAATCCTGATTCCTGGGCCTCGTCCTCCAGAAAGTCTGTTTCTTTGTTATGGGGTGGGGCCACAACATTAGTAACAAAGGAACAATTTCTGGAGGATGAGGCCCAGAAATCAGAATTTTAAAAAGATTCCCAAGTGATTCTAATGTGCAGCCAAGGTTGAGAACCACTGCTCTAGCCTCTCCCCTTGGCGGTTGACATTGGCATCAACCCCCAGCACACTCCTGGTCGCACCTTCTGGCATCCATGTGAAGAGATGGTGAAGAGAGAGTGCTGTGGCCACCCAAGGCTGAGAGGAAACAAGTTCACTACAAAGGAATCCTTTGATTTGTCTTGGAACTTGGAACAAAGGATGAGTTTATGTGATAAAATTTATACCTATAAAGAAAATAGCCAGTTCTCTCCTGAAAAGCCCTATAGAGTTAAGAATGCCATCTTTCTGCTACTTGTTTATATGAAAGGCCATTTTCACTCGCCTCACATTTTCACTGCAGAAACCACCTTTGCAAAATTAAAAGGCAGAGATCTGATTTCCTAGTTGTTAGTTGGCTCTAAGTGAGAAAGTGATGATGTTGTTTTTTATTATTTTCTAATGATATTCTGTTGGAGGTTCAGTGCATTGCAGATGTGGGAGCTACAGTTCTGTAGGAGAAAAAAAGGAGAGAGGAAGGAAGGGAAAGGGGAGGGAAGGAGGGAGAGAGGGAGGGATGGAAAGGAGGAGGGAGGGAGGGACGGAGGAAGAGGAGAGGGAGGGGGGAGAGAGGAAGAGAAAAAGGAGGAAAAGAAGGAAGGAAAAATGTAAGTTTCTGGGAGAGCAGTATTTCCCAATCACTGCTGTATAGCGGAATCCTCTGGGTGAAAATACCCATGCTCAAGCCCCCCTTTAGAGATGTTAAACTCCCCAGTGATTCTATATGCAACCAGGGTTGAGACTGATGTTATCCAGCATCATGTTTTATTAGATAGTGACCCAAGAATATTGAATTAGTCAACAAGTAGGGTAACTCAAGAGAATTTCAGTAGTTAAGAATTGCTAGCCAAAAGCCCACCAGCTTGTCATTATAGAGGTCTAAGAAGACCAAAATCCCCGTGAGAATTCCCCCTCTCCTTGGGGTAAGCACTGCCATGGCCTCGAGTCCCAAATCCCACTTCTCTGAAGCTGCACAGTAGCCAAGTGCCATGTAATTCTCCTTATCTCTCATGCTTCTAAAATTATGACCGGATCAATGCTTCAGGCTCAGTACCATCAGACCTCTTTTCCTGATAATAAGATAGACTCTGGGGCGTTTAGCATCCATAGATCATTCCCACAACCCTTATTAGTGAAGGGTTCATTCATTCACTACATCAAAACTTGTATAACTGCTGGCCAGTTGAAAAATGCCAGAGATAGAGTGAGCAATTGGAAAGAGCACTGCACTGAGAAGCCAAAGGCCTTGAATCAAGTTTCAGATTAGCCCCCACCTCTCTCCCTTTGACCTGAAGCAAGTCACAGAGCCTTTATAGCTCCTGTGCCCTTAAGTACAAAGCGAGAAATTGGTTAATGTCTAATACGCACTGCAGCTCTGAAATGTTATGTTCTTATCCACATTCTGGTAATGACGTGATGAACAGTTAAGGGTGAGGCAAATAATACAGAGAAGCACACGAAAAAAGCTAATGGTCCAGTTGAGACATTGATAGAGGTTGACAAATTTGCTCTCAAAACATTGACAATATTCCTATACGCTGCCTTCCTTAAGTACTGCAATGAAATCATCAGGTAGTAAAATTAGGTAGGTTCCCTTTCTGCTACTTTTCTATATAAAAGACCATTTTCACTCGCCTCCCACTGCAAAAACCACCTTTGCAAAATTAAAAGGCAAAGATCTGATTTTCTGATTGTTAGTTGCCTCTAAGAGAGAAAGTGATGATGCTGTTTTCTTAAATTAATTTTTATTTTTTGAAACTTTTATTTTTTTATTGTTGATATTATTACAAGATGTCCCCCATTTTCCCCTTTTGCCCCCTCCACCCTTCCCACGCCTTGACCACACTATTGTTTGGGTCCATGGGCGATGCATATATGCATATAAGTTCTAATGTTTAAAAAAATCTTCTAACATTTCAGGAATGATTTAAAATATTCCAACACCAAGTTAAATTCACTGTTCCTTTATAATAGTTCTTGCACCCACATCTCTCTCTCCATCCCTTTCTTTCCAACTACCATGACTGTCTCCTCATACAACCTCCTCCTCAATACCATCCTGCCGTTACCACTGCATATTTCTTTATGCCACTTGATGTATGACCTTTTTACTCCAAAAATGTTTGGACTCCTTATTTCCTGCAGATGAAGCTAACATGTTTAGCTTGGCATTCCCAGATTTCTACACTCTAGCCCATAACCTACCTTTTCCTCTCACTTTTTTCTTATCACATTTCCTCCAGCCAGTCTGGTCCGCTTATTGTCCATTCCTCAGTTATGTCATACAAAGTCCCTCCACTGTGGCTTTGCTTCTGTTGTTCCTCCCACCTGGGGTAGCTTTCTCCATTCCCCCCACATGTTTGCTGCATGTTTCCTGCTTTGATCTATGCTTCTTTCCCCCTTCCTTTCTCTTTCCCTTCCTCCCTTCCTTCCACGTTCCCATAATATCTACACCAAAATCTAGGGAATACAATAAATTATCAGTAGTCACCTTATACACAAACAGTATTCCAAGACTTTAGTTGATGGCATCCTTGGTGCTTCTCTCTTTGATCAACGTACAGGCAAGTTCTCTTGTGTCCCTTAGCTTTTAGCTTGAAATTCAACATCCTTCAGTACATTCCTTTGGGAGCACACTTAGTATTACTAGTGTACACATCCAAGTTTAGGTTCCACTTTAAAATTTTATGTGTAAGTTTCCCCAAAGTTCAGAAAATGGTCTAAGAAATGTGAATTAAAAACAACAACAACACAGTGAAGTGTTCCAGTCATTATATAGCTTATTTATTTCAATAGTGTAAGCTATCCACTTCTCATTCAGAGTGAGGGATAACAGAATTGGAACCTATTCCATCAAGAAGGACCACACCCTTTGGTTTCATAGATGAGTCAGCTGGGGCTCAGGCATTGAGGACACTGAGCCCATTCAATGAGTATTGCACTTTGCAAAGCCATTTGCCCTCCTTCCTCTCCAAAACGGGGATCCTCTCTGTCTTCCAAGCCCTTCCACATCAAGTCCTCTGTTTCCCAAAGACTGTCTGTAAATAAAATGCAGCCCTCTCCCGGGACCTAAAGTTGGACAAGAAGATCAACCTATAGTCAGCTCTTCCAATTTCTGAAATGATTTTATGTATGCTTCTAGGTCTAGGATATAACCACTTTCTGGAAGTGGGATCTAGACATTGGTAAAGAGAGAATTTGTGTGGAGGCGAGGGTAGGATAGGCGTTGTGATAGACTTAGAGATGCAAATAGTGATCTTGTTTGTGTTTAAGAGTCTATGGCAAGGAATAGAAGTCTGCGGATAAGCAGAGGAGGAACAGCTGGTGCATCCTTTGCAATAGGGTCCTAGAGCCCCTCACTCAGGCTTGGCAAGGACTTAGGAAGGACACTTGGCCCTGGATTGCTGCTCTACTTACAGAGAATGACATTGTATTAGAGAGATACTCCACCTGCAGCCTCAGGAACAAAACATCTGGAAGCCACACTGGGGCCCCAGAACACTCTGGAATAACCTCCTTCCCCAAAGCCACAGCCTGGGCACACCCAGGGAGAGAAAGGGTGGGCCTGGCCGGATGGAAGTCAGTCCTGCTCTTAGGACCCAGGGCCCCAGGCAGCTCTACTTCAAACCTGGCCCTTGACTACCTACAAAGTCCTCTCTCATTTCTGTGTTGGGGTAATAGTAAGAGGAGGAGAAGGAAGCTTCTTTTTTCCCCCCTGAAATTCCAAAAAAAAGCTTCACTTTTTGTTGTGTTTTATTTTTTAAAGGCTGGAAACCAATCGCAATTCAACTCCCTTTCCTCAACATATCTTTCCCCCGTGAAAGCTCTGTGATTCTGGGTGTAGGAACTAGCTTTGTTTTGCTTATTCTATTGAAGCAGCTGCCTAGGGACTCACCCCTGGAGAAGTGACTACCTCTCCGGACCTTGGATGTCCCATCTGTTCAATAAAGGGGCCGATGGACGATGTCTACATCCTCACCCACCGCAAACGTGGGAGTCCGCGAGCCCCACTGCCTTTTCACTTTTCTACTCGAGTGTCCAGCACAGAGATAGTTAACGGTTAAGGATCTCTTCGAAGGAGAGGAGAGTTTATTAACACGGGGCTGAGGATCGCCAGCAGCAGGTTTGCCACCTCACCACGCCCCTCTCCAAGAGGGAGGTTGCAGCGGGGTCTCCTCTCTCCTCTTCTCCCTCGCCGGGCGCCGGGTCCTAGCAGCGCAACTCCGCGGGTCTCCGGGACACCCAGCTGTCTCTACAATTCTCTCACCCGAGGGAGCCAGGACGCCACTCCTGGCTCACGGTCCTGCCGCTACCCCACCGCCAGGTCCCTCCTGACTCCCACTGTTTCCACTTCCCAGATCTTTGCAGCCGCGCCAGAGCCACTTTGCACCCCTTGCTCAGGGCTCTCCCAGGCAGGGCTGTCTAGGAGCGGGCGCTCTCCGGGGGTCCCGCTCCAGCCCGGCTCCCAGCCCCAGCCTTTCAAGTTCTCAGCCCCCACGCCCGCCCTGCCGCGCCGAGGACCCAGTCTTCGCCCCACCCCCCCCCGCAACTCCCCAGGTGCTCTCCGGGACCCTCCTTCCCGCATCCTCGCAAGGAGACCTCCCCGCTCTCACCGCCCAGAAAAGCGAGCGGGTGAGCAGGAGGGCGCCAGCCACCCAGCCGGCCCTCTGCTGGGCAGGGGCGGAGGAGGCACCGAGCCTCGCCGGGTGCCCTGGCGCGCTCAGCTCGGACCCGCACCCGCACCCGCACCCGCACGGCGAGACCGGACGCCTGAGCAGCCTCGCGCGGGAACCCGGCACCCAGGCGCCCGCCACGCCGCCTCCAGCCCGCGGACGCCGCGGGCGCTCACCCAGACCCAGGCCCGCTCCACGGAGGGGCGCGCGCGGGGCCCGACCGGAGCGCCGCCCTCCCTCCCGCCCGCCCACCGGCCGGCGCGGCGCTGCGCTCGGATCCGGGAGGGAAGCGCGCGCGGTGGCCCCGGCGCCTCAGTCCGTCGCCCGAAGTGGAGATGCGCCAGAGGCCGGCGCGGGCGCGCAGCTCCTAGGACGCCGCGCCAGCCGGCACCATGCGCCTGCGGCCGCTGCCCCTCGTCGTGGTCCCCGGCTTTTTGCTGCCGCTGGTGAGTGCCCGCCGCGCCCGCCCGGCCGCGTTTCGGCGGGAAAACCGCACCGGCGGCCGATCGGCAGCGGAGCCGTGGCTGCTCGGACCCGGGGCTGGGAGAGCGCGCAGGGGAGAGAGTTGGGGTTGCCTCTCGGAGTTGGAGGTGAGAGTCGGGGTTGCAGTCGGGGGGCCGCCGGGCAGGTGAGGGCGTAGCGAGGGTTGGGACTTGAAGGCTGGGGGCAAAGTCGGCGGAAAGTGGCCGGGAAGCAGGCGCGAGGGGAGCCGAGGTTTGTTGAGAAGCGGCCGCGAGGGGTGGAGAGGAGAGGGATGTGGCGAGGATGGGCTGACAGACCTGCCCCCAGCCCAGAGCGAGGGGCTTGGTGGTTCTTATCCTTCACGTGGTGTTTGTCCGGATGCCCGCAGACACCGCTCCCACACCACCGCCTCATGCATCCCCCTTACGCGGCCAGTTAGTGGCACCTTTCTGGGGGGAACTCGGCTAAAAGGCCGACTGGGGTGGGGGGTACACTGCGTTTCTCTTCCCTTGGCATCTGGTGCTGGTGCTGGCGGCGACGCGGGATGTAACTTTCACACCCAACTCCGCGCAGAGCCCCTCTGGCATCTCCACGCCGTATGTATGCCCCCCAAGACCTTTCCTGCCGGGTCTGGGCGGCTCGGGGGCGCCGAGGGAGGGTATTGGGAGGTGGGTCAGGGTCTCCCGCGAGGCTGAGGCGACTGTGGGTATTGTATCTCATTGCTCTTTGCCCCCCGCCCCCCCGTGGCGCCCAGTTTCCTCCTCCTGAAATATACCTGCGTACTGTGTGTATTGCTAGTTAATTGCATCGGAGGGAGATCCCCAAATCAGACCTCCAGGAAGGCAACTTTTAAAGTAAAATCGCAGAAGGGGACTATTTGGGCTCGGTCTGCGTCTGTGATGGATTCCTCCTGCTTTGCTGGCACCGGTCTTGACAGGGTGCTGTTGGGTTTTCTCCAGATGCACGGTTTCTTGGGCGCTCATACAGGAGACAGTTCGCTCAGGGCTGTGAAAGCAAGACGAAGGAACCCAAGCACTTAGAGAATGATGATCCCTCCCTCCCTCCCCCCCTCCCTCCCTCCCTTCCTTCTTTCCTTCCTTCCTTCCTTTCTTCTCTTCCTTCCTTCCCTTTCCTTCCTTTCCTTCCTTCCTTCCTTCCTTCCTTCCTTCCTTCCTTCCTTCCTTCCTTCCTTCCTTCCTTCCTTCCTTCCTTCCTTCCTTCCTTCTTTCCTTCCTTCCTTCTCTTTCTTTCCTTTTTTCCTTCCTTCCTTCTCCTCCATCTCCTATTATTTTCAGGGAAAGATCAACTAACTTATGAAAGTTTCTTTATGAAATGTATGATATTGGAGAGGCAGAGATACTTTGCAAGTTTTGAGGGTGGAAGAGACTCCAAAAGGTCTTAGAAAGGGAGACGTTGCTGCAAGGAAGGGCCGGTCCACTCTTGTTACATGGGAGTTAGCGTCACCTGCTCAGCATTAACCAAGAAAGTCTTCACTGGCGTCAAGAAGAAACGCTCCAAAGTGTCCTTGAGTGAACCAGCACATACTGTCTATATGCAACACTGCATGTTAAAGTAAATGTTACATTTAAGCCAGGCATTATGCAAGCAACATATATGTCACATTAGTCTTTAGCATCACTTGCTTTTAAAAATGTTTCCTCTTGAGTCCAATAAAAGGCGATATAATAGAGCAGTATTTGAATGGTATATGTAAATAAAATTCTAAAAGCTTGGGGAAATCAGGGACTTAGGGAGGGTCTTCAGAATATCTTCATGAATATCTTAGTTCATTCATTTAATTTTGCATTTAGTGGCCATGGACTGTGTTTCTGTTCCACTGTGTGAGGCTCTTAGAGATGAGGAGATATATTTCAGCATGTGTTAGGAAAAAGTTCTATCAGATACCATATTGCAAATACTAGATTTTTTTTCTACACCTCCATAGTCAGTAAGGAATAGGAACTACATCGTGAAGGTATTGCATGCACCCCTGAAGAGCTGGATTCTAATTGCAGCACAGATTGATTGATTAGTTTTTAAGGAAGCTTATGTCAAATTCTAATCCATTTTGGATTGTGCTTGGGTTGTAATGCTTTTGCTCCGGGAGCACTTTATCACGGTAAGTGAGGTGGGGAGCTGCAACTGTGTGATAAGCGCACATCACTTACACTGCCATCCTGGACAATAAAGGCTGTTTACACATTCTTAGAGCTGTTTCCAGCTTTACCACACCAGGGGTTAGGATCTGAAGGGAAAGGGGAGATGCTGGGCAGGGTAGGTCTATATTAAAACATCCCCAGTCCCACCATGTGCCCCACCCCAGCAAGTATCAAAAAGGACAAGTCATACTTTGGCCCTTCAGATGGCTTATAGTTTTACTGTACCCTTTTCAGCTCATGTTGAACTTCTTTGCTAAGTCCCAACAGCAAATGGATAAAATGTTTTCATGATTTTGAAATTAGTTGGTTTTTTTTTTAATTTTCTAAGAACCATATGCACTTAGTAGATCTGTCCTTGTAGGCAAAGTGCAGGGGTGAAATTGAGTTATTGTTGGAATTGGATTTTACTCTGCTATCTGCACTGCCAGCCTGAAGAATATACTTTTTAAAAATGTTAAATATTTTTAATGAGTAGTGGATTCATTTGGGGATATTGAAATTTAATTTTAAGAAAATTACCTGTTTCATCTGAAAGCAGCCTTATTTGGGAGTTGGGCCCCCATAAGCTACTAACCCCATAACACTAGTACAAAAACTATAATGTTTTCACTTATTTTTGTGATGTTTCAAATTTTTGAGAAAACAATAAACTGAATTGATAAATATTGCAGGTAGCCTATGACATATGTGTGTATGTTACCTGTTTGCTGGGTTTTCCTGGACTGTGTCTAGTGTTTTACTAGAAAGGTTGCAATACTTAATTAATAGGATTACTAGGCACCTGCAAAATTTAAATATCAATCCTGAATGTATTATTTTCTTAGAAATTTTTATTTAGCAACCTATCAGTGCATTCTTTCTTTTCTGCCATATAATGAAGAGAAAATTACCATTTGAAATTAATATGATAATAAATTGAGTGTTATTTCATGACATAGTCCAGAATAAAGACTTCTCCAATGACAGCTTCTTACAGATTTGCATAATTTATAACTCATAATATGTGTGGTTTTTGCCTTTAAGTAAAATGCAAATTATGAAAAGATTAAATTTAAATGAACGATTAGGTTGACATTAAGATAAAATCTAGCTACGATTTTAAAAATAAGTTCATTATACATTTCTACTTATTTTTCTGTGATATAATGATTAGTTTATAAAGTAAAATAGCAATTAAAAGTAATGCAAGTTAGAAAATTTTGAGGAGACTACAAAATCAGAATACTTATGAAGCAGGTGTTAGAATTCTAAGTTGACTCTCGTTACATAATACCATGCCACATAAACTTAAGGATATTTTTGTTTATCTTAACAAATTAATAATTTTTATTTTTGTTTAGTGTGGTATTATAACATTTATTTATTGCCAGTTCTGTACACGACGTGATAGATAACTCATGACTGTTTTTCATTCAAAAATCACAATTTCCCTCATACAATTTTGATCAATAAACATCAAATCGGTATTTCCCAGTGTAGGATCAATAGTCATCTGTTGACTAGATGTCTGTTTGAAGGAGAGGAAACATCATTTCATGGTTACAATTTAAAGTTGGCTGGGCTTTCAAATTAACTCCTTTAAAGTATCATGATCTTAGGCATTTTAAAAAATGAGAATTAGGGTTAGACATTTAAGTCTTCTATTCCAGCCCCTCACCACCTGGCATAAATTGTGTTCCTTTGGCCTATTCTGAGATTATGTTACCTGGTTCAGTTTTAAATGCCTTCCACACGGGAACTGACTCCTCATGGGAACTTATTTTATAGCTTAGTTCTGGATATTTTTCTTAATTATTTTTTATTGTTTCTGACTAGTGGTCAAAACGCTAAAGAAGGCAGAAGGCTCTTTTGAAAAAACCTTTTAGAGGTTTTTACATTGTCAGCTTAAAATGTGTAGCACTTGCAAATCGAATGAATTAAGAAATGTTGATATTATAATGTTACCCACCTTTTACCTATTGAAGAGCTAATCAATACATTTTTCATGATTTAGTCATTTAGTAGCAGCAATCAAAGATGAGTGTAAATGTGTCACAGGTTTGTGGTTTTGTAAAAGCTCTAGGACTGTCTTACTGTTTACATATTCTGCAGACTTCTTTACCTGAAGCTTTGCTGGGTAAGATTTGAAAAAATAATTACAGCCGCACAGTCAAGTGCTTACAGTTAGGGCTGTGTCAGCGTTTCTGTAAAGAATCTCATTTCTATCTTAGCCATAAGCATTATTGCCAGTTAGAAGCTGGCATTTAATATCTTGATTTGAGAATCAATTACTTTAAAGCTGCTTTAAAAAATTGGTCCAAATGATTTTGAGCACTCATCCATGTGAGGCTACTCTCCAGGTATTATTGTAGTACACAGGATGATGATTTAATAAAGTAATTTCTATGCTATTCTTGCACAGTGGTTATAATGTAAATTGTAATATGTTTAAATTATTTTAAATTATTTTTTCCACTTAACCTTGTTATTGCACATCTGTAAGATTTTGTAACACTATTTCATCATGAATATTTTTAATTGTGCCAAATTCAGATATCCTAGTCACTGTTTTTATGAGTCTTTATTATTAAGAACCTATTTGAACTTTTTATTTGTTGTGATATGAACAGTGGTGTTGATGACAACTCCATTCTTAGTTCATTATCCTGCTCAATAAAATGGATCTAAAGCAATTTACAGTATAGATTTTATATTATAGAAGGTATTCTAAGATATTGTTGATGGAAAACTTCCATTTTATGGTATTTTTAATGTATGAAAATCTAGATAAAAACCTTCAAGTAACTGTTTTTTATGCTGTAAGATTAGTATATAGTAAAGAATTCTATTTCTTTAACTACTATTAAAAACAAAAGTTTTCTTACTCAAATCCAAAAGCTGTAGGATATCTTTTCCTAGACAGGTTATTCAATAAATTAAAATAGTTGTCTTTAAAATTGCCATTGTTGTAAATTGTGCCTTTCTTAGATTTATGGATCTATGGAAAGGGAAGTGAGGAGTTTTATGAACGTAAACCACAATGATAATAATGCTGTCTTAGATTTCATACGCTTACATTTTTCAAGTTCTTTCACACAGTTTATCACATACTGTTCTCCAATAAAACTACAAGATAGAGAAGGCCATTTTAAATGTTTCCAGGTGTGTGTTGGAAAGAACAATGCATGTAGTGTCAAAAGACCTGGGTTCTTCTCTAGTCCGTGTGGGTCAGTAGGTTGGAGCATCCCCATACACCGAAAGGTGGCGGGTTCGATTCCCAGTCAGGGCACATGCCTGGGTTGCATGTTCCATCCCCAGAGGCAACCAATCCATATTTCACTTTCACATTGAGGTATCTCTCCCTCCTTCCTTCCCTCTCTCCTTCCTTTTCTCCCTCCCTTTTTCTCCTTGCCTCTCTCTCTAAAACCAATAAAAGCATGTCCTTGGGTGACAATTCAAAAAAGATCTGGGTTCTATTTATAAATAAATTGCAGATTCAACCAGTGGTTACTGACTGTTTTGACCCAGGCCTTACACTGAGTCTTTATGAGGACAGAGCAGTAAAGAGAATATAACAGGTTCGAGGGTGTGCGTGCGAGTGTGGACATATGGGTGTGTACGTATCTTGGCAGGTCATGTCACAGCCCTGGACCCCTCATCTGTAAAATGAAGTCATTAGTGATAAAGTAGATGAAAAATTATTTCTAACTTATTCCTTTTTAAACAGTGTTTCTGAATTTTTATTTTTTATGAATTACATCTTAAGTTACAGTACAATTTAATATCTTTTATATAAACATAATTGCTTTAAATATAAATTTTACATCAGAAATAACATTATATGTTTAGAGGTAGATTTAAAACTGCAAAACTGCTTAATTTTATCCCTGATTATATAAAAGGAAAATTTAGTGACACTAGGCAAAAGGAATTGACACTTATTTAACACATAATAAACAAAAATCAATAAAATTTTATTAAAATGGTGCATTCAGGACTTTGCTTCCTCTATACAATTTTTAAATTGTAAACTAGTAACAATTAAGTCATTGTTTTAATTGGAATAAAAAGGAGATTGGCTTTTACTTAAGTTCTAATTATTAAAATAAGGAACATTACTGTTTAATACTATACTTCAACCAGAAAATTAGTATGTGACCTTTGTATGCCTCAGTGGAATTTAGCCTATTTAAATCAGGAATACTTATAAACTAATGCCAAAGCTTTCAGGAGTTCGGAGGTAGATGGTACAACATTTTTTAAAGAAAACCAACAAATAACTGGCATGTGAGACCCATCAAAGGTAGAGAAAATCGTTAATGTTCTTAACATGAGGAAACAAGCCAACTGAAATAGCCTGACTCCTGGGTGCAGTCCAGCTATGCTTTAAACAACGTAAATGTCTTTAAAAATCAACCTTGACTATGTGATATTGCTGTTTTTGGCCAAATAAGTGATTCTAAGGTCATTAAAAACACTCGTGTAAATCTCTTCATGGAAGAATATATAAAATTGTGACTTTCAAGCATTGTCATAAATACTGACCATTTTAAAATCTCATCTGTTTTACCCTTAAGTTACATAGATGTATATTTAGTCAATCAAAACAGTAGGTAGCTAAAGAAATAGTCTAGATTGTGCCAAGCTGGCACGGCCACGGGTGAACCTGAGAGGGGGCAGTGAAGGATTTAGAAAAGACAGACAAGAGAATAAAGCCGGGGTTAGGTAGGACACTGCCCTCTCTGATGGAGAGACAGCACCACGGCCTGTAAGCCGAGTCTTCATTTTATAGCCAGATGCCACGAGGCAAAGTAAGGGCGTGGTTACATTGTTTCGAGTTTCGAATCTACTCAATTACATGCACCTAATGAAGCTTTTTTTACTTGCTGCACTTCCCACAGCCCATATCACTCCGCCATGTGGGACCACAGGTTTGGACCCTAAGGCCAAGTTTACAACTATAGCCTTTGGCTATAATTGTGCTGGGACTCGCACATGGCTTTGCCATGAGGGGATCGTGCCCAGGCTTGAACCTGTCCAAATGCTGTAGCTTCTCGCCTCACTAGATTATTTGAGGGGGGAGACTGCATGTATAATTTACATGGTTTTTAAAAGCCCATATGATTTCCATTCCAGAATTCTATCTCCTACCTTTGTGTGTATGTGGCTTAGTCAGTGAAAGCAGTTGAGTATGAAAATCTGCACAGTATTTTGAAGGAATTATGGATACAAGCGAATAAGGACTCCCACCGACCTCATAACATTCTGTAGTAATGATCATTTTTCTGAATAGAGTTTTGCATTTGGGTAATCCAAAAAGAATACATTGGGGATCAGTGTAAGGAATATGGTCACAGAAATGAAAAGGGAGGTGAAGTTTCCAAAGGTGTGCACTCCATAGTTGTGAATTTACCTGGTGCTCCCCTGTTGATTACTTCCAAATTGGTACCCCAGTTCCTACCCTATTGTGGCTTCAAGGCCACATCGCCATAGCTTACTGTTCATTGTTACCTGGATGTCTTACTACCAAAGCCACACACATCCTCCTGAACAAGTGCTTCCAACATTCGTGGATTCAGATCTTGAAGTTACCACCTCCTTCTTTTTAGTCTGGTATCTTTGTTTGCGGACAAGTGACTTGGTGTAAAGATTCTTTCACGTGTGCGATCATGTGGTTCATCTTCACATCAGCTCTGAAAGGTAAACAGAGCAGTTATTGCATCGATTTTGCAGGTGAAGAAACAAAGCACTGCAGGTTTCAGAGATGGACCGTAGACCACACAAATGGGGACAGTTGAGTTGCCCATCCAGCCCAGCCCTTGGGTCAAGACAGCACCCATTTGTGACAGAACGTTGTGAGACCGTCACTGACACCCAGAATGGTGGGCTATGCTGAGGTGGACCTCAGCTCATTCATTTTAGGAATGTGTTCAACAAGTCTGTCATCAAATCAAACAAGTTAAACGGAACAAACAGATTCTGGGAATGTGCTCCTTATTTAGGAGTTCTATTTAGAATTTAGTCTCACGGAGTTTGAAGCCCAGTGCTCCAGCTTCTTTGTAGTTTGAAGGGTAAGTTGATGGCAAGTAATGTAATTCCACTTAGGACCAGCAGAGGATTTGAGAGTTCCCCTGATTTCTCAAGATCTCACCCTCTACCACTTCAGAGTAAAATCATGGACCTGGCCAGACATGGACAAAAAGAGAGAGAGAAAGGCCCTAATTTCTAATAAGGGCCATGCAATTCTTATTTTCTAATGGGCAGGTGGGGACTAGCTGGTGGGGGAGGCCATCTATTACTGCAGGAGCTCACACACATGTGCAGACCTTGTGAGCATTCATGTACAGCTTTGTTTTACCAGTAACATACTTGTTCTTGCTCTCACACTCTCTCCGTTTCTTACGTTTTATAAAAATATGTGTCTTACTATAAAGGTAGTATATGATAGTGGACGTTACTGGCTCTCTACTCAAGTCCTTTTTGGGCCTCTTTTTGGCATTTCTATGCCCCCTTTTGCGTTTTTATTTTACTACTAGGCGCCTGTGACTTTCCTTCAGAGGATGTCCTCAGGTGTTGGATGCACCTCACCAGAAAGCACCGGGAGTCAGACTGCTGCTTCCTTCCCTCCAGGGTGGTTCCTGACACATGACTGATGGGGGCCCGGATGAGAAAAGCCCTGCTCCTTCGCTCCCAAATTCAACTAATACTCTGGAGGGTCCCCGTGGGAGGAGGCTGACGCTACCCTCAAGGGAACTTGGCCTGACATCACACATTTCCATGGCGTCCTCCCATTCTGTGCCCTACTGCCCCACCCTGTAGCAGACTTCTCTGGAGCAGTTCATTATAAATCATTTGCACTCAAACACCAGTCTGGGTTGGTGTCTGCTTCTGGCGAACCCAACCAGAGATTTTTGTTTATTATTTTTAAGTATTCAGAAATGTTTATAATAGCCATTCTCACCCCTGCCTGTTCACAGTAAGAGGTATTCGCTGTTAATAGTTTAACAATGTGTATTGTTCCAGAAATTATGGCTATGTATGCTTTTATCATCATTCTTATATCAGCACAACATAATGTTCTATAACATAGTTTAATGTAATAATATATTGTGGCCATTTTAATACAATGTAGAATAATTCATATCTTTGAGAAGCCTTAGTATTTCATGGCATTGATGAGCCATAATCATTTAATCAGTCCCTTATTAATTTCCTAATTGTGTTGAAGTATTTTAAAAAATTTTAATCTATAAAATGAATTCGGAGAATTGAAAATACTAATCCAGTGCTGGGAATATACAGTATTAATTTGGATAAATATAAATTTTCCCTGAAATGCAGTACCACTTACAGTGTATATGCGTACCTATATCTTTATCCAGATAGTTAGTGTATTTTAAAAATTTTGCCAATCTGTTAGAGAAAAACACCTCATTATTTTAAAAAATCCTGTAAAGCCCAGCCAAAGTGTCTCAGTTGGTTGAGCGTAGTCCCGTGCACTGAAAGGTTGCGTGTTTGATCCCCAGTCAGGGAGCATACGGAGGGCTACGGATCTGTGTTTCTCTCTTACATCGATGTTTTCTTTGTCTCCCTCTTCTTCTCCCTTTTCTTCTCCCTTTCTGTCTCATCGTTCCTCCCTTCTTTCGGGTGAGATTTTAAAAAGAAATGTACTATATATAACTTATTAGGAAGGTGAAGTGTGTTTTCATAATAACAATTTGTATTTCTTTATGGTTTTCCTTTTTAAATAATTCCCCATTTTTTAATTCATTTTTTTCTACAGCCTTTAAACTTCTAATTACATTTTATATTATTCTCGCACAATTGTTTATTTAATTATTCCTGAATACTTTATGTATTATGGCATTGTTGTGGATACCATTTCTATGCCTGACATTTAAAAATTATTTTTTGCTGGAATATGAGGAAAGCTATTTATTTTACTACATTTGTTTGTATCAGTTCTATTTCTGAACTGGATTATTAGTTTTAATAATTTTTAATTGGATTCTTTTGGGTTTATATATAGACAATCATATTATCTATAAGTAATTTTATGTTTGTTCTTTGTATTGAACTTTGATGACTCTTAAATTCAAATTTATTCTGCCCATGTACTGGTTAGAACCTTCAAAATATTATTGACTAACACTGTGAAAGTGGATTTTTTTTTTATGATTCCAACTTTAAAGTTTACTAACTATGATATTTGCTTTTCATTTCTAATAAATAATCTATCAAATTAAGAATGTATGCCGAAACTGGTTTGGCTCAGTGGATAGAGCGTCAGCCTGCGGACTGAAGGGTCCCAGGTTCGATTCCGATCAAGGGCATGTACCTGGGTTGCGGGCACATCCCCAGTGGGAGATGTGCAGGAGGCAGCTGATCGATGTTTCTCTCTCATCGATGTTTCTAGCTCTCTATCCCTCTCCCTTCCTCTCTGTAAAAAATCAATAAAATATACTTTAAAAAAAAAAGAATGTACTTTTTCCATATTAGAATAAACCTATGTTGATCATAGAAGTTGATTTCAGATACATTTTTATCATTCCTCAAAATGGTGCTATGTTTTTAAAATTTTAATTTGTTTATGTTTATTTAAAATAGTTTTCCTAAAATTAAGCTGCTTAAAACAAAGTTAAACTATCTATGTTTTAATACATTGATAACTGTGTTTTTATGTTTAGTATTTTATTTAGGAACACTGATTCTATATTCATAAGTAAAATATAGCAATGTGAAACATCAGGTTTTGCCTCGGGATTATTCTAGGATCACAATTAGAAAAAAATCTGTTTTTCCCCCTCAATTCTGGGAGAAGTTAAAATAATTAAGAATTGTTTTTCCCTTGGAAGTTTGTTGGGAATCATTTTAATTCATTTGAGTCATTTTCTTTTAGGCAAGGAGATCTTTTATAAACATTTCATTTCCTTTATGGTTACTTATCCATTCAGACATTTTTCTTCAACCTTTATGGAATTCCTTTTATTAATTTTAAAAGAAAATTATGCATTATTTGTGTATCTTCAAATTTATTTAGCATACATTTGTATATACTATTACCTTGATTTAAAAAAAGATTACTCCATTCCTGTGAATTAAATTCCCCATATTTTCTCCCTAGGCTTGTATTAATTGTTTTGGGACAATAGTAGCTAAGGTACTGCCTTTATTCTCTCTACAGGTCTAGCAGTGTAAATAGAAGCTTTCAGCTGCAGATTCCATAGTTAATTCCAATGTGAATGAAGCCTCAGCCCTCTTTCTATTCAATGGCGGACCTTGCAGCATCCTGGTAGCTGCCCTAGTCAGTGCCTGTGGGCAAGGCACTGCCAGATCCTCTGTGCCAAGCTTGGGGATGGGAGGAAGGTACTCTGTGGTGGGGTAAACCCTGGCTTACTGTGCTCACCTTCCTTTGGTTACAGACTGCTGAGCACACTTGGTTTTTCCACCATCTGATTCACTCTTCTTTATATCTTCTAGAGGTCCTCAAATTGTGTTGATTCTGGGCATTCATTCTGGTTTTCACATTCCTAGTTCATTTCCTTGGAAATTTGGGAAAGAGGCAAGGTAAATATATTCACTCAGCTTTCTTTATTGCAACTGGAAATCTTTTAGTCATTTCTGGCTCATCTTTCTTTATCCTCTACAATATCCATTCAGTCACAAAATCCTATGAAAATTTTCTTCCAAATCCTTCTGTAAACTGTCTCTTCCCTCTAGCTGCTGCCATTTCATCACTACAGCAGCCTCCTCACTGGCCGACTTTATTCCAATATGAGCCTTCTAAATTAATTTCACATGTCATAGAATCATCTTTTTTAAATTCTCTTTTATAATGCCACTCTACTATTAAGAATTGGAGTGTGATTCCTTTTTTCTTAACACATTGAGTCTAAATTTTTCTTTCTGGTTTTTCAGCTTTGAATCTCTCATCTACTATTCATCACATACTCTTAACGGCAGCCAGGTCTTCATTCTTAATACTCCACAAATACTTCAGAGGACAGGGAAAGCATAGGTCTTGATGTCAGACTGACTTGGTAGTTTTATCTTGAGCATCTTGATGAACCCAATAAATCTCAATTTCAGTTTCTTTCTTCAGAAAATAATGATAATTGTAGCTATCTCTTATGATCCCTATATGTAAAAGTGTAAAACGCCTAGTAGCTAGCATTAGCTTAATAAAGGTCAGTTTTTATTTTCACCTGCAACAGCGTAAGTTCTTTGTGTGCAAGCAACAGAAACTGACTCTGATGAATTTAAGGAAGAAATTTATGAAAATAGGGCAGCTTACAGAAAAAGCTGAAGAATCAGGCATTTCTAGAGCAGAATCAAGAGTCTAGGTGTCAGGAAAATACCAATTAGCCAAGATGATGAAAATGATGAATAAATACCAAACTGTTTGATATGATGTTATTGTTTTTTAAATTTAGGCCTTGTTTCACTTCATTTAAGATGTCATGTTCTTGTTGAGAGAGCCTGGTTGGCTTGGGTCATATATCTTGGCTTGAGAAGGGTGGGACACTTTGATGAACAGTTCCACATATCTTGAGAAATCAACTGTATGTTCCAATTAGAGAAATTTTTATCAAAGCCCTCACTAAAAGAAGACCTCTGTTAGAAAAAGACCTACAGAGAATACCAGTTCTAGGTCTTTATATTATTAATCAGCACGGCCTTTCACTCATAGACAACCAAAGATCATGAGACACTTAAGAGAACTCATCATCAAAAAAGATGGACAAAGAGTAACTAACAGAACCTATCCTGGAGGGAATAAGTAGTACAAGGGACATATTTTAATTTTAAAGATTCCTAACTAGTATTCTCAGAGACAAGAAGATATTGCATCCTGAAAAGACGGGCAGGCTGCATCTTGAAGAAAGCAACTGGGTGACGAGAAAGAATTCTTAGAAATCAAATATATGACTGACAAAATTTAAAAGTCAGGGAGAAGATGGGAAAGGATAGGGCTAAAGCCCTTGCTGATGAAGTGTCAGGTGAAGTCAGGACATAACAGAGCCAAAAGACCAAAATGGGAAATCTGAGAGGACAGTGAAGAGACACAGGATTAGTCTCCCGTGAGGAGCCCCAGAAACAGATGATAGGCTATGAGGGGAAGGAACGTAATCAAAGAAACAGAGTTGAATAGGCTGAAAAACAAACAAACAAAATTCTGGAGAAATTTCTGAACGCAAAAGAGAAACAGAAAATACTAAGAGCTTTCAGAAAAACAAAATAAATTACTGACAAAACAAACACACATTTCATTCACCACACTGGATATTAGAAGCAATGGAGTGATGTCTTCAAGGTTCTGAGGGGAAAGGAGTATTGAACTGACAGATAAATTATCAATCAAGTATGAAGGGGGAAGGAGGAGGAAGAAGAGGAAGAGAAAATCAGAAAATTGAAAATGGTATTTGGTGCATGCAAGGATCTCAGGGGAGTTACCACTCACTCCATATGGAAAAACCAGGGGTGGGTGGGAAGAGATCAATCAAAGAACCTGTATGCATAAATGCATAACCCAATGGACACTGACAGTAGAGTGGTGAAGGCCTGGGGTGGGCGGCTGGGGGGATGATGGCTAGAAGGAGTCAGTGTGTGTGGGGGGGAACAGGATATGTAAAGTTTTCAACAATAAAGATTAAAAAATAATCCACAGGGAAGTACTTCCTCAAACCAAGAAAGAATTGGGGGCCAGGGGCTGGTGTGGGGTACAGTGGCATCTTAGTATGACTCAGAAGAAGTGAAGGAAACTAGAGAGGGATCTCTTAGCCTCTGACCCTGGGAAGGTGTGGGATTTTATTTCCTTTTCTGCGGTGCAGTCATACTGTGGCTCTAGTGAGAATTCCATTTAAATCATTTCAGTTTCACAAATGCTGTTTATTAGTTTGCTGTGTTTGAAATGCATTTCTATACCCAGCATGAATGATTTACATATAGTTTAAGAATGGAATGTAACTATAATAAATATTAATGACCTAAAATAAAATAAAACTTTGAAGGTAAAGGGAATACAAAAGGTGAGGATAGTCAAGCATGATAATTTTCTTATCTTTCATAGTAAGAAGCTAAGAAGCTGTCTGATGTTAATAAATTAAGAAATAGACTTAAAGGTTTAAAAACTACCAAATAATAGAATAATTAAAAATAATTCAACAATAAAAATTTAGCATGTGAATTTAACTATTTACCATATTCTTTTATTTCTTCTATTATTTAAATAGATTAGAAAAATAAATTTAAAATAAGCATCTGGAAAAGGCATTTTGATCTTAAAATGTGAGTTCATATTTGTGTATATCTTTTTCTGTAGTGTTTTTGACAAATATTATTTCTATATGAATTTCAAAATAAAGAAGCTCTTATTAGCAGGGAGAGCTGCCCGGCAGTGGTAGAAACATGCTCATGAGGCCATGGATTCCCCTCACTAGGAAATGATGAATGTGCTCCTGACATAGATTGTGGTGACAATTTTATGGCTGTATACTTGTCTTTAAGCTCATCGAGTTGTATATATTAAAAATTTACAGAGTTTTATATGCCAATCATGCATTAATAATGTGGTGAAAAAGTGGGTAAGCAGAGGTCATCTGTTGGCTCATGCTGTGAGGGCAGATTTCTCAGCCTTGGCATTATTGAATTTGGGGCCAAGTAATTACTTGTGTGGGGGGTAGGGTGGGCAGGGGTAAGGGAAGCAGTGTTCTGTGCATTGTAGGATGTTCAGCAGCATCCCTGACCTCTACCCACTAGATGCCAGTACCACACTCTCCCAGTTGTGACAACCAAACATGTCTCCCAACATTGACAAATGCCCGCTGGGGAGCAAACACACCCCAGTTGAGAACCACAGCTGTAGAGGATTCTTGGCTGTGAGAAGCTGAACCAAGTGACCTCTTGGGTCTCTCCTAATTAAATGCTTTTGTCTTTGAACTGTTGGAAAGGGGTCAGCATTTTGCATAGACCTAGTTTCTTTCTTAATACTTTTTTTTTTCCATCTCAGGCAAATTTCCTTTGGTTCAGTTCAATTCAACCAATATGTATGAGTGCCAACTCTGTGAGGCACTGTGCCCAGCGCACATATCTCTATTTGGCAATGTTTCCTTTCTAAGATAAATGAATGAGTGATTCTCTTGCTGTCCCTCACCAAAGGATAGTCACACATTTTGTTTTGCCTTAGGTACCGTGCAGATCTCACCTGTTGTTAGGGATGGCTCAGAGAGTTTTAGTAATGCCTTCAAATTTCCATATTTTAAGATGCAGTAATGAGAAAATACTTTGTAGAACATAGCAAATAAAACAGAAAATAACCATTACAAATAATAGTTGGTTAACAAAAATGTTAGCTAAGTCACACTTGATGTGCATATTTGTTGAAATTAATAATATAGTGGGTTACATTCTTCAAAGAGTTTATTACAAACCCAGATTATATTATGGCTATTAAAACTAGAGAGTCCCACTTTAGAGGGGAAAATTTGATCCAGTGTTTTTCCTCTAAGATTTTTAAAAGTAGCTTAAAATTCTTAAGTCCACTCGTGGGAACTAGAATGCAGGTCCTTTTTATAGAAAAAATGGGGTTATTCAAGTTTACTGAAACGTAAACTGTGTGTTACTCTAATTTTATAAATGGGATGAAACACTTTCTTCTACATTGGGATGCAGTTTATTGTTGTTGTTTTTTGTTAATCTTCACCCAAGGATAATTTTTCCATTGATTTTTAGAGAGAGTTGAAGGGAGGGAGAAAGAGGAAGAGAGAGAAATAGCGATGTGAGAGAGACACACAATTGGTTGCCTCCTGTATACTCCCTGACTGGGGCCAGGGATGGAACCCAAAACCCAGGTTCATGCCCTTGACTGGGATTCCAACCCATGATCCCTCAGTGCTTGGGGCAATGCTCTAATTACTAAGCAACACCAGCCAGGGCTGGAACGCATTTTTAATTTTCTCCTTTGTATCTGTGAAAGTATACTGTGAGAGTTGCATCCTCTCCTCCAGAGATAAACATGGTAAAAAATAAAGAAATGGAATATCTCCTGATGTCAAAACTTAAAATGTATTTTTATGACATTATAGCTTTGCATACATAATGACCTTACTTATTGGGATAAAGTGAGAGCTACAGTGGACTGTACCTGGGCTGTCACTCTGTCCCTTTATATCATGGAAGGTGAGCTTTGCCATAGGCTCCTGTAGCATGTTCTTGCTCCTGCCTTTAGACATACACACATACAGGCCCACAAATAACATTAACCACATCAAAAGTAGTATCTCTTCATTGGCAAGAGGGTGTCTTGTCTCTACCTTGAAAGTTGTAGGCCTATGTTATGCCACTGTCTCTCTCTGTACAAATGCCTAAACAAGCCAGTATTTGATAGACTCTTAACTTTCATCAAAGACTAATGTGGGAAATGGCCACAGGAAAACACTTTTTGGTAACACTTATATTTATACTTTCACTCATCTCTTCATTCAACAGTTAAATGGCTGCTGTAGGCATGGCACTATGCTAAGCTTTTCCTTGAATGTGCTCTTAGGGAACAAAAATATATTTTTTAGATAAAGCAAATACCTTATTTAAATAATGAGAGTTTCAACTCAATGTTTCTTTTTTTACTTACCTACTAAGAAGAGCAGAGCTAATTTAGAGCTCAACTGTGACAAAATCCTGTGCCTAAGCCCAATTTTTTCTCCTATTATATAGTTCTTGATCATGTGAGTATTCTTTTACACATGGTTCTTTCCTATATAGCTTATATCTTGTACCTTGGAGATACTTTTAGAAAGAATATCATCTTAAATGTCTTCGCTGGATTTTCACCTTGCTGCCCTGATGTGCCTGAAATCTGATGGATTCATTTTAATTTCAATTATGTGGGTATGAATTTTCTCTAAAATTTTCCTTCTGAAAATTGAGGTGGTTGGACTCTGTGATTTTCAAGTGCTGGTCCATGGGCTACAGCCATAGTGAGAGTATTTTCCATGTTACATCAGTGTGTCTTGGGTAGGGCCAATGCACCAGGCAATGCTGGGACCAATGCACAAGCGATGCTGGGACCGGCCAGATTTGGGAAACCCTAGATCAGACGGTCTCTCAGAGGTCCTTTGGATTTATGAATATATGATGCTGTCAGAGCACTGGCCTGTCTCTAGGGAAAGAGCTGCAGTGGCACTGATCACATTGCCAGGGTCAGAGGGAGGAGAATGCCTCAGGTCACAAGGGGTTTTCACAGCTTTTGCAGACTTCTCTCCAAAGGTGTGTTGAGTGCTCCTCTCTGGGCTCCTGTACCCCCAGGGCACACTTCATTGTAGCATTTACTCATGGCATTGTGATTGTGGGTGCACATCTTATGTATATTCCTCTAACCAGTGGTTCTCAACCTTCCTAATGCCGCGACCCTTTAATACAGTTCCTCATGTTGTGGTGACCCCCAACCATAAAATTATTTTCGTTGCTACTTCATAACTCTAATTTTGCTACTGTTATGAATCGTAATGTAAATATCTGATATGCAGGTTGTATTTTCATTGTTCGCGGCCCAGAGGTTGGGAACCGCTGCAACTCAGTTGAAATCTACGGACATCAGTCTCTACCACACCACAGCCAACCACGAATGAACTATTGAAAGAAATAACGCAGTAACACCCTGTGCATAGGTTGTACTTGAAAGCCAGTAGAAAACTACCAATAACAGATTATTAGGAAGAAGTCTGGGTATATTTAACCTAAGCCCTTAGTCTGCTAATTCAGTGTCACTGACCTCCTTCACAGGGTGCCTGAAGCCCCTTTGTTTTGGATCGATGGATTTATATAGGAAAAGGTCTTAACTTTTCTTAGTATTGACAATATCATCATAAGTATCCTCTGGGACGAGATTTCTATGCCTAGGTTAAAGCACCGCTCTAAAATAAACAGGTTGACCTGATTCTCTCAAGTCTAAGTCTGTTTTCTTCTATTAGGACAAGGAAAAGATATTTACCATAGCCAAGGAGCTGGTTGTTTACCCTTTATTTTTTTAAAAATATTTTATTGATTTTTTACAGAGAGGAAGGGAGAGGGATAGAGAGTTAGAAACATCGAATTAGCTGCCTCCTGCACACTCCTTACTGGGGATGTGCCCGCAACCAAGGTACATGCCCTTGACCGGAATTGAACCTGGGACCCTTCAGTCCGCAGTCCAACGCTCTATCCACTGAGCCAAACGGTTAGGGCTGTTTACCCTTTAGAAGTAAATACAGATAGCCACAAATAAAACTTCATGTTTATTCACAGCCGCTTCATAATGCTTTATAATCTCTTCCTATCATTATTATTGACTCAGGTATTTCTAGTGCAATATGCCATGCTGGTGTCCTTTTTAACATTGATATTTATATAGGAAAATGCATTTCTTTTTTAAAATATATTTTTATTGATTACAGAGAGGAAGGGACAGGGAAAGTGAGATAGAAACATCAATGATGAGAGAGAATCAATCATTGATTGGCTGCCTCCTGCATGCCCCATACTGGGGATTGAGCCCGAAACCCTGGCATGTGTCCTGACCGGGAATTGAACCATGACCGCTTAGTTCAAAGGCCAACCACTGAGCCATGCCAGCCGGGCAGAAAATTTAATTCTAAAGTTTAAAGTAAATTGTTTGAAAGAAAAATACCTAGAAAATAATGATTTAGGCATTTAACAATTTTAAATTTATGATCAAGATTCATAATCTGGTTTGTAATCCTGAGATTTTAGTGCCTTTCTACATTAATCTCTTTAGTTTATGTATTATTTTTTGTAAGGTAATGGGTTTAATTTGATGTTATTTATATACTAAGGGCATTTTCTTAGTATAGCTTAATTTACTGTCTTTACAAATTATAATCACCATGCATCAGATTTTTATTTAGTGGGAATCAGGTGATTATTTCATTATTGAGATTTTTTAAAACTTCAAAGGCCTGATGTAATTTTAATAATCATCACTTTACCTATCAATAAGCACTGTAACTTTTTTTGTAACAGTGAGATATCCCCAAACTCTCCCACCGTCTGTATAAAGTAAATGTAATGTAAAGTAACGGTGCCCATACCAGGTGCGCCCTGACCCGAGGAATCATGCAGAGCTCTGTAGGGATGGTTCCTCTTCTCGTTAAACTAAACAAGCGAATTTTCAGCAACTCAGGGAGTGGACCTACTTTCAGTTGAAGAGTATTATCAGTAAACATTATGATATAAGTGGAACGCAGGCCACATGCCCCCTCCTGTGTGATAAAGATCTTCCCTCTTTATCTACTGCATCCTCACATGGGCTGGAAGGAACAGTACTTGACGTTTTATCCAGGAACAACTTTTCTTCTGGATTCTGAACAACGAAAATTTAGGGTATAACAAGCTGAACTTCTTATATGTTATACAACATTTAAATGAGTAGACCAAGTAATTGAGCAAATTTCTTCTATAATATTTGGGTTTGACTTGTTTGTCTTTGGATTTATATTGAAGACATGTAGAACCAAAGCAACTGTATCCAAGTTGTTATTAATTGAAATGCCTGCAATGGAAGAATAGCATTTTATTGGGCCAGCAGTGGGCAAAGGCTGCCATCTTTGTCATCTTTGAGTGTTTTTAATGAGAGATTTGAAGACTTTTTATTAAGAGTTCTGAGTTGCTCCTGGGTAAAGTGTAAATCATGGAGAACGATGCCAGTACTCGGGTGAAATCTGGTTCCTTTGGTGGTGTAACAAAATGGCGCGTGTTCTCCTATGACCTCAAGTCGACCTTGATGATATAAAAGAGTAGCTTGAGGCTCTCCTTTGGTCACGAATAGGCTAGAACGCTACAAAAGAAGCAGAAGTCCTGAATTTTGTCTTCACGTCTCTCTTCTCCCCCTCACATACACTTACACCTGAATCTGCTTCCAACAGAAACTCCATCTAAGCTCTTTCTCTGGGGACCCATGTTGTCCTGGCTACTTCCCAGTTCTCCATATGCCTGAGTTCTTATCGAGGAAGGAAAGTCTCTAAGTTTCAGTTGTGCCTGACCCTTATGCTACTCTGGGTTTTAACAAGCCTCATCTAGACTTTCCACCTTCGTCACCCTGTGTTCTGAAGAGGGATGACGTTTTGTTTGCTCAGCTCTACTCCCATGCCACCCTCTTTGAACACCTACCAGTACTTTAAACGGGGAGCTTCAGACGCCTGGCTTTTCGTTTTCTCCATCTCAGAGCTGCTAGGTTTCTCTTTAGCTGAACCTGCCAACCTTCTTTTTTATCTTCAGATAATACCTACATTTGAATGCCTACCATGAAACACATTTTGCTTTAGATAATGTACTTCAATCAGACTCTTTGAAAGTTAAATATTCACATATCTCCAAGTGGCCAGAAAACCACTCTCCCAACTTTATTTTAGTGAACTTTGGGGGTGGAGGAAGATGTGTCTGGGTACTATAGCCCAAGCCTCCTTTCACAGCTTCAAATGGCACAGAAACTCCCTTAGATTTTCAACATACTCTCTCAGAATAGCAATCATTCCTGTGCCACAGAACATGCGTTAGCTTCTTGCTGAAAACCAACAGGAGGCACAGCAGATGTGTTAGTAAATCACAGAAATTTCAAAACCACAAAGAAATACATCCAAATGCCTTTGAAAGGCTGTGATGCATAAATGGAGTATGCCATGATCCCATGATCCCCTGACTATTGGGGACCTGGCCAAGAAACTGGCGGTCAAGGTTGCCCCATTGTTAGGACAATTGACAGGCAGAGGTGATTGGTGAGGTCAGGTCATACAGATCAGAGGAAAAATGTTTGGCGTAGGGGTTAGCCATGGACTGCTCTAGTGAACGGATTAGTTGAGGGTAGGAAAGCACAGACAGGGAAGTCTGGAATGGCCTGGATAGGCTCAAATGGAGGGGAAGGTTGGGATGAATTGTGGCCGTAGGTCAGGCAGGAGGAGAAAAGCTTTGGACCTTTATGGATCTCTGAGCTTCAGATAGAGCCAGCTCCAGTCCTTAAAATCCCCTCAGGATGGATGTGAACCTGCAGCAGTATTACCCAGTTATAGGCTTGTATGTATAGAATCTGGTTGAGTCAGGTGGCTGCTCTTGTCCTAGATATTTGCTTGGCAAAAGGAGCTTTGGCCTTTGTCCTGAGCTCGGTTCCTGTAAAGAATTAAAATTCTTCTTCTCCTGCCAGCATTTGAGTTTTGAAATATGGCCCACATCTGCTCTGCCAGCCTGTCCTCTCAGTCCTGAGTCTGGCACATTCATCTAAGAAAGTAGCTATCAACCTTTAGTGTGCAACCACCTGGGAAGATTGCTAAAAATGCACCTATATGGGCTGCTGCCCAGGGGATGGATACCATGTGTTTTAGGTGGGGCCCGGGAGCCTGTATTTTAAACAGCATATAAAGGGCTTCTAATGCAGGTTTTAGAAACACGTTGAGAAACAGCGGCGCTCTCCCTCCTGAGAGCATGCCTGTGCTTTTCCCTTCCCCCTCCCCCTCCCTGCCCCAGGCACATTACCATTAGCATCCTCACTTCCAAGCTCCAAGGGCCTCTCCTTTACCTTCATAACTTGTTTCCTAAGCCCATTTCTTCTAAAAATAAATAAATAGATAACTAAAGAAAGAAAGAAAATGGGGAGGGGGAAGAAACACTAGCTTAAAGGAGCTGGTTCTACTTTGTTTTGTAAAATATTCCTCTAAGAACATTATGGGTTTTAACGATAGACTTAAGGATCTTTTTTAAATTGATTTTTAAAGAGAGAGGAAGGGAGAGGGAGAGAGAGAAACATCTATGTGAGGGAGCATAACATCTATCGGCTGCCTCCTGCAAGACCCTGACCAGGGATCAAGCCTGCAACCCAGGCAGCAAGCACCCTGACTGGGAAGACTTAAGGATCTTGATGGAGGAGTCCAAAGCCGGGATCTTTTTGCAGTGGTTGAGATGTGGTTCCCACATGCTACATATAACTTGTCAGGTCGAGCTGAGTGATCTTCAAACCAAAGCCGATATTGAGTATGTGGACAGACTCAGAATATGCTTCAGCAAAAAAGGGAGAATGATTTGTGGATGAGTTTATTATTTCCATCTAGTAGTTGGGAAGTGGGTAGCCCGTTTATCTTACTGCTGTGTCACCTAGATGTACGGGTATTTGTCCAAGGTAGGGTCAGGTTTCTTCGTTTTCCCAGTTATCTTTGAGAACAAACAAGTTATAGATGAGTTTTAACTTTCTGAGTTGGGAAAATAGAGTCTTAAAAGCCATTTCCAGAATGATGGTTGATTTAAACACTTTATATAGGAATAGTAGCCCATCCTAATGGGAAGTTCATGGGAAAGGGAGTCCTGGGAAACATAGACTATTCAAGGCGACACATTACAAAGCCACACTGCCATGAATCAGCTTCCCAGGGTCTCACCACTCACCTGAGGATAACTGGGTGAAGCTGCATTGCAGGAAATGCAGAGCTGAAGACCAGGGACTTCATGGTGACCCAACAATACAGAAATTCTGTCCAGCCCACCCAGGAAAAAGGCTGGTCTTGGCTCTTTTTGTAACTCATCCAAGCATTGAGAACCTGGCCCACCACAGGCACTGAACTCAATACTGAGATACAGGAATTAAAGTGATATAGTCCAAGCAATGGTGGCTTGTGAGACATAGGTATGGTCAATAGCATGCAAGTAGAAATTTGCTGAGTGTCACTTACAGGAAACCTTATGCTTTTTCCATTAAAATAGGATAAACGTGGCTGGACTGCCTTTTGTCCTTTGGCATTTTTCCCCTTTTCCACCTTTCCAGCCAGACTATAGATGTGTAGCAGAGGGGTGCAGCAGCCATCCTGTGAACGAGGCAGCAGGCATGGGCAGAACTCCACCTTGAGGATGGCAGAGAGGAATGACGGCAAAGCCTCCGTGCCAGCCCTAGCCTGCCTCAGGGGCTTCTTTTCTTGGGTCTCTGCCTCTGTAAGCCCCTGTGGTAATCCAACTTTTGTTACTTAAAACCACATACTGTCTTAATTGATACCGGACACTGAAACATTTTGTGAAATGCACCACCTTCATAAAAACGACCATTATAAAAAACTACAGGCCCGGTGCACAAAAATTTGTGCCCTCGGGAGGGAGTCGGGGGTTCCTCAGCCCAGCCTGTGCCCTCTCGCTGCACCCTGTCACACTCAGGGCAGGGCCAATGGGGAGGTTATGGCTCTACCCCGTCACACACAGAGCAGGGCCCGTGGGGGGTGGTTGGGGGCGCCACACCCTGTCACACACAGAGCAGGGCCGATCAGGGGGTTTGGGCACCGCACCCTGTCACACACAGAGCTGCAGGGTGATCTGTGGGTTGGGGAGCTCCACCCTATCAGGCACAGAGCAGGGCAGATCAGGGGGTTGGGGTGCCTTCCCCTGTCACAAACAGAGCAGGGTGGATAGGGAGGTTGTGGCCCCGCCCACTGTCACACACAGAGCCGCAGGGCAATCAGGGGGTTTGAGCGCTGCCCCCTGTCACACTGATCCCGGTGCCGGGAGGCCTCGCGGCTCCGCTGATCCCAGTGCTGGGAGGCATATTACCCTTTTACTATATAGGATAGAGGCCTGGTGCACGGGTGGGGGCCGGCTGGTTTGCCCCGAAGGGTGTCCTGGATTAGGGTGGGGGTCCCCACTGGGGTGCCTGGCCAGCCTGGGTGAGGGGATGATGGCTGTTTGCAGCTGGTCACACACCCTTCAGGGTGGGGGTCCCCACTGGGGTGCCTGGCCAGTCTGGGTGAGGGGCTGAGGGCTCTTTTCAGGCTGGCGGGTGACTGAAGCTCCCAACTGCTCCTTTTTTTCTTTTTTTTAAATTTATTCTGGGCCAGCTTTAGCTCTGAGGCTTGGCTCCAGCTCTTAGGCCTCGGCTGCTGAAAGCAGGTATCTGGTTTGTTTGGGTTCTGTAATCGAAACACTGTTTCAGCTCCAGCTCTGAGATCCTGGCTGGCTGAAAGCAGGTTTCTGGGGTTTTGTTTAGCTTCTATATTTGTAATAATGTTTCAAACTGCAAGCTCAGAGGCCGGCAGTGGCAGGCGGGGAACGTTGGAGTCCTCCGTCACTGAAGCAAGCAAGCCTCATGTTCGCTTCAAGCTGCCCTGATGCTGGCCGCCATCTTGGCTGGCAGTTAATTTGCATATCGCCCTGATTAGCCAATGGGAAAGGTAGCGGATGTATGGCTAATTGCCATGTTTCTCTTTTATTAGATAGGATAGTATGAGTCATTATACATGGAACCCCCAATGGTTTCAATAAATGAAGAAAGGGAAAAGAAAGAAATATGTCCTTTAAAACCATGCATCAGAGTCTAATGGGGTTCAGAAGGAGTTACAAGGAGCTTCAAATTGCAATCAATTGCTCCCCCAGCACACATGGCCATACCTTGCTTTGTAACTTGAGGTGGTGGGCATAATGTCTGCACTTCCAGCGACACATCATTCTCTCCGAATGGGAGACTAGGATGAAATGTTTGGGAACCACTTCTGAATGAACTTTTCAAGGTGTTCTTGGTGAGGTCCAATTGATGTAAGTATAGTCTGATGACTTCAGAATTCTTTAGACACAGTAAAACATTCAGGAAATAGGTCTAGAAGGCCACAGTGTCTAATTATGAGTCTTTGAAGTTTGAGACTCTGAAATTTGCAAATGTAAGCATTTGGCTTAACAAACTTAGGATGCTTGACAGTGAGGCATGGCCTGTTTCAGCCAGAGGGTTCTGTGGGGAGTTCACAGGGTGCGATAGGCAGAGGCAGGCACAGGAAAAGTCTTGTGCAGGGAATTGTGGATTTGGGGCAGGAAATAGAACTTGAAAGTTGAATTCCTATTAACTAGCTGTGTGGCTCTGAGCAAGTCACAATGACACTAAACCTCAGTGTTCTCCCCTGTAATGAACCTCCCTGTTCTTTCCTGTAAATATTATATGAACTTTAAAATTATGCTCAGACTTAAATTCTATGAATATCTAGTAATTTCACAAGGATAGAGGAATATGGTCCTTTGGGTCAGAGCAGATTTTAAGCAGAGGCCTCCTAGGACCCTGGATAGATCCTTAATAATGTTATTTAATATTATTATAGACTAGAGGCCTGGTGCATGAAAATTCATGCACTGGAGGAGGGTCCCTCAGCCCGGCCTGCCCCCTCTCACAGTCTGGGAGCCCTTAGGGGCGGGAGGTGACCCGGCAATCAGGGGAAGGCGATGCCCCATCACACCTCTGTTGCTGCCACTGCCGACAGCTCAAGCCTCAGCCGGCCCTGGTTACCTGAGTCTCGGGAGTCCCTGGGCGGCTGGGGGGCTGAGGGAACTAGGCGCCGCCATCCTGTGGCTATGGGCACCACCATCTTAGAGGGCGTGGCATAAATTAGCATATTTCCTCCTTATTGGCTGTGGGCACTGCCATCTTTGAGGGCGTGGCATTCAATTAGCATATTCCCTCCTTATTGGCTGTGGGTGCCACCATCTTTGAGGGCATGGCAGTCAATTAGCATATTCCCTCCTTATTGGCTGTGGGTGCTGCCATCTTTGCAGCCTGCTGCTCAGTTGTTTGGTCATCCCTCACTAACCCCCCTGCCGGCCTGGTTGCCCCATGCAGCCTGTTTGGTCATTGGTTCGATTGTTTCAGTTGTGACAGCCACTTAGGCTTTTATATATATAGATAGATAATATTTAAAATTAGTGACCAGCTTCTTCAAGAGAGCTGCAGTCTTATTCAATTATCATTGTTTTTCTGGAGTTCTCTGTTTAAGGGTTATGACCGCTTTTATAAATTTTAGTCTGTGGATTTAGGAGATGACAGAAACTTCCCTAAAAACTTGAGTGTGTTTGAGAGTCTAATAGAGGCACTCTCTCTTCTCTCATCACACAGCTTGGTGAAAGCCACTCCTGTCACTCAAACAGGACTTTGGGAGAGAGGCCATTGGTACATGTGCCAGTCAGGATTCCACTAGACAAGCAGAACTCATTCCACTGTTAGGGTCAATTTGCATATTTCCTAGATTAGATAGGTAGGTAGGTAGGTAGGTAGATAGATATAGGAAACCATAAACACATATGTGATACATACATACAGTAAGCCTTCACTTCATGCTGTCCATAGGTTCTTGGAATTGTGGCAAAACAATGTAAAACAAAACCAAAATTTACTAGGGGCTAATTGCAGTAAACAAGAGTTAGGTTCCTATGGCTTCTCATCAAGATTTTGTAAAGTACTCAGCACAACTCCTTTAAGCCGCTAGTTCCCTTTCCCAGGTAGCATTGTATTGTGGTGGATTTAAACTCACGTTCAGTTTTTTCCATTAAAGTCATACTGCTTACAGATGGTCACACTTGCACAAAATGAAAAAGAAGACGGCGGTACGTCAGTTTGCTTAGTGGGAGAGTTTAGTTATTAAGTGAGTGGGTCCCATACCTGCTGAGTGTTACCTCATTTGGGCATTGATCCAAAATTAAAGCTATAAGTTAATAATACAGTAAATTATCTTTAACCCATTTAACTGGTTTGTCAGCCTAACTAGTGGCTTTGACGCTCTCTGTCAAACATACTGATGAATCCTGTGGAACACTGAGAGTTTGAGGCCATTAGATACCTCTCTGAGCACAAGAGTTGCTGTTATCAAGTCAGGTTACATTTGTAACCAAATTCTTTATGCTGCCTTTCATTGTTACTGTGATTCTGTAATTGAATTAATTATTAACACGAATTGAAAAAGTTTGATTCTGAAGAGAAAGACATTTTCATTTATAAAAATTCATATAAATGTCTCTAAGAGATTAAATAAAGGCTAATTATTTTTTTAAAAAATTTCTGGAGAAGTAGGTATTGGCAAGGCAATTGGCGAAAAAAGTTTCCTAATTCTCTAGGCAGATTCTACACCCAGATTACTTTGCAAGTATGTTCATTTGGGGGAGTGGCTTAAAGGAATTGGCACTGGAAATCTTAGAGAAAGTGCAGGTTTTGTAAGAAATATGACACATAACTTTTATCAGTGGACCCGTCCTCAGAGAAATGATCTTGGTCTTACAATAAAGGATTGGCGTATTTCTATGTTTTGATAGAAAATAAAAAATGTTTGTATTAGAAATTCTAGCTTGCACAGTAAGGCAAGAAAAATAAATAAATGATGTTTATATTAGAAAGAAATGAATAAAACTCTCCTTATGGACAAATGGCATGATTGTATAACTAGAAAGTCCCAAAGAGTCAACAGCAATAGAAAAAGCTCATGGAACTAATCAGTCAGTATAGCAAGGTCATAGCTGAACAATGTGAGCAAAAAAAGTAAATTAGCATTATAATCAAAGGAGTATAATAAATATCTATGTGTCCTTACTGACCTAAATTACTGGATAGGGAATGAATAAATAAGTCTCCACACAGGAGAATTCCAGCTGATTTATATAGATGCTGCCCCTGCCGGGAGGCAGGGAGCCTCTATTCCTCAAACTTGGGCTGTGCACAGTGACTTCCGTCCATGCAGAGCTGTATGGAAAGGGTAAACAATTACTCTGTAGTGGAAACACGTGGCAAGTACTATCTCAGGCAAATGATCAGACAAACCCCAGTGGAGAGCCAGTCCACAAAATCCATGACCAGTACCCCTCAAAACGGCCGAGGTCATCAAAAACAAAGAAGCCTGAGGAATTGTCACAGCCAAGAGGAGCCTGGGGAGACAGGACTGAATGCAGTGTGAATGCTGGATGGGATCCTGGGGCAGACAAACGGCTTTAGGGGAAAACTAAAGGAATCTGAACAAAGTATGCGGGTTAGTTAACAATAACATCTCAATATCGGTTTATTAATTACAAATACACCATATTGATGTAAGATGTTAGTGATGGGGAAATCAGATATCGGGTAAATGGACACTCTGTACCACCCTCACAATTTTAAGCTGTTCTAAAGTTAAAAAAAATTTAAAAACTGCTTAAGGTATGTATTGAAAGGACAGAACGGGACTGATAGCTGTGTCCCTAACTCCTTTTCCAAGAAAAAGCCGCAGAATGTATCAGTTACTCAGCCTGCCCTTATCTCAGCCAATAGCAATGCAAGGGAAAACAAACTCAAGGCCAAAAGTATGCTGACCACCCACCTGTCTTTGTGTAACTAGACCCTAGCTGCACCCTGCCCTTGCATCACTAGCCCCCGGCCCTCACTCAACCAACCGGAATTGGCCAAATCAGTGGTCCGAGTGTGCCCCCACCCCCCGACCCCAAGCCCTATAAATTCTTTGTTCTCTCGGGACTTGGCTTACTCTCTCGCATCTTACTGCTGCGCCGGTAAAGGAGGCAGAGGGACCAAGCCCGGGCTTGAATAAAGACTCTATGCTTTTGCATCGGACTCGGCTCCCTAGTGGTCTGTCTTTGGGGGTCTTGAAATCTGGGCATAACATGTATGATGTACAATGTACACATCTCGGATATAGATGTCTCTTTTGAAGTGGCCAAGTGCCAGGCCTCATCTCCTCAGATAAGAAGCCTTCCCCGGCAACCTCTGCCATTAAATCAGGAGGAGGATCCCACTAGATGTCTTATTCTCTCATCCAGGCCCCACCAGGCCTCACAGGGATGCTGCTCGTCTTCAAGTCTGTGAATAGGAGTCTGATGCTGAGAAAAGGGGCTGGTCCGCATTTTATGCCTAGTAAGTGGGATTTGAGTGGGAAAGATTTGAGTGGACTTTTTCTCTTCACATTTTTTTTCACACAGTTAGATACAGGAGGCCCTTAAAACTATGCTGGTCTCCAGAATGACACCATTCTTTATTGTTCTGTTCTTAAAATTTATTTTTTAATCCCTCCAGGCCTCCATTTCATAATTCAATGTATGGTTGAAACCAAACTCAAAGTAATTTAGGCATCTCAAATATTTCTAAAGTTATCTCCCCAGAATCTCATTGATGCCTATTACTCAATTTGGTATTTCATACTTAGTGTTGAGTATTAAATTTAATATTTAGCGTTACAGTTTAAATGCAATATTCCTCACAGCCTTTCAAATAAGAAATGAAGATACCCTAGAAAGTAACATACAGGAAAATTAACTTGAAAAATCTAAACAGAACTATGAGAGGATAAACAAATACTTTACCCATAAAAGCTAATAAATACAGTTGTTAAAATTCACTGTGAGAGCTGCCACTGTTTTATCTGGTAGCCAAGAAAAACAGGAAATGTGATGAAATTATATGTCTCCTTTGAAGAGGAAACAGCAATTTCTCAGAGAGGCAAAACTCTCCCTTGTTCCAGATTCTGAAAAAAAAAAAAAAGGTATTATTCAGGGTATTTCAAGGTAGTAAAATAAAAGAATTGTTCACAATAGTTTCGCCGCCAAATGAAAATGAAATTTATATGAGTGTTGCTCAGAGCATCTAACTAAAATATTAAAGCCATAATAATAAAAGGCAATTCCATGCACATAGTTATCTGGGGTGATATTGTGATGTAGTCCATGTATATTGTACTGTACTCCAAATTCTAATTCACTTGGAGAATGTGTTAGAGAGCCATTGCTCCTGAAATTATGTTCTCTAAACATTATCCTTCTCTTCTGGGTTTCCAGGAATAGCTGTGTCCGGGAGCGCATGGTGGTACATCCTCTAATCTGTGATGTTTGCACTCATGGATTCCTTCCTCAAATATTTCTTTTCAAGTACCTTCTCTGTCCCAAGCTACCCTGGCTCATTTGACAAACAGGTACCTGCTCTTCTGAGCATCTGTTCTATGAGAGAGACAGAAGATAAAAAGAAAATGCATCCTCAGGAGGCTTCCAGACAGGAAGTGCCATGCAGGAAGAAATCCAGGGTAATGAGAGAGAGAGGTTGGGGTGAAGGGGTGTGGGTTGCGCAGGGAGGCTAAGCCTTTTAGAGGCTGGTAAGAAAAAGCCTACCTAATGTCACATTTGAGCCGAGACCAGAGTGAAATGACGAAGCCAGACGTGGGAGTAACTGAGGGAAGGTCATCTGATCACTAGAGAGAATGGAAGGTGCAATGATGCCCATTTATTTCCCAACTGAGGTATTTGGAGGTTGAATAACAACAAGGTTGAAATAATAAGATATAAATTTTAAAGGAAGGATGGTAAGGCCCATCCTGGTATTACCCCATTTAACATTATCTGGTTCAGGAAAAAAGGCTTTTTGCCTCCCCTGATTATGGTGGTGTTATTACATTGCAGCTTTTGAAAGAGTAGTTTAATAAAACAGAGGACTGTATCCTCAAAAGATGTTAATAGACTTACATTTTTCTTGGATTATTTTTCCTAAGGTGAGAAAGGTTATAATGAGAACAAGCTTGCTTCTCCCAAAAAACATTGGATTGAGAGACATAAATTTTCTATTTATTAAAGATTTTAAAGCTAAGGATAATATTGAATGCAATATTGAAAGAATCTGGTAAATCAATGGGCCTACCATTGTAAGACATAAAATGTAGGCTAATTCTATCACACTTTTACCTACAGGGAGTCATCTTTGAGCTGAAGAGTAAAATGAGTAAAATCATCTGTAAGTGGCCAATGGCAGGGTTTCGATGTTATCAGAACGAAGGATTTAAGGAGGTCTTACCAAGCTAGAGGCTTAGTCGGGCCCTAGGCTTGGAAGCATGTTTTCTAGAACTAGAAAGCTTTTATTTCTTTTTTCTTTATTGATTAAGGTATTACATATGTGTCCTTATCCCCCCTTGGCCCCGCACCCCCCGCTCATGCCCTCACCCCCCTGGTGTCTGTGTCCATTGGTCATGCCCATATGCGTACATACAAGTCCTTTGGTTGCTCGCTCCCCTACCTTCCCTCCGAGGCCCGATGGTCTGATCGATGCTTCTCTGTCTCTGGATCTGTTTTTTTGTTCATCAGTTTATCCTGTTCATTATATTCCACAAATGAGTGAGATCATGTGTTATTTATCTTTCTCTGACTGACTTATTTCGCTTAGCATAGAAAGCTTTTTGTTAGTACTCTAAGGTTACATCACACACTGTTCACCAAGTAAGTCTATTCCCAAACTTACCACAATTCTAAGAGTTGAAACTAGTACCTCCGGTGTGGTTTTATTTTATACTTTTTAAAGTATAAAAGCAATTGTTAGAAAATATTTAATAAAATAAACTCATCATTTAACTTAATCAACTAACTCTTGGTTACTTTTCTTATGTATGCTTCTTCAACAACCTAGAACATATTTTTTTTTCTTTTTTTCTAATTATTTTTATAATTAGACACCCATACCCTAGGTTCCTGGTGTCAGCCTAACTTCTAAGCAAGCATTTCTGAAATGAAAAACAAAACAAATTCTTTATATAAGCAACACACTCCCCGCTGCTCTGCTGTTCGTTTGGTTTAGAAACCAAGGGATGCATTTGTCTGGCCACAAAATACTCTCACTCAGTCAGACTTGCCCGTTCCTTCAGCCAAAAGATCTGTCCAGGGGCCATGCTATGTGAGAAGCCACAGCATAGTCTGTGGAATAGAAACCACTGCTGTCATTCGCCATTTGCAAGGAGGGCTCCCACACTTTTGCTCTACTCTAGCCTGTAATATTGACATTTTAAAAATTGTCTGAAGTTGGCTGGGGCTGTGCATACATCTCCCTTTTCTTTTAATTTAATTTTTGAAGCTATTGTCTAGTAGATTTGTCATCATCCAATTGTTTGTAATGTGTTAAAAAAAGTAAGGACTGTGTCTTATTCATACCTTTGCATCCCTAAAACTACATAGATTGTGACCTTGTAGCAGCACTCAGTAATGTTTGTTGAATGAATGAATGAACGAATGACTGAATGAATGACTAGACAGGTGAATGGGGCCCCACACTGCTGCTACACATTTATAGCCCTACTTGCTGAGCGAGATTCATGGTGTTTGTGATATCTAGAATACCTAGATAAGTTTTTTTTCTCATTTCATGAGCTGCTTTTTTTTATATCCAAAAATGATGAATGGTTTAATTCTTCATTTGCTTATGTCACTGACTGTATTTGGAGTATAGGTTAATGTTTAGAGTTAAATTATTTGCATATGTTTCAAGATTTTTTTTACTCCAGGAAAGACATCAAAAGCAGAACACTCAAGACCTTTCACATTCACAAAATGCTTCTTTGGAACATACTAAATGGTGAACTCTAAAAAGAAACATCTTTTCAGCCTTTACAGTGGAAAGGAATAAAATGAGAACTGTGTTTTGGATGCAACAAAAGATTGCCTTCTTATTTTCCTCCTGTAGGAGCCTCATGTCACCCTGAATATCAATGGGTGTGTATCACTTTGTGTTTTCTGTTTAAGACCAAGAGAAAAAATGTTTAAACTGAAATGCTTCCTAATCAGAGAAATTTTCCCAAGAGTCAGAGGTAATGGACACCCATACCCTGGGTTCCTGGTGTCAGCCTAACTTCTAAGGAGCCTCTTTGAAATTCAAAACAAAACAAATCCTTTATATAAGCAACACACTCCCTGCTATTCTGTTGTTCCTTTGATTTAGATATCAGAAACCTCTTGCACTGCTCTTAAATTAAGTTGGTAGAAGAATGCTCATTTAAATTCATCTCTTATGAGGAACATAACTTAGTCTGTGGTTTTTCATAAGAAATATTTCATGTCAGTGAATTTATTATTTTATCCTGACATTATAAACTGTACTTTTAACTATTTGTGATTTAAAATGATCACTTTTTTTCTGTTTCTACTTCAAGCAATTGTCCTCAAACTCTTGAATGTTTTTGCTGTTTTATTTTTTTAAACTAACAATTCTGCTTGGGACAAAGAGGCAGGTGAAAGATAAAGTGCAGGGAAACATCTAATTCTTGAACTTGTGTTAAATTGTATCTTTTTAAGATTTTATTTTTAATATTTTATATGTTCAGTATTCATTATAAAAATTTAAAAACACATTGGTAGTACAGGAAAAGTATCTGAAAGTAATTTTATAAACATAAAGGAGTAATAACTTTACTAATCAAACCTGAAAATTTAGTACTGGATAAACTAAGTCCAGCAAGAAATTACAAGTCCAATAAAAATAGCAAACTGTAGTCTTTAAGTAAAAGAAGTAGAAGTGGAAGTGAGAATGCAAAACTACTTTTCTTTTATTCCATTTTATTATATAATTGCAGAATAGCCCTTAAGCTTGCCAATCACAATGAATATTTTTAATGTCATTCTTAGTCTAACTTCAAGTGCTTTGTTTTGTTTATTGATTCCTCTTAAGTCTTAGGTTTGTAGTCATGTGCCATCTTTGATTTCTAAAAGCAAATCCAGTAGCCTGTAAGTAAAAGTATAGTGATTTCTTTTTCCTCTCATAATACATACATTTCCCACAGTATATTTGCGTGTGTGTGTGTGTGTGTGTGTGTGTGTGTTTAAACCTCAAATGCTGGCATTTTCCATTCTGGACCATTTTCTATTCACCACCATTGAGTCTTTACTGTTGGTAGGATACTTTCTGCACACATTTTTGTCATTTGTACTGTCATTCTTCTCCACAGCTTGGACCATGATGGGGAGACGGCCCCCAAAGTGGCCTCGTTGGGCAGTAGGCTGCCTCTTTGCAGTGCTGGTCTGTAGCGTGGCTAAAGGACACTGAGCTAAGGTTCAGTGGCTGCGTGCTCCATTTGCAGCATCCCCTCACACCGTTGTGGAATGGGCTTAAAGGGCCAACTTAGTCCAGTCATTTGATAAAAGCAGGAAGAGCGATAGTGTGCTGCCATCTTCCTCACCTCTTCCTCATGACTATGAGCACTGCCCCCAGCATTTCAGTCTGTGTATGGTGATTTTGACCATTTCTTTGTAGACGAGACCACAGCCATGTCGTCCCATGTGTGAGTGGAATGCCTGAACCGTCACCAAGTGGAGTTATGATCCTTCAATCATTGTGTAATTGTGAAGTATAGCAAATTTAATAAATAAAACATTCTAGATACAATGAAAGCACTTGCCTGTCCTCCCCAAACCCTGCAATTCAGTTCTCCTCTTTCCCACCCCAGAGGTAATAGCTATCCTGAAATCATAGAGGAGCTTTCTTTGCCATTCTACATACTTAAGTACATGTAAATAAATTTATATAGTCTTTAGGACTACTCTCACTTAAAAACGACAAAGCATATCACACAATGGGCATCCATTTGCAGCTGTTTGCTTAACCCAACATTATACTGCCAAGATCTTTCCATTTCGAAACATGTATTTCATTTTGACTGCTATAGTGTGTACCACTTTATAAATATACCACCGTTTATTTATCCATTCTCTTTTTGATGTACTCAGATTTCTCTGTTTTTTTCCCTGTTATTAGAAAGGATTATATAATTCACTTCCTTGTATAAGATTTCAAATCCATAAGAGAAAAAGTTACAAAGAATCCATGAAAAAGAAGTCAGAGGCTATATAGAGGCAGTCCACAAAAATGGAAACCTCAATGACCAATAACATTTGAAAGCATGGTCAACCTCACTAATAATCATGAGCAAAAATGTTCTATTCCATATCCAACTATATGTTGGGAGAATTAGGTAGGTTGACACTCTTTGCACTACTGGTGAGGGTGTAAATTGGTACAACATTTTAGAATGCAATGTGTTAGTATGCAGTGCAAACCCTATAACCTCCTTGGTCCTGTTTTAGGGAATGACTTCACTCTACTTCTCTTGTCTAGCATAAGACAGGAATTATTATTCATTCCATTTTCCCAGCAAACTGGGTGCCTGGCAAGCCCAGCTGCAGTTGCAACAGAACAGCAAACAGGGCATCTGAGAGTGTTCTCTGTTAGTCTTTGGAGCAGTGAGAGCAGAGGTGTGGATGAGATTCCGTCTCATCATTGCAACAGCTGCAAGTTTTTCTGTGGCTTTGCCAGCCACGCATGGAAAGGTGACAGCTGGGTGCACATTTCTACATTTTTCCCTAAAGGCTGCGTGGCTGCGAGGCCTGGGCTCTTTAGGAATCATGACCATTTAATTATCCACTGCACATGGGCATGGAGATGGGAAGAGCCCTCTAGAAGCAGCAATTTGCACCTAGATCCCTCACCCAACCAGGGCAGAAGTGAGCTTTCCTTGTACGTTTTCACCTGGCGAGACTGGAGCCAGAAGAGCTCTTCTCTACGCACTGAGAAGGAGCCAGACCTTAAGGAACAGAGTTGTGCCCAAGGGAAGGTAACTGGGAAGCATATTCAAGTTGCTCTGTAAAACAAAGGAGGCCCAAGAAGGGGAAGGAGGTGTGGACCCCTGAAGGAGGGAGACCCAGGGAAGATGACAGCCAGGAATAGCAGATGAAGGGCAGCAGTAACTGCAGGAGAATCAGATGGACACCTAGCCAATGCCAAAACACTGAGCTCTTCAAAGGAAAGATTAGTCTAAGAGGTGGTTTTGGACAGTGGTACAATAGCCAATTTATACAGGCCTGCAAACACTGAAGTGAAATAGTAGGACCAGTATCAAAGATGACAATAAATACTTTGCTTCCTCTCTCCTAACTTCTGAAAAAGCTTTTTTGTTAAGTTTTGTTCTTCTGTTGTTGTTTTTTTTAACTTTTCTTTCTTTTGACAGAAAAGAGATCCATTATTAAGCCAATCAACAGTTCACAGGTTATTTATCAGTACTAGGCAGTGGGTCTCAACCTTCCTAATGCTGCGACCCTTTAAAACAGTTCCTCATGTTGTGGTGACCCCCAACCATAAAATTATTTTTGTTGCTACTTCATAACTGTAATTTTGCTACTGTTATAAATCGTAATGTAAATATCTGATATACAGGATGTATTTTCATTGTTTGCGACCCACAGGTTGAGAACCGCTGAAATAAACTTGTGCCTATTTCTGAAGACAAATTAAAAAAAAGAAAAAGAACTACTGTCTAACAGTCACAATAAATCCATAACTTTATACATACAGAAAGTATATAGTTTTTCTTATGGCCATGTAACTCCTCTACCAGTAATGTTCATAAAAAGAGTAGATTATTTAAAGACATGATAAAAAATAAAATAACAGGATAGCTTCAGTCATTTTTTATAACAATTCCATTGAGATATGATTCACAGACCATAAAACTCATCCTTTCAGAGTGTACAACTCAGTGGGTTTTAGTACATTCACAGAGTTGTGCAACCATCACTATTTTATAATTTTGGAACATTTCATCACCCCAAAGGAGATGCCATAGTCATTCTCCATTTCCTCCTCCCCTAACAGTTCCAGACTTTACTTCTCATATGGATTTGCCTATTATGAACATCTTATACAAATGGAATCATATATGTGGTCATTTGTGACTGGCTTCTTTCACTTAGCATAATGTTTTCAAGGTTCATCCATACTGTTGCAGATATTAGTACTCCATCAATTTTTATAACTGAATAATATTCCATTATATTGATATACCACATTGTTTATTCAATCATCAATTGATGGACATTAATTTTAGTCTTTTTCAACTAGAAGTAGATTCTGCCCAGATGAACACAACTTCAAAGAGATAGCTGGTTGAATATGTAAATTCATTTCTCCTTGCTTTGGCAAATCTTATTTAATTGATGCAGACTAACTCCCTTCACCACAAATAATCAAAACAACTACCTTGACACTATATATTGTAATATATTTATGAATGCGTTCTTTTGGCCAGATTTTTGAAATATGAGTTACAAATATTTACCAAAGCAAAAGTTCTACAAATAAGAAATGGTCTCACTAAATGATACCAATATTCATGGATTTAGGAGTGAAAATGCATGATAAGAATATTGTTGCTGTTTGTGTTTGCATATCCAAGACCAAGCAATATTTGTTACTTTTAATTACTACCATTTCTCTGTTGTGATGTAATCCATTATGTTCAAGCTCAGTCTCTAGGCCTTCTGGATACCTTTGGAACCTGAGCTCAAAAACACTCTGCTTGCCAGGGTTCTTGTTCCAGCATTAAGAAGGGTTCTGGAATCTGGAGAAGGCTGTGTGTAGATTAAATAGGAGTCCAGAGACGAAATATAATTTTGAAAGGCATTTGAGGGTCAGAGGAGCCTAGTTTAAAGGTAACTAAAATCTCCTTAGTCTCAGGACCCCATGCTTTTTATTAACTCAAATTGTCCTGAGGCAAGGCAGAGATATACACTTCAAAGGGCCAGGGTTTCCTATACAGAGGCATTGTCAGAATGGAAGAATTAGTATACAGCTGTCCAGGTGTTTGGCCAGTAGGAGGCAATAACATGTAGATTAAGATGCCCTGAGCTGTCTGGCAGCAAACAATCAATTTAATGTATCCTATTCAGGTTTGGGGAAATGCCATCAGCCATTCCCAACAGGGGATAACATATGTGATTCATATGTTGAGTCCCCAAGTTCCATCAACCTTTTGGTGAAACTCTTGCAATTATGACATGCTAGAATTGGCTTCCAGCATCTGCTGACGTTGCAAAACTTGAGTCTGGATTTAAATTAGGTCACTATTTCCTTTTTTTAAAATTGTTTTTATTGTAAGTATTACATATGTCTCTTTTCCCCCTCATTGACCTCTTCTAGCCCTGCCACTATCCCCCACCCCAGGCCTTCACCACCCTATTGTCTATGTCCATGGGTTATACATACGTTATTTGAATTCACTGAATAACTTTGACTTGCTCTGGGCCCAGTAGCAAAGGCTGCCTGCTTGCTAGAGCTGGATAGAGTGTCAGCGGTGGGAGGTTTGCTCTGTTCTCCCAGGGGTCCCACTGGCATCTTGTACGCACTCCTTCCGCAGATGTCACATTCAGACATCATGGGATCCACTGTTGTTAGCAGGTACTCATGGTGTGTCTGGGAACCATAGGAAGAAACCTTTAATTTCATCTCTGATTCTACAGTTACACCAGAGTTTTTTAATATGAATATTCAGCAAAAATATTGGTGAGAAAATTTCTGTCAAAAATACATGCTGATACTTTCTCATAAGACCCCAATTTATCTTTTAATTATCAAAAGCAACCACTGTTTTATTCAGTACACTCTATTTGAAAGCCCTTACTTCATCCCAGGGTTCCTCGGTTTTTCAATTTATGCAGGTTGGGGGGGGGGGAATCTGCACCTCCTTCAGGGCTCTAGCCCCTAATTACAGCTAAGTGCCTGAGGACAGAGTCAAGTGTCACCTTCGAGGTATCTTACATCTGAAGTTGTTGAGAATAAATTAAAAAACCTGCATCTGAGCCTAAGACTCATTATTCCTGGGATTAACATGTTGGTAATGAACTGGTTCAATTGGAGCCAAATTTGTGCTGATCTCTTTCATTTGGAATGCTGGCATTTGGCTAGAATTATGGGCGAATGATGGCTGGGGGTTGACTTTGCAAGCCCATGAAGTATAGAGCAATATGCTAGATTCTATGCATGGTGTCATGAATTAGCAATAGTGCATTTTATCACGGTAACATTCTCCCCATAGATGCCCACACTGAGTGCAATAGAGGGCTTTCTCTGCTTTGGGGTTCCTCCACTTCTGTCCTGAACCTGGTTAATTATGTAAGGGCAGGAAGGAAACAGGAATAAATGTATTGGGCATCCAGTCATTTCTAGCAGCAATCCAGAATGGGATTAGATGTAACCATCAGAGAAAGTACATAATACACTCAGTACTTTACTTTCAAGTCCATTTTTGCTACCTCTGTGCTTTAATCTAGATTTTTTTATTCTAGTTAAACTAGGACATTTTTGTCTAGGTTATCTCATTTTAGCACTCAAAGTAACTCATGAGTGGTACTACCTCTGGAGATAGGGAAATTCGTTAAATGACAAGAGATGCCATCCCCAATTGAGAAATTAGGTTGTTTATCTCTTCCAGAAATTACTGGGATTTGGATCATACAATTTCAGAACTTCATTATATTATAAATATGAAAACAAAAGTGGGGGATGATTTCCTATTTTTCTCCCATTTTGAAAAATCACTTCAAAGAGAAGGTAAGCAACACGGTAGCTCTTAGGACTCTGGCCAAACATTTCCCATGACCATCTCTCACTCCCCAGTACTCATCGCTGTCTGAGTGGCTGGATGAATGAGTGTGTGAGAGGTTGTGCAGATCATCCAGCTCTTGGGCCAGAGCGTCCACGGTTCTGCCAACACTATGTTGGCCAGAGATGATAACTGCTTCTGCTCATCATGCTCTGTGGACCGACTCCCACCGCCAGCTTCATCCTTTCCCATCCACAGCAAAGCTGAGGCGTCAGCAGCATTCACGGGGAATCAGGCCAAATCGTCAAACAAAGGTGTTTTCACTCCCTTTCTCAGAACTGCCAAGTGGATTTCTGTTCTGTTATATTTTAAAATCAGTCATTTTCTCCAGAAATTGACACAGCACATATTACTTGCCAGGAAAATGTGGAGGAGGAGGTGGGAAGTAAGGAGGTTGTCCCAACATGGCTCTCCTCTTTCAGGATCAGTTTCAAGGTGTATCCCCTCACCGGCAACCCCCACTCACATCTCCACTTGCATTGGCCTGCTCCAACATGGCTTCAGCAGAATGTTCAGCCTGGCCTCATGTACATCATTTCAGATCCATTACTCAGCCTTCCTTTCCTCCGCAAGCCCCACTGTGAACTAACTCTTCCTGTGATCTATAAAGCAAGCAAGAGACTTTAAACTTTATAATGTAATAAGAATTAAAATGTGGATGATAAAATTTATTACACATGAGTGAGTTTGTCTCTCCAAATCAAGGAAATAAATTAGGTTCCCTGTTTTGTGGCATATGGTATCCTCAGAATTGCCTTCACATAATTATAACTCTGTTTATTAAAAGGAATTATGTAACAATATGGTTGATTTATTCTGATGTGACTGGCTTAGGAACTTAATTGGACTCTGTAATATGCCCGAGATAAAATTAAATTAATTAGCAGATTCATTTCAGGATGAGTGGAACCCTCTATCACACCATGGTAATCTCTTGAAAAGGTGTGCAAGCAAACAAGCCAAGTTCAAGAACAATTGGACATCTCTGGGGCATATTAGGAGAGGAAACCAAAAATGAGCACCTTCAGCCAGAACTCTGAAAAATAACACTTCACCTCCTGCTCTTCATTCTTTTTTTTCTTCTTCTTTTTTTTTTTTCAAAAGACAGACTTTGTCTAAGACTTCAGTAATTCTAGGACCGACTCTTTCTATGGTAACCAGAGCCCAATTACTGAAATCTTTTCCAATTCCTGACTTGCCTGACCCTTTTCAATGTTGCAACCAAGCTCTCTAGCTCTCAGTTCATTCATGTGGTGGGGCCCTAATGCGGAGACTTGCACGTGAGCTTGAGCCCAGCATGGGCCAGTTTGCACGGTTCTTTTTTAAAAATGTATATATACACATATACATACATACATATATAGTATAGATATGTTATTATTATTATTGATTTCAAAGAGGAAGGGAGAGGGAGAGAGAGATAGAAACATCAATGATGAGAGAGGATCATTGATTAGCTGCCTCTTGCACACCCTACACCGGGGATCGAACCAGAAACCTGGGCATGTGTCCTGATGGGGAATCGAGCCGGGACCTCCTGGTTCATAGGTTGACACTCAACCACTGAGCCACTGCAGCGAGGTATGCATGGTTCTTTCCATGGATGTAGGACAGCAGTAAAATGGCACCACTTTACACAAGAAGATCACACTGACCAGCTGTAGATGGATTAGAGTAAAATGACCATGACTATTACAAATTCTGTATGTGCAAATAATGCTGGGATCAAGAACTGCATCCTCCCATCTGCTTCCTACCCGTTCTCCCTGTTTCTGGTTTTGTTTCTGTTCTCATTCTAATCCATTCTCTGCAGGGCCAATACAATATGTATTTTGTTTTATTTTGTTATTTTACACACATACAGATCCTGCCTCAGCTAAAACAGGGCCTGAGGCAGCTTCACTTCTGCTGGGTTCATCCTGCCCTGCGCCTCCGATCATGTCCCTGCTTGAGAGCAGGTGGCTTTCCATCAACGGAACTGCAGAGCAAAATCATGCTTCCTCGGCCTGGCATCCAAGTCCCGCTGTAACCTGCCTCCTCCCTGTTCCCCTGGCCTTGCCCAGCACGATCCTACCGTGGGGACCTGTGTGGCATGGAACTGGGGACTTCTTGCCGTTTCCTCCCTCGCTGTTCCCTTCCTCCTCTCTGTGCGCTCCATATATTTGCTCCTCCCATATTCTGTTTCCGAGTAGTCCTTACCACATTGTGTGTTTCCCTTAGGAAACTTCTGACCATCACAGGCAGGAATCATCTCTTCCTCTTCAGAATGTGTGTGTCTGTGTGTAACATGTTGTTGTCATATGTTGTAGGCGTCTATGCCTGCTAGCTTCACTTACAGAGGGGCTGTGGCCCCCCTCTCTGCAGTGCCTCCTAGTAGGGCAGTCTAACATGAAATCTAAGATGGAATGCGATGATTACCTGTTGCACATTATTATTATTGTGGCGGTGGTTGTGGTTATCGTTGTTGTTGTTTTATTTTTATCATTGATACAGGGCTGCGAGTTTCTGGCCCTCAGGCAATAGAACATCGCCTGTGGAAACGGCAATTGCAGTTTTATTCACCATCGTGCATCCAGTAGTGAACTTTAATATTGTTTCAAGAAGTTCCTTCTTTTTTTAAAAAAAAATAGACCCTGTTCCCCAGGTGTTCATTAATTATTAGTAGCAAGATGTCTTTCAGGGTTTGCTGACCTCATTGTACTGTCTACCTCATTGTACTGTCTGGTGAATCTGAGTCGTACGCACACAAGGTATCTGAGGATGGTGTTACAGGTATGTCCATCCCCAAAAGAAGCTGACCAGACACAAAATTCCCAATTTACCCGATTCTGCCCGGATTCTGCCTGCTTTGATGCCGTGGCACAGGTGGCATGAGCGATAACGTATTTCCTGAATGCAGGACTACCTAGCAGAGCTAGGGAAGCGAATTCAGACAGCCCCCTCGGCTGTGACCCTTTGTTTCTGTGTAGTTAGATCAGAGTTGCACTGCAGAGCATTGAACTTGGGTGCTTTGATTTCCTTTGTTGTAAGAACAAAATTGTAAAAGGGAGAATAGAACAGAGGCGCTTCTGTAATGAACACTGAAGTTATCGGGGAAATCCATATTGGACAAAAGACCCATTTATCAGTGCCATGACAATTCTTTGAATAACCACAGTGTTTTTTTCTCTGAGTCTTTTATCTTGTGGACCTAGATAATACATATATCTTTAAAGACTAGATAGGATTTTTGCACACATTGAGGAGACATGAAAATATGTTTTCCAAAATAAAATTAGCAGTATAATACATTATTCCATGTGCTTTTCTTCATTATTGTGTTTAATTACCAGAACAGCCCCCTTATTATATGTATCACTCCCATTTTACAGATAGAGAAAATAAGTTAATAGACAAAGAAAAAGAAAAGAGAAGATAAAAAAGTAATAAAGTCACATTTGGAACTCAAAACCTAATCCAAGCTCTGCTTCCTTCCCACTGCACTCAACTGTGAGTGCATTTGAGAATGAAGATGTCCTGCTCAACAAGACAATAGAGCAACTCCTTTGGGTTGGTTATTGAGTTGTTAACCACAACGTAGGCTGGCAGCCTTCTTCGAAGGATGGCGCGCTACAGAATTCAAAGAAGTGTTCCACTTATTAGTTGCCTGGAAATCGTGTAAGTATTCTACAGCTGCTGATTACAATTCTAACCATTCAAGGGATGGCGGGGCACCCAGTTCTGACTCATCCAAATACACTGCTATCCACTGCTTTTGACTTCAGAGAGAATACCCCTTGAGAGGCTGAGACATCCCAGAGACAGAGAGACTCTGAAATACCTATTAAATGTGGGGGCTTGGAGACACGGGAAAGTGAGAAACGAGGACACCGGAATAGAACCCAAATCCTTCCACAAAAATCAGTCTCACCTGTAAGCTCTTTTCATACTCACAGAGTCGCAGGGGACTAATGAGATTTTAGGTCAGGAAAACGAACATCTCCCAGTTCAAGCATCCATTATCATGGATTTTCCAAATAGCAACATGTTTATGTTTATTAAATACAGTTTATTACCTGACACAACTCTCTTTCCTGCCAGACCCTAAATTACTGAATTCCCCAGGCTCTTATTCTTGGCCTTCTCCTCACTTGTTGAAATCTTTTCACCACATCGAAAGCACAGGTGATGACCTGAACTTGGGACTGGCATCTGAAGTAAGGAGCAGGGCAGGCTTGTAGGACTGACCCCTTAACCTTTGGTGTGTATCTGGGTAGATCGTATCAGGATTGAGTTACTAATAAATGATATGACATCCAGCTGGGACCAGAGCATTGCCTGTTGGTGGAGGTAAAACAACCCACACACGTTGAAACTGAATGCTCAGAACTTTTACTCCCCTTCTAAAATATAAGGTGGGGAGCAGAGATAAACTCCATTTATCTTTGTATTGATAGGTGATTAAGCTTTTATGGAATTGAATATTCCCAGGCTGAGTCCTGCTTCTTAATAACTTCCATGCATTCCAGACTGAACCTGTACAACTACCCAAAATGCCTCATTCTCTTTTACTTGATGTTGCTTCTAATATTTACAAACAGCATTCCTATTTTCCCCCAAATCTTCTATCTTCTTGATGTATAACTGCAAGTCCTTCCACTATTTCTGAGCTTATGTTCAGGAGCCTTCCAGATCCTGATGAGCATCTTCTGAAGACAGCTCATTGTGCAATGCCCCTTTTCGGGCCAAGTATGCATGTCAGTATGAAATCTGAGCTTCGTGGTTACAGTAACCTCCTTTGAGGGCCCAGTAACTCCTGCTCTTATAATGCAGCCAGAAGTGATGAGAACTCTCGTAGTTGTCATATTCCCTATTGGCTTAATTGTAATTACAGAACAATTAAACATAGTTTGTTTTTTTTACATGAAATGACAGTTTCTGCTGAAATTGTTTTTCAAGTTTTTCAAGACTTCACATTTCTCTCTATTAATTTCAATTATTTCCTTCTTGCCTTTCAAGATCTTTTATATTCTTGGTTCTGTAATCTGATATATTAATAACATCTTCCAGTCTTGAGTCATAAGTGATTTCCCTCTTGATTATACAGAAATAAATCTAGATGTTCATTTAACCTCTATTTAAAGTCAGAAGTTCTTGGATATTCTAAATAATGCTGCTATATATAGTGCCAGATGGGTTCCAGACTTATTGTCATGATCATTTGTAAGGTACATAAATGTTTAATTACTATGGTGTATACCTTAACCTAATATAATATTGTATGCCAACTATAATTGAAACATAAAAAATGGTAATATCCATTAAAGTCAGATGTTCTTTCTAAAGTTCAGTAACTTTCTATTCTTTCTAAGTTACCTCCAGTTAATAAAATGGTCTTCTGTTTACCTTGATTTCCTTAAATTCACTTACCACTGGATCATTCATACTAAAGAATCTCATAGAAAATATTCAGCCAATAGAAAAATCATCTTTGAGAAAATTCCTTCAAATTATTTCATTATAGGCCATGTAAACATATGAAATGAGAAATAATTCTTAGAACACACAATGCAAGTTACTTCAATAAATTCACTTTTCTCAAGTTTGCAAAAAGAAAAAGAAAACCTTGTAAGATAGTTGCATGTCATGTAGTACAGGATAAGAGATAACTTAAGAGCAACTCGTCATAGAAGTTGCATGAGAAGAAGAAATGTAGTCAATTGCTTGGAAGTTTACTTTGAACAATATCACATTTTGTGATTTGCCTCAGAATTTTTTCATTTAACCTGGAGCCTTTGTCTCTAAGTCAAAATGCCATGACATGTATAATCAACAGCAGCAAGCAAACCTCCAAAAGGGGAATAAAAAGAATAAGCAATGGAACCAGGAAGAGCCATGTTATTCAGAATCCAGAAGCATCAGTTATTAGGATTTCAAATGAAAGGTCAAGGCCACAGCTGAATGCCAGCAGAAGGAACACTGAAAAGGCCCTAGGCTGAGAAAAAGATGTCAAAGATATCACAGCACAGGCTTATAAAGTTCGGTGACAAGGCAGAAGGACAGACCTAACTAATGAAGCTCTGAGGGACAGGAATCAGAAGGCTGGGTCAGCATACCTGAGAGAGCCTGAGGATCTCTCCTTGTTTAGAAACAAGTCTGACGTAGACATAAGTTTACAGGAGACCTTCTCCTGAAAAGAGTCTTCACCTTCATGGTTTAACACGGTCAGTGTTTCTACTTTTTCTTCTTAACTAACCATACAGGTGCTTTTTAAAAGGTCTCTTCCAGTGCTGTTATACGTGACAGCTCACCTGAGGATCTTTCCAACCTTTTCCTCCTCTTTATGACTTTCCATGGGTCAAATTTTTGTACAGGATTCTAAAAACATTTCTGGTTGCCCAAGATGATTATATTCCTAGTCATAGAGCCCCACTGCTAACACAGCATGCATGAAATCAGCAAACTTGGAAAGCTATGTAGTAGTCCACAGATTATGATTTCCAAGTTGACATACTCTGGGTTTAAACAAAGATGTCTGAGAGCAATCAGCCAGTTCCTTAGCCTACTTTGCTACATTAGTCACATTTTTCTTATTATTTCTGTTTCCTCTTAATCCCCATATTTATCCACTCCTGCCCACTTGTAGCAGCCCACACAGACATAATTTTCAGATTTTGGCAGAGGTGCATACATGCAGATTATAGGTTGAAATGATGTATAACTCATGAGAACTGGGAGAAATAACTATAAAGCTTTGGGGCAAATAAAGAAATACTATTTCAAAAAGAAGTGGCTTAGCCCAGCTCAGTGATTGAGCATCGATCTATGAACCAAGAGGTCACAGTTTGATTCCTGGTTGGGGCACATGCCCAGGTTGCAGACTCCATCCCCAGTAGCACGTGTGCAGAAGGCAGCCAATCAATGATCCTCTCTCATCATTGATGTTTCTCTCTCTCCCTCTCCCTTCCTCTCTGAAATCAATAAAAATATTTTTTTTTAAAAAAGAAAGAAGTGGCTTAGGAATTGGGAAGCTAGACTTGTCAAGGACATGCTACCACCTCCCCCTTTAGGTGATTTGATGGCTCTGATCACTGTGAGCCAGAACCTTGATTTGAGACTTGAGTCTCCAGGTTGGTTGTTGGGTCTTAAGCCTCTAGACCTCTCCATGGGTTGACCTTCCTGGTTTCTATCAGATCTATCTATGAGGGCACTTAAATCTTTAATGTGTAATGTCCACAGATTTCTGAAGGCTCATCCTGTTGTTTGTGTGGAAACCAAGTTCAGATGAGCATTTTTAGCCCAGTAGTTTCATCACTTGACTCCAAGCTTAAGTTCCCAGAGCCCTGGGGACACTATGCAAAAAAGTAGATTATCTGTGAGTTGCCGCTGTTCTCTCCTCTAGAGGATTTATGTAACATTTGGGTTTCCTTGGTCATCATTGCACCATCAGAACCTAGATAAGAGCTAGCATGAACAGGTACTCAATAAAAGTGTACTGCTTAAATTTAACGGAGCCTCTTTTTCAACCTTATCCATTTACTTTTTATTTTTATTTATTGACTTTAGAGAATGGAAGGGAGGGAGGGAAGGGGGGAGAGAGAGAGAGAGATTAATTTGTTGTTCCACCCATTCTTGCATTCATATGTGCTTCTTGTATGTGCCCTGACTGGGGATCAAACACACAACCTTGGTATATCGGGACGACACTCTAACCAACTGAGCTACCTAGCCAGGGCTCTGATCAATTTACTTTTAGTGACTTTTCCCCCCACAAGAACAGAGCAATACTGAACCTGTATTGATTTATCTACTCAGCAGATATTCCACAGCCTCATATTATGAGTACAGAGAACATATACTTTGAAGAGTGAACAAATGAAAAGTGGTTCTTATTCTTAAAAAGCAAGTAATATACTGGGGGAGGTATAAACTGAATAGTAAAAGTAAGTAATACTGTTAAATGTTTATGCAAGCTCTGAGAAGAAGGAGCAACTCTCAAACAATTAAAAGGGAACAGTTGGTATTGAGAGGAGACCTCTCTCAGGAGGTAATGTTTAAGGTGAGGCTCAAAGGTTGATGATAAAGATTAGAGGGAAGAGCATTCCAGGAAGAGAAAAGGACATATGTGAAGCCTCTGAGATGATGTTACAGTTATCTATTGCTGTGTAACAAAACACACCAAACATAATGGCATGAAACAACCAATTTATTGTGCTCATGGGTCCTGTGGATCAGGACTTTGGATTAGGTTCAGCTGGGATGGCTTATCTCTGCTCCATAAAGTATGAGACATCATCTGGAAAGACTCAAAATGCCCGAGTGACTCGGATGGGTCGGGCTGAAATCAGCTGGAGTCATTAGGACTTCACCCCCATGTCTATTATTTGTGTCAACGTAATTCAAAGACTAGGCTTCTTAAGGCCATGAACCTGAGCATCTACATATGGTCTGCCCACTGGTCTTCTTCATAGCATGGTGCCTTGGAGTAGAAATATTTCTTACGTAGTGGCTCAGGGCCTCAAGAGTGAACAGATGATGCCCAGTCTTTTATGACCTGGCATTAGAAGTGTTATAGACTAAATTATGCCCTCCCCCCCCCCAATCATATTTTGAAGTTCTATCCTCCAGTACCACAGAATATGACTATTTGGTGATGGGCTTTTAAAGAGGTAATTAAGGTAAAATGAGGTCAAATGTGTGGGCCCTTCCAATGTGACTGGTGTCCTTAAAAGAAATGAGGACAGAAACAACACAGACAAAGGGATGGCCATGTGAGGACACAGTGAGAAGGCAGCTGTCTAAAAGCAAGGAGAGATACCTCAGAAAGAACCAACCGTACTGGCTCCTTGGTTTCAGACTTCTAGCCTCCAAAGCTGTGAGGAAATAAATGTCTTTTGGTTGAGTTACCTGAAGAGGGCCACGGGATGCAGTGATTGTGATGACAACTGAGCAATTCAGGTGAACAAAGCTATTGGCTTGAAGGGTAGTGATCTTAAAGGTAGAGATGGTTGGGTACAAAATAGGGTTTGAAGGTAAAACTGACAAGACTTGAACATCTGGGTATGAGTACAGACATAAGTGAAGGTATGAAAGATCACTACCAGATTGCTGCCATGAGAAACTGAAAGTATTACTGGGCTGAGAGAAATGAGGAAATACAGATAGGGACAGGAAAGGGTAATGCAAATCAAAAGCTTTTATTTTAGACATTTAAACCATCTTTTGAACTTTCCCCTAATGGAGTTCAGCAAATTGCCCCTCAAACAGCAGCCCAGAGTGAAAAAGGATCCTTAATTATCATTCACATTTCTCTCATCTACCACAAGGAGAATAGAAAGAAACTATCTGGAACTATCAAGGACAAATGCCAAGGTCACTTCCAACTTTCAGGGTGGGTTCCAAGTATGCAAGTATGTACTGAAAACTGTTCTTTCAATTAAAATAATCTACACTAATAAAAGAGAAACATGGTAATTGGCGTACGACCGCTACCCTTTTCATTGGCTAATCAGCGAGATATGCAAATTAACTGTCAGCCAAGATGGCGGCCAGCAGCCAGGCAGCTTGAAACTAACATGAAGCTTGCTTGCCTCAGTGACAGAGGATCGTTGGAGGAAACCAATGTTCCCTGCCTGCGGCTGCAGGCCTCTGAGCAGGCAGTTTAAGAAATATTGTAACAAATACCTCCGGACTTCAGCCAGCAGATTCGCAACACTGTAAGTAAAGGCCAGAAACCTACTTTCAGCCGCGGAGGCCTAAGAGCTGGAACCAAGCCTCAAGGTAAAGCTGGCCCAGAATAAAAAAAAGAAAAAAAAAAAAGGAGCAGTTGGGAACTTCAGTCACTCCCAGCCTGAAAACAGCCCTCAGCCCCTCACCCAGACTGGCCAGGCACCCCAGTGGGGACCCCCACCCTGATCCAGGACACCCTTCAGGGCAAACCAGCCGGCCCCTCCCATGCACCAGGCCTCTACCCTATATAGTAAAAGGGTAATATGCCTCCCGGCACCGGGATCAGCATGACAGGGGGCAGTGCCCAAACCCCCTGAGCAGCTCTGCTCTGTGCCTGATAGGGGGGAGCTCCTCAAAGCCCCCCCACCCCCCATGGGCCCTGCTCTGTGTGTGATGGGGTAGAGCCATAACCTCCCCATCAGCCCTGCCCTGAGTGTGAAAGTGGCGGCGCCCCAACCCCCTGATCGGTCCTGCTCTGTGGGTGATAGAGGGCGGTGCCCCAACCCCCTGATTGGCCCTGCTCTGTGCGTGATGGGGTGGCACCGCAACCTCCCCATCGACCCTGCCTTGAGTGTGACAGGGGACGGTGCCCCAACCCCCCAATTGGCCTTACCCTGAGCGTGACTGAGGGTGGCATCACAACCTCCCAATCTGCCCTGCTCTGTGCATGACAGGGCGGCGCCCCAACTCCCCAATCGGCCCTGCTCTGAGCCCTACCAGGGCCTGCACCTAGGGATTGGGCCTGCCCTCTGCCACCCGGGAGCAGGCCTAAGCCAGCAGGTCGTTATCTCCCGAGGGGCCCCAGACTGTGAAAGGGCACAGGCCGGGCTGAGGGACCCCCCCCCCCCCCGAGTGCACAAATTTTTGTGCACCGGGCCTCTAGTAATAATATAAAACTAGACCTGATCAAGTATCAATTTCATTTTATAAAAGAACAAATATCACTTCTTTAAGGAACAAATCCAATTTGTCCCAGAAAATAATTGGAACAGTATTAGAACTCTGTATACATCTAGAAAAGAATAGAACTTTAAGCAGAATTTGATAACAATCCATTTTTAGAAGAGTAAATAACATTTTCTTCTTAAGGACAACAGGTATAACCTGTTCTCTGATGAAATACTTAGCAAAACATAAAGAGAGTTCTGAATGTTAGGAAAAGAATAGACCCATACCTGGTAATCTGTGACTTTCTTGAAAAGCAGGTAATATTGTTGCATGATTGGGCCAACATGTATACAAAGAAATAGAAGGAAAGTTCTGATCTATTTAACTCTAGAAAATTAATTAGATTTATAAGACACCTTAAAAACTACCAGGAAATGGCTTAAACTCTTTAGCAAAACTTTTTGGTCTGCAAGATTCCAAACATTTAGACTGCAGAATGAAAACAGAAGTCATTTAAGTGTTTATAAAGCCATAGCTCATATTTTTACTGTTTTTTTTTCTAATTTTAATCAATAGTTTGACTTTATTAGTGTAGACAATGCTAACATTTTTGTCAGAGAATAAATTCATTTACATTGTTGTTCTGGCAGTATTTTCATGTAGGAATTTTTTATTTAAACTTTGTTTAAAAGCATTTTATATGCCTTAAGGAATAATGTGTTTCAAGTTAAAGCCATCTGTCTGACTCCTGGTAGATTAAGCACCATCTTATTAAAAATAATAATAGCTGCCCTAGCTCAGTGGTTGGCAAACTGTGGCTCGAGAGCCACATGTGGCTCTTTGGCCCCTTGAGTGTGGCTCTTCCACAAAATACCACGTGTGGGCGCGCATGTATAGTGCTATTGAAACTTCGTGGCCCATGCTCAGAAGTCGGTATTTTGTGGAAGAGCCACACTCAAGGGGCCAAAGAGCCTCATGTGGCTCTCGAGCCACAGTTTGCTGACCACTGTCCTAACTGGTTTGGCTCAGTGGATAGAGCATCAGCCTGTGGACTGAAGGGTCCCGGGTTCCATTCCAGTCAGGGGCACATGCCTGGGTTGCAGGCTCAATCTCCAGTAGGGGGCGTGCAGGAGGCAGCCGATCAATGATTCCCTCTCATCATTGATGTTTCTATCTATCCCTCCCTTTCCCTTCCTCTCTGAAATCAATAAAAATATATTTAATAATAATAATAGCTAACACTTACTGAGATTTTTCTATATGTCAGGTAAGTAATTTAAATGACTTTTCACTTCATTTTTTTACACCAGAAAATTGAAATCTCAGTTTTAGAGAGTGTTTTGGTCTGCTAGGACTACTATACAGAATACCACAGGCTGGGTGGCTTAAACAACAAATTTATTTATTTATTTTAATATGTTTTTATTGATTTCAGAGGAAGGAAGGGAGAGGGAGAGAGAGAGAGGAACATCAATGATGAGAATCATCAATCAGCTGCCTTCCACATGCCCACTCAGGCATGTGCCCTGACCAGGAATTGAACCGTGACCTCCTGGTTCATAGCTCAATACTCAACCACTGAACCACACCAGCCAGGTTATTTTTTCACAGTTCTGGAGGCTGGAAGTCCAAGGTCAAGGTGCCCCAGGATAGGTTTCTGATGAGACCTTCTTACTGGCTTTACAATGGTTACCTTCTCACCATGTCCTCACCTGGCCTTTAGTGCACACAGAGAGCACCTTTGTGTCTCCTCCTCTTAAAAGACACTAATCCTATTGGATTAGGGCCCCAATTTCATGACCTCATTAACTTTCATTACCTCTTTAAAGGCTCTCTCTTCAAAGCAGCCATCTTGGAGGTGAAGCTTCAACATATGAATTTTGGGGGAACACAACAGAGTCTGTAACAGAGATATTAAGAAACGTACCCCAGGTCAGGTACCCAGGAAGTATGGGAGCCCAGTTTGGAATTCAGGCAGCTTAACTCTAGAACTTTGAGCCTCCAACTACTATTTTCTGTTTTCACTTTCTTAGCTTTCTGTAGTAACATCTGTTTCTGTCTTCCAGAAACCTTGGCAGGGTACTAAAAATTAGAATAAATACAGTGGGTGGGCAGAATTTTATAATTTATTTAAGTCAAATGATATGAAAACATGTCTTATATACCCAACCAATCAAATTTGGTTTTTGGTGCTATGTTAGAGGTGTGTGTGTGTTCCTTTTCTAAAAAATTTATGTAAATTAAGCAATTTAGTTGGATAGAATATACTTAATCTCCTTAAGGAGAATATAGCATAATAACAGTCCAATTTAATAACACAATTTCTATATCTTGCTTAATAATCTAGAGGGAAATATATCAACACTAGGTTAATGGTTCATTAAACTCTGTGTTGGCCATGTCTTGGGAGATATTATGAATAGTGCTGAGGAGAAAAAATGAATATGTAAATACTTACAGTATTAAGATACAGTCAAGAGATTGTAGCACAGATGGGACAAACCCATACATCCATGAAAGAAGAATATAAATGGAGATAATGTGAATGACAGTAAATGATAGAAGTAGGCATACTGGAATAATGATAATACTTCTTACCTGTGCATTTTGAAAATTCTTTACACTCAGTAAATGGGTTTTTAATACTGGAAAATAAAAAAAGCACAGAGATGCTGTCAGAGAGAGCCCCTGATCACTGAAGCTAGAAAATACAATTCATATCAGAACTATTTTGAAATACAAAGAACAACTATATACCTAGGTTGGTGGGACAAGAATGGGATAAACTCAAGAACAGAACGCAGTACATCTGCTATGCCAAATATTATGTAACATAAGCATAACTAACATCCTTTTGCCTCAGTCTTAAATTAAAATGAACAGTGAAAAAGAGTTTGCGTTCATGAACTTTACCTAAAATTGTCTCAATTTAGCATCTATAAATGAATTATTTGCCTTCAAGTCAACAGATAATTACTGGTCAGATACGCATATTATATAAGGAACCATGGCATTGCGGATTAATCGCCTTTCTTCCTCCCCAAGAACTCCATATCTACCCCAGATTGAAACATAGTAAAATAGGGTAAAATCTGAGTTCAGAAGATGGGTAGTTATGTGAGCTTGTCTTACCTATTTGGAGATGCAGAGTCCATTAAACACAAAGCATCAGAAGAAAAGTTTAAAAACCGGTCATTTAGTAAATATTTGTAGTGCATCACTTCAGATACCTGCACATTTATAAACTTACAGAGGTTTAAAATAATAAGATAAAACATTCCAGTAATTAGCTAGCCTCTCACCTCTTTTGTTATGGAATAGACATAATCCATGTTTATGTTTCAGACTACATTTTCAAAGCAAATACAAATTGTATTTTAATCATGCTGTATCTTAGCTCATCTTTTTCACTGCTTCCATTTGTTAACACAAAATCCATGAGTTTTCCATCATCTGGAACACCAGAAAAAGGGAGGGCTCAGTAATAGTATCAGCGTCAATCACAGCAACTGCTGTCCCCTCATTGGTGTAACCTCTTCCATCATAAATTGATTTTCAACCAGGTATAATCTATTGTGTTATGAGAGCCTAGTTCCAAAGAGAGCATGGAGCATAAAGCCTGCTGCATAATAGGCACTCTGCTGCTGTTTGCTTAATTAATTATACTATTCCTCTTTGTGAGCTACAAGGCAATTTGGACAAGAAACACACACACACACACACACACACACAATTATTAGTGGTGAAGTTCTACCATTTCACCAAAATACTTTAGCACTGAAGGAGTCATATAGTATGAGCTACTCAGTGTTCCTCCGTGGTGACACTGTGCTCTTCTTAAAGGTAGAAATAACAATAAATAATATAAGGCGTGTCCTGGCCAGGTGTCTCAGCTGGTTGAAGCATCATCCCATACACCAAAAGGTGGCAGGTTTGATTCCTGGTCAGAGCATGTACAGGAAGGTTTTCCTCTCTTCTCTCTCTCTCTCTCTCTCTCTCTCTCTCTCTCTCTCTCTCTCTCTCTCTCTCTCCCTCTCTCTCTCCTGTTCCATCCACTCTCCCTAAAATCAATAAACATATCCTTGGGTGAGGATAAAAGTAAATAAATACAAAATAACATAAGGGGGAAATGGTCAGGGTAAAAGGAATAGGTTTCCAACAGTGAACAATGATCTGCTGAACTCTGGCCCCACAGAGCCATATAGAATGTAATATACACTGTTTGTAACTACACCCTCCCCGCCCCCCCCCCCCCCCCACACACACACACACCAGCCCATTCAAGAGCATTGGTTTGGTGAAGTTAGGTTTGATAGGAGATCATTTCTTGCTGCAGCCTTGTCACATACTGCAAACTCTGAAAGCATGGCTAAGATTGGTGGAACACAGTCATGCTAAGTATAATGCAATACTCCCTCAAGTTGATAAAATTTTCTACCTACCTAAAGTTGTTCCAGATAAAATATTAGGAAACCACTACATGAATGCTTTAGGAGTGATGATGAAATCACCCAGGGGCTCAGAGAGTGTAAAGACTAGCCAGTGATGAAGAGTACTGGGAGGAAGGTCATCTGAGGCTACAGACGAGGACCTTAGACCCTGTCTCAGCTCCGTCATACTCCAGCTTCCAGATGGAACAGTTTTGGGGCTTGTGGTGAGAGTTCTGGTTTCTCTCAGTCTCAAGTCTCCCCCCTGAACATGGAAAAGAATGATAGTTAACACAGAGCAGAACTGTGAACTAAGCTGAGTGCCGAGAACCTGACAGGAAGCAAAGTGAATGTTAGTTTCCCTTTAAGATGTAAGACCTAAGGCCTTTTAGATGCCTTACCCCAGGAAAGGGCCAACTTCAATGTTTTCTATGGAGACACAGCTAGAAAAGCAGGATGCTAAGAAAAATCAACGCTGTACCCAAACAGGTGGCTTAGCACTTCTTGGACAAGAGTGGCCTTGTGGCTTAATAATTGAAAACTAGACTTAGGGACAGATTTGAGCCAAATGACTTGGTTCTTCCTCAAATGCTAGATACTCTGCTAAGGAGATTTAGCCATGGTTTCTCTATCCATATTTTAGTATTTATCATGTCCAGTGATTTCTTTTTCCAAGGCTTCCTTCTGGAGCTAAGTCCTCTGCCACTGATGAGTGTTGCTTTTCAAGGCTTTGTTGAATCTACTTGGATTAAAGCTTTGAGCCTTGAGAAACACAGTTTGTTTGTTTGTGTTTCTTTTTTTTATAATATATTTTTATTGACTTCGGAGAGGAAGGGGGAGGGAGAGAGAGATAGCAACATCAATGATGAGAGAGAATCATTGATTGGTTGCCTCCTGCACGCCCCCTACTGGGGATCGAGCCTGCAACCCTGGCATGTGCCCTTGACCGAAATCGAACCCGGGACCCTTCAGTCCACAGGCCGACGCTCTATCCATCGAGCCAAACCAGCTAGGGCTGTTTGTGTTTCTTGACTGTGCTTCAATGTGAAAGCCTTCGATGAATCTCATCGGTGCTGTTCTAGAAAAGAGAACATCTCATCAAAAGCAGTTCTTGTATCTGCTTGCCCTACTGATAGATATAAAATAATGTGGTGCTCAATATTTTCATTTTTGTTTACCCAGAAAATAAGTAATCATGGACTCAGGAGACAATAGATAATAGTTTTATTTTATTTTATTTTATTCTTTCTTCCCCATGTCACTTATGATTGGGCACCTATCTGATAAGGAGAGAACTTTTGGTGAAAAATCTAAACTCAGAGCTTATTGATGTGGGATTTTCTACTACTCTTTACCTCCCCCCCTCTCGCCACCCCCATACCACTCTTGACTATGCCATGCCTATGCTGAGATGCTGGGGAGGTCTGGAGCTGCAGACTGAGGAGCCTCAAAGGAAGGTGGAAGGAATTCATGTTTTGAGCAACTATCAAATTCTAGGCATTTTACTTACTTCGTTTTATTCTTACAAGTCCAGCCACAATTCCTTGAGCCAAAGATCACACCTTGGCCATCCATCAGCAAATCCTGCCAGCACCACCTTCTAACTATATCCAGAGTATAACCTACTCCATAGCACCTCAGCCTCCTTGTCTAGTCTAGTCTTCTTCATTGCTCTACTGGCCCATCACAGAATCTCTTTGCTTTTGGAATGATCTCTCCTCCCAGTTCCCCCTACAGTCTGTACACAGCACTGTAGCCCTCACGATCCCCAAGCAAGGCAGATGGTGCCTTCATTCTGCTCCGAATGGCTTCCCATCTCTCTGGTCACTCAGAGGAGATGCTGGCCTGGATGCCTCCCCAGGCTTACTGGGTGAGTCCCCAATCTGCTGGGGAAGCTACCGTGGTCTAACCAGCACCACCCTCCTGCTCTCATCTCCACCATGTTTCTTCTCTGACACACATACCTCCTTGATATTCCCAAGCCCAGCTTACTTCTTTTCACATCAGGGTGTTTGTACTTGCTGTTTTCTAGGCCTATCATTCTCTTTTTCCCAAATATCCTTAAAACTTGGTTCCTCACTTCCTGCAAGGATGTGCTCAGATGGGACTTTATCATGGACGCCTCCATGGCCCACCTCATACAAAAAGCAGTTCTTTGGTCCCCTCTTCTTTACAACACACATTTCTTTGGGATAGGTTTGTTTATTGATGTCTCATCTGCTTCCGCTAGTGTATGGATTTCATGAGCGCTGCACTAACAAATGAGATTGAGTCTCCAGGAGAAATTAAGTTACGCATAGTGTAAGTCAGCAACCAGACCTCAGCCCTCATCCTGGCTGTCTCTGCAGCCTGAGCTCTCTCTGCTAAGTTAAGCGTCTGATTTTGAAGCAGAAATAGCCATGCTCCACCCATTGCTAGTGTGGGTCTGCATGCTCAATAAAGACAGAATGTTCAAAGCACACCGCACTTTCATATCTCCCTGCTGCATCTAAATCCTGTAAACTTGCAAGTGTTCTCCATTGCTGACAAGGTAGTGTTTTGCAGGTTACAGGTTACTCAGCCTGGGGAAGTGTAAGCCTTTGCTGCTCTGAAATTTGCGGGAGAGAGAGGAAAGGTAAGAGAGCAAGAGTGAGCCTAATAAGGGATTCCCTAACTTCCAGAATTTATGTCGCCTCTCTAGCTATTCAACATACTTTCTTTTTATTTGCTTTTTTTGCACACACCTTATCTCTCCCATTGCAACTTAAAAAAAAAAAGAACAACGGTATAATGCTTCCTTTGGAATAAAATGACCCCCTTGCCTGCAGTATTACCGCAAAACACTACCTGCAAAATCCTGTAGTCCATCCTCTCCACTGTTGCCAGGAGTGCCGTTGTAAAACGTAAACCTTATATTTTTACTCCATTTTGAAAAAGAGAAACTGCTTTGACTTAATGACCATGATCCCTTGACCTAGCGTACTAGCATTTAGGGCTTTTCTCATTGAATTCCTGTGTACCTCCCAACCTCAGCCTTTGCCCCTCCAGCATCTTTTAATTTCTCAATACAAAAATACTTAATGCCTGCTATATGTCATTCATTTTCACATGTAAACACTTGTTTCTACTCCAGACACCAAAATACTACCTTCTCTGTCCCATTTCTATCTGTTGTACATTTCTGATTATCATTAACTAGTGACCCAGTGCATGGATTTGTGCACATTGAAAGGAAATTAATTAGAAGGTGGCCAGCTGGGCAGGACTGGGTGAGATGGGCTGGACACACACTAGAGCCAACCTACTGTGGTCCTTCCCCGGCTTCTGTGGAGTGAGTGGGATCCCTCCGGCAGGTGGGGTTCCTCAGCCTGGCCTGTGGGAATCAGGATGAAACCAGCTCTCCGACATCCCCCAAGGGGTCCGGGAGTGTAAGAGGGCACTCTGCAAAGTTTCTGTCCTACAAGGTGTAGAACGCAAACACAAGTATGCAGTAAACTAGATTCGGGGCCAACAGTGCCCCAGCAACAATATAACCCACGGCCTAAGGTGGAATCGCACAGCCCCGTGAGGAATTAGGCACCTTCATCTCTGGTTTCAGGGTGCATCACCCGAGAACCATTGCTGCCAAGTCACTGCAGCTTGGCAGCTCCTGCATTGAGCATCTGCCCCCTGGTAATCAGTGCACAGCATAGCGACTGGTCGGACAGTCAAATGCTTAGCATATTAGCCTTTTATATATATATAGATATCTAGCATCTATTGAGAGCCCTCTATGTGTCACACATTGTTCGAGGTGCTCTCTATATTTTTTAAGGCCCATTAATCAGCATTTGCATCATTATTTTACAGATACAGACCTTGAAACTAAGCGAGCTCGAGATCTCATGACCAGACAATGGGAGTGCAGGAGTCTCAGCCACATTTCTCACCACAGTGTTAAGGAATATATTCTTCCCACTGTGCTGGGGGCCATGCATCTGGCCCTAGTTGTATTATATCATTAGCAGGGGCCCAGTGCACGAATTCGTGCACCTTGAAAGGAACTGTGGGCATGAGGCTGCAGTAGGCACAGGGGCGGGTCTTGGCCCATCCTCCACACCCCTGCCTGGCTCCTCGCACCTCAGTTCCTGGTTCCCTGTCTGCTGGCAGCCTCTCTTCTGCCGCCTCGGCTTCCACACGCTGATGGTGCCAGCTCCACTCGCACCCACTGATAGTGCAGAGTAATTGGGGCCAGTGCCAGCAGCAGTGCGAGCAGGGCTGGTGCCATCAGTGGGTGTGAATGGCAGCTGCTGCCCCAATTGCCCCTCAGGAACAGGGGGAGGTGGAGAAGCCCTGAGGGGCTATCAGGGCTGGCAGCTGCCGCTCACACCACTGACAGTGCCAAGCGATCACTTGCACCTGCCTCCTGCACTGGGCCTCCTCCCAAGAGCGGCAGGCCCCTCACTGCAGAGCATTTTGTTTCCCTTTGTAGCTATGGTGACTCAGTGACCTGGGTCATCAATGTGCAGTTATATAAATAGGACTAATTGTGAAAAAGATCGTGACTGGGAATTACATCTGCACACCCACAGTCCTGAGCAGGCAGCTCCGGCTCTTGACCATGTGACCCATCCCTCACCACCCATACAAGGCTGTCTAAGAAGCACCCACACTTCACTGAAGTTTGGTTTACGATAAGGACAGGTCTGTGAACACAGCGGTTCGTAAACTCGCGTGTTGTATGGTCTTCCGGGGAGGATGTGTACAGGCATACTTATATGCTGGTAGAGAGGGTTTTGTTTTGTGTAAGAAGGCGGGATTCTCTGACACTCTGCTTGTGCTCTTCATACACTCAATAGGAAACCCTGCATTGTGCTTCCTATGGTGGAAATGGCCTCTATTGATTTCAACATACTGCCTTTTTTTATTAAAAATTTTTATTACAGTAAACATACATGTTTCATGTAATCCTCCCAAAATTCAATAGACTTATTTTTTGTACCAGACTGGATAATTTGAAAGTTCATGTGGAAAAATAAATGCAAGAATTCTCAAGCATATAAAAGGGAGAAAGAATAATGAAGTGGTACAGGTAGACCAGACATTCAATTTACTTTAAAGCTAGTGTAATAAAAAAATGCTATTTGCACAAGAAAAAGCAAATAGAACAGTGGAATGAAATCAATTGAGAAACATATATAAAAAATGTGGGAAATTACTACACAATCATGAGAGCATTCCCATCGGAAATAAAGAGTTTGTTCAATAAATAATATTGGCATTATTTGGCTATCAAAACAAAAACCACTTTGAATTTTAATAATATACTTAAGCATTCAAATTTTAAATGAAGAATGTAATTAAGGATGTAATAACACTATGCATTTATAAATTGCTTTTTCATTTTATGCCATTTCAGCTTAAAACAGGATTCACAGAAACATTCTACTTTTGAATTGTGGGGAAAACCCATGTTCCATTGTGTGGACATACCATGGTTAATTAATTATTTTCCTATTGATCAGAAACACTTGAATGTTTTCAAATATCAGAGCAAAAAATTCTTTCCCCTAATGTTATAATAAATAATCATATCTATCATTTTCTACATGTGTAGTTGTACTTGCAAGGTAAATTCTCTAAAGATGGAATGCTGGCTAAAAAGTTAAATGTATTTTTAATTTTGATAAATATTGACGAATTGCTCTTCAATTTCAAACATGATAAAATAGCCCAGGAAGGTGACTTGACTTGATCATAGATAAATAACAAGTGTATGGCAGTATGAGGACTAGAACCACTACCTTGTGACATTCATCCAGTATTTCTTCCACTACTTTCACTTCTTTCACTGTGTTCTGTGAGCAGGGTCCATAGCTCTGTCAGGTAATTTGATGGAACTGGTCATCAGGGGCTACTCAAGATATCAGGAATCAGTGTCTGGAAAAAGACTAAATGCCTACTTCCCATTCCCCATGGCCTCATTGAAAAAATTTACAAATGAAGATAAGGCAACAATGATTTGACAATAATACAAAGCAAAATAAAAATGGAGTTAGCACTGGGCCAGAAAGTTTAAGGAAATTTGAACAGGAAAAGCAGGATTAGAAAAACTACAGCCAAAAACACCAGAGATGAAAGCAACTCTCAGGATAGCTTCCAAAGAAACTCCAAATACAAGGTCAATTAGGACGAAGCAAATAGATTGTCAGACAGACATCAAGATTCTTAAGTTAATTATATTTAGAACAGCCAGTTCAACTACTTCCCTAGCCTGTACCTCACCCCAATGTACAGAGGCTGCTACATAGCTGGCATGGGAAGTTTTTGCCCTTAGTACTGAAGTCCTATTCTCTAGTGAATGATGAGATTGAGGGGGTCCTTGCAAATGTACTGGACCTGAGAGAGAAAAGAAATGGAGATTCAGGTCATCCTAGACCTCATCTCAGAGAGTGAGGGAAAACATAAAGGAAGCAGCTATAAGAGTAGCAACAGGAAAATCCTCATCCACCAGAATAAGGCCCTTCTTCCTTGATCGCTGTGGGAGTCCCAGCCTCCTGTCTGCTCCAAGCCAGCCTGCCCTGCCTGGAAGCCTGCCTGTCAAACACACTTGAGCCCTGTCACAGATGTGTTCTGCCCTCCAATTCAGAAGAGAAAGTGTTTGGCAAAAGCCAACCTGCACCAGAAATGTGTCACTTTGTTATAATTCATCCGACTATGCACATAAAATTTGTGCAAAATATACATCATAAAAATTCCCCTGCCAATTCGAAGTGGCAGTCAGGATGGAAAAGCCCTGTTCTAAACAACTGAGCTGAATAGTTGCATACGTCTAGTATAAAAAAAAAAACACACCTCTGCTCTTTTAAAATTGAGTTTAGAGTGACAAATCAAATTCTAGATCTACTTAATAGACAACAGCTTTTGTGCCAAGAGAGCTATTAGCTTATAATCAATTATAATAAACTAGAGGCCCGGTGCACAGATTCATGCACCAGTGGGGTCCTTCTGCCTGACCTGTGGGAATCAGGCTGAAACCGGCTTTCTGACATCCCCCGAGGGGTCTCGGATTGCGAGAAGGCAATTCTTGGGTGACATATCCTGGAATCAGGCTCTCTTCTCTCTGGTTCTGGGTGCATCACCCAAGGACTGCAGCTGCCAAGTCACCACAGCTCAGCAGCTTCTGTGTTGAGCATCTGCCCCCCTGGTGGTCTTTGTGCATCATAGCTATTGGTTGGATGGTCGAATGGTCAGACAGTTGCTTAGGCTTTTATATATATAGATATACAGGGACTCAAATAAAAACCAAAGTGAGTGCAGTGCACCTACTATGAAATAGAATTCTTTTCAGCATGTTTGAATGAGTTTACCTAGAGTTGATAGAAAATTGACATCTTCATCATTGATTAGAAAAACAACACTGTATTTTGCTTTAAATTTTACTTCCAGATTTTATATTTCCTCTTTGTCATTGGAATTTCACTATGATATGTCCACTCACGGAATTGTTTTATTCATCCTCTTTGGATTAATGTCATTCATCAGTTCTGGAATATTCTCAGACATTGCCTCCTCACATATTTCTTCTCCATTCTCTTTCTTCTCTCAGCAATTCTAATTAAACATATGCTAGAACTTTTTACTTACTTCATATTTTTTAATTTTTAAAAACGTTTCCATCTTTTTGTCTCTCTCTGCTGATATGTTCTTCAGATTTCTCTTTTTTTCCACTAATTTTCTCTTTAGCTCTATCCAAAAGGGTACTTTGCCATTTTCTACCCAAAAATATTTTCTATTTTTAGAATTTCTATTTGATTCTTTTACAAGTCTACACAGCCATTCTTGGTAATTACATGGTTTTTTGCTTGTTTGTTTCCTATATTATTTTTAAATTGTTCACACATAATAATTCTACATTCTATGTCTGACAATTCCAGTCTCTACAGTCCTAAGGGATCTAAATCTGCTCCTTGTCCTTGTCATTTTCTATGACTCTCACTCATGGAGCTTGCTTCTCTTGAGCTTGGTGATCTCCAATTACAAGCTTTTTGTTTGTTCTTCATCTACGGGGATCATGAACAATGCTTCCTTCAGGAGAGTGTTTGTATTTGCTTCTGCTGTGAACTGACAGTCTGCATCAACCTGGGACTATTTGGTCTGAGTCACAATTCAACACAAGTTTTTCAGTCTCAGCTCATCTACATTGTTGGCCCAGTTCAATATCTAATTTATTGCACCACTACTGGTGTAAGACCTCAAGGCCTCCCTGCCCTTCTCCTATACTCCCCGTCTTGAGCATCTCATGGTTTGAGTTTTTATGATCATCAGAAAGCATGTCTTAACTTGCATCTTTTCTACAACAAGAGGGTTCATCACAGCAACACTGGTCCACCATGTTTCTGGAAGCAGTTATCTTTTTTTAAGGATAGACCCACTCTTTTCTTTTTTTAACGTGCAACCTAGGTATGTGCCCTGACCAGGAATTGAACCCGCCACCTTTTGGTATTCAGGATGACGTTCCAGCCAACCAAGCCACACTGGCCAGGGCTGGAAGCAGTTATCTTTACGAAATGTTTATAGCAATATTCTGGGGAGCCATGAGTGATCGTATCAAAAGTCAGTGAGCACTGGATGAAAGTATTTGTGTGATGAATTAGGATCAGCTGTAATCAGCTGCTTATCATATTAATAGAGTGAAAATAACTTTCTTTCCGATTTCTTTTGTATTCGCCCAACATCTCTTTTCGTACATCTCTAATTAATCCCTAAACTAATTTGCTTAGTCTCAATGTTTTATGGATTTTCATTAAAAAGTGTGAGAAAAATATGCTAATAAGCTTCTTAACTAACTTTGCAGGTAACTTTACTGGCTCTATTGCACATATGTAATGCTTTCTCCAGCTTTCTGTCTTTCTCTGGGTGAAGGAGTCACAGAGCAAATGCATCAACAATTTGAAAAAACAAAAACAAAGTATCAGCACTTACCTATCTGTATATCTACATATATATATATATATGAGGCCTGATGCACAAAAATTCCTGCAAGAGTAGGCCTTCCTTCCCCTGGCTGCCAGCACCAGCTTCCCTCCGGGACCCAGGCTTCCCTCCTCCCGCCACCCGCAGGCACCCAGAACCCTGGCTGGCTTCGCCCTGGCCCCCAGCTTCCTCAGGACAGATGTCCAGAATGACGTCTGGAAGATGTCCAGTCTAATTAGCATATTACCCTTTTATTAGTGTGTGTGTGTGTGTGTGTGTGTGTGTATACTTTTAGGTGTTATAATAATATTTGGCATGAATTCAAGTTGTTTTAGGACACAATTTAATTTCTTTTAGGTGATAGACTTTTATTCGTGTGCTATTTTTCATAAATCTACTGAAACAAATTAGATAATGTGGTGGGAGGACATAGTGGAAGTAAAGTAATTCAGGTGACCTGACACCATTATATCAGAGGTGGGCCTAGCCCTTCAGTTCCTCACCTCTTACTTTTTATCAGGATATCAGCAGCAAAGTGTGTTATTATGGGAAAGTGAACACAGCCTGCTCCCTACCTCTGTATTTAAAGGAGTCCAGCACTTTCCTTGCATATCATCTTCAAAAAGTCTCCACGGCTCTGCCTACCATGCTGGGACCAGGGAAGTCTTATATTTATGTGAGAAGGGTTACTTCATTTCTAGGACTTCAACGAAATCCAAGATGTGAAGATCAGCAAAATGAGGGTATATCCAACCTCAAGTGAGGTACATGACAGGCACTTAATACATAGTTGAATGAGTGAATGAACCTTTTAAAATAAGAAGCCAATAATACAAATCAATCATACAAGCAGTGATCTAAAAGGGAGGTGTTATTTGCTTTTTTACTTAGCATGGCCCCACTGCCATCACATACATACACACACAGCAAAACAGAAGCTGAAATAGAAAATAAATTTATGTTATTCCAGTGCAAATTTTGAGGCCAGAAATAACCAATAATTATAGTTCAAATGAGTGATCTATTACATTAGGACATATATTCAAGCTCCTATTATAACAATAAGAGAAAAAGTGCTCGCTGATTTTTCTGGCCAGTTTTGTTCCACTAATTGTATGTTTTAACATACTCTGAGAGTGGTGCACTGAAGAGGAATGTGCCAATAGAAACTAAAATGTATCTTGTGAGGAGATAAGAATCACTGTCTAGGGGACTGTTCAGTAATTCACACTGAAAACAGAAAGGTTAGATAAGAAACAGTGGATTCTCCTGCGGCTATATTGGAGTCTGTGAGAAACAAAAGGCTGTGAAGGATGCCCGTGCCCACTGGTGTCCAGTCCTGTTGTTTGGGGCCGTGGCCCCGTCACAGAACACACATCGTGTTAGCACATCTTTTGGGATCCTGGACAAATGGAGATTTTGCTTGCACCAATTTTGCAATATTTTAAAAAAGATTTCTATCATTGAGTTTGAGTGCTGTTAAAGCCAGTCTTTAGAAAGTGCTTTCTATTCCTTCTTTTCCTTTCCCATTCGTTTTGCTCCCCTCATTGGAATCAGGAGATAAATACTAAACGCGCCGGATAACCCCGGCCCATGCTGCTAAGCTGTGAGGAAGTTCCCTCGGGTTTTATTTTGTCTTCCTTCCTTGTGAGGCTTCTAAAAATGGCCAAGGAAGAAAATAAACTGCTAACTCCCAATGAATAAGGGCTCCGCTTCAGACTTGCTTGGGTCAGCAACACAGCCCAGAAAAATCGGCATGCTCTCCTGTAACGCTGAGGGCTCTGGGTAAAGGAGGACCACGGGCAGATGGACAGAAGGGCAGCAGTCAAGTGCCCAGGCCTGGCTCTAAGTCAGAGCCAGCTAATGGCCTCCCAATCCAGTTTCTCCCAGCAGGGAGCCCTCCTGGACTATTTCTCCACAACCACCTATTTAAGGCCTGAGAGCATTTGGATAATTGATTTATTTTCTTTATTTTCTTTATTCAGAGCATTTTCATGAACAACCATCATTTAAAATTGTCTCAACACAATCACTAATGGTAGACTTATCTGCTGAAGGAAGAATTGGAGGGAATTTATCCCAGACTGTTTATTAGATGGTCTCTGCTCCTTTTTCAACGTTAGCTGAATACCTGTTGTGTTGGTAGGGCATGTAGGCAGATACACTTAGACACAGCTGCAAGGGTTGAACTTGGCCTGAGGATAAACCAAAGCCAGCATGCTGCTGCAGATCTGGGGGGAAAGAAGACTACTAGTACACTCACAGGAGGCTGACTGTCTCAAGGAGTGTGTGGTGGGGGTGGGGAAGGAGGGTAAAACTGTGGGGAACTATGCTTAGGCTGTATGGAGTAAGTGGAATTGACAGGGGCCGTCAGCCCAAAGAGGAGGGAACCCCAAAGTCCATTGCCCATTGGCCTAAGAAGGTGAGCAGTTCAGACCCTGTGACAGGAATCCCCAGTTTGGAGCCAGCGACTTCTTTGGATTCTACACTCACTTAATGTTCTGATTATAAGTTGGCTTCTAGTTGAAGTCTATCCATGAGGGAGATACTCTTCCACTCATGTGACATGCATGCCTTTATCCATGTAGGTTAAAGCTGTCATTGTAAATTAATTAGCATAATGACATTCTGCAATGCAGGCGTGTGCGTGGGTACAGCCACACACCAGCTCTATGGGCTCAGGTAATGGGTATCCATTCCTAAGAAATAATTCTGCCCAGAGTACATTGTTCAAAGCCAGGTTCCCCATCCACCAACCTGTGGCTTGGAGCTGACTTTAGTGAATGCCTCAAGGTGACCTGATTGAGATCGTTGGCAGCCAGCCATCTGCCCTCTTCTAGTGACACCCTGAGCTCACTAAATGCTTTTTAAATCAAGCTAAACCATAAACAAAATGCTAGACCAGAGAAGGATATGCACTTCATCTTAGATGGAATCACCAAGGAAATTCTATCCTTGAACAACATGCAGAGGTTTGTTAGACAAAGGGCCTTAGTGAAGGGGAACCCACAGGCCAAGTTATAAGCCAGGTGCAGGGGACAGGCACAGCCTGGGCAGCAGGAGCTGCTGGGAAGTAGGGGCAGATGGTGTGGGGAAGGTGGCGTGGACTATCATTGGAGGCCTGAACTGCTCAAATCATGTGTTTGGATCATATTGAGTAGGGACTACAGAACAATTGAAGGGTTTGAGTAAAAGAATTTGTGCTGTAGGAGCTATTCTATGATTGCAGCTGGCAAGATGGATTCTACCGAGGTGCAATTTGGAGGCAAATAGACACGTTTGGACAGGGTGGAAGCTGTTGTGATGAGGTAACTATGCCCCCAAGTAGGATGGAGACAGATGGATGACTGAAAGAAAAGTTTAAGTGCTAGAAAAAGGGTGAGGAAAATTCCCACTGAAGTGTCCATTAATTAGCCTCCTTTCTCTGAGTAAGGTTTTTAAACAGAACAATGCCAGCCACAGGACAGATATCAGAGTCAAAAGGAGCATCTACCTCACTTCAACTAGCTCTAGGAAGATGGCAGTAAGATGAATGTTACCTAAGGAGCAGGGACAAGAAACGCTGAGTGGCTCAGGGAAGGTCAGGCAGAGTCTAAGGAAGAGAGGTGGGGGTGCCAACTTGAACGGTGTTGGGCCTGGTTGTTTAGATGAGTCAGAGGTAGATGAGAATGCTTCAGCCAAGAGGGAGATGGAGAGTGAGTGAATGAATGGAGCTATGTTAGTGGGAGTTATCGGCGTGAGCCCTAGAAAAAGTGCTCTCAGTGAGGCAAACTCCAGGGAGGAGCCATAGGTCTGGGGCTGGTGAATTATAATCGCTTACAGCAAGATTTACCTCATGGAGTCTGCGGTGGAGCTAGGATGCCAGGTAACTTCACGGTTGAACTAACCACTCTGCTTGGGTCTTAGATAAGCTGCATATTGGCACTCTTGTGCATTTGCTGTAGAAGAGTTTGGTGATTCCTCAGAAAGCTAAACATAGAATTACCAAATGATCCAGCAAGTCCACTTCTAGGTATTGAAAAACAAGAAAATTGAAAACGAGGATTCAAACACATACTAGTATATTAATGTTCATGAAGCATCCTATCTAATAATAGACAAACATGGTAATTAACCATACCTTCGCTATGCTTCCCATTGGCTAATCAGGGCGATATGCAAATTAACTGCCAACAAAGATGGCGGCCGGCAGCCAGGCAGTGAAGCGAACATGAGGCTTTCTTGTTCCAGTGATGGAGGAAGCCAAGGTTCCCCACGTGCCACAGCCGGGCTCTGAGCTCCAGTCTAAGCAACAATGTTGCAATTATAGAAGCTAAACAAACCCCAGATACCGGCTTTCAGCCAACCGGCCTCAGAGCTGGAGCTGCAACAAAATTTCAATTACAGAAGGTAAATAAATCCCAGAATTAAAAAAAAAAGAAAAGAAAAAAAGGAGAGACTGGGAGCTTCAGTTGCAGGCTTGGCCCACCTGAAAACAGCCCTCAGCCCCTCATCCAGGCTGGCCAGGCACCCCAGTGGGGACCCCCACCCTGAAGGGGGTGCAGGCAGCCTGAAGACAGCCATTAGCTCCCCATCCAGGCTGGCCAGGCACCCAAGCGGGACCCCCACCCTGATCCAGGACACCCTTCAGGGCAAACCAGCCGGCCTCCACCAGTGCACCAGGCCTCTATCCTATATAATAAAAGGGTAATATGCAAACTGACCCTAACAGCAGAAAGACTGGGAATGAGTGGTCACTATGACACACACTGACCACCAGGGGGCAGGTGCTCAATGCAGGAGCTGCCCCCTGGTGGTCAATGCACTCCCACATGGAGGAGCTCTGCTCAGCCACAAGCCAGGCTGATGGCTGCCAGTACAGCGGTGGTGATGGGAGCCTCTCCTGCCTCCTCAGCAGCTCTAAGGATGTCTGATTGCAGCTTAGGTCTGCTCCCCGCTGGCAAGTGGACATCCCCCGAGGGCTGCTGGGCTGCCAGAGGGATGTCTGACTGCCAGCTTAGGCCCAATCCCCTGGGGAGCAGGTCTCAGCAGCAGATCGTCATCCCCCGAGGGGTCCCAGACTGTGAGAGGGCACAGGCCGGGCTGAGGGACCTCTGCCCCCCCCCCACCCCCCCACCCCCGCCCCGACTGAGTACTCAAATTTTTGTGCTCCGGGCCCCTAGTTTATTCATAATAGCCAAAGGTGGAAGTAATCCAACTGTCCATCAATAAATGAATGGATAAACAAAACATGGTACATACATACAAACAATTAAATGTTATTCAGCCATAAAAAGGAATGAAGTTCAGATATATGTTATACATGGATGAATCTTGAAGATGTTATGTTAAGTAAAATAAGCCAGGAACAAAAGAACACATATTGTATCAGCCCATTTATATAAAATATCTAGTCTACTTCTATAAAATATTTATGTATTTTATTTATAAAATACAGGGTGGGACAAAAGTAGGTTTACAATTGCTTGTATGGAAAATAAACACAATGATTAATAAATAATAGAAGAATAAACTGTGTTTTGCATCCTCAAAACCATAGCTGCCCACCCTGTATATAAAACGCATAGAGGCAGGAAGCAGGCTACTAGGGCCTTGGAGTGAGTAGGGAGTTCCTGCCTCATGGTTCCAGAGTGTCCGTGGACATATGGTGATGAAGGAGTTTTGGAAAAAGACAGTGGTGATGGTTGCACAACAACATGAATGTACTTAATGCTGCTGAATTGTACACTTAAACACTGTTAAAATGGGACATTTTATGTCATATATATTTTGTCACAATTTAAAAACATTTTTAAGAAAGAGAAGCTACAAAGACTGCTTGTAGGGTTAGGAGTGAGAGAAAATGCAGCTCCAGCCTGTGAGTTCCTGAGGCTCCTCCGTCCCTCCTCAGGGACGCGGTGTCCCACAGCTGCTCCTGCTGCCTAAGAAGGCGGGCAAGGCCACCCTCCTCACCCGCCTCACCTGGAACTGCCAGCCCACATTCCAGCAGCCCCCAGCGACTCCAGAGTCAGTCCTGTGGGGTCTAAGTAGCTTCATTGGCTAGGCCGGCCTTGACTCAGTGGTTGAGCATCAACCTATGAACCAGGAGGTCATAGTTTGATTCCCAGTCAGGGCACAGGCCCAGGTTGAAGGTTAGATCCCCAGTAGGGGGTATGCAGGAGGCAGCTGATCCATGATTCTCGCTCATCATTCATGTTTCTATTTCTCTCTCCCTCTCCCTTCCCCTCTGAAATCAATAAAAAAAAATGTTTTAAAAAATAAATAAAAAGCTTCATCATTGACTAGACTGAGCCCAGTCCCTGCTGCTAGAACACACATGGGGACCAGGGGAATATGGGAATATGGGAAGTTCTGCTTTTGGCAGCTTTGTGGTTGGTAGAATGCCAGATAACACAGCTTTTGCTGTCATAATTAGTCTAAATTTAAACACTCACTTGTTTTTGTTTCACATTCGTTTGTGTGTGTGTGGACACAGCCTAGGTCTGTGGGCAGAGAGTGTGTTTTGTCAACATGGAGAGAATGACTCAGAGTGTTTTGTTATCCACAGCAGCCCGTGCTCTCAGTCTTGATTTGATAAATGCTCTCCGGTCTGAGTCAAGGAGAGGTTGGCATCTCACCACTTAATTGGATGTTTTCCAGTTCGCAGGAGTTAACTTTCCTACTACTTGTCTCCTGAATTTAGAACATTCAAAGAATATAAGTAAGCACTAACCCTGTCCTTAGTTTGGGCTTCTCTCTAGACTTCTGTGTGGAGCACTGAGAACTGAAAGACAGTTATTGTCTTTCAAGAATTTTCAGTAAGTTTGTGAAGGGGGGAAATAGTCTCAAATTTTGTGATTTTCAGTCAAATTGTGAAAAGGGTGATTTAATTTTTTTAGTGCATTTACATATTAAATTGCATTACATCTGCCTCCATTGATGAAATTATTTTTAGATTTAGGCAATCAATAGTCTTTTGCAATATTCAAATTCCAATGTAAGCAATAACGCTGGCTCAATTATATGTTCAGATAATTTTGGAAACATCTTAATTCATCTATGCTCATTCTTTCCTCAAATCTATGTTCTAGGCCTTGGTGATCGTTGTGAAATTGTTTGTGTGTGAGAGGACGGCTAGGGAAAATAGCAGCTGTTTTTGCTGTTGTGTGTGTTTTTCCAGGTAGGCGTTCCTTGTGGTCCTATGCCAGAAAAAAAATGAAATCCTCTGATTTAAACTCACTTATTAAATGCCCTGGGTATTAGGCCAAATGTAATTGTGGATGCGGCAGGCACAGCGCCACGCATGAGGCTCCGCGGGAAGACAGCCTGGCATCTTGGGACAGCCCGTTGTGACTGCAGTCACAAATCATCCTAGTGAAGAAGAAACGGAGGAAGCATGTGTAGTAATCAGCTGGGCTGCCCAGGGAGCCTTCTGACAAGGTCAGATTTTAAAAGGGCAGACGCAAGTCTTATTCAATTAGCTGGTGGCTTGAGACTTAGAGAGCGGGAGGATACCTGACAGCATTCAAAAGGATCTCAGCAGGTTGGACTGATAGGCCAAATCCACAAAGAAAAAAGTTCAAAGGGATCCTCTTATCTGGCACTTGCATATGAAAAGAACACCACCAAAGAATAGAAACATGGTTATCAGGCATGGAAAAGTTTTAGTTGGAATAAACTGAAGTTGTGAGTCATCGATTTGGAGAAAGCTTTACGAATGTGCATACATACGGTTTCCAGAATGCTTACGGAACCCTAGACTGTATTAATAGACTATGGTATTTAGTAAAAGCAAACGATAGCTTAAAGCATGTGCAGGCGAAATACCCAGATGGATGTCAAGCACATGCTCTTTGGGGTCAGTCGATTGTGTTTCAGATCCCATCTCCAGCTCATTATGTAGTAGAATCGCTTTAGGAGAGATTTAGTATAAAAATACCAAATGTATATTATACTTTTTAACTTGAATCATGAATTTTCATTCTTTCACAACATTTTTGGTGTATGATGAAGCCTTTTTCTTTGAGGGTGGAACTAACCTGCATTCAGAACACACTGAATGGTCGTTTCTATGGTTTGTGACTGGCCTCCATTCTCATTGGCTAGGAGTGTGTTCTGATTGGTAATAACATTAGTTAGAATATCATCCCTTGGATTATGGATCCCCTGACTAGACTTTTTCATCTCCTCACTTAAATAAACCCCTTTCTTAATGAATTATCTAAGATTATTAGCTTCTTTTTTTTTAATGGAGCAAGTACTTGAAGATATCTCCCAATCAATCTAAATCTTTCTAGAATTTCTACAGTTCTTTCCTTTTACAATTTTCTTGCTCTCTTTCAACAGCAGTATTTTTTTTTCTTTTAAGAGAGAGAGTGGAAGAGAAGGGGAGAGACAGAAAAAAACATCAATGTGAGAAAGACACATTGGTGGTTGCCTCCTGCATGTGCTCCAACAAGGGCTGAGGATTGAGCCTGCAACCGAGGTACATGCCCTTGACCAGAATCGAACCCAGAACCCTTCAGTCTGAGGGCTGATGTTCTCTCCACTGAGCCAAATCAGCTAGGGCTCAAGAACAGTGTTTTAAGATTTATCTGTGACATTTCTCCAACCATTCAACTTAATTTTTATATAAATGATAACTTTCCTTTATCATTCATATTTCATCAGCTTATATAATATTTTATTAAATTACATAATAAAAATGACCAGTATAACTGGCAGAAACAGGATGGGACAAACAGCTGTTTGACATACAGCTCAGGAGACATGGTTGGGTACTAGGGAAGAGCCCACTCACAGTGAGCAGTCAGCGTACCGTGAAATAGGATCATAATCAGAGTGAAGTCACCAGGGTGGCTGTCGGAATCAAAAGGTGGCTTATGATTAACACAAGTAGAGGCATTTCGTCTAAAAGGGGGTTGATTCAATGATATGAATGTCTTCAACTTTTGGAAGGTTTATTATACAGAAGGTCCTCTAGGACTCCAGAGAGAGATAGACAAAGAAAACATAGACCATTGAATAATATTATAAGAAGACAAACTTCAACTCATACCAGTATGAATTTTAACAAAGAATTTAAAGACCACATGGGCTCTCTTGGCAATGACTGTTTAGAGCAAATTCGGGATATTGTGGGGAATTCAATTAGATAAAGACAACTTCTCTAACTGCAGTGGAAACACAGGGAATCAGTAACTGAGGAATATCTAAGAAGGAATAGGCAGAAGACACTCTTTGGGCTTTTAGATTGGCAAGGTAAGGACAGTCCTAAATATCATTGCTTCATCTTAACTTTTAAAAAGCATATTTTCTCTTTAAAAGAATGATTATTGTCTCAAGATATCTGAAACCTAACTAGGATATATGTATGTAAATGCACTAACACATATATATAATATACACATTATATATGTAATATACACATTATATATAACATGCACATTTTATATATATAAAATATATGCTACATATATACTCATTCTCTTTCAGTATGAACATTTCATATCTCAAATTATGGAGAAAAACAAAGAAACAGACCTTATTAATATGAAATGAATAATAATATTTTATGGAATGGGATTATTTTGCATCTCTACTACATGAAGATTTGTTAAATGAATGTGTTATTAATGTAAAATGACAAATCTGAAAAGAAATATATAAGGTTGATAATGCTTAATTGTGCTTACTTTGAAAAACATGGCGCTGGGTCCACCCTGTTGAGTACTATCCACTTGGTATAGTTGTAACTCTCAGCATAGAAATCTCATAGCATAGACCTTCCTTTGTTTTCTTGTTAGGAGATAAGACACAATAAAGTGAAGGCTGATCTTCAGTGGCTACTGGTATTGTAGCACTGATTGTTTATAGTCTGCAGCTGTTCTGATTGGTGGGTGCTGACCAGCATCCATTCTGATTGGTTATTACCTGTGCTGAATCAGTTGTTAGATGTGCTTAATATCCCCATGTTAGAACCCCCTGAAGAGCATATTTCCCAAGAAATGCTCAGGCTCCACATCTCCCTCATCTGATACAATTGGTCAGCGGTGGCACCAGCTTTCTTGGCCCATGTTTCTCAAACCATCTGTGTGAATGACCAGTTGTTGCTATTGTTGCTTGTTATAAGTTACAAACTGGTATTTTTTGTGGAATGAAAATAATATGATTGGATGTTGCTGCAAAGTCAGATTGCTATAAAAGTTCCTAAACACAGAAGTGTTTATCCTGGACTAGAAGTGTTTATCCAAGTGACAGTTTGTGGCTCACACTTTAAGGAGCACTATTCTGACACAAACCCAGAGTAATGAACCACAGGCTCAGAGAGCCTGGGTTGTCTGCCAATCATTGTCTGCCATGTCATTTCTTACATAGCTACTTGTATTTTGTATTTTTGTAGCCTGAAGGCATTTATTTTTGTAGTCAGGACCATTTATTATAAAGAATTGGCTCACATGATTATGGATGCTGACAAGGCCCAAGATCTGCAAGGTGAGTCAGCAGGCTCAAGACCCAATATTTCAGTTCAAGTTCGAAAGCAGATAAAAAGTCGATATTTCAATTCAAAGGCTGTCAGCAGGAAGAATTCTCCCTTCCTAAGGGGAAGGTCAGCCTTTTTAGTCTATTCAGGCCTTCAACTAATTGCATGATACTCACCCACATTAAGGAAAGCAATCTGCTTTACTCATTCTACTGATTTAAATGCTAACCTCACAGAAACACCCAGAATGATGTTTGACCAAATATCTAAGCCCCCTTGCCCAGTCATGACACACAGGAAAATACTAGGCCTTTATCAAGTCTGCTTTATCACAGGCATTACCGAAAATTCCTAGGGACACAAACCCAGGTTTTGGCCTCAATAGGTTCACATCGGATATGGGCAAGGGGAATGTCGCGAGCATGCATTCAAACCATTGCAATGTGATTTAGTGAGTGAGGTAGTAAAGTCATATCCAGGGCAGTGTTGTAGGAGAAGCCTATAGCTCTCAAGGGTTGTTTAAGTTTAGAATGAAGTCTAAAGATATCCATATCTATCTATCTATCTATCTATCTATCTATCTATCTATCTATCTATCTATCTGATAGGTAGGTAGATCGATAGATAGATAGATAGATAGATAGATAGATAGATAGATAGATATGGATATCTTTAGAATTTCATGCACGAGGCCTCTAGTATATATATAAAATCCCCCAAACACACCTTGTTCAATGATAAATAGGAATAGACACATAATCGATTTCCAATTAGAATATGTTTCTCAATTAGGAGGTTGTTTGCCATCCTTTTTTTTATATATAATAGCTGGAACACTGTGCTTAGCATCCTTTACAATAAATGTAAAGAATCACTCATTTGTGCTTCATTATATTGGCCTGATTCACATTTAGTCACATCATATCCCAAACATGGGAACGGAAGTAGAATCCTTGAGACCCCAAGAAAAGTAACGGTAAAAGCTGTTCTTCCTTGAAACTTGGTGGGGTTAGAACCTGTGCGAGGTTTTAGATACCACTCAGATGGGGTGGTATAGAAAGACCGGGATCTGGGCTGCCGGAGAAAGACCAAGATCCACCTCTCAGTTGTACTCACGTGGCTGGAAGCAGTTTGCTGTGGCACCTCTGCCTTTAAAAGGCACTGGGGACTTATTATCTTAATTCTTGTACAGCCTGATTTATCCCTTCAAACATCTGTCAGCTGCGTTTTGTCTTGAAATTGGTACCAATGCTACTGCTGATTTTTCAACAGCAGCTGGGAGACATTCATTAGCTAGGCTCTCAGAGGGTATGCATAGCTGTAATATTTTCTTTTACTAATGATCTCTGAAGCATTAAATATTATGCATCCCATATCTACAGGAATTCTTGAATTTTTATTTCCCTGCTTCAAGATTTGAAGCAGTAGGTTTTACTCAATTAGCTAAATTATTAACAACCCAGTCCCTGAGTCCTGAAGATATTAAATTAAAATGGACATTCAGTTCCTGGATTAAACAGCTGTTATTGAACACAAGGGAGAGGACACGGCCCATCCTCCAGATATAAATTAGAGCTGAAGCACAATTTTTCTTAAATGATTTCCAAATTAGTTTGTCAATAGAACATCCTTGGGTTACCTCTCAAGCTTAATTGAGCTCTCATTTGCTTTACCTCCTTCTGTATTCAGAACAGAGGTGATGTTCTTCTGCCCTCCTAAACTTCTCCGCCTTCCCTCTGGTTGGCTATTGCTAAAGCTCTTGTTTGTCTGCTCACAGATATAAAGATCTCTCACTTGTTTTGTTCGTGGCGACTTCTCACCTGTGGACAAAGGCAGCAGCGTTTTACTCTGTATTTGTAAAGGATTTAATATTCTCTGTCAAAGAAGTCATCTGCCCCTCCAGCCTCACTGTTTCTGTGCTTCCATCATTACTTTCCCCCCTCGCGCTAATTTATTCAGGCTATGTGAGGGTGGAGTGGGAGAGTAACTCAAGAAAAATTTTGAATCTTCTGTAATTCTCCTGGTAGAGGATGCTGTGGGTGGGAGCCATGAGGCAACGGGACACTATGGGCCAACTTGATAATTTTACTCAAGTCAGGAGCTGCGTCTGGAATATATGAAAAGATAAACAGTCCCTAGAAAATGGTAAAGTGACCTCAGTGTGGCAGAGGATTCTCCCACATTCCTCTACACTAGCCTGACCCTGCAGCAGAGTAACAGACCACGCCCTCCACCGCTCCTCTCCTCTCAGGGGCACCTGCAGGGCCTGCTGGCCACAAAGCTAGCTCTGCGCATGCCTGTGTGTAGCACAGGCAGAAATGGGATGCTATCTGGTGAATTTCCCACCTGCCTTAGACAGAGGCTGTAAGAAGGCCTGAGCCCCCAGGCTGAGGAGTGTTTCTATAGCATATGGATGACGCTGCTTTCCCACGCATACTGCAGGCTGTGAGCTCGTTGAAGGAGGATTCATGTCATTCATATCTGTATGTCTCTGAAATATTGAAGAGCAGCATCACTTGATGGGAAAGAGAGTTTACAGTTAGACAACCAGGGCCTCAAACCCAGATTCTGATCTCTCCAAGCCTTAGTGCCCTCATGTGTACATGCAGACAATACCCTCCATCTGACCCTGAAACCCTAACCCTCAAACACACAATAAACCATCAGTGAATGCGCCTCCTTAACAACCTTCCTCCTATAGTGACTTGTGTAGCTAGTTGGAGCTCAAAAACTTGTGTGGCCCCTCCCCAGGACCTGTTTTATTTGCTCTTGTTGTCTTCCTCTATCCTATTCACATTTTTATTCCTACCCCCTTTTTATAGCCCTTTCTGTTTGCCTTAGTTTGCCTTTTCCCCCTTTGTCACACATTTATACCTTTAAGTCTGAGAACTGTACTCCGTTCTGCCAATTGCCAGGCATTCCCTAGGCTGGATGATGCTCTTCCAGACCAACAATATCATTGACCTTAATCCTAAACCAAGGAATAACCCACCCACCTTCTTCCCACCTACCTGGGTCAGCAGATTGTATATCCTCCAGGAATTAGACAAACTGTTGCCTCCCTCAGGTCCTCCCAACTGCTTTTGTTTTTACCCAGCTCCCCGCTAGAAGGTATTATCATGAATAGTTTTGCAATTGAGCCTATTTACCATATTACAACTCATCCTGCCTGCCTTTGTTGCCTTCCTTAAAACACAGCTCTCTCCATCTCTTTCAAACTGCCTGCTTTCCTTTGCGAGGTAACTCTTGCTTGAGGCTCCAGGGAGAACAGATGTGGAATTCTCCTGCAGTTAGAAGATATCAGCGCCACTGTGGTTCAACCCGATATGAACCAACAGATAATTACAGTTTAAAATTAGTATTTTAATGAACCATTCTTAGCAAATGTAAAGTGAAATCTCCCAGGCATTCAAGAAACGAGCAAGAGGGAGGACATTAACGAAGACGTCCACCAGACGGATGGTCAGCGGGTGCTGGTCTGATAGACTTGAATGTTCCAGTGTTTACACGCTGCACCAGGCAGGGAAAAGTCCGTATTGAAAGGTGAACAGAAATGCCTGAAGAGCGTTCAAAAAACAAAATTCCGCTGAGTACATTTGAAGACCTAATTGGCTTTGTTTAATGATTCATGAATCAGGTGAATGGGGCAGCATCCCGTCTTAGCAAATAGAAAGGAGCTCCAAGGAGCCCTAGGAAGTGGAGGGCTTTTATACACAGAAGGGGCGGGATGAAGGAAGTTTCTAGCACAGAGTGGATGACTGCAGGCAAGGTCACCTTCCTCTGGGGAAAGTCCAGGGTCTATCAGGCAGATGACCTCACTAGTGCTGACCAGGAATTCCAGACTGACTGGTGAAGGGTCACATTCCTGGGAGAAGCTAAGACTGCAAGCCTTGCTGTGCTGATGTGGGGCTTAGCACAAGTGACTCCATCTTGGGCCTGTTGTTTCTTTTTTCACAAGAGCAATGTCAAATTCTAATCAATCATGAATCTGAAGCTTCCATCCAAGAACCTCAAATTAAATATCAGTGCAAAATATAGGAGGATAAATTCCTCATCCATTTACGCCTAATGTCAAGGTTCTCTTTTTCCCTTTCAGAAATGAATGGCATCATTAAATATTTATGCGGCCTGATGCCCTGCAGTAATTGGTAGCTATATCATAAACCGTTGTAGCAAAATAGAAATGTTAGAAAGCAGATGTTAGTAGATGAAATTGTTAAGGTTTGTTTTTGAAATGCTTCCAGTGTTAAGTACGTATTTTGCTAAGGGCTTGGTTGTTATCCAATCTATTCAATTAAAAGGAAGCCATAGATAATGTTAAAAATGGTTTGAATGCTGGGCTAAAATGCACTTTTAGACGCATCCCTGCAGGGACAATAAAAGGAGTGGGGCTCTGTTTATTTTCCAAGCCTCACTTGCTTGGGGAACTTGGGTTACACTCTCAGTGCCCTGATCTCTCATCCTCAAAATGAGGTTATTACCATTTGCTTTACATGGCTGGCTGGGAAATAGGGAAAACAGAATTCCTTGCTCTCAAACTGCACAGGCTAGCACAAGGACAAACCCAGCACAGAAATGAAACAGTGTTGCATTACTACATAGAATGTGCATTGAGGAGACCTACCACATATTGGCACCCTAGCCTCAATTTCTATCTATAATAATAAAAGGGTGATATGCTAATTAGACCAGACAGCTGAACGACCTTCCAGACATTATTCTGGATGTCCTTCTGGACAAAGCAGTGGCGGCAGGGCCAAGGCAGAGGTGGTTAGGGGCGATCAGGTAGGCAGGCAGGCAGGCGAGCAGTTAGGAGCAATCAGGCAGGCAGATGAATGGTTAGGGGAAATCAGGCAGGCAGGCCAGTGGTTAGGAGCCAGCAGTCCCAAATTGCAAGAGAGTGCAGGCTGGGCTGAGGAAGCTCCCCCTATGCACGAATTTCGTGCACTGGGCCTCTAGTCTTAATACATTTTTGGATTAAAAGTTGATATTAACAATAAATAAATAAATAAACATGAACATAGTATGTCCACAGCTGGTGCTTTGCACTCCACCAAGAAACTGAATCAGGTAGGATACTTGCTCACTGAAAACTCTGACTCAGTCTAATGCCTGAAGAAAACGCCCCCTCCTGCTAGCATCCATCCTCCTTAAAAACTGGGCACAGGAAGATCCATGGTCACTTTTCACCCCACCTGAGATCCTGATCTTTATTCATCTCTTCTCACTGCTGTCCGCAGGCCACCTCGCATCCCAGGGACTTGCTGCTGCTCTGACAAAGAGGGGGATGCCTTGCCCTCTCTTCCCCTGCTCTGCTAACAATGATTCTTTTTAATGGGCTCTTCACAAGGTAGCAGCTGGTAACCCAGCCTGTATTGCTTCCTTACTTCCTGTTTTCACAGCTCCACCCTGGGCCTTGAGTGGGTAAGGGGAAGCACCCTCCAAAGCTCTTTTCTCTCAGGGCTAGAGGACAGCCCTTGCATTTAAGAAGACAGTTTTGCCTAAAAACTATTAAATTTGTATTTTATTGATAACTGCAAAACGAGTTCTCATCCATTTCAATTTTCTCTATTTATAGTTGAAACTTTGTTACATGCTGTTGATTAATTTGGGAGATTGCTTTGTATCGTGTGTATGTATACCTGTATATGTTTGTGTACTAGGTATGTACCCATTCCTATACATTTAAAAAAATTTTTCATTTCTGTTCATTGTAATGCACAGTTATTAACCATCATGTCCCAGATATTATGCTAGGCACCATATAAAATTTGTTAAATGCCTTATTGTGTATTGTCTCGGCATTGAAGTGGTTTGATTCCCAAAATTCTTTACCCTTTTCAATTTCATTAGACACTAGGAGGCTAAATGATTCTTCTTTGATAGTAAATTGCCTGAATGCATTAACCTTGGTCTGGGCATATTTTATTTCCAGAATTTATTTGGGAATAGTTACTAAACCTGCTTACTGTTAACTATGTTTGAAAAACAGAAATGCACTAAAAATAGGTGATACATTTTAGTGAACTTTCTGCCCAGTTCATGAGCATTTTTATGATATTCTTCATTTTTTCGATTCATTTTAATATAGTGTATTTGAAACAATACCTTATATATAATTTTATAGCTATTTCGACCTAATGTTAGAGAAGTAAGCATTCACCATGTTATTAAAATCCATATCATTTAAAATGCTGGCTAATAAGCTTTTCAGCAAGTGTACCAACATCACTGAACAACTTTCTTAAATTTTAGGGATTTTGATTGTTTGCAGTTTATTATGGTGTAAATAACACTGTAATGAACATCATTGTGCATACATCACTATTGGTATTTGAAATTTTTTTAAAGGCTAGTACTTCACTAGTGCAATTATTACATCAAAAGGAACCAATAATTTTAAGGCTTTTTGTGCATATTATAAATTGCTTTCCAGAAATGTTCTAGTAATCTATATTGCCATAACAAAGTAGGGTAAATATACTTTATATTATATTATAGATACAATATATTTATAATATATAAGCATATTATATAATTGTATATTATATATTATAATATATATTATATTATAATTATTACATCAAAAGGAACCAATAATTTTAAGGCTTTTTGTGCATATTATAAATTGCTTTCCAGAAATGTTCTAGTAATCTATATTACCATAACAAAGTAGGGGAAATATCCTTTATATTATATTATAGATACAATATATTTATAATATATAAGCATATTATATAATTGTATATTATATAATTATATTATAGATTATAATATGTAAAATTAATATAATTATATAATATACAATTATATATTAAATGTATTATAATGTATATAATATATTATATAAATATATGTATATTTATTTATGAATATATAAATATATTTTTATATTTATATATAATCCTCACCCAAGGAGTAAGGATATTTTTTCCATTGATTTTTTTTTTTAGAGAGAGAGTGGAAGGGAGGGGAGAGGGAAAGAGAGAGAGAGAGAGAGAGAGAGAGAAGAGAAAGAGGAACATCAATGTGAGAGAGACTCAACATTTAATTGCCTCCCACACACACACCAACTAGGGGCAAGGGTTAAACCTGCAACATGCCCTTGACCAGGCATCAAACTTGTGACTCTGGTTTGCAAGCTACACTCTAACCATTGAGCAACACCAGTCAGGGACAGAAGTAGATATTCTCATTCTGAAAAATAATTTTTGTTTCATGCATTTTATGTTTGCTAATTTGTTAGTCAAAAGCATCTGTTCTTTGATTTGTATTTGTTTAGTTGGTAATGAGGTTGAACTTTTTATTGTATGTTAATATCACTCAGTTATATTCTCTCTAAAGATAATTAGTGTATTTATCAGTTTATTATTTTTATTTTTTCTTCAATACATGCATTTTTTAAACTAGAAAACTAATGTAGATTTAATGTAGAAAATGAAACAAAGATAATATCAAAGAAGAAATTAATAAACAGTAAGAGTCCATTATCCTGAGACAACCAGTTAATGTTGTGGGATATGTCCTTCCAATAATTTTCAACATATATATAAACTTTCTTTACAAAAGTGTATCATTTTCCTCACTTAGAATATTATTGAATGTTCTTTATTTGTATTATTTTAATGAATCCCACCCAAAATACAGTCTAATACCTTGATTAAATGGATATACTGTATATTTTTTTTGCCATAACATGCTTGTTACATAGATTGTGTGCATCATTTAAATTTTTAATCAACTTTTAGGGGGTATAATTTACATAAAATATAATTAAATTACTGAAGGGTACAGTCCCAAGAGTTTTGAAAAATGTACATACATGTATAACCACCACCACAATGAAGGTATAGAATATTTCCATCACCTTGAAAACTTCTCTACAATTTCTTTGTTGACAAAAAACCAACGCTTGGTCAAAGGAAAACATTGATCTGCCTATAGATTAGTTTTACCATTCTAGAATTTCATATCAATTGACTCATACAGTACATATTGCCTCTTTTAATTTCAAAATCAGTAGTTTGTTCCTTTTATGCTCAGTAGTATTCCATTGTATGAAATTTCCATTTATATGGCTCTATAGCAGTGATTCTCAATCTGTGGGTCGCGATCCCATTGGGGGTCGAACGACCCTTTCACAGGGGTCTTCGGAAAACACATATATAATTACATATTGTTTTTGTGATTAATCACTATGCTTTAATTGTGTTCAATTTGTAACAATGAAATTGGGGGACACCACAACATGAGGAACTGTATTAAAGGGTCGCGGCATTAGGAAGGTTTAGAACCACTGCTCTATAGTGAATTGCATTTTCATCTAAAATTTTTATCGCTTTTATTTTCCATTTGATTACCCATTCTTTAATTATCCATATTTGATTGTCCATTATTTCAACATTTGGATGCTTTTCCATTTGGGGCTATTATGAATAAAGCTACTATAAATATTTGTATAAGAGTTTATGGACATATATATTCATTTTTCATTAATAAATACAGAAGAATAAAATATTTGGGTCTTAGTGTAGGTCTATCTTTAAGTTCATATGAAATTGCCAGGCTCTTTTCCAAAATGGCCTTTTACTTTTTACTTTCCCTCCAGAAATGCACAAAAGTTTTAGTTAATCTGCATCTCTGCCACCATTTGATGTATCAGTCTTTTTCATTTTAGCCACTCTAATGGGTATGTAGTGCTAGCTCATGAGGATTTCATTTTAATGTTCCTGATATGACTAGTGTGATAGATAATTTTATAATGAGTAAATTGGTCATTTGTATATTTTTAGTGCAATATATCTTCTTTTGCTCAACTGTTTTACCTATACTTAAAAATTGGGTTGTTTTTCTTATTATTGAGTTGAATGATTTTTTTTTTTTTTTTACCATATCCTGGATATTAGCCCTTTGTATTTGGAAATGTTTTCCCAGTCTGTGGCTTGTCTTACATTTTCTTAATAGAATCTTTCAAAGAGCAGACATTGTTAATTCTAGTGACATACAATTTATCAACTTTTGTATGGTTTCCATTTTTTATATCCTAAGAAACCTTTGCTACACTAAGGTCTTGAAGATTATTTACTTTTTTTCTAGAAGTCTTATAGTTTCAACATTTACATTTCAGTCTAAGATCCATTAGATCCAATTCTTGTGTGTGGCGTAAGAGGTTGATTTTTTTTTTCCATCCAGATATCCAGACATTTCAGTATTATTTGCTGAAAAGACTATTCTTTCCCCATTTAATTACTTTGCCACAGTGGTTGAAAATCAATTGACCATATATATGTGGATTCATTTCTGAGCTCTCTATTCTGTTCCATTGCTCTATTTGTCTTTCCATATGTCAATAATTTGGGGCATTATTTTGCTTTACGGTAAATTCCTAAACACCGACTATTGGGTTTGAGGTTATCACAGTGTTTAAAGATATTGATTCATGTGCCTAAATTTCTCTCTAAAAAGATTGCTTCTGTTTATTTTTCCAAGCACTTTCCCACCTTCAAATTGGTAATTCTACTTTAAAAAATCTATGCCAGCTTTTGGAAAACATGTGTCATTATTTTAAATGGATAGTTACCTATTTATCACAATATTCATTGGCTTTTTGTATGACTTGTCTTGTGAATTACATGTTTTTATCCTTAATGTGTATGTCCATTGTGGTTTTTACCTCTTTAATACTAAACATCTCTTGATATTGGGAATCTGACTACTGAAGTTAAAATGCTAACACAAAGTGATATACTACTTGTAATAAATATGGCAATAAAAAGTTTCACATCTTTATAATAAAAAGAGATTTTACATATTAAGAAAAGAGGTCAAAACAGACTGAACTTTAAATCACCTTTTCATGTTCTACAAAAATCCTGTTAGGATTTTTAGATCAAATTGCATGAAATATATACATTTATTTGGGCAGAAGCGATATCTTCACACTGTCCTTTCTCAGTCAAAGGCATTGTCTACACAACGTCTCCATTTAGTGTAGACTTCAACATTTTAGGGACGGAGGAACACAGTTCAACCCATCCACCATCATAGGAGCAGGCTGTACTGTTGGTGGGCAGCCATCATGGTTACAAATCCCTTCCTTTTATCAAATCACATCTTTTATTTAAAAAAGAAAAAAACACCACATCAAGAATTGGCCACAATTAAGAATCTATAAATTATATGGCAACCACATACTGTCATCGGCAAAGGGGTTCTTACTCCACCTCAAGGTAGAAATCAAGAGAAGAGGCAAACGGATTCAAAAGAAGAGATTTACTGCAAACAAGGCGAAGGGGAAGCAGAAGGGGAAGGATCTTGGTGCACCAAGGGAGCACACACTAACGAAGAGTATGGCTCCCCAGACTGCTGCCAGGTCCTGCTTATATAGGGCTGGTCCTTCACGCAGACTCAGAGCGGAGCCCTTTGCTTTCCAGGTGCCCATGGGCTGGCATCCACTGGACAGCACAGGTGCAGAGCAGAGCTCTTTGGGGAGTGCCTCCATGGAAACCTTAAACTTTTCTGGGAGAGGCTTAGCCAATAACTGAAGAGCGTTCGCATCCATTTCAGAGAAGCTTAGCCTGTCTCAGTAGCACCCATTCATAGATGATCCTTCAGAGGTGCACATAATGCAGCCAGGCTGTAGGTGAGTTTTGAATATCCTGTTTCTCATCGTTGGTTTCAGAAGGTAATTCCTGATTCCAGTGATGATGTCAATGGTGCCAGAGCATCTGAGTTGATCATTAGCCAACATACTCACAGGCATATGAATACCTTGCATTTTTTTTACCTGAATCAAGGCTACTAGTAGAGAAACTGCCACGCTTCCATAACAGCGAGTTCTCTCCTACAGGGGCACACTTGCTGAGGAAGTGGCGAGCAGCATTTCTACTTTTCAGCCATCTTTTCACTGACCATGGTGGCCAGCAGGTGAGCTCTCTGCAGTGTTAGCTACATTGAGAGACGAAGCATGAGAAGCATAAGCACAGTCATGAGGCAAATCATGAAAGCCAATCAAGCAAAGACATTGAAAAGGAGATGGTACAGAAAAGAGGCAAGAAGGGTGTTAAATGTTATTAATCATTAACTCCTTGTTTGAAACCTATTTTAAAAAGAGAATATGCATGAAAAGGAAATATACATTTCCACTGACATGCACAGTACAAGACGGAAAACATGTTTAATTTATTTGAGAAAAGACTTCCTTGAGGTTTTGACAACTGACTCAGGCCTCCTCTCAGTGTTTCCTCCTCTTATCCTGTGCGGCTGGTGTGATTCCTTTATGAATATTACAAATCTCCGCGTATTCTGAGGCAGTTGCTTTTTAGAATTAGGTCACTTCAAGATGAGAAGTGAGATATATCTGAAGATCAAATAAGCTATGTATTAAAATGCTATACATTCTGAGTATTTTAAATAAATGAAAGCCAGCAATTAAGAATTTCACCTGCTCTCTGTTGGCCTGGCTTAACAGTGCGTTTTCTTCTCTGAGATGTCCATTCAGAATTCACCTTTAATCATTCCCTTCATGGCAAAATGGTGCCCTGTTAAGACCGAAGACAGATAGAAATTCTTAGGCAAAGCAAAACAGATAGATGGTAACTCAGCATTGAAGGGCAGTTATCAAAGCTGCTCACACATATCTCAATATCACTGAAATACATAAATGCACCAAAGCCCCGCAGTGTCTGAGGAGGTAGCACTGGTCCCTCGGTGGCATGAACACAGCCTCAGAATCTTGTGGACGTCATGGCAGCAGCCTTGGCTCAGGTGTTTATGCTCAGGGGAGCCCAGGGGTTAGGTGTGGACTTTCCAAGGTCCTGCCTCAGCAAGGACCGTGAAATCCCAGAGGCAGGGTTTAGGTAGACACCAGGGCTTTGTGTGGGATCCACAAATCAGGATGACTCAGGGCTGAACCACCCGGGCTAAGACTGCAGGTCACTGCACACAGACAGTCTCACCTACAGGACAATGTTCTGATGGTCTCTGTCACCTGTGCTCTGTGGCTATTACTCCATCACTGCACAGAGTTACACATGATCTCCATGTTTCAACTATTGACTGCATTTTCAAAACTACCTTCAACACTGAACAGGAAGTACTGGTGAACCCTGTGAATTTGAGGCCATGGGAACTAAAGGTCAGGGCCATGTAAAATCTTGCAGGCCGTAATCTCTAATTTGGAGGCTTGACCCTAAAGCATATTAAGCATATTACCTTGTACTCACATGCCATAATAATGCTTTGTCCATTAAAAAAGTTTGTAATATTATTTTTAATTAAGTTAATGGCCATATTACCCCAACCAATATATACTGCAATCCCCATCAAAATTCCAATAGCATGCTTTAAAGAAATAGAATGAAAAATCATCAGACTTGTGTGGAATCACAAAAGACTCCAAACAGCCCAAGCAATCCTGAGAAAAAAGAACAAAGCTGGAGGTGTCACACTACCAGGCTTCAAATTATACTGCAAAGCAATAATAATCAAACAGTATGTTACTGGCAGAAAAACAGACACACAGACCAATGAAATAGAATTGAGAGCCTAGAAAGAGACTCACATGTATGTGGGCAAACAATTTTGTACAAAGGAGCCAAAAACATTTAATGGAGAAAAGGAAGCCTCTTCAATAAATGGTGCTGGGAAGTTGGAAAGCCACAAGCAAAAGAATGAAACTAGACTGCTATTTATAGCCATATACAAAGTTTAACTCAAAATGGATCAATATTTTTTATAACTTTCATTTTAAGAATTATCATCATAAAGAGTTGACAGAATGTATATAATTGTTGAACTTGTACGATGGATACATGGAAATTCATTACATTATTCTTTTTTCTTTTGTGTATATGTTAAAATTTCTATAATAAAAAGTTAAAATTAAAAAAATTTAAGTCCAACAATATAATAAGGTTGAACATCCAACAGTGAGGAATTGTTTGAATAAAAGAAACATACATAAAATGGAATTTTATGCAAACATTTGTAGAATTGTGAGTCTCTGAGTGGTTGTTTTAATGGGTTTTTTATTTGAATAAATAATAACATGCTTTACTCTCATATCAAGTAAAAAAAACCAATAAAGGTTATTTTGGCTATATCTACAAAGAATGTCACAAATCATGGAGGAATACGTGTTTAATGTCAAGCAAAAAGAATCATTAAGGACATTGTTAATAAGTATGTTCTCTACTTCATATTTTTAAAATAATGGAAAAAATGTTTTAAAATATCTACCCTCAAAATGTGATATAGCAACAGGCATTTTATTACATCTCATTATATTGTGGATCCAAAACGTGGACAGGCTTATTGACTGATTCTCCTGCTCCCGGTGGCATTCCCTGGGATCCCTTACGGGTGCTCATCTGGCAGCTGAATTGGTCTGAAGGGTCCAAGATGCCGTCACTCACACACCAGGGGCCTTAGAAAGACTGGCCAGAAATTTGGACTCCTCTGGGCTCCTTCCCATTTCTTGTCATTTCAGAGCCTCTACACGTGGTCTCTCCAGTTTGGCTTCTTACCAAGCCTGCTCAAGTTCCAAGAATGAATATATTAGAGAGATATAACTTGGTCCCAATAGTGAAGAAAAGCTTCCCCAGTGTCAAAAACATAAGGGGTAATTAGACTAAAGGAGTGTGGGGAAGAGGGAGCATTTAGGCACAGAGCAGTATTTGCTTTTACAACAAAGATAGACTCAGGAAAATTCCATAGCTGTCACACATTCTGATGAAAGACTGTCAATTAATACATGTCAGTTACATTTGGTCTGTGCAAGATAGAAGCTGGCACCACCATCTTCAGATGCTGAGTAATCACATCTCGACCCTGCTTCATGTTTAAATTTGTGCTTAACAGACTATAGCGATATTAGAAAGAGCATTCAACTGCGAATGTGAAGACCTCATTTCTAGAGGTTTTTTCTTAATTTTAAGGGCCTCAGTTTCTTAACCTGTATAATTCTGCAGTTGGAGTATATTCACCTTATGAAAACACAACAAATATTTATTAAACACTTCCTACAAGTGCAATGCTCAACTTGATTCCCCAGTGAACTGACCTCTGTCTACTTCTCCAATATCACCTTGTGCCCTTTCCTCCCCACTAACTGCCTTCACATAATCCTGGGAATTCACGGAGCCCTGTCTGTCCATGAGGGCCTTGCTCACGCTGCCCCTCTGCCTACAAGACTCCTGCACTGTCCCTACAGTGAGCTCTGGCTAATTCTCTTCATATGAGTGTAAATGCCACCTCCTGATGCCACAGTCTGCAGTGACCCACCCTGCTCTCTGGTGCACTGGGCCTCTAGTCCTATCTAATAATAGACAAACATGGTAATTAACCGTACCTCTGACACACTTCCCATTGGCTAATCAGAGTGATATGCAAATTAACTGCCAACCAAGATGGCGGCCGGCAGCCAGGCAGCTGAAGCGAACAGGAGGCTTGCTTGCTCCAGTGATGGAGGAAGCCAAGGTTCCCTGCCTGCCGCTGCCGGCCTCTGAGCTGCAACTCTAAGAAACAATGTGGCAAGTATAGAAGCTAAACAAACCCCAGAAACCTGCTTTCAGCCAGCCAGGCCTCAGAGCTGGAGCTGAAACAGTGTTTCAATTATAGAAGCCAAACAAACCCAGATACCTGCTATCAGCAGCCGAGGTCTCAGAGCTGGAGCCAAGCCTCAGAGCTAAAGCTGGCTCTCAGTTCCAGTGACAGCCATAGAAGGTAAATAAATCCCAGAATAAAAAAAGAAAGAAAAAAAGGAGAGGTTGGGAGCTTCAGTCACCTGTCAGCCTGAAAACGGCCCTCAGTCCCTCACCCAGACTGGCCAGGCACCCCAGTGGGGACCCCCACCCTGAAGGGTGTGTGACAAGCTGCATCATCCCCTCATCCAGGCTGGCCAGGAACCCAAGCAGGACCCCCACCCTGATCCAGGACACCCTTCAGGGCAAACCAGCCGGCCCCCACCCGTGCACCAGGCCTCTATCCTATATAGTAAAAGGGTAATATGCAAACTGACCCTAACAGCAGAAGGACCGGTAATGACTGGTCACTCTGACACACACTAACCACCAGGGGGCAGACGCTCAATGCAGGAGCTGCTCTCTGGTGGTCAGGGCGCTCTCACATGGGAGGAGCTCTGCTCAGCCACAAGCCAGGCTGATGGCTGCCAATACAGCAGTGGTGGTGGGAGCCTCTCCTGCCTCCTCAGCAGCGCTAAGGATGTCCGACTGCAGTTTAGGCCTGCTCCCCGCTGGCAAGTGGACATCCCCTGAGGGCTGCCAGACTGCCAGAGGGATGTCTGATTGCCATCTTAGGGCCAATCCCCTGGGGAGCGGGCCTAAGCCAGCAGGTGGTCATCCCCTGAGGGGTCCCAGACTGCGAGAGGGCACAGGCCGGGCTGAGGGACCCCCCCCTCCCCCCCTGAGTGCACAAATTTTTGTGCACCGGGCCTCTAGTCCTATATAATGAAAGGGTAATATGCAAATTGACCCTAATAGCAGAACAACTGGGAATGACTGGTCACTATGACACACACTCACCACCAGGGGGCAGATGCTCCATGCAGGAGCTGCCCCCTGGTGGTCAATGCACTCCCACAGGGGGAGCTCTGCTCAGCCACAAGCCAGGCTGATGGCTGCCAGCACAGCGGTGGTGGTGGAAGCCTCTCCTGCCTCCTCAGCAGCGCTAAGGATGTCTGACTGCAGCTTAGGTCTGCTCCCTGCTGGCAAGTGGACATCCGCGGAGGGCTGCCGGGCTGCCAGAGGGATGTCTGATTGCCAGCTTAGGCCCGATCCCCCAGGGAGCGAGCCTAATCCAGCAGGTGGACATCCCCTGAGGGGTCCCAGACTGTGAGAGGGCACAGGCCAGGCTGAGGGACCCTCCAAGTGCACAAATTTTTGTGCACCAGGCCTTTAGTTTGTAAATAAAGACTTAGTGTAGTGATGGCGAACCTCTGACACGCGTGTCAGAGGTGACACGGGAACTCATTTTTTTGGTTGATTTTTTTCTTTGTTAAATGGCATTTAAATATATAAAATAAATATCAAAAATATAAATCTTTGTTTTACTATGGTTGCAAATATCAAAAAATTTCTATATGTGACACGGCACCAGAGTTAAGTTAGGGTTTTTCAAAATGCCGACACGCCGAGCTCAAAAGGTTCGCCGTCACTGACCTAGTGCATCACTGATTGCTCCTCTTCCCAGTAACACATTGGGAGATTTCCATTGGTTACTAAGTATTCTGACTTATTTGATAGCTTGTTAAGCATGTCCTGGACGAAATGGAGCACTTATCTGTGATTTAGGTTGTAGTCTGAAAAATGAAGCTCTCCCACAACACTGTAACTTCTCTGAATAACTCCTTTCTTAGTCCTTCTCTAATATGTGGACACTCCTGGAAAAGCGTACTCTCTTTCTGGCAAATCACAAGATGCTGTGCAAGTTTTTCCCTGGACACCCAAGAATACTCTCCACAGCAATCTTTCTCTCTCATTCCCTGTTTAAATAGGATGAGCCACAACATCCCTTTTCCAGATCCCTTCCTGGATCTGACCTCAACCAAGCACCAAACCCTTCTCTTCTGGATCCCAGAGACTGGGAGCATACTCAAGTCTCCAAGGGCCAAAGCGGCCAGGACCCCATCAGGAATTGTTTATTTCTTTTTAAAGTGTAACTTTTTTTTTTCTTCAGGGTCCCTACGAAAAAAATAAACCCAGTTAGTTATTCATCATGAATTTGATCCCCAATAATTTTAAAAATATTTTATGATTTTGCAATACATACAATCTCAAGGGAAAATGTAACCAAGTTGTTTAGCTAACATTGAAATGATATTGGCACTTTATGGGGAGAGTTATGCTCTTTCAGCAACATTTGTTTGCTAAACTTGTCTCCTTCATTCTAGATATTGTGCTGGGTTTGGTAATATAGCAGAGAATAAGAAAATCTCCCTGTCTTTAACAGCCTCATGAAGGGAGACTTGCCAGTTCAGTGCTATTATCCTATATAATAAAAGCCTAATAGGCTAAGTGTCCAGTCGTCCAGTTAGCCGTTCAACCAATCAAAGTGTAATACGCTAAATGATATGCTAAGGCTGCTCAACTGCTCGCTATGACATGCACTGACCACCGGGGAGCAGTCAACTGGTTGACCAGTCACTATGACATGCACTGACCACCAGGGGGCAGACACTCTGACCAGTAGGTTAGCTTGCTGCTGGTGTCCAGCCAATGGGGACTGAGTCAGATGGGCCAGACACTCCCTGGAGCCCTCCCACAGTCCCTCCGGCTAACCCACATCCCACATCCCTCCCTGGCCCTGATCTTGCACTGGTGGCATCCCTTGCCCCGGCCGGCCTGCACCCTCTCGCAATCCAGAACCTCTTGGGGAATGTCAGGGAGCCGGTTTCAGCCTGACAGTGGAACAACCAGTCGCTATGACACACACTGACCACCAAGAGGCAGACACTGAACATAGGAGCTGCCCCCTGGTGGCCAATGCACTCCCACAGGGGGAGCGCTGCTCAGCCAGAAGCCGGGCTCAAGGTTGGCGAGCACAGTGGCAATGGTGGGAGCCTCTCCTGCCTCTGTGGCAGTGCTAAGGATGTCCGACTGATGGCTTAGGCCTAAGGGCTAAGGACATCCCCTGAGGGCTCCTGGACTGCAAGAGGGCACAGGCTGGGCTGAGGGACCTCCCCCCCCCAGGTGCACAAATTTTATGCACCAGGCCTCTAGTAGGAATATAATGGTGAGAGCCCCAAAGGTAGTGAATTACCAAGTCCATCAGATGGTCAAAGACACTTTGTGGAGGAGTGCAACAATCATCTATTACCTCTAATTTGAGGTTTCATGTTTAAGATCCTCATTGCTCATTCATGAAGCTTATAATAATTGTTTCACATTTGAACTCATACATAATTATGCATTAATAAATAACATTGGTGTCTCTTGTATACTATTACTGAGATTCTACCAAAGCTTACTTTAAGGGGGAAAAGGTATCATTGCTCAGTGTGGAAACACTGCACTAGATAATAGGAAGCTATTTAAAGGTTCACAACCAGAACTTAGAACACTCACTGGGCCCAATGCCTAATGTGTGTGGCTTGACAAGAAATGTGTGTAAGACAGAGCCTGGCCACTGCCTGCGGTTCTGAATTACCTCCTAGCCCCAGGACAATCCTGTTTGACCTTCCCTAGGATTCTGCACCAGGTATGAAGAGAGGCGTGGGAGGTTGGGAGAAGGCTACTGGAAGATTGCCAGAGAGACAGAAGAGACTGATTCTGAACTTGCTTGCAAATGATTGCGAACACCAAGAAAGAAGCCTCAACCAATGTTAGCCAAGTTCCAGTATGTGTAGCTACTGTGCCAGTTGTAAGCAAGGCACAAAAGTTCATGGGCTTGTACAAACAGAATGCAACCCAGTAGAGATTATATAAGGAAGTGTTTCAGTTAAGAGCCTTCCTTCTTGGATACCCAATTTTTAAAAATGTCCTTTTTCATTTTTAACTGCTACTTACAGTATCATGGAACAATCATATTGTGTTTTACAAAGTGCAAAACTTGAGTTGTATACTTTCATGGTTCAATTCAAGTGAAATTGTCTGTTAGAAAGCTAGATCTATAGAGCTTGAACTCCAAATAAACTCTAGGGTAAAGGTACAAATCTGTGAGTTAATGTCAGCTTACACATCATGGAAGACATCATGGGAATGATTACCCCTTGAAAGTAATAGAATTCAGTCATGTTTATAAAACTCTACAAGTGAATTCTCTTAATAATTATACCAACTTTTTCAAACATTATTTTTAAATGTTTTTATTTATGTTTCATTATTCTATCAAAGTATTACTTATTATTCCATTCCATTCTCCCAACTTGTAACTCCTCATTTCCCATCTCTACTATTTTTCCCACTTGATTTCTTTATTGGCAAGGTGTTATTTAAGATTTAAAACATTTCCCAAAGTAGCCTAAGAGTAAAGCCTAAGGAAATAAAAGGCTGTGAAAGACCTAGGATGCTATGCAGTGCCAGTCAGATTGATGTATTCAGTTTTTATTGGGCACTGATTGTGAATTGAGCTCTGTGACAAGTGCTGGAGACATAAAGGTGAACAAGACATAGTAGCTGTCATCCAGGAGTTTACAAGAGGAAAATCAAGTAAAAATGAATTAATATAATAGTAAACAATGTGACAAGTAGCTGAACTAAATTTTCACAGTTTATTCTGGGAACAACATGGAACCACTTGACCCTAAGTTTGCACCTGCTAGGTTCTGTGTACAACCTAAGAAAGCAAGAGGCACCCTTGAGTCATGAATATAAGATATTCACATATGGACATAAATATTAAGTCAAAAGGCAGTGTATCAGAGTTTTCCAGAGATGTGGACCAGTAGGGTACATAGATCATAGGTAGGTAGGTAGGTAGGTAGGTAGGTAGGTAGGTAGATAATAGATAGATAATGATAGATAGATGATAGATAGATAGATAGATAGATAGATAGATAGATAGATAGATAGATGGATAATACTTATCTAAAGAACTGTATTTCAGAATTATCTCTTGCAGCTGTTGAGCTGTGGGGTGGACAAGTCCCACATCCACAGGGCAGGCCCTGGAAACTCTCCAGTTTGATGCTGTAGTCTTGAGGCAAAATTTCTTCTTCTCTGGGGAAACCTCAATTTTGCTTTTAAAACATTTCAACTGAGGGGATGAGGCCCACCCACAACATTAAGATTAATCTCCTTTACTTAGAGTCCAGCTAGTTATCTGGAGAAAAGCACCAAAGGTGTGACTGGACAACTTTTGCTAAAGACACCCAGGTGTATGACACATGGATCCCAGCAACCATCTCAGCATGAACCAGGAAGGGAGATGCTGTATCTGGAAGGTGTGTGGAGGTCACCCTTGGTGGTGGCTTGGACCCTGGTGAATTACACAGGATATTGACAAGATTTTAAGAATTTCATACCAAAGATGTCGCCAGCCTGGACTGGAAAGTGCAGAGGGACAAAATAAAGAATGACTCTGAATACAGACCTGGAGATGCAAAGACCTGGGCTGACCAGAGTCCTTGGGCTCTGAGGGTGGGGCTGCCTCCCCAGCTGGCCCAGAGCACAGGGATTTTGCTTCTGCCCAGAATGATCTGAGATCCCTCTGATTTGGACTTAAGTGACAAATGAGAGACCAGTTGAGTGTCCTCTCAAGATTTAGGGAGGAGAGCTCTATAGGAAACTGACCCTGACGTGAATCTAGATTTTACTCTTAGTAATAGCAAGATTTTTTTCTTATAGAGTATTTGAGCTATTATGCAACTGAATATTACATATGTTCTTTATAAATAATTAAAGATTACATATAAAATATGTGTTATTTATATTACATAGAAGAACATAGGGTTAAATATTAAAATATGAACAGTTGTTATCAGCCTTTAATTTTCCTCAGTTTTCTTATTCATTTTCTAGAGTAAACTTTTCACTTTGTAATGAGAAAAAAGTTATTTATAAGGCACATGTGTTATATTATTTATATTGTATTGATTGAGGATTTGTTTTGTTTTGTTTTGGGTATCAGGCCCATTAGAGTGTTAGGGTGGAAAGAGCAGTGACTTGATACGAGAGACCTGATTTCTAGATGTATTGCTGCCTCTCAAAACTTGGACCGTGGACAAGCCCTTAAGCTCTCTAAAGCTATTTCCTGCCCTGCACACCTCTCAAAGGAGGTGTAAGAACCCACTGAGGTTGCTTATGAAGATGCTGTAATTCTCAGTATCCATGTCAGGAATGATAATTGCAAAAGTAGTTGTAACACAGTTATCAGTTTCATATGCACAAGTGCTATGCATTTGTGTTTTTTATTAAATAGGTATTTTATAGTGTGGGAACTGTCCCTGATGTTACAAAACATAGTTATTTTGGGTCATAATAAAGCAGCACATCTATGTAGGATTCTGTAAAAATCCCCACAGCCTGAATGTTTACATTTAAGCGAAATATGCTATGTATCTAAAAAAGTTTGAAAAAATATTTTAAATTAATAAATGTCATGTTTGGTGAAAGAATGTAACCAGGAGGTGCTGACATTTTGGACTAAAAAAAATTCAACTGATTGGAGATGTTAACCACATCTGCAAAATACCTTCTCAGCAACACCTAGACTAGTGTTTGAGTAACTGAGCCAAGTTGACACTTAAAAATAACCATCGCAGGCAGCATATGGTAATTGCCAGATTACTGGTACCTGAAGATTGAATTATCAGATGGATTTGATGGTAATAGACACATGTGCAGGTCTCCTAAACCCTGTCTCCTGCCCTGCGTCCATGGTACCACGCCCACCCATGCTTTCTCATCCTGCATTGGGACTCTGCCTACACGCAATAGACATTCAGTACCTGTCGTTTCCACTCCTCATCTGACTGCTCTTCCCTCTGTTGCAACTCTCCTTTTTCAATGCCAACTTTTAGATGTCAAGACACAGACTCATGCTGTCTCTCCCGGGCCATTGTGTTTCAGAGGTATTTTTGTGTTCTGTCACTTGAAGCTCTTCTCACTCATTGAAAACTTGAGTGGGGTTTGTAAGGACACACGGGTGAAAACAGACAGTGCCACTTACCATGTTAAGCTATTTATTCCTTAACAGCGAAAGGACAGCTTCCATCTATTGGATTATCAAAAGAGTACTCTGCTTGACTTTCAAAACTGGCATTAAATGAGACTGCAATCTGATCCTATTTTACTCGGGAAGCAAGGCCGTATCACAATATTTATGATATTATGATAGTATAGCAGCCCCCTACTACAAGGCATCTTTAACATTTGTATTTAGCCTGTTAATAATTTATTAAGGAGCCCCTTTTATTCAGCTTGCTAAGGCAAATGAAATCTAAGGTTTCTTTCACACCATTTTTCTTAAATGTTTATATAAATTATGTGCACGTACACGTATAAGTGTATGCACATGATATTTCTGTGTGTCAAAGTGTGTGTGCATGTGCATGTGTGTGTGTTTGTGTGTGCGTGTGTACTATTTTCTGCAGAGGTTGTTTCATTGATTTTCCAGATTACTGTCATCAAGATAAAATAAGAATTGCCATATTTAACCTTAGCAATAAAGCTACTGCCAAGCATTGCAACCTAGCTTTTTGGCTCTCACCGCTAAGACTTCTGTCTTCACATTTATGTTTCCTGTATCAATTTAGGAAATTGTAAAGGGTAGCTATTAAAAGATATCTGGAAGGTAAATGAATTCGCTACTCTCAGCAGAAAGGATGTCCGCTGCTTAGCTTTCTTCTCCTAAGCAATCATTTGTTTTTCAACTTGCAAAATGAATTTTGAAACAATGCCATATTATGCCACAAAATATTAATAGGTACAATTAATGCACTGATATATGTTTGAGTCTGTCATCCTTCATTATTCCCTGTGTGCCATTCTTCTTTTAATCTGCCGTGACAGTTCTGTAATGGAGCCCCAGAAATATGAGCCTAGGACAAGCCATCCCACTAATCATCAGCATGGCATTGCGTGTTGTGCAGTAGATACATGTTCCTGTTTTGTCAGTGGGGATGATAGTCTATAAAATTTCTACCCAGAGAAAATGCTTTCCAAGATTTGTTTACAAGCAAAAAATTTAATGGGGTGCTGAGTTCGATCATGACAGGGTTTGTGTTTTGTTCTGTTGTGTGTTTGTTTGTTTTTTTTTTTAGTAGGCTGTCATTTTAGTTTTAACTACAGGATACAGGACAGAATCGCTAAGCAATCCAATTATATAAGCTACTTGTGTGCAACACATATTAGGCGTTAGACCGCCTTTCATTATTGGTTCTCTAATTCCTCTGCTATAATGGATCTGCAAGCCACCTCTAGATTGTATAACAGTGATCACTTTGGGGGTCCTTGGCTTAAACGAATACCCCCAGTGAAATAATTAATTGCTAGTTCCATAGATTACATCATGAATAACACTATAAACAGATCTATTAAACAAACCAGATATCCTTCCAAATGGGCACTTAGCAATAATTGTCACACTGAAAGAACATTAATAAATGCTTCCAGGATATCCTAGAGGGGCAAGCCAGCTGCCTTTAAAAATATTTGTACAGATCTGTATCAATTTATCTCTTGTAGCATATGCCAGTCTTGTTATCAGGAAAAGCCAACTCTCCCAGCTTGGTACAAAGCTACAAGTTTGGAGCATTCAGCTCATTTTGCCTGATCTTGGAAACTCATATTTTTATTTGATGAATAGAGGACTAAATATTTGGTATACTGTAAAATAGTTATGGGGATGGCTTCCGTTGTTAATGGTAGGTGATCTACTCAACCTATGCATCGTTTATTATGGCAAGTGTTTCATGGTAAACCAGTATAGGCTGTAAGTTGTTTATAATCATTATAAACACAGAAAACGGAAAACACCACTTGAGGCATAGCTGCCTGTTCAATGCTATGATTATGGAAAAGTGTTAGGTTGTTTTGTTTACCCTTCATTTACAACATTCATCAGTTCTTCAGAAAATCCTAGACATTGGCCAGATTTGTTGTCTTTTAGCATATTTTAACACACCTGTAAACATAAAGACAAATCTACATTATTTCAGAATATAGTTATTTATCCAGAGCATATTTAGTTTATTATCAAGAAGCACTGATATCTATTGCATTAATTATATAGAATTATAGAAAAGGGTTATACCATAATTATGGCAAAGGTCTAACTTCCCCAGAACCCAAGGTTAGATACTATAAATTTGTAGCAGCTCTTAGGAGGTTTGGGGGTGACAGACAAGGCCCACTAAGGGGCCACCTCTGAGCACTACACCTCCAAGTCAGGGTTAAGTACCAACTGAATGTTGGAGCCGATTTATGCTTAAGAGAAATGCCATGTACTTTCAGTTACAAGATAAGTAAGTTCTGAGGATCTGCTGTATAGTATGGTGACTATAAGTAATAATACTGAATTGTATAATTGAAATTTGCTAAGAACCCTTTCTTAAAGGTTTTTACAAAAATAAGAAAGAACTAGGCAAGGTGAAAGATGTGTTAATGAACTCGATAGTGGGATTCCTTTCACAACATGAATCTATAACAAGTCATCACATGGTATACTGCAAATACATATAATACAATTTTATTTGTCAATTTATCTCAATAAAGCTGGAAAAATTGAAAAGAAAAAAAAATAGCCTTTCTCTAGAAAAAATATAACTACTGTCTTATAATGTTATCACACTCTCATCAGTAATTATAAACAAATCGATAAACAATTTGGAACAAGAGAAAAGGAATATAAATACCAAGATTGATTTGTTTTCTTGTCATGAATTCATTCATTATCAACTATCGTCAGAATAAAGATATTAATTATTCAGTTCTGTTCGGCCCCTGCACTGTTGCCTCTCTGTTTAGGACTAGTGCTCCCTGCTCTCTTATTCTGATATCTGTACATGACAATTATAATCAGTGAGATATTATTTATGATGAGTATTCACTTAATGTTCTTTATTTTCCTGCTCTTCTGCAAACCCCATGAAGATAGGAAGTATATCTGCCCTGTTCAGCAGTGTGCTCCCAGAGCATCAAGCAGAAATAATGCGCCTGGAAGGCATTCGAGAACTCTGTGTTGAATCAGTGACTAAATACGAACACATGCAGCCCAGCGGGCTTGACTCAGTGGTTGAGCGTCGACCTATGAACCAGGAGGTCAAGGGTTCCCATTCAGGGCACATACTGGGATTGCAGGCTCCATTTCCAGTAGGGGGCATGCAGGAGGCGGCCAATCAATGATTCTCTCTCTTCATTGATGCTTTTATCTCTCTCTCCCTCTCCCTTCCTCTCTGAAATAAATATATATATATATATATATTTTTAAATGAATGCATGCATTTATGACCACAGTTTGGGTCTCCTCACTTCTCTAAGCTACAGAACTCACCTCCTTGCAAGTCCCTGACTCACTCTAGTTCACTCTCTGCCCCACAGCCTCCTTCATCTCTTTGGAAGTGCAGCTCCATCCTTCCCCTCCCACCGTGTTACAGTTGAGAAGACGACATGCAGGGAGGGCATGTGGCTCGCACCGGGTGAGGGACCACAAGGGACAGTGCCAGGTTTCCATGCCAGTATTCCGACCCCAGCTCCTTCCAGTACATCAAGTCACTATGCTTTCGTCCCTTGCTCTTTCCTGCTTCGGTTTTTACCTGTTTTGCCCTGTTTCTTTCATTCCTTCCTTCACTCTTGGCACAGTTTCCCTGGGTCAATTCGGCCACTGGAGTTTCTTTTCTACTGTACACAGACTTCCCCCTTTTCTCCCAGTCCGATAATTTGCAAGCTCGATGCAGGCGTGCAGTAGCATTCATGATTGCGGGTAAAGGCTAACGTCAGTGAAACAATAAACTTACTCCTGCAAAACGTAATCATATTCTTGTGGAAATATTTCCAACTGTTTTAGGCTTCCCACTTTCTTAAGTGAGGGGTGTTAGAGTCAAGAGAGGCCGTGAGCCTCAAGTGCAAAGTTTCAGATGCTGAGAAAGTTCAAGCCTCTCCTGCTCCCCGACCATGGGAGTGAGGGGTCAATAGGTGTTAAAGAAACGTGTCAGTTAGAATCGTTAAACAGGGCCTGGGACAGCAGGCGGGGGGTGATGTATCTTCCACGGGTGTTGTTCAAATGAGAAAAGCACCACCTGTTAGGGCTGGTATAGGATAGAGCTACCTGGGCTGACCATGGTATCGTATCTATTGAATGAAATCAGAACCTCAGAAGTTCAAAGCTTTAAATGCCTTTAAGTCCCCCTCTATGAGCCACTGGCTGTAGAAAAGCTCTCTTCTCTCCCAATACCCATCCTCTCCCCACTCCTCCCCCACAGTTTGGGACCCACCTCCTCTTGCAGCTACAGGGAAGAAACAAAGCTATCATGATGATGGATGAATAGCGAAGGGTTTTATCATAATTATGGCAAAGGTCTGACTGTCCCAGATCCCAAGAGAAACCAAGTAGCACTCATGGTCCTGCTGCAGCCAGAGCACTGTGAGTATAGAGCACCCCTCCGTGAGGCTTTCTTTCATTGACCCCATTCCCCTTGGCAAACAGGGGGACCTGCAAAGGATGCCCCATCTGAAGTTTGATATTGACTCACTGGATGTGTAGAATCGAGAACAAGGGACTCGCTCCAAACTGAGAAAAGGGGCACTTGGATCTACTACAATCAGAAAGCAATGCCAGCTCTAAGTATGAACTTATAGAATAAGCTTTTCTTTATTAAGCTACCAATTATCAAAGGGGCCCCAATTTGTAGAAATTAATATTAAGTAATAATAATAATATCGATGGTGACAGACACAGTGATTGCACGTAATATTGCCAGCATAATTTATAAGTAATGTATAATTTCCTAAATAACAAATAAAATGAGGTGATCCCAAATTATTCCGTGACGTGGTAAAGAGTTATGCTTGAAGGTTCCTGACTTATTTTTAACCAACCCTAAATTAAGTGTCTTTGGATTTATGTTAATTAAACTCAGCTTATGATAACAACAATGCACAAGCCTGGTGAGAATTATGAAAGCAAACTTTAAAAGAAGGATCATCATACATGGCCCATGGACACAGACAATGGGCCAGTGAGGTCCTGGGGCAGGGACAGGGGGTGGAGGCGGGCTGGAGAGGATCAATGCCGGGGGGTGCAGGGGGTGGGGCGGGGAGGTACATGTGTAATGCTTTCAACAATAAAGAATTATTTAAATAAATAAATAAATAAATAAATAAATAAATAAATAAATAAATAAATAAGAAGGATCATCAGAAGATCGAGATGAACACCCACAATGATGTCATGGTGCTGGCGTGCTGTTGAGATGAAGTGACAAAAATGACACATCTGTTTTCTTCCTCCCCCAAACCCATAACTCCAATCTAATCATGAGAAAAACATCAGACCAACTCACACCGAAGGGCATTCTACACAACCCTAACCAGTGCTCCTCAAAACGTTAAAGTTCATTGAAAACAAGGAGAGACTGAGAAACTAAGACAAACCTCAGGATTTATGAGAACCAAATGTGGGGTCCTCAAGGGGATTCGGGAGCAGACAGAGGACAGTAAGGAAAAAACAAGGAAATCTATAAGTAGAGTAGGAACGTTAGTTAGCAATAGTGTGTCAAGATTGACTCATCAGTTGCGACAAATGTATTATAATGTAAGATATTAACAGGATAGGGAACTGGGTGCGGGGTTTATGGTAACTCTTTGTACAATATAGCTTTTCTGTAAACTAAAATTTTTCCGAAATAAAACATTTACTGAAAAATGCCTAGCAGATATGGTTGAAAAGGGATCTTCTGACATAGTATTTACAGAAGAAGATGCTTTTTAGTTTATAAATTATTTCCATAATTTGTGACAGTTCTCACATCTGCTACTATAAAATTCATCGCAGCTTCTCTGCCTCTTGGGGAAAATGCATTTAATTATCAGTGAAATTCAACTTCAGCTTGTTATGATGAATGATTTGAACCTGTCAGCTCTCCCCACCCCCCCACTAAAAACAAAAGAACTGAAATGAAATACAGTCTTATTCATATTCTCCCTTCCTTCCACCTGCTTCATTTAATTGATGAAGGTTTGAGCTTTTATTAATCTTTTTGAGCTCTTCTGTAAGATGCAGAAAAAAACTAATATGATATCATTGTATCTAGGTAATGTGTGTGCTTTGTGAAATTGATACACCCTGCCAAGACATAAATTACTTAAGCTTTGATAAATGTGTTGAAATCAGGGAATGTTCAAACAGATAAAGCACAGCAATTCCTCTTTTTCTTCCTTGTTGAAACTGAATTTTGTGCTTGCATTTAAATGTGTGTTTTTTTGCATTATTATTGTAATATGATGGGACAAAGACAGCAGTGATGCTGATATTAGCATAGAGAGTCTCAGCGGGTGCAAAAGTAACCAGTGGGATACAGGCATGCGTTTTAAAGAAAACAGCCAACCGCCTTGGACAGGCTGGTTTGCCAACAGGTTCAGAAACACCTACAGCCCCCAGCTCCCCCCGAGAGCTGTAGCATAGAAATTGTCAAAGAATGAGGGCATTGTGGCTGTTCGCCGTGTGCATGGTGTACTTTCCGCTCCCTTTGCTGACTAACTTGATAGGTTGGAATCAGAGATCAAAAACCCACAAACGCATTTGTTGGCCTTGAGTGCCCAGCGGCGCCTGCCGCCTGGGTGTGCCTCACGTGCCGGTGAGCCTGGAAACAGGGCGAAACTTGATGGATGCCCCGGGGTCAAGCAGGTAGACCTCTACTCGGTCATTAATGTAGCCTATGGCGCGGAACACATTTTTGATTAACCATAATCAGTGGCCTCAGGCCTGAGAATTCATCACGCCTCCGGAAGACAATTCTTAAATAGGAGGCACGGGGCTGTCCATTGGACCGTGCAAGAGCCATCAGTCATCGAATGCCTTTGCCAGGCATTAGGCTCCGTAATTTCCATCTGTTCTTCTGGTTAGTCCTTACCATCAACCAGCGAAGGACAGATAGGTGAAAAACGGAGGTCCACATCAAACACTTAAGCGAGGGGTGATGAGTCAGCAGGCACCAAGTCCTGTGCTCTTTCTCCCATGCTGCTTCCATGCTGGGAGTGTGTGACTGTGTGGGGCACAAGACTGTGGCTCACCCAACCCCAGTCATCCCTGATGAGGTCTTTGGAGGTGAAGCATGAGCCTTGGGGTCTTGGGTCATACGACCATAGGAGAGCGTGCCCTGGCAGTGGTGATGCACAAATTTTAAGGAGATATTCCAGGGGGGAAGGCTGAACAAGTTATACGAAAGGGAGAGAAAGTTGGGAGAGAGCTGCAATTGTCAGCTTTTTAAAACAACTAGAAACATATTTACTCTTTTAATAATACATCATTATCTGATAGATTCTTGAGATTTGGATCTAGATATGGAAATCCATATTTGTGAGAAATGTCCATGTACTTTAAAGTAATTAAATAGATGAAGTTATATACAGCTTTTCTCAACTTGTTTAACGTTGTTGTCAAAGCAAGTGAGAAATCTAATGGTCTAGGAGGGCAAGGAAAAACATTGAAATAGCCTGGCCAGTGTGGCGCAGTGGCTGCGTGTCGCCCCAGGAACCAAGAAGTTGCCGGTTGAATTCTTAGGCCCCGGGCTCGATCCCCAGCGGGGGTGCATGCAGGAGGCTGCCAATCGATGATGTTCCTCTCTCATCAATGTTTCTTTTACTCTATGCCTTTCCCTTTGTCTCTCTAAAAACATATTTAAAAATTAAACTAGATATGCATACATGTTTCATAGGAGCTGTCAGTGAATATTTTCACTGGGACAGAGAACAGTTATAGATCTGTGTTAATAGTTAAATTTTGTTATTTTTTTTTTATAAAGGCCAACCTTAAAATCAAGGGCTTTTGGGGCAGGTTTGGACCTGAAAAGTATTCTGTTAGAATTTATTTTGTAGAAATCAAATTCTGTTTTAAATTCTCATATGGAGAATCCTTTTTGAAGAGTTCAGGAGCTCTTCTAAAAGAAAATAATCACATCTAATTGAGCTATTTGATGAACTTGGAATTTTTTTTTTACACTCATTTATTAGGGTGAGTAACATATGTTTGAGTCAAGTTGTTACAGAGTAAATTACCACAAAAAAAAATCTTCAAAAAATGTTTAAAAGCCTCAGTAAATGGCCATGTTTTATTTTATCATCATTGAATAATCTCAGAACCACCACATAATTCCTGGAGATAAGAGAAGGAACTCACAGCCCTAACCGGTTTGGCTCAGTGGATAGAGCGTCGGCCTGCAGACTGAAAGGTCCCAGGTACGATTCCGGTCAAGGCCATGTGCCTTGGTTGCAGGCACATCCCCAGTAGGAGGTGTGCAGGAGGCAGCTGATCGATGTTTCTCTCTCATTGATGCTTCTAACTCTCTCTCTCCCTTCCTCTCTGTAAAATATCAATAAAATATATTTTTTTTAAAAAAAGAGAAGGATCTCACAATGTCTATCTCTGAAAGAGGTGTGTCCTGTATTCCAAAATGTGCCAAGGCCCATTAACTTAAGACTCTTCATGATTGTGAACTTGTCCTTGAATGATGGGTTCCATGTTTATAGGTTTTCAATAATAGGAAAGTAAGGAGAAAATCGGGCAATGTGCTAAGTCAAGAAAAGTGATCCAGGCAGGAAAATGTATAATGTAAAAAAAATTTTAAGAACAAGGGGGTTGGAGGGGAGTCCCAGCATTTTGCTGTTGGCAGCAAACATTGTCATACTTGGGAGTGAAAAAATATTTAATCAGCAGAATGTGTGCAAAGGTAAGAATTTAGATTTTTTTTAAGGCAAGCTAAAAGAGGAAAATGTCAAAAAAGATTTACCCTATGAGAGACAGAAAGTGAGGCAAGCATGAGGGAATAGAGTAGGAAGTTGGAATCAAGGAAAAGTTATGGCTCTCAGTAAGTGGGAGGTGTGTCTGTCACCATTGACCAAGCAGGGCAGAGCACATGGAATACTGGAAATAGTGAAAAATAGATAACAGACTGGGCAACAGGAATCATCACAGAGAAGAGAAACTGGACCTTGATCATCGCGGGGTTTCTTATCTGCCTGAGTGTCCTTGGGTCTCGCTGGAGAGAGGCCTGGGCACATCTCTTGCACCAGACTGCATCCGTTCTCGGGAAACTCAAGTCATGCCTGGGGCCAGCGCTCCTCCGCAGGCTATCACCCTCTGATTTGAACGGGGTTTGTGCACATCATAATTAAGAGTATTCAAAATCAGAAAGCTGGTTACAGTATCAGAAATGCTCAGCATATTTGAGCCAGATCCCTCCCTCTTTTCCTAATGAATATGCTAGCCTTTCAACACTAGCAGACAGAGAGAAGTATCAACTCAAGATGTGTAAGCCCCTAAGACGAGGAAGTATGGATTTAGGTTCTCAAAATAGTAAGAAAGTACATCATATCCATTTGCCCTTCTGTCAAACCTCAGTAAGTTAAGTGAAAAGAACCTTAAAAAATACTAGACTTGAGGAAGCAAAGTCTTCAGGAAATTAATCAAAGAGGCCAAAATATATTATGAGCCTTTCCTCCGAAAGCAAAAATAAGAAAGCCTACACATACATTTAAGCCCTTGGATTCCTACTCTAAAGTGATTTGGGGGATGAGGCATAGGTGAACACACTTTTCACAAAGCTCTATTAGAATTTGAACTTCTTAACCTTTAAGAACTTATAAAAGATAACATGTTATTAAACTCTACCATACAGTTGAGTACAATATTTATAACCCACGCTATGTCTCTTTTTTTTTTTCAAAATTGGTAGAAAGCAATAATTTTTGTAATAATCTGAAACTAGTTTCATGAGGTGCTTTGCCACGTTTGAAAGGCTTGGGCAAACAGTGCATACACACCGTCTCAGTCCCGTCTCATCCTCTTCATCATGCTGACAGTCTTCCCAAGAATCATCACCAGCTTGGCTGGTGCCATTAGAGATAAGAGGCTATCTGTGTTTCCACTGGAAACCTCTATTTTCCAGGCTTTATAACTCTTTTATAAATATTCACTCCAGGCAACAGTTTCATATATTATGATTCTGTACCTCAAAATCTATACTGAACTTCACTAATGCTTTTTAGAAATCCCAGAGATGGTTACACTACTACAAAAGAACCTAAAGAGAAAGTATGTGTAGATTAGATCCAAAATACTGTGGAGTCTAGAAGCCATGTGTACATATAACTCTTCTTTAGCAATTCTATCTTTCAGAGTATAATTCAGCTGTAATAAAATGTATTGCATTATATACAGTCTATTAATTCAGATTATACATTTCTAATTTATGTTTCTATAAAGGCAACTAAATTTGAAATTATATTTTTTCAGCTAAAACTTTTGTACAGTACTCTATTATTAGCCACGCTCCTTTTTTGTTACGGAGTTTGAGATGGAATTATATCAAAAGCCATGAGATTATATGACCTGTCTTTGAATATAATAATATCCTTAATTAATATGTCTAAACATATTTAAGACATCTATATCTTCTATCCAGATGGTGTCTAGCTCGTTGAGAGAAACCTTCAACATTCCAGATTTGTCTTCTACCTGAAAGAAAAGGCATCACAAATATAATGGTTTTATTAAAGAAGAGACCAAAATATACGTCTTCCCCCAGTCTGGAAAGACAGAATTGTAAAGATGGGGAAACAGAGTAAAATCACATCAACCCGTTAAAATGAAGCATCTTCTTCGTAGATCCACCATTTTAATGTCTGTACTTGAGGGTGTACTTGCTTGAATTGAATGCTCGTCCTCTTACACCGCTGTGCCAGCTGTGTGCGCCAAGTGCTACTGAGCAGGAATCGGAGTTATATTGCCAGAATTTCCCGGGTGTTCTGGCTTTTTAGTACGTGTGTGCTCCAAGTCTAACCTCAAATGCACTTCTTCTCTTTTCTTTCCCACAGTTACTTTGTGACAGCAAGACGGCGGTGCACGCCACAGACGGGCTGGACTGGGAGGACAAAGATGGCCCGGGGACCTTGGTGGGCAGCGTGGTTCACTCGAGGGTCCTCAACCCCCTGCGCCTGTTCGTGAAACCGCCTGCGGCCCCGAAGCCCGGGCACCTGGCCTACGCGGACAGCTTGGACACCTTCTGGGACTGGCTGGCCAACATCACCGAGGCCCAGGAACCGTTGGCAAGAACTAAACGGAGGCCGATAGTCAAAACGGGAAAATTCAAGAAAATGTTTGGCTGGGGTGACTTCCATTCCAACATTAAAACCGTTAAACTCAACCTGCTGATCACGGGGAAAATCGTTGACCACGGCAATGGGACCTTCAGCGTTTACTTCCGACACAACTCCACGGGCCTGGGCAACGTGTCGGTGAGCTTGGTGCCCCCCTCCAAAGTGGTGGAGTTCGAAGTGTCCCCGCAGTCCTCCCTGGAGACCAAGGAATCCAAAGCTTTCAATTGCCGCATCGAGTATGAGAAAACAGACCGGGCGAAGAAGACGGCCCTGTGCAACTTCGACCCGTCCAAGATCTGCTACCAGGAGCAGACGCAGAGCCACGTGTCCTGGTTGTGCTCCAAGCCCTTCAAGGTCATTTGCATTTACATTGCCTTTTACAGCGTCGATTACAAACTCGTGCAAAAGGTCTGCCCCGACTACAATTACCACAGTGAGACCCCTTACCTGTCCTCTGGCTGAATCCGTCCGCAGTGATGGAAAGGAGGGACGGGTCTGTGTTTCATTAGAATGACCGAGAACCACGCCAGCTCTTCAGGGGAAAGGATCCTGTTTATGGCAGTGAACCTTAGTTCCCCAAGAGGTTTACAAATTAAAAAAAAAAGAAAGAAAGAAAAGGAAATGAAACATCTTTCAATGTAAAGTGTGTTTGTTTCGATCATAAGTACCTTAATCGGGAGAGTCTAACTGTTTATGAAGCCATCATTTTCACGTAGGATGGTGAAGGCCTCTGAATATTGTTTCCCTAAAAGAAGCATCAGTGGTAGCAACATGTAACGAGAAAGAATCGAATTATGCATGTGATAAACATTGCTCTTGAAACGAGCCTGCCTTGAACTATGTTTTGGACGGTTACCTTAAAAATAGCAGATTCAGTAAAGTCACTGAGAAGATTGTATTTGATAGGTGACTTGCACTTCTGACATGGGATTTTTTTTTTTTTATTGCTGTCTTCCCCCCACTCCCCACCCCCCATCTGTGCGGTTACTGAGATGAGAGATGAAGGGGTGAAATTTGTTTCAACACTCGTGTGTGAAGTTACAGTCCAACAGTGCAACTAAATACATTATTATCGGAGCTGGAGTTGGTGAGTGTGATTCAAACAGCCCTATGTTGGTCACCGCCCTTATCATTCTCATCTGAGTAGTAATATTGGTGTATTGGGAAAGCAAACCTGGAGGTATTGTAAGTCAATTCAACAATAATGAAGATCATGATGCTTTTAGAATCTTTTGCCAAATTCAGTGCTGTGAGAGCTTGTAAAAAATGTCATAACTCTGCATTCACCCTCTAACCTACAAACTCTTCCTATTCATTTGGTATATGATTTTTCTGTACGTGTGTAGAACAACTCTGGAATGGGGAGAAAGTGAATGTTTCTCAGGCTGCAGAAGGAGGAAACTTGCAAGTGGAAGGAGGTTACAGGGTTATGGATTCATTACTTCCAGCCTCCCAGGTTACGTTCTCCTTGCATTGTTAATTATTTGAATGGAAGATTCCATGTGAAAATAAAGAGTCTATTTAAACACGGCCAATTATTATTAAGCACTAATAATCAAGATACCTGACTCATCAGGCTTTTGAAATTATTTAAAACTTAATGTTTCTACACAGTCGATGTACTTGCTGTCGTCTCTGAGGGATGGACAGTCAGCCTGGATGGTAGAACAGAATTAGCACAGAATGAGGGGCTGGGTGACCATTGAAAAGGTTTTTAGAACTCATAAGATTCATAGAATGGTTACTTTTTTTTACATGTTAATTTTTAGATGTTTACTCCCTCCCCCCATCTGTAAAATATCAGTTAAAATGAAGCATTAAATTGAGGACTGAAGGAAAACCAGTCCCAACCAACAAAACTGCTCCCAGCACATTGTTGAAAAAATCAACAGCTCTGCTGTCTATTTTGCATCTCCATCCTTTTCCTTTCCTTGCTCTCGGCGCCGTGTTTCATTTTTGTCTTTCTGTAAAAATTGTACTAGGCTTAGTGTGTGGTAGTGCAGACTTGAAATTTTTGCTCTGAGTTCATCAGGTGTTTTTGTAATTTTGTGGTTGGTGTGAAATATTTTGAGGCATCTTTTATTTTCATCTAGAAACAAGATTAAAATACTATTTATTGTAAGATATGTGGGAACCATAGATGTATATATACACTTAGAATTTTCTGTGTACAGAGAAAGTATGTGCACACATTTCTATGTAAATAAAAATAATTTGCTAAATCTGTCACATGACTTCAGGGTATTTTCTTAAAGAATATTCTTGTTTCTTTTCCTCACAAGTATTTATTGTGTGTGCATATACATCTGTATGTTGGCATGTGTGAAAGTGTGTGTGTGTGTGTGTGCACACGTAATACCAACTGAGCATTAAGATTCTCCATATGTACTTATTAAACAGAGCAGCTCAACTATGGAGATTATAAAGCAGAGTAAAAGGATTATTGCTTTAAAGCTTGGCACATAGCCTGGCATCTAGTAAGAACTCCTTAAGTGTGAGTTGCCATTATAATCATATTATTATTATAACATGAAATGAAATTTAAAGCTATCTGATGTTCCAAAGTTGAGTGACATAAACGTTACATCCATACAAAGAAAAAAAACACTAAACCAGTTTAGATTTCAGCAGGATTTTTAAAAAAAAGAAAGTTCCCCTAGGCATATTTTTAAATTGGAGTAGAACATATGCCACATGTATTTTTAAGTCATATCTTTATTTCAAAGGCTACATAATTGTCAGTAATGGCACTTGGCACGATATAAATCAGATTCCATTTCAACATGCAAATGCACACATTTCTACAAAACCATTTTTGCCTTTGCACACTGCAGTGGAAGAAACGGATATTCAAGGATATTCATGTAAGACAAATTTTACACCCAATCACAAAGTGTTTAAATTAAAAGGAACAGACCCTTTAAAAATAAAAGTTAAACTAATAGATTATACACGTGAAATGAAGATAATGTCACACATCAATATACCTCAGTAAAAAATTTTCAAAACTTAGAAAAACAACACGAACAGAAATTTAATCCTCAGGGTGACGCCAGGCGTCTTCTCAGGTGCTCTCCAGACCTGCTTTACTAGAGAGCAAACTAGTTTGAAGACCTTTGCACCCCTCAGCAGAAACGGTCTCTACACATCACCACACAGAAGGAGAAAGAGGCCATGTTCCCATGGCCGAGTCCAATGTGGTCACACCAGCCACACACACTGTCAAACCCGTAGAAGGGAAATGAGAGAACGATCCTGTGGACAGCAGGCCGGCTGCAGCCAGTAAAGAAGAAGCACTTCCTTACTTCATGGTACTTGGCATTTCAACCATTCTCATGATCTAAAGTAACAGCAGCAAGGAGTGTGGCTCTCTGGTAGGGCCACTCCTAAGAGCACTTGATATATATGGCATTCAAGTCCTTCATCTTTATTGTAAAACACTTTTCTTCTTTACTTTATATGACCCAGACGCTGCATGCTACATTTAGGCATGCTTGCTACATTTTAAACATTTCACATTGAGCTAAATCTGTCTGCATTAAAGATGAGGTTCTGCTGGGTTGGACCTGCCATTATGGCTTTGCCAAGTGTGGTCGGCAGATCAGCAGTATGAGCTGTAAGCTTGTTACAAATGTAGACTCTCAGGTCCCAGCCCAGACACTGAATTGGAGTTTTCACTTTAACAAAATCCTCGTAAGACTTGCATAAACATTAAAAAGAACTTCCCTAGAAAGTCTGATTTAGTGAAAGTGTTATAGGAATTAAGAATCTTCATAGTAAATAAGCACCCTAGGGTATGTGATTCAAATGGACTTCTGACAATACATTGTTAAAAAAAAAAAAAAAGTTAAAGGAATGGACACTTTTAAAAACAAAAATTAACCCTGGCCGGTAGCTAATTGGTTAGAGCCAAAGAATTGTGGGTTTGATTCCCAGACCAGGGCAAGTACATGGGTTGCAGGTTAGATCTCTGGCTCTCCTGGTCAAGGTAGGTTCAGGAGGCAACCAATTGATGTGTCTCTCTCACATCAATGTTTCTCTCTCCCTCATTCTCCCCTTCCTCCATCCTTTTCATTATCTCTAAAAATCAATGGGATAAAATATCCTCAGGTGAGGATTAACAAAAATTTTTGAAAAATTAAAAGTAGAAACAAAAAATTAAACTAAAAGATTGTTAACCAAATGGAAAAAGTGATCACACGTGGAACAGTAAGATTGCAGAGAGTGCGGCCTGCACTGTCTCTTAGTTCAACTTTCTCCTTTGTCAGGCAAGTGAAACTGAGGCCCCATCAGAGTCAAGGACACGCCCAGCAGTGAGTGACAAACCCAACTGAAATGCAGGTGCCTCGACTCCTAGTCCCAGGTTGTACGTTACACAAGAAAGCTAAGTTAAGGCAGATATTCAAGACAAAACAAAAATAATTGCAGTGAGCTTATATCAAGACATGATCCGGAGGCCAAAGCTAAACATGAAAATGGCTGGAGATGCTCTCTCTCTAAAACCTTCAGGATCATAACTTCTTTAAAAACACAAAATTTTTAAAATCTAAAACTAAGGAAAAATAAAGTTAGGATGAAGCCATTATATTGAAAGATAAGAACCCTGAGTATTATAGGTATATCTCACTAAGAATTTCCAGTAGCTACATTGAATACTACATTTGACAGAATTTTTAAGTGATTATAACACCTGATAATGTATTTTCAAAGAAATAGGTAAATTGTGTGGAATGTCTTAATTCCCTAAAGGTCCAATTCTACCACATAAAGAATTTTAAATTAATCAGTCTATAAAATAGAGATGGAGTTATGCACTTTTACTTGCAGCAAAACTATAGTTAACCCCAAGATAATTAATCAGAACTTCCAAAGGATGGAAATTTAATATTTTCAATTGTAGGAGACAAATCACAGGGAAACAAGCTCATGTTAGAGACTGGTTTCTTCATAAAAATCCTGTAGATGACATTCGAGTGTAATTTCATACTCACCTCTATCTCCCATGCCATGCTGTGAAGTCTGGAACCCTGGGAACATATCCCATCCTTCATTTTCAATCTCCTTTTTTTTTTTATCCAACTCAGCTCCCCACAAGTAGTACGAAATCTATTATCCAAAAACATTGCATTAGCTTCCTCGTGACCTCCATAGCACCTGGCAAAGTATATGCTATGTTCAGCATCTGTCGCTTGATATTTAAAATTTTCCAGTGCAATGTAGTGACTATTCAAGACCCCAATCTACCCACGTAATGTAAACGCTATCTTGCACCATTTTCAACGTAAATGCATTGCTCCGGCTGAACACAATGCCCGTTGAATGCTAGCTCCCAGAAGCACAGAAACTTGAAAGCTGGAAACAATTTTAGAAAACATCTAGAATAAGTTTTGTTTATCACATAAAAGAGACCTGATGAGATTTAACAGCCGGGTGATTCTTATTGTTCTTTCTGCCTGGGTAAAGTCCTTCTTTCTCCTCTTCTTCCAAGTCACTGATGTTCCATATTTGTGATAGAGACTGTCAGCTGTCCATCAGAACGGACCCTCCTCTTTCTCCCATTGCAATAGAAATGTCAATGACATGGCCCGCTAACTAGATCGCATGCCTCTGTCTCATGCAGTCTTGTTGCTGAGCTGTGGTAAATGGAATCTGAGAGGAGACGCTCTGTATGCCTCCTGGACTCGTATTTACAGACCCATATGGAAGTGCCCTCATGCTTCCCTCTGCTCTTCCCCTGCGGCTGTCTCAGAGAGATGCCCTGAGGGGCCGGAGATGCTGCACAGTGAAGGAGGCAAAGCAAACGCCCACCTGAGTGTCTTTCCGACCATGGAAGAGAGCCGTGCTGCTAACCCAAAGCCTGCTTTGGACTGCTACATGAGAAATAAACAAACGCTATATCCTCTCAGCCACTGAATTGCTAAGATGGGTTTGTTACTGCACCTCAGTCTGACCTCCCTAACACAAATGTTGCATAAAGTCTTCCCTATCGATGTTCTAGCCCATGCTCATCTCCATCTATTTGAATTGTTCCTTTCAGTCAATGCTAAGCATTGCAGTAATAATTTCATATGCACAACTTTGAATTTGCCTCATTTTTATACTTCTCCATGTGTTCTAACATCCCCCCCCCGCCCCCGCAAAAGAAGTTCACCAAAGCTTGAGATCACATATTATACTAACCAGATACACAATATACCCAGACAAAGCTATTGCCTTTTAAGCAACATATACACGATGGTAAGTTGCATTGAAAAGTATCACAGAGAGTAACTTACTTAAAAACATACATTTTACAAATGGCCCATGTAAGATAGAGGTGGAGAATTCTTAAAAGGTAATAAAACAGCAATTTCAGAATTGTGCTAATTCTACTTAACCTGCGAAGACAGGGAAGAAGCATATGTTTCTTTTCTATCTTTATTTTTGTTAGTAACACACTTAAATGGAATCATTATTCCAAAGGTTCCAACAAGGAAGACCACCCTTCTACCGCTTTTCTATAGCCACTTTGATTCCCTCTCCAGAGGAAAAACACAGGGTAACTTTCTTATGTATTCTACATAGATAAATTAATATGTTTTGAAGTGTTTTAAATGACTAAAAATGTTTTCTTCAGTTTTCCAGGATGCTCCCATTTGTGTATCTGGTTAGTTGAAACATTACCATGCATTAATTGGTTATTGTTTCCTTTTTAAATTTAATAAATCACTTTCTAATGTGAAAAATTTAAAAATATTACCCATGTTAGTCCCATCACTAATAAATTAAATATATTTATTCTTATATTATTCTTCTCATCTCTATCCCTATATATGGATATGTGTATATAGATTCACATATGTATTTTTTCATGTAGTTGAAATTATTACAGTAAGGTAAATATAATAAATATACCATTATATCTTATGTATTAAAAAAATTGACTGGAATTAAAAGGTGCTAAGAACATTTCCTAAGCAAATTACATGAGAAATAGAGTGTGGCTCCATAGGACCATAGGAACTCACAAATGGAATACACACAGGATTGTGTGAGTAATGGGACACCCTTCACCTTCTCTCTTTATGTCATTTACTCTTTGACAAGAATTGTTTCAAGCAACATAAAACAATTTTGCAGAATTTGGTGAATCAAAGCAGAAATTACAAATCTTAATGGAGAGGATTAAGCTCAGATTCTGCTCCCAGTAGATTCTGGGAAGTCAACTCACTCTCAGGACCCCTATGGCACCTATAGGTAGCAAATGAGACCTATCATTGTCATAATTCCACTCCACTGTCACTGAAAGAACAGCTCAAGTCATAATATTGTAGAAGTGAACGTGTCTTTACAGGGAAAGGGAGCTAATGCTTATTGATGTCTACTATGGATGTGATACCATCCTAGCAAAAACATAGGTCACCCAGATAGTCTGAGATCCTATGGGAGAAGTCCAGGTCCTCATTTGTTTGACTTTAGGTTTGGCCATGTTACATGCTTTGGCCACATAGCGGTGAATAGACTTGACCTTTGCCCTATCTAAGCAGAGGCTCTGCATACAATTGTGGAATTCCGGTTGGGCTTTCTTGAGTTTCTGCCCTCTGTCATGAAAACTTCATATTTTTCCAGCTTGGCATCAGGAAGGAGAGGACACTTGGAATGTGAGCCACAGGTGACCCATAGACCTCATGTATGAGCAAAAAACAGACGTCTGTTGCTTTAAGCTACTGAAAATTTGCAGTTGTTTGTTGCCACAATAAAAACTGATAAATACAGTGAGGCACCCACAAATGAGCAACAGCTGGAAGCCATTACCACCTGAGGCTTAAGAAGTAAAGGGAGGAATAGTGCACGGAGAGCCCCTGAGAGCTGGAGCAGTGAGAAAATGCTGCCCGGCCTAGGGGAAGCTGTCATTAAGGGAATATAGCTGCTGCCCAAAGAAGAGCAGAGGAAAGAAATTAATGTCGGGATCTCTCTTTTCTCGCCCTCATTCACATCTGATGGCACCTCCCATTGACAAACCCAATCAGAAGTCAATCAACAAGATGGTCCAAGAAAAGGAGTCCACAGAGCTCAGCCTCACAGAGCACAGAGCAACACAGTGGCAGACACCAGCCACGAGCCAGAATACAGTGAATGGATGGAGAGTATGAAGGGCAGATGTGGAATGACCCCAAAATATAGTTCAAATAAATGTATTTTATGTACATGCAACCCAAAGTGAAGATAAATTTGACTTATACAAAGAATTAGTGAGAGAACCATAATGATTTGAGGTAAATCTCTCAATAGAAAAGAACATAGAGACCATATGTTGCTAGTAGGCAATAAGCTACTTTATTGAAGGCAAAATACTTGACAGGAACAGGAATCACATTTTATTATGCATCCCGTGGTACCTAGCAGTGTTCCACATAATTTACATGTTACCTAAATACTTGGTCAGGACAATGGCGATGATGATAGATCTGCTTTTCTTCCAGAATCAATTTATATAGTTATATTTCTATTTTCCTGAGTTTACAATGTAGTAAGAAAATTTGTACTAGAGCATTCAAAAGTTTTAAAGGCACGCGCGCGCGCGCGCGCACACACACACACACACACACACACACACACACACACACACACAACAGAGACTGTTGTTTTGCAAAAGACAACTCCGAGTTGTGGGATTCCACAATGATTTATTCCTCTACGTCACGGGAAAATAAATGCCCTTTCCAACTGACTGAGACTCTTTTCATTTGTCAACTATTGATCCCCTCCCACAACCTCTCTTCTTAGCTCGGTGATTCTTCTAGAGATTAAACCAATGAAGCCCAGTCCCATTTATTTCTTCCTACTTTATGCGGTGGTATCACCATCGATAACATCAGAGCAGCCAGCCACTCATTTCAGTTAGCAGCACGGCAGACACTAGCTAAAGGGAAGCTGTTAGAGGTTGTCTAGGCATTTCCTTGCAGGGCCCAATAATATACAGTAAACCTTAAAGTAACTATAGAATGCATATTTTAAAAAGTATTTCCTTTAAATTTGATGGGCATCTACTATAACTGCAGTGCCCCTTTGCATTCCAAGGAGAGAGCAAAACAGAAAAGCATAATAGTTATCAGCCTGTCGCATGTTAAGAGGTGGGCAGGTTACAAAAGGGAGAATTAAGGAATGGGCCAAGTTTAAGGTCAAAGACAAATCTCCATAACTCGTAAAGTCCACATTCCCAATAACTTATTTTTAGGGTCTACTGATGCTCCACTTTCTTTTAGTTCCTCAAATCTTTCTGAAGAACCTTTTGCTTCCTAAAGATTTGTACTTATTGCTTCTAATTTGTTAATTACTACTTCCTATTTCTGAGCTATTGTGCAAAGATGCTCATCTCCCCATAAGTCCTGCCATTAAAATGGCATGGTTCAGAATATGCCAGGGACCCAGACTCCTCCACCAACATTCAGAATCCCCAAACACTAGACTATATTGTGGAAGTAAGAGGCCAAAAGAAAACATGTGTCTATCTAAATAATTGTTTATTCAGTTAGATAAGTCAGTGATTTTGTCACTTGAGGGATATCATCATTTGAATTATACTGACTTTCATTTTAGATTGGAAGCTACGTAATTACAAAAAAGGCTCTTCTCAGCTTCTTATCTAGTCTATAAATATTAACAGCAGGTTGTCTGACCTCAACGATGCTTGACCAATATTATTAAAGGTACCAGTAGATCAGTCTACCTATATATTTATGTATGCTCCATCTTGTCCAAGAAAGTATGTAAGGTGTCTTGTATGAATAAAATTTTTAAAAATACTGTAAATCAAGGATGGGAAATTACTTTTATGCTACATGAAACTTTATTGCTTGGTAGTAGAGGTCTGGAAGATGGTGTTAAAAAGGATTTGCAGCCTACTTGGCTGCTCACTAAGAATGTGCGTCAGAATTAATTAGCAATGTGTGCCATGAGCCGGGAAGGGGAGAACAGGAGATATGTCATCCTAGTTTTTCAATGTAAAAAAAATGAAACCAAGTTTTAAGTGAAAATGTAAGTGAATAATCATGTACTGGAGAAGGTTTCCCAAATGTGACACTGAGACAAAAAACACAAAAGACTGATAAACTTAATACTAGAACTTTTTAATATTAAAATAGACCACACAAAAAAAGATAAGAAGAAATGATGGCAATACTCATAAAATAAGGTGTTCATACACTTTATGTCTAAAGCCCTCTTTTAGGTGAATAATCAAATTATAGTCTTCAGCCCTGGCCTCATGGCTCAGTTGGTTGGAGTGTCATCCCATACACTGAAAAGGTTGCAGGTTTGATTCCTGATCAGGGCACATGCCTAGGTGGAGGGCTCAGTCCCGGTCAGGGTAATGGATCAATGTTTCTCTCGCACATTGATGTTTCTCTCTCTCTCTCTCTCTCTCTCTCTCTCTCTCTCTCTCTCTCTCTCCTCTCCTCTCCTCTCTCTAAAAAATCAATAAGAACATATCCTCAGGTAAGGATTAAAAATACATATACATTCTTCATATATATATTTTTTCTTTACAATTAAATATGGACAGAAAACATTTTATCAGCGGCACCTAATAAGCACCTAACCTAGAATAGCTTAAGCAAATGGAAGTTTTATTGTTTTCATGTAAAATAAATCTGGAGGTCAGCTGTCCGGTGTGATTTCGCTACAGGGTGGCTCACCCCTCACCTCACAGTGGAAAGGCCTGCAGCAGTGCAGTCTATGTCAGGCTGCAAAGGAAGGCCACCGCCCAAAAGCCAGAACAAACAAGCTGGTTTATCTACCCCATTCTAGAGGGCTTTCCCCAAAGTCCTTTCCAGAGGTTCCATCTGTCTTATTAGCCAGAACTGCTGCGACATATGGCCAAACCTAGCTGCAAGGTAAGCTGAGAAATACAGTTGTTGCTGTTATTGTAATTCTACTTAGCAGATGACAGCCCTGAATTAAAATGAAGTTGTTTCACTAAAAGAGAAGAGGAGAATGGACCTTGGGAAAGCCCACTTACAGCGTCTGCCATGAGCATGAACCTGCCATTAGGAGGAAGGAAGGGAGAAAAAAAGGAAGGAATAAAAGGCAGGAGGAAAGAAGGAAGCTGGTACAAGAGGGAGAGTGGGACAAAGGTTAGGAAGCTAAATGGCTAATATGTGAAAATGGTTTTCATTCTCATCATTAACCAAATTAGCATAAATTGAGATACACTTTTCCACCTAAAAAATTAGGGGGGAAAAGTGTTTAAAGGGTTTTTGTTTTTTATTATCCAAGGCAAAATGTATGCAGGAAAGGAAACTTTTCATAGTCTGCCTTTCTCAAAAGCAGTATCTTGAAAAGTCTTTAGGTTTTGCTTATTCACTGTTGCAGTATTAAGAAGCTAGTCCTAGATAAGCACAAAGATTGAGTGCCAGGAATATTCACTGAAGCACTGTTATTAGTATGGAAATACTAAAAACAACTGAAAATTTTATTTGGGACATTGGTTAAGAATATCGAGGTGCATCTGGGCAATAGAATTTTGTGCAATCACATAAAATGATGTGAAAGAAAATCCTTTTGAAACAAGTCTATTAAGGATAGGTTAACAATAGTTAACAGAGGTTATTTTAAATTCATTCCAGTATATAGAATAGTGAACTTTGGGATCCTCAACATTTTATTCCACAAACCTGGTTATAATGGTTTGAACGTGAAAATCAGTGGGAGAAAGAAGAAACATGGCTGCTCCCCTTCCCCAAACAAGCTCTCCAACAGGCACCTCTCAATGGCCTGGCTATCAGCGAGGCCGTTTCCTGATGGGCGCCACTACACAAACTATTTCCAAAAGGCCTGCCAAGGAAAATATATAAAGTGAATTTGCAATAAAGCAAAGGACATTTACCAAAGGACATTTACCAAAATAACAATGTTAGTTAAGAAATAAGCTGTTACCTTTTTTTTTTTTCTGGCAAAAATCAGAAAGGAGTTGTTTGTTCAGGTCTTTTCTAACTCAATATAATAAAATTCTATCAGCTGCAAATAAAATAATGATGATCTTTCTGTTCTCTGCAGTGAGGGATGGGGGAAAGCAGGCAAGATGCGATTAGCTCACAAATGATACTAGCGGGTAGAGTGAAGGAGAAAACATTTTAAAACACACCCTGGTGTGACCCAACTAGAAATTTGAACTCTTTCATCCCCACACTTTCTCAATTGACTTTCATGTACCTCTTCTCTGAGTATCCACATAGAGGGTTCCATGGTGAGTGTTAGCATCTTAGTCTAAGCACAGGTCAATAAAACAACCAATTATCGAATATTCTTTTTACTCGATTTTCTTATAAAGTGGTAACAACATGGTCTATGGTAGAGTAACTATATCTAGAGGCCATGTACTTCTTAATAGATGTTGCCTTGAGGTGCAACCTTACTTACACAAGGTACAATGTGGATGCAATGATAAACAATGGGTATATAACTTGTATAAGCAAAGTGTTGTCCTTTTTACTAGACTGTCAGCTTGCTCAGACCATGGCCTCTTCTTCATTATTCTTGTTCACTGTTCTTCCCTAGCACTTAGCAAAGTGCCTGATCCCTGGTGCATTCAATAACATGTATTTAATTCAATTGAGAAGGAGAAAGGCTGCCTTCTGGGACCATGTATTTGGAGCCATAATTGTAGAATTACTAAAGTTCATCTTTCAAAATGGTTCTTGCCGGGGTTCTTGTTCCAGCATCAAGAAGGGTTCAGCAATCTGGAGAAGGGGCTGTGTGTAACTTAATAAAGAGTCCAGAGACGAAGCATAATTTTGAAAGGCATATGGGGGTCAGAGATGCTTAGCTAAAAGGAACTAAGATCTCCTCGTCTCAGGACCCCATGCTTTTTATTAACACAAATTGTCCTGAGGCAAGGTGGAGATATACACTTCAAAGGGTCAGGTTTCATTTACAGAATCCATTGTCAGATTGGGGGAATTAGCCTATGGCAGGTCAGGTGTTTGGCCAGTAGGAGGCAATAACATGTAGATTAAGATGTCCTGAGCAGTCTGGCAGCCACAATCACCCCTTTTCAGGTTTGGGGACATGCCCTTGCCACTCCAGATGATTCAGCCCTGCTGTCATGCTGGAATTGGCTCCTAGCAGTGCTTTAAAAGTTTAGGTGATGTATCTATCAGTCAGTATCCCAGCAGGAAACCGAAAACCACCCTCCAAAGTAAATACTTTACTCCAAAGTATTTTGGAGTAAAGTTAATAAAGGGACTATTTACGGAGGTATTACAAGACTAGAGGAGCTACCAAAGGATGTTGAGGCAGTAAGTTTGACAGACTTATCATTCAGAAGTCATTCCTGCCCTGCTGGTGTTACTCGTTAGTTGGATGTCAACCTATGAACCAAAAGGTCACAGTTCGATTCCTGGTCAGGGCACATGCCTAGGCTGCAGGCTCAGTCCCCAATAGGGGCATGCAGAAGGCAGCCGATCAATTATTCTCTCTCATCATTGATGTTTCTATCTCACTCTCCCTCCCTCTCTAAATCAAGAAATATATATATATATATATATATATATATATATATATATATATATATATATTCCTTTGAATGTTTGGTAGTATTCACTAGTGAAGCCATCTGGTGCTGGACTTTTATTTTGGGGGAGGTTTTGGATGATGGTTTCGTTAATATAAAAAACATTCAAACCTGTAAAGAATTTGTGTGAGTTTATTTGAGCAAAAGTGTCGACAATTGCCAGGAAGCAGAATCTCAGTGTATTGGGATAATGCTCCAGAGAATGGCCATTTTTTACCTTTTTTTATACATTACAATCAAAGAAGGAGACATCAGTGGGTTATATGAAATCCACTGGTGATAGATGAGGGGGAGGAGAGGAAGCAAAAGGGAAAACCTCTGAGATTGGATGAAAAATAAAATGATAGAAACACACTTCTTTTACTTAGGTGGGTACAGGATAGTTAACCGTCAACAATTAGCTCAATAACAATGAGAGGATTTGTGGTCTCCATTCTGGCAAAGCAGTGCCTGTGTTTTGAGGGGTCTGGAAAAGGGAAGTTACAAGTTACCCAGACATTTCAAAGGGTATGTTATCCTAGATCAGCGGTTCTCAACCTGTGGGTCTCGACCCCTTTGGGGGTCCAACGGCCCTTTCACAGGGGTCGCCTAAGGCCATCGGAAAGCACATATATAATTACATATTGTTTTTGTGATTAATCACTATGCTTTAATTATGTTCAATTTGTAACAATGAAAATACATCCTGCATATCATATTTAGATTACGATTCATACCACTAGCAAAATTACAGTTATGAAGTAGCAAAGAAAATAATTTTATGGTTGGGAGTAACCACAACATGAGGAACTGTATGAAAGGGTTGAGGCATTAGGAAGGTTGAGAACCACTGAACTAGATGCAAAAAGATAATAGGCTCAGATAACGTAAAGGTTGACCTTTGTCAGGGAAAATACCGGCCGAGTTTGTGACTACCCACCATAACTGCTTTTAGTTAAAGTTTAATTTCAGACCATCCTTTGTGGTTACTTTAGGTCTTTGAGTTTGCAAGACCGCCATGCAGGCCTTCCCTGAGTTTGTCAGGTTAGCATGTGGCCCATTTTTTTCATTCACAGTTTCAATTTTCTCACTGTTGATCGCTCTCTAGATTTTTCTAGTTCTTCATGATTCAGTCTAGGAAGCTTATATATTTCTTCTAGATTACTAGTATTGAATTTGGTGGCATATAGAGCTCCATAGTATTCTAGTATGCTCCTTTGTATATTTGTGATGTTTGTGGTAACTTCTCTTTCATTTCTAATTTTGCTTTTGTGGGTTTTTTGTTTTTGTTTTTGTTTCTTTTAGTCTTTTCTCTTTTGTTCTCTTGGTTTGTCAATTTTACTAATCTTTTCAAAAACTGAGCTCTTTGTTGTATTATTTTTTTTATATATTCTTTTTCATTCATTCAATTCTACTCTAATTTTTATTATTTCTTTTTTTCTGCTGACTTTGGGCTGTTTTATTCTTCTTTTTCTAGTTCTTTAAGATGTAATGTTGTTTAATTGAGATTTTTCTTGTTTCTTACTGATTTGGGTTGTTTTCCTGAGCAGGATGCAAGGATGATTTCTTTCCCGGGTTCTTGTCTAGATGGATCCAAAGAATGAAGCCACAGACAAAAGACAGTAGATGAAAAGGGTGGAAATTTATTGGAAGCAAATACAAACTCTCATGTAGGGAGGGAACCCCAAGGAGGTAACCTACAAAGCCCCTTTTTGGAAGGTGTATAAATGCTGTAATTCTTTGTCTCTTCACGCTCCCTTCTAATTGGGCCCCTTCCCCACTTTATGACCCTGTGCTCTTCTAATGAGTCACTCTTTTTGCAGAATGTCAGCTTCAAAGCCCAAACCCCACGTGGTGACCCCTCATTCTCTCCCCTTTCAGTGGTAGAATTCTCTGTTTCCCGTGAAAATCTGTTTTCCTCTTTCTGTCATTTGTCAACATTTCTCTATCCTCCATGAAAGTTTGTTCCCTTTTCCCCATACCCTGTGGCACCTTTTCTATTCTCTGTGAATGTATGTCTTTTGGCTGCTCTAAGCCCTCACCTATGCATTCCTCCCCCATGGACCCTCTTTATTCCTAAAACCCCCTAAACCTGCCTATTTTATCCCTAAAATTTCTTTCACTATGATAGGCCTATAAGGATATACATTTTCCTCTTATTACTGCTTTCTCTTCATTCCAGAAGTTTTGGTATGTTGTATGTCATTCTCACTTGTCTCTGTATATCTTTTGATCTCATCTTTTATTTCTTCTTCGATCCAGTCACTTTTTAGAAGTATGTTTCTTAATCTCCACATATTTGTGAATTTTAAAAAATTAAATCAGTATATCTCTAAAGTTATGCTGCACTAGAAAGTAAATTTCTCATTCCTCAGTTTCTCTAGATCAGGAATCAACAAATTTTCTCTTAAAGGCCAAGGTAATAAATACGTTTAGCTTCTCAGGCCAAAATTTTCCGGCACAACTACTCAATTCTACCATTGTATTGCTAAAGCAGCCATGATCCACTAAAACTTACAAAAGCAAGCTTGGAACCAGACTTGGCCATCGTGCTGTGGTTTGCCAACCTCTGCTGTAGATAAAATCCCACAGATTTGTTGTTGATCCTGAGGTACAGGTCCCCACAAATCACTAGCACTGCCAAAAGACACACATGCAATCAATATTTTAATACACTGCAGACTCAACAGAATTTGAGCAGAAACCAACTTGATTCTTTCTCAAAGCCCTCCAGTCTGCTCTGTGGACTAGGTTACCTTTGCTGTCACCTGGATGAAATCTTGGGTTGGTCCACAGGTCTTTAGTCTCTCTCAGATTTTTTTTTAAATTTTTCTGCATACCTGGAGATAGCAAACAGTCCACTACATTCTTTTAATCATATAACTCCACTCCCTGTGCAAATTCTCCCTTTGCTTCAGGGCCATTCTCCTCCCTGCAGCTTCTGGTCATTACAGCCTGTATCACCCCTCCAGTCCCCACCCTACTCCAGTTTCAGTGTAGTCTATGGTCTCTGTGTTAATTTGTTACTATATACTGCCATACAGCTTCATGTTTTATACCTTTTCTAATTATTGATAAGCTCTAAGCCATTGGGGGAGTTGGAGTGATGAAAGCCATGTTCCACAGTGCAGAATGTTTTAGGCCAGGGGTGGGGGACCTTTTTTCTGCCAAGGGCCATTTGGATATTTATAACATCATTCGTGGGCCATGCAAAATTATCAACTTAAAAATTAGCCTGCTATATTTGGTCAAACATTTAATATACTCACCCCTAATGCCGTGGCAGGGCCAGACCAAATGATTTTGAGGGTCTCATTTTGCCCACAGGCCAGACGTTCCCCACGCCTGTTTCAGACGATGCCAGAAGCCAGAAGTCTTCAACAACAGAACCACTCTCAAACACAGAAGGGAGAAAACCATCTAAGTAGAAAGAAGGGCAAAGTGTACATACTGCTGAAGAATCCATTATACTGGTTCCCCACCCTAACTACATTTTAGAATCACGTGAGTGTGTCTGTGTGTGCATGTCCACACATACACATATGTACTGTGGTCCTACTTAATTAAGATCAAGTCAATATGTTTTTAAAAACCCCAGGTCTATTCTACTAGGGCCCAGTGGTCAGCAAACTGCGGCTCGGCAAACCACGGCTCATGAGCCACATGCGGCTCTTTGGCCCCTTCAGTGTAGCTCTTCCACAAAATACCGACTTCTGTGCATGGGCCACGAAGTTTCAATCGCACTGTACATGCACGTCCGCACGTGGTATTTTATGGAAGAGCCACACTGAAGGGGTCAAAGAGCCGCATGTGGCTCAAGAGCCACAGTTTGCTGACCACGGTACGAGGCAGGCAGGGTTAAAAATGCTGGGTTAGATACTTGTTGTCAAACTGTATCACTCACACCCCCGGCCCCCTCCTCCTCTGTGGGGTTGTTGTTATATTGTAAATCAGAAGACGCCTTAATCAATAAGCCAAATTTATTTGGAGTCCTTTTCATTTCCCTAGCGCTAGTGGGCCCAGAGGAACTATTGCTTCTCAAATTCTGGAAGTCTTCCTTATTTATACGTTTTTCAGCTCTTTGTCTCCCAAATTTGGAATGAGACTTCCGGACCTTCTGAGAAAAAGTCCTGTTTGCTGGGACAGGGCCGTGAGACCAGATCTCAAGCCCTGGCCTGGCACCAGCACTGACAACTCTCTCTGGGGCATAGTTTACTGCCTCTCTGGAATGGGAGTAGTCTTATTTTTTCTATTATTTAAGCAAGCAAGCGTTTACAGAAGCCAGAATAGCAGGTTAAAATTTTAAACAGCAGTTTTTACCCAAGATGGAGGTTACTATGCTTCAGGGTCACCTATTGGAGCTGAGGAATCCACACATGACTTAGTAACCCAGGCGATTCCCATGCAGGCGGTGCAGGGGCTGCCCATCTTAATCGCCACTCAATCAGTGGTAATAATGGTCATGTTCCCCAGGGCAGGCATTTCACCTACAGGCAGGGAAGGGGGGAAGGCTGTGCAGGCGCTGAGGAGAAGAGGCTGCCGCAAGTGAACTGGAGTGGAAACAGCCCTGACTCAGCAGAGCTCATCAGGAACGTCAAGGGGCCGCTGACTGCTCATCAGCCCAGTCAACTAACGCAGTGTCCAATCCTGCAATGGGGCAGCACAGAATTCATAGAATTTCAAACATTTTCAGAAAAAGAAAAGTTCTGCCTTTTTTTTCTGAGCGTCTATGTTCCAAGTGGTTTCTAAGTGCTTTTAACTTGGAGAGCAATAACTCCCACTTTTTCTAATAGCGCGCAGCTAATTGCCAGGCATACCAGCACTGCAAGCACTTAATGCCTACATAAAACATGGGGCTATAATGAAGATAATTGAAAGTATGGCTTTCATCAATATTTAATTAGCATTTGGTGCTAACTCATTATTTCGGTACAATTAATTTGACATCTTACTTTAAGTCCTGAGCAGATTTCAGTCCAGAGGGCTGTGTTATTGACGAGGCATGTGTGCAACATCACACAGGCCCTTACCCAAAGGAAACAATATGAAATATGGGGAGATGATTGACAGTTTAATTGAATTCTGCATAGCAAAGCCTGATATATTAAAACCAAATAGACATGTTTAGTTAGCGAAGCAAACCCGGTACTAATGAAAAGCCTTGGCCTTGTTCAAGAGCCGAAGACAGGAGCCCACTGTTTCAGCACAAGTGTCAGGGTGTCAGTGGTTGCACTGGTTTGGGGGAACATTTCGCATCTTGGCAAATTGTTGGGCATCTGCGATGAAAAAGTTTAACAACTCACACACCCACACACCTGTACAATCTAAGAAGCTCTGTGTGTAAGCCTGCTAAAGGCAAGGGATTCCTCACAGAGGAGAATAAAGAACATACAGCCAGGATCCAGGCTTTTATGCCAGTTGTGAGAGCACCAAAAACAAAGCAAAAAAAAACAACAACTTTCCTACAAACTTCTAAGTTCCAGCTGGGCTAACAATCAAATTTAATAGAGACAACTGAACAGGAGAACATTTCCAAAGTTTGTGATCTGAGTATACATGCAGGGTGCCATAAGAATGGACACCCAAGGAGGCGCTGGGCAGTGAGGTTTACGTGCCATCCTGGAGCTAAGGGAGAGGGGAGGAGAGGGGACTTGGCACTTCAAAGGGCAGGGAACCAACTCACATGGAGATGGAAAAGCAAAGGTTTAGTAAATGGATGTCTGCAGGGCCATCTTTAACAATAGAGCACAGAGAGAACTGAACTAATGGCCTTGGCCGATGCCTTCCTGTCTACCACACACAAGTCTGCATTAAACTATAGTCGCTACGATGATATCACTCTTCCTGGATCAGGTCCTCTCTCTAAATTCTTGAAGGCTATTTATAGGTTTATGACTACCTGTTAGCCTTTGGGCAAGTCACGGGACACACCATGGCTCAGTTTATATACATGTGAAAACAGTAAACAAGTCCCATTGAACGAGGCTCTCAGACATCTGTGCTAGAGGGACAGTTTTGTGTCTGACATTTTGCTTTATTTTGTTTTGTTAATTTGTGATTGACTATGAGTGAACAGGCACTTAAAATACAATACAGCTGAAACCGGTTTGGCTCAGTAGATAGAGCGTCGGCCTGCGGACTGAAGGGTCCCGGGTTCAATTCCGGTCAAGGGCATGTGCCTGGGTTGCGGGCACTTCCCCAGTGGGGGATGTGCAGGAGGCAGCTGGTCGATGTTTCTCTCTCATCGATGTTTCTAGCTCTCTATCTCTCTCCCTTCCTCTCTGTAAAAAATCAATAAAATATATTAAAAAAATAAAATACAATACAAAATAAAGTACCATGTGCCTAACACTGTTCTGGGCACTGATGTGAGGAAGTAGCAAATAAAAACACAAACAAGTTTCCTGAGTCCATACACTTTATATTCTAGTGGCAAGAGGAAAAAAAGTAGCTAAGTAACTCCATAAAGGAAAAGATAATTTGGGGCAGTGATCACAAATGTGATGAAAATAAACCAGGTAATAAATAATAGATCAGAGAGTGATAGGGAATGATGAGCTACTTTTAACTCAGTGGTCCTGGGGGTCTTGACGCAAGCCGCATGGCCAGGGCGGTGCAATGACTTTGAAAGTCGAGGCTGAATGGCAAGAAGAGACGGGCATTGCTAAGGCTCAGGGAGGAGTGCTCCAGGCATCTCTGTCAACTGCCAGCCACTGGTGTAGATACTAAGGCTGCCAAGATTGATATGATACAGCACCTGCCTCTGAAAAGGTCATTTTCTATTTAATACTCATAATTAATTGGGACATGTTAATGCAAGGGAGTCCAGGTGTTTTATTGCTTTCTTGATGTGACTAGTTGTTTCTAAAAATTATTAACTTATAACACCTTTATTGAGCAGCTACAACATGCCAGATCCTCTTCTAAGCAATCTATATATATATAAAAGCCTAAGCAACTGTTAAGACCAAACAACAGGAACGACCAGTCGACTAGTCACTATGAGTCAAGCTGACTACCATGGGGCAGACGCTCAACACAGGAGGTGCTCCCTGGTGGTCAGTGTGCTCCAACAGCGGGAGCACTGCTCAGCCAGAAGCCAGGTTCATGGCTGGGGAGCACAGATATGGAGGCGGGAGCCTCTCCCACCTTCGCAGCAGCACTCCTGAGCAGGAGCAGCGGACACAGCAGGGCCGGAGTGAGTGGAAGTGGTGGGGCGCCTGGCCCCAGTTCGGGCTCCTCCCCAGCTACGTGTCGCTTAGCACACCGCTACATCCCTCGAACCCCATAAGCCTGCAGTTACAACCTCCTGAGAACGGTTGAAAGTGTGGACACTCAGAGTAACCAGGATGAGCCTAATATCACCACCGGGCTCCTGGAACTCTGCCTCGTGCATCGAGATCAAATCTCATCCCTTACCGATTATCCCGGAGCTACAGCGGAAGACAGAAATACAACAGTGGCCACAAGGTGGCTACTGACAATTGGGCTAAAAGTCAGAGATGGATCTGAAGGGCGGGGGCCTGGGCAACAGAGATCCCCTAATATCCCCAACTTTGTATTGTTCACCTTGGAGCATCTCTCATCTGGCTCTGGTGGAAAGCGTTCAACATGGCCCAAGGTGTCCATTGGGGACCTCCTGGCCAGCAAGGAGCGACTCTGGCAGCAGAAGGGACATTTGGAAATATTTCTTCAGGAAGCTGTGGGGAGGAGGACAGATTCCCCACATAACTTCCTGTCAGCTGACGGGGATGTGGAAACTCCCCAGGCACATGGGCACGGGCTCCCAATTTCCTTTCAATGTGCACGGATTCGTGCACCAGGCCACTAGTTTTCATATATTCATAGAAACCCTATAAGGCAGGTTTGATGATGACTACTATAAAATTGTTATTGTTGAACAGTTAATAAAAAAAGCACAGAGTAAGTAGTTTTTAAAAATCACAATAAGTGGGAGAGGCAGAAAGAAAGCCCCAACAGTGTGATGCCAGTCCCAGCACACTTGACCTGTTGTGTTATATGGAAACTACTCCTTACTGTATTAGTAAGTATATCCTTCCCATGTGCAGTTCAGAGGTCACTATGTTTAAAAATTGCTCTTTTTATTTTGGAGCCACATTTTTCTACACCAATATACTGTGTAACTATTTTTCAAAATGAAAAGTCATATGTTGCTCATTAAAATAATTTCTAATGTAAAAAATAGGATAGAAAAAATAAAATGGAAAGATATAAATACAGCCCCAGTTTTATTATTAGATTTATTATATGTAAAATTACTCTCTCAACTTGCTGTAATAGTTCCTATACTCTTATTTTAAATTGTTGTACTTACCTTGTTGTGAATCGGTAAACATCTGTGGACTACGGATTTCTCCCAGAAAGAACTAATAAACTTAATAGATTTTAAAAGAATTTGAATAAAAATAAAAATCACTCTATGAATATGAGATATTACTTCTAGAAAAGAAGGCTGCAAGTGAGAGGAGATTGTGGCCTTTTTTTTTCTTGTAACTTAAGTAAGATAAATGATCCCTAATTTTGAGTCAGTCACCTATCTGAGGGGCACATATTCAGGAATAACACAATTAGATTATGTTGAGTCTTGCTATAAACAGAAGGGGAATTAATTAAATGAACTAATTGGTATGTTAATTGAATGTACCTATATCAAAACCTTTGAAAAGTTGTGTGTGTGTTTTTATTTTGCTGAAGTTAAACTGACCTAAAACAAACTGCACATGTTTAAAGTGCACAATATAACTTGACATATTTCTATACGCATGAAACCATCACCACAATCAAGATAATGAACATACCCATCATCCCCAAAGTTTCCTTGTGCCCATTTTAATCACTCACTTGCTCCCTCCATTCCCTCTTGTCCATCCCATCCCCCAACCCCAGATAGCTATGGTTCTGCTTTCAGTACTATAGATTAGCATTTTCTAGCAATTTCTATAATTGGAATAAAAAACACATATCCTTTTTTAAATCTAGTTGGTTTCATTCAGCATAATTATGTTGTGATTTATGAAATATATGTATATCATGTTTAAACACAAGTCATTAGCCCCTGGGAGCTCTAACTCCCTGGCACGTCTTGTCGTGATACCATTGTAATTAGCTAGTTATTAATCATAGGAAAGGAGCAAAGGGGGGAAGGTCAGACATTATAGGCATGTAATTTGGGCAGCTTCACCAGAATGCTGTAACTTTGCACTCCCCAGGGAACTACCAGCCTATTCCCTGCAAAACACTGGAGGAAGGGATCCAACAAAGAAAAGATAGATGCATGCCCAGTAAAGTTCAGTGACATAGGGAACGTACTTGCCTGTCTATCTCATCTGGAAACAAAAATCATTAGCCAGAATGGGCGTGGCCATTGCAAGTGCCCAGAAAGTTGGGAATACATAATCTCCTAAACAAAGGTATTCTCTCTCTTGTGCTCAGCTCACTCTTTGCTTCTCTGCATTCTGCGGACACCACATGCAATGGACTGATGGGCTGCAGCGGGCAAACACAAGCTAAGCTAGCCTGATGCTGGACTGGACTGTGCAGACATGGAAAGAAAACTCTGAACACTGGCTCTGATTTTAGCCCTACTGAAGCTCCAACTGCACTTCTATAACTGGACTAAGGGAAATGGGACTTTGAAAACCCAGGGGTATAATTCCATGGAAATAAAGCTTTCTACTATATCTCATCATCCCACGCAAGTCTCAGAAAATTATTTTTCTTGGGATATCGCAAGAAATCCACCGCCACTAGCAACTAGGGGAGAAGAGGCCCTCTCCTATCTGTTAACAGTCTGACCCTTGATCAGGCCAACGGAAGTAATTAAGCAGAGCATCTTAGGTGCTTGCAATGTGGTGCTGACCAATCAAGTCCTCGTTTACTGAAGAGGTGAGTGATGGGGGGTATGCTGTCTAGGAAGAACCACCATTCACCAAGGGCAGTCATTCTCTTTACAGAGCAGAGTAAGAAGCTCATATTGTATAGTGGATTTCCTCATCCGTGGGATGAATTGAATAATCTGTGGGATGAATTGAATAATAATCTGTGTGGATTTCCTCATATTGTATAGTGGATTTCCTCATCTGTGGGATCAAGGCAATAAAATGATGATCAAATATATAATTGATAGGAAATAGCTTTAAACAATCAAATTTATTGTGTTTTTTTCTATTAGGGTTCTTAGAAGAGAAGTTTTATGTTGTAGATTTTCAAAAATTACTTGGAAGCTTATTAAAAACACAACATATTGGTACCCACATCTAGAGTTTCTGACTCTGGATGCCTGGAGTGTGACCCAAGACTCTGCATTGTTTAAAATGTCTGTGACTCCAAAGCAAATGGTCTATGAGCCACACTTTGAGAAATGCTGCAACAGCATAGAATGTATGGAAGGAGAGGGCAACTGGTTGTAACTAAAAGATAGGTCTGAGTAAGGAGGCGAAGATTGTGTAGGAAACTAAGAGGAACTTGCATTTATCTGGTAGGCAAAGGCAACTGCCAAAGGCTTTAAAATAGGGAGTGGTGTGCTTAGCACCGTATTGTAGAAAAATGCCTCTGACTGCAGAATTGAGGACAGATTATGGGGGTGGGAAGGTGAGGGGGCCACTGTAGTAAACGGGAAGAATGAGATCTGGAAAAGCTGGGGCATTGATGTTAAAAGAGAGAAAAGAAAACAAATGCTAATCAACAGATTTTAAAATACTAAAGCAGAACACAAAAGGTGTCTGTACATAGTATGCTCTTATGTTCTTTATAACTGTGTGAGCATATATGTATGAACATATGTTACATATAGAAGAAAGGAAAGGAAAGGAACCCAAAGGCCAAAGGTGAGAGTAGTTATCTCTGAATGGTAGAATATAACAGTGATTTTAAGGATTTCTTGAATATATATTTTTTTCTTCCAAAAGTCTCTGTAATAAATATGTATCACTTTTATAACATAGTAAAAAGAAATACAGTGGGGCCTTGACTTACGAGTGTCCCGACTAACGAGTTTTTTGAGATACGAGCCGTCTCTCAGCAGATTTTTTGCTTTGAGTTGCGAGCTAAAATTCGGGTTACGAGCCAGCTTCAGATACCCCACCGCTAGTTGGCGCAGCGAACGTCACAGTGAATGCCACAACATCAGCCCAGCATCACGTGTCTCACTCGTTCACTTTTTGATTTGACATACGAGTAATTTGAGTTACAAGCTCCGTCACGGAATGAATTAAACTCGTAAGTCAAGGCCCCACTGTAGAAAGAAAGAGGAAAAATCTCATTATAAGAATTTCACCAGGATGACTGGGAACATTCAAAGAGGAAAATCTATAAAAGGACAAGCCTATTCTTCTTGAGAACTTAGGAGCAAATTCTGGTGAGTCCTTTGGCAAAATTAGTTAAGTATGATGTGGCTACTGAGGCACTTTTTCAGCTCCATTTTCACTTCATGTGCCTTAAAATACAATGAACTAAAAGTTACTACAGGTTGATTGATGGCTGGAATCCTGCTTGCTTGCAAAATGGGTAGTACTTGAACTATATATTTATTGCACATTCAAGGGTTGAAATGCTTTTCTGTTTCTTTAATGATTTTAAACTTTAAGGTAGAGTTGGATATTCACAAGGGAGGAAAAAAATCCATAGTTTTCAGAATTGAGGGGGAAATGTGTAAGGCTTAGTAAAAATCATGCCAAGTATCATGGTGTGGTAATATATCTAAGAAAAATCCAATTACCAAATAGTTCTCCTTAGATTAGCCTGAGCTATGTTAATTTTGCTTAAATGAAACTTGATTGTTGATAGATGGGAAGTGAAAAAGAGTAACATAAACTTTGGGGTAACATAGCACAGAGCATTCAGGATTGCCAATTTTCTAGTCTTTAATGAACTTCTGTTGTGGCCCCACCCCATAACAAAGAAACAGAATTTCCGGAGGATGAGGCCCAGAAATCAGGATTTTAAAAAGATTCCCAGGTGATTCTAACGTGCAGCCAAGGTTGAGAACCACTGCCCTAGAGGAAGAGGGTGAGCCAAGCACAGAAGTCATGTCCCAGGAGGTAAGAGTATTTAGAATTTGCTCTAAAGTCCGTGTCTTTGCTTTTCATTTCTCTGGCTCTCTCTGGGTTTCCCCTATAGTCCGGGACAATGTCTCATCACTAATGCACCCCTGTTGTCTGACACAGTGGCTGAGCCTGGAAGGCAACATGAAGATATTAATCCCAGTAAATGTACTAGCAAAAGCAACTGCTCCTTCAGCCACTGTGAGAAGTAGGATGAGGGCTTGAGAAGGAGGCAAAGGGAGATCTGCAAAAGTCACCAGTCACAGAAGAAAACATTGTCCCAGGAGATTTTCCAGGGAAGAACATGGAAATCAGAAGGCCTGGGTTCAAATGTCAATGCTGGTCCTGTCTACATGGCCGGCACTGGACAATCCTTGTGTTTTGAAGCCTCAGTTTCCTTAGTTTCCTTGGAGATGTGGGTGCAGTGGGAGTGCTGTGAGAAAGTGGCCACAAATATCAGGCTTGGCCGTCTTGCCCCGTTTCATTCAGAACAGCTCTGTTTTTATCTGGTTGGGAGGTTTTCCATAACATTTCATTTGAACAAAGCTTTCTTACTCTAAATTTGGTTAAAATCCACTAGATAGATCATTTCTGAGATTTCCTTTACCTCTGACATTCCAGGACTCAATCATTTCTAGATTTAGAGGCTCTGAAATTAATATTTCAGGTTCTTGAATTTTAAAATTCATTTCTTATTTGGCCTAGAAGTCAATCATTTTCTGGAAGGGCCATCTAAAATATTATAGAAAGGTTCTCACACTGCACATGCATGTAGGCATAAATAGATTACTGGCTTTTCATTATTTCCAAGGAAAATCAATAATTCTCTTTTCTGGTTAGATGTGTATTACAGCAAATAGGATTTATGAGGTGTAAGAGTGGTCCACAAAGACTTATCTCTTTCAGTAAAAATTTCCAGTGAAAATCAAAATGTGGAAAATATTTTTGCTTCCCCCCCAACTTCCCAGCCAGCCGAGGAGGAAGAACCACTTTTCTGATAGTGCCAACTTTACTCATTTAAAGATAACAAATGAGAGAAACGCTATCCTAATAGGAATCAGAGGACTGAAGGATTAATTATTTTCCCTGGGCTGACACTCCCCACCCTGTCAGAGGGCTGGCTTTTCCTCCGGGGAGCTCTCCTCCATCGCTGATAATGCCGAAGCTGCAGTTGTCACTAAATTTTCAAATTCCCAGGGCCTAAGATTCTGTGAAATTCAGATTCCTGAGTGCATGGGGTTGGGGGGGGGGGGCGGGGAGGGGAAGGGCGGTGCACTGGACTAGGATCTAGGAACACTGAGTCCTGGTCTTGGTTTCACCGGGACTTGCTGAGCCTCGGATTTCTCACCTTGGAGATGAGAATAACAATCCATGTTCTACGTATCCAAGGGGCCTGCATGAGGCAAGATTCATGAAGGTTCTTCGTTGAATGTTGGAAGGTTGTCTTCATCTGCTCATAACCTGGTGGCTTCTCACAGTCTGCCGTTCTGGAGGCTGGAAAGTCCAAGGTCAAGGTCTCAGTAGGATGCAGGGCTCAGTAAGGGCTCTTCTCCTGACTGTAGAAGGTCATCTCCTTGTATCCTCTCACAAGCCAGAAAGAGGGAGGGAGAGGGGGAGGCAGGAGGGAGAGCGAGAGAGAGCACGCGCACTCTGGTCTCTTTTTCTGTTTATAAGGGCGCTAATCCCATCCCAGGGACTCCACCCTTAGGACCTCACCTAAATCTAATTACCTCCCAAAGGTCCCACCTCCTCATACCATTTCAGCAGTGGTTAGGGCTTCAGCATATGACTGGGGGAGGCACAAACATTCAGTCCATAACAAAGGTGAAGCACTATAGATGTTAATAAACTACATGTTGAAGAATGTGCAAGTATCCAATTAACATTTATTCCAACCTTTTTCCAGGATGTCTTCCTATATTGTTTGGCCTAAGAAGTAAAAATGACATTTCTCACATGACCTTGCGGCTGGTGGTCTGGGTGTGATTTGGATTTGGCCAATCACATGTGTTTATGGGAGACCTAAGTAAGGAATCGGTGTAGTGAAGAGCTGGGTTTTGCTGGTGCTTCTCTGAGGAAAGGGCTTGGTGTTGGAGGGGGCAGCTGTGCAGGCTGTCTCCAGGCGGGAAGGCAGTTCCATGACTGCGGCTGAAGCAGCAGCTCACCTGTCAGCCCAGGTCTGTGGTGCGGTGTTGTGAGTCTCCCCTGGAAGCTCTGCCTACAGTGAGTTCCTTTAGTCCTCCCAATGATGCTGTAAACCACTTAACAAGTGGCTATAAATCCTGCCTTAAACGCACTAAAGTCAAGAGGCATTTCTGGACCCAGCTGGCATGGCTCAGTGACTGAGCAAAGATCTATGAACTAGGAGTTCACGGTTTGGTTGCAGGTAGGGGCACATGTCTGGGCTCGATCCCCAATGGGAGGGGTGCAGGAGGCAGCTGATCAATGATTCTCTCATCATTGATGTTTCTATCTCTCTCTCCCTCTTCCTTCCTCCCTGAAATCAATAAATATTATATATATATATATATATATATATATATATATATATATATATTTTTTTTTTTTAAGGAGCATTTCTGTGTGTGTTTTTTAAGTCAGGCGCTAAGGAGAGATAGGCCCTCAGAGAGAAGTAGAAACAGGTCTTAAGACTGATGTTTAGATATTAAAAAATTTTGTGTGGCTCAAACATAGTAGGTCTCAGGACAGACTAGCAGAAGTGGTAAATTGAGGAAGTGATCTGAGAGCAAATGTTAAAGTTTCCTGTATGCCACACTAAGGACATTGTGCCCCAATTTTGTAGCTAATGGGGAGCAGTATATTCACATGTGTGTGTCTGAATGATCAGCCAGGATAGGCGAGGATAATAGTGCCAAAATCGCAGTGGTTTACAACGGGGCAGGTTTGTTTCCCCACCGTTCTTTCTACATGTCTGATACAATCAGGCCCCAGCTCAGCTCCACCTGGCTTCACTCTGGGACCCACCAAGAGAGCACCCTCCACCTGGAACCTTGAAGGTCTCATGGGAAAAGGAAAGAGAAGTTAGAAAACCATGTGTGATTTACAACAAGATGGATAAAGCTAGAGGACAAGATGCCAAGTAAAATACACCAGACAGAGAAGACAAATACTGTATGATCTCACTTATATTTGGAATCTAATAAAAAACCCAGAGAAACAGAGTAAAAATGTTGTTGTCAGGAACTGGGGCAGGGGTCAGGGTGGGGATGTTGGTTAAAGGCAAAAACTTTCAGCAATAAGATGCCTAAGTTCTTGGGATCCAATTGTATTTTAAACTTGAAAGTTGCTAAGAAAGTAAATCTCAGATGTTCTCATCACACACACATAAGCAATGGTAACTAGAAAGAAAAACTCACTCAGGCCATCACAGCCCCTGCTTGGACATGTCGCCAGATATTGCCGTTTCATTAACCAAAGCAACTCACACAGCCAAGCCTGACACCAGAGCAGGAGAGAATCCCACCCACACTCAGGAATAGGCAGAAACAGTTTGAACTGTCCTCGCCGGCTTGGTTCAGTGTTTGATCATCGGCCCCGGACCAAAGGGTCCCAGGTGCCATTCTGGTGAAGGGCACGCACTTCAGTTTCAGGCTGGATTCCCAGCCCCGATCCAGGCACATGGGAGAGGCAACCAATCGATGTGTCTCTCTCACATCGATGTTTCTCTATCTCTATCCCTCCCTTCCACTCTCTCTAAAAATCAATGGAAAAGATATCCTTGGGTAAGCCTTAACAAAAAGAAAACAATAAAAGAAAGAAAGAAATAGTTCTGAACAATAATACAATTGTCCACACCCAGGAGGCTTGCAGAGACTAGATTGGAGAGGAATCATAGTAGCAATGAACTCTGACTCCATCCTTGCACAGTGCTGAGCACTTGTTATACACCATCTACGGAAGATGTGCTAGGGTTCCAGGGACCCAAGGGCCCGCGACCCACTGCGGTTCTTGGCTGCATGCAGGAGAGAATTCAAACAGTGGCCAGCATAGAGTTTAAAGGGACAGTGAGTTCAGTGAGATGGCGAGTGGGCTACTCCACAGACAGACCAGCCCTCTTCAGTGGGATTTGCGTACTTCATTGACGTTCATTTAATTGGGAGGTGGGGTACTCAATGTGGGGGAGCACTATTCGGGGTCTCCCCAGGAAAGGGGTGGAGATTCTCAGAGGAGCTCCGTCATCCATTAGGGATCCTTAGATGGACTTTCCACTTCTGATCCCAGGGGTGCGAGCATGTCGCATAGCACGCTAATGAGGTACAATGAGCAGATAACAGGCTAGGGGTGGCTGCGAGCTGAAATGTATCACCATGTTGGATCGAGCTGGTCTCTACTGGTTTTAAGCCATAAATCTGGTGGGGGAGTAGCCCTACTATCTTCCTGACAGTTCTTGTAGCTTTTATCAATTGCAGCGGTTTTGCCACCTACCCTCCCTCATATCCATTCTGCTGTACTGGCCACAGGACAGAGAGGCCAAGACCAACGAGGCCTTTGGCTTCTGGGGGGTTTTAGGCTAAAACGCATGACGTGCCATACTCGGTTATAAACCCTATTCCATGTATCCTCTCCTTTAATCGTCATACTAATATTATTCCCAGTTCACAGATTAGCAAACTGAGGCGATGTAGAGAAGAAAAAGAATTTGACCAAGTCCAGACAGAGTGTAGCCAGCAGATCTGCACCTGGGCCGTGTGACATGCGATCCCTGGCCTCCCTCAGCCCTATGGAAGCTAGTGGAGACCTGTGGGGGGAGAAGAGGGAGGAGCTTCAGAGACAGACAGCAAGGAAGATGCCTGGCCTTGCTTATAGAGTGGAAATGAGTGGTGAGAGAGAAGAGTTAGGGCACGTGGCAAATGAGTGAGCGGCTTTAACTCACCTTTCACTAACACAGTGAGTCAGAAGCAGCCCATGTGTGAGGGAAGGTAGGTTTTGGACATTTAGGTTTGTTATTCCTGTAAGACATCCAGATAAATGTTGGAAAATATAGTTTGGGATCCAGGAAAAAGATGAGGAATAGAAATATAGGGAAACATGATTGTCTAGGTTTTTCACTGCAGTCATGATGTGGGAGAGATTACATCCCAGGTATAGATTAGCTTACAATGGTTAAATGGCCAATTCTAAACTGCTGCAGCCAGAGGAAAGTGTGCAATTATATAAATCAGAGTAACTGGATGGATTGCTCCTGTAGACTGAGGGAGATGTTTCAGGTGACGCTCAGTCTGGAAGTGACTCACTTCTTGTCAAAAGTCATTCAGTAGCTGGCAACTGGTTTAGACATTTTGTAGAATATGTATCAAGGAAAGTAAACCTCTGGTGCTTCATACTTGCACGGATCTTTAATGTAGCTAAGAGAAACCAAAGTTGGGAGTTATATGGAGCTGACATAGACTCTGCACTTAGTCTCAGGATTAGACAGAATAATCAGGGTTATTTTTCTCATAAAACAAAGCCCTAGCGTAGACAATTAAGGGGGTTGGTTCAGGGATCAATGAATGGTCTTTTCTTCCTCATTTATAATTAGAAGAGCACAAACTTTTGCACAGCATGCCCCTAGCAGACTTACAGTTCTTTCTCACGGGCAGAAGTGGGCCACTTGCTTACCCCTCATCTAGTGCAAACAAAATTGGAAAATAGAATATGTGGGGGTAAAGCAAGTGACAAGAAGAAGAGAGTTGGGAATATTGGAGGTGGGTCATTTGGAATTACCTGTCATAGAAAACTTTGCATTACAGTCAAATTAACCAAAACACCTACAGTTTTGGTACCACTTCCAATGTGTAGGGTTTTTTCTCACACCAAGTAATTCCTGTTTGATACCAGCTTAATTATGACACTGTTTATCCAGAGATAGCATAGATTTCCACAGAATAAGGGCTCTGTCCCTCAAGACTGGCGCCCCCCACCCTCTTGCCGCCAATCACAAGTCCAGGTTATCACCTGTGTATATGACCAACTAGCTACGGATTGGAGGTTACAAAGGTCCCCTCCTTGTAGGCAATTATTTGATTTGATTAATTCACTAGATCAGTTCACAGGCCTCAGAATACCACTGTACTTATTACATCCTCGGTTTATTATTGAAGGATACAACTGAAGAACCGCCAGATGGAAGAGAGGCAGAGGGAGGTATGTGGGAAAGGGCTCAGAGCTCTCATGCCCTCTCAGGCCTGCCACTCTCCCAAATCCACATGTTCGCCAACCTGGAAGTTTAAAGCTAAAGCCATCCTTTTGTGTCTGTAGTCTTTATTACACAGGCATAATCGATTAAATGATTAGGTGATTGATCTAACCACCAGCCCCTAACCCAGCAGTTCTCAATCTGTGGTCGCCAAGTGGGTCGCGACCCCTTTGGGGGTTGAACGGCCCTTTCACAGGGGTCGCCTAAGACCATCGGAAAACACATATATAATTACATATTGTTTTGTGATTAATCACTATGCTTTAATTATGTTCTATTTGTAACAATGAAAATACATCCTGCATATCAGATATTTACATTACGATTCATAACAGTAGCAAAATTACAGTTATGAAGTAGCAACAAAAATATGGTTGGGGGTCACCACAACATGAGGAACTGTATTAAAGGGTCGCGGCATTAGGAAGGTTGAGAACCATGGGCCTCACCCTTCCTGGGAATGCAGGAGACTGAAAATTCCAACCTTCTAATCACAGGACTGATTTCTCTGGCAACCAGCCCCCACCCTTAGTAGCTTTCCAAACGTCACCTCATTAACATAAACCCGAGCGTAGCTAAAAAGAGTTCCTTAGGAATATTAAAACACCTTTATCCCTCTTATCACTCGGAAATTCCAAAGATGTTAGTAGCTCTATGCCAGTAATGTGAAGGAAGACCAAACATATATTTATTTAAAAATCACAATATTGCCCAGTGTGACTCAGTGGGTTGAGCTTCGTCCTGTGCTCTGAAAGGTTGCTGGTCCAATTCCCTGGCCAGGACAAATGCCCAGCTGGGGGTATGCAGGATTGAGCCCACTGATCTCTCTCTCTCATATCAATGTTTCTCTTTCTCTCCCTCTCCCTTACCCTCTCTCTAAAATCAATAAAAACATTGTTTGATATTGTGATTTTTTAAAAATCAGTTATCACACACCTAACATCTTCCCCAGAGAGAGCAGAAACCAGAGAGTCAAATGCACACCATCCATTTCCTGCAGGTGTGTGTCTCCCCTCCATCTAGATTAGGGGACCGAGAGAATCAGCTTCATAAACAGAGGTTCTTAACACAGAAGCCTTCCCCCTTGCCCACCCTCCCGCCCCCCACTCCCAACCCCTACTCTGAGCTACTGAGCCCAGTGACTAAAAAGGCAGGCTCCAGAGTCAGGGGGGCACAGATTGAATTCTAGCTCTGCCCTTTCCAGCTGTCGATCTTGGGCAAGTTAACGTTTAAAACCCTCATGTTACTCATTTGAAAACGGAAATAACAGTATTACTTCTCTCCTGTTATCACTATGAGGAGTAAATGAAAAACACTAAATACAATGGCTGCACTCAGTAAATGCTAACTGTTATTAACATTAATAGTAGCAGCAAAACTTTTCAAATGTAAAGATACTCCAACTCTATCTCAACTTTGTCCCCAAAGTCAAAGTTAGCAATGAACAGTATGCTGAGTAGTGATCTCCTTTCATTTGCATCTAACACTGACCCCATGGTTTGCTGGAATCCATCCTTGGTTCTCTGTTACTGTTGGTGTCTGAATGACAAACTCTCCCCTACGTTTTTACGAGACTTGTAAAAAAAAAAAAAAAAACTATGCCATCCCAGACTTTGGTGATCAGTCCTGATAATATATCTAGTAACTTCATTAATGGCCTGTGGTAGTTTCTTGCCAAATTCAATTTGCAAAGACAAGAGCTGTACAGCCATTTCTTTTCATCTTGTTTGTAATATTGCCCATTAAATAGAAGATGTACCATGCCAGAGCTTGCTCGTTTCAAAGCAAATTATAGGAGGTGACTAAATTGTGCATGAAGAGAAAGAGTCCCATGTTTCACCAGCAGAGCCCCAGAATCAGACATCTGCTTTCTGACAAGCTGACAGATCCAAAGAATTGAAACTTGATGAATCTTAATGCTGTCTGTCATCTACACAATGTTCTTCAATTATTTCTTTGTGGAGGAAAAAAAATGACTAGTGATAATTCCTACTAGAGGATCATTTGCATATTCAAGCTCAAGTGCTTTATAGAGAAGAGAATGTCAATTTGTTGAGCGGACAAACTCCTTCCCTCCAGATTAAAATGCTGCTTTCCACACACTGCTCCGTTAGGCTTGCCATTGAAACCCAGGGAGAGATGAAATATAATTCACGAGGTGGGTCCAAATCTATTTTCTCATTTCCCAAAAAAATAAAAGAGTGTCCTTTCGTCATCTGTTAGACTAGACTTTTCAAAGACATGCTCCGCAGCTGCCATTGTTCATAAACGAAAACTGATCTGATACAATTGGCCTAATCACCACTTCATCTGAGAACATGAGTGGGCGATTACACCTAGTGTCACCCACACAAGCAGCTCTGACACCGGGGTCCTTTGGAAAATGCTGCTCCTGAAATAAATGCAGGCAGGTGCCTGGAGACTTCAGCCTCAGGGGCCCAGGGAAGCTGAGCCAGGGCCTCTAGTGGGCCATTCACAGGCCAACGGGCTGTTCTGCTGTCCAGGTGAATGGGTGTCAGGACATCTGTCCTTAGACCATGGGCAGCTGCTGGCCCAGGTTGCCACCTTCCAAAGAGGTGGAGTTGGAAGGAATCCACCGCTGTCAGGCTCTGGCTCCCGCAGTCTGACTGGTTGACAGTGTGATACCAGGGACATATCAGAGGACTGGCTGCTGCTAGGAGACTGCACATGTGCTTTCCTAATTGCAAGGGGAAACCAACATTATCATGCCAGGTTCGAAGAAGCAGCATCACCCTCTCTACTGTGAGCCCCCATCCTCTGACAGCATGAAGCCAAGCCGGGACTGGGCTGCCTCCGAAGTCCACTCAGGAGCAGGGAGTGGGACCTGAAGGACAAAGAGGAGAGGGTGTTTCTCGTGAATCAGGCCCACACGTTTGAAACACCACGATGTTTGTAGCAGTTTCCTAGAGTGGCCTTAACAAAGTATGCAACCTGGGTAACTTAAAACAACAGAAACTCATCGTCTTACATTTCTGGAGACTAGAAATCTGGAATCAAGGTGTTCTCAGGGCCATGTTCCCTCTGAAGCTGCCTTCTTCTGGTTCTGCTGATTCCTGGTATCTCTTGGCTTCTGACAGTGAAACTCCATCCTCTGCCCCACCAGGGGGCCTTCTTCACTGTCTCTCATGGCCTTCTTATGAGGACACCAGGCATTGGATGTAGGACCTACCCTCATTCAGTATGGCCTCTTCTTACCTTGTCTACCACTGCAAGGACCTATTTCCTAACAGGAAACTTCACCATACCGTGTCATTCACCTCAGCACATCTTTTTGGGAGATACAATTCAATGCACAACATTGGCGCATAAAAAAGGAATAGGAAGCGTGTAAGAGAATATAGAGGAGAGGCTATTTCTGAGAGAAAAAATATCATGAGTCAGGCCATGGGACTTGAAACACCCTGATGCTTGTGCAGAAAAACAAACAATGCAGTTCTCTGGATTCCCCTCCCTGCCTTCACTCCCAGCAGACCCCTGCCTCCCTCTGCTGTACGATCTATATGTGTAAGATGACTTGTTCATTGCATATACAGAAAGGTCACTAATATAACCACAATACCTGCCCTGAACATTTGCAGGGTTCAGGTAAGAATACAAATAGAGCCCATCCAGCATTTGTCTAATTATTTCAAAGTTATATTTCATGGTACAAACTGTTAACTAAAATATATTCGGTTCTCCTATTTTGACAAATATACCTTCACTACTACAACATTTAAAGAGAAATTGGAAAGCTTTGGTTTTGATTTGACTGAAAGTCAGCAAAATATCAAAGATAATCTGCCTGGGTGTTCTGTGGGTTGGGGATGTTAGAATAAGTACCGAAATAAAGATATACATAGTCCATAAATTATCATGTATTTATTCTATAGAATTTATTTTTCTTGCCTTAATTTCAGAAAATGTACTAATTATGTTGTTACCAAGCTTTTCACATAATTTGTGTTTTATTGACAGAATTGCTAAATCAGACCAAATTCCTTGAGTGAGTATTGTTCTTAAGTAGTTTTAATGAATTTTAATCTTAAGAAACTTCACTTAGCTGAGGCAAGAGCAACTGGTATTTTCAACAAAATGCTTAAATCAATGCCTAGATTCAGATATGATCCATGAATTTTATAGACCATGTTCAAACATAATTCATTTACATATGAAAATGTATAATTATTACAGAAAAAGTTATACTATATTTAATGTCATCATAAAAATTGCTATACCATATCAGTTTTGGCCATTATTTAAAGCAATATTTAGAGCTATTCCACATTTCTTAAGTTTTTCTTATTTTAAATATTTTAGTATTGAGATGTTTACAAAGAAAACTGAAAATAGCAGTATGTTCTCAGAGTTGTTCAAATATCTCTTTGAACAGGACTATATCATAATCTATAATAGCCAGAAGACAGCCTTCTTAAGAATTGGTTTAAAAATTATTTAAACATATTATTTTCTTCTCCTTAATGTCTTTTCTGTTTCTGACTCTTAATTATTATTTTGATATTGTGTTGACATGTCACTTTGCTTAGTAACTCACATATAGTTTATTTTCTTTTGATTATAACAATACATTTTATGATTTAAATTTATGAACCTTGGGCCCTAGCCAATTTGGCTCAGTGGATAGTCCATCGGCCTGCAGACTGAAGGGCAGCGGGTTCGATTCTGATCAAGGGCACATGCCAGGGTTGTGGGCTTGATCCCTAATAGGGAGCATGCAGAAGGAAGCCAATCAATGACTTTCATCATCGATGTTTCTGTCTCTCTCTTCCTCTCCCTTCCTCTCTGAAATCAATAAATATGTTAATAATAAAAATAAATTTATGGACCTTGGTCTTAGAGAGGATTTTATGAATTTGACCCCAAAGACAAGGATAGTAAAAACAAAAATAAATGAATGGGACTATATCAAACTAAAAAACTTCAGCACAGCCCTAACCGGTTTGGCTCGGTGGATAGAGCGTCGGCCTGTGGACTAAAGGGTCCTAGGTTCAATTCCGGTCAAGGGCATGTACTTTGGTTGCAGGCACATCCCCAGTAGGAGATGTGCAGGAGGCAGCTGATCGATGTTTCCCTCCCATCGATGTTTCTAACTCTCTTTCCCTTCCCTTCCTCTCTGTAAAAAATCAATAAAATATATTTTAAAAATAAATAAAATAAAAATCTTCAACACAGCAAAACCAACTTCCAACAAACCAAAAAAGCAACAATCAAATGGGAGAAGATATTTGCAAACAACAGCTCCAACAAGGGGTTACTATACAAAATATATAAAGAACTCAACACCAAACAAACATTCAAATTAAAAATTGGTCAGAAGACCTGAACAAACACTTTTCCCAAGAAAACATACAAATGACCAACAGATATATGAAAAGATACTCAACTTCACTAGCTATTATGGAAATAAAAATCAAAACTACAATGAGATACCACCTCACATCTGTTACAATGGCTATTATCAACAAGTGTTGGAGAGGTTGTGGAGAAAAAAAAACTCTCATTCACTACTGGTGTATATGTAAACTGGTACAGCCACTATGGGAAATGGTATGGAGGGGCCTCAAAAAATTAAGAATAGAGGCCCTGGCTGGTGTTTCTCAGGTTGGAGCAACAGCCCATGCACTGGAGGGTTGCATGTTGGATTCCCGTCAAAGGCACATAACCTGAGTTGGGGGTTTGCTCTTAGCCCCTGGTCCAGGCCCGTGCAGGAGGCAACCAGTTAACCAGTTGATGTGTCTCTCTCACCTCCCTCCCTCTCTCTCTCCCTCCTTTCTACTCTCTCTAAAAGCAATGGAAAAAAATATCTTCAGGTGAGGATAACAACAGAAAAAAAGAATAATAGAGCTACCATATGAGCCAGCAATCCCTCTTTTGGACATCTACCTGAAAATTTTGAAAACATTTATTTGCAAAGATATATGCATCCTATGTTCACTGCAGCATTATTCATAGTGGCCAAGACATGGAAACAACCCAAGTGGCCCTTTATAGATGACTGGGTAAAGAAGATATGGCATATATATATATATATATATATATATATATATATATTAGCAACAAGTTGTTCTGCCGTTAGGTCTATTTGCATATTAGGCTTTAATAAAACCCTAATATGCAAATCAACCTAATGGCAGAACAACCAGCAGAAAGACTGGTCACTATGATGTGCACTGATCACCAGGGGGCAGATGCTCAACGCAGGAGCTGCCCCCAGCCCACAGGCCCCAGGCCAGCCAAGGTGCGTGCCAGCAGGGGGCTCCCCAATCACCCCGCGGGTCACCCCTCAGAGGGAGGCAACACGTGGTGGGGGGCGGGACCAGCGATTGGGTGGCGCCCGGCTGGCCAAGGTTGGTGCCAGTGGGAGCCCCCCCGATCACCCCGCTGGTCCCTCACAGATCAGCCCTGATCGCTGGCCAGGCCTAGGGACCCTACCTATGCACACATTTCATGCACTGAGTCTCTAGTATACATATATATATATACATATACATATACATATACATATACATATACATATACATATAAAATAAACAAATGGAACTACATCAAACTAGGTTTTGCACAGCAAAGAAAACCATTAACAAAATGCAAAGACAACCCACTGAATAGGAGAACATATTCCCCAATACATTTGAAAAGGGCTTAATATCTAAAATTTATAAAGAATTTACATATTACACACACACACAAAAAAAAAAAAAGAAAAGAAAAAAATACACAATCCAATTTAAAAAATGTTCAAAGAACCTGAATAGACACTTCTCCAATAGTGCTATCCCGGCAGTGATATCCCAAAAGAATATATATACAAACTTTGAATAATTATTAATCCCAGTGGGCTAGATCTGAAAAAAAGAAACATATATATAATGGACTACTCCGCCATAAGAGAAGATGAAACACTGCCATTTGCAACGTGAGTGGACCTTGAGTATATCATGTCAAGAGAAATGTCAGACAGCGAAAAATTAAGAATGATATGATTTCACTCACGTGGGATATAAAACTAAAAGCAACAAATGAACCAACAAGACAAACAAACAGAAACCCAAAAGACACAGACAACAGTATAGTGCTTACCAGGGGGAAATGGAGGTGGGGAGTAGTGAAGGGTAGAGGGGTTGAGTGCATTTTGATGGAAAGAGATTTGACTTTGGGTGGTGGGCACACAATGTAATATACAGATGATGTATTATATAATTGTACACTTAAACCTATATAATTTTATTAACCAATGTCACCCTAATGAATTTAATAATAAATAAATACATGTATATGTCTATGTATGTGTGTGTAGACAAAACACTTGGAATTTTTTTATATTACAAAGTGTTCTTCTGTGATGGATTCAGTGCTAATTCTTGTGACCCTTCTAAACCACAAATTGGAACACCAAGAGAAACCAAAAAATGAATGCTGGACATGACAAGGAAAAGATACTTCATTCAGCAAAAATCTAGTGCATTCATGCCATGGCAGCAGAGAGGAAAGATTGGACAAAATAATTTATTTGCCTTTTCTCTTAACTAAGTGCTCCTCAAATTCAAATCTTTCTCAAGCTCCAAAGTAGTGTCTGGTTCCAAAGTTGGCAGTTATTCAATTCCAAAATTGTCACAACCAACTATGCTTTCAAGGATATGGGGTAAGACATTTGGTATCTCAGAGACATGATATGTGGGCCCTCTAATACAGAAGGCTCAGAGAGACACCCCTCTGGCCCAGGTATAAGTACGATACTGCAAATAGTCATCAATTCCCTGGGACTCTGTTCAGTATAGCTCACTGGCTCCCGGGCTCACTACCATAGGAACCTGACTGACAATAGTGGCCAGTAAGATCTCGAACATTTCTCATAGCAATATTTTTTCTGATATATCTCTTTGGGCAAGGGAGACAAAAGAAAAAATAAACAAATGGAACTACATCAGATTAAGTTTTGTACAGCAAAGAAAACCATTAACAAAATGAAAAGACAACCCACTGAATAGAACATATTCCCCAATACATTTGAAAAGGGCTTAATATCCAAAATTTATAAAGAATTTATATAATTCAACACCCCCCCCAAAAAAAACACGAAATGAAAAAACACCACAATCCAATTTTTAAAATGTTTAAAGAACCTGAATAGACACTTCTCCAAAGAAAACATACAGAGGGGCACTAGACATATGAAAAGATGCTCAACATCACTAATCATCAGAGAAATGCAAATCAAAACCACAATGAGATATCACCTCACACCTGTCTGATTGGCTATCATCAATAAGTCAACAAACAACAAGTGTTTGGGAGAATGTGGAGAAAGGGGAACCCTCATGCACTGTTAGTGGGAATACAGATCGATGTAGCCACTGCGGAAAGCACTTTGGAGTCACCTCAAAAAATTAAAAATGGAACTGCCTTATGACCCAGCAATTCCAATTCTGGGAATTTATCCAAAGAAACCCAAATGACTAATTCAGAAAAATATTTGCACCCTTATGTTCACTGCGGTGTTATTTACAATAGCCAAGATTTGAAAGCAACCCAATCGTTCTTCCTACATGTCTGATACAATTATACCCCAGCTCAGTTCCACTTGACTTTCAGACCCACTAAGAGCCCACCCTCTCCCTGGAACATTGAAGGTTTCATGGGAAAGGGAAAGAGAAGTTAGAAAACTATGTGTGGTTTATAAGATGGATAAAGCTGGAGGACATGATGCCAAGTAAAATACTTCACACAGAGAAAGACAAATACTGTATGATGTCACTTATAAATGAATATAAAAATGTTGATCTCCAAGAAACAGAGAGTAAAATGGTTGTTGTTAGGAGCTGGGGAGATGGGGGAGCGAAGAAAAGAGGGAGATGTTGATTAAAGGGAACTGTTCTATGACCCATTGATCCTATTCTGGGAATATATCTGAAGTAACTAAAAACACTGCAGCATTACTTACAATAGGCAAGATTTATAACCAGCCCAAATGCCCATCCTATATAATAAAACTCTAATATGCAAATTGACTGAATATCAGAACGACCAGCAGAATGGCTGGTCTCTATGAAGTGCACTGACCACCAGAGGGCAGATGCTCAACACAGGAGCTGCCCCCAGGCATTGAGGCCCCCCAAGAGGGAGGTGACCAGCAGCTGTGATCAGAGGGTGGGGCCAGCCAGTGGGTAGCACCAGGCTGCCAGCCAAGGCAGGTGCCAGCGGAGTCCCCCCAATCACCTCACCCACTGGTTGCCCTACAGATGGCCCTGATCGCCAGCCAGGCCTAGGGACCCTACCCTATATATTGGGAACAGTCTCTTAGATTTAAAAATTAAACCCTGGCAAGGCAACTCTAACACTGAAAAAACATGATGATGCAGCGATGACATGCATGGACTCTAGCTTGCACATTTTGTGGTCAGCCCTGATTCTGACACTTATAACTGTGTGACAAAGCCAATTATTTAACTTCTCTCTGATTCAGTTTTTCCACCCATAAGATGGGGAGAATGGTACTACTACCTCAGAAGGATCATGCTATGTACTACTTTTTATAATCAGGCCAAAAAAATGTAGTTGTCCATACAACAGCAAGATGCCTTTTACCTGTATGAAAAGTATGGTCACTGGTGCATGCAGAGTCCCAGATTGTAAGAGGAATGTTCGGCTGCTGGTTTAGGCCTGACATCCCTGAGGGATCCCAAATTGCAAGAGGGTGCAGGCCAGGCTGAGGGACACCCCCGATCCAGTACAGGAATTTTGTTCACTGGGCCTCTAGTCAGTAGATAAGTGGATAAAAAAAGCTGTGGTACATTTACACCATGCAATACTACTCGGCCATAACAAAGGACATCTTACCCTTTGCAACAGCATGGATGGACCCGGAGAGCATTGTGATAAGTGAAATAAGCCAGTCAGAGAAAGACAGGTACCATATGATTTCACTCATATATGGAATCTAATGAACAAATTGAACAAGCAAAATAGAGACAGACTCATAGAGAGAGATCAGGCTGACAGTTTGTTGGAGGTGAGGGGGGGTTCTGGGAAAGTGGAGGTATTGAGCAAAAAAGAAAAAAAAGAGAAAGAACTCATGGACATAGACAACTCTATGGTGATTGTTGGGGGGGCGTGGAGGAAGGTGGAAGAGGGTGGAAGAGGGGATGGAAAAATAAAATAAAGAAAAAAAAAAGTGGCATTTCAAATAAATTGTGATGGGTATTAAAACAATTAGCTATACATTTGAAAAAAAATAGATTCCTACTTCCTACAAATACAAAAATAAAATGTATATGTACTGTATTAAGTATATAAGGAATAGACTGTTAACATATCTGAAGTAGGCCCAAGATGGTGCTGCTCATAATAAGTGTAATGCCAGCAAAACAAAACTTAACTATGTTTCAATGCTCAGGTCTCCCAGAAAAAGGCCTACTTTGACCAATCACTGGTCGTCTGCTCAGCACAAGGTACCTAACTTTGCTCCACGTCTCCAGCCAGCGAACGCCCACTAACATCCTGGTTCCTGCTCACTGTGATCTATAAATCTCTTGTCTTGTGCAGCTCTTTAGAGCTCTTTTCTATCTGCTAGTTTGTATGCTGTGCAATTCATGAATCACTGAATAAAAGCCTACTAGTAAATTGTCTGTGGAAAATTTTCTTTTACCAAGACCAACTTGACATTTTGGTTTATTGAACACTACACTTAATAACTGCGCAGTACACATGGAACATTCCCCAAGACAGACATGTGCTCAGCCATAAAACAAGTCGTGAAAAATTTGAAATGAAACCAGAGTAAGTTCATTGATCACAAAGGAATTAAATTAAAAAGCAATAACAGTAAGATATCTAAAAAAATTCCTAGGTACTTGATAATTAAACAACTTGATAATTAAATATACTTGATTCAAGAAATAAATCATAAGGGAAATTAGAAAATATTTCAAATTAAGAGATAATAAAAACACAATCTATCAAATCTTGCGGGAGGCAACTAAAGTAGTGCTTAGAGAGAGATTTATAGTGCTTATATTTGAAAAGAGATAAATATAAAACAAATGATCTAAGCTTCTACCTTAAGAAGCTGCAAAAAAGAGAAAATCAAACCTAAAGTACATAAAAGAAAGGAAATAATAAGGATAAATCAAAATCAATGCAGTAGAAGACAAAAAGTAGCAAATCAGCAAAATCAGTTCACTCTTAGGAAAGATTAATAAAATTGATAAGCCCTGAGCAAATCTGATCAAGATGAGAAGAGATAAAACAGAAATTACCAATTTCGGGAATAAAGATGGGATGTTACTAAGACCTTACAAGTGGGGTGGAACGAGGTAGGGGCCCACACCAGAGAAAGGAGGAGCTGCAGTGGCCCAGAGTGGGAGGTCAGAGTCCAAACAGGGTGGGGGGAAGATGTGAACTTCGGGGTGGGGGAGAGAGAGGAGACTACACTCAGGAAAAGTGATCAAATAACTACACATAGTGAGGATAATGGGAGCAGTTTTCTCACTAGCCAAGAAGGGTCTATAACTACCAAAGGGAGAAAACAAACGTGTGGGATTTGGTATTGGATGTGCAAGTGTCAATGCAAACCGTTGTTTTCGATATGCATATGGAAATAGAATAAATATAGAAAAAGGAAGTAAAGATATAAAAATGTATATGCATGTGTGTGTGTGTGTGTGTGTGTGTGTGTGTGTGTGTGTGTGTACACATATACATATATTCAGGAGCAGGGATACACCAGTAGCACTAAGCATACCAAGTTCTCAGACCCTGGCTTCTAAATACCCTTCTCCACTGAAAGGAAGCGGGGTTACTTGAAGAATGATTTTCAGGCTGAGGCAGAAGAAATATAAGTCTGAAACCTCTTGCTGTATCAGGGAGCAAGGAAGTGCTTAGTGAATATCAGGAGACAAAAAGGCACACAAGTCAGCATGAGTAATCAGGGTGACCAAATCAGGGGCAATGTGACCATTAAAAGAAGTGATAGGAATGGATTATAACCCATTGGATAAAAATAGAAAATCGTGTTCATACTGAGGCAAATAAACACATAAATGAATACGTAAAAAGTTTCATGAAGAGCGGATACTTGCATGGTTTCAAAGTAACTCCCCACAAATGGCCTACATCTAGTTCAACCTTGAAGAACACTAAGGGGTGGAGGTGGGGGGAAGGGTGCACCCAGCCCCACTCAGTCGAAACCCTGAAGTATAATTTTTGAATCTATAGTTGGTTCTTCCCACCTGCATCCTCAGACTCAACCAACCCCAGATTAAAAACAGTATTTTCAACCTGCGGTAAGGAAACTGCGGTTGGGAATGTGAAAATACTATTTCAATCCCAGGTTGGTGGAATCCACAGAGAGAAAACGCGTTGGTATGAAAGACCAACTCTACTTATTGAAAAAAAATTCACATGTAAGTGGACCCATGCAGTTCAAGCCCATGTTGTTTAAGGGTCAACTGAGATTACACGAGGATGGAAGAGTAACGTTCCAGTGGAAAGGCCTGCAGACAGCACCTTAATGAAATGATCCAGGTGAATATAAGCAGTAATGGAACAAAGGGGAGTCGCATGCCACCAGGTAAGAAACAATGAGGAGAATGGATTTATTTCTTTGAATTCCCACCAGTATATTCCTGTGTCTAACCTGAATTTAATCGTGAGGAAAAATGATCAAACCAACTCCAAATTGAGGGACATTTTACAAAGTAAAAGCAACATTAAACTAAGTATAACATGCAATGCTGAAGTGGATGCTTTTGTCATAAAGAATATATTGGGACATTAGCAAAATGAAGACTGCAGTCTCAGATTACAGTTTTAATGTATTGGTGTTGAGTACCTTATTTAGATAATTCTATTGGATAACATCCTTGTATGTAGGAAATTCACACTGAATTTCTATACAGGTTGTGGAGTACCAGGTCAGTAACTTCCTCTCAAATAATCTAGGAAAGTAAGTTATTTATTCTGTACTTGCAGCTTCTAAGTCTGCAATTCTTTCAAAAACATTTTTAAGACATCTACATAAAATAAGAGTATATAAAGTACATTCCAAATATGAATATAAAAAAACAAAACTATGGGCAGTTTTACATACATACCTATGGAAACAGGCCGGCACAGCTTTAGATGAACAGTGGTTACATTTGGGAAAGATGGTGGGGGAAGTTAGGAAGGATTCTTGTTTGCGATTAAAAATACTTCTGTATGTTTGCATCTTTATACAATGATAATATTTTCATACATTGCTTATATAAAATGGGAAGGAGGAGATAAAACTATCACTGTTTGTAAATGATATGATTATATACTTGGAAAATAAAATTAACTTGAAAACTACTATAAGCAGTACGAGAATTCAATAAGGTAGTAGAGTAGAAAATTAATACACACAAATCAATAGATTTCATATATACCTGAAACAAGTTACAAAATGTAATAGGAAAAAAAGCCCATTTCTAATTGCAACAAGAAAGATATAACTTCTAGGGGGGAAAAATAACAAGATGTCAATTCTTGCTAAATTAATTTAGAAATATAATATAATCTCAAAAGTATCAATAGGATCCTTTTTACAAACTAAGAAAAAAGAATATTCTAAAGTTTATATGGAAAAGGAAATAAGGAAAATAGCTTAAATTTTTTTGAAAAGTTTCTAGAACTATCATGTTAAAACAGATAATAAAGCCTTTTATGATGAAATCAGTGATATTACTTCAAGGGTAGACAGTGGAATAAAATAAATATCCGAAATAGACTATAAAACAGTGGCATCTGATTGGGGAGTTGATGCACTTTCAGCACGTGATGCTGGGAAATCAAATAGCCACCTAAAAATAATAATGGTTTAATTTTACACCCTACAACCTGATAATCCCGTAAGGACCAAATAATTAAATGTTTTCTTAAAAATAAAGGCACTTGACTAGAAGAAAACTTGAGAAAGATGTTTTATAAACTTAGAGTAAGGCTTTCTAACTATGATTTAAACTAGAAGCTATTAAAGAAAAGGTGGAAAAATGAGTATATTCACCTCCATAAAAATAAAAATTATTCAATAAAAACAAAAATATAAGCAAAGTCAAAATAAAAATAATTAAATGGGGAAACTATTTAAATTTATATTAGAAATATATTGCTAATCTTCCTAAAGAGCTTCTAGAAAATAATAAGACCAAGACCCACAACTTAACAGTAAAGGGAGAAAAGAGATGAATAAATAGGCTTTTTACAGGGAAAGAAAAAAATGTTCCTTAAATGAAAAAAAAAAAATCTAAGCTTTATTCATAGTAATAGAAATACAAATTGAAGACATACTAAAATATTACTTTATTCCTATTATATTGACAAGAATTCAACCATTTCACAAACATATGTTTGTGAGGCTGTAGGAAAAAGGCATTTTCATTCATTGCTTGGCTGGAGCACAAACTGACCCTATGGAGGCAACATGGCTATAACTCTCAAAAGTGCAATATAGTAACTATAAAATCTTAGAGGAATCCACAGGCAGCAAAATATCAGACATATGTCGTAGCAATATCTTTACCGATACAGCTCCTAGGGCAATGGAAACTAAGGAGAAAATAAACAAATGGGACTACATCAAAATAAAAAGCTTCTGCACAGCAAAAGAAACCATCAACAAAACAACAAGAGAGCCACTGCATGGGAGAACATATTTGCCAGTGTTATCTCCGATAAGGGTTTAATCTCCAAAATGTGCAGGGAACTGATACAACTTAACAAAAGGAAGATAAACAATCCAATCAAAAAAGGGCAAAGGACCTAAATAGAAACCTTTCAAAAGAGGACATAAGGAAGGCCAAGAGACATATGAAAACATGCTCAAAGTCACTAATCATCCGAGAGATGTAAATCAATATGACAATGAGGTACCATCTCACACCTGTCAGAATGGCTATCATCAACAAATCAACAAACGACAAGTGCTGGAGAGGATGTGGAGAAAAAGGAACACTTGTGCACTGCTGGTGGGAATGCAGACTGGTGCAGCCACTATGGAAGACAGTATGGCGTTTCCTCAAAAAGTTAAAACTGGAACTCCCATATGTCAGAAAGGACATATGCACCCCTATGTTCATAGCAGCACAATTCACCATAGCTAAGATTTGGAAACAGCCTAAGTGCCCATCAGCAGTTGAGTGGATTAGAAAACTGTGGTACATCTACACAATGGAATACTACGCTGCTGTAAAAAAGAAGGAACTCTTGCCATTTGCAGCAGCATGGATGGAACTGGAGAGCATTATGCTAAGCGAAATAAACCAGTTGGAGAAAGATCAATATCACATGATCTCACTCATGTGGAATATAATGAACAACATAAACTGATGAACAAAAATAGATCCAGAGACATAGAAGCATCAAACAGACTGTCCAACTTCAGAGGGAAGTGGGGAGGTGGGTGGTGAGTGGGGGGAGGGGGTAAGAGATCAACCAAAGGACTTGTATGCATGCATATAAGCATAACCCATGGACACAGACAGTAGTGGGGTAAAGGCATATGCAAGGGGATGGGAACGGCCTGGGGAGAGGTCGGGGGGGGAGGGGAGACATATGTAATACTTTAAAGTTTAAACAATAAAGAATTTAAATTAAAAATGCAATACATTTGCCATTTGACTGGACAATTCCAATTTTGAGATATATATCTATATTTTTAAATATATCTTAATCATAAATCTGCACACATAGGATATAATGTCAGTCCTTTTCTTCTTAGCAATTATCCTTTTTATTCTTCTAAATTTTATTTTTTAATTTATTTTTCAATTACACTTAACATACAATATTATATTAGTTTCAGGTATACAACATAGTGATTAGACATTTACATAACTTAAGAAATGATCACCCCAATAAAACTAGTACCCATCTGACACTGTACATAGTTATTAAAATATTATCGACTATATATTCCCTATACTGTACTTTACATTCCCTTAACTATTTTTATAAATGGCAATTTGTTCTTCTTAATCCAGTTCACCTTTTATAATGTCAGTCTTATTTGTTAAAATATTGCTTATAACAGCAAAGTATTTTCCAATGAATTAATAGTCATCTTAAAATTATCATCAACCTGAAAAATTAGTCAATCGGGGCCAATAAAATAAGACATATTATACTCTTACAGTGGAATATTTATATACTTGGGTTTTTTTTAAAGGATGAGACATAAAATAAGTTATTACGTTTTTCAAAAAGCCAGGCACAGAACAGTGAGTATGGTATAACACCTTTATTTGCAAGAAAAAGAAAACTGAATGCATATTTTTATTTGCTTATGTTGAGGTAAAGATATTCTGGAAGGAGACACAGCAACCATTAAAAGGAACATTAGGCTTGGATGGAGATAAGGGTGGGAGCAATTTTTCCCTGTAGTACTAATTTTAAGCACCCCATGGAGCATGGGGTAAAATCAGCTGGCAATATTTAACTCAAAACCCTGAGAGGCACAAACATTGACCAGAAAGATAGGAAATCACTAAACTTCAATGTAGATGAGAGATGAAGATACCCCTTATTATAACCAAGAGCTGCAAAAAGAATAAATATAGCCATCACTTAAAGACCTACCACAAATCTGAAAATAAGAAACATTTTTTAGAGGAAGTGAAGGAATGAAACACTGCCTGATTGGAAAACGCAAGCGAGCAGATGTCTGATTCAGGCAGAAGGATAGACCATGTGAGGAACATTTAATTTACAGATTAGCAAGATGCTGCCGCGTCATCTGTTTGCTCTTCTGGCTTCTCACCCTCATGGCTTCTAGCTCAGGAAGTTGGTTCAACGTGCTTTTTTGAGTTGAGAAATCAGAGCATAGGTCTTCTTATTAAAAAGACCAATTGTTTCAGCCTTGATAAAGATGACAGTGAAATTGAAAATAATTAGATCGTCCTTAAATTGATCAGATTACGTTCATCTACTTTTTCCTTACTATTTATGGCATTTGAAAGTCAATTTTTCTCCCAGGGAAATACTAAGAGATTTTCCCTTAAGAAGGTAGAGATTGGGAGGAGAACCAAGATGGCGGCATAGGTTAACGCCGGAGTTTGCTGCCTTGAACAACTACTTCAAAAGTGAAACTAAAAGACAGAACGGACATCACCCAGAACCACAGGAACACTGGCTGAGTGGAAGTCCTACAACTAGGAGGAAAGAGAAACGCATACGGACACTCAGAGGAGGCGCAGTGCTGAAGTCAAATTCTGAGGTGCGGAGTGCGCGGAGCGGGCTGGCGGCGGAGGGCGCGGTTGGCGTTTTCAATTGGGAGGGAGTCACAGACTCTGAGCTCCAGATACGGGCGAGTCTTTAGGGACCCGACTCAAACGGGAGAAGCGGGACTGTCTGGCTTCGGTCAGAGCGAGTGCAGCTTTCTCTCCGAGGTTTGCAGCGGGTGCTGGGACTCAGAGAGGCAGAGCCCCTGGGGACAGGACTGAGAGCCGCCATAACTGCTCTCTCCGGCCCACCCTGTTGATCCTGTGCGACCCGCCCCGCCCAAGCCCTGTGCAGAGCCATTTGCTGGATAGCCTCAGGCAAAGGCTAGATTAGCACCTCCCTAGAGGACAGAAGTTCTCTCACTGCAGACACAGCTGATTCTCACAGCTACTTGGCCTGGAGGTCAAACCCTCCCTGGTATTAGCTACAACAATTAACTACAAGACTGCGCACAAAGACCACTAGGGGGTGCACCAAGAAAGCATAACAAAATGCGGAGACAAAGAAACAGGACAAAATTGTCAACGGAAGATATAGAGTTCAGAACCACACTTTTAAGGTCTCTCAAGAACTGTTTAGAAGCCGCCGATAAACTTAATGAGATCTACAAGAAAACTAATGAGACCCTCGATGTTATGATGGGGAACCAACTAGAAATTAAGCATACACCAACTGAAATAAAGAATACTATACAGACTCCCAACAGCAGACCAGAGGAGCGCAAGAATCAAGTCAATGATTTGAAATGCGAGGAAGAAAAAATCACCCAACTGGAGGGGCGGAATGAAAAAAGAATCCAAAAATGTGAGGATAGTGTAAGGAGCCTCTGGGACAGCTTCAAGCATACCAACAATGTCAGTGATTTCAGAATTATAGGGGTGCCAGAAGATGAGAGAGAGCAAGATATTGAAAACCTATTTGAAGAAATAATGACAGAAAACTTCCCCCACCTGGTGAAAGAAATGGACTTACAGGTCCAAGAAGCGTGGAGAACCCCAAACAAAAGGAACCCAAAGAGGACCACACCAAGACACATCATAATTAAAATGCCAAGAGCAAAAGACAAAGAGAGAATCTTAAAAGCAGCAAGAGAAAGAAACTCAGTTACCTACAAGGGAATACCCATACGACTGTCAGCTGATTTCTCAACAGAAACTTTGCAGGCCAGAAGGGAGTGGCAAGAAATATTCAAAGTGATGAATACCAAGAACCTACAACCAAGATTACTTTATCCAGCAAAGCTATCATTCAGAATTGAAGGTCAGATAAAGAGCTTCACAGATAAGAAAAAGCTAAAGGAGTTCATCACCACCAAACCAGGATTATATGAAATGCTGAAAGGTATCCTTTAAGAAGAGGAAGAGGAAGAAATAGGTAAAGATACAAATTATGAACAACAAATATGCATCTATCAACAAGTGAATCTAAGAATCAAGTGAATAAATAATCTGATGAACAGAATGAACTGGTGATTATAATAGAATCAGGGACATAGAAAGGGAATGGACTGTCTATTCTTGAGGGGGAAAGGGGTATGGGAGATGCGGGAAGAGACTGGACAAAAATCGTGCACCTATGGATGAGGACAGTGGGTGGGGAGTGAGGGCGGAGGGTGGGGCGGGAACTGGGAGGAGGGGAGTTATGGGGAAAAAAAAGAGGAACAAATGTAATAATCTGAACAATAAAGATTTAATTTAAAAAAAATCCATATTAAAAAAAAAAAAGAAGGTAGAGATTGATCTTCAAAACTTTGAATGTAGGAGAAGGTCACAGGAAACTACACAATGTAGGTCTTTAAATGAGAACTGGTCTTATATTAAATAAATCTATTGGGCTGGCTTGCTCTTTACAATATTATGAGAAAACAAAAAGATCACAGTGAAAATATAGTTTGCTCCTAACTTTCCATTTCCAATGTATAATTAATGACAGATCTACAGAAGTTTACAAAGATTCTTGAAGGCTTGTCACACAGAATGAGTTGAACAGATTCTTAACAAGAGTTTTGCATTTGAAATATTGCATTGTGAATTTCCACAATGTCAGTGATTTCATTCATAATCACTGAAACAAAAGACACCTGTGTGTGTTTGTTTGTTTGTTTCTTTGTTTTTTATCTCAGAAATAATTCAAGCCCCATTTCTGATTTGTAAGACATAAAGAGATTTTCCTAGGGTTACCTTATATTAAAGGGGGTAAAAGGGAAGAGACAAATTAAGACAAACTCTTTACTTAAAGCAATAGGTCTTCTTATTAAAAGGACCAGAACATCACAAATTTTTCTTTTGGTATCTCAGCGTCCTGTGTCCTTGTGACCCCAGTTTGCAAGGAGGAAATAAAAAGCTTGACAGGTCTCACGCTAATTTGAAAGAGAAAAGTCATTAAGCATAAGGGTACCCAAAGGCTTTGGCCAACATCTGCTCTAGGACAGAGCTGATCCATTTTGGAGAATTAAGAGTCCATAGCTAAGTACTAAAAGTAAAGAGTCAATTTCTGAGAGTAGCCGCATCTGTGGAATGGTTTATTCAAGTTTAGTGATTAACCAGAAGCTCTTAGCAGCGTTAGGAGTGAATTAATATCCCTTTTTTGAAAAACTGTTCTAACCTGTATTATCTCACTGTCTGGGGAGGTTTCAAGTTTTGTGAGGTTTGAAGTTTCTACAATTTGGTGGAGGGGCATTTTTAAAGAAAGAAAAAAAAGAACTAAGTTATTAATACAAAATTTGTTAGAAAAGTCAATATTTATTTTGAATGAGAGATGATAAATTATAAATTTATAAAAACTGATAAAGAAATCACAAAATTAACATAAGCACAATGTTTTTATTAATTACCTGCCACACACTAAACTTTTTCATACAATTTTCATAACCTTTGAACACTTCTTCATATTGACAATTTTGTAATATATTATCTCTAGAAGTAACAGACACATAATTCAGTCTGAAACATGGCTGATGAAATTTGTGTTACAGTACTGATATTAAAAAAAGGGGGGAGGGATTGTTTGCAGGGCTAGCTGAAAAAGGTAAAGGGATTAAGAAAAAACAACTCATAGACACAGACAACAGTATGGTGATTACCAGAGGGAAAAGGGGTTGGGGCAGGTGGAAGAGGGTAAGGGGGCTAAATGTTGATGAAAAGAGATGACTTGGGGTGGTGAACACACGATACTGAAAGGGCGAGGACTACGCCCTCCACCTTGCCCCAGGGTAAGGGCTATGCCCTCCATCTTAACTTGGCCATGTGCTCAGCAAGCTTCTTCCCGGAAGATAGTCAAGGGAAGTGCACGCCATCACTATGATGAGACACCGACTTGTGCCTGGCCAATCGACAGGGCCCACAGTCCTTTCTCCTCCCCTTACCCCAAACCCCTATAAAACCTCTCTCCACACAGAGTTTTCTCTCTCTCGGCCACTGGAGCTTACCGTTGCATCGGTGAGTGTGGCAGGGGAGCCAAACCTAGGTTTGAAATGAATGACTCTTTGCTTTTGCATCGGACTCGCTGGCTCCCTGTGGGTTCTTGGGAATCATGAAATCTGGGCACAACATTTGGGGGCTCGTCCGGGATTCCCAAGACCATCGAGGGACTCCCGATCCGAAGAGTCTGACTGACCGCGGTATGTGTGTGTCGTTGTATGTTCTGTTCAGTGTGAGCTCGTTTCTGGAATCTGTAATTGCCTGAGGGGTCTAGGCGGACGCGCCGTGAACGACCACAGGCAGGGGAGAGTTGGAAGACGTTCCGCTCCCCAGGAGGGATGGATATGCCCCTCACCCCAGGAGGGATGGATATGCCCCTCACGAGGGATGGATATGCCCCTCGCGGATTTGAGACGAGGCAGGTCGCTCCTGCCGGTTTGGCGTAAGGCCAACGTCTAGTTGCTTCCATGGAGTTGGAAGCCTGTATTTTCGGGCCCTGTTTAGTGTTCTGTGTTTGTACTGGACGGATGTTATGGGATGGACTCAGACTGCTCCTTTGGGTATTGTGATTGATCATTTCAAGGAGATTGGGGGAAGCTTTAGAGCTCCCTCAGGAGTTGGGAAGTTGTTAGGAATTGAATGGATTGTTTAAAGTCTGAATGAATGTCTGGTGAAAGTGTGGGAGTGTGGAGGGAGGGGGATTGCCCTCCCCCCTCCTTTGTGTGGCGGTCGGGCAACCGCCTGAGTGAGGGCCTGTGGAAACAGGTCACCCCCTCCCCAAGTAAACGCATCTGGGATTTCTGTGCACGTGTTAGGAGAAAAGCTGGCTTAAAACTAATGTGCGCACCGTCTGTTTTCGGATAGGGTTTTGGGCTAGTGTATTTAATTTGCTACCTAAGATTTTAAAAAGTTCTGCAATATAATGTTGGCCATCTATCTTTTAGGGGTTTTGGTTTGCTCTTCCCTTGTTTATTGTGAGAATGAGGAAATCATCCTTTCTGTCAGAGAACAGTTTAGACCGCCACAATGTTGAGCTGCCTGACTTGGCAGCCGCCATGTTGGCCGCATGGCATGCCGTGCCCCTGGGGGCCGCCATCTTGGAACAGCAGGCCCCTCCCTCTGACTTAGTCAATCACAAAAGGAATGTCTGCTCACTGAGGCAGGATGGGATTTCAGGGGTGGAGTTTTAAGGCGGAGTTTTACTAAGGAAATGCAGATGGGGCAGAAAGTGTGCCTGCCTCCCAGATTTATTTAATGCTAAATTAGCAATCATGGTCTTAATATAATTTTAGTGGTATGATAGACCAATGTTTTGAGCAGTTGGCTTTATAAGGGCCGACAATAGAGCTTGTATTTCTTAAAGGGCTTGTAGATAGAGAATTGAAAAGCTTTTACAAATTCATAAATGCATCCAGGATTTCTGTGCACATGTAAAGGAAAAGGCCAGTTTAAAAACGAGTGCGCATAGTTTTGAGCTGAACTTGACCTTTTGCTGTGTACAGAATAAAAACCCAAGACTGTTTTGGCCTTAATAGTTATGGGTTTGCTTCTTGAATTCCCCAGCAGGAAAATTGTGACCATTTTGAAATTTAGCAGCTATGCCAGGATAGCAGTAACCCAATTTCTAAAGTAAAGTACAATTATTTCAGGTAGAAACTGTGGTTTAAAAGTTCTAGCTACCTGGAAAGCATGGCCTTCGTATGATGGGAGAAAAAAGAAATGTTAAATGGATGGTAGACCAGTGAGCTGGGACTGGTCACTGATGGTGGATTGTGAAAAGGGCTGGACGTGGCCTAACTTCTCCTTCCTTGGTACCCCTGAAATGTCTGAGGGTACTTCTGGCCTTGGTTTTCCAATGTGTTAAATCTGTCGATTTTGTTGTTTCGCCGAAATCCTCTTGAAGGACATTGAATGGTTCTCTCCTTCCTCTTTAACTTTTGGGGGATTGTGTGAATGGATTACTGATGTAGATTATCAAGAATCTCTAAGGTACTTGTCCTGTATCTGGAGGAATGGCTTCTAGATGGTATTCACCATCTCTGGGACTTCCGGAGGGAAGTCAAAGCTCGGACTGGCTAAGGGTTCGAATCTGGCCTATCTTTTAAAAAGGTAGAAAAGAAGCATTCCTAAGCAGTTTTCTACTGCCTCTGTTTAGGGACTTGTTCTGTATCTCGACACAACTGAAACTGATTTGTTGGTATTTTGTGGTATAAATGTGGCATGTACCTCGAAGTTCTTAATGGGGAATGTATCTAGTTATCGTGCCTATTTAGTCTTGATTTCCTTGTTCAATATGAGTACCGTTTCTATCTGGATGAGACATAGGTCAAGAATCCTGTCCTGGGATGTGGGAAAGGGAGGCCTCCACATCTGTTCCTGTCAGGCCCCCATCAGGGGACTTGGGTGGTGTTCCTGTTATCTGCTCAAGATCCCAAGACTGTAAAGGTACTTGTTCACTGAAAGGGTGTATGTTTGTATGTCTACTTGGGTATAATTATTTGTTCATGTAAGTGTGGAAGTCTGTGGGAAAAAAAGGCACACGCTTGCCCCAAGAGCGCTTGCTCTCTGTCAGAGGTGGATTAGGCCCGCCTAACTAGTAAACATCTCTGTCTGTTTGTTTGCTGGGAACTTTGATTTGCTATGTGATATTCAGTGCTGGGTTGGGATTTTGGAATTCTGGGGTAGATTTAAAAGGTATTTGTGGCTTTTCTAGTCTGATTGGGACATTTAAGGGTGGGGCTCACAGTTCCTCAGGGCAGAGATTCCATGGGCCCTTCCCCCTGCCTGTGCTGAATTAAATAATACAGGCCAGTGTCATTTAGCTTGCTGGTTAAAGGAAAACAATGGGCCTTAGAATCTGTAAAGGTGGGCAGGAATGAAGCTGGTCAAATGTACTGCAAGGGTTTGGTACCTGTTGCTGCTAGCAAAGGAGGGGCTGATACCCACTTCTAATGCACTCCCTTGAAAGAGGCCTGGTTGCTGCTCTGCCACAAAGGGAACTGATAGAAAGGCAAAAAAAAAAAGCAGAGCGCTGTAGCTGATAAACAGGGTTACCTAGAAGCCATCAGGACTTTGACTCGGAGACTGGCGAGGACTGGGTGGCTTTTCTTTAACAATCTCTGTCCTTGAGAGGGCTCCAGAGGGTGCACGAGGACATTTGGCCGCGCCTCCGCGACCAGCCCAACCCCAACTCCTCATCAGCACAGACCAGGAGATTGGGTCCACGTCAGAAGGCACCACCAGGAGATCCTAGAGCCACGTTGGAAGGGTCCCTACACTGTGGTGCTGACGACCCCCACCGCTCTCAAGGTAGACGGCGTCGCGACCTGGGTCCATCCGGAAAGACTTCATCACCAAATGGTTGGCTGTCCTGGAATGGAGCTGTGTGGGGTGACCCCCAAAAGTAAAGGGTGCCTAGCTGCCAAGAGGGCAGGTGCCCAGCTGGGCAGGGAAGGGTGCCCATCAGGTTTTGGTCTCTGTTGAGAGACAGCTAACAGTTGGCAGCCTGTAATACTGTCTTGCAGGCCTGAGTCACCATGCCCATGTCGGGTAGTAAAGCTGGAAAAAGTCTGTTTAGAATAGAAGGTCTGAGGCATGGTTATGCATAGAAAGAAGGTTTTATGCCAACAGTTCCCTTCCACCGGGCCATTTGTTAAGCTTATAGGGATAGTTCAGTTGATAGTTCTGTGTGCCCAGTATGGGCCTCTAGCAACAGTGGAATAGAAATGCAGTCCGTCTCATGATTGAGCCGGAAGTTCCAAGACAAGGGGGGAATGAAAGGGCGAGGACTACGCCCTCCACCTTGCCCCAGGGTAAGGGCTATGCCCTCCATCTTAACTTGGCCATGTGCTCAGCAAGCTTCTTCCCGGAAGATAGTCAAGGGAAGTGCACGCCATCACTATGATGAGACACCGACTTGTGCCTGGCCAATCGACAGGGCCCACAGTCCTTTCTCCTCCCCTTACCCCAAACCCCTATAAAACCTCTCTCCACACAGAGTTTTCTCTCTCTCGGCCACTGGAGCTTACCGTTGCATCGGTGAGTGTGGCAGGGGAGCCAAACCTAGGTTTGAAATGAATGACTCTTTGCTTTTGCATCGGACTCGCTGGCTCCCTGTGGGTTCTTGGGAATCATGAAATCTGGGCACAACAGATACAATATACAGATGATTTATTATAGAATTCTGTACCTGAAACCTGTAAAATTGTATTAACCAATGTCACCCCAATAAATTCAAAAAAAATAAAAATACAGCCCTAGTTGGTTTTGTTCAGTGGATAGAGCATCGACTTGCAGACTGAAGGGTCCCAGTCAACAGCACATGCGTGGGTTGTGGGCTCGATCCCCAGTGGGGGGCGTGCAGGAGGCAGCTGATCAATGATTCTCTCTCATCATTGATGTTTCTATCTCTCTCTCTAACCACCTCTGCCTCAGCCCCCGTTCGGCTGTCTAGTCTAATTAGCATATTACACTTTTATTATTATAGATAGATGATCACTTTCACAATTATATTTGTAACATTTATATTTTACATTCTATAGCTCATATTTCTACACCAGCCAGGGTTCCTCAGGGAGCAAGGCAGCCCCTCTGCAGGGAGGGTAATAGCTAAGAGTGCTTGAGTCAAAATGTTTTTTCACTTAGAGTATTATCAGAGATATATAACTTTTAAATTTTTATTTATTGCTTTGATGCTCATACCACTTATCTTTCCATTTTGCCAGTGATCTGGCGTGCCTGCGTTTGGATATCTGTTCATGAATACTACCTGGAGCATTGTACATTTTCTCACTTGTAAAATTCACATATTTTTAAGGAAAATGATTGACATCTTTAATCACTGCTTCTATTCCAATTATGTATGTGGTAACATCAATTATAAAAACATTGGTCTCCTCAGCTTATCCTTTATGATGTCATGGCCACCAGTCTCAGCCTGGTCATTCATAGTTTTTCTCCACATTTTCCCAAAACTCCTCTGTCCTATTCAAACCTATAGACTCAGAAAACTAAATATAGCGCAGGAGTCAATTCCATCCCTCTGTGTACTTTTCTACATAGTTCCAATGCGCACAGCCACACTATTTAATTTACATATTGTCTATTGCTATTTCCACACTAAATGGCATAGTTGAGCAGGTGAAATATTTACTTCAGTCCTTTACAAAGTAAGTTTGCTGACCCCTGTTTTAAATTCATCACCCACGCCCTTTATTCTGAATATATAACTTCACAAGGAATAATAAAAAGGATAAAATCAATATATTAGCTTTCAGGCTAAAAACATATGTATAAACTAGAGGCCCAGCGCGCGATTGAAATCACTCGAGGTGGTGCCCCGCCCGGGCGGCCGGGACCCACACCTGACTTCCGCCCCAGGCCTCCTCGGCCCCCCTGCCTGTGTCTGCTCCGGGCCCCCCTGTGCCTGTCTCCATCTCCACTCTGGGCCTCACCTGCGTGGGCAACCTCCTCCTGTCTGGTCGTGACCCATTGCAGTGTCCTGGCCTAATTTGCATATATATATATATATATATATATATATATATATATAGAGAGAGAGAGAGAGAGAGAGAGAGAGAGAGAGAGAGAGAGAGAGAGGTCACTCTGCATTCATGAATTTCTCCCTCACACATTAGGGACAAACTTGTTTGGCATCTGTTTCCATTTCTTTTCTCTCCTGACTAGGACCTCACTAATTCCTTCTGCTTTCTATTTTCCTTATCATTACCTTATTGTTATCATTACCTTAACATACTGACACTTCTCCCTCCATAAAGGAAAGCAAACCAAAACAAGAAACCAGTCCTAAACTCTGTCCCATTGCTACAATTCCTCTTTGCCATCTTAGCCAACATCCCATGTTTCATATTTGCAGCATCCATTTCCTTACTCCAATCCTACTTCTTTCCCTCTCTAAAGACTCCTGTCTTTTCCTCTCTCAAAAATTAAATTTGTATTTTAGCTTCTTATTCGACTGCTCAAAAGCATTTGACACTGTTAGCCATTCCTTCTCTTGAAACATTCCCTCTTCCAACATCTGAGGACACTCTCCTGGTTTTACCTTTGGGATCATTCACCCTCTTTTGCAAGCAGCTGCTCCTGTCCGTCTCTGCCCTGCCTTGCTTCTCTTCACCTGAGCCTACGCACACCGATTATCACCTGTATACCGAGGATTCCTGACTTCATAACCCAGATCTCTCCCACATTGAAGATTCACATAGCCAACCAAATGCTCAGTAGGATCTGAAAACTCAACAGGCTCCAAATCAAAATAACTCCCTCCTCCCATAACTGCTGTACCCTTTGTTCTCTTATGTCAGTGACCCATACTATTCTCCATCCAATTTCTCAAATAAAAAACTTGAGGTCACCTTGACTCCTCTCTCCCTTCTAACATGTGCAGTTGGTTAATTTCCAAGCTCTCTCAGTATTTCTTCTCAGATCTCTCCTTTATCCAGCCCAGTGCTTCCAGCCCAGCACAGAGCACTATCATTCCTCACCTCTTCAAAGGGCCTCTCTACCCTCTTTGAGCCTCCTACAATCCATCTGAAGATCTAGTTTTTTTAATTCCTATCCCCCCACTTTCTCCCCTTTAGATTATCATGACAGAACCCCACTTAAAATCCCTAAGCACTCATAGTTAAGTTTGACTCCTCTAATAAGGCCTTTAAAAAAGCATGACCTTCACCGACTGGTTTAGTCTTCTCCTCCCTTCACACAGTAGGATATAGCCATGTTTCTTTCATTCCTGTAAGTGCTTCATATAATCCTTGGCCAAATTCTGAGGCTTTACACAATGAGCTGGACAATACTCCCGCTAGGCGCCTGACTTCCACTGTCTCAATTTAGACAGCATTTCATCAGGAGGCTATGTGGGATCTCCCCCGCCACCCCAAGGCTGAAGCTCTTATATGTGCAGCACAATTCACATGCTGAATTGAGTGGTTGAGCATTAACCTATGAACCAGGAAGTCACTGGTTAAACTCCTGGTCAGGGCACATGCCCGGGTTATGGGCTGGATCCCCAGTAGGGGGCATGCAGGAGGCAAACATCATGATGTTCTATCTCTCTCTTCCCCTCCCTTCCCCTCTGAAATCAATAAAAACATATTTTCAAAAAAAGAGTGTAGATTTCCTGAGGACATGGAACATCTGTACCTTGTTTATCACTGTAAACATGTTCAGCACAGTGCCGGGCACTCCACTTAATTCATTATTGCTAGAAGTTAAACTGAATCACCTTTATTTTCATCTCTCTATTCTTGTCCTTGTGATCTGGGACAATTTCTGAACATTGTCTTCTACTGACTCAAACTTCTGTTATCATCTCCGGTAATTATCAAATTTAAAGCCTCTAATTTTACTACTCTTTTTCAATTGCATGTTATTTTCATTTTCCTCATTTTTTGCCCAATTTTTATAATGTCCTGACATCTTTTTAGCACTCCAAAAGTATACATTCTGAAAGCCTTCTGCTGTGGTGGCAAATCTATTTCAGAGCAAAGTGAAAAGCAGAGTCATTGGGGTGCAGATTGCTCTTTTGTTTTGTTTTTTTGTGCTGTAATTAGTATTTCTAAATCCTATAATGTTTTTCTTTCTTTGACCATATCTATTAAGGCCTGGCTTGAATTTGGGCAAAAGGGTAAGATTAGATACTACAGGAATTGTTTGGCTGTTATTCACAGGACTACACCTGAATCCTTTACAAAAGGACTAACAGTGGAAGGCAAGAGACAGGAGAGGTGAAAAGGAAGCTCTCCTTAGAGGAATGACAAACTTTTTTTTTGCCACTACCCACTGCAGATGCATGCAAGCCTCCCTGTTACCAAGAGAGAAAAAAGTAGCCACAACATATTATGTGTAAGATTTCCACCAACATATGTTCTATTTAAAAACAGTGATCAAAATAAATCCCTCCTAGCCTCCTCTTAGAAACAAATGATTCTGAGGTGGTGAATAGAGACAACACAACATTCTAATATTCTAAAATAAATGATTAAGGCTGCTGATTGCTTCAGAGTAGAAGGGATAAGATTATATAGTTCATTTTAAGTTTAGAATATATGACCACTTGTCCTATCCTATATAATAAAAGCCTAATATGCTAAGTGTCCAGTCCTCCAGTCATCCATTCAACCAATCAAAGCATAATAAGCTAATGATATCTCCCCTACGGTGAGAGGCGGGACGGCCTTGCCGTGGGTCAGAAAGCGAGCTCAACTGCTCGTTATGACATGCATTGACCATCGGGTGCAGATGCTTCGACCACTGGGTTAGCTTGCTGCTGGCATCCGGCAGATCGGGACTGAGTAAGATGGTCCAGACACACCCTGGAGCCCTCCCATGGTCCCTCTCCAGCTGGCCAACCTCCCGCGTCCCTCCCCGGCCCCGATCATGCACTGGTGGGGTCCCTTGGCCTGGCCTGCGCCCTCTCGCAATCTGGGACCCCTCAGGGGATGTTGGAGAGCTGGTTTTGGCCAGGCCGAAGGACCTCACTGGTGCACAAATTCATGCACTGGGCCTCTATTTAACTATAATCACATAGACAATATTCTTAAGTTTTCCCACCTTTCTTTTATTCTTCCAAGGGGAATAATAAAAGGTACACGTATATGTTCCTATTGGGTATATGAAAGGTTTTCCATTGTGTACTTCTGCCACTTTGGCTATCATTTTTCAGCAGTAATTGTCTTACTGTTACTTTGGATGGTCCAGGAATGTACTGCCCCAAATCAGTTCTTTTTGAAAACAGCAAATGATCAAGTTGCTAGTTGAAATTAAGAAGGTGTAGGGAGGACTCAGGAAAGGTGATTTTAAAATGCTACATTAAAGTTACATGACATTAACATAACTCCTTTAATATTGATGCATATGTTAAAGTAAATACATGTGTAATACCTAACAGTTAAGAAATAAGTCTTTAGTAGATTGCAAAAAATATGGCTCTGCATAATTTTAAGTTATCATATAAAATACATGGCTTTTTTCAAAGTATCATAGTAATCTAAAAAAGAAGAGTTCAATATTATTGTGCTTCATTTGTCAAATTCCTTCTTTCTTCTAAATTTGATGTTTCAGCTCTGGACCCTGGCACCTCTTCTCTCCAGCCTCGTTAAAAATGTAAATGAGGGAGAACCAAGATGGCGGCATAAGGTACAGACCTGTGCATGCTGCCTCCCACAACAACGTTGAAAATACCAACTATAAGACAAAATAGCTATCATTCAGAACTATGGGAAAGCTGACCCAGTGGAAGTTCTACAACTGGAAGGAAAGAAAGAAGAGCATTGAGACTGAGTAGGATCTGCAGAGGCGCCAAGAACAGAGGTACAGAGTTGCGCGCCAGGCGGGCTGCAACTGGATGTGCGGTTTTTTTCAGTTGAAAGGGGTTACAAACTCTCAAATCCACTGAGCTTGTTTGGGGCGGGATTCTGAGGTCCCAGACCCCTACAGGGAGAGGTGTGACGGCCTTGCAGTGGGTTGGAAAGTGAGAGTGGCTTTCCCGTGGAGCTGCTCGCCAGCACTCGGGGACATGGAGACGCGGAGTCGTGGAGAGGCGAGGAGTCGCGGAGACGCCATTGCTGTTTGCTCTCCCTGGTGATTCCCTGAGACCCCGCCCTACTCAATTTATATCCCCGCCCAAGCTGTGCCAGTGGCACAAAAGGAACCACCTGTGCTTTTGCAGCTTAACCCAACAAACTGCAGATTTCAACTCCTCGCACCCATAAGGGACACACTCAAGAAGCAGAATCAGGTTTGGAGGAAGCCGGAACCAGACCCGGCTGGGCTGGAAACATGGAACCACTGTACCAGCAAACGCACAAGCAGGTCCACCAGATCCAGTCTCACATGGGACGCCAGGAGACGGCAGACAAGCAGTCTGTGCACTTAGTAGAAAACAAAATCCAAGCAAGCATACCAGATATTCAGCCAGCAAGAACGATTAGAGTTTTTGTCCAGCAAGGAGCCACCCAACAAAAGACAGAATGCCAAACTTTGTGTTGACCAGTTGAAGTATGATGTCCAGAACCTGCAGACTGCTCTCAGAAACTTCCAACATCAGCGATATGCAAGGGAGAAGCAGGAGAGACAGCGAGAGGAGCTTCTGTCTCGCACATTCACCCCCAACGTGGGATGCGGCGCCCCCTGTGAGGCTGCGCCGGTCCCTGCAAGGCTGCACCGGCCCTGGCGAGGCTGAGACGGCCCCTGTGAGTCCGAGGCAGTCTCTGTGAGGCTGAGATGGCCCCTGTGAGGCGGCAACTGCCCTTGTGAGGCTGAGACGGTCCCCGTGTGGCTGAACACAGGGACACGGTGCGGATGGAAATCGCTACATTTTCCATGTGTATGACCTGGCAACAAAAAGTGTACACCTATGGATGAGGACATTGGGGGTGGGGGTGGGGAGTAAGGGCAGAGGGTGGGGTGGGAACTGGGTGGAGGGGAGCTATGGGGGGGAAAAGGGGGAACAACTGTAATAATCTGAACAATAAAGATTTATTTTTAAAAAATGTAAATGAATTCAGTAAAGTAGCAGAATACAAAATAAATATCCAGAAACCATTTTTTATATGCCAATAATGAATTATTAGAAAGGGAAACTAAGGAGACAATACCATTCAAAATTGTTTAAAAAATAATAAAATACCTAGAAATAAATTTGACCAAGGATGTAAATTTAACCAAGAAATAAATTTAACCAAGGATGTAACAGACCTGTACTTGAAAATTTATACTAGTAAGACACTGACGAAGATACAAATAAGTGGAAGCATGTACTGTGTTTGTGGATAGGAAGAATTAACATCATTAAAATGTCCATACTACCCAAAGCAATCTACAGAATAAATGCAATTCTTATCAAGATACCAATTACATACTTTAAGAACTAGAACAAATATCTCAAGAACTTATATGGAACCACAAAAGACCCCTAATGGCAACAGCAATTTTGAGAAAGAAGAATAAAGTAGGAGGAATCACACTACCTAATATGAATTTATAAGGCCATAGTTCTCAAAACAGCATGGTACTGGCATCAAAAGAAACTATGGATCATGGAACAGAATAGATCCCAGAAATAAATCCATGCCCTTATATCAATTAATATTTGACAAAGGAGGCAAAAACATACAACGGGCTAAAGACAGTCTATTCAATAAATGGTGTTGGTAAAATTGGACACATAACATGAAAAAAAATGAAACTAGACCACCTTCTTACACAACACACAAGAATAAAGTAAAAATAGATTAAGGACTTAAATGTTAGATTTGAAACCATAAAAATCCTCAAAGAAAACATAGGCAGGAAATCTAAGACATCTCTCATTCTATCTAATAAATGACAAAAAGGGTAATTGACCATACCTTCGCTATGCTTCCCATTGGCTAATCAGGGCGATATGCAAATTAACCGCCAGCAAAGATGGCAGTTAATTTGCATACTAGGCTTCAAGCGGTGGAGCAAAGCCAAACATACCCGAAGCCTGCCGAGCAGCGAGGCCTCACGGCCCCGGGATGGGCAGAGCAGCGAAGCCTGATGGCTGGGAGGGGAGGTTGGGGGAGGGGCTCTGGCCGGAGCCCAGCCAGAGCGAAGGCCTGGGTCCTGGGTGCCAGAGGAAAACTGGTGTCAGCAGCCAAGGGAAGGGAAGGCCTATTGCACGAATCTCTTCGTGCAACAGGCCTCTAGTATATATATATTTACATATCTTCTTGGGCAAGGGAAACAAAAGGAAAAATAAACAAATGAGATTACATCAAACTAAAATGTTTTTGCACAGCAAAGGAATTATCAACAAAATGAAAAGACAATCCAATGAATGGGAGGACATATTTGCCAACGATACATCTAATAAGGGGTTAACATCCAAAATTTATAAAGAACTTATACAACTCAACACCAAAACAACAAACAATCCAATTTAAAAATGGGCAAAGGACCTGAAGATCCTCTTCTCCAAAGAGGACATACAGATGGCCAATAGGCATATGCAAAGATCCTCAATGTCCCTAATCGTCATAGAAATGCAAATTCAAACCACAATAAGATATCATTTCACACCTGTCAGAATGGCTATCTTCAATACATCAAAAGGCTAGAGTTGGGGAGCATATGGAGAAAGGGGAGCCCTGGTGCCCTGTTGTTGGGAATGCAGATTGGTGCCACCACGGTGGAAAGCACTATGGAGTTTCCTCAAAATTAAAAATGGAACTGACTTATGACACAGCAATTCCAATTCTGGGAATTTATCTGAAGAAACACTAATTAGAAATAATATATGCACCCCAATATTAATTGCAATGTCAGTGACAATAGCCAAGATTTGGAAGTAGCCCAAGGGTCCATCAGCAGATGAGTGGATAAAATAGCTATGGTACATTTACACAGTGGAATATACCGTGTAAATATACCATAAAAAAGAAGGAAATTTTACCCTTTGCAAAGCATGGATGACCTAGAGAACATTATGCTAAATGACATAAGCCAGTCAGAGAAATAGAAGTACCATATGATTTCACTCAGATGGAATCAAATGAACAAATTGAACTAACAGGTAAAATTGAGACAGACTCACAGAGAGCAAGCTGACAGCTGTTGGGAGTGGTGCTGGAAGAGGAAGTATTGAGGAAAACAAAAGAGTGCCCAGCAGGTGTAGCTCAGGGTTTAGCATCAACCTATGAACCAGGAGGTCACAGTTCCATTCCTGGTCAGGGCACATGCCCAGGTTGCAAGCTCAATCCCCAGTATGGGGCATGCAGGAGGCAGTTGATCAGTGATTCTTTCTCATCATTAAAGTTTCTATCTCTCACTCCCTCTCCCTTCCTCTCTGAAATCAGTAAAAATATACAGAGAGAGAGAGAGAGAGAGAGAGAGAGAGAGAGAGAGAGAGAGAGAGAGAGAAACTCATTGACTTAGACAATGGTGTGGTAATTGCAGAAGGGGAAGGTGGAAGAGACTATGGAGGGATAGTGATGGAAAATAAAGAAAAAAGAGTGTAATAGTGTAATGGCTTCCTGTGGTTGCTAAAGCCTGGATTCTTCTGTGCTCCCAACACCTCCCTGTGCAATAGATTCCTTCTATCAAATTCTCTGTTGGAAGAAATGAGTGTGGTTTCTATTTTTCTGGTTTGACTCAGTACATTTATTCATTTTATATTTTCACTAGAGGCCCGGTGCATGAATTAGTGCAGGGGTGGGGTCCGGCTGGCCCGCCCCGATCAGGGCCAATTGGGGCCGGCCAGGGTGTGGGGCCAAGGGAGGTTGGCAGGCCAGCCCCGCCCCCAATCAGTGTATGTGGGGCCAATCTGGGGTGGGGCTGGCCAGGGGCGGGGCCAGCGGGGGGGAGGGGCCACGGGAGGTTGTCTGGCCAGCCCTGCCCCCATTGGGCTGGTTGGCTGGCTCCAGCCTGCGTCACAGCGACTGGTCATTCCGGTTGTTCCAGTTGCTTGGCTTTTATATATAGATTGATAGATAGGGGCCTTATCTTGTTTAAAGGGGAAAGAATGATTTTCACAGGGAAGTAGTCACTTTAAACTTAGGAATCTGTGTGGGCTCCTCCATGTAACTTGACTAATCTCATTGTTCTTTCTGCTTCTTACCTCCCATACTTGCTTCCCACCTACATAATGCCCAACCCATGCCCTGCTCTCTCCCACTCTTCATTCTTAGAGCATATGACATCTGTCTCCTGGAATCATATTCCCATAGATGCACAATAATTTTAAAATTTTTAAATCCCTCTTTATATAATGTTCCTAAGAATATCACAGGCCTGGCCAGTGGTGCTCAGTGGATAGTGTCCACCTGCACATTGAAGGGCCATGGGTTCAATTCTTGGTCAAGGGCACATACCTGGGTTGCAGATTCGATCCTGGCCCCAGTTGGAGCGTGTGTGGAGGCAAATAATTGCTGTGTCTCTTTCATATCTCTTTATTTCTTTCTCCTTCCCTCCATCCCTCCTTTCCACTCTCTCTAAAAATCAATGGAAAAAATATCCTTGGGTGAGGATTAACCCCAAATTAAACAAAACACAAAAGAATATTCCAACTGTAGGATAGCAAAAAAGTCACTGGATTTTCCATCCAGAATTTGAATCTGTGTGACCTTCCTTGATTTACTGAGCCTCTTCCTGCACAACAGTGCCTTTGACAGTAAAACAGGAAAAAAAGACTTCATCAGAGCTATGAGCAGCAAATGAGAATAAAGCACATGAAAGGATTTTGTAAATATCTCCCACTATCTCTAAAAATCAATGGAAAACTATCCTCAGGTGAGGAGTAAAATAAATAAATAAATAAATAAATAAATAAATAAATAAAAGTAAATTGGACTACAGTGGAGCTTGGGTTCTCAAACTTAATGTGTTCTGGAAAGCTGTTTGAGAAGTGATTTGTTTGTAAATGGAATCATTTCCCCCATTAGAAATAATGTAAATTGAATTAATTTGTTCCAGACCCCCAAATAATTCTGTTTTAATCTTTCTTATATACAGTACTAGAGGTCCGATGCATGAAATTCATGCAAGAGTAGGCCTTCCTTCCCCCAGCTGTTGGCATCAGCTCCCTCTGGCACCAGGACCCGGGCTTCCTTCTGGCCACCAGCAGGCACCTGGGACCTGGGCTTCCCTCACAGCCCCAGCTTCATCCAGAATGACATCCAGTCTAATTAGCATATTACCCTTTTATTATTATAGATGTCTAATGTACTGTTTAATCTATACACTTTTCTTAAATTTATCTAACTACCCCCTGCTAGCCTTAAAAAGATCACTTTCAGCACTTGTTTCAGGGGTGTCTTTCAGGTCAGTATGCAGCATCTTCACTTTTTCACATATCACTGCCTCCAAAATGCTGTCACCAGCTGCTTTTCCTTTCTCCAAATCAACAACAGTTTCTCTCCCTCTTTAATTGCCCGTGATCATTGTTTCTTTCACACCCTTAGCAACAATAACACTCTTAATGACTCTTTAAGTTTTAAAATTGTACTAATAGCCCATTTCACCAGCAACAAATGCAAAAAATTAAAATATTCATGTCCTAGCCGGTTTTCTCAGTGATTAGAGCATTGGCCTGAGGACTGAAGGGTCATGGGTTCAATTCCTGTCAAGGGCACATACCTGGGTTGCAGGCTCTATCCCTGGACCCGGTCGGGGTGTGTGTGGGAGACAACCAATCAATGTGTTTCTCTCACATCGATGTTTCTCTCTCTCTCCCCTTCCCTTCCACTCTCTCTAAAAATAAATGGTGAGGATTAACAAAATATTCACAGCACAATTTCCTGAGATAATAATGCAATGTTTAGCAGTAAAATGATTCATACTGGCACATTCTCTCCTTTGTGGCCTGAGAGATGCCTGTTTTCAGGCTGTTTGAGCATGAAAGGGTTGTCAGGCCCAGAACTGAATTGTTCCAGATGGGAAACATTTGAGACTCAAGGTTTAACAGTAGTTACTTTTTCTTGGAACAAATGTAATATTAAAAGTTAGTAGCAAACGTTTTTCTCATTTGCAATTTATACTGGTTTAATAGCATCATATAGCCTTCATCTAAAACAGGGTTTCTCAATCTTAGTTCTACTGACGTCTGAGACTAGGTAATCCTTTGTTGTATGGGTCTACCCTGTACATTGTATGTTTAGTGGAATCTCTCCCTTTATCTGCCAATACCAGTAACACCCTCCTCCTCAGTTTGACAACCAAAACATTTCTAAACATTGCCAACTGTCCCGTGGGAGAAAGGAGGAGCTAAAGCACCCCAGGTTGAGAAACACTTATCTAACCAAACCTATTTGGAAAAATGGCACCTCATTTTAATTTTTTTTTTTAAAGTTGGGTTTAAAAGAATATTTTGGAAACAATCTTTTAAAAATGCAGTTTGGTGCCGAAACCGGTTTGGCTCAGTGGATAGAGCGTCGGACTGCGGACTGAAAGGTCCCAGGTTCGATTCCGGTCAAGGGCATGTACCTGGGTTGCGGGCATATCCCCAGTAGGAAATGTGCAGGAGGCAGCTGATCGATGTTTCTCTCTCATCGATGTTTCTAACTCTCTATTTCTCTCCCTTCCTCTCTGTAAAAAATCAATAAAATATATTAAAAAAATAAATAAAAATGCAGTTCGGTAATAAACATAACCTCTTAGAGATCCATGAACCCACAAACCCAGTGACAGTCAGTGGTTCTTATGCCAGTAATGATGTGTGCTATTAAGCGATGTTGAAGAGCCTAATCTTCCTGCCGAGTATTGTGGTTGGACTGCCCAACCAAGATGGGCTTTCCTCACACAATTAATACTTTTGTTACTTTTTTGGTAGGTATCGAAAAAACCACACTAATACTTTATACCTGATCATTATGTTGATATCTTTTGATGTCATTTATGTCAAGGAAATTCAGACTAAATATTAGTAGGAGCGTATATTTCAGAATATGACTCAGACATTCTGGGTCTGTACCTGTATAGACTACTTTTGAGTGACAGCAGGAGTCAGAATTTTATGAACATCGTGACTAAGTCATAATCAGTGGAAACTGCATATTATTACTATTCCTAATATGATGTTCTTAGGTACCATTGACTTTCTAGAACATTGGAAACCAAACTATAGCTATGTAAAACCTAAAAATTATTATTTAAAAAATATTGATCCCAGCTCTCCAAACATGCCTTTTTTTAGTTTAGTTTATCAACAGGTTTCAAAGACCAATTTCCCATTCCAGATGTCCGTTAGCTTTCTTACTAGCTTAAGAGAATATTGATCAAAGCGGGGGGGGGGGGGGGGGGAGGAGAGGGGGGAAGGGGAGAGGCGGGGAGAGGTAGAAGAGGGTGAAGTGGGGATAGATTGTGAAGAAAGGAGACTTGACTTCAAGTGGTGGACACACAATACAGTATAGAGATGATGTATTAGAGTTACTAGAGGCCCGGTGCACAAAATTTGTGCACTAGGCGGGGAGGGGGGGATCCCTCAGCCTGGCCTGCGCCCTCTCGCAGTCTGGGAGCCCTTGGGAGATATCTGACTGAGGGCTTAGGACCTCTTCCTGCAGGGAGTGGGATTAAGCTGGCAGTCGGACATCCTTAGTGCTGCCACAGAGGCAGGAGAGGCTCCAACCACCGCCGCTGCACTTGCCAGCCATGAACCCAGCTTCTGGCTGAGGTGTTCCCCCTGTGGAAGTGCACTAACCACCAGGAGGCAGCTCCTGCATTGAGCGTCTGCCCCCTGGTGGTCAGTGTGTGTCATAGTGACTGGTCGTTCTGCCATTTGGTCAATTTGCATATTACCCTTTTATTATATAGAACTAGTGGCCCGGTGCATGGATTCGTGCACATTGAAAGAAAATTAATTAGAAGAAATATTTTAATATCACTATTTGCCCTTTCTCTATAATAGAAGTGTCAACCAAATTCACAATCGACAGATCGTAACACACACGTGAATGGCACCAGCAAGAGTTTTCTATGCATTGCACATGCACAAATCAACTTAGTGCTTTATATCTATAGAATAGACTTGCTTAATTAGACCTGCTTTCTGACTTAAACTTTTTCCAGCCCAATGAAGCACCACAACTTCTCTTTCAGATAATTGTCAGCAATACAGCAATAAATATCAACACTAAGCAGATTATTATTGATCACACAGGGAGAACAAAGGGTAAAATATTTAACTGCAGCAGTGTTTGACTATATTCTGCGCAGTGAGAAAAACTTAAGTCATTTTCAAGGTCCACCATTTCTTCTTTTCAGTTGGGTCAAGTTTCTAAACTTTCTAAATCTCCATTTTCTGGCTAATTAAAAAAAAAAAAAAAAAGGATTCTGCAGAGACTCCTATCTACTTACTCCAGGACTTCTGTGAGGCTCAAATGAGATGAGGCACGGGAAAACACTTCACAGACATTCTGTTAATGTAAAATGTTTGCACCTGGCTATAAAGCAAGTCACATTCCTGGGCTGAAAAAACTCGGGGCTACTCACTAGGGAGAAAAAGCCGGGTACTGATATGTGACATTACCCAGCACCCACAGTGAATGTTGCGGGGCTGGGCTGCACTTTGTGCCATTGGGTGTTGGCAGCATTGGCTGCGATTTGGTGGGGTGTTGCTCCGGGGTGATGGCAGGGCCTCTCACTGGAGGGAAGCTGAATGTTGCTTTGTTGGTGCCAGGTCTGTGGTGCCGTTTGTTTGTAAATGGCCAGTGCGAGTCACAGCAGCTCCTGTGTTGAGCGTCTGCCCCCTGATGGTCAGTGCACGTCATAGTGACTGGTTGGACAGTCAGAGGGACACTTAGCATATTAGCCTTTTATATATATATACACTGGACACCCATAATTATATTAACCACTGTCACCCAATAAACTCAGTTTTTAAAAAAAGAGCAAGAAAATATTGACCAAAGCATATTGCAAAACAGAAGCAGGTTGTAGTGATGGGCTACTTTTGCTGGGAAGACGGTAGAAACGTACTATCCTTTACATGTGTCTATTGCTAACTTTGTGGATACACGTCTCTAAGGTTGTAGAAAAGATACTTCCTGTTTCAGGAGAATTGGACTCACTTCCTCATCTATGATTTTGCATTCTGCTTAATCTTCCTTTGGGGGACTATGGGCCCTCTTTGAAGGACTTATGAACATTAATAATTCCACTTTAATCATTAATATTATACAATGCTCTGCTTCGGTTGAGGTAGGTAGGAGTTTAGGATACAGAGAGTGCCATTAAGTTGGGCCTAAGAGTTAGGGCCCTCTTATTTGCAGTCATACTATTGAATCTGCATGACTAGACCAGGCCCACCACTACATTGACTGCCATTTCCCTAGTTCAGTGATGGCGAACCTATGACACGCGTGTCGGAGGTGACACGCGAACTCGCGAACTCATTTTTTTGGTTGATTTTTCTTTGTTAAATGGCATTTAAATATATAAAATAAATATCAAAAATACAAATCTTTGTTTTACTATGGTTGCAAATATCAAAACATTTCTGTATGTGACATGGCACCAGAGTTAAGTTAGGGTTTTTCAAAATGCTGACACGCGGAGCTCAAAAGGTTCGCCATCACTGCCCTAGTTTATCACATATTATACCTGGTCTGCGACTTCCCTTCTATCACTTCCTTTGTTAACATTTGAATTTGTAAACTCTGCCAGGACAAAGCTTGGGCTAGCATTCCACACTATAAATGAGTATTCTCCAGTAAAATTTTCTTATTTTTTTAGAAGAAATCCACTTGAGGTATCAGTGTTTGCCTCATGTTTTTTTTTTAAGATCTGAGAAACGAATATATACATATTCGTTTATATATATGATCTGAGCCAAATTCCCCATCTTCATCATAACTAAGGAATGACATTGATAATGTGCCATTTCACAGTCCTTCCTGTTACCTCTGATGAAGGAAAGCTATACTGTCCAGATGGAGTTACAGGCACTAGATTTATCCCCCCACTTGTAATAACCAAAACCAAACGAAACCAAAAACAGATAAAATACATGAAACAATGGTTTTCATGATAAAATATGAGTTTATATTTTCAAATAAACACAAAATAGACCAATTAATTCTGAATAAGTAGTAACAACTTTATTTTAACACAAAGTGCTGAAATGCCAAAAATATTTTCAGCAACAAGATACCAAAAGTATGTATCTCATCAACATGAGCTGATTAAAAATGAGGCTGAAAAGTTCGATATAAGTCTTTATACATTTGAAATTTGAAAATCAATTTCCCCCAGAACTAATATTTAAATAATTTTAGCAGAATTTTATCTTCAAAAGTGGGGCACACTTAAGTTTTATCTTCATTCTAAAAACCTGAATGCACAATTAACTGGGTTACAGTATACAATGATAAACTCTAACAACAGAAAAAAATTTAAATATAAGAATTCCTTTTCAAACATTAAGTCCATATACTGCAAGCAGAAAACACGGTGTGATGATTTAATTCCTAGTGAAAAGGAAGTCTTGCATATGGTAGGCACTCTATATTTATTCAAATGGACCTAAAATTTACATCATTCCATGAACACTTAAATAAAGTAGAGCTCATAATCTGTATAAAAGAGGGTTGCAAAATACTCTTATTTGTGTGTGAAAGTGCTGTCTTTATCATCTGAAAACACTAAACCCACCCGCCCACCTTATTTTGCAAGAATATATTGAATATTTTTATTTTATTCACCAAAGAGCATGGAAGTCCAAATTGGAATAATTCAATACTTGAAGTATACTTGGCTATGAAAAAAGCTTGTGAGTTTAACAAAACAACTTACTGAAGTCCCCAGTGTTATATTTTAGTAACACTGGGTAGCATCTATGATTCACAATTTTATAAAGAATTTTGCTTAGGTTTTAAAACTTATGCACAAAACTTAAATGGGTAAGTAAATTAGTAATTATATTTTTGGCAATTTAAGCTCTAACTTAGGTATAGTTTTTTAAAAGCCAATAATCTTCATGACAACATTTTAAGAGATCGTTAATATTTTAAACTTAATTTTAGAATTAATGATGTCCTAAAAAGGCACTGTTTGTCATGCAGTAAATTAGTCACATTTTTGAGAATTATAATTTCCTCTATCAATCAATTGTCCCAAGTAAAGCACATTTAAATGGTATATTTCAACTAGCCTGAACTTTCAATGTTTAACTGAGTCCTATTTTTAGAAATTAACTCTTGAATATATCACACACAAGTCCAAGTGAAAACAAGTACATGTACACTCACACACACACATGCACGCAAACGTGCACACAGATGCCTAAATAACCACATAATACATGCAAGGTTCTCCAATTACTATTTTAAGACAATGACACACGAATATTCAAGGAGGTAACAATGGCAGCCATAATATTATGGCACCTTCATATTTGTGCTCCAAATACCAATACACATTAAAATTCAAAAACAAAAAAGGCACAAATATAGTGTTTCCCTATCTGAATCTAAAGAACAGTTTTCTAATGGTTACTTTTGTATTTATGTAATGTTTAAAACCAGTCACTACTTTTTAAGAAAAGTTCTGTTTAGGTGACAAAAGAGAAACAGGAGCAGGCTGATAATCAAAAGGCAAGACTGCTCTAGACAGAATCTGTGCCTACTGAAAACAACGAATTTTAAAAACAAAAAAAGGCTATTAGAGCACTTATTTCAGAACACATTAACAGTTTTCTATCACAGCCTCAAGAACCCACACAATACCAAAAATATACATAATAAATAAAAAAAATAAATCAGTTACCATATGGTTCTGTTAGTATAAAGGTAGGCATTATATTATCTGAAAAGTGGACATTTCTACAAACATGGATCTTCTTACAGCACAGTGTTTGACGTTTTTGGTACAAAATGTACTACCAAACTAAAATAATACTTATAATAAAACCCTTAAGATTTGCAATAAACATGAAAACAAGTAAGCGAGGGAAATCTGAAATGTTCATTATATGGTGTTATTAGTGAAGTCACTATAGTTAGAAATGTAGATTCAACAGTGAATTAATTCATAATGTGCCTCTGTGCATTTGATATACATGGGTTCACCAGCGTTTTTATATATATATATATATATATATATATATATATATGACAACAAAATTCTATAGCCCGAGGAAGGAGTTTTTGCTTTCTTTTAAGACTCAGGCAAAATTTAAATTAAAATCTTAGTATATATGTATGTGAGCATGTATTTTTTAATTGTACATTACAAATTTAATTAATTCAATCTTATGGCAAAGTTAAGCAAGTGAATTTCTGCTCACTTATAGCACTGATGGAGTCCACTAATATTTAAGAATCGTTCTTTTATCCCAAGGTATTCTTCCAATTTAAAACTTAAGTTAACTTAACAAAGACTCAATGAAATTACAAAGAGCAAAATAAAGGTATCTGAAAAAATAAGGTCTTTCAAACTCGTTTGTTATGGATAACAAATGTGTATTTGACAGTGTTGTTCAATGTAAATATGAATCACTCTTGATGTATTAGAATTGCCCAGTGAGTATCTAACAAAGAAATACAAAAAACCTATTTTAAGACCTCAGGCTTAATTATTTTCTTTTTGTACTAAATTAAAAACTAAATAAACAAATTATACAAATTTTAATCTGGAGAATAGTTATGTATGCAAATATATAGGTATGTGCATTTTTTTCCAGTGACACACTTTTCCCCTTGTGGTCCAACATCAATCTTGCCTAAGAAGTATGCTGTCCCTATTTCAGGAAACCAGATGCAGAACAGACCTCCACTGTGAACAGAGCTATCCAACAATGAGCATGTGTATGTGTTTAAAGCTGAAATTCATTTACAATAAAGAACTGGCCCATGAAAAGCAGTTTATAAAGTTTATCCTGTTCACATTATGCAGAATTTCAGTATCATCCACAATGTTAGTACAGTAACTGAAACAGAAAGGAAAAAACTAAGGGGATGGGGAAGGTTCAGAATGTGGCCTGACAAGTTTCTGAGGGTTTTCATAAAAGGAGAGACTTTAGTCTGCAAATAATATCAGTTTGTTGTTTTTAGGAGAGTAGACCGTCCAGGATTCACTTATTGTTCAGATGCCTTCTCCAATGTGTGATAAAAAAAAAAAGAGTGAATTTAATAATGATTAACTGAAATGGAAATGAATTTAACTATAATGAAGGATATCTTTCTTATCTATTATCACAAACAGCCAGTTACCTCCATCTGTCTTAAAAAATTATTTCAAAGTTAAGACACAATTAACTATACCTTATTAATTCCCTCAAAAGCAAAAAAATATATGTACCATTCAGCATACAAAAGTTACACATTAAAAGTGCATATATATCTCTCTTAATTGGCCCACTCATTAAATTTACATTTGGTCATCCTTACTTTTAACATGTACAGAATTCTTCATATAAATGTAGGCCACTATAAATTAAAAAAAAATTAATTCAGCACAAAACATGCTTTCTTATTGAAATCTTATCCTCAATCAGTTCTCAATAATTGTAAACTTGGATAAACCCACAAAGAAACACAAGCAAAGGTTTGTTATGCTTCTTAGTTTTCTGGACAGTTAACATATAAACATCACAAATTCTACTAAAAATCTGGGCCAACTCATTGCATAATTGCCCCTGAAATGAAAAATAAATTAGAACTGAAGCAGTGTATTGCCATAACTTACCTTGAAGGCAAGCAGGTTCTCCTGTATTTATAGAACTTAGACTGGAGACATTAACAGTTATCTCCAATACAAGTGCTTTTAAGAACCTAGTCTTAAACTTTGAGATAGCATAGCAAAAACCCTAGAAAATTAATTTTGCTTTTCTGAAGCTAATGGAAGATCCTTTTGAAACTTAATATCTTCAGTTGTCAATATTACTGCATTATGGAGCTAGTGCAATCCTGCATAGCCTTGGTCAAAATGACAAGGCACAATAAAAAAATTAAAGTATCATATGAACAAGAGAAGTCACTGGAGATAATTTAAGGCCTTGAAGTGAATTAGAGTATAGTCAGTCTAATTTAAAGCTGAAGAATAAACCATAAATTATCCACCTGAAATGCAAGCCATACGCTTTTTCAGCTTCTGCTCTGTAGACAAGACAACAGAAACAACTCTTGCTTATGGTTTGTCTATTAGAATCCTTCTGGACCTGGAGGAATAAAAGTCAATTCCATTTTTCTACAGTTCATGGAAGATTTCAGGACTGTTTTAGCCGTTTGCGTGGAATGCCAAACTGTGGACACTGTGCAGATGCTAGTGCTCGGAAGGCTTCTGCTACTAAATGAGGGTGAGATTGAATCATGGACTTCCACCCTGATGTTTCCATTATGTCCGTTGCTTGGCTGAAAAATAAAATTAAGAGATGTTTGTTAAAGAATACTTTTCAAAATGCATTACTGTATTGTCAATTTTTAAAATTTATGGATTTCATAATGTTTTGAACACTCTGCCTCTGTATGTATTCCAACCACTTGAATTCATTAAAATATCATTCACAAAATACCTTAGTAGTATCTCTGTAACAAATGAAACTATTAGAATTTTCTGGAAATTCTATTCTCCTGAAGCATGTGACACTTGTCTCCATAGTTTAACTTTCAAGAGCTCTTTTCCCTGGCTTACACTCAGGTTTTTTCTCAAGTTGCAACTTTTGCCTTCTACTCTTTTAACATTCATTATCCATCCTATCTCATCCATTCTTCATAATTTTAGCTATCATATTCAATGATGACAACTACTGATTTGCTAAATCCTAAGCCTCCTAACAAGGTTCATTCCCAACCACTTGTTCTCTTTACTTGGATGCGTTTCAAGTTCCATAAATTCAGCATTGTTAGATAAGAACTCAACATATCTCCCCAAACCTCAAATTCTTCCTCCCTTATTTCCAGTCAGCTAATGCTTCCATCATCATCCAGTGATTCAAGTCAGAAACCTGGGTATCATCCTAGACCAGTGATGGCGAACCTTTTGAGCTCAGCGTGTCAGCATTTTGAAAAACCCTAACTTAACTCTGGTGCTGTGTCACATATAGAAATGTTTTGATATTTGCAACCATAGTAAAACAAAGATTTATATTTTTGATATTTATTTTATATATTTAAATGCCATTTAACAAAGAAAAATCAACCAAAAAAAGAGTTTGCGTGTCACCTCTGACACGCGTGTCATAGGTTCACCATCACTGTCCTAGACCCTTTCCTCTTCAATCAAAAATCAAAACTCTGATGATTAATAAAAACACAAACCTGATTGGGGCCTGGCCCAGGCTGCAATCTTTTACTGGATTAATCTTTGAGTAATGTCTTAAAAAGCCCTTAAAGTTAATTTATATGGCTTCCCAGGATCTTATCCCTGCCTGCTTTCTCTAGCTCAGCTTCTTCTCATAACCTCTCTCACTCTATACTACTATTGTTTCTTTTCACCCAATCTTTGCATACCTGATTCCCTTTTTCTGAGATACAAGTTTCTACCTCTTCCCTCTTCTTTATCAAGGCAACTCCTACTAATGCTTTAGGTCTTTATTTATACAATTCCTTGAAAAGGCTTTCTCTGATCCCTAGATTAGGTTCGGTTCCTTTGCTATATGCTCAGATGGGTATGCTATACTTTACCTATCATCATACTTTACTTCAAATACTTGTTTAATTACTATTTATCTCCTGCTAAACCACAGACTCTGGGAAGCCAGGGAAAACATTTATCATGTTCACTATTATATTCTTGATATTGAGCACAGTGCCTTGGGCCGTATTTACTGAATAAATATAAATACCCGTAAAATGAATGTTCAATTACTGCCTTTAGGTTTCTGTACTTTAAGTTATTCTTTCTGTCTGCAATGCCTGTTATTTCTTTTTTAGTTCCTCTAATTCCTCTTCATGTTTTAAGACACATCTGTCATCTCCAGTAAGCCATCCCTAAACCTCCAGCACATACCTTCTTTTATCACACTGCTTACCATATTATAAAAAATAACATATTCATGTATTTGTTTCTTTCATTAAATTTCCATCTACATATGAATGATATATTCATATATTTCTTTCATTAGATACATTTCTATCTATATATAAATGACATATTCATATATTTCTTTTATTAAACAAATTTCTCAAGAATAGGGACTTTTCCTCATAACTGTTTTTAAAGGCAGCACATTAGCATGGTGCTTGAGTCACAATAGATATGAGGTACACATTTGTTAAACTAAACAGTAGCTAATAATAAAACTACCTTATTTGCCTGACATCAGAGTAACCAATGTGTTTATAATTTCAACTATAGTTGTTCAGAATCACACAGATATCTCTTAATATACCTGACATTTTCACTTATTTAACAAATATCTACTGAAGGTCTGTACATACAACAGCTTCTTCAGGGGATATTAAAATACTCTTGATATTTTTTGACATTGAAAAAGTTAAAAATGTAAAATATTTTCTTAACAGAATAAAACTAGAGCTTGTAAGTGGCTAAGTACAAAGGATCATAAATTGTCATTTGCTGTATACACATTATGTTTTAAATTTAAACTGATTTTTGTCTAGATCACATACCATAACATATTATCACACTGATCAATATTCAGAAAAACCAATAAACTAAAAAGAGAACTCACAAACTGACAGGAATTCAGTTAACTTCACACATAGCAAAACAAATTAAAACAATAGGAAATAATTAAGTAAAAAAACATTAATTTTATTGTCTCTAACACTGACTTCTCTGACTTTCTTTTATCCACTTGTCTTTTTTGACATACTTATATCAACTTTTGATAACTTGCAAAAATGGAATTTAAGGGTTTACAAGCAAAAACGAATCAAAAGATGCAACTTTCAACCTATCAACTCTATCCTTTTTTATTTTGAATAATTATAAAGAATAGAAAATTCTCCCTAAAAATGAGAGAAGAAAACAAAGAGAGGAAAAATAAATTCTAATATTCAGAAAGCTTGGTCTTAGAAAAGATATAAGAACTATGCTACCTCTTACAGTTTTACCAGGAAAAGTAAAGATCAAATTACTCCCATTTTTAGAATATTAGGCAGTTGGCTTAATAAAGCATTCAATGCAAAGTACTTGGCTAACCTAAGAAGCAATGGGTTAGCATTCAAATGTGAAGATGTTTAGGGCAAATATGAAGGGTACATTCCTCAGAGAATAAAATGAACATTTTCCATATTCTTAGAAATGCTTTCTGAAGGGACAGGAAAAGGATCTCCAGTTGCCATTGAAATACCTGGACTCAACTACATACTAAGTGAGCATATGAGCTTCAGAAATTAGGGCATTCATCTCAGTTCACATTAGCAGCTGATCTACAAGGGGGCATAGCCTCAAGAATCCACTAAGTTAGTCAAATTTATTTATTTTTTTTAAATAACCAGCAGTTTACTCCATATAAATAATATCTCAATTCCTACTTATTGTAGTTGAACAAAAGGCCTATGCAAACACTTAATTCTATGTAGGCAGATCAACTTTGAGTCAGAAACTGATGTCATCTTACTTGCTGTTCCAGTTTTTCCCATCTTTACACCCAAGCTGTCGAAGTACACTGCACCTGCATTGAAGATTTAAACACACTTAAAAAAGTTCGGTGACAAATGCTGAAGGTGTCATGCCGCTGAAATACAAGCATAGCTTACCTATTAATAAAGTCTATGGCTTGTGCTTTCAACTGTTCTGCACTGTGCAAATCTGCAAGGACAAGGGTATCAGCAACGTTTTCCACTGAGAGGTTACTACACAAAGCTTCTTCACACAGGACCTTCAGTCGTTCCAGTGCATACTATTCAAAAGGAAAACATAACCATTAAACATTCACTGAAAATACCAAGTTTTTAAATACATGAGAGTTGGACTTAGGAAATAAAGTTAAAGCACGTTATACTTTGAACTAAGGGTATTTTAAAAGTCTCTAAAATATTTTTAACCTAATATGAAGAAAATATTAATGAATATATTCGAGAGAAAGACCAATTTTCTTTAGGAAATTTCAATTTCCATAGTATAAAATACTATATTTTAAAAATAGGGTTTTATTCTTAAAAAACACACACACCTTATTACTTAATACTTTTAATGAGTACAGTTCTCTATTATTATGAACACTAGAGGCCTGGTGCACGAAATTCATGCATGGAGGGGGGGGATCCCCTCAGCCCAGCCTGCACCCTCTTCAATCCAGGACCCCTCGGGGGATGTCTGTCTGCTGGTTTAGGCCCGATCCTGGGGACTGGGCCTAAACTGGCAGTCGGACATCCCTCTCACAATCCGGGACCGCTGGCTCCTAACGGCTCACCTGCCTGCCAGCCTGATCACCCCTAACCGCCTCTGCTGGCCTGGTCACCCCTTACTGCCCCCCCTGCTGGCCTGGGTGCCCCCAACTAACCCCCTTCTGGTCTGGTCACCCCCAACTGCTTCCCTCTGCCGGCCTGGTCGCCCACAACTGCTCTCCCCGCCGGCCTGGTCACCCCTCACTGCCCCACCTGCTGGCCTGGTCGCCCCCAACTGCACCTCCGCTGGCCTGGTTGCCCCCAACTGTTTCCCACCTCCCCCGACCCCCCTACTGGCCTGGTTGGCCCCAACTGCCACCCCTGCCCGCCTGGTCACCCATGCAGCCTGTTCGGTCGTCCGTCTGGTTGTTTTGGTTGTGATGGCCCCTGGCTTTTTATATATTAGGATGAATGTACCAACCAGTACACTCACTGCATGTTGTCACAATCCAATGCATGTAATTCTTGAAGAATGAATTACAAAGCTAAAGAAGTCATATTCATAACCACTAAAAATCTTTAGTGTATATAACATCTTTAGTAGCTTTATTGAGGCCTAATTAACATACAATAAACTGCACTTATTAAAGTTTATACTTTGATAAGTTTATAGACATATAATCACCATTAAATCAAGATAGTGAACATATTTATCATCCCCAAGTTTCCTCCTACACCTTTGTAATCCTTCTTTCACCAAATCCCAAGCCAACAGCTCATATGCTTTCTACTGCTAAAATTTTATTCACAAAGTATAATTATTTTGAGATTCACGCCTGTTGCTGCCTGTGCATCAAAAGGTCAATGCTTTTGCCAAAACCGGTTTGGCTCAGTGGATAGAGCGTCGGCCTGCGGACTGAGGGGTCCCAGGTTCGATTCCGGTCAAGGGCATGTACCTGGGTTGCGGGCACATCCCCAGTAGGAGATGTGCAGGAGGCAGCTGATCAATGTTTCTCTCTCATCAATGTTTCTAACTCTCTATCTCTCTCCCTTCCTCTCTGTAAAAAATCAATAAAATATATTTAAAAAAAAAAAAGGTCAATACTTTTTATTGTTGAGTATTATCCCATTGTATATAAACACACCACAATTTGTTTATCCATTCATCTGTTAGTGAACATTTGGGTGCTTCCAGTTTTTAGCTATTACAAAGAAAGCTTCTATAAACCTTCATATATTAAGTCATTATATGGGCATATGCTTTCTTTTCTCTTGGATAAAAACCTGAAAGTTGGGTCATATGGCAAGTGTAAAATGTCTTAGGGAACAGCCAGTCTTTCAAAATAGTTGTACCACTTTATATTCCCATCAGCAGTGTATGACAGTCCTAATTCTTCCACAGCTTTTGGTCTTGTAATTTCTAGTTATGATGATATGTGTGTAAAAGAATCTTGTGGTGATTTTAATTTACAGTTCTCTAATGGCTAATGATGTTGAGCATCTTCTGACATTGATTGACATTATTTTGGAAAAAGGCTGTTCAAATATTTTCTATTTTTAGAAATATCACTGCTTTTTTTTTTAAATTGAGTTTTGAGAGTTCTTTATATAATCTGAAATAAAAGTCCTTTATCAGATATCTTCTGAATAAAAGGCATTCATCAAATATATACTGTGCAAATATTTTCTTTCAAGCTGTTGCTAGTCTTTTTATTTTCCTGTGTCTTTTGAAGAAAAAAAGTTTTCAATTGTACTGAAGCCCAATTATCAAATTTTTAATTTTATGTAGTACTAGGGGCCCAGTGCATGAATTTGTGAACCTTGAAAGAAACTGTGGGCCGTGAGGCTGCGGTGGGCACAGGGGTGGGTTTCGGAACATCCTCCCCGCCCCTGCCCGGCCCCTCCCGCCATGGCCCCCAGTCCTCTGCTGGCAGCCCCGCTCCCACTGCCATCGCTCCCACGTGCTGATGGCACCGGCCCTGCTTGCACCCACTGATGGCGCGGAGCTTTTGGGGCTGGCTCCAGCAGCGGGTGTGAGTGGGGCCGGTGACAGCAGTGGGTGCAAGAAGTGGCTGCTGGCACCGATCACCCCTCAGGAGCAGGGGGAGATGGAGAAGCCCTGAGGGGCGAATGGGGCCTGCAGCTGCCACTCGCACCCACTGACAGGGTCAAGTGATTGGACCTGGCACCAGATGCCAGCAGCAGGTGTGAGCGGCAGCTCCAGCGCCAGCAGTGGGTGTGAGCAGTGGCACTGGCGCAGGACTGTGGCACGTAGGAGGCCTGCCTTGGGTCTGGTGCCCTCGTTCACCTGCCCCACCATCCCACCGTGGCCAATGCCTGCCACGTTCCACACCCTGCCACCTGCTGCCAACGCCCACATGTTCTGCACGCACTTGTTGGTCAACACACGTCATAGTGGCCAGTTGTTCGGTTGTTCTGCTGTTCGGTCTATTTGCATATTAGGGTTTTATATATATAGATGTTTTTGGTGTCATAGTTAAGAAATCTTTGCCTAACACAAGATCACAAAGACTTTTTCCTATGCTTTCTTTAAGAAGTTTTAGGTTTTTAGGTTTATAATCCCATTTTGCATATATTTTTATATATGATGAAGTTCATCTACAAAGGTCACTTTTTCAAATGAGTTCAATCAAAGTTCACTTTGGGGGGCATTTGAGTATCTGACTTTTCCAGCACCATTTGTTGAAAAGACTGTCTTTTCTCCACTGTGTTATTCTTGCACTTTTATTAAAAATTAAGATATTCATATATGTGACAGTCTATTACTGTACTCTCTCTTCTGTTCCAGTGAATTATTTGTCCATGTTGTCACCAATAAAACACTGTCTTAAATACTGAGGCATTATAATAAGTCTTGTTGTCAGACAGTGACAGTCTTTCAATTTGATCTTCTTTTTCAGTTCTTGATTATAGGTCCTTGTTAATTTATTGGGGGGGAAAAAGCCCATTAGGACATGTTAATTCTCCTAATTAATTTTAAGGAGAATTGAAATTTTAATAATATTCAGACTTCCAGTCCATAAACAAAATTTATCTCTCCATTTATTTTGACCTGCCTGCATTTCATTTAACAATTCATTGTAATTTTCTGTATACATATCTTGAACATTTTTTGTCTATGTATTTATTTATGCCTATGTATTTAATATAGTTGATACTAATGTAAATAGCATTTTTAATTTAAATTTTTATTGAGATAGTTATAAATTCGTGTGTAGTTGTAAGACATACTAGATTCTATATACATTTGGCTCAGTTCCCCTCAATGTTAACATTCCGCAAAACAAGTGTAATAACACTTTACATATATACATATATACTAGAGACCCGGTGCACAAAAATTTGTGCACTCGGGGGGTCCCTCAGCCCAGCCTGTACCCTCTCTCAGTCTGGGACCCCTTCGGGGGATGACCACCTGCTGGCTTAGGCCCACTCCCCGGCAGATTGGGCCTAAGCTGGCAGTCAGACATCCCTCTGGCAACCCGGGAGCCCTCAGGGGATGTCCACTTGCCAGTGGGGAGCAGGCCTAAGCTGCAGTCGGACAACCTTAGCGCTGCTGAGGCGGGAGAGGCTTCCACCACCACCGCTGTACTGGCAGCCGTCAGCCTGGCTTGTGGCTGAGCAGAGCTCCCCCTGTGGGAGTGCACTGATCACCAAGGGGCAGCTCCTGCATTGAGCGTCTACCCCCTGGTGTTCAGTGTGTGTCATAGTGACCAGTGATTCCCAGTTGCTCTGTTGTTAGGGTCAATTTGCATATTACATTTTTATTATATAGGATAGAGGCCTGGTGTATGGGTGGGGTCAGCTGGTTTGCCCTGAAGGGTGTCCCGGATAAGGGTGGGGGTCCCGCTGGGGTGCCTCGCCAGCCTGGGTAAGGGGCTGAGGGCCGTTTTCAGCCTGGCCACACCCCCTTCAGGGTGGGGGTCCCCTCTGGAGTGCCTGGCCAGCCTGGGTGAGGGGCTGAGGTCCGTTTTCAGCCTGGCCACACCCCTTCAGAGAGGAGGGTCCTGCTGGGGTGCCTGGCCAGCCTGGGTGAGGGGCTGATGGCTGTTTGCAGTCTGGCCAAGCCCCCCAGCAGGGAGCCTCAACCCATGAAGGTGTGGCCAGCCTGGGTGAGGGGCTGATGGCTGTTTGCAGGCTGGCCACAGCCCCTTAAGAGTGGGGGGTCCCCACTGGGGTGCCTGGCCAGCCTGGGTGAGGGGCTGAGGGCCGTTTTCAGGCTGGCCACAGCCCCTTCAGGGTGGGGCGGGGGGGTCCTGCTGGCGTGCCTGGCCAGTCTGGGTGAGGGGCTGATGGCTGTTTGCAGGCTGGCCAAGCCTCCAGCAGGGACCCTCACCCCATTAGAGTGTGGCCATCCTGGGTGAGGGGCTGATGGCTGTTTGCAGGCTGGCCACGGCCCTCAGCCACCCAAGCTTCCAGTGGAGGCTGGCTGGAAGCAGGTATCTGGGATTTATTTATCTTCTAGAATTGAAACTTTGTTGCCTTGAGTGGAGGCCACAGCTGGCCAGGCAGGCAGGAAGCTTGGCTTCCTCCATCAACAGGACAACCAAGCCTCCTGCTTGCTCCAGCTCCGTGGCTGCCGGCGGCCATCTTGGTTGGGGTAATTTGCATACAGTCACTCTAATTGGCTGGTGGGCATGGCTTGGGGCATGGCAGAGGTACGGTCAATTTGCATGTTTCTCTTTTATCAGATTTTTTATACACACACACACACACACACACACACACACACACACACATATACATTCACATATGCATATACATGGATGAACGTCACATGACAATACTTTTGGAGAAAGCTCCCAATGTGCTCTCAGGATTGAAAACTATTGGCTTTAAGATTTTTTGGTATTTTTGCACTGTTTCCCTATATTAAAAAAATCACCATCATAAAAGAGCATAAAATTATCATTATTTTCTCTTTCTACACTATTAAATTAAAAAAATCAATCTATAAACAGAGAGTTAAATTAGTCAATATAAAAAATTTTCAATTATATATAATATTGTGTGTTCTTATAAAACAGTAAAGATACACTCAAAACTATTGAGTTTATAATTTAATCTCCCATAAAACAATTTACTTTCATATAAAGATATTTTTGTCTTATTGACTAAGAAAATCTCACTGTATGCTATTTTTTAATACTTTCAAGAGCCATCTACAAATAGTATAAATCAATCCAGTATTTCAAGTTATTTGGGGTTTTCATTTGATGACAGCATTCTTGATATATCAAAGGCTTGAGGACATTTTTCAGCTCTTTAACACCTAATTACTTACTTTGTCTGCAGCTGCCAACAAGTTGTCAGCCATTTTGTCAAGGTTTGGTGCTTTCCCTGTGTAAATGAATCTCATCATTTCTTTAAAAACCTCGGGGTCTACATCGTTTATTTCCACTCGATTCTGATATTGAAAACAACACATAAGAGTTATACTTAAAGAACACAGACACACAAACAAACCAAGGAGAAACTTTGACAGTAATTTAAAAGCCCCAAATCTGTACAACTCAAATATAGATTAAACTCTATTTTAAAATTTATCTTTGGTAAGCTACGCAGGCAAAGTGAAACAGGCAGGTCTAAAAGGAAAGTATATGTACCAAAAACTACCATGTAGAAATATAAATCAAATTTCTTACTTTAAAAGAGTAAAACAAAAATCTATAGGCCAAACGAAATACATCTGCATGCAATTTCTGACCTCTATCTTAAAGATGTCTATTAAGTTTTTCTTTGCAGAATTCCTAAGCTGTACTACAATGCCTAAGATCCTGTAACCACCTTTAAGTAAAAGAATGGCCAGGTAAATGAGATAATTCCAGAGCACCCATTATATCTCAGAACTCTCCCTTTTGCAAAATGGCATGTACTATTATCTATGGCACCTCACCTCTTTGCTTAATACATGCTCAAGTCCAAAGAGGACCAGTTCCTTTTTTATTCCTATATCTTTGTAAATTTGGTTTCTCTCCTGGGATTAATCAAGCTAAATATCAAACAATAAACAACAGTAAACTTTTCTGACCCTTTGCTGACAATAGCACTTGACACATCATTGATGTCTGCTTACTTGGAAATGATCAGAAAGTTGATTATAGTACCTGCCCAGACCAACAATCAAAGGAAAGGAAGCAGCTATTTTGTTGCAGCCTCTAGTTCTGCAGAAAGAATAAAGCTGAACCCACATAAACCCTGGAGTCGTCCAATTGGAGCACTAAGAATCGACCACATGTAATGATGCAACCAGCAAAGAATCAACCTCTGAGCTTTAATCTGACATTTCAAGACGACAGGTGACAGAAAAACACCTGGGAAAACCAAATAGGTAATATCTTGATTATAGCTAATTTATAATAATGTAATTTATGCCATTTTTTGTTAAATCTAATAAATAGCAACTTATTTTAGTGGTTAAAATGTAGGCATTATTTTTGCTCTAGAAAACAACTTCCAAAATCTACTCATAAAATCTAGAAAGGAGAAATATACTTCTATTATAAATAATATGTTTTTATTGCTTTTTAGAGAGAAAGAGGGAGAGAGATACAGAAATAGAAACATTGATGAGAGAGAGAGAGAGAGAGATATTGATTGGCTGCCTCCTGCCCACCCCCTACTTGAGGGTCTAGCCCACAATCTAGGCATGTGCCCTGACCAGGAATAGAACCAGGAACTTCTTGGTTCATGGGCTGATGCTCAACCAGTGATCCACCCCGGCTGGGTGAGAAATATACTTCTTAATCAGAGAACTCCCAAATAGCTATGGCCACGAACAGTCCTTTGATAACTACCCTTCTGTACAAGAATTACCTACTTATTTTTCTACCAAGTGGGCACCCAAATAGCTGTTATCTGGAATATTCACCCACTTTAGGTCACATCGACTGTTCTATTAGAGAACCCATTTTCCCCATCTTTCTATTTTTTTCTAAAATCATAGTATAACAATTGAGAACATGCGCTGTTACTTTTAAAATATACAGTCCACTATTCTACTTTTGCACAAATTTATTGTTAACCCTTAAACTATGGTTACCTTTTTGCTTTCTTCCATTTCATGTTCAAACATTGCATTAAAAACTGGGGATCGAGCTGTAACAAGATTAAGCATCATTATTTAATGCACACATTTATAAGAGAAATGTACTATATTACCCAAAAGTAGAAAGTACCTGCAAGTACAGATTTATGAGCTCTAAATTCGTGTCCTCTCACAAAAAAACTGCAATCTGTAAATCTTGTGTTTTCCCAGAGATTACCTAAATCTTCTGCTAGTCGACATTCAGGAACCTTCAAAGTATTTGTATTAGTATGCCCTGATATATTTACTGAATCTTGGACCACACTCACCTAATAAAAAAGGGACAGTAAGAAAAACACTTTTACAATTTAATATCAATAATTAGTTACTAAGACTATACTTAAATATCTTATCATTAAAATTATTTGAATAATTAAATGCACTCCTGATAAAGATAATACCTGATCACTGAATTTAAGGATACAATTTAAAGGTTATAAAACTACAGTCTATGATTTGCAATTTGGGAAGTATTTTAAGTGCTATTCCTACATGTTTCAACTCTGGTAAAACTGATTTAAATATATAGTTAAATTGATTTAAATTTTAAAGTATAAGAATTCTCACAAAAGCAACTGTAGTTATTAAAAGTTCATGGGATCTTTTATTTTTTAAAAATCAACAGTAAGAATACAAATATGATTTAGTTTTTCAGACCTTTTATTTACTGAATTCACTAATCAATAAAAACTGATATAATTTCAACATTGCTTTTATACAAACTCAAATATAAAATATGGATTAAACTATTACTCAATGGAGATGACCACTGTCTACTGAATATAATCTTAAAACACTATTAAGTCTTGTACACCACTTTGAAAGAATTCTACTATAAGAAATTTCAAATTACGTTTAATAAACTGAAGAAAATACTACCTCAACAAGTAAAGCATATTTTTTAGAGTAAATAAATCATTTTTTACAAAACTGCTATGTTAGTTAGCCATTGTTTTTAAGCTTTTAAGTTTTGTGGTCATTTTTTTTTTTTAAATCCTCATCTGAGGATGTTTTTTCCATTGATTTCTAGAGAGAGTAGAAGGGAAGAGAGAGAGATGAAAGGGAGGGAAGACAAAGAGAGAGAGAAACATCAATGTAAGAGAGACACATTGATTGGCTGCCCCCCGCACATGCCCCTACTGGGGCTGGGGTTCCTGCAACTGAGGTATGTACCCTTGACCAGGAATTGAAGCTATGACCCTTCTGTCTACGCCAACGCTCTATATATTGAGCAACCGGCCAGAGCTGTGATCATTTCTTATGCAGGAATAGATACATATGTTCATTTGAAAACATTTCATGTGGCTTTTATTAAATAAGAATAGGTATAAATAAGGACACATATAAATACAGTAAACTACGTAGAAAATGTAAATTACAAATAGGTAAATTGGACCAAACTACTAACATGCTAACACGAAAAGTATAATAATAATCCAGTATAAAATATCTGGAGAATATTAAATCTTGGAAGTTCTCATTCATCTAGATGTATAAACATGTATCTCACTTATGTGAATGGGCACTTCTAAAGAAAAAATTTATTGAGGTATTTTTAATTAATCATTTTGTTTTTCCAACTTGCATTATTAACCTTTTGGAATCATATGCCATAGAAATCATCTAATCAATCACCTTATTTGGTAAAAGTTTTCAAAGTGAGAGCAAGAGAAGGTAACCAAAATGTCCTAAATCACACTGCTGGTCAATATCACAGGGAGACTAGACCTACATTCCCAGATTCCATTTTTTCAGCACTCTTTGTACTGCACAATATTTCTTTAGATATATGTTTTTTAAATTAGTAGTACTACTTTAGTGCAATTATGATTCAGAAAGGATTTATCACAACACTCTTTTGAGATGCTTTCCTAAATACAAGTGCCAAAATAGTGTGTATATAAAGATTCTCCTATTAAGTTTTTAATTATTCAAATAGTTTCTAAAATTTTAATAACTACAAAATAGAAAAAAGCATCATCAATCTTTACTTGATTGCCCTGTTACACCATTATAACTTAATGATACATAAACCAAATATGTTGGTGTTAATACTCAGGATTTAGTTAGGGATCAGTTTTTTATCACATAGTATTTATTTGTTCACAGAAAACATTTCTCTTGAGATTTCTAGACAGCAAGAACTCTATCAGTTCAATTACTTGCATAATGTATGCAGTGGAGTTATAAAAATGTAATGATATATTTAATTTAGGAATGGATTTCTTAAATTCTATACACTGCCTATTATCCTAACTCAAAATAACACATTTAATGTAAAGATTTGGCAAAAATCTGGTAACTAAGGAAATAAAAGCATCAAAAAATAAAGCCATTATTATCAGGCCAGAACGTGATGTTACATTTCATTTGTATTTTGTATATGTAATTATAATTCAAAAGAATTTATATTATTGACATACATATCTATTGTCATAGCAACCACAAATTTTAATTAAGACATTCCATTCTCCAAGGGTATTCAAAGGACTATTTATTGAGCAGAAGTTAATAATCTAATTAAAAATTGATATGCATTAAATTCTGATAATTATTTTCTTGATACCTATATTAAGAAGTTAGTTAAAATTTTAGTTTGTCCCTGGTACATATTTAAATACAGGTAATAAAACATTCTTATTGAATGGAACCTAGAGTAAAAAATTCAGAAAAAAGGCTGAGATTCTTTCCTGAGGTTAAACTGTTTTTCTTTCAAAATAAAAGGGCAAATGCAGAATACTCAAAATTGACTAAATACTGCAAAGCAAAGCCTCAAATTCATTTGACAGCTCTTTCCCAAATTTGCTTTTGGCTCAACTCAGACTACTATTCAGACTAAAAAGAAACATGTGCATGCTCTTCTCAACTGTAAGTACTCTGAAAATCTGGGTCTCCTCAAGTGTGGAATTAGGTGACGGCTGGTTCCAATTTTAAAAAAAAAATCTCAATTCTCTAAATTAATTCTGAGAGCTAGGAATTTACAAAGGTGTATAGGACTACAAATTTTTCTGCTCTAGTTAACTACCTAACCATCCCTCACACTGGTTCCAAAGTCAAGTTTTAACAGTGTGATTTCACAACATCTTATAGAATAGTGGGTCTTAGATTTTTTGATTTTCCTAAATAGGTGGTATCCCGTTTTGAAATCTGGGTGAGAGAAACAATGTTGTCAAGTTTTCATTTTGCTATGAAAGAGCTTTTTAGAGAATAAAAGCCAAAGTTTCAAGTATTTTAAAACTGAAAGAATATCTTGGCAAGAAAAAATAGGATGGGAAAAGGGTATCTTTCTAAATGAAGTAAGTTAATTTTATGAAAAACTCATATATATACCACCCAGTCCCCCCCGAATATATATAATAGAATGGCATGGGTCTGTAGACTACAAAGTTATTTAAAATATTTTGGATTTAAGAAGATGAATTAACCTAAATAATTTTCTATTTTCCTATTTTTCTACTTATTCCTCAATTCCTGCCCTTTGTATCACTTTGGGAGAGAAGGCATAGAGCCGTTTACACAGTTAGGAATTTCTACCCCTGGCTACTTGATTTACAGTATGGAACTTGCAAGATTAAATTATGTCTTGCACAAAAAGGGTAGCACCAAACTGCCTTACCTGTCTACAGCACCACTTGCAGGGGAGGGGGAGGAGGCAGTTCTTTACGTGGGCAGTGCAATGCTTCCTCCTCTTCTGCAAGCAGTGCTGAAGATGCTGTAGAAGGAAGGGCAGCAATGAGAGGTGTGAAGAAATGGTGGAGGGCATGAGGAATGTTTGTTCAAAGTACTTTTTGCCTTCCTATGCCTAATATGGTGCCCAGGGTATAAATGTCTACATTGATAAAAGGGCACTTAATTACAGTATCCAAACTGAATCTGATCAAAGCCAACTTAAAATGTAAAGTCCCTGTGGGCTCTATTTTAAGGTCACTAGCGTGCACAATCTAGCAGATAAAAAGTATACCTCAAAAAAGTGTATTTTCAATTTCAGCCTTTATTCTGAATTTCTTGATTGTCTAGGTTCCAATAAAACATGCTTAAGAACATACCTGTAAATAATATTTCAATTCTAAAAAAAGAAATATTACCTTAAAAAGTTAAAATTAAAAGTTAATAGTAAAAGTCTTTACAAATAGACTTTTAGCTACAGTAGTTTTTAATTGGATTACATAGCTTTTAAGATTTTTTAAAATTCTAAGATTACAAGATTTTTAAAAAAATTAACATGCTAAAATTTAAGATAACTACTAAAATTCTTGGAAATGTTATATTAAGAATACTAAAATTTTAAAACAATATGACATTTATTTAGAATACTTCTTAGAATCTCTATTGATAACAAATGTTTAGTTATTTTAAAAAAATTATTTAATAATCATTTATGCTCAAGATATTTGTGGTATGTACTTTATCAACCAAATAACTGTATTCATAACAAACTCATCATACAGTTCATTTAACTTGTCTAAGTAAAAATAAGATGTACTATATTTGCACTATATCATCTCTGGGGCCATGTTTCAATTATTCTTCTAACAGCACAATGGCGTACAATTAGTTTGTAATCTTGCCAAGAAATCTTCCACATTTTCTACAAAGAAATCAAAACTAACTTAGTAGTAATTAAGGAAGTTACTAAGTATTCAAAACACTCATCTGTCTACAATAACCTATTGAAATATATTTAACACTGAGTTTACCTGATTATATCCTATTAACTGGCACTCCTTTGAAAATTATCAACTACTTTAAAATTTTTCAATAAAACTATGTAACCGATGCAGAGTCTTTATAGTAAACTATACTGGTAACATAATATAATTCTTGAATTCACTCCAAAGCTGAATCTCAACAATTTGTATACATAAAACTACATAATGATAACATGCAGACAGGGGCATACTTAAAAATTTGAGAAACTATTGCTAAAAACATTATTTTATTAAATGAACCCAACTACTTGAATGAATAAAAAGCTTCCCAATCTTTTTCAGGCAGTTCACTGTTCAAATATGGTTTCAAACTGGTAAACTACTAATAATGTCTTAATGTTTAATATGTCCAATTTGAATATGACAAAAAATATTCAGTATCTACGTCAGAATTATCCAGAATGATGAAGATATTTACATTTTTCAAATAAAAATATACACACCCATAGACACTCATAGTCTTCATAAAAGAAAGGAATGTTCAGTATGTGTTAGTGTAACGGCATATATAACTTACAAGTAGAGATATGACCAGATTTTTTCATAGTGTCATATCTCTGATTTCTAAGACAATCTAGTCAACTTTTATTAGTAAAATATTTTCAAATGAAACCTTATCAATTATCCCAGTTATTATTTTTTATAATATACCCAATATTGTTGTTGTTTATAATTTTGCTCCATTGCTAAATATAACCACGAAGTTCCATGAAATAAAAAAATGTACCCACCTCACAAAATAATGTAAGCTTGTCATCTGGTAAAAGACCATTAGCTTCATCAAGCAAAAAATCCCTTCGAATGAATTTTTTAAAACCCCAGTCCTTCCCTTGTACAAATCGATATGCTCTTTGGCTTTCTGGTGGGAAACAGAATAGAAGTTTAAATAAAACAAGTATCCAAGAAACATTTTTGTAAATGATAACACAGTTAAGTGAATATGAAAAAATAGTAAGAAGTACAGATATTTGTGTTCATAAATAAAATGTGTCATCAGAGGTATATCAGGTAGAGCCAGATCATTCCCCAGCACTACTCAAATTTTGGCCATCAAATGAGCTCACTTTCAGATTCCTGAATTTCTAGGTAGAAGAAAATGCAGATCAAATCTCATGGAGAAGAAAGATCTAGGCCCTATAATAATAAAATAAGATCAAAATACACTGGCATGGGCATATTGTTCATCATCTACCATCAGCACCTGATTACAAACACAACTCTCATTTCCTTCTTCTCCCTTTAAAAGCAGATGCTCTAAGTCATCAGGAAATCCTTTAAGCTTAAGCTTTCCTGGGACATCCATCCCACTGACAAGTTTTACTGAACCAGAAGACACCCATTAACTGGTGAAAAAGCTAAATAATGTCACTTATCATTCCCAGGGCTTTAGACATAGTCCCCTAAAAACAATTTTCATAAAAGTCTGAAAGACGGTTTTTAGTATAATTTAATAAATAAATGTCTGAAGTAAACTGTATACTATGACATAAACAACATCCTCTACAATTAAGTATTCACTGTCTGTTACACAAAAAATTAATTGGAGGTGGAACCAGTAGTAAATCTAATTGCAACACACTATGTTATGGACTGAATGTGTGTATCCCAACAAAATTCTTATGTGGAAACCATACTGTTACAGGATTCCAGGCAGGAAGAATAGGGAAAGAGAAAAAAAGTTAAAACAAGGCCAATTTTGCAGCTAGCTTGTAACGAACAAGCCATTATCTTCCCCAGCCAAGGACAGGAGAGCAAATGGTTAAAAAAAAAACAAACCTCCCTAAGGAGACAATACAGAAGGGGGGGGGGGGGAGGTGCTGGGAAGGAAGGGAAAGGAAAAAAGGGCAGTTTTACTCCCTAAGTGGAGAAGCCAGCAGTCTTAAGGCTTGGCAAGATAAAGTTGCCAGGTGCTACTCATGATTTCTGGGAAGGCCACAATAAAGTAAAAAAAGGGACTTCGAGAATTAACCTGTACCAAAATATTCAGCAAAGGAATTTTGAAACCTATAAACAAAAAGGCATATAAAGCCTCGGACTCCCTCCCAACTCACTCTTCAGAATAGCTGAGAACCCATCTGTGCTTCATAACCAGAGGTACAGTTTGCTTGCTTTGCTTCTTTAATAAAGGTGCATGCTTTAATAAATGGGCTTTCCACAATATAGTTAAGGTCTCTCGTATAAATTCATTTATATGAGAAGATAATGATTGAGGTTGGAAACAGCCTTCTCCCACTGACTCAGGGCACTGTCCTGGAACACCTCTCTGGAGGTGGTGAGGTGCCTATAACAATACCTTCCAATGTGATGGTATAAGACAGTGATGGCGAACCTATGACACGCGTGTCAGAGGTGACACGCAAACTCTTTTTTTGGTTGATTTTTCTTTATTAAATGGCATTTAAATATATGAAATAAATATCAAAAATATAAATCTTTGTTTTACTATGGTTGCAAATATCAAAAAATTTCTATATGTGACATGGCACCAGAGTTAAGTTAGGGTTTTTCAAAATGCTGACACGCTGAGCTCAAAAGGTTCGCCATCACTGGTATAAGAGGTCAGTGATTGGGACTAGATAAGTTCATGAGGATGGAGTCCTCATGAATGGGAATGTTGCTCTTATGAAAGACCTCACTAAGCTCCCTAACCACTTCCACCATGTGAAAACATGAGTAGTTAGTCCACAACCCAAAAAAAGGATCTTCATCAGAATCTGACCATGGTAGCAACCTTATTTTAGACTTCCCAGCTTCTAGGGTCAGTGAGAAATAAATTTCTGTTGTTTCTAAGCCATCCAGTCTGTGGTATTTTGTCATGGCAGCCTGGACTAAGACACTCCACTGTCTTAAATGCCAGATAATGTGAAACTGTATTACTTTGGCAATAAAAGATAATATTAAATAGTATGTATTTAGAGGAGGTTATTTTGTGATGTTAACTTGATTCTGTGAAAACACTTAAAATTTAATGCAGCAGTTATGATATATTATACATCTTTTTTTAAAACTCCAGGTTACATGATTTCAGCAGGTTACATATGGGAACAAGTCTTAATGCTAAGAAAAACTGACTTCTTTCAGTCAATGTTCTGGTCTATTATTTAAATAAAATTTTAGGGACAAAATAAGACATTAAAAATCTTTCCAATATTCTTCAGATTTTATCTAACAAAAATAGCAAGGGAGAAGAGAAATATTTCCTGAGCACCTATTACATATGCCAGGCATGGGACCAGCAACTGTGCTTTCAAGTGACAAGTGAATGTCATTTTAGAACATGAGAAAATTAAATTTTAGTATTATTTTAAATAATTTTACATGTCTATGAAGTCTAAAACTTACTACAAAAACTATAGCTCTACACAGGTGTTTAAAATTAATTAATAGCCAAATTAAATGTTTTAGGTTAAGCAGACTTTAGTGGGAAAATATATCCTAAGCTTTGTAGGCAGACATGCAGAAGTCACAGCAAGTAGTTACAGAGTCTTCATTCAGTTTGCAAATCACTTACCCATTGCTTTTGTTTCTTCTCTTTTAGCGTTCAGAAGGGAAAATTTGAATTTTGCTCGAACTTCACTTTTTGGGCAGCTGACTAAAAGCAAATATAAGGACAAGTAGTCTTTACTTTCATCATCTAATCCTTTTGGATTTACCCTCAGGCACCTAAAATAAAACAACAGGCTCACATGGAGGAATATGATACTTGAAATATTCAGAAAAGAGAGGCAATACCGAAATCATTTGTTAATATCCCCTCAATCCCCCCCTAGTTCTTTACAATCCTCTATACTATTCTTAGAAATCTACGGTAAAATAGACTATTATCTGTTCAGGTATAGTAACAACAAAACAATAAAGTAGCCAATGATAACATCTAAACTCTAAGCAAACAAAAATCTTACCATTTCATTTTGTCACTTGGGCTAGATGAGAATGTTGAACTTTTTAACACTTCACCCATTTCTTCTCGACAAAAACTGAAGTTATTAATGGTCCACATGTAGGAAAATTTTACAACTTTAACCTAAGAGATTCAAAAAACACTTTCATAGTGAACTTTATGCTTTTAACCTGTCACATGTTAAACATCCTATGACCCAGTCTTTTAACATTTCTAATAACTATACCAAAGTACTTCATAATACTCTCAAAATACTGTAAAATTTGCAAGTAAAATAAAGTGAGGCATTTCTACGACATGTACCTGTGTATAACACCAGCTTTCTGCTATAGGAGCAGTAGACATATCTCCAGGGAGAGGTGGGGTGGGTTCCCGAGACATTGCCGATTTATTGCAGTCTTCCAAGATTTATGCACTATCCCATACAGTTGAGTACTTTACTAAAAGGAAAAAAATTTCATTTACTGATCAAAAAGCTTAACTGACTATATTCAGGGAAGAAATATTTAAACAATCATAAAACAATTATATGGGAACATGTATTTCATTATTTTTATAATTTCAAGAAATCAGCCTTTGTAATATAACACTAGGAACATAAACAAACCTAATACTTGTAGATAAGGTATTATTTTATAAAGGTAAACTTACCAAAATACTATGAATCAAAAATTACATAGCTTAATAGTACGATCATAAACACTAAATAATATAGAAACAATATTTGATTCAACTTCCTTCATCTTTTTATTGACTATTTGCAAAAATCCAAGGGGTTCTAAAGTCAGAAGAGCTTTGGATATTACAAATATTGGTCACTCATATGGTAGATCCCAAAATTTTGACCAATGAAACACAGATGGGACCTAACTGTAATGCTGTGTAGTAAGAAATAGATTTCCACAAAAGTCTAATTTTATCTCACAATAAAACTCCATCCCTATCAGTTTGTTCCCTATTAAAGACTATGTGTCATGCTGAAAAACCAAGATGATGGCATAGGTAAGCACCGGAAATTGCTGCCTCACACAACCACTTCAAAAATACAACTAAAAGACGGAAAGGTCATCATCCAGAAACACAGGAAGGCTGGCTGAGTGGAAATTCTACAACTAGGAGAGAGAAAAGCACACTGAGACTCAGAGGAGGTGCGGAAGTAAAGGGCAGAGGTATGGAGGCGCACGTGGAAAAGGGCTGGCAACTGAGGACACGGTTGTCTTTTTCAATCGGGAGGGAGTATCAAGCTCCCAACTGCTCTGAACTCCAGTTCCGAGCAAGTCTCTGGGGACCCAGATTCATACGGGGAGAAACTGGACTGTCTGTCATCAGGCGGAACTTGAGGGCGGCTTTCTCTCAGAGATGCTTGCAGCAATTACCGGGACACTGAGACATGGGGCCGCTTAGGGTAGGACTGAGGATCAGCCATAGCTGTTTGCTCTGCCCTGATGAATCCCTGAGAGCCCGCCCCACCCAAGCTGCAAGCAGAGGTTTTTGCATATGAATGCCCTGGCCCTTTGTAATCTGAAAATTACCTAACAAACTGCAGCTGGGTCAGAGAGACCCAGAACTTCCAAAAGAAGGCCCAAGGCCCCACAGCAGCTTGCACTGCTTCACAGCTGGGCCTCATCTGGGCACCTCCAAACCCCAAACAAAGAAGAGGAATCTGCAGATCTCTCCATAGCTCCTGTTGGGTAGCCTCAGGCAGAGGCTAAATTAGCACCTCCTTAGAGATCCAAGAGCCAGTGTACCCAGTGGTCAGAGTGGGACCATCCAGATTATAACTCCTCAGATCCATAAGAGACACAATCAGGGGGCAGACTCAGTGAGCACCAAAGCCCCACTGAAGCAAGTCTTACCCCAGAGGGGTGTCTCCAGCACAGAAGTTCTCCCACTGCAGACACAACTGATTCTCACATTCAATTGGCCTGGAGGTCAATTCCTCCCAGTGATACCTTCAACAATCAAGGCTTAACTACGACAAGACTGTGCACAAAGGCCACAAAAGGGTGCACCAACAGTGTCCACCTCAGGTAATTGGGGAGGCTGAGCCATTAGACCCTATAGGACACCTAGCACAGAAAGCCACTCTATCAATACAGGGAAGCACAAAAAATGCGGAGACAAAGAAACAGGTCACAAATGACAGAAATGGAGGAAAGCAAACTACTGGATATAGAGTTCAAAACCACACTTATAAGGTTTTTCAAGAATTTTCTAGAAACCGCCGATAAATTTAGTAAGACCCTCAAGAAATCTAGTGAGACCTTCGAGGATATGAACAAGGACCAACTAGAAATTAAGTATACACTGACTTAAATAAAGAATATTATACAGAGTTCCAACAGCAGACTAGAGGATCGCAAGAATCAAGTCAAAGGTTTGAAATATGAAGAAGCAAAAATCACCCAACCGGAAAAACAAAAAGAAAAAAGAATCCAAAAATACGAAGATAGTGTAAGGAGCCTCTGGGACAGCTTCAAGCGTACCAACATCAGAATTATAGGGGTGCCAGAAGATGAGAGAGACCAAGATATTGAAAACCTATTTGAAGAAATAATGACAGGAAACTTCCCCTACCTGGTGAAAGAAATAGACTTACAAGTCCAGGAAGTGCAGAGAACCCCAAACAAAAGGAATCCAAAGAGGACCACACCAAGACACATCATAATTAAAATGCCAAGAGCAAAAGACAAAGAGAGAATCTTAAAAGCAGCAAGAGAAAGAAACCCAGTTACCTACAAGGGAATACCCACACGACTGTCAGCTGATTTCTCAACAGAAACTTTGCAGGCCAGAAGGGAATGGCAAGAAATATTCAAAGTGATGAATACCAAGAACCTACAACCAAGACTACTTTACCCAGCAAAGCTATCATTCAGAATTGAAGGTCAGATAAAGAGCTTCACAGATAAGAAAAAGCTAAAGGAGTTCATCACTACCAAACCAGTATTATATGAAATGCTGAAAGGTATCCTTTAAGAAGAGGAAGAAAAAGGTAAAGATAAAAACTATGAACAACAAACATGCATTTATCAACAAGTGAATCTAAAACTCAAGTGAATAAAAAATCTGATGAACAGAATAAACTGGTGAATATAATAGAATCAGGGGCATAGAAAGGGAATGGACTGACTATTCTCACGGGGGCGGGGGGGAGTGTAGGGGATGCGGGAAGAGACTGGACAAAAATCGTGCACCTATGGATGAGGACAATTGGGGGGGAGGGGGTAAGGGCAGAGGGTGGGGTGGGAACCAGGTGGAGGGGAGCTATGGGGGGAAAAAAGAGGAACAACTGTAATAATCTGAACAATAAAGATTTAATTTAAAAAATAATAATAATTAAAAAAATAAAAGTTTACAATATATATATATATATATATATATATATATATATATAGACTTAGGTATATAATTTATATGTAGAAATAGAATGTCTTATACAGCACATCATTATAAAAAAAAAAACAAATCTTATAGTAGTAGTGTCTTGCCTCGGGAACAAAACTAGAAGCAATACTCTAGGGTCACTATTTATTCACTGCTGTCCACTCAATGAAACAAGAAACCTGTTCATTATTATTAAAAGGTAATCAGATCATCTGAGTAAGAGAAAGCAGCTTGCAAAGAGGAATGGAATCCAAACAGGAAATGGCAAGAAGTCTTCTGAAAACATCATCTATTCTCTAAGGACAAAATTGCTAAATCAAATGGGATTGTCACTTTATAATACATCTTGTGGCTTCCATGTGGAAGAAATAAAAAGAAAACTTCCACAGTTTCCTGGGGGAATCCAGTGACCTTCGGAAGGAACACAATGGCATTGGCTTTTCTCACTATGAACAATCCAAGTACAAGAAATGACTTCTTAGGTGTTAACTTTCTCCTCAGGATCTGACCTGAAAGCAATAAAAGTACCTGGAACCTGCCCACCCCCCCCCCCCAAAAAAAAACCAAACCAGTTTGGCTCAGTGGATAGAGCGTCGGCCTGTGGACTGAAGGGTCCCGGGTTCGATTCCATTCAGGGGCATCTACCTGGGTTGCGGGCACATCCCCAGTGGGAGATGTGCAGAAGGCAGCTGATTGATGTTTCTCTCTCATCGATGTTTCTCTCTATCTCTCTCCCTTCCTCTCTGTGAAAAATCAGTAAAATATATTAAAAAAACAAAACAAAACAAAAAAACAAAGAAACAAAAACAAACTATGTGTCATATCATAAAATTTCCTCCCAGTTAGCTGTTCTCATACTATATCCATTTGGATGCATAATTATTTCCTGATAATCTGGCCACGATATTAACGTCTAGATGATTATGCTTCGTAACTTGGAAAGACAATGAAAGAGCTGCATATGTAGCTTTGCAGTGGTAAAGGTGGGGGTGTGTGTGATGATTACATTCCAACATAGGAACTCAAATCTGGAGGACCCTCTTTTCATTTAAGAATAATTAATAAGGAAAGGAAACCTCACGAGTCCTACAAAAAGAAACTACTTGGGGGGGGGGGAGGGGAAGCAAGAATTTCATTTGCTATATGTCTATACCCAATGAAATAACAGCGTAAAATGAGAAAACAAAGATTGAAGAAAGCCATCTGAAATATACATAGAATCATCTGGCTGGCTCAGTTGTTGACTGTCAACCTATGAACCAGGAGGTCATGGTTCAATTCCCAGTCAGGGTACAGGCTTGGGTTGTGGGCTCGATCTCCAGTGGGGTCTCTCATTGTGATATTTCTTTCTCTCTCTCCCTTCCTCTCTCTGAAATCAATCAATTTGCACCACCATATATATATATGTATATATGCATGTATGTATGTGTGTGTGTATATATCTATATATATATATACACACATATATATATCTATATATATATAACCAAAAAGACATGTAAAAGGTATGAAAACATTTTAAACTACAAATGAAGAAGGATGTTAAAAATGTGCACTAGACTTGAAGCTGTGGCCTCATGTAGCAGATGAACCTTGTTGAACCCTGCCCGATCTCTTGATATCGCTCAAACCTTTGTGCTTGTCCAAGGAGTCTATTACTTTAAAACTAGAGGCCCGCTGCACAAAATTCATACATGGGTGGGGGGTGTCCCTCAGCCTGGCCTGCACCCTCTCCAAATCCCTGTGGGATCGGGCCTACACCGGCAGTCAGACATTCCTCTCGCAATCCAGCACCACTGGCTCCTAACCCCTCACCTGCCTGCCTGCCTAATGACACCAACTGCCCTCCCCTGCCGGCTTGATGTCCACCATAACTGGTCTCCCCTGCCGGCCCGATCGCCTCTAACTGCCTCTGCCTTTGCCCCTATCACTGTGGCTTTGTCCAGAAGGTAGTCGGACCTCTGGAAGATGGCCAGTCAGCCTGGTCTAATTAGCATATTACCCTTTTATTAGTATAGATAGATCCCAGTAGTACTTGTCAATGCCAGTACTTGTCAATGTCCCAAATGGGAGGATGTAAGCACCTAGATACAGGATGATTGGCGGCCATGCTCTCAAGAAGCAGCTTTTAAAAGTATGCAAATATGTATACAATCTGTGGGACCCTGCTACCCACCACAGCCAGGTGATCTGGAGGTGTCCCCTGGTGGCAATTGCAAAAATAAGGGCTCTAGATGCATATAAATGCATTTTTTCTGGAGCAAGGCAGAGGGAGAGCACCAAAAGGTGTCCAGAGCCTATAATCCTTGAGAACAGCTATTTAGGACACTAGACTTGTGCCAAGCATAAGGCCTGCCCCTCAGGTCACAGCTCCAAGACAAGCAAAGAGGTCCTGCCTAGTCAGCAAAGCTGCTGGCTGTCTGTCCTCTTTCCTTCAGACTCCGTTTGCTACTTTTAGCTGACAAAGCCATAAGTTCCCTAACAGCAGACCCAAATCCAATTCAACTATCTGGCAGCAAAGATACTTGGTTTTCCTGCCTAGCCCAGGATGGTGAAACTGTGCTGGGGATAAAAATAGGAGTAGAAATATGAGTTGGATAGTTCTCTTAAGCACATTCTTTCTATATAACAAAAGGCTAATATGCAAATCGGCCAAACGACCGGTCACTATGACATGTACTGACCACCAGGGGGAAAAAGCACAATGCAGGAGCTGCCCCCTGGTGGTCAGTGCACTCCCACAGGGGGAGTGCTGCTCAGCCAGAAGCTGGGCTCATGGCTGGCGAGTGCAGCAGTGGTGGCGGGAGCCTCGCCTACCTCCGCTGCAGGCGGGCAGTAAGGAGCAAGGGGTCCCAGACTGTGAGAGGACGCAGGCCAAGTTGAGGAAGCCCCCACCCCCCTAGTGCATGAATGTGGTGCACTGGGCCTCTAGTAGCTAATAAATATACTAAAAGAGTAATGCTTCTCAGACTTACTAGTGAGAAATATGTGAAAGGGTTTTACGCAATACTTCTGCCAGTGACTGCACCATGACCAATTTTAAAACAATAAACCAAGAGAAGTATTTGCAATGCATATAACACATAAAGAGTTCATTTCCCTAATATATAAAGAATGCCTAAAAACTATAAAGAAAAAGTAAACTATAAAACACACAGAAAAAGAACCTGACTCATAATTAGACAACTAAAATGAAAACTAAATTAAGACACAATTTTTTAGCCTAATCAGACAAGCAACAATCAAAAAGATTGGTGACAGTATAAGCACAGGCACTCTCATACATTTCTAGTGGGAACATAAATTTAAAGTTGTTTTAATAACTTCCCTTTTAACTTTTTATGGTGAAATTTCTGACAAAATAGGAAGAAAATGATAATGTATAGCTAATTTTATATAAAAATGCCGACAGAATATTTGATGTCCACGAAAACCATCCTATCTAATAAAAGAGAAACATGGTAATTAGCGTACATCCGCTACCCTTCCCATTGGCTAATGAGGGCGATATGCAAATTAACTGCCAGCCAAGATGGCGGCCAGCAGACAGGCAGCTTGAAGCTAACATGAGGCTTGCTTGCTTCAGTGACGGAGGGCTCCAACGTTCCCCGCCTGCCTTGCCGGCCTCTGAGCCTGCAGTTTGAAACATTGTTACAAATATAGAAGCTAAACAAAACCCCAGAAACCTGCTTTCAGCCGGCCAGGATCTCAGAGCTGGAGTTGATACAGTGTTTCGATTATAGAACCCAAACAAACCAGATACCTACTTTCAGCAGCAGAGGCCTCAGAGCTGGAGCCAGAGCTAAAGCTGGCCCAGAATTAAAAAAAAGAAAAGGAGCAGTTGGGAGCTTAAGTCACCCGCCAGCCTGAAAACAGCCCTCAGCCCCTCACCCAGACTGGCCAGGCACCCCAGTGGGGACCCCCACCCTGAAGGGTGTATGACCAGCTGCAAACAGCCATCATCCCTTCACCCAGGCTGGCCAGCACCCCAGGGGGGACCCCCACCCTGATCCAGGACACCCTTCAGGGCAAACCAGCCGGCCCCCACCCATGCACCAAGCCTCTATCCTATATAGTAAAAGGGTAATATGCCTCCCAGCACCGGGATCAGCGGAGCCGCGAGGCCTCCCAGCACCGGGATCAGCGGAACCGCGAGGCCTCCTGGCACCGGGATCAGTGTGACTGGGGCAGCGCACAAACTCCCTGATCGCCCTGCGGCTCTGTGTGTAACAGGGTGCAGTGCCCCAACCCCCTGATCGGCCCTGCTCTGTGTGTGACGGGGTAGAGCCATAACCTCCCCATCGGCCCTGCCCTGAGTGTGACAGGGTGCGGTGCCCCAACCCCCTGATCCGCCCTGCTCTGTGTGTGACAGGGGGCGGTGCCCCAACTCCCCTATCGGCCCTGCTCTGTGAGTGACAGGGGGGAGCTCCCCAACCCCCGATGGGCCCTGCTCTGTGCGTGACAGGGGGGAGCTCCCCAACCCCCTGATCAACCCTGCTCTGTGCGTGACAGGGTACGGAGCCCCAACCCCCCTGATTGGCCCTGCTCTGTGCATGACAGGGGTCGGTGCCCCAACCTCCCCATCGACCCTGCCTTGAGTGTGACAGGGGGCGCTGCCCCAACCCCCCAATCGGCCCTACCCTGAGCGTGACTGAGGGTGGCATCGCAACCTCCTGATCCGCCCTGCTCTGTGCATGACAGGGGGCGGTGCCCCAATTCCCCAATTGACCCTGCTCTGAGCTCGACCGGGGGCTGCACCTAGGGATTGGGCCTGCCCTCTGCCACCCGGGAGCAGGCCTAAGCCAGCAGGTCGTTATCTCCCGAGGGGTCCCAGACTGCGAGAGGGCACAGGCCGGGCTGAGGGACACCCCTCTCCCCCGAGTGCACAAATTTTTGTGCACCGGGCCTCTAGTCCTATCTAATAAAGAGGGAATATGCTAATTGACCCTCACACCATTGCAAAGATGGTGGCGCCCACAACCACTAAGGAGGGAATATGCTAATTGACTGCCACGCCCTCAAATATGGTGGTGCCCACAGCCACAAGATGGTAGTGCCCAGTCTCTCTCCAGACACCCAGGGCCGGCCCGAGGGATGACCAAATGACTGAACAGCAGGCTGCGTGGGGCGACCAGGCTGACAGGGGGTGGGGGGGCAGTAAGAGGAGCCCAGGCTGGATGGGGGGGCAGTTGGGGGCAACCAGGACAGCAGGGGGGGGCAGTGAGGGGTGACTAGGCCGGCAGGGGAGGGCAATTAGGAGCAACCTGGCCGACAGGGAGGGGGCAGTTGGGGGCGACCTGCCCAGCAGCGGGGGGCAGCTAGGGGCGACCAGGCCGGTACACAGAGGCAGTGAGAGGTGATAAGGCCGGTGGTGGGGGAGGGGGGTGGCAATTAGGGGCGACCAGGCAGGCAGGCCGGTGAGCAATTAGGAGCCAGCGGTCCAGGATTGTGAGAGGGATGTTCGACTACCGGTCTAGACTACCGGTCTAGATTGGAGAGGGTGCAGGCTGGGCTGAGGGTCCGTCCCCCCTCACCCCGTGCACGAATTTAGTGCACCAGGCCTCTAGTTTATACATAGTTCCTGACAACTAAGAATGATTTCAGAAACATTCATAAAAAGGTATTGAGATGAACAAGCAATTTATAAGAAAATAACTACAAAAGGAACAAAAACCTTACCCTCATTTGTAATCAATGAAATACAAAAAGAACCCATACCATTTTTCACCAACAGTATCATCAAAGATTCTTTTAAACTAAAATCCCTACAGTCAACAAAATTGCAGACATTACTGGTAAGACTTTTATGCAGGACAATTTTACAATTCGTATCAACAAAAATTCTTTCTCAGAGTCATCCTAGAAATTTATCCTGGGAAAAATGTTACAACTGTGGGGAAAACATTGTTAGCTATAAACATAGTGTATGTTGGGATATATTTATACATGAAGAATTATGAAACCATTAAGAGTGTATTGGCAGAGTAAATATGTAAGATATGCTATATATTTAAAAAAATCAAAGAGTATGTATGCCTGAAAGGACCTCACTTTTAAGTAGAGATTGAGAGATGTTAGGTCAAAGAGGATGGTAAGTCAAAGAAAACTTTTATAAGACTCTAGTTAATTAAATACTAATAAAATACTTAAATAAGTTTTAAAAACCTGAAGAGTAAAGAAGAAAAAGTTCTTTAATACCTGTGTAGGAGTTATTACCTTCCTAAGTGTAACTCACAAAATCATCTTATATAAGAAAATGCTAATATGCAAATAGACCGAATGGTGGGACCGAACAACAGAGCCGCTCTCTATGACGTGCGCTGACCACCAGGGGGCACGTGCAGAACATGGTGGGTGTCAGCAGCAGGTGGCAGAGTGTAGAAAATGGCAGGCGTTGGCCGCGGTGGGATGGTAGAGCAGGTGAGTGAGGGCGCCAGACCAAGGCGGGGAGCCGGTTGCTGTCATTGGGGAGGTTACTGAATTCTTTGTTCCTGCATGCCACGGTCCCACCCAGAACTCACACCCACTGCTGGCACTGGCCCCAATCCCTCCGCGCCGTCAGCAGATGCGAGTGAGGCTAGTGCCATCAGCGCATGGGAGCAGCGGTGGCAGGAGCGGGGCTGCTGGCAGATAGGGGACTAGGGGCTGCGACCAGGGCACTGAGGATGGGCCGAGACCCGCCCCTGTGCTCACCACAGCCTTGCGGCCCACAGTTCCTTTCAAGGTGCACGAATCTGTGCACTGGGCCCCCAGTTCATATATAAAAGCAAACTAAATAAAAGGTAAAAAAAATTCTGTTTTCATTCCAGCTACTTCTTCAAATGATATAGTTGTGGGATGGAGATATGGAGAATGCTGGTGAGCAGACTGCATTGGTTAGCACTTACAAGACATTCTGTACCAACACTGTTTATTCTTCAGCAACTCTATGAGATGGGGTAGTAATAATCTCATCTTAACCATGAGAAAATTATTAGATTGGCTAGATAGCTTACTTTACACTTTAAGTAACCAGAAAGTAACTGAACACAAATTTATCTGGCTCCAAACTCTATACTCTTTCCACAGAATCATGCTAAACCTCCTGATATTATAGAGCTATTTTAAGCCCTTAACTATCTAGTGCCACTCTTAATTAACAGATGAGGATCAAGAATAAAAATAGGTTAGACTAGAAAAATAAACTGTCCATGCTTACACTTAGATAATTAGAAGAAAAAGATGTCCCAATATTCATTTCAGTGCTATTTCCAGTATTCTAGTTTTTCCTTCTCTTCAAAAAGAAAAAAAAAAAATAAGATAGTTGAATATCCACTACATTGCAGATGCTCAAGACTTCCTATTCTTGTTACTGCAGAAAAGCCTGCAGAAAGAGAGAGAACAACCAAAATAAGATCTAGAGAATATAAAACAAGTGATCTACACCAATTACCAATTAAATAAAGGATTCTTCCATGTAATTTTTTATTTTAACAAAATATTTGCATGTCAGAATTAATGTTCTATATGCACATCATAGACACATCCACAGCTACAGAAATTATAAAGTATTTCAAATATTCAGAAAACATAAAGAATCATGTCAAACAACCATCTTTTCACCATCCTTGTGTATCCATCCCCGCCACTATCATCAAATCTTTTCCCCTACCAGAAGTTATCTGTATCCTAAATTTGTTACACCAATGAATTTCTTCATTCTTATTTTTCTGTGAATCCTACACTGTAGAGAAAGAAGTTCACAGATATGTTATAAAGTATATGCACATACACGTCACTAAAAATGGCGAAGTGGGGAATGCTAAAGCTCCATCCTTCCACAAAAGCAATGAATAAGCTGACAGTAACTATCAGAATCAGTTTTTTGGAACTCTGGAATTAAGTCAACAGTTACAATCTGGGTATTGCTTAATGAAGAATGCAGCTTCAGAATTTTAGGGGAAAACTGGCATTTTAACATACTCACTTACCATGCCCCACTCCTGAATTCGGCAGCAGTCATGAAGACATCAGCCTGGTGCAGGCTGCTGGTACCAGAGCAAACTACGTATTAGACCTATTCATAAAGAACTGTGTGGTTGTGTGCTTTGTCCAGTTTGGTAAGTCCCTAAAGATTCAGTTCAAGGTCTTAGCTTTGTTTCACCTTCCCTGGAGCTTCCCCAGGAGGGAATCATTTCTGGACAGCAGTATTTGTCAAAATCATTTAAAGGCAAATATATTAGCACAAACATTAAGAGTTGGGACTAGCAATAGCCAAACAGGAAAGCCTGGAAAGAAAGAAGCTGAGAAATATATTTGGGAAAAAGGGGATTTGAAAAGTTCCCATACTAGAAAAACTAGAAGGCTATGTGTATACCTGAGACCTAATCCATGCTTGAAAAATATGTGAGAAGATCCTAAACCATCAACTTGGCTGACTATTAAAATGCCAAGCAAGCAGAAAATGAAGCCTAAGCCGTCAGTCAGACATCCTTAGCGCTGCTGCGGAGGTGGGAGAGGCTCCCGCCACTCCTGCTGCGCTCGCCATCATGAACCCCGCTTCTGGTTAAGCAGAGCTCCCCCTGTGGGAGTGCACTGACAACCAGGGGGAAGCTCCTGCATTGAGCATCTGCCCCCTGGTGGTCAATGCACATCACAGCGACCAGTTGTTCTGCCTTTCAGTCGATTTGCATATTAGCCTTTTTTTATATAGGATAAGCTACTACATAGACAATATTGCAGAAACTTATCTGTTTTGTAAGAAAAGAGCTATCTAAAATGTATAACTAACATTTTTCTGAATAGAAGCAATTTAATAAGGCCAAGAGTAGATACGTTTTAAAGACTTTCTATATGCCAGGCATAAGTATAATTTGATTCCCAAAATAACTCTATGAAGAAGGTTTTAAGTGCTTCTGCCAATACTATAGATGTGTAAATTAGCGTACAAAAGGCTATGTAACCTGCCCAAGATTATAATGTTAAAATATGGCAATGCCTGCCTGGATTTCAGCCTAAGCTTACACTAAAGACATGATGTTATTAAAGACACCCTTTCCAGCACATTAGTAACCCCTACTGGCCAAAAACACACACAAAACACCTCATTTTTTTTAAAAAAAAAAACCATAACAAGGGGGATTATTCACTCTTCCAAACTCATATGACACACACACACACACACACATCTGGATCAGATATTGTACTGAAGATGGAACTTTGAAAACAGTCCAATGCTCAAGGCACAGAAGTGAGAACACTTATGTTTCTTTTATTTCCCCAACATAACAATGAGATGACAATGAACATTTACAAAAGAATGAAGGTGCCCAGCCAGCATGGCTTAGTGGTTAAGCATCGATCTATGAACCAGGTCACAGTTCAATTCTCGGTCAGGGCACATGCCAGGGTTGCGGGCTCGATCCTCAGTGTGGGAAGTGCAGGAGGCAGCCGATCAATGATTCCCTCTCATCATTGTTGTTTTTCTCTCATCTTTCTCTTTTCCTCTCTGAAATCAATAAAAATATATTTTTAAAAAAGAATGAAGGCATAAAAAGGTTGGAATATAAGAAAGGGTCATATTGGTGATCAGAAATTGAGAAATTCAAGGCAGATATATGGAAACAAATTAGCAGAGAAATCAATCAGATGGGAGCAAATTAGCAGAGAAATTAAGAGAGAAAATCACAAACTAAGATAAGATAGGTATCTCTCCACAGTTTTTTCTTGGAGGCCGAAAGAAGAACCACCCCTTCATCAAATATAAACAGCAGAAAAAGGGCAAGTGGCAATCATCAGGTTAATAATTTTAGAAACAGCATGTCGGCTATCTGAAAAGTAGGGGCCTTTCCCTTTCTCCAGGCTGGCAGTTGTGGTTTTTACCATCATACCAAAGCCCAAGAATTGTCCTCTAAGGAACTGGGCCGTCTGTCTGGGTACATTCCTTATGAAAGTGTCAGTGCCTGAGAGACAAACAGGATTGTGAAAGTGTCAGTGCCTGAGAGACAGGATTGTGAAAGTGTCAGTGCCCGAGAGACAAACAGGATTTAGACTGGACTATCTCTGAATATCATAACAGACATATAAGGATGAGATGGTGAGAAGAGATAATTCCTAATAGAATTTCTGTATTAAAGCACTCTACACAAAATAAAGCCCTCCTTACTTTGACATGTGTGGAGGTTCCCAACCTACCCACAACCTACATTGAGTAATCACTACATTGAAACACTTTGCCTACTTACACTGAATGCATCCATAGCCCCTTCCCTTTTAAGGGAGAGGCCTGCCCCAGGTCTACTTAACTTTAGAGAAAACCAAGCCAGATACCATTACTTATTAACTTAATTCTTCATCTCAAAATATTAATGGAAAACCAAAGGCAATAGATATTTGGGAAAAGATCCAAAGAAAATAAAATAAACCAATTCAAGTAACCCTGGGAGAAATGGAGACAATTAAGGGTCAAAATGGTATACTTAAAGTATACTTGAATAAAACAAGAACAAGATGCTTTAAAAAAAAGGTCAGAAAACAAGGAAGGATTCTTGTTAATTCTCATTACTTATTAATAACTTATATACAAGGTCCAATAAAATATAAGCCTATCTAAATCTATATTAATAGCCATACCTACTTAAAATATATAAAGCAAATATTTCTCATTTCTAAAGGAGGCTGTTTATAGAAATCTTATAAAGACAGTATAGGGATTTTTGAAAAATCAACTTTATTTAGTTGGTATGACAGTTTATAACTATGGTTAATAAATCTCATGAGGTAAGATTTCAAATTATAGTAATGTATAAACTGTGGTGAATTAAAAAGGGGAGAGACTATAGCAGTCAGGAGACTACTCAATATGGACAAGTCTCAAGACCTCTCTGATTCTTTCTTTCTTTTCAACCATTCATTCATTCATTCATTCATTTATTCTCTTTCTTTTTCTCTTATTCACTGACCCATCTGAATATTTTGGGGGAACCGACACTGATGTAGGCCCTGAGAAAACAAAGGACAAGAGAAAGGCAACACCTGATCTCGTAATTTGAACTAGATCTCAGAAGTACGGTGGATAAAATCCTATGTAATAAAAGGCTAATGTGCAAATAGACTGAATGGCGGAACAACCGAACAACCAGTCGCTATGACGTGCACTGACCACCAGGGGGCGAGCATGGAAAAAGGCAGGTGTTGACTGTGGTGGGATGGTGGAGCAGGTGAGCAAGGGCACCAGACCAAGAAGTGGTGCCAGTCGCTGCCATCGGGGCGAACCTCTGGTGGTTACTGAAAATTCTTTGCTTCTGCACGCTCCCACCTGCTGCTGGCGCTGGAGCCGCCACTCATACCCGCTGCTGGTGCTGGCCCCAATTGCTTGGTGCCGTCGGCGGGTGTGAGCAGGGCTGGTGCGTCAGCACATGGGAGTGGCGGCAGTGGGAGCAGGGCTGCCAGCACACAGGGGCCTGGGGTTCGCGGCAGGAGGGGCCAAGCAGAGGGGCGGAGGATGGGCCAAGACCCGCCCCTATGCCCACCGCAGCCTCGTGGCCCACAGTTCCTTTCAAGGTGCACTATAGGCCCCTAGTCTTCTATAACTTCAAATGTGCTTAAGAGAATAAACAACAGCAAAAGCCTGGTACCTTTTCTGATAAAAATTTCAAATAGCTGAAACCAGCCCCTCCTCTCCCGTTCAAGCTCTAATCTACACTAATAAAGGAGAAACACGCAAATTGGTGTCACTCTGCTACGCCCACCAGCCAATCAGGATGAGTATGCAAATTAACCCAACAAAGATGGTGGTTAATTTGCATACGCAGACCCAGAGTGAAGACTGAAGACGACTGAAGACTGAAGAGGCTTGCTTGGCTTCTCCACTGTAGCCAGAGCGAAGGCCTGGGTCCTGGGTGCCAGAGGAAAACCGGTGTCGGCAGCCAGGGGAAGGAAGGCCTATTGCACGAATCTCTTTGTGCAATGGGCCTCTAGTTTATAAATAAGGTAACGCCCTTATCCAAAGCAGAGCAGTAAGTTATTTCAATTAACAAATCATAATTTAATCTTATCCATTCTTCAAACACCAACACTGTATTGGAATCTGCCCACCTTTTTTTTAAAAAAAATATTCAACTATAGTTCATATTAAATATTATACTGATTTCAGGTGAACAACATAGTGGTTAGACAAAGTTATGTACCCACCTGACACCACATACCATTATTACAATATTGTTGACTATATTCCCTACGCTCTACTATAAATCTCAGTGATGATTTTGTAACTGCCAATTTGTACTTAGTATAATCCCTTCACCTTTTTCATCCAGTCCCCTAACCTCTCCTCCCATCTGGCAACCATAAGTTTGTTCTCTGTATCTGAGTTTGTTTCTGTTTTATTTGTTCATTTATTTTGATTTTTAGATGCCACATAAAAGTGAAATCATATGGCATTTTTCTTTCTCTGACTTATTTGACCAGCATAATACCTGGAGGGTCCATCCATTTTGTCACAAATAGTTAAGGTTTCATTCATTTTTATGGCCCAGTAATATTCCATTGTAAATATGTACCAGTTCTTCTTTATCAATTAATCTTTTAACTAAAACATTTAATCCATTTACATTTAAGTGATTATTGCCCTAGACCAGCAGTTCTCAACCTGTGGGTCGCAACCCCTTTGGGGTCGAACGACCCTTTCACAGGGGTCGCCTAAGACCATCGCAAAACACATATATAATTACATATTGTTTTTGTGATTAATCACTATGCTTTAATTATGTTCAATTTGTAACAATGAAAATACATCCTGCATATCAGATATTTACATTACGATTCATAACAGTAGCAAAATTACAGTTATGAAGTAGCAAAGAAAATAATTTTATGGTTGGGGGTCACCACAACATGGTGAACTGTATTAAAGGGTGGCGGCATTAGGAAAGTTGAGAACCACTGCCCTAGATGTTTTGTTTCAGTGGATAGACCATTGGCCCCCAGAGGGTTCCCAGGTTTGATTCTGGTCAAGGGCACATTCCTCGGTTACAGTCTCTGGGGCATGTGCAGGAGACAACCAATAGATCTCTCTCACATCGATGTTTCTCTGTCTCTCCCCCTCCCCTTCCAGTCTCTCTAGAAATCAATGGAAAAATATCCTTGGGTGAGGATTAATAATAAAGAAGTTAATATTGATAACTTGAAGTTATTATTGAAGGTATGTAACTATTGCCATTTTATCGTTTTCTAATTATTTTTGTAATTCTCTGTTCCTTTTCTTATCTCTTCCTCTCTTCTCTTGTATGGTGATAATATTCTGTAGTGTTGTTTGGATTCTTCTCTTGCTTTCATGTATAGCTCTTGTAGACTTTTGGTTTGTGGTTACCAGGTGCTTCATATACAAGCTATGTTTATAGCAGTCTATATGAAGTTGACAATTGCTTAAATTCCAACACATTCTAAAATCACTACCATTTTTATTCACCCCTTCCACATTTATGTTTTTGTCATAACTTTGTATTTCTTCTGTGTTTGTGTATAACCCTTAATTTATTGTTGTAATTACAAATGATCTTCTTAATTTTGCCTTTTGACCTTTGTGTGTTAGTTGACTGCCTTTGTCGGTAAATTTTTTCTTCTCTTCTCTTAAAGAAGTCTCTTTAACATTTCTAGTAATACTGGGTTTTTCTTGTTTTGTCTTTTTTAAAAAATATATTTTTATTTATTTCAGAGAGGGAGGGAGAGGGAGAAAGAGAGAGAGAATTGTTGATCTGCTGCCTCCTGCACGCCCCCCACTGGAGAGTGAGCCCGCAACCTGGGCATGTGCCCTTGAATGGAATCAAACTCAGGACCCTTCAGTCTGCAGGCTGACACCCTATCTACTGAGCCAAACCAGCTAGGGCTAGTAATACTGTTTTGATGGTGATGAACTCCTTCAGCTTTTTCCTGCCTGGGAAGCTCTTTATCTCTCCTGCTATACTAAATGATAGCTTTGCTGGGTAATCTTGGTTGTAGTCCTTACTTTTCATCAATTTGAATATTTTGTACCAATTCCTTTGGCCTGCAAAGTTTTTGGAGAGAAATCAGTTAACAGTCTTATGAGAGCACCTATAAGTTATTAGATAACTGATTACTTTTTTCTTGCTGCTTTTAGGATTCTTTGTCTTTAACCTTTGGCATTTTAATTATAATGTCTGGGCCTCTTTAGGTTCATGTTTGTTTGGGACTCTGCACTTTCAGTTCCTCCCTTTATGTCCAGGGCACTTTTCCAGCTGCTGTCTCTTCACTGTAGCTTAGGGTGAGTGTTTCTGAGCAGTGAGTCTATGCACTATGCACAGAGGGCTGTCCTTTAAGAGGACGCCTGGGTCTGCAGCCCTCTGTTTCACCCAGACTGAGTTCCTGCTGATTTTCAGAGGCAATTATTATGAGGGCTCCTCTTTCTAGCCATGCTGCTCCAGACTAGGGAGCCTGGTGTGGGACTGAAACCCTTTGTTCCTTAGAGAGGATCTCCGTAGCATCCTGATTCTTTTTAAAAAACATATATTTTCATTGATTTCAGAGAAGAAGAGAGAGATAAAAACATCAATGATGAGAATCATTGATCTGCCTCCTGCACACCTCCCACTGGGGATCAATCCCATAACCCAGGCATGTGCCCTGACCGGGAATCAAACCCTGATGTCCTGGTTCATAGATTGATGCTCAACCACTGAACCATGCTGGCTGGGCCCTCCCAATTCTTAACCACCACAGGTGAGTGTGGGTTAAGCCGCCCATCTGTGTCTCTGCCCCTTTTACCCATCTCAACATAGCTTCTTCTCTATATACTTAGTATAAGACTTCTGTTCAGCTAGTCTTCAGTTAGTTTTCAAGGGTGGTTGTTGTGTAATTCAGTTGTAATTTAATGTAATCATGGGAGGAGCCAATTCAGCAATGACCTGTTCTGCCATCTTGAGAACTTGAATCTGTCCATCTTAAATGTCATCCTTTCCATAAAACTTTTAGTAACCAACCGATGCACCCCATACCATTTTCCATAGTAAAATCACTGAATTATTCCTTAGCTACCTAAACACTTTTACTTTAGAACTTTACTCTTATACATATTATCTCACTTGATCCTTTAAACTACCGTGTGAAGTAAGTTGTTACTTCTATTTTACAGATAGAGAAACTGCAACACTGAAGCAATGTGCTCTAAGGTCACAAAAGTTAAAAAACAAGCAAACAGACAAAAAAACAAACAAAAAACCAGCAAGGAGTCATAAATTGAACCCAGGATTTAACTGAAAATTCTATTATTTTTCTGGAGAAAAAGGAGCCCTTGTGCACTGTTGGTAAGAATACAAACTGGTGTAGTCACTATGAAAAACATTAAGAATGTTCCTCAAAAAATTAAAAATGAAACTGCCTTATGACCCAGCACTCCACTTCTGGGTATATATTCAAAGAAACTGAAAACACTAATTCCAAAAGACATATGCACCCCTATGTTCAATGCAGCATTGAGCGTCTACCCCCTGGTGGTCAGTGTGTGTCATAGTGACCAGTCATTCCCAGTCGTTCTGCTGTTAGGGTCAGTTTGCATATTACCCTTTTATTATATAGGACAGAAGCCTGGTGCATGGGTGGGGGCCGGCTGGTTTACCCTGAAGGATGTCCGGATCAGGGTGGGAGTCCTGCTGGGGTGCCTGGCCAGCCTGGGTGAGGAGCTGATGGCTGTTTGCAGGCTGGTCACACCCCCTTCAGGGTGGGGGTCTTCACTGGGGTGCCTGGCCAGCCTGAGTGAGGGGCTGATGGCTGTTTTCAGGCTGGTCAAGCCCCCCCCACCAGTGGGGACCCTCACCCTATGGAGGTTTGGCTAGCCTGGGTGAGGGGCTGATGGCTGTTTTCAGGCTGGCCACACCCCCTTTAGGGTGGGGGGTCCCCACTGGGGTGGCCTGGCCAGTCTGGGTGAGGGGCTGAGGGCTGTTTTCAGGCTGGATAAGCCCCCCGGCGATGGAAGCTCCCAGCTTCTCCTTTTTTTCTTTTATTCTGGGATTTATTTACCTTCTATAATTGAAATTTTGTTGCTTTGAGTGGAGCTCAGAGCCCGACACGGCAAGAGGGAAGTTTGGCTTCCTCCATCATTGGGGCAACCAAGCCTCCTGCTTGCTCCAGCTCCGTGGCCGCCGGCCACCATCTTGGTTGGGTTAATTTGCATATAGTTGCTCTGATTGGCTGGTGGGCATGGCTTAAGGCATAGCAAAGGTATGGTTAATTTGCATGTTTGTCTTTTATTAGTGTAGATAGCCAAGATATGAAAGTGACACCAGTGCCCATCAATAGACAAGTGGATAAAAAGTTGTGGCACATATATACAATAGAACAGTATTCAGCCATAAAGAAGGGGAAGGGGAAGCGGAAGGGGAAGGGGAGGGGTAGGGGGGAGGGGGAAGGGGAAGGGGAAGGGAAGGAGAAGGGGAAGGGGAAGGGGAAGGGGAAGGGGAAGGGGAAGGGGAAAGGGAAGGAAAGAGAAAGAAAGAGAAAGAAAAGAAAAGAAAGAAAAGAAAAGAAAAGAAAAGAAAAGAAAAGAAAAGAAAAGAAAAAAGAAAAGAAAAGAAAAGAGAAAAGAAAAGAAAAGAAAGAAATCTTGCCTTGCCCAGGTGGCTCAGTTGGTTGGAGCAATATCCTGTACACTAAAAGGTTGTGGGTTTGATTCCCTATTAGGACACATACCTAAGTTTTGGGTTTAGTCCTGGTCAGGGAGTGTACAGGAGGTAACAAATCTGTATTTCTCTCTCTCTCTAATCAATAAACATATCCTTGGATGATTAAGAAAAAAGAATGAAATCTTAACATCTGTGACAACATGAATGGACTTAGAGGGCATTGTGCTAAGGTGAAATAAGTCAGAGAAAGATAAATGCCATTATGTTTTCCAATTCATCCAATCCCCTTGAGATGACTATATTTTCATCTTTTTTTTTAAAAATAAGTATATTGATTTCAGAGAGGAAGGGAGAGAAACACCAATGATGAGAAACAATCATTGGCTAACTCCTGTATATCACACACTGGGAATTGAGCCCACAACCCGGGCATGTGCCCTGACTGGGAATCAAACCCTGACCTACTGGTTCAGAGGTAGAAGCTCAACCACTGAGCATACCAGCCGGGCTATTTTCATCTTTATGTAATCACTGCCTAGTACAGAACTTGGCAGATAGTAAGCAAAGACACACTGGGCTTGAAGTCAACAGTTGAAAAAATATTACATATTTACTAGATAGTAAGTGTATTTATTGCCTTCTAAAAATCAAAGTACCAAGTATAATTTAGTATTACAAAATAATCCAGAGAAAATCATCAGATTAAAGAGTTTGGTTTCTAATAATAGACGTAGGTTCAAATCCTGAAGCTGTGTGAGCTCTCTGGGATTTAGTTTTCTTATTTGTAAAATGAGAATAAAGGGAATTATCTCAAATAACTGATATAGCAAATGGGAATGTATGGAAGACACCTATCATAGTGTCTGGTACATAGAGAGCACTCAATAAACTGTTTTAATACGTAAGAGTATTAAAATAAAATTCAAAGATAAAACTAGTTTACAAAGCAGTAATAATCTCAATGAACTATGAAGAGGAACAAAGTTAAATTTGCCTAAATATGTCTTTTGAAGTTTTACTTTTGCTTTTTCAATCTTGAAAACTTGGCTTTGCATCAGTTATTACACATCAGCTATTAGCTCTGTTACACACAGACTTCTTATCTATAACAGATTCCATCTCCTTTTTCATGCAAATAATGCAGAGGTGTAGTTGGAAAAAGACAAACTGATGTCCAAAATGTCTCTTAGGACTTGTATAACCTTCAAGGGAACTTTCTGGAATAATGGAAGTGATCTATATCTTGATAGAGCTGTTGTTACACAGATGAATACATCTGTTAAAATTATTGAAATGTAAGGTTTGTGTACAAAACAATGCAAATTTATTTTATTTTTTTAGGTTTTATAACTCTTGAACAAATTACTTTCTTTTCCTGGCCCTTAGCTTTCTCATCCTTAAAAAGGGAATAATTCCTTACTCAAAAAGATTATAGTGAGGCATTTGTTCTCTCTCCCTCTCTTTCCCCCTCTCTCTGGAGCAGGCCCATGCCTTTCCCCACTTCCTTCTCTCAGCATTTTCTCTCTCTTTGAAGCATGCCCCAGCCTTTCCCCATCTCCTCTTTCCCTAGGCCCTTGCTTTCTTTCTCCTAAGTTCCAAGGGACCTTCTTTTGCCTCTGTAACTTGTTTCCTGAGCCCATGCAGCCTAGATGGCTCACTTTTTCTACCTTTGACTTTCTAAATTAAATAAACTTTTGCGCCCTAACCGGTTTGGCTCAGTGGATAGAGCACTGGCCTTCGGACTGAAAGGTCCCAGGTTCAGTTCCGGTCAAGGGCATGTACTTTGGTTGCAGGCACATCCCCAGTAGAAGGTGTGCAGGAGGCAGCTGGTCGATGTTTCTCTCTCATCGATGTTTCTAACTCTCTATCCTTCTCCCTTCCTCTCTGTAAGAATACCAATAAAATATATTAAAAAAATAAAAATTAAAAAAAACAAAAACTTTTGCTTGTATTTGAAAAAAGAAAAGATTATAGTGAGTAGCCCTAGGCATTTTGCTCAATGGTTAGAGTTGGCCTGCAGACTAAAGGATCTCGGGTTTAATTCTGGTTAAGGGCACCATGTACTCGGTTGTAGGCTTAGTCCTGGCCCTGAACGAGGGGCATGCTGGAGGCAATCAATCAATGTGTCTCTCTGTGTGTCTTTCCCCCTCCCTTTCCATTCTCTCTAAAAAAAAAAAATGGAAAAAATAGCCTCAGGTGAGGATTAACAAAAAATAACAAGATTATAGTGAGTTTAAATGAGATAAGGTCTGTAACATACTTATACTAGTGTCTGCATAGTTAGCTGCCAATTCTGGATCTACTAATATTAATCCTAGGCACTTTTCCAAATTCACCTGAGTTCTAAAACATTCACACAAAATAAAAGCTGTATTCTCTCCCTCTCCCTTTTCCAGCCACTTTTGTTTTAGGAAAATATGGCTAAACGTTTAAAACTTTTGTCCCCATAGGTCTTTTGTTTTCGTTTTACCAAAATCAAGTCTTTTGTTTTCATTCTTCTCCTCCTGCTCATTTAGCAATATCTAGAAATTTTTACCTTAAATCACTGAAGACTTCTTTACCTATCCTGCCCAAAGTTAACCTGCTACAATTACTTCCTCAAAAGCCTAATGTGCTAATGAAAGGAAAAGCAAAATAACTAGTTACCAGCCCGGCCAGTGTGGCTCACTGGTTGAGAGTCCACCCATACACTAAGAAGTCGCAGGTTCAATTCCCAGGGCACATGTCCGGGTGATGAGCTCAATCCCTGGCGAGGGCCATGCAGGAGGCAACCGATCAATGATTCTCTCTCAGTACTGATGTTTTTATCTCTCTCCCTCTCCCAAATCAATAAAAATATATTTAAAAAATTTTTTTAAAAGTTGCCAGAGATTAGAGTTGTAATAATCACTGAAAAGTTTGAAAGATATGCATCAATTTTGCAATATCCTCTTATAAGCCTCTAAGAATCAAGAACAGTGCCCCAAATATCCTAGTTACCTTAAAAAACCCATTAAGAAACTACCATCTACCAATTTATGTTAAAGGTTATATAATTAATTTCCTACATTACCTTTTGAAATACAACATTAAAATTTGGGTAATTAAATCCATACTTTAAAACACAATTGTATTAAAGTAACAGTATATTATACTAATTTTCAAATCACTTTTTTTAAATCCTCACCCAAGGATATTTTTTTCATTTTTAGAGAGTGGAAGGGGAAGGGAGACAGAGTCAGAGACATTGACTGGTTGCTCCCCCCATGCTGGGGATCAAACCTGCGGCCCATCACCAGGAATTGAACCGGTGACGCTTCAGTTCGTGGTTCAACACTCTAACCACTGAGCACCCCGGCCAGGGCTCAAATCACTTTATTATAGTATTTAAGCAATACTCCTTGTTCTAAAATTCCAGAACACTGGAACAAATTCACATTTGTCTAGCATTTACTGAACAAACATGTATTAGGTATCTACACAGGTTAGGAACTAGACAAACAAAGCAAAGCTCAGAGAGGCAAATACCTAACCAAAGCAGAAAAAGTAGAATAACTAAAATAATATCCTTTTCTTACACATCACTTTTCCATCTATTTGGCAACTGTATGAGTCCAATGTTATATTCTCTTATGTCTTCCCTTTACTTTCATCTACCCTCCCTTCCAGTTAGGCTCCCTTAAGGAGGACTTCAGCACTTGTTCATTGTCTTCTTCACTATTCCTACCATCACCTTGCATAATTTCACTCCTGCGGACTTCTGACCTACCATACCAGCACAGTTCCTTGACCTTTGTGAATGAGCGATCTCATCCACTTTAGATATTAGCAATCTTTTTTCAAAGCTTCTGACTTGGAACTTAATACCTGGAATAGTGTGACCCACTATGAAAATAAACCTCAGTATATCATTTTATAACATAACTAATTCCTGATGTTATCAATTTAATGCCTAGTATCTCTATTACCAACACTTTGTTGAGTCTTTCCCTTCTTTTGTTTTTTTTTTTGGGGGGGTGGGGGGGTTAATCCTTACCCGAGGATATTTTCTCCATTGATTTTAGAGACAGTGGAAGGGAGGGGGCATGGAGAGAAAAACATCTATGTGAGAGACACATCAATTGATTGCCTTCTGCACGTACCCCAACCGAGGCTGGGGATTGAATCTGTAACCCAGGTAGTACATGCCCCTGACTAGAAATTAAATCGATTTCTAGTATGGCTCAAGTGTGCGGGCCAAGGAACTATACTGGCCAGGGTTTCCATTCTTCTTAAGTCATTATCCCCATTGTGACTTCACTTCCATATCAAACTCAAAACCCAAAATGCATCAGTTCAAATACTCTCTAGTGAGTATGCTTAACATTTCACTCTTTTTTTACCACAACCATTCTGTAAACCCTTCACTCTTCATCAATATAATTACCCACTGTCTGCTCCTTTATTTTCATTGCTGAGCAATGTTGTAGAAAACCTTTAAAAAAATCAACATAGCAACTTCTTAAGTGCATACTTTCATTAAATACATACTTCTGTTTTTTAACTAAGGGATTTGTTGCAAAATAAGTCCTACCAAATTAATTAAATTAGAAATTCAGTTTACTAGACTCATTTTAAATGCTACATAAACACAAGCGGCTAAAGGCTATCATAATAGAAAGTGGAGATTACAAGACATTTCCATCAATGCAAAAAGCTTTATTAGATAGTGCTGCTCTACACATTCTACGGCAGGCCTGCTCAGCCACTATTTCAGCTCACATAACCTCTATTTTCCCACTGACACTACCTATTGCCATCTTTGTGACTTCATGAATCTTACAAGCTGCAGCATTAACATGAAACAATAGGCTGGTACCAAAGTGATCAATAAGAGCAATGGCATCAAATCTATCTCTTACCATCACTTGAGACCAAAGGATTTAGTTGACCCTAATCATTTGGGTCCTGGCCCACTTTGAATCCCAATACTGTCATTAAAGAAAAGTGTTAGAAAGAGAGGTGTACTTTGGTTCCTTTCAGATTTTACCACTTGTTAAAGATGGAACTTATCACTTCTCAGCCTTTTGGCTAAGATCGAGTGTAGTATATGTTATTAGTTTAATATCTGATACGTCCTCTATCTGAGGACAATTATTTTACATGGATTTCTGGAACTAGGAGATGGAACAGAAGTTTGCTCCATCCATTCCACACATCGACCTGGTATTACAGTACTTCCAGGATCAGTGCACCAAAAAAATAAAACAACAAAAACAAAAGCAAAAAGAAATAGAACTCATTAATGCACTTGTATCTCACCTATTGATAGACCAGCGGTTCTCAACCTGTGGGTTGTGACCCCTTTGGTGGTCGAACGACCCTTTCACAGGGGTCGCCTGAGACCATCCTGCATATCAGATATTTACATTACGATTCACAACAGTAGCAACATTACAGTTATGAAGTAGCAACGAAAATAATTTTATGGTTGGGTCACATCATGAGGAACTGTATTTAAAGGGCCAGAAGGTTGAGAACCACTGTGCTAGACTATAGCATGACAGCAGCTGGACATAAAAATCTACCAAACTACTCAGGCTCATTTTAATGCAACTATTAATAATAGTGTTGTTTTTTTCTAAATTATCTATTATAACCCTGGCCGGTGTGGCTAGGTTGGTTGGGTGTTGTCCAGTGCATAAGAGGTTGCTGGTTGATTGCCCAGTCAGGGCATATACCTGGTTGCAGGCTTGATCCCTGGTAGGAGGTGTGCAGTGGCAGCCGATCGATGTTTCACTCTCACATCAATGTTTCCCTTTCTCCCTCTGCCTTCCTCTTTCTCTAAAATAATAAATAAAAAAGCTTAAAAAAAACTATTACAAGTGCCAAATCAAAAAAAGGTTACTGGAAAACAGACATAAACTAGTGCTATCCTAGGCAAAAGCAGGATAAACCAGTATGCTTTAAAAAGATAACAGGAACTACTACATTTTGGACCTTTAAATTATAAAATCTAAAGGAAAAAATTGACAAATAGCATGACTTAGGGTAAACAGTAGTAGGGAATAGATTTATATGCCTATATCATAACCACTAAAAATGGCTTAATTTTCCCAAGAAAAATTTTTGCCATATAGCTGCGTAGTTTACAGAAAAAAAGAAAGACAAAGAAATGAAAAGAGAAAAAGAAAACAACGAAGCCATATGATCCAGGAAGAGCAATGTGTAAGGAGACCCTGGATTTTAATCCAACCTTTTCTGAAGTGAAGGAACACTTAGTCAAACTAGACTTAATAAAAGGAAGCTATTGCCATCTAACTACCAGCCCTATCTCTCTCACAAAGAAATGCTTTGCAAAACAAAATGAATTGTTCTTGTACCTCACAGAAACTTTTTAAGGACATGAATGCCATCTCAGGTCCTCTGCTGATGAGTTAATAATTCCAAGATTCTAAGGGGACATCTGTAATACTTTCAACAATAAAGATAAATTAACAAAAATAATAATTCCAAGATTCTTATGACTAGCAATAATCAGTAAATGAATATGAATATGCAGAGCACAAGTATTTATCAAACAGCTGTTCTACCTTGAAATAGTACTTTGCAGCAGTAAAAAATGAAGTCAGATATAAAAGTATTAGATACAAAAAGGCATATAAAATATTGAAAAGGAAAAACTATGGGCTTATCTGTGGTTATGAGTCTATATGTGTGTTTTAACAGATGAAATCAACAACTTAATTATGATGCCCGAAAGGTGATTCCCTATATATGATTCTAACAATCTACATTCATTGAGGACTATGAAGAGACTAATAACCAAAATCCTAACACTGAAAAGAATACACAAGTAGAAATGTTTTTCGCATTCTTGTTTTCACTACACAATTTGATACGAAAAATACATATTAGCAACACTGCCTTTGTGACACAAGGAAAAAATCCAAAAGTAACAAGAAATTAAATATAAAAACACACTGCATGCTGTGGGCACACTTATGGTAAAATTTCCTCAATTTTACTTTCAAGTTCTAAAAACTGAGTAAGCTCTACTGTGTATACAGTATTTCCCTCATTTAAGGAGTAGCAAACCTCACAAAATAATGAATGAATACAAATTACAATCTAGGTAGAGAGTCAAGTAAAAGCAAGTACATTTCAGCATTGTGTAATTAAAGCTTCAGGCCAATGTTGCAAACTCACTCAATAAAAGAGCCTATAAAACTTTACCCCAGCTTGCAAAACCTTAAATCCTTTTCCATGTTTAGCAATAGTTAGGCAGAAATGCACTATTTGTCAGAAAGCCAATGAACTACACAGTGACAAGGTAACCAGAAATATCCAATGGGTTTTGTAAAAATAAACATGTCTCTATTACTTTCCCTTGGTGAATGCATGAGATGGGTATGAGTGGGGAAAGGAATTAGATTTATTTTATAAAACTAGCCTATCCACAATGCAATACCCTTTCATTCACCAGGATAGCTAAATTAATGAGACAATATTAAGCAAATGTTGCAGAGTAGTTGGAACAAATGGAACTCTAATTCACCATTCCCTACTAATGAGACTACATAAATTGGTACAACCACTTTGGAAAGTACTGGATAATATATACTAAAACTAAATATAAACACACCCTACGGCCCAACAATTCCACTACAAGTTACATGTCCTAAAGAAATGTATACATATGCACCAAAAGATATGTACAAGAATATTCAATAGGGGCACTATAATTTGTGGCTCCAAACTGGAAACCTAGATGTTCATTAGCAGTAGAACGGATAAAATATAGTATATACAGTCATATAATGAAATAGAATGCTACAGAACTACGAGGATGAATAAGCTGCAACTACACACTACATGCATGGATAACATCAAAATAAATGTTTATGGTAAGAAACCAGATACAAGTGTGTACATGGTGTATGGGACTGTGTGCATGTCTTTGAATGTACGTTATACTTCAATAAAAGTTTACTTAAAATTAAAAAGCAAACAAGTACTTAATAAATAAATAGGCAATCTTTATGCCAAGATAGATATCTATATATAATAAAGAGGGAATACGCTAATTGACCCTCACTCTGTTGCAAAGATGGCAGCACCCACAGCCAATAAGGAGGGAATATGCTAATTGACTGTCACGCCCTCAAAGATGGTGGCACTCACAGCCACAAGATGGCAGCGCCCAGTTCCCACAGCCTGCCTCCAGAGACCCCCAGCCCCCTCAACCCCCAGCCAACCAGAGCCAGCCTGAGGCACAGGCAAGCCTCGGATGGCAGCTACCCAGCCACCCAGTGCCACCTGAGGCTCAAGTAACCAGGGCCGGCCGAGGCTTGTGCTGCCGGCAGTGGCAGCAGCAGAGGTGTGATGAGGCATCTCCTTCCCCTGATCATCGGGTCACCTCCCGCCCCTGAGGGCTCCCGGACTGTGAGAGGAGGCAGGCCGGGCTAAGGGACCACCACTCCAGTGCATCAATTTTCATGCACTGGGCCTCTAGTCTATATATAAAAACCTAAGCAACCGAATGACCGAAAGACCGAAAGACCGGTTGACAGGTTACTATGACGCGCACTGACCACCGGGGAAAGATGCTCAACGCAGGGGTTCGGGTTCCCTCCTGTGTGGATTGGGCCTGCAGGGATCGGGCCGAAACCAGCTATCTGACATCCCCCAAGAGGGTGCAGGCCAAGAGACCCCACCGGTGCACAAATCCATGCACTGGGCCTCTAGTTCATAATAAAAATCGTGCTCCCAATGCCGTGTTCCCACCATCCTAAATTTAGGAAAGAACACTTTTTTTAATCTCCCCTCATGCTAATTTAAAACATTTTTATATTAAACAAAGAATGCTATATTAAGGTAATAGAATCTAAGAGTCAAATCCTCTTTAGGAGAAAACACTAATTTGAAAAAATTTTAACACCTAAATACTCTCTCTCCACCACTAACTACCTTGATCACATTTGACCTTCACTTTCCTTCCATCTGTTAAGGTTATTCTTTTCTGCCACTTATTTAGTAGTGACATTTGAAAAGTAATGACCTACCCTAAGAGGGTAATTATGAGGATAAAAAAAAAACTGTGTAGCCTTGGCCGAGTAGCTCATTGTCCCTATATGCCAAGGCTGTGGGTTCGATATCCATCAGGGCACATACAGGAATCAACCAGTGAATACATAAATGAGTGGAACGACTCTCTCTCTCTCTCTAAAATCAATTAATAAAAAAAAATGTTTTAAAGAATATGTATATAAAGATTTCAGCACTATGCCTAAGCACTCAATGATTAGATGGATTAATAATCCCCAAATAGTAAATCTTCCAATTCTATTTCTAATTCATCACTGTAGACACAAAGCCTGGCATTTAATAGTTGGGTCAATAACTATTTGTGGAGTAAATGAACGATGTGAGCTCAAAACAGGAGAAAAACAAGGCAAAAGTGGGAATAAGAAAAAAAAGCAAGTTCAAAAGGTCACAACCTATTTTTGTTATCAGGGTATATAACAAGATTTTTAAATCTCAAGATAAAACAAGAAAATCATCCTATCTAATAAAAGAGAAACATGGTAATTAGCGTACGACTGCTACCCTTCCCTTTGGCTAATCAGGGCGATATGCAAATTAACTGCCAGCCAAGATGGCGGCCGGCAGCCAGGCAGCTGGAAGCTAACATGAGGCTTCCTTGCTTCAGTGATGGAGGACTCCAACGTTTCCTGCCTGCCTTGCCAGGTCTGAGCCTGCAGTTTGAAACACTGTAACAAATATAGAAGCTAAACAAAACCCCAGAAACCTGCTTTCAGCAAGCCGGGATCTCAGAGCTGGAGTTATACATTGTTTCGATTATACAACCCAAACAAACCAGATACCTGCTTTCAGCAGCAGAGGCCTCAGAGCTGGAGCCAGAGCTAACGCTGGCCCAGAATAAAAAAGAAAAAAAGAAAAAAAGGAGCAGTTGGGAGCTTCAGCCCTCAGCCCCTCACCCAGATTGGCCAGGCACCCCAGTGGGGACCTCAGCCCTGAAGGGTGTGTGGCCAGCTGCAAACAGCCATCATCCCCTCACCCAGGCTGGCCAGGCACCCCAGTGGGGACCCCCACCCTGATCCAGGACACCCTTCAGGGCAAAACAGCCAGACCCACCCATGCACCAGGCCTCTATCCTATATAGTAAAAGGGTAATATGCCTCCCAACACCGGGATCAGCGGAGCCACGAGGCCTCCCAGCACCGGGATCAGCGGAGCCACGAGGCCTCCCGGCACCGGGATCAGCGTGACAGGGGGCAGCGCCCAAACCTCCCTATCCACCCTGCTCTGTTCGTGACAGGGGAAGGCGCCCCAACCTCCTGATCAGCCCTGCTCTGTGCCTGATACGGTGGAGCTCCCCAAGCCCCTGATCGCCCTGCGGCTCTGTGTGTGACAGGGTGCGGCGCCCCAACCCCCTGATCGGCCCTGCTCTATGTGTGACAGGATGCGCACCACCCCCACACACACACAGGCCCTGCTCTGTGTGTGACAGGGTAGAGCCATAACCTCCCCATCGGCCCTGCCCTGAGTGTGAGAGTGGCAGCACCCCAACCCCCTGATCGGCCCTGCTCTGTGGGTGATAGAGGGAGGCACCCCAACCCCCTGATCCGCCCTGCTCTGTGCATGACAGGGGGCGGTGCCCCAACTCTCCTATGGGCCCTACTCTGTGAGTGACAGGGGGAGTTCCTCAACCCCCTGATGGGCCCTGCTCTGTGCATGACAGGGGGCAGCGCCCCAACCCCCAGATTGGCCCTGCTCTGTGCGTGACAGGGGGTGGCGCCGCAACCTCCCCATCAACCCTGCCTTGAGTGTGACAGGGGGCGGTGCCCCAATCCCCCAATCGGCCCTACCCTGAGCGTGACTGAGGGTGGCATCGCAACCTCCTGATCCGCTCTGCTCTGTGCATGACGGGGCGGCGCCCCAACTCCCCAATCAGCCCTGCTCTGAGCCCGACCAGGGACTGCACCTAGGGATTGGGCCTGCCCTCTGCCACCCGGGAGCAGGCCTAAGCCAGCAGGGCGTTATCTCCCAAGGGGTCCCAGTCTGCGAGAGGGCACAAGCCAGGCTGAGGGAACCCCCCCCCCCCCCCGTTCCTCCCGAGTGCACAAATTTTTGTGCACCGGGCCTCTAGTATACATATAAAACCATTAAAATAAACAAAAACTGCCTCAGTATTACTTTTCTTCCATATACTTCACAATGGAGAAGTGGCATGTTTTAACTAAAATTAAAACATGTTTCTTTAATATTGAAACCCTTTAAAATATTTCTGAATGAATTCTTTATGAAGTTGACAGGAATCATAAGTATATTGCAGTTATTTTTAAGACATTCATCACAGCACTTCAATATTCTGACTAAATATGTCACAACAGAGATGAAAGAAAAGCAGGTTTCAGCTGAACCTTCCTAAGTATTTTTTATGAAAATAGAAATGCAATTTAGATATCAAAATTGTCAAGACTGCAATCTTACATTAGTTTTCAAAGACAAATGAAATACTTTAATATTAATTTTGTGCACAAAATATCAATTAATGATTTGATAAGGCCCTTTTCCCCTCCACTTTAAGCACATCATCTGCTGATATATCTTAGATCAGACATAGCATTACTGTTTTTCATTAACCAACATTTAGACAAAGCACTAAACTATGTGGAAAACAATACTCTAACTGTAAATATAACTCATTCAGGTCTTAGACCAGCTTGAGATAGACACTGTTGTCATTTCCATTTTACAGATGAGTACATTGAGATAGAAATGCTAAGTAACTTGCCTAAAGTAACAAAACTAAAGCTTTAAATAGTAGACGAAATAAATAAATAAATAAATAAATGGTAGACCGGTACACACTCTTAGCCTCTATGCTATGCTGTCTGGAGAGCTCTGAAATAAAGCAGAACAAAATTTATTCTGACTTGATGTTGGGAGGTTAGCTATTTTGATGACCTTGGGTGATAACCATAAAACGATGCAGCACTAATGCTACATTTCATTAATTCTAAGAAACCCATTTTATGTTCCATATTTTAACATTTCTGAAATTGATGGCATTTTACAATTGTAATTGATAGTGCCCTCTCTCTTTGGGGTACATAAAATAATGGAGCATATGGTAACTAGTGACAAGTACCATTGAAAATTTATATTATCTACAACTCATGGGTTAGTAATAAGAAGTAAATGAAATAAAATAAAACTAAGGTACTTGATACTGTCTGGTATAAGTGCCTAAAAAAGGGTAGTTCATCCCTACCAAAATGACCTATGAGGAAATTCTATTAAAGCTATTTTTACACTAGAGTAAGTTGTTACTCAGGTCCATGTTTAAATAATCCTGGTTATATTCTGATAGGAAAAAAAAATACTGGTTTCATTACACAATTTGATGAAGAAAAAAATTTTTTATAAAGGACTTGGGACTTGGGAGAAGGCAGATAGATGAAAGGACAATGGAAATAAAATACCAAAAATAAATAAATAAATAATAATCGACAGTGAAGCATAAATCAAGATACCCCAAAATACCACTTGATTCAAGCCAGTTCTCAAATGCGATTGATAAAATATTTACATGAAAGAATGTTTTCAAAAATACACTTGGAATACAATCAGAAATGACCAAATCTATTTAGTGAGTGCCTATATCCCACTTGTGCTTCTCTAGCAAAACTAGACATAATTGAACTGCCATGTCAAATAACTGGTTAATAAAGGTTCAAACCGATCCTAAGAGTTACCAACAAAAAAGAAATTTAACTAAATAAAATCCAATTTAGCCCGGCCAGTGTTGCTCAGTGGTTGAGTGTCGATCTATGAATCAAGAGGTCATAGTTCGATTCCCAGTTAGGGAACATACCTGGGTTATGGGCTCGATCCCCCCAGCTGATCAATGATTCTCTCTCATCATTGATATTTCTCTCTCCCTCTTCCTTCCTCTCAATAAAAATTTTTAAAAATTAAATTAAATTTATTTACATATTTGATAGGTTTTTGTGTTATTTGCCTTGATAATTTCAGGATGAATTTATACTAAATTTTGTGTTTGATTTTGTTTTTGTATTATAGGATGAAAACTATTTACTTTTAGGGGAATTTCCCACCGCAAAACACCAGAAATTGTATCCAAATTACAATTAAAAAAAAAAAAATGCCTTGAGACAACTGCACTCTTTACCTTAAAAATCAATTATTTGAGTGGCAAAGACAATACAGGGAAGGAGGAACACAAGTATATTTTACACAAGAAAAAACTTAAATTTATCTCAGAAACCATACCCAGATCTAGCTGGTTTGTCTTAGCGATAGAGTGTCAGCCTGTGGACTAAAGGGTCCCAGGTTCGATTCTGGTCAAGAGCACATGCCCAGGTTGTGCACTCGATCCCCAGTAGGGGGCGCGCAGGAGGCAGCCAATCAATGATTCTCATCATTGATGTTTCTCTCTCCCTTCTCCCTTCCTCTCTGAAATCAATAAAAATGTATTTAAAAAAAAGAAACCATACCCAAACAGAAAACAATTTTTTCTTACTTAAGACATCTCAAATATTTAAAAAGCACCATCTAGTTTTCAGTTTGACTAAAACCTCTGAAATCTTGCATTACTAATACACAAGTGAAACCCTTCTTTTTTCATTTTGAATTGTTATTTCCAATTATTTTTACTCCTATATCTAATAAAGGGTGAAAGCAAATATGAAAACTCCAAAGAAGTTTGTGCATGTCTGTGTGGAGTATCTTCTAAGCACATTCATATTGCACAGATGAATTATAGTATTCCCAACATACTTTTGCTTCAGATATATAAACAACCTATCCCAACCATACTTGAAGGTAATGCAATTTTATATTTGTAGACAAATTTTTAAATCTGTCTTTACCTATGTAAAGTTCTGTTTCACAACACAATTCAGAATATAATGCTAATAATTATTCTGGAAAAGGGAGCCTATTTTTAAAAACCATAATCTTATATAATAAGAGCCTAATATGCAAATTATACCCTCGGAGTTCTACCACTCGCTATGATGTGTGCTGACCATCGGGGGTAGTGCAGAACATGGTGGGCACCAGTGACACAGTGCTGGCAGCAGGCGGCAATGGAGGCCCCAATGAGACTGGGACCACAGTGGGATGGTGGAGCAGGTGAGCCGGTGGCGCCAGGCCAATGCAGGTGCAAGTGGGGCCCAACTGCCCCACCGATCGCCCTGCAGATGGCAACCAGCATCCATTACAGAGAACAGGCAAATAGCAGTATTAAAATAAGAGGCCCGATGCACAAAAATTTGTGCAAGAGTAGGCCTTCCTTCCCCCGGCTGCCGGCACCAGCTTCCCTCCAGCACCTGAGACCCGGGCTGCCGGCACCGGCTTCTCTCCAGCACCCAGGACCAGGCTGGCTTCCCTCGGGCCACCTGCAGACACCTGGGACCTGGGCTGGCTTCCCGCCGGCCCTGGCTTCGTCAGGAAGGACGTCTGAAATGACATCCAGAATGATGTCCAGTCTAATTAGAATATTACCCTTTTATTATTATAGATTTCTTCTAATTATTTTCCTTTCAATGTACACAAATCTGTGCATTGGGCCACTAGTAATATACAAAATGCATAGAGTTCTTACAGAAGAATTTAGTTATAATTAAAAAACTAAAAACCAGGGAGAAGGCAAGAGTAAAAAAAATATTAAAGCCAGTAAGAACTAATAAAAATAAAATTTGAAAGTTATAATTTTCTTGGTATAAAATTTAAAGACTGCCTTAGCAGATGTTTCTACAATAACACAAAAATGGTATATCTGAAGTTTTGATATAACCTACCCCCTTTTATTTTAAAGCAGATGTCTCCTAGCACTTTTATTTACTGTGTTTTCAAAATCCATTCTACTATCATTTTCCCTAACACACTATTTTTATGAGACTTTGATCTTGCCAATTAAGGTTTTGCCAATTATAGTTTTCTTCAGGAAGTAATCCCTACAGATGAACTGTTTTCTACTATGGTGGAAAAGATAATTCTAAGGATGTTGAGATGTTGCGACAACTAACTAAAATAGCATTTAAGGTATCAAGGGACTATTATGATACTACTAAGCCTCTAAGCACCATCACTGGCCATATATCTGAGGTTTATCAGTCAACTCTTGCCAAGGCCCTCATTTAACTCTCTAAATTGGAGAAAAAGTTATATGCATAAGATTTCTCCCATTTTAAAAAAAAAATCACTGAAGCATAACTGAAATACTATTTAAGTAATATTATTGGTTACTCAATAATTTTATAAGTATAGGTGTAATATATGAAACATAAAGCTAACCAGCAAAAATAAAACACCACCCTAGACAACAAATACCACAACAAAGGCAATCATTAATTTTTGAAGATATTCAAAAGATATCTCCATGTTGGGTGACTACGAGTGGTGATAATATTAATTAAAACAGAAAAGAGGTACAAGTTCAAGAGAAAAACTTTTGAATGGCATGGCCAACCTCACTAATATACCATCCCTATGCTATAGCCACAATTCCTTACATTTGCATGCTTTCAAAATACCTAGAATATAATTTCTTTAAACTCTTCTACCACTGCACTGCTGTCTCTACCTCTCCATTTGTCCTTTGGAAACACTTTGCGGAAGTGTCATTTTCCTTAGAAAACCTTCCCTAATGCACCTTTTCGCTGTGCTTCCTAGGCAACCTGAGTAAACTGCTATGACAGCTCTGATCACACTATAATAACAATATTTAATTGTTCATTGTTCCTTTCTCTGAGGTCTAATGACATTCCTAAAAGTCTAGTATTCAATGCCTGATAAATAGTACTTAAAATATATATTCTGTTTGAATATGTCTTGAATGAGTTGAGATGCATATAAGACTATCCAGATGTTGATAAATAAAAATATGAGTCTGAGCTCAGGAAGGAAGATACAGATGATGCTATAGATTTCAGTGAATTCTAAATTTAGGACTGTTGCTTTAGCAGATTAAAACAAAATTCAGGGAGAAACCAAGATGGCGGCATAGGTTAACGCCGGAGATTGCTGCCTCGAACAACCACTTCAGAGATATAACTAAAGGACAGAACGGACATCATCCAGAACCACAGGAAGGCTGGCTGAGTGGAAATTCTACAACTAGGAGGAAAGAGAATATCATACCCAGACTCAGAGGAGGCGCAGTGCTGAAGTGAAATACTCAGGTGCAGAGTGCGCGCGAGCGGGCTGACGGCAGAGGGCGCGGTTGTTGTTTTCAATCGGGAGGGAGTTTCAGACTCTGAGCTCCAGATCCGGGCGAGTCTCTGGGGACCCAGACTCAACCGGGAGAAGCAGGACTGTCTGGCTGCAGTCGGAACTCAAAGGCAGCTTTCTCTCCGAGGTTTGCAGGTTTGCAGCGGTTGCTGGGACTCTGAGAGGCAGAGCCCCTAGGGACGGAACTGAGAGCAGCCATAACTGCTTGCTCTGCCCACCCTGTAGATACCTGGGGACCCGCCCTGCCCAAGCCCTGTGCAGAGCCATTTGCCGGGTAGCCTCAGGCAAAGGCTAGATTAGCACCGCCCTAGAGATCCAGCACAGAAGCTCTCCCACTGCAGACACAGCTGACTCTCATAGCCAGTTAGCCTGGAAGTCAAATCACCCCTGGTATTACTGACAACAATCAAGGCTTAACTACAAGACTGTGCACAAAGACCACTAGGGGGTGCACCAAGAAAAGATATAAAAATGCCGAGACAAAGAAACAGGACGCAAATGTCAGAAATGGAAGATATAGAGCTCAAAACCACACTTTTAAGGTCTCTCAAGAACTGTCTAGAAGCTGCCGATAAACTTAGTAAGGCCCTCGAAAAGACTGGTGAGACCGCCGATAAATGTAGTGAGATCCTCAAGAAATCTAATGAGACCCTCGATGTTGTGATAAAGAACCAACTAGAAATTAAGCATACACTGACTGAAATAAAGAATATTATACAGACACCCAACAGCAGACCAGAGGAGCGCAAGAATCAAGTCAAAGATTCGAAATGCGAAGAAGCAAAAAACACCCAACTGGTAAAGCAAAATGAAAAAAGAATCCAAAAATACGAAGATAGTGTAAGGAGCCTCTGGGACAGCTTCAAGCATACCAACATCAGAATTATAGGGGTGCCAGAAGATGAGAGAGAGCAAGATACTGAAAACCTATTTGAAGAAATAATGACAGAAAACTTCCCCCACCTGGTGAAAGAAATAGACTTACAGGTCCAGGAAGCGACCAAACAAAAGGAATCCAAAGAGGACCACACCAAGACACATCATAATTAAAATGCCAAGAGCAAAAGCAAAGAGAGAATCTTAAAAGCAGCAAGAGAAAGAAACTCAGTTACCTACAAGGGAATACCCATACGACTGTCAGCTGATTTCTCAACAGAAACTTTGCAGGCCAGAAGGGAATGGCAAGAAATATTCAAAGTGATGAATACCAAGAACCTACAACCAAGATTACTTTATCCAGCAAAGCTATCATTCAGAACGGAAGGTCAGATAAAGAGCTTCACAGATAAGAAAAAGCTAAAGGAGTTCATCACCACCAAACCAGTATTATATGAAATGCTGAAAGGTATCCTTTAAGAAGGGGAAGAAGAAAAAGGTAAAGATACAAATTATGAACAACAAATATGTGTCTATGAACAAGTGAATCTAAGAATCAAGTGAATAAATAATCTGGTGATCATAATAGAATCAGGGACATAGAAAGGCAATGGACTGACTATTCTTGGGGGGGAAAGGGGTGTGGGAGATGCGGGAAGAGACTGGACAAAAATCGTGCACCTATGGAAGAGGACAGTGGGTGGGGAGTGAGGGCGGAGGGTGGGGCGGGAACTGGGAGGAGGGGAGTTATGGGGGGAAAAAAGAGGAACAAATGTAATAATCTGAACAATAAAGATTTAATTAAAAAAAATAAAACAAAATTCATCACCAAATAGTTTACAGATGGACTGACTACTAAAAAATACATAACTTTGTTCATGTTGCTAAATACAATGTGTACTTTTTAGTTCCCAACTTAATTGATTTCTCAGTTTCATTCAACATGGTTGATTAGCCACTCCCTCCTTTTTTCAAACAGTCTATTGCCTTGGCCTTACTGATGCCAAGGAAAATTTCCCCCAACCTCTGGCTACACCTTCTCAGTCTCCTTTGCTCCATTTACTTTCCCCCATGTTTAAATATTGAAGATTCATAGAGGACTATTTCCCTTTATCTTCTCTCTAAATACTTTCCCCTTAGGCAATCACATTCCCCCCTTCCCTCAACTATAACATCAATTATAAGCTATATTGACTATTCCCAACTGCATTATGATCAATACCCACTCCTTCCCAGAAACTAACAAACAAAAAACTGGTATTTTCCCAATATTCCCTGTTAGGTACAAGAACCACTAAGCCAGAAATCAGTCTTCTCCTCTCCCTAGACCCCCAAATCTAATCCATCATCAAATCCTATCAATTTTACTTTGCAAATATTTGTCAAATTTAGCTACTTTATCTCTATCACCGCTATACTGGACCAAGATTCCATCATCTCTTGCCTAAACTGCTATAAAGTCAAACTCAATTCTACTCAAAGTGGTCTGTGGCCCAACACTGTTTCACGAACTATTATTACAAGGTAAAAACTAAGAGGGAGCATTTAGAAATTTTTATAGTAATTTGACACTGCCACAACATTCATTTTATTGTTACTAAAGTACCAGTACGTATTAGAAACCAAAACACAACAAAACAGGTCCTTAACCAGATAATTTTGAGTAGCACTGGCCTAACTGGTCTTGGTTTTTACAGCTGTCTCTCTCCAATCTGTCCCCCACAGAGGAGCCAAGTGTTTTTAAAACGAAAATCTAAATAACTTACTCAGCTGTTTAACATTGTCCAGTGCTTCCCATTTCTTTTAAGATTAAGTACAAAATGCTTAGCAATAACTGACCAGTGTGACCTCTTCCAGTCTCATTTCACATCACCCAGCCTCACATGCTAAGGTCCAGCCCCCACAGGACTCTTCAGTTCTAGAGAGCTGAAATCACCAGCAATGCTTGGGCAAGTCCAGTTGATTCTTCAGGTTTCAGTCTAAAAGTCCTTTCTTCAGAGAAGCTTTCCTTGATACATTAGCAGGCTTTCACTGTTTACAATAATTTTCCTTTGTGGCAGTTATAACTGTAATTGTAATTTTTGTAATTATTTGTTTAGTTTCTTTATTCGCCAACAGACTTTTGCCTCCATGAATACAGGTACACTCCATTTGCATGTGTCACCAGAGCCTAGCACAGTGACTGGCACAAAATCAGTTGTTCAATAAACTCTTGCTAAGTGAATAAATCCAAGTCAGGAAACAAAACCATGAGCAGGACCACCAAATGTAAATGCTTTCAATATTAGTCATATATAAGACTTAGGATAAGTCTGTGTATAGGTGCTTTACAAACGTTAAATCTTTTTTAGCTTCCTAAACAATCTAAAAATACAGAGAAACCTATAAAAAAACAAACAAATGCAAAATAACAAAAAGAAAAAAGATTTTGCAGAAAGATGAACAACCTTGTCTAAAGTAACCACCATGGAACTGGAGTGTCTGAGATGTAAGAGGCTCTGCTGCTTACTTAGCTGTATGATTTTGTGGAAATTAAGTAATCTCTCTGTTTCTCAATTCCTCATTTGTGAGACAGAGACATAATAAAGCCTTCTTCAAAGGATTGTTATGATGTTTAAACAAGTTAATATATATAAATATTTGAAACAGTGCTTGGCATAGTGTTTTAGCAATGTGAGAGATTATCATTATCTTTAATATTACCAGTATTCCCTGTATTATTGTCTGATGAAGCTTTTATCAACCAAGATTCTGTAAGAATTAAACTCTACAGAAACTGAATTAACTATTTCCTCAGTTCTTTCGCTCAAGTAGGGTATATAGCTAGTACCATTTTAGGTACATAGGAAAGGAGTTAATTCATTATATAGTTTGGATGCCTTAAATCAACAGTTCTCAACCTGTCAGTCGCGACCCCTTTGGGGGTCGAACGACCCTTTCACAGGGGTCGCCTAAGACCATCGGAAAACACATATATAGTTACATATTGTTTTTGTGATTAATCACTATGCTTTAATTATGTTCAATTTGTAACAATGAAATTGGGGTTCACCACAACATGAGGAACTGTATTAAAGGGTCGCAGCGCTAGGAAGGTTGAGAACCACTGCTTAAAGCATTAGGGCTTGATATTCACTGAAACCCTGGTTGGGAAGGGCTGTATCCCCAATGCCTGGCATGAAGAAGGTGCTCATTAAGTATTTTTGGCAAGAATGAATATTTACAAAACCAAAGGAATAGTGCTTAGCACAGAGTAGATGCAAATGCCAATTTTACTGCACCCCTTCAAAGTTCCCATAAACTTTAAAAGTCTGATTCCAGAGGAGCCATTTTTCTTGAATGAGACCTGCTTGTATTATTCAAAGCCAAAAATACAAAATGCAGAAAGTAGAAAAGCCAAGAAACAAACCAATGTTGGTAGGAACCATGTGGAAATAATAAGAGGTAAAAGATGGGTAGAATTTGGATATGCAGGGGAAAGGGCAAAGGTTATTTATTCTAGGCCAGGAAACAGCTTAAGCAAAGGCAGTGTCACCTAAAGTTTGGAGTACATTCCGCTTGACACAAAAGTGATATTAAGCTACACATGGGCAAACATCTTAATGCTGGCAGTTGCAATATGCACATAATTTTATGTGTGATTAGGACAGCAATTTGAGATTTCAAACTTTTACTATTTATAACACTAAACAGTACCTATTTGATATATTTTTAAGTGAGTTGTTTCAAAAAATGTATTAAAATAATAATACACAGAAGGTAGGCAAATAGCACAAACACTGTCAGGGTTTTAAAGAGTAAAATTTGGGAAACATCAAGGACTGGTCATGTGCATGAGCCTAACATGTTAGGAGGGAAAAGCCACCAGTCTTCTGAATGAAGCCAAAGCTCTATCTTGAGTAGCAAGTCAACATAAAGGACAGACGGATGTGGAGAATCTCACCAATTTTGAGTATTTAATTTGTAGTACTAAAATTCACATTTATAAAATCCTCATTTTCCGCTATGATATTTCTGCTAAAATAGTTCAACTTCATTTACTCTCAAAACAAAGGTTAAATTTTAAAATTTCTAAGCAGGTACCTGAAATTGGGACTGACCTGCTTGTAGCCTGGTAAACTTACCTGAAACTGGGGAGCTAAAACTCTGTATTTTTCACACCAGCAGGATTTATTTTACACACTAACAAAATATGAATCCTATCTATATCAAAAAGGGTATATTAAACGAAACAGAGCAAAAAGCCAGCTTTCGATCCCTACCTTCCTCTCTCAAGATTAAGTCATCAATAGTGAAACCAAGTCAAGAGATAAAAATAAAGAACATCACTGGATGCCTACCACGCGCCAAGCAGGGTTGCATTGCACCTGCATTAAGTCCTGCGATTCCCAGCCCCTTCTTATGCGGTGTATCACTATCCCCCTTTCACAGCTGCAACAACACCGAGGCACTGAGAGGTCAAACGTCCGGCCCAGGCCAGCGCTGGTAGATGGCAAGGCAGGGGTTTAGACGCTGGCAGTGTAGCTGGAGCCTGAGGTCTTCACCACCAGCCACCAATTCTCTCAAGAACAACAGGACAATCTGAGATATCCACTTTTCCCAGTATGGCAGGGGAGATGTAATTGTTCAAGGCACGAGCCTTTTACGACTCAAGTTTCCAGTCTGAAGAAACAGTGGGTTCGACTGTGAGTTCAAGCCGGGGAGACGAGTATGAGAATGGAACAGCCTAGGCCCGGGGTGACTCCGACATAAACAAAGCATCGGAAGACCCAAGAGCACGGCCGAAGGACACTATCCACAGAGGAAGACGCCGGGGAGTTGTGGCGAACAAACATGCATCTTATTTCTATCCGATCTACTGCGGGGGGCGGGGAGGGGGGGCACACCACCCGCTTCCCTTTGGGAGGAATCGGGAGAAAGAACAGCAGAAGGCAATGGAATGAGGAAGAGTCCAGACTGGGCCCAGAACCGCCGGGTTAGCCTGCTCCTCGGAACGGGAGACGGGAGACGGGAGAGGGCAGGGCGGCGTGTGCTCGGAGCCAAGGAGGCGGAGGCCGCGGCCGCCGGGTGGGTCCCGGCTGGGAGGGGAGTCACCCTCACATGGGTACCGGGATGGCCATTCCGAGCGTGTACAGGCGAGAAGAGGAAGCACAGATGTGGGCGCTGGAGGGTGGAAGAGACGGGGATAAACGGACGGAGGAGGATGGAGCCTGGGGAAGGGGAGGAAGGGGCCAGGCTACTGGGAAAGTCTGGGGGCTCCCGGTGGGCGGGGGCTGAGAGGGGGAGTCCCAGGGGAGGTAGACACTCGCCCGGGGGTGGGGCTGAGGGGCGGGGGAGGAAGACGTGCCTGAGAAGGGGGGAGGCAGGCCGCGGGAGCGGGGTCCCCGACCAATGGGAAGGGGCGCGGTGCGGGGAGGAGGAGGAGGCCGGCTCCAGCGCCGCCGAGTCCGCGGGCGAGCGGCCAGGGCTGCGGCGGGGGCCCCGGCGGGGGAGGGGCACCTACCCGGGTGTGCGGGGCGGCGGCGGGCGGTCCCGGCGGCGGCTCCTCTCCGCGGAGGCGGCGGCTGCGGCGGCCGTGGAGGCAAAGGTGATGGCGGCGAGTCCCTGTGGCGGCCGCCTCCGCCGAACCGCATCCCTCCTCCCGGCCCGCCCTCCTTCCCTATCTCCCGGTCCTAAACTTCTTCCTTGGGATAAACAAACCCGCCGCCAGGGGCGGCCGCCTCCGCCGCTCCCGCCCCCGCAGCCCCCCCACCCCCCGCCCCGGGCCCGTCCGGGCTCTGGCTTCCGAGTGGCGATTCCCGTCCCAGCCCAGCCCCGCGAGGGCGCGTGCGCGCGGCGGCGACGGTGGGGCTCGCGAGGCTCTTCCTCCCTCCCCGCCGCGCCGGGACTTCCGGTCCAGCCCGGATCTTCCGCCGGGTTTTGGGAGTAGCCGCCGCCGCCGCGCCGGGCACTTCCGGTCCATCCCGGATCTACCGCCGGGCTTTGGGAGTAGCCGCGGCCGCCGGCGGGTTTTCGGCCGGCAGGCCGCCTGGAAGAGGAGGAGGGCGGCCCTGGCCTTGCGGTACCGGCGTCCGCCCGGCCTAAACCCTTCCTTCCCTGAAACCTCCGAACTGGTCTGGCTGAGCCACGGAGGGTGCGAAAGGCAGAAACAGTTCCTGCGCACGATGGCCCCGGGGCCGTCCGGATAGAGAGCCCCAGGTGCAGCTCAGAACCCTATAAACCGCTGAAACGGGAACAGCGGCACGCGGCCTCCAAGGAGAAGGAAATCCGCGCCGGAGCGGGTTGGGTTTTGTCCGGGGATGAGCGCAAAGGGAAGGAGGGGAGGGGTCCGCCAAGGGGCAGCCAGGAGCAGGCGGCCTCCCAAGATGGGATGTGGGCAAAGAAAACTTCACCAACCTCGTCTCTTCGGACATTTGCTTCAAGTGTTCTCTGCCGGCCTGGAGTTTAAAGAAAGAGGTGATAAAGAACAACTTTATTCTGCAAACAATGGGCAAAAGATTATGGATCCAATTGCCTAGAAGGTTTCATTAAAGAGGTTTGAGGGACTTGCCAGGCAGTCGCGAGTGTCATTTAAGGACCCCCAGGTCATTCCACCGCAATGGCATCACTCACCTGATGGCCTATGTGGGTTTCCAAGAAGAGAATGGGGGGAAGTGGAGGAAAAGCTCGTATTATTTTACTATGTATTGAGCACTGTAAGCCGACTTATATGATCTTTTTTAATCCTTTCAACTTTACCACTTCCTGGTAGAAATCCTTCTCATCAGACGGTTCCAGCAACTGAGAAGCAGAAAGAATAGCTCATCCTGTTGTAGAACCATAAGAAGTTAAGGAAATTCCAGGACAAGTGGAGTAGGGAAACTAGGACAGACAGTTAAACAGCAGCTTGCAGCCACCTTCCAAGTCCTGTCTTCCCTAAACCAAGGACATTTGAGAGTAAATGATTTGCATTTCTCCTCCCCAACCAAGGGTGAATAGCTTCAATCACCCTACCCAGGGAGACAGATAACAGAAATCTAATTAGGTGCCATTCGCCAACCACACCCAAGGACAGACAGATTAAGAGAAAAAGTCTCATTTTGATAAATCAGCATAAAGCTGATGAATGTTCTATTGATTCTCCCCTAAACGCCCAGCCTTTAACACTCCTGAAAATGAAGGTCCCAGCACATCTCAGCAGGCAAGTGCCATTCCCACCCCCACAGGTCCCTTATCCCCAACCTCTAAGGGACCCTATGAGACTTGTAACCCTCTGAGCAAAGGGCAGCGACAGCATGTCCTGGGCTAACCCTCTGAACCCGCCTCGGAGGCCCCTTTCCTCCGACTTCCCAGTGAGCCAAAGCAGCTCAGCCTAGGCCGTAGGCCCTAGGCCAGTGGTCGGTCGGCAAACTCATTAGTCAACAGAGCCAAATATCAACAGTACAACGATTGAAATTTCTTTTGAGAGCCAAATTTTTAAAAAAATATATTTTATTGATTTTTTACAGAGAGGAGAGGAGAGGGATAGAGAGTTAGAAACATCGATCAGCTGCCTCCTGCACACTCCCTACTGGGGATGTGCCCGCAACCAAGGCACATGCCCTTGACTGGAATCGAACCTGGGACCCTTCAGTCCACAGGCCGACGCTCTATCCACTGAGCCAAACCAGTTAGGGCAAATTTTGTAAACTTAAACTATATAGGTAGGTACATTGTTATTAACTTAATTAGGGTACTCCTAAGGCGTAGGAAGAGCCACACTCAAGGGGCCAAAGAGCCACATGTGGCTCGAGAGCCGCAGTTTGCCGACCACGGCTAGGCTCTTGCTACCTCTATGCCCTTCCTTGTTTCATGGTCCTAAGTATATTTTTGCTGTGGTCAATAAATTATTGCTTTCTTTTCTACACTTTGTCTCTTGATTGAAATCTTTTCCCCAAGAAGACGAGAACCGAGGTCTCATTTCGTCAGTAACAATACCGGGTTTACTGAAATTCAAAGGTCTTCATCGCTCAAATTAATACTACATTGGCAATCTCACTTATATATTTAACATACAAAACATGTGTTTAAAAATAGCAGAAAAATGCCCTGCCAGTGTTGTTCAATGGTTGAGGCCCCACCTATGAACCAGGAGGTCACGGTTCAATTCCTGGCCCGGGCACATGCCGGAATTGTGGGCTCAATCCCCAGTGGGGGGCAGTGCAGGAAGCAGCCAATCAATTATTCTTATCGTTGATGTTTCTATCTCTCCCTCTCTGGAATCAATAAAAATATATTTTAAAAATAACTAAAAATAGCAGAAAAAGGTAAGGTCAGCCATAGAGGTCAAAGTTGTCTTAGGCCAAGAGTTTAAAAACAGAACTGGAAGTGAGCACTGGCGTTCTGGTGACTTGATGGGGAGAGGAAATATTAGTGTAAAAATTCACGTTCTCCAAACATGAAGAAAGAACAATTAAAATTTTTTGTTATACTCATGTGGACCTTATTAACATCATGATATGTGACAGAAACAGTGAAAATTGCATGTAATTTTTGCCTAGGCCTGTTAATTATTTCAACCCCTTAACATTATACCCTGCCCTCTCTCCCACTGGTCAACCATTAGGCAGTAGTAAATGTAAAACGCTCAAGGAATCAAGCTATCATAAATCTTTAAGTAGATTTCCAATTGGGAGTTAAGAAATGAGTGGTACTGATGACCCTTGACACTTGACTGAGTTCTAGTCCGGGAGTGGTTCAGTAAACTAGACTATTATAATAGGCTTTAGTTTATTGCTGCTATAAAAATAGGAGTTTAATCACTGGGGTACAGAATAGTGTACTTCCACTTGTCCTGTATCAGGCTTACATCGCTTACAGCATTAGCCATTGCAATCACCCAACTAACTCCTTAGACACCAAAATTATGATACTCATTTTGCTGCTCTTTTGTCGATTTTCTATAGGAAACCATTCAGACTCCTCAATGTATGTGGCTGACTTGGGGGTTTTTCTTATTGTGATTAATAGGTTGGCAGTTAGTAAAGATCAGAAGAGCCATTCTCTGAGCTTAATGAGCACCTATGAGGACCACACTTTGGATCTTCTTGACTCAACCCCATGAGACTCTGTCTGAAGAGCCAACAGACCATCCCACTTTGGTATTTAGGGACTGCAGCATCGTATTCTTCTTTTCTAAAACATCACGGGGCGACTCTCATCCATACTCAGACCACTGCAGAGCTTTCCTCTGCTCTGATGGCCTGCATGCCACAAAATCCTCTATATTCCTTGAACCGGAAGTCTCCATTGATTTTTTTTAGAGAGTTGAATGAGGGGAGGTGGAGAGAGAGAGAGAACAGCATTGATATGAGACATTGATTGGTTGCCTCCTGCTTGCACCCAACGGAGACCAGGAATCAAACCTGCAACCCAGGTATGTGCCCTTGACTGGGGACCAGAAAGCAAATCTGCAACCCTTTGGATCAAGGGCTGACACTCTAGTCACTGTGCTATACCAACCAGGGCCCAATTTTCCTTCATTTTGGTAAGTTGTGTTTTTCCAATGAATTTATTTCACTAACATTTTATTCATTTGAAATGTCTTCTTATCTCTTTAATAAGTATAATCATAGTAACTCTTCTTCATTCCTAACATTGGTCTTGCCATTTTTTTCTCACCAAGAGTTTAGCAATTTTTTTTAATATATATTTTTATTGATTTCAGAGAGGAAGGGAGAGGGAGAGAGAGATAGAAATATCAATGATGAGAGAGAATCATTGATTGGCTGCCTCCTACCTGCCCCCTACTGGGGATGGAGCCCACAACCTGGGCATGTAACCTTGACTGGAATCGAACCCGGGACTCTTCAGTCCGCAGGCGGACGCTCTATCCACTGAGCCAAACCAGCTAGGGTGCAATTTTTTTTCTTTTAAAATAACTGCTTTAATACAATTTTTTTGCATGTTATACTTCCATTAATTCCTGCTATTATTTTCTTCCATTTATTTAACTTTAATTTGTAGTTATTATTCTGGTTTCTTAAGAATGTTATATAGCTAATTCATTTTTAGCCTTTGTATTTTTGTTTTTAAAATATACTTTTATTGATTTCAGAGAGGAAGAGGTAGGGAGAGAGAGATAGAAACATCAATTATAAGAATCATTGATTGGCTACCTCCTGCACGCCCCACAGTAGGGATCAAGTCTGCAAATCAGGCATGTGCCCTGACTGGGAGTCAAACCATGACCTCCTGGTTCATAGGTCGACACTCAATCACTGAGCCATGACAGCTGGGCTAGCCTTTCTACTTTCTAAATATGCATTTAAGGCTATAAACCTCCCTTTAAGTATGGCTTTAAGCACACCCCAAATATTTTGATATTCATATTTTCATTCAGTTCAACATAACTTCTACTTCCCACTGGGTTATTGGGATGTACATTTCTTCCGAATTTGTAATTTTTGTTGTTGTTATTAATCCTCGCCTGAGGATAGTTTTCCATTGATTTTTAGAGAGAGTGGAAGGGAGAGAGAGAGAGAGAGAGAGACAGGAACATTGATGTGAGAGAGAAACATCAATTGGTTACCTTTGCACATGCCCCAACCAGAGCCGGGGATCTAACCTGCACCCAGGTACATGCCCTTGACCTGAATCAAACCTGGAACCCTTCAGTCCACCGGCCAACACTCTTTCCACTGACCCAAACAGGGTAGGGCAAAAAATTTTGTAATTTTTGGTACCAATTTTTAGACAGAAGGGGGTTCGTAAGATAGAGTTAGGGACCAACCACATCCTTTAATCCAGGTTCTGGGTCCTCAAATGTCAGACAAATATAGTCATGTGTATTAGTTTCCTAGGGATGCTGTAACAACTTACCCAAAATTGGGTGGCTTATCAGAACAGGCCAGAAGTTCAAAATTCAGGTATCAGCCAGGTGGCACTTCTGGAGGCTCTATGGGAGAATCTCTTATCTCTTCTAGTTCTAGGGGGCTGTCAGCATCCTTTCACCTGTGGCTACATCTCTCTGTTGTCTTCACATGACCTTCTCTATGTCTATTATTTTCCTTTGTCTCTTTTAAGAACTCTGGTGATGGATTTAGGGCCCCCTCACATAACCCAAAGGAATCTCCTCATCTCAGAATGCTTAATGGCATCTGCGAAGACCCTTTCCTAAAACAGAGTGACTTCTACAAGTTCCAGGGAGTAGGGCTTTGTATTTTGGGGTAGCCATTATCCAACCTACTACACTTGTGTTTAATATTTCCAAATAAAGGAATGAACTAGTGGAAAAAATAAATAAATAAATAAAAATAAATAATAAAACATCACAGGTTGGCTGGATACACACAATGGACATGGCAAACAATCCGCAAATACATTATTTTTTTAGAGGATAAAAACAGAAGTAGTATGCTTGTTAGTAAATATGGTATACTTCATGAATCCTAAGTGATGACTCTATGAGCTTCCCTGGACATTTTGTTCATCCTGTGACCCTATTTAGTGTGGTTCCCCAAGCTCTTTCTCTCCTAGTGAGCTGGCTTCCATATTTTTCTAACCTTCTATCTTAAATTTTCTTCAAGGGAACCAAACTCAGGCCTTACTGCCATAAGCTAACACTTGTGATCAGATATTTAAAATAACATTTAGCTTTTGGAATTTATGTGTAAAGAAAAGAATTACTACTTATTTTTCACTGTTTTAATTATTAGGCCTTTTATCTGGAAAAGAACACTAAAACCCTCTTTTAATAACTTGTAAGTTATCTTACACATAATTTCATTTTCTCTTCCCATGTCTCCATTTCTTTATATCTGGCTTTTCACCTTGCTTGTGAATTCCAATTTTGTAGTTCTTTTGCATTAGATGATATTGTTTAAGGATCCAAAAATGTCAGAACATCCCTACAACCCTTGTGTAGTAATGCCTATAACAAACAAAGGGCCAGTAAGTTTGATAGGCTTATCATTCAGAAATCATTCCTGCCCTGCTGGTGTGGCTCAGTGGGCTGGATGTCAACCTATGAACCAGAAGGTCACAGTTAGATTCCCAGTCAGGGTACATGCCCAGGTTGCAGGCTCAATCCCCAACCAGGGGTGTGCAGGAGGCAGCCGATCAATGATTCTATCTCATCATTGATGTTTCTATCTTTCTCTCCCTCTCTGAAATAAATATATAGGCCCTTCATTGTACCCTTATTTTCATGTCCGCAACCACATTATGTCAAATATTTCAGGATGCTCCCTTGTTTCAAATGAAATAAACATTCATATATTTAATGCTTTGGTCCTTAGGATGATCTGTTAGAGTCAACTATGGGAGAGGTGATTTTTGCTGTTTTTCTTCTATTACCGTGTAAAGAGTAAGGGTTGAGTTATAGTTCACTAGTTGGTGTACTGATAAAATTTTATAGCTTTTCAATCAAATATTAATTTTAATCAGGTTTGAAACATTTGAGGCTCTTAATACTTTGGAGTAATCCCTAGATTTTGGATCAATAATGTCCAATGTATGGGAAATAGCAATACCTCTACCTAGGCAATATAGCATCTTGGAAAAATCTTGGTCACCCCACCTATAGGTCCTTCATTTATACTCCTAGAGGCCCGGTGCACAGATTCATGCACTTGTGGAGGGCATGGCCTGCAGGGATCCGCCCGCTGTGGGAGCACCACTCATTCTGGTCAGTCGAGCGGCTGTGGACCTGCCCTCTGAGCAGCTGCTCCTGCTTTGGGAGTGCTGCTCATCCTGGTCAGCCAAGCGGCCCTCCCATTGTGGGAGCGCACTGACCACCAGGGGGCAGCTCCTGTGTTGAGCGTCTGCCCCTGGTGGTCAGTGTGCATCATAGCGATTGGTTGACCGGTCATTCTGGTTGTTCCTCCTTTGGGTCACTGGGCTTTTATATATATATAGATAATGGGAGAAAATCACAAAAATGATCTCTTCTACAAGATTATCCAAAGCTCCTGCAGCATCTCTCCAGGCATGCTCTGAGAACTCTCATTCAAGGTCACTTACAGTTGCTGGAAATCTTTTACTGTGCCAGGATCCAGGCAGCCGCTGCTGCCAGGATCTAGTAGTCTCTGATGACCTTTACTTTAGCTTGGCCAGCTAGCTCCCTCTGCCAGTGCCCTGCCCCTGCCCCTTCAGTGTTCTCAGGTAACCCGAGCCGTTTCTGCTGATTCTGGACCCTGGAAAGAGTCCCAGGAAAAGCCTAGCGCTCTCCACTGTGCTCTTCAGCCAGAGGTCACCAGCCTCTGCAGCAGCCCCACAGGCTCTGGTGGTGCAGCTGCTCAGTCTCCTCCTCTTTTATCTCTGCTCAGTCATCACAATGTCTCTGGGTCAGGGTCTTTGGTCCCCTCCCAGAGAGGCACACCCTCTGCCTAGCAGGCAATTTCTGGCCAGAGGATTTAATTCAAAGATCTGGCCCTGCATGCCCACAGGATGGTTACCTGTCTCTTTATCCTTCTTCTCCCTAAAAATTGGTGTCATTCCATTCCACTCCCCTCTGACCCTGACTCAAGAAATGGCAACTCCACCCTGGCTGGTTTGGCTCAGTGGTTTAGACTTTAGAGCATCAGCCCTTGGACTTAAGGGACTCAGGTTCAATTCCTGGTCAAGGGCACCAGGTTCCATCTCTGGCCCCGGTCTGGGTATGTGCAGGAGGCAACCAGTCATTGTGGCTCTCTCACATCAATGTTTCTCTCTCTCTCTATCCTTGGATGAGGATTAAAATAAATAAAATAAAATGAGTTCATGTTAAAAAAAAAAAAAGGAAGGAAGGAAGGAAGGAAGGAAGGAAGGAAGGAAGGAAGGAAGGAAGGAAAGAAAGAAAGAAAGAAAGAAAGAAAGAAAGAAAGAAAGAAAGAAAGAAAGAAAGAAAGAGAGAGAAAGAAAAGAAAGAAAGAAAGAGAAAGAAAAGAAAGAAAGAAAAAGAAAGAAAAGAAAGAAAGAAAGAAAGAAAGAAAGAAAGAAAGAAAGAAAGAAAGAAAGAAAGAAGAAGAGAAAGAAAGAAAAAGAAAGGGCAACTCTATGGCTGTTTTCTCTGGTCCCATTAAGGGGCCTTGCCTGCAGCATAAGAGATAACCTCCTGTTTCATTCAGACAAGGCACCCCTCCTCCTCACGGGGAGGCATATAGACTGGGCCCTGCTCTCAGACCAGCAATCTGGAGGTCCGAGAAGCCCATTGGGTAAACTCCTGGGATGGGAGTCTTGGAACCTCTGTGCCTCAAGGGACTTTATCTCCCTGATTTCCCACTCTGCTGCCTCAGAAGAACTCAGGGAGCTCCCTCCCTTTCTGCCACTTCCTGGCTTTGGAAACTTAGCCCTGCTGTCTAGCGGTTGCCAGTTCTGCACTCATACCCCAACACAACGCTGAGGGGCCACCTGCCCCCAGATGGTTCTCTCTGCTGTTCAGAGCCCTTTGCTGCCAGCGCGCCTGCTGGATGGGAAACCCTGGTATGGCCATTTCCAAAATTAGAAACGGCACTGTGCCATCTCTAGGGACACTGCCTCTGCACCTCCTAGCACCTGGTAAAGCCAACCTCTGGCACCCATCCCCCAAGTCTCCTTCTCCCTCCTTCTCCCTCCCTCACATTGCTGTCCTTGGTGATTTGGGTTTTGGCTTCCCCTCCTGACCTGCCCGTCCTTGCCAAAGTTTTAGCACACTCTTGACCTTCTCTGTCTGAACTATGCCAGGCTGGGGAAGGGCCAACTCAAGGCCATATAAACCCTGGATATGGGGCCTCATCTCACATACTAACAATCACTGGAAAACGTAACCATATTCCACAGGAAAAATACCAGTACCATGCTTTGTTATGCAAAATGAAAGGTTTACATATTTTTTTCTCTTGAAATATTTATTAGTTTCATTTTACAGTTTTCTTTGTATTTGAGAGCCAAGATGTTTTCTCTTCCAGCTCTCAAGCAATTTGATAAAACCTGGAAAAGCTTATGGGCCTTGGGCGCCGTGCCTATAGTGAAAACCTGTGCCTTATAAAGATTAAAGAAATGGCTTGGCAGGGAGGGAGGTCAGCACTTCCATACTTGACTCAGGCCCAAGCTCCTCCCGCACTCCAGGCATCCCTTAAATCTTTCTCTTCCCCAGTTTTTAATAACATGGCTTCTGTGATCCCCTGCCTCAGTCGCCCACCCTTTACTGGAGCTGCTCACACAGATACTTCCCTTATTCCAAATGCCAGGGGGCCTGCCTGGACTTCACAGCATCGCCAGCCCCGGGATTCCCTTTCACGGACCCCTCCCACCTCTTAGGTCGCTAGGTTATTGCCTTAAAGCCTCTTTTCCCCAGGAGGCTGCAGCTTTGGACTAAGGTATTTGTTTGCTTGACCTTGTAGATATGATGTGCTCCACACACTGGGCTCTGGTAAGTCTGCAGCTGCAGCCAGCTCTCCGCCCAATCCCCACCCCACCTCCCACTCAGGTCCAATACTGTCTTTTGGATGCTACATTCTTACCTTATCTGCTGGGACTGACCCGCAAAGCTCACTGGTGTCTGAAGCAGGATAGCTGCCAGAAATCACACTTTACATTTTCCTACTGAAGTGCCTGCTCACATTGCTCTGTGCTTTGGGTGTCTCCTCCTCTAAAGGAGGCCCTTTTAGCCTCAGTTACATACAGCATCACTGATACACTTCTCTGGAGGGTCTCCTGATCACTCATTATGCAAACTGGAACATACACAAGAAGACAAAAATGCCCCAGAAATTACCCCAGATTACTTCTCTTCTAAATATTAACCATTACGTAGCTGAAAGAACCATTGGAAGTTTGGCTTTTACTTTCCAGGATTTCCAGTTTTTACACTAGTGGTTTTACAATTTCAAAATACTTTTAAAAAATGAATTATGCATATTCAGAGCACACAGTGAGCCAGTTAAGAGAGAGAGTCTATGGCAATATGTTATTATCTCTTTGTCTCCTGTTTCATTTTTTTTTTCCTCAGAAAGAAAATTAGGCAAGCTTTTTAAAAATTGTGTTCTTCTACGGTCTACAATTTTTTTGACCTCCTGGTTCATGACCTGAGCCTTGCCGGCCAGGCTACCCAGTCTACAATTTTGAGAGAAAAGGTAATGAATGTTTATTTGTTTTTAATTTTTTTTAAATATTTTTTAGTTGTCAAGAGCTCAGCAAGAATTTGCTTCTATTTTGAATATGTAGCCTATTGTGTGCAAAGCATGTGACAAACTTTCAACTTCCTTTCTGAATATCAGAGCTGTTTTCTCTCTTATTTCTCTCAGTTGTAATCACTTCATCATAAAAGGTCTGGATATTTTCTAAAATACATTTTTATTGATTTCATAGAGGGAAGGAGAGGGAGTAAGGGAGAGCAACATCAGTGATGAGAGAGAATCATTGACTGACTGCCTCCTGCACACCCCACACTGGAGATTGAGCCTGCAACCCAGGCATGTGCCCTGACCAGATCGAACTGTGACCTCCTGGTTCATAGGTAGACTCTCAACCACTGAGCCATGCTGGCCAGGCAAAGGTCTGGCAATTGACACAAAATAGCATTGTGCTTCCTCTGTCAAATTTCTTTTCTCTTCTGAGTTTTATTTTTATTTTATTTATTTATTTTTTATTGAGTTTAGAGAGAGGAATGAAGGAGAAAGAGAAACATTGATTTGTTGTTCCACTTACTTACGCATTCATTGGTTGATTCTTGTATATGCCCTGATGGGATCGAACCCGCAACCTTGGGGTATCAGGACAACGCTCTAACCATCCGAGATACCGGGCCAAGGCTATTTTACTTATTTATTTGTGTGGTCCAGGATAGACTTAAGACATGTTTTCCTTGATTTAAGTCCTGGAATGTTCACTTGATGCTTTGAGCTCATTCACAATGTCCTTCTATTAGCATAATGCCCCAGGGCATGTGATGGTTCTGAGCCTGTGTGCCTTCAGATCTATCCCCTGCCTTCTCTGCTTCACATCTCAGCCAGCTCCTACAGGCTGTTTTCTGGGCTCCAGCTGGGCCAGGCTAGTAGAAAGCACTGTCTGGAAACTGGAAGGTGGAGGGAGGGAAAAGCCAGAATATTTATTTCTTCTGCTCTCTTTCTGCTTTAGGCACCATCTACAGTAGCAGCTCTGTCTGTTCCCAGACCCCATCTCCTGCAGGGAACCAGCCCTGAACCCTGGCAGTATCACCCCCTCCCTCCAGCCTGATTAAAAGTGTAATGGCTTCCTGTCATTGCCGAAACCTAGATTCTTCTCAGTGTTCCCATCACCTGGGCAATAGATTCCTTCTCTCAAATTCTCTGTTGCAAGTAATGAGTGTGGTTTCTGTTTTTCTGATTGGACTCAGTACATTTATCCATTTTATATTTTCACTGGGCCTCTAGTTTTTATATAATGTTCTTAACAAGAATATCACAACTGTAGGATAGCAAAAAGGTCATATATTTTCCATCCAGAATTTGAATCTGTGTGACCTTGCTTGAATGAATCACTGAGCCTCTTCCTGCACACCAGTGCCTTTGACAGTAAACCAGGAAAAAATGACTTCATCAGAGCTATGAGCAGCAAATGAGAATAAAGCACATGAAAGGATTTTGTAAATGATAATTCTTATTGCTTTATTTAAAAATAAATAGGTTATTATTTAAAAATAGTAACTAAGAGTAGTTACTTTTTTTGAAACATGTAATATTAAAATTTAGCAACAAAGGTATTTCCCATTTGGAATTTATATGGAATAAGGAGGAGTCTTCAAAGGGTACCCCTACAATGAGGGATAGTGGTATTATGGTGGCAGGTAAGAGATTCAAAGCAGAAGTTTTGGGTAAAAAAGGCAAAAAATAAATAAATAAATAAAAAAAGAAAGAAAGAAAGTGATCTAGAAGCCATAAAGAACAGTAAGGAGGAGAAACCAAGAAGGCGGCATAGGTAAACACCAGAAATTGCTGCCTCCCACAACCACTTCAAAAATGCAACTAAGAGACAAAACAGACATCATCCAGAACCACAGGAAGGCTGGCTGAGTGGAAATTCTACAACTAGAAGGAAAGAGAAAAGCACACTGAGACTCAGAGGAGGTGCGGAAGTAAAGTGCAGAGGTACAGAGGTGCACGCTTAAAGGGCTGGCAACTGAGGACACGGTTGTCTTTTTCAATCGGGAGGGAGTCTCAAGCTCCCGACTGCTCTGAACTCCAGTTCCAGGCGAGACTCTGGGGACCCAGACTCATACGGGGAGAAACTGGACTGTCTGGCATCAGTTGGAACTTGAGGGCGGCTTTCTCTCAGAGGTGCTTGCAGCGATTACTGGGACACTGAGACGCGGGGACTCTTAGGGTAGGACTGAGGATCAGTCATAGCTGTTTGCTCTTTCCTGATGATTCCCTGAGAGCCCGCCCCACCCAAGCTGCGAGCAGAGGCTTTTGCATATGAAAGGCCTGGCCCTTTGCAATCTGAAATTACCTAACAAACTGCAGCTGGGTCAGAGAGACCCAGAACTTCCAAAAGAAGGCCCAAGGCCCCACAGCAGCTTGCACTGCTTCACAACTGGGCCTCATCTGGGCACCTCCAAACCCCAAACAAAGAAGAAGAATCTGCAGATCTCTCCATAGCTTCTGCTGGGTAGCCTCAGGCAGAGGCTAAATTAGCACCTCTCCAAATTGTCCATCACATAGAGTATGCAAATTTACATTCAGACGGAAAATGTGTGAGTGTTTATTTCTTCATACCCTCCCATAGACTGTTTTAATTAACTCTAATCTTCTAGTTAAGCAAGCATTTCAGTGTAATTTTATCTTAATTAGGAGTAAAGTTGACAATCTTAACATATGTATAGAAGCCTTTTTTGTTTTCTTTTCTGAAAACTGCATTTCTTTCAGGTTATCAGTCTTTTTTCTTATTGAGCTGTAGAAAATCAACTCTTACTGATATGAAATGCAAGTGTTTTTCCAGTTCATTGTATATCTTTGGAATTTCCTTATGGGTTTCTGTCTATTTCTCTCCAACTCTACTGCTGGACCAAGGCTCAATCAGCTCTCACCAAGCCTACCAAAACTTCCTACCAAATCTCTGCTTTCATTCCTGCCTCTTGGATACTATTCTTTCTCTATAAGACACAGTGGCCTTGATGAAATATGAATCACATCATACTACATCCCTACTCAAAATGCCCCAAGGGCTACTCTCAGAAGATTTAAATCTAAACCACACACCTTGCTTACTTCTTTGAACTAATCTTCTACTGTTCTGTCTAGAGCAGCGGTTCTCAACCTGTGGGTTGAGACCCCTTTGGGGGTCAAACGACCCTTTCACAGGGGTCGCCTAAGACCATCCTGCATATCAGATATTTACATTACGATTCATAACAGTAGGAACATTACAGTTATGAAGTAGCAACGAAAATAATTTTATGGTTGGGTCACAACATGAGGAACTCTATTTAAAGGGCCAGAAGGTTGAGAACCACTGGTCTAGAGAATAATCTTCTTTGGGATCCTTGAACAAGCTGAACTTGTTGTGTCTATGGCTTTTGTGCTTTGTGCCCTTTGCGGTCCAATGTTATTTTTGGAATTCAAACAGCCTGGTCTAAATTAATTGACGGGATTGAATGTTGAACTTTTTAATGTCCTTATTGCTCGACGTTGGACCTGCTCCTAGCACCTGGTCTATCGAGTCAGCCTTGAGGTTGGACCGAAAAGGGTTTAATATTCCTTCTGACTGGAATGTCCCTCACCATATTTCACAGGGTTTGTTTCTCCCTCAGTTGGCATCAGCACGCATGTCACATCATGAGAGAGGCCTCCCATTCCCATCAAGGTCAAAATGGCAAACATGCCCTAACCGGTTTGGCTCAGTGGATAGAGCGTCGACCTGTGGACTGAAGGGTCCCAGGTTTGATTCCGGTCAAGGGCATGTACCTTGGTTGTGGGCACATACCCAGTAGGGAGTGTGCAGGAGGCAGCTGATCGATGTTTCTCTCTCATCGATGTTTCCAACTCTCTATCCCTCTCCCTTCCTTTCTGTAAAATATCAATAAAATATATTTAAAAAATTTTTTTTAAAAATGGCACACATACCTATACCCATACCCCCAGTTTCCATTTTTCCTCTGACTCTTTGTGTTATCTTTATTTTAGTGTTTAGCATAATATCTAGAATATAAGAAATTCTTAATATTTTACACAAAAGTATGCCTCAGAATAAAAGGATATTGTCTTACATTCAGATTCTTATAATTCTTTCATATTTAAGAGAATTTTTGAAATTATTTTATTTTAAACAGATATTGTTTGGAGAACACAAATTGAAAAGCAAATTCAATGCTATTTTTAAATGCTTATACAGGTCATTTGAACTGTTTTAAAGGAAAAAGGGGGAAAAAAGAAAGCACAATAATGCAAATAATTTAGTTTAGGGGCTTTTTTGGCGAGGAGGAGAGGGTATGACCTTATAATTGCAAAAATAATCATGTAAACAAGCCTTTCAAATATCACTTAAAAAAGCAATATAGCAAATTAAATATTATAATGATAGTGAAAAGGAAAAAAAACACCTATCCTAACGTTAGATAAATAGACACTATAGCTTAGCATAAAAATTACATTGATAGCATCCTATACAGATTAGAAGATGGTTGAAGCACCCTCAATTTGCCTGAGAAACAACCTTGATTCATAACAGACATATTAAAGAGAAACAAATTTTTTGTTGTTGTTAAGCTACTAAGATTCAGGGTTATGTTTTTTTTTTATTTTTTTTAAACAAAGCATAATCTAGCCAATACTTACAAATACAATGATCTACTGTACAATATAACCTTGAATTTCAATATAAAATCTAAAGGCAGATTCATTTGGTTTATTTATATCTTTTTGTTCTTCCCTACATTCTGTTAGGAACAAAGCAATGTGTAAAATGATTCTCTCTCTCTCTCTCTCTCTCTCTCTCTCTCTCTCTCTCTCTATATATATATATATATATATGTGTGTGTGTGTGTGTGTGTGTGTGTGTGTGTGTATTCTGTATATGCTGCCTTGAAATATTCTCACCTATATGTATAAAATTTAAAAGCTATTGCTTTTAAAAAATAAAAATAATTTCTTAATTTCATCAATCATATAGAGTTTCTATTTGTTTTAAAATATCATAACCACAGTGTTTAAAAATCAATTTTTGGATCTTATTTATGTATTTAGTTATTTATTAAGCATTTTTATTGATTTTAAAGAGGAAGGGAGAGGGAAAGATAGAAACATCAATGATGAGAGAGAATCATTGATTAGCTGCCTCCTGCACAACCCCCACTGGGGATCGAGCTGGCAACCCAGGCATGTGTCCTGACCAGAAATCGACTGTGACCTCCTGGTTCATAGGTTGATGCTCAATCATTGAGCCAACTTGGCCGGGCAGGATCTTATTTTTTTAAATGCCTGCATTTTTACAAAAAATATGAAAACCAAATATTTTATTCTAAAACAAAAAAGGAATACACATATTCACATGCACAGGGAGCTGGTAGTGTAAATTTACCAGATAGAGGTCTTTGTCCACACTGTTCATGCAAATAATCAAATCTCTGGTTTTATAAATGTTGAACCCATAATATAGAAGTATATTCTTTAATTAATTTAATGTTTTATAACAAGATGTAGTTTTATAATAGTAAACTGTATTTTTCATATTCCCATTTTCCATTGGATATGAAGATTTCTCAAAAGCTAGTTGGAGATGGCCACCCAATCTTCTTGAGAGTATTTGTGAACATACCACTTCCTTCTTCTTGGTGCATGTTGTGTGGTTATATGCTCCCTTGGAAAACCAGGGTTTTGACTGAGCTATGCTTAATGAAGAGTGATGGCATTATCTGCAGCAAGGGTAACTAACATAGTGTAAAGCCCATCATTCCCATTTGGATGTGTTTAATTCTAGCTTTCCCCTTATCCTTCTTTATTCACCCCTTTTATACCCATTCAACAACGGACACAGGGACCACAGCATATTTTTACCATATCGCACCAGCATGTGTTACCACATCTTTCTGTATGCTGTTTCATTTTTCTGTTTCTTTGTTTACAATTCTTAATTCTACAATTTTATCTCAGATTAGAATATGTTCTAATGACATAAAGGAATTCTATAATTATATGCATTGGTATGAGAATCTAATAATTACCAATAATGCTTCTTAACATTATTTACTGTTTTCTTAAAAGAAAAAGATGTGTTTTATTGCCCACAATATTCTATGAAACCATTGTTTGTTTTAATTATGAAGCTATTATTGTGAAGACGCTCTTTAATCATCATCATCCAGCTTGCAAATGTCACAGAACTGAATTACTAAGTTAGTGTCCATGACCTAGTTTATAATAATATGGCTTAAATCAGCCACTGTTCCAGAAGAGAAACAGCACGGTGTGGGCTAGATCAAGGCACTCCATGAGAGGCAGTTGTCCTGGACCTCATGCCCTCTAAGTAGCAGTGAGACCTCAGCATGACATTGAACTTCACAACATAAAATTAACACATGGACATAACTACATTTTACTAGTTAGAACACAGGAAATAGGGCAAGATGATATCTTCAGGTTCCTTCCTTTTTTAAAATATGTTTTTATTGATTTCAGAGAAGAAGGGAGAGGGAGAGAGAGACAGAAACATCAATGATGAGAGAGACTGATTGAGAGTGTGCCGTGACCAGAAATGGAACAGTGATGCTCAACCACTGAGCCAGGCTGGCCAGGCTGCAGGTCCCTTCTAACACTAAAACCATTGGCTGACTTAGAATCAGGGTCACTCATATTAAGAATTGAAAGTTGTAGAAATTACTTGGCTTTTTTGGGTGTAGATCTATTTGTCCAGAAATAATGTCTATTTATCTGAAAGACCTAACTAGATTAAAAAAAACAAACCTATTCTTCTAAGAAATTTTTGTTTTGTTTTGTTTTTTGTGTGTTTTTTTTTATTGCCTAAAGTATTACAAAGGGTATTACATATGTGTCCTTTTTTCCCCCCCGCCCTTGACAGTCCCCTAGCCTCCCCTATCCCCCAGTGTCTTATGTCCATTGGTTATGCTTATATGCATGCATACAAGTCCTTTGGTTGATCTCTTACCCCCCTACCTCCTGCCCCCCAACCCTCCCTGGCCTTCCTGCTGCAGTTTGACAATCTGTTTGAGGCAGCTCTGCCTCTGTATCTATTATTGTTCAAAAGTTTATAATGGTCTCTATTATCCATGAATGAGTGAGATCATGTGGTATTTTTCCTTCATTGACTGGCTTATTTCACTTAGCATAATGCTCTCCAGTTCCATCCATGCCGTTGCAAATGGTAAGAGTTCCTTCCTTTTTAGAGCAGCATAGTATTCCATCGTGTAGATGTACCACAGTTTTCTAATCCATTCATCTACTGATGGGCACTTAGGCTGTTTCCAGATCTTAGCTATGGTGAATTGTGCTGCTATGAAGATAGGGGTGCATATATCCTTTCTGATTGGTGTTTCTGGTTTCTTGGGATATATTCCTAGAAGTGGGATCGCAGGGTCAAATGGGAGTTCCATTTTCAGTTTTTTGAGGAAACTCCATACTGTCTATTTATCTGAAAGACCTAACTAGATTAAAAAAAACAAACCTATTCTAAGAAGAAATTTTAAAAAAGTATCAAAACTACCAAAAGATCTTTTCAATTTCATTGTTAAATATTATGACTCGAAAGAAAGAAAGAAAGAAAGAAAGAAAGAAAGAAAGAAAGAAAGAAAGAAAGAAAGAAAAAGAAAGGAAAGAGCAGTCAAGGAGTTAATGTTTTGTGAGTCAAGACAACTCTTTAAAGGCACAACTCCATAATTTTATCTTACAAATGTAACAGAAGGATGGCTGAGGATTTATTCCAAGTTTTCCAGTTTCAGGTTGCTGCACTGTGGACTAAAAGGAAAGCAGTAGGCCTGGATTGCAGAAGAAAGTCTTCTCTTCTCAAAGAAAGTTCTAGTAGAAGGACAGCACATTTAGATCCGGGAAAGTACTGATTGATAGAACATCCTCCCACCAACACTCGGATCAATTGGGATGGAACAGAGGAACAACACACAAAACCTTCAGCCAGTTCATTAAAAACATTTCTGTTTGAAATCTCTTTTTGATTTGTGGTTTTTCTTGATGACTTCTCCAGACATCTGCTTTTATTCTCCTACAACTTATTTCAAAGGATAATGAAAGGTGGGTAGAAAAGATTTTTCATGCTCTATGAGAAAAAGAAAGTATACATTATTTTTGTCCTTGCTTTGATCATTCTTTCCATGACTCTCCAGTCAGCTTCATAAACTATTACTGAGATCAAAACATAATTCCTGTTACCGCTCTGAACGAGTATCTGCCCAAACACAGTGCAGATGTTTCTTTCATTGGCCAGCTCAGGAGCACAGTTTTTAGAAATATATAGCATAGAAGTCCTATAACCCTGTTCATTAAAAACGGTTTGTCACTGACAAGGGTTCCTTGGAGTCTCAGCTTATAGAACAGCTTTGAAATAAGATTCAAGTGGCATTTCTTTTCATTTAGCTACAGGGGTGTACCTGTTGTCCCTAATGATCTCATTTTCCCCATTTTTGTTGTCCTCAGTTTCTCCCAACTGGAGACAAGAATGTCCTCCTGCTGGACCAGGCTGATCCCAGTTATCTAGCAGAGCCTGGTCAGGTCAGGAGATCAGAGCGGTTTTGTTCGCACCACCTATCAATAGAGCCTAGAACTCTTCTTCCTGCTTTATAATTGGCATGAATGTAGAAAACGCTTGGATTGGAGCTTAAGAACATTTTGTTGCAGGTTTTCCCCCCTCATTTTCCACTGTGTTAATACAATCATGACTTTACTCTGCTTTCTTTGTTGGACTTGAGATTCTCTCTGGGCTGGAGCTCACTTGGCTGACTCCAACTCCCAATTTGACTAGCATCCATCAAGTCTCTTTCCTGTGGACCCTGGCTCCTGGCAAGAGGTTTGCTGTGAGGAAGTGATAATCAGCATCAGATATGGATTCCTATTGTTGTTCTCCGCCTGACTGATGGGAACCCTTAGTTACTCAGCCTTGAGGCCACCATGACCTTTGGCTTTTGGGTGTTTGACTTTCTGGCTACTCCACCAGAAGCTAGCTGCTCAAGCCAGGTTGGTATTCCCATGCCCTGCTCTTCACTCTACCAGCTTCTCATCATTTCTTGGTTATACGTGTTGCTAAGGTACCAGGATGTCTCATGTTTCAGTCTGCCCAGTTTATGATACTATGACATTTTTCCTAATATGCACATATAAATGCATGTATTCCATTATCTTAAGATACACTCACTAAAGATGAAGGCACTGTATCTCCAACTTTCCCTATCCTCAGATGCTGATGTGGAAGAAGGTAGTCTTGAAGCTACTTGGAAGCCCTTGAAGTGACTTCTCAATTGACTCTAGAGAACCATAGTTACTATTTATAACCTGTCCATCCACTTCAGGATCTACGACATGCCTGCATGACACTTCATGTATCTACCAGAGGCTGATAGAAATCACTTCTCAGAATTCCATTTCATGTTGGTTTCTGGACTCCACAGAACTTCACAAGGCTTTCCTTCTCCTAACAACCCAATTGATTCCTAAAGTTGGTTTATATTTAGTCTCTGACTCAGTTAAGCAAAACCCATGATGTTGATATCTAAATAATATGATTTGACTTTATGGGTTCTGGTAGCTGAGATATCAAAGTTGTTCCTCTAGCACTGGAGTTTTATTTCCCACATCAGAACTTTAGTACTGCTGAGTTTCTTCCCATCTACTAAAAGCTTTTTTCTATCTACACAAGCTTTAATTCTCCTTGGCCTCCTAGAAATGATTTCTGGCATCTGGCCCAGATCATTTCTTCAACCTTATTCAGAAATCTTCATTTTCTCTAATATACCAAATCATAGCAAAGAATTCATTGCTCAGAATTCTTATTTTAACCATGCCCTTTGTAATGGAGATTAGATTCTTTTTGCAAACACAGAATATAAAGTTGAGGATAATCCCAGGAGAAGGTATAATTATGGCACATCTAGGGCCCTGGGAAGTGTTCTTGGTGTCCCTGCTTCCTGGGCTCACAGTGGACTACAAACTTAATGTGTTTGTGCAAATGAATGGCCAGGCAGCTTGTATGTTTTTGTCTTGGTCACTAAGAACTCCTGTTTATAATATTGTTTTGAAATCTGTCTGGCTTTTGTCTTCCTTTCAAGCTTCCAACCTGATACATATGAGTAATTTTTACCTTATGAATGTTTGTGTTTCCCTTATGGATGTTAGACGTCCTATCCAACGTGGTCCCCGGAAATTTTCATCACTATCATCCTGGGACTGCCTTCATCTCTCTTTTAAATTGAATTTACAGGTTGCTTGATCCTAGTCTTCCTCTTCTTTGTTTTTGCTGAAGCATATTCTCTGGTAGTTGCTTGAGAAGGGTTTTGTGAGAGTATGTTAGCGTTGAACCTGACAAAACAGAACCCATGGGAGACAGACACTAAGGGATTTTTGCAAGGAAAGGGCTTCTGTGATGTGGGAGCTGAATAGGCAAGTCTGAAATCCATAGGGGAGTAGTCTTTCAGGAAAGGCAGGTTGGAAGTCTCAGCTACAGGCTGATGCTTCAGTCCACAGGTGGAATGCTTTACTAGTACTTCCTCCAGAAACCTCAGTTCTGCTCTTAAAGCCTTTCCACTGATTGGATCAAGCCTACCTGGCATATCTAAAATAATCTGTTTTACTTAAATTTAACTGATTATAAATGTCTACTTTCTCTGTTTTTTCTTGATGTCCTAAAAGTTGTCTAAAAGCAATAAGAAAAGCTTGATTAGCCATCCTTATTCAATGAGTGTACACCCCAGGTGACTTAAATACAATATCTCTTTTTCTTAGATATTATCGAATAAGTTGCTATGAACCTTTACTTTTGGTTCCCTTTTTTCTAGTCTCAGTTTGAATCTCTGTGCTTCCATCAACACATCCCAGCCTTTCTACAGATAATAAGTGGATATAATTAACTTACCGCTTTTTAAATTTACATTTGGTTCCTTGCCTGGATTTTTTTTATCTCCTCAGGAAAAAGAAAAGATCATGAAAAAGAAAAGATCTCATGAATATGGAACTTCTACAGCTGGCTACTTTTATCTACTGTAGTCTCCTCTTTTCCATGGGGTTTATGCTCCAAGACCCCCAGAGGATGCCTGAAACCAAGGACAGTAACACACCTTATACATACTATTTTTTCTTATATGTCCATACTCATGATAAAGTTTAATTTGTAAATTAAGCACAGTAAGAAAGCCCTGGCTGGGTAGCTCAGTTGGTTAGAGCATCATCCTGATATGCCAAGGTTTCGGGTTCCATCCCCAGCCAGGACAAGTGAAACAACAAATTGATGCTTCTCTTTCTCTCTCCCTCCCTCTCTTTCTCTTTCCCTCTCACTCTCTAAAATGAATGAATAAAAATTTAAAATAAAAGAGAAAATAGGCATAATAATAGATTAGCAACGATAACAATAAAATAAAACAATTAAACAATATACTGTAATAAAACATATGTGAATGTGGCCTCTCTATCTCTCAAATATCTTTTTGTATGTACTCACCCTTGGTCTTCTTGGGATAATGTGAGATGATAAAATGCCAATGTGATGAGATGAAGTAAGGTGGATAAAACATTATTAAGTAAAATAAGGGTTACTTGAACACAAGCGATACCATGACAGTTGTCTGATAACCTAAATGACTACTAAGTGACTAATGGGCAGGGAACATACACAGGGTGGAGACACTAAACAAAGGGACAATTCACACCTTGAATGGAATGTCACAAGATTTCATTACACTACTCAGAACAGCTAGCAATTTAAACCTTATAAATTTTTTCTGGCATTTTCCATTTAATATTTTCAGACAATCATTGACCATAAGTAACTGAAACAGTTGAAAGCAAAACTGAGGATAAGGGGAGAATACTGAGCTGTGTTTCAATTCTTAATACATTCAGTCTCATATTTTGACCTTTTTCTGATCTTGCCTAAGATTCTAAGAGTTTCTCAGTATAGCCATTCAGATAATATAAACTGTACATAAATTTGAACTTCTGGTATGAAAATTCTAAGAATGTGGACATTCTGTTCTTTAATCATTAGAAAGAAAATTACAAAGTTTAGCATCCAATTTGCTACTTACTACTATGACAAATTCCACCGTAAATAGCATGGGAAAAACACATTCCAGCTTCATCTACATTAGGAATGAATTCAATTCATAACCTTCCCCAGTTGGCTTTAGAAGTACTAGCAATCCCTTCCCATATCCTTATCTATAGCTTCAGCTTCCAACCAAGTCCCTGAGACATATGGTTCTGTATTTCTTGGAAAGTTTACTGCAATTCATTACTATGTTCAAAATCCCTTGACTCCAGTTACAATGCTGGGGTAATTACTCCAATGTGGAAAAGAGTCAAATGCATGTGAACGTGCTTCTCCAATAATTTCTACTCCAAATCTTCAAAGCAACAACACATATTGTTGCTTAGATTTTAGAATTGTAGGGTGGAAGCTGTTAAGTGTTGTGCATAATGCTACTTTGGACAGTGAGTATTGGGAGTACATGGGCTTTATTCAGCTTTGAACCCTTGGTATTTAAAAATATTCTACACCAAAGAAAGGGCTGGTCTGCATCACTGCTACTCAATAGTAGCTTTGTCAACAAGCAACTAGATCAACCAAATGAAATATTCACAATCATAAGTAGTTGGGGCAACATTACTTATTGTCAAACTATTTTAATGCTATGGAATCTATCTTACAAATGATTCATGTGGAACCCCAATATATAAAACAGATAAGGAAAGGATTGTTCAGGTTCAGGAGTATGAGATGCAAGTGAGTTTAGCTTTCTCTTCATATCATTGTGGTCAGCAGAGCACATCTGTAGAATTTCAGAGCTCCTCAGAACAAGCCAGGAAAACCATAATCTATATTAGTTCCAAGAACACTTTGCTTATTTGCTTAATAATATATTGATTACTTTTTCTATGTAAGGTGTAGCCAATAAGCACAGTTGGTGAGCCAACTTTTGGGAGGACTCATTGTACATAGCCTTAAAATAAACATCCAAGGGAAGAAATTACCATGGGAAATGAAATTTATGAACCCGGAGAGAATCTTCCATGAAAACATAAGAAGGGCACTATTATGGAAAAAAAACTTGGAGCAGAAATGAATATAATCACAACCAAATATTAAAAAACATACTAAATAGGGCACACCTGACCTTGCTTGATCTGGGAAACTATGTAGAGCTAATCTTGGTAAATATGTAGATAGGAAATGCCCAAGGTTACCAAATAGTTTTGGAGCAAAGATGTAGCCATGCTTACCAGGAAGTCATTAAACATAATGCTGTACTCACCAGCACCTTGGCACAGTTGTTTGGCTTGTTGTGAACACAAATATAACTGAGACACACCAGGATCCTAAAGTGCTTTATGAGTCACCAAGAGAAGATTACACTACATCCAGCAGAGGTATAGTTATACAATTATACTAGAGTATAATGTAATGTAATAATAAAGATGATTTATAGCATAGCTGTGTATTATTATTGTTAGAAATCTGTTGGCAACCTTATATGATATATCCATATAAGTAACCAGAATATCTATAAGGTCTGGCTATTGTATTAACTGACTGTACCACATAAGAGAAGTTCCTATATACAGTGCTGAAGAGAAGCTAAAGTCATCAAAGGGACCATAATCTCTCTGTATATAAAAGCCTAAGTGACCATTATGACCAGAACGACCAGTTGACCAGTCGCTATGATGTGCACTGACCACCGGGGGCAGACGCTCAACACAGAAGCTGACAGGAGCTGCCCCTTGGTGGTCTGTGTGCTCCCACAGCCAATCCTTTGCAGCCCCTCCCCCTGGCCAGCCAACCTCCTGTGGCCCCTCACTACACTGCCTGCAGGCCAACCTCCTATGGTCCCTACCCCTGGCAGGCCGGCCGCCTCTCCCCCGCCCCCCACCCCACCCATAGGCCTTGATCACTGGCCAGGCCAAGGGACCCCACCTATGCACAAATTCATGCATTAGGGCTCTAGTCAAGGATATAAAGCAAAAGGTTTGGGGAACTTTAAAGGTTGAAAGGTTGGCAGAGAAAGGTAGAAGAGGGCATTAACTATAAGATGCATAAGTTCTGGGGATTTATTGCATGGCATGGGGACTATATTAACAATTCTGTATTGTATACTTAAAATTTGCTAAGAGAATAGATCTTTGTTTTTAACACATATGCATAGAATGATAACTATGTGATGTGAAGAGTGTGTTTAACTTTATTGTGGTAATTGTTTCACCATGTACTAGTATGCAAATATCAATCATCATGGGATAAACCTTTCATTTACATAATGTTAGTTGTCAATTATATTTCAATACAGCGAGAAAAAAATTAAAATTAAAACAAGAAGCATGGAGGGACCTGGAGAGTACTATGCTAAGCGAAATAAGCCAGTCAGAGAAAGACAAGTATCACATGATCTCACTCATAGGTGGAACCTAATGAACAAAATGGATGAACAAAATAGATCCAGAGACATGGAAATATGGAACAGACTGTGGAATCTCAGAGGGAAGGTGGGGGTGGGTTAGTGGATGTGTGGGAAGTGATCAACCAAAGAACTTGTAGGCATATATGCCTAACCCATGGACACAGACAATAGGGTGGTGAAGGCCTGGGGTGGGGGTAGGGGTGAGGGGCCGAGGGTGGGCTAGAAGGGGTCAATGGGGGGAAAGGGGACATATGTAATACTTTCAACAATAAAGATTTAAAGAAGGAGAAAGAGAAGAAGAAGGAGGAGGAGGAGGAGGAGGAGGAGGAGGAGGAGGAGGAGGAGGAGGAGGAAGAGAAGGAGGAAGAGGAGGAGGAGGGGGAGGAGAGGCTCCTTTTGTTTGCCTAGGTTTAAATTCACTTTGTTTTCCAATTGACATTTATCTTCCAAAAGCTGGTTTGTGCTTCAATGACAATGGCAATAATGCTTCCTTTGTGAATCTATTTGTGTGACCTTGGCCAAACCAGTCTGAGTACAGCACAGAGCACACACTTGCTTCTCTTCCAAATGGTACTTGATTTTGCTGTCAGTGCCACGTAAATGGCACACAGATATCACAGTTGTACCTCCATACAGTGGTGGGCCAGTCCCCAGTGCTTCTAAAGGATGAATGTTTTGATTCTGAACCAAATGATACAATCATACAGACTAAGCCTATCCTGACCAGGCATGCATCCTCTCATTAATTAACATATGTAGCTAGTTTTTTAAAGGGGTTACTTGGGCACTGGAGGGCATATCAAGATTAATCCAATATAGCTCTCTCCCCTAAGGATCTTGTTACGGTTATTCTTATACTTCCCCTTCTGCCCATTTCTAAAAATTTCTCACTTTTCTTCCTGGAACACCATATTAAGATTAGATTTGCTTCCAGGGAATGGCCAGGGCTTAGAAAAATGAATCTCCTGCTTGCCAGGTTCCCCATACAGACTCTGCCAAATCAAACGTAGTGCCAAAGGGAATGTGTGCTTTGTTTGATCAGCACTGATTTCTGAGCTGGGGCCTGGAAAAAGAAAACATGGATTTTGTCAGTATCTATAGAGCCGGAGAAAAGTGTCCTGATTGCAATCTGTCCTAATTACAGCTGTGCTGGTACCAAATGTGGTGCTCAGAACATCTACTGTGGTCTCATAGCAACCCAACTCAATTTCTGCATGCAGGAAATGCTAGGGCTTTTAAAATAGATTAGCTGTACAACTTGTCAAGTATTCAATTCCTGAGTTGGAAGTGGCTTTGTCTTTGATAACTTCGCCATCCTCATAAAAATCCTGTCTCTACTACCTACCCAGAATGTCAGGTTCCTCCTGATCCCCAGGATGATCCTTAAATATCTACCTTGAACTCATGACGATGATTGGATTCAACATTATAATTGCACATGCCTGACTTTTCCACTCTGTCAACAGCCTCTTTTCTGGAGTATCTCCCAATGTGCATGTCATACCCTGTTAGGTAGGCTTTGAGCCTATAGCAATACATCTCAGAGTTTTATGAGGAAAGGTCACATTTAATTCTCTGTCATTTTCAGCACTTAACACATTGTTAATACTTTGAAAAGATGAAACAATTTCTTAACATACGTAGGTGTAGGGCATTTATAAACTTTAAACTACTTATGTTTGTTATCTTCTGCAATTCCCTCACTTACCCTGTGAGGTATGGCAAATCCCTCTTTGACAAATAAGGAAACTGAGGCATAGAGGCTAAGTGGCTTCACTGATGCCACACAAATAGCGACAGAACCATATTTAGGATCAAGTTCTCCTGACTGCTAGTTTCAGACATTTTTTTTGTTAAATACTGTCTAGTCACATCCTTATTCTCTGACAGCTATCCCCACCAGAAATCTCATTTTAATTATATATTTCATCCCTTGAGTCCTTGCAGTGTGGCTAGCATTTACAAAATCATGCTGAGTGGAGGCAGTGAACACTGTCTGGGTTGCTCAAAGTAGCAAAAAAGATATAAGGACAAAATCAGCAGACAGATTTTTTTCAATGACTCTTTGAGACAGGATAATGCAACCTCAAATCCACGTGGACACCAAGTTCTGATGAAGCTGCTCGTCACGAGACCACAGGTGCCTTTCTCACAGCCACTCCAACTTGGTTTTACCACAGTGTTCAAACAGTGAGACTCTGTCCCAGAGCTTCGTTGAGCTTCCTGCCATATCTATGGGTCTGTGATCCTGACTTTAATTTTAGAACATGGAAGGGGTCTTAATAAGGATCAGGAATCACATTTCACAAACGAGGAGGGAGGATGTGAACCTGAGTGACCTGCTCTATCAGAGCTACGGGGCCAGTCAGGCTTTTTCATTCCTTAACTGATTCACTCAAAAAACATTTGTTTGAAAACTTATTTTGTTCCAGGAGCTATTCTGGGTACTGGAAATATAGCACTGGGGGGAAAAAAGACAAAAATTATTGCTTCAATAGAGTTCATATTCTAGTGGAGGAAGACAAGTAGTAACTAAAAATAAAAAAGTAAATTATAGAGTATATCAAATTGTGACAACACATGAGAGAAAAATAAAGCAGGCGTCTTTCGTCTGCTTGGGTTGCTATAACAAAATGCCACAGACTGCATAGCTTAAAAATAACAGAAATTCATTTCTCACAGTTCTAGAGACTGGAAGTCCAAGATCAAAGCACCAGCATGGTCACCTCCTTCTGGTTCATGGTTGGTGTCTTCTCATGGAAGGGGCTAGGGACCTCTTCTTTTATGAGTACTAACCCCATTCATGAGGACTCCCCCTCATGATCTAAGGACCTCACAAAGGCCTCCCCTTTTTATACATCACATTGGGCATTAGGATTTAATTTCTTTTTTCTTTTAAAAATATTTTTATTGAGATTTAGAGAGAGAGGAAGGGAAAGGAAAGAGAGGGAGAGAGAAAGAAAGGAGAGAGAGAGAGAGAGAGAGAGAGAGAGAGAGAGAGAGAGAGAGAGAGAGATGAGAGTGAAATATTGATTGGCTGCCTCATGCATGCCCCCTCCCAGGGATCAAGCCCACAACCCTGGCATGCGCCCTGACCTGAATTGAACCAGCAACCTTTCTGTGCATGGGACTACGCCCAACTTAGTTACACCAGCCAGGGCTAAGATTTTGCTATTTGAATTTGGGGTGGCGTGGAAGATGGGCACAGACATTCAAACCATAGTAGCAGAAAGGGAAGGTATGGAATAGTTCTAGGAACACTGAGTACATTTTAAATAGGGTAGTCAGGGAGGTATTTATTGACAGGTGATGTTTTTGAGCAATAACATAATGGAGGTGAAGGAGTAAGCAATGAGTATGCGGGGAAAACCTGTGCAAAGCCTCTATAGGCAGGAACATGATGACATCTTTGGGAGGCCAGGACCAGGTGGCTGTGGCAGAATGAACAAGGTGCCGAGTAGTGAGATAAGAGATCTCAGAGGTCATGGGAAAGCAGATCTATGTAGGGCCTTGTAGGCAAGGGCAAGGAGGACTTTGGTTTTACTCTGAGTGAGTGAGATAAGGAGATATTGGAGAAATTTTAGCAGTGCAAGTAATACCTTTGGGCTTAGTTTTTAAATAGATTTCTCTGTGTTTTTGTTTTGTTTTGTTTTGGTGTGTGTGTGTGTGTGTGTGTGTGTGTGTGTGTGTGTGTTGAAAATAGATCAGAGTGAGGCCAGGTTAGAGCCTGGGAAACCAATTGTTATGAGACTGATGCAATAGTTCAGAAAAGAGAAGATGGTGGCTCAAATCAGATAAGAAGGGTAGAAATAGTCAAAAAAGAGATTAAATTCTGAATATTTTTGAAGGTGGAGCCAAGAGGATTTACTGAAGGATTGGATTTGGGGTGAAAAAGAGACAAATTAAAGATGACTCCAAGCTTTTTAGCCTGAGCAATTGGAAATGTAGGGTTGCATTTAACTAAGGCAGCAAAGGCTACACAAGAAGCGGGTTTGGAGGGCAAGGAGCAGTTTGGAGGGAGACGAACAGTTCAGTTTTAGGAATGTGTTGTTTGAGATGTCTGTTAGATATCCAAGCAGTGCTTTCAAATAGGCAGTTGAATATAAATCTAGAATTTAGAGAAGAGAATTGGACTAGATAATTTAGTGGTCACCAGAGTATTGATTATAATTAAAGCCATGAGAATACCAAAAAAGTGAATGTAGATAGAGAAATAAGAGAGTTCCAAGAATTAGGCCCTCCGATACATTGAGTAGTTTAGTCTAGAACTCAGTCTCATGATGTCCTTACCAACATGAATACTGGTTTAAGGCTCATATAACTAGTTTAATTCTAAGGTGGGCTACTGAAGCCAGCATATTATAAAGGCGGTCAAGAATTCAGTTTATCATAAAACAAGCTTGCCTCCAATTTGAGATGTACTGGGTGTCGTTCATATTCATGGGAGAAGATGCGGCAACATTTCACAAGGCTGCCTCCACCCCCAAATTCCCGGATCTGATGCTTGTTCCTTATTATCTTTGTGCACTTTCTCCACGCAAACTACAACCCTTTGAACAAATATCCCAACAGACTGAGTAGTGACCATGTTCTGGATTCCTACATCTATGTAAATGTAGTGCTTTGTAGGACGTTAGAGCTTTCAGATAACTTTGATTTTTTTTCCCTTGTAGAATGAGAAGATTTTCTGCGAGTAAGTTTAAAGGTGGTTGAATTCACTTTTTATTCCTATTACTTAGGCACTGCTTCTCAGATTATAGTCTATGTCAGCATCAAAAGGTGCTGATTAAAATGTAAATTCTCTCTGGTCTTATTTGCAGAGGTTCAGATTCATTAGGTTTGGAGTAGAGTCTATGGCTTTGCACAGCAGGTGATTCTGATGCTGATTGATAGAAGAAAATATTGTAGCTTTTGGGGGGAAGTTTATGGACAAATTATGACTTTTAAAAAGTCCTAAAAGTGGATTATATTAAGTCAAACAAAATGTACATTATAGAAAAGATATGAGTCCATGTAAGGGAGATTTTTCTAATAACTAGCTTTATCAAGTCATGGGAACCCTGCATGTGAATAAATGTGTATTTTGTCATTGAAATACAAAAGAAAACACGAGTCATCACATTCTTGCCAATAGAGACTTTGCACAGATTTCCTCTCTGGGAAATAAGGTTTTGCTACTTGACTTCTAAAACCACTATAAATTATTTTAAAAAATAAAGCAGGAATATCTAAACAAATAATCCATTAGGTCCCTACCAACTTGCAGATTCTTTGAGCATTATTAGTTTACTCAAGAGAGAGAGAACTGGCTCATATTTTCATCATGATTTTTTTTTCTACTTCTTTTAACCCAGAGACTTTGTGGTGGGGCTGAGCAACTTGAAACCCTTTCCAGATATACTGATAAAATTGTCCTTCCTACTGTGGGTAATGTAAGAATGAATCAGAGTTGATATGATTAGGATTGCTATTAACTTTGAACAGCATTTAAACTACATGAATAAAGCAAGAGGAACTGTTACATGAAGGGTCTGTACTGAATGATTTCTAAGCTCTCTCTCTAATTCTAAGTCCCCAAAGTTCTAAAACACTGAATTCACACAGAGTCCTTATCTATCCTTGTGAAAAACTATCTTATTTGCTGGAAAACGCATAGAATCATATCTCTGTTCCTCACTCCCTGAGTAAATTCAGGGGCAACCAACCCATCACACACCAATAACCATTGCTCTTTATTCCATTTTTAAATAATTAATAGATAGCAAATACTTAATTTTACCGAATGTGTCATTATAATCAAGAAAAACAGTCATGGCAGTTTGCAAAAAAGAAGGTTTTAACTTGCATTAAATATGCTGTTCAAAATTCCTTTCAAAATGCACTCACTGTCTTGTTTTGAATTCTGTGTCATTTTCTTTCCCCTCTGAGTGTTCTGTATGTAATGATTTGTCAGTCAATGGCATCTTATAGGTACATCTCTGTCAAAATTCCAGAAGCACATTAGCAGTGGTAAAACAAAGCCCTCAGAGGTAGGCATATTTCAGTCTCAGATAACATTCCCCTTTTAAGCAATGTTTGCCATGTGTCTTTAAACATCCAGAAATTATATTATCTCATTGTAGCAGAAGGCTCAGTGTTTTCTAATGTAATTATGTGAAGAAAGAAAGTGTAGTTTAGAATGAGCTATACTGTGCTGCTTATGTTTTCAAATGAATTTAATAACAATAAAACAGGTAACCATAAGTAACATACTAAGAGGATAATATAAAGCTACATCTAACTTTCGGTACTGAGGACTTTCTAGAATAAGTCTCTGTAATCATCAAATGGGGTAATTTTATTTGTGACTTACAGTGATATTTATTTACTTATTTAAAATTATTTTTGTTTTTCAATTACAGTTTATATACATTATTATACAGTCAAATCTTGGTTCTCGAACATCTCCCATCTTGAACAATTCACTTCTCAACTCAACAACCCTTTCATGATTATATCGTTATGATCAGTCATGTGTCTCTCAGGCACCAAACGAAGGAGAGAATATGAAAGTATGAGTCAAGTTACTGCTGTTAACATCTCAGGAAATTGTGCTGTAAATATTTTCCTGACTTTTTGCTTTTTCTGCTGCTTGTTATTATTAAATTTTCATTTTCACTGTATATTTAATTTCTTTTTTTGTTAAATTTCAATTTACATTTCATGTCCTTTTTGTTTTTAAACTATTTATTTATAGATTAAAGAGTTTATTAAACATGTACTGTATATAAGAAAGGTTAAAACACGGAATCATTTGTGGGTCTGGAATGGATTAATTCAATTTACATTATTTCTAATGGGTGAAGCACAGTAAGCCCTCCTTTGGAAAGCTGCTGTTTGAGACTGCTGTTTGAACTACTCTGTTATTCTTAGACAGTCTCTTATTCTGTAGGTCAACTCTGTTATTTTTAGACTGTAAAATAACTTTGTTTTTTTTGCTTGAATAGAAAAGATAAACTTAATTGTCTGACCTTGCAATCTATCTGTCTAACTGATACGCTGATATTGATGCCAGGGGCCTATATAGATATGATACTCAAGGTTACAGGTATTTGTATATGATATGATACTCAAGGTTACAAGTTGTCTGTATAGATATGACAGGTGTTTGCTAGATATGATATGTACTTGAGGTTATAAGCTGTCTACAAAAATAACTTACACAAAGAACTACAAGGATATAAAAAGGAGACACCCCCTCCTGTGTTGGTTCAGAATTTGACAGAGGTAATCTTGCTCTGAACCTGCGTGCAATAAAGATGACTCCTAACTAATTGGCTCATTAAGGCTTCTTGTCCAGCTCGCTGATTTGCGATACAACATGGGGAACAAATGCTTTTGTTTTCAAACAGCCTTCTGGAACAAACTAAGTTCGGGAACGAAGGTTCTACTATATTAGTTTTAGGTGTACACCTCAGTGATTAGACATCGCCTAACTTACTAAGTGATCATCCCGATAAATGTTGTACCTACCTCATATCACATATAGTTATTAGAGAATTATTGACTATATCCCCTATGCTGTACTTTACATCCCATGACTATTCTGTAACAACCAATTTGTACTTCTTAATCCCTTCACCTTTTTTAACCATTTCCCCCAAATCCCTCCATTTGACAACTATCAAACTGTTCACTGTATCCATGAGTCTGTCTCTGTTCTTCTTTTTCATTTATTTTGTTTTCTAGATTGAATTATTGATATATATGTATTTATTGTCATTTTATTGTTCAAATTTTTTATTTTTTTTCTTCTTCTTAAAGAAGACCTTCCAACATTTTATATAATACTGGTTTGGTGCTGATGAACTACTTTAGAATTTTCTTATCTGTGAAGCTCTTTATCTACCTTTTGATTCTAAATAATAGTTTTGCTGGGTAGAATAATCTTGTTTGTAGATCCTTACTTTTCATCACTTTGAATATTTCTAGCCACTCCCTTCTGGCTTGCAAAATTCCTGTTGAGAAATCAGGTGACAGTCTTATGGGAGCTTCCATGTAAGAAACTGCTTTTCTCTTGCTGCTTTAAAAATGATCTCTTTGTCTTTAAACTTTTGCATTTTAATTATGATGTGTCTTGGTTTGGGCCTCTGGGTTTATTCTGTTTGGGAATCTGTTCTTCCTACCTAGACTTGTCTGTCTATTTCCTTCACCAAGTTAGGAAAATTTTCTATCATTATTTTTTCAAATAGGTCTTCAATTTCTTGCTCTCTTTCTCTCTCCTCCTTCTGGCACCCCCATGAGGCAAATGTTGGCATGCTTGAAGTTGTCCCAGAGGCTCCTTATACTATCCTCATTATTTTGGATTCTTTTTTCTTTTTGCTGTTCTGATTGGGTGTTTTTTGTTTCCTTATATTCTAAATCACTGATTTCATTTTAGGCTTCCTCGACTCTACTGTTGATTCTCTGTGAATTATTCTTCACTTCAGTATGTGTTTCCATAATTTCTGAGTGATTCTTTTTTATGTTGTTGATGTTCTTACTTAGTACATTGAGCATTCATATAACTAGTGTTTTGAACTCTGCATCTAGTAGATTGCTTATCTCCATTTTGTTTAGTTCTTTTTATGGAGTTTTGTTCTGGTCTTTCATATGGGACATGTTTCTTTTTCTCCTCATTTTGGCAGCCTCCCTGTGTTTGTTTCAATGTATTAGGTAGAGCTGCTATGTCTCCCAGGTTTGGTAGAGTGGCCTAATATAGTAGGTATTCTGTAGGGTCCAGTGGCATAGCCTTCCCAATTACCCAAGTTGGGCACTTGAGGTATAGCTGCTCCCCCACCTCAACCCCAGTGTTGGCTGTGTGCACCATCCTGTTATAGCTGCACCTTGGTTGCTGTTGACACATCAATGGGAGGAATTTACCCACAGGCCTATCAGATGCAAGGACTGGCTACAACCACTCACCACTGACCTCTGACCACCAGGATTAGCTGTTCAGATGCCTACCCCATGAAGCAGGACTTACTTCAACAGGGCTCTGCTGCCCACTGAGTCCACTCCTTGAGTGTATTGCTTGTGGAGGTGGTTGGGTGGTGATGCTTCATTGTGTTATAAGTCTGTCCACTGGATGCGCTGGCTGTGGGGCCTCCTGAGAGGTGCAGATCAAGGTTAGCTGCTGCCTCTGTCCTGCCTAGAGCCACTAAACATGAGCTACAAAGCGATCTTCAGGTGGCTGTTACTTGTGCTTGGCTTAGAGGTGCCCAAGAGAGGCCAAGCTGTGAACCAATGTTTGCTGCTGCTAGTGCCAGGCCTGGGGCCACTTAGGGAGAGGTCTGGGGCATGCTGAGGCCAGATGTTGCTTGTTTGAGAAATTTTAGGAAAACCTGAAGCATGATCTATGATAGGACATTCGTATAGAAAAGACACTGAAAATAGCTTGGGTGAGCCTGAAAATTGGATGGGGCAAACAGTGTTAGCCAGGTTGATGGAGTGTCAGATATGGCACCTGTCTGTGGTCTCTGTGGAGGAGAAAGCGGCACCCCCAGCTTTCCACCTGATGTAGGACAATTCAGTTCCTCTCCCCCTATGTTTTTGGTACCTTTTAGCTGCAGCCCCAGCACTGGAGAGAGTGAGTCTGAGTAAGTCCATGAGTGGGCCCTTTAAGAGGAGCTCCCTGAGACTCCCGCAGCCCTCTGTCTTTTTCAGCCACAATCTCTGCTGGTTTTTACAGCTAGAAATTATAAGACTTCTCTTACTGGCACTGGACCCCTGGGCTGGGGGTCCTGGTGTGGGTCTTGGACCCCTGCTCCACTGAGGGACCCCCACACTGAGATAACCCTTCCAACTTTTATCTGACATACATGGGTGTGGGACCAGTCTGTTCTGTGTCTCCACCCTCCTACCAGTCTCCACACAGCTTCTTTAATTCCTTAGTTGTAGGATTTCTGTTCAGCCAGTTCTGAATGATGGTTGTTTTGTAGTTGTGATTTTGATGTGGTGGGGGAGGAGGTGACCTACATTTACCTATGCTGCCATCTTGACTAGAAGTCTCTAAATGGAATAATCTTAACTCAGTTTAATATATTGGGTTTACCTGAGGCAAACCTTTTCCCTATAAAGTTTAGTAAATATAAATAAAACACTGTGGTATTTCATTTCATTTTTAGCAGCCCAGCATCCTTTTCTTCCTCTGATTATAACACCATGGTTTTCTCTTAAAAATTATTTCTCATCTGCTACTTGCAATCTTGTTAACTGTTAACCAAAGTCCCTACTCTCACCTGGTTAAGGGATGAATACATGAACTAATTGGATGTTCTTTCCCAAAATTTGACTCTTGAAAGGAGTAATAGAAGTTAGAAAAAAGATAGGTCCTATTTGTCACCACAGAGGGGAACTGGTTCCTGACTGGTTCCTGATAGCTGCTTCTTGCTACCTGAGTCCCTGGAGCTCTTTGCTGAGCACACTTGTTCAGTTTCTCCTTTGGTTTTGTGAGTCACCTCACATCCTTCTGCTAAGTCCTTCTTTTATTTTCCAAGTTTCCTAGAGCTGGACTTTGTTGTTGCAGCTATAGCTCCCTGACTAAAAACAAATATTTGCACCTCTTCTCAACTGTGTTTGCTTCCTAAACAATTATACAGAATTTTAACACTTTATATCATTATATAGATATAAAATATTTACTCCTTTCTAAGTATGTGTGTGTGTGTGTGTGTGTGTGTGTGTGTGTGTGTACAGGCTTGCGTGTGTATTTTGCAATTACCAAGACTCCACCAGCATCATTAAGAGATCTTGATCTTTCCTAATTAAGGGAAATTATTGGACTTGAAACAGAAAGAAGGTGAATTCAGTCTCCCTTAACACTCCCTCCAGTTCATTGGTGAGTTTATAAGCCCTATTTTAGTCAAAAGAAAAGAGAAAAGCTCTTTTAAAGCTGGTAAACAATGCTAAACACATACTAATTTCATAACAAGTTTGTTCTTGATATCTGGAGAAAGAACTTAGCTAATTAAGTTCTATTAACTACTATGAATTCACCTTAGATATTTATTTCACCTTTTATGTCTATAAATTTCCCAACAGTAAAGTGAAAATAATTTATCTACCTTACAAGATTGTATAAAGACAAAATGAGCTACCCTCCCATCAGACAGAGAAAGATAAATACTGTATGACCTCACTTATATGTGGAAACTAAAAACATTGAATTCATAGAAATGGAGAGTAGAATGGTGGTCATCAAGGGCTGAGTGGTGGGGTAAATTGAGAGATGTTGATCGAAGGGTACAAACTTTCATTTATTAGATGAATAAATTCTGGGGAGCTAATGTACAGCATGGTGACTCTGGTTATCAATACTTTATTATATACCTGAAAGTTGCTATGAGAGTAGAGCCTTAAGTTTCTCAATGTAACAACAACCACAAAATGGTAATTATGGGGTGAAGTATGTGTTAACTAACCTTATTGTGGCAGATATTTTACAAAAAGTATATATAATTATCACAATATAGTTATTACAATATTATTGGCTATATACAAATCATTATAGTGTACATCTTACTCTATGTTATATGCCAATTATATCTCAATAAAGTTGTGAAAAAATGAGATACCCTTCAAGTAGTTCAATAGGAAATGTACTTTCAAATTAGAAGTCTGTAAAAATAAAATAAAAAATGACAAACAAATGAAAGAGAAAATAACACAATCACCACATGGAAGGAATTATATAATTTGCATGAAGGGCCCAAACTAAATAAAAACACTGAAAAGCAGATATAAAACAATGCTAATCACAACTGTACAAAAATGTGGAGCTTATTCAAAAGGTACTTTATGAAGTAAGCAACCAATTTTCTTTTTTACAAGAAATACCTTTTACAAATGTGCATAATGGGAATTAACATCTATCAACCATTTACTATTTCTTAAGTCATCCATTAGCTATATTTTTACGGTCTCATTTAATCTCTCAAAATATGTGAACTGGGCATTATGTTCATTTTATGGAGGAGGAAATTGAGACTTGGAGAAATTAAATTACTTGTCAAGGTCAAAAATGATAGAGCTGAGTTTCAAATTCCTTGCATGTGCCCTTCCACATTGTGTCTAGGTTTGACCATGTGAGTTGCTTTGGCTAATGGGTTCTTAGCAAGCATGACATAAGCAGAAGAATAATAAGTGCTTGCCCTTCAGGGGCTCATCTTCTTTGCAGTTCTTCCTCTTGGAACTCTGAGATGACTCAAGCTAGCCATGTGCAGAGGCCATGTAGAGGAGAATCAAGGTGCCCAGTTGAGAGTCAGACAAAGATTTCAGACATGTGGCCTCACATTGTTTCTACCTCAGTTGAGCCATTCCAGCCATCCCCCAGATATTTAAGCTACCTCACTTGAGGCCCCAAACATTACATAGCAGAAACAAGTCATTCTCACTCTGCATTGCCTAAATGCCTTACCTACAGAGTCATCCTATATAATAAGGAGGTAATATGCAAATTAACCCTCACACCCTCACAAGATGGCTGCCTAAGACCAGGCTGGCAGGGGGGTTAGTGAGGGATGACCAAATGACTGAACAGCAGGTTGCATGGGGCGATCAGGCTGGCAGGGGGGTTGTGAAGGGTGACTAGGCTGGCAGGGGGGGCAGCTGGGGGTGGCCAGGCCAGTGGGGGGTGCAGTTGGGGGTGATTATGCTGACAGAGGGGGCAGTGAGGGGTGACCAGGCTGGTGAGGGGTGCAGTTAGGAGCGACCAGGCAGGCAGGGAGGGCAGAGTTGGGGGTGACCTGGCTGGCAGTGTGGGGCAGTTAGGGGCGACCAGGCTGGCAGGGGTAGTGCAGTTGGGGACAACCAGGCTGGCGGGGGGCGGGGGGCAGTTGGGGGCAACCAGGCCAGCAGGAAGGCAGTTGGGGGGATTAGGCTGGCAGGGGGGGCAGTGAGGGGTGACTAGGCTGGCGGGGGGGGGGGCAGTTAAGGGTGACCAGGCAGGCAGGCAGGTGAGTGATTAGGAGCCAGTGTTCCAGGATTGTGAGAGGGATGTCCAACTGCCGCTTTAGGCCCAATCCTAAACCGGCAGTCGGACATCCCCGGAGGGGTCCCAGATTGGAGAGGGTGCAGGCTGGGCTGAGGGGACCACCCCCTCCACCCCCCCCCCCCCGCACAAATTTTGTGCACCGGGCCTCTAGTAAGTATACAAAAACAGATGTCATTTTATACCACCTAACTTTGTAGTAATTTGTTATGCAACAGTAACAAATGATATTTAACTTAGGCTCAGTCTAAAGTTGGAATACTCACCTGGCCTGTGTGACTCAGTGGTTGAGAATTGACCCATGAACCAGGAGGTGAAAGTTTGATTCCTGGTCAAGGCACTTGCCGGGGTTGTGGGCTTGATCCCCAGTAGGGGGCATGCAGGAGGCAGCCAATTGATGATTCTCTCTCATTGAAGTTTCTATCCCTCTTTCCATCTCCCTTCCTCTCTCTAAAACCAATAAAAACATATTTAAAAAAATAAGGCTGGAATATTCTATCCTATAATATGTTAACTCAAATTATTGAACCTTTCCATATTTCCTCAAATAAAGTTTAGTATTGTGTTTCAAAGACATGAGACAAACTTTTATTAACAAGCAAAAGAAGCCCTGCCTATGTGACTCAGTGGTTGAGTGTCATGAACCAGGAGGTGGAAGTTTGAGTCCCTGGTCAGGGCACATGCTCAGGTTGCAGGCTCCATCCCTAGAAGGGGGTGTGCAAGAGGCAGCTGATCAATGATTCTCTCTCATCATTGATGTTTTTATTTCTTTCTCCCTCTCCCTTCCTCTCTCTGAAATAAAAACATATTTTATTATTATATTTTTCAGTTGTAAGACTATTCTTTATTTATTTTTATTGCTAAGAGTATTACAGATGTTCCTCATTTTTCCCCCATTGTTCCCCTCCACCCAGTTCCCATCTGACCCCAGGCCTTCACCACACTATTGTCTATATCCAGACGCTATGCATGAATGCATATAAGTTCTTTGGTTAATCTCTTTCCGTACCCGCCACCCCCTTCCCTCTGAAATCTATCAGTCAGTTGTAAGACTTAATCTTTTATACACACATGCAAACTATAAATCTCACATTCTATTTTTTTTGAAAACAGCTAGAATTTTTTGAGCTATTGTATGCATAGCAGCATTCTAAGTGTAATAAAACATATTTTTAAAAAAGACAAAAGAAGAGTTCCAAAGCAATTCATATTTTTCCACATAAATGCATAATTGTTAACATTTTGGTTGTTTCCAGTTTTCTTTTTCTTTTTTCTTTTTTTTTTTTATATTTTATTGATTTTTTTTTTACAGAGAGGAAGGGAGAGAGATAGAGAGTCAGAAACATCGATGAGAGAGAAACATCGATCAGCTGCCTCTTGCACATCTCCTACTTGGGGATGTGCCCGCAACCCAAGTACATGCCCTTGACCGGAATCGAACCCGGGACCCTTCAGTCCGCAGGCCGACGCTCTATCCACTGAGCCAAACCGGTTTCGGCGCAGTTTTATTTTTAATAAAATAAATTATTTTTTCTTGTAAATATTAAGTATATGTCTTTTCAATTTAGTGTTTGGGTTTTGTTTTTTTTTCTGATAAATACCCAAAATTGGAAATGCTGGGTCCTTATGTTTTTCTAAAGTAACAAAACAAAACTCCCAAACAAGCAAACTTTTTATTTGCTCAAAAAAAAAAAAAAAAAAAAAAAAAAGAATAGAAAAAAAGAAACACTGTTAACTTCTAATAAATATTTCTTTCATCTCCACAAAAGATATTTCCTAAAAGATTCTTCTAAGCTTATGAAAGAAATTTTGGAAAAACAAAAAAAAAATTATGAAATTGGGATCTTTTTTTTTAAGGTCCCAGTTTTAACAGTGTTTACCTACTACGTAACAGTGCTTGTCTACTACATTAGCAGTCGCATATTTTCTGAAAGTTCTTTGGAAACACGGGTTGTATTATGTATTGCTTGCTCATCCCAGTACAGCAGACCCCAAGATAATGTCTTTTCGTTCAATGGCATTTCACTATAATGTTGATGAGATGCTATAGGAACTTAATTCTTGCTTTTAGCAATTAGCCTTTTTCATATTATGGCACACATAAACTAATTATTAAAATTCTGTGACACATCAAAAAATATATCATATTTTTTGCTAATGTGACAAAAAATTATGTATAATTTTTAATTCATTCACACCAGATGGCTATTGTTGTGTTGGCTGTTGTTATTTTATTATTTGACAATCTAAGGGAAATGAGGTCAGTGCTCCTGACTAAAGAGTCAGGTATCGCATGTTTTAAAAATTCTTGCAGCACACCAGTTGAAAATTACTGAATTAACCTATGGTAAAATTGATTTTGTTATAAGCCATTTCACTGAAAGTTACAGAGCTCACTGACGATATTAAGTGAGGGCTTACTGTATACCCAATGCTTGGCACAGTGCTAGAAGGCCATGGAACTTAATATATGTTTGTGGCAGAAATTAGTAGCTTTATCTTAGGCTCAAAATCAGTTGACTTCAGTCTGATAGAAGTGTCTTGCTCAGAGAAATGACATAACAGAAGACTCAGAAAGGTTAGGAACCAAGTGTCAGCTTATAGCCTAGAGGTACCATTAGCTCTTGACCTATTCTGACATTGCTAAAAAATTGTCTCCAGAGAGAGGGAAAAAAAACTGCACAATGTAGTATGCATCTGTGTTGTATCAAAATATAATATTGTGCTGATTTTGTGAATAACAAATGGTCTGTTTTACAGCCATAAATTTTAATTTTTAAGCCATCACTTTGTAACTAATAATATTTTGCCTTTTAAACTTCTGAATGATGTGTCATGGGTATTTCATGAAAATGTAAATTTTGGAGGTCTGAAGAGAAACAGTACTTCATTCTTTTTTAATAAATATATATATTTATTGTACATATATATATTTTTTATTGATTTCAGAGAGGAAGGGAGAGGGAGAGAGAGATAGAAACATCAATGATGAGAGAGAATCATTGATCAGCTGCCTTCTGCATGCCCCACACTGGGGATCCAGCCTGCATGTGCCCTGACCAGGAATTGAACTCATAACCTCCTAGTTCATAGGTCAATGCTCAACCACTGAGCCACGTTGGACAGGCCTCATCCTTTTTTTTGTAATTAAAAGTTGCAAAGAATATTTTGAAATATTGTGATAAAGATCCCGATCACAGTTCAAGATTTGCTTATCTGATTGCTTGGCCAGTTATTCAAAACTAGGCAATAGGTTGGAAAACATGACCTCATCATTTGAGACAGACTTTGACAAGGCTAGACAGCAGGAGAATTTCCAGATGGGAGGAGGGGCTGAGGGTCCGGGTGAAAAACCTGAAGGGATAAAGAAGTACAAATTGGTAGTTACAAAACAGTCATGGGGCTGTAAAGTACAGCATAGCGGAAATAGTCAATAATATTGTAATAACTATGCATGGTGCGAGGTGGGTTCTGGACTTATTGGGGGAATCCCTTCATAAATTATATAAATGTCTAACCACTATGCTGTACACCTGAGACTAACATAAAATAATATTGAATGTCAACTTTAGCTGAACAATTTTTTGCTGTTGTTAATCCTCACCCAAGGATATTTTTCCATTGATTTTTAGAGAGAGAGGAAGGGAGGGGGAGAGACACAAAGAGAGAAACATCTGTATGAGAGAGACACATCGATTGGTTTGTTGCTGCCCGCATGTGCCCTGACCAGGGCAGGGGATCAAGCCTCCAACCAAGGTATGTGCCTTTGATCAGAATGGAACCTGGCACCCTTCATTCTACAGGTTAATGCTCTATCCAATAAGCCAAACCGACTAGGACTAATTGAACATTTTTTTTTTTTTTAAAAGGAGGAAAATATAAGCAGGAGAATTCGATCTTCAGAAAATGTCATTTTCTCTTTCTAACCTGATCCTATTTTCTTCCTTCTAGCTGGCCCCAACTAAGAAGATAATCAAAATACCAGTTTAGTCATGCTACTTTTGATTGAAAGTGGCCTTTGTCTCCTTGCAGTTAAAAAGAAACAACGGACCCCAAATGCAGTCATTTGTGGTAAGCCCCACCAAGACTTAATACTTAACCTAATTTCAGTTCCGGTCTCTCCCAGAAGTGACAATTTAAACCAATTGGTTTGGAATTTCTTAATCAAACATTAGTGAAGTAATAAGACTCCCTGCCTTCGCCTAAAAAAAGGTGGCCTTGCCTGAAATAATCCACTCTTTTAACCTCCTTGTCGCACCTTCCTTTTGCCTATGAAAACCTCCATTTTGTAAAACTCCTCAGAACCCCTTCTATTTGCTACATGGGATGCTGCCTGATTCATGAATCATTTAATAAAGCCAATTAGATCTTCAAATGTAATTGGTTGAATTGTTACTTAACATAGGATAAAATCCAATTTCCTTAGGATAAACACATTTGTTTTTGTGATTTGGATCTTTCTTAGCTCAGGTTTTGCCAATGTATTTGTTCCTTTTCTGAATTCACAGTTGTTTCTTTCGTCTCACAGTTTGTCAAAGAGTCTTCTAAATAGCATACTTCTTCCTCAGCTAAGTAAGGAACCAACTGAGAAATAAGACAAAAGTATAAGGCATATGGGGAACGAAATATGATTTTTGTTACCAATAGAGCTGATATTGAAAAATTTCCCATTGGTGGACAAGTGGGCTTCCTAATAGCAGTTTCAGACGTCATACTAACCACCTCATAGGCAGTGCTGGAGAAGGGCAGACCTCCCCACCCTTGGCCCCCATTTGCCCATAAGCTACTTCCCTACTTACAGCCTAGATCCCAAGCAGAAAGGGAGAAGAAGGGACTGGACTAAATTAAGCCCAGTGTCTTCTTGCAAAATTTCCAGTCACCTTAACTTACTCTTCCTCAGAGGAATGAATGAGCTGCGGGTGGGATGGCGTGAGGAAGGCCAGGACTGGTGTGCATGTGGAGGATAGAAAGCATAAGGAGTGGAGAAGAAGCAGCACTCTTGGAAGATGGACTGACTTCCCAGCTTCACTTTTCTTATTGCCAAAGCCCAGAGTTCTTTTAGTGGGGATTTATGAATGGTAGAGTCTTTATTCCCTGTATGTCTGAAAATACCTTTATTTTTCTAGAACTTTTGAAAAATTATCTAGTTGGTTTTCAGAAGTTCTACAGATCTTCCTCAGGAAATGCTATGGTGAAGAAGGGAAGGAAAAGTGCTAGCCTGGAAGTGGGGGTGGGTGGACTAGCCCAGGTCCTACCTTCCAGCTACAGCCATTCTGTCTTGTTTAGTATTATTATTTTTACATTTTAGGTTTCTGCATATTATTTTGCACAAAGATCTTATCAATAGATAAAGTTTAAAATTATTATTGTGGACTAATTTTTCTTATAATAATATTAATGACATCCAACACTTAAATAGCATTTATAAGTGAGACACAAAATTAAGTGATGTTTGTGTGTGTGTACAAGCATTAATTTCATTCTCAAAACAACTCTGTGAAATAGTTTAATGACATCCCCTTATTTATTTATTTTTAATTGGGGAATAGTATTTTATCATAATTTGCCTAAGCTTTTATTATTGGCAATCCAAGTAATTTACATTTTTATTTCTTATATTCAATGTTTTGATGGTTTAACCATATCAAAGTATTAAAAATAAATGCTTTCTTTGAAATTATTTTATCTATAAGAAAAGCAATAATTTAGAATTACATTTTCTAGTGATGATGTGAATTGGTGGTGAAAAACAGGGACTTTAAAGTGTAAGCTAAAATCCAATGAAAAAAGCAAGCACAGAAGTTTCAAAGTTGGCTACTGACAGGGTAGATACCTACACTGAATTTGAAGCAAAGGTGTGTGGACCCTGAGAAAGAAGACACTTACCAAGAAAAGGCTTCTGTTGGCTAACTGGGTTCAGAAGAGGAAGAAGGCGGAGGGGGAGGGGGAGGAGGAGGAAGAGGAGGAGGAAGAGGAGGAGGAAGAGGAGGAGGAGGAGGAGGAGGAGGAGGAGGAGGAGGAGGAGGAGGAGGAGGAGGAGGAGGAGGAGGAGGAGGAGGAGGAGGAGGAGGAGGAGGAGGAGGAGGAGGAGGAGGAGGAGGAGGAGGAGGAGGAGAAGGAGAAGGAGAAGGAGAAGGAGAAGGAGAAGGAGAAGGAGAAGGAGAAGGAGAAGGAGAAGGAGAAGGAGAAGGAGAAGGAGGAGAAGGAGAAGGAGAAGGAGAAGGAGAAGGAAGAGAAGAAAACAGAAACAAAACTGGAGTCTAGCAGCTGTTTCTAACAGGGACCTCTCAGGCAAGCCAGCTTCAGGGAGAAGCCTGCACTGAGCCTGCCCCCACCCTGACGATCTGCCTGCACTCGACATCCCCTTCTTTAGGTGAGGTTAAAACACAGAGGAGGTAGATACTTTGCTGAAGTTATGCAGCTAGTTAAGAAGTGATCCCGGTATTCTGAATTCCGACTGGATATTATAAACAGCTGCACCATTATGAGCGATAGACAGTTAGAATGACTACCACGTCTAAATAACGGAAGGGGAGAAAAAGAATCTAAATTTCCTGACTTTTTAAAAAGACTTTTCTTACTATGCCACACCTTTTTCAGGGTGGCCACTCACTCTGTGCACAGGTCATGCTGACGCTGGCCTACGCTGTGTTCACTGCTGCTGATTTAATGACGATGACTCCAGACTTGGACATTCAACATCCTCCTGGATTTCACCAGTTGGATGACTCACAGGCTTCTCAAACTTAGGAAGTCCCAAACAGAACAGGTGATTCCACACCCCACAAACCTGTTCCTCCTACCCAATCTGCTGTCAGTAAATCGCATCATCTTTTGTCACTTGCTCAAGCCAGAAACTTGTTCATCGTCTTTCATTTCTCCCTGTTCTCTCACCTCTCACATCTAGCCCACCAGCAAGCCTTTTTATTTATTTATTTATTTTTATTGATTTCAGAGAGAAAGGGAGAGAGAGATAGAAACATCAGTGATGAGAATCATTGATCAACTGCCTCCTGCACTCTCCCTACTGTGGATAGAGCCCGAAACCTGGGCATGTGCCCTTCACTGGAATAGAACTCGGGACCCTTCAGTTCGCAGGCTGACACTCTATCCACTGAGCCACCCTGGCCAGGGCCCACCAGCAAGGCTTTTTGATACCAAACCCACAATATGGCTGGAATCGATATCCTTCTCTCAGGCAGCACTGTGCCACCCTAAGCAAAACAACACAGCTATTACCACCCATATCCTTTCTTATCTCCACAGAATGAGCTACCTCTATACACCACCTGCTCTTCCAAAGGTTTACACACGCAGTACACCCAATAACAACACTCTAATACCTTTTCTTGCTTTGTAATCTTATTTTTTGTGGAAAATAAATTTAAAGTTCACAAACATTTCCAAATTTATACCAAGAAATCACATTTCCACAAAAAGTTCTTTCAAAAAGCATTAATAAATTGTAAATATACACATACTACAACTGTCTTATCCCCAATTTATTTTATGTTTGATCTAATTTCTAATTCATATGGCTGCAAAGTTGTTATATTTGAAGTAAGCTATTCAGGCATATTTCCATAATTTGTCACAAAACTCTTTTGCTATCTGCCTCAGTATTTAACTTTTCAAGATTTCATATCAAAATATATACTTAGGAAAGTTTAATTTCAAACAAAGTACTTAAGCTGTTTTGAACTTGTTTAGTTTAGGCATATTTTAATCTTCTTGCTATTATATTGGCATGTTACAATGAATGGCCTATTTGAAATTTCATTAAATCTTCTATTATTAGAGGCTCAACACTGCAGCATAAAAATTTTCTCCAGGCTGAAACTTGTTACACAAGGTCTCCGTCTAGAACCAATTAAAAAATTAGTCATTAAACAGTTTATTTTTTAATGCAGACTTGTCATTTTCATTAATTTTTTTTTTACTAAGCTGCTTAACCAGGTCTATATTCCACATGCTAATACTCTAAAAATGCTTTTGAAATGTTCATAGGAATCGTGTTGGAAATAGAAGACACAATACACTCTCATTTTAGACTGAGGAATGGCATGGCTCCCCTTGCCCAATGTCCTCCAGCCCAGTATTCTTCTGGCTCACTATCGCCATCAATAAAGCTGCATTCCTCGTCCATCACCTATCTGAGCAGGATAGAGAGTTGAATTCTAATAATATTTTCAATACATTTTCCTGTTTTCAGGCCCACATTCACATTCTGTTAAAGGGGTACCAGGCACCACTAGTTTCTGAGCCCCCTCAGGGTTTTCTGCAAAGAAAATCAAGTTGTTTCTTGGTTAATCAGATGGAATAATGGTAAAGAAAACAGTTACTTGAGTTTATATGATAGTTATGCCTACTTCAAAGAATTTTGATGATATTTCCTTTAGTCCACCAATATTTATGGAATGTCTGATATATGTCAGGCACTGTTCTAGGTATCGTTGGTATAGCACTGAGCAAAACAGAGATAAGAAATGCTAATGATTTTTCTACGTGTCTGAGATATAAAAAGCATCAATAAATGTATGTTGTTCTCATTGTTATTTTCACCTTCATTATCACCATCATTCTCATCAGCATCAATATGGACTAAAGAATATCTGGAGGGGTCCAAGGTCATGAAATATTTGTAAATCTGGAATATAATAAATGCTTGAGAGAACAGTGAAAATAAAAAGAGAAAGGGGAGTAGAATTAATCCATTTTTCACAGATTAGAACTAGGAACAACAGGTAAAAGAAGGGAAAGTATGGCTTGACATAAAAATGAATTTTCACAAGTTGAATGAGATGGCTGTGAGGGAGTGATGAGCTCTCATAGGTGCTATTCAGGTAGCACCATCAGGAATCTTGTATTAGGTATTTCTATTTGGGAGTGATATGTTAGACTTGGGAGTTTCTAAGATCACTTATGGATATAAAATGAAGAAAATTGATAACATTTCTAGAAATATAAATTAATCATCCTGCTTTGAATTTTGACTCATTTGTTCTTAGATGAGTCACTTAATTTCTTTGGGTGTCAGTTTGGGGTTCTCATCTGTAAAAGATGAGGCCACTCTCAGTGACATTTAATGGCTTTTTAGTTCTAAAATACTGAGAGTAATTAATGAAAGCCCCCTGAGAAATCTTTTCCCACTTGTTTTCAGTTTCTACATTTCTTTGGACTAAGAGTGTGGAAAATTCTGGCCCATATATAGTATGTAATTCTTACTTTTATTTTCCATTTAACTTTAAAGATGAAAAATATATGAATTATATTTGAAAGAAACCTTGAGCTTTGCTAACCAGCAAAGATGGCTTGTTAGCAAAACTGAATTTCAGAGAGAATAATGCGCAGTGTCGGTAAAATCAAACATTTAGTCTTGGTTCTGAAACCTAAGTTATTAGAAGTGAACAAAATTGCAAATAATTGTTGATATGAGAAACAGCTCCTGCTTGACAATCTTAGGACGCTAAATCTGATCTGCACTGAGGGCTAATTCCATGATGCCTGGGAGAATTATTGAGAATAAGGCAACCCTTTCTAGCATATGTAGTTTTTTAAAAAAATATTTTTCTGTTTTTTTTCAGTGCTCTCTCTTCCTTGTCTCTTATTTTCCTGTGCTATTTATGTTTGTTCTTTCTAACTCAGTAATTATTTGAGTGTATATTATGTGCTCAGTATAACTGATGAAGGATAGGGCAAGGGAATATAAACAAGTGTAAGACTTGGTCCATAATTTTGAGGGATTTATAGATTATTTAAGGAAAGAAGGATGGAAACTGAGCTCTTAAATTGACCTTGGCATTGTACTAAGTGCTGTGAAGAGAAAGATTCAAGCCTTCAAATAGATTACAATCTAGCATTTGGCAGATATTACTCTTTTTTCCTTCTGTTTCCTTTTTAAATTAAAATTTTTGGGGTGACATTGTTTAATAAGATCGTATATATTTTAAGTGTACATTTCTATGATACATGGTCTGTATATTGCATTGTGTGCCCACCACCCACAGTCAAATCGTCATCCATCACCATATAATTGGGATATTATTCTTTTCATCCTCTCAACAACTGGTGAGATACTTAGCATATCCTCATTTTGCAAGTTAGAAGGTAAGAAATGTGTCCATGTGTGTCTGAATCTAAAGCCACATTTCTTTTTACTACATTGTGCTGCCTTACAGGAACAATAGAATATAATTAGATCAAGTGCACTGTGGGGTGAAGTAAGCTACATTTATAATAGGCATCTGAGGAAAGGAAAATAATATTACAGGTTGTTGGAAAAGATGGGTGAGGACTTTATGGAGGGGTGGGGACTTGAGTCATTTTCTCCCTTCATTTTAAAAATATTTATTAAGTACTCTAGGCCAAGCACAGTGCTATACCTGGCTCAGCTGCTTGTGACATACAAATTTTCTAAAGCACTAATGCCTACAGAGATAATTATAACCCAAGTTTTATAAAGTATGCTGCATAATGAATAATAGCCATGTTTCATAATATTTTTATTTTCCTAAGTTCCATGGACATAAATTAATTTCAATTCCTTGAATTAAGATGAACACCCAAGATCTTAAAAAAAAAAGATTTCTGCTTTATGTTTGGATTACACTTTAAAGAATATTTAGTACAATTGTTTCTCAAATTAACTAAGCATAATATTCACCTAGAAGATGTCTTACAACTAGGAATTCCAGAAAAAATCTGGAAATCTATATTTTTAACAATATCACAAGGTTATGTTTATCATCAGTAAGTTTGGGAATTACTAATTTAGCCCAAAGCCATTTGAAATTTAGCCTTGGATTTCTTTTCTTTTCTTTTGTTTGTTAATCCTCAACCGAGGATATTTTTTCCATTGAATTTTTTAGAGAGAATGGAAGAAAAGGGGGGGTGGAGAGAGAGAGAGAGAGAGAGAGAGAGAGAGAGAGAGAGAGAGAAGAGATACATCGATTGATTGCCTCCTGCATGCTTCATGACCTGGCCAGGGATTAAACCTACAACCCAGGTATGTGCTCTTGACCTGGAATCAAAACCAAGACCCTTTGGTGTGCAGGCCAACACTCTAACCACTGAGTAATACCGGTCAAGGCTAACGTTGGATTTCTTTCTTTCTTTCTTTCTTCCTTCCTTCCTTTCTTTCTTTCTTTCTTTCTTTCTTTCTTTCTTTCTTTCTTTCTTTCTTTCTTTCTTTCTTTCTTTCTTCCTTCCTTCCTTCCTTCCTTCCTTCCTTCCTTCCTTCCTTCCTTCCTTTCTTTCTTTCTTTCTTTCTTCTTTCTTTCTTTCTCTTTTTTTAAAAATTTTGTTTTATTGCTTAAAGTATTACAAAGAGTAGTACATATGTCTCTAGTGTTGGATTTCTTGATAATCAATTCAGACTTGCCCAATCTATGCTGGTTTGATGCAGAGCTGCAAACATCAGTCAGATAATTGGGACAGATGGACTTGAAATTGGCCTTAAATTTTGATGGGAAAACATCATTCTGAACAGATTTAGATGAACAAATTGAACATAATTATTTTTTAACATATTAATGAAAAGAAAAACAACTGAACTCAAATTGGTGTCATTTCAAAATGCTTTTGAGAGAAGCGACTCAGACAGGGGAAGTGAAAAGATAGTGGCAGTAGTATTCATTTTACTTTTATGCCTAAGTATATAAAGCAATTCAAGTATGTAGGAATTATGAAATCTTGTTTTTTGGAAAAGATTATTGGTGTTTTTTTCATTTTATTTTAAGTTTTAACAGAATTTCAGGCTGGATAACATAGGAGTAACCAAGAATTTTAGTGAAAAAATTTTCAGATACTGCACTAAGGCAGGTTAGCAAAGAAAAAGATCTGTTTTACATATAGAATACCTGATACATATTTCTTAATGGTGATTATGTTAAGCTTTCTTAAACCCAGAGCTTTTTCTTTTCTTTTTATTTTTCTGATTAAGCGGCAAAGGGCTGGCTTGTGGTACAGGGAAGAAAAGGTACTTTAGTTTTCCAGGCCTTAGTGGTAAGGACTAATGTGATCTGCCTGGATGTTATTCAATATGCTAGGTTTGAGTTGGTCTTGGAATTAACTTTCTGTGCTTTTCATTTTCAATCTCTGTGAAAGAAACTTCACTAACAATACACATTCTATGTATTTTATAGATGACTGTCATGGTTAAATGAGATAATGAGTACAAATTCAAAGAGTTATTAAACTTCACTGATAATAAAAAAACAAATTCCGTATATTTTGTTTTCAAAATGGTCTGAAAATCCTGATTCCACACTGTTTAAAAGGATATTTGGTCAGGGAACCTAAGTCAGGCAAAGCCAAGTCCCCCAGGAATTCTGGAGATCCTCCCAGTGCCTAAATTCTCTGAGGTGACACAGTTATAAGTGCACCTCATCACCAGAAATCATTTCAACATCCAGGAATACAAGCACCGTGGTGTGGGAGCCACTCTCGCAAACCTTCCTGTTCCCTGCTCTACTCGTCTAGCAGCTCAGGAGAGACTGGCCCTATCTACTGCTGGCCGTTTGCACCCTTTCCATGAGCCTGTAACTCAGCAGCTTATGTTCCTTCCTAATTTAAATGCTAAACTGTTGCTCCCTTGGAATGCCAAGTGGGAAAATGCTGGCAATGCAAAGGTTAATAGAAGCGCTGACACAACCCTAATTAACAGCAGCTCAAACCTATCTCTATAATTGTAGTTAACACTTATCTCAGTTTCTCATACTTGTTCAGCCCATTGAGATCTGCCTCAGCTGAGGCTGAAAAGGAGGCCTCTGGAGTTGCTTGAACGAGCAGGGTGTGATAGAGCTATCAGGCTTTTGCAGATAGAATGCCTGCCACTGTTGGATACTTGTCATAATCAGTATTTAGGCAAAACACCTGGACTTCTGCAAGGACCACCACTCCCCTCCCCTCCTCAGCTCTATACTGGTGTCTCATCATTCCACTGACTGGGAGGGACGGATGAAACTGAAAAGGATAAAGGTGCCAGTCTGAACTGGTTGTCAGACGCTTGACTGAAAGTTTCCCATTAGGTCATTGTTTACCCTCATTTGAATATATGTTTATTTTCATTCTTAGGATGGCATTGGAAACGTGCCCAGCTCATCTACAGTAACTGAGTGTAGCATTGAAAGCCCATGCATGCTGATGCCTGTTGAGTGTAATTGGCCATGCTACATAGGGTGGCTTTGGGAGGGTAGAGATGCTAATTTTGCAACTTTGGGATCCCAAGTCAGCTAATTTAATGAGGATCCAGACTCCTTACTGTCAAAAGAGACTCTTCTGAGATTGGCTATCACCATTGTTTACCTCATAGTTAGCATTGAACTTTTACCTACATTCTGTACCTTTATGGTGCCAACTAGACCAAGTTATTCAGTTAATATGTGTAGGGAGAAAGGTTGGTAATGGTTTTCTTAATTTTAATTTTCCTAATCTTTGTGTGTTTGGTTCTACTTAAAGATTTCATGGAGGTATATTGTATATGAAATTATCTATTTACCTATCATCTACCATCTATCATCATCTAGCCATTTATTTATTCATATCCATCTTTCTTTCATTTATGTATGTGTGTATGTATGTATGTATGTATTTTGGGGTTTGCCTAAGCTAATTATAGGTTATCTGCATGATATTATTATGTATATGATTGAAGATATATGTGTTCAATATTTTTACCCTAATCCTGGGAAGGTCATGGAGCTAACATTGTCAAATGAAATTGTGTATATAGAAAGACACTTCTGTCACTATGTCGAATACCTGAAAATAATATTATATTGTATAACAATTGTAATTGAAAAATTAAAAGATACATTAAAAAAAAACTTCTGCAACTTTCTATTGATTTTAATTCAAAGGCAAAGGCCTTTGCCACCTTTTACAGACTCATGTCTAATGCACAGGTTTGCTTTTCCCACCTCAAGTCACTCTCCTTCCCAGCAGAATTCAATGCACTCAAGATCTCACTTCTGTCATCCAGTTTGATAATTTATTCACACTGATGGTTTAGTAAGTTATCCATTTACAGCAGCATTTTGTTTGAAAGGTGGAGTATATAGAGAGAAGAACTGATCTAATACAATAAAATAAGCACTAAAAATGACAGAACTCCAGTGATGGGTGGCAACAATACTCTCAGCAGTAGGGTCCTCCAAAGTAATCATCACTCCTATGATCAGCTTTGGTAAGAGGTCCCTACTCTGGGCCATGGATATTACAACCTGAGTCATGGGAATCAGTGGGTGTATGAATATTTGGGTTTGTATAATCAGGGAGATGAAACACATGTCAAAGAAATAGCGACTGAAAATCAAAACAGCTCTACAAAACATTGTAAAGCATGACATAAAGAAAAGAAACACCCTGAGTAATTAAATATATGTGCAAATGACAGACCTAAAGCTCAGTTATAGCATTCTCACATGGCTAATAATATTAATAATTATAAGCCAGCATTTATTGAGCTTTTATTATGTACCGGAACTGTGTTAAGTGTTTCATTGTGTAATAAAATTCTTGCAGCCACTCTGTGAGGGAGGTTCAGTTTTTATTTCCACTTTAGATGAATATCTGAGGTGTAGGGAACTTAAATAAATTGTCCGACATAATAAGCTGTCAAAGTTGGATCAAACCCAGGTGACTCTCATGCCAAATCTGGGGTCGCCAATCAATGTTCTATGCTACTTCCAACAAAGCCAGTTCAGAGTTTTCTTTAATTTTCATTCTCTTCTTAGAGGATGATATAGGTATGTTCAAGTCAAGGAAGGAAAAATGGCTAACTAGGAAACAAATTACATGTATCTAAACCATGATCTCTATAAACTACAGCACTACTTAAGTATCTATGCATTATCAGATCAGATAAAAAGAAAAAAGTTATATTTGAGACCCATGAAGAGAAATTTTAAATAAAACACTGAATAAAATGAGTGGTAAGGCTCTACTTTGAAAATGGTGCTTGATCTCTATATTTTTTGAGAAAAAAAAACATTATATGTGCTTTGTTTTAATCAGGAAAATTGTATATTTACTTCTTTGGGCATTATGTATAAACTGATTCTTTGAAATTCTGAGATTGTGAGGCTCATTTGGAACTGGAGTTATCTTTTCCTCATTGAATTTCAACTCTAAGACAGGGCTGGCCTTTTGAGGCGGTGGGAGAGTGACTTTCTGACATGAGGAAGTGGGATGCAATAGAGGTGAGACTGGCATTGGATGCCTGGATTCAAATCCCAGCTCTGCCTTTCCCATCTGTGTGTGACCCTGGGCAAACCAAATCATTTACACTCTCGAAAGCAGTGGTGCTCAAACTTTAGCACCCTTATTCAAACACGGAGTGCTAGGCCCCTCTCCAGAATCTGATTCAATGGGTCCAGTTGGACCCAAGAATTTGCCTAACAAGTTCCCAGGTGATGGTAACACTATCGGTCCAGGGCCACACTTTAAGAAACTCACAATAAATTCTACATGTTCTCATCTTTGAAATGGAGACAATAGCATCTATCTCATCAAGGTTTGGAGACAGAATTTTAAATGGATTTTCTTACCTATGTGTGTATACCTCACAATATGACCACCAGTTTGTTTAGTGCTTAAAGTCTACCATTCACATCTTCTACTTGGATTATAAAAAGGATATTGACAATTCAAGTGTCTTTGGAAAGGTTCACTGAAAACTTATCTGCTACCAGATTTGCAAAAGGGGCAGACGTCTAAGGAGAAGGGAGGACAGAACCCAAGATCCGTGCTTATGCAGGCAGGGAGAAGGTGCCTGGAACAAGCCTTCTTTCCTTGCTGCATAACAGTGGGGAAGGTCTCTCCTGAGGTTCAGCATATTCTAAACAAACACTAGAGAACGGATCTGACTTCATTCATTTATTTAAAACGTATTTACTGTGTATTTGTTTATCCCTGTGCTGTGCTGAACTCCTACTACACAAGGAAGAGAAAGATATGATTCCTGGCCCTAAGAAACTTCATTAAAAAACCCTTTGAATCTTTGTCCCTAGATTAAATTTCCCAACTGTTATTTTAGTGCACATAATACTTTATAAGACTCACTAATCTAAATTAATTGTCCACATGCATTGAACAACACATTGTTCTCTGCCCTTTATTAGGTTTTGTGGATGGTATAATGAAAATGCAGTAAGGATCTCTGAGCTCAAGGAGCTAAGAGTTTATTAATCAACTAGAGGCCCAGTGCACAAAAATTTGTGCACTGGAGGGATAGGTCCCTCAGCCCTATCTGTGCCCTCTCACAGTCTGGGACCCCTCAGGAGATAATCACCTGCTGGCTTAGGCCAGCTCTTTGGGTGGGAGATGGCAGGCCCGATCCTGCGGGCAGGGTGGGGCACTGCCAGCCCTGCCTTGCCAGGTCGCGGATCTGAGGCCCAGATCCCAGGGGCAGCATCTTGTGCTGCCCGCCCCACCTGCAGTATGCAAATTTAACAGTCATCTTTGTTGTGTTAATTTGCATACTTTTCTGATTGGCTGATGGGTGTAGCAAAGGTACAATCAATTAGCATCTTTGTCTTTTATTAGTGTAGATTTATCTACACTAATAAAAGACAAAGATGCAAATTGACCATACCTTCACTATGCCTTAAGCCATGCCCATCAGCCAATCAGAGCGACTATATGCAAATTAACATAACCAAGATAGCGGCCAGCAGCCATGGAGCTGGAGCAAGCAGGAGGCTTGGTTGCCCCAATGATGGAGGAAGCCAAGCTTCCTGCTTGCCTCGGCGGCTCTGAGCTCCACTTAAAGCAACGAAGTTTCAATTATAAAAGGTAAATAAACCCCAGATACCTGCTTTCAGCTGGCCATGGCCATGGAGCTGTAGCGAGCAGGAGGCTTCCCTCCTACTTGCCCTGGCCAGCTCTGAGCTTCTCTCAAGGCTACAAAGTTTCAATTATAGAAGGTAAATAAATCCCAGAAAAAAAAAGAAAAAAGAAAAAAAGGAGAGGCTGGGAGCTTCCGTTGCCAGGGGGCTTGGCCAGCCTAAAAATGGCCCTCAGCCCCTCACCCAGACTGGCCAGGCACCCCACTGGGGACCCCCCACCCTAAAGGGGGTGTGGCAAGCCTGTAAACAGCCATCAGCCCCTCACCCAGGCTGGCCAAACCTCCATGGGGTGAGGGTCCCCACTGGGGGGGCTTGAACAGCCTGAAAACAGCCATCAGCCCCTCACCCAGTCTGGCCAGGCATCCCAGTGGGGACCCCCACCCTGAAGGGGGTGTAACCAGCTGCAAACAGCCATCATCCCGTCATCCAGGCTGGCCAGGCACCTCAGCGGGACCCCCACCCTGATCTGGGATATCTTTCAGGGCAAACAAGCTCGCCCCCACCCATGCACCAGGCCTCTATCCTATATAATAAAAGGGTAATATGCAAACTGACCCTAACAGCAGAACGACTGGGAATAACTGGTCACTATACACACACTGACCACTGGGGGCAGACGTTCAATGCAGGAGCTTCCCCCTGGTGGTCAGTGCGCTCCCACAGGGGGAGCTCTGCCCAGCCATAAGCCAGGCTGATGGTTGCGAGTACAGTGTTGGTGGTGGGAGCCTCTCCCGCCTCCTCAGCAGCGCTAAGGATGTCTGATGCAGCTTAGGCCTGCTTTCTGCTGGCAAGTGGACATCCCCCGAAGGCTGCCGGGCTGCCAGAGGGATATCTGACTGCAAGCTTGGGCCCGATCCCCCCAGGGAGCAGGCCTAAGCCAGCAGGTGGACATCCTCCGAGGAGTCCCAGGCTGAAAGAAGGCATAGGCCGGGCTGAGGGACCCCCCCGCCCCCCCGCAGTGCACAAATTTTTAAATATTACACACTACCAGTGCTTAACTGTATATATGTACTAAAAGTAGAAGAATGGTCAGAGAAGGAAACCTAAGGAAGATTTCCTTGTGACTGAAACTGCTTCCCTCATCTGGTGGGCCCTGTTCCCTTATAATTCAAAGGTGACTTAAGATTGAGTCATTAAAACTATACTTTTAACCTTAATCCAAACTTGGAGCCTACCTGAAATATAAAAATTGCTGAAGTATATGGCAAACAGAAATATGTTTGTCATTTTTAAAATTTTTATTATTTTTTTAAAATTGAATTTTCTGAGGCGGCATTGGTTAATAACATTATATAGGCTTCAGGTGTACAATTCTATAATACATCATCTGTATATTGTATTGTGTGTTCACCACCCCAAGAAATATGTTTGAATTTTCCCCATATAAGTACTATTTTAAACTTCTATATCCACTTTTTGTGTTCTAAAAATTCCAATTCATCAAGGCATTTACTGACAATACACATGAAGCTCCCTAAGTTTGTTTCTTTTTCTTTTTTTTTATTAGTTAAGGTATTACAAATGTGTCCTCATCCCCCCCATTAACCCCCAACCTCCCCCCCACACACAAACTCATGCTCCCATCCCCTGTTGTCCATGTCCATTGATTTGGCTTATATACATATATACAAGTCCTTCGGTTGATCTCTTCCCCTTACCCCCGCCCTCCCCTACTTTCCATCTGGGGATTGATAGCCTGATCGCTGTTTCTCAGTCTTTGGGTCTGTCCCTTTTCATCAGTCTATGTTGTTCTCTATAATCCACAAATGAGTGAGATCATGTGGTATTTATCTTTCTCTGACTGGCTTATTTCACTTAGCATAATGCTCTCCAGTTCCATCCATGCTGTTGCAAAAGGCAAGAGCTCCTTTTTTTTTTTTTTTTTTTTTTTTTTTTTTTTTTACCACAGCATAGTATTCCATTGTGTATATGTACCACAGTTTTCTAATCCACTCATCTGCTGATGGGCACTTAGGCTGTTTCCAAATCTTAGCTATGGTGAATTGTTCTGCTATGAACATAGGGGTGCATATATCCTTTCTGATTGGCGTTTCTGGTTTCTTGGGATATATTCCTAGTAGTGGGATCACTGGGGCAAATGGGAGTTCCATTTTTAGTCTTCTGAGGTAGCTCCATACTGTTCTCCACAGTGGCTGCACCAGTCTGCATTCCCACCAGCAGTGCAGAAGGGTTCCTTTTTCTCCACATCCTCTCCAACACTTGTTGTTTGTTGATTGTTGATGATAGCCATTCTGACAGGTGTGAGATGATAACGCATTGTAGTTTTGATTTGCATCTCTCGTATAATTAGTGACTTTGAGCAGGTTTTCATATGTCTTTCGGCCTTCTGTATGTCCTCTTTCGAAAAATGTCTATCTAGGTCCGTTGCCCATTTTTTTATTGGATTGTTTATCTTCCTTTTGTTAAGTTTCACGAGATCCCTGTAAATGTTGGAAATTAAACCCTTATTGGTGGTATCATTGGCAAATATGTTCTCCCATGTAGTGGGTCTTCTTGTTGTTTTGTTGATGGTTTCCTTTGCTGTGCAAAAGCTTTTTATTTTGATGTAGTCCCATTTGTTTATTTTCTCTTTAGTTTCCATTGCCCTAGGAGCATTATCAGAGAAGAAATTTCTTCGGCATATGTTTGCGATTTCGCTGCCTGTGGATTCCTCTAGTCCTAAGTTTGTTTCTTGACTCTGAATTCTAAGTGACTCTACCCAAAGTTGGATAAAATTTTTACTTGTAACTAGCTTTGCATATCAGAAAAAAATGAATACACAAAGCTTACTGTATAGTTTGATTTCAGTCATAAAATCCTCTCAGTAAATCTCTGGATATTTAATTAAATGTGGCATCCTTGATAGGCAACATTGACATTATTGATATAAGCATATTATTATTGTGTTCATTCAGTGAATAGGTACTTAAAGGCTATTTTGTTTCACCAGAAATGGTTTTGTACTAATTTTTGCACATGTTCTAGCAGACTCTATTCAAATTGGAAGGCTCTCATGTTCAAATTTTCAATTGGAACTAAGGAGATAGGCAGAAGACACAAAACAGATCTGTTATCATTTATTATAAATAAATCTTTTACAATAAATTAAATATAAAATACATAAATTATATATAATTTACATAACATTTATTTATTTTAGATTTGAGATTAAGGATCATTAAATTTATGTAGTTTAATATATTTATACTAGAGGCCCAGTGCATGAAATTTGTGTACAGGTAGGATCTCTAGGCCTAGCTGGCAATCAGGACTGATCTGTGGGGTGACCGGCAGGGCGACTGGAGGGACCCCCTGCTGGCACCCGCCTTGGCCGGCCTGGTGCTTCCCACTCACTTGTCCCACTCCCCACCGCTGCCTCTGGTTGCCTTCTTCTGCGGGGCAACTGGTGGGGTGATTGGGGGGCCCCCACTGGCACCTGCCTTGACTGGCCTGGGGCCTGCGGGCTGGGAACAGCTCCTGCATTGAGTGTCTGCCCCCTGGTGGTCAGTGTGTGTCATAGTGACAGGTTCTGTAAGTCGTTCCACCATTTGGTAGATTTGCATATTAGGCTTTTATTATATAGGATAATGTATATTTTACATATATATAAAATTTATATATTTATTTATGGCATTATTTATATCATTTAATATAGTATATATTTATTGTATATGTATTATAGTATATTAATTATATTATATTATATATTATATTATATTTTTACATTAAATTTGTATATTATAGTTTGCCAACACCTGACAAATTAAAATAAATTTATGAGACCAGTTGAACACTAACCAGTTAAAAGAATAGGGATAGGACAATAAGAGTAACTCCTGCTATCAGGAAAGAAGAACAATGGGAGGCACAGAGCAATTACTGGTCCATAGACATTTTGCAATGCCATTGAGCAAGATGCTCTTCTTTCTCTGGAGGGGGCACTGTTCCATGTGTACACCCTAGCTTCTGTTCCTGTAAGTAGATTCTCAGTCTGTCGTGTTCTCCAACCTTTAGCTCTATCTCCTGAGAGTTCCTACCTTTTCCATTATCATCCTTGGGCATATCTGAATATGATCTCTTTGGGGCTAACTCACCTCTCAGCCTGCTTCCTTCTGTGCTAAATTGTCTCTTGTTGACTTAGCATCTGGACTCTTCTTTAAGGTTGGAAACTAATTTCTCAGAGTCCCCTTCTGTGTATGGCATAGGAGAAAGTTGGCCAGTTAGATGAATGTCTATGACAGGGGTGGGCAACCTTTTTGTGAGTGCGTGCCAAAACCAGCAAAATCTCTGACTCAAAATTCTTCTGCGTGCCAACCCTAATTTTTTGAGAACATGTTATTCCTACTTGATATCTCTTAAGGTGTACGTATGTGAAGAACCTTGAAGAAATAATAAAATTCATTCGAGCGACAAAAACACAGTATATGATGATGAAAACTACATTTATTTTTTTTAATGTGTACATGTACACTGATAGTCTGACAGAAAACTTTATGACTCCGTTTGATATTATCAGTGGGACTTTTGCTGCTGCATCACTGATGACAGAGGTTTTACATCAGGTTTATATTTCATGACCTTCAGAGATATGCACGAGCTACTACTTTCATCTGTCAGGCTACTCCTATTATGAGACTTAACAAAATTCATCACTGAGAACAAAGATTCACAAGCGTATGTGGATGAAACCAAAACACTGGTCGGATCTAGGAAGGCAGGGAGAGTTAAGGCACAGGCATAGAAATTGCTCTTTGCCTCTCTCATCAATCCATGTCTACGGTCTTTAAGATAACTTGTTATGTAAAATTATTTATTTATCTAAGATGCACCAACACTGAATTTATCTGAAAAATAAAAAAGTCGATATTAAGAAAAAAATTGTAAATGGAATATTGTAAGAGAGGGTTTCATGTGCCAGCAAAAGTTACTGGTGTGCCGTGTTTGGCACGTGTGCCAGGGGTTGCCCACCCCTGGTCTATGAGATTTGGAAAGCAGAAGAGAGCAGAGGACACTACTCTTGGAAGGTTTTATGCTCAGACATGAGAGATGTTTGGTGGGCCTCCTGTGCTCCGCTCTTGCTCCAGCTCATCTTGATTGCTAGTTATACTGGCCAATAGCTGTCTCAAGTCCACCAATCCTGAATCCAGGCCCACAGAGGCTGGCACAGAGCTCTCCCTCAGCTCCTCCTCTGCAGGTCCTCCAGTCTCTCTCTGGCAGTGAGATGCACAGGCTTCCTGTGTTTCCTGGAAGTCCTAACTTGTTCTTCTATTCCAGTGCTTCAGGATACACTCATTAGTGCCTATTTCTCTGATCCCTCAAGTCCTACTTCCAAGCTCCAACCACATTTAGGTAAGCTCAAATTACTATATTAAATCTCTTTTCCTTGTGATACTTATAGAGGTTCTGGTTTCCTGGATTAATCTCAACTGATACACTGTCCACAGAAAGTTGAGGGCTACAAGTCGTGTATGTCTCAAATGGTCATTCTTTTTTAGTCCAGAATGATGGAACTTTTGGAGTACAACTCTCTAAAAACTGAGATGGCTTATTCTTATCTAGTTGATTTCATTTAGTTCCTTATGCCAATGCCAACACCAACATTTATTTTTGATGCCTGCTTCTTTCTCTAAAGTTAATTGTGGACACTTTAAGCCTATCAGATTTTCATGGGGGAGCCACACCTTTAGTCCATTCTTCCTCTGCTATTAGTCCAAATGCAAGGAGTTTTGTTTACTCTCTAAATTGATTCAGAAGTTTTGAAATGAGTTTTATGGTCATATCCTTGATTTTATCCTTCCCATGGAGTTTCCTTTGAAAAAAATATAGATTTTTTTTATTGATTTCAGAGAGGAAGAGGGAAGAGAGGAAGAGAGGGAGAGATAGAAACATCAATGATGAGACAGAATCATTGATCGGCTGCCTCCTGCATTACTCCCCCCCCCCCCTCGTCCCCCCATCTCAGGGCAGGAATCAAACTGCAACCTCCGGGTTCATAGGTCAACTTTCAACCACTGGGCCATATGGGTCAGGCTTAAGTTTCCTTTTAAATTGGTCTTTTTCACCCAAAGCTCTTTCTTTTGGCTCAATCTTTTCCCAGTTGGAGAAACACTACAAGTCCCAAAATTTTTGTACTCTATTTCCTATTACTCTTGCTTTTATGCTATTATTTTCTGAGTTCATGTCTTTCTTGTGGTAACTTATCAAATACAACCAATAGCAACCAAGGCATTGTACTAACATTATATCTTCACTTAAAGGCACAAGCTCATTTGGTACATCATCTTTGTTCCAGGTTATTTCAGTTTGCCACTATATAACAAGGGTCAATTTCTCACTGCAAACAAGATTCCTTGCTCTCCATACCCAGCAGTAAAGCTAACCACGTATTTTGGGCGTTGTTCTGGTAGTACCTCATTTCACTTTGGGATCAATAAGAAACTTACTTCAGAGCAATAACGTTAGGCTATACTGTGTTGCTATAATACATCTTTACTCAGGGGGTTATGCTGTTTAAGCAATTGTTTAAAATGAGAAGGATTTTTTTTCTCACTCTCAATACAGGTTTATCAAAGGTCAGCCAACATCTGTTCTACAACATCTTATGACCAAAACTGAGGAAACAGTATTGATGGGAGATGTGTGCAGTCTCACCATAGAGAGAAAACAGCACAGTAGAACCACACACAATGGCACCCAAATCTCCACCTTGGCAGTGAGTTTATCAACACAGGGACATATCACTTTTCCTGCCAGAAGGTATTTGTCAAATTATATGGTCAAGCCTGAAGTCAATAGGGCGGGGCTGTGTAATTCAACCACAGGGTGGGCACTGTTGGTCACATAGCTATGTCTGATATTTCAAGAGGTGAAAGGTGTAATCCTCCCCAATGTAGTGGAAGACAATAGTTTGACACATAATACAAACTGTTTCATCACTTCTCACAGGCAACATGGTCAGTTAGTTTTATGTCTGTGTTCCAGCTATGGTGTGTTGTAACCTGTCTATTGGATTCTAATCTCAATGATGCCAGATACTACCTGGTGTCAAAAAAACTCATACTCAGAATTAAACTTGAATTAATGAAAAAATATTATTCATTTAAGAAATGTCATTGTAAATAAGTTTTGCTTGGTAATTAATAAAATATGTTGATATTAAAATTTTTCTTCCTAAAAAATATTTGTCTACACAGTATAGCAAGACATCTGGATTTTCACAAATTTCCTAGAAGCTATTTGGAAAATTTTTTTACTACAAAATATATGCTTGCCTGAAATGTGGATTTAAAAATGGGACATTTGCCCTGGCCAGTGTGGCTCAGTTAGGTGGGATTCGTCCCATGCACTGAAAGGTTGCTGGTTCGATTCCTGTCAGGGCATATGCCTGGGTTGTGGGCTCAATCCCAGGTAGAGGACCATACAGAAGGCAACTGATTGAAGTTTTGGTTTCACATCATTTTTTTCTCTCTCACCTCCCTTCCTTTCTCTCTAAAAAATAAAAATTAAAATAAAAAAGAAGTGGAATATTTGCTATGATTTTCTTTATCCTCCTAACTTATATTGCACAACTCTACACATTCTTAGCTATTTTACCATTATTTGTGGGTTTGCCCTTTACTGTTGAGTCAGATAGTAGACATCTTTTAGTAGGAAACATTATTTCATGATAGACTGCAAGCTGAAGTGTATTCATTTTTCATCTTCCAAACATTTTTTTGATACTTATTTATCATTTTGCAAAAGGTGACACATTATTTTGCAAGGGGCTTTTAATTATTACAGTTTTTGTAAGATTACTACTTTCCCCAAACAACACATTTTAAAATAGCCAGGACATGCCATGAAAATAGCCTAGGCGCAATTTCCAAGGCCAATGTAATGTGATAGACTAGGAAGAATTGTACCTTCGAGTGAGGTGGATGGAATAACTGATTTAAAATCTTCCCTTGCACTAGTAAAAGAAACTATTAATTCCTTTACCGTGGCCTTGTTTTAGACAGAATGTGCTCCTTGCCTTCTTGACTTTGGCTCTATGACTTGCTTTAACCATTGGGAAGTTAGCTAAGATGGTAGAAGCAGAGGGTTGAAATGTGCTTGCAAGGCTGGGCTTGCTCCCTGTGCGTCTGCATCAGTAGGAAGGACAGGGCTGTTCCACCAGCGTGGTGGGTGGTCCCATGGGCTCATGGCCAGACTCCTGAGTCAGAGCTCCCCAGCCCACCTGCAGGCACATGAGCCCGAAATATATGCTATGATAGTTATATTTGTAAAAATAGGACAATAAGACATTTTATGTAACATTTTTAAGTTGATTTATAACATTTAAATATTTAGACATATGTATATAGGTCTCCTTTTTTTAAAATCTTGCCCTGGACTTTGCAAAGGTAAAAAGCTGGTCTGTAGTAAGTCAGATAATAGTCCATCACTTCAGTGGTACCACTTCTATTTGTAGTCTGATTCATATACTTTCTCTGTACGCACCTGTGTGTGTGTATGTGTGTATGTGTGTGTGTGTGTCTGTGTGTTTGTGTGTGTAAGAATATGCGGGGCCGTCTAAGTATGGGACCTAAGGAGAGGCCTGGACTCCCTGAGGGAGGAGATGGTGAAATAGTAAGGTCATTCACAACGTTAGTGACACTTTGAAGAAATTGGGTGGTGGGCCTTTCAGTTGTGGCTTTGTGGGATTTTATCATGTCAGGGGTAATTGACCAGAAGCATCACATATATCATTACATTTGAAAAAGTATGGCAAGTACAATAGATTAAATGTTTGTGTTTCCCCACACGCCCCAAGACCAAATTCATATGCTGAAACTGAATCCCCAATATAATGGCACTGGGAGAGGGGGGGCGGGGGGGAGGGGCTTGGGGCGGTGATTAAATCACAAGGTTGGAGCCTTCATGACTGAGCTAGTGATCTTATAAAAGAGGCCCTAGACAGCCCCTTGCCCCTTCTGCCGTGTGAGGACACAGAGAGCAGAAGACCATCCGTGAACCAGGAAGCGAGTTCTCATCAGACACGGAATCTTTTGGTTCCTGGACTTCCAGCCTCCAGAATTAAGAGAATTAGAAGCCTGTTGTTTATAAGCCACCCAGCCTGTGGTATTTCGTTACCGCAGCCTAATGGACTCAGGTCTAAGGGATCCCCTTTCCTTTCCTTACCTAGAAGCCACCTCTTCCTCTGAGGTGCCTCGCTGCCTGCTGCTCTTTGCCCTGTGTGGCTTGTGTTATCCTTCAAGGCTGTGACCGATGTAGATTTAAATTTAAATCTAAATACTGAGTAAACATGCTGAAACCCAGAAGACCTAAAAAAACATTTTGTTCTAGACCTTGAAGTCCTAGGGATTGTTTTTAGTTCATATGTCAGGGGGTGGGGGTGGGGAAAAGGAAGGGGGTGGGGGGGCGTTAACAGCAAAACAAAAAAAACCCCAAAACATTTTCTCCTCTGAAAAAGATTTCCCCAGAATTTAGGCAGTGCAGATTTTGTCTCTTGGCCTAGACAGATTCTTAATACTTAATTTGGTTCTTCCTCTGATTGTTTTGATGGAGATGTAACTCACTTAGCTGGATTTTAAGCATTGCATAGGTTTCCAAATAAGTTTATAATGTTAAGGACATGCCCAGAACACCGCGGGCGGGGACAGGGGGCAGATAGCGGCAACACTTTCACATTGCAAGATAATGACATACATATATATATATAACCCTGCTTAATCAAATTCCCCGCTAATCATAAATTTCAAGGTTATTTGAACAAATGAATTGCTTTTGCATACTGAAACTCTGATTTAAATTCTCAAGCCTTCATAATTTTAAAATCAATACACATTTATTATTGTTCCCATTTGTACCTCTGAATAAATCACTCTGTAATTTTACCTCTTAATTCTCAAAGGTGTAATATAAAAATATTGATTTTAATAGTTTCTTGTGCTAGTAAAAGGATATGTAATTTATACACACACAACCTTTTGGTATAATGCCTAAGGCAATGAGATTGTTGCTACAAATAAAGTGTGGAAACCTTTTATTTTAAAAATCTTTTATTGACGTATAAACAGTCATACGGAATTGTGCATGCAAATGGTAAATTTACAACTTGATGGATTGGCACAAGGTAAACACACCTGTATAGTCAATTTCCAGATTAAGAATTAATAAAGAGTATTAGCTCCTTAGAAACTTCCCATTTCCCCCTCCAGCCACTATTCCCTGAAAAAGATAACCCCAATCTGATTTCCAACACTATTGATTAATTTGTCTTGGTATTGAACTTTGCATAAATTGAATCCCACCATAGAAAAAACTTCTGCCCTAGCTCGTTTGGCTCAGTGGATAGAGCGTCAACCTGTGGACTGAAGGGTCTTGGGTTCAATTCCGGTCAAGGGCACATGCCTGGGTTTTGGGCTCAATCCCCAGTATAGGGCATGCAGGAGGCAGCCGATCAATGATTCTCTCATCATTGATGTTTCTATCTCTTTCCCTCCCCCTTCCTCTCTGAAATCAATAAAAATATATTTTAAAAAAGAAAGAAAAAAAACTGTCCTGGCCAGGGAGCACAGTTGGTTAGAGAGTTGTCCCAATTCACCAAGCTAAGGTTGTGGGTTCAATCCCCGGTCAGGGCACATACAAGATTCAACCAATGAATGTGTAATTAAGTTGAACAACAAAATCGATGTTTTTCTCTCTCTCTTTCTCTCTCAAATCAACCAATAAAAAATTTTTAAAAATAAAAACTTTTGTGCCCACTTTAAAAAAATTCTCAACATTGTGTTTATGCAATTCATCAACCTTTTTTGATTTAACAATTTGTTTATTGCTATATAATATGCATTTGTGTGAATGTGCCACAATGACTTTATCTATTTCCCATTGCTGCACACTTGTTTCTAGGTTTTAGCTATTATGAATAGGGGGTTATAAACAGTCTTGTACATGTCTTTTGATGAGCACGTGCATGCATTGACAGCTGTGAATTGCTGCTGGGTCGAAGACTATGCCCATATTCAGCGTCAGCTGATACCACCAAACTGCTTTCTGTAGTGGTTGCATCAGTTTATACCCCTAGTAGCATTCTTGTTCACTTCTTCAACTACTTTGTCAACACTTGATTTTCCATCTTTGTAAACTTAGCCATTCTGGTGGGTATGTTGTGGTATCTCATCATGGTTTTAATATGCATCATTTCTCTGATGACTAATGATGCTGTGCATATTTTCGTAAGTTTATCTGCCATCTGGATATCCCTTTTTGGGCAGTACCTGGTAGAGTCTTTTGCCCATTTTTCTATTAGGATGTTTGTCCTTTAATTTTTTAATTGAATTGTAGGTGTACACTTTGTTTATGAAGTCCACATATAATCCAGTGAGTCACATTCAGTATCTGAACATACAGTCACGCAGGATGACACATTAATGTGTCATTTGGTCAAAATAAAATTGTCTCGTAACAAAGAAAAATTGTATTAAAATGAAATTTGATTGTATATGCCATTTTATGTAATCATATTTTTGAGCATTTGAGAGATGCTTTGCAAATATATTTTTAGCAATTTACATCTTTTCCAATTTTTTTTTGTATTTTTTCTGACTTTTTTTCTATGTTGCTTTCAGCCAATAATTGTACCTCTGACATATCAATATTAGTGAAAAATCTAAAAATAAACATTTAATGGATGGAAAATTTCAAAATATTAGTGAATTATTACTGGATATTTATTTAAATACCTTTGAGAAAGACTGTTAATTGTTTCCTAATATTATTTCTCCCTTTATTTAATGACTAGAGGCCCGATGCACAAAATTCATGTAAGAGTAGGCCTTCCTTCTGGCTGCTGGCACCAGCTTCCCTCTGGCACCTGGGACCGGGGCTTCCCTCGCAGCCCCAGCTTTGTCCGGAAGGTTGTCTGGTCTAATTAGCATATTATGCTTTTATTATTATAGATTATTATTATAGATAGGAATTCTGATTTTTACCTTGGGAAAACATAAATTATCCTCCCATCTCATGTTGCCATTTGCTAAATTCTAACCAACGGGTATAATAATACTATAGTTATAATATCATAGAAATGTTATTAAAGGGTATAGGCATATTGTTCTTCCCACTTTCTTCCTCCTGATAAATGGAATTCATGACTAGTATCTGCAGCTTGAACAGCCTTCTTAGGCCACAGGCTTTCTGTCCTCATGAAGCTTCCAATCTAACAATTATCTTTTGACAAAAATTATCTGATACCAAGGTAAGCTATGTTTTCTCAAGAAACCCAAGATAGGGATATTTTTGGAGGGCCATCATGTGTTTATTTAAAACAAATTGTAATAAATTAAAACAACATAAATTGATATTACATAAAATGGGAAATTTCTCCATCATTGCCACCCTCATACCATAGTCCTGCTACAAAGAAGTAAATATAGTTGACAGTTTGATAGATATATAGTTCCATGTGTCACTTATAATAATTAACAATATGTCACACATATTATTTTATGCTAGTCCACTTAGATTTTTCTCATTCTTTTTAACAATTACTCAGTATTTCCTATTTCTATGTATTATAATTTATTTAACCATTGGTGGACATTTAAAAACTTTTCAAAGTTTTCCTCTATTACATGTAATACTATCTAATAAAAGACAAAAAGGGTAATTGACCGTACCTTTGCTAAGCTTCCCATTGGCTAATCAGGGCAATATGCAAATTAACTGCAAAGAAAGATGGCAGTTAACCACCAACAAAGATGGCGGTTAATTTGCATACGTAGGCGCCAAGCAACGGAGGGAAGCCGGCTGGCCCTGGGCAGGAGCAGCGAGTGAAGGCCAGCGTGTTGAGCAAAGAGCAAAGATGGAAGCCTGCCGCCCGCCACGCCGGCCCCTCCCGGCAAAGAGTGAAGGCCTGGGTTCTGGGTGCTGGAGGAAAACTGGTGCTAGCAGCCAGGGGAAGAGACCCCCAAGGGGCCCCACACTTCGAGAGGGCACAGGCCGGGCTGAGGAACCCACCCGAGTGCACAAATTTTTGTGCACCCGGCCTCTAGTCTACTATAAACATCTATGTACATCTTATTATTGGTTTATGTTTCTTATATTAACAAGATAATATATGGGAAAATAAATTTATGGGTCAAAAGTATGCACATTGCCCTGACCGGTTTGGCTCAGTGGATAGAGCGTCGGCCTGTGGACTGAGGGGTCCCGGGTTCGATTCCGGTCAGGGGCATGTGCCTTGGTTGCGGGCACATCCCCAGTGGGGGGCGTGCGGGGGGCAGCTGGTCGATGTTTCTCTCTCATCGATGTTTCTAGCTCTCAATCCCTCTCCCTTCCTCTCTGTAAAAAATCAATAAAAAAAAAAAAGTATGCACATTAAAAATTTGTTGGACACTGCCAAATCCCATCTTTCAAAGGTTGCACCAATTTGGAGTCCAACAATAGTGAATTTTATTAATCTTCTTTTTAAGCCCTTGACAAAATAGTAGGGTTTATTAAATTTTTTATTGTTTTCGTTAATCCTACCTTAGCATATTTTTTCCATTGATTTTTAGAAAGAATGAAAGCAAGAGAGTGAGAGAGAAACATCCTGCAAGCACCCCAACCAGGGCCAGGAATTAAGCCTGCAACGTGCATGCCCTTGACTAGAATTAAACCGAAGACCCTTCAGTCTGTGCAAAACTGGCTAGGTCAGGTTTTATTAATCTTTATTTTATACCAATCAGCTGGGAAAGACATGGTACCTTTGCCTGAACTTTAGTGTTATATGTTGGCCATTGAATTTGTGTGCCTTTCTTCCTTTGTTCCTTCCTAACATCAACTATAAATATTAAAATAGTATTGAATGCAGTGAAGCAGGCATTGTTCTAGTGACAAGAACACTGTGATGATGCCTGGTGTGAGTGGCTCAGTTGGTTGAGCATTGTCCCATGCACCAAAAGGTTGCCAGTTCGATTCCAGGTCAGGGCACATACCTGGGTTGTGGGTTTGATCCCCAATCGGAGAGCACATGGAAGGCAACCGATCGATGTTACTCTCTCATATCTCTCTATTTTCCTTAATCCTGTGTGCCAGTCTCAAATCACTCTTTGCCTTACTTACCTCAGAAACAATTTTCTTTACCTTTACACAGAATATGATATTATTTGCTCTAAATACAAAATCTATCTTAAACCAAACATGAAAGAAAATTTGCTTCTAATCCCACAGTTGCTTACACAAAACTGACTGATAGAACTGGAAATGTCCTCTATGGCGGTTTACACCTATTGTGACTTCTTTCTTACACAATCGCTTGCTCTTAAAATTAGTCTTATTACTTTAAATTTACATGTAATAAAAGTGACACACTTTGCTCTCCACCAAAATAGCACCACATTGGGAATTAGAAGATGGGCATTCCAGCTAATTTTTACCCTTTGCCACACTGTATCTCTTAATCTTCCTGGAATTAAGTTCCAATAATTGTCTAAAAGAAGATGTCAAAAATGATTTTGAAAGGATTAAATTATCATTATCACTATCATTCCCAGCACCAACTATACTACTTGGCACATGGTAGATAATATTTTAATGAGAGAATGAATTCAACAACATTGGTTCTCTAGGGAGCAGTTAAATGCCCCATTAGACACCTACTGATTGATCATGACATTTTCTTCCCTATAATGTTTGATGGATGAAGGAAGGATCAGAATGGTGTGGTTAACTCAGCAAACATTCATTAAGTCATCCTATGTGCCAAGCTCTATGCTAGTTACTGGAATTCCAGGAAGGAGTAGAAAGAATCTTTGCTCACAGGTATTTATATTTATGTTGATCTACATAAGGAAACAAAAGATCTACTTGTTGATAGGTGTTTTAATATTTCATATATTCTGTGAAGTGTTAGGACTATTAAAAACCATTAGAATTATTGGACTTTGAGGTCAGATAAACTGAATAAACAACTCTATCATGAACTGCGTTTAGTTTTAAGTATCTTTCTTCTTAATTCAGTAAAGCCAGATTTGCAATAAATGAGGATCAGTGAGCCCTTCTAAATCAGTGGGTGGCAACCAGGCTCTTTATTGGAATTATCTGGGGAGACTTTACACATCACCAATTCCTGGGCCCCACCCTGAGAGAAATTCTGATTTAATTGGTCTGATACGGGCCTGAGTGTGTTTTTTAAAAACTCTCCAAGTGAATCTAATATGTGGGTAGGCTTTCATAATTATGAACTATATGTATAACATATAATTTTGTTTTGATAAAACGTAATATGTTTTAAGGATTTCATTGTATTAGTTCTGTGCATTTTAGGGGCAACAAATTTCACATGTACATTTAAATTTGTTTTATAAATAAACAGGATTGAATTTCTATTTGGTCTTTAATAACCAGCAGTCAACAGTACTGCTGGTTAAGGGAAAAGAGATGGGGGAAGCAAGAGAGGGTAAAGGGGGGACAAATGGTGATGGAAGGAGACTTGACTTGGGGTGGTGAATATACAAACAATGTACAGACGATGCATTATAGAACTCTAACCCTTAAACATATATACTTTCAGTAACCAATGTCACCTCCAATAAATTCAAATAATAACAATGAAAAGCACACCATGCTGCTGGTCACACATGTGAGTTTTGTTCCCTAAGCAGTGCAGCTTGGTTACCTAAAGCCCTTTGGCCAGGAGGTCTCTGAACATGGGCAGTGCTTAAGCTGGAGAACTCTTGGATTGCAGCCCCTGTGCCTACGCCGTTTAGAACCTATGCCCCCTCATACGGAGAAATACTATTTGTTCAGAGGAGTCTCCAGGAAAATGATCACTGATGGTCCTCAATGAACCCTTGACATTTAATGCAACATTTTCTATGTGGTATTTTGTGGGTGTTTGGGGAAGGGATGGTCTCCAATTTGAATCATATATTCACAGGAAACTGTGAACTCTTCTAGGAATGCTAAATGGATACTGCCCAGTAGTATGAAAACACATGGAACATCTTATGTTCGGGGAAGAAAGTGGTGGGTGCTTGGGGGAAAAGTGCTTGATGTCGCTAAAAACCAGTCTGATAAGAGTTAATAGGGTGGTTCTTGACACTCCAGAAGAAATTTCAGAGTGCTTTCTCCTTCTTCCCACCACATTTCTAAGAATGACTCCATGCTAGGGGAAGGTGAATGTGAAAGTTTCAATGTATTCATGTATCTTTCTTTTCTGGAAGTGAGTCATTACAGTTTCTTCCTACTGCACTTTCTGTTCCTTCAGAATTTATTCACTTCCAGCATTTTGAACCTTTGTCATGTACTTATTAGTGTTTGACATTTCAATTATGTATATTTGTTTCTTTGCTTATTGTCTATTTTGCTCAGTAGATAAGCACCATTGAGCCAAGACATGCTCTTATTTCCATTATCTAATTTTTCACTGATGCTGCTTAGGACGGTGCCTGGCATGTATTAGATGCTCATGAAATGTTTGCTGAATGAGCCATGAATCAATGGAAGGTGTCATCAGCCACTGTCTACTTCCTCTCTTGACTCTGGGAAAATTATTGCAATGTCCATTCACTGTGCCCATTCACGGCTCTTTCCAGGCCAGACGATTCTAATAGAAGGGATATTTCAGACCAAGGAATAAGAAGATAAATATATACAGCAGCACAACTTGCATATAGTGATGGTTGATTCCAAGCCATTCAGAGGTCTGGCATGCCTCCTAAATGATTGATTGCTTGATTAAGTGAATGACAGAGAACACTTGACTTCACTCCCTGCAGTTTATGTATAAAGACTGGCGGGAAGTACGGAGAGGTTCAGAAGGAAAAAGCAACAACACATTGAAATGGGACTCTAGATATTTGGGATCTAGATTTGGCTCTGCTGCTGTGAGACCTCAGAGTAATCAGTTTCAGGAAGTGGGTGGAACCAGCTGATATATAAGGTTCTTTCAATATTTAATTTTTTTGTGATTCTAGGAATGTTTGATTTCAAACAAGGTAGGATACAGTAAGTGCTAGGGATTTATATACAGGATTCACATCTCTTACAAATCTTCATAACAGTAGCAAATAACAAAGGAATTTGCTTTCTGTGCTTGGGCTCATTTATAAGCAGAATAGGAGAGTCTTTTATGGTTTAGTGATCAACACACCCAGCCCTTTTGATAAACTGAGTTCCTGCTTTTTTATGATTCCTTAAGTATGTTTAACCTTCTCTGAGACATTGTGAAAATTACTCCTTTGTCTTAATGGAATCCAATTCATTCACCTTACAATGGTTGGGCTAGGTGTCCTTTTTGCCCCTTTATAGGCTCCATGCCACCGTGAACTTACCTGTGTTCTAACACAAACCCTAGCATTTTTCATGCCATACAGTTTCTGTATCTCAGAAAGACCATGAGTTCCTAAGGGTAGGCATAATTAGCAAGTATTTGGCCCATAGTAGGTGTTCTTTCAATGTTGGTTAAATCCATGAATAAATGAATGGAACTTGCTATGGCTACAGCTAAATAAGTAAACAAATCAAATTTCCCCTAGCTTATAGGAATTGAAATAAGATTAACACTTTTACAGTTGGGATCATTTTTTATTTTTAAAAACTCACCCCCCATGAAAATCAAAACTTGACACTGAGGTTCAAATGGCCGCTGAAGCATGTGGTGCAATTTTATACTTCCATGAAAAAGCACAAAATTACAGTGTCAGGTAAAAATCTCACTAAATGTTAGAGCTAGCGGAATGTTGAATATCACAGCCATTTTGTTGGTAAGCCCAGTAATTAAAGTAATTTGCCCATTTTCTGATAGGGAATCCACAAATCTGAGAGACTGTTTCCAAATTTCCTCATTTCCAGCTAGTTTTTTTTAACCCTACTGTACTGTACAATTTCAATCTCTGGTACTTGGACTAAGAACAAAATTGAAAATTTTTGTTGCTTTCACTGTTTCCTTAGTCTTTCCAGCCTGGCCACATTTCAGGAACTTAATACTTGCCATTTTGGAGAGACTTGTTGCTCTAGGCTTCTCCCATCATCTTTTTCTCTCTTTACAAAGTCTTCTGAATGGGCTTGCAATTCAGGAAATTGATGGGAGGTGTGAAAGGAGAGGAAAGGCAGCAGATGGAGTGGAGGGAGGAGGGAAGTGGGCATCTGGAAACGGCCTGGGGGCAGCTACAACCTGGTGGTGTAAGCCCATGGATGCACTGCTTGACTCTGAAGTTTATACACATAGTCTCATGAATATTCTCATATGACAATAATACAGTACAGTTGCAGAGCACTTTGCAATTCATTCATGAGAAAGGTAATACAGGGCGAGAGGCAGCCTGGATTGAAGTATTGGAATTACTAGTGTAATCATTTACTGTAAATGATTAACCAAACTGTGAGTTTTTGACAGGTTATTTAACCTCTCTAAACTTCAGTTTCCTGATCTATAAAATGGGGTGTATTGGTTTGCTAGGGTTACCATAACAAAGTACCACAAACTGGGTAGCTTAAATAGCAGCAATTTATTTTCTCACATTCTGGAAGCTAGACGTCCAAGGTGAAGGTGTCAGCAGGGTTGGTTTCTTCTGAGGCCTCTCTTTAGCTTGCAAACAGTTGTCTTTCCCCTCTGTCTACACATGACCTTTCCTCTGTGTGTGCTCATGTCTGTGCCCAAATTCCCCCTTCTTATCAAGACATTAGTCACATAAGATTAAGAACCACTCTTAAGACTTCATTACCACTTTAAAGACCTTGTAACCTTGTTAATATGGTTACATTGTGAGGTACTGAAGGTTAGAACTTCAAAGAATTAATTTTGGAGGGACACAGTTCAGCCCATAACATGAGGTCTATGTTATAACCCTTTTAGGGTTGTCTTGAAGATCCAGTGAGTTTTCATATGCAAAGTACTTTTCAAACTATACTTCGCTCTATAAATGAAGAGCCTGCCATTTGGCAATATAAATGTTTAAGCCCTTATTTTTAGAACCCACAAGCTGGATGGCTCTGGTGCTTGCATATGCCCAGTTTCCTGGATTTGTTACACGGTGGTGATGTTTAAATACCTGTATTGACACAATTCTATATATTATATCTTTTTTCCTCTTTCAGTATTTTATGTACCTTCTTTCTCACCTCATCTCCCACCAATCAGGTATTTCCCCTGGTGTGGGTTGCATAAGACAGACGGAATAGGTCTGGGTAGACATGGACGGGTCCTGGAGGGAGGAATCTCCATACACTTTGCAACCTTAGGTACAGAGAGAGAGAGTGAGTGCACACAGGGCACAGGCAGACAGGACCTAACAACCCACAGACATTTCTGGTCCTCAGCACGGCATGGAAACAGCAGCAGGGAGCATTTACGAGACCTGCAGGAAGAAGGGGACAAGCATGAGGGATGCTACTGTGGAAATCTGTAACTCTGACAAGGATCTGACAGCTAGGAACCAGACAGAATGGAAGATATCTCTATGGACAATGGACATCTAGGACCTTATCACAGCTGGAAATGGCTTGGCCCTCCCAGCATGGTACTTTGGGGACGGATTATTTACAGAAGGAGTGATTACCAAGGTGTGGGCAGTGTAGAGTGCAGGAACCTGGGCCCAGCAGCAGCAGACCTACTAACGCTGCTAGGTCCAATGGGCTGAAAAGATGGCATGATTGTAGAAACCAGAAGGAAAAAATATAATCAAATACGGAAGGATAATTCTATCCGGAAGCCAGAGGGAAGAGAACCCTGTCAATGAGTTCCATTCAGTTCAGACTCCAGGGCAAAGAAGAGGATGGTGAGGGGTTGAGGATTAATCAGGCAGGGAAGATATTTGGGAGCCATACTCCAATTTCTTGGCACTACACAAGCCGCTAAACCTTTGGCACAATCCTGGGGGAAAGAGAGGAGTGTGAGCACAAATTGGTTAATATGGAGCTTCCACCACATAGCAGAATGGAGACTCGAAATAGAAAATAAGCTGAATTATAGAAAAAGACATATGTTATACTTCCTGCAAAACATATGTTTTAGACTGAGAATTGTATCCACCTCACTCAATAATCTTTAAGTCCAATGTTATATATACCCTATACAGGTGTACCTACACATACATACCCATGGGATACATGGACTTTTCCACAATCAAAATGACAATCAAAATGACATTTGCATAGGGATACACAATAGAGGTAAAATGCTGGCAAAGAGAAAGGAAGACAGAGATGAGTAAGAAATCAGTAGGAGTGCATTAAATCGGAAATGTCAAGCAAGGCATGAGGAAATGGCATTTGAAATGGCAGGAGCCACTAGTATTTTGAGTCAAAGACTTCTTGACTGACACCACGCTGTGCCAGGGGATAGCAGCGAAGCTCTTCATCCCTGTTCAGAGGCCAGGAGAGGCAGCAGCAAGTAGCCACCCAAGGAGAAGATGAGGAGAGGACCTGGGTCCCGGTGAGCCACTGAGAAAAGCCTGATTTTCCAATTTCCTGTTCTCCCTTTCAGTGTACCTACAGCTGGCTATGCCTTTATTCTTCACAGAAGTGCCCTCATTGAACCCATTTGGATTAAATTTATAATAGACACCAGTTCCATGAGTGTCTATTATAAACGTTACAGTTATTTTCTACAGCTCATTTAAAATGGTGAAACTCGACCCCAATTCTTCATGACACAGAAAATGAAATCTAAAAATCCAGTCACATTTATTTGACAGATTATTCAGTCACTTCATCTTGGAAACTGTCATAGGATGTTTTACTATTTTTTCCTTCTTCTTCCTGGCACGAAGCTCTGAGGGCTTTAAGCCATGGTTATTGGCAGCAGTAGTGAAGAAGAATATCCATGGTTAGTATTATACCATGTATGTTCACAATCTACTTGCATCCTTTAAGTGATAGCTAGTGGTACCTGTTCCTTATGTTGTCCTCATTGACCTTGGTGACCTGTGAGATGTAGTCACATCCTCATCTAACCTTCTGAAGGAAAGTTCACACCCTTTGCGGCAGGGTTCCCATGCCCCAAACCTGAGATTTTTTCCCCCCTCCTCATCCTTTCAACTTCACATGCACATTTATTGAAAAGTATAAAATGTCCAAATTGGAGTATATGGTACATGCAATCTGCTAATATTAAGCTAATATTACTCCAGGAAAGGAGAGAGAGAGAGAGAGAGAGAGAGAGAGAGAGAGAGAGAGAGAGAGAGAGAGAGAAAGAAAGGGAGAAAGAAAGAGAGAAAGAAAGATTTCCTTTCTAAATCTAGGATTATTTTTCAACAAACATGATTTTTGACTCAGAGAAATATAGATTCAAATCCTATTTTGGCAACTTATAGATTATGCAGTATTGGGTAATTTATTTAAGATTTCTGAATGTATTTACATAATATCAAAATCAGGAAATGGCAGTCTAGCTCATGGGACTTTTGAAGGTCTTAACCTAAAACATTATAAATTCTTCACAACTGTTATCTATATTTCATCTCATTTTTTCATGATGCAGGTTTATTGTGGGCAAAATTAGAGGAAAGAATTAACTGTGAATTAAAATGTAGAAAAATGTTTTTCAGTTATTCTTCTTCTTTCTGGTCTTGAAAATCTCCCAAGACCCAGAAGGTGAGGGAGATCATTTGGATGAGGGTTGTTGCAGGGATCTTCAATTTCAGCTCCTCTTTCAAAAGTAGATCAGGTACAGTGGGTAATATCTTTGATTCATATTGGTGTCTTGTAAAATTAAACTTTATTGTGTGTAAATTTTTTTAAAACATATTTTTATTGACTTTAGAGAGGAAGGGAGAGGGAGGGAAAGATAGAAACATCGATGATGAAAGAGAATCACTGATTGGCTGCCTCCTACATGCCCTGCACTGCGGACGAAGGCCGCAACCCGACCATGTGCCTTTACCAGGTGTCGAACTGTGACCTCCTTGTTCATAGATCGACATTCAACCACTGAGCCATGCTGGCTGGGTTTATATGTAAAGCTTTAAATATGGTTTTTTAAAAAATTGATTTTAGAAGGAAGAAGGAAGAGGGAGAGAAACACCAACCAGCAGTATACTGTATGCCCTGGGCCTGTGCCCTGACCTGGAATTCACCTGGCAACTTTTCAGTGCATAAATGATGTTCAAGCAACTGAGTCATACCAGCCAGCGCTATGTGTGAAGTTTTATATATCATAAAGGAGACATTGTAGATCAATAAGAAAGAGAAGCATTTTAAAAATAAATCTTATTTGGACACTTGTTTAACTACTTTGAGAAAAATTCAACTTTGAATCTCATTTAAAAGCATAAACCAAAATATTTTTTATCAGCATAAAAAAGGTAACTGTACAATATCAAATTTAATTTGACCTAGTAGGAATAAAAAAGTGATTATTTTCCAATTTCTAGATAAGGAAGGAATAATTCATAAAGTAAAAGAATAGTTCTCCCATAGAAAAATATAAAACATCTCAATATCAGGAGTATTATGAACATATTTAAACATGGAGAAGCTGACATGCTATTTTGCTACAAATATGATAAATTATTAATATCCTTAATACTTAAAACAGTTACATAAATTGATATGACTCCAATATGTTAATGAACAAAAGACATGAACAGGTAATTTATTTAAAAGGTACAAATGATTAATACATTCTTAAAATGTACAATGTTACTAAATGCTCAAAAAGAGTAAAGTTAAAATGAGATAAAATATTCACATATTAAATTAAAAAATATGAGAACACCCAACGTTGCTGAGAATCACTCTTCATATAAAACGGGTGAGAGTTTAAATTGGTATGCCACTTTGTAGAAAATTTGACAATATGAATGAAAATCCTTATAAATGCTTACATTATTTAACCAAGAAATCCAATCTCTGGGCATATATGATATCAAAATATTTTAAAATTTAGGAAAAGCCTCATTATAATAACAGTTTTAATTCATTGACTGCCCACCATGTTATGGGCTTTACTTATATTATATAATTCACTTCTCACCAAAACTGCTAAGTAGCTGAGCCAGGATTTGAACTTACATTTGCTTCAAACTCTGCTTGGACTCATCATTACTATTTTATTCTATCCAGAGATTATTTCATGATATGATAGTGAACATTTAGAAGTACTTCAAAATCTACTAATAATGTAACAATAAAATAAACTATACTTGACCCATCCCATACAACAAAATAGAGATGATATGAAAAGTGATTATTTTTAATGAAAATAGTGTAAAGAAAACTTGTATATTTCTATAGTTTTAACTATTTAAGGAAGCTGGATTTAAGGAAGGAATACAAGTTAATAGTAGTTGCCTTGCATAAGTGAGACTGTACTGATTATTTTTTTTGTCTCTATACTTTTCTTGGTATTTTCAAGTTTTTGCAATCAGATTAAATTACCTTATGTTCATGAAAAAAGTAAATTTGAATTAAAAAGTGTGTGGAGGCATTTATATATTCAGGGCATAATGGAGAATGTATTATCTTCATTAGGTTAAATTCTTAGTGACATACCCTGTTTACTAAACAATAAAGCTTTAAAGTTTGACAAATCCAATGCAAGCAGGCAATAGTTTGGAGGGTTGGATTATTATTAAAATGTGCAATTAGACAAAATCTGTTAGTGTCATGTTAATAAACAAGAATAGTTGTACCTTCATTGTAGAAAACAGTGGATTTAGCTCTTGAAAATACAAATAAGGGACTGAGAACCAACTTTTAAATCTAAGAGTTAAGTTTGCAACACAATCAGAAAATAGTTTGTCTTAATAATGACTTGTCTTGTGAGTGTGTGTATATAAATGACTAGGAAATTAAATATCTCAACAAAGTGAGAGTTTCTTTCTTAAACTTACATGGCAAAACAAGGACAACTAATTTTTAGTTGCTAGGATTAAAACCCACTCTACCAGATTTTTGTCAAAGACATTTCTGTGGGAAAAGTGCCATCTTTTTTGAGCCCTGTCTAGCTTTGGAAAATTAGCTTTACTATGAAGCACGTAGAACAAAAGCAGTGACTTTATTTTTATTTTCATTTTCATAGTCACAATGTCCTTAATTCTATAATTAACGTTGTAGTGGTTCGATTATGATCAGTTTGTGGGCTTATTAACCACTCTAGATTTCTTCACACCTCATTAACTAGCAAACTAGGCACTGAATGTGGATAAAAATCAGTTTCTCATGGACTGCTGCTCAGTATTGCGGAATCTTTTTAGTTTTATGATGCCATTTCCATTAGAGAGTGAGTAGACTTTATATTTTTTTCCCTTTTTAACACATGTCAGGATCACATTAAAATAATTATGCCTTGATCACCTAGCTTCCAATGATTTCTATCCTAAGAAGCAGCAGCATCTATTCAGGTTTCAAACTGCGGCAGGTTAAAAATTATTTTTGGCAGTGACCTCGGTGCCTAGATCTGTCTCTTGCTTCAACAGTGTTTGGACGAAACGGACCCAGGGACGCCCCTTCTTCCAGCCTCCTACCACTCGCTAACCTCTTTTCCAGTCACCACCTTGGGGACCACCTCATCCATGCTCAGCCTGAGACCAGCCAACACCATTTTTTATACCTTAACTCCTATTGCTGAACAACCATGAGCTCCCAAATTCGTCAGAATTATTCCACCAAGGCAGAGGCTGCTGTTGGCCACCTGGTCGACCTAGATCTGTGGGCCTCCCACACCTACCTCTCTCTGGGCTTCTATTTGGACCTTGACAATGTGGCTCCAGAGGGCATGGGCCACTTCTTCCAAGAGTTGGTGGAGAAGAAGAGAGGGCACTGATCATCTCTTAAAGATGCAAAATCAATGTGGTGGCTACGTTTTCTTCCTGGACATGCTGAAACCTTCTCAGGATGAGTGGGGTAAAACTCAGGTCATCATGGAAGCCACCAGGGCCTTGGAGAGGAATCTGAACCAGGCCCTTGGGAATCTGCATGCCCTGGGTCCTACCTGCACAGACCCTCAGCTCTGTGACTCCCTGGAGAACCACTTATTGGATGAGGAGGTGAAACTCATCAAGAAGATGGGCTACACCTGACTCACCTCTGCAGGCTGGACGGCCCCCAGGCTGGGCTGGGCCAATATCTCTTCGAAGGGCTCACCCTCCAGCATGACTAGGAGCCTTTGGAGCCTAGAGGCTTTTGAGGGGCTCCTCTGCATTCCTCTGGTGTCTGGCTTTTGCTTGAGCCTCTCCCTGAAACCACTAGCCATTCTTTTAACCACTTTGGATCTCTCTTCCATGCATTGGGCCAAATGGAAACAATAAAGCTTTTTGTAGCCAAACACACCACAAAACACAAACAAAACAAAACAAACAAAAAGACCCACAAAACAAAACCCAAAAAAACCTTTTTCTTAACTCAATTTCCTAAGCAGGTTGAACTAGTTTAGCTAAAATGGCCCTGCTCAGTTTGCTTGGTATTTTGCTAACAAGAGTGTGTCAGGAAAAAAATTAGTTGAAATTTTAAAGTTAGTAGTTGTAGCTTGGTTATTATTATTGAGGAATAATAAACATTGAATTTGATTCACAAGCTGGGAAGGTTATGATTAGGGAAGCAGTCCAGGTTCAGCCCATTTGAGAGTGTACTTGCTCTCAGGTGACTTGTAAATGTTGATGGTTTGAGGAGGATTCCATTAGCATTGTCAAAAACCTGGAAGGGATGAACGTGGAAGGGAAAGTATTCCATCTTCCATGACATTTAAGTTAAATAGCTATTTATACAAAGAAGAGGAAGGTCATCATTTAGAACACTATTTTCTCAACAGTACAATCTTGACTGATTTTTTCTTACTTAAATGTAAATGATGCTTATTTCCTGTGGATTACCAAATAATTTTTCTTTCCCCAGTTTTCTAGTGAATTATCTTTTCCTTTCTGTTTATAGAAACTTTTCACATTATATAGCTTTTTTTTTGGCTTGTTTTGAATGCTTTCTCTTTGTTACTGTATGTAACCTATTTGTGGATCTCTTATGTTGGTTTTATTCTCCTCTACCTCCTGTAGAACCAACTCGACTTTGAGGGATAGAGATGAGGAGATAAACTAAATTTTAAATTTTTTTGAGAGAGATAAAATTGGAGCTCAGAAAAGTTAAATGATTTAATTAAACCAATAGCCCTGTTCTTAAAATTCCTCCTCTGGATCATTAGGTATAATGCTATAAGGCAGGTAGAAACACACACACATGCACACACACAAATGATTTAGTGGTCAAATCAGTTTAGGAAAGGCTGCATACTATATAAGCTCTTGGTGATGGACAACACATATTACATACCAAAGACAGAAACATTTGTGCAGTAGAGCAATTCACTTAATCTAGTCATCTTATTTTAATGTAGTTTCTTTTTTATGTTCTTATACCTTTTGTTTATTTAAGGATTTTTTTTCTTTTTTGAGTTAAGCACTTGATACATATAGTTTTAAATTTTAAAAAATGTTTTTCAATAAATGCCTTTTAGGTTATAATTTTCTTCTTAAAACTTCCTGGCTTTCAGCTCAGAGGGGGCTTCAGTGCAACTTTCCTTGGTCATCCAGAATCCAGGTTTATCCCACAGCAGCCGCCTCTACCATGACTCCCAAGTTCAGTCCTAAGAAGATCAAAGTCGTATACCTGAGGTGCACTGGTGGAGAAGTGGGTGCCACCTCTGCCCTGGTCCCCAAGATCAGGCCCCCCCCCCCCGCCCCGGGCTTGTCTCTAAAAAGGTTGGTGATGACATCTCCAAAGGAAGGGTCTGAGGATTAAATGGAATCAACCATTCAGAACAGACAGGCCCAGATTGAGTTTAGTACCTTCTCCCTCTGCCTTGATCATCCAAGCCTTCAAAGAACCGCCAAGAAACAGAAAGAAGCAAAAACCAAACAAAACAAAATAAACCCTCCCAAAAAACATTAAGCACAGTGGAAATACCACTTTTGATGAGATTGTCAAATTGACCAACAGATGTGCACTGATCTTTAGTGAGAGAACTCTCTGGAATCATTAACTAGATCCTGGGGACTGTGCAGTCTATGGGCTGCAATGTTGATGGCTGCCACCCTCCTGACATCATAGGTGACAGCGATAGTGGTGCAGGGGAATACTGGGCTAGCTAAAAACTACAAAGGAAAATGTTTCAATTAAAAATTATTTGACAAACAAACAAACAAAAAAAGAGCTTCCTGAATCATAGCCCACAAACTGTAAAATGATGCAATTCATTGCCATGTGGTTCTAAATATTTTGATTTTTTGCATTGGTATTTTATATTTAACCCATAAATTGCTGGAGATATTTTAAGAAGTATCTTATTACTCCATGTATTCCCAGAAGGCCACAGCTAATTCACCTTGGACATAACATGGCATGACGTGTAGTAGGTACCACATAAAAACTAGTTTAAGTGAACTGAATTTTTTTGAAATCAGTCAGACTATGATGAAATGAAACTAAAAATATATCTCTTGAGTTTTTGAGTCAGGTTTATTGAAGTATGGTTACATATGAGCCTGACAAGTATATATAGACATGTAACCACTGTGACAATTAAGACAGAAGATTTAGGTCCCCACTCAGTTCCTTTGTGCCTTTTTGTAGTCATTCTCCTCCTCCCATCTCCAGGCAACCCTTAAACTCTCTTTTGTCATTATAGTTTTGCCTCTGCAGACTGCCATATGAGCAGAAGCATAGAGCATGTTACCTTTTATGTCTGTCTTCTTTGACCGCATGATTGGAGATGTAACAGTGATTCATTCCTCTTTTATTGGTGAGTATTGTTCCACTGAACAGCTATAACAGTGTTATCCATCCACCAGCTGATGGACATTTAGGTTGTTTGCATTTAGGTTCTTTTGAGCATTTATGAATGAGGCTGCCAGAAACCTTTGCATACAGGCTTTCTGAGGACATAAGCTTTCATTTCTCTTGGGAAAATACTTGGGAATGAAATTGTTGGCTTTTCTGATGATTGTATGTTGGCAATGGAATTAGAGGAGGTGGAGGGGAGGGTAGGTTCTCGGAGGCCCTGGTGCAGGAGAGAGTTTCCTGGCACTTCCCAGCAGTGACAACACACATCTAGCGGCATTCATATGGGACCCAGGGGCTGTCCCAGTACTGTGTCTTGGTCCTCTCCAGGGTAGATTTTCTTCTTTGACATTCTCCCATCAGCAGAGGGCCTTTCCCTCTGCTTGGGGGTGGCAGGATTTTCTCTGCCCCTCTCATAGCAGCTTAAAGCTTTGGATATTTATGAGAGGATGGTCTGGGCAGGGTGACTGGGGTTCATGCTTCCCCCATAGCAGCCACTGTTCCCCTTCTGCTGGCCTGTACCACCTGCCCTGGCAGGGCGGGGGGGGGGGCTCGCGGGTTAACCCCGGGGTCACCATCTTTGGCATGAGCACTTGCTGAAGTCCATGGAAAAGTACTGACTGTTCATGTCAGAGGCTGCCAGGGATCTATCTTGTCACACTACCCACACTCCATCTTTGCCAATTCTTTAAAAGCTCAGCTGATTTTTTTCTCGCTCAGCTGCATGACAGCCAGTGCCTTTTATCCACACTCTGCTACCAATGAGCCAGGCCACTGGTGCCTGCTTTAATTCAATTTTATTCAAATATAAAATTAAATTAAAAGCCATTTGACATTTAATTTCCTGTATGCTAATTCCTGTGGGGTTTTTAGTGGGACATCCATGGAAGGAAAGTTAGATGATTGCGGCAAATCAAAATCTGAATCCAAAGAGACATGGTTCTCAAAGTAGCCTCCCAACAGAACACCGGGGGTTTGCTGCAAAATTTCACAGAGTTGGCATTTGCCCAAATATCAGAAAACAGTTAAGTTCTGGGTAGAATTCTAAGTTTTTACCTCATAAGTTGTTGTTATTGTCAAACCGAGGTGGTGTGCTCAGTGTTGCATGCGGCTGGGAAGCCACGGCACATTGGACAGCTGGCCATAGTGCTCTTGTGGTGATAAAGCTCTTTCATCACATCCCCAGGCAATTGGGTTATCTTATATGGTTTCAACTTGATAAAATGTTTTCATAAAAATGGTTGTGCATTCTGGGACTGTGGAGACCTGTATTATTTTACAGATGTTTTAATAAATACGTATTGCCCACAGAAACTTGCAGTAGGCTTGCGGAGAAAATTCTGAAAAGCAAAGGGGAGGATGTAGTCCCAAATTAGGATTAGCAAAAGGTCTTCGGTTTCCATCTCATGTTATTTCTGTTACTGTGCAAATTTTTACTATAGTGGCTCATGTTATTTTAAGTCATATGAAAATCCAAGATTTCAGCCAAGTCTATTTGGAGACCTGAAGGGAAAACATGTTGAGCCTAAATACAAAGCTTGTGCCCAGTCATGGAAGGGGGTGAGGGTGAGGATTAATACATTTTAATTTATGCCAGTTTTTATCTTGTAGAAGGGTGTGGAAAGACCTCCTGCCTGATACATATCCTGAAGGATTTTCAACTTTTTAAAAACTAATGAGTGAAAGAAATGATAATTTTGCGAGACACAGAGATTCTGTGTTTATTAGACATGAAGGCATTCTAGGACATAAGATCCCTCTCCAAATCTGGAATCTGCATATATGTTTCTTTTATATGTAAACATATCCTATCTAATAAAAGAGTAATATGCAAATTGACCATCACTCCAAGACACAAGATGGCTGCCCCATGTGGACACAAGATGGCTGCCACAAGATAGCCAGCAGGGGAGGGCAGTTGGGGGCAACAAGGCCAGCAGGGGAGGACAGTTAGGGGCAATCAGGCTGGCAGTGGAGCAGTTAGGTGTTGATCAGGCTGGCAGGGGAGTGGTTAGGGGCAATCAGGCAGGCAGGATTGTGAGAGGGATGTCTGGTGGGATCAGGCCTAAACGGGCAGTGGAACATCCTTCGAGGGTCCCAGATTGGAGAGGGTGCAGGCTGGGCTGAGGGACACCCCCCCCCGCCCCCGCATGCATGAATTTCATGCACCAGGCCTCTAGTACAATATATATAGAATTTGAATGGTATCCATGTATGTTTTCTAGTAATATTTTCTGCTAGAAAATGTTTTCAATTTTTAAAACAGAACTAAATATATCACTATTTAATAGCCCTCCACAAAGAGTACAATGTATGATGTCCAAACAGTTTATCACCTGTAAGTATCTGACTTGGCTTTAGTGAGTTTTCACATGACTCACTTTGGATGATGGGGCATAACCTTGAATAATAATCTGGCCCTGAAAAGTAATTGTGCCTTAATTTTCTCATCTATAAAGTGGGATTAATAATAGTGTCTCCTTCACACCTGAAACCTCTATAATTTTATTTACCAATGTCAGGCCCATAAATTCAAAACTAAAAAACTTTTAAAAAAGTAAAAGAATCTATTTTGAAAAAAACACACAAAAAAACAACCTCCTTCATAGTATTGTTAAGAGGATTAAGCGAGGCATTGCTTGTAGACTGCTTGTTTTAGTGCCTGGCCACACTAAGCCCTCATTGAGTTTAGCTATAATTAATATCTAAAACACAGAAGCAGTCATGGGATTCTTTTCGGGCCCTATAGAAGAGCTAGGCATGATTGTAGAGATGCCTCCATTTAAAATGGAGGGAACAAGAGTGATAATATTCCCTGTTAAAAACAGACAGCATTTATTGTGAGACTCAGCTGAGATAATGCTCATTAATCTATGTTGCACTTTTAAAATACCCTACACACATATTATTTTGGGGTTGCAAAGTTAACAACTATTCACAACAAGAAGAAAACTGTCTGTGCTATTTTTTAAAATATATTTTTATTGATTTCAGAGAGAAAGGGAGAGGGAGAGAGAGAGAATGAAACATCAATGATGAGAGAGAGTCATTGATCAGCTGCCTCCTGCAAGCCCCACACTGGGGATTGAGCCCACAACCCAGGCATGTGGCCTGACAGGGAATGGAACCATGACTTCCTAACCATGATTTCCTGGTTTATAGGTCCACGCTCAACTACTGAGCCATGCCAACCAGGCTATCTATCTGTGTTATTTTACACACACATCATTTTAAGAGAACCTGTCAAGTTTTATTTTATTTTATTTTATTTTTTACTGTTTTATTCTCCTAGGTTTTGCTTTTTAAGTAACATTTTTTAAAAACTTGAATTTAAGACATCTCTTTCCAAAATGTCTTTCACATCTGACAAGCATGAATGTCAATGCATTATTTTAGGTCAGTTTAGGTTTTATCGCAAACTCAGTCATAATGTAGCATCCAGAATTCTGAGCCTGTCCTTAGGGCGGGCAAGCTCTGCAGAGAGCTTTCCCCTTAGCTTCTGTCTCTGCAGAACCAGCAGAGGGAGCACCCGCCTCTCCCTATATAAACAAATCTAATGGCTTTTAAATACTGGAGGGTGGTTCAGGATTAAGTTTTTTTTAAAAAGATGGAGTTTAAATGAAGATGCAAAGTTCAAAGCATGAATGTCCATTAATTATCTCAAATAATGCTGACAAGTTGAAACTGATTCAAGGTGGAAACTTTTTGTCCAAGACTTCAGGTCATTATAGAGTGAAACTGGGAGCTATAGAGCAATATCACCACAACAGAATTTAGAACATATTAGTTTTCATTGGAAGTAGAGGGAGGAGAAGCAGAGAATAGCTGGAATTGTTTCATAAATATTTTCTGTGTACGTGCTATGTTTCAGATCAGGAGTTAAATTATGAAGTTATAGAGATGAATCAGATTCAGTCTGGGAAGGCAGATAGGGAAGAAAGGTTTGGAGAAAAATCACAAAGAAAATAATGTCTAACTTTGAAATAAGAGTTTTAAATAAAATGTTGGTTGAATGAATTAAAGATAATAGTAGGTGTATTAATAACACAAAATTAACATTTTTGTATGGTGCTTTAGACTTATGGTGCTTCCATATACATTACTTATTTAATTAGACTTAGGAGGAATTGAAAGTATCACAAATAGTATGTTGCAAAGCTAGGCCTCAGATTGTAAATCCTAGACCTTTACCAGTGTTTTTTACACTCACTATATAAGATTTTTACAATTTATCTTTTAAAAGTAAGGAATATCTGCTTGCTAATATAGCCTTAGAAAATGAACATATTCTTTTAGTATTGGGTAATCTCTTTTGGATGGTATTTTCCCATTTACCAGAAACTATTAAGTATCTATGTTTAGGAAATCAAGAAGGTTGACCAGAGGAAATAGATCTAAATATACAGCAAAAGCCTAACAAGAGTTTTCTTGATGCCATTAGACAAATCTTAGATGGAGGAAGTACAGGGTCTTGCCATTCAGAAACTTTATATATTGAGAAGAAATAATCCAGGAAATTTTAGTAGTAAGTCTGACAGAACATCTGGGATAGTATACTATGTATATCTGTGCTCAAAAAGAGTTTTTATAAAATTTGTTAGATTAGGCAGTTTACCAAAAGACACTAGAGATCATAAATCTGTCTTGGAGTTCATAAATAAGCACTCAGGTCTCTCAACAACCAGACTTCACTTTTGGAGGATGGACAAGAACTCAAATGAAACAAATGTAAATGAAGCATGTGAGGTTCTGAGAAATTCGGTTTAGGTATAGAAAAACTACAACTGACCCAGTTTTATGTTAGATATAGACTATTACAAGTTTGCTCTATTTTTTAAATTATTTTTTCCCTGTCATCATTTATTCCCCCCTTCCCCCAATACCCTTTTCCCCCACCCACCCACCCACCCCCCTTCATTTCCTTCTGGTAATCACCATACTGTCATCTGCAACTATGAGGTTTTTTTGTTTTGTTTTATTTTGCTTTTTGCTTAATTCCTTCGCTGTTTTCATCCAGGCCCCTAGCCCCTTCTGACATCTGTCAGTCTGTTCTCTGTATTTATGGGTATGTTTCTAATTTGTTTGTTAGTTTATTTTGTTCATTAAATTCCACATATGAGTGAGATCATGTGATACTTGTCTTTCGCTGACTGGCTTATTTCACTTAGCATAATACTCTCCAGGTCCATCCAAGGTGGCACAAAGGTTCAGATTTCCTTCTTGTTTTGGCCAAGTAATATTTCATTGCATAAATGTATCACAGCATTTTTATCCATTCATCTACTGATGGGCCTTTGGGCTGCTTCCAAATCATGGCTATTGTAAATAACACTGCAATAAACATAGGGTTACATACATTCTTTCAAATTAGAGTTTTGGGTTTCTTCAGATATATTCTCAGAAGTGGAATTACTGGGTCCACAACATATCAATTCTTAATTGTACTTCAAAGAATTAAAGATTTTAAAAATTTGTATGGATTATAACATACAGGTGTGTAATCCCATAAGCTAATCCTATCTAATAAAAGAGAAATATCGTAATTGGTGTACGGCCGCTACTCTTCCCATTGGCTAATCAGCAAGATATGCAAATTAACTGCCAGCCAAGATGGCGGCCGGCAGCCAGGCAGCTTAAACTGAACATGAGGCTTGCTTGCTTCAGTGACGGAGGACTCCAGCGTTCCCTGCCTGCCTTGCTGGCCTCTGAGCCTGCAGTTTAAGAAACATTGTAACAAATATAGAAGCTAAACAAAACCCCAGAAACCAGCTTTCAGTGAGCTGGGATCTCAGAGCTGGAGTTATACATTGTTTCGATTATAGAACCGAAACAAACCAGATACCTTCTTTCAGCAGCAGAGGCCTCAGAGCTGGAGCCAGAGCTAAAGCTGGCCCAGAATAAAAAAAAAGAAAAAAAGGAGCAGTTGGGAGCTTCAGTCACCCGTCACTCTGAAAACAGCCCTCAGCCCCTCACCCAGACTGGCCAGGCACCCCAGAGGGGACCTCCACCCTGAAGGGTGTGTGACCAGCTGCAAACAGCCATCATCCCCTCATCCAGGCTGGCCAGGCACCCAAGCGGGACCCCCACCCTGATCCAGGACACCCTTCAGGGCAAACCAGCCAGCCCCCACCCATGCACCAGGCCTCTATTCTATATAGTAAAAGGGTAATATGCCTCCCAGCACCAGGATCAGCGGAGCCGCGAGGTCTCCAGGTACTGGGATCAGCGTGACAGGGGAAGGCGCCCCAACCCCCTGATCGGCCCTGCTCTGTGCCTGATAGGGGGGAGCTCCGCAACCCCTGATTGCCCTGCGGCTCTGTGTGTGACAGGGTGCAGCGCCCTAACCCCCCCACCCCATGGGCCCTGCTCTGTGTGTGAAGGAGTGCGGTGCCCCAACCCCCCCCCCCCTCACGGGCCCTTCTCTGTGTGTGACAGGGTAGAGCCATAACCTCCCCATCGGCCCTGCCCTGAGTGTGACAGGGGGCGGTGCCCCAACTCCCCTATTGGCCATACTCTGTGAGTGACAGGGGGGAGCTCCTCAACCCCCTGATGGGCCCTGCTCTGTGGGTGACAGGGGGGAGCTCCTCAACCCCCTGATGGGCCCTGCTCTGTGCGTGACGGGGGGAGCTCCCTAACCCCCTGATAAGCCCTGCTCTGTGCATGACAGTGGGTGGTGCCACAACCTCCCCATCGACCCTGCCTTGAGTGTGACAGGGGGCGGTGCCCCAACCCCCCAATTGGCCCTACCCTGAGCGTGACTGAAGGTGGCATCCCAACTCCCCAATCGGCCCTGCTCTGAGCCCGACCAGGGGCTGCACCTAGGGATTAGGCCTGCCTTCTGCCACCCAGGAGCAGGCCTAAGCCAGCAGGTCGTTATCTCCCGAGGGGTCCCAGACTGCGAGAGGGCACAGGCCGGCCTGAGGGACCCTCCTTTCCCCCCGAGTGCACAAATTTTTGTGCACCGGGCCTCTAGTGTACAATAATTTTTTAATGATCTACTATAGAAATTAGATCAGTAAGTTACCTGGATTCTGAAAAATTTCGTTTGTTTCTTCCTAAATTGTATTTTATTTTATTTTTACCATCACCATTAATCTCCCCATACCCTCTTCATCCTCTCCCCTCCACCTTTCACAATCACTACATGAAATATGTCTGTGAACTCCACTAGACTGACAGTTCTTCAAAGACAGTGATCATAGCTTAATCATCTTTGCATCTCTTGATCAGGAACAAAATAAATTTTCAAAGAATGTTGAATGAATAAATAAATCAGTGAGTGAATGGATGTTTAGTAGAAACACAGGATTTCAAACTTTATTTTGGCCCAGTCGATATATCTCCATGATCTATTGAGAAGTTACATAAGAGACCTTTTATATTCTAAGAGTACTTGTTTAAGGTGTTCAATTTTCCATATTTGCCAAAATCTCACTTCTCAGGGGTGATTTTGATTTCTGGCAGAAGAATGGCATTGACTCATATGTACATTTTCAGAAAGAATATTATGCCCAAGACTGTCCTAGTTATCACAGTAAATTTATTGTTAAAAGTCTCACCTTTGTACTGTAAAATGGCCTGAGAATTCAGTCATATAGATAGGCACTATCACTCCCCAGACACCTCTTCTGATAGCTTAATCAGAAAAGCTCAATTACAAGGGAGATAGAATTCTCTGCCCTGGAATATAATTGGGAAGGATATTAAAAAGAGAAAGAAGGAGGAGAGAACAGGTAGAGAGAAAAGAGATGAGTTTGTTAGGAAGTGGGCATTCTAAAGAAAGTTTCTTTCTCCAAAATCTTGACCATCTCAAGTGTTTCCCCTTCCAAATGTCCCCCATGAAAAGTCCTCTGCTAAGCCACTACATTGCAGTCATCGTATCTCCTTCATCTTCTGTAACCTGTGACAGTTCTGCAGTCTTTGCTTGTCTTTCATGACTTTGATATTCTTGCAGAGTCCTGGTCAGGTGTCTGTAGAATGCTTTCTCATGCTTAGATTGAGGTTGTGAATTTTATGGAAAAGTACCACAGAGGTGATGTCCTCTTCTCTTCTCATAATATGAGGGGACACATGATATCAATATGCCCAATTACTGGTTATATTAACCTTGATCACTTGGTTAAGGTGATAACTCCCAGGTTTCTTCACTGAAATTTATTCTTCCTTTTCCATCATCTATTATTAGAAATGAGTCAATAGTGAGTCACTAAATTCATTTAAGAGAAGAGGAACTGAGTTATGGGAGGAAGAAGTACTGAAGAATTTATGGATATATGTTAAAGCAAACAAAGGAATTAAGTATTTTGGAGAAACTACTTTGAGAATATGCTAATGTTTTACCTTTTTAAGTTGTTTCTTATTGTCATACCTCTTTAGGTAATGCACCTTTTTTCCTCTGCTTGCCTTCACAATTTTCCTGAGTGTTTTATTGTTGTTGTTTTGTTAGTTTTGTTGTTGTTGTTTTAGCAATTTAAATATAACATGCTGCCTGACCAGTGCAGCTCAGTGGTTGAGCATTGACCTGTGAACCAGGTCAGGGGTTTGATTCCTGGTCAGGGCACATGCCTGGATTGCGGGCTCAATCCCCAGTGGGATACATGCAAGAGGCAGTCAATCAATGATTCTCCTTCATCATTGATGTTTCTCTCTCTCTTTCCCTCTCCCTTCTTCTCTGAAATCAATTAAAAATATCCTATCTAATAATAGACAAACATGGATATTGACCGTACCTTTGCTATGCCTCCCATTGGCTAATCAGCACAATATGCAAATTAATTGCCAATAAAGATGGTGGCTAATTTGCATACTGAAGGCAGGGTGGCACAACGCCATCCCGCCTGCCCTGCCGCCATCCGGCCCTGCCATCTGGAACCCAGGGTGGCGGGCATTCATGTACGACCTGACCTGGGGCGGCCAGGTGGGCCAGCAGTGATAGGCCGGCATGCCCGGGGCGTCCCGAGTGCAACCCGACCCGGGGCAGCGCCCCAACCCCCGGATCAGCCCTGCTGTGTGAGCGACCAGGGGAGGCGGGGCAGGTACGGAGGGATTGGGCTTGCCATCTGACACCTGGGGAGCGGGCCTAAGCCAGAAGGTGGTTATCTCCAGAGGGGTCCCAGACTGTGAGAGGGCACAAGTGGGGCTGAGGGACACCTCCTCCCATCCCCCATCCCCTGCAAGTGCACAAATTTTTGTGCACCGGGCCTCTAGTTTTTAATAAGTAAGTAAGTAAATAAATAAATAAATAAATAAATAAAACATGCTTAGGTGTGGTTTTATTTTTGCTTTTGTTTTGTTTGCTTGTTTGATTTTTGGTCTATACCAGGGGTGGGCAAACTTTTTGACTCGAGGGCCACAATGGGTTCTTAAACTGGACCGGAGGGCCAGAACGAAAGCATGGATGGAGTGTTTGTGTGAACTAATATAAATTCAAAGTAAACATCATTACATAAAAGGGTACGGTTTTGTTTTTTGTTTTTTTAGTTTTATTCATTTCAAACGGGCCGGATCCGGCCCCTCGGGCTGTAGTTTGCCCACGGCTGGTCTATATTCTGCATGGTGTTCTCTGTGCTTTGTGGATCAGTTTGGTATTTCTCATTAAGTCTGATAATTTCTTAGCCATTATATCTTCAGATATTTCTTCTGCACCATTCCATCATTTCTGTCTCCACACAATTCCCATTAAGCATGTGTTAGACTGCTTGACATTGTCTCATGGCTCTTGAGTTCTCTATTCTGTTTTTTTCCCCCTCACTTTCCTATTTGTGTCTCAGTTTGGCTGTGTTGAGTCTACTGGTTAGTCCATTGAAGTTATTCTTCATTTCTGTAACTGCGTTTTAAATTCATGGCTATCATTCCCATCTAATTCTTTCTTAGTTTCCATCTCTGCTGAAATTCCCTGTCTAAACTTGTATGTTGTCTACTTTTCCATCAGAGCCTTTAACATACTAAAAACATTTGTTAAAATTTGGTTCTGATAATTTCTTTGTATTTCCAGAGTGCTGTTTTTTCCCCTTGCCTTTACAAATAACTCCCAATCTTTTGTTGATAACAAGACTTCTTGTATAGGAAGGTAGATACTGAGGTAAATATTATTCATGCTGGAATATTGGCACACCTTTCCTTCTGGTAGGTCTGTGATAGCCTGGTCAGGACATGGGCTACATGTGAGTTTTGTTGTAACGGTACTGTAGTTAACCCCTGCGCTGGCAGGTTTTGAATTCCTCCCATGGTTCCTCTAGTGTTGAGGGTGTGGGCAACGGTTGTTTTCCTTATGCCTAGTCCCACCTTGGTCATCCCTTTGCACTGTGCCCAAGAGATAGTCTATTCTACATTCCCAGCTATTCCCAAGGTTCAGTGCTATTTGTACTTGGTTCTTGTTAACCTGGTGGTAGGTGGTGGGAGAAGCAGTTGTTCTCTGATTTTCTGATTAAGCTTCAAGCTTAGCCAGGCGCTGTGTCCCTGGGTTTCTGGAGCCTTCTCATATGCTTCTGCCCCTCTCTGAGGGGTAGTGCTTGCTTTCGTTCTCTCTTTCGACTTACAGCTGCAATGGGTTTTCACCAGTGCCCCAAGGTGACAGTGTTTACTGCTCTTCCGCTGCCTGCAGATTAAGCTTTCGTTTTGTAGGGGAGCCAGAGTTGATGGGTAGAGCCAGGGTTTTAGCAGCAGCTACTGTTTATTCTCATAACCAGCACCCTAAGAGAAGCTTTCTCAGGATTCTCCCTGGCTTTCTCTGTGAGTGCCTGGAAGGGTTCATGGAGTCAAAGCCTGCAAGAGGGTGTGAAGAACCCTATTGCTGAGACCCTAGGGGTTTTGCACTCTCTTGCTAGTTCACCCCCATCCTCTAGCAATTTGTTAAAAATGAATGTAGCTGCATCTTCTTTCCAGCTAAGACAGTGTCTAGTCTAGTACTGTCTGCCTCAGCTAAGCAAATAGTTGGTCTCATTTCTCTTCTAAGACATCTGTCTCCCCAGGTGGCAGGTTACTTAGTGCCCCTGCAACCTCAGTTCTTTAGTGGATTCAAGAAAATTAAAATTTGCAGTTTTTACAGTCTTTACTACAAGGTTGGAGTAACAACACTCTTCCTCTCTCTTTATATCTCTGAGCTAAAAACACTTAGCTCAATTTTAGTCATCATCTGTGCCACTTTCTTGTCTGTAGTCCCCACTACCATTTTTGTCAGAATTCATTGTGGATGAGTATCAATTGAGAAGCATGTTAATGATACATATTTCTGTATGTTACCTCCAGAAACTGTGAGTCACAAGTCTGAGGTGGACAAAAGGAAGCATGCTAAACAGTTCCCCAGGTGTCCCTGTGCTAAAAGGGACTTCGAAAGGCAGTATCCTCTCAAAACTAATCCTCATGGTAGTTTCTCATCTTTGTATTTCTCATTGTGTCTATGTTTATGCTTTATATATGTTAGCCTCTCAATAAATCTGCAAACTATACATTGAATTTGAACTTGTTAGATAGGACCATCCCTTGAAATACCCTACCCTTTTCCCACATTTATGAAACCTATTCATAATTCAAGGTTCAGCTAAGGTTCCAAAGCTTCTCAGAGTACGTAGCAGGAGAGGACTTTTGGGGTAGTGAGTCAAGAAACCTGTTTTTAGCTTGTAGTTTTGTCAGAAACTAGTTGTGTAATTTGACTATGGCACTTAAACTTTCTGCAGTTCACTTTGGCTTTTATTAACAAAATATAAGAATGGAATAGACTCAGATCATAAATATGAGTAATCATGAAAATCACTTGGGGAGGTGCTTATTTTTACTCATAATGTTTGTATATACACACATACATCATACAACATGCATGTATAAACACACATGTATAAACATGTATGCACATGCATAAAATATCTATATTGTATTTATTACATATATAACATATATATGAATTGCAGATCCCAGTGCCTTCATCCCTGAAGATGTTGAATCAGTAATCTCTTTTTAAGAAATATATATTTTTATTGATTTCAGAGAGGAAGGGAGAGGGAGTGAGAGAGAGAAACATTAATGATGAGAGGGAATCATTCATTGATCGGCTGCCTCCTGCATGCCCCACACTAAGGATTGAGTCCATAACCCAGGCGTATGCCCTGACTGGGAATTGAACCATGACCTCCTGGTTCATAGATTGACTCTCAACCACTGATCCTCGCTGACCAGGCAGGATCAGTAATCTTGAGGCATTTTATTTTTAAATTCTCTAGATGATTCCAATGACCAGTCATGTTTGGAATCCACTAGATTAAATACTTTCTAAATTGTCAAGTCCAAGAATTTATCTCCTTCTACTGAACTCTCACTAAAGGCCATGTTTCACCACAACATAGTACCTAAATATATAATTATAATAGATTTAAGATTCATTGGTATCCTCAATGTATTGCAATATATTTGATGATAGAAACTGAAGTCAGGGAGGAGAGGAAAGTAGAGGTGGTTGGGGAGATATAGCTGTCTTGGTCTTAGCTTGGATAGAATATCTTGGCAGAGGGGTTTTAAATAATTGAATGGGTGACAAAGGAGAACTGGCTGAGAAGAAGGTGGCAGTAGTCAAGGTAACTAAGCAGTTGATGGACATCTGAGTTGGGAGTTTCCAAAATGTGGAGGAGGAAATGACACATGTGAATATGTGAGGGAAGAGTAGTGAGAAGAAGGGAGAACTATGAGGGGAGGTAGCTGCTTTTCTCAGGGCCAATGACAGTTTTCAGACAGAGATAAATTGGTTAAAGTTTGATAATGAACAAGTAGGTTTGGCAAAAAGACTCCGGGAAGCTTTACTTTCTGGAGATCAAAAGAAGCTGAGTTTTTACATGGAGGGCAGCTGCCCTGGAGAGCAGCGGGGGTCTGCAGCCATCTTTGTGAAAATGAATCTCAGTCTTTGCAGCATTTGGACCCAGAGTCAGTTGAGTCTCCGAGTTGCCTTGATTGGTGGTTCTGTCTGTTCTGTCTCAAAGCCTAGTTTTTCTTTCCTTTCCTTTTCTTTTTTTAACAAATAAATTTGAATAGACCTAAAGTACACAACATGATGATTCAATATACATATGTGCTGTGAAATTATTTCCACAATCAAATTAACCATCCATCAGCTTGTATAGTCGTCAATTTATTTTTTTGTTGAGAGCATTTAAGAGTGATTCAAGTACTCAGCACAGTGTTATTAACTATAGTCACCGTGCTGTCCATTAGATCCACAGAACTTATTCATCTTATGACTGAATGTTTGTACCCTTTGATGAGCCTCAAAGCCTACTTTTTCAGTTTCTGCTTTCTGCTGTCAACACCTGCTGTTCTTCCAATGTATTTTAAGTTTGCCAAAACTTATCTTTGATGTTTGAACTCCTTGCAAATATAATGCAAACCCTTTTAGTAAATATGAATGAAAGCAGATAAGTAGATCCAGAAGTCTCAAGAGGAGAATAATTTATCTCAGGTGGTACTTCATATAAAAGGCCAACAGAGATTAAAAAAAAAAAAAGGTTGGGAAGGCAAATGCAAGGGTAGGCAAAAGTAGGTTAATAATAGTAAATAATATAATAATAAAGAAAGAAATAATAACACAAGATTAAACTCTGTGTTTCGTGTACTCACCACTGTAAACCCACTTTTGCTAACCCCTGTATTGGAGACAGTAGGTCCTCCAGAAACTCCCTGCCGGAAATGTTAGTTCACTATGGGCTCAGTTCCTGCTTGACCCATCCTTCTATTGTCAGCTTCTGCGATAAAGTGCTGCAAATAGCATCTGAGCAGGTTCAATGAGCATTAGTTTACCTGTAGTCACATAGGTTATATAGATGAAGATGAAACCAAGGTAGGTTGAACAAGGAGGAACAATCAATTCTCATAGGCACACAGGCTACAGGGGTCGTACAACAGGAAATACAGATTCAAGGTACGAGAGTAGGCATTATAAAGGGCAGGCACCCAGGTGCACAGATGATATAGATGTATTCAAGAGTCTAAGGCTTGCCTGGCCAGTGTGGCTCAGTGGTGGGGTGGCAACCCATAAACCAGGAGATCACGGTTTGACTCCTGGTCAGGGCACATGCCCAGGTTGCGGACTCCCCGGTAGAGGGTGAATGGGAGGCAGTGGATCAATGATTCTCTCTCATCATTGATGTTTCTATCTCTCTCTTCCTCTCCCTTTCTCTCTCTAAAGTCAATAAAAACATTTTTTTAAGAGTCTAAGGCAGAACACCTGGAAACCACGTGATGAGCATCTCAGCAAAGGTTGATGCTGGAGTGTCATTTTCCCAATTTGAATCCACACTTATCCACTTATTAGCTTGTAAACAAGGCAAGTTACATAGTCTCTCATCTCTGTGCCTCTGTTTCCTCGTGCATAAAACAAGGATGTTGCAACACCTACCTTACAAATATTTACTGAGAATATAATGTGTTAATATAAATGCAGTGGTTGGAACAGTGCTTGGTGCACAGTAAGTGTATGATAAATGTGAACTATTAAAAAAGCATTGATAAATGTGGTTAGGGTTCAACAGTAAGCTTCTCTTCAGCACAGGTAGGAACAATGATGAGTACTTAGTCAAAATTGCCAGTGAGTGGGTGAGGATCAGGAATGGTCCTCCCCCAAATCCAAGCCTGAATTAGGGAACAAATAAATGTGACATAGTATACCCTGGAGGAAAACTTGCTCAGTCCGCGTGGAAGCGACCTAGGTATAATTCCCTTTTCCTTTCTACTTAAAAATAAAATCTACTCCACCATAATGGCAGGCAATTCCTTAAACTCTTTGTCCCCTCATCCATAAAATAGGCACATTCTCTGTGTGAAATGCAATTATCTATATAAACACATTCTGCTCAGTTATAGAAAGTTTTTATTATTCAGGACTCTTTCAGTTGCAAATGATAGAAACTCAACTCAAACTAGCTAAGAAGGTAAATGAAGTTAACTGGCTAATGAAACTGAACAGGATATTGGGTATTTCACAGGCCTGATGGACAAGCCCTAGGAACCTTTTGGAGTAAATACCATTCAAAGTGACTTGGATGGTTTTTTTCTCTCCACTAAGACAACTTTGTGGCACACCTCCAGAAGGCACTGTTAACATGGTATATCAGGGGAATGGCACCCCGTAAGGCACAAGATAGGGTAAGGGGTGAATGGCGCCCTTTGGAGATGTACCAAGCTCTCATTTCTGATTTTGCTTCACTTTGCACCTTACTCTTGCATACAAGTAGGTTTCCTGAAGGTGGAAAATATGGCCACAAGCATGTTTCCTAGCTTGTATCCTTCCAACACTGCAACAGAAAGAAAAGAGAATCCTTCTTTTTAGTCTATGTACAATGTACCCAAGAAGAAACTGACCTGAACTGGGTTTTATGCATGTGTGTGCCTAGCCCTGACTCACTGTGGCCTGGAGATGGGGTCCTCTGATTGTAGCCGCCTGGGTCATGAGCTCACCCTTACTAGTATACATGGAGGTGGGGGAAACATTTGGGATTGAAAGCCTGAAGAAGGGAAATATGAAAGACAAGCTAGCGTTATGGTAGACCATCACAAACAAATGCATTATTATCTGATGTTTGACATTATTCTCCACCCTTCTCCCCTGCATTAATGTGAAGAGTGTGTTGTGCAGCAGAGTAGTTATATGCCTATGCGATATATATTAAGCGGAGGTTTTCCTACTGGGAAACAGACTTTTTGCTGAATTAAGATATTTCACAGCAGCTGTACTATTTTTCTTCCCCATTACCCTTTGGAGCTCTCTAATACTGCCACGAATGAGAAAGTACTTTTCCATATACTACCTTCGTGTGGACATGCTTTTTAACAATCCTGAAAAGAGCTGGTAACTATCTGTGTTACTAAAAGAGAAAGAGGTGAAAGTAGGAATTCAATGGGCATTCGTGTACTTAGTAAGTCTCTTGAGAGTGCTCACAAAAAACCAAGAAGTCAGTGTGGCTTCGGGAAGAAAGCCTGTGTTTATCAGATGTTCTTGCCAAGGCACATAAACAAATTATCCTGGGACTATGGAAATGCTTTGTGAAAATGTTTCTGGAAATTTAAACAGGAGTATTATTCAGTGAGCCAAGGACCTGGACTGGGAATTGATAACCCTGTGAAGGCCACTAGAAAGATTAGATAAGTATAGATGAATAATAACATATATAAGAACTGAAGGTGAACAGGTAGTCAATTCAAATTTATATAACAATAAAGAGTGTTTTCTCCCCCCCCCCCAAATATCTTTACTCATCATTTCTAAGTTTCTGTCTATTTTGAAGACTATACTTTCTAGTCTATATACCACCTTATTGATAGGATTGTAGCCTTTGATTTTCTTTACACCCAGAATTCATTGCTAGTATAATCCCTACCTAATAGATAAAGAAACAGTGGCACAGAGAAGTTAAGTAACTTGACCAAGCGTGCAGAGCTCGTTAGTGGCAGAGCCAGGATATGGACCAAGACAGGGTGGCTCCAGCGTACATGCTCTTAAGGATTTCACCTTGCCAAGTCGTCACTACAGTCTAGATTTTAGTACCTGAATTGGAATCTGGTGCTTGGTCAAATTCCCTCTTGCAGGAGAGTTTATGTGATCAGATAAGATTATTATACTCATCCAACTGTTATTTTTTTTACAAACTTGTAGAGAATTTTTATGACTTTATCTGAGCCATACAACATACACCAGGGAGCAAGATCTCAAATGCTCCCTATCCAATTGTTAAGTGTAGCAACAACATGATAATTTTTTTGAACATAGATGTGTTCCAAATTTAGGGCTAATCTGAGTGCGAGGACTGCCTTGCTAGCTGTGTGAATATGGGCATACTCAAATTCTTCACTTGCAGTAAAAGGAACATATTCCCTGCTTGACCCACCTTGGAAATAATTGGGAGAGAAAGAGATGACAGGAAGTGTGAATTGAGGAAGCATTAAGAAAATTGGCACCATGAAAATGAAGTGAATTGAAACCAACACCAGCTTCTCACGATCTTTTGTCATCTCATTTTCCTGTTTTTTCCTGTCTAATTTAGATCATAAACTCTCCAGTCAGAAACCATCACCTCTTTGTACAGGGTACTGAGACTAGTGTCACTGTTTAATAAAAACAGAAGACGCAGCAGCAAAGATTTGAAATTAAATGCACAGACCTAAGGTGAAACTTATATTGAGTTCCAACTTCAGTTCATTATGGCAAAGTTAAGATAAGGGCATGGATTTATTTTCCTTGATTTCCTAAGACTAGTGTAATGTAGCAATTAAGAGAACGTGGCCCAGAGTCAGATTTCCTGAGTAAAAATTCTGTCTTGGCTTCTTAACAATTACATAATGTTTTAACATGATATATTTTATAGATTACAAGAAATAGCATTTAACATGTTCACATCTCAGAAATTGAGATGACTCATATAATGAACTAGAGGCCCTGTGCACGAAATTCATGCACTGGGGGGTGGGGGGTGGGGGAAGGTTCCTCAGCCCGGCCTGTGCCCTCTCGCAGTCCGGGATCCCTCTCACAGTCCAGGACCCTTCACTCCTTACCACCCACCTGCTCACTATTCTAACCTCTTGGCTCACTGCTCCTTAGCACTGCCACAGAGGCGGGAGAGACTCCTGCCATCACCGTTGCACTAGCCAGCTGTGAGCCTGGCTCCTGGCTGAGTGGTGCTCCCCCGGTGGGAGCACACTGACCACTAGGGGACAGCTCCTGTGTTGAGTGTCTGCCCCTTGATGATCAGTGCAAGTCATAGCGACCAGTCATTATGCCCGTCCTTCAGCAGTTTGGTTGATTTGCATATTAGGCTTTTATTATATAGGATTTGTGCGAGCTCTTATATGTTAAAGATACTAAGTATTTATCAAATATTTGCTGCAAATACATTTTTCCCAGTTTGACTTTTAAAATCTAGGCTCATTAGTGATTTCCCCTGTAGCCACATGGATTCCTTTAGATCAGCGGTTCTCAACCTGTGGGTCGCGACCCCTTTGGGGGTCGAATGACCCTTTCACAGGGGTCCCCTAAGACCATCGGAAAACACACATCTAATTACATATTGTTTTTGTGATTAATCACTATGCTTTAATTATGTTCAATTTGTAACAATGAAAATACATCCTGCATATCAGATATTTACATTACAATTCATAACAGCAGCAAAATTAGTTACAAAGTAACAACGAAAATAATTTTATGGTTGGGGGTCACCACAACATGAGGAACTGTATTAAAGGGTTGCGGCATTAGGAAGGTTGAGAACCACTGCTTTAGATGTTCATTTTCTTCCTCATTGGAATTCTATGTTATTTTTATTGCTATAACTTCTTTTTTTTTAAGAGTCTCTTATTCTTGTTAAGCTATATTTTCTTCTAGTTTGCAGCCATAGGACCATAATGGCTTCACCTCTAACTTTATTTTTCAAAATATGTTTTCATTTGTTTGAGAGAGAGAGAGGAAGGAAGAAAGAGAGAAACATTGAGCCCACAATCTGGGCATGTGCCCTGACAGGGAACCTAACCAGCAACCTATGGGTATACAGGACAGACATCCAGGCCCAGGCCTCAGGCTTTTTGCTTTGTTGTTAATGCTTATAGGAGTAAAAAGGTCCTTCACAGGTGGTTTCTTATGCTAATGAGCTCATAGTTTCTGAAAGAGGATGAAGATTTTCATTTGGGGTTTTCACAGGACAGTGGCACCTCGCAGAACCCATACTTCTAGGAGACTGGCCTTTCAACAATAAGAACAGAACAGCTGACCCTGAATGGCCACTTAAAACAGGCCCCAGCACTCTTCTAAGAACTTCATCTGGTGACCTGGCTTGATCAACAACCCCAGGAGGTCGGCACTATTATTCCCAGCTGCCAGAAGCCGGTCCACCCTTGCTGCTTGACACAGTCGCTGCAGGGAAGAAACATCTGCACAGCTTATGTTTCAAGGGACCTGGCGTATATGGCATATGTTTACTCCCCTTCTTAGCGCTATGTGCTTTAAACAGGACCACCTCCCCGAGAAAGGTTGTTTCCCCAGGTGAGAATTTTTCCCTAGAGTTAGGGATTACTACTTATGAAGAACTTGGACTAAGACGGTTGGCAATAAATTTGGGACTTGTTGGGCCCATATCCTCAGGGGTCTGCCCACCAGGGAAAGTACCAAAGCCTGTACCCCTGGAGATCCACTGACACAGGGCAGTCCCAGGGAAGGCAAGCAGTGAGTCTGGGAGAACATAACCTTTGCTGGGTAGGATAATCTCCTTCAGTCACTTCCTTGTAGTTTATCAGATCAGTAGAGCAGTAACCTTGGAATAGCCCTTATAATGGAACACAGAGATTAACCTAGACAGGATTAAACTCAACAGAACTAGATTAACAAATGCCCTAACCTTTGGACTAGAATGGATAGGATTAAAATCAACTGGTAGAAATACAGATGTAACAGGCTAGAGAACCTCACTATGCTGATCAACTGAACGCTGCCTCTGTGTCATTCCTTCTTCGCCGACTCCGTCCACACCTTTGGGAACCCCTGGACCTGCTGGGGCTGGACCCCAACACCCAGCTTTCAGATGAGAAAACAAAGGCGCAGACTGGTTAAGTGATTTTCCCAAGTGCAGGGCAGAGCTGGGAGGCACACGGAGTGGAGGCTTCTGGGGAACAGATGTGCACACAGATGACACAGGGATTCCCGGTGTGAGTGACAACTGAGGCAGGACAAGACAGTGCCGGGAAGAGAGGGAAAGCAGTGGGTATTGCCCCAGAGACCCAGGGAGCACATCCTGGGACCTGGCTGGACTCCTGACCCTCAGGGGTTTCACATTGCAGAGGTGTCTTGCCTGGGAATCCGGAATCCGAGTTCTCCCAGGGGCCCCAGGACACGGAGCAGGCAATTTCCACACCTGCCTACATTGCTAGAAGCACTGGGGTTCAGAAGCCCGGGGAGGGCAAGGGGCAGATAATCACAGTGACAACAGTGAGTGCTTAGTACCTGTCAAGCACCGGGCTGAGAGCCTTACGTGCACAATATTATGCACACCCAATGACATTCCATTGAGGCTGGTACTATTATCATACCCATTTTATAGACGAAGAAACCGAGGCTCAGAGAGGTTACACAGGTCTAACTGGCAGAGTCTGTGTGACTCCAAAGTCACCACGTCCCTCTGCTACCCCCAACCCTCCGGTGGGTGGCATTGCTAAGTCCAGCTTTCCTCTCCCTCTTCCTCTGGGGTACCCGCTGATCAGCAGGGCTGAGCAGAGGAGGAGAGACGGGGCTCCCAGGGACCCAACAGGGCACCTGGCCACTATTTCTCTAGAGCCCAGCGATAAAGAATCAATAAGGAAAAAGACTTGCCATTTTCAGGCTGTTCTATTGTATCTTCTTCCTGCTATTGGAAACTGGTATGCCATAGGATAGGTGATCAGAGCCTGTGGGCCCAGGGAGGGATCAAGAGGTCGGCCATTACCCCCCACCCCCTGCTGGCCTTGCCTTTGGCGTTGGTTGACCTCTGTGTGTGGGGTGATGAGGGTGGGGCCTTGGCCTGGCGTTGCATGCCCCACCACCCACCCCAGGTTCCTCCCCCTCCCCGTTCCCCATTGACCATCTAGGATTGGAGCCTGAAAGCCAGGGGGAGGGACCGAGAGGTCCGCCATTCCCACCCGCTTGCCGGCCCACCCCAACTGAGGGTCGCTGTCTGTGTGTGGGGTGAATGGCGGGGCAGAGGCCTTGGCCTGGCATGGCCCTGGTCCCCTGCCACTCCTGGTTCCCATTCGCCATTGGGGAATGGGAGCTGCCGGCTAGGGAAGGGACTAAGAGGTGGAGTGGTGGTTCTCACCACCAAGCCCCAGCGACCCGGGGCCCACAGATCGCTCCTGCTGCCACACCCCAGCCGCTGGGGGCCCACTGTTCCGGTTGTCTGAAGGGTCATGATGGCCCTAGGACCTAGGCTATTATTAGTATAGATGGCACTTTATGATCGCCATTGGCTGTGTGGCAGCTGAGAAATAGCTGGTGTTCCCTGAGCGTGGGCAGGGGTGCATGCACACACTCACATCTATATAAGCACACACACTCTTGGCCATTGCTGTTCCCAATGTCATCACTTTATCTGAGTTATGGGCATTGATGTTACTGCACATGCTGAGTTAATTTGCCATTTAAATTGTCTTCAGAAAGATTACACAATGCATTTGACTTTAAGACAAAAAAGTTATTGCATATACAGAAACAGAACAGTGGGTCTTATTTGTAAAGTAAATATTCATCATTAGAGGAATGATCATCATGCCAACATTTTTATTTTTATTTTTTTGCAAAGAAACATGTGCCTTAAGATATCCAAGAAAGGAAGATATCCACAGGTAGCTAAAACTGTGGATTGCTTATCACACACCAAATCATGCAACTGAAAGCCGGAGAAATTCTGAATCCCTTGCAATAAAGTTGTCCTTTGGTATTTGCAAGCGCTGGGTGGTAGAACACCTGTGGATATCAAGTCCTTTATGTGAAATGATGTAGAACAATTCATACAGCCAGCCCTTGGCATCCTTGGATTCCCAATCACAGATGGAAAACTGTTTTCGAAATTCTCAGATACAGAGAGCCGATTGTATTGAAAAAAAAAAAAAAAGCAATGAGAGGCTACTATTATACAAAAGTGCTTTCAAAGTGCTTTCAACAAATATACATACTAATTGGAAGTGGCAAGAAAACATTACATCATCATTTCTTTGGCAGCATTTTGTTTTCACATCCTATATAATACAGAGCTAATATGCTAATTAGACCGAACATCTGAATGACCTTTTGGACATCCTTTTGGATGACCTTCCGGATGAAGCTGGGGCTACGAGGGCAGGCTGAGGCTGCGAGGGCCAAGCCCCTTGCACAAATTTCATGCATTGGTCTTCTAGTTTGTATATATTTTAAAAATCATAGTGTGCTGATGGCCTCTTTCAGGTGTTGAAATATAGATTATACCTCAGAGGCTGTGTGAGGATTACATAAAATGACATAGGTAAAGGGTGATTGCTGTGCTGGACACATGGTAAGTGTGTAATACATGTTGGCCATTATTATTATCATCATCAAATTACAAACATCTTTCAATTTCATATCAGCTCTCTAATAAATTAATGGGATTGGAAAAAATTTGAGTGGGGTGCATTCCATTTGAGGGGAAAGTTTAGTAAGCAATGTTAGGGATTAAGGTGGGGGTCTTGTAAGTGAAAGGGATGAGTAAGGAGGAAGGCTCTGCACAGCAGCCCCTGGGGTGACTTTTCCTGTCTTTGACTAGAAGGTACTCTGGTGCTTTCTTAAGAAATTGCTACCCAGAAACACGACAGACACAGCTTCAGCTGTGTTTCTGCAGCCATGAAAACTGGTGACATTTCTTTGTATCACTTTGGCGGTTTATTTGAGAAGCGTAGCGCTAATGTCAGTACACCTCATCACAAAAAGAGATGCAAGGCTTTAGAATTTGTGATTTTAACACCTGTTTGGAGCTGCAGTACATGTTAAGGACTTCATTGAGAAGTTCTCAGGGAAGCACCTGTGGGCCTCAGCACCGTGAACTTACACCGTGTTCAAGTACACAGGCCATTCAACCTCTGCATTTTACTTTTTCACCCAACTCAAGTTGTGGCATTCCTCAAAACATAAAGGAAGACTTTCTAAAGTCATGAGTGACACTAATTGGGCTGTGATTTTTTTTTCTTTTGGGGATTCATTTCTTGGTTGGAAAATCAATATTTTGAGATACTTTCCCAAAGTCTCTCTTAGCTTCTACTGTTTGTATTAAAAGTTATTTCTTATTTCTTTTAACAAATTAACTTCTGAAGTCTGAAATATCTACTTGAATATATTTGACTTTTATTAATCAAGATAACTAAATACAGAAAAATGGATTAAGCACCTATCATAAACCACTCTTCTTCACACACAAATGTTTTACAGTTACTATTTGTGGAAAACAAGCAGAGATTGGGTATATTTGATATTTACCACTTATATTATTTCAAGAGTGCAAAGATGCTAACACATGGCATTTGAGGTCTCAGGAGTGAAAAGTCTTTCTTATGACCAGAGGAATTATGAAAATTTCAGTATAAAAATAATTCTGGGCTTGTTTATTTGGCCAAATTATTCTATCTTGTTTTCGTATGATAATTTTGATTGATGCAATCCAGTTTGTTTGTCCTTTCTTTTCCCATGAAAACTATCTGTGGTTTTTTTATTCTTTTATTTAATGTTATTTAATACAAGCTCCTTGAGGGCAGAATCCATGACTATGCATCTAGTTGTCTTTTTGTTTCTTGTCTGAAAACTATCCAGATGTGTTTTGGCTGTTGGGTACCATAATAACTGTCACAAGAGCATTGCTCTGGTAATTGGGCTACCGGTCATGGTACAGTGCCTCTGGACAAGAAGATGTGTGGATGTGTGTCACTGTAAGTTAACTTGGTGTCCACTTACTAATATTCTTTTCAAAATGTATTTATTGAGAGGGAAGGGAGAGAGAAACATCTATTTGTTGTTCCACTTATTTATGCATTCGTTTGTTGGTTCTTGTATGTGCCCTGACTTGGGATAGAACCTTCAACCATAGCATATGAGGATGATGAACTAACGAACTGAGCTACCCAGCCTGGACCTTAATATTCTTAACAAAATGGAGATGGGAGAAAAATGTGCTCTGAGACTTCTTTGTTAACTTAAATCTGCCCCTCATTGTCCAAGTAAGCAAGTAAGGAATGTCTTTTTTAATATAAACTATTCAAGAAGATTCTTCCACTTTTCACTTTTGTCTTGTTTTCTCCAAAGGGTCAGATAGCTAACAGAGGAATGGACATGACCACTGAATATGGCTCCCGTCTTCAAATTTATACTGAGGGTCTATCAAGATGATAAGATTTATATATATATTCATTTTCTAATTTCTCTAAATTATGTTAAAGCAAAAAAATGGTTGGTACAAAACTAATCAGTGATGGTAGAACTTTCTGCAAAATGTTTCTTTCCACCATTATCTATTGGGTTTGAAGTACAAATGACAGAATTGAAGGGAATTTTAAGAAAACAACAGTTCAAGTGTTTTATTGTTTCATTGATAGTCTATTATCAGAAATCCTTTTTTAGCTCTGGGAATGTAAAACAATTACCTTTCAAACCACTGAAGTGCAACCTGAATATAGTTATTACCTCATCTGGCTTCCAAGGTATAAATTAATTTTGTCTACAGGCCATCAGGAACATTTAATATTCTTTATTTGTTAATCATCAATATTCTAAAAATTTTACTAAATGTAATAGAAGATGCAATCTAATAAAAATTCTTGAATGCAATTAGAAAATAGGGCATTATCTATGATTTTTACTAGAGGCCCAGTGGCTCCCTCAGCCTAGCCTGCAGGATTGGGCCAAAACCAACTCTCTGACATCCCCTGAGGGGTCCTGGATTGTCAGAGGGTGCAGGCCAGGACGAGGGATCCCACCAGTGCATGATTGGGGCCAGGGAGGGGTCAGGAGGTAGCCTCGGCGACCAGGGGCAGGCGCACACGGGGGCTGGCTGCAGGCCACCCTTTCCTGCTGTGGGATCACTGTGGCGACCCAGCAGCAGGCGCACATGGGGGTTTCTCCAGTTGCTGATCCCGGGCAGTGGGGGCCAGGGAAGAGGCAGGCTCCGGTGCCCACCTCTTCCCTGCCTCCCTCTGGCTTCTCCGATCACCGGCTGGGGGGCGGGCAAAGGCAGCCCCAGTTCTCCCTTCCAGGGCTGGGGGGCAGGCTGCCTCTCGGCTCTTGCCTGCCGCCTGGGTTTCCAATCACCATCCTTCCCCTTTCGCCTCCCATCATTGTGCCTACATATGCAAATTAACAGCCATCTTTGTTGGTGGTTAACTGCCATCTTTCTTGGCAGTTAATTTGCATATCACCCTAATTAGCCAATAGGAAGTGTAGCGAAGGTACAGTCAATTACCCTTTTTGTCTTTTATTAGATAGGAGGATTTGCTTTGCAGTTTTGACACCCTCTCCTCCCTCCCCCAGGTTTTTCTGCATGCATTATGAGTAAGGACATACTCGAATAAATAAATTTATGTAACCCTTTTTTGTTTTGATTTATTCATTTTTTATTTTATTTTAAAACCTGTATGGTTTTATGAACCGGTGTCTCCCCAATAATTTCAATGAGAGAGAGAGAGAGAGAGAGAAAAGATGAGACGATCTGATCCATGAGTACTGCCTCATTTAGGTTTCAGCTCCCAGGCTGCAAAAATGTTTTTGTGCCCTAACTGGCTTAGCTCAGTGGATGGAGCACTGGCCTGCGGACTGGGGAGGGGGTGGGGAGGTCCCAGGTTCGATTCCAGTCAAGGGCATGTACCTTGGTTGCGGGCACATCCCCAGTAGGAGGTGTGCAGGAGGCAATTGATCGATGTTTCTCTCTCCGTCGATGTTTCTCTCTATCCCTCTCCCTTCCTCTCTGTAAAAAATCAATAAAGTATTTATTGAAATGTTTTTGTTATGTCCTCCGGGAAGGGAGAGAGGGAGAGAGGGAGAGAGGGAGAGAGAGAGAGGCAGGCGCCGGGACGTCTTGGGCCTGTGGGGTATGGGGGGTGGGTGGTGGTGGTGGTGTGCGACTCTGGGGAAGTCTTTCACTTTCGAATGGCCAGGCCAGCCCCCGTGTTTGTTCTGGCCATCCTCCGAAAAAGATTTTCCTAACCCCCCACCCCTATGTAACCCTTTTTTGTCAATCATCCCTGAATGAAGATGAAAGTCTCCACCCAGAAAAATCCCTCTTTTAAACCATATAACTCAGGAGTTCAGGGCCATTGTCTCTCTCAACTGGCGCCCTCCTCCCTTGGAGGGTACTTCAGTAAATCCCACTTTGCTTTACTTTCCTTTTCATTGACCTTAAAATCTTTTCTGTGTCGAGGAGAAGAACCGAAGTCCCAGCCAGTAACCCAAATTTGTAACAATATATTGAGGGACAAAAGTTTTTTTAATGATATGTGGTAACCCCTCACTGAGTTCTAGCTATTTCTGAGGCAACACTTACTATGTGGCAGGAGCTAAGCTATATATACATCATCTAAATTGTTTCTCAAGCCCAGCCCGGTGTGACGCAGTGGCGGTCACCCATTTGATTTCTGGTCAGGGCACATGGCTGGGTTGTGGGCTCAATCCCCAGTAGGGGGCATGCAGAAGGCAGCTGACCAATGATTCTCTCTCATCATTGACGTTTCTATCTCTCTCTCCCTCTCCTTCCTCTCTGAAATCAATGAAAATATATTTTAAAATAAGTAAATTGTTTCTCACAATAGCTCATGATATTGTTATCACTCTCCCCATTTTACAGATGGAAAATCTGAAAGCTGAAACTCTCTGCCCAAGGTGTCCCTTCTAGGCCATGGTGGAGCCAGGTTGAAATCCTCGATCTTCTGAATTCAGAGCTGTGCTTTCAATGTCGTCTTGCCATTGCCTCCTTGGCTGCCAGCAGAGACCCTGCTTCAGTGCTGGGCAGATGCTCCCCTGCAGAACCACGTGGGGAGCAGATTGATTCTGGTGGAGTTTCCAGCTTTGATTGCTATCTTGCCACAGGCTGCAGGTTTTCCCTGGAGCTAACTCACACGGTGGTTTCACAATACACAGCTGAATGCAGAGACTGTGTTGAGCCATTTTTTTCCTCCTTGTCATGTAAGGTCAGGATTGGGTATAGCATGTTGACATATATATTGTTCACAGCCTTTTTCTGTTCACTAAACTTTCCAATTAGTGTCCACTTCAATGGATGCCTGGAAGATTTTCTTACAAGTCATGTGTCGTGTTGAATTGTGGTAATTATGAAGGCTACAGTGACAGGAAAGACCTACAATATATTCTTGTTCTTCCCCTCGCCTCATGTTGCTTAGCAAAAGCGGGCTGTGAAAAATAACGCTTAGGTTAAGAATTCCCTAATAAAAAAGCACATGCGCCTTTTTTCCCCTTGTGCCATTTTATTGTTAAAAGTACTTCTAATTTAAATGTTCCATTTCCTTGAGTTTTGTTTGTAAAAGATTACAGTTGTGCTGGGTGCCCTCGGGGTAATGTGTATTGATTAGCAAATGTCTCCGGTGCATTTCTGCTCCTTCTACTTAAGTACAGAACAAAATAGTGTGGGTTTTCTAGCTTCCATTCCAAATGTCATTTGCTGTGAGCTATTTTTTTTGTACTCAGTTGTTTTTCTTTTCCTTTTGTTGATCTTGTTTTGCATACATTTTCGCTTTTTACCAAATTAGTTATAATATGAGATTATGCTGTGTTCTGAGGGTGAATTTGCACATGAAGACTGATATTTTATTTTGTGACAGGAAGATTAGGCTACTTTTTCTCCTTCAAAAACAGAAATGCTCCAGTCGATGAATAATTTAAGTCCTTGAATTCTGAAGAATGTATTTGAGCATTTCAGGGTGCAGCATCTTTATTTTATGTTTCCTTCCCTGAGGTAGGAGAGGTACCAGGTATTATAATGTGAACTCTATCAGTCGTCCCTTCCCTTCCCGGGGCTGCCTGGTGATGAGAGTCTTACCTCTAAGAGGATTTGATTCATGGACAGGAAGAGAATTCAAGGAAGGCCGCTGTCACCCTCACTCAATCTTCATCGTCAGTCTAGGAACACAGGCTTGCGGCATCCCTCATGCTAAGCCAAGATGGTGGGTTTTTCTGTGAGAACACAACTATCTCTGAAGTCTTTCCAAGGAGCTCCAGTTTGTGATCAAGGGGTTGAAAGAGGTTCTCTGTCTAGTTCCCTCCCAGCTTTAGCAACAGCTCAGGGGTAGAAGGGAGTGTTTCTAACTGTACTTTGGTTCTGGTCTCTGGCTCAATTTTTTTTCCCAGATCTGTTCTGGCATTTATGGCTAGCTCAATACAAAATAGTGTGTGAGCACTAACTGGTCGCTTAGTGGTTAGAGTCTCAGCCCCCACACCAAAGGGTCTTGGGTTCAATTCCTGGTTGTGGACGAAAGGGGCCACATGCTGACCTGACAAGCTCAGGAGAGGCCTGCATGGCAGTCATGCAAACTCAGAGACCTAAAGTAACCACAAAGGATGGTTTGAAATTAAATTTTAAAAGCAGTTATGGTGGGCAGTTACGTCCTAGGCCAATATCTTCACTGACAAGGTCAACCTTTACCTTAACTGAGCCTATCTGTCTTTTTGCATCTATGATAACATACCCTTGAAGTGTCTGGGTAACTTCTAACTTCCCTTTTTCTGGAGCCCCTGGGACACAACCAAATGTGCTGGGTGCCAGGACAAAGACCACAAATTCCTTCATTATCATGTTAATTGATCCTGCACCCACCTAAGTATGTGTCCATCATTTTACTTTTTATCCAATCCCAGGGGTTTCCCCTGCTTCGCTTTATCCCTCCTCCTTAATCTGTCACCAGTGAATTTCATGTAACCCACCTACGTCCCTCCTTTGATTGCAATGTATAAATAAAAATGTAACTCCGCCATTCTCCAGAGCATTATCTCAATTCGCTGAGGTTCTGCTTCCTGGCATATGTCGACAGTTTGGCTCAAATAAACTCACAAACATTCTTTTACAGGTTTCAATGTTTTTTTTACGTTAACATGGTCAAAGGCACGTATCTTTGTTACAGGCTCCCTCACTGGCCCAGTAGGGGTGCATGCAGGAAACAACCAATCAATGTGTCTCTCTCACATGAATGCTTCTCTCTCTCTCTCTCTCTCTCTCTCTCTCCCTCTTACCTCCCTTCCACTCGCTCTAATAATCAATGAAAAACACAACCTTGGGTGAGGATTAAAAAAATAGCATGTAAACATGAAAGAAAATTGATGATTTTGCTTATCAACAATTCAGAATGTATTGGTAGCAGGGATAATTTATGTTGAATTGCATCCCCTCCCAAGTTTTACGGCCATTGTAGGATGTGCCAAGTCACTATTACAGCTAGTTTGCCTTTTAGAATGTATTTGGCTTCTTTATCAGTTGGTTGTTTGGAATTCAGGATCATCATGTCCATAGAAACCTGATTGAAAATGCTTACATAATTCCTAGGCTAGCTCTTTAACACCTAATTAATTCACAACGTAATTGTAGTGTGGTATACTACTACTGATAAAATCAACAACCTTTTGCATTTAATGTATTGTAAGTTTCAGTTACTTCCATTGTGGTCCTGGTTTTAGGATTTAATATCTTTTCTCCATCCCCATCATCTTTACCACGTCCCCAGATTTCCACACAAGGACATTTACTTTCCCTCCTCCTGCCTTAGAACTCCTACATTTAGTCTTTGCACTGGTCTTTCTCATCTTTTCAGATTTCCAATATGCCATCTCTTTATCAGGTCCAGGCCCTCAGTTTTGTGAGCCCCTCTACTTGAGATGCTGCCCATCCATTCTTCTCGTGGCTGACTCCTATTTGTCCTTCAGTGTGAGTGTCACCTCTGCAAAACCTCCATGGTTCCTCCTTCTCATGCTTCAAGTTCGTCTTAGGCCCACCCACTTTAAAACTTCCAGGACCTCCCCAAGTATAATTAGCCCAAAGAGGAGAGGAAGGCCGGTCCAGCTTCCACACTCACACGGAGAGACAAACACTGTTTCTATTGGACCTTGCTGGTTCAGGTTGGCCCTGATAGGCACTGGCCCTACTGAGATGTCAGAAGGTGCTCTTTCACTCTCCTGACAGTGAGGCTGAGATTCCTCCGGGGACTTCCATGTGTCTTTGACAAAGGGTGACACACCGACACAGTACAATGTTCAGTCACACCTGCCCACTCTTGGCTGTCAGGGTTTCACATCTTAGTGCTTTATCTTTCAATTCACATGGTAGCTCCCTCATAGGAAATAGGCAGCCCCACAGACACTGGGTTATGCCTGAGTCTGTCCTACACTTCACACATTCGGGCTCCTCTCTTCCTTCTTTCCCAGGGATTCATATCTTGCAACTGAGAAGTATTTTAGTTTCTCAGAGCTAAACAGCACAAACTAGGTGGTTTAAAATAAGAGAAATGTATTCCCCAACAGCCATGGAGTCTGGAAGTCTGAAATCAAGGTGTCTTCAGAGCTATGCCACCTTAAGGCTCTAGGGAAGAATGTGTCCTTGCCTCTGGTAGCTTCTAAAGTTGCTGGCAATCCCTGGCATGCCTTGGCTTGTAGATGCATCACTCCAATCTCTGCTTCCATCTTCACATGACTTTCTTCCCTGTGTGTCCATGTCTCTGTGTCTAAACTTATAAAGACACTAGTCATATTGGATTTAGGGCCTAACCTGATTCATTATGACCTCACCTTAATTTGATTACATCTGCAAAGATCTTGTTTCCAAATAAAGTAACCTTCACAAGTTCCTGATAGGAATAAATTTTGGGGGGACACTATTCAGCCCAGTATAATCAGTTTCCTCTTAAATGCTCAAAATCCAAATGATCTTATTATATCTTTTCTCCTTACCAAGTGGGAACAGCTTCCCACACTTCTTAAAAGAAGGTTACTTTCCATAGTTGTAAAGTGATTCATCCTCATAAAAAGATTCCCCAGCAAAGGGGACAACTAGAGTACAGAATTTAAGGAGGTGCTCATTTCCTGTGTCTTGCAGGTACAGGGCTTCACTTACATGACCCTGAGGATGGGTGCCTCCTTAAGTTTTGTTATAAGTCTCTTCTTGCCCAACCTTGTTTCCCAAGGCAATGTAAGGAACACACGCGTGAAAATGGCAGGTGGGTGAAGAACATTTCTTCTTGTTTTTTAAATACATTTTTATTGATTTCAGAGAGGAAGGGAGAGGGAGAGAGAGATAGAATCATCAATGATGAGAGAGAATCATTGATTGACTGCCTCCTGCATGTCCCCCACTAGGGATTGAGCCTCTAACTGGATGTGCCCCTGACTGGAATTGAACTTGGGACCCTGCAGTCTGTAAGCTGACGCTCTATCCACTGAGCCAAATCAGGTAGGGTAGAAACATTTCTTATACCTATGTCAACAAAAAGAGAAAAAAGTCTGTAGTCCTTCTCTTGGTATGACACCTTGAGCTATAATGACAACAAATAATAGAGTGGTTCCTACGTGTAAGCACTGAGCTAAGGTCTGCTTATCTCATTTATTCCTCATAACCCTAAGAAAGTGTTAATATTGTTCCCATCTGATAGATGCAGAAACAGGTAATGACAGTTCTCTTTCATTACATAATACTTTGCCATAGTACCTGACACAGCAGGTGTTCAAAAATGTTTGGATGAGAAAGCCTGGAATTTTTTGAAGAAGTTATTGGTTGACAACTGACAACTTTGTGTGTTAGTTCACTCAGACATACCATAACAAATTATTATAGACTAGGTGTTTAAAACAACAGAAATTGACTTCTCACAGTTCTGGAGGCTGGGAAGTCCAAGGCCAAGGTGCCAGCTGATTTGTTTTTTGGTAAGAGCTCACTTCCTGCCTTGCAGACAGCCCCCTTCTCACTGTGTCCTGATGTGGTCTTTCTTCAGTGCTTGCCCAGAGAGAAATGACCTGTCTGGTGTCTCTTCTTATAAGGACACTAATCCTCTTGGGTTAGGGTTCTAGCCTTATGCTTTCATTTAACTTTACTTTCCTATTCCAAATATAGCCACACTGGGGGATAGGGCTTCAACATATGAACTTTGTGGGGACACAAACATTGAGTCCATGACATTCTGTGTCAGGTACTCTAAGGACAGTAGCATGGGGAGGTGAATGAAACATTACCCACGTCCTCAAGGAGCTAAGGACCCAACATGGCAACTCTCAACTCAGTGATGTGGAAAGAGAAGGACCATCAGAGTTACCTGTGGAGTGTCTCCCAAACTAACAGGAAGCTACTCTAGGAACCCCTATATTTCTCACCTTACAACCTGCTTGCTGAGAGAAGTGCTTTGTTTCCTGAGCCGTAAGTATTCCTATTGCCCAAACCATGAAAATGTTGTTATGCAAATCTCCCTCCCTGCTCAATAATTAAGCTATGCCTAAGGGCTAGGTGACAAGGAAGGGAGAGAGATGGAAAGAAAAAGAAACACTGATTTGTTGTTCCACTTATTTATGCATTCAGTGGTTTGCCTCTTGTAAGTGTCCTGACCTAGAATTAAATCCCCAATCTTGGTGTATCAGGACGATGGATGCTCTAACCAACTGAGCTACCTAGCCAGCATGCTGTGTTTTTGTTTTGTTTTGTTTTGTTTTTTAACTAAAAGAGAGAGGGGATTTTAGACTATCCTCCCTCTGAAATTTTTCTGCACGAATTAGACTTAATTGTGTAAATTGATTTGATAATTAATTTAAAAACTAATAAATTATTAACATTCTAATAAATAATATTTAATATATGCTAATGAGAGTTCACAATTATAAATTATTCAATTTTTTAACACGGACTTTATAATTTATTGCAAAATCTAATGAGAACTACCACCTACAAGAAACTCCACAATTTGATCATGGTTTTGTAATTTGCATCTTTGGTTCACTTTTTTGTTGGGAAAGAACTGGTAAGTTTATGATATTGAACTAGAGGGCCGGTGCACGGATTTGTGCACTGGTGGGGTCCCTTGACCTGGCCTGTGGGGATCGGGCCAAAACTGGCTCTCCAACATCCCCCAAGGGGTCCCGGATTGCAAGAAGTGATGCACCCTAGAATCGAGCTCCCTTCTCTCTCGTTTCAGGTACGTCACCCAAGAACCACACCTGCCACACCACCACAGCTTGGCAGCTCCTGCATTGAGTGTCTGCCCCCTGGTAGTTAGTGCGTGTCATAGCTAACAGTCAGACAGTAGAATGGTCGGATGGTCGCTTAGGCTTTTATATATCTACACTAATAAAAGACAAAGATGCTAATTGGCTGTACCTTCGCTATACCCTAAGCCACGCCCACCAGCCAATCAGAGCGACTATATGCAAATTAACTCAACCAAGATGGCAGCTGGCAGCCACAGAGCTGGAGCAAGCAGGAGGCTTGGTTGCCCGGGCGATGGAGGAAGCCAAGCTTCCCGCCTGCCCTGAGTTGGCTGTGGCCTCCACTCATGGCAACAAAGTTTCAATTATAGAAGACAAATAAATCCCAGATACCTGCTTCCAGCTAGCCTCCACTGGGAGCTTGGGTGGCTGGGGGCTATGGCCAGCCTGCAAACAGCCATCAGCCCCTCACCCAGGCTTGCCACACCCTCATGGGGTGAGGGTCCCCACTGGAGGGCTTAGCCAGCCTGCAAAAAGCCATCAGCCACTCACCCAGACTGGCCAGGCACCCCAGCAGGACCCCCCACCCTGAAGGGGCTGTGGCCAGCCTGAAAACAGCCATCAGCCACTCACCCAGGCTGGCCACACCCTCATGGGGTGAGGGTCCCTGCTGGGGGGCTTGGCCAGCCTACAAACTGCCATCAGCCCCTCACCCAGACTGGCCAGGCACCCCAGCCAGATGCCCCCCCCCAACCTGAAGGGGGTGTGGACCACCTGAAAATATTCCTCAGCCCCTCACACAGGATGGCCAGGCACCCCAGTGGGGACCCCCACACCAAAGGGGCAGTGGCCAGCCTGCAAACAGCCATCAGCCCCTCACCCAGGCTGGCCAGGCACTCCTATATAATAAAAGGGTAATATGCAAATTGGCCCTAACAGCAGAATGACTGGGAATGACTGGTCACTATGACACACACTCACCACCAGGGGGCAGATGCTCAATGCAGGAGCTGCCCCCTGGTGGTCAGTGCACTCCCACAGGGGCAGCTCTGCTTAGCCACAAGCCAGGCTGATGGCTGCCAGTACACCAGTGGTGGTGGGAGCCTCTCTCGCTGTTTCAGCAGCACTAAGGATGTCTGAGTGCAGCTTAGGCATGCTCCCCACTGGCAAGTGGCCATCCCCCGAAGGCTCCCAAGCTGCCAGAGGGATGTCTGACTGCCAGCTTAGGCCCAATTCCCCGGGGAGCGGGCCTAAACCAGCAGGTGGTCATCCCCTGATGGAGTCCCAGACTGCAAGAGGGCACAGGCCAGGCTGAGGGACCCCCCTGAGTGCAAAAATTTTTGTGCACCGGGCCTCTAGTATATATATATATATATATATACACACACATACACACAGTAGGTTTTTGTGTTATGTTGGAGATCCGTTCCTACGGCACAATGTAACGTGATTTTTGCCATAAGTCGGAACCCACCTACATAAGCACCCACATCACTCACACGGAGCACATACACAGTAGCAATGAAGTGAAACACTAAAAAAATTTAAAAGAAAGATAACAATTTTTGACCTTTACTTGTGGTAAATCTATACTAATAAAAGGGTAATATGCTAATTAGATCGGGAGACAGGACATCTTCCGACCATCTGACTTCCTTCTGGACAAAGCCATGGTGGTGGGGACCGAGGCAGAGGTGGTTGGGGTGATCAGGCTGGCAGGGGAGGGCAGTTGGGGGCTGTGAGACCAGCAAGGGAGTGGTTAGGTGGCGATCAACCCGGTAGGCAGGCAAGAGGTTAGGAGCCAGCGGTCCCAGATTGCCAGAGGGATCCCGGATTGGAGAAGGTGCAGGCTGGGCTTCTAGTAAATAATAAAAAACATAAAGAACATATGCACATATGTAGAAATGATGGAATTGTTTTTTTTAAATAAATAAATGGGAGATGGCGACCTCACTACAAAACGATGTATGTTGAGTTCTACGTAACCCGAGGACTCTCTGTTGCTAGGTCACAGAGAGAGAGAGGAGGAGGGATTTATTTCACATGTCTAAGAATCTCTTCAGATCTAGGAGTTGGGGAGAATGATCTCCTTGAGTTAACATTGAGCTTCCTAGAATCAGGAACTATTCCTTAGACTGTAAGTTTTATTTATACACCACAGTATATCAGCATCCAGCCCACTGCCTAGCACAGAGGTGATGCTTACAAATATTTGTTGAATGCATCAATAAACAAATAGGTACAAGCCTGCTATTTAGCCCTCTCCTTTCTCTATCCTGGTATTTCTCCAGTGTTGTTGGCTATGAAATTGACAGCTCTTCCATTAGGAGAATGAGAGGTAATAGTTCAATGGCTTTAGAAAAATGCCTAAAATATTATTCCTTTTGTTATATAAGGAGTTCTAAAATGTGTGTTAACGGAATGTAAAGTACAGCACAGGGAGTACAGTCAATAGTATTGTAACAACTATGTGTCGAGTGGGTGCTAGATTTATCAGGGGGATCAACGGGGATCACTTGGTAAGTTACATAAATGTCTAAACTCTATGCTACTCACCTGGAACTAATATAATATTGAATGTAAACTGTAACTGAAAAATTAAAAAAAATTAAAGTGCATGTTAATAAAAGCATATACATACATTATAACCTAGATGAATACTAAATTTATTTTATGTAATCTTTTGTTACACTGCATATTGCTATCTGTTAGCAATAAAATTTTATAATGCTGTCTCAGCATGTTTTCCCACAAAAATATCTTTGTTTCTAGCTACTAGGCAGAATGAACCATTTTGTCAAAAAATAATAAGCATGTACAGAAGAACACGGACATATTTTTATGGGGAGGGTGGAGGGAGGAGAAGATAACTGATTGAATGTTAATACACTGCCAACTTGCAAGAAATAAACAAACTTTATTTCCTTCCAAAATGTGATTTTATTACTTACCAGATTCAACCTGTATTTAATCAGATTGCTAAATATTTCTTCTTGTAAAGGTGCTAGAAAAATAATAATGTCCTTAAGGAGTTTTCCTCAGGCAGTAAGTATTTGTAGGAAAACGTGTAGTTATATCATACTTTTTAATAATTGGGTAGGATTTTCCCATCACTCACCCCCTAAGTCTTTTTAAATAGGGCCATAAGATCGACTTTACCCTAGAATTAACAACCTATTGATAAGGAGACATGCCAGAAACTAGAAAGGCAAAAATTGTTTTGTCATCAATCAAGGATGCTTCAATTTCAGCTTACGTTGTTTGGTGCATAAAGTGCCTCCGTTGCTGCTAGTGATTGATGGGGGTTGTTTTTCAAGTGCTAAACTGTAAAACTGTTTTATATAGCTGAAAGATATGGTAATTTTTTCCTACTGATTTTGAAAAAAAATAGTTAAAAAAATAAACTCTGAACTTGCAGAGTTATTTCTGCGAAAAAGAAGAAAACAGCATAGGATATTAAGTATTAAAAAATTCACTCTGAATCTCGAAGCAACTATAAAAATGTATTCATATTCTTAGGTGGTGTGTTTTCTTTCTTTTGTTTTTTCATAATGAGATGCACCAAATTTATTTAGGTTAAGTACAATTCTCTACTTTCAAATGCTGCTGGAAGGAAACTCATCTTCTATGTTAGTGTTTAAAAGGTTAGCAACAGCCCGGCCGGTGTGGCGTGGTGGTTGAGCGTGGACCTATGAATGAGGAGATCATGGTTCGATTCCCCATTGTGGGTACATGCCCAGGTTTGGGTTATCCATGACTCCCATCATTGATGTTTCTATCTCTCTCTCCTTCTCCCTTTCTCTTTGAAATCAATAAAATTATATTTTAATAAAAAGTAAATAAATAAAAGGATAGCAACAGCAATCTTGTGCTTTGAGAGACTGCTCACCTTCATTGTGACTGGTTTAAAGAATAAGAGGAAGATGAAGGTGATGATTTGACCAGAAGTTTTCATTGTTTTCTAGAGAGTGAGCAGCGACCATTACTGCTTTTTAAAACTAGACAAAACCAAATTTTGTTCCCTGTCCCCCTACCTTCTGCTCTGATACTGCCAGGGTGCAAGGCAGAACTCAGGAAAGTGCTTTAATTATTTCAGTAACTAGTATTTGTACCTTAGAAGAGTTCTATTTTAGAGAAAGACTATTTTGGAAGAAGTATTGAAGGCTTTACAGTGTTGAAATTGCCTGTGAAAATGCAAACACTCCAGGCACACTCTACATTTTTTTTTTTTGAGCATGGCCCCTAGGTAGGGCCAAAACTGTGACAAAGGCTTTCACTCATCTCTCTTTAGCGCTTATTGAGTGCCAGTTATGAACTAAGTGTAGTGTGATGTGCAAGTGACTGACATTATTAAGGCTTGGTCTCTGTTTTCAAAGGAATCCAGTCTAGGAGAGGCAAGGCAGAAATTTGTTTGTGAATGTGTGAAAATCAGATTAAGACAATAGCGAGAGTTGGGAAACTGGAGGGTACCTGCCAAATTCTTCAAATTCTTTTGCTTACCAATATTGTGCTGGCCAGGCTAGTCAGTGACGTGATCTTTGGCCCTGGACTGCCTATTTGCAACCTTGGATGGAGGGGTATGGACTAGAGTCAAGCAACCAACCCCAGTACAATGTGACACGTGTTTACTAACTACAAGTATCAGATTAACTGCTGTGGAAACAGAAAAGGGGCCATGGTTATTTTTTTCTAGAGATATTGGGCATAATCTCAGAAAAAAATGACATGAACTGAGTTTCTATTTTGAAACTAAGATTTATTGAGCGCTGATTGTGTTGGCCACTAGGCACACGTTATCACATATGAGCCAAAGGAGGAGCACTTTCTTTCAAAGAGGGGGCAACCCTGAGTACAGGAGGGGGGGTTTCAATGTGTACTTCTGTCTCCAAAATGGTGTTGGCATTTTGGAGAGAGAGAGGAGAATGGCTAGCTTTATGTCATGTTGTAAAAGTTTTAAATGTCATTCTAGGAAGAGCTTGGCCACTCAGCAGCCTTGGAAGGTAATTGTATTACCTGGGGAGAGAGTGTAGAGAATGAAGACACATTCCAGGGGACAGGACATTGGGGAGTGCAGAGGCTGAGGAAGAAACCCATTGGAGATGACTGAGAAAGAACAACTAGCAGTCTAGAAGGAACACCCGGAGAGAATTTGACTAAGCTAGCTTCCCTGGAAAGGCCACAGGAGAGAAAGAGCCCATCCAGCCCCCAGTTCTCTAGCACTCTTGGTCCAGATGCCCGATATGTGAGTGAAAATGCTGCCCTGTATTTTTCAGGGCTGTTACGGTGGCTCTGATCCATGAATTCATTAAGAACCCAGCATCCTTGTTTCACTGCCTTACTCTCCCCCAGGTAGTGCCCTCATTCTCATTATCCCAGGTAGTCGTATGATGTTCCTGGAACAAAGGTGGAGGTAGGAAGGAGAGGAAACAAAGAGCATGTGTTTCTGCCTACTTATGGTAGATCCCTACATAAAAATTATATGTAATTTTATATCACTGGTGAGAACTTAATCACATGGCCATACATACTTGTAAGGAAGACTGAAAAATGTAATATTTATTCAGTGAAACCAAGTATCTTGCAAAAAAAAAAATCACTATTAAAGATGAGCAGCAATTAGTGGTGTCTTGCAAGCAATGATATTGGGGAAATCAGGATTTTTATTTAAGTTCATGTGTTCTTAGAAAAGAGTAAGGTATCAGGACATTTTAGCAGTTTGTAGATTCAAAAAAGCAATTATATTATTATCTCAAATTATAAGATTTTTGGGTCCCTATCTACTTTATTATAAAAATTCCTAATATTTCCAAGAGTTTTTCTTCCTAAATATCTCTGAAGGTCCCCAGGGGAGCATGTAAATATTGATGAACCATTTCTTACAATTTCTACCATGTGGCTTCTTTTTGGCGGAGCAGCAACTGATGTCTTCCTTGAGGATGAATGCCATAATGACCACTCTCTCTGAGACCTTCATTACTGCCATTAGTGAATCCAGAAATCTACCACTGAGGTCAACTGATTTGTCCCAGCAGCAATAGCTTGATCAGAGGTAAAATTTCTTTCAACTCAGAGCCCCTTGCTCTGCCATGGCCCATAAACTACACTCATATCACCAAAATTAATTGTGCTAGTAGTAATTGATTTTTCAATGGTGTATGTGGGGGAACCAGTACTCTCAACTCACCCATAGCTTTGATAATCAGACATACTCAGGCTTCCAAATTCCTCCTATCTTCTATGTTAAGTTTCCTCCCAGGTGTCCTATTTCTCTTAGAATCTGCCTTGGTTAGGCCTTTGCCAGTTCATTGACTTATTTTAACATCTTTGAATGTCAGTGGAGAGAGGTCATAGACTCATGGATTCAGTTTCCTTACCCCATTAGTCTTATTTGTCATTCATTCATTTGTTTTTATAAACAGTTACAAAGAAGAAGGCAAGTTGTTAACCTGGCAGCATCCAACTATGAAATGAATGCACATGGGTATATTGGGAAAGGCATGCTAGAACTCCAAGAGTGATAAGAATCTAAGCACCAAGCTCATTTTGTGCTCTATGACACTAGACGTAGAAAGAAGATTCCATAGGAGAGTGATTCTCAACCTTCCTAATGCCGCGACCCTTTAATACAGTTCCTCATGTTGTGGTGACCCCCAACCATAAAATTATTTTTGTTGCTACTTCATAACTGTAATTTTACTACTGTTATGAATCGTAATGTAAATATCTGATATGCAAGATGTATTTTCATTGTTACAAATTGAACATAATTAAAGCATAGTGATTAACACAAAAACAATATGTAATTATATATGTGTTTTCAGATGGTCTTAGGCGACCCCTGTGAAAGAGTCGTTCGACCCCCAAAGCGGTCGCGACCCAAAGGTTGAGAACCGCTGCCATAGGAGATAGAGCAAGGGGCTAGGGAAGAGCAGTCAGCAGGAAGTGGTCTGGCTAGGGGAGGAAAGGTCTCTGACAGGTGTAATGAGGTGTGATAAATAGACAATGAACTGGAGATGTGTCTCTGTTGGTTGGTGACTATGCTTCACAAGGGAAAGAAAGGGATGACATTTGGGAATGAGATCATGGTCACAAAAATCAAAGAATACCTCTGACAGAAAAATTGAGTGGGCTTCTGAGTCTGATTCTGTTCCTTGGTTTCCCCCCAAGGCCAATAATACATATGAACATTTTGAAAGTGTTTCCTGAAATATTTTTAATGACTACCATTCATAATTAGTTAAATTTTAATGTCAGGTCTGAAGAAGTGGCAGTTTCCTTGTGGTTTTCAGAAGCTATTCTATTAACTACTTTGGGATATATTAACTGTATTTGGAAAGAATGTTAGAAATTCTCCTTACCCCCCCAAGTATTTTCCTGTGTAAGTGTTTGTTATGTATATCTTGGGTCTTTAGAATTTTAACCTTTTAATAGGGGTTAATTAGCAAAACAAGTTCATGACGTTACATTATGGAATAAGGGATTGAACATGATTTCATTACTATATCCGCACATGGTTTAGTGGACATCACAACCTACTACCTGTTTTCTGGATAGAGAAAAGGAAGGAGGAGTAGAATATTAGCAGTAGAACAAGGTATGTGTAAACATGATTACTGACAACAGATGATGATCACTACAGTTTGGAAGGGTTTCCCAACAGGACCACAGAGAAGAGCAATAAGAAATTAAATATTCTCATCTTTGATATGTCTCAGTTCAGGCAGCCAGCCCAGGGAGAACTGGCTCCAAATGGGGAGCTAAGGATGTAGATATAAAAACTACAGACTCTGATGAGGGTTTGGCAAGAGCAAGGCAGTGCTTGAAGGGTACGAAAGGAATGACTCAAGTATACAGAATAAAGCAGGAAAGATCTTGATAATTACAACTGAGTGATAAGATCAGGGCTTGAAAGAACCATGAACTGACCTCATCTGTGAAGTTTTCTATAGGTTTTAGATGGCGTCATCATCAAGAACAGGGAATTGGAGCTCATTCCAGATCCTAAACCTTGGGGGATTTTATTTAGCTTGACTGCAGTCACTCCATATTCAATGCGACCTGACCATAAGCACCCTCAGACTTAAGACAGAGAAACATTCTCTTGTGTCTATTCTCTTACTACATGGTTGTGCAGCTGTGCTGGAAAAATAAAATGCCCTAACTGGTTTGGCTCAATGGGTAGAGCGTCGGCCTGTGGGCTCAAGGGTCCCAGGTTCGATTCTGGTCAAGGGCATGTACCTTAGTTGTGGGCGCGTACCCAGTAGGGAGTGTACAGGAGGCAGCTGGTCAATGTTTCTCTCTCATCGATGTTTTTAACTCTCTATCCCTCTCCCTTCCTCTCTGTAAAAAATCAATAATATATATATATATTTTTAAAAAGACTAATATAGCAATAAGTAATATTTGAATGCAATACGAAGTGCTTCATACACATTACTTCACTTAGTTCTTAAATCCTAATACCATTTACATATTAGAAAACTGAAATAGAGGTACTGAGATCTGAGTCTGTCTTTCTTGAAAGCCCTTAGCATTTAAGATTTCTATATAGAAAAATACCCTGTGCGCCCCCTAAAAAATGGGAAAACCAGTTTCTTACCCTATCTTCCTCACAATTATGTAATTAAAAATTATTTGACAGTTGACATTTTTGAAACTTTCTTTCATGTGGATTTTAGTTCACGAATATTTACAAGGGGAAGTTCCCTAGTACAGCTGTGGTTGTGGATATCTCCAGTGGGAAATGTGTGTGGAGGGGATGATAGAGCATCACAGATAACTGGAGAGCTCTCAATTTCCAATAGATCCTGGCTTACGTCTAGTTTTTCATTATATAAGATACTAGAGGCCTGATGCACGAAATTTGTGCAAGGGGCTCGGACCTTGCAGCCCCAGCTTCATCTGGAAGGTCATCCAGAAGGACGTCCCGCTGTCTGGCCTAATTAGCATATTACCTTTTTATTATTATAGATGTGTCTGCAGTAAAGTCACTCATCTTCTCTGTTCTATTTTCCTCATCTGTGAAATAGGGGTAATAAATAAAATGAGGATATTTTAAGTATTAAGTGAAATCATGGGTCTAAGGAAATATGGTCCCTGTTACATGGAGCTTAAAGTCTAGTAGGGATGGGTACACAGACAAACCAATAAAACCAAAGCAAAAATGAAAACCACACATATGAAATACATTAATAAAGTATAAAGTTTTGTGAAAAAAGTAATGGTTATATTTGAGACATAAAGGTGGCAAGGGATATCATTCAAATTGTACCCATACTTTCTCTTAAATACAATGGGAAGTCTTTGAAGACTTTTTAAGAAAAATAATATCAAGTGATTTTTTTACTTTGAATTAATCATTTTGGCTGCCCTGTGAAGAATGGAAGGGCAAATGCTGGGAGACCAGGTAAGCAAATAAAGTAAAAAGAGAGATGGAGATGGATTCAAGTAATATTTTGAAAGTTGAATTGATCAGACTGCATAATGGACTAGATATAAGAGTCAAGGGGAAGTAAGAGGTCAAGCATGAAATTCAGGTTTCTGACTTTAGCAACAGAGGATGGAAAGTCTACAGATGGAGCAGGTTTGGTTATGCAAGAAGAATGATCAAGAGTTCAGTTTGGAGATGTTAAATATCAGGAACATCTGAGACATTTAAGCAGATGTATAGAACAGGCAGTGGACTGTTGCATCTGAGGTCTGTACTGGACACAAGTATTTGGGAAGCACCAGAGTTTGTATGGTTTCATAGCCATGGGAAAGGGTGAGATCACTGAAGGGGCATGTACTGAGGGTAGAAAAATGAGCCAGCCTTAAAGATACCAATGTTAGAAGGTAGAGAAGCTACTTAAAAAGTCTTAAAAGTTATACAAATAGCAATAAAATGAATACATATTGTCTATATGGCACAATTTTATACTTTAATAGAAATTCCATAGAAAGTTTAATTTTCTACTTTTCTAATTTATTTGTATCTTATTTTTCTAATGAGATAAACATTTATGGGCAGAGGTTATGATTCTTCTTTCTCTGGTGCTTTATATTGCAAAAGTCCAAGAAATACTTTTGCCTGATTTGAGAAAAGAGGCGATAAAATAAAGATTCTAACTTACATCAGGACACTGGAAGTCATTTTACCTTCCACATCAAATTTTTATAGTTTTTAACAGATTATTGGGAAGATTTTAGCCCATTCCTTTGCATAGAGAGAAGGAAACTTTTCATAGCAAAACCATTTTCTTTCTTGTCTACATAAATCAGATATCTTATTTATTAGTAGATTAAGGCCATTCATTTGCAAGAAAGACTCTAAATCAGAGGTTGACAAAATAGGCAAGTATCTGATTATGGTTCGGGACCAATTCAATGGCTAATCAAAACCATAATCTTTACTTGATTACATTTAAGAAGGGTAACACTTCAGTTTTGTATCAGTTTATAATGAAAGCAAAAAAATTTATTCAAATACTTCATAGCCTTTATATAACCTGCCCACAGATACAGTAATTACTGAAAGGCAAAAAGAAGAGTAGGGAGAAAGATTGTTTCTAAGAGAATTTCAGTTTTAATGCTTAGTTAAATTACAGCTATAAGATTGTCAAGACATCTACAGGGTAAATAAAAGAGGTTTAGTTGAAGATGACACAGATTTAAAAGAAATAGAGGTGGTTGTGTTCATCACCTGATGCTCTCACCTCTGTTCTTTTTCATATATTTAATTGGGGAAACTGGACATTTATGGGATGAACTTTTTAAGAAAAAACAAAACAAAACAACCAACTAACAAACCCCCTCCAAAATTTAGTCTCCGGGTAACATCTATTGCATCGCTCTGGGTTGATTCATGTAAATTACAAGGTGTGTGTTTTCTCCCTTGGATTCCTAACATTAAAATAATAGTCAATAGATAATGTGTTTCTTAATATTTATTAGTATTTTATTTTATTTTAAATATATTTTATTGATTTTTTACAGAGATGAAGGGAGAGAGATAGAGAGTTAGAAACATCTATGAGAGAGAAACATCGATCAGCCGCCTCCTGCACATCTCCTACTGGGGATGTGCCCGCAACCCAGGTACATGCCCTTGACCGGAATCGAACCTAGGACCTTTCAGTCTGCAGGCCGACGCTCTATCCACTGAGCCAAACCGGTTTCAGCAATTTATTAGTATTTTAATATAAAAATACAAAGCAAAAATGTTCCATAATCCTGCTTTCTAGATAATTTTGGTTGACATGAAAAAGGAGCAGTATAAAAATACGGGGAGAAAACGCAAAACATACCAAGAAGTATAAAGTGAAAGTAAAAGCTTTTATCCTCCAAATCCAGCCTTCCTTATCAAATGTTTTCTGAACAGCATCTATGTATATTATATATTAACTAGAGGCCTGGTGCACGGATTTGTGCACCGGTGGGGTCCCTCTGCCTGGCCTGTGCCCTCTCTGAATCTGGGACCCCTTGGGGGATGTCTGACTGCTGGTTTCAGCCCGATACCCTCAGGCCAGACCGAGGGACCCCACTGTTGCACGATTCCATGCACTGGGCCTCTAGTATGCATATAAGATCTTTAGTTAATCTCTTCCCACCCACCTCCCTCCTCCCCCCCCCCCCCCCCGAGATTCACCAGTCTGTTCCATGTTTCCATACCTGTGCATTGAGCATCTGCCCCTTGGTGGTCAGTGCGCATCATAGCTACCAGTCAAATGATTGAATGGTTGAACGGTCAAATGGTCAATCAGTCGAATGGTCGCTTAGGCTTTTATACAGATAGATAGATTTCATTTATTCATTCAACAAATATAATTGAACATTTATTACATGAGTGCTGAAATATGCATAAATATATGTATATAAACATATTATGCAATGTATTATATAGGTGACATACATATATGTGCACATACATATATGTATATATAATATATTACATCTATAAGATATATTTTTACATATTGTGTGTACATGTATTCACACACATATGCCTCCCGATAAAACTAGAAACTGCTAAAATGACTTTCAGTTACTGAGGTTATTTGCATACCAAAGATTTTCCTAGATACATATGCCTCCTGATAAAACTAGAAACTGCTAAAATAACTTTCAGTTACTGAGGTTATTTGCATACCAAAGATTTTCCTAGATAGACAAGTTTATGTCATTTTCCTTTTATTTCAAATACTTTTCTTCTTTCCTTTTCTCTTTTCATCCTTCCTTTCTTTATTTCCACATTTGCAAATGATACATGATATAATAGACAGTATTGCCTTCTAACTGATTTACTGAATATGCCTCTACATTTTCATTTAACATGAGATTTTTAAGTATTTGTTATAATAGTAATGATATCATAATGTTTCTGGAGTCAGAATACCGGAGTTAAAGTTTTACTTTCACAACTTACTAGCTGATGACCTTGAGCAAATTTTTTCAGTCTTTGTGACAATTTCTTTTTCTATAAAATGGAGATATAATTGTGCTGACCCAAAAAGGCAGTTGTGAAGACTAAATGAGCACATATAAAAAGACTAGAACAGAGACCAACTGCTCAGTGCATCCATACCTGTTAGCTATTGCTATTTCCCTTCTATTCTCACTTGCTAAAGATCCTTTTTGTTGTTGGTTTAGAATATGTAATATGGGTTCAAATTTATTAATTGTTCTAGTAAATCTTTTATTTTAATTGTCTGCCCTGCACTTTTACTTTTGAAAAATTCTACCTTAAAATAAAGTCAGTTCTATTGATAAATTCTTCTGTTTATCATTTCATCTAAAATAAAAATCCCTAGAGAGTTTTTATATTCATTCAGTAGCTCCTAATTTCTGCCGTATTTTAAATAAATTTAAAAATAAAGCTATTTAAATATTTACTATGACAAATAGTTGTAGGAAATAAGAAATAATCAAATTTACTGCATAGGGTACATGAAGAGATTATTTTGTATCCCTTGAGTAGTTCTTCCTATTTTTCCCCATTTTCATAACTTAAAAACTATTTTTTTTCTTAAAGGGCATTTCATTAAAATATTACATCTTTCTGCCCTAGCTGATTTGTCTCAATTTTTTTTGAAGCAGAAGTGCAATTTAGTCAATAAATCTGGGTACAAATACTCTCTTATTGCATTTTATAATCCAGTATTATTTTATGAATTTTTTTAAAAAACTGAGTTTAATGAAATTGTGATCCATTTTCTCACTTCTTTGATAATATATTTTATTAATGTCATTTCCTTATTAAACAAAAAAATAGTATTTGGGTTGACTTATAAACATTTAATATATATACTAGACATACAAACACTTAGCATTAATTTATAAAGACTAATCACAGAGAATAGAATATGAGATATATTTTATAAAACTATTAGATTTACTAAGCATTTAACATTAGAAAACAGCCTTTTGACAATGGGTTTCTAAAAAAATTAATAGAAATTTCCTTAAAAATACCTACAATATAACCATTTATATAATGCTGCAAAAGTAATAATTTTATTTACTTGTGGTAAGTATTCATAATGGAAGTCCCTTTATAAAAATGGACTAGAAGAGTCACTGAAATAATAAAGATGATAAGAAAAACGTTGACCTCCAATACGACTGCAAAAAAGGAAATGAATTTAAGAAAAATTATGTATTAGGCAATGGGATGTAGCTTTCACTTTTAAAACACTTTATTTTGGAAGGAATACTTAGAAACAGGCTTTTTCTATTGAAATTTATGACCAATTCAAGTACTCACTAGAAGTGAAATCCTTGAGCACAGGATTTTTTACTTTAGTCACTGATTTCTCCAGCAGCTAGAAGAGGGTCTGAAACAGGGACTCATAGACACTTATTAAATGAATAAATACATTAAGCCTATTTATAACCATGTTGACATTTTTTTTCAGGCCAAATTTATGGCAGCAAAGTTAAACACAGAACTTGGGATCTCAACAATTCTTTGATCTGAATATTGAAGTTGACTCAAATACATGCATAAGGAAAATTTTGATCCTGTCCTTGATTAGTCATTGAGCAGACACAGGCTATCTCCCAGCTGGGTGCATGTCCTTGTAAGGTGAGACATTTTTTATTTTAAAAAAGTTAAAAAAAGTGTTGTCTTATAAAGCCCTATTGTCAAGGCATAGGGGTTGGTTTGTAACTAAGAGCAGTAATCCAGGGATCAGAGAACAAACTCTTTGCCCCTTGGAGCTATCAAAGCCTAACTGAGAGAATTAGCCTATTAAGAAGATTTTATTATATCTTCAATATCCATTCTGATTTCCACATACTCTTTTTTTTTTTAAATATATTTTATTGATTTTTTACAGAGAGGAAGGGAGAGAGATAGAGAGTTAGAAGCATCAATGAGAGAGAAACATCGATCAGCTGCCTCCTGCACATCTCCTACTGGGGATATGCCCGCAACCCAGGTACATGCCCTTGACGGGAATCGAACCTGGGACCTTTCAGTCCTCAGGCTGACGCTCTATCCACTGAGCCAAACCGGTTTCGGCACTGATTTCCACATACTCTTAAACCTACTCCTTTATTGGTTTACTAGAGGCCTGATGCAAAAAATTCATGCAAGAGTAGGCCTTGCTTCCCCTGGAAGCTGCTGGCACCGGCTTCGCTCTGGCCCTGGCTTTGTCCGGAAGGACATCTGAAATGACATATGGAATGATGTCCAGTCTAATTAGCATATTACCTTTTTATTGTTATAGATGCCAGCACAGAGCTAACCCCTGTAACGTGATCTGGCCCTACCTCTTTGGTAGAATTGAGATTTATCGTGACGATATTGACTTATATCTAAGGGTACTGGAAGAACTGGCCCTAAAATATTATAACTGTGTTTTCTGTATGCTTGTTATTGATAACTCTTCAATTACATTGTATAAGGGGACTTTGCTTCGAATTTTATGTGGGACTAGCTTCTATGTTCAGTGAACCCTATACATTCTTTGATGGACCAACTGATCATATTTGCATTTTTATGTTGTTTGTTAGAAAGCTTAGATGAACGTGTAGGCCACCTATTGCCATGCAATTGTTGTGACCTTAGCATATACTTTACGTGTGTGTGTGTTGGCATTAACTTCACTTCCAGCATCATTCATTTTATGTCTTATCCTTATTTTGATTTCTTCTTTTACACACACACACACACACACACACACACACTCATTATATTATCTTACCAAAAATGCATGTCCTTAAAAAACAAATTAATCACTTTTGAATAAGGTGGGTTTATCAATCAATTATGGAATAATTGTAAAAATATTTAATTTTAAATTAAACAGTTTTAAATTAAAAATTGGGAATAAAGTAAATTAATATAAGTTATTGGGCTATAAATGACTTTCCAACTGATAAAATAATTTTAAAAGAACCAAATATTCCACAAAAGATAGCAAGATAGCAATTCTAGATATAAAACTCTATGGGGAGAGAATTTTGTTCATCTGAAAATACCTTTCAGTGTTTTTCATTTGTGGTTCAAATCTATCTTATATAAAGGTCAGGGTGGAGAGGAGGAAAAGGCAATGCCAAAGGAATGCATGAATAAATAGATGGATAGCACTAATATAAGAAAGAGATCAAGACATTCGAGGGTGTTGTCAGGACCCTCTTTGTGGTCCTTACTGAACTCTGAGATCACTCAGATATCCCCAGGGAGTCAGACATCCCAATCAACACTTACCAGGTTGACAGGGGAGGTGTTGTTAAAAAAGTTTGTTAGAGCCACTTAATATCTGACTCTCTCTCCTGTCTCTCTCTGTCTGTGATCACGTCTCCCCACACTGGACTTCAGGTTTCTGAATTCTCACTGAGGTGATTCTCATGGTCATCTGAGCAACCCCATTATTCACTCTCCTTAATTACCTGACCATACCCCCTTCCAGAATGGGGCCTCCATCTGACCGCTCAGCCCAAGCACACCCACGGGTATTGTCTCAGCCTCAGATTCTGTGCAGGCCAGATGAGGTTGGGTGTGAGGATTTAGATAGTCTGTCTGCCTAAGTCAGCAGGCGGGCCAGCCTTTCAGACCCGGAGGAAAGCTTAGCCAGGCAGTTGGAAATGGCCGGGGAGGTTCCGCGGGACTGTATTTCTTTGGAACTGGGAGGCAGATGACCTTTAGATTCCTGAGAAGGTTTTGAGTACGTAGTATATTTTACCTTTACTGCATACACTGAATTCCCCTTTTCCTCCTGAGCACTCAACCAGACACTTCTCACTTACTGACCTCATAAAATTTCCACTAATGGATGGAACTAATTGTCCCCTGGTTTCAGACCCGAGTTCTGCTGCCTCTACTTTACTATTACAGACAGGATTGGGGCCAAATCATTGTGTATGGTGCCAACATGTTTGATTATATACTTGAGAGGTCAGGGATAGTCTTCTCCCTTCTAAAACATACAAATCCACTTATATTTTAAAACCACACTTTTGAAAGTTTTGTTTTGAAGTGCTGCAAAAGCTGCATTGTTTTATTTATTTGTTTCCTCTCAGTTTTATAAACTCCCTGAAGCTCTGGTATTATTAAGAAATAACACCAATTCGGTAGTTTTCGAGTCCTTAGCAAAAAAAACAACAACCATTTCCTTCTTACCACTGTTAAAGTAGGGAAGAAGGAACGTTTACCAAGAATATCAGCATTAAGCACACCACTGCTCAATATTTTAATTTTGACATAAGGCAGAGCAGGTAAGGGGCTGATGCAAGCGTAATCTGAATTACCTGGAGATCTTCAAAAAAATATGATGCCATTTGCTTTATTCGTTAGGGTTTGGGAGAGAGAAATGAGGACCAGATGGGAGTGGCAAACAAGTCCTTATGCTCTCCCTTTTTCTGGTTAGAAAGCACTGGACCCTTTGAGATAAGGTATTTGCTAATTTGCAAATATTGTTTATGCTGGGCCTCAGCTTGTTTGCTCTCTGACCCAGGCATGCTTTACTTAGGATCTCGGAATGTGGGAGTGGGGGTGTGTGGGGCCATCTGCAGGCTGTTTCCAGGCTCTGTGCCAGCCGATTTCCACTTAGGTTTAGCCAATGAGAGGCACCGACAGGAGATAACAGGGAGGGCAAAGGGGAAAAGCCAAGGTATTTCCCTCCCCTCTTTATCTCTGTGTCTGAGTCCCTCCCAGGGCTCCATTCTCAATGGCTAGATCTTCCATGGTTTCAAATTCTTCCAGGTAACCCTGGTCATGGGCTCCAGTAACCTGGGCTTCTATCCTCAGGTTGCCTCACCATCCCCTGCTTGCCTTCTAGCTCTTTCATCACCTGGAGAACCAATTCCCTGCGTTAAGTTTCCTCTGTTTTAAATACCTAGAGTAATTTAATTTTCCTGCTTCAAGCTAAATGACATGTCTTTATAACATTTAATGTCTGTATAAAAAAAAACTGAAAAGTGCAAGTAGACCTGTGTTAATATTTGTTCAATCACAAGATGGGAAAAAACACACAAAAACTTTGTTAAGCAAAATTGTATCTCTTATGGTTCCCACAGGTAAAAGAGTCTAATGGTATTTCTAGACTCATCTCTCTGGGTTGATTTCTGTTTGTTTGTTTCACTCCCCCTGGACTTACATCAGTTTCAGTCTTGGTCTCACTGGGTCAGAATACAAATTCCAAAGAATTTACTTTTCCAATAGTTACCAGCCTCCTGGAGGTGGCCAGTCTGGTTGCTGGATCAGTCCCCTGGCTCTGTTCACTTCACTGATGACATTTCTACCCGTCTCAGGTTGCTCCACTTCCCATCCAGCCCATAGAGCCATCCTGTTCCAGTCTGGTTTCTGTGCCTTTATTAGAGAGATGCTGCTGTTTGAATATGTTGACAGAGTCTGTCATGTGATTTGTGAAGTTTAAACAAAACCTTAGGAAAAGAAAAGAACTTCATTTCCTAATGGTCCCTAATGACTTGCAATGCACACATACTCCTTCAAGCAATGAAGTAAGTGAATAACCAGTTTGTTTTGAAATGTAAATAAAGGCTTTGTTAATTATCCATTCCTAGTAATTATCCTAGTTGCCTAGTAGAAACCCCAGCTTCATATAAATTTGCAAAAAGAAAGTCCACACGTCTGGAAGTAGAAGAACTAAGCAATAAGACTGGTAAGATTTTAAGGGGTTAATAAATAGCACTTTTCCCTTCTTGAATTTTGAATACATTTATGTAAATACAACAAAGAGCCAGAAAGACAGAGAATCCAATATCAGTTTTATTATTGGAAAGACCGGAAGTCTTTCCAAAGCAGATACACTCACTGAGGACTGTTGCTTTATACCTCTGGGTCCCCTAACAGGGAATGATGTGGAGCTTCAGAACTGCTTCTAGAAAGTAGATCTTGGTCCTGACCCATGTGTGGTTGTCTCCTGCTTCAGAAGTAGAGAATGCACTCATTGGAGTTAATCCAGAGACAGGAGAAATGGCTCAAGGTGAGCCTGCTCAACTGCTTCTCATTTTCAGCAATGAGATCAATCTTCATTCGGAAGTGAGTTCAAGCTGGAATGCTGAAACAGAAATGAAAGGGTCCCTCTCCAAACACCTACAAAATGTCTAATATTTTTGAAAATTACATATAATTTTTTCCCCAGGTCTTTTAGCTATGTCAACCCCTTAATATTATATCCTGCCTTCACTCCCACTGGTCAATCATTAGACACTAATTCCGTGATATGCTCAAGGAATCAAATTATAATAAATCCTTCCAGTAGTTTTCCATTTGGGAGTTAAATAATGAGTGGTACTGATGACTCTTGACACTTGACTGGGTTCTAATCAGGGAGTGGTTCAATAAACTAGACTATCATATTAGATTTATATTTTTTGACCTAAGAAAGTTTTATCAGCAGATAAAGGCTTCATAAGTGTAATACATTAAAATGTGAAACACATAGCAAAGAGTCCCCCAAAATCAGCATAATGATTATCACTTAAATGGGAGTTCAATACAAAATCCTTAGTGGATTTAGCCCAAGAATGGCTGTAGAATAAATAGACCAGGCCATTAGTATTAATGTCTGGTGATTGTAAGAAGCACAAACAAACTTTTCAAACCTTACTCTAGATTCTTAGGTGACCCCTGTGGGTCTTGACCCCTTTGGGGGTCAAACGACCCTTTCACAGGTGTTGCCTAAGACCAATGGAAAATACATATACAATTGCATATTGTTTTTGTGATTAATCACTATGCTTTAATTATGTTCAATTTGTAACAATGAAAATACATCCTGCATATCAGATATTTACATTATGATTCATAACAGTAGCAAAATTACAGTTATGAAGTAGCAAAGAAAATAATTTTATGGTTGGGGGTTACCACAACATGAGGAACTGTATTAAAGGGTCACGGCATTAGGAAGGTTGAGAACCATTGTTCTAGAAGCATGATATGGCAATCAAAAGAAATTATTTTTGTATTAAATGTTGTTATTCTCCCACAGGGAGTTTAATGTGATTTTATATAATGTCTAATAAAACTGAAAATTACATTCACGAAGTAGAGGGCAAGGTTATTGGTTGGGTAAGTACAACAGAAAACAGAGAGGAAGGATCCTCAGGCTCCTGCTTTCTTCCATTGGGATAATAGGCACTTATTAAGGCACTATTCTTCCAGCTAAGACATTTTAATTTCTTCTCAGAATTTTCTGGAAAATGTTTTAACCCTTAGGAATAATACAAAAACCGTTATGTAACCTTTACCCATATGCCTTAATTGTTAACATTTTGCTTCATTTGTTTTATCATTCTTTCAACCTCCTCTTCATATTTATTTATATATACCTATATAGTCTATATATATGCAAACTTTTCTGGACCATTTGAAAGTTGCAAATATAATGCTGCTTTACCCCTAAATACCTTAGTGCATATTTCTTAACCCATTGTACGCCATAAGTATCTGCAGACACAAGCAGTGGACCTTCCCCACGTGCCACGTGTGTCTAAAAAAAGAAATGTTTTCCCTCAGTGGCAGCCCTGACCAACTTTAAAATCATTTTTCGTGAGGATTCTCAGTTGAAAATATTCAAGAACACCTGAATTGTAATATATTTATTTTTATAATATTCATTCTAAATTGATTTTTTAAAATTAAATTCAAAATGTCGTGGTGTGTGGGGATGGTTTCCGTTTTGGATGCATGGTTAACTGGTTAAGAATAGGGCATTCTCTTACATAATCATAATGCAATGATCAAATTTGGAAAATTAAACTTTGATACAATATTATTATCTAATCTATGGACCTTATTCAAATTTTGCTAATTTTCTAACTATTGTATTTTATATAGTGGGATTTTAGTTCTGATCCTCCTAGACTTTAGACAAAATGTAGCTACTGGAAGCAAAGGTACCTGTTGGTGAGCATGGGGCTTTTCCTATACTTGGAGGGCTTGGTTCCTTATGGAAAGACAAACTCTGACCTGCAAAGAAAGCCCCCTGGGCTTGCCTTCCACCTAGCACCTCTTTGAAGTCGTAGTTAATGTGAACTAATGTTGACACTAATTTCTGACCTCCCTCGTGGATGGTCCCACAAGGACATCTCAGCAAGCACTCCACTCAGTGTGAGATTTCTGCTATTATTCTTTTCTAAGCTTCTCTGATTGCCGGGTGGTCTCACCCCTTCAATATGTGTCATCTTACAGCTGGTGTTGGCCCTGGCATTGTGTTGATTCTTATTGATGTCACAGGAAGATTTTATTGGGCTGTGTGATCCCACAGAATTTGGATGCAACCCGACACTGTGTGTTCCCATGATTGTCTTTGCCACATGCTCTATGTTTCCATACTCTTTTCTCTTCCTGATAAATCCTCCCTCTCCTCCAAGGCATTCCCATTCCCATTAAAGCTCTAAACCAGTCCTTTGGGCCCAAGGCTCCCGATTCATTATGATGCTTTACCACCCAAACAATCTACCACGATGAGTCCTGTTTCACAGTGTAAACTCCAGGCCTTTGACGCTGATCACTGGGGACTTGCCTATATGTCTGTGTATTGTAAAAAGTACATGAAAACTCATGTGTGCATGTACACATGTGCACACACACTCACACATATGCCATGTGATTAGATTTAACTGAGACCCTATGCTGCCAGCACCAGAACCTGTAATCTTATTCTTCATGTGAGGCTGGACATGGATTAAATGTCATATTTTTTTGCTACTATTCAGATAGCTGGTCTCATCTTCTTGCAGCTAGCCACCCCCAATCTCAGGAGATAGATATATATATATATATATATATATATATATATATATATATATCTAATAAAAGAGTAATATGCAAATTAACCATCACAATCTCACTCCCTCACTCCGTCATTCCACCACAAAGATGGCAGCAGCCATGGAGTTGGAGTGAGCAGGAGACGTGGGTTGCCCTGGCGATAGAGGAAGCCAAGCTTCTCGCCTGCCCTGGCAGGCCTTGAGCTCTGCTCAAGGCTACAAAGTTTCAATTATAGAAGATAAATAAATCCTAGATACCTGCTTCCAGCTGGCATGGCCTCCACTCAAGGAGTGGCTGGGAGCCTCCATTGTCAGGGGTAACCCAGGCTTCAAGCGGGACCAAGACTACAAAGTTTCAATTATAGAAGTTAAATAAATCCCAGATACCTGCTTCCAGCCCGTGGCCGTGGCCAGCCTGAAAACGGCCCTCAGCCCCTCACCCAGGCTGGCCAGGCACCCTAGTGGGACCCCCACCCTGATCCAGGACACCCTTCAGGGCAAACCCAGCCGGCCCCTACCCGTGCACCAGGCCTCTATTCCCATGAGTGAGTGACGTACTCTCTTAGCCCCCTCACCTTGTTTGAGGTTAACATATGTGCATTGATGTAAATCATTGATAGCCACCTGAGCTGCTTCAGGTATGAACAAGCTTTAAATATGGACCCCGGCCAGCTAACGATGCTTACCTGTCAAGACAGCTACAAAGGCCTGTCCATTTGTCGGTCTGACAAACGAAGCTGCTCCACGCTCCTCTCCCTGCCAGACAACAGAAGAACGGCTAACAATCCCCGGTGGAGATGCGACCAAGCTCTCCAGTGAGGAACACCGACCCCCTGCACCTGGACCAGACCAGCCTAGCTGCCGGACCCCAGAGGACAGCACCATGGGGATCCCTAACTAAGCTTGTACCCACAGCTCAGGAATTTGTGTGAGTAATAAAAAAGCTCTGTGATTTGCAACTGCGTATGTTTCATGTGGTATAATTCGTCTGGCAGTCAATTTAATTATTTTGTGTATGCTTAAAATTTAAATTAAAGCTTCTGGTCCCTCTGGTCCTAAACCTGCCACTTGGTCCTGCTTGGGTAGAGTAGCCTCTTCGCTAGCAACTACTTGAATGTCCCACACCTGCATGGTTAAAGTGTATCTCAAGGGACGCCTTAGATAAACACCCCAGATCCTTTTCCAGGATCTACTTGGGAGAAGACGCTTAGACGCTGAGACACAGGGATGTTGGCACTGGCCTGTGAGCTCTTCTCCCTGACCCTGCATAGTGCGCTCTGGAGGAAGATTGGAAGAAAGATGAGAGATCTGGGAAAGACACCCAGGAAAGGGTTTCATCCTGGAGGAGACCTTTGTCTCCTGGGAAACAAAAGCCTAAGGCCACTGGGGGAAAGGCAATTAACCGTGTTTTCCTGGGGCACAGGAAAGACCCCAGGCTGTTTGGAGGGAGATAAAAGGAAAGGCTCTCCCTGGAGGAGAGACAGAGAAGTTTGTCTGCAAGGCCAGGTGAGGTCTCCTATGGCTGGAGAAGATTCACCCAAGACCCAGGGTGGAGTTTAGCTGCCACAGGCAAGAAGATGACATCACTAAGCCCCACTACCAAGACCAAAGACTGAGGTCTTAACCTAAGTCTGAGGCTGGTCAAAGACAACAGAGGATCTCCCAACCCCTGGGCCCAGGTAACAAGCAGCTGCTGCTCACCATGGGGAGAGGGACAGGAGGGTGGAGATTGATACTCTCCGGGGCCCAGACATAGGATGGCTGAAAGGGGAGAGTGGAACAGGGAGAGAAAACCTCTCAACACCCTATCACTTTGTGTGCTGTGTGGAGGCTAACCTGTGGGGAGGCGAGGCTCCCGGCAGAGAAACCAGGTAAGCAGCTATTGCAATGATCCAGGTGAGAAAGCCTGGCGGCTTGCATAGGGTGGCAGCAGTTGAGTGAGTGTGAAGTGATCTGATCCTGATTATGTTCCAAGATGCAGCCTATAGGGTTTGCTGCTCGATTGGATACAAGATATGAGAAAAAGTAGCAAGAATGACTGAGGCATTTGGACTAAGCAGCTGAAAGGTGGCATTTGCTGAGTTTGGGAAGGCTGAGGTGAGGAGAAGGTTTGGGGGGTAAATCAAGAGTTCTGAAAATTTGCTGTAGAAAGCTATGCACAGCCATTTAGAAGTTTCATAATGACCTCCACATTGCCCTTTGCATCTCTGTGCATGCAGGAGCCCAGCTTTGCATACGAGGTGCTAAAGCAGTGGTTCTCAACCTTCTGGCCCTTTAAATACAGTTCCTCATGTTGTGACCCAACCATAAAATTATTTTTGTTGCTACTTCATAACTGTAATGTTGCTACTGTTATAAATCGTAATGTAAATATCTGATATGCAGATGGTCTTAGGCGACCCCTGTGAAAGGGTCATTCGACCGCCAAAGGGGTCGTGACCCACAGGTTGAGAACCGCTGTAAAGGCTTGCTAAGAACGCAGGCAGCTTTGTGCTCATCAAGGTGCCTCTTCCATGGAGAACTGCCCTTTCCCCTGGTCCTTTTGTAGTAGCTAGCCTTGTTTTTCTGATTTGCAAGATGGAGAGCTTTTCTCTTCATCCGTAGTCTTAATTGCCTCCTTCAGAGGGTAGAAAATGTGACCTGAGGTGATATTTAATACTATACCTCAAACCTTGTAACTAGATTTGCAGATTTCATGGCTCTTTAATTTTCTGATGCCATCCTCCCTTTTCAATCTCACTTAGAGTCAGCAGGGCGTGCTGGATTCACATGCTGGGAATTACCAATGTTATTGGAAGAAAATGGAGAAATCGAGGACCCTATGAAGCTGTTTCATTATTTGGTCCCTCGGAACTGTTTATGATGCTCACAAGAAGAGTTGCATTTCAAAATAACACAGGTCTGCTGGTGTCATTTCTCTTAGGTTTAAATGGGAAGGGACAAACTGCCCTTCTTCAAGGTGACTTCCCACGGTATTCTGACTAAGCTTAGGACGGGATGCAGTGCTCAATTGCTGGAGGGTGAGGGTAGGGGGAGAAAGGCTTTCTTCATAATGGGAATGTTTAGGAGCAGAATCATGGGAACTTACATGAAGCCTTCCAGCCACCGGACTCGCAATCCCAAGTACTGAGAATCTCTAAGTGAGGTTTGCTGACAACACCCACCAAAACACCTGAAATGCAAAACAGGCTCATAGATATGGAGAACATTTTGACAGTTGCCAGATGGGAGGGGGATTGAGGGGTTGGGTGAGAAAGGTGAAGGAATTAAAAGTACAAATTGGTAGTTACAGAATAGTCCTGGGGTGTAAAGTACAGCATAGGCAATATAATCAATCATATTGTAATAATTATGTATGGTGTCAGGCAGGCACTAAATTTATTGGGATGATCACTTCTTAAGTTACTTAAGTGTCTAAATCATGGCTTGTACACCTGAAACTAATATAACATTGTACATCAACTGTAATTGAAAATTAAAAAATATATATATATTTTGAAAAAGAAGCACACACCTGAAATGCTTACTGAATATTCACCTTCTTGGGCTCCATCCTAGTTTCCTGCTTTAGGAGTTTGGTACTGAGCCTGAGGTATTTTTAAAAACCTAAGAATTGACCTCTAGGTTCTGTTCTTCACAGCTTCTGGCTTTCTCATTTGCGTCTTCCCCAAATAGTTATATTTACCACATACTGACTATGTATCAAGCACTTTGCAAACATTATCTCTTTGAAATTTCAGGAACCTGAGAAGGTATATTCACATTTTGCAGATAGGAATCAGATTCAGAGAGGTTAGGTACTTGCTCGAATTCACACAACTGATGAATTGTGTTTCTGGATTTGCATCCATGTCGGTGGAATTCAAAGTCTGTACTTTTTCCTATTGTGCTTTGTGGCCTTTTGAATTCTCATATTGCCCAACATTTTCAGGCCATATATCAACCACCTGGCATTAGCGAGCAAACTCTCATGTCAGCATACTGGGTGCTGGTTTATTAGGTTCTTATTCTGATTAATAAAGTTGCCATAGGACATATAAAATACCGACTTCCAAAGAACTAGAATACAATTAGACCTACGTAAAATAATTCTAAATGAGTTTAATCTTCCTTTGATAATGCCAGAGGTACTTGAGGATCTTGTACCTTAAGGTTATTATGAACCTCAATTTTCATTAGATGGCATTGAGCAAAGGAACGCTATTCCTTTAGTGTTCTTATTCTTTAGATAGTTAATAACAGACAACTCATGGAGTTGCAAAGGACAAATGGAGTACTGTGTTCTTTTGTAGATTTCAAGAACATGCGAATCTTTTATCAACTCTTGTTTATTCTACAAGCAAGGGCAGCCTTACGTAACTTCCACAGGATTGCGCTAGTTTATGTCAGTGTTTTTCAAATCTGGCTCCGAAGCAGAATCATCCAGATGGATTCTACGTTTTAAAAGGCTAAAAAAATTCTTAAAATGCAGATTCCTGGGTTTTACCGCTAAGAATTTTGATTTGGTAAGTTTCAGGAGGAGCCAGGGAATCACTGTTTTGAAAGCTTCCAAGTGATTCTCTTGGAAGCCAAGTGGGGGAGTATATGGCTCAAGAAGAAACTTGAAGATGATACTAGAAGTATATAGGCCCTCAAAATGCCTTCCATCTGTAAATTCCAGAACTCTAAAATGTTCCTAGATAGAGCCCCTCATTTTGTATTCTTCCCTTTAAAAATGAACCGATTTTACATGGGTGTTGCCCTTATGACTACATGACACTAGGACTGAAGGGATTGGTGGTTTCTGGCACTTTCCTTCTGATAGGGGAGAGAACACTTGAGAGAGCTTGTGGGAGAATAAGGAGGCAGATGACAGCAGGTGCATGGAAGGGTTCAGAAAGTGAAACTGAGGACTACTAACAAAATAAACAAATAAAAAACAAACAAAAAGAAAGAAAACAAACTGGTCCATTTCATATGTGTGCCCAAGGTTAGTATTGTCTGCAAGTCGGAATTTGATATTTCCAAATTGATCCTCTATTTCCCAGGATACTTTGAGGATAACTCCTTTTTTAATGTTTTTGAAAAGACAAGGAACCATTGCTTCATGCTATTACTGAACAATTTCCAGTCCAGTGACTTGAACTTTCGACTTTGCCTCCTGTTTTGTAATATCAACAACTCTTACTCATAACCCTTCATCTTCAAGGAGAATATGGTTAGAGACTCCAGAAAATAGAAAAAAAGAGGAATTATATTTACTGGTGAATGTCGCCCTGGAGTAATCAAAACTGAGGGGGCACTCCAGACATGATGTGGTTCATTTCCTGGAGGGAGAAAGGTCCTAACTCACCTTAACATTCCAACCCAACAGCGTTTTTTTATTTTTTTCCTGTATTCATCAGGTTAAAGTGAATTTTTATTTATTTATTTATTGCTTAAAGTATTACAAAGGGTATTACATATGTGTCCATTTTATCCCCCCGCCCTAGACAGTCCCCTAGCCTCCCCTATCCCCCAGTGTCTTATGTCCATTGGTTATGCTTATATGCATGCATACAAGTCCTTTAGTTGATCTCTTACCCCCCTACCTCCTGCCCCCCAACCCTCCCCGGCCTTCCCGCTGCAGTTTGACAATCTGTTTGAGGCAGCTCTGCCTCTGTATCTATTATTGTCCAAAAGTTTATAATGGTCTCTATTATCCATGAATGAGTGAGATCATGTGGTATTTTTCCTTCATTGACTGGCTTATTTCACTTAGCATAATGCTCTCCAGTTCCATCCATGACGTTGCAAATGGTAAGAGTTCCTTCCTTTTTAGAGCGGCATAGTATTCCATCGTGTAGATGTACCACAGTTTTCTAATCCATTAATCTACTGATGGGCACTTAGGCTGTTTCCAGGTCTTAGCTATGGTGAATTGTGCTGCTATGAAGATAGGGGTGCATATATCCTTTCTGATTGGTGTTTCTGGTTTCTTGGGATATATTCCTAGAAGTGGGATCACAGGGTCAAATGGGAGATCCATTTTCAGTTTTTTGAGGAAACTCCATACTGTCTTCCATAGTGGTTGCACCAGTCTGCACTCCCACCAGCAGTACACAAGTGTTCCTTTTTCTCCACATCCTCTCCAGCACTTGGTGTTTGTTGATTTGTTGATGATAGCCAGTCTGACAGGTGTGAGATGGCACCTCATTGTTGTTTTGATTTGCATCTCTCGGATGATTAGTGACTTTGAGCATGTTTTCATATGTCTCTTGGCTTTCTGAATGTCCTCTTTTGAAAGGTGTCTATTTAGGTCCTTTGCCCATTTTTTGATTGGATTGTTTATCTTCCTTTTGTTAAGTTGTATGAGTTCCCTATAAATTTTGGAGATTAGGCCCTTATCAGATATGACATTGGCAAATATGTTTTCCCGTGCAGTGGGTTTTCTCCTTGTTTTGTTGATGGTTTCTTTTGCTGTGCAGAAGCTTTTTATTTTGATGTAGTCCCATTTGTTCATTTTCTCTTTAGTTTCAAGTGCCCTAGGAGCTGTATCAGTGAAGAAATTGCTTCGGCATATGTCTGAGATTTTGTTGCCTTTGTATTCTTCTAGAATTTTTATGGTTTCCTGTCGTACATTTAAGTCCTTTATCCATTTTGAGTTTATTTTTGTGTATGGTGTAAGTTGGTGGTCTAGTTTCATTTTCTTGCATATATCTGTCCAATTTTCCCAACACCATTTATTGAAGAGACTATCTTGGCTCCATTGTATGTTCTTGCCTACTTTGTCAAATATTAATTGAGCATATTGGTTCGGGCCGATTTCTGGGCTCTCTATTCTATTCCATTGATCTATATGCCTATTCTTGTACCAGTACCAGGCAGTTTTGAGAACAGTGGCTTTGTAATACATCTTGATATCTGGTATTGAGATCCCACCTACTTTGTTCTTTTTCAGGATTGCTGCAGCTATTCGGGGTCTTTTTTTATTCCAGATGAATTTTTGGAGCGTTCGTTCTAGATCTATGAAGTATGCCGTTGGTATTTTAATGGAAAGTGCGTTGAATTTATAGATTGCTTTGGGTAGTATGGACATTTTAATGATGTTGATTCTACCAATCCATGAACACGGTATGTTCTTCCATCTGTTTATGTCTTCCTCTATATCTTTTTTCAACGTCCTGTAGTTTTCTGAGTAGAGGTCTTTTACCTCTTTAGTTAAGTTTATTCCTAGGTAGCTTAATTTTTTTGGTGCGATGGTAAACAGGGTTGTTTTTATAATCTCTCTTTCTGAAAGTTCACTATTGGTGTATAGAAATGCCTCGGATTTCTTGGGGTTAATTTTGTATCCTGCTACATTGCCAAATTCATGTATTAAGTCTAGTAGCTTTTTGATGGAGTCTCTAGGGTTTTGTATGTATAATATCATGTCGTCTGCAAATAAGGACAGTTTTACTTCCTCTTTTCCAATTTGGATGCCTTTTATTTCTTCTTCTTGCCAAATTGCAATGGCTAACACTTCTAGTACTATGTTGAACAGGAGTGGTGAGAGGGGGCATCCCTGTCTTGTTCCTGTTCTTAGGGGAAATGGTGTTAGTTTTTGTCCATTGAGTATGATGTTGGCTGTGGGCCTGTCATATATGGCTTTTATTATGTTGAGGTATGATCCTTCTACTCCCACCTTGCTGAGAGCTTTTATCAAAAATGGGTGTTGAATTTTGTCAAATGCTTTTTCTGCATCAATTGATATGACCATGTGGTTTTTTTCTTTCAATTTGTTTATGTGATGTATCACGTTTATTGATTTGCGGATATTGTACCATCCTTGCATCCCTGGGATAAATCCTACTTGGTCATGGTGTATGGTCTTTCTGATGTACTGCTGGATCCGATTTGCTAAGATTTTGTTGAGGATTTTGGCATCTATGTTCATGAGGGATATTGGCCTGTAATTCTCTTTCATTGTGTTGTCTTTACCTGGTTTTGGTATTAGGGTGATGCTGGCTTCATAGAATGAGCTTGGAAGTGTTCCTTCCTCTTGAATTTTTTGTAGTAGTCTGAGGAGGATAGGTTTTAGTTCTTCCTTGAATGTTTGGTAAAACTCCCCTGTGAAGCCGTCTGGTCCTGGGCTTTTGTTTGCTGGAAGCTTTTTGATGACTGCTTCAATTTCTTCCATAGTTATTGGCCTGTTGAGATTTTTAGATTCTTCCTGATTGAGTTTTGGAATGTTGTATTTGTCTAGGAATTTGTCCATTTCCTCCATGTTGTCTAGTTTGTTGGAGTAGAGCTGTCCATAGTATTTTTTAACAATCATTTGTATTTCTGTGGGGTCTGTTGTTATTTCACCTCTGTCGTTTCTGATTTTGTTTATTTGGGTCCTCTCTCTTTGCTTCTTGGTGAGTCTGGCTAGAGGTTTGTCAATCTTGTTTATCCTTTCAAAGAACCAGCTCTTGGTTTCATTGATTTTCTGTATTGTTTTTTTGGTCTCTATGTCATTTATTTCTGCTCTAATCTTTATTATCTCCTTCCTTCTGCTCACTCTGGGGTTTTCTTGTGGCTCTCTTTCTAATTCTTTGAGTTGTAGAGTTAGATGATTTACTACCATTTTTTCTTGTTTTTTGAGATAGGCCTGTAGAGCTATAAACTTCCCTCTCAGGACTGCTTTCATTGTGTCCCATAGGTTTTGGATTGTTGTTTTTCATTGTCATTAGTTTCCAGGATGTTTTGGATTTCTTCTTTGATTTAATTGGTAACCCAATCAACATTTAATAGCATGCTATTCAGCTTCCAGGTGTTTGAGTATTTTGGGTTGTTTTTATTGTAGTTTATTTCTAATATTATACCATTGTGGTCTGCGAAGACGCTTTTTATGATTTCAATCTTCTTGAATTTGGGGATACTTTGCTTGTGACCCAATATATGGTCTATTTTTGAATATGTCTTATGAGCATTTGAGTAGAATGTATATTCCGTGGCATTGGGGTGAAGTGTTCTGAAGATGTCTATTAAGTCCATCTGATCTAGTGAGTCATTTAGGATTGCTGTATCTTTGCTGATTGTTTGTCTAGAGGACTTATCCAGTGCTGTCAGTGGTGTATTAAAGTCCCCTACTATGATTGTATTGTTGCTGATCTCTCCTTTGATATCTTCCAGGAGTTTTTTTATGAATTTGGGTGCTCCTGCATTGGGTGCATATATGTTTACCAGGGTTATATCTTCTTGTTGTATTGATCCCTTTATTATTATGAAGTGGCCTTCCTTATCTCTTGTTATGGCCTTCACTTTGAGGTCTATTTTGTCCGATATAAGTATTGCTACCCCAGCTTTCTTTTCCTTTCCATTTGCCTGAAAGATATTTTTCCATCCTTTCACTTTCAGTCCGTGTGAGTCCCTTCTAATGAGGTGGGTTTCTTGTAGACAGCAGATGTATGGGTCATGTTTTTTTATCCATTCAGCCACTCGATGTCTTTTGGTTGGAGCATTTAGTTCGTTTACGTTTAAAGTTATTATTGAAAGGTACTTGTTTGTAGCCATTTCTTTTTGTGTGTGGCTGTTTTCTTTCTGAGCTTTTTATTTCTTCTTTTTATACCAGTCCCTTTAGCATTCCTTGCATTGCTGGCTTGGTGGTGATAAACTCCCTTAGCCTTTTTTTGTCTGTGAAGCTTCTTATTTCCCCTTCAAGTTTGAATGATAGCCTTGCTGGATAGAGTATTCTTGGATTCAGTCTTTTGCTTTGCATCACTTTGTAAATTTCCGTCCATTCTTTTCTGGCCTGATGTGTTTCTGTTGAGAAATCATTTGACAATCTAATGGGAGATCCCTTGTATGTAACTTTCCATCTCTCTCTTGCAGCCTGTAAGATTCTCTCTTTGTCCTGAACATTTGCCATGGTAATTATGATGTGTCTTGGTGTGGGTCTTTTTGGGTTCACCTTGTTTGGGACTCTCTGGGCTTGTGTGACTTTTTTCTTCCCCACCTCAGGGAAGTTTTCTGATATTATTTCTTCTAATAGGTTTTCTAATCCTTGTTCATCCTTCTGTTGTTCTGGTACCCCTATTATTCGTATGTTGTTTCGTTTCATGTTGTCCCAAAGCTCCCTTAGGCTCTCCTCCTGTCTTTTAATTTTTTTCTCCAATTGCAGTACATTTTGGGTGTGTTTTGCTTCCTTGTCTTCTAATTCACTAATTCGGTCCTCCGCTTCTCCTAGCCTACTGTTGATACTTTCAATGGAGTTTTTCATTGCAGCTATATCACTCTTCATTTCTTCTTGGGTCTTACTTAAGTTGTTGATTTTTTCATCTGTTTCTTCTAGCTTCTTCCATATGTTATCGATTTTTTCATCTGTTTCTTCTTGCTTCTTGCAGAGGTTGTCGATTTTTTCCTCCATCCGGTTTATGCACTCTAGGACCCTTATTCTGAATTATTTTTCTGTCATGTTGCATGCCTCTGTATTACTTAGCTGCTTTTCTGGAGAGTCCTCCTTCTCTTTCCTTTGGGGGTTTCTTTGTCTACCCATGTTTAATCTCACTGACATATCTAGACGTTGAGTCGTTCAGTGGTTGCTCCCTTGGTGGCAGTGACTCCTTGGTCTGTGGTTGCTCTTCGGGCGGTTGCGGTAGCAGCTGCTCTTCAGTTGGCAGCAGCTCCTCTGGTGGATGCTGTTCACAGCTGTGGTGGCTCTTCTGTCTGGTGGGGCGAGGTTTCACGTACAGCTGCTCTTCCTCAGCAGAGGGTGTGGTGCTCAGAAGGTTGCTGTTGCTTGGATCTGCTGCGTTGATTCAAAGGCACAAAATACAACACAACAAGGCACCACGTACCAGGCACTATACACAAAAAAATCCCAACAGCATTCTTTATCTGTTGTAGGGCACTGTACATATTTATAGCACAAATCTGATAGATATATTCTTTCTAAATTCTTAATCACTGGCTCTATTATTCTTATTCTGGTTTATGTAATATCTCAGAAATAAAATTGAATACATATATAAGAATAGTCAACAGCCCTAGCTGGTTTGGCTCAGTGGATAGAACATCAGCCTGAGGACTGAAGGGTCCTGGGTTTGATTCCCGCCAAGGGCACATGTCCAGTAAGAGGCGTGCAGGAAGCAGTCAATCAATGATTTTCTCTCATCATTGATGTTTCTATCTCTACCTCTCCCTTCTTCTCTGAAATCAATAAAAATATATTTAAAAAAAAGAATAGTCAACAAAGAAACCATTTCCCGACCCTGTAGAGGTGTTCTCTTCTAATGAAAATTCATTTAATCAGCTTTTCCCCAGGAGGATGGAGGGAAATACTGATGATCTGCAGCTTGAGGCATGTTACTAGTTTCCAATGTGACTTAGGGACAGGTGCTGTCTGCTTACCAGATACCACATGAGGGAGAACCAGCAAAATCAAGTCTACTAAGGACCCAGAGGCATCTGGATTCAAAAAGAATCTGGCTTCGGAACAAAGAAACACCAGGGGCAACAGCAGGAGCCTTCAGAAGGAACAATTGTTTCAGGGCTACTTAAAAAATACTTTGATAAATAATGCTGCTCTTCCCTTTTCCTTCAATATTTGGATTCTCAAATAAAAACTGGCATGAGTCACCTAGAATACAATGTACACATTCTGGATTCCATTATGACCACTTGACTAAGTTCTGGCCAATGGGGCATATGCAAATTTGCTTGTGAGCTTATAGGAAAAGTCCTTAAAAGAAAAGAGTTTAACCACATCATTCTTTTTTTAACTGCTGGTTGACTAGAATGGTTGGAGCTAAAGTAACCATTTTGGAGTATGATGTAAAAATTCTACGAAGAAGATAGGAAACAACAAGATAAAGTAAACATTGGCCTTGGTGATCATGTATTCACATATCAGCTTGGCCTAGCCTGCTTACCTGGAATTATACATGGAACAAGATACACTCTTATTTAGTTGAGGGAAATCTAACACCATGGTAAGGGACATAGACTCAGAAACCAGATAGGATTTGATAAAATCTTAGGTCTACAGCCATGTGACCTTGAGCAAATGTAATGAATGGTGCTTCCATATTCTTATTTATAAAATAGGCAAATGCTATAAAATTGGCTAATGATAGCACTTCACCCATGAAGTTGCTGTAAAGATTAAGTGAGATACTGTATATAGAGCAGTGTTTGGCACATGGAAAGAATTATATAAATAACATCTATTCTTTTTGAACTATAATTATTCTCATACTTGTGCTATCACAGAAGAAACAAATCTTAATTAATGCAAATGCTCCAGCACATATATAATAGTGCCTGATACAAAGTGGATACTTCATGAGTAGTTTGAATGAATGAGCGAACTATTTCTGTTACGTTCACATGCTATAACAACCTGACAAGTGACTTCAAAGAACATTGTAGCATTCATTAACCACCTGAATTATGAACAAACCAATTAGAGACCAAAGAGGATTCTTAGCCTTATGTTTTGATGATTATCTAGCTACAATGGTGTCCTTTAGGCATAGAGCCCCAGGCATCAATGATCATTCTCCACTCCCTAGTTCAGCAACTTCTCCCATGGTCACTGCTTTCACAATCCTGTGCATCCATTATAGCATCAGGCTATTACCCATTGCAGGCTCCTCTGCTGTTGGTGGGTATAGCAGGCTACCCATGAGCCACCGGCTATTAGCATACACTCACAAAAGACTAATCCATTTAATATTACCCAAACAAAGACCATAATTAGGAAGAAAATCCCCTGCCAAGAAAATGTCATAATGTCCTGTATTAAAACAAATACCTACTGGATTATTCAATAATTAAGGAGAGAGGTGCTTAACCATTCTATTTCTTTCCAAGCACCACTAATTTGAGTCGACCAAACTTTAAGAATGATGTCTATTTTGTAGGCTATGCCTATGCTTATACTCCATACATATGACATGGTTTTCAAGTAGTGTTGAAAGGGACATATGATTTCTATTCTATTATTTACTCAAATAAAGAACATGCCAACCTTCAGGAAAAACAAAAGATAGCTGCCGTATTTATAGATTACTATTAAAAGCTTTGCTACTGTAGAGCATAGTTAATTTCAAGTTGCTCTTTTGTAACTGGTCCATACATTTTCTTCAAAATTAATATAAATTTAGACATCATACTATCTAGAATTTTACTGCCTTGTAAAGAAGATGGAAGGCTTTATAGTAAAGGTATAAAACTAATAAAGAAATGTATCTGATGCTACAATAGTATACCTGATATCTTCTTTTCCTTATACACACTGTTTAAAACATTTCATTACTCATTGGCCCCATCTTGCATTTAAATATGAATTCACTTAATTTTACTTCGCAATCAGGTAAATTAGTGAGAGGGAATCTAAACAATATGCTTTAATTGCGTTTATAAATTATTCTCTCTGTCCTTCATGAGCATTCTTTCTTTTTTAGATATTGAAATGCAGTGTCTAAATATAAAGTGCAGTAACATCTGGTTCTAATTGCTGGTTTGAATGATATAGACAGACCTTCAACATTTCATGCTTTTGAAAGGATGTGTTTAGTAGGAGGTACTGAGTCAAAGGTTGTAAAAATTTTGTGCCACTAAAAATAGTTGAAATCTCAGGTGCATTTAAAATGGAAATTACCACTTTCTGAACAAGTAGTTCCTCTCCATGTAAGTTGTATATATGCTAGAAATGGTTTATCAAAACAATCTTTTAGCTTGGTTTTATATCCCATATATACCATTATTCTTATAACCACACTGTTTTTATTTTTCACAGATTCCAGGTCTTATCAGAACCTGAAATAAACATAAAATAATCACTGAACAGACATGTTAAGCAGGGTTTTGTGATTGGGGTTACCTTTTAGATCTATTCCAGCATAATAAGCCGGCATGGAAGAGCTCAGTTGCCTTTACAGGTTACAGAGGCAGATGGGTTGTTGTACTGGTAGAAGTGAGTGTACCCACATCTCAGGTGTTATCTGAATGCCCTAACTGGTTTGGCTCAGTGGATAGAGAGTAGGCCTGCGGTCTTAAGGGTCCCAGGTTCGATTCCGGCCAAGGGCATGTACCTTGGTTGCAAGCACATCCCCAGTAGGGAGTGTGCAGGAGGCATCTGATCGATGTTCCTCTCTCATCGATGTTTCTAACTCTCTATCCCTCTCCCTTCCTCTCTGTAAAAAACTCAATAAAATATATATATTAAAAAAAAAGTCCCGAGGAGTGCATGTGTGTGTATTCAAGCCTTTCTCTTCCCCTGGTGATAAAGATTCTTCCCCTAAATACTTATCCCTCTCACAACTCCCTTCTGAGTTTTGGCTTTATTGCTGCAACATCCTTGAAAAAGAAATGTAAATGCAAAGACTTTCATCTGATAGGTGCTAAATAAGTAACTTGTCTTAATGCTTACATCAATGAAATAATCTGATGTCTTAGAACATTATGAAGGTATTACATTTAGAATAAAACCTAATTCATATCTGAATTCAAGATCACCTTGCGAAGATATGCATTGTTCTCTTTCTTGAAGGTCAGTGCCCCTGAGAAAGGCAGTGCTCTAAGTTCTCAGATAAGGTCTCCAGAATTTGTTGAGCCTCTGAGACCATCTGGGCAGTGAACATGCGGAGAAGTTGAAAGTGACCACTTCTGAAATAGTATTTGCAATTCATCTTGACAGATTCTTGCTTTTAAATAATTCAGTGAACTGATATTTTGAATGGAGGGTTATGCTGACCGTTAGAAATGGACCAGCGTCTCTCTGCATGGCAGCAGCAATGGGCTTGCTGCTTGGTGGGTGGAGACCCCACTGGGCTTAAGGACATAGGCTCCGAAGCCAGACTTCCCGGGTTCGCACCAGGTTTTGCTATTTATTAGATGTGTTACTCTGAGCAATTGAACTAGCTTCTTTAAACTCAGTTATCTCCTCTGTAACATGAAGATAATCATGGTACCATCTTCATAAGTTGTAGTGAGACCTAAAGGAGTCAAATTATATGAACTGCTTATCATTACTGAGCTTGTTTGGGACTCTTTTTTTAATGACTTATTGAGAAGCTAAGATCGAAGTTATATCTCTGTAAGCATATTCTAAACAAAGCTCGATCAGAAAGGCAGGTGTGAAGGTGGAGAATTCAGGGAAGAAGGTGTGAGTCAACCACTCTAAACCGGCACCAGCCATGACTCAGTGACCTTTTTTGGAAGTAGGCCGAAGGCAACTAGCTGGTCATAGCTCAGATATTTGATCTTCTGGACCAACAAGACTATGCATCTGCCCCAATGTTTAGGGTAAAAAAGAGTTTTCATGAATCAAGACCTCTTAAGAACCAACCAAGTCTGCTAGTAAGAGGTGAGGCCGGGTTTTAGTTCCCTCAACATTTCAGTGGGTTCTGGACCGTGGGTTAGAGGAAAGCTCAGATCCACCCTGTCTTTGTTCCATCCATTGTACTTAGCCTGCAGGCAATATTTCAATAATATTAAATGAATAAATAGAAAAATCATAAAATACTTTTGGCAAAATAGTAACACTTTGATTAGGGGTGTTGCAGTTTATATTTCCTTTATACAATAAATCTCTGTACATTTTGTAATAACAATTATTTTAATAATGAATTCACAGCTGCTCCCTTAATACCATTTCCTAGCAAAGCAGTGGTCATGGCTTAACCCACTTTGTCTGCGGTGCCTCTAATAATGTTTAAATGAAGATGCTCAGGTCTGATTCCCTGTTTCCTCGGGACTGCTGTGGAGACCAGGCGGCACTGCCAGCCGTGCCTGTTTACACAACTATCAGTTCTAAGGGGCCCAGGCTCTCTGCTCCCTATTTTCTGAATGCCTAAAGAATGAGCGCCTATCACAGTGCCCGTCGTGCGCAGCTTGGCAGGGCTCTCTTGTCACGTACTGTATTTTCCAGGAACACATTCTGTATAGAAAAATGCCCCCCAAGGAGCCGCCACAGTGTGTGTGCAGGCACTTACAATTGACATATTGTGGAGTGATTGGGCATTTATTTGGATAAATAGCCTGTAATCTAGTCAGGGACTTCCCATAATTCTGAAGTCAATGAGGCCCTTGGTGATTTTATTTCCCTCACTTTCAAGATAATGGGATTCGTATAGACTATGGATTTATTCATTAAATGCTGAGGGTAAGAACTTGTCATCACCATCTTATTTTGGGACACCTGAGCGTGGTTCCTCTTGGTAAATAATGTGAACACAAAGTGAACATTGCAAGCTATCTTTGTTCCGGTCTTCCCTGGGAGCCACTGCACGTTCAGCTGCTGCTGTATTGGATTAAGATTCTGCTCATGAGCAGGGAAATACCTGGGCTGCAGCCTTACACTGTGGGATGCTGCAGCGTTGGCAGCCCTGGACAACACTTCCAGACTCCAATACCATGTGCCCCAAGGAAAGAGGCTCAACGTTTCTCACCATATGAGCTCTGAATCTTGAGAATTTTGGGTTCAATAATTGATAACTTTAAAAAAAGAAAATCTTGATTAAGTAGCTTACCTTTTTTGAGCCACATTTCCCCCACCTGTAAAAAGGTGAATTGTCATGCCCTAACCGGTTTGGCTCAGTGGATAGAGCGTCAGCCTGCGGTCTTAAGGGTCCCACGTTCAATTCTGGCCAAAGGCATATACCTTGGTTGCGGGCACATACCCAGTAGGGAGTGTGCAGGAGGCAACTGATCGATATTTCTCTCTCATCGATGTTTCTAACTCTCTATCCCTCACCCTTCCTCTCTGTAAAAAATCAATAAAATATATTTTAAAAAAGGGGGGAACTGTCAGTAGCCATCTCGTAGTGTTGTTGTGAAGAATATATGGGATAATGTTGAAACATGCTTAAAAGTGGCTAGGAAAAATATATTTTTTAAGAAAGTGACTATAGTATATGTTAAGTGCTCAACAATGTGAATTTTTTTGTGTGTCACAATCATTGTCATCATAATTATCACTCCAGAAAAAGAGATCTAGTTTAATTGTCTTGGCCATGTTTAAGTTGACATTTCCAGCCTGGGTTTAATGTTATAGGAAATAAAAAAGAAACCTAAGGAAAGACAAAAAAGGTCAAAAGAAGAAGTGAAGAGGGGTAGTGGGGAGAAGAGGACAGAAAGGGAAAGAGAAATATCAAGGTCATTGAAGTTGTTTCGGGTCCTTGGGTGGCCAACAACTAACTTAAGAATTTGGTGGGAAGTCACCATGCAACTAAACATTAGCCAGATGGCTACATCAAGTCATTCTAAGGTAAGTGGGACACATTTTTACAGGGATGTATACCTCTTCATCTGTGCAAGATAACTTTTTGTCATGTAGTACTTTATACTCTTCCTTCTTCTTTATTGGTGATGGGTGATGATGATGATGATGATGATGATAGCAGCAGTAGCTCTCAGTTACTGAGCTTCTATGGTGAGGTGTAGACCACATTTCATTATGAAGACATTAATTCTCAAGTGGTAGAACCAGAAATCTGACAGTCTCAGAGATATCACACAATGGATATACACTTTATGCCTATGTTTTCAATCTTGGGATCTTTCTGCAACTGTATTGTTTTCCTTTTCTTCCCTCCAGATTAAAAAAAAAAAAGTTGGCTTTAGGATGCTCTGGAGTCAGTAGATTGTTCTGCTGTCAACTGCATGAGAAAGGGGGCAATGAGAATCAGATTACCTTGGTCTTAGAAAGTATAGATACCTTATCTGGCACTCTCCACTTATGCAGGACACAAATCCTAAGTTTTCTTGCTACTTCAAATTTCCAAATATCAGGAAGTTAATGGGAATCCTATCTAATAATAGACAAACATGCTAATTGACCGACGTTCACTACACCTCCCATGGGCTAATCAGAGCGATATGCAAATTAACCACCAACAAAGATGGCACCTAATTTGAATACTGTAGGCAGGGCGGGAGAGTGGGAGCCACCATCCAGGCCCCCATGTGCGGCCCTGGCTTGGGGCTCACGGTGTGCAGCCCAGGCTGGCCGGCGCAGGGCTCAGACAGGGCAGCAGCGACCATGGAGGTTTCGCCCCGTGTGCAGCCCTGGCCTGCTCGCATGCACGCACAGGGCTCAAGCAAGGCAGCAGCGAACAAGGCAGCACAGGGGCGCGATCAGCAAAGTGTTCTGGGGATTGGCGAATGGGCAGAAGGCAGGCCTCCTGGTCCTGCCCCCCAGCTGGCAGGCTCCTATCAATATTCAGTTTCTACTGAACGGAATGTGATGCCTCCACTACGCAGCCTCCCAGGACTCGGACTCGCAGGCTCCGGAGTGGAGACTTCAACAAGGACTTCAGAGCCTGCTCAGGGGAATAACCGCCAGCTCCCTACTCCACAGCTGCTTCTGTGTCTGCAAGAAACTGCACATGCTCCTCCCTGTGAGATGGGTGGGGCCAGAGCCTGAGCTGAGAAGTTCCAGGATAGTGATAGCAGCTGGACCAGTGCAGGGATGGTAGGAAGGAGGGCGGGGAAGGAGCAAGGGGGAAGGCCTGGTTCCCTGCTCCTCCTCCCACAGGCATGGCCCTTGCTGCTGTTATGATAAAAGGAGTTGTGTTTTTCTAACTCTGGGTAAAGGAAAGAAGTGTCTGTTGACTTCTGATCTTTCTCTCCAAGCTGCCAGTTAATCCCTCTGGATGCATCATATCCAACCTCCAAAGGATCCGAGGGGCAGGATTAACCTTCATTCTATAGTTGAGGAAACTGACCAATAAACACTTGTGTCTCATGCCTCAGTGTTAACTCCCGCAGAAATCTCTGGGTAATGACTCAGATTCTATATCTAAGGGTATAATTTCTTCTGTTTTCATGTTTAATTCAGCCCCAGGAATCAAATAATACAATAAAGAATAAAATGAGTTCAGAGGGCTCAGCGTTGTATTCCCAGGGCCTTTGGTCCCACACAAACCGCAGAGCTCAGTTATCCTGAGATTAAAGGAAAGGAAAGAGAAACATGAAAGGTTTCCCAGCTCAGTCAGAGAGACATCTCATAACCACATATTAAGGACATGACATTAACTTAGGGGTGGAAAGGACACAAATGGAATAGAAGATGGAGCCATTTGGAGTGAGCAGGTCAGCAGGGGGGCAGTTGGGGGCAAGCAGGCCAGCAGGGGGGCAGTTAGGGGTGAGCAGGTCATCGGGGGGGTAGTTGGGGTCAGCACACTGGTACAGGGGGCAGCTGGGGATGATTAGGCTGGCGGGGGGGCATTTGGGGGCGAGTAGGCTGGCAGCGGGGGGAAGTTGGGGGCAGGCAGGCTGGCAGGCAGAGTGGTTAGGAGCCAGCAGTCCCAGATTGTGAGAGGGATGTCTGACTGCCAGTTTAGGCCCTATCCCTGTAAACCGTCAGTAGGACATCCTTCCAGGGGTCCCAGATTGGAGAGGGTGTAGGCTGGGCTGAGGGACACTTCCCTCCCCCACCCCCCTGAGTGCACAAATTTTTGTGCACCAGGCCACTAGTCCTTACAATAAAAAAGCTTCTTACTACCTCTATCAGGTCAATTCACCAGAGCTTTAGTTAACAAAAACTAATTTGTTTAAAACAAATACAATGAAAAGTCAGTTTGTCTAATAGCATTTTGTTTATAATAATTTTTGGTGAACGATTATTAATCACTTTGAACAAATGTCTTATATGATATCAGGTATGGAATTCATTTTCATATTCTTGCTCCCCCCCTTTTTTTTAATCCTCACCTGAGGATATGTTTTTTATTGCTTGCCTCCTGTATACTCCCTGACTCAAGATCCAACCTGCAACTTGGGCATGTGCTGTGACAGGGAATTGAATTCACAACCTTTCAGTACACAGGGCAATGTGCCAACAAACTGGCCCACCCACCTAGGGCTCATATTTTGCCTTTTTGAGTGCTTTTTCCATTTTCCTTATTCATCAAGGATCTTGCAAACAGGTGTAGTACTTATTGTGGTTATTTGCTTAAGTCACTATGATGTCTCCTGGAGAAAACGTATCCTAAAGGGAGAGGAAAGTAGCTCTATCTGGGGACAGAGCACTAGACATTGGAGGGAAGAATTAGTTGTTTTTCCACTTTAAAATTCAGATAATAAATCATTGCTTATTTAGTCATTGCTAGATACAATAGTTTCTAAAGGTCGATCAATCAAACAAGTATTTATTAATTACACGCTCACTATGTAATTAGTGCTATAATTGGATATGTATAAAACTTGATAGCTTACTCCATTTGTTTTTCATCTTTATACTCAGAATCCAGAAGAGTGCCTGATTTATGTACATGATCAATTACTAATTGATGGATAAATTAGTGAGTTAAAAAAACCGAATGGATAAATGACCTGGTGAATTTATACCCTAATTATGGAGGCAAAACAAATGAGGAGAGGCAGCAGTCTTTACTGAAGGGGGAATGTAATTTAGGATTGAATTATGCACAGTGTGGTAGACTGAGTTAATACTTGGCTTACATTTCTACGAAGATTTTGACTTGGTCAGTGACCATACATGTCACTAAAATAAGAGAAGCCCAGAAGATATTTTCAGGTGGTGACATAGTTTGATTTGATAAAAATGAGTTCTAAAATACCTATGAAAACAGTTAGACTGAAATGATAGGGGAAGGCTTCAGTGAGGAGATATTTGATTTGGATAGAATTTTTAATTGAATGCAAAAATGGGAAACTAGTATTGATTTCCTTCTATGCAGCAGATACTTATACAAATATCATTTTTCAATTTCACAACATCAAAATATCTTTTAATAGATAAAGCAACTAGGGTAAGAATAAAGACCAATATCACCTGGGTGTAAAGAAATCAGGATTGGAGGCAGGACAGTCACAGTAATGCCCTTGCTCTGCCCTGTGTACCTCTTTAAGGAGACCAGGTCAGGGCTTATTATACAGGGAGATCCTAGATATTTGGTATGCAAATTTATATTGCTTTTGCAAATTAACTCTCTTAAATAGGGAAGATTTCTCCCAAAATGAAGTTCTGTCAGCCTTTCAATCTGTGGCAAACAGTGTTCGTTGCTCTTCAATATCTATTCTCCCCTTCTGTTTTACTAGAATATACTATGTCTCCTACCGCTCTATAAAGGCATGAAAAGGGCAGTGCCTATAGCTCTCAGAGGTATTGCACAGCAGCTGGGAACCTAGGTTAAGTGGGGATCCCATTACAGCAGATAGAGGTGGAACAGATGAGCCTTAGGGCTCCCGCTTTTCCCTCCCTCCCCCTTCTTTGGGCCAATGTATATGACACAGGTAGAACCTCTTGGAAATGAGGGGTTCCAGGGCAGAGGACGGTATTGACCTCAAGGGTCAAGGTCATCTGAAGTAGGTGAGCAAAGGGGAAATCACCCAAGATTGTAACATGAGAGGCTCTCTCAGGAACAGCACCACACCTGGTGCCATCATTAACCTGGAACAGCATTAGCTGACTTTGCCCTCCGTTATCATGTAAAGCAAAACTATTTGCAGTCCCAATGTTTGTAAATTCTTGGGAAGAATACAAATTCTGAGAAGACAAAAACAAGGTATTAATTTACACACGAGAGCACAGAACTAGTAAACCAGATCAAACAAGAATATTTTCAGAAAGATAACTGAGGATTATGGTAAAAAGAAATAGTAACAAGAATTTGTGAAGAAGAAACATTTAGAGATAATGGGTATAAAACCAATAATTATTAAATAAAGAGTGGAAGGATGGAACCCCACAAGTAATACAGCTGAAAGATAATATATCAAAGATGTGGGGAAGAAATAAAGATTTGGGAAAAAATAGAGAAAAGTTAAGAGATACAGAAGAGTAAAATTATCTCAATATCTTTCTATAAAAGCCTCAGAGTGAAAAAATGTAGATAAAAGGAAAGAAATAATGCCTCATTTTTTTTAAGTCATAGAAAGATATAAGAACTTATTGAAGGGGCAAATTAAGAGGCACAAAGAAAACCCAAACCTAGGCACATTACAGTGAGACATTGGGAGGAAGTACTGGGGATGTACATTTTGGTTGGCTAAATCTACCCCTTCCCTCCTTCTTGTCAATATCAAATTACATATCTTATAGAATTTGATAAAGCAAAATACTTTACCAATCTCTGTTGCAGCTAAGAGGGCCATACAAGGTAGTTCTAGCCAATGAGATATAAGCAGAAGCCTGCTATGGGGTGTCTGGGAAAGTTTTAACTTTTTTAATAAAAAGACAGAAGTCACTACCTCAGTCCATTTGTGCTGCTGTAACAAAACGTTAACTGAGTGGCTTATAAACAACATTTAATTCTCACATGGGTGGAAACCAGGAAGTCCAGGAACATGGTGCTGACAGATTTGGTGTCTCATCAGAACCTCCTGGTTAATAAACCTTTAATAACTATCTTTTCATTGTGTTCTCATATGGCCAGAAGGCTAGGGGCTCTGTGAGGTCTCTTTATATAAGAGCACTAGAGGCCCAATGCACAAAATTCATGCAAGGGGCTCAGCCCTTGGAGCCCCAGCTTCATCTGGGAAGTCATCCAGAAGGTCGTTTGGCTGTCCAGTCTAATTAACATATTACGCTTTTATTATTGTAAATTAATCCCATTCATAAAAGCTGCACCCTCACGGCTTAAAGCACCTCTCAAAGGCCTCACCTCCTCATACCGTCTAAGTAATCAATAGCTACAACACACATAAGTAAAGAACAATTCACACATAACATTTCAAAATGAGGCTATAATAACTAACTTTACCCCAAAGCATTTGAAAATCTTGATGAAGTAAATTTATGGAAATGTAAATTTTTCATGAAAAGAATGATGACACTTGAATATTCTAATAACTACTAAAGAAAATAAAAAGGTTAGTTAACAACCTGCTTACTCACCCCCCTTCTTCCCCCCCAAAAGGCAGAGAATCAGCAGTTTAAAAGGGAGTACTATTAAGTGCTCAAGACACAGAAACTCCCTAACCCGACAGAGATGAATGGTGGGAGGGGGAAGGAAAAGATCAGTGGGGAGTTGAAATGAGAAAAGGAGAAGTAGGATCAGCAGAAAATTTTAAAAAAGCAGAAATAAGTCTTTACACAGTAGTACTTATAATGTGTTTATTAACTCAAGATTAATTCAAAGGTTAAAAATGTTACTTGAAGTGATAAAAAACAGCAATATTCTTATAAAAAAGATGTTTGAAATACAGGAATGTAGATATGAGAAAATAATGTTTCAATATATAGTAGGTGAATGCAACCTTCTTCTCAAAACAGTCACATCAACAGTTTTAATATCAGATAAATAGAAATTAAATCCCTTCCCCACTCCCCCCCCCAAAAGACAGTAGGGCACTGGTAACAGGAATAATAGGTATGATAATCATAGACATTTATGTACCTAATACTATATGTTCAAAATAATCGCTAGTAGTTCTATGGAGACAACTAGATCAACAATTATAACTGAATATTTAATTCACAAATCTCAGAAAGTGATAAAGCAAACAGAACAAAACTATTCAACAAGGCTATTGAGTTTAAACAAATAGCTACATGGAAGTTTGGTACTCAAATAAAAGATATGCATAAAGCAGTTACATGAAAGCACCAGTTACTGGCCACAGAGGAAGACCTTAATATAACCCGATGAATTAATACCATGTAGACTCAGATCACAATGCAATAAAATTAGAAATAAGTAAGAAAGGAAAGCTCAAACAATCCCATATGTTTGAATATTAAATAACATTTCACTAAATGACTTGTTAAGAAATCATAAGAGAAATTATGGAATTCTTAGAGCTAACACATACTATTTGATTATAGGCCAATATTTGCCAGATGAATCTGCAGCTTTACTTTAAGTGAAATGTATAGATTTGAATATATCACAAACAGGAGAGAGAAAAAATGAAGTTAACATTCTAATCAGGAAACTAGAAAAAATTTATCAGCATAAAGTCAAACCTATAAGAATGGCAATAATAATTACAAAGGCATAAATAAAAGAAATAGAGAATAACACAATCCCAAGAGAAGCTTCATAAAACAAAAACTCAATACTTTGAGTATAAGACATATGAACTTGTAAATTTGATCAACAGAAGAGACAGAAAATATAAATACTATAAAATGTAGTATAAAAAGGGAAATTACTGCAGGCATAACAAAAAATAAAAATCATGAGGCTATAATAACTAACATTATCCCAAAGCATTTGAAAATCTTGATGAAATAAATTTATGGAATTGTAAATTTTGCATGAAAAGAATTATGACACTTGAATATTCCAATAACTACTAAAGAAAATAAAAATGTTAGTTAGCAACTTGTCTCCTCAGCCCCCTTCTTCCCCTGCAAAAGGCAGAGAATCAGCAGTTTAAAAGTGAATACTATCAAGTGTTCAAGGCACAGAAACTCTCTATCATAAATAAGTTGATCTAAAACAAAGAAAGAAAGTTGGACAACTCATAATATGAAACTGGTTTAAATTTTTACCTCTTTTTTGAGGAAGTCGCCTTGCACCAATCCCCGCCCCGCCCCCCCACCACCCCCCTCCCCCCCTCTCTGGTGATAATAAGAACAGAAAGAGCACCCTAAGCTTCAGGCTGTCTGGTCTTCTTCCATCATACTTCTTCTCAAACTTCTTTTTTTTTAATACAGTAAAGTCAATTAGTCAAACCGCTAAGGCAACACTATGCAATTACATGGTTTATTTTCTTTGCTGACTCTCATTACAGTTTGTGAAAGGATCAACATTCATATAGTACAATACTTAATGTGTTCTAAGACACATAGGTTAGTACTAAATTTTACAGAAAATGTAAAAGAACTCGGTTTTCATCATTTCCTCTTTTTACTCTACCAAGTTTCTAAGAACCTATCTTGGGGTGCTCCATGGACCTTGGGAACATATTAGGCAAAGACTTCCTGGTGTTTCCATATGGGGATAGGGTTGGCCTCAGTTCTCTCTTGTGCCTGTGAAGCCCTTTCTTTGTGATGTTTTATATCAGTCCCCCCCCACCCCAAGTGTAGAAGTCTTCTATTATTACTATTTATATTATTATTTAAATTGAACCTATGTAAGAGATAGTCTCTTCTTGCTATGATAAGCATTGTCTTAAGAGTTGGTATTAAACCAACCTTTTTGTTTTTTTTACTGTCCTCTTCTTTTGGGTCTATTTCTCTCAGATACATTTTATGGTAGGTTTTTTTTTTTTTTTTAACATTTGTCTATTTGTTTTTACATGCTATGAGACTATACTCTTGTTTATTTAATCCTCCAATACACCAATTTTTAAACTAGAGAAAGTTAAAGTATACAAAATTATAGGCTGACTTAACATATAAACAAAGGTATAAAACTCTACAAATTTCACATTATTTGCTTCATATATATGCATATATTTAAATTATATCATGGTCAGGTAGGGTTTGTACTAGAAATTAAAGCATGTTTTGACACGGTATGCAATAATTACCACATTTATGGCCTTTTGGGGGGAAAAAAGAGTTCCATAATCCTATATAATAAAAGCCTAATATTCTAAGTGTCTGGTTGACTGGTTGACCTTTCAGCCAATCAAAGCGTATTATGCTAATGATATGTTAAGGCCAATCAACCACTCGCTATGAGGTGCACAAACCACCAGGGGGCAGACACTCTGACCATTAGGTTAGCTTGCTGCTGGGGTCCGGCCGATTGGGACTGAGTGAGATGGGCCAGACATGCCCTGGAGTCCTCCCAAGCCCCTCCCCGGCTGGCCAACCTTTTGTGTCTCTCCCCGGTCCCAGTCATGCACTGGTGGGGTCCCTTGGTCTGGCCTGCACCCTCTTGCAATCTGAAACCCTTCGGGGGATGTCGGAAAGCCAGTTTCGGCCTGATCCCACAGACATATCTATATAATAAAAGCCTAAGTGACCATTATGGTGGAACGACCAGAACAACTGGTCGCTATGATGCGCACTGATCACCAGGGGGAAGACGCTCAATGCAGGAGCTGCCCCTGGTGATCAGTGTGCTTCTATAGGGGAGCACAGCTCAGAAGCTGGGCTCATGTGGCAGCGCTAAGGAGCAGCGAGACTAGTGGTAAGGAGCAGGGAGCAGGCGGACTGTAAGGAGCGAGGTCCTGGACTGTGAGAGAGCACAGGCTGGGCTGAGGGACAGCCCCTCCCTCACACGAATTTCATGCACTGGGCCTCTAGTTATTTCAATAAATACACTAGAAAACATTGTTAGTAAGGTAGGACTAGAAGGAAACTTCTTTAACCTGACAAAAGTTATCTACCAAGAAAGGGAGAGTCACAATGTGGAGAGTTTATGTGTAGTTTCTTTAAGTTTATGAATAATCCTATCTAATAATAGACAAACATGATAGTTGAACATACCTTCGCTACGCCTCCCATTGGCTAATCAGCGCAATATGCAAATTAACCACCAACAAAGATGGCGACTAATTTGCATACTGCAGGCAGATCCCGCTGTGCCACCCCGCCTGGGGCTGGCAGCAGCTTGATCCCTAGCCGCTGGCTACCCTAGCACAGGATCCTGGCCTGTCATGTGCGGGGCGGGGTGGGCAGGGTGGGCGGCAGCATGATCTGAGTGGTCGCCCGACCCAGTGTGGGATCCAGGCCTGCCATCTGAGACCAGGGGAGTGGGCCTAAGCCAGCAGGTGGTTATCTCCCAAGGGGTCCCAGACTGTGAGAGGGCACAGGTTGGGCTGAGGGACCAGGCTTCCAGTGAGGTATATAAGTTGGCCCCACTATGTTCCCTGTAATACTTTTGGAACTGGCAAAAATAAGACAAGATAAATAAACAAGAGGCATGAAAGAATAGAAAGAAAGAATCACAATAGCTATTGTTTTCAGATTATCTGCAGAACAAACTAAGGAGGAACAAATCTCCCATCTCTGGATCCTTATCTTCTCTCCTCTTCTCATAGCCAGGCAGATTTGAGTTTGCTCAATGGAAGAACAGGTTGATCCAGTTTCAGAGATTCCTCCTTTCTAAAAATACTACTGCTTCTATCAGAACTTCCCTTTAAATCCAATGACATAAGTGTTCCCTGTGCCTTGTCCTAGAAATATATAGAATATTAATGGAGCAGGGTTCCATTCTTTTGAAACATTGTCCTGGTACAGGTAGTCCAACAATGAAGCTATAGAATAATGAGAGTTCATAGAATTGTGTGTGTTCTACTGTTTTTCTACTTGTAAGATTCTCACCACAATTATATCCTTACCACAGGGTACTAATATTCAATGTTTACCATTCTTCGGCATAACACAAAACCAAAGTCTCAGACAAATCATTGTAACTATTAAGATAGTTTGGCAAGCTGTTGGATATAAGATCACTTTAAAAAATCATAATCACCAACAAACAATCTATAATAATAAAAGTGTAATATGCTAATTAGACTGGACAGCCGAACGACCTTCCAGACATCATTTCGGATGTCCTTTTGGACCACGCCGCGGGGGCAGGGGCCAAGGCAGAGGCAGTTAGGGGCGATCAGACAGGCAGGCAAGTGGTTAGGGGCAATCAGACAGGTAGGCAGTTGAGCGGTTAGGGGCAATCAGGCAGGCAGGCGAGTGGTTAGGGGTGATCAGGCAGGCAGGCAGGCAGGTCAATGGTTAGGAGCCAGCAGTCCCGGATTGTGAGAGGGATGTCCGACTGTCAGTTTAGGCCTGATCAGGCCTAAACTGGCAGTCAGACATCCCCCGAGGGGTACTGGATTGTGAGAGGGTGCTGGCCTGGCTGAGGGACCCCTCACATCCCCCTGCCATGCACAAATTTTGTGCACTGGGCCTCTAATTTAAAATAATGGTCATGACAGCTTATTTATAATAGCCTCCAAAGGGAAAATATCTCTAATGTTCATCAACAGGTGACTTGATACTCACTGTGGTATATTCCTTCAGTGGTATACCACTCAACAATAAAACAACTCACTAACTGACACACAGCAACATAGATAGATGACTCTTAAAAATAGCCTGTGCAGAATCAGACACTACAGAGTATATAGACTATGATTCCATTTATGTGGATACATCTCCCTGAAACTGTAGAAGAGACAAATCTAACATGTAGTGTCAGAAAGCACATCAACGGCGGCCTGGGCTTACTCAGAGCCAATCCCTGAAGGTACAACAGAGCACCAGAGATGTGCTTAACCAAAGCTGTTGGATTTCCAATTATTCTCAGGAAGATTCTCCCTTCATCCACATCTCTGCTTTAAGGTGGTGGGTCTGAGTATTCCATGAACAACTGTGCTGTGAAATGAGGGGAAAAAATGAGAGAGGTGGCAAGTTTTCCAAGGTGCTAAATTTATTCAATTATAAGTGACTATTCATTATTGTGAAATTATCTTTTTGCAATTTGGTGTTAAAATGTACATTTACTTTTTTGCAATGGTGACAGCAATGAAGTAGAATATTTATTTATTTATTTATTTTTAATTAAATCTTTATTATTGAAAGTATTACATATGTTCCCCTTTTCCCCCCATTGACCCCTTCTAGCCTGCCCCCACTGCCTGTCCCAGACCTTCACCAGCCTATTGTCTGTGTCCATGGGTTATGCATATGTGCATACAAGTTCTTTGATTTCTTCCCACCCTCCCACCCTCCTCCACCTTCCCTCTGAGGTTTGACAGTCTGTTCCATGCTTCTATATCTATTTTGTTCATCACTTTATTTTGTTCATTAGATTCCACATATGAGTGAGATCATGTGATGCTTGTCTTTCTCTGACTGGCTTATTTCACTTAGCACAATACTTTCCATGCTGTCTCAAAGGGTAAGAGATCCTTCTTTTTTACTGCTCCATAGCATTCCATGGTGTAAATGTATGACAGCTTTTTTTATCCACTAATCTATTGATGGGCACTTGGGCTGTTTCCAGATCTTAGCTATTGTAAGTTGTGCTGCCATGATGAAGTTGAATTTTTAATTGTCCTTCTTTGGTAAAATAGCTATTTGACAAGTCTGGGAATTTGTTTTTAAAGAAGAAAAAGAAGAGGAGGAAGGAAATGCAAGAGAATGTCATATTCTATCTTGAGCTAGGGAGGGAAAGTTATCTATTTAAAAATTTTGTAGAAGCACAGGCATAAAAAAAGATCAACAACAGAGAAACAAAAAACAAACAAACTAGGATTTGACTAAAACAAAATAAAAGTGTTGTGTTCATAAGACATATTATAGGTAATCTTAGCATGAAATTTACAATGAGAACTGTTTAATATTGAAAATGTAACTAACATATACTATTTAGCAAAAAAAGAAAGACAACTATAAAGAGTATAGTATTGGAAAGGATAATTTACCTAAGTGTGTAATAAATATGTAAATTCATTCTCAAATCCACTATTAATTACAGAAATGAAAATTAAATGATGCTACTTTATAATCACCAAATTAGCACATGTTAGAAGGAAAGTGAGGATGTGGACGGGTCTGGTGGTAGAGACATCCACATGCACAGCTGGTGGGAATGTGAAATGCTACAGTGATGCTGGAGAGAAGCTGCCAGAAGTTTGTGGACAAACTGAGGGAATGACCATGAAAAATGAGGCCTATGGTATATTGGCATCCGGTCTGCAAAAATAAGCTAGACTTACATTGGACAGCATGGAATGATCTAAAAAATAATGGTGAATGAAAATAGCAAGAAGCACGACACATAACAATATTTTTATGCAAATTACAAGCATACATAAAAAATACTTAGTTTCAAAGGACACAAACATCAAATAACCAGTTGAATGAAAAATTAGATGAATGAAGAGGGGGAAGAGTGGTGAAATTAAAAATACAATAAGCTCTGACCAGTGTGGCTCAGTTGGCTGGAGCATCGTCCCTTACACTGAAGGGTGGTGGGTTCAATTCCTGATCAGGGCACATACCCAGGTTTCAGGTTCCATCCTGGATTGAGGCATGTACAGGAGGCAACTGACTGATGTTTCTCTCACCCTGATGTTTCTCTCTCTCTTTCCCTTCCTCTCTGTAAAATCAATGGAAAACATACTTGGATGAGGATTTAATATATATTTAAGTGTAAATACATATATATGAATATATATACATTTATATGTACATATATATATTTAAATGTAAATATACAGGGTGTCCCAAAAAATGTATACACATTTTAACAGCTGAAAGCTCAATTTTGAAAATGAAATGTATCTTAATAAACACTGCCTTTATAATTATTTGAAGAGTGTGTATACATCTTTGGGGGAGACCTTATATGTATATATAATAAAATAAGAATGGAATTAAATAAAACAAGAAAATAACACACTGATGATGAAAATATGAGAAATTGAAAAGTATGATTAACCCTTTAGATGCTACATTTTAAATAGTAATCAAAGAAACCACAAAGAACCACGTTCCCTATGGTTCATGTGAAAAGGGGAGAAGATGAGCTAATGCCCAAGAGTGGCCCTAATCAATCCAAAGCCTTTGTAGGTACCTACACAGTGCTATGGGTATTTGTATAGTGTTACCAGTAAAGTGTGTGCTTATATTTTTTAAATTCTGATTTTTTTAAATCCTTCTTTATCTGATAAACTCCCACAAAGAAGATTCTCTGGTTCTTCATTCTCCATGGTGCTTAACCCCATCAGGTTGCAAATATTAGGCACTCAATAATGTTCAGCCTATTTTGATTAAATTAATAGAACCCAAAAGCCTGGGTTCTGCAAGATGTGGCTCTCTTAGATGCATCATTAAATGATTATAGCAGACGTATTGAAATGCTGTTCCTGCTATCACCCTTATAAAACAAACATTCACCACCCTATACTTTGTTGAAAGTTTATTTTGTATTTTGCTGATTAGGGGATATTTCTTGTGCTAGACGTTTTGTAGCACCTCTGCTGTTTTGTTGTGTGGTGATATCCTAAGACCCTAGTAGATTTTCTCACAAGAGTTTCCGATTTTTTTTTTTGAACAAGAAAATAACATTTGTTTGTGGACTGTTTCTCTCACCTCTCCCTCGTCACAGACTCACATCCATTTCCCACCAGATTTGGATGTTTTCTTTCTGTTCTTCCTCTGCGTGTTCCAGCAGTGGTCACTCGAGTAGTAGAGGCAATATGATGAAGTGGGAAATTAGGCTGTCAAGTACGCACAGAGTCAAATCCTTCCTAACCAGTTATTGTCTGTGTGAACTTGGGCAAGTTATTCAGCTTTTCCAGTTCAGCTTTCTCATTTCTAAGATGAAGGTAATAATACTCTGTTTATATTATTTTTGTGGGGATAATGCTAATATGGAAATTTTATACCATTGCGCTTAATTTTTTGATGTACCCATTTTTTTTTCTATGAGATGTTGATAGTTTTGCATATTTATTGATCCTCAGGGCAAATCACTGTGGTGGTTTTTTTTAAAGCAAATAAGTAGAATCAACCCACTCCTCACCCTTATCCAGTTATCAAGTCTAATCACCCCTTGAGACTTGCTTTATTTTTGATACATCAATCTGTAATTTTTACGCAGATTTTTGAGATAAGTTTAGAAATAGAGTGAGGCTTTGGGAGGGAAAGATGATGTATTTGGGCATTTTAAAGGGTAGTAAAACAAAACTGAAAGCAGAATTTGTCTTTGGTATACACTAGAATGTCTCCTGAGCCACATAAATAGTATTAGTGGGAACTCTCCGTAGATTTTCTGTCTAAGATGGCAGAGAGAGAGAATGAGAAACCCACTCATAAAAGTGCTGAAAATAAATGGAGGAGTGTTAACAGCATACCAAAGAGTCTGATAAACTTTTGGGAGACAGAAGGGATTTAGAATCATATTGGCAGTTGTATCACAGAGGAGAGAGCCACCATTGAGAGCAAGCACATGTCAATTGAGGAGGTAGCCCCTGGATTTAGCTTGAGGAGAGAGTTGACATGAGAAAAGAAAAAGGAGTTGAGGCCATTGGTGAAGAATTGTTTATAAAATAGTAGCTGGAACCTCATCCCCTCCCCACCCTGAAATGGTCCTTGCTCAGTACTGCTTGTGTTGTCAGGGTTTGCAACTGGCCAGCAGCTAGAGTCATGATCTGTGCAGGATATTGAGTCTTCCATGTGTGGGGAATAAGGCTCTTTGACTTACAAACCTAGGAATTAGTTGGTGAAATGAACTCAAGCTGTGATTTGGTTTCTGTTTCTTAGGAATCAAGCAATTATGATTAAAACTACCACCACCACCAATACTTTGTCTTTGTCTTTTTTTTCTTCAGTCCTTAAAGAGACATAAAAAACAATGACAGAAATGGCTCCCTTAGCAAGAAATATGGATCCCAGCTTCACCTATTTTATTCCAACCTCCATGCACCTGATATCCATTAGAGAAACAATTGGTGAAGACCCAGCAAATAAATATACAGAAATGTTAATGTTAATGTAATATGACTGGAAGGAAGAAAGGGAAGGAGTAAGGGAGGGAGGGAGGAAGGAAGATTAACGGCTTCTAGGAGAGAAAGTGAGATCTCCCTCTCTGTGATTGGGGACTAGAATTAACCTGGGTCTTGTGCACCCAGTACCTTGTGTGTCTAGGAGGAGACCTGGTAGCCAGGTATCATTGTCTCACAATTTTTGATCAATTAATATGAGTAGGTTTCAAGCTCACCACTCCAGTTCACCACCAAGTTCTGAATTCACTTGCTTAGGCTTGAAAACATGTTTTGCATATGATAACCCTCTCTTCCCAGGGTTTGACCTTTGGTCTTTGTTTCATCTATTGTATGATCAATGTGAACCTTTAACATGATTGTACACCCCGGTACTCTCTCTTTTATCAGTGTTGACTAGGATTTATCCTCAGTCCATTGCAGCCAATGAATGTTGTTGGTTTACCTGCCCTTTCCAAACACACACATTGTTAGAGGGCCAATCTTGATGTAGATTTGTTCCCTAGCTTCAGTCTTTCCAGTTGTCCTCCTTCTTTCATGGTTGCTGAGCTATACCACAGGCTTCAGGTTTATCAGTTAATCAGAAGAGGAAAAAAAAAAAGAAGACTTGGTGTAGAAACCCTCATCAGAGTTAGAGACTGGGGATTTGACTGGAATTTACCCGGTAAGTGAATCTGATGAATGGCTAAGAACATACAAATTGAATCTATTTTTTAGTCCAGAAAGTGTTTTATTCTTCTCAATTCAGTTATGTTTCAGAAATCAGGAAAGTTTCTTGGATTTCTCTCTCTTAAGGACACCAGCAATAACTTAAAAGAACAAAATGTTTACATAAATGAGTTTCATCAAATTCTCTAGTTGACATCAAGTGGTCAGACGCAGGGTGGGCATCAGCTGCCAACCTTTTACCCCATAGATGGAGCACGTACAAGGGTTCTCCTGGAAAGAGCTGGTGGCAGTGGCTGTAGAGACCCAAGAGGGTCTCAATGTTTTTTGAATTATTTGGCTTCAGTATTTTTCACAGGACCCATGTCCAACACGGAGGTGTCTTTTAAAAGTTTTGTACTTTTAGTTGAAGCCTGCGAAACTTTCAAATTTTCTTTGATTTTAAAAAAATCCAATGCAGTGTGATGGACATTTTAAAATAGCTGCTAGCACAATTGTAGAAGCTGAAGACACAGGCCCATGTCATGTTGACATTGTAGTTAGTCTCTGTCCTCAAAGGGTGACCTCATTAGTGGTGAGAGAGCAAGTGAATGAATACTTTCAGTGTAATGTGATAAGCATAATTAGTGGCTAGGGAACAATCTACAAGTTCTAGGTGAGCAAAAAATGTAAATTTCTTTCCTTTCTGTACTCTCATTTTTACTGCAAGCTTCCATCTCACCACAGCTAGATATCTAACCTCAATTTTTGAAAATGTCCATACCTGTGGTTGTACCATGTTCCTGGGGGTTTTATGCAGGGCCAAGGCCTTGAAAGGGGTCCCAAAGGCATACAGGGTATTTCCATGGTCCATGGTTAGTCTAGTCCTTCAGGTCTGGCCACCCTCTGCTGCTTCTGAGCTATGGGACACAGAAATCTTTGCCAGGATTGCCAATGTTTGTCTTATCTAGAGGTCTTCCATTCTGACTGAAAAATATCAGTGCCTGAGTTCCACCCCCACAGACTCTGATTCAGTTGGTTTTGGGGGTGGCATTCTGGGCTATTTCTTAAAGTTCCCCCAGGGTGACTCTAACATGCTGTTCCATTTGAGAACCATTGGCTTGGGTGCCACCAAGCCTCTCCCCTCTAAGGCCTCAATGCTTTTATAGCCCAGCTGGAGTGTCCCCTCATTGTTCTTTTAATTTGCATTTCCCTAATGACATATACTGTTGGACATCATTCCATATGCTTATTTACTGTCTGTATATTTTCTTGGTAAAGCTTCTGTTAATTTCTTTTGCTAATTTTTAAAATAAAAATAATTTATTTTTTATTATAGTTACTTAAACTTACATTTTTTAATGAAAAGATATTCAAATTTTATAAACTAAATATAATTATATTTTACATTTTAATTACTGTCAACAGAACAGAGGCTTTGTGATCATTTTAATTAAGTACCTTCATTAGGGATTATACTAAAGGGAAGAAAATAAATTTTAAAAATTATATAATAGTTTATAACTTATGTGTATCCATATTTTATTATTAATCCAAATATCATTGGCATAAGAATAGAACAACTAGATGTGCACAAAAATTTATACAGCTGTTATTTTATATTTTGCAAACACTGAGTGACTTATAAACTATAATTTAACACACATTTGTCATCGTAAAGCTAACATTTTTAAAGAGGAGGATGAACATTTTGTTTACCAATTTGACAGCTTTAGTTCTCTCCACATATGAGATGGGGATTCCATTTTTACTCTCCTAGGCTCCAGGAGTCTTAGGGCTAGAACTACACCCCCTTCTGCCCCTACTGCCTAGACCAGTGGTTCTCAACCTTCCTAATGCAGCGACCCTTTAATACAGTTCCTCATGTTGTGGTGACTCCCAACCATAAAATTATTTTCGTTGCTACTTAATAACTGTAATTTTCTTACCGTTATGAATCATAATGTAAATATCTGATATGCAGGATGTATTTAGGCGACCCCTTGAAAGGGTCGTTCGACCCCCAAAGGGGTCGCGACCCACAGGTTGAGAACCGCTGGCCTAGACAGTTTGTTGTGCACCACTTGACCCCTCCTCTGGGACTTCCAGAAGAAAAGTCCATAAGATTATTTTTGTTTTCCCCCCATTACGACCTCCTGCTGAGGCTGTGGGCACAGAGCCAGACATCTGCTTGAAGAATGAATAAAGAGACAGGGGGAGAAACAGAAATAAAAGTTGTTTTTAAAAAAGATTACAATTGGGGTCTTTTGGTTAAGATAGCAGCCTAGGTAAATGTCTTACTCCCCTTCTCCCACAGCCACATCAAAATTAAAACTAAACTATAGGACAACCATCATTTAGAAGCACCTGAAATCTAGCTGAACAGAAGTCCTGTAACTAAGGATATCAAGAAGAAGGCACCACAACACACCAGCCGCCCACTAGGACCTCCAGTCCTGGGTTCCAGTGTCCAGAAGAGAAGTCCCCATAACATCTGGCTGTAAAAGCCCGTGGGGACTGTGGCTGAGTGAGACAGAGGGCTGCTGGAGTCCCAGGCATTTCTCTTAAAGGGCCTGTGCACAAACTTAGCTGGACTCCCTTGCTCTAAGGTTCAGTGCTGAGGCAGCAGCTCAAAAGGCATCAGGGATACACAGAGAGGAACGGAATTGTTTGCATCAGGGCCAGGGCTAGAGGTGGAGCTCTCTCCAGGAGATGAGTACTGGCAATGGCCATTGTTCCTTTGCTGAGCTCTCGCCCTGCTGACGCAGTCAGGACTCATATCTGAGGTTCCATCAATCTGGCTAACAATGTTGATTGGCTGAGACTTGTTGGTTCCCTGAGACTCAGCCCCACCCAACCTGTGGGCCCACCCAAGCCATTTCTAGTGACTTTTCCTTACAAACAGCCTATCTCAGCTCATGCTGTGGGTTTTCCTAAAATAGCTCAAAAGTTCACTACCCAGAGCAAGCAGCATCTGGCCTCAGCATGACCCTACCTCTTGCTAAGTGGTCCCAGGCCCTGCTCTAGCAGCAGCTGGCTTCAGTTCACAGCTGGAACACTCCCAGGCACCTGCAACCCCAGCACAAGTAGCAGTTACCTCCATATCTCTCTGTAACTCATGCCAGGTGGCCCCATGTAGGGTACAGGTGGCAGCTGACCTGGGCCTGCACCTCCCGGGCGGTCCCAAAGCCAGTGCATGCAGTGGACAGCTTCAGACCGTGCCTGAGCACCACTAATCATCTCCACCAGCGACTCCCTCATGGGGAGACTCATTGTTAGGCAGGTTGATGGAGTCTGGGGATGACTGCTACTTGTGCTGGGCGAGTTCCAGCTGCGAGCAGCACCTGCTCCGTAGGGTGGGCTCCTGCACAGCAGTTCCTCCACCGTAGTCATGGTCAGTCCTCAAAGCCCATCGGCCTGGGGGTAAATTCCTTCCATGGATGTGCCAATGACAGTCAAGGCTAAACTACAACAGAAGAGTGCACATAGCCCTTATGCGGATGGTGGGGGGCACCTGAAGTGCCTGGCTTGGGTGATCAGGGAGGCTGCACCACTGGTCCCTACAGTATACCTACTACATAAGGCCATGCTACCAACCATCTCTACTTAATATGTAGAAAAAACACAGGGAGGCAGCCAAAATGAGTAGACAAAGAAACATGTCCCAAATGAAAGAACAGAACAAAACTCCAATAAAAAAACCTAAACAAAATAAAGACAAGCAATATACCAGATGCAGAGTTCAAACACTGGTTTTAAGGATCTTGACTTCAGGGGAAGAGTAGATAAGCTTAAAGAGAACTTCAACAAAGAGATAGGAAATAAAAATAAAAATGAAGATCGAAAACATAAAAAGAAACAGTAAAAAATGAAGAATATCATAAGTGAAATGAAGAATACATTACAGGGAATTAGCAGTAGAGTAGATGAAGCTGAGGATCAAATCAGTGATTTGGAAGATAAGAAAGCAGAAAACACCCAATCAGAACAGCAATAAGAAAAAAGAACTAAAAAATATGCGGATAGTATAAAGAGCCTCTAGGACAACTTCAAGTGTACCAACATTTGCAACATGGGGATGCTGGAAGGAGAAGAGAGAAAAAAAGAAGACATTGAAAAAATAATGACAGGAATTTGAAAAATAAAGACAGAAAACTTCCCTAACCTGGTGAAGGAAATAGACATACAAGCCTAAGAAGTGCAGAGAGTCCCAAACAAGATTAACCCAAAAAAGCCCACACCAAGACACATCATAATTAAAATGCTAAGGATGAAAGACAAAAGACTTTTAAAAGCAGCAAGAGAAAAGCAGTTAGTTAACTATAGGGAAGCTCCCATAAGATGGTCAGCTGATTTCTCAACAGAAATTTTGCAGGCCAGAAGAGAGTGGAAAGAAATACTCTAAGTAATGAAAAGCAAGGACATGTGACCAAGATTACTGTACCTCACAAAGCTATTATTTAGAACCAAAGGACAAAAAAGGGCTCCAAGACAAGAAAAAGCTAAAGGAGTTCATCATCACCAAATCAGTATTACAAGAAACATTGAAGGGTCTTCTTTAAGGAGGAAAAAAAATGAAAATAGTAAAATGGCAATAAATATACATGTATCCATAATTACTCTAAATGCAAATGGATTAAATGGTCCAATAAAAAGACATACAATGGTTAAATGGATAAAAAATAGGTTCCTTACATATGTTGTCTACAAGAGACTCACTGCAGATTAAAGAACACACACACATTGAAAGTAAAGGGATAGAAAATATATTTTATGAAAATGAAAACAAAACAAGAAGCTTAAGGAGCACCCTAACAGGTTTGGCTCAGTGGATAAAGCATCAGCCTGCGGACTGAAAGGGTCCCAGGTTTGATTCTAGTCAAGGGCATGTACCTTGGTTGCAGGCACATCACCAGTAGGGGGTGTGCAGGAGGCAGCTGATTGATCTCATCGATGTTTCTAACTCTATCCCTCTCCCTTCTGCTCTGTAAAAAATATCAATAAAATATATTTTAAAAAAGAAAATAATCTTAAAAAAAAGAAGGTTGAGGAGAAATACTTACACTAAACAAAATAGACTTTGAAACAAAGGCTATACCACGAGACAAAGAAGGACCCAGCAATTCCACTTCTGGGAATTTATCCAAAGAAACTTAGAACACTAAACTGAAAAGACATATGCACCCTTATGTTCATTAAAACATTATTTACAATAGCCAAGATATGTAAGCAACCTCAGTGTCCATCAATCCATGAATAGATAAAGAAGTGGTGCATATATACATGAAATATGACCCAGACATAAAAAAAAAAATCTTGCCATCTGCATCAACATGGATAGACCTCATTGGCACTCTGCTGGAGAATATAAGGTTGTTTTGTCAGGTTTTTGACATGATTTTTATCATTACTGAGGTATGACTTCCTCCTGTAAATTGTGTCTTAGCTCCAGGATGAGTAATTTCTTAGCTTCTCTTTCCTTTGGTAAGAGGCAAAGCATGAAAGCAGCATTAGTTGTTTGCTGCATACACCCAGTAAGTTGGCCATTAGCCAGGTTTCCTCGCAGAGTTAGGCAACGTGCCTTTTCCCATTTTGTGATGGGAAGAGGAAAATGAATTAACTTGGACATGTTTGGATGCTTTTCAGCATGAAAACTGATATCCATAGGTTTGAAATAAGTCTGTTCTCTAAATATTGGCACTCAAAAACTTTTAAATGAAATTACTCTGGTGATTCACATATAGAACATGGAGAAATAATGAAATTATAATCATTTCAGAGAATTTTAAAAGACACACTGAACAAGATACTTGTGGGTGAAAGTTGACACAGCTCTGATTGTGACTCCTTGAATATATTCTTGAGAGATTTTTCTAGAAGAAGGAGTGGGAGGGGGAGAGAAATACTTTGATAGATAGATTTTTCTCATTTCTTTGAAGATTTCTTCTTTTTATTAATATAGAGAACACAGGCATAATTTATTTAATGTTGTTCTATTGGGATTCTTATTTTGCCCATACAGAGGCAGACCTAATTTGATCTAGAAGGTTTTTCCCTATTTAGACATAATATTGATAAAGCTAATAATTCTTATAAGAAAAATAAAGTGCTTTTTTTTTTTTTTTGCAAGGCAAATATCTTTACTTCTACATAGAAGGGTGCGCCACACATGGTCTGGAAGCACGCGCACACTGAAAGTGCTTTTTATATTAAACAAGACTGCAGTAACTTAACAAACCTTATGCAATCACAGGTGGAACATTTTGAAAAACTCTTCTTATATTTCTTAATTATCCTATCTAATAAAGAGGTAATATGCAAATTGACCATCTCTCCAATACACAAGATGGTCACCCCCATGTGGTCAAAGATGGCCACCGCCAAGTGGCCACAAGATGGTCTGCAGGGGAGGGAAGTTGTGGGCAACCAGGACAGTAGGGGAGGGCAGTTGGGGGTGACCAGGCTTGCAGGGGAGGGCAGTTGGGGGGGACAAGGCCTGCAGGGGAGGGCAGTTGGAGGGGACCAGGCCTGCAGGGAGGGCAGTTAGGGGCGACTGGGCCAGCAGGGGAGGGCAGTTGAGGGCAACCAGGCCAGCAGGGGAGAGCAGTTGGGGGCGATCGGTCCGGCAGGGGAACAGTTAGGCATTGATCAGGCTGGCAGGGGAGTGGAGAGGGGTGATCAGACTGGCAGGCAGAAGTTGTTAGGGGCAATCAGGCAGGCAGGCAGGCGAGCGGTTGGGAGCAGTCCTGGATTGTGAGAGGGATGTTCGACTGCCCATTTAGGCCCAATCCCTGAACAAGCAATCGGACATCCCTCAAGGGATCCCAGTTTGGAGAGGGTGCAGGCTGGGCTGAGGACCCCTCCCCCCAGTGTACAAATTTCGTGCACAGGGCCTATAGTCCTATATAATAAAAGGCTAATATGCAAATCGACCAAACAGCAAAATGACTAGTTGCTATGATGCACACTGACCACCAGGGGGCAGATGCTCAACACAGGAACTTCCCCCTGGTGGTCAGTGCACTCCCACAGGGGGCGTATCGCTGAGCCAGAAGCTTGGCTCACAGCTGGCCAGTGCAGCGACAGTGGCAGGAGCCTCTCTCACCTCCACAGCAGTCAGACATCTGCAAGAGGGAGCAGGCCGGGCTGAGGAACCCTCCTACCACCCAAGTGCACAAATTTTGTGCACCAGGCCTCTAGTTAATACACATTTATAAAAATAATTTTATGTTTACCAACCGTCATTATCCTGAGAACCTCCTTACACATGAGATAATGACTTTGGTTATAAGTTGTGGTATTTCTACAGAGTTTTCTAGATTTGGCTCAGAAAGTTGGTGTTCTACAAAGTCTTGAATTGAAAGAAAGAATTGTCCTGGGAAGAGAACTTGCCACAACCTAACAGAACCATGAACAAACCGTGCATGATCCTAAGATCTTGGAGGGATGCCATCAAGAACTAGAGAAATGGCACCTTCAATGGTACAGCTTCAAAAGTTAAGAAATTATGAGCAGACTCTTCGTGAGGACTTCATTGCCTGGGGGAAATTTCCAAGGGGAAATTGATCTCTTCATTTTACTCTGTACCCCAGAGCCCTAATCACTAGTGAAAATAGTGTATTCTGTGGGTTTACTAATATTTAACAATCTTTCTCAGAATGAGTTTGCATGTTTAGCGCAAAATACCCATGGGCGCTGCTTCAACGTACTTACAGTCCTCTTATGAAGTCACTCTGCACAGACTTGTTATGCTCTGATTAGCTTATTAGTTCATTCTGTCTGGATCTGATTAGAGAGTTTGGGGCATTCTCTGTCAACTTGCTAGGAATTAGGACAGAAAATGCCTTTGAATTGTCTTTGCTCATTTAACCATGTCTCTGCAGATGTTCACTATTTACTTGTCTTTTATTTGGAAAGCACACTATTTGTGTAATCAATTAGAAGTGTATCATTTTGAATAAACGGAGTTTATAAATAGATTAAAGTACTAAAGAGACATACTTCCCCCTCAATTGAGTGTCAACGTGTGTATCAACATATGATTAATTCTGAGTGTCAAAAGATCATTTCAGGCTTCCTAGCTAGTTCATGCAGTTCTAATAAAAAAAATGCACAGTATATAGTTTATGAAGGCAGCCTATAATGATAGTTTAGCTTATACTTACGTTATTTACAAATGATCATAAATTACTTTTTCTGTAAGAATGGAAACATGAAAAACCTGTTGCTTTTTGGATTAAATTATTTAACATAATTATATAGAAACATTGGTAGTGTTTTCAGAAAGTGTAATGAGAAACTCAACACGTTATTTCCCCACAATTCTATCTACTCTTGTTGCTTTAATATGAATGCATGAATGTGTTAGTGAGATGGCAATATAGTGCAGTAAAAAGAGGTTAGGCTTTGGAGATAGGCACAGAGCTGCAGCACTGGGTAGCTTCAAAGGGTGCCATTCATATCACTGGCTCCATGAGCAGCCTTCCCTGGAGCTGTGCCTTGTACCACAGGGGACCACACACAGTGGCCCTGGGGCAAACTAGTGATGGAACCTGATTACAGTGTTGGGCAAAATTCTTGGCTCATTGATTCTTCAATTATTATTATTTTTTTAAATATATTTTATTGATTTTTTACAGAGAGGAAGGGAGAGGGATAGAGAGTTAGAAACATCAATGAGAGAGAAACATCAATCAGCTGCTTCCTGCATCCCTCCTACTGGGGATGTGCCCGCAACCAAGGTACATGCCCTTGACCGGAATCGAACCTGGGACCCTACAGTCTGCAGGCCGATGCTCTATCCACTGGGCCAAACCGGTTAGGGCAGACTCTTCAATTATCTTTAAAATGGAGATTTTACTTGCCAAATATGGTTCTTTTGTGAGTTTTGTGAGATGGGGGTTTGTTACAGGGTTTATTCTCATAATAGCATTTAATGTGGTACCAATAGCATAGCAGGTGCTTAATAACTGCTAGCCATGAAAACAGGCAAATGAGATGAAGTCCAACAAGTTGATAAGAGGTGGGAAAAATGATGTTCATATAGGAACTAACACTTAAAAGACAGAAACAATGAAATCAGCCTGGGAAGCTGGCCTAAGCCTTTGTGCGGCGCCTGAGGTTTGCTCCAAGTGCCGAAAGGCCTTGGCACGACAGGTGACAGATAATGAATGAATGAGTCTGAAACCTTTAAATATTTAAAACTAGTTCTGCTTATGTGTCATGACAAGTAGGAAAACTACATCAAAGAGTTGGTGGTGCTTTGAATATTTCAGTTTTAAATTCTTTCAAAGCAATACATTTCAGTATTTCTGTTCCAAGCCATTTTTTTTCTAAATGCTCCAGTAAAGACTTTGTAGTAATTAGCGATGCTACACATGTGCACATGCGTGCACACACACAAATACGTGCATACACACAAATATGTGCACAAACACACCTGCATCTTTTGGATATTTAACTGAAAAATATTTAAGTCCATCATATATAATTTTAGACTTTAACAAGAAAATATAAAGTAGACATTGAAAAAATAATTGTTTTCTAGAAAAATAAGAGATGTTACAATAAAGAAAAAAAAGGTAGAAGAAAGTTCGTGTAATTCAATATAATAAAAATAAAAGTGTAATGACAATCATACAGCTATCAATCTTCAATAATTTGTGCTGAATCCAGCCTCAAATGCAATGAAGCTTTTATAAGATTTGTGATTACAGAGTGTAAAATATAACAGATGCTACAATATTTAGATGCCTGCTGGCATTTACCTTTTCCTCTGCACAGTTCATTTCAACTATATGAAAATTTTATGTGCTATATAAAAGTAGAGAAAAAAGAAATTTATTTGTAAAGTAACCACAGGAGAATTGATAATGTTTCAGCAATGTGGTATTTTATTTTCTTCGACCAGATGAACTGTGTGAGAAAGTGGAGAATTTGATGATACACTATTATTTTCAGTTTTCATATAGAGGAAGATGCACAGGTCAAAAAAAAAATAATATCACGATGTGGAATTCAATTACTTTCTCTGTGGTATTCAGAGTTGACTTTTTTAAGGATGGGAGCCTCAGTGTTCACCGGAGAAATGGTTTTGCTTTGGGGATTGCAAAGGAAGGATACTGGCTTTGTGACTGGAGAAACGGCCAGTGTTATATTTTGGAGGCAGAATACCTGGAGTGGCACGTCTCATTTAAAAATACATTTTGCACATTATCAAATATTAGTCTTCTTCCTTTCAAAAATCCTTTTACTATCTCACCTATGATTACAAATGCAGACATGATTTTAAATTCCAAATACTCTAAAATAAGTAAAAAAAAAAAATCAAATTGCCTAGTTTTAAAGATTTATGTTTCCTCTTTTCAAAGGTATATTTTTTATTTCCCATTATATCTCTTTTTTTTCAGAAAAATATTGAAAAATGAATGATAAATTTTCTAGATGGCTGCAAACTAGAAATCTAGAAGTCATTGTTGGACACCTTCATATCCATCCTCCCCACATCCAATAACTCATTCATTTCTATCTATTTTATCTCGTAAATAGCCATTAAATCTGTTTGGGGCTTTCCATCTACTTTTGCCTGAACCCTCTCCTGGAATGATGGAAATATCTCTTGGCTATTCTTCCTGCACCTACCCTTCCCAAGCAAAGCTATTTTCACAATGTTTCAAAACGTAAATCCCACCTTCTTCTACCTGTATTTCCAGGGGTTCCCGCTGATCTTAGAATGAAGAAGAAAATTCTTATGGCCCGTGAGCACTGAGCTGCTTTGACCTTTGACATCTCCACTCCATCTCCTTCCACTCTCTCCTGGCCCTCTGCAGTCTAGAGTCCTCTTTAAGGTCCTACCCTCCTCCTCATTTTTAAAAATAGTTAGGAACTTTCTCCACAACAACGGTACTTGAAACTGAAATACCCATATCCCTGGATGTGCATGAAGGTGTGCCATGCAGCACACTGGTAATTTTTTAAAAGCCTCAATTCCCAATTCACAGCGTCCACATGGATTTTCAGCGTTGATCAGCCTCAGGAATGTCCGCAGGTGAAGCGTCTGTGGCTCCTCCCCTCCTTGTTCACCTTCACAATCACTCTTCTTTTGCTTTACAAACAAAGGAAGGCGGACCTTTCGTGATTCTTATTGTGAAACATTTCATCAGGTATTACAGTCTCTGGGGCACCTAGAAGCGGGGTTCAAGCCATGATCATTCACAAAGACTTCTTTAGTCAAGCAGCCAAATCTTTTCTTTTTTTTAAAAAAATGTATTTTTATTGATTTCAGAGAGGCAGGGAGAGGGAGGGAGAGAGACACAGAAACATCAATGATGAGAGAGAATCATTAATCGGCTGCCTCCTGCATGCCCCCACCTGGGGATGGAGCCTGCAACCAGGGCGTATGGCTTGACTAGGAATGAACAGTGACCTCCTGGTTCATAGGTCGAAGCTCAGCCACTGAGCCACACCAGCCAGCCTATCCTTTCTCTTTTGATACATATTTCTGTCAAGGGAAAGTGGAATATTAGAAATGAGGCATTTTGGCCTGCATTGGAATGTTCTGAATTCAGATATTTTGTGCAGTGGGGCAGCAGGAATAATGATAGTTTTTCTTTACCCACCTCACTTCTTTCATCCACCAGCTGCGGTCAAGAAGCATTGCTCCTGAGGGAGGGAGGGTCTTTGGAGAACAATACAAAGAGAGGGTTGGTAGAAACAGTGAAGACAAAAGAAAAAAAAAGAAATTGTGAAGACATCAGTATTTATTTCATACAAGGGGCAAACTAGGGGAGCCTCCAGCTTTACCTTAATTTATTTCTGTCTTTTTTGTCTATCTACCTATTTTATGATATTTAAATTTGTAAAAATCAGTCTGGGAAATATCAATATGCATTTTGGAATTTTATTTTTAACAATTTCATTAATAAGAAAGACCCTAGGTTTACTCTCATTTACCTTTTACACGGTCTGTGTCTCAGTTACACAAATATCTCTTCAGGATCCTGTTTTCAATTTTTTGGACATGTACTCAAGTTCCAGTTATTAATTATTTAATGAACTACATATTGTTTTTCATAGCAGCTGCACCATTTTACATTGCCAACAACAGTATATAAGGGTTCCAATTTCTCTACATTCTTGCCTGTACTTGTTATTTTCTGATTTTTTTTATAATGGCCATCCTAACAGGTTGAGATATTTAATTGTAGTTTGATTTGCATTTCCCTGATGATTAGTGAAGTTGAGCATCTTTTCATATACCACTGGCCATTTGTATGTCTTCTTTGCAGAAATATCTATTCAGGTTTTTTTGCTCATCTTTTAATTTCTTTCCTTCCTTCCTTCCTTCCTTCCTTCCTTCCTTCCTTCCTTCCTTCCTTCCTTCCTTCCCTCCCTCCCTCCGTCCCTCTCTCCCTCCCTCCCTCCCTCCCTCCTTCCTTTCTTTCTTTCTTTCTTTCTTTCTTTCTTTCTTTCTTTCTTTCTTTCTTTCTTTCTTTCTTTCTTCTTTCCTATTGAGCTGTAGGAGTCCCATATATATTTTGGAAAATAACCTCTTATTAGATGTATGGCTTGCAAATATTTTGTCCCATTTTGTTCTGTTACATTGTTTCCTTTGCTACACAGAAGCTTTTTAGTTTGAAATGGTTCTGCTTACCTATCTTTGCTTTGGTAGCCTGGGCTTTTGGTGTCATATCCACATCTGGGAATATTGGTAATTGTATGTTTTTGTTTAGAGTTTCTTCTCTTTGCATGGTCTATTGCGTCTAGGTTGTTTTGTTCCATTATTTCATTTTAGTTTTTATCTTTCCAATCAAAGCTTTTTGTAACCCTTGATAGTCTGCTCATATTGGCGAGTTGGGGAAGAGCTGCAGGAAGGGTCGGTAGGACTGGGCCATTGTGAGATTCACTGCAGGAAACTGTGGCGTGGCTTTATCGGAAAGCCCCTTATATTTTCTCTTGTGCTGGTCGCATTGCCCAGAGAAAGTCCATCCAGCCTCCTGTCTGCAGGATAAAGATTTAGCTAACAGAGTTCCAAAGCAGATGAAGAATGAGGAGGGCTGGGAGGATATCAGCCCTCAGTGAAAAGGCATCCATTTAGTCTCCACATTCAGTACTCATATGACCCGAGCTCAGACACCTTTTGTTTAAAGCAAAAACCATCTTCCAGCCGTCTTCTTGGGTGGGAATGAGGCACTGTAGAAGAGGGGATCTATTTCTGCTTCTTATGTAGTTTTCAGCCATTTCTTTTTATTTTAGTTTTCTCTCATTCGCCTCCACATCCAGAGGTACTGGGTGCCACCAACCCTTGAGACTTTGGAGACTGTGTCATTTGAAACATGGCTTTAGTTACTTAGCTTTCCAGTTTAGTATCCACTCGTGTTTTATTTTGGTATATATATATTTTTTTCTCATTCAGTTCCCACACTCAGTCTTCTGTTTCAGAATAAAGAAGTGCATTGTCAATCCCCCTTGTCCCCCCTCACCCTCTGTATCCTTGTGGAGTTAAACAAAAATTTAAAAATAAATCCTGAAGTTTTAAAGATCTAGTAAAATTATAGATGTGAGCTCAATCTTATGTCTTTATTTGGAAACTCATTTGTCTTAAAAATTCTTATTTTTGTTGTCCTTCAGGGAATAAAAGTGTGTGTGTGTGTGTGTGTAACCAAATTTGTCAATTTTTTCAATATGTTTCTGATTTTTTCTGAGAGCTCCCTTTTATACCAAGGTTAAAGCAATTCTATTTTTTAATTAAGTCTTTACTCCTTCAAAAACTTATTTTGGTCTTTGAAATGAGGTAGGGATCCAATTTTATTATTTTAAGACCATCTCAACACTGTTTATTAAGTAGCTAATTATTTTCCAACTGATTTATAATGACATTATTAACATTAGAAAATGTTAATATAGTATATAGATTTGTTTTTGGATTTTGTAGTCTTGCTTAATTTTTTATTCTTCTATTATGGCCTTATGGTATATTTTGATATCTGAAAAATTATTACCCACTAGTTTTTCAAAAAAATTTGTCTGTCTTGCCCATTTCTAATAGTTGTATAGGTATGTATTTCCATTATTTAAAAAAGTAGTCATACACTGACTTTGGAATCACAGATTAGGTGGTCAAGCATGGAGATTTTATAACCCAGAGTATGGTGTTTTTTTCTATTTATTATAATCGCCTTTCATGTCTTATTTGATTGTATAAGACTCTCTCCATATATCTTTGTTTTGTTTTTTATATATTTTATACTTTTATTGCTATTGTGAACATACTAGAAATGGCACAGGGAGAAATAAAAACTTGCTTGGTCTTTCCTTCAAATCTTGGGTTCTTTCTAACATACTTCCTAGGCTGGTCTATACCAGGAGTTCTCAAACTGAATTGCTCAGAAAAATCATAGGGTGTATTTTTTTAAAAAAATTGATTTGAGAGAGAGAATAGGAGAGAGAGACAGAGAGAGAGGGAGAGAGAGAGAGAGAGAGAGAGAGAGAGAGAGAGAGAGAGAGAGAAATAGTGATCATTGCTCCACTTATATATACAGTCATTGGTTGCTTCTTGTATGTTGATCCCAGTTGATCCCAGTGAGCAGCCAAGTATGAGAACCACTGCCCTTTACCCTTGCTGCTCAAAGCGTGATCAAAGGACCAGAAAATGGGCATTATCTGTGATCTTGTTAGACACATAGCATCTCGGTCCCAGGGTGATTTGCATGCAACAAGCTTGAGGCTTACTACCCCATACAACATTACAGGTAAACGTATTCCCAAACTTGCCTGCACATTCAACTCAATTCTGGAGTTAAAAAAAATGCTATTGCTAAGGCTTTGACTAGACTAATTGAATTAGTAGCTCCAGGAGATGAGGCTCAGGCATAGATAGGTTTTAAAAGTTCTCCAGATGATTCTAATGTGTAGCCACATTATAACCATTGACCTATATATGACCTATACATTTCACCTCTTCTTCCACTTAATACAAATAACACATATGTGATTCCTGTCTGGCAGTCATTAAAAATGGTGTTCTGGCCCTAGCTGGTTTGGCTCAGTGGATAGAACATCGGCCTGCGGACTAAAGGGTCCCGTGTTCAATTCTGGTCAAGGGCACATGCCTGGGCTGTGGGTTTGATCTCCAGTAGGGTGCATGCAGGAGGCAGCTGATCAATTATTATCTCTCATCAATGATGTTTCTATCTCTCTCTCCCTCTCCCTTCTTTTTTGAAATCAATAAAAATGGACTTGTATGCATGCATGTGAATGTAACAAATGGACACAGACAGTGGAGGGGGTTGGGGGGTGAAGGCATGTGCTGGGGGTTGGGGGTGGCCTGAGAAAGGTCAATTGGAGAAAAAGGAGATTTATGTAATACTTTAAACAATAAAGAATTTAAATTAAATACATATATTTTAAAAAAAACAACAGTGTTTTGTGTTCTTAGTGTAGTTTCAAATTATTTTGAATACTATATATTTTAAACATAAAAATGATAGATTTATCTATCACATATGCCAAAATAAGCTTGCTTTACTTCTAAGAGACACAGGCAAATTAAAGTTCTTAGATTACATGTGACACACATGGAAATAATTAATGAAAATAATATTTGAAGCTCAAAAAATGCATGCTGAGATGATTTGAGTTTTGAAAAGTCCACAGGCTACCTGTGGACCACATGGCCCATCAGCGATCTCATTTTGAAGCTCCCATACTAGATTATAGATGTTTTATAAGCAGAAATGCTTATTTGATTAATACATTTTAATTCATAGAATGGCATTGGTGATTGATCGCCCTAAGCCAAATAAATGAGCCACTTATGTTCACATTAATAAAACAACAAATAATATCATCTTGATCAAGTGCTTCCTAAGAAACAGTGAGTAAATGCTATCTGGTGTTTACTTTGTGTGCAATTTCGTTCCTCGAGGTGGAAGAAACTGATTTGCTTTTGATGAACCTGTGGTTGCCTACAAATTGATGTCTACAGATTTTCTACTTTATTAATTGTCCCAGCAATTCAGCTAGCAATGATGTATATGAAATAGTCCCTCTTGTTGCAGGCTCTACAGTCAGCTAATTGATGGCTGTATGCATTATGCATCCTAAGTCCAATGCAAGGGTGCGTGAAAGATGCTGCTAAGGTCACCTTCCATGAAAGAGAACGCAGTGACCAAGCGCCTCTGTAAGACAGGCTTTATTGCTTTCATTTTGCTGCTTTCTTCTTGTGTACATCAAGTCCAGAGGAATAAGAAAACTCTAAAGTCACAGTTTTAATTTCTAAGAAGATGCAGGCACCCAAAATTCAATGTTCTGCAGCCTGACAAGGGGTTCCAAAATATGCCAAATCCCACCAAATTTGCCTATAGTCACTCAAAAGTGACTGTTCCAAAAGTTAGCACTTCAATTATGCCAAGGACACTTTGGGACCAAGTACAGAATATTTGGCATTTCAGCAGATGATGAAGAGTTTTATAAAATTACAATAAGCTATCATGTGTTCATTTGAAGAGAAGTGAATGATTTATACATTCTAGAGGATGTTCAAAGGAGATGTTTTACTTAATCTTTCAGAATTAAAGTAATCAAGTTGGAATAATGAAAAGAGCTTGGTTTTTGATGTCTCAGTGGCTTGGTTTCAATGATCACTTAGCCATTTGCTAGTTGTGTAATACTTTAGTTGCATAATTATTATAATTAAGACTAGAGGCCTGGTGCACAAATTTGTGACTGGATGGGGTTTGGCTGGCCAGCCCCAATGGGGTGTTGAGGGCTGATCGGGGGCTGGGCTGGCTGGGGGGCAGGGGCTGATTGGGGCCTGGATCAGGCTGGTTAGCTGCCGCAGTGCCGTCATAGCCACTGGTCGTTCTGGTCATTAGTTCCAGTCACTGGGCTTTTATATATATAGATAAGCATGACTGTAGGAGTAAATGAAATCAATAACTTAGCCCTGGGCAGTACCTTGATTCTTATACAATAGAGCATACTGCCAGTTATAGTATTCCTTGAATTACAAGTTGCACGGAGGTTTATAAAGAAACCTTCCAATTTGCTTTTAGAATAACCCTCCATTAGCCTTAGGACCAGATTACTGTATTGGCCCTTAAAACAAACAAACATCTTCTGATATAAATATTTTCATAAACCCAGAGAACTCTTCTCAGGCATTAACAAATCACTAAAAAATTAAGTTTCAGGAAAAAATATAGCTACCTGAGGCACACCAAGTCACACTTAGATTGTGCTTATATATATATATATGCTATGATTTGACATCAGGGGCACAGATACCTCACAAACCCTTCAGACCAGTGCTTCATGCCTCAATCGCCTGAGGGGGCAGGGAGGTCAGGTCTTATTAAAATGCTGATTCTGGTTCCACAGGGTTGTGTTGAGATTCTGCAGTTCTAACAAGCTTCCGGGTGACGAGATGCGTCTGGTCCACGGGCCACAATTGGAACTGCGAGGCTGAGAGCTTTTCAAACCTGGCTGCACATGAGATTAATCGGAAGGTGTCTTTAAAAATAATGACGGATGGCTCCTCCTCAGACCAGTTGAATCTCTGGGGTTTGCAGTACTGGCTTAGGCACTTTTTAAAAGCTGCCTGAGTGATCTTTATTTATAGAGCCATGGTTGAGAACTAGTGTTTTAGATGTAAGGGCAAGTGCTTCCATCACCTAGTATCAGGTAATTTATTTTAAAACGATTTGAAAGATGTTTGTAAAACCCTGGCTGGTGCGGCTCAGTTGGTTGAGCATCTAAAGGTCACATAGTTCCATCCCCAGTCAGGGCACATATCCAGTTTTCAGGTTCAATCCCCAGTCTGGATGCATGCAGAAGGTAATGGATAGGTTTGTCTTTCACATCGATGTTTCTCTCTCTCTCTCTCTCTCTCTCTCTCTCTCTCTCTCTCTCTCTCTCTCTCTCTCTCTCCCTTCATTCCTCTCTCTCTAAAATCAATAAAAACATATTTTAAAAATATGTTGGTAAAGCTCAAGTTTTATAACATAGACCACCTGGGACTTACGCTTCAGAACACAACAGTATGAGTGGCAGGGCTCTTACTGGTGACAAGGACACGGGGAGCCCTCCACACATGGTCCACATACTCCACCAGGAAGAGAGCTGTCACAATAACTTCTAACAGGCCCTGGGACAGGTTCAAACCTCATCCCTTCCTTGTGAAAACAGAACCACACCATCTATGATTCTGAGGCTGTGCTCTGAGCTTGGAGTGGAAAGAAATGTCATATGGCATTAAAGGTCCATATATAAAATATTCACAGATTTTACTTGCAGATTAGGAAATGCCCACCATGGCAAGGAAGCTTTACTGCTATGGAAGATATTAGTTCTATCACAACTACCAATGATCTCATGCCTTTAAAACTAGTACCTGTAATGAGCTATCTGTCAGTTAACTCTTGCTTGTTAGAGTCCCAACTCTGAAATTTTTAGTTCCTTAACTACTTTCTCTGTTTCAGTGGCACCTGAATCAGATTAACTGGAGCATCTTAAAACCAGATTGGTATGCTCATGCCCCATACTTTGTGGTTCAGTAAGTCTGGGGTGGGGACCAAGAAATGGCATTTCTAAAAATTTCCATGAGATGCTCCTAATTATTGAAGACAGTATTTCATGTGTGACAGAGACCTGGTAACTCTCTGCCTGAAGAAAAGAAAGCCTGGAGGACCGACACTGGGAATGTGGAAGGGGGTGTGCTTTGCGTAGTGCAGTTTTAGAGTCTGAGCTAGAATCAGGAGGCTCTGGCTCACTTGGACAGCTGTGATACGCTCCATACTCCCAACTGGGAGACAGAGCTGGCTTCACGTATGAAATAATTTTCTAAAGATTATCATTGATTTCATGCAAATATTTGTTCTCGGTGTATTTATACATTATTAACTGTGTCTTTGTGCACATTAACTAACTTGATCTTTCTGAAATCCACTTTACACATCACAACATGGGAGAACAGGGACGTTGTGAGATGAGCCTGGCTTCCCAGTCAGGAGAGAGCAGAAATGGGATTTGAACCTGCACAGTCTGGCTCTGTGGCCCAGAGACTTAACTTGGAGGATGGGATACATTTCTGATGTTTTGAAATATAATGGGATTTTAAAAAATATTATTGAACTTGTTTAAAGAAAAATGACTAACTCCTCTCAGGTACCTGGCACAGGAGAGTTCTGCCTTAAGTTGGACATTGTACTAGAAAATCATCGATGTCTCTTAATTCTTAGATTCATAATTAAATAATCTGGATTTTATAGGTTTTCTGTATCTGTTGACCTTTTGGTATTATTGTTTGGCTACTCATTTGAGCTTGCCTATAACGTAAGCTATGAGGCAGCAAATCAGGTTTTAATCTGCTGCTGGGATCTGTATTTATGAAAGAATATAGACTGATTCCATAACATGAAAAATGATTATGGCAGCTCCAGTCTCTAAAATGGCTCTTGGCTGTTCAATTTGTCATATATAATCAGAAAAACAGCTTTAGGAAACCTGAAATCATATTTATAACTAAATCACTTTGTATAATGGAGTCTGATGATGTCAACCACAATTTGATCAACAATGGGGCAATTTAAAAAGTGTAAGTGAAATAGATTTGCCAATTAGATATAGCACTTTATAAATGTGGATAACTGATCCTGAGGAACCAATAAGTACCTGGAGAACTAAATAATCACTTTAAAAAGTAATCAAGCCATGTAATTCCATTTGAGTTTTCAGATCATGAGGAAAATTATCTGAATCAAGAAAAAGAACATAAAGATTTCAATTCATTCCTGATATTACTTAATTAAGTTGGTTATCATGTTGCTATAAATATCATACCATTTTCTACAGCTTGCTGATTACCCTTATTTTTAAAGGTAATCCAGGGTTAGGTAAAAGAAATATGAATAACGTGTATTTTTTCTTTTAATATAATGCAATTGAAAATAATTGCAAATGAGATGGGGAAGTTAAACTTTTTTGATGTTCTAAATTAGGAGGATGGGAGGAGATGATGGGAGCCTTGATGGTCTTTTGTTGGTAATCGTCATTATTACTTGAGAAGTCCATCCATTATTCCAAGCACAATGACCTTCATTCTGTAAGAAATGCTACACAAGTGCAAACCAATTAAAATTAAAACTCTTGTCTATGACAGCAGGACTTGACAGAGAATAGCAAAGTCTCAAGAAGGGCTAGTGAGATGTCTTGGGCTAATTCTGGCAGCTACAAAGTGAAGTGGGGCCACATTTTCAAGCCCAATGATTCACAAAATTTACTTCAAATTCAATTTACAAAATTTCATTGATATTTTTAACCCTTCACATTTATTTTCTCTAAACTCAAAATTTTCGTACAATTTCCCCATGTAGAGCTATTATTTGTATGTTACCACTACCACTGAGAGAACTGAATGTGAAAATAGGGATCCTGACAGAATTCATAGGGACTCATTATAACATTATTACTAGATCCTCTATGCTTATTTATCTTGAAATCATACCTACTTGGGATTTCCTAGAGTCCTTACATGTCAACCTCAAAACAGATAAATCAGTTTAGAGCCAATAAAAATAGAGTTCTTATTATCCTCTTGGTCCTTTAACAAGTATTTTGCAATTTATAAAAACTACTAGATGCCTGGTGCATGAATTTGTGCATGAGTGAGGCGGGCTGGCCAGACTGGGACTGATTGGGCCAGGCACGGGGGAAGGGCCACAGGCAGTTGGTTGGCTGGCCCCACCCTCTGGTTGAACTCCCGGTCGAACTCCTGGTCGAGGGGACAATTTGCATATTAGTCTTTTATGGTATAGGATGCTAAATGATCTTATAAAAGCAGAAAATACTATTAACAGCTAAAATTTGGCAAAACTATATGCATAAAATTGAGGGGAAAATTATCATAATGAGGAGACAGAGGGAAGCTAGGTAGTCAGGAATTGGGACCATGGCAGGGTTAGGATGGGGGTTGGGGGCAGAAAGTAAAACCGGGAAAACAGCTAGGCAGAATTGCTAAGGCAACCCAGCTGAGCATGGAAAGAAGGGCACCCACCAGAGACAAACTTTAAAATGTATGGATTGTTGCTAAGACAGGCAGCTGTAGATAAAACCAATCACAAGGCAGTGAAATGTGCAACCCATCCCAACGATATTATTAAGGTAGAATTCTTTGAAGGAACCAATCAGAAGCTAATAAGCATGTATAAAAAAAAGTGTGAGATTCTCTCTCTCTCTCCTTAGTGTGCTAGATTCTTGGGTTGTTGGCAGAAGACTTGCACCCCTGTGCTCACGTGGCTTTTGGCCATGTGGGGCTCTACACATGGATAATAGATTTTAACACCCAACTGTAATATAGACGGGCAGCTCTGGGCACTGGCCTGCTCCTGGAACCCCAGCTGCACCTTTTCCAGGACTAGCTTCTCTCAATGAACTTTGCCTTCTTTAACCCAGTTTGTCCGTGAATCTGTTCTTCGGTTTTGTGAGACAATGAACTCCAACTCAAACAGCCCACATTTTGGTTTCAGTAACATACATGGCCACATCTTCTAAACTCTATAGCTATTAATTTTTAGAGCTTTCTTAAAGTGCATGCTGTGGAACACCAGTCCTTGTTCAAAAAGCACAGCTACATGTATAGCTCTCCTTTACGAGAGTTCACGTATTAGGCAAAGCTCAGAGAAATCCTGCCCTCACAATGTTTACTAACACACTTTCAAAATTCACTTGACCACTAATGCCTCTCCTCCTTTTTTCTTTCACCATACATATGCTGTCATTCTGTAGAACATTTTTTAAAGGAGATTTTTAATTAGAATATTTAATTAATATCTTCAGTTATTAATAATTATATTTTGATAACTAGGGAGTTTTGTTTGAAGGTTGTATGTTGTATTGGAAAATGGTAAAATTTCAAATTTAGCTTCAAGAAAGGATGTTAGGCTAGATTATTTGAATAATTCCTCTGTGGAAAAGTAATTTAAAGCCATGAATAAATATTTTTATGTACATAGAAGAGACATACAGGAACACCAAAACTGCTTTTGATCTGCATTTACATTTCTCCTAAATTTAGTTTGATAGTTTTGGGGCAAGTGGGAGAAAAATCAAAGCCCACGTCTGGTAGTAGTTGGGGGGCTTTAGAAGAAAGGTAACCCACAATAAGCTGTGATTTGAATGAGCTATGTGCTCAAAGTGAAGGTCATTCAGAAGTAGACCAGGCTTCTGTGGCACTGCAGCATGAAGTCCAGTCTTCATAGCCTTAAACTTATCCAGTCTGTTGAAAGTCTTAAGAGCCAAATTCAGATTTTGTGAACAAAAACAAGTTTCTCCTCAAGACTGCAACATAGAAACCCTCCCTGAATTTTGACCAGGCTTGGCCTACCCCAAGGATTTCAGACTCAGCAGTTTTCCCTAAATTCCAACCTGCTGGCTTGCCCTATGGGTTTTGGACTTGCCAGCCCCCACAATCAGTTCCTGAATTAAAAATCCCTCTCTCCTTTCCTCCTCCTCCCTGCCCCTTCCTCCTCCTCCACCCCCACCACCTCCTTCTCCTCTTCCTTTTCTACTCCTTCTCCTTCTTCTTCTCTCTATATATTCATTCACATACAAAAAGGGATTTAAATGGACAATGGGAGGAAAAAAATGAACTTGTTTTATGATCATACCCTTTGTCTTGTTTAACATCTCCATTTTAATATCTTTTTACTCTAGCAAGTGCTTGTGACTATGTGAATACATTTGGATATTTAGGAGCCATTATTTTTTGTCTGAAATTTAATCTGTTTGCTCCCCCCTTCCTATTCTCTCTCTGAGACGAGTCCTGCTAAACCTCTATGCGTGAGCTCTAGCACTCACACATTTACTGATTTCTTCAGAGGCCCTCTAACACCTGGTTCTTTAGAGCTGGCTGGCTCCGAGTTCCGTATTTGTTGGCCCAGTAGAAATAATCTCGCAGTTGCCTAGTACTTAGATTCTTGGCTTTGGATCACTGGTATGTGTATGTGTGCATGTGTGTGTTACCCCTCCCCCTCCCCCAAAGCTTAATTTTGAACTGCCTCCCGGGTGATATGAAGCATTAATAACTTGGGTGAAATACACATTCCAACAGAGCCCGAGCTGTAGGTGTGCATGCTCAAGCATTTTTATAGCCTTGCTGCCCAAAGAGTAATTAGGCATGCAAACCTCAAATACATTCAAAAGCAATTGCATATTAAACCGGGTCAAGTATTCTGTGATGTGAAGTTATTGCAGCCAAAGGTCTTTGCTCCCCATGATTTCAAGAAATAGAAGTTAGAGTGTAATTTTACAAACAGTTGAGCTTCTGCCTCCTGTGCCATGGGAAAGAGGATGTAATTACAATTCATTCTGATTTCTGCCTCTGACTGTCTGTGGAAGGAAACAGTCTAATATTCTGGCCTCACAGTTCTACCCCAGTGCCAGATTCAAGTTCGCGTAAATAACAACTTTCTGATTGGATGTTCATTACCATGATGACTATTCTCAGGTGGGAGGAATCACTAGAGCCAAAAGAAACCTTAAAAGACCACAGAGTTTAGACTTTGACTTTAGAATTATGGGGCTCTCCAGAAGGCAGCTATTAACTTCATAAAAATCTACAGCTAACATGAAACACTAGGGTGAAATATGAAGACTTTTCCCCCACGATCAGAAATAAGACAAGATGTCTACCCTTGCCACTTCTATTCAACATTGTACCGGAGGCGTTAGCTAGGGCAACACAGGAAGGAAAAAAATAAAAGGTGTCCAGACTGGGAAGGAAGAGGTAAAATTATCTTTATTTACATATAACCTTATCATATAAATTCTAATGAAGCTATAAAAAAAAACTACTAGAAAATATAAATTATAAATGAGTTATGTAAGGTCACTGGTACAAGGTCCACATAAAAAAAAATTAATGCAATTCCATATTCTACAAAGAACAGTTGAAAGTTGAAATTTCAGTTGTGGAATCTTTGAGCAAATATTTTAACTTTTCTGAGTGTCAGATTGATAAAAATTCAGAGTTTTATCACATGCTGTATTGTGGGACTGGGAAAACAGGCACTCATATACTTCTACAGCTACCATATGGTACAATTTGCAATTATCTAGTAAACTTTCACTTGCATTTACTCTTTGACCCAGCAGTCAGACTTTTAGAAAACCATCCCCAAAGAACTGGCAAATATATTAAATAACCTTTGTATATAGGTCACCATCTTTTTCTAATTCGCCAAAGAATCTTGTTTTCAACAAAGCTAAAGTTCTTTTTTAGAATTAGATCTTTTCTGAGATGTTGAACTAAGCATATTACTTCAATTTGGTATCAGAGGTCCTTAATTTCAAAAACTCATGAACTGAAATGAGCCCATGTAATACTACAGTCTGTTAGGTGTAGTACACTGTTCAGTTCAGGTCCAGATATAGATCTGTAATAATAAAGGAGTTTTTAAACTTTTTTTTTTTTTTACTAAAACAACAAAAAGAATTTATTAGAAATGACTGATAATTAACGGAGGTAAAAAGGTTTACCTTAATATAATGTACAAAATTGTAAATGTCCAATGTTTTTATGTTAATTTTAACTTTTTTATTGTTAAGGAAGCAGTAGAAACCCTTTCCTACAGCTCATAGAGCTATGTCTCTGGAAGGAAACAGTCTAATGTTCTGTATGCTCTATAATCCTCATCTTTTTTCATTTTGATGTTCATCCTTTGTGTGTCATGCTCTCTTTATATCAGGCTGTTGTTACATGGACACTAATTCTTTGTGCCAAAGCCCTTATGACTAGTTCAGTCTCTGTGTGTGAACATGTTACCGTTGTAACTAGCTAGTTATTAATACTAATAACAGGGAAAGAGCAAAGAGGAGACCAGACATGATAAGCATGATCATCTGGGCAGCTTCACCAGGAAACTGCAATTTCAAACTCCCCAGGGAACTACCAGTCCATTTCCTGTAGATCACTGGGGGAAGGGTCAAACAAAGGGAGGATGGACACATGCGCAGTAAATTCCGGGTGACTTAGGAAAGTACTTGTCTGTTAGTCTAACTTGGGAAAAAGATCATTGGCTCGGAGGGTAGAGCCAATGCAAGTGTGTGAAATCTTGAAGGGTTAATTGGTTAAACTCCTGGTTATAATTCCCGACAAAGAGTTCTCTCTCTCTTGTGCCCCTGCTCCCTTGCACTCTCTTGCTCCTTGACCCGCACTTGCCTGTGCACCTCCCTAGCCATGTGGCCTTAAGCAGCCATGCAGACCCCGCATGCAACGGACTGCAGCTGGAAACACAAGCTAACCTAGCCAGATGCTGGACTGGGCTGTGTTTTAGTATGGAGTGGAGACTCTGGGCAATAGCCTTAATCGTAGCCCTGCTGAAGACAAGATTGGACTTTTCCCATGGCAAGGCAGAGGGAGGTAGAGCCTTGGAAGGGAACCCCCTTAATTTGACATCATCAATAAAGCTTGCCTCGATACCTCACCCTCACATGGGGGGCGCAGGAAATTCTTTTCCCCTAAGTGCCCCAAGAACACGACTTCCATGGGTAATGGGAGGGAACCCAGAGGGCACTGCACTGATAACAAATGCTCAAAGTTCACTTAAAATAGCCAGACTAATCCTATTAAAATTTGCTGTCACCAATGCTCTGCAAAATACCCCCTGCTAATAATTAATGTGACAAGTGTTAAACCAGGTTTCAAATGGTGTACCAGGACACAAGAGGCTAGAAATTCCACAGTAAGGTGCTCAACCAGAGTGAGTTGGGACATCCAGAGAATGAGTTTCACATGTCCTATAACCTGTTACCTACTTTTAGAGGATAAAACTATTGAAGAGTTACTTTTAGAAGAAAAAAATTTGAGAAGAGGTTTTTTTTTGGGGGGGTGGGGGTAGAGAGTGGGTCAGAATAAGCAAATAAAAATACAGGGTGCCAGTTACATTTGAATTCCAAATAAACAACCAATACTTTTTTTTAGTATTAATAGGTTCCATATACTTGCATGAGACATACCTATGCTCAAAAGTATTTGTTGTTTACCTAAAATGAAAATGTAATCGGGCCTGTATTTTATCTAGTAATCCTACTTGGTAGAGAGTGCACCCTATGCTTTCAGTTCTGCCACTTATGCTCCCAAGGGAAGCGGAGGTACCTACTTTATTTCAGGTCTAAAAGAGGAAGGGGCGTCCGGAGAACCAAATGGAGAACTTGGTGGGAGAATGACAGACACAATTGGCTGGTAGACATCTGCCCAGGAAATCTAGAGGGCAAGAGGAAGCAGCCAGCTGCTTTGGCAGCAAAGAAGTAGTTGTTTTGCAATCTGTCTCCACTCCCAGAACTTATCAAGGTAAAGAATGGGTGAGTACTTCTGTGAACTTGATGTGGGCCAAGTGAGAGAGAAACTAAGGACAGTGCTGTTTGGATTTCTATTCAAGAGGATCATTGGGAAGGTCAATGGGACTCGAACAGAGCAAGTCTTAGGAAGGCAGATTGCCTGCAAATCTGGGCTAAGGAGGGGTAAGACCAGAGTGCCTGCCAAGAACCTGCAAGCCTCAGACAGGGAGGGGTCACACAGGTGAAATCAAGACAAGCACCCACAGGACAAAGAAGCATTGTTAAGCATCTACCTGGATCAACAAGTGTGACTGTAAAGTATGTTTCTCTACCTCTCCCTCCCTCCCTGTGTTTCAACCCTGGAAGGGTTTGCAACATCAGCTGAGAGACAAAGTAACTGAGAAAGAAAGAAGCTTTCACACAAGGATTTCCATTGGCCAGGGGCACAGATGCGGAGGTGGCAGGCTTATGGAGAAGTCTCACTTTTGACTAAAGATTAAAATGTTAATTATTATAATTTTATATTTTATAATATGTTGCATGATATTATATCATATATAGTAACATAAAAGTTTACTTATAATTAATGTATTGGACTGGGCCTTTTAGGTTACTGAGTTGAGACACATCCAAATAATTTTGCTATTAAGGAGTAATCAGAAAATGCATGAGGCTTCTTACAGTTCTCCCGTTGCCGGGGATAAAACTTACCAACTGCATAAAATGTCAAGGGGACGTGAGACTGATCAATAAAGGTTGACTCTCTTTGATTACACTACAAATTGTGTTTGCTCAAAAGACTAGTTATTACAGCTACTGTTCTAATCTATACATAACCTCTGTTATGGGTTTCTTCACTCTGCAGCTCTGTTCCCTCCTAGGAGTGCCCACTGTTTGCATTCTGTGCTGCTCCAAGAGGATAGAGTGGGAGAAAATTACTCTCCTTCCATTTTGATGGGGAGATTAAAGAAACTTCCTGATTTGGGTTTGAGTCCAAAATTGTTGTATTGCCCCCACTTAATTCTGACAAAGATTCCTTTTTTGAGCAGACTCTAGCAGGGCACCTCTTAGCCCTCTTCTCCACTAGGCCTCTCCTTGGCCTCTAAAGACTTAAACCAAGGGTGGGGGGTCCTTTTTTCTGCCAAGAGCCATTTGGATATTTATAACTTCATTCTTGGGCCATAGAAAATTATCAACTTAAAAATTAGTTTGGCGATGATTCTCATCATTGGTATTTCTATCTTTTTATCCCTCCCCCTTCCTCTCTCATTACAAATCAATGAAAACATATTTTTTAAAAAATTAGCCTGCTATATTTGGTCAAACATTTAATTAACTCACCCTTAGTGCCTTGGCAGGGCCTTATAAGGCCCCTGGACCTGATGTTCCCCACCCCTGATCTTAAATAAACACTAACAGTTTCTAACAGCTCAAGACTGCTTTCTTACAACGACTCTAGCTCCCTTTGAAATGCTCACCTGAGAAAACTCAAGGATGCTAAAAGAATCACTGATTGTGAAAGTGGTGTGGGCAGCAGTTATGCAGTGGTTCTCAACCTTGGCTGCACATTAGAATCACCTGGGAATCTTTTTAAAATCCTGATTTCTGGGCCTCATCCTCCGGAAATTCTGTTTCTTTGTTACTAATGTTGTGGCCCCACCCCATAACAAAGAAACAGAATTTCTGGAGGATGAGGCCCAGAAATCAGGATTTTAAAAAGATTCCCAGGTGATTCTAATGTGCAGCCAAGGTTGAGAACCACTGAGTTAAGGGTTCACAGTGTTTCTTATTAACTTGGGTTCCAGGACTTGTTAGAAACAGGAGAGGGCCGGTTCTGAGGTAACAAATAAATAGTTAAGGGTAGGTAAGGATTGGTTAACTTGAGTGTGGATCAGAATCACCTGAAGACCTTGTTTACAGATTACTGGGGCCAACTCCCTTCTTGATTCAGCAGGGCTGGGGTTGGGCCTAACCTTTCTAACAATTACCTCCTTCCTGTTTTTGTAATTTTTCACTTTTCTGATTCTGTTGAGCCCCTACTCACCCATCCCCTTCCTATTCCCTCACCCTCTTTTAAAATGCCCTGTCACCTCTGTACAAATCAAAGTTGAATTTAGTTCATGCTGGCCTCTTTTTCCCAATTGCAAAAGTGTATCACTGATTAAAAACCCGTTCTTACCACTTTAAGCAGTGTCTGGCTTTTATTATCTCCGATACTTCTCAACACCATAAAATATGTTTATTCTATTTGTACCAGGACATAACAGAACAGAATTTTACCCAGAATAGAATTTGACCCAGTCTGTTCCAAACAAGTGTTATTGCAAAACTCTTCTGGGAAAATGTTACTAAATTTATAAGGAAAAAAAAATCCCCTTGAAAATAAGTTTAAGTATGAAATACAACCTAAACCTTGTTTTTAAATTGAGCAACTTTTCAGGAGCCTTCAATGCGCTAATGCACTTTGAGAATCGAATTTCCAAAGGAAAGTTTAGGAATGCAGCGCTTTCATAACATATTTGACCACAGAACCCTTTGTTTTTAGAGCATCAATCCCAGAACATTCCAGAACTACTGTTCCAATGAAAATATTTTCTTGAAAACCCTGGCTTCAGCATTTTAAACCCACCATCTAATTATACACACAGCTTCTTAGTCCTGTGAGCTATGGAAACATCAGATTATGGCCATTTTTTTTCTCCAAAGTGTGGATTTTTACCATCTTATCAGGGTCACCTCAGCATATTGCTTAAAAACGAAAATGACTGGGCCGTGTGCCAGGTCTGCTGAGTTGGTATCATTGGAACTCTGATGGGAAGTGGGAGCTGGGATGAGAATTTTGATGGTGTCTAATGTTGGATTCTGGTTTCACTGAAGTCCTTTCAGAATCCTTTGCTGAAATCAGTTCCAAAATTTTCAGTTTCTTTGGCATCTCTATTTTCCTTTCCAAACAATAAACTGAAGGAAGAAGAAGCCAAAAGCTACTTAGACTCTTTCTACTAAAAAAAACACAACAAAAAAGTTCAGTGATTACTTTTTCACGTTCAGCAGGTGCTAATTTTACACTGTGCTCTTAAAGAAGAAACATCCCTTCCTCCCAAGTGATGTTTGCTGGGGTGTTTGCTGGCTGTGTGTTACCTGAAAATTAAATATAGTGATTCCCTCCGGCCACTCCTTACAAATTTGTAACAATCACAAACTGACTCTGTAAGCAGTGGTAGTAAAAACTTATTTCTAAAAGAGTATTTATTTTAAAAATATACTAATCAAGCTTTTGAAATTTAAAGATTTAAATTGATTTTATTTACTGTCTCTAGAGATCTAACAAATCATTTAATTTTTAAAATCTAAAGTAAATATTTTGTTTCTGGTGTACAACAGTTCCCAGTATCTTTTGTTATCTTTTTTTTAATGCCTTTCCAGTTTAATTTTCTGCCCAATATAGATAATGAGATATGTATTGTTAATTATGCACATAATGAAACCTGCTTAAGTGTCTTTTGAAAGACATACTTCATAAATATATTCTAGACCACTGCAATATAGTGAGGTGTCATCTTTTTGCTGATGGACTGTCTTTCCTTCAAATTTTTGTGAGAAACACACATCTGTGAAGCACGATAAAGCAAAGCATGATGAAACGAGGTATGCCTGTACTTTGCAAAAATGTTCTGCTCCCCATTAGGGATAGAGGCCATTCAAGAAAATGTCTCTCGAGGTTCTAGAACAGAGCAGTCTGAGAGTAATTTTATGTGTCGCTCCTGATTTTGAAATAATTAGTAAAAGAGGAAGAACAAACAGATGAGTAAAGAAGTGCCGTATTTATTAGAAGGACCTAATCATGGTGTTCCATTCATTGGCTCAAACTTGAGTGTGGATCAGAATCACCTGAAGACCTTGTTAGCAGATGGCTGAGGCCCAGCCCCAGGTTCCTGATTCAGCAGGGCGGGGTGGGGCCTAACATTTCCAACAAGTTCCCAGGTGCTGCTGCTGCTGCTGCTGGTCCAGGGACCAGGCCACCCCCAAATGCACAGGTGCTCCCATCTCTTCTAACTTACCCAGGGAAGGAAAGAAGATAAAACCCGAGAAGAAGCGTGCAATCAGCCTCTTGGAAAAGCTGGCAGGTACAAGCATCATTTCTTAGCTGTGTTATCGATGGGGGCTCATTTCGAGCTAAGCAGCTGGTCCCGATGTAGGACTCAGTCTACCGGGAGGCAGTTTGTAAATTATAAATAGTGTTACCAAGCAAGCGCTCACTGCCCGACACACATAGATGCCAATACTATCGCACAGGCTTTTGAGAAAAGAAAAGGCTTTTATGGCAAGATCAACTGAGCAAGGAGACAGGACACACTCTGCATCCAGGAATGTGGGCGGGACTTACGGGGTTTCAGCACCACATCTTCCCTAATAACAGACCCTTTTTCCGGAAAGGGTTCGGCCCCTCAGGTCTTAGTCCTGATTGGTCCTTTGATTAGGTGATGCGGGGAGCAGTTAAGGGTTCATGGTGCTTCTCGTAAACGTTGGTTCCAGGACTTGTTAGACACAGGAGAGGGCTGGCTCTGAAGTTACAATAGGTCAGTGGTTCTCAACCTTGGCTGCACATTAGAATCACCTGGGAATCTTTTATTTTATTTTATTTATTTTTTAAATTTTTTTTTTTTTTTTTTTTTTTTTTACAGAGAGGAAGGGACAGGGATAGAGAGTTAGAAACATTGATGAGAGAGAAACATCGATCAGCTGCCTCCTGTGTGCCCCCCCCTTCCCCCCACTGGGGATGCACCCGCAACCAAGGTACATGCCCTTGACCGGAATCGAACCTGGGACCCTTCAGTCCACAGGCCGACATTCTATCCACTGAGCCAAACCGGTTAGGGCTGGGAATCTTTTTTAAATCCTGATTTCTGGGCCTCATCCTCCAGAAATTCTGTTTCTTTGTTACTAATGTTGTGGCCCCACCCCATAACAAAGAAACAGAATTTCCGGAGGGTGAGGCCAGAAATCAGGATTTTAAGAAGATTCCCAGGTGATTCTAATGTGCAGCCAAGGTTGAGAACCACTGCAATAAGTTGTAAAACAAGTAAATAGTTGAGGGTTGGTTGAGGAAAGTAGCAGAGGTCGCTCTAAAACATGAGTTTTAAATGAATTGTTAGCATGTCCTCTGATATTAAAAAACTGTTTATATTAATAAAAAATGAAAAATACATGTTGGAAGATCTGTGGAATGTTGAAGAAAAATACTTATCTGAATATTATTCCATATACTACAGGGCGAACTTTAAATTAATTTTTTGGAGAATGTATCCCATACATTTTATGGGCTACAACAATAAGATAATTCATATTTCCTCTAATGTCCCTTCAAAATACAACAAAAGAAATAAAGCCCCTCTTATATCCCTCAACCCAAATACTATGCTATGCTATTTCTCAATGAAAGCTAGCAGTTTTTGGGGTTTTTTTTTGTGAGAAAGGGCTTATCTTGCTGACTTCTTCAGTTTGTTGTCAATATATCACTCTTTTCATCTTTTTATATAGGCCTAAGCTGCACTCTTCCTCCTATATTTGAAATAGCCATCTTGGAATTTGAACAATCCATCTAGGACTTTCAAACTAAAAAAGAGTTAAATTCTGAACATTAAGGTATAATGAAAGAACCTACAGAATAATTTAAATACATCATTAACTGGCTAATATGACAAGAAATTCCAATCAACCTTTATCAGTTGCATCTCTCTTCAATGACCCTTCAATCCACTTTCTTTTAAAACACTTTGAGTTGTAGAACTGTTCTGCAAATCCTCCTAAGGAATGTAAATGACTTGCATTTTTAGTCACCCCCCTGACAATTTTCATTCACTATTTAACAGGCAATTATCTGACCATCTAGAGTTACAAATAACTCTCCAGGAGAATGGAGTGTCCTTTGAGTTCAGTGAAGAGGTGCGAATCCATATGCCAATAATATTCAAGATTTTAGTCCTGTACTTCTCTTTTCTCCTTCAAGTCACTTCACCCAACTTTCTCTCCTGACCTTCTGAGTGTGACAAATTCTGTATAATAAAAGCCCAGTGACCGAATGGCAGAACAACCAGAACCACCGGTCAACCAGTGCTATGATGCGCACTGACCACCAGGGGGCAGACACTCAAGTAGGAGCTTCCCCTTGGTGGTCAGTGCACTTCCACAGTAGGAGCACTGCTTGGCTGACCAGGATGAGCGGCTGCTCTTGCTGCGGGCCAATCCCCACAGGCCACATCTCTCACCAGTGCACTAATCCTGTGCACCGGGCCTCTAGTCTATTAATAATACAATATCTCCAAGAATTGGTAAATAATAGATTATTGAGAAATGTATTAAATATTTTGTATCTCTAAATCATCACTTAATAAAATGATGCATGGTGCACCTTATAACCATGGAATAAATTTCTTATACTCTGAATGATAGCATATTAAGGATATACATTACTTTCTTGAAATTTAATTCATTAACCAAATATTTACTATGCACCTTTACTTTTCCAAGTTTATTTTAGATGCAAACAGCTTATAATGGTAAGTAGAATAGAGACTTTATATACATACAGCCAAAAGGGAAAATGAAAATACTCATAGTCACGATGGAGATGATATCATAATTGTTATAATAGGAGAGGTCCTTGTCTTCCCTGGTTGCTAGTGGGAGTGGGCTTCTTGCAATATCCCCAGAAAAAGAATTTTCTGAGACTCACACAGGAGGGTATGATATTGTAGAAAGCTTTATTTTCATGGAACTTAACCCCCGAATTTCCAAGGTTTCATTTCCCTCAGTCCTGCCAAGAAAGAAGTCCATTTCACCTTTAACAGAGCTAAAATCGGAGCCAGCATTCAGAGTTTCTACTCCATGTCTGCAAGTCTAATATAGCATCAGGATAGCTTAAACTGTGTTTCCAGATGCAGTCCATCTGTCCATGCATGTGGGATCTGCAGAGCCACATGGCTATGAAGGAAACACAAGCAGGAGCAAAAGAGAGCCCCACGAGCCAGGGGCTGAGAGCACAAGAGAGAGAGCTCCTTTGTTTGGGAAATTAGGTAGTCCCAAGTGTTCACATGCTTGCAGTGGCCACACCATTCTGGCCAATGATTTCTGTTCCCTGGTGTGATTTACAGATGATACGGAATTTTTGGACTGGAACCCGGATTCTCTGTCCGCCAGAGTCGAAGAATGAATCCACCGACAGAGGGTAGTATAGCAAAGTTGGAGATTTATTAAAGAACAAGTACATACTCCCATGTGGGGAAGGGGAAAGGGTCCCACCGACTTCCTGTTTCCATGGTTTATAAAGGCTGCAGTTCCTGTGTCCTGATATCCTCTCTGATTGGTCAATATTCCCTTTCGAATTGGTTACTATAGTGACTCCAGAGGCCCTCCTCCGTCATTGTCCTCCTAGTCCTTCTGGGCTTTCTTCCTTCTTCTTTATTTTGTAAATATAGACCTTATTTGGCTACTTTCAGTTTCTTTGTCTTATGGAAATGTAACTACGCCTGGCTTCCTTGTGTTATGGAGGTGTACCTTCTCCCAATCTGTAGCCCTATGGTTTTTCCATGGACCCCAATTCTAAAAATTCCCTAAACCTGCCTATATTCCCCTAAAATTCCTGTTTCACAGACAAGTACCTTCCCTATGTTCACCCCACATTTACAGGGCATGCATCTATCTTTCCTTTGTGGGATCCCTTTCCCCAGTGTTTTGCAGGGCATAGGCTGGTGATTCCCTGTGGAGTGCGAAGTTTTAGCTTCCTGGTGAAGCTGCCCAAATGACATGCCTTTAATGTCTGGCCTTCCCTTTGCTTCTTTCCTATTATTAATAACTAGCTAATTACACTGGTGTCCGTCAAAGTCTGAGAGAGGTTTGCAACCTGTACATGGGAGAATAGAGGAGGGGATACCAGAAAGAAATAATTTCTAAATAGCTTCTTCATGTTCCATTTAGCAATAGGTAGCTGCTACTAAATCTGTACATTTAACTTATTCTTTTAATTTAAGTTTTTATTATATTTTTAAAATTTATCATTATTGTTGAAAGTATTACAGATGTTCCCTTTGTTGTTGTTGTTTTTCCCCATTGACTTCCTCCACCCCACACTTACCCTTCCCAGGCCTTCACCACTCTATTGTCTGTGTCCGTGGGCTGTGCATATCTATATATATGAAAGCCTAAGCATCCGAATGACTGAACGACTGGTCAACTGGTCACTATGATGTGCATTGACCACCAGAGAGCAGATGCTCAATGCAGGAGCTGCCCCTGGTGGTCAGTGTGCTCCCACAGAGGGAGCACCACTCAGCTGAGACCCATCCCGGTGGCCCACCAGCCTGGCAGCAGCCACTCACTCCCTCAGTAGTCCTGCAGGTCCAATCTCTGGAGAACGGGCCAGGCACTGATGGACTGGCACTGCTGGCACGATCCCGACAGCACCGCCAGCCTCCTGAAAGTCAGCCTTGGACACCGTAGCCACTTCCCCTCCCTAGACGCTCCTCAAGGAAGAAACGATATAAAAGCAGCTGCCAGGTGGCTCCTGACAACTGACACAAACATCAGCAGGACAGATCCAGATCCTGGGCTGGCAAGGGTGTCCCACCGCCCACCTGGAGGGCTGATCATGTCCCAGCCCCTTGAACCCCCTCAGGGCGGGTGCCAGATGCAGAGCTCAGCTGGCAAGCCTGTGGCAGGTGAAATGGGGCTGGGATGAGTGCGAGCAGCAGGTAGGAGTGGCAGGCGGTGTTGGATTGTGGATTTTGGGCCGATCCCCGCAGGCCACCCTGAGGGACCCCACCCATGCATGCATTCGTGCACCAGGCCTCTAGTATGCATATAAGGTCCTTGGTTAATCACTCCTCCTCAACCCTTTACCCCCGCCTTCCCTCTGAAATTTGTCAGTCTGTGCCATGCTTGTATGTCTCTGGATCTATTTGTTCATCAGTTTATTTTGTTCATCAGATTCCACATATGAGTGAGATCATGTGATACTTATCTTTCTCTGATTGGCTTATTTCGCTTAGCATAATTCTCTCCAGGTCCATCCATGCTGTTGCAATGATGAGCTCTTTCCTTTTTTTACAGCTGTGTAATATTCCATTGTGTAAATGTATCACAGCTTTTTTATCTACTCAACTGCTGGATGGTCACTTGGGCTGTTTCCAAATTTTAGCTATTGTAAATTGTGCTCCTATGAACATAGCTGTGTATATGTTCTTTCTGATTGGTGTTTCTGGTTTCTTAGGATATATTCCTAGAAGTGGGATCTCTGGGTCAAATGGGAGTTCCATTTTTAATATTTTAAGGAAACTCCATGCTGTTTTCCACAGTGACTGCACCAGTCTGCATTACACCAGCAGTGTACTAGGGTTCCTGAAACTTTTAAAAAAAAATACATTTTATTGATTTTTTACAGAGAGGAAAGGAGATAGAGAGTTAGAAACATCAATGAGAGAGAAACATCGATCACCTGCCTCCTGCACACCCTCCACTGGGGATGTGCCCGCAACCAAGGTACATGCCCTTGACCAGAATCGAACCTGGGACCCTTCAGTCCACAGGCCGACACTCTATCCACTGAGCCAAACCGGCTATGGCCTGAAACTTTTTCTTATATTGGAATGAGGGTGAAAGAAGAAAATCATGTCAAGTAATCACTAACTTAATTCATCTTCACTTACTTTTATAATTATATAACTATTGATATATAATTTTGAGAATCCTCAAAACAGTTCTATAGAATATGTATTATTTCTCATGACTCCTGTATTTTCTGTATGCCCTCACTTATCCCATTTCATCTATCTCCTCTCTGATTTAAGTGATAAGAATTATAACCTTGCTGTTATATCACTGTGATATCTATTTATCTATAAATCTATGATAGAATAGATCTCAGAACCAAGGGAGAGATTAGTGGATGACAGAGTAATAAGGAGATAATTGAGCAGTAAAAATAAAAATCCGTATCAGAAATTATGCTAAAAGAAACCAGCTCATTTGTATTCTTTATGGTTGTAATTTTAGGACTCATGCATTGCCCCCTTCTTTCCTATCCCCTGAATCAATCAATCAGTCAATCAATCAATCAACAGTCAGCCAATCTCTCTCTCACATATACACACATACACCACCCCCACTACCACCACCACCATCACCACTTCCACAACACCACTAGCTCCACCCATAGGTTTATTCAATATGTTATGTAAAGCTGTTTAACAAAGTTATCTTCAAAATTTGAATTCTAAAAATGTAATTCAATTACTAGGTGATACTCTAAGAAATACGAGAAAATTTTTATGTGAGAATAAAAATAAAAATGGTTGGACCTGATTGGAATTTTTAAATTTCCCCCAAATTTACTTTAAAAAAATAATAACAGAGATCTCTAACTTTTAAAAACTCCATTAATTACTGAATTCAGTTGGTGATATTTTGTGTTAACCAGGTTCCTTATCTTTCATCACATTACTTTTGCCATCTGTTTTAATTTCTCTTCCTACTTTTTACCTTTCTTTTCTCCATGAGGACTGAAATATACTTTTACTTGTTTCTTGGGGTATTGTAAATAAGTTAACTTTACTTTTCACTGCTATTCCATGATTTGCCCAATGCAAATTAATTACCATCAGTTCTTTCTCACTTTTATCATTAAGTTGAGGTGTTGTTGTTTCTTTTTTTAAAATCCTGCCTGTACTGACTGTATGAAGTACATAGAGGGCGTTTCATCAGTGTGACTATCATCAGAGATATTGGGAAAATTTACAAGAAATAATAAATAGGCAGTCTATTAGGAAAAAAAAAGATGTTTCTACTTTTAACTATTATAGCTCATCTGTTGCGATTTAATTAGGTACCTGAGGATTTTCCGTGCAGTATCAGGATTTAAAGGACAAAGCTTTTTTCGTTTTGTAAGTCTCTGAAAGCCCTAAAGTTCTTCCCCAAAGTGTTCCTAGTAGATGCAGCCCATTATAAATCATTCATGTATTCATTCTGATTCTATTCTGTTAATGGAACAGCTGACTCGAAGCCCTCTCTCCAAACAGGCTTGCTTTATGACTTCCCTGGGCTTTAGGCACTTTGCCCTGTGGGCTCCTCACTCCAGGGAAAACAAATATACACATATATACACATATACACATATATACATATTATGCACATATGTACAATTAATACTTATTTAACATATGATAATTTGTATCTTATAATTGTTTTGATATAAAGGTAATATAATCTAATCTGCATTAAACACTTAAAAATTTTCTTCAACTTTAAGAGTTCATTTTTTTCTTCTGAATTAAAAAGAAGTAAAATATTTTTATAGGTCCCCTCCCCGCAAAGTATGGTTGGCAATTGGTCCTGTGCCTTCTGTGCCTACTGGATAAGTCAGCCTGGCTTCCCAAAATCTCCATGGCTCTCTCCTCAAGTCCCCCAAGTCTTTGCTCATTGACACCTACCTTCACGACCCTATTTAAAATTATACATCCCCCTTGTCCCTACACTTCTAGCCTTCCTTTATCACTTTTTTTATATCACCTTTTAATGCATAATATACTAATATTTACTTGTATATTTTTGTCTCCCCTAACTAGAATGTAAGCTCCACTAGGTACCTGATGTATCCCATATCCCTGCACGGTGCACGACATTGAATGACAATAATTCTCTATTGAATGAAACAGGAAGGAAATGAGTCTTTGACTACCTTTTTTTCTTTGTGTATTTTAAAAGTATATTTTATTTTTAGATGGTCCCAGAAACTAAGGGGTAATGCTTTCACATACCAGTGGACAGATGTATAATATGGGGGCGATTTTAAAGAATGCATTAAAAATGAGCTTTGTGCTCTAAAGACTTAAAAAATAATAATAAATATTTATTTCAGTTGTCAGTCTTGATGCATATCAAGGCAACTATTACATTTGACCATACCAGGGCCTTTTCAGAATGTAAACATAGTTTTTGTCAAACCCAAGCCATAATCACATCATGATATTTAGAACGCAGAAACAAATATGAATATTCTCGTTTAATGATGTGATGATGAGGGGAAGAAAGAAGAAAAAAAAAAGGAAAACTACAGTTTTTTCAAACCTATTATATACTGGGAGCTGTCAGGCTCTTTATTGATAATCTCTTAATCCTCAAAAGAATTCTATGAAATAGGTATTAGTTTTTGTATCATAAAAACAGGGAAGTGTGTTCAGATACTATTCTAAGTTACAGAATTTGCCTGAGAGCACACAACTGGTGAAGATGAACTCGAATTTAAACCAATATCTATTGGGCTTTGCAGCCTGAGCATTTTCAGTCACAGCTTGTCACAAGAGTATTGTAAGTCCTGTTCAAAAACAACAACACAAGGAAAGGATCCCGGGGACAATAAGAAGCTGGGCAAGGTTTTCTAAGTCTGGAACATCATTGTGTATGATGCAGACGTTGTATCACTCATTCCTATATTGGAGAATAACATAGCGAATGGTTATGGGCCAATGTGACAACTTAGGGTATGGCAGTGACTTTTTGTTTATTTTATTTTTTATATATATTTTTATTGTTGATAGTACTGCAGATATCTCCCATTTCCCCCCTCTTTACCTCTCCTTCCAGCCCCTAATGTTTATTTTACTAAAAAAGAAATTTCTGTTCACTGATTTTACAATAAAACTTCATTTATTATTCCTGTTGATGCGATACAGCCAAAATAGGGTATGACCAATATTGACTTCAACTTATTGAGGAAAATCTACAGCTATTAATTTATTTCTTTTGAACATAATTTCTTCACCAGGCCTTTCTTAACTAACCAGTTATCATATAGAGAGAGCGGGTTATCTGAAATAATCACATTTTAACTGGTTATAACTATTTTCATTAGGGTCAACTCCAAAGCCCAAAAGCAAAACCTGTTCAGGGAAAAAATAAACAAGAAATAAAAACTTTCCATATCTTCAAGGGCAATTGTTTTTGTAAAAACTCCAATGTAAAAAAACAAAACAAAAACAATAGATCAGCCATTTTGACTAACACTTAGACAATAAGAAAAATCTGTTTTCTTCACATATAGGCATAATGGCATCTATAAAACAAGGCTATGGAGGTAAGGACACATATCTTGTCTCTTTTTCAATCAGTTGGTAAATACTTATTAGTTGTCTATTGTACATAAGGATCTGCACTTTATAGCACTTATAATTAAATCAAGATACAAAACCTCGTTAGACACTAGTCTTGACCTAGAAAAATGTTTGCACTTGTTTTGGAATAAAAGGAGAAAAGGGTATGGATTATAGAGATTAATTATGAAATTGGTAAATCTGTGTTGTCTGAAGGTCAAGACTGCACAGTCTTTGTGGTACCAACTCCTGGACATTTCCACAACCCAGCAACCAAAATTTTATGTCTGAAGCAATAGGCACCACCCTATGTGATGGTCTGCTTTCCAGTTAAGTGACATTGTGCTAAATAACAGCAAGATACTGAACTGTCTTGAGCTTCAGCTACTCATAAAATAGAGGGAATTCCCATCAGATACAGTTGCTGTTAGGATCACAAATGATGTCCTTAAAATGCCTGGCATATACTTAGCACCTGCAGAGTAGTAGTAGATTTTAGTTTTTAAAAAGGGCATATATCTAGGAAAATAAGAACAAAATAGAGTAGAAAAAAAGAGTAAACATTTTCTGAGCTTTGGTAGTGCCGAGACAGCTTTAATTGTGCCATGTAGAACACCAAAGACAAATATTTTGATGGAGCTTTGGCAGTTGGAAAATAAGATATTCAAAATTAATTTGATAACCAATACAAAACTTCTTAATATATGAATGATCTGATTTGGTAATACAATGCTTCCTCTTCAGATAAGATATATTTTTTAAAAGACCTTTGCATTCTAGTTGAAGTTTTTTGTTTTTATTTCAGAACATACCATTATTTAGGTTTCCTGTATTTTAGTCTTCTTACTTAATTACTCATCAACTATAGTTCTTCCCTCCGAGACACAAGCTCCATGAGGGTGGGACTATGCCTCTTGTATGTCACTACATTCTCAGTGTCAAGCAGTTCCTGGATGGAGTACCAAGATCGGCAAATGTCAGTTGAGTAAATCAATGAACTAATGGTGATTTGTCAAAAGAAGAAGTTCATATTTATTATGTTCTAGGGACTTCGTTCCATTTATCTTTGAAAAAAAGTTTTGAAGGATGTTTTTTATTCCCATTTTACAGTTTAGAAACCAAGGCTCAGAGAGGTTAGTTATATGTCAAAGTTCATATAGCATCAAGAGAACTTAACCCTAGGTCTGGATTCAAAACCCATATAATTTTTCCTCTGCCACTCACTGTGGCCTTGCTTATTTTTGATGAATTAAATTGGGTTTTGCCTGTGGGGAATTAGGAATTATTCTGTCTGCTGAGATAATTGTATTTTCTGATTTTTTTCAATATAAAATGAGAAAGTAATGAAATTTGTTTTTCCAGAGACTCCTGTAGCAAACATGAGGGCACAAAAGAATGTCAGGGAAGTCTATTTAACCTACCATGACCAAAGTTAACTACCCTGGAAAAACAACTTGACTTCATAGACAGATGGTGGGAAGGCATATCAAATATGCAAAATGCTTCAGAGAAAAATGACAGAAGGAATGGATGCAGCATGAAAGAAACAAATAACCTAGACTAGAAGAAAATATTCAAAGGACTAGAAGAGAATGCCTCACATGAATTGCAGTCTATAAATCACCTTCTGTGGATATGGAGTCAGTTTAAATGAACATACATGAGATTATTTAGGGGGATTATAGTTTGAAAGAACAAACATTGATATAGAGATAACAAATAAAAGAAAAATAGCAAGGAACAACATAGATGGAGATGACACTGAGAATAATGAAGAAGAGAAAAGATTATGAATAATCAGAGTGAATACAGAGAGTGAAGAAGAGGAGGAGACAAAGGAGAAGGAAGGTATTTCAAAGCCAATAGAGAAAAGCCACTGACAGAGAAAGATGACCCAACCATGTCCCTGAAGAAGACACTTACAAATGAAACAGAAAAATAAATAGTTTCCGAAATTTTAAAAAGATAATTTTTTCATTAAATGAAGAAAGATTGATTCAGCAAATTGAGAAGGCACACTAAGTTCCAGGAAAACGTGAAAAGATACTTAATGTTGAGCTATGTTCTCACAAAGTTATTTAGCATCAAGAATAAAGAAAAAAAAATGTTCTCATCTGGCTACACAACTCTGATGCAATGTGAGTTCAAGCTAGCATGAGTCTTATGCTCAGCAGCATTTAATGCCAGAAAGTAATAGAAAAATACCTCAAAAATTCAAAGCTATATCTCAAAGTTCTGAAGGAAAATCCGTGCATTTTAAAATAGGCAAACATATTTTAACATGGAAGAGTACAGGAAACTGCATCCCTTAACTCTTCTTGAAAAGACAACTTGAAATCTAGAAAAGATTAAAACAAACTGCTCAGAAATGAAGAGCCATGACTAAAGAACTGATGGTGGGCACTGACTTAAAAATAAAATAAATTCAGACAATTACAGGTTATAGGATAGAATTTTAGTAACTTATATTTTGGCAGTGTAAATAAAAATAATTAAATTTAGAAGAAGGAGAAAACATGAAAAGATGAGATTGCTATTTATTTTTTATAGTGTTGAGTAAAAATACTCTTTATATTGGAACTGTAGTTATTTTTTAAATGATACCAGACTTTTACTACTTTTCAAAAAAATTTCCCAACCTATGATCATTAAGGAAATATTTTCTTTGGTGAAAGAGTGGTTTCTGAAGCCAGCAATCAATGGTTTCAATTTTATTTCAGTCTATTTTTCTTCAATTAAACCCAAGCAAAGAGAAATTCAATACTTTGACTAAAAAAGCTTATATATTTTGAACCATTTTTATATAAAAATATTTTTATCCACCTGTCAAATAATTCTTCTATCTGTGGCATTTTGTTCAATCAAAGTTAGTATGTGTTATTTCCGGGTAGAGAAATTTGGAATTTTATTTTCTTTTTTTAAGTACTTTGCTTATTTACCTATATTCTGTAAAATTAGTCATCACTTTTACAACTGGAATAGTGACCTTCCTTAAAAAAAAAGAATTATACAAACGCACATCCTCCTTTTGGATTCTGTTCCAGTTAATTGCCTACTTAAACCTTGTGCACATTTTTCTATCAATGCTTTTTCTTATTATCTCAATAGTAGATCTTTTTATGTTTGCTCTAATACCTCATTTTCAATAGTATGTGTTGTTAATTTTATTCCTAGTCTTCTATTATTAATAGTTTTTGTTATATATACATATATTAGCAATTAGAATGGAATTTGTATTATTGGTCCTTTAGACTTAGATATTTATTACATTTAAATATATTGCACATAATATATTTATTTCTTTAATGCTTCTGAAATTCACGTTTTGCTTACGGAGGTCTCTGATAGAAAGTCATATAAACATCCTTCTACACAGTCTCATACTATTGTTAATATTTATGTTACTAATTGCATCAAATTCATCTTTGTGTGAAGTAGAAGGTAAACTAGTTCTGTGTTCTTCCAGATAAACACCTTTTGACTACTAATTATTTGTGTAAAATCTTATTGAACTAAAATGCTAACTCTAATCATTCCATGTAATTCTGGCTTACATTTTTTGTTCTTCTAATCTATATGTCCATTTCAGCACTGTGATTATGGCTTCACACTAAGTTTTCATAGCTAGAAGCAAGCTCCTCTTCACTATTCTTTTTTTAATTGTTCTTATTACTCTCCATGTTTTATTCCATCATATAAATTTTAAAATAACTTAATCTAGTTCCCCAAACAAAATAAAACAAAAAAGTGTTAAGGTTCACAGTGGAGATTACATTCTATTTAATAATATTATCTTATTTTATATTTGTTTGTATTTAATAATTTTCCTCCTATGGGCTCTATGTCTTCTCATTAAATGTATTTCCAAGCAATGGCCTTATGCTACCTGATTTCAAGAATTAATATAAGAATAAGATAATGTGATATGGTGGTAAGGACCAACAAATAACAGAACTAAATAGAGTCCAGAGATATGTCAACACATATATTGTCAATTCATTTTTGACAAAGGCACCAAGCTATTCAATGGGCAAAAGGAAGTCATTTAAAGGAATGGCTCTTGAATAACCTGGTAGTTATATGGAAAAAAATCAAGCGATATATAAAATTAACTCGTTGTGAATCAGACACTATACAACATCTGAAGGAGAAAATAAGCATGAAACAGACAAAAAATGAAAGTCCCAAAATTTGGACATTATCAAAATTAAACTTTTTTTTGAAAGGAACCATTAAAAATTAAATATATATACCACAAACTGGGAGAAAATAATTATAATACATCTGACAAAGGGCTTATATTTAGAATATATAAAGTGTACACACACACACACACACACACACACACACATGCACACATGCACACGGTTGCTGGGGGTGCGTTAAATGAAAAGGGCATAACAGAACTTTCTAGAGTAATGTAAACATTCTATGTCTTGATTTGGGTGGTAGTTAGGTGGCTGTAAAAATTGTCAAAGTGTAAAAACTAAAACTTGCAATGTATACACCTTAGATCTGTGCATTTATTGTACATGTTATACCTTAACAAAAAACAAAAGATAATATAACAGGGAAAAGATCATTTGAGTTCTGTCTGTGCATAAATTTACAATGTAAGTTTCTTTTGCTGTCATTCTCCTACATGGTACAGAGCTTAGAGATGTGTGATATAGAAATAAACTTTGTATGCAATTTTAGAGCTGACTACAAGGCTCAAAGATTTTTTTGGTGAATTGTTTTATTTGTCTTGACTGTGTTTTATTCTTTGTTTCACATTCTGTAAGTTGACCTTGGATTTTACCAAGCTCCCAGGTTATATTAAGTTGAAATATTTTAAAAAGTGTTATGGCAGGAATTATGGGTCTTGATAATTGTTATAATTATTTTATTGAGCAAACGTTAATGAGTAGCTAAGTTTAATCTGAAAACTTAATTAGCTTTGCAATGTTCTGTTTAAAGGATCAAGAAATTTCCTTTACCAGACCCCTTGAACTGGGGAGGGGTTAAGAGAGGAGAATTGGAAAGATTAAGATCAAATCTATTTGTGGACGGGGTGAGGAGATGAGGGTGACTTCAAAACAAGCTTACCTACTTTTGGTGAAAGGACCAGTGGGAACCTAAATGGCTAGATCCCATTTAATTCATTCCTCTGCTCCTTGATTTCTGCCAGACAATTACATTACTGTGGTGGAAAAGTTTTTGGCAATAAACTACAAGGGTAGGTTTAGTTTCTCCCCTTTAAGAGATGAACCATTCTGTAAATCAAAATTCAATGCATGGAATTCCAAAGTGGAGTTGTTTGTCATTTCATTTGTGGAGTCCCACATTGTCATGTGGAGGAACACACAGAGCAGTAAAAGTGGCTCCCCTTGATTTAGAAATGTAGAGCCTTTAAAATTTATTTCCTACAACCAGTGTTTCATCATATTGGCATTCTACAGCGACTTAACACAGCCCTGGAGTTGGATTAGATCATACATTTAGATTCATCACAGCACAACAATTCATATGTAGTTTTCCCGAATGAAACATCAGGGAAAATCAGTTCAGAAATGAACTGGATAAGTCTCAAATGGAGATTGATGACCTAGGACTCATATTATCCTGATAACAAACATGCTATATAGAGCACTTTGAATTTAGGGGTTTCTAAGACAGGTGACTGACTTAAGATACTGCTCTAAGGCCTGGCTAGTGTGGCTCAGTGGTTGAGCATCAACCTATGAACCAAGCGGTTTGGATTCCCCTTCAGGGTACATGCCTGGGTTTTGGGCTAGGTCCCCAGTAGGGGGCATGAAGGAGTTGATCAATGATTCTCTCTCATCATTGATATTTTTATCTCTCTCTCTCCCCTCCCTTCCTCTCTGAAATAAATAAAAATATACATTAAAAAAATACTGCTTTAAGGCTGAATTGTCAGTATGTGCTGGATTACAAATACTCATTATTAATAAAATTATTAAGGAATACAATGTAAAGAGCAAAATATCCCAATATTGTACAATTCTCAACTCTAAAAAAGCTCATGGTAACTGAGGTATATTCTATAGTGTGTATCCAACAAAATCCATCTGGGCCTTATATCCAGCTCTCTCAGCAGTTGCAAGCACTATAGTTCCCTATTAATAGGCTTCATAAATATTAACACCTGCAAAATAGAAATTATTTCCATAATCACACTGATTTCAGCAAAGCTCTTTTGGTAAATGAGTATTTGACACAAGAAAATACACATAGGGCTTTCTAGATATTAGTGAATGAATGAATGAATGAAGCAGCAATCCACATTATGTAATATAATAGTTAACTGAGTACTGTTTTTTTTTATATATATATATTTTATTGATTTTTTACAGAGAGGAAGGGAGAAGGATAGAGAGCCAGAAACATCAATGAGAGAGAAACATCGATCAGCTGCCTCCTGCACACCTCCTACTGGGGATATGCCTGCAACCAAGGTACATGCCCTTGTCCGGAACCGAACCTGGGACCTTTCAGTCCACAGGCCAACGCTCTATCCACTGAGCCAAACCAGCCAGGGCTGAGTATTGTTTTTTTTTTATGATTTTCTAATGTTTTCTTATACATTGATTTCATTTTCCAAGGAGGGTTTTAATCTCCTAGAAGACATTTTTTTTTTTTCCTGAACACAGCTATAATTTTTCTGGGGATAGTATAATGCTATAAGCATATTAGATACTTAGGAAATGATGGTTGATTAATTGCACATTGTTGTCAACATCCAAACATCTTTGAAAACAGTTTTATGGCTTCCCACTTCTTTAGTTGAGGTGCCTCACAAAACACTTGGTTTGTCCTGCACTTATGCAGTATTTTTAACTATTATTTTATCTATGGTAATGAACTTCATCCATCCCCATTCTTCTTGACCTGCCAGTCTTGCATTTTAACCTGTTTGTTTGGTTTATCCCTGAGCCTTATTCCTGGGTTCTTCTCTACCTCAACCCTCCTTGCAGAACCAATTGGTACATTTTATTTCAGTTCAGAGAGGCTTTCATCACTCACCAGCAACATGGCAGGCACTGTGCCAAGCACAGGTGACATGGCTCCTCTACTCAGAGATTTTGCAATCCAGTGGAAAACAAACATGATTTTCACAGAGAAATTACAGAAGCATGAGCAAGCGATTAGCAGAAAACAGGCTACTTACTTTAGCCTGGTGCAAGGAGACATTCTGTGGCAGGGAACCTGGAGCAGGCATGAGAGTCCAGAAATTCTGTAATCTCTTCTTCAAAGCTACAGAAACTGTTCAGATCTACGAACATGCAGAGTTGAGAGGTGATAATGGGTGCAGAAGCGAAGGACTGAACATGTTGGCAAAGTGAGGAGAATCAGAAGCAGATATAAGGCATGCAAATATGGAGATGCAATGAGAAAGGCAGCCAGGCAATATGAAGGAAAACAGGTGGAAGGCACAAATGTTATAGAAGTTACTGGGCAAGCTCAAGGTACAGAGGCTATGGCCATTGCTGGCTTTCCATAATGTGAGTGGAAAGGCCAACTGATCAAAGAGGACGATGGATAAGATGGCCACAGGCTGCACCTAGGGCTGGAAACTGTTTGTATTTTTATGTATACATTCTTAGAATACCTGTGGGATAAACTGTATACAATTTTATTTTAGGGTGTTATACATTTATAATGAATTCTTTTGTGTTATTTCTGAAGACATAAATTACTTGCCTCTCATATATAATATTGTTACAGACAGAAAAGCAATAGATGAAGACAAAAGAGTTTAGAATGAAGGGCCTGGATCTGCTTACCTTAATGTCAGTTAAGTTTCCTTCCTTCCTTCCTTCCTTCCTTCCTTCCTTCCTTCCTTCCTTCCTTCCTTCCTTCCTTCCTTCCTTCCTTCTTTCCTCCTTCCTTCCTTTCTTCCTTTCTTTTGTGAGTGTGTGTGTGTGTGTGTGTGTGTGTGTGTGTGTGTGTGTGTGTAAGCCATAGTTTCTTTAAATGTAAAATGGGGCTGATAATTGTCATAGAATTGTCATAAAAATGAACAATTCTTAGTTGTATAGGCCTCACTTGGATCCATCAGCCGATAGCTTTTCAGGAGGACAAGTAAAACCCTATGAATAGTGTTACATTGGAAATATTCAGTGACTGTTCACCTTTGTTACAATCACTATTTTCTGGAATGGATGGACATAGTTGACAAGTACTACTGAGATTTTGATACTCAGAGATATGGACAAAACAGGCCATTTATTTTTGAGAGAGTGATGGCAATTAAGCTTATTTCTTTTATGTATGTTAGGTGTAGAATAAAATAACAAGACCTACCCAAACAGTTGGTTATATGAAGAACTGCATTAAATAAGAAAGAAACCAAATCCCAATACAGAATTTAAAAGATTCACCAAGAAAATTTATTTTATTTCTTGCTATCTCAAAATTTGTGAGTACTCACATCTGGATATATATAACATATAGATTCTTCTATTTTAGTTTTGTCTCATGGATAATTAGAGCATTTAACAATGCCTTTTGCTTAATTTGAGGCTTTTTGAAGCTAAATTATATGATGGAAGAAGCAACGTGAGACCTAATAGGAAATATCATAGTAAACAATTTGTTTTCTTGAGTTGAATTCAAAAGAGGAGAATCTTGAATGAAAAGAATATTAACAAAAAGCACAAGAAACATCACAGCTCTGGAAAGTTAAAGCGACCCTTTTCATAGATAGGAATAGAACAAAATTTATGCAACTCTGAGAGCACTGGATTAAGGAGGGGATGAGTGAGGTAGATTTGGCACAAAATGACTTTTGACACATGCCATGTGTTATTTACCAGAAAATTCGACCACATGCATTATTATGACAGGCATAATCACTTGATTAACTGAAGCCAATTGGTCAGTACATATAGTGAAATTTGGTTCAGATAGTCCAGGGCACATGTGGAAAGAGGATGTCAGAAGGAAACTCACACAGCTGCCTCCTGAACAGAGGAAGTCAGTTGCATAGAGGTGAGAGTAAGGGGATAGGATGTGAGAGATTGAGCTCAAAGTTTGCAAGAACATGAATCCAAAATTCGTAGGCCCTGGACCACTCTGAATAGCTCAGATAACAGTTTATTTCTTAGCAATCTTAAATCACTACTTTTGACTTTTCTTCAATAAAATAAAGGAATATCTCACCTGTCTTTGAATCAGAAACATTTGGTAATGATAAAATGAGAGAAGAGAAGGGAAATGCTTTGGTGCTTTCAGTAAAAATTCTATTAGAAAACTTTAATGTGTAATTTTGTTTTATTTCCTAAAAATGATTTATTCTCCTTACGTTCTTGCTGTGGCCTTAGTTGTACAGGCCTCACTCGGACCCATTAGCTGATGGCTTTTCAGGAGGACAAGTCAGCGCTTTGTTCTCACCTTGCGAAGCCTCTGCAAGCGGTCTCCTTGTCCCAGTGTAAAAAATTGGTTTGATTTTTCTCTGCCTCATCTTGCAGCCTCATGTCTCCACTGGGACAGCTTATTATACAAACAAAATATGAAAGAAGCCTACAATTTTTATAGTGACAGAGCCAAAGCCTTTTCTGTTATCATTCTGTAGCCCATGGGGAAATATCAGACTGGGGTTTGATTTTGGCAAAGAGATAGCCCACAGAGGTCATGGAGCTTAATAAATCTCTGCTATAAAATACTCATATTTAAGTTCCAGCAAGTCTCAGAGCCCAGCTCTTTCTAATCCCTTGCCTCCTCAGTTACAATTTAAAGTTCCCGTTGTCGCTATTTCTTTGGCGTCCATGAGCTAGAAGACGAAGGCCCTCCCCCAGCGGGTTCCTGCACTATTGAAGCAGAGTCCCTTAAGCTAATTACTCTGATGTGTGTTCCAGAGGAAGCAATGGTTTGATAATAAATATCACTTACCAGGTGAGGTTACTTTTCGAGGACCATCAAAGTTCTATCATTCATTGCTTATTCTTCCCAGACTTCTCTAGAGGATTTATTTTACTCACGGGGTTCAAGGAAGAAGAGATATAAAAATAGATTAAGCAGCTTTTTTTTGTGGCAAATGGTGCCTTGGATCCAAATGTAGTTGGTTTTAATATAATGCAATTGACTGACGGTTCTGAAAAATAATCTCCTATCCATTACATATCTACATCTATGTCTACATTTATCTATTTACCTATATACTCATGTATACACACATAAACTCATATATAAATATGTATTATATGTCATAGATAATATACAATGTAGTTACATTATATATAAGTTAATAAGTATGCATAAATATATATAAGATTAATAACATGATCAATTATCCTATGATATTAAATTCTCTCAGCCCTGGTCTTCACGCCTTTGAAAAGGCCAGTTTGGACTAGATGACTGCTTAGTTCCTAAATTTTGTGATAAATAACATTAGGCCTGTGGTTTGTTAGACAATGGTTATATAAGCTCTCAGAGCTAAACATCATAGCAACTAAACATAGCAACTCTGTCACGAACACTTTTCTCTGCGACCTGAAAGACCAATCTGAGTTGAAGTCATGAGCTCTCCCATAGCTCCTTGCTTGTTTTGTGGTGCTGTAGTTAGGTGGCTAACCATCGACTGGATTACGATTTACCATAGAGGGAATCCACTCTTCTTCATTTTGAGTCCAAAAGTGGGAATTTGCACATAGTTGGCATTCAACAAAAGTATATGGCTAATTGTTAAATGGCTTAGAGGTGTTTCAGTCATCACTACTTTAGCTTTTATAAATAAGGTTATCACTGGGCCACTTCCAACACCTACACATACCAACATCTCTCCGTGAGAGCGGGGCCCTTCCTACCAACGGTGTTAATATTGCGCTGCAAGGAGCAACAGCCCCAGTCACCTCAAAGAAGCTATTGAGATGGATTTATATTCATGGTATTTGATTTACTAACAATGCACCTGAGGCTGTAGACCTTGTGCGTATGCATAATTCCTGCACATTCAGCATTTTAAACTCCACCCAGGGTTTACTTTAAAAAGTCACATTGATTTTGATTTAAAACCCCAAAGAATAAGCAGAACCAAACTGCTAGGTTGCTTTTTATTAATAATATTTCATTCTTTACCACTGGTTAGAGTGGTAATGGTGATAAAGCCCTTGCTAAACCTTATCCTCATAGTCTTAATAAAGGGCTTCCTGAGAGTTGTGTTCCAAGAGTAATCAATTGAGTTGGAGGTAGGGCAAGACACCTTTTGAATTTTTTATAATTTGAAATTCATTATAAATGTATAACTCACCCTAAAATAAAATTGTATAGCACATATAGTTACAATATTTTTTCTCTTGTGATGAGAATTTTTAGTGACCAACCTGACATTTTCAGTGAGTAAAGAACACAATATCGCCCTAACCGGTTTGGCTCAGTGGATAGAGCGTTGGCCTGTAGACTGAAGGGTCCCAGGTTCGATTCCGGTCAAGGGCATGTACCTTGGTTTCGGGCACATCCTCAGTAGGAGGTGTGCAGGAGGCAGCTGATCAATGTTTCTCTCTCATTGATGTTCCTAACTCTCTATCCCCTCTCCCTTCCTCTCTGTAAAAAGTCAATAAAATATATATTTTTAAAAAAGAACACAATATCCTGAATAAAATTTTATTACTAACTTCCAGGCAGCACTGTCAGAGGACAGAGAGGCCAAGAACACACTGTTTCTATCTCAGTCCCCTAGATTGTTCCTTCCAGAGGCTGGAATGGAGGTAAAATGCTATCGATGTGGTTTGGTCTCACTTTCAAATTATTCACAAAAGAAAAAAAATGCCTAAACTGGGAGGAGGAGACTAAATATGTCTTCATTGTGTTTTTTTTTTTAATAATTATTGATTTTTTAATTTATTTTTAGAGAGAGTAGAAGAGAGGGAGAGAGAAAGAGAGAGAAACATTGACTTTGTTGCCCCCTTTATTTATGCATTCATTGCTTGATTCTTGTGTGTGCACTGACCAGGGATCAACCTTGGTTGAGGATGATGCTCTAACAAACTGAGCTACTCAGCCAGGGCCAATATGTCTTTGTTTGGGGCCTTCCTTCCTTCATCTGTAGAACGAGGATGACCTTTAAAGTTCATTTTAGCTCTACTGTTCTCAGTTCCTAATCTGAGGCAGCAAAGGAATTAACTGCAGTCACCTCTTAGAAGGAACTTCCTAAGTCAGTTTTCAAATGAAGGTAAGACGTCAAAAAGTGGATTCCACATTTTAGCCCTCAAGGAAAAGCTTGCTGAGGATAGTTTATCTTAATCTAGGTGCTCAGAGAACTACTCTCAGCATGTTGTGGTTACCTGAAGGGCCCTCTATAGTCAACAAGGGCCACTGTGGAGAGCAGCTCTGCGTGGGACCAAGAGATATGTAAATATTCCAAATATCATTGTAGCTTAGCTGTTTCCTACATCCTGGTAATGGTGTATGTGCTGGAGAGGTGGCGGGTGGTTGTTTGCCCTAAGCACACACCCTGTATAGTCCCTAGTGGTGCCATTTATAAGGGATAGTAAAAGTTGAGTTTTAGTTCCAATTATTATCTATTGTTCAACACTCTTGGGCCCAGACTGTCTACTAGCACCTTCCAATGACATTTTAACTTAGCACATACAGAATGAAACTCCTTTTCTTCCTCCCCTGTGTGTTCAGGCACACTTGAGAGCACCGCCATCCTATCAGTTGCACAAAGTGGAATTCAGGAGATTACCCTTGACATGATGAGGTCCCCTTGCCTCTGCATCCCATTCCTCAAGTTACTCAGTCTTACCCCTAAATGTTTCTCAAGTTTGCTGACTTCTTTCCAATTCTGCAGACACCACTCAATTTCATTTGGATTACTCACACCTCTCTCTCTCTCTCTCTCTCTCTCTCTCTCTCTTAAAATCAATAAAAAAGAGGCTTTTCTTGAGGTCTGAAATATGAATCTATTACATGCCTTCTTCCTCTCATATTTTCTTTATCTTTTTTTATTTAGATATGATTGACATATAACTATATATTAGTTTAAGGTATACAACATGATTGCCATTTGTATATATTGTGAAATGATCACCACAGTATAAGTTTAGTTAACACTCATCAGCACACATAGTTACAATATTTTTTCTCTTGTGATGAGAATTTAAAAAATCTACTTTCTTAGCAACTTTCTAATATATAATACAGTATTTTTAGCTATTGTCATCATGATGTACATTACATCCTGGGACTTATTTATTTTATAAATGGAAGTTTGCATCTTTTGACTACCTTCACCCATTTTGCCCACTCCTTCTGCCACCTCTAGTAACAATCAATCTGTTGTCTGTATCTATGAGTTGTTGTTTTAAAATTCCACATATAAGCGAGCTTCCTCTCTCGGCCATATGAGGCCAAAGCCAGAAGGTGGTTATCTGCAAGCCAAGAAGAGGAGCTCACAAAGAGCTCAGTCTGGTTTCTATATGAGGTTGAATCCATATTTGTGGTGATACTAACTCTTGAATGTATTGGGGGGGGGGAAAGACATAAGTTAAAAAAATAGAAAAGAAACATTTCAGTTCAATTTAAGGAGCATTAGTATATAGTAAGATGCATGACATTTTAGAAAAACTGTCTATTTTATAACTAATTGCTAATATTTCAGACAGGCACTATATTTCTTACCCAGTTATTTTGCCAATATTTGATTATGGTGAAGCAATTTATAGACATGTTAGCTAGCAGTTTTTAATGAGCTGGATGTGCTCTGTAATGGAATTGCTAAATTGGTGCTAAATTGTAGCTTGAGGACTTATTATTGTGATATTTTATCTTTTTTGTTGGTGTTAGTTTTCCTCGAGATAGAAAAGACCTTGGATTGGCTTCAGGTAGGATGGTGAATAACAATTGTTAGTTTTTGTAAGAATAATCCCATATCATTGACTTCATTTAACCTTTATTAAATATTTAGTGTGAAGGATGTAAAGACTCTTTTACTTTGCATTTTTATTGTCAATTCTAAATTATCTAACATTTTGAATTGTATGTATGGCTTTTACCACACATGCCTTACCTTTTACTTTGTGATAGAACTTATAAACTTCATATTAATAATAAGATCGGTCCCATTTTAAACTTTCTCTACATCATGTAAGTCTCCTCTGAGCCTCCAACTACTTTTTAAATTTTTTTTCTTGATTGATTAATGTATTACATATGTGTCCTTATCACCCCATTGCCCCCCTCCCCCCACTCACCCACTCATGCCCTCACCCCCCTGGTATCTGTGTCCATTGGTTGTGCTTATATGCATGCATACAAGTCCTTTGGTTGATCTCTCCCCCTTACCCCTCTCCTCCCCTACCTTCCCTCTGAGATTTGATGGTCTGATTGATGCTTCTCTGTCTCTGGATCTGTTTTTGTTCATCAGTTTATGTTGTTCAGTATATTCCACAAATGAGTGAGATCAACTACTACTGTTGATGGGAAATTCAAATTCAGCTGAGTTTGCAATTGGAGGGAACTTCATGTGGGCTACCTAGAGACCAAAGGAGGAATCTCTTCCACAGCGTATCTGCATTAGCAAGGTGTTCCTTAACTCAGGAAACCATATCATGGAGAATTGGAGGCATTACAGTGCTGGGAAGCCAGGAAGTAGGCGGATGTATCACTCATGGTGGAGGCACCCTCACCACTGCTGTCTCTGTGACCCAGTGCTGCCCTTAACGTGGATCCTCCCTCCTCCGAAGTCTGTGCTGTGGGGGCAGGCCTGGCAACTCCCCTGAGCAGTTCCCAGTCCCTTGGCCACATACTCATTTGCAGAGGCCTTAGCCACTGGCACTAAGGCCCTTGTGTTCCCTGATAGCCTCATGTTGAAGATGTCACCCTAGCAGTGGTCGGCAAACTCATTAGTCCACGGAGCCAAATATCAAAGTACAATGATTGAAATTTCTTTTGAGAGCCAAATTTTTTAAACTTAAACTGTATAGGTAGGTACATTGTTATTAACTTAATTAGGGTACTCCTAAGGCTTAGGAAGAGCCACACTCAAGGGGCCAAAGAGCCGCATGTGGCTCGCGAGCTGCCGTTTGCCGACCACGGCCCTAGCAGATTCTGCAGTTGCAGAAACTAATAATATACAGATGTGTTGTTTTCCAGGCTTACATAACCACTCCACCTCGTGCCTTTTGATGCTGTTTCTCAAAGCTGTTAGCTCTGCCTCATCCTAGTTGCTTCTAAATAGGTTTGCATTTAAAGCTGTTGTGTTCTCCCCTGTGATCAGGCTAAAGGCCAGCATACATGGTACCCTCTTTTCCCCACGGATGGTTACAGGAAGCTAAGGGGGAGAGATCAACCAAAGGACTTGTATGCATGCACATAGGCCTAACCAATGGACACAGACACCAGGGGGGTGAGGGCATGAGTGGGGGTGGGCGTGGGGGGGGGCAATGGGAGGATAAGGACACATATGTAATACCTTAATCAATAAAGAAAAAAAAACAATTTTTCTTGTTACAGCTTTTGTGTCTGTTTTAATAATTCATCTTGTTATATGTCCATGTGTTTATGTCTCATTTACTCATTCATGTGTGTAAATTACCCACTATGTCAGTTACAGTGCTGTGCTTTTATGCTCTTACTGGATTTTGAGTTGTTTGAAAACAAGGATTGCACCTAATACAATGTGTCAGCCCCCAAAGCCAGCACAGGGTCTTTAATCTTCCAGGCTCCATAGACACTAATTGAATTAATTAATTATTTGTCCACGGAGATTCAAGTCTCCTTTCTTCCAGGCATTAGCTTGGTATTGAGTAGAGACCTAGTCCGTCAGCATAACTAGGACTGACATAGAATGCAAGGAATGAAAGCCTTGCTGTGGATGTGCATGTGAGTGTTGGTATGTGTGTGGTTTCAAGTGGTTACATACACAAATGAGTATGCAAAAATCATCATATATATTTAAAGGATATTAAATTAATGCCTGTGCTCTCTAAACTAATTATCTTCCATTTACCTGAACTCAATTGAGTTACTCAATGGTTAAATACATCTGTTGGAGTAGAAAAACTTAGTTCACAGGTTGAAGTATCCTGGGTAAGTATTTAACCACTGTTCCAGATTGGAGAGAGGGGAGAACTGGTTTTATTCACCACCTATCCCCAAATTCAGATGCAAGAGACTTTCCTCCCCCCCAAACCAATTAAAGATCCTCAGCCCCCATCTCTGCTTTTCCTGTGCTCATTGCTCTTGGGACATGGTGACATGGGACATGGTGAGTGTGTGTAAGAGTTTAAGTAGATGTGTATGCGTGTGTTGGGGGAAGGTAAGCTACAAGAAGTCAGATGGAACCCTGGGAACCTTGGTGCTGATTGTCACAACTGATGGCCACCACTTGTGTGAGTAGCTCCCTGGAGACTAACAAGGAAAGCTCTGCTCCACGGGATAGCAGGAGGGATCACTGGCGCACCTGCATGAAACCCACTGCTGTGCTTCCACTGGCAGAAACAATACTTCTTGTGTTGCCCCTTTATTGAGCTGTCCCTCACTCTCGTCCTCATGCACAGAACCCCTCTCAAGGAGTAGCCAAAACACCCACTTACCTCTGTTCTTTTCCCACCTTCCCTTAGATATTTCCTGTCCACAGCTGAAGTCCCTTCATCTCTCCCTCTTCATGTTCCTCATTCCACAAACTCTCCTTCAGTCTTAAAGCCCAATTCAGGGACTCTGGGCATAATTCCTTTAACTAGTGTACTCTTTGCAAAACAAAAGCAGGGGAGATTAAACTGTATTCTTTTCTCTTTTCCTCCCTCTTTTTAGCCAACTGTGGGAGATGGGGGAACCAAGGTAAAAAATATGACCTTGACACACAGCATTGGAAATATATATTTTCCCCATGGTCCTTAGTACCCTTTAGTAATTAGATACTTTTTTATTGAGTAATTACATTACATATGGAAGTGCATAGTGCTAGGAACCCCAAGACCACCCTCCCCAGATATGTATATGATCAGAAAGAAGTACCCAGAATCCCATTGGAAGTCATAAAATGCTGGAGGAGCAGAAATAAAACGATACTCATTACAGGTGCCATGCTATAATCACATTGCACACCAGCTGTGCTCCTCTCCTCATGCCTCATCAAGAGTAGGAAGGGGACCTTAACTGGTTTGGCTCAATGGATAGAGCATCAGCCTGTGGACTCAAGGGTCCCAGGTTCGATTCTGGTCAAGGCCGTGTACCTTGGTTGCAGGCACATACCCAGTAGGGAGTGTGCAGGAGGCACCTGATCGATGTTTCTCTCTCATCGATGTTTCTAACTCTCTATCCCTCTCCCTTCCTCTCTGTAAGAAATCAATAAAATATACATTTTTTTAAAAAAGAGTAGGAAAGGGGGCTGCCTCCTGAGGTAGTGGCATCCAAAAGCAATGTAGATGGCCAGCCAAAAGAGCATAATCAATTCCATGTGTATGTTTGTGGTGACAGAAGCTGTTTTTTGATGTAGGGAAAAGTAATTAATTACAGTATAGCTGTTAAAGCACAAAGAGCAATAAAATCTAATAACGAAGCAACTTTTGCCCAACCACTGTGGCTCAGTGGTTGAGTGTCGACTTGTGAGCCAGGAGGTCACGGTTTGATTCCTCGTCAGGGCATAAGCCCAGGTTGCAGGCTCAATCTCCAGTTGGGATGTACAGGAGGCAGCCAATCAATGATTCTCTCTAATCATTGATCTCTCTCTCTCTCTCTCTCTCTCTCTCTCTCTCTCTCTCTCTCTCTCCCTTTTTCTTCCTCTCTGAAATCAATAAAAATATATTTTTAAAAAAGAAAGCAACTTTGGAATGTACACTCATGTAATGATAGTCTTTATTCTGAGGAAAAGATCCATGATCAGAAGATAGACTTGGGAAAAACCAATCAAAATCATGGAAAAGATTTTCCTGGAAAAATTCCAGGAAAAAGCAGTTGCTTAGCTTCTTTTACTATTTTTTTTTCTGTTTTTCTTTCCCCCCCCCAGTGATCTCTCCTTCCTTTTCTCCTCTGTTTTCACTTCTTTCTTTTGTTAGTGTATATCCTTATCCTTCTCTCCTTCAGCTCTGTGTTCCCCTCTCCCCATTCTGCATCTGCCTCTCTACCTTCTGCTGCCAACCATTAGCCTAAATGCATGTCACTGGGATTCAATTCCAGTGACCATTTGTCAACTTTGTAACTCACTCCATCCTATCCATACCCTTGATAACTCATTTCTATCTATCCATGTCCTCTAACCTTTTAAATCACTGTCCTGAAATTGATAATTAATTCTATTAAATTATTGGAAGCTATTTAGATGCTAAAGAATGAATATATTTCTGGAATATCAAGAAGTGTTTTCCAGGGAATGTGACTCATTTGAACTTGTGTTGCTCTGGTACAGAAATTTAGAATACAGTTCAGCACACATTTATGAGAAGAGTGGAGGATACGCAGCACTTCCATGGCACTCTGCTGGAAACACCACATTTTATTAATAGCAGGCCTTTATGAATCTCTATGGGTATTAAGCAGATCCATTTGGCTGCCCCACAGCCAATCAGGTGGCCACTGGCCAAGGCAGCACTTATCATTTGATTTGCATATCAAATATGCATATAGACAGGCTGAGAACAGACTCTCCTTCCACCCATCTGGACACATTTCACAAGTGAGTTTCTCAGCCATTCACGATCACCAAGCAAAGGAAAATGTGTCCGTATGTGTCCACTCCAGCAGTACAGGGGGGCAAATCGGTTATAGTCACCACCCCAAAAAGCTTACCATTGAACTGTAAAGACTAAGGTGATCCCTGAAAGAGAGGGAAATACATAGAAAAATTACAGGGAACTTAGCTAAAGAGAGTGGTGGGAGATGGACGCTGTTGGCGTCGTCTGTGTCAGACAAAGGAGAAATTTCTTGGGACTCAGAGTTATTTCTTCTATAGATAGGGACTATTTTGGTTGGTCTGTTTATTGTAAGCTTTTACTAAGTGCATTTTGAAGCAGTAAGTAGATAAATGGATTTTGTATTTCATAAGGTAATGTCTTACATTTATAATGCTTGTTATACCATTTCACGTGACTCTCACAATTCCTGGGTTAAGAAGGGAAGCTATGATTGTTCCTATTGCACAAATGTGAAATCACAGTTGATTGATTTGCCCCAATACAAGATTTTACATGGTAGGAAAACCCTAACCCAGGCTTTCTGAACCACAAACTCTGTCTCTTCACAGCAACAGGCTGTGAGAGATGTGTTTGCTGGGAAACTGCAGCCACATGCATGCAGACAAGATGAGCAAAAAAGTGAGATTTAATTAAACTTACATTTAAAAAAAAATTAACTAATAAAATAAGACGGTTAATATACAGGAATTACTTAAAAATAGTTGAGGTACTTTTTCATTCATAGACAAAAAGATTTTGTAAACTTCATCATTACAAGCTAAATTTTGACTCATTCACTTGTCAGGAAATAAAAAAAACACAAACATAAATATATGAAATATAAAATATTGATATTAACAGTCAATGTAAATAAAAACTCTGCTTAAATTAAAACACTTGTAAAAGCAGAGATTGTTGACTCTGCTGATTTCACATCAACTTTCCATAAGCTGTTTGGCCAAATTTTGAAATTTCAACTCACACTACATCTTGCCATAATACATGTCATACAACTGTCATGAATGTGCTAAAGGTTCTTTCTTCCATCTTTATTTTTAAGATATGTTTCCTTTATTTCTGTGCTTTTTCAATACTTTAATTTATATACAATAACATTTTTTTTCAAGTCAGGCTTTATTTTGCTCTATAGCCCATAAGTGGAAGTATGATTTTATTTTATGTCATTTACTCTTCTCTACTTTTATTATTGTGGCATGTTAATGTTTTGAGTTCTTTAATTAACTTTCTTTCTGTAATTTTTCTTCAATATGAAAAATAATTGAGCAATTTTCACTGAGTAAAGTAATATAGATAGAGATAAAGAGAAATTATATTTTTCTTTGGATGTGCAGAAGATATGATGTGATTAATAGCGTCATAACCACAATGTAATTTACTCTGAGTATTGGACAGAATATGAGGTCTTAAACGATGACCCAAATGAACTGTATTTTAGAGTTTATGTCCTCATTTCTGCCTGTGATAAAGATTCAACTGAAAGGCTCACATAGTTTGCTTTATAGTCACAGCCGGTGGACAATTAAGCTGGAATCAATTTATTTTACGTGAATAATGATTTCTATTGGAATAAAAGACTGACTGCATTTCTGATAAATGAATACATGTTTTCACTAAATAAATCCAATCTATATGGATCAGGCAGTTAAGAAGCCTCTGTGTATTAAAAAAACACATACCATAATCTTTGGAGTTTGGATTTGTCTTTTGTTTTAAGAGGTAGAGATAAAGTGGAATTTGTGTTTTCTAATCTGTTTTACATATTCCAGAGGCAAATATGAGACTATGTACTCTGGAGCTTATATAATTTTTTTCCTGATGCTTTTGAGCCAAATTAAGTATACTAAATGGTATCGTAGCCTTTGTAAAACCCATCAGGAGACCTAAGAGAATGCTCTCAGAATTAGTACTTCTTTCTTTCTTCAGAGGGAAATTTCTGACTTTTAGTATTGAACTTATTGAACTCTTTTATGTACTTGTCTATTTTTATGTGGTAGGAGTGTGTGCAAGGAACTGCTATATATCTTAGGAACCTGAATTTGATGTGTTTTGCTGGAAAGAGCAGGGAATACTAGTAGTCAGGAGAACTGCTAGTCTAGCCTTGGTCCTCTTCTAGAACTAGAATCTTAATTTTTAAGGTGTAAATTCTTCATCTAAAATTGATCCTTTCCTTGGTACTATTAACTCAAAGAAAATTATGGGAATAAAATGAACTTGTAAATGTGAAAGATTTTTTCCAAAGGTTTGAAAATATGCTGAAGTTATAAACTTGGATCACTGAGAAAACAAGATGGATTTTCTTGTTCTAGTGGCTGAAATACTTAATCTAAAGTCAATTATTTAATAGTTATTAGTGAGTGCTAAGGTGATTCAAATAGGTATTAAATACAGTTGTTTCCAAAAAGTTGCACGATAGTTGAAGAGGTTAAGCATAAACATATGCAAAGTTCAATAAAAGCACAAGAATTAAAAATTTTAAATATGGAAAAATTACATAACCTCGCCAAACAGCTCAAGGTTAACTATAACATAGAAGAATATATATGCTGAGTTCAGAAAAGGAGGCTGACTTGGATACTGGAGTGGTCTGTGGTGCATGGTGAGAGCACTGGATTTTTCCATGAAGAATGGTGGAGCTGAAAGGAGTTAAAAGGTAGATAAACTATGAGGTAAGAAAACAAAGTATAAGATTTATTTTGGTAATTATCAGTTTTTCTAGAGGGAACATTTTGTGGATGCAAGGATGAATTCATTCTTGAGCAGGGTTAGTCACGATGTGCCTCCCATGCTCCTTCTCTTCATGTCTATCAATGAGAGCAATAATGAAATATTTAGAGCGCTAATGGAATTTCCCCATACCCAGAGGAGCAATGTTCTCCATTAGTTTCAACCCTCAGCTTTTGTCCTACCTACCAACAGTCCTGCCTACCAACAGATAAGTACTGGTTGCTTATTGTCAGCCCGTAACTAATGAGTAGAAACTCCCTCTCTGGTGGTCGGATCAGCAGAGATTCCTTGCTCAAATGCTAGGGAGCATGGATGAGAGAGAAGCCATATATTTCATCAACACTCCAATTAATTTCATAGCAACCAGGAGAGAGAAGAGAAAGGTCACAGTTGAGAACAAAGGCAGCAGAGGCTGAAGGAATGAAAGTAGCTTCATAGCTGTAGTGATTTGAAATTCTGCCAATTCTCCAAATATCTCTGTCCCTCACTTATATATTGAGACGATATAAAGTTTGAGCTAGAAGGGATTTGAGGAAATCATCTACTTTACTCATTCATTCATTTATCCATCCATCCATCCATCCATCCATCCATCCATCCATCCATCCATCCACTCACCCATTCATCCCTATGATGGTGTTTCACCTACAACAGGCCCTGGGTAGGACTTCCTTGGCTTTAAGTAAACACATGTAAAAAGAATGAGAAAATTGACCTTATAAGTTTTATTGAATAAAACACTGAGCAGTTTTAGTCTGAAATACTTCTATTTCTAGATAGAAAAAAAAGTACATATTTACTAATGAGTCTTTTTGAACTTTGCTTTTTGTTTGCTCCCGTGTTTGGCTACCTGTTATGTTTAAGTGTCCCATTACCGAAATAATGAATAAAATATCAATCCCATTAAATTCCCAATTATTCAAAATTCAAAAGTCAAAATGATTTCTCCTTGTCAAAGAATTCATACATGATGGAATGCAGCGGGGATCTTGTGCTTGGCCTTAGGGTGAGGAAAGTGGCTTGGTGTTTGTAGCAACTGCAGCTAACAGTGCTGGTGAGTGATGGCTGTGCTTAGGCAGACTGCTGATGCAGGAATACAAAACTGGAGAGATATCAAGCAGCCTGATTTAGGGCTCAGAGACAGTGGGGAGCAGCGAGATTGATAGCCCAGAAAGGAATCTTTTGGTAGAGGTCCATCGCCCGCATCAGAGCTTTTGGGATTGATAGCATACCGTGCTATCAATCTCAGTGCTGTAAATGGGACTACTATTCTCTATGAAAAATGGGTCATATTAAATACTCTGACATTGACTAGATTGAGAACTGCAGGGTGACTGAGGAAGAACACATGTTTGCAGGGATATTGCTGTACCATTTTGTTTTACAGTTTTGTTTTGTTTTAAGGGGAATGAAACCCAATACTAGTCACACATGTCTTAAAGAAGCTAGCTTGTTGATGTTATTGCTATTTTAATATTGGAATTAAAATTGATGAGAACATAGCATAGCAGTGATTGAAATCTTTTAATGTTTGAAAAATGTTAATGATAAAATTTTAATCAGTCAATAGTAACTCAATAAAATGGGAGCAAATGAACATATGACTGGCTGTGTTGATAAAGAATAAAAATTAATCTCCAATTTGTTAAATGAAAGATTAAAAATGGATATAAATAAAAACCTACTTGTTTTTAAAAGTTTTATAATATATCACTCCTATATCTAGGAACTATTTGGTGCCTGATATTTTTCCTACTATTATGTGGCATATTTGTTGATGCACAAGACATACATTTTCATGGAACTAAATTCGTTGGCGTAAATAACTAAGGACTTGGAGAAACTTCATTTTAATTAAAAATAAATCTTTCCTCTTATCTGTCTCTCATTCTTATTTTATTTAAAGTTAAAGTTTACATTTCTTGAATTACAGGACATTAAGTCTGAAAAAAAACCATCAAATTTTATGTAGCCCAATACCTTAATTTTTAGTACATAAACCCGAGTTTTAGTTACGTAAACTTGCATATAGTCTCATGAGGAAAAATGAGAGATAATTTTAATCTCAACTTTCCCTGAGAAAAAATGTTGGGAATAAAATGTTTCTTGAGACAAAGGCAACTTGATTCCAGGAAGATCTGGCATAAAACCTGTTCAAATGTGAAAGAGATTTGCATCAAGTTTTGGTCATTGCTTCTCAAACTCAATTAATTACCTCTGAAGTTTGCATTGCTCAATATCATATAAAGTATGACACAACCCACTAAAACTTTAAAATTTAAAACAATATGGAATGTCATAGTCATATCTAAGGTAATGTCTTGCATTTCATACATTATGCCACTGGTGAAGCCATTTGAAGAAATTGGTCAAATTGGTAGGCCCTTCTTCTGTGGTGACAGGGAGCACATTTTCTACACCCTAAAATAATTTGGCTGTTTTTGAGGTACTTAAAATTTTCTCTCTTGAGTTTAAATAATGTAACATTTGGTCTATAGCAGGGGTGGGCAAACTTTTTGACTCGAGGGCCACAATGGGTTCTTAAACTGGACCAGAGGGCTGGAACAAAAGCATGGATGGAGTGTTTGTGTGAACTAATATAAATTCAAAGTAAACATCATTACATAAAAGGGTACGGTCTTTTTTTTTTTTAGTTTTATTCATTTCAAACGGGCTCCGGCCCACGGGCCGTAGTTTGCCCAAGGCTGGTCTATAGTGTATGATGAATTTTAAAAACAAAACATTAAAACTTGTTTTTAAAATGCTTAGCTATTACAAATTCTAGCTGGTTTGGCTCAGTGGATAGAGTGTTGACCTGCAGACTAAAGGGTCCCCGGTTCGATTCCAGTCAAGGTCACATGCCCAGGTTGTGGGCTTGATCCCCAGTGGGGGGCACGCAGGAGGCAGCCCATCAATGACTCTCTCTCATCATTGATGTTTCTATCTTTCTCTCCCTCTCCCTTCCTCTCTGAAATCAATAAAAATGTATATTTTTAAAAAGTGCTTAGCCATGATAGTGACTTGGTATTCAAATCATCCATTGAAACAAATTTTTCTGTAATAGAAATGTTATATTGTTCCCCTTATTTTTGAACTTGTATTTTTAATCCACTTCCTCATATAATCCTATATAATAAAAGGCTAATATGCAAATCGACTGAATGGCTGAATGACTGGTCCCTATGATGTACACTGACCACCAGGGGGCAGATGCTCAATGCAGGAACTGCCCCCTGGTGATCAGTGTGCTCCCACAGGGGGAGCGCCTCTCAACCAGAAGCCAGGATCATGGCTGGTGAGCGCAGCAGCAGTAGCAGGAGCCTCTCTTGCCTCTGTGGCAGTGCTAAGGATGTCTGACTGCTCGCTCTCCTCTGGGGAGCAGGCCTAAGCCATCAGTTAGACATCCCTTGAGGGCTCCCAGATGGCAAGAGGGCTCAGGCTGGGCTGAGGAACCCCCACCCGAGTGCACAAATTTCATGCACTGGGCCTCTAGTTTTATTATAATTTGATATAATTTATGCTTGAAAGTTATTGATTGGTTATGCTGTTATTCTCTAAAATTCAAAGAATTTTAAAGTATTACAATTTAAAAAAATTTGGGGGTCTTTTGGGTTCAATGTTTAAAGTTTTGTATTGAATTATCCTAGCAACTATAATAAGTATGCCACTGATCAAAATAACAAGTATATTATAATTTTATAAACAGTTTGTTTTGAAATAAACTGTTTTAGGTCATTTGTATATAATGTGTGAAATTCTTTTTCAATTAGTTAATGTATTCATCAATAAATATTATTTATTGCTAGAGATAGATGAAGTTCAGTACCAATTTTATTTCTATTTTTTTATTTTATAGGTGATGAATCATTTAAGTTGAGATTATTTTCAAACTTGTTTATGTAAATAAATTAGAAGATTGAATATTATTGAGTTTAGGGCTTTCCTCCCATTGGCTGTGAAGTTCTATGTTTTCTGATGAATTTCAGTTTTTGTACTTATATTCTTAGCACCTTAAAAAAGTATAAAAGATTTATAGAAAGGATGACACACAAGAAATATTACAAATAATTAGTGAATGACATTGAAGTTATGTGTTTGATAGAATTAAAACAATTCATCAACATCTGAATAATCTTAATTCAATGAAGTAAAACCTTAAAGTTCAAGATATTATGTTCAAAATTGCCTTTAAGAACATTTGATTTTTACCTATACAGAAGAACATATCCTGTTTTAGGTAGTATAGTTAATTTAATTTGGGGAAATTATAAGTCAAAAGAAAATAATGGTGTTGGGCTCTAGTACGTACACACTTATAGATGATGTATTAATAAAGATTTTTTAAAATCATTTTTTATTTTTCAATTACAGTGGACATACAATATTATATTAGTTTCAGGTTTACACCCTAGTGATAATACATTATATAACTTACTAAGTGATTACCCTAATAAATTTCATACCCATCTGACACCATACATAGTTATTATAATATTATTGACCATATTCGCTATGCTGTACTTCATAACTCCATGACTATTCTGTAACTACCAATTTGTACTTCTTATCCCCCTCACATTTTTCACCATCCCCCAACTCCCGTCATCTGGCATCTGTCAAAATGTTGTCTGAATCTATGAGTCTGCTTCTGTTCTGCTTGTTTATTTTGAATTTTAGATTCAATTATTGATAGATATGTATTTATTGCCATTTTATTGTTCGTATTTTTTTTAATCTTTCTTCTTCTTCTTAAAGAAGTCCCTTCAGCATTTCATATAATACTGGTTTGGTGGTGCTGAACTCCTTTAGCTTTTTCTTGTTTGAAAGGCTCTTTATTTGTCCTTCAATTCTAAATGCTATCTTTGCTGGGTAGAATTATCTTGGTTGTAGGTCCTTGTTTTTCATCACTTTAAATATTTATTGCCACTCCTTCTGGCCTGCAAAGTTTCTGTTGAGAAATTAGCTGACAGTCTTATGGGTGCTATGTTGTACTGGTTTTCTCTTGCTTCTTTTAAGATTTATTTGTCTTTAATCTTTGTCATTGTAATTTATGATGTGTCCTGGTGTGGGCCTATTAGGGTTCAACTTGTTTGGGACTCTCTGTTCTTCCTGGACTTGTATGTCTATTTCTATCATTATTTTTTTAAATGGTTTTCAATTTCTTGCTCTCTGTCTTTCCCTTCTGGTACCTATATAATGTGAATGTTGGTGTGTTTGAAGTTGTCCCAGAGGCTCCTTACACTATTTTCATATTTTTAGATTCTTTATTATTTTTACTGTTCTGATTGGATGTTTTTTGTTTTTTTATATTCCAAAATTGCTGATTTGATTTTCGGCATCCTCTACTCTACTGTTGATTCCCTGTAAATTATTCTTCATTTCAGTTAATGTATCCTTCATTTCTGACTTGTTATTTTTTTACTGTTTTTATGTCCTTTTTCATGCTATTGAAGTTCTCACTAAGTTCCTTGCGCATCCTTTTAACGATTGTTTTGAACTCTGTATCTGGCAGTTTGCTTGCCTCTATTTCATTTAGTTATTTTCTGGAGATTTCTCCTGTTTTTCATTTGGTACCTGTTTCTTTGGCTCCATATTTTGGCTGCTTCCCTATGTTTTTTTTCCCCATCTATTAGGGAGAGCTGCTATGTCTCCCAGAACTGGTAGAGTGGCCTTGTGTAATAGGTGTCAATGGTGCAGCCTCCCTAGTCACCTGAGCTGGGTGCTCCAGATGCATCCCTGTGTAGGCTGTGTGCACTGTGCTGTTGTAGTTGAGCCTTGATTGATGTTGGAGTCACTGGGAGGGATTGACCTTCGATTGGTTGTGAGAACCAGCTGTGACTATAGCAGAGGAACTGCTGTGCAGGAGTCAACTCTATGGAGCAGGGCTTGCTTCAGTGGGGCTTTGGTGTTCACCAAGTCCTTCCCCTTAAGTGTGCTTCTTGTGGAGTGGTCTGAAGCTATCCACTAGGTGCACTGGCTCTGGGGCCTCCTGGGAGGAGTAAAGTCAGCTGCCACCTGTGTTCTGCCTGGTGCCTCCCAGCATAAGCTGCAGAGCAATCTTCAGATGGCTGCTACTTGTGTTGGGCTTAGAGGTGCCCAAGAGAGGCCAAACTATGAATCAAGGTAGGATACCATTAGTGTGGGGCCTGGGTTCACTTAGCAAGAGATAGGGGATAAGCAGAAGCAGATGCTGCTTGTTTGAGAGATTTTAGGAAAGTCCAAAACTTGCCTGAGGCAAGACAGGTAAGTTTTATGGAAAAGCCACTGGAAACTGTTTGCATGGGCCCACAAATTGGGTGGGGCAGTGTCTCAGGAATCACCAAGGTGGGACAAACAATGTGAACCAGGTTAATGGAGACTCAGATATGACACCTGCTTGTTGGCTCTATGTGTGTGTGGGGGGGGGAGGGGAGGTTGTTCAGAAAAGGAACATGGCCTCTTCCCACACTTTTATCTTGCAGAAAGCTCCCCCCACCCCTGCAACTCTCACCTTGATGCCAGACAATTCAATTTCTCCCTGTATTTTTCTGGTGCCTTTGAACTGCTACCCCCATGCTGGAGCCCAGAGGGAGTGAATCTGAATATGTGCATGTGAGGACCCTTTAAGAGGAATGACTGGGACTCCGGTAACCTCAGTCTTCCTCAGCCTCAATCTGCTGGTTTTTGCAGCCATAAGTTATAAGAACTTCTCTTTCTGTCACTTGAACCCTGAGCTGTTGAGGCTGGGACCCCTTGCTCCTCAGGGGGCGGGGGGAGGGGGGCATGGTGGGGGCCTCTGAAGTCAAGATATCCTTCCTGATTTTAAACCACCACACATGGGTGTGGGGTGAGCTGGTTTTACATCTCAGCCCCTCCTGCCAGTCTTGATGTGGCTTCTTTAAATCTCTAGTTGTAGGGCTTTTTTTCAGATAGATTTCAGGTTGTTCTGAGTGATGGTTTTCTGGAATTTAGTTGTATTTTTAATGTGGTTGTGGGAGTACTGCATTACCTCTGCCTCCATCTTGACCAGAGACGCTTAATAATGATGGTTAAATGCATTATTTAGCATGCTATCCATAATATCATCTCATTAATTTAATATAAACCCATCAATTGCAAGATTGGGATAAACACATGAGCAAAAAAGTGGATGATGAATGAGAGAAAGCAGGACACTCACCCCAAGTTAAAATAAAAACATGTATTTGTAATGTCCAATTATTGTTTAGGTAAAACTAAAATATTTCTCTTCCAAGTGTGAGTATTTGTTCTGAAAAATAACAATAATTTACTTTGGTATGTGATCTTTTTATTGTTAATTTAGTATAGATAAACAAGCTTTCACCTCTTCTCTTTGAAATTGTGTCAAATGAAGTCACAGGCTGATGCATGTGGGAAATGTTCACCAAGTTGTTCTCATTATTAAGAATGCTTAAAAGGTAAAGAGGACTTAATTTTTATTTCATAGCACATTAGTAGTTTTTATTATGCTAAGTATAAATCTTGAATATTCTAATTCTAAAGATAGATGATAGATAGATGAGTTATGGAGTATTTTTTTAATATATTGTATTGATTTTTTATTGATTTGCCCGCAACCAAGGTACATGCCCTTGACAGGAATCGAACCTGGGACCTTTCAGTCCACAGGTCGATGCTCTATCCACTGAGCAAACCAGCTAGGGCGAGTTATGGAGTCTTGCTTGGATGAAGCAAGGTGCTGCTGCCCTCAGTACCTTTTACCTGAGCTTCCTGTGCTTTGTTCTTCTGAGGCCCATTTTCAGGTGTGATATATTATTTGACAATAGAGGCCTGGTGCACAGATTCGTGCACTGGTGGGGGCGTGGCCTGCAGGGATCAGCCCATTGCAGGATCAGCCACTCATCCCAGTCAGCCGAGCGGTGCTCCCACTATAGTAGCACACTGACCACCAGGGGGCAGCTCCTGCATTAAGCGTCAGTCCCCTGGTGTTCAGTGCACATCAGAGTGACTGGTTGACCAGTCATTCTGGTCGTTCTGCCATTCGGTCGCTGGGCTTTTATATATATAGACAGTTAGGTGAAAGACTTGGTAAGGTTGCTAAAAGTGTCATCATTACTAAAATTATTTCCCCCTCCTATTCTACATATAAATTCAAGATATGCCAATGTGGGCGAATGTCTCCAATGCTATATTGCCTCTGTGTTCAACATTTAAAACCAGGAAGGTGAGAGATAGGAAGCCACCTTCTGGCCTAAGCTGATGTAGAGAAGGCTTTGCTGACATTTGTGTTTCATACTGAAATTTTAGTGCCATCATAGGTTTTCTACTTTTAGGGCAATGCAGGATTCCAAGATGGGGGACTGGTGAAATCTCTAACTTTTCCTTCCAATTGGAAAAGAGCAACATGAGTGGAGAGGTGGAAAGAGAACCTGCATGATGGCTTGACAGCAGACACCTCCTCAGGCCCATCAACCTTCGAAACAGACACATTTGGAAGTTGAGGGTCGGATATCTTTTCTTTTCTTTTTTTTTCCTTTTTTTTTGTGCTCCTGGGAGGGACAGGGCCCAGGAAGTTTGTTTGTTTTTATTTTATTTTTAAATATATTTCATTGATTTTTTTACAGAGAGGAAGGAAGAGGGATAGAGAGTTAGAAACATCGATGAGAGAGAAACATCGATGAGCCGTCTCCTGCACGCTCCCCACTGGGGATGTGCTGGCAACCAAAGTACGTGCCCTTGACCGGAATCGAACCTGGGACCCTTCAGTCCGCAGGCCGACGCTCTATCCATTGAGCCAAACCGGCTACAGCCTGATATCTTTTCTTAACATCTTACACACCCACATGATTCTTGGAAAGTTTTCATGTCCCCCAATAGATAAAGATCACTGTTCTATATGGAGAAATTGAAGGCAGAAAGGTTAAAGGACTAATCCAAGTTTCTATATTGTTATTTGTAAAGACTACAATCAAGGCTAAAACATTTTAATTAAGGGGGGTTGTAATTTATAAATTACACATTCCACATTTTCACATATGAGGGACTCAAATTAATGCGAAATCAACATGACCCCCATGGATTCATTTTGGAAAAGCTTGGGGCTGGTGATTATTATATAGGTTCTTATGCATTATCTCTAATTTTATATTAAAAATACAACATTTTAAAATTTTTATGTAATCTGAAATGAATATGTACACATAATCAATTCTATCAAAAATATGTGTTCACATTTTGTTATTGCTCAAGAATTTTATATTGACATTTTCTGGAATAAGTTTACTAGGGATAGAAACTTTAAACATTTGCCCTGGAGATTTCTTTAACAGATAACCAATTTGAGCTACATAGTATGCTAATTAGAGGAAGGGAGAGGGAGAGAGAAACATCAACATGAGAGCAACACATCAATCGGCTGCCTCCTGTACACCCACTACAGGGGATCAAGACCAAAACCTAGGCATGTGCCCTGACAGGGAATCAAACCAGCAACCTTTTGGTGCACGGGTCAATGCCCAACCAACTGAGCCACACCAGCCAGGGCAATAGTGTGCAATTTTTAATAGGGAAGTAGAAATTATGCAGAGACAGACTCAGGCTCTCAAAATATGGAACTATTGAAATAATTAACAATGCAGAAAGAACTTGAACTGATACTCCTGAAAATTATTTGAAATATTTGCTCTTGAAGTTTTCAAACTGTGTCCATGAAAAACACATAAAAATTTAGCTGTAACTTGTCTTAATGGCAGTTTTGAAAACATGAGAGGAAAAATAGATAGTATGTAATATTATATATGCTGCCCCAAATAAACAATGAAGTAGTTAGAGAGAGAGGGGAAAGGGTAAATTTGAATTGAAGTTATTAAAAGTAAATTCAATTTCACCCAGGTAAATTAATAATAATGAACACTAGAATAAATACCTAGAATAAAAACTAAATGAAAAAGAAAGCTGCTCCAGAGACAATCAATGCAATTTGGGTATTATTATGCTTTGAGAAGTCTGGAATCTTTACCCAGTATGTAATGGCAATTTAAAAATAATTAAAAATCTTTAGGTATTGTCAAACTCATTCTGTTGTATGACACTTGACAATCTATACTGGCCATAGATTACTTGAATAATAAAATTGCTTTGTACAGATACTTTAGTAATCAAATTACATGTATACATTCAGGGGAGATGAATGTGAAAGAGGGTTATTTTTTTATTCTTAATAGAAAACAAATATGAGTACTGAGGTCAAATTGTCAGTATGTGCTTTGTGTGTGTGTGTGTGTGTGTGTGTGTGTAGGGAATATATTAAAAATATGATGATTTAGAATTCAAGCTGATATCTTAGGCTGCACAGTGAGATTGTAATGTAAAAGTTATCAGTAAACTGAAAGATTAAAGTTGCTACTAGAAAGTATCCACAGAGTTATATATAATATTACATTTTTATTTTGAACACATATTCAAGTGAAGAATGGTTAGTTTGTCATGTGATCACATGGTCAGATAACACCTCCAGGAAGATTATATCAACCTAAGATTATTCATCACTTCATTACATTCCAAAGTAACACATGTTTCTGACTCTATACAGAGGCATCAGGGTGAATACAAAATAGTACAGTTCTAAATTCCTCCACTACTCTCCATGTTTTGGAACAGAGAGAATGCTAATTACTTGACCTTAAAAAAGCCTCTGACCAGGTCCAACAGTTGTTTTCTAAAAGCAAATGAGACTTGAAAAAAAAATATCATCATGTATCCCTACAAACTGAGGTTCTACCAATGAAACGATGAATAAGAACAAATAAAACATTTTAAAAAGAATAAAGAGGTCTAGATAGAAGAAATGTGAACTGAGTAATCCTCCAAGGGTTGGTCTTAAAGAATATTTTCTAAATGTGACCTAGAAGATGGAGAGCACAGTGACATCTCCAAAGTTGCTGATGACACCAGCTTTTCCCGATAGTGAAATACCAGGGTAATATGAATAAATTTCAGGGACACCTTGAGAGACTGTGGGAGTAAGCCAAAAAATAGCAACTGAGCTTCAGTTTCAGATAATGTGAGAAATTGTGTTAGAGTTGAGGAAAATAATCTAAACTTTACTTATTGGATGACTCATTCATTCTTCATGCAAATAATTGCAACGTTGGGGACTAAATGTTGGTGCCCACCCCCCTCCCCCCCCCCCCTGCTGTCCTCCCCCCCCCTCCATACACACACACTCCCTCAATTGATAGGTTGAAGCCCTAATCCCTAATGTGATGGCATTTGGAGATGGCAATGGGGAGGTAATTAGCTTTAGATGAGGTCATGATGGTGGGGTCCTCATGGTGGGAATAGTATCCTTATAAGAAGAGGAAGAGAGATGAGAAACCAGAAAGTTTCCTCCCTCCCTTCCTCCTTCCCTCCCTCCCTCCTATGCAGGAACGCAGTAAGAAGATAGCCATCTGCAAGCCAGGAAGAGAGCCACTGTGGGGATAATACTTGCCAGACTTCTTGATCTTGAACTTCCCAACCTCCAGAACTATGAGAAATAAGTTGTTTAACCCACTCAGTCTATGGTATTTTCTTATAGTTGACTAAGACAAGGACTAAGCTGACAAATAGCAACGGAGCTTCAGTTTCCGAAAGTGTAAGGCAGTGTGTTAGATTTAGGAAAAATAATCTCAATTTTTTTAGTGAATGAGTCATTCATTTTTCATGCAAATATTTGTTGCGCACCCACTATGCACCCAACACAATACTGGGCACTGGGAAACAGTGGTAAAGAGGGTATGGTTGTTTGCCTACTGGGGAGAGACAGAACCATGGAACTTATATGACAAGTCTTAATTTAGGAACAATAACGAAGAGCTCTGGGAACACAGGAAATGGGGCCTGGGAGAGCCCGGGAAGGCTCCTCCAAGATTTGAGCCACATCTTAAAGACCAGGAAGAGGGAAGGGCAATTTTTCATAAGGGGAGAAAGGCAGGGGATGCAGAACTTGGTCTGGTCTGCTCACACTTATTTTTTAAATCTTTCCTTTATTTCTAAATAAAATGCTACCCAGATACCTAACATGTAAAACAGATTACAGCAGTCTTTTAGCCTGAGCTTGGTCACAATCTTCACTTCTTCCCTGCCCCAGTGACCTCTGCAGATCATGAGGACCCTGGGATCATCCCATGGAAACAACTGATAAGCTTCCCTCTAATTTGATAGCCAGATGAGGAAAAAGGAGACCCAGATAGTTTAATTACCAGTCCAAGGCCTCAAAGGAAGCAAAAATGATTATTTTGTATCTTGATTTATGACTTGGTAAACGAACATCTAGAAAACTTACCAGAGGATGTTTTCCCTGACAAAATTAGCTGAATTTGTTCCAGTAAACCCAAGTAGTAACCAAAGCTGTGGGACATTACCAAGGAGCATGTTAGAAGACAAATCAATTCCTCCCATCCCAGACCCTTCATACTACAGTGTTTCTTTAGTGAAGTGTTACTGGTGGTTTGAGTTTCCACCACTCAATATAATTGTCATGCAGCCGGAGAAGAGTGAAAGAAGAGCCTAAAACATAGACAGGAGGATTTAGATGGTCTTTCCAGGGCCAAAGTTCACCCAGTTGGGACACACGGCGTTAGGCCTGTCCCATGCTGGGGTCAGGGAGTGGCAGCAAGGATCTGCCAGGGCTGGGAAATCTCTTCATGCTGAGGAGTGGAAGAGGCTGGGACAGGTGACAAAGCTGGGTCTGAGCTCACAAAGAAAATTGTATAGATAGTCTAATACAATCAGTGATAAAACTGGGGGATCCACATGTGAAGAAAGGAAAGTAAATGTCAAAGAACAGACTGAATAAGAAGGTCATTCAGTCAGAACTGAGACTGGAAAGGAAGATTCCAGAACAGAAAACTAGATCCCAGCACCAAATCAGAATGAACGGGGTATGCTAGATGAGGCCTCAGGAGTGAAACCAGAAGAGATTCAATGGTCCAGACACAGGTGCACAAAACAATTGCACTTTCAGCATGTTGGGGGCAAGGAGGGCCTTTGAGCTGCTGATAAGGAGCTTTTCCTTGGTTTGTTTTAAAGGTGCCTTACCTGTTCTATGATGGGAACTGCAGGCTTCCTCGATTCCAAATGAAGACACACTAAGATCACTAAGTTGCATTTATGGACAATGCTGTAGTTAATGGATTTTAGACTTTGAAGCAGGGGTACTCTTGAGTACAATCTCAGTTTTGCCACTTACTACCTAATAGATTTTAAGCAAGTTACAGTACCTTTCAGTGTCTGAGGTTTTCCACCTTGCCACAATGGTCCTATTACCTGCAAAATGTACACAAAACACTTAGCATATTCTCTCATATAGAGTGGGTGATTAATAAATGGTATCTGTGATAGTGTCAATGATAATTATAAGCATGAACCTGGTGAAGGTTTTATTATCGAAGAAAAAAAAATCAATTATAAAGTAAACAACTGTTTATTAGTTCCTGGACTAGAGACAGAGAATATCTTGCAAAGAGGTAAAGTTAGGTGAAACAAAAATACTTAATGAAATAGTAAACTAATAAAATTCAGCTAAGTTTAAATTGCTTTTCAAAAAGAAATGAATATGTTTATGGTTATGGGCTACAATTAAACAAAATGGACATGTTAAGAAAATAGACTTTATAAATAATAGAACCCTTGCAATCAATCAACCAATAAATAGCTACTTAGAAGTATTAGATTGGCAAAAATGTTTTAGAAACAAAATTCAATTAGGTAAGTCAGTCAAGTCTCTTTATTACAGGTTTTCTCAGTGCCTTTAATATGCTATTAGAAATCATGACTCTTCAAGTTAGGGGCTATAATATATACCACATCCCAAAAACCAATGTCTACAAGACCCTTTATTTTTCTTATGAAATATCGAAAAGGCTAATGTTATGTCATACACTTTAGGAAACATGATAATGGCCAAACAAAACTCATCTTAGAGATAAGTAGATTATACATAGAATCCAGGTCTCCTGACACTCAGTGCAGTTGCTCTTTCTACTATTACCATTCCCTCTGATTGTATAGATATAATACTATAGAGAGCGACCATTTTCTTCCACAAAACACTACATGCTACTGTTCTCAGACAGCCGGCTGGGATGATAACTGTTGTGTTCCAACAGTATTAAATGAATTTGTTTGCTTTTTTTTCTTGACTTTCATCTACTTTGATTGTTTTCATGTGTGCCAAGCTCATGTTTCTTTTTCAAAGCCCTCAGAGGCTATGACTCAATTGCTATGTTAAATTTAAAATGTAAAGGAATGAAACATCTGTTATCACGACAGGCCCTCAGGACTTTCATTTTTGAATGAGAAGGGTGAGAGAGAGATTTAGAAGTGAGGGCAGATAAAAAACCCAGGTGATATTCATTTAACACAATCCCCAGATACCAGGAAAAACATCTCAGATATGAATCAAGCTCGTGGAAATATCTTGTCCTTCTCTCTGTGTCACACAGTAACCTCTGGCTCACCTGCCTTGATTCTCCAATGTGACATCACCTAAACCAACTGCTATCTTAACTCCTGAGGGCACATGTTTGTGCCTAGTGGAAGATGATATTTTGAGATGGGAAATGTGTTCATTTGTGTGTGTGTTTTTATTATTTAAGATCTGGGTTATCATTGCCTAGTCATCTTCTGAAGCTTAGGCTAAAGTATAGGGGAATAAAATTTGGGGGCTAGCATAGAGTAGAGAGGAACATTCCTGGGCACCAGTGCATGAAAATGGAGTCAGTAATCTGAGAAGCAGCTTCCTGAAGAGAAATCCACACCAAAGCAAGTCAGTATCCAAAGAAGGAGGCAAAGGGCAGTAGGAATGGAGCAAAAGTCCAAGTGCAAGAGAACTGGGGAGACTGAGGGCTCAAAACAGAAGCTGGTGCTTGCTTTTTTGGAAATGTCCAGAAGACAAGGCATGTTTTTCTGAGGGCGTGGTGGCCTCTGGCATGCCGGAGAGACATCCAGTGAAGGCTGTTAATTAACCTAGCTGGGAAAATGATCACCTTTTCTGTTGTCAACACCTTGAAACTCCAGATATTTTCATTTAATCTGACTGAGTAGACTATCCCAGGAAGACAGCAAAGGTCACAATTGTATTTTGAAGAGAGTTTGCCATCATCATTATTCTTATCTTCCCCCTCCCCCCCATTTATTGAACACTTATTATATATTCTATGAAAAATAATGTATTCACTATATTTAATTTAATAACTAGCCTGTAGATTGGCCTCTTTATACTCATTTTATTGACAAAACTATGTCTCATTGAGTTAAGTAACTTGCCTTAGGTCATACTTGTCCTGGTTTTAAACACAGACTTGTACTTATCTGTCTCCAGTGCCATTATCACAGACAGCCAACTCCATATCTCTCCATATACCCATCTCAGACATTACTAATCAGTCATGGATCTCCTTGCCACTGCATATGGTTTCAGAATCCTTTTCAGCATATATAGAAATCCACTACCAATTTATCAGTGAATATGTCTGAGGTGAAACCAATTTTTTATCCCTGCACCATTCTTCTCTTTGCAGGCAGCTAGGTGCAGACAGAGTAGCTAGGGAAAAGGGACTAGGGCCCGAGCCCAGAGGCAAAAATTTGAGTTTAGGAAAGTGGAGTATGACAGGGATTGGAAGTTCTCTCAGTCCTGGCAGAGATTAGGTGAGCTGAAATTTCAGAGATGAGTGTTTAATCTTGGATTTGGTTATGTTATTTCTTGAGTGTGAGCAACATTAAGACTGGAAGCTTTCGTTGCAGTTACTGAAAAACAAAATAAGGCAGAAGTAAAAGAGCTGAGATCTCCAAGACTGGGCTTGCAAGGTAGATTTGGTTGGCCTGTAGTATGTGGAATGGATTGATGAGTCATTTATTGGAAACAACTAGTTCACTGATTTCTTTTCTTCATTGAATTAATAAACATTTGACTCAGTGGGGAAAAATCTGTAAATAATAACCTTTTGGAAGTAGAAAATAGAGTTATACTTAAGGGTTCACATTAAAATGACACAGAATATGTCCATGTCAAATTTGAAGAAATTATTTTTAAAGTCCAAAAAACAACACATATATTGACACATGTAATATAATAACTCCATGCTTAATATCAGAGCTTACAGTGAATTTACAAACTAGAAATCTAACAATGGATAGACATGTTCACTGCATCCTGGGAGCTTACATTTTGATAGAGGCAAAAGACATGGATGAGATATATTTTTATATATGCAGTGATAAGCTTATACATAGATCGAGAATTATTACAGAGGAAAACATATTTAATTCTCTCTTGGGGATAACTGAGAAAGGTTTCACACAGGGACTGATAACAAGCACAGAATCTGATGAGGCAGACAAGATGAAAATGTGGGAAGTGGAGATAAAGAGGGCATTAGGCAAAGGGGACAGAACTTGCAAAGGGATGGAGCAGTATGAAGCTACAGTGGGAAGAAATTACAAATAGCACAGAATGGCTTCACAATGAAGTGCAAGGACGTGGGGGATCAAGAGCCGGAGCTCAGGATGGCCAGGCAGACAGAGACAGGGCTCAAAGGGCTTTATGTCATGTTAGATTTCCACCCAATGATGAGACAGTATGGAGCTTCTAGGAGGTTGTGTATTTTAGACAGATCACTGTATATAATGAGTGGAAAAAGCTTTTGAGCATGGTAAGACAGGATCCAGAAAGATCCATGAAGAAAGAAAAAGTAATTAAGACATGAAATAAAGCAGTGGCAAAGACAGTGGGTGAGGTAGGTTCCTGAGACACTAAGCATCCACATAACTTAGCTGTTGTATGGGTGTGGAGGGCAAAGAAGAGGTATACATTCACAGATGGCCTGGGAGCAGGTACACACTGAATCAAGGGCATAAAAGAAAGGAATTTTAGAAATGGCCAACACGATGGCTACAAATAGAAACACAGCTAGTAAGGTACATGTAGGTGAAAATATTGGACCTCGACAGGTAGCTCAGCTGGTTAGAGTGTTGTCCCGATACGCCTAGATTGTGAGTTTGATCCCAGGTCAAGGCACACACAAGAATCAACCAATGAATGCATAAATAAGTGGAACAACAAACTGATGTTTCTCTCTTTCTTTCAAGTCAATAAAAAAAATTCAGTAGCATTTTTTATTAGAGGAGTAAGAATAGCTTGCAATATATAAAAAGTAGAGATTTTTTTTTAAGTCACTCATAATCCTACTTCCTGGAGATAAACATGATGATTAATATTTGAAATCAAGTCAATTAACAATTTGTATTTTGCTTTTCTCACTTAACATTATATTAAGAAAATAGTTCTCATATTATTAAAAATTTTCTAAAAAACATGATATCCAATGAATACATCACAATCAATGTTATAATTAACTGTTGGCTATTTCACCATTCCCCCATTTGGGGGGGAAGATAGTTCAGTATGACTGTATAATTTGATCACAGTAAATACTTGTGCATATAACCATTTTTATTAATTTATAATTGTTTTCGTAGGATAGGTTAATGCTTTTGCAAGTTTCAGGACTGCTTTAGGAGCACAGATGGTTTGGTATAAGAAGATCATAAACTTACAGACCTTCTCAATGTGGTTGAATTCTATTTCTGTCTACTTCTAGCACATTTTATACTTTATACATATAATTCTTACCACTTATTAATACTTATTAGCAATTATTTTAAAATGATAATTTTGTCTGATGAATTGCTGATCTGATTTCCTAAAAGGTTTGCATGTGTAGGGAATTTGTATATCTGAAATTAAGCACTTGAAACTATAATATTGGGGAATTTTTATCTCAGTGAATGTAAGGGGATGTGTTGTTATCAAATCATTATTTCAATGTCCCATATATATCATACAATCCAAAATCTTTCAGAAATTTTGACATGAATTTTTATTTGTGAAGTTTACCTTTTTCACTTAAGACATATTCTACATGAGACTGCTGTTTTCACACCTGACAAAAAGAATTTAATGAACTAATTTAAATTTTAGATGACATGGTGAAAGTACCACAGATTATTCATGTTAACCAAATAAGCTCAGTTAACATTTTTGAGGTGTTATATAATTGCTGAGCCATCCAGTATCTTGAGAGACCATTTTGTTTTTCTTAGGTTTGGTTTAAATGACTTACATGTGTTTGCAACACTAACTTTAACAAATAAAAAAAAAGCTTCATTTAAATCAATATTTTTTTATCATAAAATAATAGCCAAATATTTATCTCAAAGATTATTTCACTGAATGTTTATTTATTTTTCCACTAAATTTAGGGAAATTTTGTTTATCTCTACTTTATCATCTTGGGGTCAACTGGAATTTATCCTCTTTTGAAAAATGTCTGGAGGAGTAGATTTTATGACCTGCCTTTATTACTCACTTCCCTATAAAGAACTCATACTTTTAAAGCACTTGCATTATGTTTGTAGGAACAGATTAGTGTTTGTTCCTGTAGATGCATGAACATGTGAGAAGTGGGCCAGGAGGAATTCCCCTCTGACTCACCAGAACTTTAAGAATGTCCTTAGGGCCCTGGCCAGTGTTGCTAAGTGATTAGAGCAGGGCCCACTCACACAGGGTCATGGGTTAGACTTCTGATCAAGGGCATGTATCTAGGTTGCAGGTTCATTCCCTGTCCCTGGTCAGGGTGCTCACTGGAGTCAATCAATAGATCTCTCTCTCTCTCTCTCTCTCTCTCTCTCTCTCTCTCCCTCCCTCCCTCCCTCCCTTCCTCCTTCCCTTCCACTCTCTCTAAAAGTCAATGGGAGGAGGTAGAGATCAATCAAAGGGCTTGTATGCATGCATATAAGCATAACCAATGAACACAGACACAAGTGGGGAGAGGGCATGTGCTAGGGGGTAGTGATGGGGGAAAAGGAAACATATGTAATACCTTAATCAATAAAGAATAAAAAAAAAGTCAATGGGAAAAAAAATCAATGGAAAAATGGACTAACAAGAACAACAAAAAACAATGTCCTTAGATGCTACTACTTACCTGTATCTGGAGGGCAGGCAAGTGAGTGGCCAGGCTCCAGGATGGTTGTGAGAATATATTAAAAATATATAAACAAAAAACTCATGTATGTGGCAAAGGGAGCTGCTCAACAGAGCCATAGACTCTTCACTCTACTTTTTGTTGTCATTGTCACTAAGAACTCAAAGGTCAGAGTAGCTTGCCCCTAATACTGCTGCATCTATCACTCTGTTGAATTCTTTGTGTACTAATGCCATTTAAACAACATTAAAGGGGATTTATATCTGTTGCCTATTGAATCTTTTATTTTTAAAAAAAATCTTTATTGTTGAGAGTATTACAGATGCCCCCCTTTTTTCCCCCATTGCCCCTGGGCTCCACCTACCTAGTTCTCACCCTGCCCCAGGCCTTCGCCATCCTATTGTCTGTGTCCATAGGTAATGCATATATGCATATAAATTCTTTGGTTAATCTCTCCCCATATTCCCTCCAGCTTCCCTCTGAGATTCATCAGTGTGTTCCATGTTTCCATGCCTCTAGTTCTATTTTATTATTCATCACTTTATTTTGTTCATTAGATTCCTTGTTTGTTTATTTTTATTTTTAGATTCAATAGTTGATAGATATGTATTTATTGCCATTTTATTGTTCATATTTTTAATCTTCTTTTTTCTTCTTCTTCTCCTTAAAGAATACCCTTCAACATTTCATATAATACTGGTTTGGTGGTGATGAACTCCTTCAGCTTTTACTTGTCTGGGAAGCTCTTTATCTGACCTTCAACTCTAATGATAGCTTTGCTGGGTAGAATAATCCTGGTTGTAGGTTCTTGCTATTCATCACTTTGAATATTTCTTGCCACTCCCTTCTGGCCTGCAAAGTTTCTGCTGAGAAATCAGCTGACAGTTGTATAGGCACTCCCTTTTAGGCAATTAACTGCTTTTCTCTTGCTGCTTTTAAGATTCTCTCTTTGTCTTTAACCATTGGCATTTTAATTATGATGTGTCTTCGTATGGGCCTCTTTGGGTCCATCTTGTTTGGGACTCTCTGCACTTCCTGGACTAGTAAGTCTATTTCTTTCACCAAGTAGGGGAAGTTTTCTGTTATTATTTCTTCAAATAGGTTTTCAATATCTCACTTGCTCTCTCTCTCTCTCTCTCTCTTTCTCCTCTCTCTCTTTCCTCTTCCTGGCACCCCATGATGCGAAAGTTGGTATGCTTGAAGTTTTCCCAGAGGCTCCTTACACTACCTTCATTTTTTTTCTTTTTGCTCTTCAGATTGGGTGTTTTTTGCTTCCTTTTATTCCATATCACTGATTTTTTTTTTCTCCTCACCTCAGGATATGTTTTCCATTAATTTTTCTTTTGAGAGTGGTAGGGAGAGGGAGAGACAGAGAGAAACCAATATGAGAGAGACACATCAATTGGTTGCCTCTTGCATGCTCCAGATCAGGGCCAGGAGCCTGCAACTGAGGTATGTGCCCTTGACTGGAATCAAACCCGTGACCCTTCAGTGTGCAGACTGATGCTCTATCCATTGAGCCAAACCAGCCAGGGCCATATCGCTGATTTGATCCTCTACTCCACTGTTGATTCCCTTTCTACCTGTTGTGACTTCCTCACATTGTATCATTTAAATTCCTTTTTTGATCGCTTTCAACATGTTTATTTTGCCCTTCATGATGCCTTCCTTGTATGAAACTCCCTAACAAGTTCATAACTTCTGAGCATCTAATTTGCTTAAATCTGATGCTATATAATCTGGCTGATTCTGCTGAGAAATCTATTTTCTCTTTGTACAAATTCTTATTTCATGTTCAACCATCTTCAGTTTTGCTGCCACACGGTCTGTGAGTCCAAAGGATTGAGGATGTAAGGTGCTGTTTACCTCATTCACACGGGTAGACCAAGGGGATAGCTGGGAAGCATGGCCACTTGCCAGTATAAAGGCTGCTCAAGTAGGAGAGAGAGAGTGCTGAGAGCCACTTCCAGTGGCTATAGATCATTCTATGCATCAGAAAAGAGAAATCACTTAGAGAGAAATGGAGAGCAAATCACAATGCTGTTTCTCCTAGAAGATCTAAAGAGAAGTGCTTCTAGTTAGCTTACCTTTAGTCTTTAGTTCCTCCTGAGAAGAAGCTGGCACAGCTTACAGGGTGTTTTGTTTTGTTTTTTTCTTCCACCTGATTTTGATGTTTAAAAATAACTTGAACTCTTATTTTCTCATAATATTCCTTTATGAAGAAGCAACTTAGCCCACCTGGGCTAAGTTGCTTCTTTACATTCTTTATTATTTTGCCAGTGTTGCTGTTTGTTTTTTGTTTTTGAATTTCTAAGATTGGTCTGCATGTCCTGGTACAGTGGTGAACACACAACTCCCCTGTGGCTCTGTCCCCAAAAGACAAAATCAAGAGGAACAAAGCAGCAGAGTAGGATGTGCCCTTAAATTCATAACCCCTAAACCAGGACAGCTTCCTAAATTCAATCAGATGATAAGTTTTATATGTGAGATTACCCAAATTGCAAACTGGTGTTCTAATCCCAAATCAAGGGTTAGGAATGGAGGGGGGAAGAATTCCTTTGGCATGAACAGTCTATTGAGAAATCTACATTCTCCAATAAATCATCATTATTCAATAATGATGACAAAATGGGCCCTGTCCTCCAAAGTCATGAGCTTTGTCCTTGTATAACCATGTGTAAACTGGAAATGATTGCTCTGCCCATAGATCCAGCCAGCAGTCTTTGTGGCTGTGGTCTTAAAGCCAACCCCACAGGACAGGGCATACTGAAAACACAAACATATAGAAGAAATTTGCAAATAGCGGTTTTCCCATTATGATGTATCATACCGACTGCACAGAGGAGATGTCTGGCCGTAATTTAGTGCAGGTTTTATTTGGCACATGTTACCTGTAGAGTATTTGGGTAAATTACTGATGTCAGTTGTATTTCTCTTGGAGATGTGGGAAATAGGTTATTGGCACAATAAAACATCCAGAGGCATTTAAAATGTCAGTCTAATTGCGAGAATCAGTAAGGCTTTTAATTACCTTCTGTGCAATTTTTTTTAATTGCTCGGATGGCTGTAGCGCTTGGTAAGTTCCTGACAGAGCAGCTGCAACAAACTTAATTTAAACATTTTTTTCCCTGAAGTGTTCTGAATAAAAGGGATCTGAGATGAAAGGTAAATGTTGGGAGTCTCTTTTGTTTCAGGCTCTCTGCAGGAATTCTTGTTGTTGCTTTGCTAATAGAGCTAACAGAATCCCACATCCATGTTCATCTACTACCTGCAGGGTTTTTATTTGCTGATGACATTCTTTGGAAAGAGTTTGTGGTCACCTGCCCTCTTAGATTATTCTGAATCAGCCAGTCTGTAGTGCTAGGCCAACTCCAATTCCCACATACTCTTTGGAGCTTGCTTAATTTGAAATGTGTGTGTGTGTGGGGGGGAGAAAACAGAATATACCGTTCTAAGATGTGTTGGACATTGACATGAGGGAAGCTTCTATTTTCTACATGTTTTCATCCCCTTTAGTTCTACTTTCAACCTTGATAAGAGCTATTTTTAATCTGCAAATGCTCACTATCCCAGAGGCATCAATTCTCTCCTCTAAGAACCAATATCACACTAAGGGATCATACCCTGTGGTCTGATTAGAAAAAATGGATGTCTGGAGTTGAATCCCAATTTGCCATATATTATTTCTACTTAATCTAAGTTTCACCTCCATAAAGCAGGAATAACAATGGCTTTAAAGTAGAGTTGTGATGGATCAATAAAGTAACACACCTATAAAGAGTGATTGGAGGAGAATGGGTTTTCCGTAAGACGTAGTTCCTTCTAGTTCCTACCTCCACCTCTACCTCCAATGCTAGTTCCCTCATCTAGATGTGTGCGATCACACTTGTGTTTCTAACTATGTCCTGATTGATGGCAGGTAATGTCTCAGTTAGGCATGGGTAGCAGGGACTAGTCTGAAATTTGTTTTCTGCATTAAGGGTATTTAGTGCAGTGTCCTTAGCAATGGGATATTTTGGATTGATGTGGCCAGAGATTAAAATATATTCTGGGAAACTAAGCCTGTAAGGAGGTGGATTGAAAATTGGGGTGGTTTGGAGGATATATTTTTTCTAAGGTGTTTTATGCCTTAGGAAGAGTAAGAACTAATCAAACAGAGTCATAGAATTTTGAAGCAGAAAGGAAATTTATATCATCTAATTCAATCCACTACCTAATACACAAGGAAAAGAAGGCCTATAATGAAAAAGCTAATTAATGTCTGACCAAGAATTCTGGTGTCACATTTTCCATTTCTAGGTTATTTCCTCCATGCCACATTCTACCATCCAATTGGTGTTGATGCTTAGTTCCTGACATTTGCAAATTCTATTCTGCATACACCATTTAACTGTAGGGTATTGGGATTTCTTCTCAGCTGAGCTGGTGATGGAACCATTAATACTAAGAGCATATTTTTTTAAATGTTAGAAAAAGAGTATAAGGGACATACAGAGAAAGCAAGGGGAAAATGGCATAAATAGTTAAGCAGATAAAGTAGAAAATTTTCCCAAGAAAGAAATGGGAAAATATTTATTTAAAGCTTAGAATATGCCATATGCATATTCAATATAATGTGCATTATCTAATTAGGCCAGTATATCCCTGGAAGGTGAATACCCTTTTCCTCATCTTTCTAACTAGTTGTAGCATATCTTCCACTTAGTTGAACATAAATCCCAACGGCCTATATCTATGGATTCAAATGAAATCTATCAGGTTCCAAAAGCTGAGCCTTTATTCATTAAACTCTAGTGCTTCTACAAACAAAATTTAATAACAAATATTGGGCTAAGAGGATTTTCAGGGAGAAGTAGAGAAATTATGAAAAGAAGGAAATTCAAGGCAAGCTACAGAATTTGGTTGATGGAGAGAATGAAAGAGGATCCTGGACAGCATGGAGGAACTGGAGAGCATTATGCTAAGTGAAATAAACCAGTCAGAGAAAGACACAAGTATCACATGATCTCACTCATATGTGGAATCTAATAAACAAAATAAACTTCTGAATAAAATAGATCCAGAGACATAGAAGCATGGAAGACACTGAGGAATCTCAGTGGGAAGGTGGGGGTAGGGGAGAGATTAACTGGGGAACTTATATGAATACTAGAGGCCTGATGCACAAAATTCATGCAAGGGGCTTGGCTCCCACCCACTACACCAGTGGTTGGGGGTCTCTGCTGCCTCTGCCTCTTCTGCCTCAGCCCCCACCCCTGGGGTTTCAACTGGAAGAACTTCCAGAAGGATATCTGGTCTAATTGGCATATTACATTTTATTATTATAGATATGCATAGCATGGACACAGACAATAGTGTGGTGAAGACCTGGGAGGGGGATCTGGGGTAGAGGGGGTCAATGGGGAAAAAAAGAGACATCTGTAATACTTCTAACAATAAAGATAAATTTAAAATAAAATAAAATAAAATAAAAAGAAAGAGGATCCTGGATCATATTATTACAAAATAGGAAGGAATTATTAAAAGCAAAGATGCCTGAGAATTCTGAAATAGTTCTCCTGGCCCTGGTGGCTGGGATTTGCTATCATGTTATCATAGGTATAAGAATGTGCAATGAAATAAGTTGCCTCTTTTCCTACAGAGTGAGAGGAGGAAGAAAAGAGAGCAAAAGGTCCAAGACAATTCAGAACGGAGACATGTGAGAGAGGGTTGGCTTTTTTTTACAGACTCACAGTGAGTCTGGACATTTATGCTCTTGTCTGGGAAATAATCTGGGACTTCCCTTTGTTCAGATTAACCTTGATATGCACCTTGTTGAGGCAGCCATTTCACATTATACTTGTATAACACAGTTGTATAACACAGTTTCCCTTTATTTTATAGTATTATGTATTATGCCAATCCATAAAGTCATTCTTTTTTGAGGACTGGAGCTACAGATTACATGTACTATAGCAGTGATGGCGAACCTATGACACACGTGTCAGAGGTGACACGCGAACTCATTTTTTGGTTGATTTTTTCTTTGTTAAATGGCATTTAAATATATAAAATAAATATCAAAAATATAAATCTTTGTTTTACTATGGTTGCAAATATCAAAAAAATTCAAAAACGTTAGGGTTTTTCAAAATGCTGACACGCCGAGCTCAAAAGGTTCGCCATCACTGTACTATAGGAATATGAAAAGAGTTTGAGTTCAATTTCCTAAAAGAAGTCATCTCAGCAGGTCTTATTTTCTCTGTTAGACACATTTACTGGTAGCATTGAGGTCATTCCTTGCTTTTCCTATGTGGCTCTCAGGAACAGAGTATGGACGTGATACAGGAAAAGGAACATATCCCTGATCCATTGAGGATTATCAGAACTGAAAGGAGCTATCTAAAGAGAATACTGGTCTAAAGAAGGTGGAACATAACATTGAATCAGAAGTTTCTAAGAAAATACTTTCCGTGTCCAGAAGACTGATACTGAAGCATCTGTGTGTTTCATTTTCACATGCTTCCTCCAAATTTCCCTATATTCCCACCATCTTAGAATGGGAGGTAAATTTATAAGTCCCCTAACCCTGCTTCTGCATATACACTGTATCTACTGTCCAACCAATATTGATATCTACCACTCAATAATGTATTGAGTATTTTAAAAATCTCATTTCAAATGTATTGTATTAATGCATATGTGTCAAATAAATAATACTCACAACATCTCTTTATTCTTATAAAAGTGCTTCAATATTCCAACTTTACAGATAAAAAACACTCCAAACAGTGCCAAGATGCTGCTAATTTGAGATTCAAATACAGGTTTGTAAGACTCCAAACCCCACATATTTTTACTATGTTTCACTTTCTTTTATTTTGTTCAGGAATCAGAGGATACCACGTGCAAACTTTCACTTCTGGAAGTCTATTTAGAAGGAGAGCTCCTTGAGGAGTGGTATTTTAGACAAGAGCCCTATCAATCTCCTGTAGACTTTTGAACATCTCTTTCTAAGATTCATTAATTCCAAAATACTACCCTTGCACCCCTGAGAATCATTGGATAGGGAAAGAGAATTACTCATGGAAGGATCAACAATCCCTTAGCAGCAAAATGGTTGAGAACTCCCGATCTTGGCATCTCCTTATATAATACATTTCTAGCCACAGAAAGTGCCTCTGTGTGCATGTGCTGTGTGTGTTTGTGTGTGTGTGTGTGTGTGTGCATGTGCGCGAGTGCCTAATGCAGAGCCTTAAAAATGGAATTACTGGAAGTAATTATAATGATGCATATTTACATGCATGTACAGGCACACATTCCTATTCTCCTTATCCCCCACCCCCAGAACGCATGCCCATCACACCTATAAGGCCCATGTGAGGAAATATGACCCTTTGTTAATATCTCAGTGAAAATCCTTATGAGAAACAGTTGGCACACTCAAACTTGGACTAACCGAGGAGCAATTACTTACAAAATTGTGGTTAGCAAACCAATATAGTGTAATACCATAGGGCATAGAAACCACAAAGAGCCTTTATCACTCCAAGCCTGAAGGAACAAGGAGAATTTATTAGAATCCAGAGAGAGGCTTTATGAAGAGATTTACCTGTCAGTGGTTGTGACCTTCAATAGAGGGAATTAGCCCACCTGTGATGACCCAGGAGGAAGATCATGGGGGAAATAGATACCATGACCTCAGTTTCTCCTTTCCTCTGATTTCCATCTCCTTCATCTCGTTGGCCAACCCCATAGGAACTTGGAGAGCACAAGAGCCCAGTTGACCCAAGCAGGGGATGTGTGTCAGCTTCCAGGGGCACAGAGACAGATGACAAAAGTTAGACGGTGAATCTAATGGGGCAAACAGAAAATATCGAGATATGTAAATAGACTGGCATATACGTGAATTTACATATGGACCTTATCAAAGCTTGAGCAAACAAGATGTATCATTGCAAATCCTAATTTATATCTGAATCCTCTTAAATTGCTATTTAATGAAGGCTTACCGTTTGCCAAGTACTGGGTCAAATTCTTTAAACATGCCATGTCTTCTTTCACCACAGTAACTCTTAGGAGGTAATTCTCAGAAACATGCCAAAAACCACAGGTAACAATCAGGACAGCTTGTATTCAAACTCAGACTCCCAAGCTAGACTCTTCCTCATCATTACAGTATGCTACAGACTAAATGAAGCAACAATCTAAGAAATGGCTTGTGGAAAATCCAGGCCTTGTGTATAATACTCTGTGTTAATACTCAGAGAAGGCAATAGAATTTGATCCAGGACTGAGTTGCACTGCTTAGTTTAAATAAAAAGTATTTAACAATTTCATCCTTCAAAGTATGTAGCAGATGTTGTCACTGTCCCATTCATGACCCTTAGACTCCATCATTTCAAGGAACTCTAGATGTTCAATTCCCAGCATCTACATCCGGAAGTGCAGGAGGCCACGCCCCTTTGGGCATGGCAAGCCACAAGTACCAGGAAATGATCAGCCCTGAAAAAAGGCCTCGATAAATGACTCTTAGAAATTGGTGTAAAAATGTCCCAATTCCCTTGTGACCCATGTGGGATAATTCTGAGATGTCTTTTATCCTTTCCCCCAGTTTTTTCCCTGGTTACAGGCTTAACACTGCCCTACCTTCCCAGTATCACTTTCCCACTTCTTAGTTGTTGTTCCTTTACTTCCATTTGGACTCAGATCTTTCTAGGACCACTCAAACTAGAATAATTTTTGTCTGAAATTTTTATATGAGTTTTCCCCAGAAGGGATTCTAAAATGGGATCAGTGCTGGCTAGATGGCCAGAAGGCCATTGCTCATGGAGGTGCAGTGGTGATAACCTTTGGCACACTGCAGCATCACAGTCACAAAGACTTTCACCCAGAGTGAATTGGGATGGAACAGAGGTAGAACTTGAAGTGAAATATTTATTGAGATATATGGCTGCAATCATAATGAAAATACCTTAGATTTGGTTGGTGTCGTTAATACAGTGATGGCTGAAAATACCTGTCTCAAGTCGGTCAATTACCAATTCAGAAGTATGATATGAAATCCAGCATGTACCTATGGTTGTGCTTAGAGCAGTGATGGCGAACCTTTTGAGCTCGGAGTGTTAGCATTTTGAAAAACCCTAACTTAACTCTGGTGCCATGTCACATATAGAAATTTTTTGATATTTGCAACCATAGTAAAACAAAGATTTATATTTTTTATACTTATTTTATATATTTAAATGCCATTTAACAAAGAAAAATCAACCAAAAAAATGAGTTTGTGTGTCACCTTTGACACATGTGTCATAGGTTCGCCATCACTGGCTTAGAGAGACTTATCTCTAGCTGTCACTGGGTAGAAACTCTTAGGCTTGGTGAAACCACAGATAGCAAGCAGAAAAAAATCATGATCTGTGTGGAAAGGGAAAGATGCTAAACAAACAGGAAGACAATTATGAAGTCCATGTTTCCCTAAAATATTTGATTGACTTCAATTTGAGCAAGTGCTCTTCCTGTGTGCAAGTTCATCAGGAAAAGAGGAAATCTGCAAAGCTGTGAGGAACATGGAACTTGGCTGAGAGATTTTGGAGCTACATTTCAGTCTCTCTTCTTTAATAAGACATTGAATTTTTCCAAGCAGACAGAACTCTTTCCCCAAGTAGAGCATAAGAACAGAGCATGCTGTTAAGCCACTTGAGATAAACAATTACTCTGAAAACTGAGACAGTCAATCAATTAAATAAATAAGATACTGTAGGCAAACAGCCATCTGCAAATGAAATGTAGGGTTGGTGGCAATGATGCTGAATAAATGTGCAATTTAATCTGTAATTATGATCTAAAATAAACCTTCTAAATACAGGGTAAGAAGTTCCAGGTACTTTGATGAAACAGGAGGATTGGCCCAGAGGATCTGAAGGGGGAATATTTCCTTGAAAAAAGCAGCAGGATTGAGAAGGCAGCTGAGGGCAATTCTTCCCTGATGGTTCTCCTGATAAGGATTACCTGTCTGTGGATACTTTGGATAGGATTGATATTACATGCCTGTCCATGTTACAGGATTATAACATGTGAGGAAAATGCTAATGAAGAGAGTATTGTTGCACTGATGGAATTATACTGCCTCCTTTCCCTTTCATAAACACCCTGGTGCTGTTGATAATTTATATTGCTACTCTAGTCATGCACTGTTCACAATACTGCTCATTATTTCAGAAAGCAGGTGATCTAGTCCCCACCTTAATCAGCATGAGTAGTAAAAAACCTGGGTTAGAGTGCTCTGTTCATATCTTTGTGTCAACTAGGTTTCTCCATCTATAAAATTGGAAATATTTTTTTCTGTGGTGGTGAGTAGAGGCCTATCTCATTTTATTGTGCTTTGCTTTACTGCAGTCCATAGATAGTGTGTGTGTTCTTGTTGTTGTTGTTTTTGTTGTTGTTGTTGTTGTTGTTGTTGTTGTTCTTCTTCTTCTTCTTCTTCTTCTTCTTCTTCTTCTTCTTCTTCTTCTTCTTCTTCTTCTTTATTTCCTTCTTCTTCCTCTTCCTCTTCTTCTTCTTCTTCCAAATTGAAGACAAGACTCTCCACCAGCACAAAGATTATGACTTGCTTTATTGAGATACCTGCTTTATTGTGGTGGTCTGGTAGTGAACCGGCAATATCTCCAAGCACCTTACCAATGTTAGATATTATTATTAACCCTTTGAGCTGAAATTATTAGAATTCAGTGTGAGCCACATGTGAACTATGTTTTGTGGTATGACCCAAGCTCTCACTTCAGGATTATGGTGACTAACAGGACATGTTCTCAGATTTCCAACCACATGCAATGTGATTGGTCCAAGTCCTTAGCCACTGCTCTCTGAAACACATGGCCATGTTAGCACAGAGACCATCCTTCCTGCGGCCAGTCCCAGACTAAAACTGAGCACACAGGGTATCAAGGCAGACCAGTGCCTAGGAGACTTGGGATTTCTGAATTAGTTGAGGAGTCTTTGAATGTCACACAAAACTTTCCTTAACAGTGCACTGGAGCCTGCCATGCTTACCCCCTTCCTTCCTCATCTCCTCTCTCTCCTTCACTCAGGGTCAGACTTATATCACAACCTGACAGTTCTCCCAGCCTCTCTCATCTCCCTCCCTCTTCTCTCACAGCTATTTTCAGTGATATATTTCTTGCATGTCTAATAACATTTTAACATCTGCTTCTCGCAGGACCCAAACTAACACAAGAATAAAATATTAAAAAGTTGTGAGGATATCATCACTTCTCAAATACGCATAATGTTGATACCATTGTGGCTGAAAAACAATGCCACTGTTTCTATTTGTATTTTTCTATTTAGTACGATAGGTGCAAGTTCTTGGTACTCAGTGAAGCTATGTTCATTTTAATTGGGGGGAAATTGCCCCAAAAACCTTTTCTCATTCCTGCATTTGACTTGATGAAATGCAGGAGGATCGGCACTGCTCTGATCAATGTCAACACGTGGGTCCTGCCTTCATACTTCCCCCAAGTCATTTCATCACTGGGAATTATTTCTCTCTTCCTGTCACTTAGACCCTTCAATATCCAACTTAGATGACCTCCGTGAACGTTCTCAGACATTCCTAGAACCACACTGGTTTTTCACCTGTTCCCTTTGCATAGTCCGTTAGTGATCACAACTTGGTTCTGTTAAAATGATCTATCTTGAATGTATTAAAAAATTAACTTGATGAGAAAGATTATAGGACAGTTTCAGATAGTGTGCTTAAAATACTTAAAAATAGTTGTTAAGCCCTTTTGCAAGCATTTGCTAGTAATTTAATTACAAATGACTCTTAGCCACTACTTGAAGTAGATCCAACAAGAATTCTACCAGGAAACATTATTATGGCCTTGAATGAGTTTTTGGATTTGGTAAACCAAAGAAACTACTTCCCTCCGCCCCTCCCCCCAGAAATACTCAATAACAAACCAAGTCTCTGACACCCACCGATGAGTCCTATTTGCTGTTTGATTCTAGATGTTCAAGCATAAAACATTTCTTGAGGCAGATGAGAAGGAATTAATGGAACTTTGTAAGAGGACAACTGGGGAGACATCACATCTAGAATAGCGCCCAAGAACTTTGGTCTAAAATAAAGGTAAAAACTTGAGTTTCATGATTTTCACTGGGACCATCTGTCCAAAGCCAGCCTGACTTTCTTTCTACTAACCTATAGGCCCTTCGAGGGCAGTGACTCTGTGTAAAGCGTGTGTAAGGAATAGACTGAATGGGCCTCTGGTTCGAAGGATAAAAAGGCCAGCAGTCTGTGCGATGGTTGTGCTGTTGGATGATTGTGGATCTCTGCCCACTGGGACTGCCTCCCAACCACACTGTGAGTAGACAGAGCTGACTTTCAGTACTGCCTTCCCTGTCTCTCTGCCCCTAGGACATAGTAGTGAGCTGTCTGTCTGAGCTGCTCCACAGAGGACCGGCCCAGCTGCAAAGTGAATACTGGCCCAGTCCTGCTTGTCTCCTCTGTTCCCACTCTGCTAGTGAGATGGCAGGTGCCAACCAACTAAAGCCACTTCTCAGACACCTGTTATTTCCATTTCTATTCATATTCATATTTATATTATTTATATCTATTTATGTTTATATTTCTGTAACCAGGGACTTCAGAGCAAGAAACCCAGTGGAATCAGGTGACTCCTGAGGCCACAGTGGCACTTACTACTGGGTACATGGAAGCCATGTTTTCCAATATCTGGCTTGATGCTTTTTCTGTTAGAAGATACTATTTTGTACCTGTTATATGTTTTGAGTTACTCTAACTTTGCTCTATATATTTTCACTCAGAAGATATCTATTTTCTAAAGGTCATACCTGTCCTTCAATGTTCTCCAGTTTCATTGTTATTTTACTTGAAGGACCCCTGGACTGGGGAAAAGCCACAGCAGGACAGGGCTCTGTTTAGTCAGAGTGCGCCTGGCATTGCAGTTCGCCGCAGGTGCTTCTGTGCCTGAGCTCCGGGATGTGTGGCTCTTGAGGCAAAGGCTATGGAGTTTAAACTGGTTTGAGCTGAGATGCATAATTCAAGGTGCCTTTCCTCCCGGGCATAGCCTGAGAATTCTAGGAGCATTTGGGTTTGGTGGCGAGGAAATCCAGGAGTGAATTTTGAGAAACGCAGCATAATTCGTGATTAAGGCTATCGGTAATGTCTAACCTTTAGTAAATGCCAGCTGCATAATGAGGCTCCCGTGTTCCTGCAGTGGCTGCACTGCAGTCAGTTCGGCCAGGCCATAGGATCTATTTAATGGGACTCTAATGGGAAATGACCAGGATCGGGCTGCAGAAGATTAAAAGTGACAATGCTAATTGACTGCAGAGGTATCTACATGAAGAGGGGCCAGAAAAATCATTTAAGACTAAATTAAATTAGACTGATTTGATATTTGAAAATGTATTAACTTCCCTCTGGGTTTGGCAGGGTGAATTAACTGCTTCGTGTTTCTTAGAGAAGATTATTTGTAGGACAATGGGCCACAGTTAGTGGGAAAAGAACTCTCCTCAGCTGGATTAGAAAAAAGAATAGCAATTGCGGCTAAAGCTTTCAGTGCTAGTGCAATCGCCGTGCTTAATACTTGGTGAACGGTGCTAGTATCTAAGTTTGAAAGGGTCTCAGAACAGCGAGGGTGGCCCATTCCTTACCCCAAACAGCTAGGGACAAACATAGAAATACAGCTGCTGAGTGGGAGCATAGTTTAATTCTTAATTTAGAAGGCCTTTTTCTTTTTATTTTGGAAAAGGTGCCAACTAATGAAACTTTAAAGTCAATACATATTATCTTTCTTTCCTGACTTGTTTAATTATCCTTAGAATCTTCTTTAATTTTCATAGAATTAGTAGACATAGACAACTTTCTTGTCCATCAACTATGATCCCCACTGTCAGGGGATTTGCACACATTTTTTTCTCTCTTCTCCCAGGTAATTCCTACCTATCTCTCATGTATGAGCTTAAATGTTTATTTTTGCTCCCCCCCTCTGGGTTCATCTTTCTTAACATCCAGACTAGGTGAATATACACTGTATCATTGTGGTTAAGAATGCAGAGGGCCTAAGTGAAAACTCTGGCCTGGCCATTGGCTAGCCCTGTAACTTTCAGCAAGTTCCTAATCCTCTCATTGCCTCCTGCTCTTCAGCTATTCCATGGAAATGATGACTGAAATTACTTTATGGGGTTGTTGTAAGAAATAAATATAAGGAGGTTCTATTATTGGTAGGAGGTTTCATAGCCCTGTGCACTTGTCCTTCATTGATCTTTTTATATTAGTACTTTTAGAACTAATTAGTACATATTAGTATGTATATGGGTGTGATTATTTGATAATTATCTGTCTCTCCCACTATGATATTAGTGAATTTAGCATTGGATCTCCTAGGCCTAGGACATTACTAGTCCATATTAGAGACTGATTAGATGTTTGACTAAATGACTGAATAGTTGGTTCCATTGGTAGAAACCACTATTGGTAGAAACTACTAATAATGGTAGAAAGATCAAAGTTGCAACTTACATCTTTTTTATCCATCCAGCCACATTGTGTGTTTTGGTCAATCCATTTACATTTAGAGTAATTGTTAATAGGGACTCACTAATTCCATCTTATTAATTGTTTTCTGGCTATTTTGTAGTTCCCTTTTTCCTTTCTTCCTCTTTTGCTGCTGTCCTTTGTGAATTGATGAATTTCTGGAGTGTTATGCTTTGTTTTCATTCTCTTTATCTTTTGTGAATCAACTGTAGAATTTTTCTTGTGGTTACCAGGATACTTACATAAAACATCTCTAGGTATAATAGTCAATTTTATGCTTGTAATAACTTAACTCTGATCAGTTATAATTTCCTTTTACTTCCTCACTTTTGTGTTTCTAATGTTATAATGTACCTCTTTTTGAATATACACTGACTGGCCAGATTATTATGACCACCTGACATTTGTAGGCAAATTAGCTATAATTTCACGTTGAAGTTGCTAGAGGGCCAGACCATTATAAATATGGAAGCAGGTTGTTTACCACAATAGTAGAAGTGATTTTTTTCTAAAGATTTGGGTAAACAATGTGATTTAACAGCCTTTGAATGTGGGATATATATTATGATGAGTGGCTAGATTATTATGACCACCCCATCAGTACTTTGTTGGGCCACCTTTTGCCTTCAATACTGCAGTGATTCTTCTTGGCATTGACTCCTCGAGATGTTGAAAGGTGATGTGAGGAATCTGACACCATGCCTGATGAATAGCACTGTCTGGTTCTGTGAGATATGATGGTTGTGGAACCAGCTGCCTGATGGCTCTTTTAACTTTGTCCCACAAATGCTCAATTGGATTGAGATCTGGTGATTGTGGAGATCACCTAAGCAAGGTAAAGTCTCCCTCATGTTCTTGAAACCACTCCTGCACAATACGAGCACTATGGCATGGCACATTGTCTTGTTGGAAGAAGCCATCTCCATTGGGATATGCCATCAACATGATAGGATGAACTTGATCAGCAACCATACTTAGGTATGTTGTGCTATTCAGATGTTGTTCCACACGAATTAAAGGGCCCAAATCATGCCAGGAAAACATGCCCCCGACCATAACACTGCCCCCACCAGCTTGAAGGGCTGTACTCATGCATGTGGGGTGCATGCTTTCATGCAGTTTCTGCCAAATTCTCACTCTGCCATCTGCATGATGCAACTGGAAACGTGATTCATTGGACCACATGACTTATTTCCAATACTCAACTGTCCAATCCTTGTGTTCCTGTGTGAATTTGAGACATTTTATCTTGGTATCTGCAGACAGCAAAGGTGTTCGAACAGGCCTTCGGCTTCCATATCCCATATGATGCAGTGAACGGCTAATTTGTCTACAAACGTCAGGTGATCATAATAATCTGGCCACTCAGTGTATATTTATTGACAAACTAGAGGCCTGGTGCATGAAATTCATGTGTGTGTGGGGGTGTCCCTCAGCCCAGCCTGCACCCTCTCCAATCTGGGACCCCTCAAGGGATGTCTGACTGCCCATTTAGCCCGATCCTACTGGAATCCCATCGGGCCTAAATGGGCAGTCAGAAATCCCTCTCACAATCCAGGACTGCTGGCTCCCAACTGCTTGCCTGCCTGCCTGCCTGATTGCTCCTAACTGCTCCCCTGCCAGCCTGATTGCCCCTAACTGTCCTCCCCTGCTGGCCTGGTCGCTCCCAACTGCCCTCCCCTGCAGGCCTGGTTGCCCCCAACTGCCCTCCCCTGCAGGCCTGGTTTCCCCTAACTGCCCTCCCTTTCAGGCCTGATCGCCCCCCAACTACCCTCCCTTTTAGTCCTGGTCCCTCCCAACTGCCCTCCCCTGCTGGCCATCTTGTGTCTACATTGGGGTGGCAATCTTTGACCACTTGGGGGCAGCCATCTTGTGTGTTGGAGTGATGGTTAATTTGCATATTACCTCTTTTATTGGATAGGATTATTGTAATGATAGTTATTTTTAATATTCTTGCTTTAACCATTATAACTAGAGGTAAGTGGTTAACATTCTACCACATTACAGTATTAGAATGTTCTGAATTTGACTATATGCTATATTTACCTGTGCTTTGTATATTTGCAGGTTACTAGTTTGCATCCTTTCATTTTAGCTTGAAGAACTCCTCTTAACATTTCTTGTAAGGTAGGTCTAGTGATGATGAATTCAGTTTTTGTTTATCTGGAAAAGTCTATATCTTTCCTTTCTGAAGGATAGCTTTGCCACTTTAAGTATTCTTAGCTGGAAATTTCTTTATTTCAAAACTTTGAATATATTATCACCACTCCCTCTTGGCCTGTAAGGTTTCTACTGGGAAATCTGCTAATAGTTATGAGAGATGCCCTTGTAAGTCACAAGCTACTCTGCCCCACTCTGTCTGCTTTTAAGATTTTTTATTTGATTTTTAACAGTTTTATTATAATACTAGAAGCCCAGTGCACGATTTTTGTGCACGGGCAGGGTCCCTATGCCTGGCTGGCAATCAGGGCCAATCTGTGGGGTGACCGGTGGGGTGATTGAGGGCCTCCACTTGCACCCACCTTGCCCTGGAACTGCTTGCTCACCTGCTCCACCATTCTGCCATGATCCCACTCTCATCAGGGCCCATCGGGGCCGGCAGCACCTCCACTGCCACCTGCTGCCAGAGTTGCGTCGCCAACACCCTCCATGTTCCATGCTGCCCCCTGGTGGACAGCACATGTCTAACTCCCAGTTGGTTGAACTCCTGCCCATGGGGACAATTTGCATATTAGCCTTTTATTATATAGGACCCCTTGTAGAGGCGCTCTTTAAGTTACTTTTCTTATAAGCATAACCAATGGACATAAGACACTGGGGGATAGGGGAGGCTAGGGGACTGTCTAGGGCGGGGGAGAAAAAAAATGGACACATATGTAATACCCTTTGTATTACTTTAAGCAATAAGAAAAAATAAAAAAAAATAAAAATAAGTTACTTTTCTTAGATGACCTATGAGCTTCATGAATTTGGATATCCAAAACTCTCTCCAGATTTGGGAAGTTCTCTGCCATTATTGCTTTAAAAAAGCTTTCTGACCCCTTCTCCAACTCTTCTCCTCCTTGGACTCATATTCATCATTTTTATGGTTCAAACCAGCAAGTTTCAATTGGTGTGCTGTGGCAGGTACACTGGCATGCCACAAAAAAATCTTAAGCATGCAATATCTGATTATTACTTTTTTCCTTAGACTGTCAAATAAAAAAATGACAACACAATGATAGCTGTTGGTGGATAAATGTTGAATTTCTATTAGTGATGTGGGGGCACAAAAACAAGGAACATGTTAGGCTGCCATGATACTGACATTCCTTCTCATTTCTATCACCATAGACTAATTTGCCCGTTCATGAACTTCATATAACTACTCTAATCTTTTATATATTGTTTTATTTTTCAATACAATAATTTTGAGACTCATCTATGTTGTGTGTTTCAGTAGTTTCTTCTTTTTTATTGCTGATTAGTATTCTATTATATGAATAAACACACTTTGCTTACTAATTCTCCTGTAGAGAAATATTTGGGTTGTTTCAGTTTGAGGCTACATAAGCTAAGCTTCAGTGAACATTCTTTTTCAAGTCTTTTTGTGAACATATTTTTTCTTGGATAAATACCTAAGAATAGAATTCTTAGGTGTATGTTTAATGTCATTAGAAACTTCCAAATATTTTTCCATAGGTGTTATATCATTTTGCATTCTCAACAATATATGAAAATCTTAGTTGCTGTACAACCTTGCCAATAATTGGTGTTGTCAGTCATTACTATTTGCCATTCTAGTAAGGGTGAAATGGTATCTTACTGTTTCATGTTTTTAACTTGTGTTTTCCAAGTGACAAATAATGTAAAAAAAATGTATGCTTTTATTAGCCATGTCTATATCTTTTAAAAAAAATTATAGTGTGTAAAGCCCTGCCTCTTGCTTTGTGTATCTCAGACCTTGATCAAAAACGGCACCTAATGCCCACACAGACTTTTGCAACCCTTTCCGCATACATTTACCCTAAGCTTCCTCTTCTCTGGTAACATGCGTTCCGAATTCAAATGCTTAAGTGACTGTTACCAGTCAGGTCTACACCTTTAATTCAGTTTTTTCCCCACTCTTCTTGGCTTCTACCTCTTTCATTATGACACAAAGTGCAGAGTGAGTGTGAGCAAGCCTTATGTGTTTGTTTTCTCTCAAGGACCACAGTCCCGTGCTTTTGTTGACCAATGTCTAAAAGAGTTGTCTGTTGTATTTTGTTCAATTTCATAGTAATTACAGTATGAGGCGGAATGCAGAACCAGATAGTCTATTGGGCTGAAAAATGGATTTACTATTTTAAAATATACAGGATGTTTTCAAATTATCTACATAAGAAGGTAACTTTTGTATTTTTTAATTTTCATATAATTTTTGAGGGCCAGAGTATCAGATACAGTTATAAATGGCATAATGCTCTGAATAACCATAGACATACCTTTGAGAGTGTGCCCTGCAGAGGGGTGTCATCTGTCATAGGGGTTATGAAGAGGAGGGTGATAACTCTTCCTCTAAAGGGAGCCAGAGTGTTGCTGTGATGTTGCTCTTTCCTGGGACACATGCTAGGTTACCTATGGAAACATGAGAGATAAACTATCTAACCTTCTAAGGTTATTGCCCACCTATCACAGTTTCAGCCTGTCCTCTGCAGTTTCTTGTTTTTAGTCTCTGTAACTTTTCAGAGAGTAAGTGTGCTGCCACAATACATGCAAGTTGGGTAGCAAATTTGTGTTTTCAATATCTAATGTATTGCCTATAAGAGAAGCCAACTCCAATGGGACCAATAAACTAGATATCCTCAAAGTCCAAGTCTCAAGACTGGCTTTGTATGTAGTTGGTTCTTACAGTCCTCATCATAGTGCCGTAGGACCATCCTCTGCTCCTATCTTTCCTCTCTGTTTCAGTTCCATGGGACATCTTTCCTGTTTATTGCTGGGTTAACTGCCCAACAGTTGATTTCATTGTCATTTTCTTATTCCATAGAAAGTAATGTGTTTATAGTGATACTAAGTCATTTGTTCATTCGACCACTAACATAATAAGATGGGTATCTTCCAGCCATTCATCTAAAGGTTGGACACAGAGCAGTGAACTCAAAGTCCAAGTCCCTGTTCTTCTGGAATGCATAGTCTAGTGGAATCAGCCTAACCCAGAAAGCATGCAGCCACAAATTTATGTCAAGTTTAAAGGCTAACTGTGAGTATTAAGGAGAGGAATTCCTTTACTGGGGAAGCTGTATCAGGCTTATAATTTACTTGCCTGTCTCCATGATGTGTGGGTTTCATCAGCGTTGGTGGTAAACATTTCACAGTACTCTTTTTTCACTTTCATATTTGTACACTATCTTAATTATTTTTCATAGTCTTCAGACTATTTAATAAAATTAAATAATTTTAACAAGTGTAACTGGCGTAAAAGGTTTGGGAATAAACAACTAAATTGATGAAAAATAATTTTTTGATCTAGAAATTCTATGGATTAGCCAAAATACTAAGGGTTCAATGGGAATTAGTTTGCTTTGCAGAAGAAATTGAGAAGGTCAGTTATTTTGGGAAATTGCTTCTACAGAAATAACAAAGATTCTGTGGAGTATGCTCTTGATTTTGGAAAGTAATGAGGTGGATAGCATCAGGAATGGGTGCCTGGAAAGAAGTGCAGCAGAACTGCTAGCTGTTCCATCCTCTTAGACACAGTGGATAAGTACTGGGAATGCTCCAGCTAAAATGCCCAGAAAACCAAAGTTGTACCAGTTATCCTGCTTCTAAGCTCCAGTCCACACATAAAATGTAAATCCAACACAATTGTTTCCTCATAAGTTTATGGACAGCATTTCAAAGAAAGACATGCCATTTGTATCTTGAGATTAAAGTTCTAGAAAGGTTCTCCTAAAATTATTTCTTAAAAATCCCACAATTGCTGATTTATGCATTGTCTTCATCGTCTTTCCTCATAGGCTCTTTTGTAAATTTCTAATTCATTTGCTCATTACAGCACATTAAATCCTAAGTACTTATCTGGAAAGAACTTATCAGATTTCCTCTATGAAAAGGGCTAAGATAGTATGAGTACATTGAATGAGTCTGCATGTGTGTTAGAGGGTGGATAATAGAAAATAAGATTTAGAAAAGGGCTCAGAAAAGAAAAGGTGAAAAACCTGAAGCATAATTTTTTTTTCTCTCCCAATTTTGCTGAGTGTTAATTCCCCAGCTATTTGTTCTATCTGTCGGCCAATGAACTACTACTAGATGGAGACTGATGACTTTTAGATAGTCTTGATTTCCATCTTCTATCATGGAGCATATCCAATCAAATTAAAAGTGAAACAAGTCAAAGTAGAGCTTTTTAAAAAATTATATCCTGGTTTGGATGAACAGATAGGTTTCTCCATTAAAATCATATTCACTATTTTTTTCAGTTGTCAATATGGTATGTGCCCCATTTATAACTCAACCCACAAGGATTATTCATCATTGCCACCAGATATAAAAATTGCTACAGTTCTTTTTCTTTTCATCAACTTACAATTTTGACATGTAAAGAAGAGTCATTCTGTAAAATTCTAAACTTTTACAAAGGTATGAAATGGTAAAATAATAACAACATTTGTCTTCTGTCAGGAAATATTGACATAGAATTACTATAGAAAAATTGGATTGTGTTCTGAAGTGTGTCTCATAGATAAATCAGATTTTAGATTTTTTAAAACAACCTAAATTGTTCTTTTTATATTAATGCCTATAAAAACATCAGGGCATATAAGTGCAGGGAAAAATTCTGTGAAGTAGGCATTAAATTTGGATAGTAGCCATGATATTTCCTGAAACTTATTCTCCACATTTGACATTGACACAAGGTTATTTTCAGAATAGAATGTGGCACATTTTGTATTTCATTTGTGTCTAAACTGTGGACTTATTGGGCAAAAAAAAAAAGCCCTTTGTAAATGGCAAGGAAATGTCTGTTTATTGTCTTTGCAAAATTCTATCCAGAGAATTGTGGAAAGAAAGGGTGCACTGGGTGATGAAAACATAGGAATTTATATAGCAAATTCATGTAATGGAGAACAGCCCAGAATGATTAAAACATTGGCAGTGAAATCTCCTAGCCGTGAAAGTGAACTATGGTCTACTAGTCAACAATTTCTGAACTTGGAAATCCATCTCACTTCTTGTTTTTTATCCATGCCCATCAACCACATGCCAGAGTCAAACACCTACTGCCATCTGTCTAATCAAACAAGTAAAACGACAGGACATGGAAATGCAGACGAGGATGCCTTTCATACTTATAGTTTCTTTATTTTGATGTTAAAGAGAGAAAAATGAGTCATATGCCAAATCTGACTTAATTTAATTAGCTTTTAAATTATTAAATTGAGAAATAGAATACTTCAACTTATTTGCTTTCAAATTGATAACAGAAAATTCAAATTATACTTGTTAAATACCTACACTATTCATGGCATATTCCAAGCAAATTGAAGGAACACGGATGACTAATGGAGAGTAAGTAGTATGCGCCACATGCTCACTGGCTGCTGCGGCCTTGTGGATTTGGGATTCTGGAAGAGTTACTGTCCTAAGAGATAAGGCTGGTAAAACAAATGGGGGTCAGTTGAAGACCTTGAAGGGGAGGCTAAGCAATATTGTCTTTGTGCTACAGTTAAGGAGAAGCCAACAAGATTTTTTCCTTGAGGGATATGAGCCAATTAGGGAGATTCAACCTTTATAAGCACAGTTATATATAAAACACTTCATTCTCTTCACATCTTGGTGAGTTAAGGAGGAGAGAATAAGAGAAAGAGGGAGGAAGGAAAGGGTGAAAGGCATACAGAAGCAAACATTAGAGGAGTAGGAAAAAAAGAAACATTCTGCAAAAGACAAAGAAGTGAGAAAAAGATTAAATAAAAATTTTAAGTAAGTTTTGGGTTGAGAATTATGTGTAGGATGTAATCTGCAGTTTCTTTAGGCCGTCAGCTTCTACGAACTCACCCACCATTTCCTAAACTAGAGGTTAAACTGATTGCCTACAGTCTACAAGTACCTAAAGACCTGGGCTTATTTTATTTTTATTTAATTATCTGTTTTTAATTAACTTATTTTTTAATTTGTCTACTTTCATACATTTTTGACATATTTTCAATTTGAGTGTCTTTAGGAGTTTGTTCCATTGTGCAGTTTATGTATGTATTTTTATTTATTTATTTATTTATTTTTAGAGAGAGTGGAAGAGAGAGGGAAAGAAGAGAGAAACAACAATGTGAGAGAAACACATCAATTGGTTGCCTCCTGCACGTGCTCCAACCAGGGCCCAGGCAGGGAGGAGCCTGCAACAGAGGTACATGCCCTTGCTCAGAATTGAATCTGGGACCCTTTGGTCCGCAGGCCAATGCTCTGAGCCAACCAGGGCAGGGACATTGTGCAATTTATATACCTGCCTGACTTCTGTAGATATTTGACTTTGTGGATCCAATTGAAAGACCCATTATTAAAGACTTTATCATTAAAAATAAATACAGGTATTTGCATTTATGCATGCATTAAAATAAAAAAATAACATTAAAACACACATGCTTAGAAATTTTGGGAGATATACTGTATTCTCCCCTCCAAAACTTGCAAAGAGAACAGCGGGCTTCATGTGGGAAATGTATCAGATGCTCTCAAAGTGTCTGTCATGCTTTATCAGCAGCCATCAAAAGAGCATCTGCTGCAAATATTCAGCCTCCCTGATGTTTTCATACACTCTTTTGTTCCACGTTGGACAGGAATCATTTGGTCAAATCCCAATTTTGCTCATATTTTCTTCTCTTGCTTCAAAAAGCACTAGTGGATTTCCTTTCTGTTTGTTTTCTATTTTTTTGAAAAAATGGTAGGAATCAATTATGCATTGTTAAGTAAAGGATATTCTTTTTTGTCATGATTGCTTATATATAAATAGTAGCTCTGCTAAAGGTCATTATAGTTAACTATATTGCCAGCTATATTGGTCTCCCATTTATTTTCATCCATATCTATGCCAAAAATCCACAATTATTTTTTTCTAAATGTTAAGGGCATATAACTCTCCCTCCACTCTCAGCAGGAGGAATGCATGTATTTATCTATGTGGTTTTAAGGTAGAAAAGGCATATATACTTATGGTGATTCTGCATTTCACTATTGAGTAGGGCATTGTAAACATCTAAAGTCTAAAAATGTTATCAAATTTTACACTTAAAACAGGTGGATTTTATTGTATGTAAGTGATGCTTTATGGCCCGGTTGGTGTGGCTCAATGTTTGAGCGTTGACCTATGAACAAAGAGATCATGGTTTGATTCCCAGTCGGGGAACCTGGGTAGTGGCTTAATCCCCAGTGTGGGGTGTGCAGGAGGCAGCTGATGGATGAGTCTCTCTCATCCTTGATGTTTATATCTCTCTTTTCCTCTCCCTTTCTCTCTGAAATCAATAAAATGTAGTTTTAAATAATGCTTTACTCTCTTGGTAAAATTCTATCCAGAGAATTGAGGAAAGAAAGGGAGCACTATGCAAGATTAAAAACATAAGAATTTATATAGAAAATAAAAATAAGATATACTTATAAATAGTATATACTTAATAAGAATATATACTTATCATACTTATTACATATTATACTAGTATAATTTACACTTGTAAAAAAAATATAAGACAACTGTATAAACATAACAGAGAGTACATGAATTCACATCTGCTTCTACTTCAAATCCTACCAAAATAAAGGCTAAAAAAAAAAGTTATAAATCCATAAAAACAAAGTGAATAGGAGTGGAAAAAATCAGTCAATTAAGGATAAATGCCAACAAAATTTAGAATGACAGGAATTAAAGAACCTAAATTCTTGTTTGTAGTATCAAACAAGTAGTCAACCACATGCCTTCAGAAAATAACAGGTCTCAGAAATTGGTCTTTGATATTTCAAAAAGGACTAGAATGCAGAGCCTGAAATGCGGTGATCAAGTCAGACCACAAGAGTCAGCCTGGTTCTGAACATTGGTGAAAATGCTCATTCAAATTTGGTTCAAGATTTCTTTCCCATTAACACTAATATGTTAGTAAGCAAGCATTACCAAGATAGTCCCAAAACAAAGGTAAGGGAACAGCCCAGCTACCAGTCTCCCTGTATCTCCTTCACAACGGTGCACACAAATTCTGGTAAAATAGCTTCATGTACAAGAAATCCACAAATCAGAAGGTCCCAGAGCCACAGGCTCATACATCATATATCATTATAAGAAGTAATATTCCCTTATTCCTCAAAGATCTGGCTATTACCTTGAGATGGTTAATTTTACTTGTTAACTTGCCCTGGCTACTGGATGCCCAGATAATAGATAAAACATAATTTTGCTGATAAAAAGATGATCAGAGAAATTAATTTAACAAGGTACATCATTGCAAAATTTTGGAGCATGAGAAATAAGGAAAAAGTGCTAAAATATTCTAGATGGAAAAGATGATTGCACACAATAAAAATTATATTAGCCCTAGCCGGTTTTGCTCAGTGGATAGAGCATCAGCCTGTGGACTGAAGGGTCCCAGGTTTGACTCCAGCCAAGGGGACATGCCCAGGCTGTGGGCTTGATCCCCAGTGGAGGGCATGCAGGAGGTAGCCAATCAATGATTCTCTCTTATCATTGAATTTTCTCTCTCTCTCTCCCTCTCCCTTCCTCTCTGAAATCAATAAAGAAATATATTTTTAAGAAATTATATTTTGATATTGGTCATCTCAATGACAACATTGAAAGTTAAAAAACAATAGATGTTGCTTGTATAATCTATATATATATAAGCCTAATATGCAAATTGTCTCCTTGGGAGTTCAACCAGGAGTTTGATTGCTATGATGTGAGCTGACCACCAGGGGCGCAGAACGAAAGAAGGCCCCAGCTGGCAGCTGGAAGGCCCGATCAGCCCTGATCACCAGCCAGGCCTAGGGACCCTACCTATGCATGACTTTCGTGGACTGGGCCTCTAGTGTAGTATAAAAATAATTTTCAACCAGGAATTCTCTCCTAGGCAAACTGGATGAAAGAAATAATTTCCATACATGCAAAGAATATAAATATTTAACCTCCTATCTATGTACTTATCTAAGGAATACACTGGAGACCGAGACTCACTACAATAAGGGTGAAAGAGAACAGTATGAGACATCAAGACAAGACCCAGGGGGGACATAAAAGGAATTCCCAGAGAGAGCAATGGGAATGCAGCTTTGTATTGACCAGAAGAGCAAGTCTCTGGATTGGAGTAGGAGGAGGCAGGGCTCCCAGAATAAAATAAAAATGATAGCTCATCTACTATATTTTATCATTTGCAAAATGGCATTGAGAGGCTATTGGATGGTGAGAAATAATTATTTGTATCAATTAGAAAAATAAACAAGTGGAAAAAGTGAAGCAACTATTAACAAAAGATTGCATGCGAAAATAAAATAGATATACCCATTATTGAACTCAGCAATGAGCAATATTTGCATTTAAAAATAAGTAGCAAATATTGATATTTACTCCAAAGTTGACACATAATTGAATTTTGTTGGGGAGAGAAAACAATAAGTGGGGAAAATGTTGTAAGAGAGGTAAATCTTAGCTGCCAGGCAAGAAGTCAAAAGATAATTTTTAATGAACATTCATAGTAGCTTATTTTTGATAGTTCCAAATGTCCATAAGTAATTAAATGGATAAGGAAATAGTGGTATACCTACAATGAAATACTACTCAGTCAGGAAAAGAAATGAACTATTGGTACATAGTCAATATAGATGAATATCAAAATAATTCTGTGGAATGAAAAGGGCCAGATTATGAAAGTATATACCATATAATTCAATTTCTATAAAACTCTAAAAGTAAACAAATCTGTAGTGTCAGAAAACAGATAGTGGCCTAGGGATGGGGAGTTAGGTGGGAAGAATAACTTCAAAAGCACATGAGGAAACCTTTGGAACCCAAGAAAATGTTCATTATCTTGATTGTGGTGATCTTTTCGTGGAATATAGATCATGCCAAAAGTCAAATTGTATACTTTAAAATATTTGTAGTATATTATGCATTGATTGCCATTTAATAAACTGCAAAATTTTAAAAGTTATCAAGTACTGACAATTAATTAAAAATTAAAATCATATATTTTAGAAATAGTGGAAAACACACAGGCTATCATGAGGAAAACAGCCTCTGAGGAGCAGGGTTGGTCCAGAGGCAGGTACTGCTGGTTCTTAATGTAAGATTAATAGTGGAATTTAACTTTTTAAAGGATGTGCATGCATTACTTTCACAAAAGTCTTAGGTTCCTTTGAAAAGACACTCAAAGGCTATTTAAAATAACAAAGATGGACTGAATTGTGTGGCTCTGGGGTGGGGGCAACACCACCTACCTTCCCTGAAGCCTGACGGGTACCTCCCCCTCATACTCCCACTAGCCCCATCCTCCAGGCCAGGGGTGGGCAAACTTTTTGACTCAGGGCCACAATGGGTTCTTAAACTGGACCGGAGGGCCGGAACAAAAGCATGGATGAAGTGTTTGTGTGAACTAATATAAATTCAAAGTAAACATCATTACATAAAAGGGTACGGTCTTTTTTCTTTTTAGTTTTATTCATTTCAAACAGGCCAGATCCGGCCCCGGGCCGTAGTTTGCCCACGGCTGCTCCAGACCCTTGGCTGCTCCACCTGCTGAGCTCTGCCTCCTCCCAGCAGAATCTGGGGTAGACTGAATTGTGTGGCTCTAGGATAGGGGCCACTTTTCCCTCACATGCTTAACCAAAGTAGAGCCCTCCCTTCACATGACCAAATCTTGACCTGTTGGGCCTTGATATACTCTGCTGGCCTTACCCTGCTGACTCCCTTAGACTCTGCCCCTCCGCAAAAGTGTGCAAGCACCTGGCAGGTGGCAGTTAGACTTGGTATAATCAAGGACATTTGCTAAGTGGCCTCAGACCCAGCACTGGCACCAAGTTTGAACACCACTAGCTCCTACCTGGTGACTCACTGTGAATCTATCTCATGCAACTCAAGTGCTGCCAGAGGCTCTTTCAGTGACTGAGCCTAACAGGCATCCAGCAGGCAGAGGCAGGTGGCTATAGACCTCAGGGTGCCTCACAGGACTTTTACTGACCTGCCCCAGGCCTGGTGCCGGCCTAGGTGTACTGAAGTGCTGGGGTTCAATTTCTAGTCAAGGGCACATACCTAGGTTGCAGGTTTGATCCCTGGCCCTGGTTGGGAGGCAACCGATTGATGTGCCTCTTTCACATTGATATTTCTCTCTCCTTCCCCTTCCTGTCCTCCGTTCCTCCCCTCCCCCTGCTCTAAAAATGAGTGGAAAAATATCCCCAGGTGAAGATTAACAACAGCAAAAAAGAATACACTGGAAGGAATAAGCAGTAGGTTGGGTGAAGTAGAGGATCGAATTAGCAATTTGGAAGACAAGATAGAAAAAAACCCACCCATTCAGAGCAGCAAAAAAAAAAAAAAAAAAAAAAAAAAAAAAAAAAAAAATTAAAAAAAGGAGGAAGAACTTTAAATATGAGGATACTTTAATGGACTTTTAGAAATTCAGAGCCAAGATTCAAATACAAGCTAAATTGTTTTTAGAGAGCCACAGGGGTAGAAATGAGCCCTGAAAGAAGTGAGCCTGCTGAGCTGTGTGAGCTCAGGAAACAAGTTACAGAGGCAAAAGAAGGGCCCTTGGAACTTGGGAGAAAGAAAGAAAGGGTCTACGCACCTGGGGAAGGAAGGAGGAAAGGCTGGGGCCTGCTCCAGAGAGAGCCCCACTGGGAAAGGCATGGGAGAGCCACCCTGAGCCCTTTGTCTTGAGGGTTTTTATTGGGAGATCTCAGAGGAGGATATCACTAGAACAGTCATCAGTTTTCCAGGTGTGCCCTTTCAGGGTTGTGGTCTCTACTGATTGGTCAACACCAGAGCAGGGGGGCGTTAGTCATCACAGCTGGTCTTGATGTCAGCCATAGCTTTGCCCCGCCTGGCCTTGCTACTTTTCTGGGCCTGGAGCTGAAACACAACTGAGGCCTAAATGTTATCTCAGTGCTTCAAGCTTAAGGAAGTGATCGTGCAAGGGCTTGAATGGGAGTCATATGAGGCCATTTGGCCCCCTTGTTTCTCCTCTAAGGGGGTCTACCAATGACCAGGATGTACCAGGGGAAGAGAGGTCAGGGGAGGGTTTGAACCTCATGATCAGAGATGTGGTCACCTGGGGGCAAGGAAAGGTCACCTGGGGGCGAGGTCCCACCCGACAACTGTACATTGCTAGACACCCCGGGTTTTCCACCCCGAGGGACCTTCAGTACCTGGCCCATCATGTTGGCTCTGCTCATGCCTGTGTAACTGCCTGCCACAGGCCATAGCACTGCTTAACAAAAGAAGGGCAAAGGAGAATCAGAACTGTGCACAAGGAGATAGCTATCAGAGAGTTGGTTGAACCTTCATGTGGTCTTGGATCCGACTAAATGAATGAACCTTTCCTTTCTCTACCAGAATCCATTTAAAAAATCTGCCCCTTTCTCTATCACTTCCCCTATCTTCCACACCACACACAAAACGGCACATAGATGGAAATGAAGGCGGCCCAGTGTTCTCAACCTTACTATTGCCGCGACCCTTTAATACAGTTCCTCATGTTGTGGTGACCCCCAACCATAAAATTATTTTCGTTGCTACTTCATAACTGTAATTTTGCTACTGTTATGAATCGTAATGTAAATATCTGATATGCAGGATATATTTTCAGGGGTTGCGACCCACAGGTTGAGAACCACTGGTTCATTTATAAAAGCTAATGCTGGCCCATTCTCAATATCAGTGTGTTGCATAGAGGGAGATAAGCAGTTTCCGTGTTTTATTTTTATATCATTAATAATGTTTGATTATTAATGATATAAAAATCAATGACAAATATAGGAGGGGAAAACTCATACACTTGAATTTTCACTGGCTTTTTTCCTTTTTGGTGGGGGCCTGAAGAGGGAATGCAGGTTCTGGAAGAGGAAGTTAAGAACTTGAAAATACCAACATAAATGGAAATATAATGTTTTCAGGTGACTGACTGGAAACATGGATTATATTATGTCAGTCTATATTAGCACTGAAAGAAAGCAGAAGTTCCAAGACCTTATTAGCTAAGCAGAAAATAATCATGCACTGTGTTTTTATGTTTATAAACAAAAGCAGATCAATTAAAAAACAATTATTACTCATTCATTTCAAGTTACAGTCATTTTCTAATTAGATTCAAATGTAGCCAACAAGCTCCTACATTTGAATCTATTTTGAATCCTTGACTGTTATCTGTATTTAGGTATGTTTAAGAAATAGAGTTCTAGCTGGTTGCTCAATGGTTAGAGCATCGCCCTACAAACTGAAGGGTTGTAGGTTCCGTTCCAGTAAAGGGCACATACCTCAGTTGCAGGCTCAATCCCAGACCTTGGTCGGGGTTTGTGCAGAAGCAATCAATCAATGTGTCTCTCTCACATCCATGTTTCTCTTTCTCTGTCTCTCCCCCTCCTTTCTACTCTCTAAAAATCAGTGGGGGAAAATGTATCCTCGGGAGAGGATTAACAAAAACAAAAAATAAAAAGAAAGAAATAGAAAAATCCTTTTATTTCACTGGTTTGGAAGGTTAGGGCTACTGATTAAAGCCAGTGTGACAATGGGCATTTTAATATTACTGGTAAAGTCAGAGAAGTTATAGAGAGTACAGATGACCTGTAGTATATTCAAAACCATGTTATAAGAATCCAATTCTCAAATAAAATATTCTAAACAAGGAAAATCCCAGTGCCATGGCAGGAACGTGGTGTGTGAGACACAGGGATCATGTTGGGAGATGACCAGCATAGCATTGGAGGTCAGAGTGCCTGGTTTAAGGAGAAGCCTTGCCACGTGTATGGTAACCACACAACCTGGGCCAGCCTCCCACCTGCTTCATTAGCTGAAGCCGGGGCCTCTGCGCCTGTCATGCCTTCCCAGGGTAATTAAGTGAGGTCAAGCAAGAGAGCATGTGAAACTGTCATGCTTTGTAAAAGAAAATATTATGCAAACATGAAGCATTATATTTCATTCTTGAGTAAATGGAAAAAAAGGCTCAATTTTAGGATCATTTGAAAACGTTTTAACCTAAGCAGTTCTTGCTGTATTAGTTACTATGGAAAAGCACATTTTATTTACTGTCATTAAATGGTTTTTCTTTTAAACAATGTTCTAAATAAAACTCAATCTGATTATATTTGCTCAATGGCTAGTCAATGGAACAAGTCAAACTCTAGATACACTTGCTCTTGACATCTTGGTAGTCACATATTGAACACTGGAAGCAACTCATTCCATGCTGTCTATGAAATAAAGAATAATTTTAGTGCAATAGATGCAAAGACTTTGGGAAGCTCCAGAAAAAAAAAATGCTTTGGTGCATTCCAGGAGATATGGATTGTTTTCTGTTACCTTTTGTTGATATCATTTTCATCAATAAAGGTCTTCATCTAGTTGCAAAGAAAACACACCTCTCTCTATATCACAGTGAGAACAACCTTGATGTGGTTTCCCGGCTTTGAATAATAATGTATGTCATCAGTAATGTAAGTTGTTATAATTTACTTCTGACATTAAGATGTTGCTTCAGGGCATATTGTTGCAAATGTGTCCTATTCACTTTCTTGCCTTCTAAATGCCCTTCATGTTTCAGTAAAACAATCCAATCAAAACTAAAGACCAAAAACACTGTAAAACAAATCAAGCATATAAACAGTTTCTAAGAATTCCTGTTACATTTTTAGCCCTTTAGCCAGAGGCTCTTAAATTTTTTAAGCTGTAGATAGTAGTTTACCTTAGCAAACTGACCACAGAAAATGTCATCAGTGCATATTGTTTTCAGTCAGGTTCTTAAGGATTGCGGCCCAGGAAAACCTGGAAGATACTGGGATTATTGGGAGTACCAGGAGCCCTCACAGAGCCTATTCAAGGTCAATTAACGGTGCTCCTTCCCCTGTGGCAACTTAGGGCAGGACACTGGAGCCACCAAGCAATAGCCCCACAGCACCCTCTCCCCTGAGATTTCCTCAGAAGACAGAGAGCGATGGCTTTGGGAAGATTTGGGTTGTTCGTGGTTGGAGGCCAAAGAATGAATTCAAAGCTGTTAAAGGGTCTTCCACCTGCAGAGTCTCTGGAAGAAGGGTTTTTATTATTGTTGCTATTAGTGATAAACTAAATTTCTGGGGCAGGATATTCAGTCCCTGTAGGAGAATATGCCAGATGTTCCTTGCAACACTAGCAGGCCACCAGTGGTGGAAGTCATAAAAAAGTTGTTTCTGTAGAGATGCTTTCCTTCCAGGGTCCAATAGAGATTTTAATGTTATCCAGTGGGATAATGTAATATTAATTCTTAAATACCCTATTTTCAGACAAACCATTGAGAGAGAATATGTGTATGCATGCATGCACATATAGTTTTTCACATTACAAATGACCTCGGAATCTGAATCCTTTTAAGTAACATCTTCCCAAATTTCTATGATTTCTGTGTATTTCACAATATGTATCAAGTGCCTACTTAGTATGAAGCATCGTATTATAGTAGGTACTGGGGATACACTAGCGAATTAAGTAGATATGGCTCTGGCCTCATGGAGCGAACATTTAACTCGGGGGAGGTAGGTAACATATAAGTAAAGAGATAAGAAATACACTCTCTAATGGTGATAAACATGAGGAAGAAAATTAACAGGGTGATGTAATTCAGAGTGAATGAACTTGAATGTCGTTTCTTGTAGCATCAGAAAGATTTCTGTAAAGAAATATTATGTGAATTGTGGTACAAATAGCCAAAGAAATGTGCTCAGAGTAAATGCAAAGGCACCAGGACAAAACAAGTTTTGATTATTTGCAAAAGAGTGTGGGAAAGGCTATAGTTGCTAGTGTCCAGAGAACAAAAGGAAGATGGTGGGATAGGTGGGCGGGGGCAAACGATGTAAAGGCTGTGCTGTGGGAAGAAGTATGGATTTTGCTCTGAGTGCAATGAGATATTATTGAAGATTTAAAGAACTTTAATAACATTCTTTTACGTATGTTTTTAAAAGGTCACTCTGGCTAGTTTTGGATAGTGGTATAGGGAGGCAAAAATGGAAGAAAGGAGACCAGGAGACTGTTAGAATAAAGGAAAGAGAGAGTAGTGGCACGAGCTAGGATAATGGCAGTAGGAATGGATAGAAGGAGCCAGATTTGGGTACATATCAGAAATAGAACCCTAAGAAATTGCTGAAGTTCTGCAGTAGACAGAATTCTAAAATGGCCCCTAAGATGTAACCCCTTGTACAGGCTCTGTAGAATCTCCTTCCCTGGAATGTGAACAGGGCCTGTGAATATGATGGGATTTGATTGACATTTCGTCATGGCACCCTGGAGTAAAATTTTTCTGCTTCCTTTGAAGAAGTAAGCTGCCATACTGTAAGAGGGCCTCCTAGCTAGGACCTGAGGGTGTCCTCCAGGTGCTGAGAGTGACCCCCCTACCCCACCTGATGGGAGACCTTCTCTCTACAACCGCAAAGATCTGAATTCTATCAACAACCTGATGAGCTGGGAAGAGCTTCAGATGAGGCCACAGCCCCGCTGACACTCCAATTACAGCCTCTGAGTGTCTAATCAGTGCCTGGACCCCTGACCCGTGGAAACTGAGAGAAAGTAAATTGTGTTGTGTTAAACCACTAAATCTGTGGTAGTCTGTTATGCAGGAATGGGAAACTAGTACATGGTTTATAAAGGAGAGGACGGAATAAATGTATAAGACAAAGAGAAGTTCAAGAGTTTGGGCTTGGTGTCTAAATGCCATCATTTGCTAAAAGAAACAGTATCCCATTAGAAAAATAGCTAATTCTGAGGCTAAGTCAGGGAAAGAACTAAAAGAGTCACAAATATCTCTTTGTGTCAGAAAGGAAGGAAGTCCCTAACCAGTTTGGCTCAGTGGATAGAGCGTTGGCCCATGGACTGAAGGATCCCAGGTGTGATTCCAGTCAAAGGCACAGACCTCAGTTTCAGGCTCGATTCCTGGCCCTGGTTGAGGCATGTGCAGGAGGTAACCAATTGATGTGTCTCTCTCACATCGATGTTTTTTCTCTCTCTTCCCCTCCCTTCCACTCTCTCTAAAAATGAATGGAAAAATATCCTCGGGCCCGGCCGGCATGGCTCAGTGATTGAGCGTAGACCTATGAACCAGGAGGTCATGGTTTGATTCCTGATCAGCGCACATGCCTGGGTTGTGGACACAATCTCCAGTGGGGATCAGGCAGAGAAGTAGCCAATTATTGATTCTCTTTCATCATTGATGTTTTTCTCTCTCTCTTTCTTTAAAAAAAATATTTTTTTTAAAGAAAAATATCCTCTGGTGAGGATTAACAACAACAACAAAAAGAAGAAAGAAAGAAAGAAAGAAAGAAAGAAAGAAAGAAAGAAAGAAAGAAAGAAAGAAAGAAAGAAAGAAAGAAAGGACTTAAAGACTGAGGGGGACATGTCAAAAGGGGCATAGGGCCAGATTAAAAGGGACTTCCACTGGCTCACTCTAAGACCATCTGAGCTGCAAAAATGAATTATGAGACAGTGTTTTACAATCCATTAAAAAATAGCAATTCATAGGCCCATAAGATATAAATAAATAAAGAGGTAAATAAATCATAGAGAAAGGACAGGTTTTCCTTAGAGCATTATGCTAACTAATAAATCTAGAAAATATTACTGATATAGAAACACACCATTTGATAAACTTCACAGTCATGATTGAGTCAAGTGGAAGGTATGAAAGGAGGTTTGATGGAGAACAGTAGATCAGTATGTACCAAGCAGAGAAGAAAAAACATGAAAAGATTTTACATATATGTATATATAGGATTCACAAATATATTCTACAGTTTATACATTATTTTAAATACTTTATAATTATCATTTTACTACATTTACATTCTATAACATGTATTCATTATAGATGTGTATCTGATATCCTTGCAGAAGGACTTGGCCTTCTGCAGTGTGGAAGCCAGTTAAGCAGGGTGCTACCTCTGAGGGACATGGCGTGAGAGTACAGACGGCTGCTGCTTCACTTCCACCCCCTACATGACCCACAGGAGCCTGTGTGGTCCTGCCTAAGGCAAACACTCTGGGAAGGATAGTCAGCCTAGCTATGCTGACACACTAAAAGCTGTCATAAGTGGGATATAGGTTTAGACTTGGTATATCTATCCATAAAATGTTTACCATTAAAGAGGTGACTTTAAGATAGGAAAACCAGGCAGTCTTCAACTTCATGAAGGTTTACCTCACCTCCCTGCAGGAAACATCCTCACAAGCCTTCGGGTGCCCTGAGAAGGACACATCATTTCTCTGGTATCCCTACCAAGAATGCATGACCCCTGTCTGAACCCAAGCAAACTTCACACACCCAGGTTAAGCAACATCCCCCAGAACGAAAGCTCTGTACTCTTTAAAAACATCGAGTATATAAACTGCAGGAAAAGGCTGAATAACTCATCTAGATTTAAAGAGGCATCAGAACCAAATGCAAAGTATGATCCTGGGTGGCATCTTGGACCAGAAAGGAAAAGGTACTTTACTGAGATAGTTAGAAAATATGAATGAATTTCAGGTTTGGTTGATTGTGTGACAATTATATTGGTGAGTGTTCCGGTTTTAGAAAATACACACTGTAGTTAAAGGAGAAAGGAACACTATTAGCAAGTTGCCCATAACTTGTCCAGAAAAATAATAATGACAATGGAATATATGTTATGTATATTCAAAGAGAGAGAGAGATAAAACAAACATGGTAAAATATAAACAATTGGGGGAAAGTATATGAAGGAGATTTGGAAGTTCTTTGTACTGATTATGCAAATTTTTAATAGTTTACAACTACTTCCAAGTAAGTTATAAAAAGAATGAGTATGAAATTAAGAAGTGAAGACAAATATTGACCACAATTTTTATAAATTTTGCTGTGAATTGGGGGCTCAGCAATGGAATAAGACTAACAGGGATATTTGGTCTGAAGGAAGGATTTTTAAGTTAATTGATAGAACTGGTTTGTACTTTGATGAGAACGATACAAGGACACAGAGAGAGAAATTTCAGGAGAAAAATCCTTGAAAAGTGCTACGGGATTATGTTCATGTGACAAATACATGGAATGGTCTTTGAAAGAAGCAGGGCCACTTGCTCTTCAAAACAGAAAGGAAGCAGTGAATTTTGATTCAGATTCTAGTAGGATTTGTTCAATATGAAATACTTAAAAGCAGAAATGTCCCTAGACATGATATTTGGGAATTAACTTGAAAAAATAACAGAATTTCCTTGCTTGGCATCCTGTTTCCTTAGGTTATTATTTTGAAAAACCAAACCTTTATGTATACATGTTTGAAACTTTTATTTTACGACAGAGAAAACTAAAACATAGGAATATACACATAATTTCCAGACACCCAGCCCATGGATTCCTGGAGAATTTCTTTTAAGGTCCAAATAGGAATCAAGGCAAAGAACAGAATTGGGATGATCAACTGGCCCTGTGCACTCTCTGGCAATGAGATAAGTTACAGGTTGTATTAAAAAAAATGAGTTGCATGAGGCAACATATGAAGAACTAGGCAATCCTGTTCCAGGAAATTTGTGTGATCTCAGCCAATCAAGTTTCCCAAAGATTTACTGACTTATGCCGCTGGTTCTACTCTGAATTTTTCAGTAAAGGTGAAGAGCAATTTCCATCTGAAGCAGAAAAATGCTTTGCTTAGGTGGGGAGTGTGTGTGACTACCTAGTACAGTGGTTCTCAACCTTGGCTGCACATTAGAATCACCTGGGAATCTTTTTAAAATCCTGATTTCTGGGCCTCATCCTCCGGAAATTCTGTTTCTTTGTTACTAATGTTGTGGCCCCACCCCATAACAAAGAAACAGAATTTTTGGAGGATGATGCCCAGAAATCAGGATTTTAAAAAGATTCCCAGGTGATTCTAATGTGCAGCCAAGGTTGAGAACCACTGGCCTAGTAGGAAAGATAATTGGGGAGTTATGTTCCAGTGTGTTTTTGTATAAATTCTTCAGGCTTTATTGAGATTAGTCACTGAATCATAATCTTTTTCACAAATACCTTACACTTTTAGCATTTTAATACTCTGATACATTGGAATTAGTTGCTATTTTCAATTACTTTTCAAAACTTGTTTTTTAAACATAACTCTACAAAATTATCCTTCTGGAGTATTGAAGAATTTGCTAATGTTCCTTCCCTGCTGTGTGCATTTTTTTCTGTTTATGTCTTAGCTTAAACATATGTCATTATTATCTGTTTTATAAATATTCTGTTTCTGGACACTTTGCTAACAAAGGGAGATGAATCTGTTTGAAATGTATACACAGTATTACCTCTATTGGCCTTATGAATAGCACATTGAAGGTATCAGCAGGCTCCAGCTCAAATCCCACCTCCACCACTTATTACCTCCTTGAACTCAGAAAATGTACTTATCTTCTGGAGCCTGAATTTCCTCAAATGTAAAATACAGGAGGGGCTATATTTGTGATTCATTTGAGTATGTTCCTTCAATAATTCATCCTTCCCCTGGAATTACACTAAAACTTTTAATCCTCCTGGAATTTCAGTATGTAATTAGTTTAAATCAAGTATATTAAGGTCATCAAGACTTCATGCTGAGATCGAAAGAAGTAAACCCTTTAGGAAAGTAGGGACTCTAGAATTATCCACCCATCCCCACATTTATCTCTACAGGTTTGCTAGTTATATTCGTGATGTTGACTAAATAGTTAAGGGCTAATTTTGGGACCCAATTCTGCATAAGGTTGTCCTGCCCTCTGGTGCCTACATTGCTGAGATGTCATGCAGATTAAATGAGAGCATGAACCTGTAGCTCCCAGTGAAGTTACTGGCACAAAGAAAGTTCTCAGAAAATGTTAATCATCATTGTTGATGGTGGTTATTCCTGATGCTCCCTTTTACTAAAAGCCATGCTGCTCTTCAGACCCAGACAAAGAATACACTTCATCTGGACAACCAAGTTTGGAAACTGGAAAAGGTAAAAAATACCATCCCTGGAATAAATTATTTCCTTGCTTGACGCAGGATGCCAAGCAAGGAAATGTCACTGGCAACATCAAGACCTGTCCTTGATTTTTTTCTCTACTGCTCTCTGGATACTTCACTAAACCCCCACACTTCCTCCAAGGTAGTCTTTATGATGGACTCTCAAGACCTTCGCTCAAATGGTGCTAATCCCATCACACTGCTTAGATCACTCTACAAAAAAAATATCTCTCAAGTAAGAACATATTTGTTTCCTACGTCTCCCACCCAGCTCCATCCTCTCACTAACAGATGCAAGTGTTTCCTGTCCTTACCAGTTCTTCCTCCAAAGAGATTAGAAATCCACATTTTTGTTGTTCCTTTTCAGTATTACACACAGTTCCACTTTTGCTTTGCTAAGGTTTTCTAGTTTAATGGTTAAGTCCTTTTGTTTTTAGCCCATTGATTTGAATAGCACTTCTATATATTTCTTGATAGGACCTAGGAACTTAGCATTTTGTGAAAGACCAAGTTTTCACCAAGGGCTATAGCAGTCTCATCACTGTATCCAATATGGACAAGGGCATTTGTCTATATTAGAGATCATGCTGTAGAGTTGTTCTTGGGACTTCCGTATTAGTCACTGGAGGATCTCCAGGGCTTTCAGACACATGGAAATGACTGCCTCCTTAGCAAAGCAGTCCAAACACACAGGATGGCCAACGGTTAGCAGTTTAAACCCATTAGGGAACCTGCTAATGAAAAGCAATTCATGCACAATGAGACCTGACACTATTTTCCATTTAAAACCGTTTGCCCAGCTTTTTAAAACTGAAAAAAATTAAGACTCATTAACATGACCTTGGAGTTACAGATTCTAACGCAAACAAATAAAGCATATTTGTGAAATCACTCCTGATGTGACCCTGCCATGGTGTGCTAAATTATTAGATAAATGCAATGGGAGGGGTTCAAAAATATTTCATTATCCCCTCACTACCAGGCTTCTGCCTCGTAAACTAATCGGCAGTTTGGGGCCCTGGCCTCTTCAGCTTTTCCTCAAGCACCTGCGCTGCACCTGATCACTCTGAAGTTGGAGGAGATTTGAAAAGTTTTAGTGGAAGCTTTCTGACTGTGAGTGATGCCTTTAACCTTTGGGGGATTGAGAAAGGAGGGACAAGGTACATCTTGTGTCTAGTGACCACTGGACTGTGGATGATTTATGATTTCAAGGATCAAGGTGTCAAGAACTGATTGTTTTTCTCCAGCCTGTCTTGAGATCTTCATGTTTGAATTAAACACACACAAGTGATGGGATATAGTGTGAGCCAACGTTGCAGGGTGGTTTGTATGAAGCTGGAAGCCTTCAGTTTTACATTCAGCTGTCTTTTTCAGGTCACATGGGTAGGGGCGGAAAACTTTTTCCTTCTTCCCTTTTAAGTTCTTTGGATGGTCTAATAATTAACTGACATAAGGCAGGTTAACAGGAGCTGAACTAATTTAAGCTACTAAGACTAACTAAAAAGACTACCTCCTGGCCTGCTCTTAGTCCTTTTATTGTTTTGGAAACTAAGCCTGATCCTTTGTCATAACCCACTGTTGTTGCCTACCTTTGGGCACAGAAACAGTTATTTTTCTCAATTCTGTGAAGGGTTGAATTATGTGACTCTGGGTAATTTAGATTATAGGCTGCAAGTGAGAGTTTCTTCCTTAGAAAGTTCCTACTCTTTATTTAAGCAATCACACTTATTGAAATCTACCCCTAAGAAAATGTGAAAATTTCCTACCAGAATTTAGATCAGAAAATACATACATTGCCAAATAAAGGAGACATGAGAAAGCCTTAAAAGTCATGTCCTAAAAGAGGTCTTCGCTGACATTTGGTCTAAGGATCACTCCTCAGGCTTGTTTTTTTTTGTTGTTGTTGTTGTTTGTTTGTTTTTAAAAATATATCTTATTGATTTTTTACAGAGAGAAAGGGAGAGGGATAGAGAGTTAGAAACATTGATGAGAGAGAAACATCAATTCAGTTGCCTCCTGCACACTCTCTACTGGGGATGTGCCCACAACCAAGGTATATGCCCTTGACCGGAATCAAACCTGGAACCCCTTGGTCCGCAGGCAAATGCCCTTTCCACTGAGTCAAACCAGTTAGGGCCAGGCTTGGTTTTTTAAAAGCTGTATAACCCTTATCTCTATCTGAGATTTGTTCTTGTTCATCTTTTTTCTCTTACTCCAATTCTCGAATTCAAGCTGGTTGAGAGCAGGAATCTCATCTGCCTATGTCTATATTATTATACCCATAGATCCCAGGAAACCACTGGAACATAGTACGTGCTCAACAAGTATCAATCCAATAAATATTGAATTGTGAATGCTGAGTTGTGGAAAGGGGAGAGTAGAATGGAGGGAAATGGGGAGATGTCAATTTCTTGAATTTAAAAGTATAATAATTAATGAAAATAATATAGTTTCTTAGATGTGTTAAAGTGAAAGTACATATATTAAAAATATACTTAAACTAGTATGCATTAAGATGAGGTTGAGGGTAATGACATACAGTGCATGCAATCTACTTCTTATATTCCAGTGTCAGAAAATGAATACTGTCTAAATATGACTGATTAATAGAGGTATATGCATATTGCATAGATATAAGGAAGAAATAACCCGAAGAATTAAAAGGAGAAATGTTTTAAAAGTACCATGATTATATAAGATGTTAACATTAGAGGAAACTCAGAGAAGGGTATATAAGAACTCTGACACTTAGAGTGTTGTACACACAAAACAGGCATCCAACCATGAACGGTCCTCACCATGATGCTAGTAAAGAACTGCATCATGCTCATTGACAGCTCACCCTACTGACAAGGGTACAAGTCCCACCATGCACTGTCCCTGGGCTGCAAGAAGGGGGCCAAGCTGACCCTTGAGGAGGAAAAGATTGTAAACAAAAAGTGATCAAAGAAAATTCAGAAGAAAAATGATGAAAGGAAAAATAATACCACAATCAGCAGTCTTCTAGAGGAGCACTCCTCTTGCATGTGTGGCTTCAAGACCAGGCCAACATGGCCATGCCGGTGCTGTGTGCTCGAGGGCAAGGAGCTGGAGTTCTATCCGAGGAAAATCAAGGCCCAGAAAGGCAAATAATCTTCCTCCCTCCTCTCTTAGCTCAGATAATGACGGTGTTTATTGTTCTAAACAAACAAAAGCTTCATGAGGTATGATTTATATACATTAAAATTCATCCACTTTTACTAAACATTTCATGATTTTGTAACATATAAGGGAAATTTAAAATCACCATCCTTGGGTAATTTTAATGTCATACTTCTACTTTAAAAATATATTTTATCAGTAGTACTTTTTAGGATGCTTGAGTAAAGAGCATCATTATTAGGAAGGAAGGGAAGAAAGAGGGAAGAAGAGAGAGAGCAGGTAAGGAATAAAGGGAGATTTGATGAGTAGGCCTAGGTCCATGTCATGCTTGATGTTCAATTGGTTCTTAGATGATGAAGGCCAATCAGGACTGGTCACAGCATATGATTCATTTCCATTACCGCTGTGCACTGGCTGCATGCTGCTTTCACTGAAATAGTTTAGTTCCTAAGTAAAATCCTCTAAGAGACAGGCACATTGTCAGGACCTCAGTTTAAAGAGTTGGGAACAAGACCAGAGCTTCAGGTCAGTGTGTACGCTGGCATACAGAGCAGAGATATCAGAAAACCAAAGTTATAGATCAAAGTAAGAATTAGAGGGAAAATGTCAAATTAGTTAATAGGTTCCCATGACCTATTGTTTTCTATGTTGCTACAACAAATTACCACAAATGTGGTAAATGTAGTGACTTAAAACAACACACGCATTTATTGTCTCATAGTTCTTTGAGTCAGAAATCTGACTAAGTCTCATTTGGCTAAAATCAAGGTGTGGGCAGGACCTCATTTATTTCTGGAAGCTCTAGGGTAGACTCCTTTTCTTCCCTGTACCAGCATCTAGAGGCTGGCCATATTCCTTTGCTTATGACCCTTCTGCTCTGCAAAGGCAACAACAGAGGGTTAAGTCCTTCTCAGGTTGATATCTCTCTGGTTCTTTTCCATCATCATCATCATCATCATCTCTTTCTCTGATGAACCATGGCTAGGAAAGACCCTCTGTGATTAGACCCACCTGAACCATCCTATAGAATTAAAGGCTAATATGAAAATTGTCCCCACAGGTGTATGCTGACCACCAGGGTGTGGCACAGAACATGGTGGGCATTGATGGCGCGGCACTGGCAGCAGGCGGCAGTGGAGGTGCTGCCGGACCCAATGGGCCCTGACGAGAGCGGGATCATGGTGGGATGGTGGAGCAGGTGAGTGGGTGGTGCAAGGCTAAGGTGAATGCGAGCAGGGGCCTCAGTTTGCCCCACCAATTGCCCCACAGATCAGCCCTGATCACTGGCCAGGCCTAGGGACCCTACCCATGCATGAATTTCATGCACTGGGCCTCTAGTCCAAGATAATCTCCCCATCTCAAGATCCATTCATTATCTTAATCACATGTGCACAATGCTTTTTGGCATGTAAGGTAACATATTCACAGATTCTATGATTATTGTGTAGATATCTTTGGGGACAATTATTTAGTCTATCATACCTCTCAAGACTTACAGGTTTCCAGGCTGCCAGCCTCTGGACTTCTTCCAGAAACCTAAGTACATATTTATGGAGGTCCTAGTTTTGTACTGATACAACTGGTTTTAGGGTCTGGGTGGAAGTCCCTGTACATATTCTGCCTTGAGGCCTGTACATGAGTGTGCTGAGATTGGTGGGTAAGCTGACACAGACCATGTATGGTGATTAAAATGATCATTTTAAATGTTCTTCTTTTACCATTTAAGAAATACAATATTTAGAAAAGTCCACTGCTACCTTTATATGAGGTAGATTTTTATATCTAATTCTTAAAGCAACCTGGTACTTATGAAGATGAGAACTGCACAATGATATTTAATTTCATGAGGATAATAAAAAGAGAAAAAAATTTTTTCTTCTTTTTACTTTCAAGGATGATTGGAAATCACACCTTCACATCCTCCTTTGCATTTTCTAGGCTATGTTCCCATAGTGGCTTTTTATCTGCTTTATAAGTAATTTCCTTAATATTTCAGTGGTCACAGATAGTGAGGATTGCATGTCTCTTCAGGAAACATATATTTCATCAGCGCTGTCACAATCTGGAGTCCCAGAGCTTGTAGGCTGATGTTTTTGCCCATTCTTGCTATCAGACACATAGCACAGAAATAAATGTGTTTGTTTATTAGAGACTTTAATGAAATTGAAAATGTAGTAACATTTTTCAATGTCAATGAGCTCATTTTCTTGTTTAAATGCTAATGTTGGTTTTTTTTCCCTGAGGATTCCATCCTCTAATTGTGAATCATGACTGTTTTTTTAGGTCTAAATACTCTATTCCTGAGAATGATTTGAATATGATGGGTGGTTTTCAGCTCCAGATAGGATTATATGTTTTATTTACTTAAACGCATGTCATAAGGTAAGGACATAAGAGTGGAAGAGCAGGTGGAGCAGTTGACCTTTACAAAAAAGTGTTTACCATGATTTTGAGGATTTACAAGGGGCTAGGCACTGTGCTGAGAGCTGAGCATACTCTAGCTGTGGTCCATATTTATTTGTTGCTGCTATTATCATTCTTCCCATTTAATGATGGGAAAATGAGCTCAAAGAGACAAATAACTTGCCTACTATGTTTTTACAATATGTTATACAGAGCTAGTACACATCCACATCTGACTCCAAACTTTGTCTGTTTTTACCACCATTTAATTCTCAATACTGCTGTCCATACCCATCCTGCTATTAGGCCCTAGGGTGAAGTACAGGGAGGGAAAGTTTTTTTGTCTTTCACCCAGTCTCTCCTTTTATATCAAACTAGAGGCCCGATGCACAAAATTCATGCAAGAGTAGGCCTTCCTCCCCCCAGCTGCCAGTACTGGCTTCCCTCCGGCACCCGGGACCCAGGCTTCCCTCGCAGCCCCATCTTCATCCAGAAGGAAGTCCAATCCAATTAGCATATTATGCTTTTATTATTATAGATTTGATTCCTACAGTCTGGTAATTCACAACACTTCACTAGGCTAACACTAGTTTTTGTTGATTCTGTTCCCAACTCCAGGATGTCAAGGGTCTCTTTAAAAACACACAAAAATATCAGGTCTTGATGAATTCATGGTCTTTTGGGCCTCGTTACCACTCATTATTACCATTTCTTCTTTCTCCTTTCTTTCCTTGATTGCCTCCTTGTAAACATCTGCTTTATTAATATTGGCCTAACATCTTTTGACCACCTCTCCTATCTGAAGGACATTTTCTACATATGAACCCTGCCTGCCAGATTTGAAACTGAACCTGATCCCTCATTCTCCATGGGCTGTCTGCATCCAGGCAAGGAATCTGGATCCTGCATCAGACATGTCAATGAAAAAAAAAATTATTTTAAAACAAGAATTTTACTTTTCTCTTATGAAAGAATAAAAATCTTCTATACTCAGGGACAGAGGCGCCTTTCAGCTGATGGCTTTACCATTATAGAGAGAGTGACTCTACTTTACTGTGCCAGAAGCCACACAATACTACCTCCCATTGGTCCACACTGGCCACATTCAGCTTCAAGAGAGGCTGGGGAATGTCGTTTTTACTCTGAGCAGCTGGCTGTGTGACTAACTAGATGTTCTATTACAATGGAAAAAGGAGAGAATGTGTATCTATATATATAAAAGCCTAAGCAATCATTCAACTATTTGACTGGTAGCTATGACACACACTGACCACCAGGGGGCAGGCATTTCAACCAGTAGGGTAGCTTGCTGCCGGGGTCTGGCTGATCGGGACTGGGTGAGACAGGCCAGACACTCCCTGGAGCCCTCCAGTGGTCCCTCTCTGGCCCTGATCGTGCACCGGTGGGGTTCCTCAGCCTGGCCTGCTCTCTCTCGCTATCCCGGGCCCCTTGTGGGATGTCTGTAGGCCAGGCTGAGGGACTCCACTGGTGCACTGGGCCTCTAATTGGGGTATAAAGAGCAGTCTCTCCTACAAAAGAGAGCAATATGAGGACATAGACACTCACTGAATCTATTTCTTGGCACTTGGTGGTTCCCAGTGCTTCTAAGCATTTGGCTCCTCAGAAGCACTTAATGTCCAATCTTGAACTTGACAGATACAAGCTGTGATATTTCAATGAACTGAGATGTAGGCACCACATGCTGACAGCAGTGGCATTTTTGTTAGTGATCCTCATTGAGCATTGTCTGTGGCTGTGGCTCACTAGACTTCCTGATAATTGTATAAGCTACCTAATATCCCTTAATAAATTCAATTTCTACCAAAACTAACTAAAGTGAGGTCTATGGTATGCAGCTAAAAACCATCTCTTCTTACCTCAGAAGGGCGATTATAATTTTTCAGTTTTTCTCAAACTCAGTCAATGATCTCTTTTTCTACCCTTTAGAGTAAAAGTCAGTGAGCAACCTCTAGTGTTCCTCTCCATTACTTCAAGAATTCTTGTTTTCATCAGCCTTCCCTTCCTGTTCTTCTGTCCTAAGGATGAACTGTCCCTGTTCTCTATTAGGGATGAGCTCTCCATTTCCTTTAAATATGCTCTAGAAGTACTCCTCCCTCACCCCCAACACACACACCTTAGATCTTAAATCTCTTCTTCTCCCTGGCTTTCCTCTCAGGACACAAACTAAAACCTGGCTTGGGTTGTTTCTCCTAATACTCCTTTGTCTCAGCACAGTCACATCCATTATTTGGCTTCTTTAATCTATCCTATTATTTCTTCCACTTTCTCTTCCATTTCTTCACTACTCACTCACTCATAAGACTCTTATAATCCCTCCTCTGCACCAAACAATTTGCTGAAACTACTTTCTCAGAAGTCACTCACAAACCCCTAATAACTAAATCCAAACTTTTTTTTCTCAGTATCCTCATATTCTTTGCCACATACCCAGAGACCCATCCTCAGCTTCATGCATTACTGAATCTTAGAAACCAATGATATCATATGAACTTTATCTCTCCTTACATTTAATGTGCAGGATGACTACCAGAAGCCCTATACACACTTTCTACTTGCTTAGTCCTCTCAAACTATTTACCTCTATAGACAAATCCTTCCTTGTATTCCTTCCAGTCCCTGTGATACAGCCTTCCTTGTAGTCCACCTAATGACCATATCTTCTTCTTTCTGAGTTTTTAGGCATCTTACTGCCTCTGCTTACAATAATGTTAATAATTCCTCCTATGCTTCATCTCTGATGAAACTTTGTCAAGATTAGTGCTGGCCCCCTTTCTGAACCATCCTGCAGTGGGTGCTTGCTTATCCCAGTCAGAAACAGATCACATTGTATTGTAACTCCCTTGTCAGGTTTCCCCGTGTCTATTTTTTCACCATCTTTCTCAAGTATGGAGCACAGTGACTGGCACATTATAAATGTTCACCAAAGATGAACATTTTTTACTCATTTACTAAGTGAAGTTTTATATTTCAGGACTGTAATGTCAATGTTCTTGAATAATAAAATCCAAAAATGTCTCTGTCACCTTTTTCCACAATAATGCTGCCTAAGAAGCCCCACACAAACTAAGTTGCTTAAGACATCAAGACCTTATTTCTCCTTCATGGGTTTGCAGATCAGCTTCAGCTCAGCCTGGCCAGGTTGGACTCTGGGCTCCTGGCCCCAGGATCCAGGTTGGGTTCTGATGTGCTGAACATCATTTTCACACTCTTTGGTCCAGTGATTACCTGGCCAGTTTCCTTGGATAAATTCCAGGAGTCCAAAAGCTAAGCCAAGCCAAACCATATAAACATATTTAAAGTCTCTGCTTGTCTTATATCTATTAACTTCCCAAGTTTAATATCAATAAGGCAAGGAAGTTTACTCTTCCCATAGGAATGGCAAGAGAATTAATATTCGCTGAACAATAATCTAAAACATCACAGGAATAGACACTGAGCTTTCTTAACTGTAAAAAGCAGTAAGTAGACAAAATTCAATGTCCCTGATACAGCAATGCTCTCAACATTGTTTCTGGTTCTTAATTTCCAGTTTGTTCACCAGGAATTCCTTGGCAATGCTAATGAAGTGATGAAAACAAAGATTCTCTCAGAGCACACAAAGCCTTAAAGAATCAAACATGTTGCCTGGGACTTCAAATGGTGTTGTGATTTGAAGTAATATCAGATATCTCAAAAATTCATTCTAAACTTGTATTTGATCTACCTAATCAGAATATTAAAGGAGATCAAAATCAGTACAAAAATTAGGATTAAAAAATATCAAATCTGAACATGAAGCCAGAAATCTAAAGCCATCTCTTCTTATAGGCTCCCCTTTGTATGTGCTTGTCACCTCCATGTACTTGAACTTGTTTCTGCCTTTCTTTGTGATGAGGGTGGGTGGTGGTAGAGGTGGTTTTTAATGGCCTGAAAAATAAGGAGATATTATTATCATTGCACATGTCTTTCTAGGCAACTTTTGATAGAAAAGGCATCTAAATATTACAGTAGGAACCCATTTTACTTGTTGATAATCATGAGATATCCATACATATCTGTAAAATTGCCCTACCCATTCACCAACTACATATCAGGGTATAAGATGAAAGAAATATTTTAAAAGCTGTATTTAGAAAAGGTGTGATTTTTAATTGGGCTGTTATATGAAGAAAGTGTCCACATAATATACTAGCTAACTTTTAGATTTGTAATCTGTATTCTCTAAGAAAAATTTTAAGACCATCAACTAGCCAGTTTCCTACCATGAAGAGTGGTTCTAGGGCAAGTTAGAACTATCACATCAGAAGGTCATTTTGCCAAAGCAGCATTGGAATTAAAAAGAGCTCAATTTCTTTAGTGATTAGGGACAGGAAAATTAAAGTTACAATGAGATACCAAGTGTTAGCCAAGATATGGAGCAACTAGAATTTTCATAAATGACTGATGTGAGGATAAATTTGGTATAACTGTCTTTGAAAAGGAATTGGCAGTACTAACTAAAGTTAAACATACACACTATGACTCAGCTATAAATACTCCATGTTATAGACCCAACAAAAATACTTATGAGTACCAGAAATCATGTACAAAAAAATTTATAGCAACATAATTCATACCCTTCCCATGCTGAACACAACTTATATGTCATTCAAGAGAAGAACAGATTAATCGTGGTATCATCATAAAATGGGATGTTATTATGTGCAATAACATGCACATATCTCAGAAATACAATATGGAATAAAAAAATCAAAACACAAAAGAATACATATTACATGATTGTATGGATATGACACTTGAAAACAGACCAAAGTAATCTGGTGGGTAGTTGTTAAAGGGAGCATGAGAGCTTCTGAAGTGCTGGTTATATTTCTCCAGTTGGGTAGTGGTAACACATGTGCATTCAGTTTGTGCTAGCTCAACTGTGCCGTTATGATTTATGCATTTTTCCACATGATTATTTTACTTAAATAAAAATCTATTAATTAAGAAAGAAGCAAATAAGCCAAAGCTATCCAAAAATATGCACTGTGCTGGGTGCTTTCATAGTTTATACTAGAGGCTCAGTGCATGAAATCCATGCATGGGTAGGGTCCCTAGGCCTGGCTGGCTATCAGGCCAATCGAGACCTTCTGGCTGCTGGCTGGGGCCTCCCTTCCAGGTGCCAGTCAGGGTCTTCCTTCCCCATCTGCCTGCTCCTGGCTGGGGTCTTCCTTTGTTCCACGCCACCCCATGGTGGTCAGCGCACATCATAGCGAGCAATTGGTCTCCTGGTCGAACTCCTGCGGGGGCAATTTGCATATAAGGCTTTTATATATATAGATATTCCATTCTTCATTCTCACATCTAATTTATGAAGCAGGTGTTGAAGATTTCCAGGGTGTACAAGATGTCCTGACAATGCCAGGGTTAAACAATACCTTGTCACTCTCATAAAATCTCCCCAATACAGGTGTCTGGATCCTCTCATTCAATTTTCACATCATAATCTCTTTTCAGAAAAAGGTTTTTATAAACCTGCTACACAGCACTATAGAAATCTCATAGTTGAAGAAGCTGTCATAATGAATGGATACAGAAGTTGAATGAAGAAGGTTGTGAAATGGGAACTAACTGATAAGGAAAAAGTGAAAGAAAATAATTCCCTCTGCCCTTTGTAGAGCAGCCAATGTTCAAAATGTGGGGGCACACAGGGGCTAAAAGTATGCTGGATGGATGCAGATACCTGGGAAGTCATGGTGAGCCACAGATGCAATTGATATATAATGGATGTCACAGACATAATTTTTAAAGTATGAAATTTATAAATGTGATTTAAAATGTTTGAAGAACTTCAATTGTATCTATATTTAGGACCAACATTGTAAAGATTTACAACTTTAACAAATTAAACATTATTCTTAAAACGTTCTTTTCCTCTTAACAGTGTCTCCTATGTAAATAGTTTTCCTTGTACATTATATATAAGGGAGTTTCTAGACTAATTAATCTTTGCTTTATATAGAAGTCAGCACAATATAGGTCAGGAGTTGGCAAACTTTTTCTATAAAGGGCCAGATAGCCAATATTTTAGACTTTGTAGGTCATACAGTCTCTGTTGGCAACTCCTACTCTGCTGTTATGGCATGAAAGTACCTGTAGAAAATACATAAACAAATGGGTACAGCTGTGTTACAACAAAATTTTAAATGCAAATCAAGTAGTGAGCTAGAATTGCCCTGTGGCTCCTCTATGTTGACCCTGGTATAGATGAAGGACGGTTTTTGTATATGCTATCATTGGAACCTGATTTTGGATTTCAGCCCTGCCATTCACTATGTATCCCTCATGTTCTTGCTTTAAATTAGGATAACTACACTGAGGTCACAGGACTAGAGAAAGTATTGAATAATATAATTCATATTAGATGCCCGGTGCACGAAATTCATGCACGGCAGGGTGGGGGTCCCTCTACCTGGCCTGCCCCACCCCCCCTCACAGTCCGGGAGCCCTCATGGGCCTAAGTTGCAGTCTGGCCTCCCTCTGCGGGAGGCAACCAGCCAATCAGATATATAGATACTTTCTGGAGGCAGCATGGACTCCTTCCTTATTTCTTTCCTCTGTGGTTGGAGAACAGGGGACTAAAAGGTGGAGACAGAACTGTGGCTGGGCCTGGGGCTTTTGTAGGCAGCAGAAAGAGGGAGAGGACTGGGGAAAGTCTAGACATGATTCCCTTGATTGTCCTCCCTTCCCCAGGCCCCTCCCTCCGTTTTTTCCTTCTTGTGGTGGATGCTCGGGCCTGGGACCAATGGGAGCCCAGCAACGGTGGAGTTCAGCCCCCTCACTTCTCAGCTGAAGTACAGCTGCCTCGCATTCCAAGCGAGGCTGTTTTCAAGTGACCAAAGCACTGGGAAGCCACAGCTCCCAGCCTCTCCCCTCTCCGTTTCCTCCTTGGGTTGGTTGCAAAGTTCACCAGGACACCGAAGCAGCTCTGCCCTGGTAATTCTGCACCAGGGCACCACCCAGGCCCCGCCGGACACTCTTCCTCAAGTCTCCAGGCCCACAGTCTGTGCTCAGGGAGGGCGCCTGGAGCCCATTCCCCCGGACAGGTGGGGCAGGGGGGCGAGCTTGGAGAGCTGGAGGAAGATGGCAGAGTAACAGTTGGTATGAACTGGCGCCTGCTCAGCCAGACTTCCTAAGCTCCCCACTGGGCCCAGGCCGGGCCCCTTCCTGGTGCCAGGAGAACCCCAGCTGAGGTTCCCCTCCCTGTACCCAGTGCCCTCCTCCCCGTTCCACCCCCAGGGGCAGGAGCAGCTCACCTGCAACGCTCTGGTCCCTGCCAGCCAGGCGGGCTGCGGTGCAGGCAGTGCGGCCTAGGGCGCTGGTGGCTGCGAGCCTCCTCTCCCTGCCTGAAGCATGGGGAAAGGTCTGTGGCTGGGCCACGGAGGCAGGCACTGGGCCTGGACGGAGCAAGGTGTGCGGCACTAGCAAGCTCGGCAGCCTGTGCATGCCCACTCCGGCTCCAGGCCACCGGGCTCCCGCAGAGCAGCAGCCTGTGGCAAGGCCCTGTGCACCTTGCAGCCGCCCCTGGGAGCTGTGCATGAAGATGCCGCTGAGCCACCATCTGGCCTGGAACCTGCTGGGGCTGGGGTGGCCTCGGACTCCCGCCACCCCACCAAAGTCGGAGTCGGAGCCCGAGTCGGGCTTGGCCAGTTGCCCCATCCCCACCCACCAGTCCGGAGCAGCCTCAGCCTCCGAGGCAGCTTGATGTTAGTGCTGGGCATCCCTGCCAGTGCCTGTGCTGGGGGCGGAAGTTTCCGCCTCCCTCCCCGCCCATCAGCTTCTGCCTGGTCGTGACTCAGACACTATTAGGACCAAATTAGCATATTACCTCTTTATTCTATTGGATAAGGCTTCTCATATACAGCGTGCCTAATACATTTTAGTTTTCAAATTTCCATATATAAGGGATGTAATTAAGTAAAGTAGCAATTTTAGGGAGTGATAAAGAATTCCACTTCTGATGATAAGTATGAGATTACAGAGAGCTATCCAACAGAAAACCTTCAACAGCAAGAAATGTGGATATGGAGTCTACATATAGTGAAGGGAGGAGGTTGAGTTGAAATTTTCACTTGGCTGATCAGTGTAAGCTCAGAAACTGAAAGGAGTTGAAGAAATTGGCCATGAGGTTAAATGTGCAAAGAGAATTCTAGGAGGAAGAAACACCAGCACATTCGACTTGGGGAAACATACTTGAATGTTCAGTGAGTAGCGAGGAAGCCAGTGTGTCTGCAGCAGAATGAAAAAATAAAAATGATGGGAGATGAGACTAGAAAATGACCTGGAAACAAATCATGTGAAATATTGGAAATCATTAAAAGGGTGAGCTTTTTGCCCAGAGGCAAGGTATGATGTGATTTCCATATTAAAGTAACTGTTGTGATGAGAAAGTCTATAGTGGGCAAGGATGGAGGTAAGAAAACTAATTAGGAAGGGGTTTTGGTAATCCAAGCGAGATTGATGATGGCGGATTTGGGATGTATAATAGGAAGAGAGAGGTCAGGGATAACTCCAGGTTGGAGGAGGACCAGATCATATCTAAGATCTCTTCTCATATCTATAAAAGCCTAAGCGACCATTATGACGGAACGACCGAACGACCAGTCGCTATGATGCACACTGACCACCAGGGGGCAGATGCTCAATGTAGGAGCTGCCCCCAGCCTGCAGGCCCAGATCGCTGATGGGGCCTGCCGGCCAACCTCCCGGTCCCTGGGCTGGGATGAGGAACCGGGGGTGGGTAGTGGCAGATGCAGCCCCTTTCCCAGTGGGGGCTGAGAGCCAGCTCCCTCCTTGAAGCTGGTGGTTAACCTCCCGGGTCCCTCCCCTCATCCCTCCCCCCTGGCTGATAGGCCCCAATCTGCCCTCTGCCTACCCGCCACAGTGGCGGGTGACCCCTCCCCTTGCTTGGCAGGCCCTGATTGCTGTAATTGGGGCCTGCCCAGCCAACCTCCCAGTCCCTCCTCCCAGCTGCCAGGTCCTAATTGCCCGATCGGGGACAGGCCCCAGGCTGAGATGGGGAACCAGGGGTGTGTGGCAGAGGACATGGGCGACAAGGAAAGGAGGAGAGGGAAGCAGGGAGGCAGGGAGGCAGAGAACCTGATCAGCCCTGATCACCAGCCAGGTCTAAGGACCCCCACCCGTGCACAAAATTCCATTCACAGGGCCTCTAGTTATTTTGTAATTCTCTGATTATAGAGGATGTACCCTAATTGAATTGTTTTTGGTACTCAAAACTAGGGTGCTGGAGTAAAATGGGTAGTAAAGCAGGTCTCACCATGGGTTCTAGAATTTACTGCTGCAGAATGTTTTTTCCCTTTGGAAAAATAGAGGCCAAGCCAGAATCGTGAGAACATGCATTGGCTCAATATGTATTGTCAACAGATAATTTTGTGCTAGGCATCAGAACACAGTCACAAGTGCTAAGTTATTAACCTTGCTTCTCTTGGAATAATGTAATGTTAGAGCCCAAACTCAAACTATAAGCCTCTGTTTTGTTTTGTTTTTTAAGAAGAAAGGAGGGCCCTGGCTGGTGTTGCTCAGTTGGTTGGAGTGTCGTACTGTGCACATGTTCGATTCCCTGTCAGGGCACATACCAAGTTTGGGGGTTCAATCCCTGGTCGATGTATCTCTCTCATCTCTCTCTCTCTCTCTCTCTCTCTCTCTCTCTCTCTCTCGTCGCCCCTTCCTCCCTTTCTAAAATCAATAATTTTTTTAATAAGAAGAAAGGAGGAACCACTGAAAGAGTGGTTCTGGGTTCTGCCAGGTTCGACAGCCTGAAGCTGTCTGAGTCTGGGAACTGTGTGAGGATAGCTGTTGTATTCATCTCCTCTCAGTGGTTCTCAACCTTCCTAATGCCGCGATGCTTTAATACAGTTCCTCATGTTGTGGTGACCCCCAACCATAAAATTATTTTCGTTGCTACTTCATAACTGTAATTTTGCTACTGTTATGAATCGTAATGTAAATATCTGATATGCAGGATGTATTTTCAGGGGTTGCGACCCACAGGTTGAGAACCACTGCTTAGATGGTCTGCCCAAGTCATTCTTCACCAGATTCCCTACAACTGAAATGTGGTGCCTCCAACAAGCTGTGCCACAACCCAGGAGCAGCCATTATCACCATGCCACCAGCGGCTTCTGATGCTGGAGAAAGTGTTCCTAGGGGTGCGTGTGCCATTATTCCACTCTGGGCCAGGAAAGGGATAGCTCGTTAACATCCTTCCTACCTTTTCTTTCTGTCTTTGTCCACAGTAAGTTGGATTCTTTTATTTTTTATCATTCTCATCATTACATGTTTTATATTCAGATAAAATATGTAAAATGTCTTAGGATGAAACTTACTATAAATTATTCAAGTGAACCCACAGAAATTGTACATTGTTGTTATTTATTCTAAAACCTCATAGACAAGTAGTCAAAAGCAGTCAGTAACATACCTGCTGGCACATCAGAAATTACCAGGAAGTACTTTGACTTACAGATTCCTAGGCCTCACACCACTGCTACTATATCAGAAGTGCCGGGCCTGGGCCTGGGAATTGTGTTTTTGTTTTGTTTTTTAAAATCTTGTTTTTTAATGTTGTGATGTTATGGACCTGGATCAGATTTTCTAGAATGGTGCTTCGGTCTCCGCACAATTACTGTGAACACGACATTTAGAAATGCTATGAAAGCAGCTATCGCTAAAGAACGGAAGGCCTTAAGAAATTGCAGCCCAGATGTGATTTAGGGCAGACTTGTCCTTCACTGTGAACCTAGGATCTGACCCCTGGAGATGGTGAGCTGAGCTCAGGTGACCTCTATGGGTCACACTGAAATGATCGCCTATACCTTTATCTCTTTAACTTTGGATACCAAATAATCATCTTTGCTCCTGTTTGGAGAATGTAATGTGGTTTGTTAGCTGCTTCTCATCGTCAGTAAATTGCTGATCCCTGCCAAAGTTTGCGGAAACAGCCAACCATACCGTCTTCAAAATAATTCGCATCAATAACATGAATTTGAAAGCTCTCTCATGCCTTTCGTGGCAGCTACAAACTGCTGACTCACACACCGTTCCCTGTCGAGTGTGTTTAACTTCATATTGCAGCTCAATAGTTTCATTCCGAAACAAAGACTGGAGTTGGAAAGCACAGGGAGAAAGTGCAGTAGGTGGAATCAAAGTTTCAGTATCTGTTACCATATTAGGAATCTTAAATTATCTCTAAATAATATACAAGCTACGACATGAGGCTGAAATGAATCTGTAACAGAATGTTTTATCCAGACTCAACTTCCCATATTTTCTCTGAGAAAAGATAGGAAAATGTTGTGGAAGGTTTTCCAAGGAAGGCATTTTTATTTAAAATTCAAGCTTATCACCTGAGTTTCTGGATGATCGAGTGAAGAGGGATGGCTCACCCATCATTTTAGCCAAAATTTGGGATATTTATTAGTGAAGCATGATGTTATTAAATCGATTGATTTTCCTAGAATGTAGTTCAATATGATATAATTATAGCCTCAGGTTGTCAAGCATCCAAAATTATCAAATTAAAGAAAAGTAATAGTCAATTTCTGCCACCTATCGCCATCCCTACTCTGGGGCAAGATTATAAAGCTAGCAAGTAAAGTCTAGATAAAATCACGTGCTTTGTGATGTTCTAAAATGGCAAGCAACTCCTTATAAAGTTCTGACACAACCGTACGCAGTTTTTTCCTGGATTTATTTAAAAGTCACATTTCTGAAAATTCAGTCCCTATTAAAACAATGTATATTACTTCGTGCTTATATGTAAAATGGAGTTATAGTCCTGACTCAGGTCACTACACGTAGGCTGGCTTTACTACATGGTGCCCACCGAGTGCGCAACATTACGTGTGATGCTAGAATTCTTTGCTGCGTGAGAATATAGTGCGCACGCAGACTTTTTTTATATCCTTGGCTCCCACCCGCTAAATGCCAGCAGGGCATCCTCTTCATTGTGACAGCCGAAAACTTCTCCCTATAAATGTACAAATGCATCCGAAAAAGAACCCCGAAGGGCACTGATCCAGCTGATGAGGAAATGAACTTCCTTCCAGTGCACTGAAGGGCAGCATCACACCCAGAGCCTACAGAGCAGGGCATTGCCACAGAAACTGACTTCTGTATTTTGAGAGCATCCTCAATCCTTTTGGACCGAGTGGCAAAGTGAAGGGAGCTATGGATTTAGAGTGAGAAGTTATCTAAGCTTGGATCGTGGTCCTGCCTTGAATTCAGGAGCTATGCGACCCTGGGCAAGTCAGTGCTGAGTCTCATCACCCTTATCAATAACACAGAGGCAACATAGTGACTCTTCTGCCTACCTCACAGGATTGCCCCCAAGATCAAAATATTTATGTGATCTGATTTTGTCATCTAGTTAGTTGTTAGAACTGTGCAGTACAGAAATTCTTGATGCTCCTGGTGCCATGAGGAGATGGGCAGGGGGATTGTGCTTCACAAGCCTAGGACTGGCTGGTGTTCTGGTTGCATGGATTGACTAAGTGTGAGCTCATCATGTCCGGTAAGTGCTGCTCTACCAATGGTTTCCACCCACGGGTCTAGGTTGGATATGTGTCTGCTTCCTGAGCATGTTCCCTACGCCATCTCTGGAGCACAGCTCCCAGGGCTTTCTCTGCTGTCTTTTATTCCTCTCCTGCCCACCTCTCCACTGACACCTCCCCTGTTGTTATCACTTTCCCACCCACGTTTTCCCTCTGCTTTATGAACCCACTCACTCTCCCTCACACCTGCTCTTCTCTCTCCAATATAGTTTCCACTGAATTCTGAGAATATATAATATTAGCTCCTAACCTGGACTGCACACTGGCTGGAATCACCTGTGTAATTATTCCCACCATATTAGTTTTTGAGGGCAATAATTTCCTGATCATTACTACTCATTTTTTAAATTTCCAGTGACATTTAGAAAGGCTGTGATAGATCTTTGGAATTAAGAAATTGGCTCAGTTGGGCAAGAGGCAACCAGTAACAAAGTCTCCAGGGGCCTGTGATGATTGAATATGGGAGCAGATGTCCACACAAGAAACAAGGAAGTCATTAAAGTCTGGCGGGAGATGCTGGGAATGAGTGCAGAAGTTCAGGGTCAATGGTAAGCACAGATTAAAGAGGACAGAGCCCTAGAGCTGGTTTACATGGTAGCATTGAGCAATTCATATATTCACCAAGGAAAATCTGAAATTTAGAAGTCTGAGATGGATTTCATTAAAACTCATGCTCTATTGAAGAACAGGCTAAGTTTTTTCCAGTTTTTGTGAAAGACCAGGCTAAAGGTACGAATTAGACCTAGCTTCTGAGAGTGTGGTGATAAGACAACTAGACATTATCCAAAGGAGTTCAGGGACTAGAACTGACTCAGGTCTCCTCTTAAGTCAAGGTATCAGGGGAATAAAAGTAATGGTGATTCAAAATTACATGGGTAATTTGTTCATGGTCCTGTGTGGTGGAGGGGTCCATTCTACTTAAGTAGATTATAATCAATATCTAGGAGGACTGGAAAGGGTCCAATTCCCAGGGCAAAGGAAACAGGAAGGCCTGGCCAGGAAGTCAACCCAAAGGCTCCCATCCCAAACTCTCCTCAAGGAGAGCTGCTCTGGTCCAAAGCTGGAGGCCATTTCTGCCATAAGCTGTGGAACATGCTGCCGCCCTGTCCACGGAGGCTTGGCCAGAGGAGTGCCCTCCAGTGTTTTTGAACCTTGGTCCCTTTACCTCTGCTCCCTCAGAGTTCACCATCAACTCCTTGATTTAAAAGACAACAATCCCAACTCACGTTGTGGATTCATCCTCCAGGTCCTCAGGGCAGTTTTCGAGCTTACACTGCACCCTGAGCCGCTCCGGCAGCTCCGCAGGGGAGAGCAGTGCTGCTGTCTGCAGGGCTCATTGCCTAACTCCTGTTTTCTCCATGGTCTTTCACACATTCCCCCATTTTCTGTGGGGTTTGTTGTTGCTGTTCTGAACAGATGCAAAACTTTACATTTCCATTGGTGACACAGTAAGACTTTGGTATAACCCACAGTGAACTGAGGTTCAGAGGGCTTAGGTTTCAGCAGGCTCTGCCCCTGCTAATATAAATTCAGATAAGTAGCCAACTTCTCTGAGCATCAATTTGTTCTTCAGTAAAATGGGAAAGTGATAGCTATCTCATTTCATTGTTGAGATGCAATAAAAATCAAATGAAACTCTAAATACGAACTGTCAAGAAATACAGATAGAAACTATTGATCCATTCGTTCACTCTCAAAGAGTTGATGAACCGCTCTGCATTGTGGCAGGGAGAGTTAAGCACTGGAACTACTAGTCAAGTGAGTTATTCAGACATAAATAAAATAATCCTTCTGACAACTGTAAGTTACACTTCCGACAGATGCAATAAAGGAGAGGTGTGTGGTTCATATGATAAGGAAGTTCCAACCTCCTCATGGTGTCACTTAGCTGAGTTATAGAGAATGGAGATGATTTAACCAGGTAAAAAGGATAAGCAAGAGAATTCCAGTGACTAGAAAGAGGTTAAGTCAGGAGGGAGCATGCCAGATATATAGGACCAGCAACAAGCCAGTGTGGCTGTATTGGAGAGCAGGACTGTATTGATGAGGCCCAGAGGCAGGCAGACATTAGATCACACAGTGCTATGCTGGTCATGGTAAGGACCTAAAAGCAATAGACCTTTAGGGAAGATGAGGGACAAAGGGAGAGAAGTAATATGACCAGGTATGCATTTTGAGGTCATCCCTCTTATAGATATTTGACTAAATTTCTTGTTTTATTCCTTGATTTTATCTTTCATGGACTTTACCTTAAATCCTTTCATTTACTCTGGTGGGATGTTTAATACCTTTGGAACTTAAAATATTTGTCATACTTGGACTTATATTTTAATTCCCCCATTTACTAATTATATAGTCTTAAAGAAAATCTTCTCCAAGTTTCCATCTTCTAATCTCTAAAATCGTCATGATAATTCATCTCTCAGAATTCCCAGTGAGTAAATGAGATTATTTACACAATTTCTGGCACATAAGTCAATAAATGCTAGTTTTGATTATTGTCCTTTCTGATAATTTATTCCTCTAATAATCACCTTTTTTAGGTAGGATATATTTTAACTTTTTTTTCTTTTTAATTATAAGGTGACATTATTGACCTACTATCAGTAGAAGATGCTATTTCATTTTTTTCCTACAGAAAAATGGATTTGCATCAAGACATTTACCTTTGAGTCTCAGGTCCTCTAATGCCCATGCTCCACATTACTTTATTCAGTAACAATTGACCTGCTATCAGGAATTAATATCATTACCCTTTTAGAATTTTGCCAAATTGAATAACAAAATGATACCAGACTAGAAGAAAGGGGTGAGTGGGAGAAAATATAGGTTATATTGGCACTACCTTCAGCAGTAGCCAGTCAGCACAGATAATCTTTTGTTGGATGGCATTTAGCTTTTTCAAGTGAATACAGTAAAGCAGGTGTAGTTGGTTTTATTGAAAAATTGTTTGTCCTAACCAATAAGATATTAGGTGTGTGGCGATTTCAATAATCAGGCTCTAAGAACTATTTTAAATGAAAATGGCGGCTTTTGAGTAAGACACAGTGGAAAACGTTAGGTAGTGTTTGACCTACAAAGGGTAAAAACATCAACATTAATTTGGGGGTGGGGGGGCATTAAGATTCTCCTCACAGTCTCAAAGCTTTTTTCTCTAATCACAGTGCAGACACTATCAGTGAACAGAGAATCTTTGTATTATTTCCAAGTTTCTCCCATTGTCAGTCACTGTGACAAAGTGCCGGCCAATCTGACACAATGATGAATCACTCCAGACATTGAGTTTTCACATGACTGTCGAGGGTTCTTCTTAGTAGACTGTAGTCTGGAAATGCCACAGACCAATACTGGTGCTCTGCTCATGAACAAAGCCAGGATTTGGTAAAAATTAAGCAGATGCATTTTAAGAAAAAGAGATATGTAGTAAACAGTTACTGTCTACATTTTTACTGTGTCTTCATGTTGCAATTGATTAAAATGCCTATTAAGCAAATCCTCACTTTCTAAACACCTTCTTGCCTATCCTCTGCTGAAATCAGTTCGATTTGAGAGTGCATTGAGAAGTTCAAATATTAAACCAATATTTTTCTTGTTTTCAGCTATAAAATAATGTGGGCTCTCCTTGCCCTCATCCTTGAAATTTTAACAAGCAACATCATTCTCTGCTAATAATTTTTTTTAACTGATTAGATCTTACAAGCCCAATGCTGTTGGAATTTATGATGGATTGGTGCATTGTCTAATGCAAATGTACTTGTAATGTCTACCTTAGTTTCCTGTTGGAGGGCTTGTCAATACGCCACTGCCTCAATCCATTTTCTTGGTAAAAATGTTGTAGTTTTCTGATTATTATTCACAAAGGCAGCTTCCTGAGTTATTTCTGCTCCTGCACAATATTCATGATAGCAATTTGATACCTTAGCAGTTTCAAGGTTATCAAGTGATTGAAAATCCTACGCTTACTTCAAGGTGTAACATACAACGGGGCTGGCATCCATTACAGTGGAATAATAGTTTTTTGTAGTGCCTTTCATGAACTGCTGATTTAGAAGCATAAGCCTAACTTCTGAAGGCACTTATCAGTCTCAGACTGGGGAAGTATTGCTTAACGGGAAACATCAGTCCCAGTCCAGGATTCTTTGTTCGACTTAAAAAAAATAAAGGAAGCAGGTTTTATTTCTCTTTTAGATAGTGCTAGAACCCTGCCCTGCGAAGTCATTAATGTGCATTTCCAGAAACAAACCAACCAACAAAAGCCATGGCTTATCTGGTCCTCAGAAGAGCTAGCGCTAATCAGCAGTGAATCTTAGAAGGAAGCCTTAGATTTTGGAGATTGTGGGGATTAAATCAGAAGCAAGAAATTACCGAGAAAGATGCTGAAGATTTTGCTAAACTACAAATACACAAAAGTCAAGCAAATTTATAATAACACTGGGATGTAAAGTCAATCATTATTCCAAGTCCCCCCTTTAAGCTCTAGCTACACACTGAATTTTGGTTAAGAGGTCTCTGGCTGGAGTGAAGGGTTTGCTCGAATGAGTTTAGAAAGTGGCATCTGTTTAAGTAACAGATGTCGGTGTCACCGAGGTGCTATGATCTCACTTTTTATATATGGGGAAATTGCTGCTGGAAGAGTTTTATTGTTTTTATGCAAATGAACATATCATATTCTTCTCCTTAAAGGGTTCCTCCCCCTGATGTGAATCCACAACAACCATAAAGGACCTCAGCTTCAGCAAAAGCTTTTATTCATATTTAGAATGTGGTAGTTTCTTATGAACTATCAGTTATGCATGAAATGAGTTTGGAATTGAAAACATTTAAAGAGGCCCTATTGAGTTGAAGCAAAGTGAGCAGGGTAAGAGACACTGGTGCCCTCTCCTTCTGTGGCACCAGCAGAGGCCCAACCTGGAGACTTCCTCTCACCCCCTCAGCTAGCTCTAAGGGTTGGGGGGCAGGGGAGAGGGTGCCTTATGGAATGATCTTAACTTTATTCATTTGGTTGTCAGTTTGTAGAAATCTCCTTCTTATTATTTTTCAGGGGAGATGGAGAGTGGAGTTATCCAAAAACACCCTGCAAGTTGACATAAAATGACCCATCTTAAATAGGATGGGAAGGGTGCATGAGGAACTGCGTTTCTGCTGCACACTGGAGCGCAGTGGTTGCCTTGAAGAAAGCACTCATGCAATTAAGTTGCAACCTAGACTCTTCATTTCTTTCATGAATGACATTTTTACTTAAAGGTCAAAAGAGAGATAAATGATGTATATTCAGAATTGGGTGTTTTCTTAGAAATATTGTAAAAATGAATGTCTGTCACTTTGAGGAAAATAACTGACAGTATTTGCCAGTCAGAAAATTCAAACTTTCAAATGGAAATTTGAATTTTAGAAAACTTGTATTTATCACCATGAATTTGCCGACTTTCCAATCCTTAAATAAGATTGGTACTGCTATTAAGAAATGTGATTTTTTAAAAAATATTTTACAATGAAATATGTCACTATTTGTAAGACCCTCATAGGTCAGTGAACTGATATTTTCCAAGTCATCAATGCATGATGTTACAGACTCACACATGATAAAAAAAAAAATACATTTGAAGTATAAAATAAGCTAATGGATTATAATGTAACAATAAGATGTGTTCATGGATATGGTTTCCAATTAATACCAATGAACCTTTAAGAAACTACTACTTGTTGAGATTTGGTGTACTATGAAAAAAGAATATTTATGATTATCTGCAAAGGCAATTCAAATTCCCCTTACTTTTCCAACTACAGACCAGACTGAGAACAGATTTTCTTCATGTATTTCTGTAAAATAACAAACAACAGCTTGAATGCCAAAGCAGCTAAGGGAATCCAGCTATGTTCTATTAAGCTAAACATTAACGAGATTTATACTTACCGAGGTCTTCAGAGACTATTGAATTGACTGGTTTATTAAAGCAAACCTGAAAGACTTTTTGTCAACATGATTATCTTGTGGACAATAATAGAAATTAAAGTGATTTCAGGAGCTCATGGGCTGTCTCATATATTCCAATAACAATGGATTCTACATCTATGGAAATCATGCAGCTGTGGCAAATGAAATATACCTAAGTATCAGCAGCCCAGTACTCCATGTGGTCAAATGACCATTAAGGCTGTACCAGGCTCGTTAAGACCCACCTGCATACTCCAGAACCTCAGCACACCCTCTTCTAGATCCTGCAGTTCTCCCACCAGTTTTTTTCCTGAAACTATCAGTGTTTTTCATTTATGTTTGTGGGTCAGTTAAGTTCACAAGAATCCTTTTGTTCTCTCCTTGTAACCCACGGAAAGCCATTATTATTCATGCTTTCCTTCAGGTTACTGAAAGCAAGATGGGCTTAATGTCATTGTTATCAACTTGCATCAGTCACCAATGCTCTGAGAAAGGTGGGTGGATGTCAATTTTCTAAGAAATGGGAGTGTAGTGAGCATCCCAGCAGGGAGTATGAGCCCTGAAATAGGACGAAACCTACTGCCTGTTCAAGGTCATGAGGAAAAAATGATTTGGCAGAAAGGTCATCTCCAAAACAACCCTGGAAACTGGAGGAGACAAGGTGTAGGGTCTAGCTTAGCGCTTGGCGGAGGATGGAGGACATTTGGGAAGTGAGGCGGTAAGGAGCTGAGCTTCCACAACAGGCATAGTTATATTAGAAATCTAGTTTGTGAGGATGCTCTGGCAACATAAGGTTGATCACAGAAAAATGTGGCTTTCATGACTTCCAGATATCCCTAAAGTGTCTATAAAGCCACCACAGCTAAAGGAGAAAATGCAACTGGGGGTCTAATGATTCTCCTTATCAATACGTACCTGAGAGATGACCCATTTCCTCCAACCCTGCTTTTCATCAAAAGCTAATAAAACTATGACCGGTTATTGAGTGACTGCTCCCAGAGGAGAGAGTGGCCTTAGCTCAGTGGGATATATTTCATGTTGGAAATTTAAGGGGCAGGTTTGAGGTAGGCAAGAATTTTCAAATTCCTAACAGCTGAAAATAGCTCCTAACCCCCTTCACACGGAGGTGGTTGCCTGATCTGAAGTTGAACTATTTTTTTCTATTTCTCTTACTCTCAATAGTATTTGTTTTAAGAATCATGTTTTGGGGAAAGAAACCTCTAAAGATTGAAAATCACAGAAAATACCTCCCAAGCACTCAAGTGAGCTCCTGGGCCCCTCTGTCCCTCAAACTGTAAGCTTATGTTTATGGATAATAAACTAACATTTCAGTAAACACAACACTCCTTTGAAGAGAAGTTTGACTCAGACAAAGTTTCTATCAAGATTCAAAATTATTTTTAATTATAAATGCTGAAATTTATTTCCATTACTATAGACAAGTATGATTTGATAACCTGTAGAAATCAGTTTTCAGAGATTGTTATGAAAGTTTAGTGAGGTTGTTTGAATTGAAGGAGGTAGAATATACCAAAAGGCTCAATAATAATATGCATGTATATGTTATGGCTACAATTTATATAAAGTTGGGTGTGGAGACGTCATATAAAAATGGTGAAACTCAATTTTCATTTCTGCTGTGTATTAGAAGTTTATTTGTGGCCCTAGCTGGTTTTTCTCAGTAGATAGAGCATTGGCCTGTGGACTGAAGGGTCGTGGGTTCGATTCCAGTCAAGGGCACATACCAGTTGTGGGCTTGATCACCAGCCTGGCTGGGGTACATGCAGGAGACAATCAATCATTATGTCTATGTGTCTCTCCCACATCAATGTTTCTCTGTTTCTTCCCCTCCTTTCCACTTTCTTCAAAAATCAATGGAAAAATATCCTCGAGTGAGGATTAACAACAACAAAAAAACACGTTCATTTGTGGAAACTTTATAGATGTCATCATTAGTCCTGTGATTTCCCAGATAACCAAAAACTAAGAGAGGGACACCAACGGCACTGAGTAGAGTGTCAGCTGAGGCGTCTGGAGATGTTGCTGCAAATCTCAATGAACAAAACTGAACTTCTAAAGACACGCTGTCCACCTATCGACAGATAACGAGAAAACCTGTGCTATCCCTCTCACCATCACTTTTAACTTCATTCCATTTACATCCTCATCAAAGCAGCCCCCCAATCTTGCATGAATATTATGGAGACAGGAAGTAAAAAAGCAGAGTAGAAAATTAAATGGATATGATGGTGAGAGAAATGTAAGTGCCCATGATAAGTCAATCATGAAAAGAGGTGTGGCTGCACCTAGAGTGGGAGCAGAGGTTCAAAGTCAGAGGGCAGATGCCTGTTTGCTTAAATCAAGCCTAGATCGCTCTTCCTTTGACCTGAATTCACAGGCAGGTGCTCACAGACACTCCAGGTCACATACAGCAAATAGATTTCTTCTGGTATACTGACACCATTTGATGGATAATGTCTCTGGCATTCCGTATTGAAATAGAATTTGGGTTGGGAGGAAGAGAAGGTTGTAATTCATTTATAATATCTGCCATGGACCTGACAAGGGTGATTGCAACACGTGTGTGACGTATTGACCGCCTCGCTCCACAAGCTTCTGAGCAGCCTGCTAAATGCATGACTACCTCTTCCTTCCACATTCTCGGGTTCTAAGGTCACCTTGATGTTTGGTGACATTGCCTGCTGTAGAGATTGGCATGCGCGTGAGAATTCCTGGCAGAGGCACTTCCATCTTTCCCTGTCCTTCCATTTCTAGAAGACATCAGGGATTTAAGTCTCCGTATTCATCATTCTCACAACCATCGTCACTGGCTCTGTTCCCAGAATAATTTCCCTAAGACTTGGCCAGAAATGCTGTCCATTGCTGTGTTCTCCCAAATGAGTGACAGAGACAAAAACTAAACTCTGTCAGAGAGAAAGGACTCGGTGGGACTATTCCCCTTAGCCACTTAGGTCCCTACAATAATTCAAATGAAATGACAGCCAAATAACTTCTTGATTTGTTCCCTTCCTTTTACTAGCCACCAGAATGTGGACAGTTTCTCAGAAAACCAAGTTAAAAATTGCTTCTTCTCTCTATTTATATTGCATTTTAATTGAATTGGTTGTTTTCTCCCATTTGTTTCAAGGTGGCAACACAGGTCTAGGGGACTCGGGCTGATGAAATGAATGAGGAGGAAGAGAGAAAGAGAGCACACACATGAAAAACCCCATCAGCAATACTTTCTCTTATTTATAGTGACAACCCCAAGCAAAATATACAAATATATTTAGGGAGATGACAGCTTTGTGGCTTCTTGATCACAAACCAGCAGTTAGGAGTTCACTTTTGTGAGCAGATAAAAACGGCTGCATCTTGATAATGCAGGTGAAGAAAAGGGAGCTACAGAAATTGGGAGAAGGGCAATGTGTCCTAGACAAAACCAGTATAAGGACCAATGCTCTAAATAGAAGGGAGGTTCTTAGGTTATTGTCTGTGGGTGCCCTCCACTGGAAGTAGATGAAAACCACTTCCCATCCACAAATTAGAATGCCAGGAAGCTAGAAGTCTTTAGACTTGCCTTCCAGTACTAGGATTTATATTTGGTAAATAGAACATTGACTCTTCAATTTACCTCATATCAAAATAAGAGAGAGAAAAAAAGGATGCATGAAAATATTCTAGGCATTCCTATTCTGGTGTTAAAATAAAGGCATTTTTCAACTCATAAGTGGGTCCATGCTTGAGCAGTTCAACAGAAGTGTGCTCTGTGCCAAGCCGCAGTGAGACAATGCTGAAAAGACAGACCCTGCTGCCGTGGAACCTAACGTTTTATAGAAGATGGTTGGAAACGTGCAGTGTCTTCTCCATAGAGATTATGTTGAATGTGGCTGTTAGTCTTCAGTTCCTGATTACTTTGTTTCTGAAATATTACTGCCACATAAACTCTCCTTTTACTGGCACCGTTTTTATGATTATTGTTCTATAGTGGGAAAAATGTATTTTGAGTTTCAATCTAGGACACAGGAAGTGCCTTCCTGGCAGTCTATTCAAATATCTGGCTTCCCTGGTGCCAAGTCACCTGAAAGGGGAGAAGAGCTGGGGAGAGGTGGGGGGCAGAGGCTCTCTGCCTGGGAGGACTCCTCACGCCAAGGATGAGTGCCCAGCAACCCCCGTTTTGACTTAGGCTGACTCTCACCATGGCTTTGGCTATGGTTCTCTGATTCCTTCCTTGCCATCCACTCCTATCCACACCGCCTTCGGTTCACCTAAGCTGACTAGTTTTGAGAGTACATGTGGTTTTACATGAAGGTTCTTTTTCAGGCAGGACCATGACCCATGACCACCTCTTTGTTTCTACTCCTGATTCATCTCCTCTTCCTGTATAAGCTCTTCCACCCTGGCTGACTCTTAGTCTGAGCAGCAGTCTCTATGAACCTGCTTTTACTCACTGTAGTTTACCTTGGTTGTGTTAGGCATTTTCTTGGGTATGTGATTCTGCCTGCAAATATTCTCAGAGCTTTCAGAAATCCCAAAGTTCAGGCTGAATGTCATAACAATTATATCCAAATTTCTAAGAGTAGGAACCAGACATCGGTATTCCTAAAAACTTTCCAGATGATTTCAAGATGCAACCAAATTTGAGAACCAGCAGCTGGGCTGAAAGAGCAGCAAAACTGGAGACAGACTGGAGAGAGAATTAGATGGTCTGTCAGAAGGACGGGGCTCAGAATCTCTGCACCACACCAGCTTTGCTATTTTGATAAGTCACCACACTTCTCACAGACTTGTTTTCATTAGTTGCAAACTGAGTTATTTACCATTTTGCAGAGTAGTCCTCAAGATTCTGAGGAAGATTTAGGAGATCATGGTTGTGCAGTTTGGGAAGCACTTTGTAGACTTTAACATACAATTGGAATGTGAAGTATTATTCATGGAGCATCATATGGTATCAAGGCAGATTTTTTGACTATCTTATCCCTCATTTCATTCAACCAACATTGGCAATCTCATAAGCGACATGAAGTGTGGTTGGCACACTCTTCCCAAAACTCCATTTTTGGCTACTTTATTCTCTCTTGATTCTCATGACTTGATTTCTGGTGTTTTCATGAGATTCACTGACTGTCCAGGCCCACAGCTATGGTAACCATCTTGCTCTGCTTTCAAAATATTCAGGATGTTGGAAGGAATAAGGTGATTTAGGCAGCCAAGGGCTAAATTTTGAGCCAGGATTTGGTGAACAGAAAATTATACGTTATTTATCAAGGATTTCAGCCTCAAATACTGGTCTCCTTTCTGCAACTACTCTGTTATTGTCATTATAGTACTTGGCTGTTGTCTTTCTCACTGGAGGCTTAACCTTTATTCCACCTTATTATCTACTTTCTCTGTCTTGGATTCTTCTGAATTTACCTTAATACTTTGACTTGAGTCTTCCATGTTTTGTTTTTTTTTCCTTTCTTTTTTTTTTTTTAAATATATGTTATTGATTTTTTACAGAGAGGAAGGGAGAGAGATAGAGAGTTAGAAACATCGATGAGAGAGAAACATCGATCAGCTGCCTCCTGCACATCTCCCACTGGGGATATGCCCGCAACCCAGGTACATGCCCTTGACCGGAATCGAACCTGGGACCTTTCAGTCCGCAGGCCGACGCTCTATCCACTGAGCCAAACCGGTTTCGGCGAGTCTTCCATGTTTTAATGGTTGCTGCTCTGTTCACCTTTCATCCAGACTAATTACTATATAATTCTCACTTTGACTGGGGCCCTGGCTTCTATTTCTGACAACTATTTTCCTGGTGTGTTGGGTTTGGACCCAGACTACCATGATTAGGATGGGGATTCATCAGGACTGGCATGAGCCTCTTCCTCTAACATACCTGCATTATTTCTGCTCTAATATTGCAGAACCATTATCAACTGTTATCTTTGTGCCTTTGCCTACTAAAGTACTTAATGAACTACTCCTGCATGATAATAATAGTTTGAATTTTTATAGTAAGCTATTGTGTATATTGAAGGAATGGCTGTCTAAAAGTGAAAAATCAGATATGATGGGAACCACAATAAAACACATGAGGGTTTATAAACTCCGTCTTCATTTGGAAGCGGCTTCTTACCTGCACCCTCTTTCCTCTCTCTCACATATTTTCCTCCACGTTCTTCCTAAATTATTTGTTTCTCTCAACTCTTCTCCAAATATAGGAGATCACATGACAAATATTTACTGCTTTGGAAATAGTATAATAACATCCAGGCTATCTAAACAAGAACTGAAATTAAATATATGATATGTAGTTATAACATTAATGGAAACTTCAAAAGACATGCAAAGAAAACTAGAAATCTTACTGTAGAGCCTAAACCAAATCTTGAAATAAATGGAGAAACATAGGCTGGAATTGAAAAATTATAAAATTCTACCAAATTAATTTGTAGGTTCAATGTAATTTCAACAAAAATTATGTTAAGTTTGAGTTGTTATAACTCAAAGAGTCTAAATTTCATGTGAGTGTGTAAACAAGTAATGATATCCAATGCTAATTTTAAAAAGAAAAATAATTATAAGTAAGTCATTTTGCTTGATCATAAACAATGTAATAATTTTTAAATAATTTAAATAGAGTGTCCATGCCCTCTTCAACCAATAGATCAGAACAGAACAAAGTGAACGCCCCATTGACTAATATTAGCCTATAGAGCATTTAGTATATGGAGACTGATAGGCTGAATGAACAGTAATATTTGGTTAAACAAGGGGATGTGCAACAAACAAAATCCCCACTTTATGCACAAAAAAATTCCAGGTGGATTAGGAGACAAAGTAAATAATGAAATTCTATCAAAACTGGGAAAAAATAATATAATTACCTGACCTAAATATAAATAATTTTAAGGATAAAAGCAATAAAAGAAATCATAGCCAGAAGAACTCTCAGTAAATCTGACTGCCTAAAAATGAAAAGTTCTTTGTCATATATAAACTAAAAGACAAAGGACACATTGGGAAAATACTTGAAATGCTTATGATGAGTTATACGAACTATACAAAATGATCACATGAAAAAAAATTCTTAAACCTAATAGAAAAATGGTCAAAATGACAGAGCAATCAATTCTTAACAAAAGGAATAGCAATGTCCAATTACCATATTTAAAATGCTCAGCTTCACCAATAATCCAAGAAATATGCATTAAACAACAACAAATATTTCCTACCCTTACAATTGCTAGAGGTAAAAAAATTTCTCATTTAGTACGTCAAGCCCTGGCCAGTGTGGCTCAGTTGGTTGGAGCACTGTCCTGTACACCGAAAGGTCGTGGGTTTGATTCCCAGTCAGGACACATATCCAGGTTGTGGGTTCCATCCCCAGTCAGGACGATTATAGGAGGTAATCAATCCTTGTTTCTCACATGGATGTTTCTCTCTCCCCCTCTCTCCCTCTCTCCGTCTTTCTCATCAATTAAAAAAAATACATCAAGATGGTAAGTGTGAAAATTGGTACAACCTCAACTGGAAAAGAACCTGTCACTATGTTCAGAGTACCACAAAAATTATCTTTTTATGTATTAATTCTGTTCTGGAGATCCATCCTGAAACAATATCAGATATCTACTCAATTTATTACAGTATATCGCAGAGTAGGTTTAATGTAAATAAAACAACTCTAAATGTCAAGCAATTGGGGGCAATTTTAAATTATTGTGCATCCACACAAAGCATTACAGTTACTATATAGTACTCGGGCCACTACCAATAACAGGCTGGGAGAGATGTAACTTTTTTGCAAAGAATATTTAATAATGTGCAAAAGTACTCATAAAGTGTCAAGTGGAAATAAACATGATACAAAGGGATTACGAAGTATAATAATAGTTTACCCACTATCCTATCTAATAAAGAGGAAATATGCTAATTGCCCTCACATCATCACAAAGATGGCAGAACCCACAGCCAATAAGGAGGGAATATACTAATTTACTGCCCCACCCTCAAAGAAGGCAGTGCCCACAGCCAATAAGGAGGGAATATGCTAACTGACTGCCCCGCCCTCAAAGATGGCAGCGCCCACAGCCACAAAATGGCAGCTCCCAGTCCCCACAGCCCTGCCAGGGTGACAGGCACACGGCAAGACTGGGCCTGCCCTCAGATGCCCAGGGCCGTCAGAGGCTCAGGTAACCAGGGCCGCCCGAGGCTTGCGCTGCCCCCAGTGGCAGCAGCAGAGGTGTGATGGGCCATCGCCTTTCCCTGATCGCTGGGTCGCCTCCCACCCCTGAGGGCTCCCGGACTGTGAGAGGGGGCAGTCTGGGCTGAGGGGACCCCCCTCCAGTGCATGAATTTTCATGCACTGGGCCTCTAGTATGATCATATTTAACCATAGTATGTATATTCAAGGTACTTCCATGTACATAACCCATTTGATCCTTATGAGATTGAAAAGGAATGTTGGGGTCAGATCACTCAGGTCTGTGTAAACAATGGCATAGACTAGCATAGCCTAGAACAGTGGTTGGCAAACTGCAACTCGTGAGCCACATGCAGCTCTTTGGCCCCTTGAGTGTGGCCACGAAGTTTCAATCGCACTGTATGTGCACGCCTTCACATGGTATTTTGTGGAAGAGCCACACTCAAGGGGCCGCAGTTTGCCGACCACTGGACTAAATCATAAATAATATGGAATCAGTGTACATCCTGATTCCATATTAGGAAGGTTTTCAGCGGAAGAAGAACTGAAACTGAACAACTGCTCTGCCTACATAGGATTTGTATGGACAGAGAGGTGGGGAAAAGCATCACTTCAACTAGAACAGATTTATCTTATGACTTCTGATACAAAAAAACTGTCATCCCTTCAGTATTCCATTCATTGGCTAGGAAGTGGGGCTGAACTAACTTTTGAAAATAACACTTTTATTTTAACTAAGATTTTTAGGGAAGTTCAGGTATAATCAATGTGAAGCTTGCTTTTGGAATCCTAGTGTTTCCTTTATCATACTACCTTATGGTTAATGGTGTGAGGAAACAGTTCCAGAAGACTAACACACCATATCAATCAAAATTATCAAATACTGTGCATACTTTGTACAGGCTATTAAAACTAACCATTAGTTTAACCAGATGGCGGCACCCACATTTTTTAACTAACCATTAAAAAACCAGAAGTTTAACAATGAAAGGCAAACCATCAATGCTGTCCTATCTAACTGGTCACGTGAGGTTAATGATGAGTACAACTGATTGATCATCAGTTTAAGAAAAGTAAAATATTAATAGTGAAAGACTAAATACAAATCTGAAATCTCAGCAATATCCTATCTAATAAAAGAGAAACATGGTAATTAGCATACGACCGCTACCCTTCCCATTGGCTAATCAGGGCAATATGCAAATTAACTGCCAGCCAAGATGGCGGCCGGCAGCCAGGCAGCTTGAAACTAACATGAGGCTTGCTTGCTTCAGTGACGGAGGATTCCAACGTTCCCCAACTGCCACTGCAGGCCTCTGAGCTGCAACTCTAAGCAACTATGTAACAAATATAGAAGCTAAACAAAACCCCAGAAACCCGCTTTAGTCCGCCGGGCTTCAGCCAGCAGGATCGCAACATTGTAAGCAAAGGCCAGAAACCTACTTTCAGCAGCGGAGGCCTAAGAGCTGGAGCCAAGCCTCAAAGCTAAAGCTGGCCCAGAATAAAAAAAGAAAAAAGAAAAAAGGAGCGGTTGGGAGCTTCAGTCACGCCCAGCCTGAAAACAGCCCTCAGCCCCTCACCCAGACTGGCCAGGCACTCCAGTGGGGACCCCCACCCTGAAGGGTGTGTGACCAGCTGCAAACAGCCATCATCCCCTCACCCAGGCTGGCCAGGCACCCCAGTGGGGACCCCCACCCTGATCCAGGACACCCTTCAGGGCAAACCAGCCGGCCCCCACCCGTGCACCAGGCCTCTACCCTATATAGTAAAGGGTAATATGCCTCCCAGAACTGGGATCAGCGGAGCCGCGAGGCCTCCCAGCACCGGGATCAGTGTGACAGGGGGCAGCGCCCAAACCCCCTGATCGCCCTGCAGCTCTGTGTGTGACAGGGGGCGGGGCCACAACCTCCCTATCCACCCTGCTCTGTTCGTGACAGGGGAAGGCACCCTAACCCCCTGATCAGCCCTGCTCTGTGCCTGATAGGGGGGAGCTCCCCAACCCCCTGATCGCTCTGCGGCTCTGTGTGTGACAGGGTGCGGTGCCCCAACCCCCTGATCGGCCCTGCTCTGTGTGTGACAGGGTGCGGCGCCCCAACCCCTCCCCCCCGGGCCCTGCTCTGTGTGTGACGGGGTAGAGCCATAACCTCCCCATCGGCCCTGCCCTGAGTGTGAGAGTGGTGGCGCACCAACCCCCTGATTGGCCCTGCTCTGTGGGTGATAGAGGGTGGCGCCCCAACCCCCTGATGGGCCCTGCTCTGTGCATGACAGGGGGCAGTGCCCCAACCCCCTGATGGGCCCTGCTCTGTGAGTGATAGGGGGCAGTGCCCCAACCCCCTGATTGGCCCTGCTCTGTGCATGACAAGGCGTAGTGCCGCAACCTCCCCATCGACCCTGCCTTGAGTGTGACAGTGGGCGGTGCCCCAACCCCCCAATCGGCCCTACCCTGAACGTGACTGAGGGTGGCATTACAACCTCCCAATCCGCCCTCCTCTGTGCATGACAGGGGGCAGCGCCCCAACTCCCCAATCGGCCTTGCTCTGAGCCCGACCAGGGGCTGCACCTAGGGATTGGGCCTGCCCTCTGCCACCCGGGAGCAGGCCTAAGCCAGCAGGTCATTATCTCCCTAGGGGTCCCAGACTGCAAGAGGGTACAGGCTGGGCTGAGGGACTCCCCTCCCCCCCGAGTGCACAAATTTTTGTGCACCAGGCATCTAGTAACATAAATAAAAAAATTCTGCGAGTTGTCAATGCTTGGTCGATTTAGTTTTATTACAACTAAACTTCTCTCTTCCCTGTGAGCAGGGTGCAACATAAATTGATACTTATGACATCTTATAACTATTCATAGTTCAGTGTTAAGGAAACACCTAAAGATGCTTGTTATTTATTTTGAGATAGGCGAAGTTGAATCACCTGCCGAAGGAAGGCACTCAGCTCTCTGTTGTGCCTTTTTTGTGTCTTGCTTTTTTGCTTTCTCTTAACCTCTGTTTATATGTTAACGTTTGACTGGGGGGGAAAACTTTGCAAACTTTAGGATCAGTTCTTTCCTGTTCAACCCACATATCATGACTCACATTCAACCATTCCAGCGCTTTCTGAGTTTCCCACCTTGCAGAAATCCAGGGCTGGACCCGCTCAGCTGTAGCTTTCTCTGTGCCTCTCCCAGTCTGCAATTGGAAGGAGCCCCACGTGCTATGAATTCAGGATTTATAACCCCTGCTGGGTCCCTGATGCTGTAAATAAGCCCGAACGTTCCTTCCCGGCCTCCTGTCTTTCTCATGCCTTCACTAGTTCCCTCAACACCCTTCCTCGCTCCGTGTTCTGCCTCACACTCGGTGAACACCTTCCAATGCATCTTGGCCTTTGTCGCGGAAAACAGAGCTGCCTAAGAGTTTCCTCAATTTTTAATTTCCCTCTACCCACTCTGGTCTGAACACTCCCAAATTAACCCCCCGGCGTCCCTCCTTGCCATATCCTCACTCAAGGTGGAACAGATTCCCCCTCTCATCTAAACGGCTTTCCCCAGCGGGGCCCTCGTGCCTGCTCCCTGCCTGCCTAGCGAGGCTTAAGCCAACACGCTTTCCTGGCGATTTCCTTTTGCTCTGTGTCATTTTCAGCCACATCCCTGAACACATTTAAATCGTTTTATCTTAAAAAAAGAAACGCCAACAACCACCAAAAGCCAAACGTACACCTTCCCTCATATAAACCCACCACAGTCCCTTCACAGCCATGCTTCTTAGAAAAGAGACCCCCACTGAGTATTCCACAGCCTGTTTCCTCAAGCTTGCTCTACTTATGTTGGGCTTTTCCCTATCATTTCACCAAAACTGCTCTTGCTGGGGCCATTACAGCTCTTAAAGAGACCACGCTAAACACAGTGTGTTTCCTCTGCTCACACTCAGACCTTAGGATAAGGTCCAAACTTTGTACCACAGTGCAGAAGCTCTTCATCGTCTGGTCTCTGGCCAGATTTCCACTTCACCCATCCTCACCTCCACATTCTAGTCTAGAGTCAGACACATCAGCTACTTAGAATGGCCCTGCCATCTCCTTTGGACAATAATCTTCACCTGATTAACTCCTGCTAGTGCAGTGGTTCTCAACCTTGGCTGCACATTAGAATCACCTGGGAATCTTTTTAAAATCCTGATTTCTGGGCCTCATCCTCCGGAAATTCTGTTTCTTTGTTATGGGGTGAGGCCACAACATTAGTAACAAAGAAACAGAATTTCCGGAGGATGAGGCCCAGAAATCAGGATTTTAAAAAGATTCCCAGGTGATTCTAATGTGCAGCCAAGGTTGAGAACCACTGTGCTAGTGTTTCAGAGAAATCACCTCCTTCAAGGAGCCTTTACTGACGTCTGTCCTCCCAACACCGCCTCTTCCCAGTCTGGGTTAAAAATCCCTTTGATGTGACCTCTATCTCCGCATTTCCTATGTCAGGTTATAATTGTCTTTTCTTCTTGTCAATCAAAGTATTGTATGGAAATTCTAGGACAGCAGCATAGTATTTACCTGTATCCTGAGCTACCACCATGGCATCTGGCATATGATAGGGGCTCAAAAAATGCCTGGGAATGAAGAAAGGAAAACTGGAGTCAATAATGGCTATGTATTGTCTCTTCAGGCAGGAAGCATCAAGGCAGTCATTCTTGATCTTTCTGAATCATTTGCCTAATTCTTTGACTCTTCCCTATGCCTAACTGTACTTCATGATACAGCTTTGATTTTTAGAAATACAACAGTCACAGTTTACTTGATATTTGGCTCACAGACACACAGTCAGTAGGACGTTCTCTTCGAACAGTTTTTTCCCTCCTGGAATCTGGTGGCTCTGAGCCATGCTCACTCTAGGGGAGGAGGTGCACACTTGAGCCCATTAAGCCTGGTTGGATCTGCACCCCTTCTCTCTACTTCTCTGCATCTCAGGTTCCTCCTTTACAGTCAGCTCATCTGGAGCCATGCTGTAAGTGTGGTGCTTTGTAAATAAGCAATGAGTGCTGGTTAGCTATTATAGTTGTGACCTAGGACTCTGTTCAGGCAGCTGCAATAGAGCTAAAGGAAAATAGCTGTTCCACTTGACAAACTACTCCTTCCCCCACATTCTGAATTCTGTTTCCTCCTCTCTCTTTCTGCCTCTTACTTTAAATGTCTTCACCTTCTTTGGTTTCTTTATTTAAATTATCTCTCACTACACCTGCTCCCACTCCCACACTCCATCTCCTCCTCCTTTGTCATCACAGCCCTCCAGTTCTGGCATGATGGTGATCATTGTTTGTAATCCTAGATTACAAGTGTCATAATTGTCTTGTTCTAAGTTACAGCTCCAGTGGCCCTGCCTGGAAAGATAATACACAACCATTATTGACTCCAGTTTTTTCTTTCTTCATTCCACAGGCATTTTTTGAGCATCTGTTATATGCCAGACACCATGGTGGTAGCTCAGGATACAGATAACTACCATAGTGTTGTCCTAGAATTTACATACAATACTTTGATTCACGAAGAGAAGAGACAATTATAACATGAAATGGGATAGAGGTCACAACAAAGGGGCCCCAGAGTCCAGGACATAGCTAATAGGCTGTTAATAATATCTGATGAATAAATTGCCCTATATTTTGATCATACTGGCCAACCAATTTTTATAAGATTTGGGGGGAGTTGTTTCACTTCAATGAGTTACCTGGAAACTGTGTCTCTGCTCTCCTAATATGAGGAGAGCCTATTTGTCATCAAATGGCATTGGCTCCGGGTACCAGGGGTCATGGTTTCTGAGACTTCCCCTTTGCCTCCCATTCCACTGAAGAATACTGACAATTATGTCAGAGAAGGTCCTGTGCTTTCAGAACACTTTGTAAGTCCAGCCCATCTCCACAAGTTCTTAGAAATACATGAAAACAGAGAACATCCAGAAAAATGGGTAGTTTCTCAAATGAAGCCTTTGCCCAAAATAAAGAGAAGAAATGTAATGAATATACAATCTATTGGCCACACCTCGAGCTGAGAATTATTACCCAGCTCCCCAGATTTTGCCAGGAGGTGAGGGAGCATGAGGAACGTGTTCAAACACCAATCATGCCCAGTAGTCCCTAGCAAGCTGGCCGGAGTTGAGACTGACACCCTTGAAACCTAGTGAGAATACAAGTCAATATAAATTGTGGGCTAAACTGTGCTTTACAGAGTGCCAGAGAGAGGGAAGATCAGTGAAGGCTAAAAGCTGCCCACAGGGAATGGGACTGAAGGAAAGCATAGACGTGTGAGGAATAGGAGAGGCATGGTCTAGAGAAGGGGTCTGAGTAGTGCCCTCTGGTGGTGGGCTTGCCATTCCCATAAGGGAGTATGGGAACCATGGGAACTGAGTGGGCCCAATGCCCAGCATTACATGTTGGAGGCCCCACCTGCAAAAGCTCTGGCTTCTTGGCTGCTTCTCTGCTGCCTCCTACCTTCTCCATAAGAAAACAAAACTAAACCAACACAGTAACAGCATCAAAGAAAACACTCTCTACCCACAGGATTGGCAGCAGGTCCAGAAGCCAGGCTCCCGCCAAAGGAACCATAAAGACAAAAGCGTCTATAAAAATGCATCTGGCTGAACAGTTGTTATTTCCCATAAAGAACAAAAGATTGAAAACAAATGACAGCAGGACACAGAGCATGCCTGTGTGTGAGCGTGTGCCGTGTATACAGGTGTTCATATGTGGTGTTGTGCATGGGTGTGGCTGGGTATGTATAGGCATGGTACAATGTACGTCCATATTGTGTGGCTATGTGGTGTGTGCAGTGTGTCTTGTGTATGGTCCTGTGTGTGTGTGTGTGTGCATGCATGTAGGACCCATATCCCCTCCCTCTCCTGGCACCTGCTTGGGCATCCTCAGTTCTTGGCTCTCTAACTGAGAGAAGGAGGTTTGGGGTACAGTCCCCTGTTCCCTTTTCCACTTCTGGGTGCACCTAACCTCCCTCTGGTTGGTTTTTCTCCCCCGGGGCTGGAGGGGCCGTGCTCCCCCAGGAAGGCAGGAAGGCAGGAAGGCGGAGGAAGTGACTTTGATGGATTGCATTGCATGGGAGGCCCGGCGCTGGCAGATTAGAGAGGCTGCATCTCTGGTGCACACGCCTCCGTCCAGGGGTTGTTCTGATGAGATAATTTTTCTCATTAACCTTGATAACTCCCTGCTGATATACGGATCTGTTTTCACTATAGGACTTTTTTTTTTTTCCTTTGTGTCTTCTTTCTACACTTTCCAGGAGGAGAACTTGCAGCCCATCGGCAGCCCGTAGCTGCCCAGCAACTGAGTAGTCAGTCTGCCAGCTTCTGGGCGTCCCAGACCAACCTGGAGGGAGCAGCTCAGCAGTCTCTCTCTTCAGTACCTGGTTTTCTTAGGCATAAAGCTCTCAATAGCTATTGACCAAGTGTTGGGGGGAATGGGTGGTTTAGAGATTTAAGAAACCCGTGAGGGCGCAGGGGGAGCTCATCTGCTCCCACTCCCATCTCTCCATGAACTTGCAGCAACGCCCAGCCAGCTGCTTTAGCTCTTTCCAATCCCTGCTTATTTCACACAGCCTAGCCCCTGACCCAGTTGCCCCTGTGCTGGAACGTAGTGGATAGCACATTCAGGACCATTTCCTGGGGTGTCTTCCCCAGAACACGTTCTCTCCTGCCCAGTTAGAGTGAATTTCTGTATTGTGTACATACTTCCTTTGCAGTATTTATTACTATCAGTTGTACCCATTATTCCAGGCTTTGCCCTTGGTAGGCTGTGAGCACTTTGAGAATACAGGCTGTCTTTTCCATCTCCGTTTCCTCAGTTATTAATATAGTGTCTGCCACAAAGCAAACACTTGATAAATGTTTTTGACTTTTGATATAAATTAGATAAGACACAGAATTAGGAAGTACCTTGAATGCTTCATGAAGTTCAATGTTAAGGGAAAGTTAACAGAAGTGGCATTGTATCCATTTGGGGCCTAATACCTGCTCCTCTGGACACAGTATCTTCCTAAAGTTTCTCACAAGGGGAGAGGTCAGGGCAAGTTGATACACAGAGGCTCTTAGTCCATTGTCATGATTAATTACAAAAATAGGGCCCAAGAATTTAGTATATTAAAAAATTCAATACTTTAATAAAACCCCTTCAAATGTGTCCTAGCCTTTTGCAAATATAGAGGTACATCTAAAGTCAATGAAAAGTGTTATGTTGGCTAGAGCTTTGAGGAAGCCTGGCAAATTCCAGCCAGAGCTAATTTCTGTTTTCTGCTTTCATCATAGGGCTTTCAACCTCTCTCAGTCTGTTCCTTGTCTAGCTAATGAGGTGAGGATTTAACAAAATGAGATCTTGAGAGTAATGTGCCTCACAAAGGGCATAGCGTGCAGAAGACATGCAATAAAATTCCAGCTCCTTCCAAAGTGAGAGAAAGACTGTTTAGACTAATTCCAGATATACTTTAATTTTTTAAGCTTTACCTTTATGCTATGAAGTTAATAACATTATTATTATCCCCATTTTGCTAATAAAACATAAAAGTTCAAAAATGTGATGTGGACCATGAATTCAAACCTAAAGCTGTCTAAAACTAAATTTGTTTTCGTAATGATGCATTCTTAATAATACCTTAGCCTTGGGGAGGAAAAATATCTGAAAGAAGAAAAAGAAGCTGTTTGCTACCTGTTCCAAGAAATGAATACACCTGTAATACTTTTCTTTTGATGTTGTGCTGCATTATCACTTCAACTTTCATAACATTATTTCATTAGATTAGAGTTAAAAGCTGGATTTGTGGCAAATTGCTCTAGTCCTTATCACTCCCTTTTATCTTACACTCGGCCTTCTGCATTCATTTATATCACCTGCCTCTTCCCTTTGGCATCTGAATGTTGCCTCTTGAATATTCTTTTTATATTTCTTCTTGCAAAAGAGCCCTGATGTACCTACACAAAAACATTGGTTAAGTTCTTCGCAGCTTTACTCAAATAGCAAAACAAAACAAAGTAAACCAAAACAAAAAAAATGGAAACAACCCATATGTCCATTAACAACTGAATAATAAAAAAAACTGTGGCATGTCCATAAAATGACATTTAGTAGGACTAAAATGAAATGAACTACCAATATAAGAAAAAAATATGGATGAGTCTCAAAAACATTATGATGAGTGAAATAAGCCAGACACAAAGAACACACGGTGTGTGATTCAATTTGTACAAGAACTGTAGTTTTGTAGATACACTAATCTATAGTGACAGAGAACAGATCAATGGTTGCCTGGAGTCAGGAAGTGGGGTGGGTGGGAGTCTGACCTTAAGAGACATGGGGAGCTTTTTGAGGGTGATGAAAAGATTCTATATCTTTATCGTGGTGCTGGTAGTTATACAAGTGTATATATTTGTCAAAATATAGACTTAAATGGGCAAATTAAAATACATGTAAATTATATCTCAATTAAATTGAATTTTTAAATTGGCTGTTGCTGCTTTTTCCACCAAAAGCATGAACAAAAGCACAGATCTTTTGATAGAGGAAAATAGCAGGGTAAGGCGATAAGGTTAAACTATGCCCACTTTGCAAATGTGCTGAGGGCTTAAAGGTAGCAAGTTCCCTCATATCTCTGCAAATATTTAGTAAAGGATATTTGCCAAGGCCTAAAGTTGAAGAATTCTAGTCCTGGGACTCCCATTTGTTTCACTGAGACAATAAAGGAAAGCGGCATAAGAAACATAAAAATCTCAGACCGTAGTGAAAAACATGATTCTGAGCATGCCATGATTCTGAGGATTTTAACAGGAATTTAAGCCAATGGTGGCAAAGGACTGAGTAAGAAGTGACAGAAAACATAAATTAATTGAAAAGGCAGCTGGTCTTAAAGGACAGAAGATCATATTACTCTTCATTTGAAGTAAAGAAAGAAAATTCCCAATATTTCTGAATGAAGAATGAGAATGAGTTAAGGAATCTAGCCCTTCAAATAGTCAGACAGTAAATGACCCAAATGCCACATACACAAACAAAATCTAAAATTGAAAAATATTCCACATGGGAGCTTTTATTTGTGATATTTGATCTGAAACTTGACATCTCATCAAGTTGCAAATAATGGAGAAAACAAAGATCAGCTAAAGGAAATGTAGGCAGTTTGCGTGTGATCTCTGAAATTCACCCAGAAAGCTTTATTTTATTGATAATTTGCATAAATCCCCCAGTGCAGTACCTGACACAGAGTGGGAGCTAAGCACGTCTTTGCTAGAAGAGAGGAAAAGAAAGAGAAAAGGAAAAATCATAGTTTAAGTTTTAGCTGAATCTATATACCTGAAGACCAAAGAAAAGTATCTGATTAAACATTCAGTAAGTATAAGGCATTAAAATATTTTCATCTACCTCACACCCTCCACTCTGCCCCAGAATAACCTATTAATTAGTAAGTGAAAATGCATACTTAATTTGAGACAGATGTCATTATGAAAAGTGCAAATTGGGAGGGATGCTGAAAATGGATGTCCACACCTGCATTCCTCTCTCAGCAAACTCTGGGTGAGGAAGAGGAAATATGCTTATGCTGTTCAGTGGATGTCCTGCCCTCGTCTAAGAATGTGGCCGCGGGAACAGGACACGGGCTGGGACTATTGAGTAGCCATGGCAGTCCAAGTGAAGGATGATCAATGACTTCAACTCAAATGCACGGTTTGATTGACAGAAGATAATTATCATTCAGTCGGAGATGTGAATTGGATTCATGATGTTAGAGCATGAGAAAAGGGTATGTCTTCCTACATGAGAAAGAATAGTCTCTTTGGTGAGTCCATCCTCTTCACTTGAGCCCCTTCGATAGTCCACACTACAGAGGTTTGCATTTTCAAGTGATATTTTCCAGTTTAAACTCTTTTGAGTGTTCTTTGTTGGTATTACGTAGTATGTTTTCTGAGAAAGAAGCTAGAAGGTGCCATCTTTCCAGCAGGAGAGAGTGAGCATTAGAAAGGTTTTCTGCCCAAAGCACAGAGCCTCGGATAAGTAACCTCATCCCTCACCTACGATAAATAAGCTATTGAAAATCAAGAAAAAAGGTAACAGTTGGAGTGTGTGAAATGCACACACAATGTTGTGGAAACCTCATTTGTGAGACCATGAGTCTTCCCCCTTGTTTAGCCACAACGCCGAAGCCTACTCTATTTATACTTTTGTTTGGGGATTTTTCTCTACCGCAGGCTGAAGTGCTTGGCGCATGAGACTGAAAAGCTGCCAGGGCTAGCCCATCTGCCTACCAAATAGAAGGAGCGCGCTGGAGCACTGCCAGATGTGTGTCAGTAGAAAGTTTAATTTCTGGACACTCTGAGCCCTCGGTTTCTTTCTCCCCCTAGTAGAGACCACATTTGTATTTTCCAGAAATGCTTGTGTCTTCACCTGGTCTCGCCTTCTATAATCTTGGTCCCGGTCTCTGGAGATCAGCGGGCTCAAGAGTGCAACCCCTCTCTCCATCAGATCCAAAGCAGTGAAATGAGTTCGACAAAAAGGTTTGTGCCAAGTGAGAAATCACCGCGTTACATTTGATTACATTTGTCTGACTTTGAGCAATCTTAGGAGCCAGAGTAGTCGTTTCAGTCCAGTAATTTAGCTTAAATTGCTTAATTGAGAAATAAAATTTCATGGAATTCTCTAGATTAATTTGCACTTATACTTAAGAGCATCAACATTTATAATCAATTTAAAGAGGAAATAGTCCAAGAGCATTTTATAGTTTGCAGTGAAACCTAATTGGATTCATTTGGGCTGAAACAGGAAATATAGAGAGATCTGATATATTTTTAATTTCCCACCTCTTAAGGGCAATAATGGACATTTAATCTTTGTGAGGCACTGTGTTTCAGACTTGGAATTGTAGATTTCAGAGATAAACTAGCTGATTTCCCCTTTTCTTACCTTTCAGGGAAGGCATTAGACTGGGCTAGATTGCAGTAGGAACTGGCAGGCGAGGTTGGCTTACACGTCGTGAGTAGGTGATGGATGACAAAGGAGGTGCCTAGGACCAGAAGGGGCCTGCTCTTGTCAGCCTCGGTATGTGCTGTCTAGCCAAGCCCTTTACTCTTGAAAGATATTTTAAGTAAGAGTGTCAGGGTTAGAACATTTGAGGAGATTCTGTCTGAGGTATAGAGAATAGATTTGATGGGGAATAGACAGGGAGAAAGGGGGAACATTTTTGAGCTCCTGTGTCTATCCTAGTCAGAGATCCTGAAATTCTTAATTAAGACAGAAGGATAGAAATGGAAGAGAAATGATATTCTAGAGATGATATGAAAAGGATTTGGTGATCTAGTGAGAAAAGATGGGGAGGGGGGGACAGAGAGAGATGAGGGAGTGGGAGAAAGCAAAGATGACTGACAGGTTTCTGCCTAGGGTGACAGCTAGTCCCCCATACATCCAAACATCCAACTTTGTCTGGAGCTGTACTGGTTAATCCTGCAGTAACATCCTTTTATTCTTAGTGTATCCCAGTTTGGCAGGTAAATATATATAAGGAGGAGATGGGTTGAAGGGAGACTTTTGAATTATTATATTTGAGATGCCTGTGGTTCAATTATATTTATTTACTCACCTCCTTCAAAACTCCCTTGACCCTCTTAAATAATCCTTCAACCTTCCACCTTAACCCGTTCCCCTTATCTTACTCTACATTTTGTTTAATGGTAGCACTTAACACCTTCTATCCTACTGTATAATTAACTTATTTATTATGTTTATTGACCATTGTCTGTTATACACTATGATGGAAGCTCCTTGAAGATAAAGATCTTGGTCTCTATGTTCACTGATGTATTCCAAGTGCCTAAAATAGTGCCTGTTATTTAGTAGGTGATCCATGAATATTTTTTGAATGAATAAGTGAGTTGAATAAGCTCAACAAATATGTATTCAGTGCCCAATGTTTTTTGAGCTCATGCATCTGTCCTAGTTAGAGATGGTCAATGGATTCCAGGATGTTCAAAGTGAACACACATGATTTTGAAGCTCAAGAGAGGGACTGGACTAGAGTTATAAAGGGTGTATTAGTTGTATGCAGTTCATGTTTGAGCTATGACATGATTAATACCACATAGTGAAATCACTTTAAATTTGATAAGAGGAGGACTTGGACTGAGGCTGGAGATTAACAATTAGGGGAAGTTGGGGGAAGATAAATTTGGATGAAAACTGAGTAAAGTGGCCAATAAAACAAACAGAATCAAGAAAGGGTAGTTTAATGGAAACTGAAGGAGACTAAAAAGAATTTTTGTAAGGAGGGAGTTGTCAAAAGTATGAAATAAACTATATTATTCAAATAAATCCAGAATTACCATTAAATTTATTGAAAAGATGGTTGCTATGGAATGAATCGTGTGCCCCTAAGATTCTTATGCTGAAGCCCTAACTCCTAATGTGACTGTATATAGAGATAGGCCTTCAAAGAGGTATTTGAGGTTAAATAAGATTGTAGGGTGGGGTGCTAATGCAATAGAACTGGAGTCCTTATGAAAATAGACATCAGAGTTGCACCCACACAAAGGAAAGGTCAGTGAGGACATAGAGAAAAGGCAGCCACCTGCAAGGCAAGGAGATCAGTCTCAGGAGAAACCAATTCTTGGTTTCTTGGACTTTTTTTTTTTCATGTTTATTGATTTCAGAGAGGAAGTAAGAGGGAAAGATAGAAACATCAATGATGAGGGAGAATCATTGATCGGCTACCTCCTACAGGCCTCCTACTGGGAATCAAGCCCGCAACCCAGGCATGTGCCCTTGTCCAGAATCAAACCCAGGACCCTTCAGTCCACAGGCCAATGCTCTATCCACTGAGCCAAACTGGCTAGGTAGTTTCTTGGACTTTTAACCTCCAGAATTGACATAAAATAAATTTATGTTGTTTGAGGCAGCCAATCTGTGGTAATTTGTTATGGAAACCTTACCAGACTAATACAATGGTCATAATTAACATTGGAATAATAACATTTTCAGAAGTAGTAACAGCTGGTACCATAGAACAGTGGGATAGGAATTGAAATTAGGGGTGAGTATAGCCCCTTTTACATGAAAGTGCAACTATGCAGAAAGAAAGAGCCAGGGAACAAGAGAGGCTGTGTTGAAACCCCAGGAGAGCATTATTGAAATGTGGTTACCATAAATTTCCAAGCGACAAGCTGATCACCTGCACTCTATAATATGCATAATTATGCATATTGATTGCAGCATATTTCTTTGTTTTGTAACTGAAGGAAATCTTGGGAGAGTTTTTAATTTGAACCAGGCAGGAGAATCTTACAAGGACATTAGCAATAAAGTTGGCACTCTTTTGGTGAAATTTTGGGTCACTAAATCAGCTAGATCTCTCACTAATAATTATATCATGTTGATGCTATGTGCCAAGCTGTATAGTTTAAGGTTGTTGGAAGTCATCTCTCAAAAATGTTAATGCACTTGTATGTATATATTTTTTCTCAGAGTTTATAACTGACAATTTAAAGTCAGAACTGAGTTTTTCTTTCTAGAGATCACAGTTTACTCCTTTTCATAGAACTTCCCTGGATTAGCAGGTTATACTTTTTAAAGTGAGTTTGCGTTCATTGTTTCCTAATTCCTCTCTCGCTCTGGGAATTTGCTCCTGCAGTTAGTTACTCCACATCTTTCCTGCCTCACCGACTTCCCAGCATAATACAAACGCATAGTTAATCTCCACTAGCAACAATAATAAAACATACCTTTTAACATTACCCAAGGGTTCAGTTCTTTGTCCTCTCAGATACACAAATCATCTCCAAGGTGACAACTCCTCAACCTCTTTGGGCTTCAGTCTGGTAAACAGAGACATTAAAAAATTAACAAAACAAAAAGTAAGCCATTAGCTTCTCATTACCATCTCTACCAATTCTTTTTTTTTAAAAAAAAATATTTTATTGGTTGTTGTTTTTGTTTTTTGTTTTTACAGAGAGGAAGGGAGAGGGATAGAGAGTTAGAAACATCAATGAGAGAGAAACATAGATCAGCTGCCTCCTGCACACCCCCTACTGGGGATGTGCCCGCAACCAAGGTATATGCCCTTGACCGGAATCGAACCTGGGACCCTTGAGTCCCCAAGCTGACGCTCTATCCACTGAGCCAAACTGGTTAGGGCTCTACCAATTCTTACCATTAATATCCAACCTAGCAATAAGCAGCTTAATTCACCCACATGCTCATGACAGAACTTCTTTCTGGTTCCCAATCCATCACCAAAGCTGTGTTTGATCAATACCAATGTAAAAATTGACAGACAAACAAAAGACAAAACCAAACACACATAAAATCCATTCATTTCAGAAAGACAGGCAAGGAAGCCAACAGTCTAGACTGCTTCCCAGTTTCTGAAGGGTTCTCTTGTTCTGTTTCCCACTGGTCCCTGCACAGCACTCCTCCCTCCATGTGAATTCAAAGAAAGATTTAAGCTTTGATTGCGGATTCCTTCCGATTTTTGTCTTCAATTCCCTCCCTCTCCAGATGTCCGGAGTTGGTCCCCACAGATGACATGGACGCACCACTTACCTGCGTTGAGCCTTCCCTGCCATTTAAAAATGCCCCAAGGGGTGAAACGTATTCTACATTAATAAGAAAGGCAGCCAGGCCTCTTGGGTCCCCTGGGACCACCCACTGGAGGCTAAGCTGGGTCAGGCAGAGCTGCCTCTCACCCACTTCTCAGCTGCATCACCTGGTCCTGGGCTTCCCCTGCCCCCCCCCGCCCCCCCCCAAGATCTTCACAGCACCAGCAGCCAGCAGCGCGGGTCTCTGGCCAAGCCCACCAAGCTTGCTAGGTGCGTCCCCACACTTGTATGTGTGGCCAAGATCTTCCCTGCACATAGGGAAGGGCCCAGCTGGGCCAGGAGCATTCCGCAAGCGCAAGCCCTCCCAGAGCACCCTGGACCGGGCGGCTCCCTGCCTGCCCAGCTGGGAGACATTGCAGTTGCTCTGCAAGCGGATCCTGGGCGGGCTTGGGGGAACTGGGACCTCCTGGGGCTGTTGCCCTTGCGGCGGTTGCACTGCACCCCACTGGCTGCGAGTAGGAGTGCCCATGCATCATGAACACCAGTGGCCATGGAGGAAGACTTGAGGTGGCTCTTGATGGTGAGGGGATGCGGGAGATTGTTCATGGGTACATGGGGTGCAGAAGATAATGGCTCAGCAGCAGAGGTTCTGCAGACTGGAAACTCATTTGGGCCTCTAGGTCTTCTCCATGCTCTGTGGCAAGAGCACTACGAAGGGCTTAGGGATACAAAGACTCCAAGATGTAAAAATCCTGCCCCAACTACACACAGTTAGGATGCTGTCCCGGAGGAGAGAAGACTTTTCAGTGTCACCCTGGAGGAGAGAAGACTCAGATTGTCGGGAAAGCACGTTAGTCAGTGAGTCACAGCTGCTGTATTGATGTTCTACTGCTGCATAACAAATGACTTCGAACTAAGCTACTTAAAACAACGTCCTGCTATTAGCTTTCCTTTGGGCTTAATTCCTTTCTGTGCTTAGGATACCATAAAGTCAAAATCAGGACTGAGCTGGGCTCCTGTCTGAAGGTTTGAGGGAAAGATCCACTTCTAAGCTCACTCAGGTCCTTCTTAGAATTTAGATTGTGGCTTACATCTCATGTCTGCCGTTTGATTGTCACAATTTACATATCCTCTGTAAGCTTAGGTTTCCTCATCTGTAAACTGGTAATGAAAATACCTGCCTCATCTAGAGTTATTGGGAGGATCAATAAATATACCTACATATTTAATACACTGTCTTGTTTTTAATAAAAGCTCAATAAATGGCAGCTCTGGTTGTCCCTATTATTATGTTATTGAAGAAGAAAGATGGACGGGGGGTGGAGGGTGAGTCCCAGCAGAGAAGTCATAAGCCTCAAAATAGAACTATTAGTGAGTTGTCTTTAATGCACTTTCTCTGTGAGATCTGCAGCCTCAGACCTCTATAAAACTGTGACATCATGTTTTTCCTCCACAAATTCTATATTTTTATTTCTCTTTCTTTTCCTCCTTTCACGATTCATGATTAATTATGGCCACAGCTTTGTTCACATATGTTAATTCATTCATTCTTTTATTCATCAATCACTCATTCATTCGAAAAATACTTACCTGTGAATCTGCTTTGTGCCAGATACTGATCTAGGTGCTGATGGTATAATAGTTAATACAGGCACATCACTATTTTTATGGAGAGCACAGTCTGGAGACCGAATAAAGGCTGTTATGAATGGTAATTGTATGTGCCTCCTCTTGTCACAAGTAGCAGTGACCCGATGAGCTATTTCACACAAAGGTCTTAATGAATCCTTCTAGTATTATTTATGACTAATGAAAAACTCCTAAAGAGGTGAAAGCTTAATCCAAATAAATGAATCTCTAATGACAGAAGTTCACTTAATGTGGCACTAAGAATAAAACAGATACTTAAATCAAAGGCTCTGCATAGAACCCCTTAAATTCCACCACCTTGTTAACTCCTATTCTACTGGGAAGTAAGGCTTTGACATTCTTTGCACATGGCGACTATTAACCAGGAAGTGATTCTCAGCCCCATGCACCAAAGTGACATACTTTCTTCTTACATATAAGCTCAAGACAACTGGAATCTGTTTTATATTTTAAATTATTTTTAAAATATATTTTTTATTGAATTGAGAGAGAAAGAGAGAGGGAGAGAGAGTGATAGAAACATCAATGAGGAGAGAGAATCATTGATGGGCTGCCTCCTGCACGCGCCCTACAGGGGATCAAGCCTGCAACCCAGGCATGTGCCCTGACAGGGAATCAAACCATGACCTCCTGGTTCATAGGTCGACACTCAACCACTGAGCCACACCAGCCAGGCTGTTTTATATTTTAAAGATGAAACAGCCTTCTTGACTAAATGAGCAAAGGAGGTTCCATAATTGGAACTCTAAGTTGAGACACTGAAACATGGAAATTTAATTAAATTACAAAATGGAATGTGATCATTCAAGTTGAATGGAATTAAGTGTAACTGGTCCTCAAAACTTGCCGCACATTAGAATGACCTGGGACCTCTTTAAATTCCAGTGTTCATGCTCCATCCTAGACCAGCTAAGTAAGCATGCTTGTAATTTGGACCTTTTTTTTCCCATTTAAATCTCCCAGGAGAGTCTATTATACAGCCAAGGTTGAGACCACTGAAGCAGAGGAGGGGAACTGCAGAGATTTAAGATGCACCCTGAAGGTTTGGCCAGATTTTGATAGATGGAAAGAATTAAGAATGGCAGCCTGGCAAGAGACTAGTGTGAGAATAAATGGTCAGACTTGAGAATGGGGCTGAGGGCACCCTTCAGCCTCCAACCAGTAAGAAGCCAGGACCCTCAGCCTTACAGCCTCAATGAAATGAATTCTGCCAACAATCTGAGTGAGTGTGGAAATGAGTGATTTCCCAGTCAAGCCTTCAGATGAGAACTCAGTCTGGCTGTCACTTTGATTGCAGCCTTATGAGGCCTTAAACAAAAGAGCCAGATAAAAAGTGCCCCAAATTCTGAGCCAGGGAAACTGTGAGGTAAATATGTGTGCTGTTTTAAGCTACAAGATTTGTGGTCATTTGTTGCTCAGTAACAGACAACTGCTATACCTACCCGGAAGTACAAATCAAAATGCTGCTAAAGATGAGTCAGGCAGGTTCCAGGTGTAAGTTGTGACACTCCATCTTATCTGTAGCATTTGTTCTGTAGTGGGGGCTTCTGGCTTTCAGTAATTCATTTACGGAAGGTTCAGTGTGTAGAGTTATCACTTTGACTCATAAAAGCCCCTTCCAGCTGAAAAACAAGTTGGATTCAGGCAATTTGAGGACACCTTTAAAGATTTAACATAGTTCACTTCATTAAAGAAAAACAGGTCAGTGCAATTCTCCATTTGTTCACCAGCATGAGACAGAGAGTAGTTTCACCATGTGGATGCTGGTTATTGTAGGTACTTTAATCAATATGAGAAGGGATGACCAGTTCTTGTTGTTGTTTTTTGGTTTTGTTTTTTGTTTTTTGTTTTTTTTAAAATATATTTTATTGATTTTTTACATAGAGGAAGGGAGAGAGATAGAGAGCTAGAAACATTGATGGGAGAGAAACATCAATCAGCCGCCTCCTGCACATCTCCCACTGGGGATGTGCCCGCAACCCAGGCACGTGCCCTTGACCGAAATCGAACCTGGGACCCTTCAGTCCGCAGGCCGACGCTCCATCCACTGAGCCAAACCGGTTTTGGCCAGTTCTTGTTTTTTGAAGGCAAATTTAGGATACTATAGGCTCAATGCAAAAAGTTCTTGCGAGGGGCTCGGCCTCGCAGCCCCCTCGCTGCCTTGGCCCTCGCAGGCCCTGGCTTCGTCTGGAAGGTTGTCCAGATGGTCGTTCTGCTGTTTGGTCTAATTAGCATATTAGCTCTTTATTATTTAGGATATTAATCACCTACAAACAAGTGAAAAATGCTAGCTAGTCAACTGAAAATAGTATCTATCTATCTATCTATCTATCTATCTATCTATCTATCTATCTATCATCTATCTATCCATCCTGATTAAACTCTTCTAAATTCTGTTTCCCACCTTTTAAATAAAGAAAAAAGAGAGTCCTTGTATACACACACACATTTTAAAAATGACACTGAGTCCAGCTGAAACTGGAAGTAAGTGGCAGTCCTGGGTGATAAATGAAATTGCTTAATACAAATCAAATATGGGGTATAAAAAAGAAAGCTCTTGTAAAACTCTTCAAATGCAAAATGGTATGATTCCTTCTTCCAGTATTTTCTGTGCAGAGCACTTGGGGAACATTAACATTTTTCAATTACTGCTTTGTAGGAGGGTCCAGAATTGAATATAATTTATAACCAATGAAAACAAGAGATATTGTGATTTATAATTATGCCTGCAATGATGATGATATAGTTAACAATAATAGTTTATGTTTGCATATAGTTTTATAAGGGTGTTCATGTTAATAATCTTAAGCAATATAAGACTGAGATAATTTGTTCTCCACTTGACATTTGGAGAGAGGGAGAGAAAAAGAGGGAGAGAGAGAGAATAAAACCAAGATGAGAGTGGAGATTTTATACTTTCTTCCCTGAGGACTTATCTTTATCCTGCCCCATTTAACTAACATGTACAAATGTAGAGACACAACTTTTGCCTACCCAAGAATACCAAGGAAAAGGAAGAGATTCATCAGACTTTGTTGTAGAAAAATCCTGATTCTTTATAACATTTCTCCTTCCATGAATGTAAGTTTTGAATCTTTGAACACTAGAATCCATTCTTTGAGAAAGAAACCAGAGCCAGGAAAGGTTGCATGTCTTATCCAATAAGAGTTGAGTTGACCTATAGTAGCAGCTATCTATCATTCCTTCAGATCTTACCCTGTTCCAGCCACTCTGAACATATCATCATTAATGCTTCCAAGAAACGTTATGCATGTGAGGAAACTAAGGCTGAGAGAATTTAAGGTATTTGCTCATATCTGGACAAATACCATATGTGGCATGAGGGATTCAAATCCAGGTCTCCTTCATTCTTAAGCCCATGCTTTTTCCATTAAAATAAGCCTCTACTTGAGAATTCAGTTCTCTCTATTCTCAGCTATGGCAACTCCCTTATCAATGAGGCTGAGCGTAGAGTTCTGCATTAGAGATGAAATCAAAATTGGTCTTTATCTTGTGAGGATTTATCCAGAGACTGTTTCTCTTCCACAAATAGAGTTCAGGCTTATGAGAACCTACAAGAACAACTGCTCTTTCATGGATGAGTTTTTTTCTGTGTGTGTGTGTGTGTGTGTGTGTGTCCATGCACAGGCACACATATGTTCCTGCTATTATAGATGCTATAAGAGGTGGATGCTCTCTCTAATGTTTCTGCATAGTTGTGCATGCGTGTGTGTATATATGTATGTATATCCTATATAATAAAAGCCTCATATGCTAAGTGTCCAGTTGTCCGGTCATCCATTCAACCAATCAAAGCATAATATGCTAATGATATGCAAAGGCCACTCAACTGCTCACTATGACATGCACTGACAAAAAGGGGGCAGACACTCTGACTGGTAGGTTAGCTTGCTGCTGGGGTCTAGCCAATCGGGACTGAGCGAGATGGGCTGGACACACCCTGGAGCCCTACCTGGCTGGCCAACCTCCTGTGTCCCTCCTGGGCCCTGATTGTGCACTGGTGGGGTCCCTCAGCCTGGCCTGCACCCTCCCACAATCCAGGACCCCTCAGGGGATGTCGGAGAGCTGGTTTCGGCCCAATCCCTCAGGCCAGGCCAAGGGACCCCACTGATGCACAAATTTGTGCACCGGGCCTCTAGTGTGGATAGATAGATAGATAGATAGATAGATAGATAGATAGATAGATAGATATTTTTATCTGAAGTGTAAATTTCATTATTTCTCGATGCAGGCTTTCCTCAGCATGTAGTAAAGATGCCTGTTGGAAAGTCCACAGTGACTGGACCACAATAAGGCATGTCAATATGGCTAGACTATGCTTCCTAAGGGCATCAGTCTGGCATCATGGAGCCTGAGCCTCCTTGCTGTTTCCCCTCAGGAAAGGTAACGGAAGTTCACAGGCACAGAAGGACCCTATTACAGATACCAGACTTTGGGAGGAGCCAGGGGTACAATGTGCTGCAGTGAGTATTTACATGACAAATGGCAGGCTTTTCTTGGAGTTTTAAGAACAGAAGGTGCACACCAACACAGTAGTCTCTCAGACATGCTTTAATGAGCCAGGGCCGTTGGGTGGTTGGCTGCTCAGTAACAGGATGTGTGTGCAGGGAGAATAGAAGCAAAGGATGCTCAGGCTCTGCTTGGGCAGGTGTCTCCACAGGGAAGAAAACGCTAGTCATGACACTTGAGCTAAGTTGATGCTGCTGCCATCACCCTTGGAAAGCAATTTGTGGGCAGAGATCTAGGTTGTTTATAAAAATGACATGAGCAGCAGCTTCAAGCTCAGGAGGCTTCGTGGGGATAGATAAAGAGGAGGATTACAAAGGCTAAAGCTTTTGTTTAAAGAGAGATTACAAAGCATTTAGTTCAGGTCGAGTCGGCCTGAAGCTTAACTGCTAAAATGTGCCCCTTTTCTCTGTTCTGTGATGAGTTTTGCTGTTAAACCTAGTGCTCAAACCTGAAGATGAAGACAAGGCTTTCTTTAGAATAACTGCAGATGAGATTGTTGCTCTTTTTCCCTTCTGTTAATATGACTTCAGGAAACATGAGGATTAGAAGAGATTCTAATCAACTGCCTGACATTACTTGTTCTAGTAACAAGGGCAAATACATTTTTTTCAATGCTTGAACACAAAAAGGAAAGTATGCAGCAGAAATAAATGCAACAAGGTTAACACCTACGGACGCTTTCATAATGTTCGCGGTTTCTGTTCAGAAATTGTCCAAAGTATAGACTGACCATGCTGAGAGAGTAAAAAATATAGGTTTAAGAACATTCAATCTATTTTCCCCTCTGAGACTGAATTGGATTGCCTGCATGGCTGATCCAGTGACTGTGAAAGCCTACACATTCAGCAGGTGACTTTAAAAAATGAATTGACCAAAAACTAAGCCAATTTGTCAACTATTTCTAGAATTGGCCTTTGTTCAGCTAGGTATCATTCCTGATCTCCCCTGTGTCAGAGAGATTTTTTGCTTCAATGAAACTTTCTCTCTCTTTGAGAATTAAAACATAAAGAAAAATGATAGAATTCTAAAGAAGCCATGTACAAAATTAGATGCATGTGACTTATTAATTCAGTCATTAATACAACATTGAGCCCGGCTGGTGTGGCTCAGCGGTTGAGTGTCGACCCAGGAACAAGAGGTCGCTGGTTCAATGCCAAGTCAGGGCATATGCCCGGGTTGCAGGCTTGATCCCCACTGGGGGACATGCAGGAGGCAGCCAATCAATGACTTTCTCTCTCATCATTATTTTTATCTCTCTATCCCTCTCCCTTCCTCTTTCTCTAAAAAATCAATAAAAATATATCTTAAAAAATACAACACTGATTCATGGAATACCTAGTAGATGCCTGGCTCTATTCTGAGCACTGGAAATCCAGTGACAAATAGGACAAATTCCCTGCATTTAAGTTACAGTAAGAGAGACAGAAACTACATAGCAAACAAGTATATTTAATAATATATTTTCAGATTGTGGTATTACTGAGAAATCAAAGGAGATAGAGCACAGGTAATGGAAAGGCTATTTGAGAATGAATGCCAGGGTAGGCTTTTCTGAGGAGATAATATCTGAGCAGAGACCTGAAGACATATGTAGGAACAGGCTGTGTGAAGATATAACAAAACAGTGTTCAACAGAGAGGGAATAGCGTAGGAAGGGAATAGCAGGTGTAAAGTTCTCAAAACAGAAACGAGCTTGGAGTGTTGTAGAAACATCTAGGATGCCCGTGTGGCTGAAGTGGAGAAGGTGAAGAGGAGCATAGCAGGAGTTAAGGCTGAAGAGTAGCAGAGGCCAAATTATGTAGGCCAAGGGAGTCCCTGGTAAGGAGGGAGGCTTTATTCTAATGTGATGAGAGGCAGTGAAAGAGAATTGCAAGAAAGTGACATAATATGATGTGTGGTTTTAAAGAGCTCTGTAGAGCCCTAGCCAGTTTGGCTCAGTGGACAGAGCGTCGGCCTGCGGACTGAAGGGTCCAAGGTTTGATTCTGGTCAAGGGCACATGCCTAGGTTGCAGGCTCAATACCCAGTAGGGAGTATGCAGGAGGCATCCAATCAATGATTCTCTCTCATCATTGATATTTCTATCTCTGTCCCTCTCCCTCTCTGAAATCAATAAAAATATATTAAAAAAAATAAAATAAAGAGCTCTGTATAGAATAATCTATAGTGTGGCAAGGGTAGAAGCAAGTAGACCAGTTGTGAGTCAATTTCTGAAGTCCATGAAGAATATGATATCTCAGAGGAGTGTGATATTTGAAGAAGTGAACAGAAGTAATGGGACTTGATTATACATTGAGAGCAAACCCAACAGAACTTTCGGATGGATTAGATGTGGGAAAGTTGGGATGGGAAAAAGATTGGAAAGAATGGAGCCATCTAGAATTTTGCTGTGCACAACCTTCATCTGTGCACAGCCCCAACTGAGCTTTAACAAGTGGATGATTGTTGGTGGCTTCAATGAGGAAGATAGCGAAGGAGCAGACTTTTGGGGTGTGTGTGTGTGTGTGTGTGTGTGTGTGTGTGTGTGTGTGTGTGTATGTGTGTGTGGTATCACTGGATGGGGGTCAAGATGGGAATATAGAGTTTTGAGATGAACATGTTATGTTTTATATACCTTTGAACTACTACTATTACTACTGACTACTCAGTTAGGGACAAGTCTGGTCAGAGAGAGGTCTGGATGGGAAATAAAAATTGGGGACTATCATGTAAATGCTATAGGAGATCATGGTAATGGAAGATCACTGGGGGACTGACAACAGTGTCCAGGACCAAGAATGAGCAGGACAATATTCAGAAAAGTGTAGAGCAAATGAAACTGGCAAATAAAACTGAAGTAAAGCCATTGATGAAATAAATTTCATAGAGAATAAAGTGAAGAGAGTAGTTTAGATCTTGCTGAATGGTTGACTACTATATGGACATTGAATTAACTGATGAATCTAGTGAGATCAAGGTGTTAGTAACATTGATAAAATTTGATTATTGAGGAAACAAGCCAGATTATAGAGTTAAAAAATGTAAAGTAGAAAAGTTGAAATATTGTAGATAAAACAGTCAATGGTTTTCTCTAAAGACAGAAGAATAAATTGACAATAGCTGGAAGGAGATACAGGGCCAAGAGATTTTTTTACAACATATATATATTTCTTTTGTTGCCTGTCACAAACTATTAGAAAAGTATTACTTAAATTGAGTCCAAATGAATCTTTGGTATTTTCAGGTCTCATTTTAGAGTTCTTGCTTCTTGTTAAAATGTCAATTGTTTATTTCTTTCTCTAACTCCTCAGAACTTCTTGAAGCCTTGTTCTACTAAAAATGTGCTCATCAATAACATTTTATCAATGAAAATACCAGGTTATGATTCTGTAATTGTTAATTTCTGACATACCCTTCCCCAACTTATCAGTCTCTTTGCTTTCTGTTTTAGAAAGAAGACAAATTAATTTAATTCCACAAATTCCATATTTTCCTGTGTATAAGATGCTATTTTTTTCTAAAATCATTAGACTGAAAATCGAGGGGTGTCTTATACCCAGAAGTCAACAGAGGAGGGAGCTGCATGGGTGCATAGCTGCCCATACCTTGTCAAACAGGCTTCCTCCAATCACGAGCCTTATTGTTACTGACATCAGCTTATGCCATAATTGGAGATGGAGGTGGAGAGCGTGCAGATGCAACAGGAACTGGAGCATTCTGAGCTCATAAAGATGTCAAAAAATAAAAAGATAAATACCGGTAAGCGATTGTCTTACTCTGCAAAATTCAAACTGAATGTAATCAGCTATGCAAAAAAGCATGGAAATATAGCTGCAGAGAGACAATTTGGACCTCCTCCCATTGAGTATATGATCAGACAGTGGAGAAAACAGGAAGAACAACTCCTTAAGATGCCAAAAAAGGAAGAAGGCCTTAAGAGGAAAGCAGGCAAAATGTTTAAAATATTGATTTCTTAATTTTGGGTTGGAAAAATGGGGGGTGTCATTTACATGGGGGTGTCTTATACATGGAAAAATATGGTAGTTATTGAGCTTCTATTCCCAGTACAGCAATAGGCACTAAGGATAGAGTATAAATCTCATTCTCAACCTTTAAGGAATTGCTGGTCTAGTGCAGGTAGAAGATAATAAATCAAGAAGGGTGAGATAACTCCAAATGGTCACAATACAGTCTAAAGTAGCTACCAAAATGAGGTATTATGAAGGTCCAAAGTGCTAAGAGGATTCAAAGGAGTGATGTTAGGGATTAGGAATGGAAGGTATGATTCTGTGCAGACCACACACAGTGCGGTATAGATTTTAATGTATAAGAATAAGAATGAGAATGAGAATGAGAATGAGAATGAGAAGAAAGAGGAGAAGGAGAAGGAGAAGGAGGAGGAGGAGGAGGAGGAGGAGGAGGAGGAGGAGGAGGAAGAAGGAGGAGGAGAAGGAGAAGGAGAAGGAGAAGGAGAAGGAGAAGGAGAAGGAGAAGGAGAAGGAGAAGAAAGGCAATTTCATTTGAGCATCTACAATTATATTAGTTACTGCTGACATGTCTATGGACACATAACCAGAAGGGCACTTCATTCATATGCATATCTGGTTTATTGCATTAATGATTCAAATAATTAATTATCTAATAATAATAATGAGAACTTTTAACAAAAGAGGCAATTTTTATGGTTTGTTTTGCTTCTTCAGGGGAATAAAGGCAGTTTTGGAAAACCTCTCTTGAATTTAAAGAATAAAACAAACACACAGGAGGGAAAATATCACCAAGGATTAAGGAAGCTCATGTGTCAGGATCAGAATAGGAAACATGAAGAAGCTTAGCAAAATGAATGAAAGAGCAGTTTCTTCTTTTCTGCCCCTGAAAATACACTTAAAAACTGAATCACAAGTTGAGGGGTAAAAGGTAGGCCATTGTATGATCAGGAGAGGTAGAAAAAATAGCAGCAAATAGGATTTTAGTTTGGTTTTTAGAGGATTAAATAAGGCTGATGCCGGGAACATGATGAAATATATTTCCCAAAGGAAAAATATTTTGGCAGAAAATCAGAATCAGCCTAGAAATAAATTTTGGAAAGAATATAGCAGATGTATTCATTCATTGATTTAGTCTCTAAACGCACATTGAATGACTGTTATAGACCAGACACTGCGAGGGAGGCAATGGTAGAAACAATGACAAGCCAGTGAGTTCTCCCTCAAGAATATTCTATGGGTGACTCACAAGGAAACAAAAGCAGCCAATAAACATGGTGACATGTATTGCGAAACTACGTATGGGCCACTAAGGAAGTGTGGAGAAAAGAATTCTTTATCTGTCTGGGCTGTCTGGAAAGGTTTCCCAAAGGAGAAACCATCTTGAACTGGGATGTGCAGGATGAATAGAAATTGGCCAAAAGGGAAAAGTGGGGATAGATATTTAAGGCAGGGGAAAAAATAAGAAACAAATTATCAGTAATAGTTTTGCTGATAAGATTCACTCTTGGATGCTAAAATCAGTGGGTAAATGCTTTAGAACAAACTAGACTTACATAGTCTCAAAGCACTCCCACAAAACATGGATTAACTATAAAGGCAAAGATAGCAATTTTATAGTAGAAAAATCCAGCAGCAGCCACCTTCTAATAGTTGAAGGTCAACATCACCAGTAATAAGACAAATCAAAATCATGAACCACCTGATATGATTCACTGAGAACACACTAAAGAACTTGTATGGCATATATGTATAACCTATAGACACAGACAAGGGGGTTAAGGGCAGGCTAGATGAGATCAATGGGGGGTGGGGAAGGGAGACATATGTAATACTTTCAACAATAAAGATTAAAAAGAAAACATTAAGGGGAATTCGGGAAATATGAGAGAAAGTTTAGACAAAAAGCTTTTCAGCAAAGTCCTTTTATTTTCTACTCACAATGACATTAATAATCAAATATTATTCATGTTGATTTCTCAGCTTGGTGTGAATGAGTTTCTTTGCCTTTAATTGTTCAAGTGTCAAGAATACAGATTCAAGATCTGTTTCAGGAGGAGGAAACAAAGAGAGTCTTATGAAGTCAAGCTTGTGTCTCATCTTGAGGGACCTATCCTTTGTTACCCAAGACCATTACCAGACATAATAACTTGTTACATTATCCCCTTTCTCATTTGAATGTAAGAGGTAGGCTGTCTCTTTTCTGCTACCCAGGTTTTATAAAGTAGCAAGCAGGCATAGTTCTCGGGAGGTTTAAGATATAAACCAAAAGAAAATGTTAAGTTCACCTTCTCATCCCCTGGTTGTAAATCATGCACTGGAGTGTGCCATGCTGTTCTAGTGATAGTATCGTCAGTCCCTTGTATTCACAAATGAAAGAAGCTCTGGCGCATAAAAAGTGGTCAAGCAGAGCTGCTCATGGGACATGTGATACAAACTCACCTACTCCATAATTTTGTCCTGAGTGAGCCCTGAGTTCACAGCAGAGTCCTAACAGCAATATGAGCGGCCTCTCTCCCTCAGTTCTGCTACTGAGGACGGCAGAATAATAGAGCCAACATCACTTCATGCACTGCCTCTCCATCAATGGTATGAGTGGCTGCAGTTGGGATGCAGAGATTGACTATGGGGGTTGGTGGGATTTTATAACAATTACCAAAAACTAATTTTCATTCAATCTCCATTAACTATGATGTGCTATATATTAAAAGTATTACTTACCAGGGATAATTTATTCATGACCTTTGGAATATGAGGGATCATCTTGTCATGTATTATCATACAAAATCCTCTTTCTTCATTATCTAATAGCAAGCAATTTTAATAGGCCTCTGAAGTTCTATTTGAAATATTCAACCTAATACCAAATGCCTGCAAACATACACCTTGTGCAGAGGAAATGAGCTGGTTTTCTTTTTTCCTTGGAGATCCTGGCTTTAGATAAATAAACTACTAGGTGATGTGAAATGTTGAAAGCTATATTCGGGTTTCAACCCCTTCATTTTGAAGCAGAGTTCAAGTTAAGAGGATAGTTGGTTGTCCTAAGTTCATGGGCAAAGCAGAGGCAAAGCTTTGATTCACAGTGAGTTTCTTGCACACTCTGTCCATAATTCTGTCCTGCACATTGACTTAGTGAGAACAGGGGTTTAAAAGCAACTACTGTCTCACAAACCAAGATAGAAAAACCCACACAAGCGTGAGAGGAGGTAGTTCATAACATCTACAATGACTCGTGCTGTTATCTAATACTGTGCTGCTAGGAGGTGAAGTATTTGGTTCTGTGGAGAATAAAAGAGGTCTCTCTGGATTCTAACATAGGCCATCTTACATGTGTGTGGTTAAGGAAGTGTTTATTCTTTCAACAAATATTGTTTAAATACCTACAGCGTGCCTACCACCTACAGAAATAAAGGTAGCTGTTTTCTAGGGATCTTGGGGCTGGGGTGGGGAACTCCATTTTCTACCTTCAGGTTTCTATGAGAAAAGACTTCACTTGTTGTCTCTCCACCCTACACACTCACATCTTCCCAGGCTGGGCATGATCTACCTCATTGGAACATTTCAAAGAAGAACTTGGCATAAGTCAGCTCCTTATTCTTTTCCGTCTCTTTGGAACCTATCTGGTCAGCTCTTGGTCTTGTGTTACGCTTAACAATAAAAGTTTTGCTCTAACGGGTCGGGGGAGCGGGGGGCAGCATGTGATTTCTTCTTGATGCTTGTGATCAGAACTATGGATCCAATATGAAAGCTCAGTATAATGAAACCCAATTTGCCTCAAACCCATGTGAAGTTTTCTGTTAGATTTATTAATAATAAAGGTGGCTGAGATCAGGTGAAGGAGGGCTAGGTCAACTTCTCTCTGACTCAGGTTTCTCTTGTAGAAAAGATAATTCTATCTGTCCCAATTGTCTCACAGGCTCTATATCACTCTGGCCTCTACCTCTATCCCCTCCCCTATCACACTAATGGACTTCAAATTGGTTCTGTATGAGTTAACTATTAAGCTCTTTCTGTGTTTTACTGTATTTGAAGAGCACATGTCAGAGATTTTGGTGCTGACAAGGCCCCCGAGTATAAGTTTTAGAAGCTTCAGTTCTAGGATGTTAGTCCCACAGAAACCCAGGTAGGGACGGGGAGAAACTTTCTCTTTGGGTAGCTCTCATAGGCCTAATCACTTCCATAGCAGGGGCTTTGTTAACAGACACTGAGGCATTGGAACAAGAATGCCTGGCAGCATGAGAGTGAAATATGCTTGTAGAAAGAGCCATCCTCAATGGAGGATGGCCAGGGACATGGGAATCAAAGGAGAAATGGAAATTAGGAAAGTTTAAATACACTGAGTGGGGAAAAGTAGACTTCATGTTGGATTGTTGCCATTGCAAATTTCTAAACCTTAGAAGACTCTATATATCAAATGGCACTTTCTGGGATCAAAGTCCAGTGCCCAAATTAACCTTTGTTTAAAAGAAAAATCTCTCAATTGAGTTTAAATTTACAGTTGATGGTCTCCTTAAGAAAGCATTGTCTACACATCCTTTGGAGCTCAAATAAAAAATTTCCCCATATACCTACTTCTTTCAAATATTGAATCTTTGTTATATTCTTTGGCAGCCCTAACTTTTAGGCTTCTTTGACTAAGATTAGGGCTTGAGGACTGGGAATTCCCTTTCTTTCTTTCTAGGTTTGCAGCAGGACTAGAATAATCTCTTAAATTCTAATATGTCTTTGAACTCTCTAGAAAGTGAGGTACATGCTGGAGTTAAAGTAGAACTAATCCAACTCCAAAGAAACTGCCTGATGGACAACACTGGCTGTGACTTCTAAAGGACCAAACTCTATTCCGGCATTGAGAAAACAGCTTAACTAAACTCAGCAGAATACAAAAACGACTTTATTTTCATACCCAAGGACAAGAAATTTGATTTTGGACTTTAATTACTTTGAATTTTTATGTATTAAACCATGAATTTTCAAGAAGGTCTAGTCTATGGACTTATTTTCTCCTAAGGAATTTGATTCTGGAAGGGAGTTTATATTTAGGTATTAAGAGTTTTATTATTGGGTTAATTTTGTTTCCTGGCAATGTGCTTAAACAGAATGCAGGATTGGGAAAATAGGCAGGTAAATTTAAGTTGGCTACGGTGGCCTTAGAATTAGTTTAATTAATGATATATTTTAGTGGGGAATAAGCTTCACTGTCATCAGCAGCCTGAGGAGGGTCATCAGTGGAGGAGTGATTGGTATGGGGGAGATCTTTATGGAGGTAAAATTAAATAACCCTAATGGGCTGACAATCTCCTCCCCCAAGGAGAAAACCATATCATTTTGACCATATATTCAAGGTTAAGCCAAAATAGGTTAAGGGAACGAATGTCGTGGGAATATTGATTGGGAAACATCCTTTATTCTAATGGTTTATGTTTCCAAGGGAAGTGACATCAATCAGTGTAACCTCTTGGTTCTCTCTCCAAGGCAGATGGACTGAATGATCAGAATGGTGGGCTAGGGAGAGGAACTGGGGTACTCAGGTCCTTCTTGATCTCTTTTGGGGATTTCTTTGCCTTAAGAGAACATGTGTTCTTCTCTGCTCTTGGAAATTTTTTATTTTGGCTCCAAAGGATATCTAAACAATGCCTGCTTCAGAAGACCATGAACTGTAAATGTAAACACTCAGCTCAGCTTAGTGTTTGAGGCTTCTCTTTGGGGAGGCTTACAGTATTCTCATGCTATTCAAGATTGGGGTGCGGTATTATGAACTATATTGTTGCTTTTCATTTAAACCACAATCTCTGTCACCTCTATAATTGAAAGTGTTGACATTTTGCTCTCTCTCTGACTTGTTGTGCACACTGGAAAAAATTTCTATTTAAGCTAGATGAACTTTGTCAAACTACTTAACCTCTCTCAGTTTCCCCATGTGTAAAATGGGATAACACCTGTGCCTATTTTTACAGAATAATTATAGATTAAAAGAGTTAATGGAGACTGCTTAGGAAAATGTTATGTCAGTGTTTGCTATTAACCCTTTATCTTAGTTATCAATTTGTACAAAATTTGGAGAATGAGAATGAGAGATGCTTTTTATTGGGTCTCCTATGAAGTCTAACAATTGGTACAAAGTACACACACAATGATGTCATGGTCCTGGCATCAGTCTAAGGGTAGAAACAGACAAGTAAATAAATAATTGTAGTACAGCATGTGATATGTTATAAAAAAAGAGACATGTTCGATGCTTTGTGGGAACTCAAAGATGGAAACAACTGACAATTCAAACGTTACTACAGCTGTACCCAAGAAAAAAATGTGAATTGAAGCCCAGTATTTATCCCCAGAGTTAAACATTCATTTTAGTGCTCTCCTTCCCCATTTTTCTGCCACACAGTGATCTATGCTCTGTCACCACTTCTTGGCTGTCCTCCTGGAGTTCCAGATTCAATCGCAGGTTGGCACAACAGCTGAGGCACACATCCATGATGAGCTGCCAAACCGCCAGCTGAGGGCTGAAAACATCACTGGCTATGTAACAAGGTGGAAAAAATTGAGCTTATTAGAAAAGAAAGGACATTGTACAGCAGATGAGGATTGTGGTTCCAAGTAGTGGAAGCTATCTCAAAATGATTAAGCAGAAAAGGAATTTATTAAAAAGATATTGAGCAGATCACAGGATAATTGAAAGCAAGGAGATGCTCCAAACTAGTCTAGTGAGAAAACTGCAGCTGAGGCCACTGCATAGGAGACAGAGCGACTTGGACCACCACCACTTGTGCACCAGGACTTCTCTGCTTCTGCAACCACTGTTGCTGCCTGCAGCGATGCCTCTTCTACCCCAGCAAAGCAATTTTGCATCTTTTACAGCCAACACAAACCCCAAATGCTGGGCATTTCTCCTCTAATCTTGCAATGCAGAAACAGAAAAATCGATTCTGTATGATTCTTCTTTTGCCACTACTTATTTTCTGTAACAATTTTGCAAAGGTGCAGCCAGCTGGTGGAGTCCAGTTAACATACCTGAATTCCAGTGACAAGGAAGCTGATGAAGCCAATTTTTTGGCTTTTCCCTTGGGGTGGTGTTAGAAAGTCTTAGGCAGCCAGAAAACATGACAAATGTCTAACATGCACCAAGAGCTTTGGAGGAGGAATGAGGACTTTTAAAGATGATTGAATAATGATTGATGCCAGTAAATATTGTATGAGGTTTTTCTTTCTTTTTAAAATTAATAGAGGGGGATAAATGGTGATGAAAATAAAATACATTTTTAAAATTAAATTAAATAAATAGAAAGGTTTTATTTTCCTTTTTTTCTTTTATATGTAAGTTTGGAAACAGAACTCAGAAAAATAGATGCAAGGGCCAGCACTTCCACTCTGGGTTTCTTTTATCCAACCTTCGCCACACAGTGGCCAGCCTCTCTTTTAAACGTTAAAATAAATTATTTTGAAGGTGTATTGAGTTACTAGCCGACCTAGGGCACCCACTGTCTTGATATTTCATGGAGTGTCATGGTAAAGTTCTCTCTCTGCCCTTCCAAAGTACAGTGTTAAAGATTCTCTTGTACGAAGAAGATAATGATGGATATTGTCTGATGATCAAAGCCTTTTGAAATCTGGACTAAATTATCTCTCCATCTTATACTACATGCTTTCCCTCACCGGATGCAATGATCGCACTGGACATTATGGCCCTTGATCAAATATATCATTTTATTTGTGCCTCCAAGGATTACGACTTTAGGCCTTGGTACCAAACATGTTTTCATGTCATAGATAAGAAACTTTGGTAAAGCTTTCTACCCTATCCTGAGAAACTTCAATACTATAAAATAAATAATACAAAAACATTAGCCATTATTATTATTGGTTTTGTTTTCTTCTTTACTTCTCTCATAGTTGAAGTTATACTCAATCTCTCAAAGTAAAACCCAGATGCTCCCAGAGAACACCACCACCACCACCACTGCCTCCACTCTCTCCTCCAACACCATTGTACTCTGTTCTCCTATTATAACACTCATCATAATTTCATGGATTGGTTTGTATTAGTCATATATTAGCTCTTCCCCCTGTCATCATCTCCACCGTGACCAACTTACGAACACATAGGTAAGTTGCTTATTCAAGGCAGAATTTCAGCAACCATTTGTTAGATTGAGTTAGATATTAATTCTTATTTTTGTCTCATCCTCTGGCCCTTTAATTAGACATAGACTCTAAGTCTAAAGGATTTTAATAGAATACTGAGTTATCCCTCCATGTAACTTATTATTTTTGTAAGAGTAGGGGTTCCTTAAAAACAATACATGTAATAACCCTTGAGAAAGTCAGGCAAGTAAGGTCTCATGGTCCAAAAGAGAGGTAGGATAACACGTTGTGTTTCATAGGGAAAAAAGGAGATTTTCCTGGTCCCTCATAGAAAGATGAGAGTGTGCTAAGAGAGCTGACTTCAAGAACCGAGCAGGGTACAGTTGGGTTGAATTCAGCACCAAAAAGTAGGGCACAGGAAAAGTCTTTGATGGAAGCTGGCCTAGTGAAAACCAGCAGTGCCGGATGGACATTATCAGCCAAATGCGTCAGTGATGTTTTTTGGTCATAAAAATGATTGGGTGCAGAATCTGCAACAGACTGATTGGAAAGCCAGCCTCTCCTTCTTTGGCTGTGGAAGTCAAGAGAAGAGGCTGGCCAACTCTGTTCTAAACTTCCTCTGGGGATTTCATGTGGCTTTGCTTTAATTTGGAGAAATGAAGCGTGTCATTGAAATTATATGCTGAGTTATAATTTTAAAGCTATAATTATGTTCTCACTCTTATGACTATGCCAACGCACACGGAGAGAACACAGAGAAGACTGTCACCACCATGGGGAAATATCTAAGAGTATAAAATACAAGCGTAGGGGGTTTAGTGTGTTCATAGATAGGCTTACTTCACTGTAAGTTCTATTTGCTATTTATTCTTCCTCTCAGGACCGTTTTGAGGGAAGGATCACCAACTCTTTGGCCCGGAAGAAACTTGGAAATTGCCCATTCATTTAATATGACAAAGAAATATCCTGAAGGCCAATGAGGAAGTGAGGCCTTATAACAAAGTCACAGAGTGAAAAGAAGAAGCAGGAGTGGAATCAGATCTCTTTCCAATTACTTTTAGGAACTAATTGCTCAAAGGCACCAACCTTTGCTTTCCCCCTAAACACCAGACAGTTTCTTCCAAATTCTCCTTTTCAACAGGATTAGTTCTCAAATTTTAACAGCCGTGTTGGGAAGCAACACAATTCTAATATTAATAGATAAAAAATGAGATAGGCTTAAAAATATTTTACTATGCCTATAAACAAATACAGCTAAGGAGCTAATTTTTTCTTTGTTACCTTCCTCCCCAATTACAATCTAAAAATAGCCTGTTCTAACCAGTCCATTTTTCAGAATACTAACACTTGTCGTTGCCTCTCTTTAACATTGGACATCTGTGGGCCCTGCTTTGGCTTGGCTCCTAATTACTATACGATTAGCTAGCTCTTCATCTGTTCTTGGCTGTTTAGTCAAATGGACCTGTTATCTCTGCCCTACTGATGATGAGTTGGGGAGGTGGGAGAGCTGAAACAAGCCCACTCAGACCCAATAGATAACCTTGTCCAATATTAATTGTCTCATATGACCAAACTATCACTAACCACCCCTTGAAGCATTCCCTTTAAATCCTAATCCCTTATTTAATAAAGTTCCTAAATTAGCAATCAGGGCTCTATATGGTTTAGGCAGGCAAATCCTATGAGTTAATCCTCTTAAACCAATTTTGGGGTCAGAGCTTAGACCTGGGCTGTTTCTTGAGAAGTTATATCTATTTTTTTTAATTTGTTTTTATTGATTTTATAGTAAGAAGAAGGGAGAGGGAGAGAAAGAGAGATAGAAACATTGAATGAGAGAGAGTCATTGATTGGCCACCTCTACATGCCCCCCACTGGGGATCAAGCACCAAATCCAGGCATGTACTCTGACTGGGAATCGAACTGGTGACCTTTGGTGCATGGGACAATGCTCAACCAACTGAGCCACACTGGCTAGGCAGTTATATCTAATTTTAAGGCTGTATTTGGCAGCTTAATTTGAGGAAAATTTACTAAATAACCTGGTGCATAGTTTTCTCTGGACACCTTTGTATTTGAGTGTGTTTTTCATACCATAAAAAAGTGGTAGATAATCCAGACATATTGAATTGAATAGAAAACACAACCTAATCTGTATAGCAGAAAAATGTCTGAGACTCTTTGACTTATTCCCATACATCTAAAAAGTCATAATTTGTTTATTCTTCTCCCTAGTCTCTACTTCTAACCATTTATTTACTACTGGTGAGAACAGGGCCTCAGAAGAATTCCACACTTAGTTTAATGCTCTACTATTGCTGTCTTGAATTGTAATAATTTAATATTTGAATGTGTGCTTTGTTAGTGAAGCCCACTGGCAAAGGAACATATACTTGTATTTGAGCAAAGGACATACATGCATGAATGGTAATTACTTCGTATTTGAGTGCATTTTAAATAAGCTGTTTTTCTGCTTTTTGAGCAAGGCATCCCACATTTTCATTGTTGTGAGTGAGAGTGGCATATATCTTAGTCCCCACTTCACCTGGGCCATTTATATTTGCATATGGCCCTATAACCTTTGTCTTGGCTTGCATCCTACTCATATATCATCTCAATGACTAAGATCCACTTTCTCTCCCTTGTACTAGCAGTTATTTACTCTTCTTTTTAAGCACTTACTCTGTTCCAGACATTGTACTCAGTGCTTAACCTACATTATTCTTATAATCATCATGGTAGCTCTCTAGGATCACTATTCTCATGATCCCTATTTTAAAAATGAAGAAATTGAAAGTTATGTTAAGTAATTTGTCCAAAATCACATGGTAAGAATTTGAACCCTGGCCAACTAAAACCAGAGCGAAAACCATAGAATCATAAGAGAGAAATACCTAAAGAATGCTCAACTCAAGATCATGATTTGAATATTATATGCTTATTAACTTATTCCATTATTTCATCAGTGGCTTTTTCACCTATTTTTGACTTATTTTGACTTAAAATAAAATATCTTCAATACATTTCTGTATAGTCTGCTAAAATCCATCTTAATGAAGATAATGAGCATTGATGAGGTGATAATAGACCACTAATCATCTGCCTTATCTCATTTCATTTTCTTTATTAAAAGTCAGAAGTATTTAAGTAACCTGTTGTTCTGCTTAAGGTCCTAATTTCACTTTAATTTACTCAATCATTCCTATTTCTTGGTCACTCCTTTTCTCTCTCTAAGACTCAGCTTAGAAAACTATACAGTACAGATAGAAAGTTCAAAATCTGTAGAACTCAATTTCTAGAACCTGACTCCAAGAAATCATCCATGGACTTCATACAAATTCTGCAAATATGTCCAAAAGTGGTTCTCTTCTGTCCAATTCATTCTTTAACTCCAGAAATTACCCAAAAGACTCTGCTGCAAGACACTCACTCTTCCCCTTGACTGCCACACAGGTCACTCCAAGTTCAGAACTTAAGATGACATTTCAGGCTGTGAATGCAAAGCAAAGAGTTCCCTTTTCACTTCTTTTCTCATGTTTCCCCACTGCTGTGAAGTCTGAATAAAACCTACACTTTCTATAGTGATCCAGTTAAATGCGCTCATGCAGAGCTGGAAACTGCGGTACAGAACCTGGAGATCTTACACTGTGCTGCCTGTGGCTGTCACATTGCTAGCACTCCACTGTCCATGATGGAGAAAGTGTGGAGAGGTGCTTTCCCTCTGGCAAGGACTGGAATGGGCAACTCTGCTTAGAATTCTTACATTTGCCTGCCTCTCCCAATGAGGAGCAAATTTTCATCTTTCTTCCCTTATGGTCTTTGATCTAGAACAGCGGTTCTCAACCTGTGGGTCACGACCCCTTTGGCAGTCGAACGATCCTTTCACAGGGGTCGCCTAAGACCATCCTGCATATCAGATATTTACATTACGATTCATAACAGTAGCAACATTACAGTTATGAAGTAGCAACGAAAATAGTTTTATGGTTGGGGTCACAACATGAGGAACTGTATTTAAAGGGCCAGAAGGTTGAGAACCACTGATCTGGAAAGTGCAAAATGTAACTATTTTCAGGAGACCGATTTTTCTATGGATCTATTTTCTGTCCCACATGAGTTTTCCTAAAGAAGAAGCTCTTGATTAGCAAGGAGAGAGAATGTGACAGCAGCAGGAGGCCACAGAGAAGGAGAAATGAGGCTGTACACACACAAGTCACCAGAACATTCATCACCACTGAGTGTGCATAGGCTGCGTCCTCTGGCTGAAAGCAGTTCCACAGAGAAGAATCTCACTTGAGAAGCTCATTTTTTTATTTTTTCATTTTTTATTTTTTGGCCATTTTCCAACTTGCTCTGGCCTGTGTGCTGATAGCCTGACAGTGTTTTTTAAAATTAGAATGATTTTATGATAGTTTTTATCTGAGGGGCTCATTTTCCATTTACACCAGCCCTATTGTATAAGGAAGAGGAAACTCTAGCTCTGTGGCCAAGAGGCAACTACTCACCTAGTGAAGAACTACATGCTTAGAGCTCTCCCATGGCTGCCAGCCATAGTTACATAACAAAAGCTTCTGGCACCAGCCGGCTGGGAGTAAAGGGGGTGCTGACCCATCATAAATTACTAGGCCTTACCTCCAGGCACAGACAGATCCTTAGGCCTAATGGACACTATCCTCTCTCAGGAGGCTCATGCCATCAAATGCTAAAATATAAGCATCACTAGTCATCAGTCACATTCTGATCTTTCACACCCACTCCACTCCCAATACTGAGGTTTCCCTTCCACATCCCCTTTCCCAAACCCTTCCACCGTCCCTCTGGAACACATGACTCCAATGGGCAAGTTGCCTTCACCCTCGGCCTGTTTTGCACAAGTCTTTCCGTCTCTTTGTTTTGTCTGAACCCTGTTTCCCTTAGCCAACTGAAGAGCAGGGTAGTTTTATCTCATAACAGGGATAGGAGGTGGAATTGCTGTCTCCCTTTCTCCTTGTAGCTAATTCCAGACCATTCCTTTCTCCTCTGAGGAGGACAGAACCCTTCTATTCAATCTTGTAGTCCTTCACCAACATTGAGACATTATTTCTCATTCAGTGAATATTTTAAGCCCCTGTTCATTGTCTTAATGTCCACTCAACACTGACCCCACTCCCAGAAAAGACCATGTCTGTGTCTTGCACAGCCCACTGGTCTCTCACTTCCTTGAATTATTTCTTGATTTCAAATGACCTTAACCTCCATTTCACTTCAACTACCCATTTCCACATATCTGTATGAAAGTGTGATTAAAAATCTATGATCCCAAATTTCAACTGAGCTTTCAAAAGTGCTTAGCAGTCTAACTTGACTATACTACTAAGCAAATTTTTTTTTTTTACACTTTAAAATATAGTTTACATATTCTCCATTCTCTTCATATCACTTAACCTTCAACTCTAATCAACTTCACTACCTCATACCACAGAAATAAAACAGAAGTGATGAAAGGCGACCTCTGGTGTGACTCAGTTGGTTGGAGCATTGTCTCATACACCAAAAGGTGGTAGGTTCCATTTCTGGTCAGGGCACATACCCAGGTTTCAGGTTCCATCCCCAGTGGGTGGGGTCGTGTGCAGGAAGCAAACCATCAAGGCTTCTCTCTCTCTCTCCCCTCCCTCCCACCCTCACTTCGTATCTCTAAAATAAACATTTTAAAAATGTTCAAATTTTCTACGTGAAAACTCATCTTCCTCTACTTTCTTCCTGCTTTAAAGAGGAAAGAAGTATCCTTTACAAATATTAAGGTTCCTTCTCCTCATCCCAGGGACCTCTCTATATGTTATATCTTCTTTCTCTTAAATTTTAAGTATTCTTCCTTAGCATTCAAACATGTTCATGAAGGTTTGCCTTGATCCCCATCCACATTCAGCTACTGCCCCAAATTTTCAACTCCCATCTATAGTTAACTTCTTAAGTTATCTACCTAGGCATCCTTAACTTCCCTCTTTCACTCATACTTAACATCTAATTTAATTGCAAATTATACCAGCTGTAGCTTCAAAATATTTCCAGAATTTTAACTTTCTCACCATGTCAACCCCTGCCACCCAGTATAGCTGCTCTCATCCCTTACCTGACCACTACAATAGCCACCTGATTGCTCTTCCTGCTTCCCTGCAGCAGCCCCTGTTGAGACTCCCCCCTTCCCTGCCCCCAATGGCTTCCCATATCAGAGGAAATACCAAGTCTTGAATAAGGGGTTTCAAATCCTGACAATCTGCCCCATCACCGCTATGGACCTCACTTCCTACCCCTTTTCACTCCATGTGCTTTACTTCTGCCCACTGGCTGCACTGCTGTTTCTCAAAGCTGATCGTGTACAGCGGCCTCAGATCTTTTGTATGTGTTGCTCCTTCTGACTGGAATGTGCTTTCATAGATATTATCTCTCTTACTTCCCATAGGACAGTCTGCATCTTGATATTTCCCCTTCGGTGTCATATTTATTCCAAACTGGTTTGCCTCTTTGACTTCTAAATTTGCTCTTCAGATTCTCATCTCTTTTGCTAAATCCTCATCTAACTTTACCTCTTGAATCACTTCTCGTGGCTTCTGTGATGTTCCTTCTGTGTTCCCGGTCTTCAGCCTCATCACTTCTTCCTTTTATGCTGGCCTTAAATTGTACAGTTTTTCAAAGACCTTTTTTTCTCAGGCTTTGCTTTCTCTCCAGATTATTTCATTTCCTCCCATGGCTTTATTAATAACATATATTGCTGATAGTCCCACACTTATTCTCCTTACTAGCATTATCTCCTGAGCTTTAGGCATATGTTTTCATTAAGAATCTCAATCTGATATGTGAAAACTAAATACCAAACTTACTTATCCTTGGGTGTAACTTCCCTCAAAAAATGGTACTATTGCTTAACTTGGAAAACTGGCAGTCTTTTCTTTTTTCCTTATTTCCTACATTTCATGATCAAGTCCTGTCCACAAAATCTTGTGTTCCATACCTTGCCCCATGTCTCTGTCTTGTTTTCATCTCCTTTGTGATACCAAAAACCACCATCATTTCCTACCTAGAACTTTGCACCAGTCATCTAAATGGTCTTTGTATTTCTACACGTGTCTCCTTTTAATATATTCTCTACACAATCTCTAGTATTATCATGCCATTTTCTTGCTTAAAACACATTCAAGCAACCCTCATCACAATTAGGTTATAAAGTCCATCTGATCTTGCCTGTAACTATTTATTTTGTATGGTACCTTATATCTCTCCCTCACACACATCAGTACTTATGAATGGCTTTTATTAGGGCATCTATTAAGTGTATTGTGGTGGCAATTTTACCTATATTATCATAACATTTTCATATCTTTCATGCAAAATGAGCATTGATGTCACTAACTTTTAGATGAGGAAATTGAATTCCAGGGAAATTAATCCTGGCACTAAAATAATATTGAATGAATGAATGAATGAGCTTGCCCAAGAACACATATCTAGACATTTCAGAGCTTCTCTACCACACAGGCTGTTAGGATGATACACATGACAATTTTTTGAAGAGCATAAAGTAATAAAAGTAAATTTTTAAAAATCATAGTACATTTGGAAGTTTGTGTTACCCTATCTTACACAAACATTCTTGTGACATTTATTTGGGAAATAAATAGCTAAGAGGCTGAGTCCCCATCCTATCTAATAAAGAGGGAATATGCAAATTGACCATCACACCATAACAAGATGGCTGCGCCCACAGCAGAGGCCAAGTTCCCATAAGGAGCCTTAACAAGCCATCAGCAGGACCTCAGGCCATGCCCCCCGCCCAGCAGGGCTTGACAGGGGATCTCAGGCCGCACCCCCCCCCCCAGCACCGGGCTGGAGTACATGAGGCCATGCCCCCCACAGGGTTTGACGGGGGGACCTTAGGCTGTACCCCCTACCCAGCAGGGCTTGATGGAGACCTCAAGGTGTACCCCCTGCTCCAGCCTGGGCCAGGGGACCTCAGGCCGCACATCCCACCCCAGCGCCGGGCCAGGGGGCCTGAGTCTGTGCCCCCGCCTGATGGGGGTTGATGAGAAACCTCAGGCCATGCCCCCTGGCCTGGGCCAGGGGACCTCAGGCTGCACCCTCCATCCCCTGGCACCGGACCAGGTGACCTGAGGCTGTGCCCCCTACCCATCAGGGCTTGACAAAGGTGGGACGGTCGGGTCTGGATCTAGCCCAATGGGGGTGGGGCCAGCTGGGTCTGGGTCTAGCATGATTTTGAGGTGCACATGGGTGAGCAGGGACTTGACTCTGGTTCCCATGGTGTGACAGGAGAAAGATTTTCATATACATTTTACTAATTTTCTTTCATCTTTGACACTTCTATTTTAGAGAAAGGGAAAATAACAATATTAAAATATTTCCTCTAATTAATTTCCTTTTAATGTGCACAAATTTCATGCACTGGGTCACTAGTTATTAAATAACTAGAGGCCTGGTGCATGAAATTCGTGCACAGAGGGTGTTTCCTCAGCCCAGCCTGCAACCTCTCCAATCCAGGGCCCTTTGGGGTATGTCCGACTCCTGGTTTAGGCCTGATCCCGGCAGTTGGACATCCCTCTCACAATCCAGGTCTGCTGGCTCCTAACCACTCACCTTCCTGATGCTCCTAACCACCTCTGCCTGCCAGCCTGATCATCCCTTAACTGCTCCCCTGCCCGCCTGATCACCCCTAACCACCTCTGCCTCAGCCCCTGCCACAGTGGCTTTGTCCAGATGTCCAGAAGATGTCCGCTCTAATTAGAATATTACCCTCGTATTAGTATAGCTTTAATCTTCTCACAGTATAGGCAAGGCTTACATATACTAGAACTCATAGAGAATAATATAATACGCCACCTATAAATGTTAGGGAGACAATTGGGGAAAGTCCTCTTGCATTCTGTCGAGTAAGGATACAAATAAAGGGGGCTCCACTCAGCCAACCTAATCTACCAAGTCAAGTAATGGAGTGTCATAAATTACAACCATATCTCAATGTCCTATTTTAGAGTTCCCAGCAATGGACTTAGTTCAGCATATATACAGAGTTTGTCAAATCTGATCCTATAAGATAGGATCTAACCAAAGAAGTTTTCTCTGACACTATGTTCACCCCACCCTGCAACTCTCCACCTCTTTCATCTGGCTCCCCTTTAACATGATTTATTTCCTCTCACCACCTGACACTGTAGATTCATTTGCTTGTCATCTGCTTGTTTTCATCTCTTCTCTGTCTTCCCCAACCAAAATGTAAGCCTGCAGAGAATGGAGACTTTGTTTTATTTGATGTTGTGTTCCTGATCAGTAGTAGAGGTTAGGGGTTGACAGTAACTGACTAAATAATATGTTCAATGAATGAATAATGAAGCATTAGGTTTAATACAGTCCATTCTTTAACTGACTCGGTGATTAGGATGGTCATTTTAACAATTCTCTAATCTTATCCTTTTTTGACAGGATAACTATCTTCTCTCAATTTTCAGGATCAGTTTCCCTGCCCTTAGGAGACACAGCAGCCCCACCCAGTGTCCCCAGGGAATATGATCAGGGAATATGGGCCATGCTTTCTTCAGAGGCACTCTGAGAGCCTCCGTAGTCAGCTGTCTGGTGTCTCAGTGGGTCTCACTTCCGGCATGGCTGGCTCCAATCCAGAGGATCACCAGCTCATCCCCAAATGTGCTATTTATGAGTACTGAGTTCCAGAACCCAAGAGGCCACACACTGGCTCCATTCAGCTATGACATTGTGCCCAAAAGCTACTGCAGGTTTCACTAAATTACGGAGCAAATGTCAGACTTCTATTGCATTATCAGACACACATCTTACATGTCCTCTTTATTGGATTTTTATATCTTGAGGGGGTCTTAAAAGGATGAAAGGAAGGCTTGCTAGGTGCAAATGAGTGCTATTCAACTATTTAAAGGCACATTTAATTAAACTGGATTCATCGCCTGCATGGGGCAAGTTAAATGAAAACTAAATAGATGGAGTATGATTACATATTATTAAGAAGAGAGACAGCTCTGGAGACCAAATTCTTTTAACACAACATTAAGCTGAGCTCATTTCGTATGCACAGTTTAGCACTGGCCTATAAGGAGAACGTGTTTTGAGAAAATCAGCAGAATGCTTATGAGCTCTAAACAGCTTTTAATAAAATGCAACGTTTCAGGCTAGGAGTAGCTTCTAAGCTTCACTTTAATATGCTAATTAAAGAAAATAAAGTTTCCCACTGATTCCAGGTTCTCTTTGTTTTCCATCTATTTTCTTTTTTTAATATCCATCTCACCCAGGCTACTTTCCACCTTATTTTATTAACCCCTAGAAATGCTTCAGATTCCTTATTTAAAAGATGTCAGAACTTGCTGAGAGTTGGGGGAAAAGATACCCGAGTTTGTCAAATTGGTGATTTTATTAGAATTGGCTCTTTGGGTCTAATCAGTCCATAGATTGAAATAACCCTAAGTTTCTAACTGGTATCTAGAGCTCTTCGACCAAATGGCCCCACCAAGTTTGTCAATAATAATAAAAATAGTTGTTATTTGTTAAGTCTCTATAATGGGTAGTTGCTTTACATACACCATTTCATTTGATGCCCACCATCACCCTAAGATAGATACTGTTATCCCCATTCTACAGAAATGGAAAGAACAAGGCAAATAGTCAGTGGTGTTGCTCATATCCAAATTCATGCCAGACTGACTTCAAAATCCCTGCTCTCTCCCTGGCAACACCTTCCCTGACCCCATCCAGGCAATTACAGCTGTGGGCGAAGGGGTGATATTTGAAAAGCATGTAAAATAGTCAACATAATTTAAAAACACACACACAAAAAAAACTTCCAATGACTTTCAAAGAATAAACCTCTTTAAAAAAAGTTTTACATAATCCTCTTGGTTGCTGAGCAACATGTTAAAAAAAAAGTTAATAAACACTGATTTGATTTACCGCCCCCCCCCCCCCCCCCGCAACTAAGTTATAATCTTTGACTTCACCTCACCATTCCCTGTTCTGATTGCAACATGTTGGTATAATTTCGTGGAATCATCTCCCCCCAACTTTCTCTATAGCTCCATGAGTTTGCGTGTGTCCTTGGTCTGGTCAACAGAGTCCCAGATTGGTTCATGATACCCATTCCAAGAAAGGAGCTTCAGCCCTCATACTTTAAATTGAAACTACTGAGAAAGAGATTCTCTCAAAGTTACTAAGCTGGGAGAATGCTAGTTGTCTGACAATGCTAGTTGTTCTTTTGTCTTCATGAGAGAGCCTGCCCCAAATAAAGCCAAACCCAGAGGTGGAAAGGCTCAGAATTCCAGTGATATTGTTTGAAAACCTACAGCCAGAAACGCAGAAAGTCAAATGCCTACAAATGAGCTTTACAAGTTTACAATCAATTCCACTTTATTATTAAGCCAATCTGAGTCATGTTTCTATCACTAGCATCTGAAAAAATATGCCCTCTTCATCCCCAACAATTCAATAGTTGTAGAACCTGAAGCTCAAAGAGGGAGAATGATTTTCTCAAAATATTTACTCCTAGTCAGTGACATATTTAGGCCTAGAATCTAGGGCTCCTTCCTCCGGAGCCAGTTTTGCCTCCCTATATCACTGATTCTGAAAGTAAGATCACCAGACCAACAGTCTCAGCATCACGTGGAACTTGCTAGAAATTTAAATTCTCCAGCCCATTTCAGATCCACTGAATCTGAAACTCCAGGGGCTCGGATTAGCAATCTGTGTTTAAAAGTCCTTCAGGTGATTTGGATGCCTGCCCACATTTGAGAACTAGTGCTCTAGATTAATGTTTTCTGAATTTTTGAAGTGGTAGATACATATTATTTAAATGAAATATTGAAAAGGAACTCAATATAAATACCAGTTAAGTGCAAGTTAATTTGCTTGAAATGGAGCAAAGAGCCTAGAGACCTGCTTGTTCTTGGAGACATCTGAGAACATTTTCAAGGAAGTTCTAGGACTTTATGTAGCATAAGTCTGATAAAGATTGGTGAGATAGCCCTAACTGGTTTGGCTCAGTGAATAGAACATCAGCCTGCGGACTGAGAGGTCCCAGGTTCGATTCCAGTTAAGGGCGTGTACCTTGGTTGCGGGCACATCCCCAGTAGGGGGTGTGCAGGAGGCAGCTGATGATGTTTCTAACTCTCTATCCCTCTCCCTTCCTCTAGGTAAAAAGTCAATAAAATATATATTTTTTAAAAGATTGGTGAGATAGTATATTAATGAGCACTCGCCCTAATTCTCATCATATTTAGATACTTTTCCACTATTATTTATGCTCCAACTTTCTATAATCCCTGAAGTGCTGTCTGAGAATGAGCTATTCCCAAATCTCTATAAAAAGGGCTGTTTGAGTATTTACAGAGTCAGAAGGGGAAGCTGGGATCGGGAACAGTAACAGAGATCTCCTTTGGGAAGTCCCAGGTCATGTCCCAGCTCAATTCCAAATCCAAATACGGATGAAAGAAGCAAAGAGGTGACAGTTCTTTTAAAAAGGCTCACACCAAAACCTTTGGTCTGGGCTAAATGGTGTGGTAAACTATTTCTATTCCTCTCAACCATGGATTGCTCTAAATCCTATAAATTCAATAGGGCTAATCCTTGACAAATTTATGAGAAACAGAATTGCTATGGAACCTGGCACTTTCCTTGCTGTATGCTCACCCAGCCTTGCCTGCAGGGACTTGGTCTCTCCATAAACAACTGTGTTTAATCACCCACATATGCCCTGTCCTCAGTCACTTGGTGTTCTAACTTTCCAGGGGTGTTTGCAGGGGATAGGATGGTGCTCAACAGAAAGGGAAATGTATGCTGAGTAAAATTTGTCATTATCTGTGAAATGCCCTGTGACATTCAACTGAGCCCATTTCAAAAAATTGTTGTTTTGTAAATCCTCACCTGAGGATATTTTTTCCATTGATTTTTAGAGAGAGTGGAAGAGAGAGGGAAAGACAGAGAGAAACATTGATGTGAGAGAAACACATCAATTGGTTGCCTCCTGCACAAGCCCTGACCAGGGCCCAGGCTGGGGAGAAGTCTGCAACCGAGGTAGGTGCCCTTGACTGGAATCGAACCCGGGACCCTTTGGTCTGCAGGCCAATGCTCTATCCACTGAGCCAAATCAATTAGGGCCTCAAAATTCTTCACATTATTTTATTATAAGTTTACTTATCACTAATTTCAACTACCACATTTCCTATAAAACTATCTTTGCCTCCCTATTTTTCCTGTCATTGCTTTTATGTTCCCATTGATTCTTGCATATGGCTCTGTTGTAACACTTAGCATACTATTCAATACTAACAATATTTTTTATAATAATAGATAATACATTTTATATTTATTATTGTCATTTTGGGATATGTCTCTTCAAGATGTGGCGAGAGTAGGGACTGTATTGTTTCATCTGTGAATCTCAAGAGCCAGGCACCACATCTGTCACCCCAAAGGTGCTCAAAAACTTTTTTGCCCCATTCTCCCAAGGTCAGCTATGAAGTTCACCATCTTAAGAACTTACTAGCACCTGCTGTGAATCGAATACCTAAACTTAGCCAGGCCCAGTTTCAGATGAGGAAACTGAAGCTTGGAGACATTGTAAGAAAGTAGCCGGTAGGGGAGGGACTTTAATCCCAGTCTTGTTTGATTGCAAAACTTTTGCTCTCATCATTACATCTATCCCTCCTTTTCAGTCATTCGTTCATCTCACACTTAAGGAGGCCTCTGAGCTGGGCATGTGGACATTCTGAAGGGCTGCCCTCAAGGGCCCCTGACTTTCCTAAGCTTAGAGAAGAGTGGAGAGAAAGTTCCTAAATCTGCAACAAGTAAACAGGCAAACACAATCCTTTATGATAAAGGCTCTTGTCTTGGTTCTACATAGTACATTCCTCCTAAAGAATACAAAACTCACCCAGCCAGTGTGGCTCAGTAGATGAGCACCGATCCAGTCACCGGTTTGATTCCCTGTCAAGGCACAAGCCCTGGGGTTGTGGGCTAGATCCCCAAAAGTGGGGAGGGGGTGCAGGAGGCAGCCAATTGACATTGCTCTCTCATCGATATTTCTCTCTATGGTTCTACCTTCCTCTCTCTCTCTCTCTCTCTCTCTTTCTCTCTCTCTCTCTCTCAAAAATCAATAAAAACACACTTTAAAAAAAGAATACAAAACTCTGAGAACATAAGCAGTGAGATCATAAAGAGATGATCCTTGTTTTATTAGTTTTCTCTTACAGAAACGAAGCCCATACCTTCACAGCATCCTCAGGCTTGAAGGAAGATCAAATCAAGCAGATCATCTTGGCACCATTCATTATCCAAGGCCTGCTTGCCTGTCCACCGCTCTAATGATACTTTCCTGAGCAGAAATACCTCCAAGCTGCATGCTCTGCATTTTCTCCTACTTTTTAATATCGTCGGATTTGAAATAGACACACACTGCAGCAGAGTTGCTGGAAATACTATAGAAGCCTAGAAGAGATATTTATGAAAATAGTTTACCTTTTGCTATGACAATAACCAATGTTCACAAACTCAGCAGTTTGTTCACTTTGTCTGAAAAGAGAACCAACAGTACAGCAGCAATTTAAGAAAAACTTTTGGGGGGTGGTTACAAAATGATTTTATTTTTCTTAACTAGAGGCCCATTGCAGGAAGATTCCTGTAAGAATAGGAGTTCCTGAGGCCGGAGCCTCGCTCCCGCCTGTGTCCGCTGCCTCACTCCCTCCCTTCTCTGCTGCTTCACTCCCTCCCATCTCTACTGCCTTGGCTCCATTCCCTTCTCCACTGCTTCGCTCCTAGACACAAATCCCCACTCTCTTACCTACCTGCGGTGGTCTTCAGAAAAATTCTAAACTTTTTGAGATCCAGTTTCATCAGCATAAAATTAGGATGGTCCTGCCCACTTTTCCTGGTTCTATAAGTTTCAAATGACAAAGAAACATGGGATAGTTCAGGGTACAAAATGTTCCAAAAATATTAGATGTTCAATAAACTTACTCATGTTTAATAACCATATTCTTGGAGTACGTATTTCATCTTTCACTACATTTGTCTTGCAGTTATATTTTCAATGCTATTAGCAGTTGTATGTAATTCCTGTGATTTCTGTGACAAATTACCAAACACTTAATGGCTTACAATAATAATGTATCCTCTTACAGTTCTGGAGGCCAGAAGAACCAAATCAAGATGTTGGCAGGGCTGCGCTCTCTTAAGGCTCCAGGGCAGAATCCTTCCTCGCCTCTTCCAGCTTCTTTTCTCTCCACATGTTCTTTGGCTTGTGGCTGCATAGCTCTAATTTCCGTCTTCATGTGGCCTTCTGCTCTTTGTCTCTTACTGTTTTGCCTGCTATAAGGACACTTGTCATTTGATTTAAGGTGCATCCAGATAATCCAGAATAACACCATCTTGGAGATCCCTAACTTAATTACATCTGCAAAGAACTTTTACCAAATAAGTCACATTCACAGGTTCCAGGTATATCTGGTCACAGGTTTACCTTCCTGGGGACCACCACTCAGCCCACTATTAGTATATTGTGAAACTACTTTGAGCCAACTTAAAAGATAAATTCCATTAGTTGCATAGGAGGGTGGGTGAAAGCCTTTAAGTAAACTAGGACCTAAAAGATAATGAATGTCATGAGATGATAATAATGAAAAGCTGGGCAAGAAGATAGAAGAGAATGAACTTAAGCCAAGTTGTCTCAGTTTGTGATAAACTTGGGTGAAGGGGCTTTTCCTGGACTTTGATGGCACCAGCTCTGTAAAATGTTCCATTTTCTGAGCACAGAATATTTAAATATTAACATCTGTCTGGCTAGCTCTGAACTATTCTGCATACAGATTTCCTCGAACTTTCCTAACTCAAATATTTCTCAAAATCCCCAAGTAGAAGCAGGGGCATGGCAGTGAGTGACTAACAGTGAATCAATCTTACACATTTTAAAGAACTGCTAGTTTAGCTGGAAATCAGACACGCCACCCCCCCCCCCACACACACACACACACACCCCTTGAGACTGATTTTAATAGAGATATTCCCAAGCAACTAACAGCTGGACTTCATAAATATTGGCCTCTATCATATCTCCTTGGGAAAATCCCTATTGTGTCCAGTATTGACTGTTGTAGTATTGGGGAATGCTGTCTGTTTTCCCCTGTACCTTAGGTCTAGGAGTTCTCATCATTGCCCCTTTGTAGTGAAAAAGAGAAACTGTATTTGAATAGGGAAGAAGAATGATGCATCATCTGTGTTATGCATAGCCTCGGTCCTCAGTAAGATAACCCAAGTTCCCAAGGGTCTCCATTCTTACAGCTCGTCCATTCTTACCAAACCAGATGCTAGTGAAAAAATTCTAGTTTCAAGTAACATACTTTTCCAGACTCATTAATAGCCTTCAACAATTTAAACCTTGGTGCTCAGTCTCATGCAGATATCCAGCCTTCCTGCACTTACATGATTCTGTTTTCCTTTTTTTAAATCTGATCTTCAAATACAATTCCTATACTTAGAAAATCTGTTCTATCTCAGAGTTCTGGCAGCCTGAATCTCTTTCATTTTCCCTGAGTCTGTTTCAACCCTTATGCAAAGAGAGGTTACAAATAGACCTAAAAAGTGAAATGCCAATGTTCACCCACCAGTAGCAGCCAAGCTCCAGACATGGGCCAGAAAGAACGTCCTGTTATATTAGGATTTTTACAACTAAATTTTTGAACTGATGCTGTTTATATCTTCATTTGAGATCACCCCCCACTCTAACATTTTATTGGTTCCTTGGGCAAATATATGTAAACTGGGGAGAGGGAGAGAGAGAGAGAGAGAGAGAGAGAGAGAGAGAGAGAGAGAAATGATCTTGATGGGGGGACAAAATGAAGTACAAGGATTAATGAGTAAGGTCTCACCAGGGAGGTACACGCACAGGAAGAGAGTCAGGGACTAGGTGTACAGCCATTTCTTTTCCCCTGAATGTTCTTCTGGATGTCATTTCTGTTGCAACAGTGAAAAGATTTGGGGCATTTAAAGATACAAAGCTGGGGTTGTCATGTTTGATTTGAGTGTAGGGGAAAGAGTATGAGCCTTGGAATCAGAAAGAACTAGATTAGAATTTTAACCCTAGTTTTGCCTGCTCAAAGAAGTTTCTTAGCTTTTGATTATTTGCATCACTATTACGTTGAAGAATATACCACCCAATTCAAAGCATTACACGGAAGATTAAACAGGAGTTGAAAGCTTCAAGTTTTATCATAATAAGAATTCATTACCTTATAACTTGGTATAGGCTTAATAATTTATAGGTTGACTATTCATGCTATCTTTAACTCAGTGTCTTTGTTACTGGCCCTATGCCTTTGGCTTGTTGTCTCATCATCTTGGGGTTCTCAGGATGCCATAAACTTTACTCTCTGACAAGTTACTTGATGGGTGTAAAGATGTAGATGAAGGTACTGTCATTTTCAGAAATCTCTTTTTAAGTAAATATACAAAATTCATAGTCTTACCTTTCATTTGCCTTTAAAAATAAACCAATATAGATAGAACTTTCTGACATACTTAAATGCTAGTTTGAGATCACTTAACTCATTTGCATGAATGACCTCTACTTGAACTCATTTCTCTGGAAATAAAAGTTTAGTGCACTACTAATTCAACTTAGAAAGTAATTGGAAGACTTCAGCAAATGAGGAAAATTCTAATTTTATTGGGACTGGGGACTTAATTCAAATGAAAAAAGCTTCATTGATGACATGAGTTAATTGTGCAGTTAACATGAAATAACCTTACCTAGCATTACAAAGACTCTAAAAGCATAATTTGCAAGTATCAATGATTAAAAGTTCTTTAACAGAAAATCGAATTTCTTGAATTTTCTCCATGTTGTACATTAAAGGACACAGCCAGTGGTTACTAGGGAATCTAATGTACTATAACCCTATTGTAACCCCCAAACCAGGCATTAAGATAGGGTTTCCTCAAATTCCAAGATACCAAACTCTCTCTTTTGCAAGATCCTTACCTTATAGCTTTAAATGCTGGAGAGTTCAGGGCTCATTCCCAGAGCCTCTAATCTAATTACACACCTGCTTGGAGATTCCATCCACTCCTCTGGCTGTTAATACCATTCATATGCTACCAATGGCCAAATACTCCATCTCTTCAAGGTTGAGTCATATATCAACTTGCCTACTTAACATCACCACTTGGATGCCTCACAGTCATGTCGAAAGTAACATGTTCAAAATTAAATTCCCTCTCAGGTTATTTTCCCTAGAAGCAGAGCTTCAGACAGGGATTCTCAAGTGATTTATTATATTGAGATTGATTTAGTGATAGTCAAGTGATTTATTCGGTGAGTGCTCTCAGGAGAAGGGGAGGAAAACAGGAGAGGGCTGGGGAAAAGAGCTAAGTGAGACTGGCTTCAGCATGATCCTTTGAGGAAGCTCTGGAGTGCTAATTATACACTAAATTTGTCTTGCTTGGAGGCAAAGAGGTTGGCCTTTTATAACCACATGTCAGATTCCTGCTTCCTCAGGGCTGGAGCGTTGAAGGACCTTCCAAGTACTGCAGCTGTTTTACTGAGGAAAAGTCTCCAGAGAAGGTCCCAGCTGTGAATAATTAGCATCTGATACTCATGGCATCTGGGGAATGGGTATATCTTCCAATAAAGAGGGTGAAAACAGGGCACCAGTAGCATCCACCATAGATTCTTAATTGGCCCCTTAATACATAGTCCATACCTACCTACAATTTATATCTGGAATCCAAACACATCTCTTTACCTCAACTTCCAATACCCAGGTTAAGCTACCATCTAGACTAGTAAAATGCTTCCAACAGGTACTCCTATGCCCACCCTTCCTCGGCACAATGCGTTGTTCTCATAGAAGCCAGAGTTGTTGTTTTCCCTTAAAAAAAAAAAATACAACCCACAAATCTAATCACCTTCAAATTATTTTATGGCTTCTTATTGCCTTCAAAATTAATTTCAGATTGAAGGCCACAATCTAAAAGGCACTAAAATATCAGAACTCTACCCTCAGTACCAACTGAATCAGAGGTCTCTCCCTCTGATTCTTCTGATGTTGCCCTTTAGTCCATTCAGAGATCATTAGGAGCTTTTGCCTTGTGGCCTTCCCGCCTCTTGTTTCCTCTGGTGCAAATATTTTTCTAGATTTCTTTGTTTGTTTGGCTTCTTCTCATTACTCAGGTCTTGAGTCCAATGATACTTTCCTGAATGAGGCCTCTCCTGACCTACTTAGCTCATTCACAGCACTAATCACAATCTGCAAGGTTTTTTGTTCTCTAAAAACCTGACTAGTGAATGACCTGGGTTTGGTGTATATAAAAACAGAAAACACCTTTCTATTAACCTGGATCTCTTGATTCATTATCCTCCACAGTGGATAATCCCATACCTTTCTTTGATCCTCTCAGGCATTAAAATTATAATCTGGAAACACCTACACTTCAATTCTTTGACTTGCAATTAATGCTTTTTAGCTACCCCTACTTGGGCCTGCTTCAGGCTAAAAAGACTGCCTTAGACCAAGAGGGCATGATAAGCTTTTTTACTATTTCCCTTAGCTTACATACCCCTCCGGCACCCATACCCCTGTGTGGGCTCCCTGTGTCTCCTGTGGGGAGTTGGAGCAAGGGCAGAGCTGAGTGAGGCATAAAAAGACTTACTTCACTTGTAGCTATAACCTGGCATCAGGGCCTTCTATGTGTTATAGCCTGACTGCTTATTCTTTGTCAAGTTGATGACACTCCATCTGCAGTTTTTTGACACAGTTCATGCCTCAGATGCCGGATGATTACACCTCCTTCAACTCCTGACTTCTCATGGCCTACTCCCCCAGACAACTGTGCTGGAGTCACCTCACTCCTTTGAGTAATTCTTTCTTTTTTAAATTTTTTTTTTATTTATTTCAGAGAGGAAGGGAGAGGGAGAGAGAGAATGATGAGAGAGATAATCAATCAGCTGCCTTCTGCACCCCGTCCCCCACTGGAGACTGAGCCTGCAGCCGGGGCATGTGCCCTGACGGGGAATCAAACCGTGACCTCCTGATTCACAGGTCAGTGCTCAACCACTGAGCCATGCCAGTTGGGCTGAGTAGTTCTCTTTTGAGATAACCCAAGTACAGGTCCCTATATCTGGAGAAAGGAAAATAATTCAGTCTTGCAATGCCAACTCCAGGTCTTGCAAGTCTGTCTCAGTCCATTCAGGTTGCTGTAATAATCCTTTACCAGGAAGGATGGTAGAGATATACTTCTACTGTTTACATTTAAATTTTTAAACAGTGAGCAGTTTCCTCCAGAAAATCCTGTGGTTCTGCTCAATTTCCTCTCTGTTACCTAACTTCTTGAAAAAACAGTGTCCAATATTTACTACCCAATGTTGGGCCTATTGTAATTAGAGCCTTTATAATATGATCTTCTAGCACTATGCTTAATAGCCCTTTTGAAAATTTATGGATTCTTGAAATCAGAGCCCCAGTCATGGGAAGGGAGTTTGCAAACAGCTGTGAGTGCTGCGTCCTTGGCCCTCTAAAATTAAGAGGTCAGGAAGATGAGGAGGACCTAGAAACAAAGCTTTATTAGTCACAGTTCTCCTGAGAAACAGAACAATAGGATTTCTATAAAGATATAGAGCTATAGAGACAAAAATTTATTATGGGAGACTGTTTTATGCAATTATGGAGGCTGAGAGGTCCCATGATCTGCCATTTGCAAGCTGGAGGCCCAGGGAAGCTAATTCCAGTCCACACCCAAAGGCCTGAGAACCAAGCCATACTCCGTCACTTAAATATAGAACCTAAAAATCAAAATAAATGAACAAGCAGACCAGAAACAGTCTCATAGATACAGAGAACATTTTGATAGTTGCCAGATGGGAAGGGGAGAAAAACTGGGGGTGAGTGCAAAAGGGGTAGGAATTAAGAAGTACAAATTGGTAGGTACAAAATAGTCACAGGGATGTAAAGGACAGCATGGGGAATATAATAATATTGTAATAACTGTGTATGGTGTCAGATGAGTACTAGGTCTATCAGGGTGATCACTTTGCAAGTTATATAAATGTTGAATCATTAAGTTGTAAAAAAAAGTTCATACTATACGATTTCATTTTTATGAAACTGTAGACACAGCAAATTGATCTCTAGTGACAGAAAGCCAATCAGTATGTTTGGGGATGGTGGGGTGGGGGTGGGAGGGAGGGAGAAGTGAGGGTGATTACAAAGAAACACTAGAAATCTTTTGAGGGTGATGGATATGTTCAATATCTTAACTGTGGTGATAGTTTAATATATGTATACATATATCAAAACTTACCAAATTATACAATTTAAATACATGCAGTTTATTGTATGTCAATTATACCACAGTAAAAATATTTAAAATAAAAAAGAGAGAATGAAATGATATGAAAATGAATGACAGTAAGTATAGAAACGCCTTCAAGGAGAGTTCCTGTAAAAGGAAAGACAGAAATAAATGGTAGTTAAATGAAGAAATAGAATTAGTTAAACAGAAATTTGTTTAGGTAGGAGAATAGACAGTAAGTTATTATGTTGATAAGAAAGGTCAGTAGAGAAAAGAAAACCATGGCTCAGGGAAAAGAGGAGATAAATGCTGCTGTGATGTTGGAGCACACTGGAGGAGGTGGCACCTAGGGTCCAAGCAGAGGTGTTGGTGTTAGCGAGTAGGACAGTGCAACAACAGTACCAGGAGAGAACGCAGAGTGTATGGGGACAGATGCGAGTATGTGAGCAGTTGTGATAGGAGCTTGCAAGATGTTGTCTTCTGGTTGCTTTTATTTTCTCAGTAAAATGCGAAGCTGAGGAAGAGGAAGAATCAAGTCATCAACTAAGATAGGAAGGTAGGGGAGGAGGTATTGGAGATGGAAAGAGTCTACTTGTAGAGTGAGAGAGAAATGGATATGGAAATATAATTTTAGTTAGCAGTAAGAGTCCGCTTGAGATTAGTGGTCATGAATTTAAAATGAGGTCAATTATCAGGGTTTTATGCTTTTCTTTAGTCATGTTCATTTGCACAGTTGCAGGGATGGAATAGACAGAAAGTTGGATTGAACTTGGGCTGTGTTTTTTACTATGATGAAGCTAGATAAGGACAAAGAAGTCATGGATATATGCTTTTCAGGGACTATAGTTTTTGGTCACAGAATTAAGGCTGGATAAGAAGAGGAGTGAATCCTAGATGGGTCAGAAAAAGTGAAATATTGATATCATTGATATATTGCAAGGGTCAAATGGAGGTTGGAGAGGGGATACTGGAGGGAATGTGCTGGAAATATAGCAGGTGATGGTCAGAGAGTGTGATGCTGAAAATAGAGGATATAGAGGAAATGTAGTTTAGATCATGATAAGGGCTATGGCAAAATCATGGAAACAAATGTCCGAGGAACATAGATAGGAGGATTATAGGAGAGAGTAGCTCAGGGTCTGAGAAGCCGTGATATTGGAAATGTTGTATTAGATTAGGACATTGACATCACCAAGAAGCAGAAGTAGCATAAAAAAGGTGACAATAAGTCAGGTTTAAAAATCTTCAGAAAATGAAAAGTGGCCTGACCATGAGTTGATAACTATAACAAGGAGGACTGGTGTGTGGAATAGCCTGATCATCTGAGATTCAAAGCAAAGTGTTTCCATGGAGAAGAAGGGAAAATAGGAAGGAAAGTGCCATGAGGGTGTGATATGACAGCCATCCATTCTGCAAGGTCAGTGTATGAGAGTGCAGAAGAGCTAAAAGCTATCATTTGAAAGGGCTACGGGAGAGAGAGAGAGAGAGAGAGAGAGAGAGAGAGAGAGAGAGAGAGAGAGAGAGAGAGAGAGAGAGAGAGAGTCAGGGTCCAGAACGTAATGAGTCTAATCATAACGGACCAGAAGTTTTATAAGTCACAGTGGTAGAGTTTTAGGAAATGGGTATAATTAGAAGATGTGATCAGAAAAGGAGTTCATGGGGTTTATAGAATAGATAGGGAAGGACAGCCTGGAGACCAGGGCTTCTTGTGTGGCTTTCTTTAGTCGAAACTGACTTTATTTTAACTACTGACTTAGAGCTCTGTCTAATTGTGGGGGAACTATGATGGGACAAAGTGCATAGCCATAAATACATATGTACTGGGCTGTGTTTACGAGATAATCTCCCCTGGTTGTGATGCACTAAGCCCAAGAGGTGATGTATAGAAATTAGGTGGAAAGCAGAGTTTGGCTCAGGGTGGTGAGCTCTGTACAGATTAAGAAAAATTTTTATGGAAGTGGAAGAGAGGTTATTAGACTGTAAAATATCAAACCTGAAATCAAGCCTGTTTTGTTGTCAGGGGAATGATCTTTCCATCATCACACCAAAAACAATATGGCATGTCCTTATGTTGGAAATATAGATTTTGAGGGTAAGAGGAGGAAGAAACAGACTTATATAGATTTTGAGTCCATACATGAGTGATTGATACATATTTTGAAAGTCAGAGAGCAAAATTATAATTTACTTTTTTCACAAATTTGACTTACTTTCTCTTGCTTTCAACTTCTTTTCCATTTAATGGTACAAAATGTGATACCATCATTTTTAGGTCAATTTAGACAAATAACAGGTTACTTAGTCATATCAAGTAAAAGCTCAAAGTCAGAAACATTTTCTCTACCTATCCTTCTTTCTAATATGAACACTATAAATTGGGGGAGATTCTGCTTCATTCTGGGGGAGAACTAGTGCTGATATTTGATCTGTATAGTGACAGTGATGTGACACAGTGCCATGGTCTCTGTCAGCAGTGAAATGTGATCACTGGCATCCACTGTGCTCCCACAGGCTTCCAAGCAGCCCTCTGTGGCTGATATCATCATAACGTGAGATCTGTTGGCCATGTCTCTGCCCTTGCACACCCATTTGGGGGGTAGCGGGTAGAGTAGATAGGGATCGTGGGAACACTTGCTCCTGACACTCTTTAGCCTACGGCTACACATATTGAAGTGTGGTGTCCTCTGTTGCCCTCTTTGAGCCAGCCTTAGTCATGCTCTACTAGAAGTAACAGTTTTACTCTGCTGTAACTGCCTGTGATTGCACAAAGATTTCTCCTTGTGGCTTGCTGTCTCACTGGGGTTGAGCCAGGATGGAAGACCCAGATACACTGTCCTATCAGATCTCAATTTTAAAATGGATTTTTGTGTGTGTGTGTTACCTCATATATTTGGCATAACGTTGGGCATATGTGTTTCTCTCCCACACCCCAACATAAGAATTCTCTCTTATGTCTAACTTTTTTTTCTCTCTCCAATAACCATACTCCCTATTCTAAGTTCAAATCCTCTTTAGCTCATGAAGACATGGGGACTTGGTCAGCATAGGGAGAAGAAATCATTACTTACTGAAGTCATATGCTTTATCTCTGGAGTAAGAAATTTGATGCCCTTGTTCTTTGGTCTTCCATGAAGAAAAATGTGGGGGTATGTTTTAGATAAGTCACATGGTAAGTTTTACTTTCTCCTGATTTATCTATTTTTATTTAGTGAAAAGTTTGGGTTGATAAATGAAATATACATGGCAATTGGCATACTCTTTGAAAGAAAGGTGCTATTGGAATGGAAATAATTGTTTTAAATTCTTGAAAATGAGAAAGAGAGAATGAGCAGATGGCTCATCATGCTTTCATTGGCTTTCAGGTTGGTTCCAAATGGCTCACTATTGCCCGGGCAAATATTTGGAATCAAAATGACCCTATTCCATTTGTTCAGAATATTTCAATACTCTGTTGACTATGCAAGCCATGCTCACTATTACAAAAAGACATAAACTTGCTAGGAAAATGTCTGTGATTTATTGGAGCACTAGGATGGAGTTTGAGAAGAAAGCAATTGAAAGAACAGGTATCCACCATCAAATGGCAAAGATGTTAACAGGGAAAGTAAACAGTCTGAGCACACTGTGGAATTTGAGTGAAGGTGGCAGACTTTTATCTTGGTGTGGACAAACTCGATAGGCTACATCATTGTAGAGACAGGACTATTTTCAAATGAAAGGAGGCTCTTGAATTGTGGATTTTATGCTAAATAAGCTAACGATACTATTCTGTAATTTTGACAGAACCCATTATCTTTATGAATAAATAACATTTGCTTTTCTTTTCTTAGTTAAACATGAAATCACTGTATTTTGGAATTGCTCTTAAGAAAACAAAATAAAGCAGAATGATACATGACTGAAGAGCAAAGTACTTGGGCCTAAAAAGAAAGAAGAAATTAAAGCCTAGTTACTTAGTAATATGACCTTAGATTTGGATGGTGGGAGCTGGCCATCTCAATGCTCTTGCTTCTTACTAGCGATTATTTTAAGAACAATAGGAGGGGTGCAGAGAGAGAGACTAGAGTGTGGCACAGCCTATGCAATTTGATCGGCCCAAGTCTGTTTGATATTAAGCAAACTTTAACCTGTCTTAGTTTCCACATCTTGCTGAAGTATCAGTTTTCTTTCTGTGAAGTGGAAAAATACTAAAGCCTACTTTATAATTACCAGAAATGAATATATATTATATTGCTTAACATAGTATCTGAAATACAGATTTAGGATTTTTTCATGTAGTCTCTCCCAGTAAATTTGCTATGCAAAGGATTGAATCGGTATTGCCTGAACTATTTAATTTTCTTTAAATGATGTTAGGCAATAAATTCAATAAAAGAACCCATTTGCTTTGCTTTTTATCACTTAATAATTAAGGCCCAGTGTTCTGTTGGAAGAAGGCTAGAAGGACCTAGATATTAGAGTTTCCCTGAAATAAAAAGCAGATTTATTCCTTCTCACTGTGCTTTGGTTGCTCCTATCTCTCTAAGCAATTGGCACCTTCTGGCTATGATTTTGTATTGTCTCTGTTAGAAGTTATGCAAGTATGAATTAGTCCACCCCACCCCAATGATCATGACCACTAGTGGTCATTCCAGTAATAGGAATCTATTTTTCTCCTCATGTTGTGACATATCCCAGAAAAGGGCTCTGCATTGGGGAATTGGGGGTTTCTAAAGCAAACAAACAGTGGAATTCTTCAAGATCCAGCTCGAATGTGTCCTGTTTATGAAAACGTTTCCTTAATTCGCTAGTAAGAATTAATTGCTTGCCCTGGCTGGTGTGGTTCAGTTGGTTGGGCATTGTCCTGTGCATCAAACTGATTTGCTTCCTGGTCAGGGCACATGCCCAGGTTGTGGGCTCCATCCTTGGTGGAGGGCATGCAGGAGGCAGGGCCTAGTTGATTCTAGCATTGGTGTTCCTCACTATCTCCCTCCCTTCCTCTCTCTTTAAAAATCAATTTTTAAAATATTTTAAAAAGGACCTCTACAGCTTTGTGGTTGTTTTCCATGAGCACAAAATCCTGGGACTTGTGCTTAAAGAGGGGCCTATTTTCTTTGAGGAAAAACAAATTTTTTTTAAAAAAGTATTGCTTTACACTCCCCCAGGCAGTTTCTATATACAGCATAGTTTTGCATTTATGTCTTACTTCATCTTTATATTTGTATATTTTTATGTATTCTTACTCCATATTTGTTTCCTTACTTTTCAGACTCCCTTGGCAGTCAGCACCTCTGAGAGCCAGGCCAAGGCTCTGTCACCGTGGCCTTCCCATCCCACCCAGCATCTGGTCTTGCCCTCAAGTATCCAAACAAGGTCAGCCCCTAGCCCTCCCTTTCTGCAGGACCCTGAGGCTTGCAACTCAGTTCTGGTGATGGTGTCCATGAAAATGCATGTCCTTAATTTGGGAATTGGGGCGATTTCAACTGTAATTATGTAAAACTCCCTTTGGAGGTAAATAAGGATGAAAGTTTGTGGAACCAGTGCCCGTGAAATGCAGAAAGCACTGGTCCAGCTGACATCCAGCTCCTTGGCTGAGAAACCTTGCAGACTGTAAAGCTCGCCTCTGAGCAAAGGCACATCTATTTACACAGTTGTGGCTGTTTCTGTTTCAAACTGACATTTGCTTCTCCAATGCCCCTCTCCCTTCTCAGTGATGTTTTCTCACTGTTCCATGTAAATGCTTCTAGTTTTCAAATTATTGATCTAAAGGGGCTGGAAGCAGGAGTTCTTTGCAGGAAAGGAAAAATCACTTGGCATATGAAGTCGCCTTGCCTGCCTGACTTTTGAGTTTAGTGGTTACCCTCCTGAAAATTAAATAATGTCTTTTTAAGGCACAAAACTGTGACTGTTTCAAACTCTTTAAGTATCTAGGCCCCACCTAAACATACTGTTCTTGGTGAGAAATGATTATGTCTTGCAGATTCCTTTCAATACTATGTGCACAAGCCAGCAGACCTTTGTTCTTTTGATTGGAAATGTAAATCATACTTAAGAAGTGTTCCAAAAGAGTCCAGAGCTGAGTCCTTGGACACAAAGCTGCAACTCGCTGCAGATTCTGATAGTTGAGTTACAACTCACTGAAAATCGGGGGTTTAAAATGGAAGCGCTGACAAACCTTCAAGCCGGGCAGCACAAATGGTGCCTCGATAATTTATAGTCTACAGGCAGCTCTTGGGTTTATTATCACAATGACAAATGCACTGTCATTGTTAATAGGATATTTCCCAGCAAGGACTTCTTGTTATGCAAGCCAGGTTCGGTATGTCATGCAGCATGATAGCAATAAAGTCTACACGAATTTGTAATGAACTTCAATTACTAATAGATTATGGTTAATGGGAAATATGTGCAGTAAAGATATGGGTTTTTATATGCGCCTTCTGGTATTCTACAAGGCAGTGATTTATGCTACAATTTATGTTAACATTTTCTACTATGAAAAGGCCCAATTTGGTAGAAAACCACTTCATCCATAGCAAATATTTAAGATAATTTTGCACATGATATAAATGAAGGCATAAAATTAGGTATTAAAATTAAATATAACCTTTTCATTGAAAAGGGAGAATTTTTTTTCTCTCCTGAATAGTATTGTTAAAAATTCTTGCTATAAAACAAAAGCAAGAGATATATTGATGTCTTTGAGTTAAATGTAGCATTTTGTACATGAATTTCTTGTTTTAACTCCCTGCTGTAAATGAGGGCCCCGTTAAGATTTTATATATACTTGCTTATCTAAATATTATTTTAAATTAAGAAAAATCCACAAGTTTCTTGTTAAATTAACATGAATTTATCGTCCACATAATGATTCCTTCACTGCAGAGATTGAGGGCTGTGATATAAGCGTGGAGGAGCATACTTAAATTGACAAAAACTGACATTAAAAAATGCTAACCACAGCTTAGCCAAGTATACATGAAAAACAAAACAAAACAAAACAAAACAAAACAAAAACAACCAATGATTCCTTTTTCCAGCCTATTCACAGTGTATACACTCCCTGCCTGTTAACCCTAGGTTATTAGATTCATCTGTGGCAGTATCTCAGTGCTTGTGTTCAGGTAACCCTGACTTTATTGTTATAATTGTTCTATTTTAATATTAGGTTATTGTTAATCTCTTACTGTGCCTAATTTATAATTTTTTTTTTTCATAGGCATCTATGCATAGGAAAAATAACCATTGAATATATGGGATTTGGTACCATCCATGGCTTAAGGCATCCACTGCGGTTTTTGGAATGTATGCCCTGTGGGTAAGGGGGACTACTATAATAGACATCATGCAGGCTAAACATCTGGGATCCACGTGATTAATAAAATAAGCACACTTCTCATCTTGATATTTTTGCTCTATTTGGGTAAAAAAAAAATAATAATGTCCTCGAAAGCAGTCATCCACTCTCATAGGCCCAATACAACCTGTGTTGAATTTTTTAAAGTTTTTCTCAATGTTCCTGTTTTTTAGATTAGAAAGAAGATTCTGAAAAAGATGGGAAAGACTTGGGTCAGATTAATTTACTTGTGGTGTTACCGAAAAACCGGAGAAGAACCAAGCAACGCTTAGAGAGATGGAGTTACATTTATTACGCGCGGGCCCAGAGGAAAATGTCTCTCAAATTCTGGGTAAAATCACACACGAAGTTTCCCATATTTATACGATTTTACCTTCTTTGTCTTCCAAATATGGGGTTTTTAAGGTTCCCTTTGCAAGTTCTTAAAGGGCCTTATGTGCTGGCCCTTTGAGACCTCGACCAAAGGCTTGGCCTGGTGCCAGCACTGATAACTTCATCTGGAGAAGGTTAAATGGCCTCTCTGAATTGGGAGTAGTCTTATTTTCCTTATTATTCAAGCCAGCAAGCATTTACAGAAGCCAGAAATAGCAGGGTTAAAATTTCAAACAGCAGTTTTTATATAATCTGGATACTTCAGTGGAGTTAGGGCATGGGTCCAGCCCAGGGGTGGGCAAACTTTTTGACTCGAGGGCCACAATGGGTTCTTAAACTGGACTGGAGGGCCGGAACAAAAGCATGGATGGAGTGTTTGTGTGAACTAATATAAATTCAAAGTAAACATCATTACATAAAAGGGTACGGTCTTTTTTTTTTTTTAGTTTTATTCATTTCAAACGGGCCGGATCCGGCCCGTGGGCCGTAGTTTGCCCACGGCTGGTCCAGCCACTGGTACTCCAAATAAGTTAACATTATACATCGAAGGCAGAACGTTATTTCTCTCTCATGTAGCAATCTGAGGGAAGAGAGTCCACCCCTGATGTAGCAACTGCTCCGTTGGGTCCCAGGACCCAACTCCTTCTTCCTACTGCTTTGCATTTTCCACAGTGCCACTCTTATCTGCATGGTCTGAGGTAGTTCACTATCACATCTACATGCTAGCCATCCAGAAGGAAGAAAAGCAGAAAGAGAACATACATCTCCCTTTGTCCGCATGTCCCACAAATTGTTGCTTCTCACATCCCATTGGCTAGAATTTGGTCCTCTGACTACATGTAACTCAAAAGGAATATGAGAAATGTAGTCACCTGGGCAGCCATGGACCTAACTTAAAAGAAAAAACACATTATGTTACCCTAGAGGGGGAGGATTGCTATTAGAAATCAGTTTCTGCCACATCACCTTCAACACTCTGGCCTGCTGAAAGAACTAAGTCTCATCATTTGCCATTACAAAGTCTCTTTTGTTATGGATATTCAATAATTGAGATCATATTTATGTTCAGACAAAATAATAGATCAATTCAGAAGTTGGTAGACAATTCTTAAAATTAGGCTTGGAGAGTTAGGAGAGACAGGAACAGAAAATCAACAAGTATCAACATTACAGGCAGCCAAGATAAGGTGGTTAAGAAAATGGTCTCTGGGGTTGATCAGTGTGGGTTGAAATTCTAGTTCAGAATTCTCACCAACTGTGAGAATGTGGGGGAAGTTATATAAGCAACTTAAACCTTAGCTCCCTTATTTATGAAATTGGAATAAAAAGACTAACTCATAAACTTGTTATGAGAATTAGATTAAATAATGTAGCACAGTGCCTAACATATCATAAGCCCTCAAAAATATTAACTATTATTAATATGGAGGCCTTAAAAGTATTTAAGGTTTGTTTAATCTAGCAAAGAATCTCCTTCCAAGATCAACCCCTTTTCAAACTGGTAATCTAGAAATTAAGGAGACCAAAGAAAACATATGGAAGCAGGTGAGCCTGGGAGCCAATGTTTACTTCACCATCCTAAGACTCACAGATGGGAAACTCATGGATTGCCAAACTTGTCCAAACAAATCTACCCCATGAGGTTTCTTCTGAGGCAGTAAGACCTGGCTAATTTCCTTGTCCTGTTTTCTGGTATCTTTTATACAAGGAGAAAGAAGTCGAAACAAAACACAAAGAGAATAAAGCACCTCTCATTAAAAGCTGTCATGGGGTAGATTAAGCCTCTTGGAAAACAGTAGCAATATCTTGATAAATAAGCTAAGGCTGCAATGTGCTTGTGCTGATAATAAGTAGTGTCGAACAACTGCCTCTTCTACAGAACCCTGGGATTTATATCCGGTCTGTCTGCGTTGGAAACTAGAGAATTAACTCATGAAACTCATCCATCAACCCATGGAGAAAAAGGATCCACGGCATAGAAATGAAATTAGCATGGCATTAGTTAGCTGTAGGACATAAATAGAGGTACTGACATTTTCCTGCATCTTCTGTATCAACTATCTTTGGAGAACTCACCCAGCTTGGACTGTAGTTGATGGCCACTGTGATTTATACCAACATTTTCTACCCAAGGAAGGTTGTTTGCAAAGTCCTTCAAGTATCATTAGAATGAGTCAGGAAACACAGATAATTCTTCAAGAGAATATGATCATGGGAAGACACTGCTTATACAGAATATTCACAATGCGTCATTGCAGCCTCCAGAACTGAGCATTGCTGTATTTATTAATCCATTGCTGCAGAGATTACGGCAATCTGACATGCAGCCCTAATGAATTTGGGGCATGTTTGGAAATTGTGACTGTCGTTGCCCAGGGAGCCTCTTAAATCAACTCCCTTTTACTGCAGTTGCCTTTCCAAGGTGTATATCACATTGAGAAATGGATTACACAATCCGTAGCTTTAACTACGCTGCATTAGTTGATCTCATACTGTGGATGTGTCCCTCAGTGTATGAATCACGGGGGAGCTAGGACATGGTGACAGATAATTCAAACATGAAATTGGTGATTCCTGGATGGGATAGCAATAATAGAGAAATAAAAACAAAAGTTAAGGCAAATGGATGGGAGAATCTAAGTATTTGTTATTAGATTATAAAACAAACTTATTAGTGAAGCATAGTATTAAGAAAGAGCTATATTTCATTTTTCAAAGAAGAAGATTTTTTATAGTACACTTTGACCCTCTAATTACTTCTTCCCTTTGTAATCAGATTCCTTTCGGTTTTCAGATGGACTTTTGGGAGCAAAGGTAATTTAGTTCTATGAAGTCTTATTCTTTAAGACAAGCTGCATCTAGAATGAACAAGAATCATAAATTTAATTAGCCCAATATATAGACATGCAGTATGAAGTCAGATGGTATAGGGTCCAGTTTACTTTCTGATACAAACTCGATTTGAGAACTGAGTTAAGCCATTGTATTACCAGTATCTTGGCTTCCTTACCATCAGCATGGAGTAATAATAAACCGATCTTTTAATGAAATGAGCCGAAACTGGTTTGGCTCAGTGGATAGAGCATCGGCCTGTGGACTGAAAGGTCCCAGGTTCGATTCCGGTCAAGGGCATATACCTTGGTTGCGGGCATATCCCTAGTAGGAGATGTGCAGGAGGCAACTAATCGATGTTTCTCTCTCATCGATGTTTCTAACTCTCTATCCCTCTCCCTTCCTCTATGTAAAAAATCAATAAAATATATTTTAAAACTAATAATAATAAAATAATTTAAAAAATAATGAAATGAGCCCTTATATACCATTCTAACTAGGACATTTGGGAGGCTTGAGGCAGACACAGGACACATTGGGGGGAAAGGTATTTGTTTTCAGGATAGACAGGAATTGGAAATGACAAGAAGCAGAACTTGGGACAGCCCAATTCATCTCCTGTTAAAGGCCATCTGGTCTTATTCTCTCTGCAAGTCGGCTCCATTCCTCTTTCTGTGGCATCCTAGTGAGCTTCTCCCACATGTGGGCCCCAGTGGCGACTCTGGACTTGAATCTATCGCGACCCTTTGGGTTGCTTACTGTATGGGAAGCCACCCAGCCTCCTGAGTGTTTTTCAAATATGTCAAACTCACTTCCGCATCGGGGCCTTTGTACCTGCACTTCCTTCTTCCTGAAACGCTCTTCTCCTCACTCTTCACCTGTCTTGCTCCTTCACTTCATTTAAACCTCTGTGCAAATCTCTCCCTTTTAAAGATGAATTCCCTGAACACTCTGACTAATGTTATGCCATCTGGTATTCTTTTTATCTACTTTTATTGTCTTAACAGTGACTATCACTATCTGACTTTTGTTCACCCCCTCACAAAGTCAATATTGGCTGAATGATGTATTTTATGACTAAATGAAAGAATTAATGCCGGAATCATCCAGATTTATAACTAGATTTCTAAGAGAATCAAAATGATCCATTTCCTACTTTTCAAAAGGAACCACTCCGATCAAACACTGGCCAGCCTATGGGTTGCTGTCTTATGTCATCTGTCCCACCCATTGGTCTATTCAGAGACAGAACTGAGATGGGGTCAGTTCACACAGTACAGAGTGCAGGCACTTACAATGTCAGGCAGGCAGATTCCCTAAGTGGGGCTTAAGTGGTCCAACCCTGATGGCACCTTGAGTTTTGTGAAGCACCAGCTAATTGACACAGAGAGGCCATATACCTTTGACTAGAAATGTCAAGGTCAGGAACTAGGTTGGCTCTTCTCAGTACTAGCTCTCTGGCCTCAGTCATAATTTACCTTAATTTAATTTTTTTTTTACCTGCTCTGAAATTTTTATTGAATTTTATGAGCAATTAATAATATAGTTAATGTTTTTTTAATTCCCTTTGAGCCTGTTGCTACTTTATGAGAATATTTATGTAGTTTAACCCCTGAAACCCTCACAACCATCTTGTGAGGTAGGGACTATAATTACCTTCATTTTGAAGATAAGGAAATGTGGGAATAGAGAGAGAATAAGTTGCCTGAAATTGCTCAGTGAGTTAACAGAACCAAGATACAAACCCAGGAAGCCTGATCCGACCTCTTCATCTAACAAGGTTATTTCGTACGTTCATCCCCCCTGCGGGGCTTAGCAAAAAAAATCCTTATTTTCTTAGAAACCACATCCTGAGGGGGTAAACACATGCAAATGTGCTTTTAAAATGTCAACATATTTTGAGTTAGCTATTCTTAATAAACATCTGAAATATAACAAACATACGTTTGGGCCTGTGCAGTTTGACAGGCTTAAGATCTAATATTCTCTATGATCTATGCATCTGTTTTTATGTATGTACACTAGAAACTTGAAATATTTTGCCCAAATTGACAGTTTTCAATGAAGACATTTGCCAATTTTTATAATAAGCAAATAGCCAGGCCCTAAAACATTGTGCTCCACTTTAAATAAGTTAAAGTTTATACTAATACTTGGGGCAACAGTTTTGATATTTTTGTGTGTGTGTAAGCGGTGCTTACAATAAGAATATAAACACATAGGTATAATAGAGATGTTTGAAAAGAATTCACTGAAAACCCATTATTTAGCACTTTCCATATGTGTGGCACTATATTAAACACTGAGAGATGTACAGTGATGTATATTACAATGCTCTAAATTTATGTCACAGGCTTTTTTTGTGAGCCTCAAGAATAACCTTGAAAAGTCAGTATGTGACTGCCTCAATCCTTTGTAATATCATGCAGAGTAGACAGAAACCAATAGTTCTATCCCTTGTACCTATGTAGCTTTCCACCACCAACTGGTATGTTCTCATGAAGATTTCATCTTTAAAGAGGCTGAGTGTTATATGGAAGCAAGTGCAAATTTATTTATCCTTGTATTTTTTAAAAGATTTTTTATTCATTTATTTGAAAGAGAGCAAGAAAGAGAGAGAGAGAAACATTAATGAGAGAGTGAAAGATCGATTGGCTACCTCTTATACACCTCCTCCCACTGGGGATTAAGCCTACAACCACGGCATGTGCCCTGACCCAGAATCCAATCAACAAACTTTCCATGCACAGGATAATGACCAACCAACTGAGCCACACCAGCCAGAGCTATCCTTGTATTTTACAGTAAGGGCTGTATAGGGATGAGGAAAAGGTCATATTTACAAATAACCATCTATGGGCTGCTATTCTTTTCTATCTTCAAGTAGCACGTTAGCTCTAGTCTTGTTTTATTTTGCATTTGCACTTTTTAGAAAAGGCCATAATTTTCTCTGTAGAGCCTTGATTTCCATCATTTTGGCAAAATTGTTCAAGGTCACCATGGTACCTATTAATTAATCATGTGTGCTTCATGGATTTCCTCTGTCAGTAGTACATATCAGTATGATTAATGGTTCAGGGTTCATATTTAAGAATCTGATTGGATAACTGTCATTTCATTTGTTGGAACTTATAATTCAAAAAACATTGATGAAGTTGTCCAAGAAAAGAGGGCAATGCAAGACAGTTTTACTTATTATGAACAACAAAGTGTAGGCATTTTTTTAATGCAAATAGGCTCCATACTGCAGTGTACTCCTGGGCCTCAGCTAAGAGATTAGGGAGGGACATTAACTCTTTAAAGTGACTATATGCAGCATTAAGTGGTAGCTCTGTACTGTGAAAGAGAGAGACTATCGTACTGTGTTAAAGGGCTTCATTCCTGGGAGAATGAAAGTTCATGAGTGTTTTAGTAAAACATTATTTTTGTTTTGTTTCTAACAGGGAGTAAAAGTTAGCTTACTTACTTTAAAAATTTATTTATTTATTTATTTATTTATTTATTTATTTATTTATTTTAAAATCAATTATTTACTTATATAAAGAGATGTACTATTTTATAAGGGTCATGGGTGTTTATAATTAAAATTAAAATAAAGAAAATCCCCTGAAATCTTATTGTTTTAGTAATCAATAAAAATAAAATAGAAGTTATAATAGTTGGATGTACAAAGACAAATACTTCGAAAAAGGGGAAAAAATCAATAAACATACTTTTTTTAGTGTTCAAAGTATCAATAAGCATCTACTTTACTATTATTTAAAGAATCCATAGTATATACTTTATTGATGTTCTAGGAAATTCCAGTACGATTAATAAATGGAAAGGATTTTATTGTCAACAAGCCAGTAAAATTTAGTTGTCTCATTTTTCCAGCATTTGTGGTATTTAGCCTGCAGGTAGTCTCTTTACTGGAGAAGATATAGGATAAGGCCGGCAATTTCATATATGGTGTACGTGGAAGTCCAAGAATGTCTTGGGATTTTCTAGATTTTACATATGAGACAATGCTCTATTTACATTATGAGATGTATTTGTAATCTTAATACAGACATAAATGATCCACATTGTTTAAAATATAATTTTTGAATACATTCTTCTCATGATTGATATTTATGCCTCAACCACTATGAAACTCAGACTGTTATTAAATAGAACCTTTCCATCTTTCTTTACACTGAATTGAGGCTCTTGCAGATCTTTTACAATTTCTGCTTTGAGATCAGGTGGGGCTGTGGTACTAAAGTTGCAGGTTTCTGTCAAAAAATCCCAAAGCAGGTCTCCATTTTCATTGCCATCAATAAAACAGTCAGATATATCCATGGTGGACAGAAGGTCATAACACTCATACTTAATCTCCAACTTGTCTAGCATCTGAGTGACATCCGTGGATGTGATGTACTGGCAGAGGTCATCCCGGGGTAAGCGGGATCCATATTTTCTCCATAGCTTGTCCCAGGCACTGGTTCCTGTGAGAGAACAGAGTCATGCTTTCACTCACTCTTTCTTTCACTTACCTACCCTGCCAGGCAATGCATTAGATACTTGGGATAGAATAGTCAATTAAAAAATATCCTTGCCTTTGTGTCGCTTTATTCAAGGATTGAAGGGTTGAGGGTAGGGAGAAAGTTAAATAAATCAATCAATCATATATTAGATGATACTAAGTGCAAATGATAACAAATCAGAGCAAAAAATAAGGAAGGTCAAAGAGTTGGATGGTTTGCTGTTTTATATAGGGTGATTGTAGACCAGCGATTCTCAACCTGTGGGTCGCGACCCCTTTGGCGGTCGAACGACCCTTTCACAGGGGTCGCCTAAGACCATCCTGTATATCAGATATTTACATTACGATTCAGAACAGTAGCAACATTACAGTTATGAAGTAGCAACGAAAATAATTTTATGGTTGAGTCACAACATGAGGAACTGTATTTAAAGGGCCAGAAGGTTGAGAACCACTGTATGTAGACAGTCTCTCTTATGATATGACATTTGAGCACAGACATGACAAACCATCTATAGTATTAAAAGGGTAATATGCTAATTAGACCAGATGTCTTCCAGACATCATTCTGGACATCCTTCCTGATGAAGCCGGTGCCAGAGGGAAGTCAGCCCGGGGCCCCGGGTGCCTGCAGGCAGCCTGAGGGAAGCCAGCCTGGATCCCAGGTGCCTGCTAGCTGCCAGAGGAGGGAAGATTACTCCAGGATGCGGAAAGAGCAATTGCAAAGGGCTTGAGGCAGGAACATTCTTGGCATGTTTAAGAACTAGTTAGGAAGCTGGTGAGATTGGAATTAAATGAATTCCACTTGTGGCTATGGAGCATTTTAATTGTGGCTTGTGTGACTGAGAAAATGTATTTTACGTTATAATTCATCTTAAGTTATTTAAATTTCAGTATCCAAATGGGGCTTCCATATTGACATTAGAGTGACTTAACCTGACTTGCATTTTAATAAGATCACTCTGGCCACACAGATGAAAAGCAAGTATAGGGGAATAAGGACAGAGGCTGGGGGAATAGTAAAAAGGTGACTCCAATAACCTGGGTGACAGATGATGGGAACTTGGACCAGTGAGCTTGGAGGTGATGAGAAGTGGTTGGATGTTTTATGTTACACTCCTACATATATTGCCATTTGCCAACAATTTCGTTACTGGGTGTGAGTAAAAACAAAACAAAAAAGTCACTAATTACCCCAATAATTTTGACCCAAGCACCTAAAAAGAGAGAATTGCCATTAATTGGAAGTGGGAAGAATGAGAAAGGAGCAGTTTTAAATGTAACATCAGGCATGATTTTAGAAATGTAAATTTGAGATACCTATTGGACATCCAGGTGGTGACAGAAGCAAGACAGTTGTTTGTTTGTTTTGAGTTCAGAGGAGAGCATGTAAGAGTAAGAACTGGAATCAAAAGAAAGAGCACAATAAGTGATTTACTCAAACTAAAGCCTCGTGTCTATCCACTTACTACATTCTGCTTTGGACTGCCAATAGCTAGGTGGATTTCTATAGGTTTTGTCCCCAACATTAGAGGATGTTTTAGCAATATCTGTTGCATTTACTTTTGAAAACCCAGCCCAGTGTAGAAGCCAAGAGAAGCCTAGGGGAGAGAGACATAGACTGTTGGACTACTCTTTTGACATTTCATAATTGAAATGAGATTTGTTATTTAGTCTCCCAGAATCTCAGTTTTATAAGATGGGAGCAACCATACTTACCTCAAATGCACCGGAACATATTAAATGAGATATTTTAAGTGAATCACTGCACAATGCTAAGCACACAGCAGGTGTATAATAAGTACTTACAAAATAAATGAACATTACATTATGAAATTAGTTTGATCATTTCTACTGGTTATAATCTTGAGACTGTGAAAAAGCAAACTTGCTGTTCAGAAATCGATGATTACAATAAATCAAAACAAATGAAAATCGATCTGTGGACCTTCTAATACAAGCCTGTAATAATGGCTGTTACATACACAGATGGTACAGTGAATTAAAAATGGACACTAGCCGAAGCTGGTTTGGCTCAGTGGATAGAGCGTCGGCCTGCGGACTGAGAGGTCCCAGGTTCAATTCCGGTCAGGGGCATGTACCTGGGTTGCGGGCACATCCTTAGTGGGAGATGTGCAGGAGGCAGCTGATCGATGTTTCTCTCTCATCGATGTTTCTGACTCTCTATCTCTCTCCCTTCCTCTCTGTAAAAAATCAATAAAATATATTTTTAAAAAAATGGACACTAATGCCCAGCTACTTGAGTATGAAGCCTGGCTTTTCCTCTTTCTAAATTTTTTAAACCTGTGCCTCAGTTTTATCAACTGTAACGCAGGAATAATAATAGAATCTACCCACAGACTTTCTCTAAGGATTAACTGGAGAAATTAAGATAAGTTTAAAATGTAAGGCACTTAGAACCATGACTGGCACATAGTAAACATTGTTGAAGGGTTACATAATTAAGCTGGACTTGGCCAAAGCAATATAACAGAGAACTATATTTGCTATGAACTTCCAGGATTAAAAGTGAAGATTTCAAAGGCTTGAATTTATTTCGGTTCCCAAACCCCTTTAATGATCTAATGAAAGTAACTGACTCTCTGGAAAAGTACACAAACAAGACACACCCACACAGTTGTGCATGTAATCACAGGATGCTCAAACACGCCTGACCTTCGCCCTCAGACTAAGCTGAAGTCCCCAGATTTAACTAAACAGAAGAGACTATTCAAGGCAGGAAATAGAAAAAACAAATAGCCTAGATAACTGATGTTCTGCTTATATTTCAGAGGAGGAAGTGATAACCTCAGGATATGCTCTAGGAATTGGAATGAAGCCGAAAACAATAAAACCTCAGTCCAATGGGAAAAAAATGAGGGTCGTGAGTATATATTAAAAGATCTTTCATTCCAATACAGAGATTGTCTTCCCGAAAAAGAATTTGCCTTACAAATAAGACTTTATAAGAACATAAATATTTCAGCGGTTGAGGAGAGGCTCTGTTATCATAATTTTTCAACCTGGCAAAGAAAAAAAGAACAAAACACTAATTGCAGAAAATGTGCTGGTGTCAGTGTTCTGTGACTCGGTGCCTTTTCTGAGCTGAGCAATTATACACTTTCTGACGGATGCATTATCATAATGGCTCTCGGTGGGCACAGCATATGGTGCTACTTTTGTTTTCAACATGGAATAAATCGGATTGTTTTTTCCCGCTGTATTAAAAATCACACACAGGATTTACCTCCTTCCTTATTCCGGTAAGGAGAGGGAAGGACACACAACTTGAGTGCCCTCCTTCTGGCTAAGCCCCCTTAACCAGATACATTGCATATTAATTAACAACTCATTCAACTAATACCTGGCTACTCCATTTGCAGAAAAACATGTTGCTGACATAATTTTAGTGTGTGATACACCTCTTTTGTTCTTAGTTTTCTTCTTTTTGTTTTCAAATTGAATCTTTTATCTTCATAATCAGGAACTTCTGCTTGTTATAGTTAAATGAAATGGGCTAGCTCTGTAATGGGGCCTTAGCAACACAGAGGCAAGCCTCTCTCTCCCCTCAAGCAACACGTACTCTAATGGGCCAACCAGCACATGCTGGCATTTCATTCTGACTTCAATTTCTCTTTCTTCTCATTAGTTCCACTTGCCTCCCCTTCATTGCTTTTGTCCACCCATGTGTGGACTGTGTGTGTGTGAATATGTAATATTCTTTAGTGAGTCTTTTATTTCTGTTTATTAAACCTATCTTCAAATCTCCAGAACTGTCGATGTTATCTATCTGATTCCATGTCCATCATGTGGTAAGTTTTAGCTAAAACATGGTATTTACTTGTGTGTTTTTTGGAAGGACATTCAGAACAAGTAGCTTGGATCACATAAAGGAGAAATAATAAGCAATTATTCAGTTCAATTCAAACACATTTACTGGGTGTCTTCTAGGTGCCAAGGGCTTTGCAAGATCTGAGAGTAGAAATAAGAGGCAGAGCCTGCTGCTCTCAAGGAACTCTCCTTAAACTCCCCACATGCCTCTAACCGCTGAAAGTGTTTATATTGTCTGGTCTGGATCCTCCATTAAATTAGCAGCCTTTCAAAGGAAAAGGAAAAGTAATCTTTGCAACCTTCAGAGCCCAGCACTGACTTACTCCCGGAGCTCAATAAAAGCTGAATGAACCAAGCGTACACAATGACCACCCAGGGCAGCCAGTGTGGAACTGAGCATTCTGTGCTTTGAATATGGCTGAACACACATGGACCCTTAGCCAAACTAGGTACTCTGCATAATTAAATCTAGAAACTGACCCCATATTTCATTATCTTCTAATGTAATAACTGCAAAAATGAGTATCTATATGGTGCTCAAATGACTGAGTAACTCAGTCTATTAAGAAGAAATAACTTGTCCTTTCAATAACAGGTCAGTGACTAAGATCGACAGACAAGAGCCTTAGCTGTGATATTTAATATGACCACCTAGAACAAGATGTTAATGCAGACATACCTTTATCTGCCTGGATAAGACAATGGCTAGATGAGTGCTCTTATACATTTAACTTAATGATGAAATTTAATTTAGGCTTTCGGAATCTGTCTACAATGAGCACTCAATTTTCTTCACTGCAGTGACGCTATGAATGACAATATTACCCTGGAATCAAGGAAATATACAAACAGGTTTCTTCACTTCTAGATAATTATAAAGTGGATTCCATTTAGAAAGTGACTGCGAGAATCCTGATAAAAACAGAGCCTAATGTGAATCATTTTGGTGTAGGTGTTCCAAGTTTTATGGCAATATTTGAGTTTAAGGAATGTTTTCATTGGACAAGTATGGAGAGTTGGGTTTCAAGAATTATAATTTGGGCTGAGAAGGCTGTTTAGGGCAATGGCTTTTATATACGGGTGAGGAGGGAAGTTGACTGGGCACCTCAGATGCCCTGGAGAGCTTTCTCAATCTTGTTTATTATCCACAGAATGGTCTGGCAGACAGGGATTTGAAATGAAATGAAAAAAAAAAGACTAAATAAAAAAAATGTGGATCAATCCTATACATGTTGATTGGCAATGATATAAGACAAATCTGATTGGACATTTCTTGTGATTAAATTTGTCTCCACTGTTGGAAACTTACCATGACTATTTTTCTAAGCACTGACCCATATATTTATATTGGCTGTATTAATACAACAAAGCAATTGCTGCTATTATTATAAAAGGAAACTGCAGTCATTTCTATACACTAAGTGGCCAATATAATTTATCTTGGCTGAAAATCTATTGTTGATAAGAGAAATTTATAGGTGCATAGATTTATCGAGGCGAGAGAGCTAGAGGAAAAGGGAGTTTGCTCTATGGAAGGGGGAAGTAAGGAGTTGGTATTTTAGAGAAAGTACTGAGCTAAGAGGATATGGGTGAAGTCTGAGAGAAGTTATGACTAGTGAAGGGAAAGTGGGCCCCAACTGAGCAAGAGAAAGGCTGGAAAAAGATACTAAATTCTGTTTCTGCTATTCTTCCTTCTCATAGTCGTCAACGTCTCCCCAAATCAAAGAACAAAGGAAATAGAGCTATGCCCATGTTTGGGGTAAAGCAGAACACAATCAAAAAAGGTAGCTGCAGCACATGCAAGGTTTGGCCATAAGAAATCCAAAGTTGAACTGTGAGAAGTTTGGAGCAAACAGTGGCTGGCAACCATCAGAAGCATGACCCAGGTTTCCTCAGGAGTCACAGAGCAAGTGATAGATGACCAAGTGGCTTGAGATGCGGACTTCAGTCATTTACTCTGGGTTGTTAAGAGTTAAGTATTAGTCATTCAGGTTACACTAAGTTGATGACAATTTTATTCCCCTTAAAGGTGGAATATTTTCTTTTACTGCAAAAGAAACTATATTGTATAAGATGGTTTGTTTTTAATTTTTTACTTATACTTAATAACTCTCCAGATAAACAGAAGCAATAAAGCTATAACTTTTAACCTTAAGAGGGAAGTAGAAAGTCCAAAATAAAATACCTAAACCTATTTTTCCTTTTGCTAAGTGGTTCTTTAAAAATAAATGTAGACATTTCTTTTATAGCTGTATAAAATCTTCTAAGAAAGAAGTGTATATGGTAAAGAAAGGAAGTAATGAGAGTCCTTTTACTAATTCAACAACTATTATTTGTTGCATGCTTATGTCTAGGATCAGTAACCATTAACAATATTTCCTCCTGCAGATATACCTATCTACAATGCTGTGTGCCATAATGAAGAATTATGAACTGCAAACCGAAAAAGTTGGTAAAATATTTTCACCATCAAACCACGCTGACTAAATAATATTTGACTTAAAGTACTTTAGAAAAAGCTATCTGATTTTAAATCTTTACTTTTTTATTTTCCCAATGAAAGTATATAGACATAGTACATATGAATCACATATATGCATAGGTGCAATAATGTAGGTATGATTATCCAGAAATAGCCCTTGAGTAAACTTAGATTCATAGAATAAGTTCACACTGCTAGGAAGTGCCTCAGCATTCTTGCTTCATGTATCATCATATGTTTCACTGGGCCTGTTTTGGTTTGCACATTTCTTGATGCCAATATACCATGGATTATATTAACTGATTTGTGATATAGCCAGCAGAATCTTGTATCCATAAGGACACTTAGTCAATTCTCAGTTGCTTGTAGACTGCTCATGCCACTTGCTAAACAGGCTGTCTTTTTCTTATTTGTAGACATTTACTCATAGAAAGCTGCCCCTTGACACTCAGATACTTTACTTCTGAAAATATTTAAGAATAAACCGAACATAAGTAAGAGTGGGTCTTCTATGGATATTCAATACGTTCTAAAATCAAACATATGACTTCTGGATGAATTGCTGTTCCTGTCTACAACAGTTTTTCTGTACTTTGGATACAGATTGTCAAAAATAGGCTGCTTTTATTGTTGATAATTAAGTTTACTTTTGAATTGATAAGTGTAGAACAAAGTGCTTTACCCAAGTGTCCTTTTTAGAGAGAGATTAGCAGGAAGCATCCAGTTCACATAAGCACTTCTAAATAGGAAGACAGAACTCTCCCACTTAAATGAGTATTTTTAACTAACCAGAGGTAAAAATAGTATATCAAAATGTTCCCTTGCAGGAGAGGTTGTGTACAGGAGTGCTCACTTGCCAGACCGCCACATGAGTTCAAACCCTGGATTAAGGCTAACAACCATGTTTATCATCCTTAAAGCCATTCTTCATACTTAAGAAAAAATGAATTTTGTGACATGGATTTTTGAGTATGGGGTCTGGTATAAGCTTAAGAAGATAGAAACTATTCTGTATCTACAATTAACCTGCCTTGCACTGCATGGACAGTCCATAAAGATTGACAAATGAAAGAAATTATGAATTAATGAATTCAACAATTACAATGTCTCATTTGCTAACATGTATACTTATGCTCTCTGTGTGGTACTTATTATATCCCTGGAAGCAACAGGAGAGGATCAAATGCCTTATTTGGAAAAGAAAGCACATAAAACAAAACAAGTGAACTATTTTTAATAGTTATTTGAGAAAACCTGTAATGAACGGTATTAATAATGGCTCTAGAAATGCAAATTAGCCGAATATGATGGCACCCCAAATAGTTTAACCTTTATTTATTTATTAATAAACATCACAGAGGGTAAAGAGAGAGACATTCAATGGAAACAAAGGAGCAAACAGAAATATTTAGTATTTTTAGTCTCATTTAAAAAGTTACTAACAGTTGCATTTGCTCTATGTGATATAAAAAGAATTTATATATAGATAAAAAATTGTTCTCAGGAGAAAGAAGTAAATAGGCATTTAATGCCCGGAGACCCCCTAAATTGGGGGCTGTTGTGAAGGCCTTGCCTCATACGGCCTTCAAACAGGCCTCCATACATATATGCACTACTGTGGTCTATCCAGGCTGGATAAAGAGAACTTACCTGACACAAGAACAATAAGAATCTTAGCACTGGGAGCTAAGAGGCTGTGGAAGAACTTCAGGGTAGCTGGGATGTCTTTTACATAATACAGCATCTAGAAATGAAGGAAAAGAGACATGAGACACTTTTCTACGTCAACATCTTTGTGTGCTTGGACCAGATACTCACTGGAAAGTTTGATTTTCAAGTGGAGTGGATTTTACTGAACAATACACTTAAGAAACCTAAAAAGTAAAAATGTTATATGGAGAGATAGAATAAACATTTTTTTGGGGAAAGGGAAACTTTTATTTGCTCAACTAGAGCCAAATGGTTTTAAATTTACACTTTCTGGCTTTAATAACACTGAGATCTACAGCTGGAGACACTCAGTCTCTGCTCCACATGGAGGCGATGCTTCTAAGCTTACTCCATATTTGGTGCCTTTTAATTTTCTGGGAGAAAATGGTGCTGGCACCATAAACACAGACTCCATTTCACAGAATGTTTCTTTAAAATTAAGCCCTTTGTACCTTTGTACTAGCTTCATCATGTGCTTACAGATGCTTTTTTTAAATCATGGAAAATGTGAAAAGCTCTGATGTCAACAGATTCTCTAGGAAAGGATTGGATAATGCATGAAGTTACATGCTTGGTCACAAGATGCTAAGAGTCAGTCTACTCATCCTATATAATAAAAGCCTAATATGCTAAGTGTCCAGTCATCTGGTCATTCGGTCAACCAATCAAAGCATGATATGCTAATGATATGCTAAGGCTGCTCAGCCACTCCCTATGACGTTCACTGATCACCAGGGGCAGACAGTTGACCAGTTGACCAGTCACTATGATGTGCACTGACCACCAGGGGGCAGACACTCCAACTGGTAGGTTAGCTTGCTGCTGGGGTCCAGTGATCGGGACTGAGCGAGATGGACTGGACATGCCCTGGAGCCCTCCCATGTCCCTCCCCTGGCCAACCTCCTGTGTCCCTCCCCAGCCCCGAACATGAACCCTGGCCTGCACCCTCCCACAATCCGGGACCCCTCAGGGGATGTTGCAGCTTTGTTTGTAAATTTGGAGGGCGAAGAAAGATGAGTTTCCATCTGATGGTTTCTCTTTTCCCTACACTATGAAGTGAGCCATTGGTTGGGAATGAGTGGTGGGATAAGGGCTACAGGAGGTGTAGGGGAGAGAGGGAGGTATAAAATAGTTGTATGAGGAGGTGGGAAGCAAGTCCAATAGAGAAGTATCATAGGCTCGCTGGGCACTCCCTTACAGGTAAAGGATCTTGCCAGCTAAGAAAGCAGAGGTGTAGGATTGCCTGAATATGCCAATTTTAAGTTTATTCTTTTGGAGTAATTCTTCTTGTGGACTATAGAAAATAAGAAACGTGTTGTTATTAATTGTGGTATTTCTAAAATATACACATCTTCTAAGAGATGCCTATACACCCCTATGCCATCCAGAAAGAGCAGTGGAAATATGTCTCCATACTATCTACTGAATAGTTACCCCCTTTACTGCCAGTGCTGGACCATGGAAATAAATTCCTACTGAATGACTAACTGGTATTAATTACACTTCAGTAACCTGAGGAATCATCTAAGCTGCCCCTTTTGTCACATGCACATTACCCAGGTCATCAACAGAAGGCAAAAGCAGGAGGATTCAGAAAAACCTTGAGACGTTGGTCCATCTAGATCAGCGGTTCTCAACCTGTGGGTCACGACCCCTTTGGGGGTCGAACACCCTTTCACAGGGGTCGCCTAAGACCATCGGAAAACACATATATAAATACGTATTGTTTTTGTGATTAATCACTATGCTTTAATTATGTTCAATTTGTAACAACGAAATTGGGGGTCACCACATGAGGAACTGTATTAAAGGGTCGCGGCATTAGGGAGGTTGAGAACCACCGGTCTAGATCATTAGAGTTACTGGAGAACTGTGTTAGGATATGTTACACTCTGCATCCTCAAATCTACTGTTCTCAGATCTATCTATGAACTTTCAGTCCTATGAAAATTAATTAAGGCAATAGTGAAAAAAAAAATCAGTAACTCTGGAAGTATTTTAAGTAGAGAAAACTGGCATTTTTAATGTTACAGAGAATTTCTTAGTATTATCAACATCTTTATCCTCAATTTGAATATGCTCACTTATAAAATCAGATTCTTATTTTTCTTTATAAAGTTAGAAGAGTAGGCATTCTTCATATATATTTCTGAAAAATCTCCTTTCTGAGCATTTTGTAACAATAAATACTTCTTACCTGAATCATATGAATAAAGTCCCACTTCTGAAGTTCTTTATTCTCCATCACTCTATTTTGATATTCAGATGATGTCTCCTTATGCCAAGCAAACTTTATGTTCTCAAGGTTTGATGACTTGGCTACAAACTCTAAAATACAGGAAAGAGGTGGCACACAATCTATTTTAATTGCAAATGTGGAACCTATTTCCACTTAGAATTTTAATGCAATCAATGTTATACACATAACAAATATAAAACACATTTTTCCTTTTTATATAGCTCTGGAAGACCAGAGAGTTCATCTTAATTTTTTTCTAGTATTAAATGAATTTAGAGATGAAAGAAAAAGTCAATAAGAAATAATTAGGAGGACACTGGTCAAACATAGGTTATATTATTTCAGTATTAATAGGGAATCAACTCATGGGTTTTATCGATGGAAAACTGATATAAAACAGGTGATATGATTCTGTAACCCAGGAGTCAGCAAATATGGTGCTATGGACCACATCTGGCCCAGTACCTATTTTTAAATGAACTGCAAGCTAAAAACATAGGATTCTACTTCCTGACTCCATGCCTCTGTCTTTTATATCTCATGCCATTACACTTTTAAATGACTGAACAAAATCAAAATAAGAATACTATTTTGTTATATGTGAAAATAATAACAAATTCATATTTTAGTGTTTATAAATAAAGCTTTATTGGAATATATCCACAGGCATTAGTTTATGTATTCTCTATGACAGCCTTTGTGCTACTATGGTAGAGTTGATTAGTTGTGACAGATTCTGTGGCCTTCTAAATTTAAAATTTTACAACTTCTTGGCCTTTTTCAGAAAAAGTTTTCAGATTTCTACTATAACCTATTAATCCTAAGATCTTTAAGGACAGAGATTCTGATTAAATACTTCTGAATGAATTGATAACTCTGTCTCTAAGAATAAACATCAAAAACAGTAATTGGTGGCCAGTGAAGACGGAAAGTCTGTAAGTAAACAAGTTTAATTATTCACTGTTCATATTCTGAGGTGTTTATCCCTGCCAAGGAAACAAATTGATTAAGTTCCTCTCCCATTAAGCTTACTAAGAACATACTACAATAACAATCTGTTAATGATTAAAGGGACACATTTGGGATGATAAGCCTTTTGGGATAGAATTTGACATAAAGCACCATGGGTTACAGGTACCTTTGTACTTGGCAATTTGTTCAGCACTTGGTTCAACAACTTCATTGTTAATAGGAACTCCTGGGAATTGATCCTGCACTTTGGCGAGAATTTGAAGATCAATTTCACCTAGAATATAAGCATAGGAAACAGATCACATTGGTCCAAAAAGAAATGATTAAGAATAATTTCAGCTAGCTTATTTGTCTTAGTTTTACTAGGAAAGTCCAGCATGTATAAAGAATAATGCTCAATTGTTTCCCTGCGCCATTGTCTATGACGCAGAACAGCTAGGTTGTAAGCAAAAACAATAATGTAATTTGAGGAGGGCTATGATTGTTATTCATTCATTCATTCATTCATTCATTCATATAACATTTATTCAATATCTATTATTGTATTACATTTAATCTAAGATGCCACTGATCATAGGATGTAATCAATCCTTCCTTTTGTACTAGTGTCAGAAAAAAAAGTTAATTAAAATTTTAAGATATCATTAACTGGAAAATGTATCCCCATTATGTTAAAATATAAAAGAATATGTATCTTAGAATAAATTAGGCTAGGCAAGAAGCATACCAAAATATATGTTATATGCAAAATATGTCAGATACAAAAAAGGAGACAAAAATATGTCAGACTGTGGTCTAGTGGAAGAGAACCCTGACTGGGCTGAGGTGGGAAGAGGAAAGGAGACAGTGAGGGAGAGGATAGGAAGAGGCTAAAGAGATAAAAGCTTCATGGAGAAAGACCACTCCTGAGCTCTGTGTTATAGGGTAAATAGAAGTTAGCCCAGAGATTTCTGGGGAAATGAGGAAGGAACTCTGCTTCCTACATTATACCTCCAGGTAGAGAGGACAGAAAGATGGAGGTATAATGTAGGAAGCAGAGCATTATACGTGGGACTCTGGCAGTTCAGAGTTCTGAAATATTGGGCAAGGCACAGCCTCCAAGAAAGAGATTGATACCAGAGAGGTAAATGGATAGGAGGTTTTAGTGGAATTGATATTTAGTCATTAATTTATGCATCAACTATTAATTGATTGTTCACTATGGGCCAGACACTGTACTAGGCTCTAGCAAATGATGACAAGAAGAGAAATAGATACCTGCCCTGATGAAAATTTAGCCTGTAAGTGATTGCATGAGAGAGATGGTGGTAAGTTGAATGGATTTGAGTCCAAAACCTGTTTTCTTCACTTACTAGGTATATATGACCTTTGGCGATTTGCTTTACCTCTTAAGCTGTAATTTCCTCAACACAAAAATAGCAATGATGCCCTGACCAATTTGGCTCAGTGGATAGAGCGTCAGCCTGCGGACTCAAGGGTCCCAGGTTCGATTCCGGTCAAGGACATGTACCTTGGTTGCGGGCACATACCCAGTAGGGAGTGTGCAGGAGGCAGCTGATCAATGTTTCTCTCTCATCGATGTTTCTAACTATCTCTCTCTTTTCTTCTCTGTAAGAAATCAATAAAATATATTTTTAAAAAAATAGCAATGATGGCACATAATTTATTGGTTGTGAGTGTTATGTGAGGCAAGGCATATAAAGCACAGTGCAAGATAGAGTCGGCACCCAATAAATGTCAGCTGTTCGTTTTTATTATTATTGAGTTCCTCTCTTTAAAAAGATGTCTTCTCTCCCTATTACTGATGCTCCCAATTTAAATTTTGCACTTTTACTCTCTTAGGTTATGATGTTGACACCTTCACTAAAACAGACCTATGTGCAAGACTAGCGTATTAAAATGATTTTAGTCTTTAATGTTTTGGCATAAATTACATTGACAGAACTTTTTCATGGTTAGATATGGCAGGCGACAAAACCATAAATCATGAGACTTGAAGGTCTAAGAGGAAGGGGATGAGGAAGGTAAATCAGGAACACAATATGCTAATGTGAGACAGGAAGGGAGTATAATGGTGTAATAAGAGCCCCCAAGTACTGGTAATAGGAGATGGTGGGGAACTGGGGGGAGGAGTGGGATGGAGGCTGAAATGGAGAATGAAGAGCCTGTGTGACAGTTTTCTCCAAAGCTGGCCCTACCAACATGACACCTTTCATTTCTTCCTTTTCAATTCCAGCTGCCATTTATTGCTCACCTACTATTTATCAAACATGGTACAGGGACTTTAATTGGAACATCTCATTTAATTCTGATCACTATACTGTCACAAACTCCACAAGATTATTCCCAACCAGAAAAGGTGACTTGAGTAATTTGACACTCAGGGGGTATTAGTATGTCCAAACTTTAAGGCACATTTGGCTAACTCTAAAATATTTGCTCTATTTAATAATGAGACCAAATACTAAAAGGGCACAGGAAGTTTTTATTCTTCTCCACAGTAACTATTTGTGAAGGGTAAATAAAATACCCAAGGCAAAGGCTGCTAAGAAAAGCTGTAGGCTAATGAGAAACAAAGATTCCCACTTGCCCCAAAAGACCAGAAGCCAAAAGTTCTGTTCTTGCCTCTACCACCTTAGCCATATATTTTTAAATTAAAAAAATTATCAATTATGAGGACCCCAATTATCACATTTTGAAACTCAGATAGTTGAAATGTAGTCATTTTCCCCCTGGGGCTTGATCAGCTCTTCCCCTAAGATGGGCCCTGATATTTTGGCACTCTCCAAATGGCAAAATGTATCTAGTATATCCTTAGGGTATGTTCCTATCTTGTCACTTTCCTAACCAGCAGAATGTTCTGCCACAGTTAGAGCCAGCCAGTACCTTCTCCTAGGGCAGGGGTGGGCAACCCCTGGCACGTGTGCCAAACATGGCACGCCAGTAACTTTTACTGGCACACGAAACCCTCTCTTATAATCTTTCATTTACAATTTTTTTCTTAATATCAACTTCTTAATTTTTCAGATAAATTCAGTGTAGGTGCATCTTAGATAAATAAATAATTTTACATAACAAGTTATCTTAAAGACCATAGACATGGATTGACGAGAGAGGGGAAGAGCAATTTCTATGCCTCTGCCTTAACTCTCCCTGCCTTCCTAGATCCGACCAGTGTTTTGGTTTCATCCACATACGCTTGTGAATCTTTGTTCTCAGTGATGAATTTTTTTAAGTCTTGTAAAAGGAGTAACCTGATGGATGAAAGTAGTAGCTCGTGCATATCTCTGAAGGTCACGAAATATAAACCTGATGTGAAATCTCTGTCATCAGTGATGCAGCTGCAAAAGTCCCACTGATAATATCAAACAGAGTCATAAAGTTTTCTGTCAGACTATCAGAGTACATGTATACATTAAAAAATAAATGTATTTTTCATCATCATATACTGTGTTTTTGTCGCTCGAATGAACTTTATTATTTCTTCAAGGTTCTTCACATATGTATACCTTAAGAGATATCAAGTAGGCATAACATGTTCTCAAAAAATTAGGGTTGGCACGCAGAAGAATTTTGAGTCAGAGATTTTGCTGGTTTTGGCACGCACTCACAAAAAGGTTGCCCACCCCTGTCCTAGGGCAATGATAGAGCACACAATGCTAGAATTACAATTGAGACATAAAAACCATGGTTCACATAACAACCTCTAGAGTGTGAGCCCATGTGTGGACACGAGCCATCCATGTAGTCACTGTTGGATTCCTAGCAGAAATGAATGAACAACAAGGGGAGATAATGAAACTATTTCCTCTGGAGTTAGCACTCCTAGCAGAAATGAATGAACAACAAGGGGAGATAATGAAACTATTTCCTCTGGAGTTAGCACTCCTAGCAGAAATGAATGAACAACAAGGGGAGATAATGAAACTATTTCCTCTGGAGTTAGCACATAAAGTCCATTTCTGAATTTGTAAGTTCAGGTGACCATACTCCTGCTTGCCAGGGACAGTTCCACTTGATGCTTACTGTGCTAATGCCCTATCTGGATTTATTTCTTATTTTAAGTTGTTTTTATTTCTAACAAAGGATTATTAAAATTTTATTTTTGAAAATAGGTTTTTAAAATAACTGTTTAATATATAGACAAATAAAATAAAACACCTTGTTTGATAAATAAATATTTCTTAAAGTTATAATAATTTTAATTATTTTGCCCACTCCCTCCAATTTTCACTCTTAAAAGTATCCTGAGTTTGACAATAAATAATATCACCATGCTCATAAGTCAGTGCTATATTTATTTTTTATAATGGACTCTATTATTCTTATTATAGATAGATAGATAGATAGATAGATAGATAGATAGAGATAGATAGAAAGAGAGCATGTAAGATAATATATTTATTGGTATCATATCTTACATAGTTTATTTTCTAGTATCCTTCAAAAATAGGAGACATGCATTTGTTTTAAAAATGATATATATGAGCTTCTTTCCCAACAAAAAGTTAACAAAGAGGTAGTTCAAATGTTCTATAATATTAAAATCTAGTCTAAACATTTAGCATTTTGTTATATGTATTTTCATGGTACATCACCTACACTGTTTAATATCCATCTAAGCTCCGCTCCTTCCTTCATCCTCCTTCCCTGCCATCTGCAAGTTTTCCTGTAAAACGTTTATTTACATTCTCTTTCTCATCTCTACTAGCAATGCCTTTTCAGGCTCAAATAATCTATCTCTTAGAATATTGTGGTAATATCCTAAAAATTCAGTCTATGTTTTCTGAACTTTGACTTCTTCAAAGCCATCACTACAACAATTTAGACCCCAATCACCACATTTTGAAACTCAAATGCAATCATTTTCCTTCTGCTCAACAAGCTCATCACTCCCCTGCTTATAACCTTCTAATGATTAAACAACTAGGTAAAGCCCAGACTTCTTAACTAGCGTAGACCGCCCTGCCTGGCCCCTTTTTCTCAGGTCTCACAACTTCGTATTTTGAAACTTTTGGCTCCAGAAACCCAGATTCTTACATTTCCACCCTTCTCATCCCATTCTTGCCCCATATACACCATGCTGTTCCACACTCTATTTCCCATGCTTTCTCCTCTTACAGGATTATTTTCCCCTTACCTCCTCACTTCACCTGACTAACTCCTATGCATCTTGAACACTTCCACAAAAGACTGATGCCATGGTAGTCTTTCCCATAGAGTCTGGAAGTATCATCAGAATCCTCAGAGACTACCCATCAATTGACTGGCGATGGCAATTTACAGATAAAATGTTCTTGAGTTCCTTGATCTTATTTTATTCACTAGCAGAGACTGGATTCCAATGAGTTTCTTAAACAGAATCAAAGACTCTAAAATGGTAGATTGAACAACATCAATCACTGAGAAGTATATGAGGGTTATCAGACCCTATAAAACCATGAACCAGCAGTAAAGAGATTTTTTTTTAAAAAAAAGAGAAGGAAGGAGACCGTTTGTTCTTTCTCAACTGAATCCTTCTGAGCAGGAGCTACAACATTATGAATGTGCTCCGGTATCAGACATTAAGCGCTCTATAAATGCTTTTAGAGAGCACACAAGCTAAACTAATGTGCCCACAGAATGGGGGAGAGTAAACTAGAAATGAATCAATCAAATAATTCAGAAATTCTGAGCAAAATCAGGGGTAAACAAAAGAAATGTGGAAGCCAACAGCCTGCTTTTTTACTGTGCATTGCAAAACCTTCTGGGAATCTTAAATTTGAGATCCAAAAAAAGGCATTTAAGGGAAATAAGGCAATGCATGTTTATTTTTTAGTCAGTCTCATTTCACAGATGATTTCATTAGACATTGCTTAATCATAATTCTGACAACTGTAGACTACTTATTTTGGATATCCTAAGCCTTAAGACATATAATGTCAACAGTTGTCTGTTTTCCCCAAAGCTTTGGAACAAAATATACAAAGTTTCTTGTGACAAATGGAAAAATTATAATGCTTAAGCAACTCTATTCAAATACACCATCCTTCTTTTCTTCCTCTCCTTTTTTCCCCTCCCCTCCCTTCCTTTTTTTAAAATATATTTTATTGATTTTTCTATAGAGAGGAAGGGAGAGGGATAGAGAGTTAGAAACACTGATGAGAGAAAAACATCGATCAGCTGCCTCATGCACACCCCCTACTGGAGATGTGCCTGCAACCATGGAACATGCCCTTGACCAGAATCGAACCTGGGACCCTTCAGTCCACAGGCTGACACTCTAGCCACTGAGCCAAACCGGGACCTCCTCCATTCAGCTTCTCCCCTCTCCCCTTTATAACTACCTAAGCAAATTAATAATTTTGGTGTCTGCACTTTATGATGATGAACTGATTTTCTCAGTTAATCGATATGTGGAACTTGAGTAAAATTAGAAAGATCCAGTCATGTATCAACACCAATCACAAATTTTCTATTAGGTTGGATTGTGGACTTTTTTCTGTTCTGTTCACTCCTATGTTATTTCTATCAAACAGAATATGGTGACATTTTTATTTGGGAAGTTAAATGAAAACTACATTTTCAAACTCTCCTTTCTTGCAAATCTCTTTCCTTTGTATCACCCTTTCCTCAAATCAGCCACAACTATAGCATTACTTCTCCTTCCTGGGCTATGATGAGTGTTTTGCTTAATTTTTCAGACAGATATTTTTGTGGTTATAATAGTTTGCTTTCATATGAGTCATATTTTAAATGTATCATGTCTATATTTAAAGAGGGACAATAAAATTGACATCCTTGATATAGAATTTATAAAAAATTTCAAAAACAAGAAAGGGGAGGGATGGGAATTTCATCTTTTAGACAACATTTCTTCACTTCCTGAATTTCAAGTATATATTTAATGAGTTAGCAGAGACATGTAGTTTTTGCTTGGAATCCAAAGTCATCTGATTAAAAATGGAAAAAAAAATTAAAATATTAAAGGCTAAAAAGAGAAAAACTAATATAGTATTCACCAAAATTACTTTATACAAAAGTTCTTATATCTCTACTCCTTAAATTACACATCTATAAATTAGGAATAATATGGTCTATGCCAGGGGTCCTCAAACTTTTTAAACAGGGGGCCAGTTCACTGTCCCTCAGACCGTTGGAGGGACGGACTATAGTTTAAAAAAAAAACTAGTCAGCTGCTAAGCAACAGGCAGCGGCGGCAAAAACACCCAGCGGGCCGGATAAAGGTTTTCGGCGGGCTGCATGTGGCCCGTAGGCTGTAGTTTGAGGACCCCTGGTCTATGCTATAGGGCAGGGGTGGACAAACTTTTTGACTCGACGGCCACAATGGGTTCTTAAACTGGACCGGAGGGCTGGAACAAAAGCATGGATGGAGTGTTTGTGTGAACTAATATAAATTCAAAGTAAACATCATTACATAAAAGGGTACGGTCTTTTTTTAATTTCAAACAGGCCGGATCTGGCCCGCGGGCTGTAGTTTGCCCACGGCTGCTATAGGGTCATTGCAAAGATTAGAGATGTTATATGGAGATAATTTACCACGGTTCATGATATATAGCAATTACTCAATAAGTTGAAGTTAGTATACATTAATTAAATATTTTTGAGCACCTACTGAATGCCAGATGCTAATCACTGGAGATATAGCAACAAATAAAACAGACATAAACATCCAACCTTTATGGATGGTGTTAAGTCTCATGGACAAAACCAAGGCAAAAAACAGTGAGAAGAAGCCTGAAGGGGGTCTCTGTAATTTCCCACTGGGTGGGCAAGTACAGTTCATGGAAAAGATAACATTTCAGAGACATCGGAAAGAGCCTGGGAATGAGGCAAATGAAGATTTCCCTTCCTAAGCAGAAGCTCCAGACTAAAATGACAAGCTGGAAAAGCACTCGTCATACATTCATGATGGCTTGTCCTTCTAACTGAGCCTATGCTACTACACTGAGTCACAAATCCCAACCTGAGAACCCTGTGGCTTCTCCAAATGAGAAAATCTACAGGTCAAGAAAACAGGGGATTAAAGTCTGTCAAGATATCTCCCGCCATTTGATTTCCATCTATTCCTGCTTCATTTCTCATATCAAAATACATGTGAATTCTTCAGATTATCAGCAGGAAAAATTTATTTTATTACATGTTGCATTAAGATGATTATCTTCCTTGTTCCCTCTACTAGAATACAAGCACACACAAAAAATTGCTTCTAGGAAGAAAAATTGCCCAGATAACCTTGGGCTTAGTGATGAAAAATAATTTTAGCTATGGGTTTGCAACCAGTGTGAGAACAATCTGATTTTAAGTTACAGTGTGAAAGATATAAGATTTTTGACAAGATCACTTCTTTTCCTCTCTCTCTCTCTCTCTCTCTCTCTCTCTCTCTCTCTCTCTCTCTCTCTCTCTCTCATCCTGAATGCCTCAGTATTGAGGTAGTTCTCTCAGTATGGGAAAATGATTGTAAAATATTAAAATAGCTGTAGGGTCTCAGGAAGGGGATTATAAATATAAATTCTGAGTCAAAAGGGCATTGCCATTTGCTTTGGTGTGCCTTCTGGCTGTTGGCCCAGGAATAATACTGACTGAACGAATGCTTTGCAACTGCAGGAGGCTTAAGAAAAGCCATGCTATCCAATTGTTTTATGAAATATAAACGTAGAGAAAATGCCCCAAAGGGAGCTGAACACTGAAGTATAGAGATATTAGATAGACAACTCAGGAAAGACTAAATTTTGCCTTAGCTTTTCATTTGTAAACTTTAAATAATAGTTGACTGCTACTTCAGCACAAACATAGAGATAAATTAATATACATATACTATTGTAATATTTCTGTTATTTTGAGCTACACTTAGGGAAGTGCTAACACTCTTCTACCTTGATCTCATCAATGATAGGATTTACAAGACGAAACTACATGAACTGACAAAGTCAGTCCAAGGTAAGCACAAGTCCGTGATGTCATCAATACCAGGGCGCCTGCGCAGGCTCCGCACTCTCGCGGGATCAGGCACACTCTCGCGGGCTCTGGTGCACTCTCCGCCCTCTCCTCTCACCCTCGCCCTCAAATAACCTTCACAGTCTCTCTCCCGTGCTGCCCTCCACTGGCCTCCGCATTAACAGCGGTTAAAACTTGCATGTTGCCGAGGGAACTTACTAGTCATTTACACCCTAGTGTGAGGAGGGAGTCTGAGTGCCTGCTGTGCTAGTGGAAGAAGAAGCAAGAAATAATCAACAGAAAACTAGGCACAGAGAGCGGACAACTACCGTCCTTTCGGTCAGCATCGCCCCAGCCTCATCACGGAGAAGGTGTGGGCTCTGCGGGGATGCTCGGCTTCACAGGAGCACTGTTCCTCCAGCATTTGTGCAGGTGCGATCCTCTCCCCGGTGAGTCGCACGTGGCGATCCTCTCCCCGGTGAGTCGCACGTGGCGATCCTCTCCCCGGTGAGTCGCACGTGGCGATCCTCTCCCCGGTGAGTCGCACGTGGCGATCCTCTCCCCGGTGTCGCACGTGGCGATCCTCTCCCCGGTGAGTCCGCACGTGGCGATCCTCTCCCCGGTGAGTCGCACGTGGCGATCCTCTCACAGGTGAGTCACACGTGGCGATCCTCTCCCCGGTGAGTCGCACGTGGCGATCCTCTCCCCGGTGAGTCGCACGTGGCGATCCTCTCACAGGTGAGTCGCACGTGGCGATCCTCTCCCCGGTGAGTCGCACGTGGCGATCCTCTCCCCGGTGAGTCGCACGTGGCGATCCTCTCCCCGGTGAGTCCGCACGTGGCGATCCTCTCCCCGGTGAGTCGCACGTGGCGATCCTCTCACCGGTGAGTCGCACGTGGCGATCCTCTCCCCGGTGAGTGAGTCGCACGTGGCGATCCTCTCACAGGTGAGTCACACGTGGCGATACTCTTTCTGGTGAGTCACACGTGGCCAGTCCAGGCCAGTTCATCATGACAATGTGTCAGAACAGCGCCTGGGCGCCAGTCACAGAGCTAAAGGAGCTGTCAGACCCCAGTCGTCCACGCCTTACCATCACTTTCATCACCTGTAACATTATTGGTTTAATTGGGCTTATTTTTCCTGCCCTTGGATATGAAATTAATATTATAGAAAACCTGAAACTTATACAAGTATAGGTAGAAAATAAATATCTCACTACTAGAGAAAGACAAAGTTAATGTTTAGTTTATTTCCTAGGTGTTTTTTTTTATCCTTTGAACAAATAATTTTCTTTAACTGCACGTGAGATCATTATGTATATAGATTATTTTTACTTTCTCACAGAGAGGTATACCACAAATATGTCAAAATTTATGTGAATGTGTTATTTGTAGTGGTGATACTATTTTCTAAATATACGTGCAATAATTGACTTAATTAATTTTTATAAATGCTATAAAATATGTGAAAGTATACACTTATACATATAGTTTTATGTATAGTTTTAGATAGATAGTTATACTTAGTTTTAAGTTTTTTGCTATTATGAGGAGCTTGACAACAAACCATAAAATTTTATGCAAATACTCATCATTTTTTCAAAGTTATTCCAAGAACCAGAATTAATGGTTAGACTGCGACCCTTGATCTTTGATTATATGGAAAAACAAAACAAGAAACCCCATCCACGGTGCCAGCTGCTGAGATAGGATGCAGACTGAAGAACTATAGCACATTCTTAGAGGATCCCTGGGGGGCAAGACCAGTCCAGTTGCTGGAGTCCTGGGAGGGGGGTGGGGGGGGGGGCCGGGAGGGCAGGGGTCCCAGAGTAGGTGGGGCCTGGGTAGATGGGATGCACACAAGTCCAGGAGGAGTCGCTGAAGCAGCGGCTGGTTCTGTGATGGGACAGCAGGGGAGTGGCTATTTACCAAGCACGTCGCTTTTTTAACAAACAGCATGACCAGTCCTTTGTGTATCAGAAGAATAGCAGAACCCTTCTGGATACATAATGCCACATTACCTTCTGGAACATTTTGTTTCCTTTCATACCCTTTCCTTCTGTACATGAAAGCTTCCATGTCATTGTAACCTCATCACTACTGCATGTTGGCTTTCTAAATCTTCTCAAATAGTTCTCAGTAAATATCTGAACTTTTCTTCAAATAGTTTTTAAAAATATTTTATATTAAGTATATTATTAGCAAATACTTTAACATCATTTCCATCAGTTTATTACTGTTAGAAGAGACTAAGCTGCAGAAGACCCTGGGTGTGGACCCCAAGCTCTATAACAGTGGTGGCGAACCTTTTGAGCTCGGCGTGTCAGCATTTTGAAAAACCCTAACTTAATTCTGGTGCCGTGTCACATGTAGAAATTTTTTGATATTTGAGACCATAGTAAAACAAAGACTTATATATTTGGTATTTATTTTATATATTTAAATGCCATTTAACAAAGAAAAATCAACCCAAAAAATGAGTTCGCGTGTCACCTCTGACACGCGTGTCATAGGTTCGCCATCACTGCTCTATAACCTGCCCACACCCCTTGTGGCCTGTATTTCTGGGTTCAGTCTGCATAAACCGAGGATGACAACAGACCCCACACCAGAGCTGCATGAGTGTTTGCATTGAATCAGAAAGTTTTTTTCAACAGTATGTGTCAAGCGGAAGCCTATTCACTAAGAGACTGTCCCAAACTGGCAAGATACAAATTTATCTTTCAGCAAAATCAGATAACCACGTGCCAGGGACTTTCAATTACATTTTAAAGAATCAAAACTGTTCATGAAAAATGCTCAGATATTAACAAAAACAAAAAAGAATGTGGATCTACCATTGTTTTTCTTACCTATTTTACCTGAATCCAGGTTACTGCATTCTTATTCTAAGGCTGTATAACTGAGTTTATTTGTTTTTCTAAGTAGATAGTCATTTAATCTGCTAATAATGATAGTTTCATCTTCATCTACTCATTATCCCATGTTTTTCTGTTTCCTGTTGAATTATCCAAACCAATCTTGTTTACTCTGGTTTTAATGACAATGGCTCCAATGTTGTATAGTAAGCATCATATTTAGTTGTCTCAAATCCGAAATGTAGTTGTCTTTAACCAAAATATTTTCATGTTCACCGAAAGGTTTACATACAATACAATGAGGTACACTATTTTTTTTTGGTAAAAATATATATGGAGAATAGTTTATTTTTAAGTTATGAATATAGTTATGAATGCCTTTACATCCGAGGCCCCAAACTGGTTACCTGAAGTAGACGGTCCTAAATCCTGTTTTATTAGTGAATCACTAGAGTTCATATCCTTCTTAATAATGGAGTAATTGTTAGTATGCTGCACATAAGTAAATCAGCTCTTACTCATTTCAAGTAATAAGCAATTAAAATGAAGACTAAAAATTGTCTGCATATGTAGAAGTCCTATATAAATTTCACTTCCTTAATTATAACCAAACATGGTCTTAGCCACACCACTCAGGAGAATTGCCTACCTCTTTCTAGAAGGTTACTCACAAGATCATACTTCTTTTTATTTATTTTTATTAAAAGTATGTTTAATAGCCTAACCACCTAAGAAACCAGTGCCTAAGTCCCTTCCATAACATGTATGATAAGTATTTCTCCAGCCTGTGCTGAGATGAAGTTTACAAGTTCATGTATCTATAGGTCTTTACCTCTCAAAATGTGTGTTCTCATTTCTGGACAGGTTTGATCATTAGTAAACTCTAATACTGAACCAAGAAATCTTTCTCTCTTTCACCACTGGCCCTTTAGGGGCAAATATTCTGGAGTTTGATCAGCAGGAAATATTTGAAAATGGTGAAAGGCACATTCATATTTTCTGGGCAAAAATTCCCCCAATTCTCTATATTTCTCCAATTTGCTGATATAGATTATTGACTTACTCTGAATCACTGGACAGCACTAACCTTTGCTACTTACCACCTCCTGGCTGCGAAAGCAGACATACAGGCTCTTCCTGTGTCTGCCTTAATTATTTGTTTCACTTCTACCAACTCTCTTAGAAAACTAAACCTCTGTGTCACCTTAACATGTCATTTATGAAAAGAGAAAAGGTTAATAATTTCATAAGATTAGGTTTTCAAACAGCTGGTGATTATTGAGTACCTACTCTCTCCTTTGCCAAGTCAAAAATTAATGTCTATATTGTTTTGTACAATTTCTTGGACTGGACTAAAATCAAGAGACCTGAGTTTTATTCTGTCTTGGTGGTTATCAGTTTTCTTATTTGTAAATTGAGGATGTTAATGATCTCTAAACTCTTTATTTTGTAACCCCTGTAGGAATGCTGGTGTCCATATATTGTAGTACAAGAAAACCACCTAACTTCTGTCAACATAAGTCAGAAATATTATTAACAACAACAACAAAAAATGTTATGCAAGAGTTCAGACCACTTGTGATTCATATGTGAGTTGCTTCAGTGGATTAAAAAACTATAAACATATGTATATACTATTATATACGGTATGGCAATTGAGTCGGTACACAATAGGTTAACAAGAATAGAAGTAGAAAGCCAGATAAAATAAAACTGAGTTATAGTCCTATCTAACCCTTATAAAACTTTCTGGCATTTGAAGAACTGAACAGTGCAGCAGATAAAATGATTCTCCTTTAAGCAGAGCCCAGAGCAAGGAGAACACATTGCCCACACTGCCTTCTGGAACATTTTGCGAGGCAAAAGTGTATACACTATAAATTAATAGCGTTCTTCCTTAGCAAAAGTTTCTTTTTCTTGATGTACCATTTAAACAACACTCTTTAAAGTTGAATAATAATGGATCTCTGTTGAGTGGCTTAATTTTAGGAAGCATGAATGTCAAAGATGGACCAAAGAGCATATTCTATGAGACTTAGAATACAATGCAGTTGCTCTCAATATCTGAAAAGCAGTGCTGAATACTTTGAGACCCTGAATAAGGCTATCGGAGCTGCTCACTGTATTTCATTAAAGCTCACAGCACATGACTTATACTTCCCAGTTTGACCTCTGTAAAAGCTACATGGTCTGAACTTTTGTTCATGATTTGCTTTTCTCCTGATTTTCTCTCTTTCTTTTTTTGTTTTGTTTTTGGTTCACATATTTATTTCATACATTTTCCTGTATAATCTATGAATAGCAGTACTGCTTAGTACTGCTTAGTAAATAAAAATTGTATTTTATTTACATAGATTATTTAAAGGTGACATCAAAATGTTAGGCACTGATTTCCTTTTTTTTTTGAACTGCTCAGAGTCCTAATTATTGCTTGGCTTCTAACCTGAATTTCCAAACATCTCTTCAAATACCTTACATTCTCTCTTAACTGAAACCCTTTCCACACAAACATCGATCCTTACAGAAGGGTCGGGAGACAGAAAGGGTACACAAGCACCGCCCGCTTGTGTTTCTGAAAAGGAAATCAAATAGGCCCCCAAAGAGCATGAGCATTAAGTGATATAAAAGCAGCAGTTTCACGCAGGAAAGTTTTAGTTGGTTTGCTTTTTGTATGTTTTTCCATTGTGGTGGGGAGAAGTGGTAGCAGCATTATGAATGCAGAGAGGATATTTGCAACAAAGATATGCAGAAGATGATCTGCAGGTGTCAGAGCGACCAAGAGGAGAACATCTAGGACAGTGATGGTGAACCTTTTGAGCTCGGCGTGTCAGCATTTTGAAAAACCCTAACTTAACTCTGGTGCCGTGTCACATATAGAAATTTTTTGATATTTGCAACCAAAGTAAAACAAAGACTTATATTTTTGATATTTATTTTATATATTTAAATGCCATTTAACAAAGAAAAATCAACCAAAAAAATGTGTCATAGGTTCGCCATCACTGATCTAGGAGGTAAAACCAGACAGGACTATAAGCTAAGACTGAAGTAGATGCTTTCTGGGAGCTGAGCCAAAGGTACCAGACAGGGCCAGTGACCTTGTTTGCCAGGGATTAGAGTTCAGTGACTGATTTGGAAGGATACTGAAGCCACAGGATAATGCAAAAGTCTCAGATCCAATGTAGACTGGAACTTCTAAGGAAACCATTTCTCTAAGGCAAGGATAGGAAGTTTCTCACCCATGTTGTTCTTCTGCAAGGTGCTTGCAGTTAGGCAATGACAGGTTATCAGGTGAGCATCTCCCAGTTGGTGTATGAGCACTCAAACTAACTGAGTGGGGTGTCTCCTACCCCCCAAGCACTGCTCTTTTGTGCCAGGGACATCTAGACCTAAGGATTTTAAATGTATTGCTTTTGATTTCATGGAGCTCAGTTCAACAGTGAAAGCTAAGTATCAATACCTTGAATTTCTCTTGGATTTTTTCTTGTATTTCTGACAAATTTCTTATGAAGAGTGCCCTTAATGGGCGCCCATATCATCCCCAAGGCAGAGCTTGTTTTTAATACAATGTTAGGGCTCAGTCAGAAGAACTCCAAGTATTGTTCCCTTTGTTTTGATAAATTCTTTAAATGAGCTCCTATGTGCACCTTTATGTAAGGAATCACTGTGTAGGCCAACTGTTCCTTTTTCTAGATAGTTTATAAGCATCTGGATAGATTTACATTAGAAATGCAATTAACTTTATATTAAAAGGTCAATTAATTTGGCCAAGATAGAGATTGTTTTTAATTACTTTTCCTTGTAGGGCTTCTCTTCTTGTCCAAGTACAAGTGACACTATCAAATGATAGTATCATTGCCTGTTGGGTGCCTGAAACGTATATGCAAAGGACACTGGAAGTGACTGTCTTGGTTAAATGAATTAACTCTGGGCAATTTATCACTCTTATAATCCTTAGGATTTAAAATACCAGTAAGAAATAATGCAATATTTTAGCTTAAGCAATTTTTATAAGATCATTCATGGCAATATCCTTTCTTATTTGTCCTTGTTATTTTCTATTTTCTTGGTGAAAGATGATAATAAAGTAAAATTATTTTACGGGTTAATCCTTATTACATTATATCACAGTGTATTTTGTGATAAATGAACAAATAATAACATGAAAAAGTAGCTGTCTTATTCCATTAGCATGTTCTTGGTTATTTTTGTGTTAATAGGGGCCAACAATTCACTCATTCATGTGGTACTAAAACTCTTACACATAAGAGACTCAAGAGATTACCACTTGTCCCTATGTAACATCCACTTGTTACCAAATGGTAACAAATACTAAGTAGTGATTGTTTGAAAAGAAAACAATGAAGAAAGAGGGAGGGAGGGAAGGAGTAATATAGAACAATATATATGACTACATCTACACTAATAAAAGAGAAACATGGTAATTGGCATACGACCGCTACCCTTCCCATTGGCTAATCAGGGAGATATGCAAATTAACTGACAGCCAAGATGGCGGCCTGCAGCCAGGCAGCTTGAAACTAACATGAGGCTTGCCTCAGTGACGGAGGAAACCAACGCTCCCGCCTGCGGCTGCAGGCCTCTGAGCCTGCAGTTTAAGAAACTATGTAACAAATACCACCAGACTTCAGCCAGCAGGATCGCAACATTGTAAGCAAAGGCCAGAAACCTACTTTCAGCAGCGGAGGCCTAAGAGCTGGAGCCAAGCCTCAAGCTAAAGCTGGCCCAGAATAAAAAAAAAAAAAAGAAAAAAAGGAGCAGTTGGGAGCTTCAGTCACCCCCAGCCTGAAAACAGCCCTTGGCCCCTCACCCAGACTGGCCAGGCACCCCAGTGGGGACCCCCACCCTGAAGGGTGTGTGACCAGCTGCAAACAGCCATCATCCCCTCACCCAGGCTGGCCAGGCACCCCAGTGGGGACCCCCACCCTGATCCAGGACACCCTTCAGGGCAAACCAGCCAGCACCCACCCGTGCACCAGGCCTCTATTCTATATAGTAAAAGGGTAATATGCCTCCCGGCACTCGGATCAGCATGACGGGGGCAGCACCCAAACCCCCTGATCGGCCCTGCTCTGTGTGTGACAGGGTGTGGCACCCCAACGCCCCCCCCCCACGGGCCCTGCTCTGTGTGTGACAGGGTAGAGCATTAACCTCCCCATCAGCCCTGCCCTGAGTGTGACAGTGGCGGTGCCCCAACCCCCTGATTGGCCCTGCTCTGTGGGTGATAGAGGGCGGCGCCCCAACCCGCTGATCCGCCCTGCTCTGTGTGTGACAGGGGACAGTGCCCCAACTCCCCTATCGGCCCTACTCTGTGAGTGACAGGGGGGAGCTCCCCAACCCCCTGATGGGCCCTGCTCTGTGCGTGACGGGTGGGAGCTCCCCAATCCCCTGATCGACCCTGCTCTGTGCATGACAGGGTACGGAGCCCCAACCCCCCTGATGGGCCCTGCTGTGTGCGTGACAGGGGGCAGCGCCCCAACCCCTGATTGGCCCTGCTCTGTGTGTGACAGGGGGTGGCGCCGCAACCTCCCTATCGACCCTGCCTTGAGTGTGACAGGGGGCGGTGTCCCAACCCCCCAATCGGCCCTACCCTGAGCGTGACTGGGGGTGGCATCACGACCTCCCAATCCGCCCTGCTCTGTGTATGACAGGGGGCGGCGCCCCAACTCCCCAATCGGCCCTGCTCTGAGCCCGACCAGGGGCTGCACCTAGGGATTGGGCCTGCCCTCTGCCACCTGGGAGCAGGCCTAAGCCAGCAGGTCGTTATCTCCCGAGGGGTCCCAGACTGCGAGAGGGCATAGGCCGGGCTGAGGGACCCCCCCTTCCCCCCAAGTGCACAAATTTTTGTGCACCAGGCCTCTAGTTTTCTAATAAAAGGCTAATATGCAAATTGTCACCTCAGGAGTTCCACCGACTGGTACTTTGACCATTCCCTATGATGTGCACTGACCAGCAGGGAGCGGCGTGGAATGAAGGAAGGTCCTGGCCGGCAGCCAGAAGGCCCTGATGGGCCCTGATCGCCAGCCAGGCCTAGGGACCCTACCCGTGCACGAATTTTGTGTTAATATATTAACTCAGGCCTCCAGATGACTAGCAACTTAAATATAAGGCAAACAATTCAGGAGTTTGATATGAGACTAAGTGTGGTGATGAAATTTTTTGTTTTGTTTTTACAAAAGGGACCAGCCTGCACCTTATAGGAACAGTAACAATGTGCTAACAACTTTATAAGTGTTATCTACATAATTCTCACTACCACTCTATGAGATATGATTCATTGTTCCCATTTTGCCGATAAGACAACTGAAGTCTAGGTTTCAGCAAAGGCTGCATAGTTCATTGGTGGCAGAGTCAGAAACTATGCCCACCTCAATATACCTTTCCAGACTCCCCATTTTTCCCTAAGGTAAAGGTACTGACTCTAGGAGTAGTAATACAATGAAAAGCTTTTAAAAGGGGGCTGGGGAGTGTGCTGAATTCTTAGAGGGCAGATTTGGAACAAAATCAGAGGAAGGGAATGCATTAGGCAAGTGCAACTCAAAGAATAGGTCCACAAGAGGGTAAATCAATTATGTCATTCAGCATAGTTTTCCCCATAGCAGCAAGTTTTCAAAGAAGGGAGCTGTGCCTTTATTTACATTCCAGTTCAGGCTTCTTATCTCCGCCTGGACTGTTTACAAACCAGCAACCAGTCCACGAACCACACTTTAAAGTGGTACAACCTTAAGAAATGTCTTATGAAACTTTCCTTTTCTGTGAACAGTTAAAATCATTTTGGATAAAAGTTAATCAAATATATCCTATGTTTTTCCATTTATGAAAAATAAAGCTACACTTATCCACATTACAGATAGTAATGAAGGCTGATGTCATAAACCCTTTAGATCTATGGGGACATTAACCTTAGTTGAAGTGGTATTGCCCTTACTAGTTTTAATAACCTAATCTCTTCCCAAAGTAGCTTTCCGAAAGAATGTACAATATTACCATCAAACAACATTAGTCTGGAGTGAAATTCAAATTTTAAAATGTTATTCATACCTGCACCTCCACCAATGCTTAGAATCTTAATTTCGGATTTTTTGTCTCCAATCCTGAAAAAAAAAAAATATGTAGTTTAAGAAAAATGTGCTAGATGCTTGGAAAAATCTGATTATTAAGTCTAGTTGAAGAGAGCAGCCTAAAATTACAGCGAACAAAAGCTAGGCCAACATGAAAGATTCCAATTTTTTCAGCAGTTATCTTGCTGCCTTTAGAAATCTTTAGAAATATAGGTTCTATTCATTAACAATCTTGAACTGGTAGACTTTTAGAAGCACATTATAAACAGCTCAGAGGTAAGGTAAATCATTTGTTGAGAATTGATTTGGAGAACAAGAAAAGAAAAAGTGAGTCCTTGAGTCTTGGGATGTAATTAGGCATTCGCTGTATATGGGGAAAGGTTGAGGTGATTCATACTATCTCTATGTCTGCCTTCTTTCCTTTCTTCTTGCTATTTTCAACAAACAGGCAAACATTTATTGTATGCCTAATCTAGGCACTGAGGAGATAAAAATGAATAAGACACTCCTTTGCTCTCAAGCAATATGTGAGATGATAAAGCCTGACATTATAGCTCTAGTATTAGAAATAGAGTGGAATTTATGGCCTGGAAAACAACACTATGACTTACTTTAGGTTGATGTAAAGGGGTCAGAAACAAGTCTGACTGCACAATGACTGCCAAGTTTCAGGCTTGGCGAATGCACAATGACTTGGTGAAGCATGGTGCCCAAAAGGAAACTGGAGAATACAGCTTGATGGCAATGTTACTAGTATGTGTTCTCAAGGCTTTTCTTTTTGTTTTTTTGTCTGTTTGTTTTATTTTGTTTTGATAAATCTGAACTCATTTGGACATTTTGATATGCAAGATTTACTCTGGGTGAGAGAGATCAGGATAAATGATGTATTCTGGAGAATTATTGTCATAAAGTAATGGTCAAAATTAGAAGGGTAGATTCCAATCACCCAAGGATATTGCAGATACTTAGAAGGGTAGTGGGATAATGAGGCAATACCAACTTTTAAAAGTCACTGGATTATGGGACATACAAAAAGAAGACAGGAAAACAGCAAAGCTCAGAGATATGATAGGAGTACTAGAGAAGGAGAAAGCCATCTGTAGTGTCAAAGGTGGCAGAGTGTACTACTGAAAATTTTTGTAAAAGAAAATCTCCATTGAATTTGGCAATATTAATATATTTGATAATATCAGTTTTAAAAGTAGATTGAGGGAAGAAGACAGAAGACAGTGGGATTTAAAGTGTGCTTGATAAAGAGGAGAAAGATCCAGAGAGATTGTTGAAATAGGATGAAAGAGTGAAAAGAAAAGGGTTAACTGCTAGAGGGGAGACATGAACTGAAAATACATTTGTTTGTTGGGCTTTAGGATGTAAACAAGTCTGCTCTTTGGCTAAAGTTAAAGACATTGGAAAGTAGAGTCAAGGACTTTTATGAATGAGTTGCCTTCCTTAGTTCTAATTATCTTCCAACTCATAATCATGAGTCTTAATATATATACCCATTCCTATTTATGTTCTTGATTAATTTTTAAAATGCTTATATGTGTGGATAGCACAGTGAGGCTATGGATCATATGGGTGGGAACCTTTTTTATGCCAAGGCCCATTTGGACAGTTATAACATTATTTGCAGGCAGTACACAATTATCTACTTAAAAATTAGCCTGCTAGCCTGGCTGGTGTGGCTCATTGGTTGAGCATTGCCCCATGAACCAGGAGATCACAGTTTGATTCCCTGTCAGGGCACATGCCTGGGTTGTGGGCTAGATCCTCAGTAAGGGATATGCAGGAGGCAGCTGATCAACGATTCTCTTGCATAATTGATATTTTTCTCTCTCCCTTTCCCTTCCTCTCTGAAATCAATAAAAATATATTTTTAAAAATTAGCCTGATATATTTGGTCAAACATTTAATTAACTCACCCATAATGCCTTGGCAGGGTCAGACCAAATGATTTCGAGGGCCTTATAAGGCCCGCAGGCAGGACGTTCCCCACCAGGTTGAAATCCCAGTTTATTGATTTGTTACCTTGAGCAAGTTATTTAACTTCTCTGCCTGTTTATTACCCATGAAATAGAATAATAATAATATGTTACAGGATTGCAATAATGGTATCTAACTCATTGGGGAGTATGAGTTTTAAATGATTTAATTCATGTAAATCTCTTAGACCTGTCTACTCACGGCAAGCACACAGCAAATATTAGCAATTATTATTTAGAATTAGGAAAGAAAATTCTATCAGAAACAACTAAAAGATTTTGGCAGAATGGTGGAAGTGCTTGCCTCTGGAAAATGGGAGTCAGGGTTGGGAGTGAGTAAGGCAAGGAACCAGTTTTTCTTGTGTTTTCTTTTTTTTGTTTTTGCTGTTGTTGTTATAAGCTTTTTAGAACCATTTGACTTTCAAAGAACGTTTTTTTAGAATGAAAAATAAAGCAGGCATGTTGTGTATTTATATAACTTAGAAACGACGTTTAGCAGCAATTTTAAAGCTCCTTCAGCTAAAGCTCATTCCAAACATCACTTTGGGAGGGAGTAGCAGGGGGTAGGGGTCAGGGATTAATTTTTAAATAAATGATACTTTGATTTAGATAATTTCTAATTATATATTACCACTATAATGAAAATTTATTTATGCCTTTGAAAGTTCTTGAGTCTTTTACAAATTCCACATTCAATATTTCCAGTTGGATGGTATACACCTTGAAGAGAAGGGTCATCATTTATTATGTATATCCATTCATGGTGCCTCTTCAAACCACACTGATGGCTAAAGAAAACCAAGTAACTGGATAGCTACAGACATGAACACAGACATTTAGGTCTGCAAAAGAACTCAGAAATTAACTCATTACTTTCAACTTTAGAAATTAACAAGAAGACCCAAAGAAATAAACTATAATTAGATCCCAGATAAGAAGTTTGTATTTGCTGTCTGCTTTAATTTTTGCACCATTATTCTATTACTTTTTAATTATTAAAATTATATAATACTCTGCTTTTAAAAATCACATTTAATTGTCAACTGTAAATTGAAATACTAAAAAAAAAAAATTAAAACATATTAAAAACTAAGCCATAAAAAATAGAAAGGGAAACAATCCCATATACATACAGCAAGGTCTCTCTGGTCAGGCAGAGTACCATATTGGGGAAAGAATTTCAGGCCTATACTAGAGAAAGCCAGCAAAAAATAACATTTCAGTTTCCCTTGCTGCTGCTGATTGGATCGACAGTCAGTCATTTCTTCCCAGTTTCCATCATTATTTCCTGAAGCAGAGTAAGTTACAGCAATCCACCCCTACATAGGTGATTTGATTATCTTTAGCATGTGGAATCTGTTACTCCCATAATGCTTATCAGCCCTGGCACAAATTGAACACATTAATCACCAAAAAAAGCAGTCTGCTCGAAGGATAGGAACTAGTGAGGTTCACTGGTAATAGGAAAATGCTTTTTCTTTTGGGCCACATTGCTAATATTAAGTTGAAAGGAAAAGACAATTTTTTTGGAGCGTGATAACTATAATAATAGATAAGAAAAATGAATTTAAATGGATATTAGGAGAACTAAGAGGCACCCACTCAGTCCTCAGGAGCAAATATCGTTTGGTAATTATTTATATTTGATTCTAATGAAAAGAATATTAGACTCCTTTTGGGCCATTTTTTAATGCAAAATTTAGAGGAGGGATGAAAAAAATCTGAACTCAAAGATTTGCATCTTCTCCTTTCCCAAGTGAACATGGATTTGTGCCTTCAAATAGTTAATGCTTATCTTCACGCAGCTGGAAGTGCTGCACAAATGGGATCCTTTGAATGTTTAAAGCAAAAGTCGAACTAAAGAATCACAGGAAAAGGAGCCCAGTGGGAGGAAGAGGGAGCGGAGCCGGCATTGCAATCAGCGGCGGTTCTTATCCCCCTCGCCAGCCTGCAGGCTGGGCTCCACCCATCGATCACTGAAAGGAAAACGCGAGGCTTGTCCCTTTGACAAAGCGTCCTTTTTTGTTACCTTGCTATTATGCCTGGCAGCTTCTTGTCCAGGAATTCCTGCATGCACTGGTGTTCCGTGGAATTGTTGAGAAACCTCCGAAAAGACTCAACGTATCTGCTGTGATCTGAAAACAAGCTCCTCATGGAAGATGCCATGTTTGGTTTTCTGAGGAAGACAGGGAGGGAGGGAAGGTTTAAGTTCCCTTCTCCTTCTTTTCCCAGTTCCTTTTTTCTCTCCCCACCCCCACCAATTTGTATTAAAAAAAAAAAAAAAAAGCTTGCTGTTTTGAATGTAACTGGCAAGGGAAAGGCTGCTGTGCAAAGCTCAGTACTAAGTCAGTCTTTGTATGGGACTTTGCACTGATACTTTAACCCCTGATTTAAAACTCCCAAAGTTCAGAGAGTTGTAAAAACAAATGACATTCTAATCACTTCCTGTTTTGTCAGCAGCCTCCCAGGAGTAAGTTCCAAGTGGGGAAGTAAGTGGCTGCTTTCAGGGCCAAAGGTGACAATCAGAAGTAAAGGCGCCAGCTACAAAGAGCTTCCTTAAATTTACAGCTGCTGAATATTTTGACATACGACTGTCATCACTTTCCTGCTTTCTGTGGACCTTTAAGCCGTCAAGTCCCTTAACAGTTGAACTTTAAACTCATCTGCTGCATTTCTTCAAATACTGATTAATTTGTTGTGATTTAGGAAGTCTCTTTAGAATAAACTATCAGAGAAGAACCAGAGAGCTATTAGCTAGAAGGTCTCAAAAGCCTATGGGGGGAGTGGGTGGGGATGGGGGGTTGGGAGAGAAGTCTTAGGGCAAGAATGCAGGGCACCAGGGTGGAAGCTGAGTCCATTGGACACCTTCCCTAAGTGCTTCTGAAGGTGGGATCATAGATGCTTAGGGTTGGATGAGCCTTTAGAGACCCAGTGGTGTCACCCATCAAAATGTGAGAGTAGGTCCTTAGAAAGATTTGAGCTGAAGAGGCAGTTGAGGTTTGGAGGGGAGATGTGTCAGATGAGACAAACCAAAAATAGACAATGGAGATGCACACCCCAGACCCCGATGTGAGGAGGAAAACTTTAGAGCCCCTCCAGGATGTGGTCTGCCTGTGGCATGACACCCAGGTGAAAGAGCCTTATCGTTTCAAGATATATATATATATTTTTTGAGACACGAGAGAGGGGGTGACTTGCTCCTTATCTAGGGGTGTTTCAGCCTTGGGGTGTAAATTCTCTGAACTTTCAAACATGGTTTCGGCCGGCTGAGTTGCCCACTCAGGTTCTGAGTGTACTTTTTTCCTACAAATAAATCCTCACCTGCTTTTGCTACTTGTCTCTTGTTTAAATTTGTTCCTACAAGCAAGACAAGAACACAACACAGAGGCGCAGAGTACTGAATCTGGCCAGAGGCTATCTCCAGCCAGAGACCACCCCAACCACTTATGACAAAGCGCCTCAAGGTGTTGAGTGCCCAGATCCTGGGCCTTTTACCTGGAAAGTGGTCTTAAAGGAAGCCATCCTTTAACCAACATAGGATTATTAAAAATAGTATACAACTCCTGGAGGAGTTGTGAGAATTAAATGAATTAATCTATATACATCTCTTAGAAATGTGTCTGCCTAAACCATTCCCTCCTTCCTCTGATTCAGTTCCAAATTGCCCTCTAAGTGCTCAGCATACTCCCACACCCTCTTTTATAAGCATTTTATAGTCTCACTACTTCCAGAGCGATGGCTTTTATCCCAGGAGAAATTGGAAAGTCTGGAAAGGCACATAGCTGTGGGTATAGCTCCTGACTCGGCCACTAATGAACTTTGTGACCTTGCTCATCAGTGAAATGGGAACAATGAATTATATCCCATAGAGTTGTTGTGAGAATTTAAAGAGATAATTTTTATAAAGCACATTATTACTGCTCCTGTAAGGTGCAGGCTGCTCCCTTCTGCAATAATAAAACAACAAAAACATTGTTTTATTTATAGACACTGCAAATTGAGTTTCATATCATTTTCATGTCATGTAATATTGTCCTTCTTTGGATTTTTTCAATCATTTAAAAATAAAAAAGTTATTCTTAGCTCATGGGCTGCTTGTACAAAAACAGGTGCTGGGCTGGATTTGGCCCATGGGCCATAATTGGCTAACCCCTAATCTAGCTTCTAGGCCTCTATACATAGGCTGTTTAACTCCCATCTCTATCCAACCAGCCCCACCTTCCTCAAACTGACTCTCTAAGTTTTTCTATTACCATCTTCCACTCTTCTCTTTAGAACTCAACCCAAATCATTCATTCATATATTCATCTACTAAACAAATATTTAGTAAGGGTCTACTGTGTGCTATTCTGCTGAGAAGAAATATCCTTGACCTTATCTTCAAAAGTTCCTGCCTTTAACTAAAACCCAATCTTCTCCTGAATTCATCATCTGCTTCTCTTGTCAAATCTTCCCCAACGATCTGCTCTGAATGTAATTCTCATTAATTATTTTTCTCTCCATTCTCAATATTTCTAACCTAGTTAAGATTCCCTCTTTTTTTTTTTTTTGCTTGCTGTGCTAATTTTCTTTTCCTTTTTAAGAAAAATGGAGCATTTAACACGCCCTTTTAATTTGTTTTTAAATTTTCAAAACTGAAATTTTTGACATATGACTGCCATCGCTTTCTTGTTTCTGCGGAGAGTTTATGCCCTCATGTCCCTTAACAGTTGAACTTTAAACTCATCTGTTTAAAGTTAATTTGAATGTAACTGGCAAGGGAAAGTCTGGTGTGCAAAGGTAAGATTAATCTCAATTTCTATATTTTTTAATTTTTATTGAATTTATTAGGATGACATTGCTTCATAAAATTATATAGGTTTCAAGTATACAGTTCTATAATACATCATCTGTATATTTTTGTGTGTTTGCTACCCAAAGTAAAGTCTCCTTCTGTCACTATTTAACTCCCCTTTGCTCTCTTCTACCTGCCCCTACCCCATCTTTTCTTCTGGTAATCACCACACTGTGTCTCTGTATTTTTGTGTAATTTTTTTTTTTTTTTACTTAATCCCTTCAATTTTTCACCCAATCCCCATCTCCTCAGACAGCTGTCAGTCTGTTCTCTCTATGAGTCTGTTTTTGTTTTATAAATTTATTTTATTCACTAGATTACATATCTAAGTGAAATTATGTGGTACTTGTCTTTCTCTGTTTTATTTCATTTAGCATAATATTCTCCAGGTCCATCAATGCTGTTGCAAAAGGTAAAATTTCTTTTTTATGGCCGATCAGTATTCCTTTGTGTAAATGTACCACAGCTTTTTTTACCTAATCATCTATTAATAGGCACATGGGCTGCTTCCGAATCTTGGCTATTGTAAATAATGCTGCAGTGAACATAGGGGTGCATATATTCTTTCATGTTAATGTTTTGGGTTTCTTCAGATATATTTCCAGAAGTGGAATAGCTGGGTCATAAAACAATTTCATTTTTTATTTTTTGGGGTAACTGCATTCTGCTTTTCACAGTGGCTGCACCAATCTGCATTCCCACCAACAGTGCAGAAGGCTTCTCTTTTCTCCACATCCTTACCAATGCTTTTTATGGTCCTTTGCCCATTTTTTAATGGGATTGCTTGATTTTTGATGTTGAATTTTATAAGATCTTTATAAATTTTGGATATAACCCCTTATCATATGTATTATTGGCAAATATGTTCTCTCATTCAATAGTTTGTCAAGGAGACCTGAGTGCTAGACAAGCTTAGCTTCTTCCTCAGTAAAAGACATTGGGTAAATTATCTAACTACTCTAAACTTCTCCCTTTCCATTTTCCCACTATATATAAATATGGGGAATAGAGGTAGAATTATCTTTAATATTTCTTGAAATTCTACTTAGTCTTCATATTTTGAAAAAGATAAATAACTATCTATACTAATATATATAAAAGCCCAGCAACCGGAATGGCAGAGCAACCAGAATGACCAGAATGATTGGTGGCTATAATGCCCACTGTGGCAGCCAACCAGCCTGATCCAGGCCCTGATTGGCCCCTCCCCAGCTGCCTGGCCCCCGATCAGCCCCTAACACCCCTATTGGGGGCGGGGCCGGCAGGCCAACTGCCTGCGGCCCCTCTCCCTGGCTGGCCGGCCTCATGGCCGGACCCCATCCATGCACGAATTTGTGCACCAGGCCTCTAGTAGGTTTATAAAACTAAAAATAGATATATTCATAACTAATAGTACCACTGTATCCAAATAATCAGTAAATCATAAGTGATAACCTAAATTAAAATGTCATGAGCCACATTTTATCAATGAAAGTTCCTTAAGCTCATACAGCTGGTAATAATGCCATATGTTTTGTTGTTTTAATGGCATAGTTGTTTCAATTGCACTTTATTTATGTGGAATTTATAATGGTTTTGTTTTAATTGACTTAGACCATTTTTTTTTAAAGGCTCAAAATAACCAGTCAAAGAGGAGACAAACCAAATGAAATAATGCAGAGGAAATATTTGGGGAGTAATTAGTTGACAGGGAAGAGGGTAGATGGATAGACACATAATGTTAAATTAAGCTATAGAAGAGTAACTAGTGATATTATAGAGACATAAAGCTTATATGAACTGTTAAGGGTAGTAACAACTAATGAAACAAGGAAAGAAGAAATAGTCTGAGAACTTAGTTCCCATTCAATAAATAAAAAAATTAAAAGTCACTGGAAAGATCTAGATCCCCTTTCAAATATAGAGGTTAGTAAATATGTTAAAACCTGGTAAATTATCAGAAAACAAATAAAACATAAAAAACACACAAATAATGCAGTTCATCAAACAAGCTTTGTCTGAGTCCAAGATTCAGATTTTCTTAGTTACTGAGTCAGTGACCCTAAGAAGAAAGTGTAATATTGAATTAGGGAGCTGGTGAAGGTTAAGGTTTCATGTTAAAGTAAGTTTGCTAAAGACAGTAGTAAGGTTAATACAGCTTCTCTGGCATTTGGTTCAGAAACATGTGCTCAAGTATATGCTGGGCTTGAATGGTCTCGCATCTGGGAAACCTTACATTTGCATGATCCAGAGACAAAAAGTCCACGGGACACAAAGATTATTTAAAAAAAAATCAAAGCATAATTTATAAATAATAAAGCATATAAATCTCAAGTGTACAGGTTGAGAAAGCTTTACATATGTGTACTTCCTAGCAGGTTAACTCATGTCTGCAGTTAATATTTCCTCCCACTTCAAATAGCCACCATTCTCATTTTTATCCCCATAGATTAGTTTTTTCTGTTCTTGAACTTTATATAAAAAGGCCATACAGAATGTCTTTGGATTCTTTTGCTCATTATATTTTTTGAAACTCACCTATACTTTTTTTTTGGAGGGGAGGGCATCAGAAGTTCATTATTCTTTATTGCCAGACATTATTATATTGTATAAATATCTCATATTTTTAATCTTTAAAATTTTTTTAATCCTCACCCGAGGATATGTTTGAATTTTTTTTTTTTTTGATAGAAACATTGATGTGAGAGAGAAACATAGATTGGTGCCTCCCATATGCACTCTGATCAAGGATCAAACCCTGGGTATATGCAATCTAGGTATGTGCCCTGACTAGGAATCAACCTTCAACTTTTTGGTTCATAGGACGATGCTGCAAATAACTGAGCCACCTGGGCAGGGAAATATTTCTCTTTTTTAAATCCTTATCCAAGGTTATGTTCATTGACCTTAGAGAGAAGAAGGGAAGGAGGGAGGAAGGAAGAGAAAAAGGAGAGAGAGAGAGAGAGAGAGAGAGAGAGAGAGAGAGAGAGAGAGAGAGACATCAATCATTTGCTTTCTGTATGTGCTCTGACCAGGGATGGAACCCACAATCTAAGTATGTGCCCTGACTGGGAATCAAATCTGAAAGATTTTGGCGTATGAGATGACTCTCCAACTGAGCCACATGGCAGGGTGATATTTCATATTTTTGAAACTATTTTTATCTTAATGGACATTTGGGCTATTCTAACTTTTGGCTATTATGAATAGAGTTGGTGAAAACATTCTTTTACATGTTTTTTGATGAATATATGTATTCAATTTTGCTACCATGAGTGAAAATTATGTTATAGGATAAGCAAATGTTTGACTTTAGAAGGCATTGCATAAAAATTTTGTAAATGTCCACAATCACCAGCAAAATATAAATAAGGATATTAGTAGCTTCATATCCTCATAGATTCTTGGTATTGCCAGTTACTTTTGATTTATTACTTCTGCGGGATTTCTTGGTGGTTTTAATTTGCATTTTTCTTTGAGTAATGATTTTGAGTGTGTTTTCAAATACTTGTGGGTCATAAAAGGTGTATAGCCTTTTATAAATGACCTGTTAAAGTCTTACATCCATTTTAAAAACTGTATTGTTTCTTTTCTTATTGATTTATCTATTCTAGAAGAGTCTTGTAGTGGTGTGTGTGTGTGTGTGTGTATTTAATAGCTTGAAATCAGCCATGGTGGGATCCTTTACTCTATGGAAATTAGCAAATGCTATGAATCAGGACTTTGCCCTCCCCCGCCCCCAGAGGTTAGTTGTTAAACAATTAGTAGCACCCCACTGCTTTTAGTCCTGTGATTATTTACAAAGCAGCTGCCATGACCTTGAACCTTCTTGTAAACTGAGTTAATGTAATGCAGCAAAGTTCTCCTTTCTCCAGTCTCATAAACTTTCAGAAAAGTCTGACCAATTAAACTCTGCAAGAGGTGGCCCCGTCTTCCAGCATTTATTAATTAATTACTGTTATCTAGAGACTGTTCTCAATATAGCTCCTAAGTCTCCCACTAACTAGTATGACACTGGGCAGATCATATATGTACCCCGAGTCTCATTTTCTTACCTGTGAAATAGAAATAATAATCTACCTCTTGTGAAGATTAAATGAAATACTATGCATAAAGTGTTCAGCATAGTATCTAGTAAATAGTAATCTCTCTGGTGTGAGACAGACTTCAGGTTCTTCATGTGTAAGATGAAGACAATAATGTTTTATGAGCCAAGTTCCAATCCAAATGGCAGAATCCATGCCAGTGAGTCCAAAGGAAATTTTTAGGACTGTAAACTAATGGTAAATGTACTGGGAGAACTGAAAGGGCAAGCAGAGATGGAAAGGCAACCCACCAGGAAGCTCCTGCTACCTTTGGGGCTGGGAGAATAAGGGAAAACATTGTGTTACCAAAGCTCTGGACCCTAGGCTACCTAGGATGAGCTAGAATGATGGAGGGGCACAGGCACCCTTGGAGGGGTTGCCTGAAACCTAAGGAAATGAGCAGAAATGCCCAGCGTCTCCCTTCTTCCTACCCTCTCATCTTTGCCAGTTTCCCCCTTACTAAAACTAACTGAAAGCCACTTGGCAAGAAACCTTGGGCAATGTAACGTACAGGATTCAGTTTCCTATAATATTGAACAGAACAAAGGAAGGACTAGATATGAATCTGACTACATGCAGGCAATGGGCAGCATAAGGGCCACTAGGTTAATTTATTGTGAGAGTTAAAATTTTTTTTAAAGTATAAAGCAAGACACCTATAACATTAAATGCTCAATGAAAACTAGATAATTCCAGTAAAATTGTGAAAATAAAAGTTATTTTCACTGTATTATGCTATTATTATATTATATGTTATATACCTGATACCATTATAATCATTATGATAGCTACAAGGCCAGAGGAAGGCTGGTATTCATGGAATCTTAAAGAGCTGAGATGATTGACTGTGTCCATTAACTCCCTCAGAACATCAGGAGGATCTTCTTTGTTTGAGGAGGGTATTTGGTTGGAAAGTATTTTTTGGAATCCCTCAAGGTTCAATAAGTTCATCAGAAAGAACCATCATTGGGCACCTGGGACTCTTCTAGCCTCTGAAAGTTTGAGAGCTGGCCATGAGCTGGGCCTATAGGTGCCTCTCTCCTCAGGACTCAGATGGAGTTAGTAAGTAGAGTAGTGTGTGACCTCTGCCTGGTTCCGCTTGTGACTCTACTTACTAGCTCGCTGTGTGACTTTGACCAAATACTTAACTCTGTTAGGCTTGAATTTCTTCACATGTAAAGAACTCAATCACATCATCTCACTTCCACTTCTAAAGTTCTGATTACTTGGGTTTAAACCCATTACTCAGAGGTGTGGTTGGTATTTCAGGTTGGAAGCAGGATAACTCTTCTCAGAAATTTAGCACTCTGTGTACCTCATTCTCTGACTCTTTGTTACCCCCTCCTTCCCTAAATTCAAAGCTATTTTTCCTTTTTAAGCATGGATTATGTCATCATAATGCACTATTTGGAAAACATAAGGTGATCATAATGATTACCCATATGCTCTCAGATAGTAGAAAATAATAAAGTACTGTTTATTGATTGGCTAATTAAAAGCAAAACAAAACAAAACCATAGCTGTGTATATGTATGTATGTTCTTATTATTTCCTGTATAAGCATCTAAGAGTTGTTGAGACCAACAGAATCTGAAGAATCAGCTCCTTTCCCAGGATGTTCTATAACCAGATGTTATACATGGGGTGTCAGCCAGTTTAAGTAGCTAGAAGATGGCCTTCGATGAACACAATTGCTGTTACATTTGAGGATTATCAATTCTGAATGCATTTTTGTGCAGTCAAGTGAAATTTACAGTCAATAAACAGATGATTACAGGAGGAGGTATCATAATACTAAGTGCATATAAAACCTCTGTCCTGCTAGTCCAAATAAATACTAGCAGCACTGAAATGCAGATTGGGTCAGAGGTGGTGAAGGTGCATTAACTTGGTAACTTTTGAAAATATGATTTTGGGAATTCTGAATACACATGTGGGTTATCTTTTTTAAAATTTTTTTTTATATCTTATTGATTTTTTACAGAGAGGAAGGGAGAGAGATAGAGAGTTAGAAACATCGATGAGAGAGAAACATCGATCAGCTGCCTCCTGCACATCTCCTACTGGGGATGTGCCCGCAACCCAGGTACATGCCCTTGACCGGAATCGAACCTGGGACCTTTCAGTCCTCAGGCCGACACTATCCACTGAGCCAAACTGGTTTTGGCATATGTAGGTTATCTTGCCTCTGAAACATCATGCCACCAAAAAAAAAAAAAAAAAGAAAAACAAAGAAAGGCCACAGTGATTTTTGCCTCCCATTTGCTTTTAGTTTGGATGTCAAAAAAAATTGGTTGGTATTTCAGAGTTGGTTAAAACTTTTCACACTATTGAGCTGTTCATTAGTCAGATAAACTAAAAAGCTCACCTGGTTTTCATAATAATGCTGCTAGAATCATTTTCCTAAGATTCATTTTATCACCTTTTTATCTCCAGTCAAGAGTAAGAAATGAATGCATATTGGAATTTAATTTGTTTAGGGAATTCATTTTGTTTAATTTCATTTTAAAATACTAACTGCAGTCTGGTATGGAGAAGAGATAGCTTGAATTCCTTAATAGTCCTATCCAGAGAGATTTCCATAGTGAAAATGGAGGGAGAGAGGAAGTAGATATTGATGATATTTAAGCAAACCATCTTAGAAAACCCATAGAACGAACCAAAATTATGTGTAAGAACTCAAATTGGGATTAGAATTCAAAGCAAGGTCTCAGTGAATACAGAGCTGCTAAATGGCAGACAGAGGGGAGAATAAATGAGCTCCAGCTTTTGAGAAACTTAATTAAAAGTTATATCAAACCTGGGATTCTCCTGAAAGATTTTGTTCTTACTTTAATAAAGGCTGTTTCTCATTGAGAAGCAATTCTAATTTTATACCAGGATTGCAATTCTGTGCTGAAAATGGCTTTTCTATGAGGTTGTGTTCATTTTTTCAAACACAATATATCCCCACCCCCGGACCTTTCTCTGGCATCCAGGCAGGAGAGCATTTGCCAAAACAATGATAGGAATGCTTAGAAAACCATAGCTCTTCTTTGAACTTTATTACTGTGAACTACAGTACAACAAAAATCCAGACCAAGGGCAATGCTGAGATAAGAAGGAAACCATATTTACTACCCATATGGGAAATTTTCAATTCCAATTTTAAAATTCTGGCAGGGACAGACATGAGATCAGTGGTTGCCGGGTTAAAGGTCAAGGGAGGATTGGACTACAAAGAAGCAGCAAGAAGGAGTATTTTTGGAATGATGGAACTATTCTGTATTTGGGGGCCTTTGTCAAAACTCCTAGAACTGTATGCCAAGAGAAGGGAATTTCACTGTATGTAAATTAAAAATAAACAAGTAAACAGTATCAACTTCTACATTTAAAAAAAGTGTGTCAGTTTGGCCTTCTGATACGTGTTTTGCCAGTAGACTTGACACATCTAACTGGTATTTCTCCACCTTCCTAATTACTATTTCAAAGCCCCCTCCCCTCCCATATCTCTTTACCTTCCCCAGGTTTTGCTACGATTTCCTGATTCCTCTTTTTTTTCTGGGAAAATAAAACAACTTTGGGAACCAAGGCCTCAGATTAATGATGGTGGTGAAAAGAACTCAGACCTGGGAAAGAACATTCTGGTGGTGAGGAAACTGAGTTGAGGGAATAGATTCACTCTCAAAGTGGTGGCTGCTGGGATAGAAGTTTGACTTGGGGTGTGTGTGTAGCTCCCTTTTTTTTTTTTTTGTAAGACTCCTGTGAGCCTGAAAGGGCGGGGGATGGGGGAAAGCAGTGGTAGTGAAGGAATGGAGAAGAATGTCATAATAATTCTACCTTATATTTATAAAGTGTGTGATAATTTACAATAATCTTAAACTAGCTTCTCAGATACTTCATCAACCCACTAACGAAGGTGGGGATCTTTGTCTCCATTTTACAGATGAGGCCAGTGTGGCCTAGAACAGTGGATTGCCCATGGTCACAGGGCTGGTATTAAAAAAGCTTTACTGGAGCTAGGATTCTCGGTCTTAAGCACTAGTTTCAGTCTACAGCCCATGTAGTTTCTGCCAATTGTTGTGAGGCCAGAGTTACGGACAGCAATATCACACCCAGTGAAATCCTTGCCAGCGGTTGTCCAAAGGGTGTGTGTGGGAAGTGAGTCAGCAATCTAGACTTTGGGGCCTGTCTTTTAGGGATGGCATTCTAGCTAATTCCATGTTGATGAGTTTATTCGTACTGTTTTAATTTGATCTAGAAAAGTTACAGAAGTGGGAAACTAAGACTAAAGCACTGTTCTCTCTCCATCAGAGGCCACCTTCACAACAGGCAGTATCACATTGAAAATTCCAGATCAGGAAGTAGTGCCTGAGATCTCATTTCCCATATATTAAAGGAGGGAAACTCGACCAATTCAAGGATGAACATATCAGACAGGTCTTCCCTCATGAGGCAGAAGGTTATGAACTACAGGTAAGTATCTTTATTTATTCTGTGCCTTGTTCCACAAATGACTTGGTAAGACTAACTGGAAAAGCACAAATCTAGACCCGTTAACCATCAGCAAGAAAGATGGCCCCAGCACTTCCTGAGAAATTCCCTCAGGAGACTTTGGTTTTGCCAAATGTGTGTGTTTTGCTTTCTGTAGGGCAGTGATTCTCAACCTTCTGGCCCTTTAAATACAGCTCCTCATGTTGTGACCCAACCATAAAATTATTTTTGTTGCTACTTCATAACTGTAATGTTGCTACTGTTATGAATCGTAATGTAAATATCTGATATGCAGGATGGTCTTAGGCGACCCCTGTGAAAGAGTCTTTCGACCGCCAAAGGGGTCGCGACTCACAGGTTGAGAACTGCTGCTGTAGTGGATTCAATATTTATCAGTACATTGCAAAGTATAAATAGCAAACCAGTTGAGCAAATGCCCATCTGGTTGCCTAACCTCCTGGTTTTAAATAGAGAAAAATAAATTGCCTTTGACTTGAGGAAAATCGTGGAAGAGAGAGTTAGTGGCTCCATTCCAGATCCGATCTGATCATGTTAACTCTTAGAACAATCCATGAAAGTCATTTCATCAGAGAGATGGTCCCTGCCCATAATCCAATACCCTTCCCGGAGCAGACCCCTCCAGCCTATTATTCTCGGATATCACTTAGACATTTTCCTTCAAAACATTTATAAAACATGTCCTTCATTAGGATGAAATGCCAAGGAGATAAGAAATTGTGTTTGAGCCTTGGATGGACTGTGTGTTTCTCTAGTGCCTCTCATAGTTCCTGATTCCTGCTATAGTTTAAATTAATAAGTGGAGTGGACTGCTATGGAGTGCCCATGCTATGTTCCAGAAAAGCTGTCCTGCCTTCCCTTTATAGGCCAGAGAGAGACTTTTTATCCCTTCTTTCATTCCTCACTTTGCATAATAGGAAGACTGTGTCTCATGTCAGACAATTCTGGATACATGGGAGTCCAGCAAGGGTGCAGTGGGAGGATAGCAAGCCACTCTTTCTACCTTAAGAGCAAGGAGAAAGGTTTTCTCTTTTAAAATGCAGACAGGCTGGAAGGCAAAAATTAGAATTATTATTCTTTTTTTTTTCTTCACTTTAATATAAGAAAGTTGGTTTCCTAAGAAGCAAAATGTGCAAAAAGTTGTGGAAAGAGCACTAGGTTTGTTGTAATGGAATCCTTAAAACAGCAGAGCTGGGACTACTTCAGAGACCATCACAGCCAGTGATGTTTCCCTCACTGTGTATTAGAATCCCCAGTGGAGACTGGAATCAATGTCTGCATGCCTGGGCTCCAGCTCTAGGGATTCAGACTCATTTGGTCTCTGTGGTATTTTGTCATTTTATTTGTTCTCAGAGTTCCTCAGGTAACTCATCTGTGCTGCCAGCTTAGGGAATGACAAATATGACCAAAGGTATAAGAAACATCTGTCACTTTGGCTACTCAGCATGTGAACCCAGGCCCTGTGCTCAGGGAATCCCCCACCTGGTGAGTTGTGTTGGAGGCAGCACCTTGACTCCAGGTTCTCAGCCTCCCTTGCAGCTAGAAGAAGGGTGTGAGTGAGGCTTCTTAAATCCTGAACTTAGCATGGGAACTGGAGACCCCAGAACACTGAGGTTACAGGGACTTGCTCTGCCACCAGTGGCTGTGGCCCCAATGATGACTTTCTAGGGCACAATGGAAACAATTCCACCATAGCATCAGCTTCAGCGGCAGCAGCAGTATCCTCATCACATCAATTCCAGGTACCACTTCAGGCTTATTTCTGACAAGCAGCCCAGGATCCACTTCTCCAGGCCTCCCAGTAAGAGAATCCAAATTCTTCAGAGGATTAAAGTAAATAAATGCCTCTTCTGCCTATATCAGCTAGACTCAGTTTCTTTTGCTTGCAAAGAAGGATCTTGAATACTACAAATGATTTCTTTTTTATGATACTTTTTTTGGAATCTTAAGTATCTCAAGAGCAATATGGAGAAGACAGAATTAAACCAAGCCTGCACGTCTCTGGGTTCTCCATCTCCTTCAATCAGAACAGCTCAACTTAACATTTTCTTATGGAAAAGGGTTTTGGAGGGTGAGGGGAGGGGAAGATTAGAAACTACATTTGGGTGGCAGAGAAGAAGTTCTTCATTCTCTATAAAATTCCTTGAATTTTCCTGGACTTTCCCTGGATACAAAAGCAGAGCTGTTCTTCCACACTTGGCTGGAAGATTGCAGTTTTAAGTGAGCCAAGGTGATTTCCTGCTCCTTCTCCAACATGGAAAGTTTGTCTAGCTTGTCCCAAACAGACTTGAATCTTCTCCAGTGTGTGGCAACTCCCCATGTAAATAGTGGATTAAAGGTGCTTCAGGAAAGTTATTTTAGCACAGTGGTATGTGTTATTAATTTACTAAGATAGATTTATTTATTTATTTATTTATTTACTTACTTACTAGCGGCCTGGTGCATGAATTCATGCACAGGTGGGATTCCTCGGCCTGGCTGGCGATCAGGGCTGATTGGGGTTGTCTCACCCAGTCCTGATTGGGGCCTGGAGCCAACCTCCCATGGCCCCTCCTCCCTCAACCCCACGGGAGGTTGACTGGCCTGGGGGAGGGGTTGTAGGAGGTTGGTCAGCCAGGGAGAGGGGCCATGGGAGGTTGGCCAGCCGACTGGGGGGAGGGACCATGGGAGGTTGGCCGGCTACGGGAGGTTGGCTGTGGGAGCACACTGACCACCAGGGGTCAGCTCCTGCATTCAGCATCTGCTCCCTGGTGGTCAGTGCGTGTCATAATGACTGGTCAACTTGTCACGCCAGTCGTTCTGCCATAGCGGTTGCTTAGGCTTTTATATACACTGAGTGACCAGGTTATTATGACCACCCCATCAGTACTTCGTTGGGCCACCTTTTGCCTTCAATACTGCGACAATTCTTCTTGGCATTGACTTCACGAGATGTTGAAAGGTGATGCGAGGAATCTGACACCATGCCTGATGAATAGCACTGTCCAGTTCTGTGAGATTTGATTATTGTGGAACCAGCTGCCTGATGGCTCTTTTAACTTCGTCCCATAAATGCTCAATTGGATTGAGATCTGGTGATTGTGGGGGCCACCTAAGCAAGATAAAGTCTCCCTCATGTTCTTGAAACCACTCCTGCACAATACGAGCACCATGGCATGGAGCATTGTCTTGTTGGAAGAAGCCATTTCCATTGGGATACTCCATCAACATGATAGGATGAACTTGATCAGCAATGATACTTAAGTATGTTGTGCTATTCAGACATTGTTCCACACAAATTAAAGGGCCCAAATCATGCCAGAAAAACATGCCCCAAACCATAACACTGCCCCCACCAGCTTGAAGGGTTGTACTCATGCATGTGGGGTGCATGCTTTAATGCTGTTTCCACTGAATTCTCACTCTGCCATCTGCATGATGCAACTGGAAGCATGATTCATCGGACCACATGACTTTTTTCCAATGCTCGACTGTCCAATGCTTGTGTTCTTCTGCAAATTGGAGACATTTTATCTTTATAACTGCAGACAGCAAAGGTGTTCGAACAGGCCTTCGGCTTCCAGATCCCATATGATGTAGTGCATGGCTAATTTGCCTATAAACGTCAGGTGGTCATAATAATCTGGCCACTCAGTGTATGTAGACTAGAGGCCTGATGCACAAAATTCCTGCAAGGGCTTGGCCTCCGCTGCCATGGCAGCTGCCTCACCCCCACTGTGGTGGCAGCTGCAGGCCTCTGCCTCACTCCTGCCTGCCACAGCAGCCACCTGTACCTCAGCCCCTTCCTACCATGGTGGCCTCAGGCCTCTGCCTTGGCCCCTACTCGCCGCTGCGGCTGCGGGTCTAATTAGCATATTACACTTTTATTATTATAGATATTTTTTAAATAATTATTTATTGTTGAAAATATTACATATGTCCACTTTTCCCCCCATTTACCCTCTCCAGTCCCCTCTACACACACCGCTCCTGCCCCATGCCTTCAGCATCCTATTGTCTGTGTCCATGGGTTATGCATATATGCTTATAAGGGCTTTGGTTGGTTAAATCCCACCCACCAACCCTCCCCAGCCTTCTCTCTGAGATTCCACACTCTGTTCCAGGCTTCCATGTCTCTGGATCCATTCCATTCATCTGTTTCATTTCTTAATTAGATTTCACATATGAGTGAGATCATGTGATACTTGTCTTTCTGTGACTGACTTATTTTACTTAGCATGATACTCTCCAGGTCCCTCCATGCTATATCAAAGGGTAGAAGATTCTTCTTTTTTACTGCTGCATAGTATCCCATGGTATAAATGTACCACAGCTTTTTTATCCACTCATCTACTGATGGACACTTGGGCTGTTTCCAGATCTTAGCTATTGTAAATTGCTATGAACATAGGGGTGCATACATTCTTTCTGATTGGTGCTTCCAGTTTCTTAGAATATATTCCTAGAAGTTTACCAAGATTTTTTATAGTCAAGAAATTGAGTCTATCGCTCTTAACAAACAAAACTTAGATGTCCTCATGTTTTTGTGGAGTTTTTGTTTGTTTGTTTTTAATAAAGGGTCAATTTCATCTTCCATCCAGAAGCAGGTACTTAACTCTTTTCTTAAGGTGATTTGTGCATCTGGTATTGACTGGTTAATTCTTATTTCCATTGCTGATGTTAAAATGTGACTGTGTTCATATTTTTTCTCTTGAGAAATAGGGATCTTTGATGTAGGGCTGAGGTTTGTTGCTCTTAGCCCTTCCATACTTACCACTATGAACTCTAAATTCTACCCAGCTTCACTTCAGTGCACAACTTCTGTTCTTTTAGGTCACGGTATTTCAGGTGACTATTAAATACTGATATAAACAGGTATATGTAAAAAAAACAAAAAACAAAAACAACAACAACAAAAAAAACCCACAAAGTTTTTCTAGCTTATATTTGTAACCAGAAGCCTGGAGATTCAGCATAGGTCATATTTCTGCCACTATGTCCATGTCACTATGGACAAATACCTATTTCTACTAAAATTAAATTCCCTTTTCTGTAAAATAGAATAACTTAATACTCTTCTGTCAACCTCCTATGATACCTGTAAGGCTCAAATTATAAAATAAATTCAAATGATATAATAACTAGAGTCATCCTATGCACTTATACATTATTCTATGCATGCAAGATGAAATAAAATCATTACAGTATTACTAGTACTGTCGACATGAAATCTTAAATCCATTGGTGAGTTTGTTTCCTGGGTATAAATGAACTAAACTAGTCCATTTAATTTAAGAAAAAGCTGGTTCTTGTCACAGGAGGATGTCTTATGCCATAGGTATGTGATTAAATTCTGAAGTGGTACCGAAAACTTATGTAATCTTTATTCTTCAAGGATATATAGGCTTTGAATGACTTATTTATTTCTAATATATTATTTGCAGAGAGATACAGCAGTAATAAAAATGGTTGAAGGACAATATTCTTTATATTTTCATTTATATCAATTTGTATATACACAAATATCAATTAAAGAATAAATTTTATTAAGTACCTTCAAAGGACAACACCATATGATCCTATGGTTACATAAAGATGGATCAGTATGGATGTAAGAGCTCTGATTTTTAGCACTAAATGCCTGGATCCTGCTCAGTAATTAAGAAGCCACCGGAAGTAACTGAGAAGATTCATAGGATATCAGCAGTGTTTTAGTAAGAAGTGAAGACTGATAGAGAAGTATCATGATATCAGCAATGTTTTAGTAAGAAGAAAATATTAATTGAATATTAGCAATAAGGAATTAGAAGGGTGAACTATAATTTAAAATTTCCTTTCAAAATGGGAAATTGAGAGAATAACATTTCCATAGAAAAGAAAGACCTGGTTGGGTGTTTTATATGAACCTTTGGAACATGTACAAGTCCTTAAATATGGCCAGAATAAAAAGAGGAACAATAAGTACAGAGTATTATTGACTTGTAGCCACTTTTAACAACCACTGCCACCTGGTGGCTTGTGACCCTGTTTCCACTGAAGGAAGAAACCCAGATAATTGTTGATTCTGCAGGCCTAAGCAGAATTGAAGCAAAATAGGAAGAGTACTGACATGTTATACCAGAAACCTATTTTTGAAGCACAGGGGTTAAGAGCCATTAATGTTGTGCAACACTATAACGTGTCTAGTCCATAAAGATCCTCTAGTTGTAACTATCTATACTTTAATGTATTCTCATGAAACTCACAGCCAAAGCTGGGATCTAGCAAGATTTCTGATAGCGCTAGGTATAGGTTAAAACTGTACATCCCATCACACATGTTTAAATTACTCTTTTCCATTTCCTTTTGCTTCAATAAGCCTCAGATCTCTCCTGAATTACAAAGTTAATGCAAGAAATAGGAAACACAGTAGTTAAGGGAAGAGTAAGTAATAGGCAGACTGAATCACAGTGAGGAAGACAATGAAAATGAGCAGCCTAGCCCAGCAGGTATGGCTCAACTGTTGAGCATTGACCTATGAACCAGGAGGTCACAGTTAGATTCCTAGTCAGAGCATATGCTGGGGTTGCGGGCTCTATCCCCAGTGTGGAGCATGCAGGAGGCAGCCAATTAATGATTCTCTCTCGTCGTTGATGTTTTATCTTTATCTCCTCCCTTCCTCTTTGAAATCAATAAAAAAAATTAATAATTAAATAAATTTAAAAGGAAAGAAAACATTTCAAGGAATAAGCTTAAAATTGCATGTTTTCAAAACAACATCATGATATGGGTGCAAAGCTGCTGCTGATCTTGGTATTGAGAGGGCCAACATTCCACACCCATAACTTCTAATCATACAACAGCCCATTTTAGGATTTTTTGATACCTTTTCAACACCTCTTGCTGCTCAAAGATTCCATCCTATTGTCTATACACTCCTTTCAGAATCTCCTCTTTCAAAGGTTCCGCATGCTGGGATGCCTTCCAAAATTCTGCCCCAATACAGACAACATTTCTCTCCTCTGCCACCATGAATTGCATTTGTTTTCATCTTACTATGTTCTTATCAACTCCTCAGCATACTCCTATCAAAACAATGTGTATCCTTCTCTGTTTAAATGTATATCAGTATTACTGTACTTTTGCCTTCTTTGGATCAGACACTTTGTGCTTCAATTCCTTATTCAAGATATTCTTTTGATTAACAGCTGCTATATAATACCTCTCACATCCCAGAAAACTAATTCTGGGGAGAAATTGATAAGCATGTGATAGACCTAGACACCACGTTCTGTGAGGTTAGGGAATGAAAACAGATTTTATGTAAGCATGTGCATGCTGGGAACACCCATGGACCCTGAGCTTCTAAGTAGCTCTGAGGGTCCTCCTAAGTCAGGATGCATAGGTGGAATTGGCCAACAAGTGGGTTTCAGCATGCAGGTCGACCAAAGGTTTGGCTTTTTTATCAAGTATCCCTTTACCGACAATATGTAGACATAGTTTCTGAGGCTCTTCCATTTTTCTAGAGAGGACTCCTCCCCCTTTACTGAGAAGTATAGCTCATGACTACCATCAGTGTTCAGGAAGCAAAGAGAGGATACCCAGGGAACCTAAGGTTAAATATGCAGAATGTAGAGGAAATAGAGATCATCTGAGGAAGAGGAGAAAGATTAAAAAGCAAAGTATTACTAACAATCTTAAATGTATAAAAGAATGTGTTATATCCATAGGACTAGGGTGTTATGAAAAAGGAAATAAAAAATACAATCAATAGCCAAGATAAAGGCAATAGAAAGGTTAGAAGATAAAATTAAGGAAATCTCCTTAAAATAGAGTAAAAAGGCAAAACAAAACAAAAAGTGGAAAAAGGAAGTGGAAGAGGTAGAACCAGATAAACGACACAATGAGAAAGATTTGATGGACAGGAGCCATGAGCCAAGGAATTGGGGCAGTCAATAGAAGCTGGAAAAGGCAAGAGAATGGGTTCTCCCTTAGATCCTCCGGGAAGGAAGGCAGCCCTCCCAGCACCTTGCCTTTAGCTCAGTGAGATGCATTTTGGACCTCTAGACTCCAAAGCTATAAGACAATTAATCCATGTTGTTTTAAATCCCTAAATTTGTAGTAATTTGGTAAAACAGCAATAGGAAACTAAAAAAAAAAATACCATATTTCTTTTTTTTACTCTCCTCCTTGGTCATTTTAGGACAAGTTACTCCAGTCTTGCTATTCTTGTTCCAAATACCTGATCTGTGGGAATCTGCCTTTCCCACAGTTCATGGCATTTGCTTTGCTAGAACACCAAGCCACCTCTACTCACTGTGCTTGGACCAGTTTAACTCCTTGTTGACCTTGAGTCCCCGGCTACAGAGCATCACTAAATTAGTTTAAATTCTGGCTGTTTTCACTCACACCCACTCTTAGCTCTTGGAGACAGCATTGACAAGGATACAAACCCTCCTGAGATTCTTTGGCATCATCCTATGGCAAAGGGGGTTTCATATTATGTCTTCTTTTCCCTCCTCAGTGCTCAAATGTACTTCTATTTCAACACATGGCTGAATCCTAGTTATTTTGATTGAACTCTCTATGCAGAGTTTTTAAACAAAATGCCATCAGCTTCCCAGCTCATCTCTGACTGAGTTTTGATGTCAGAAAAATTATCCTACTGGGGCCAGTTCTTGCCAATCCACAAACAACTATTGTAATGGTGTTTCTTTTAGAGTTGCAACGGATTGCAAAGGCTGCTGAAAACTGGGATCTTATGGGAAAAGAGTGAGTGGGTTATCAAGAACATAAATAGCCTTGGCCGGTGTGGCTCAGCTGGTTGGAGCATTGTCCTGTAAGGTCACGGATTAGAATCCTGGTCAGGGCAAGTACCTAGGTTGCAGGTTCAGCCCCCCAGTTGCAGTGCAACTGATTGATGTTTCTCTCACCTTTCTCTCTTTCTAAAAAATCAGGAAAAAGTAAACATATCCTTGGATGAGAATAAAAAAACCCCACGTAGATAATGAGTAAGAGAGCCCAAAGCAGACTGCCCAGTGCACAGGGCTGTTAGTAATGCAGGAAACTTGAGGAGAGTTAGGAGATACCACACAGAGGCAGGAATCTTCAAGGGGTCAAACCCATTTGAGTTCAGAACCTAAATCATATGAGAAAGTACCTGACTTGATAGAAATTTGCCCCAATTACCCCTTTCCCTCTGACCTAAGACTGAAATCTAATTCTAATCAGCATGAAATGCGGCCTGGTGGGCCTTCAATGCCCACAACCCCTCTCTGATCTCTTTTATAGAGCACGTGGAGGTGGCCTGCAAATAAATGTAAACAAAACTTGCAGCCAGGATTGTGCATCACGCTGACAAAGCTCACCTTAGGAGACAAACTGCCAGGAATAAAAGAGACTTTCCTGTCTCCTATGATTCTCCAAGGTTATTTTTATTAAAATGGAAGTTTCCAAGGCTTTATGCAGGGCTCACATGTTGATGAAAGGGCCGCCTCACCAGCAACAGAGCTATAATTGTCTTCTCTTGTTCCTGAACTCAGCACTTGGCTGTTCATTAATTAACAGTGCACCTCATGAGCATAGCATTTCCAAGCTGTGGGCTCCTAAATGATACTTCAGTGAGCGCGGTGTCACCTGCATGAGTACTGCCGCTCCTTGCTGCTAAGGACTTGTAATTATAATTTTATTCATTTGGCACATCTATATTGAATTTCTAGTGCAATAAGCCACTTTATTAGCTGTTGTGGAGGAGAAAGAGATAAGATAGAATCAATGTCTCAAAGTACTGAAAGTTGGCGGCTGGGGTGACAGTCGGAGGAAATGGAGAGCGTGTGGCCACCACATTGTAGTTAAAAATACAAACCCCAAGTTACTCTCCTCTACCCTTAGCTTTCTGTTTTTAGTATCAATAAAAAGTTTCCTTAATAATTTTAGTTGCCAATTAGCAGATTCAAGAAATGTCTGGGCAATGTTATTAAACTCTATTGGATACTGTGATTGGTTGGTAAACCCCCATAATAACCTTATGAGGAAATGATATGTAACCTATTATATGTAACCTCCATTTCCCAAGTTTTAATGATATCGTCACAAACAAGTTTCTAATAATTGGCTATAAGTTACATTTTACTTTTGCCAAAACTCACCAATAAAGTATTAATAGTGAATGCAGAGTTAGAACATGGTTCTTGAGTTCAAATAAGAGCCAAGAACTCTAATGTAAGAAGTTTATCTAGAAAGTCACAGAGGTAGAAAAAAGTGAGCCGGCTGGGCTTCATGGACTCAAGATATAAGTTACAGAGGCAACAGAAGGGCCCTTGGAGCTTAGAAGAGAGAAAGCAAAGGCATGCACCTGAGAAAGATGGAATGGGTGGGGCGGGGGGCAAGAGAGAGAGAGAGAGAACTGGGTCCCTTGTCTTAAGAGTTTTTATCTGTTTTCTAAAGGCAGGGATTTTAGGAGAGGTCTCAGGGTAGGATTTCAGTGGAATATTCATCAGTTTTCCAGTTGTGTCCTTTCAGGGTCATGGTCTCTACTGATTGGTCAACACTAAGGTAGAGAGTCATTAGTCATTGCATCTGGTCCTAATGTCAGCTATTGCATTACTTCACCTGATTTTTGCTGCTTTTGAGGCCTAGATGTTGTCTCTAATTTCCAAAACTCTGTCTCTGTGGTCAGCAGCCAGAGGCTGTGTTCCATCATTGTTTGATGTGGGCCAGAACCTCATTGTCCTCAGGTGTTAATGCTTAAGGGAGTGATCCTGCAAGGGCATGTATTGGAGTCGTATGAGGCTATTCTCTGGCCCCCTTCTTCCTCTTCTAAGATGGTCTAAACTACATGACTAGTGACATGCTACGGGGGAAAGGCTGCCCTAGGGCTGAGGTTCTAGCCTACAATACTTGTTTTCCCAGTTTTTCCCTATTGCTAAGCACCCAGGACTTTCCATCCTGATGACATTCTATACCTGCCTAGCCCTCCTGTTCTGCTCATTCCTGTCTAACTGCCTACCGTAATAGAAGGGCTTCTAGGAACCTGTGTATTTCTAGGCTAACAAATCATCATTCATGCAAAATGGAATCAAGGCTGTCCATGCATGGTGGGCTCACACCACTGTCCTAGCAAAGCCTGCACTGCAGTTGGGATCCCTGCTCTGCAAAGATGAGGAAATTTCGCTCTGTGAACCAGTGAGTTACCAAGGGCACATGCATGTAAGAGATAGACTAGATCATACTTTAATGTATTTTTAAAAAATTGATTTCAGAGAGGAAGGGAGAGGGAGATAGAGATAGAAATATCAATGCTCAGAGAGAATCATTAATTGACTGCCTCCTGCACACCCCCCTACTGGGGATCGAGCCCAAAACCCGGGCATGTGCCCCCGACCAGAATCGAACCTGGGACCCTTCAGTCCGCAGGCTGATGCTTCATCCATTGACCCAAGCCAGCTAGGTCTGGATCATGCTTTATAGTCTGACTCCAAGTGTAGTGTCTTCTCTGTATTAGAGCTAAATTGATCTCTTGTCTAATTTTAAAATCATCACTGTTATCTCACTTGTGTATGTACTAGTAACTACATACTTTCACAATCACAAAGATTAGTTTCTTCTGGCAGAAAAGCTGGAAATGCAGCAATTGAGTGCCAGGCTAGAAAAGAAGAGCCAGGCAGAGGATTCAGGACCTGAAAAAGGCCGCATGAGAGCAAAGGGCAGCACAGTGAACCACAGGGACTCGGTATGCAGGCCTGAGGAGGGGACAGTGCCCAGCACAGGCCTCCCTATTCCTCTGGCTGAGCAGAGTTGGATGATATATTATGTACTCAATATTAGTAACTTCTAGTAACTAGACCACAAACTTAATCACTAAGTAGATATCCATGTAAATATTAACCATATTAATCTATGTTAAGCACATATCGCATTGGTTGGTGATTTTCATCTATTTATAGCCTTCTCAACAACCCCTTAAGGTCCTTTGGGACAAAGAATGTTTCTTGCTTCTGTGCTCTCTTATTACCTAGCTTATAACTCATAATGAATAGATTTGGTTGTTTGAAATTCCAAAGGAAATGAAAATTCAACTATTATTAACCAAATGGATCTTTCTGGAATAGAACAGTACCCTTTCTTACGATTTCCCTTTCTCCTCTGAATATGACAGAGAGGGACTGCATTTTAATTTTTATGTTTTGCAGGATTAAGGAAGCCAAACCCTCAACTTCCTGGAGAAAGTGCTCATCTACTACAGCTAAAATGCCTCTTCTTGGAAGGCTGTGGCTTCAGAAAGGTCAGCACTTGCCTTTCTCTAAAGCAGTGAATATTTCATCTCCCTGACTTTAGACGAGTTTTGAGTCACATATTTTTCCTTCATGATGCCCAGTCTGTTCACTCTTAGCTCCTTTTTCCTCTCTCATCTTCAAGCGAGAGCTTCAGATTGCACAGGAATCCTAACTGTAGCATCCATTTTACTCCTGACATTTCTATGAGCTTCAAGTACCCAAGGAGAATTCTGTTTCCCTGTGTTTACCAACCGAATTGGTGTGGACAGAAGGGCGCACACCACACACCATTTGCAGGCACTATTTCTTATGATCGGTAATTTTAAAGCAATATACCTCCTCAGGCTCTTAAATATGTCATTCAGGAGCTGCTACTCCCTTTTTCCCATTTCCTTCATCATCCATGTGTCAGACATGCCTTAGGCCTGCTGGGCATCTGCTGTTTATCAGTGGGGCCCTCTCTGCCCCAACCCCCTGGTAAAGCCCTCCGAGGAATGAATTATGGAAAACACAGGCGCCAACAGGGAATACAATCCAAAATGTTTTTGTTCCCAGCTTGGCAAAAATAGATAGTGAATTAACTAAAGGTTGGCTCACTGTGGGCCCTGTTCGTAAGCATAATATATAAAAATACAATAACTCTTCTGCTCCTGTGGGTTCTAAAGTTCTCTGGATACCCTGAAACGTTGATTTTGTTCATTTTATTTAACCAGTGAATTTTTTTAGAGAAAACTATGGGCTGGACATTTTGTATAATTCTGATGGCAAGGCCATAGACTTACTGGGGGAGAAAAACATGTAACAGATCATTAGAGTAGAATGTGGTTGAATGATGGTAGTGCAGTAGGAGTACACAGGAGAGACACTCAATGCAGCCTACTGGAGTAACGGTAAAGGACCAAGAAAGTCTCTGGAAAGACAAGGTGCCTAAATTGAGAATTAAAGATTGACTAGTTAGACCTAGCTAGTGTTGTTTGGTGGCTACAGTGTTGGCCCATGGACCAAAGGGTTGCGTTTTCGATTCCTGGCCCTCATTGGGGTGAGTACAGGAGGCAACCAATTGATGTGTCACTCTAACATTGATGTTTCTCTCTTTATTCATCTCTCCCATGCCCTCCCTCTCGCCTTTCCACTGTCTCTTAAAAATATCAATAGAAAAACATATCCTTGGGTGAGGATTAAACAGGAAATTGCTAGAAAGGAGAAAAAAAATTATTAATTCTGTTGTCCTCTAGATTCTATGTATTATTAGCACACCCTAGGACAGTGGTCGGCAAACTCATTAGTCAACATAGCCAAATATCAACAGTACAATGATTGAAATTTCTTTTGGGAGCCAAATTTTTTAAACTTAAACTATATAGGTAGGTACATTATTATTAACTTAATTAGGGTACTCCTAAGGCTTAGGAAGAGCCACACTCAAGGGGCCAGAAAACCACATGTGGCTCGCGAGCTGCAGTTTGCCAATGACAGCCCTAAGAAATCTGTATCTACTTCTTCAGAATTCATCACACCTGGTAAATTCCATGGGCCTCTGCCCACGTATAATTTCTGTGCATTTGCTTAATTAAGACACTGTGATAGAATGGGCAGACATTTCCTGACAATTAATAATCAGCTGGAGGAACTTAAGTCATGAAGCAAAACTGTAAAAATATGCACTTATCCTATCTAATAAGAGAGAAACATGGTAATTGGCGTACTACCGCTACCCTTCCCATTGACTAATCAGGGCGATATGCAAATTAACTGCCAGCCAAGATGGCGGCCGGCAGCCAGGCAGCTGGAAGCGAACATGAGGCTTGCTTGCTTCAGTGATGGAGGACTCCAACGTTCCCCGCCTGCCTTGCCAGCCTCTGAGCTTGCAGTTTGAAACATTGTAACAAATATAGAAGCAAAACAAAACCCCAGAAACCTGTTTTCAGCCAGCCAGGATCTCAGAGCTAGAGTTATACATTGTTTTGATTATAGAACCCAGACAAACCAGATACCTGCTTTCAGCAGCAGAGGCCTCAGAGCTGGAGCCAGAGCTAAAGCTGGGCCAGAATAAAAAAGAAAAGAAAAAAGGAGCGGTTGGGAGCTTTAGTCACCCACCAGCCTGAAAACAGCCCTCAGCTCCTCACCCAGACTGGCCAGGCACCCCAGTGGGGACCCCCACCCTGATCCAGGACACCCTTCAGGGCAAACCAGCCAGCCCCACCCATGCACCAGGCCTCTATCCTATATAGTAAAAGGGTAATATGCCTCCCAGCACCAGGATCAGCAGAGCCACGAGGCCTCCCAGCACCGGGATCAGCGGAGCCGAGAGGCCTCCCGGTACCGGGATCAGCGTGACAGGGGGCAGCGCCCAAACCCCCTGATCGCCCTGCAGCTCTGTGTGTGACAGGGGGCAGGGCCACAACCTCTCTATCCGGCCTGCTCTGTTCGTGACAGGGGAAGGCGCCCCAACCTCCTGATCAGCCCTGCTCTGTGCCTGATACGGGGGAGCTCCCCAACCCCCTGATCGCCCTGCGGCTCTCTGTGTGACAGGGTGTGGCGCCCCAACCCCCCACCCCACCCCCCCCCCGCCCACGGGCCCTGCTCTGTGTGTGACAGGGTAGAGCCATAACCTCCCCATCGGCCCTGCCCTAAGTGTGAGAGTGGTGGCACCCCAACCCCCTGATCAGCCCTGCTCTGTGGGTGATAGAAGGTGGCGCCCCAACCCCCTGATTGGCCCTGCTCTGTGTGTGACAGGGGGGAGCTCCTCAACCCCCTGATGGGCCCTGCTCTGTGCGTGACGGGTGGGAGCTCCCCAACCCCCTGATCGACCCTGCTCTGTGCATGACAGGGTACGGAGCCCCAACCCCCCTGATGGGCCCTGCTGTGTGTGTGACAGGGGGCAGTGCCCCAACCCCTGATTGGCCCTGCTCTGTGTGTGACATGGGGTGGCGCCGCAACCTCCCTATCGACCCTGCCTTGAGTGTGACAGGAGGCGATGCCCCAACCCCCCAATTGGCCCTACCCTGAGCATGACTAAGGGTGGCATCGCAACCTCCCAATCCCCCCTGCTCTGTGCATGACAGGGGGCAGCGCCCGAACTCCCCAATCAGCCCTTCTCTGAGCCTGAACAGGGGCTGCACCTAGGGATTGGGCCTGCCTTCTGCCACCCGGGAGCAGGCCTAAGCCAGCAGGGTGTTATCTCCTGAGGGGTTCCAGACTGTGAGAGGGCACAGGCCGGGCTGAGGGACCCCCCGTTTCCCCCTAACCGAGTGCACAAATTTTTGTGCACCGGACCTCTAGTCCTATCTAATAAAAGAGAAACATGGTAATTGGCGTATGATCGCTACCCTTCCCATTGGCTAATCAGGGCGATATGCAAATTAACTGCCAGGCAAGATGGCAGCCGGCAGCCAGGCAGCTGGAAGTGAACATGAGGCTTGCTTGCTTCAGTGATGGAGGACTCCAACGTTCCCCGCCTGCCTTGCCGGTCTCTGAGCCTGCAGTTTGAACGTTGTAACAAATATAGAAGCTATCCAAAACCCCCAGAAACCTGCTTTCAGTGAGCCGGGATCTCAGAGCTGGAGTTGAAACAGAGTTTCGATTATAGAACCTAAACAAACCAGATACCTACTTTCACCAGCTGAGGCCTCAGAGCTGGAGCCAAGCCTCAGAGCTAAAGCTGGCCCAGAATTAAAAAAAGAAAAGAAAAAAGGAGCAGTTGGGAGCTTCCATCACCCACCAGCCTGAAAACAGCCCTCAGCCCCTCACCCAGACTGGCCAGGCACCCCAGTGGGGACCCCCACCCTGATCCGGGACACCCTTCAGGGCAAACCAGCTGGCCCCCACCTATGCACCAGGCCTCTATCCTATATAGTAAAAGGGTAATATGCCTCCCAGCACTGGAATCAGCGGAGCTGCAAAGCCTCCTGGCACCGGAATCAGTGTGACAGGGGGCAGCGCCCAAACCCCCTGATCGCCCTGTGGCTCTGTGTGTGACAGGGGGCGGGGCCACAACCTCCCTATCGGCCCTGCTCTGTTCCTGACAGGGGAAAGCGCCCCAACCCCCTGATTGGCCCTGCTCTGTGCCTGATAGGGGGGAGCTCCCCAACCCCCTGATTGCCCTGCGGCTCTGTGTGTGACAGGGTGCGGCGCCCCAACCCCCCCACCTCACAGGCCCTACTCTGTGTGTGATGGGGTAGAGCCATAACCTCCCCATAGGCCCTGCCCTGAGTGTGAGAGTGGCGGCGCCCCAACCCCCTGATAGGCCCTGTTCTGTGGGTGATAGAGGGCGGCGCCCCAACCCCCTGATCTGCCCTGCTCTGTGCGTGACGGGGGAGCTCCCCAACCCCCTGATGGGCCCTGCTCTGTGCGTGACAGGGGGTGGCGCCACAACCTGCCCATCGACCCTGCCTTGAGTGTGATGGGGGGCGCCCCAACTCCCCAATCGGCCCTGCTCTGAGCCTGACCAGGGGCTGCATCTAGGGATTGGGCCTGCCCTCTGCCATCCAGGAGCAGGCCTAGCCGGTCCTTATCTCCTGAGGGGTCCCAGACTGTGAGAGGGCACAGGCCGGGCTGAGGGACTTTTGTGCACCGGGCCTCTAGTCCTATATAATCAAAGGTTAATATGCAAATCAACTGAACAGTGGAACGACTGGTTGCTATGATGCGTACTGACCACGTGGGGGCAGATGCTCAACGGAGGAGCTGCCCCCTGGTGGTCAGTGCGCTCCTACGGGGGAGGGAGAACACCACTCAGCCAGAAGCTGGCTTACAGTGGTGGGAGCCTCTCCTGCCTCTTCGGCAGTTGGTTATTCCCCAAGGCCTCCTGGACTGTGAGAGGGCATAGGTCAGGCTGAGGGACCGCCCCTCCACCCTGGAGTGCACAAATTTTCGTGCATGAGGTCCCTAGTATTTATATAAAATGTAATCAGATCATTACCTTTACACGTCTCAATCAGCCAAAAGTTGAAAAGGCAGGTTGTTGTAGTAGACAAGTTGCATTTTCAGCTTTGGTTCTTTTCCTAATTGTTAAAAACCATCAAAGGATAAACACCAAGAGACAAACATATACTCTGAGGTTTGTCGGTTTCCCTTTTGCATTAGGTATTTGGAATCCTACTTAACTTAGGAGAATTTTCCTAAGGGTAACTGCTAGTTAAACTGGGATTAGTTACTTAGAGAGATTTGTGGTAAAGGCCTTTACAAATATCTTTATTTAATCAATATAGGTTTGGCAGAGTTCTGCCTAGAGATGGCAGAGTGGGCAAAATGAGTCTAGTGATTATTTTGTAAAATGTTTTGGATTCACCAATGCAAAGTGTGATAGTTGAATTATGCACAGAAATGACCATATAGTATGGGCTATTTACCTTTAGTGAATTCATAGAAGATTTCAGACTTTGCACCAAGTGTTTTCCACCTATAACAATTATAAGGCTTTAGAGATATTTAAGTTCTCATTTATGTTCTCTTATGGGTGAACTAATTTCTTCTACCCCAGCCCACCGTTTGGACTGAACCATGAGACAGGAGTCTTAAGGAAACTTAGAAACAAGGAGCAAGTTGTATTCAGATAGGAGGGAAAAGTAAAAAACAAAGCAAAACCAAAAACCCCTCCCTGCCATGAGAGATCCTGGAAGAAGAAGAAAGATACAAGTAGAACAAAAGGTTCATATTCCCACTGTCCTGCCTAAGAACATAGAAATTGGTCTGGAGTAGCATACAAATATCAAGGGAATTGTTTATTCTCCTGGTCACACTGTGGGGGAGATTGCAGCCCCAAGGACAGTCTGTACTTCAGCTGAAGTTAGATCCAGTATGGCCCTGAAGCAGTTTTACAGGGGAGACTGCAGGGTAGGTTAGGATGCATGAGCCCAAGATATAAGTTCTGGCTCCCCATTGACGGCATAAATTTCCATGGGCCCCAGAGGGGATATGGAAATGTTGAGAAAGGAGTGGGTCAACTTTCAGAGGCTTAGAGTCAGAATGAATAATGTGAGGATAGAATTGGGGAACGCACATGAATGTGCAACCATGGACTACAGGGGTGGGTGCCAAAGTTTCACTCCCCCCAAAATAGAAGTAGTCATAGCTCAGCAATTGCCAGTGTAGGGAGAGGTGGACCACTCTGTCCACAGCAGGGCATAGAGGCCATCAGGGTACCCTGCAGATTTGAGCCTTCTCTCCCCTTGGCTGCAAGGGGAGAGTAAACCCCTCATATGCCTGGTGACATTCCAAGGAAGATAAGGGAAAGGGGAGGGAATCTGAAAGTCTGAGCAGCATCTAAAACAGCTTATATTACCTAAATGACTTTCCATTGCCGGATCAGGTTGAGATCACATGATTGCCTTTACTAAATTGTAGTGCGAGTTTATAAACACCAGACCAGCTATAGAACACTAGGAAGCTATGTTTTTCACCTGTATTTGACTATGGCATGAATATATGTCTTTGCACCCTTATTTGCCCATGGTTTCTTATTAAATTTCCAGAACAGCCCTGGAAGTTGGCATCACTATTTTTCAAATGATGAAACAGAGTTAGAAAAGATCAAATAACTTACCCATAGTTTCACAGCTAAATGTGTAATGTAAATTAGAGTACAGATTAGTCTGAAGCAAAAATCCCTGATCTCCCAATGATGACTCATAATTTCCTTTTTTTTTTTTTCTAAAGGAGAAACATATGCTTCTTTGTATTTGAAAGAAAGAAAATAGAATAGATGGATTCAATGTGCCTTTTGCCTTTGGGGATTCTTACTGGGACCTGAGGGAAGGTATAAAGGAAGAGAAGTTACCTTCTAGTATGTCTAAAGGTCACCTGCATAACTGGGGGATGAGTGCAGGCAGTGCCCCCACAAATGACAGGGTTAAAGGCTGGATGGTACATCTTGAGAGCTATTTGTTGGAGAAGTGAAGAAACTCAAAAATATTGATTGCTCAAGATGTAACAAGCAGCTTGTAGTGTCGGTTTAATTAGGAGAGGAGAGGATAGAGCTGAACAATTCAATGCAACAGGTATTATTAACCTCCTACTATATGCATGGCACAATGTGATAATAAGATGATACATAGATCATAACAGGGTATAATAAGATATGCTTACAAGCCAGTGCATGAAACAGATTTTACCCCCTGTTATTAAAACAGCTTCTTTCTTGCTGCTCTGATCTTTGTCAAGTAAAACTAAAGGCAAAAGCTTTCCCTGTGCCAAGGAGATAGAGCTGAAAGCACTCAGGAAGGATTGAGCCACTTAATAAATTTGCAGCCTCGTTTCACCTTGTCACAATCTTGCTCTCTGTACTGCCATATCTGTGGCCTCTATCGCATATTATGCTTCTCTTATTTTCTTTATACCCTTCTTATCCCGTTTGGCTTTGTTTGTTGGCTCTTATGCAACCTTCACAAGTGGAATTCTCCTTGGACTCATCTGGCTCAAACATAAATTGAAAAACAGCAACCCTGGCAATGGCCTGTTGGACACATTTCAGTGCACTCATATCTCAAGGAACTGAGTCAAAGAGGCCAACCCGTTTTTACTGTCAACCTAAAGACAAAAGCACCTCAGGGTTACGAAAAAGGCTTACTTTGAAAAGATTGTATGGAAAACAACAAAAGGCAATGGAATTTTACTGTTTTCAGGAAACAAAAAATTAAAAATTTTAGACTATTAAATCAGATTGCTGGGGGGCGGAAAATGGGCCTTCCTTTGTACCTTTTAGAGAGGAGCAAAACATGCTGTGTTTGACTCCATTAGGAGAATTAACCGGGAGGGAAAATGTGTCCTTAGGATATTCTCACAAAGGGGTGCCTGGTATGCCCAGCCCCACCTGCATCCAAGCTAGACCAGCTTGCTTCCTTGCCTGGCAGGCCAGGATTATCAGCTCATTTCAGTGATACTGGGAGGTCCTCTACATACTTGGCCCAACCAAAACCTTGTGCTGAGACTGATGCTCCCAGTGGCATGTAGGAGTTGCATGGGGCTTGGTTCTAGGGGAAATAAACCTGCCCAAGCCATAGCTTTTCAGGATGCTTAAGGTTTGCATGGGATTCCTTGGAAAGATAGTAGACCAGGTGAAAGAAAGATATCTGTGCTACGCTATGCATCTTCTTCCAGCATCTTATTCTCACTCTCTTTCTACCCATTCCCACCATGACGAAAAATAGGAAGCATACACAGGTACCGCTTCCCTTCTCAAGTACACACAGAGATGCTGTACACAGATCCCCTGAGTGCATGTGCAATGTGAGGGTTTCAAGACTTCTCAGGTTTAAAGTGGTGAAGCTCTTCACCACTCACTGCACATACATCCTCAATCTGGCTTTTCCCTGGTTCTCTAGATCTAAATCATAAGCTCTATGTCGCCTTCCACTCCCTCCTCCTTAGGTGAACACGTTGCCACCAGCAAAAGCAGGCAGGCAAATTCTGCGGAAAGGACTTGAAAGTGACATAAGCTAGAGAACATTCTGAAGATCTAGAAGAGCTAAGAAAAGGAACACTTTCCCTCCCTTCCTTCCTTCCTTCCTTCCTTCCTTCCTTCCTTCCTTCCTTCCTTCCTTCCTTCCTTCCTTCCTTCCTTCCTTCCTTTCTTCATATTTAGGAGCACAAGGGCTACAGTAGAGATTGGATAATTATTCACCAAACCCACTTCTTTACCCTGGGCATGTTTTAGATAACGTTTCCCAATCCCCGCTGCAGTTAGGTGATGTATGACTGCTTCTGGCCATGGACATGAGCAAGTGATTATTGCTCTTGGCTCCTTACCCTCCTATGCAAAATCCTCTTTCTCTTCCCTTGTTGCTGCTGGATATGGACACTCAGGGAAGCCTTGGAAGCTTTCAGTGAAGATGGCTGGATCCTCTTTCAGCCTGGATCTCTCACAGACTGTGTACATCATTGTCATGGACTGGAGTGTGCCCAATCAGAAATGTATATTTTGAAGGGGTAGCTCACAATGTAACTGTGTTTGGACTCAGGACCTTTAAGGAGGCAATTAAGGTTGAATGAGGTTGTAAGGCTGGTGCTCTAAGGTTTTATAAGAAGAGGAAGGGACACCCGAGCTCGCTCTTTCTCTCTCTGCGCAAGCACAGAGGAAAGCCATGTGAGGACACAGGGTGAGAGCAGTCATCTGTAAACCAGGGAGGCCACACCAAAATCCAGTCCTGTGGACACCTTGATCTTGGACTCCAAGCCTCAGACTGTGAGCAAATACTAATCTGTTGTTTAAGCCACTAGTCCGTGGTGTTTTGTTATGGTACCCAAGCTGACAAATACAAACGTAGATCCTACTGTCGTCCCCACCCCTGCTGAGGATTGGATTTTACGTGATGAAAAAGGAAACCTCTGTTGTTGTTAAGCCGCTGAGATTTTAGGCTTTATCTCTCATAGCAGCTAGTGTTTACTTTTCTAATGCCAAGACCAAGCAGAGCTAATCAAGTTTATGATAAACCTTTTCTCAAAGTGTATAGGCTAGAATTTATACAGTTTTGCCTCGGTGCAAATGATTCCTTGGGGTCAGCTTCCCAGGTTATTTTAAATAAATAAATAAATATAAAAGGAAAGCTAACACCTCTTTATCCATCACCTCATAGTAAGCGTTTTTTTTTTGTTGTTTTTTTGGGGGTTTTTTTTTGGTGGTGCGAACAGCTAAGATTGGCTCTCCAAGCAAATTTCAAGTATGTGACGTAGTATTAGTAACTATAGATACCACGCTCTACAGTCAATCCCAGGAACTGTCATCTTATAACGCAAAGGTATTTGGTCACCATCTCCTCGTATTCCCACCCCCTAACAACTGCCATTTGATTCTCTGGTTCTATGCGTTTGATTTTTTTTTAAAAAATTCCACATATAGCTGAAACCGGTTTGGCTCAGTGGATAGAGCGTCGGCCTGCGGACTAAAAGGTCCTGGGTTCGATTCCGGTCGGGGGCATGTACCTTGGTTGCGGGCACATCCCCAGTAGGAGATATGCAGGAGGCAGCTGATCGATGTTTCTCTCTCATCGATGTTTCTAACTCTCTATCTCTCTCCCTTCCTCTCTGTAAAAAAATCAATAAAATATATTAAAAAAAAAATTCCACATATAAGTGAGATCACATAGTATTTGCCTTTCTGTATCAGGCTTATTTCACTTAGCTTAAATTCCTCTGGGTTCATTCATGTTGTCACAAATGATAGGATTTCCTTCTTTCTTAAGGCTGAATAGTAATCTAGTATATGCATGTATATTGTTATATATATATATATATATATATATATATATATATATACACACACACACACACACACACACACACATACACACACATAACATTTCTTTATCCATTCTGTTGTCAACACTAAGGTTGTTTCCATGTCTTGGCTATTGTAAATAATGCTGCAATGAACATAGTACGGCTATCCCTTTGAGATATTACTTTCATTTCCTTTGGATATATATACCCACAGTTTACTCTCACAATGCCAGGCCAAAAAATAGGCATTCAGTGACTGTTCTTTTGTTTTGTTTTCAATAGACATAGGGTATTTGCCCTTCTTCAGCTCAAGAAGGGGAGTATCAATCAAACAGGTTTAAGCACACACTGTGGTGCATGGCCTTGGGGCTAGACAATACTGGGTTTAGTTCTGATTCTGCCATTTACTGGCTTTGTGACCCTGATCAATTTATTTAACTTCTTTGATTGTCATTTCTCTCCTATGCAAAATGATCATATTAATAATATATGGTGTCTGTAAAATTAAGTTTAAGAGTCTGCACACCTTCCAGTAATAGTCCAAGACTTGTTCCAGGATCTCAGTTCATGGAGCTGATGGTTTTATCTCTGAGGTTCCCAAAGACTAATTCTAGAGATAAATTCTTTAAAATACCTTTCTGGAAAGGTAGATCCCAAAGTGGTCTCCCAAAGGGAAGCTGCGGAATGTTTCTCCATCAGCCTGTAGCCTGATAGAGTATGAGGTTCACGATGAAATCTGTAACACTGAAAGCTGTTAGTATATAGCATCATTTTATTAAGAACCTTAAAGAAGTGACTAACAACATACATATTGAGAAATTGCTTCAATATAATTTTTGTTAATTAATAAATTCGCATTTGTATTTTTTACCTAAAATCTGCATATAAAAGAGGCAAAGGGTTATCCTTGGTCTACAGCCAGATAGTTGCTGACAAGGTAGTTTTTAGGGGAAACTCATAGAATAAGAGATCCTGACTAAACTTCCATAAATGCACTTAGGTATCATATATGCTTTTGTTAGAAGTGCTGATTTCTTACTTAGGGAGATGTATTCAATATGGTGTTAATACACAGCATTTTCACCAGACTAGCTCTCTATGGAATCTGCCTTCCTACTTAAGTCAATTCCCTGTGCTGTGCTAAATACCCCCCTTGCCCCTGTATTAGTTCCACTGGCAGCTGTAACCAAGTACTGCAAACTCTGGGTGGCTTCAAACAATATAACTTTGCTCTCCTCACAACTGTGGTCAGCGTCCAAAATTAAGGAATTGGCAGAGCCACCATTCCTCTGAGCTCTAGGGGAGAATCCTTCCTTGCCTCTTACAGTTTCTGGAGGTCCCATGGTAACATAACTCCAGTCTTTGCCTCCATCTTTGCATGGCCTTCTTTCCTGTGTCTCTGAGCCCCTTCCTCTTCTTTTAAGGACACTGGTCATTGGATTTATGGCCTGTTCTAAATCCAGGATGATTTCATCTCAAGATCCTTTCATTACATCTACAAAGACTCTATTTTCAAATAAGGTCACGTTCTGATGTTCATGGTGTACATAAATTCTGAGAGACATTATTTAACCCCCTACACCTCCCTCCTTTTTAACTAATTTCTATTTGATTAAGGATGCCTAAGGTTTATTTAGCAACACTAACATCTATTGTGAATTACTAAGTTTCTCATTAGAAAAAAATACGATTATTAGCAGCCAACAGAAAATGTGGACCAATAAAAATCCTACCTCGTTACCCATGTGACAGAGAAAAAGAGACGTGGAGACATAAAATATACTTTGCGGTTCTGTATTCTCTATTCTCTTACAGCTTCTATGTATTTGACTCTTTACTTTGAACTTTCTTCATACCTTACTTTTAAATTTTAGCTTAAATTAATGTTTTATTGCTTTCAATTTAGCATTATCTATCTTTTTTTTTTTTTTTTTTTTTTTTTTTTACCACCAACTGGTTTGTGTTTGTGTGTACAATATTTTTCTTAATGAGGAAAAATATCAACATTTAAAAGTTAGGTCAACAAAAATGACTTCATTAAATGTCTCTCCCTGTATATATCCAGGCATGCGCTAAGGATAAGAACAATGATGAGTGAAGGCCGTTCTGTTTTCAAATGCTCTAAGTCTACAAAAGAGCCTGCAACCTTGCAGCAAAACAAGTAAACACAGACTGCGGGGAATATTTCACTCTACAAAAGGTCTTCCCGCCTCACTAATTGTGAAGGACCTGGAGTGGTTGGAATTTAGTAAAAGAAAATGCCAGGAGATCATTGCTGCTGGCCCAGGGAACCACCATGACTGCCCGGCACCATGGGAGACAAGGGTTCCCTCACAGAGTGGACTCTGGCCACAAAGAGCCTCTACCCATCCTTCTCTGCCTAAACTGTCCTCAAAATAAATGTCATCCCTTTGTGAATCTGCACTTTGGAAAAGGAGTCTCCCCAGCTTGGGGGGCATGTCTATGTAGAAGAAAAGATTTTAAATAATTTTTCATATATTCTTTAGTTTGTCTCCTTATCATTAAAGTTTGTTTTCCTTAGCCCTTGAAAGTCAGTGTTTTGCCTGTATGCAAATGGCTCATGGTGCTGGATTCTTCCCATAAACCATAGAGTTCATGTCTCTTGCATATCAGATCTTCTGTGAGTCTCCACATAAATGGACCCTGCAGAACAGAAAGCTGCTTTCTCTATCAGTAGGACTTGGCTGGTCCAGTTTTCCTTCTTGCTTTGCTGAGTTGGATCCCAATGTGTCAAATCTCAGATGCATTAGCAGTGGTTCTCAACCTTGGCTGCACATTAGAATCACCTGGGAATCTTTAAAATCCTGTTTTCTGGGCATCATCTTCCGGAAATTCTGTTTCTTTGTTATGGGGTGAGGCCACAACATTAGTAACAAAGAAACAGAATTTCCGGAAGATGAGGCCCAGAAAACAAGATTTTAAAAAGATTCCCAGGTGATTCTAATGTGCAGCCAAGATTGAGAACCACTGCATTAGAGGATTTGTCTTTCCTACCTAGGCCTTTGTTTGCACTATATTCCTGCTATTATTTCCATTTACCTTCTTAGGTTTCTTAATTTCAAAACATATTTTTGTAAATAATTTGGGTAAAGAGGTATGGAAATGAAGCAAGTTTGTTTGTTTACCCTTATGCATTTGTTTGTTTGCTTTCTAAACACTACATTTTTTGGTCCCAGGAGCCCTAGACAAGGAACTGTTATGCATTTTCATTGATGAAATATATTTCTATGAATCTGGTGTTACAGCAAGTTCTATAGTAAAAATCTGTTTACAATTGTAGCAGAGGACCCCTGAGGGTGCCTCTCATGACTTCTGTTCCTATTGCTGACCTTCCTCACAATTCACTATAAGAAAGTTTCAAGGACAGGGGGTGAAATTACAACTGCAAAACTTACTCTTTGGATAGACTTATGAAGGGCCTCTTTCCTCACAGACTGTGAGAAATTGAGTATGTATTTTATCATCAAACAAACAAAAACAAACTGGATTCATTCACCAATATGAGTGGTAGGTGGGGTGGAACATGGTTTTATTCCCTTTTGCCACTTTGACTGTAGGAGCCATAATCTCTGTCTGCCTGGTCCATCGTGTTTGGCATAGTCAGACAAGACAAATGACAATGGGATATCTCCTCTAGCCAGGGTTTATGTATCTGTCAAAAGGGGAGGAATTTTCATTTCAGGACCCCGACTTTGAAGGTAGACAAACCAGAGTTTCATTTTCAACCCCCAGCCTTTCCAAGTTGTGTGATCTTCAGCAAGTTTCTGAAGATGTTGGAGATGTGGTTTTGTCAGCTATAAAGCAGGATATTAATATTACCAGCAAGTACCAGGTCCCTGTTGGGGACAGTTGGCATCTGAAAAGAGTAACTGCTTAAAACAACAATAAGAAAACAAGTAGTCTGATTAAAAAATGCGCCCAAGATCTTAACAGACAACTCATCAGAGAAGTCATACAATAGAAAATAAGCATATGAAAAGATGCTCTACATCATATGTCATAACGGAAATGGAAGTTAAAACAACAAGATACCACCACACAGCTAATAGAATGGACAAAACCTGGAACTCTGACAATAGCAAATGCTGTTGTGGAGCAACAGAAACTCTTACTCATTTCTGGTGGTGAGCAAAATGGTACAGCCACGTTGGGAGACAGTTTGATGGTTTCTTATAAGAGTAAATATATTTTTACCATATTATCCAGCAGTTGCATTCCTTGGTATTCACCCAAAGGAATGCAATATGTTGAAAAACATATTGTCCACACAAAACCCTGCACACGGCTATTTACAGAAGCTTCTTCGTAATTGCCAAAACTTGGAAGCAATCAAGATGTCCCTCAATAGGTGAATGAATAAAAAAAACTATGGTCTATCCAAACAGTGAAATATTATTCAGTGATAAAACAAAATGAGCTATTAAGACATGAAAAGTCATGGAAGATCCTTAAATGCATATTACTAAGTAAATGAAGCCAATATTAACAGGCTACATAATGCATGATTCCAATTATATGACATTCTGGGAAAGGCAAAACTATGGAGATAGTAAAAATGATGAGCAGTTTTCAGGGGTGGGGACTGGACGGAAGGATGGATAGGCAGGAAAGGAGATGTGAGGGCAGTGAAAATAGTTCATATGATACAATAGTAATGGTTCTCTTTTCCTCTTTTCTTCCAAATATACTACAGACTGGTAAAGAATGCCAAGTTGTTTTTGTTCTAAGTATCTAGAGAATGGTGATCAAGTTATTTTCTGCTTATAAACGAGTGGTTTAGTATTTAGGATGAAGCTATTTTATTTGATATTTAAGTTCTTTAAAAAATATGGCCTTAATTTATGGACATGAAATAACATGACAGAAAAAATGTGAAGGTAAATTATCCAGTGACATTAGATAACTTGCTTTTTTTTCATTACTGTGTACTTTCCTTTCCTTTCCTTGCTAATGTTGTTTCCTCTTCCAGGCTTACCATCTTTGTTCCCATCCTTTTTTATTAAAATCTTGCCTTCACATCACAAGTAAGTGCTATTCCTTTAAGAAACTTACACTGGTTTGCCAAAACTTCATTTTATCTTTTCCTTCTTAAACCTTTGTATCACTCTCATGGCTCTTAACAAATTGAAGCTTCTATTTTAGATACTGAAATTTCTATCTTGTCTTTGATTATGGGCTGTGAGCTCTCTAAGGACAAAGTGTATTTCCACAACTGCGTATTCTTCAGAGCAGGCTTGAATGACCTCTTGTATGTATTAGGTGTTTGATAATAGATGGACATCTGGAACAGTATCAGAAACTTAGGTTCCATTATTTTCTATAGCACATTAGGGTGACTTACAGAATAACACTGCTTAGCTTTTTCATCTACACAATGAGATAAGATTAGATGAATTCAGCAGTGGTCCCTTTTGGCCCTTCCCTAATTCCCTAATTTCATTTAGAAGACAGAGGATTCAATTTGTAAGTAGTAATTTTATAATTCTGTTTCATAATTTCCATTTAGGGATAGCTAACATTCCATGATCTTACTCTTGCCAGATTATTTCTCAAGAATCTCCATGGGGCTAAATAAAATTCACCACACCTTTGAAAAAATGGAAATGTCCAATGATCCTCACTCTTCTTTCTCTTTTATGCCTTCACCCCGGTGATTGCCCATTTTGCACCAAGAAAAAGCACCTCATTTTATGAGCACTTTCTAAAGCATAGTGAGCAATAAAGGAGTAAAAGTTATAAATATTACATTCTATATAAAGGAATATTACTACAAATGCACCCACAAAGAACCAAGTTCATAAATGCTGGTATGTCAATTACGATGGTAAAATATGTATATATATATATATATATATATATATATATATATATATAATACATGTGATGTGATGGGTGCTATTGGAGTGGCTTTGGCATTTTTATTAACATTTATTTTTATGAAAATAGATAAAAAATGAAATGTCTGCTGTAAGCTGTCACACAAAAATGGATAAATACAAAAGCAAGCATAAGAATATTCAGCAGGGAATTTTGAGCCTGAACAATCAAGTTTCAGGAAAATCTTATGTGGTTCATAATTTTAGCCCTTTATTATGCAAAGCTTCCAATTCAATTTTACAATGCAAAGAAATGTCTGGCATGCTTCTCAATTTATATTTACTGTTCTGTGGAACTACTAAAAGATGCACTAACTTGAAAGAGACTGTTCAAATTACCTCTGAACACACTTTTAGATCCTCAGTGGTAAGCAAAAGTTGACAGAGTAAAATGTATTATTCTTAACAAGCATCAGCATTTGAGACTTTAGAAAAACTGGAGCAAATGATGATTCAGTTGCAGAGCCAGACAAATGATTTCCAAGTCGACAAATTCAGAGAAAAAGTTGCTGATTCTAGTCAAATTGCCACATGTTGCCACTTCCTTTCACATGTGTCTGGTAGAAAAATCTCCTACCCATTAGAATAAATGTTCTTGTTTGTTATTTTGAACCCCTATCTGCTGAAAAATCAGGATCTACGGAAACCATTGGCAAACCCAAAGATGAGAGTTGAGGTGCCAGGTTTGAGAAACGGAGAGCCCTACATTCTGGCCTCTATTCCCCCCTACCCTCTGCTTCTTTGTCTCCCCACCCTCTCCATTCTCCCTCTTTCTTTCTCTTTCCCTTGAAAGAGTTGCCTATATTTGCTAAATTAAATTTCCCCTCTCCCTCTCCCGCTTTTTCTACAATGCACTTTGTTCAAGCTTTTGTTCCCATCTCTTCACCAAAACTGTCGTAGTCAACATCATCAATGACCGCCCTGCTGCAGAAGCCAGCCTTTCAATCTCAGTTCTTCTTATCTAATTTGATACAGCAACGTGACACCTGATTTATTACTCCCTACTCCTTGAAGCATTTTCTTCTCTAGTCTTCCATGTCTCGGCACTCCTAGTTTTTTTCTCTCACTAGCTTCTCTTTTTCAAGGTCCTTTGCTGGTTTATATTTTTCTTTCTTATAAATTTCATTGACCCACATCTCTTACCTGCACTATCTGTACTCACGGCCTTCACAAGTTCATCTTGTCTTGTTAAAACTCAGTAATGTGTAATTTTAGTATAGACCTCTCTGCTGAGATGCAGAATCAGAGATCCAGCTGTCCACTCTCTGTCTTCACTTGGATGTTCAATAGTTATTTCAAACTCAACATGTCTAGAGCCAGACTTCTGATAGTCACCCCACCCTTACCAAGCCTGATTCTGCACAGACCATCCCAACTCAGTTCATGGTGATGCCGTACCTCTTGTCAGGACTGGGATAAAATTGAAGCAGGATAATCTCTTAGGCATAAAATTTAAGACGTTCAGAATATCACTCAAGTGCCTACTGTGCTTTTGCATGACCCTGAGAATGAGTTCCTCCTTAAATTTTGTGGCCTCAACACCTCACTTACCTCAACCTGTCCCCCCTGCTCCTCCTTGCTCAAGCCAGACACCTTAGCAGTATCCTTTATGCCTCTGTTCCTATCACTCCCATGTCCATGAGGAAATCCTGTTGGCTTTACCCTCAGAAAGAGCATAATGTCCTGAGGCTGCTCTTCAGGGGACAGTCTCCAGGATGGCAGTGATGGTCTTTTGGGATGGATTTTAAACATCTTGCAGCTGCCAGGAGAAACAGCTAGTCCCAGGGTGTGCAATGGGATGGTGTGTTCTGGTTGCTATGGCCTTGGAGTTTGCAGATGTCAGATTGGGGTCCCAGGTTTCTACACCAGGAGTTTGCATTCCTGCCTTGGGACTTTTCAGGGTCCTGAAAAGCTATATAGATTTGTGGCCCTTGTATGTCCAGTTCACTCCCCTCTCTTCTGGCATCTGCAGTCTCTCCCCTGCACAGACTTCGAGCCAGAACTTGTCCCACTGGAACTCTGTGGCGAGTGGCTGGGTGTTTGGGGGAGGTGTCCGCGAGTACTGGAGTTTGCATGATAGGTAGTGCAAGTCAGACTCCTTACTGATGGGTCTGGGAGGAGGGGCCTCCAGCACCAGGGCAACCCAGGTATTTCTCATTTCAGGATGCCCCTACCACTACTGAGATCCTTAGAGATCAGGCTTCCTCTGGGAAGAGTGGTTGAGTCTGCAGCGCTTCAGTACTGAATCTGCAATTCTGTAGGCCACCCCTGATGCTCAACACATCCCAGCCCCTTCTTTCCCTGCCCCTCCATCAGGACCCACTCTTACTCCTGCCACACACCTGAAGTCACTAGAGTATCCTACCAGTTCCATCTGTGCCAACTTGCTCTCCTGGGAAACCCTACACTTGACCCAACCTGACCAGGCCCTGGCCAGGGTCCAAGGCTGTTCCTCTACCCACCTCCCACCCCCACCCCCCCCAAATATATAATTTTGGCACACTTCCTTTCAGGCATTTGTAAGATTTGTTTCTCCTTCCCCTTGAAATTAGGCATGGCTATGTGACTAATTCTAGGCATTAGATTGTAGCTGGATATGATGTTTGCTATTTCTGGCTAGTACATTTTATTGTCAGTTGAGATATTCTTCCCCTACTGCCACAATTGGGTATGCTCCAGATGGTAGAACTTCCATCCACCTGAGCCCTAGAATAAGAATAATACATAGTAAAACCCTCACAGACATGCACTGGCCATGTAGTTTAATATAGAATTAAAGCTTAATGCTTTAAAGCCACTGAGATATGAGGAGTTGTTACCATATCATAGCATAACCTGTCCAGATTAATATAACCAAATTGCCTCTAGCTTGAAAGCAAGATGATCAAATAAAAATTGTATACAATAGAATAAATATAAATAATATCTAAACTTGTGAAATATCCAATCTTTGAGAAATATGCTTTCAATTACTTCGAGGGAAACACACATATACACACACACCTGACATGCCTAAAAGGCTTCATGCTAGACATAGCAAATAGTCTTGTGGATTTGATTAGATAACTCTAATGACGTTTATAGTTACACATCTACCTGGTCTGAGCTTATCTTGCTCTGCCTTCCTGGCCAACATGATCAGTACCTATCTATTGGCCATGCACTGAACTTTGGGGATGAGCCAGAAGGAAGATTAGTGGGTATAAAAGGGCGTATCGAAATATTTGGTGCTGCTATTGAAGAAATAGTTACAAATGTCAAAAACAATGGGGTAATTTTTTAAAAATCTTTAAATATTGTGCTTTACCTAAAGAGAGGAATTTAAAATTCTGAGATTGTTTTCACAAAGAAAGGCCGATGCATTGTTTCAGGGACATTTTCCATCCTCAGTTAGTAGTGACATACAGGCATACCTTGGATATATAATGGGTTTCATTCCAGGCCACCACAATAAAGTGGGTAGTACTCTTATTTTTCTGGTGGAGAATCTGGTCTTTAATTTGTAAAGAATGCAATATTTGCGAAGAGCAATAAATGCTCACTATAATGAGATATGCCTTTATTTAGGTATGAGTAGAAACAACTGCATTAGACTTGATGACTGCTGTCCGTGTTAAGCAGGTTAGAGGCTGAGGGCAGAAACATCATCAGCTCTGCACACTGCATTTGATGCAGTCAAAGGGCAGGCCCACCCGTCCAGGTGCCTTAATTACCCTCTCCCCTATTCACAAGGAATAGCTTTCCAGACATACCCTAAGCATCAACTCCTCTTTAGAGCTGTCCTGATTCTTCCTGGCAAAATTAGTTGCTCAAATGATATTAGCCACATAATTGCAGCACTCATCAGGCCGTCTAATTCTTCGTTTACATGTCTGTCTCCCCAGCTAACCTGTGGGCTTTTTCAAAGGCAAGAGCTTCATCTTCATCATTTGTGTCTTCTCAATGCTATTTGTTATGACACAGTGATAATGTGGGAAAGGGCTGGGGGTAAGAGGAAAGAGGAGTGACTAAAGGGAATACAGGAAAAGAAGAAGGAAGGAAGGAAGGAAGGAAGGAAGGAAGGAAGGAAGGAAGGAAGGAAGGAAGGAAGGAAGGAAAGAAGGAAAGGAGGAAAGGAGAAAGGAGGAAGGGAGGAAGGAAGGAAGGAAGGAAGGAAGGAAGGAAGGAAGGAAGGAAGGAAGGAAGGAAGGAAGGAAGGAGTCTGCACCTGCAGGCCTTTCATCACAGGTCTTCATGAGTGGGCACAGGCTTCTGCCAAGGAGAGCAGGAGGACAAATGAGAGCGGGCTTCTCTGAGTCAGGATTGGCATGTTCCTCACATCCAACAACTCAGTCACATAATTGACTGTTTCTAAGATATTCTAGCTCTTCTCACCAGCAATCCTAGTTCAACATGTGAGTCCGTTGTCTGTTATACCATTGATTTCACACTCATAAAAGCTAAGGTTGATGAACTTTATAGTTACATGGAACAGTTTACTTTGCTAGGTTATTTTAGTTTTATATACAGTTGACCCTTGAACAATGTGGGGGTTAGGGGCACTGATGTCCCGCATAGTTGAAAATGTGTGTGTAACTCTCAACTTCCCCAAAAGTTTACCAATAGCTTATTATTGACTAGAAGTCTTACTAATAACATAAACAGTCAAGTAACATATATTTTGTATGTTATATGTATTGTATACTCTGTAATTACAATAAAGTAAGCTAGAGAAAAGAAAATCTTAAGGAAGAGAAAATACATTTACTAAACTATACATATTTGTTGAAAACCCAGGTTGTTCAAGAGTCAACTGTATAAGGAACTCAGGTGTTTTATACTAGACCAGAGGCCAGTGCACAAAATTTGTGCACTGGTAGGGTTCCTAGCACCTGCTGGCTGCTGGGGGCGGGGGGCTCCCTTCCCCCAGGGCTGCCTTTCAGCACCGCCAGCTGGGGTGGGGCTAGCCAGAGGGAAGGGCCACGGGTGGTTGGCTGGCCGGCTCCACCCCCTGGTCAAACTCCCAATCGAGGGGACAATTTGCATATTAGGCTTTTATTATATAGGATGATAAATTGGTTTGATATATTTTACCAACATACAAATACAGTAGGTCCTGGGGTTATGTTGGAGATCAGTTCCTATGGCGCGATGTAACACGATTTTCACTGTAAGTCAGAACCCACCTACATAAGCATCTATGTCACTCACATGGAGCACATACACAGCAGTAATGAAGTGAAACAGTAAAATAACTTAAAAGAAAGATAACAATTCCTGACCCTTACTTGTGGTAAATAAATAATAAAAACATAAAGCACATATGTACATATGTTGAAATGACAGAATTTTTTTTTTTTATAAATAAATGGGAGATGGTGACATAAACATGAAATGACGTATGTCAAGTCCTATGTAACCCGAGGACTGCCTGTAAGAGAGCTCCTTGGACTATAGGACGTTGCTAGGCTCCAGGAGGGCCTCCGGCCTCTGTGTGAATAGCCAGCATGTCTATTGTACTTGTTTGGGCAGTTCCTCAATTTCTAAAGAACAGTGATGTTTTTGCAAAAAATAAATTGCAAAACTAAATATTTTACATACTATCCCCTGCTTATTGAAATCTTAAAGAATGGAAACTCTTAAATTTAAAATAGAAATATTATCAAGGGAAAAAAATTCAAGTTCTAAGAGTTAATAAATTAAAGATTGATTATGATTTTTTTTCTTTTTCTTTTCTTTTTTTTTATAGAGAGGAAGGGAGAGGGATAGAGAGTTAGAAAAATTGATGAGAGAGAAACATCGATCAGCTGTCTCCTGCACACTCCGCACTGGGGATGTGCCTGCAACCAAGGTCCATGCCCTTGACTGGAATCGAACATAGGACCTTTCAGTCCGCAGGCTGACACTCTATCCATTGAGCCAAACCGGTTAGGGCTAATTATGATTTTAATGTTCATGTTCTTTGATACAACAATATTATTTCCAAAAATTTATGCTACAGAAACACTAAAACATGTGCACAAAGTTAGGGATAAAAATATGCATAGCAAAATTGTTTGTAGTCATGCAAAATTCAAAACAATTCAAATGGTTTTAATTGAGTATTATATAACTAGGTATATAGCAGGTTAAAAAAGGATTATTTTGAATAAGCAAAAACAAAACAAAACAAAAAGATTCCATGATCCATATCCAGTGAAAAAAGTTTCAGGATCATATGTATATATCATTCTATTTTTTCAAAACAAGCAAAAAAGAATAAAATCAAAAGCTGTATGCCTATACACACATACACCAGTACACTGGGGGTGCCATTAATATTTATATCTGAATTATCAGCATGATTAAGGAGTGTCAGGAAACCAGAATGTATAGCCACCTTAACTTAAGGAACTTTATATTTTGGATTAAACATTTTTTAAAGTTTGTTTTAAAGTGAACATGCACTAATCCTATACAATAAAGAGGTAATATGCAAATGGATGACACGCCCTTGCACAAGATGGCTGCCCCCATGTGGGCACAAGATAGCCACCACAGATGGCCAGCAGGGGAGGGCAATTGGAGGCGACCAGGCTGGCAGGGGAGCAGTTAGGTGTTGATCAGGCTGGCAGGGGAGGGAGATTAGGGGGTAATCAGGCTGGCAGGCAGAAGCGGTTAGGGGCAATCAAGCAGGCAGGCAAGCGAGCGGTTGGGAGCCAAAAGTCGGACATCCCCCGAGGGGTCCCAGATTGGGGAGGGTGCAGGCTGGGCTGAGGGATACCCCCCATCTGTGCATGAATTTCGTGCACCAGGCCTTTAGTCCTATCTAATAATAGAGAAACATGGTAATTAACCGTAACTTCACTACCCTTCCCATTGGCTAATCAGGGTGATATGCAAATTAACTGCCAACTAAGATGGCGGTTAACCACCAACAAAGATGGCGGTTAATTTGCATATGTAGGCACAATGCTGGGAGGTGAAAGCGAAAGGGAAGAAGCCCCCTGCCACTGCCGGTGATCAGAAACCCAGGGGGGAACTAAGAGCCAGGGGGCAGGGCAAAGGCGACCCTGGGGGCTGCCTTTGCCCTGCCCCCCAGCCATGATCGGAGAACCGGCGCCTTTGCCGCCCTGGCCAGTGATAGCTGGAAGCAGGGGTGGAGCCGACAATGGGAGCTGGGCAGGGGCGGAGCTGGCAGTCTGGGGAGCTAGGTGTCCCTTGCCCAGGCCTAAAGCCTTGGCCAAAGACGTTAGGCCTGGGCAGGGGTGGAGCCTGCAATCATGGGGAGCTGGGGGTCCCCTGCATAGACCTAACGCCTTGGCCAGAGGCATTAGGCCTGGGAAGGGGCAGAGCCTGCAATCGCAGGGAGCTGGGGGGTCCCCTTCCCAGGCCTAACGCCTCGGTCAGAAGCATTAGGTCTAGGCAGGGGCAGAGAGGGAGATCTCCGGGAGCTGGGGGTCTACTGCCCAGGACTAAGGCCTCCACCAGAGGCCTTAGGTCTGGCCAGGGGTGGTGCCAGAGATTGTGGGTAGCAGGGGCGGAGCCGGGGATCGTGGGAGCTGGGGGTCCCCTGCCCAGGCCTGACACCTCTGCCGGAGGCCTCAGGCCTGGGCAAGGGGCCGATCCGGATCTGGCGATCGGAGGGTGATGAGGGTCTACTCCTCTGGCCAGGCATCAGGCCTGGGTGGGGGGCGGAGCCGGTGATTGGGGGGATATGAGGGTCCCCTGCCCAGGCCTGAAGCCTGGGTCAGAGGTGTCAGGCCTGGGCAGGGGGTGGAGCAGGTGATCAGAGGGAGATGGGGGTCTCCTGAACAGGTCTGACGCCTGGGCCAGAGGCATTAGGCCTGGGTGGGGGTCAGAGCTAGTGATCGGGGGAAAATGGGGGTCCCCTATCCAAGCCTGACACCTCTGGCGGAGGCGTCAGGCCTGGGCAAGGGGCCGATCCTGCGATTGGAGGGTGATGGGGGTCAACACCTTTGGGCGAGGCGTCAGGCCTGGGCGGGGGGTAGAGCCGTCAATTGGAGGGGTGTGCGGGTCCCCTGCTCAGGCCTCATACCTGGGCCAGAGGTGTCAGGCCTGGGTGGGGTCGGAGCCAGCTATGGGAGGGAGATGGGGGTCCCCTGCCCAGGCCTTACACCTCTGGCAGAGGCATCAGGTCTGGGCAAGGGTGGAGCCCGTGATCGGGGGAGATGAGGTTCCCCTGCCCAGACCTGAAGCCTGGGCCAGAGGTGTCAAGCCTGGGGCGGGGGTGGATGGGGTGCCAAGCCACCGATTAGTGTGAACTACAGAGGAAGCACCTTTTCTGACCGCTCATTGGTTAAGCTCCCTGTGTGCCACTGGTAATATTCTTAGTAACTTGGGTAATGAGAATCCAAAACGGTGATCTAGGGTTTTTCACCACACTCCTGGTGAAAAAAATGAAGGTCTGCTGCTGGAGGGCTAAGAAATGTTATATTGTGCCCTAGCCACTTTGGCTCAGTGGATAATGCCTTAGCCTGCTGATGGCAGGGTCTGGGTTCGATTCTGACCAAGGGCATGTACCTAGGTTGCAGGCTCCTCCCTGGCCTGGGCCCAGGTCAGGGCTCATGCAGGCGGCAACCAATCAAAGTGTTCCTCTCATTTTGATGTTTCTCTCTGTCTTTCCCTTTCTCTTTCACATTCTCTAAAAATCAATGGAAACATATCCTCAGGTGAGGATAAAAAAATAATAAAGAAATTATTATTATATGAAAGACACATCTTGAAAATGCCTAAAGAAAGTTGTCATATTTTCATGGTGACGGGACTGGAGTCCGTGTTGATGAAAAAACCTTGCTGGCTGCGGTGACTGGCAGTGGCTGCAGCAGCGGGGTGATGGGGCTGGTTCCTTCCCCTGATCAGCCTGGTCACCTCCCACAAAGGGAGGCCAGACTGTGGCTTAGGCCCGCTCCCCAAGGGGAGCAGGGAGTGGGCCTAAGCCGTCAATAGGACATCCCCTGAGGGCTCCCAGTATGTGAGAGGGGGCAGGCTGGGCTGAGGGACACAAATTTCGTGCACCGGGCCCCTTGTTATAATAATAAAATTAAAATTTCCATACTTTAAGAAGTGTTTTCCATCTATGAAAAGAACATTCAGATAATCTTAAAACTTGAGTCTGAAGTCTGGTACCTCCAGTTGTTTCAGAACTACCTCCCTTTGTGTTAACTCCCTTAGGCTGATCTCTCTTTTTTAGAACATGCCCACAACATTTTAAATTTATGTTTCACCAGGACATTCTTTTTTCCTATTCTCTTATTGTCAGAACACACTGTTAATCATTCCCGACACTCTGATCACTGCAAAGGTCCTAGGCTTGTCGATTTTATCTTTTATCATCCACGTATCCACAGCAGCAGATTTATAGTACTATACAGTATTTATTTTCTTTCTTTGGATTTTTCCAAAGATTCATTTTAGTATCTATTTAAATGGATGATGGGTGACCACTGTCTTTTGCTGGTTATTTTGCTAATGAGGCCAAGGCAAGGAAGGGCCTTTGCTGGATTTCTACATTATCTTGGTTGATCAGTCCTATTTTTGGTGTAAGTTGAAAGCTACATTCACATGAAAGTCTTTCTTCTTTTTTCTTTTTTTGTTAATTCTCACCTGAGGATATTTTTTTAGAGACAGTGGAACGGAAGAAAGGAGGGAGAGAAAGAAACATCAATGTGAGAGAGACACATCAATTGGTTGCCTCCCACACCCGCCCCGACTGGGGCTGGCAATTGAACCTCCAACCCAGGTGCATGGATCTACACTCTAATCAGTGAACAACACTGGCCGGCCACTGCTCACATGACAGTCTTTCAAAAACTATTGGTTACATGAAGACTAGAAAAAAATGCAATGATAGGGGTCAATACAAATCCATTCATCTAACAAAATACATAATTCAAGGCATATGCATTATGAATACTGAATCAGAAGTATTATCTTCATATTCAAAGACTAGCATATAATTATTAAGGACAGAAATGTAAAGAAAATGAACAACTGGATGATAGAAATGATTCATATTTATTATTAGAAATCCTATTTGAAATCCAGACAAAAACATCTGAGTGGATAAAAGCATGTCAGACAATAGGGAACAAGGAATATGAGAAAATTAGAACTTTATTTTCTCCACTAAATTTAAATGTTTTCCACCAAATTCTCTACTTGACTGACTGAATAAATTTGACTCTGCAAGGATATGGACTCAGAGAAATTCTTGCTGCCATTGTTTTAATCTGTGATGCTGCTAGTCTAGGGTTTGCATGCTGTACTGGTCACACATTCTCTCCTTCACAAACATCCATTGAACATGAAAGTAGACTTACGGTACATTTCAGAATAAGTCAAAGGTTGTGAAGTTTCCATTTAAGTTTAAAAAGATAAGTGTTTTTATTTGTTTGTTTATTTCAGTGGCTTAAAACAACATTTATTATCTCAGTTGCTGTGAGTCAAGAATCTCAGCATGACTTAGCGGGTCCTTTGGCTTAGGGTCTCTCACAAGGTCCCAGTCAAGTCAGCTGGAACCACAATCATGTTAAGGTTCTATGAAGAAGGTTCTTCTTTTGAGCCCTCTCACATGGCTGTTGGAGGATCAAGTTCCTCAGGGGATGTCCAGTTGGAACATGTATAAGAGCTAATGGTCAGGAAGATGGTAGAGTAGGAGGGACCAGGAATCTGTCTTCTCACCCAGACGACAATTACACTGGCAGAGTCTGTCTGTTTTGGAACTCTGGAGTCTATTGAAGGCTTACAACTTCCATGAGAATACTCGAATAATAAATTGCAGCTAATTATGATAAATTTCAGCTCTTAACACAGTAGCATCTATCCCTTCCCACCCACAGCCATGTGACAGGCACTGGTGCACAATGTTCTTGAAGCGGATGGACACAGCTGGTAGGAGCAACTGTAAAAACAACAACAAAGGACCCTTTTCTCCAGATATCATGAATTAATATTCTGATCACTGATTGCTGCTTTTGATTACAGAAGTGTAGACATAGAGGCAAGCACCTGTTGTTTTACACACTCCATTGTTGCACGCCCCTCCCTCTGCTGATGAAGTGACTTCTAGGGCATTTATATTTTATTTATTTATTTAATATTTTTTAAAATATATTTTATTGATTTTTTACAGAGAGGAAGGGAGAGGGATAGAGTTAGAAACATCGATGAGAGAGAAACATCGATCAGTTGCCTCCTGCACGTCCCCCACTGGGGATGTGCCCGTAACTAAGGTACATGCCCTTGACCAGAATCGAACCTGGGACCCTTCAGTCTGCAGGCCGATGCTCTATCTACTGAGCCAAACCGGTCAGGCCACTTCTAAGGCATTTAAAGGGTTAATACCCTTATCCCATTTTATTTTTCTATTTGTTCTTTTCAGAGCCAGGTAGTAAAGACTAGGTTATTCAAAAACAACTTTTTATATTGGGAAGATTAGAAAGCCATCATGCATATCTAGGAAAAGGCTCAGAAAGTACTTTAAGTTTATAGCTCAGATTGACCCTCAGCCAGAGACAATCTACATCAATTAGAGTAATAACTAAAAATTTAAAAAAGAGGAAACACTGGAAGGGGGAGAAGCTGGTGTCTCAAGTAAAAACAGTATTAGATTCAAATGGCCACAAAGGCACACAAAGAAACAGAAAAATATGGTTCATTCAATGGGGAAAATAAAGAAACTGTCCCTGAAAAAAGACCTCATGGCAGATATATTAGACAAAGACTTTAAAAAAAGTGCCTTAAAAATCCTCAGAGTACTCAGCTTGGCCTGCATGGCTCAATCGTTGAGTATTGACCTATGAACCTGGAGGTCACAGTTCCATTTCTGGTCAAGGCACATGCTGGGGTTTTGGGTTCAATTCCCAGTAGGGGGTGTGCAGGATGCAGTTGAACAATGATCCTCTCTCATCATTGATATTTCTGTCTCTCTCTCCCTCTCCATTCTTCTCTGAAATATATATATATATATATATATATTCAGAGTACTAAAGGAAAGTGTGGAGAAAAGAAAATGTATAAACAAAACGGAAATATCAGTAAAGAGAAAATCTAAAAAGGAAATCTAAAACTTCTGAAACTAAAAGTATAATAACTAAAAGGATAAATTATAGCAGGTCCTCAAATAACGTCACTTTATTCAACATCATTTTGTTACGACATTATTGAGATCAATAGGAACTTAATTCTTATTTAATTGGCCTATGGTAAAATTGATTTTGTTGTATGTCATTGCACTTCAAATTATAGAACCTGTTTACAACATTGAGAACTCACTACAGAGGGATGCAAAGTCAGATTTGAACAGGCAGGAGAATCAGTGAATTTGAAGATAGGACAATGGAAATTTCCGAGTCTGAGAAACAGATTGTAGTATTAAGGTCCTAAGAGACCTGCGGAACACTCTCAACCAGACCGACATACTCATTGTAGAGTTCCAGAGGAGAAGAGCAAGAGAGAGGGACTGAGAGAATACTTGAAGAAACAATGGCTGAAAACTTCCTAAGTTTTATGAAAATTATGAATGTAAACATCTAATAAGCTCAACAAACTCCAAGTAAGATGAACTCAAAGAAATACATTCTGAAACATTATGATCAAACTTCGGAAAGACAAAGAGCACACCTTGAAAGCAGGAGGCCAGAAGGAAATCATTATATATCAATGATTTGATATATATCAAATATCAATGATGAGAGAGACAGAAATATCAATGATTATATACCAGGGCTCTTCAATAAGCAAATTCCTCATCAGAAACTTTGTGGAGGCAGAAGGCAGTGGGTCAACATAGCCAAAGTGCTAAAAGAAAACGCCTGTCAACCAAGAATCCTATATTCTTCAAAACACTTTAAAAAGTGAGGGAGAAAACAAGACACCCAGATACACAAAAGTTGAGGAAATTTATTAGACTTTCCATGCAAGAAATGCTCAAGGCAATCCTGCAGAGTGAAATGGAAGGATACTGGACAGAAACTCAAAGCTGTATAAAGAAAAAAATACCTTGATAAAGGTAAAATAAAGATACCAAAAAGTTAGTATTATTGTAGCATCAATTTGTAACTGGACTTCTGGGGATTTTTTTGTTTGTTTGTTTTTTGCATGACTTTAGAAACTGATACAGTGAAAGCAGTTATTAGTTGAAAAGGTAGTATTGTAACTTTGGTTTGTGACTCCAATTTTGTTTTGTACATAATTTAAGATACGTATTTAAAAGAATGTTTATGTTTTTAGCCACACAATGTATAAAGATGTAATTTGGGGGATATCAGCAATCAAAAGGATTTAGGATCGAGTGATATGACACCAGAGGCACAGTTAACAAAAGAAAAAACACACAAATTAGACGTAATGAAAATTTAACATTTTTGTTCATCAAAATACACTACTAGAGTAAAAAGGCAACTCACAGGATTAGAGAAAATATTTGCAGTAAGGGGTTAATATCCATATTATATAGAGAACTCCTAAAACTCCACAACAAAAATAAAACAACCTGATTCAAAAATGGACAAAGAACTTGAATAGATATTTCTCCAAAGAAGATGAACAAATGGCCAATAAGCACATGAAAAGATGCTCAGTATCACTAATAATATGGGAAATGCAAATCAAAACCACAGTGAGATAGCACCTCACACCCATTAGGATGACTGCTACCATAGAACAGACAACAAGAAGCATTGGTGAGAGTGTGAAGAAAGGGGAACCCTTGAGCACTATGGCGAGAACATAAAGTGATAGTCACTCAGGAAAACAGTATAGTTCCCCTCCCCAGCCCCTCCAGAAAAAAAGAATTACCATATGATCCAGCAATTCCACTTCTGGGTATATACCCCCCCCCACAAAAAAAAATAATTGAAAGCAAGTTCTTGAAATATTTGTACACCCATGTTTATAACAGTGTTTTTCACAATAGACAAAATGTGGAAGCAAGCTCAGTGTCCATTAATGGATGAATGGATAAGAAAAATGTGGTGAATGTATGCATTGGAATATTAATCAACCTTAAAAAAAAGGAAATTCTTCAATATATTATATCATGGATGAACCTTAAGGATCTTATGCTAAGTTCAATAAGCCAATCACAAAAAAAGATAAATACTGTATGATTCAAATCATGGAGACAGAAAGTAGAATGGTGGTTGCCAGGGATTGGAGTCTGGGGAGATGGGGACTTATTGTTTAATGGGTTCAGAGTTTTAGTTTTTCAAAATGAAAAAGTTATGGAGATAGAAGGCAGTAATGATTGCATAACATTATGAATGTTTTAATACCACTGACCTATGCATTTGAAATTTGTTAAAATAGTAAATGTTGTTATATGTATTTTTGCAACAATAAAAAAAAATTGAAATAAAACACTAGCGGACAACATTATTTTATGTTTCAGAGGACAAACAGAGTACTATAAGGACATGTGTTTCAGTGTCTTCAAGTAAACATTTTGTATATATCTAAGTTTTCTCCATTATTTTTGAAACATTTATTTTCATTTTGACAAAAAATGTCTCAAAAATGTTTTAATAATTTACTTTTTGAGCAGAGGAATTTGGACATAACAATTGTGAGTTCATCTCTTCATGACTAAGGCTCATCCCTGGAATGCCTCAGCATTGGGCCAGTGCTTTTACAATGTGATACCTGCCCCTGCACCAAACGACCCCAAACTGCTTTGTAGGTGTTGATTTTACTACCAATACTGTTTCCTTCTTCCTTCCCGTTTTGTATTCTGGTGTATCAAATTCTAAATGTTTGTGTTGCTCACTAAAACACCACAGGAATAAAATATTACTATGATAAGTAATCATCAAACTAGAGAGTAAAGGCAATGATATGTTTTTGCCAGAGGGTGGATGGATAAACTTACCGTGTAGCTAGTAGAAGTTCTCAACCCCAAGCATGCCTCAGAATCATCTGGAGGGCTTGTTAAAATACAGATTGCTGGGGCCAAGCCAGGTTTTCTGATTCAGTAGGTCCCAGGTGGGGGGTGGGGGCTGAGAAATCACAGTTCTAACAATGTATCTGTTCATATTGCTGGTCTGGGAAACATACATTGAGAGCTGCGCCACAGCACAGTGGGTTAGAAACAGTTTCCAAGTATCAGTAAGATTTTGAGGTTTTAGGAAGTGCTGGAAATATCTAGAAGCCTACAAGTAGAAAAAGGGTTACTTTTCTTTCACATACTGAACATTACATTTGTGGAGTTTGTAACACAAAGATGGGAAGCTGCTAAAAAAATCCATGAAGTTGTAAACATTATAATTTGGTACATTAGAGTTACATGTGAGTTCACTAAGAGATTTTTATAAGATATATTAAATACATCCATCGTTATAAACTGTACCACATCATATAAATGTGGTTTCCAAAAACCATCTCATGTTGCCACTATAATAGGCTGGCCTGGATAAACCAATGGTTTGCCCCTGTGTGGCATTCCTAATGTCTCTATATTCTAATTGGTTGCCACTAAAGTACTTTGCCAACAGATTTTGTTCTCAGATAGTGCACAGCATTGAAAAGAAAATCACTTTGCAAATCCAGTGATTTCATGGACCATAGGCTCTCTGCATTCTCTATTACCCAGTTTATTTTTTGTTCATTTAATGCATTGAAAACAACACTGAATTAGTTTGTTGGACAATTAGGTAAGATATTAAACTAAAGATGTGCATATAAATATGTCAAGTAATTCTTTTAAGAATACATCTGTAAGGAGTAGCTGGAGAAGGTACTTTGTGAAGGTTTTTTTCTCCTGTTTTCTCTAATAGTTCAACAAACCTAAACTTTTGTAAATAATACACCTTTTTCTAAAGTGTAAGCAGCAAAAGAATTTTCTATAATGAATGCTTAAAAATTCATTTCCAAGGAAATTAGCTCTTGTAAACATCCTGGAATATGTCAGGAAATTACATTGGTGTTTGTTAGAATAAACATCCCAAATCAAATTCACTATTTGCCAATATTAGCTCAGGCCTGGTTTCTAGACTCTGTAAGTTTCTTTCTTCCTGGGCTGTGGCAACCCAGTGACCTCCTGCAGCCTCACCACTGCCTTGACTCTCAGCACTGATCCTGAAATGTTGCTGGGGACTTTTATATGGCTTCATGTCTGGAGCTGCAGTTCAATCCCTTTTACTTTGTTTCTGCTCTAACGTCCTACCTTAGTTCTGGTAAATGGGCCTCACTCTGTTCTAAGCTTTAGCTTGAACCCTGTTCCTCATGTTTTGTTACCTGCCATTGCCCTCTCTCAAAAGGGTACCCCAGTACTAGATCATGGCCATTAGCTTGGACCCTCCTTTGTAATGATAGATACCCCTCATCCCAATTTGCTATCCTTCCTGTAATTGTTTCATATTCTATCCATCTGTTTGGACAGGTCAACATTTCCTTTTAACTCTGTGTATATCTACTTACCTAGAGCACAACCTGCTATCATTATTGTATCGGGCAAGCTGCCTGCTTTCGTCTCTGTTTATAGATATGATGGTTTCCATTCACCCAGATTCTATTCAATGATTGATACTTTTCCAAATCCCAGCCCTTTCTCACCTGAGCTATATGATAATAAGTAACTGGACTTACCTAGTTTGTTCATTCTGAAAACAAACTTTATTAGATACCTGGGGCTCTGCTGGCCACCAGGGAGATGGACATGAACAAGACAAAGTTTCTCTCTTGAAGAAACTCATTCTGGATGACAGAAACAAACAAACAAGGAATTGAAATATATTTTAACTGTAGGTTCTCTCCATAGGTAAGATAGTTGCCCTTCAATAAACATTCATTCTACTAACATTTACTCAAAACCCACTATGTGCCAAGAATTTTATAACACACTGGGACTGGACTTAGAGATTCCCTCAGGTAATTGGGAGTGAGATCCAGACATTTACTCTGGCCTCAATGTCCAGACCTCTTACCTCCCAGAGACTAATGACATGTCCTCTGGCTCTAAGAAATCACAGGAAACCTTTATAATTAATAGATTCTGAACATTGTTCCTGCTCCCTCAATACCCAGATGACCTACCTTGAACTCTGATTATTATAGAATCAGCTTTCTTTCCAGAATCTCTGAATCAGGTGTCAGCCTGTTTCAGTTCACCCTTCTGGATTAACTGGACCTGGAGATCCTAAAGGGATGAAAGTTCTTCCAGTTAATTAATTGTATGCCTGTTGGAACAGGTGGAAAGAACCCTGGAAATAAACCTACTTAACTTTCAAAAGCCAGCATTCACCTCTGAGTAGCAGAGTTGCCTTGAGCTGGTGTTTCTGTTGGAAATGAACACCAAGATGATCCTCATTCCGCCTAACTTGTTGAAAACTGAGCAGTCACTGAAACTCCCTGCATGAAGAGTGACTGTCAAGGACTTCCAAAACCTTCTTTAGGCTGAGTTGTTAAGGCTGCCCATGGCCTTTGGTTGGCGGAATGCTATCTGGGCCTGTGATAGACATAACAAGGATTTCTTAGGACATCCTAGGGAAATGTGAGATTGCCTTTAACCATAACCCGAGAACCAATAGACATTTTGCCAAGCCCTTTGGCTCTTCACTCCCAATTCTAAACCAGTCCTAGCCCACTGGAGGATAAACCTGAAACAAACTGGGAAATAACTTCCCTATTCATCAGTATTTCTGAAGTTTCTTGAGGATTCTGAAGAGAAGAGATGAGTGTTTGGCTTAGAGAAGGCAGGAGGGCCAAGGTGAGGAAAGGGCTCAGAGGCAGTGCCGTCAGCGTAGGGTACTCCAGAGACTTGCAGCAAATAGGACTAAAGCAAGCGACGTCCTAAATGCTAATTTCAATTGTGCTTTTGAGATCTTGAAAATACAAAATCAGTCATTTAACTTTTTGTACACTAATCTGTAAAACATACATATTCTACCTCACCACATTCTTCCCATGATCTAATAAGAAAAAGCATGTTAAAGTGCTAAAAATATTTTAAGGAGTTATGTAAACAACATATTACTAGGGTAGATGAGAAGTTATAGTTCTGCCATTCATCTCTTTCCCATTTGCTTACTTCCTGAGAAGCTTTGATAAACTTTCAGTTAATTATTTTTCCATTCCCCCCTTATTTATGAGCATATATGCTTTATGTAAGGTTTAAAATATTATCTCAGAGTCATTAAGGTGTTTTAAAAATCTAGCTGTGTTTCTTATTTACTCACAATATTTTGTCTGGAAAAATTTGTCCTTAAAATAAAAATGAAAAGAATGTTTATAAAATTGTGCTATGATCAAGGCCAACCATAAACAAATGCTTGCAGGTTAACAGAACAAGTATGTCCTGCACTATGGATGACTTCCCAGTGTATCATAATAGTACCTTAAAGCTGTTATGAATTTTTCCATAAACCCATATTTAGAGACTTTTAAAAATGCAGATTATTGGCCTGAGAGGCCATTTTTGTCTCCAAAGGAACATTGGCAGGCTGTCGTGCCAACCTGCATTTGAGCTACTTTCTCATTATGATCTTAGTGAATTCTTGACCAGATGGACTTGAACAGCTGCCACCCATGCCCAGTAAGTCCCTTTGCTTGAGAAGACAAAATAGCTCATTTGTTTGCAATTCCTCACTGAAAGGACACAAGGGCAATTTTCTACATTGTGAATTACTTCTATGAGAGCAGCAATTTCCCTGAAAAGACCAAAGCTCATTGTGCTATTCAAAAACAAACAAAAAATATGCACAAACATCTTTTTCAGGAGCCTTATAATTTGTGCCCAGAAGAGACAAGTTCCTTTTCAGATTAAGTTTTAAAAAATGTTCTTTAGTTGCCATTATGTTAAAGCTGACATGAAGGTTATAACTGAGAGAACCCTTCTGAAATAATAATGCTGTACCTTTGTATAGCACTTTATTCTTTTCGAAGTGCTTTCAGACACATTATTTCAATTGATCCTCAATTCAGGGAGGCAGGGAAAGTAGGTGTTTTTATTCATTACTTTATTGATATAGAAATAATTTTGCTCCACAAATACCATCTAAGTATCTCTAACTCCATTGTATTATACTAAGTATTATGGAGGAGAAAATAAAATATGTTTCTACAAGGGACTTATTTTGTAGATAAGATATAAAAATGCAAAGCTACATAATAAAAAAAGTACAATATGTTTTAAAAGATGACAAAAGGCAAAAGACAATACATAGTTAAAACATTAGAGGTAGTTATGATGAACAGTGTCCTGGAGGATTCAGATATACTTTGTAAAGCAGATGGCACCTGGAATGTATGTGCCTGGAAGGAGACTTTAATGCTTATACTCAATGCTGGAACTATTCTATAGCACCCTAGACAAAAATGTTGGAATAGCTATAGATTTTAGAAAATTCTATTTCACATGAAGTTGCAATTTCTATCTCTATAGTTCTACCCCTTGCTGACTGGAACAACACAACACTAATCTATTTTCTCTTTCTGTGGAAAGCCTTTAATATATCTGTAGACACTATCAGATCTTTTTTTTAGTCTGTTCTTCTTTTCATTAAATCTTTGAACTTTTCTGGGTACTAACATCATTATTACACTTCTGAACTCCTGTCTTAAATATACAAATTATCTGTAACTCTTGCCATCCAAAATTGATACACTATTATAGGTATACAGAGTTTAATAAGATTCTTACACCCTGGGCTAAAAACACTATGGAGTTTAATTCACTTTTAGCATGTAAGTTAATACTGCTAGTATGAACATTTCTCACACGCAATAGTAACTATCATGCAAAAGCTGTTTAATTAATATGCCTGGAATAAGTTGTAAGTTGTGAATCTTTTCTATGGAGCAAAGCCTTTCATTGCATTGCTTATTTTCCCTTAAATATTTTTTTCTTTTTCTTACGTCTTTCATGACCTCTGCATACCCACCCAGATGATGCTTGCTTAAGGAATTAATATCAAAGCTTAAATATATATAACAAGAATCCTTTGTGTTTTATTTCTCATTTTTATTAACTGGGAAAATATAAATTAATAGCTCATATAAATTAATAAGCCAATACTGACCTCTGGTGTATAGTGAAGAAATTGCTTATTGGATGAACAAGTGGATGCTTGGGAAAAGTTTTGTTTTAATGTAAGAATATTCAAAACAAAGAAGTTTTTTGAGTTATAATTACAAATCTAGAAATTGTGGAATATAAAACTAATTGAATAGAGAATTTCTCTATGTTAGCCTCTGGTGGTATACTAGTAAAAAGAAAAGGAGAGAATCACTGACAATAGAACAACCTCATTATAGAAAGTTTTTGGCCAGCTTTTAAGCAACTCTAAACACAGCGACTTAAGAAATGATCAACCCTCCTGGTCTTAACTCATATGGACTGGATTTTTTCTAAAGGCCTTTTGTTATTTTGTCTTTGTTTCCTTTTTAGATGGTAGGTGTACATTTATTGCCGGCCATGTCCCCAAATGCCTCTCCACTTCTTTCAGACACAAGATCCCAAAGTCATCTTATTTGCTCTTTTTTATTCTCCTGGAATTTTCCAAAGCTATACTATATGCTGGGATATACTTGTTTTATAACTTGAAGGCTGACATTCATTAGAGTGGTTCTTATTTGAGATCATTCATTCTCTTCTCTGTTTCTAGTATGCATTCTTCCCTCCCACTCCATGCTCAAGGCAAATTATCTATCTCCCCCTCTCTCTGTGGTCCCCCTGGACAGAGCCACTGTGGAGTGCACAGCCAGGACTGCAAGCTGAGTCCATTACCCTGCAGGGGTGTCAGCCTTGCAGTTTCAGGCCTCCGCTGCTCCCGGCTGCTTGCTGGCCTGCCCTCTTCTGTAACAGTGCTCACAGGATCTTAGAAACTCACTTGTTGGTGGAGTATCGCTGGGCCGGTAGCCAACGGACCCAGATTCTGATTTAATCCCGGCACTACCACTGACTGGCTGTGAGAGCTTCTGCAACTCAGTTTGGCTCCTAGGCTGTAGGTTCCTTCTTCCTAATCTATCAAGGGCGTGATTCGACTAGATGGTCACCAACATCACCTGTGGTGCTGCAATGTATGATTCTTAAATCGGGACGCAGGAGGCCAGCTGGGAGCCCAGGTTCTTTACTGCCTGTAGTGCTTCCTCAGTTTCTTTCCCCTCCCATCCTCTGGTTTGTTTAGGTGTCTCTAGTGTGCTCTTCGTGTGTACCAACCATTGTACTGTATTTGCCTTTTTTCCTGCTATTGGCCTCACGTATAACAGGCTGTCACTATCTCCAGAATGAATTGAAAAAGAGCACGCTTATCCGACAGGTTTGTATCTGCCGTGTATTCTTTAGGAGTTCCTGGTGCCTGGAAGCGTTGGTGTCAGCATCAACCTTGTGTCCTAATTTTACAAACCAGATAAAAAGTAAGAATGTTGCCTCTAAAAAACTCTCAAAGGTATTGCATAGTCATAGTTCCTACAGCGAGAAAGTGGAGGACCAGGATTGTTAGTGGGAGCCAAATTACTCTCTATAATAGAATGAGAAGTTGTAGTTCCTTCCCACTGTCAGGCAGATGAGGAAGAAGTGGGTAAGAAGAGAGTGGGAACATGGATTAATGAAACGGTTTGAGATTGGAGATCATGTGGGGTAAAGACCCAGGGAATGTTTCCAGCCCTTGGGGTGGTCAAAGGAAATTGTGAGAACTCAGCATAAAATTTGATTTGACTAAATGTGCTTGCTTTTGCAACTCTCCATTTCCAACTTTCAGTGAACTCTTCTATGCTCACAGATACCTTGCATGGATAGTGTTTTGTGGCAAACAATGAAGAGGATGAGTAGTACCAGTATATATGGGCCTCTGGTTCTCATCCTTCAGGGCACGTTAGAATCACATGGTGAGGCTAGGGAGGGGGTGGCTTTTAAAATCTGGATGCTAATGTCATACTCCAGAGAATCTCTGGGGGTGGGGCCCAGAATCAGTACTTCTTAAAAGATGCCAGGGGAATCTGATGTGCAACCCTGATAATGAACCACTGGCCAGGATGTGAGAGGCAATCAACATTATCTGACAAGGTTCATGACAACATCATGATGAGTATACCTGAGCCGTAGAAGAGACAGTGGGATGGGCAAAGACCACAGTGAGACAAGAATAAAATAGCTCCACATTGACTTCTTACTACTTAAACAAATTAACTAGAAGCCTCCTCTAATGGAGAAAATGCACCCAATTGGAAAGGCAACTCAAATAGTGATGAAAATAGCACTAATTTACTTAATGACTAAGTATTTCAATTTGACAGCTTGGGAACAGACTCACTACCTTCCAGAAACCATTCTGCCTTATTTGAAAAAGGCTGAAATTCATGTATATGAAGCATTAATTTCACAATATATTCAACAGCTCTCTGACACCTTGGGTGAAGAACTTCCAATTGTCTTACCTACAGGATGGCAATATTTATACCGTTTTAATTCTGACCCATCCACTGGCACAGACTGTTCACTTATGTTACCGTCATGGGCAAGTGATGCAGGAAGAGAAATATCGCTCATCTGTGAAATTGGACAATACATTAAATCTGTCTTGGTCTTTAAGCCACAGTGAGTACCAAGTTTAATTGGGTTTATAAAATGAGATCTTGTTCAGGGCAAGGATCAGTACGGAAGAGAAGCTATAATGGATGCTAAATTAAATGCCCAAGTTAAAACTAAACTGTTACATGCACAAGTCAGTAATTTCAGAACTAAGATTCCCAAGTGAATCACAAGTTGACCTCTTTGTGTGACATCAAATTTTAAAAGCCTAATCTGACTTGTTTCCAATTATATACCCCAAAAACATAACTGGGGGGAGAGAGATAGAGAGTCAGAAACATCGATCAGCCGCCTCCTGCACATCCCCCACTGGTGATGTGCCCGCAACCCAGGTACATGCCCTTGACCGGAATCAAACCTGGGACCTTTTAGTCCACAGGCCAACGCTCTATCCACTGAGCCAAACCGGTTTCGGCATGACATTTTTTTCTGTAGTGCCAAGTAAATGGATGGTGTCAAAGCTCAAATTATGGAAAATGAAGTTTTCCAAATTATTAATATCTGGATCTTAGGATTTATCAACTATGGCATATCTAAAAATACAAAACCTACCTTTCCTATCTTTGTGGAATCTCTAGATGTGGAAATAAAGGCCTCATTGCATGCAGAAATGCTCTACCAGGCACAGTTTTCATGATAGGGATTTAAATGGCTGCTTTAATTTGTAGACCAGAATGTATGCGCCAGGAATCTAAGACTAATGAGCTGCTTTCTCAGAGAATTGCCTCTTCTAAATAAACAAGGCCTTTTGCACTGACCCAGGAATATGAGTTGTGGCTGAAAGACTAATTATACTAATATTATAATGGACACATTCCCAACAATATAAAAGGGTGTTCTCTCCATCTTCAAAATTAGATGCTCATTCAAATGCTGCTGTAAGTGAAAATTTCTTTTCACAGAAAAGAATACCTGGAAGGGCCATCCAGAGACAGTCTCAAAAGCAACACTGGGCAGGGACTGACAAGGATTGAGGAGCTCATTTGGCCAGGGGTATTAGTGACAGAGAAAATATTCCTGAAGTTGGAGATAGCAAAACCCTTGGAGAATTGTTGAGCAGATTAGATTGGCTTCAGTGAAGACACCATATGATCTAAAACGAGAAATAAAGATATTTATGCAGCATTTAAAAGGTATGTCCATAGATATAAGTATAATCCCCCCAAAATGACAGTTGTATCCCATGTGAGTGGTGGGCTTCCATGTAGCTACCTAGAAACATTAAATATTTAGAATTATGTTCAAAATAAGTTTGAAACACCTAAGAAACTAGAATTCATCATTTGTTACATGTATATGTGGGTGCACACACACATAGTGTTATTCAGGGAATTTTTCCAACTAAATTCTATATAACTATATGCTATCATTTTTTCCAATCTTAGTCTTATGTCTACACAGGTTTTATTCTATATGATTTTGGCTGCTTTCAGATTGTACATATAGTCTCAAATGATCATTGAAGAGAATCAAAGAATCTTCAATAGGCTCTAAGGAAAACTTTTTGAAAAAGTCAACAAATGTATTAGTAGTAACAGCAGTGACATTATCATGCAATACTTTGGAGAGGCAGCACTTACTTAAATATAAAAAATTCTGGTGTGTTTTATAAGTAAAAAACCCTTAATAAAGTAATCCCAAGCCTGAACATTTATACTACTGTAAAATGTTTATAGGCATTCAACTATAAGAAGAAATTAGGCTCAAAGCATGCCTGGGTATCCCATATGGATGCACTGTGTAATCAAGGTCAATATCATTTCTCACAGGCTGTTCCACTGGGTTAGCCAATATACTGAAGCCAATTGACCATAGAGATTTTCTAATTTAGCAGAATTAATTTCTATACTAATTAAACAGCTTAAGACATCAAACATTTTTCTTTCAGTTGGAAAGTCAGAAACTCTATTTCTATAAATAAGAAAAATGAAAGGCAAAATAACATTTTTATTCTAGTCACGAAGAAGCTAGAATTTTCTGATAGATTCTAGACTCAGAGTTGTGTCCATGCCCTAATGCTTCAGGTAATGGTGAGGGTATCATGAAAGGTGCATTTGAATGACCATTGTAAGCTCCATTTAACTTCCATTGTGTGCCCCAAACCTCTGGTAAAAGAAGACGGAAATGGGAAGAATTTCTAAGCCACTGAATTGAGCAGGGGTCTGTCGAGGTACAGTTTTGTGGGCCTAAGAAGAATAAAGGAGAAGGAAAAGGATTTGAATGATTGTCAAAGAAAAATAGAAAAGGGAAGCTATGTAGCAGTCCTGGTTAAGAAGGTCTCACCTATTTTTTAACATGAGGTTTCCTAGAAACTCTACATATGTATGTATATATAGATTTAATTATTTAACTATACATATACAATTATAAAAAAACTCTGTGTTTATTGGTAAACATTAAAAGATGGTGGTTCACTTTAATTTTTTTCCAGATATATATACACCCAGTTGTACCAGTACTATTTTCTAAATAATACCTAATTCTCATGTAATTGAACTGCCACATAGATCATCTATTATTTCTGATATATATTGGATACCATTTCTGGATTCCCTATTTTGAACCACTAGTCTAATTCTCCTCTCTTATACAAATACAATGATGAATTAATTATAATATTTTCTAACTGGTTAATCATTATGGTTTTTGCCTTGGCTATATTTGGTAATGTAGTCATCTTTAACATAAATTTTAAAGTTGGTTTCTCTAATTAAAAATAGTTATTGCATTTATGGTTGAAATTCCATTAAAATTATATATTAATTCAGGAGAATGAACAATGTCCTGAAATTAAGCTTTCTCATCAAAGACTGTGTGTTCCTTTCAGATTTTGTTTTGTACCTTTAAATACAATCCTATCTAATAAAAGAGAAACATGGTAATTAGCGTACGACCGCTACCCTTCCCATTGGCTAATCAGGGAGATATGCAAATTAACTGCCAGCCAAGATGGTGGCCGGCAGCCAGGCAGCTGGAAGCAAACATGAGGCTTGCTTGCTTCAGTGACAGAGGACTCCAACGTTCCCCGCCTGCCGCTGCCGGCCTCTGAGCTGCAACTCTAAGCAACTATGTTACAAATATAGAAGCTAAACAAAACCCCAGAAACCTGCTTTAGTCGCTGGGCTTCATACAGCAGGATCGCAACATTGTTTCAAATACAGAAGGTAAACAACTCCCCAATCAGCCCTGCTCTGAGCCCGACCAAGGGCTGCACCTAGGGATTGGTCCTGCCCTCTGCCACCTGGGAGCAGGCCTAAGCCAGCAAGTCGTTATCTCCTGAGGGGTCCCTGACTGCGAGAGGGCACAGGCCGGGCTGAGGGAACCCCCCTTCCCCCCCTTGTGCACAAATTTTTGTACACCGGGCCTCTAGTTTTATAATAATTTTATTCATGTAGACCAGTGACTCTTAAACTCAGTATCTCATTGAAATTACTTACAAGCCTTAAAAAAATGCCAATGCCTAGGATTTTTACCTAGAAATTCTGATTTGTTTTGTCTGAGGACATCAGAATATTTTAAAGCTCCCCAAGATAATTTTAATGTAAAGCTAAGGTTGAGAATCATAAATATAGATACTGTGCCATTCACATTAAATTTATTCCTAAGTATTTTATACTTTTCTTGGAGCCTTTTCCAATAATATATCTTTAATCATTTTTTGAATTTCTTCTATGGGATATGGCCCATCCAAATTTTCTGCTCTTTAATTTGGCAATGTGTACTTTGTTAGGAATTCATTCATTTACTCTAGGTTTTCAAATATATTTCTATAGAGTTTCATATTCTCTTTTCATGATTATTATTTTTAGTAGTAATAATTATTGTGTTGCATTAGAATCTCCTTATGTACTTTTTTAAAATTTTTTAGGTGATCTTCATTCTCTCCGGTAATTTTATTTTACTGGGTATATATTATGATTGCTCCACTTCATCTTCCTCTCTCTTGCTGCTGACCGTACTTTACTTTGTCCTCTCATTGGGACTCATTTCTGATCACTGGAAAAATACAGATGGTGTCAAAAAACGGCTTTGCCCCTGTACTTGCTCTGACAGGCCCCTGCAAAGGCACCTAGAGGAAGCCTCTTGCTCTTTGTACTCTAAATACTGTTTACTGCAAATGCACAAACAGTGTGCATTACCTTTCAGCTTACCTTTCAGCTTCTTCACTTTGGGGGATCAGGAAATCCAGCACTTTATAGGAGACCTGTGTTGCATCCTCCCGATGTGCCCTCAGATCTTTGAAAGCCAAGCTGTTCCCTGGAAAGCTCACTTTCTCGTCAGTGCTCACCCCTAGGCTCTACAGTGTTCTCTTGTCCCTTGGTCCCTTGCCTACCCAAGAGGGAGAAATGCCCACATCCCTGCTCTCGGTTGGAGCCTGAGCAGAGGCTCAGGTGGCCCAACCCCTTCCTGCTAGCGTGAAGAGGAAGCTACTTTATTCAAGATGCCACGTTCCTTACAATGGTAAGATAAGAGAGCACTTAGATCACACGTCACAGCGTTTCGTTGACTCTCTCAACTTGCCTCTCTTTGGTGCACTTCCAACTCCACCCTCCCCTGCACTATCTTATACAAACTCATATCACAAAGATATTCTCCCTAAACTATAGGTGTATGTAATTGGCTTTATACACTTATTTGGCTAGCGTTGAATAAGGAGATAAAGAAAAAAATCATGCATGCAAGTACATATTAGGAAAAATAGGGCTTAATGGGCATAAAAGGTATATTCAAACTCTTGTATATTAACTATAAATACACTGCACAAAATTTGATCCTTAAAAACTTCCTTTCAGTGCTGATATCGAACCAATGTCCCATGTCAAGCAGTGTTTTATAGTTATTCTAAATATCAAAGGAACATCATAAGTTTAATTGGGGAGCCTCATATAAATAGCTGCTGTATTGAATTGAACTTATTTTGGTAGTGTATGATCTATAATAATAGAGGGTGCAACTCATATGTAAATTATTATTTTTTTTTTTTTGTGGTTGCATGAATTTCTGAACTGGTATCATATTTTTTTGCTGGAACTGAAACACCCCAGGCCAACTACCAACAAAAACCAGGGTGAAAAATGGGGGTAGGGGGTAGAAGCATAATACTTTTCTTCTCTTAGTATTTCTACTTTAGCTATAGAGAAATGGATTTTTGCATCTCTTCCAGTTCAGGGAGTATGAAAAGAACTAGTCTAGTCTCACTCTCTCTTCACATTGAACAGTCTCCTATTTTGTGATGCCTGTATTTGTGCACCTGAAAAATTCTGGGTCACATTCTTAGTGGAAAAGGTAACTAGGCCCCCAAAAGACAATAGGATTCTCCCAGGTTTTTAAATCTAGTCTCTTTCCCTTTCCTCTGTCTTGACTCAGACACAGCATGCACTTATACTTCTGGCCCCATATTGCCTGCCATTATGGGAGAAACTCCAATGTTTTGCAACTTCTCTGCCTGAGTTTTGATGAATAGGTCATGGCAGCTGTGCCTCCCAGAATCACCTCTATTCACGCTCACATTCCATTTTAACCTCGTTTTCCAAAAGTATTTCCAAGTAAGCTGTAACAGAGAAGCCAATCTTATGGGAATTTTTCTACCTCTACTGATGCCATTAATACTCCAGATCAGTGGTTCTCAACCTTCTGGCCCTTTAAATACAGTTCCTCATATAGTGACTCAACCATAAAATTATTTTCGTTGCTACTTCATAACTGTAATGTTGCTACTGTTATGAGTCATAATGTAAATATCTGATATGCAGGATGGTCTTAGGCGACCCCTGTGAAAGGTTCGTTTGACTGCCAAAGGGGTCGCGACCCACAGGTTGAGAATCGCTGCTCCAGATCTTCATATGGAAATTCAGGTTTATTTTCAATATGTTAGAATGTATGAAGGCAAGAGTAGGTAGCTCACTGTCATTCCCACTCCCAACAACCTGTAGAATTACTGCCGTTGTTAAGCTGGCTAATAACTAACTTTTTAATAGAACCATTTTCCAATTAAATTTAACACTGATATTGCATTTGCATACAGATAACATTAGACTTCATGCATTAACCTCAGTGCCTACAACACATTTTAGTTATAATTTCTAAAATTTACACTTTCTTCATGTCTAAAGTCATCTACAAAAGGCCTGAATTTTCAAAGATTGAATTCTTTTGGATTTCAAATCAAAACTGGTTTGACTGTCAAATGGTTAAAAACAAGTTAATTTTATTAAAGATTCTAACAGGATTACATTTAACATTCATTATCATTACTAATGGTAGATGTGAGAGATATAAAATCATAAAGCTGAGATCAACATTTATGACGATTAATAATACTAGATGTGAGAGATATAAAGTTACTACAGTTCAGTGAGAATTTTGACATGTATAGTTGTCTTATTCAGTTTGAACTGCTATAACAAGACACTATAGACTTAACCAACAGAAATTTATTTCTCACAACTCTGGAGGGTGGGAAGCCCAAGATCAGGTGCCCATAGATTAGTGTCTGGTGGGAGCCCACTTCCTTGTTGATAGAGGGCCATATTCTTCTGGTACCTTTAGGAGTTGGAGAGAGAAACCTCTTTCAGGTCTCTTCTTATAAGGGCACTAATCCCATTGATGAGACTCCACCCGCATGACCTAATTACTTCCCAAAGCCCCTACCTCCTAATACCATTATATTTGGGCATGAGGCTTCAACATATAAATTTTGGGGAAACACACACATTCAGTTCATAGCAACAGTTAACACTATTGATGCTCCAACATAGATATAGATATAGATATATAGATATAGATATACAAATTTTTAAAATATATCTTCTAATTAATTTCAAAGAGGAAGTGGGAAGAAGAGACACAAACTTCAATGATGAGAGAGAATCATTGATAGGCTGCTTTCTGCATACCCCACATGGGGATTGAACCCACAACCCTGGCATGTGCCCTGACCAGGAATTGAACAGTGACCTCCTGGTTTATAGGTGGACACTCAACTACTGAGCCACACCAGCCAGGCTCCAGCAGATAATTTGAATTCCTTTTTCTCTTTCTGTGAACCCTCTACCAGCTGCTTTGCACTTTGCTTCAGAAGGCCTGAACCTGAGACTCTCTTTGGAGACCTCCTCTGAGCAAAAAGTCTGCAATACCTGACATTCAGGTTCAGGTGTCTTAAAAACTAGCCGTCCCAGCCTCTAGCTGGATGAGGCTGAACCTAGACTTTGTCTGAAATCACATCCTTCCTTGTCTTCTCTCTTTCCTATCTTGCCTCCCTTCCTCCTTCCCTGTTTTCCTCTGACATCACTTTCTTAATAAAGTACTTCCGCCTGAGGCCTCATCTCAGGGTCTTCTTGAGGAGAACTGACCTAAGACAACGTGTAACGGAGAGCCTCACAATAAAGTAAGAGAATGACATTGATAACTAGAATATGAGCACAGCCCATCATGGCACAGACCTTGTACAGATACTTCCTAAGTCAACAGCGGCCCAGTGCTCTGTAGTGATTCCTCAGAAATATCAGAGAGGAGACATAGCTCTCATGCAACTGGGAATAAAAATCAATGAAAGTGGATTTATTACAAGGATTCCCACTTCTGCTCACAGGTTACTGAGGTCTCAGGAAGTGAGGGCTGCATGTTGAGTAGGTAACGTGACACCAGCGCACAGGTGAAGGCAGTTGGCAATCTGTTTTATATCTAAGTTTGGAATGCAACACCAGAAATCTGTTATAGATGTAAATTTGGAATGCAGTGCCAGAAGGTATCTTTTACAGGTTTTCACAGAAACTCAAATATAGTTATAAGAATTTGCTGAATTTAAGAAACAGTTTTGTCTAGGAATAGGCAATGGAGCATAGGAAGGATAGATCTGGAAAGGGCCAGAGATGGCAGAAGACTTCTGCAGTCTGGGAAAAAAGAAACTAAACTGTTGTAAGTGATTACATCAGAAAGGAAAGGAATAAAAATAAATTTGTTTTTAATTTGCTATAATTTTCTTTATTCTCCAAATTTTCCACAATAACATGTGTCGATGTTATAATCAAAAGAGTAAATTAAATTTTGATTACTTTACAACTTTTTACTTATAAGATATTTAAAAATAAAACTAAATTTCTACTATTAGGGAATTGTTAGTAATTGCAAACATTCATACAAGGAAATATTGTACAATCAGTAAAATAATGTTTATAAAGTGTTTTGAATGAGATTGAAAAATATTATGAAATGACATCAAATGACAAAGGCAAGATTCAAAATTTTATATACTCTTTGATATCCTCTATAATGTGTATAGAAAATAAACTAAAAGGAATTACACTGTACTATGAGTTAATTTTCACTAGATTATGAGGTTATATATTTTTCTTATTATTTACATTTTACAAACATTCTGTTCTGAATATTTACAATCACACAAGAGTAAACTTAGTAAAATTTGGAGCTGTGTGTTTACATCAGGGGTCCTCAAACTACGGCCCGCGGGCCACATGCAAATACAAATATTGTATTTGTTCCCGTTTTTTTTTTGTTTGTTTTTTTTTACTTCAAAATAAGATATGTGCAGTGTGCATAGGAATTTGTTCATAGTTTTTTTTTAAACTATAGTCCGGCTCTCCAACGGTCTGAGGGACAGTGAACTGGCCCCCTGTTTAAAAAGTTTGAGGACCCCTGGCTTACATACTCCTAGGCCTGGGATGCTAACCTCCTGAGGTAGTACTTCTTAACAGGCCTAGGAGTAATTAGTTGTATCTAAAACATTTGAACTAATTTATGCCTTTAAATGGATCCCATTTTTCTCTGCCACACTTCCCCATTTTCTTCCAAGCATCTATCTTCCTTTGAATGCCTGCCACTTCTTTGTCTCAGGAAAGCTTAAATTTATTTCCAGCAGATTCCCTCACATTCACATGAAAAACATACATCTGCTGTGTGTTTCTTTTTTCCTCACATCTCACTGAGAGTCTGCTAGCATTTTTCTGATGATTTATGGAAAAGTAAATATAGTTTTCAGTGCTATTCACCCCATGTAAATTTCTAATGATCCCAAATGTGAGGGTGTGTATGACAATGACGCCTTGGGAAAAAGCCAGATGCTCTTTTCATGTGAGCAATGGTTTCATATTATTCAACTCACTAAGCAGGCTTGTTTGTTCCCACAGCTGTTGACTTCATCTCCCTCTCAATGGATGAAAGGAAAGAGAAAAAAGGAAATGCTTCCCTCCACATTCCTTCCTGGCTACCTCTTTCCTAGGTGGTAGACTTATCCATTATTACAATCAGGGATCTTTGGAGCTAGAAAGAATCTAATCGATTATAACTGTCAAGTACCCTCTTTGTGAAGTAGTTTTACTTTGCATACATTATGTGTAATTAACCACTTATAGTCAGATAAGAAAATTCAGGCTCAAATTCATTAGGTAGCTGGACTATGGCCACAAATATTATGGATTGAGAGTTTGAGTCACTCCTTTCTTTCTCTCACAGATAGAACTGTAAGGGCTAATAAACGTATCAAACTTAAGATCTAAGAATGGCTGTAAGCCATAAAATAAACCTTTCGTTAGGTTTCTAGGCTTACATTTGTACACTTGGCTTCAATCTTCAAGCAAGGGAGCTATTGCCCGCTAGCAAGAGGATGTGGGGCCTCGAAGGCTTAGGGGTCCTGTGGTTCAAGTTTTTGAAGGGCATCTATGACATGTTCCAACTCCAAGTCTCAAGGCCTCATTCCTTCCTTACCAAGGTCCTGACTGCTGCGAGGACCTTTCCCTGATGGCAAACTCAGCTTCTCTTTAGGCTGACGACTCTGAGTTGGTCCTGGGCCTGGTCTTCACATGGCCCATCTCCGGCTGGAGGAGGTCTGCTTAAAGCTGTGAAGGGGTTTTCTGACTTTCGCACCGTTCCTGAACTTGAGCTTTCATTTTCTCTTTTCAGTTTATTATGGAACCCATCCACAGTCTTTGTAATCACCATTTGCCTTGCACCTTTCAAAAGCCAGAGAAAACTGCACTATCTAGTGCACCCCCTCTGTCAGTTTCCTAAGGCTGCCATCATGGAGTACCACAACCCAGTTAAGGACCCCAGGAATTTATTGTCTCACGGTTCTGGAGGCTAAAAGGCCAAAATCAAGGGTTCAGCAGGGCAGTTTCTGAGGGAGGAAGACTCTGTTCTTTGCCTCTCGTAGCTCCTGGAAGCGTCAGGTGTTCTTGGCTTCGCGTCGTCTTCCTCTACACGTGTGTCTGTTTCTGGGTCCGGATGTTCCCTTTTCATAAGGACATCAGTCGGATTGGGTTAGGGCCCACCCTAATGATCCCATCTTAACTTGATCTTCATAAAGATCATATTTCCAAATAAGGTCTCATTTACAGGTACTGGGGCTAGGACCTGTATCTTTGGGGGACACAATTCAACCCATTTAATTTTAATTGACCACAGGTGAAAGCTTAGCAGTTGTATTCCAGGGGCCCTCGAGGCTCCACAACCACCTACGATAGGATCCTTATTGCCATTCGGCTAGTGACATAACTCTAGAATTCCATCCATAGAGCCCAGCTTCATTACCCCCAACCCTGCACTCTTGGTACCAAATGTCTTATGTAGGCTTCCTAGAAGCAGACCCTGGGATACAGCGTCATGAGCAAGGGATTGACTAAGGGCCAGGGGAAATAAGTAAAAGAGAAGGGAATGTAGAGCAACAGCATTTTAGACAACTCTTCAGTCTTAGCCTGAACTATTGGGGTGCTCTAGACTATGAATTAGATCATAATGTGCCCCCCGCTGAGGCAAGAGAACCAGCGTGTCAGACTCTTACAGTAGTCAGTCTATGGTTACAGGCTGCCCCAGACTAAAATCTCTCTTTTTGGGGGAGAACTGACTCATGGCCAGGCCTCTGAAGAGGGCCACGGGTGCAAGGCATTTGGAACAAAGCACAGAAACTACAAGATGTGTGCATAAATAGCTGGTAGAGTGGATTGGAGTGGGTGGGGTGGGGAGAACATGAGCAGGGTCTACTACTCACTTCTCACTCATTTGTGAAACTTAATGCTTCACACACAAATGTCACAGGTAAAACAAGGTAACTTGGAACACTGAGGGTTCGAGGAGGACCAGGATGCCTCCTGATAGGACCCAGCGTGTGTGGAAGCAGGGTGTCCTGGTCTGTGAGGGGAGGTGCCTGGCAGAGGTCATGCTCACATCCGTGGCAGTTGCAAAGGCAAGTGGGAGGCAGCTCCACTGTGGGCTGGGGAGGGGCAGGAACCAGCCCTTCAGGGTCAGCACAACAGAGCAGCAGCCACTGGTCCTGCCTGAGAACCTGTTTATGAGATTCCCTGAGAAACTTCCAAAACAAATCTCAGAGAAGCCATAGTGGAGATGCACTGAGGCCTTGCAGCAGCAGGGCTGTAGGTACAACCAGATGCATTAATGCTTATTATTTTACCCTGCCACACTTTTTCTTTTTTTTTTTTTTTTTTTTCAGAGTTGAATTTTTTTTTTATTTAAATCTTTATTGTTCAGATTATTACATTTGTTCCTCTTTTTTTTTCCCCCCATAACTCCCCTCATCCCAGTTCCCGCCCCACCCTCCGCCCTCACTCCCCACCCACTGTCCTCATCCATAGGTGCACGATTTTTGTCCAGTCTCTTCCCGCATCTCCCACACCCCTTTCCCCTCCAGGAATAGTCAGTCCATTCCCTTTCTATGTCCCTGATTCTATTATAATCAACAGTTCATTCTGTTCATCAGATTATTTATTCACTTGATTCTTAGATTCACTTGTTGATAGATGCATATTTGTTGTTCATAATTTGTATCTTTACCTTTTTCTTCCTCTTCCTCTTCTTAAAGGATACCTTTCAGCATTTCATATAATCCTGGTTTGGTGGTGATAAACTCCTTTAGCTTTTCCTTATCTGTGAAGCTCTTTATCTGACCTTCAATTCTGAATGATAGCTTTGCTGGATAAAGTAATCTTGGTTGTAGGTTCTTGGTATTCATCACTTTGAATATTTCTTGCCACTCCCTTCTGGCCTGCAAAGTTTCTGTTGAGAAATCAGCTGACAGTCGTATGGGTATTCCCTTGTAGGTAACTGAGTTTCTTTCTCTTGCTGTTTTTAAGATTCTCTCTTTATCTTTTGCTCTTGGCATTTTAATTATGATGTGTCTTGGTGTGGTCCTCTTTGGATTCCTTTTGTTTGGGGTTCTCCGTGCTTCTTGGACCTGTAAGTCCATTTCTTTCACCAGGTGGGGGAAGTTTTCTGTCATTATTTCTTCAAATAGGTTTTCAATATCTTGCTCTCTCTCATCTTCTGGCACCCCTATAATTCTGATGTTGGTATGCTTGAAGCTGTCTCAGAGGCTCCGTACACTATCCTCGCATTTTTGGATTCTTTTTTCATTTTGCTTTTCCGGTTGGGTGTTTTTTGCTTCCTCGCATTTCAAATCATTGACTTGATTCTTGCGGTCCTCTGGTCTGCTGTCGGGAGTCTGTATAATATTCGTTATTTCAGTCCGTGTATGCTTAATTTCTAGTTGGTTCCCCAATATAAGATCGAGGGTCTCATTAGTTTTCTTGTAGATCTCATTAAGTTTATCGGCGGCTTCTAAACAGTTCCTGAGAGACCTTAAAAGTGTCGTTCTGAACTCTATATCTTCCATTGACAATTTTGTCCTGTTTCTTTGTCTCCGCATTTTGTTATGCTTCCTTGGTGCACCCCCTCGTGGTCTTTGTTCGCAGTCTTATAGTTAAACCTTGTTGTAGCTAATACCAGGGAGGGTTTGACCTCCAGGCCAAGTGGCTATGAGAATCAGCTGTGTCAGCAGTGAGAGAACTTCTGTCCTCTAGGGAGGTGCTAATCTAGCCTTTGCCTGAGGCTATCCGGCAAATGCCTGTGTGCAGGGCTTGGGCGGGGCGGGTCGCACAGGATCAACAGGGTGGGCCAGAGAGAGCAGTTATGGCAGCTCTCAGTCCTGTCCCCAGGGGCTCTGCCTCTCTGAGTCCCAGCACCCGCTGCAAAGCTCAGAGAGAAAGCTGCACACTCTGACCGAAGCCAGACAGTCCCGCTTCTCCCGTTTGAGTCTGGGTCCCTAAAGACTCGCCCGGTTCTGGAGCTCAGAGTCTGTGACTCCCTCCCGATTGAAAACGCCAACCGCGCCCTCCGCCGCCAGCCCGCTCGCGCACTCCGCACCTCAGAATTTGACTTCAGCACTGCGCCTCCTCTGAGTGTCCGTATGCGTTTCTCTTTCCTCCTAGTTGTAGGACTTCCACTCAGCCAGCGTTCCTGTGGTTCTGGGTGATGTCCCTTCCGTTTTTTGGTTTCACTTTTGAAGTAGTTGTTCAAAGCAGCAAACTCCGGCGTTAACCTATGCCGCCATCTTGGTTCTCCCCACTTTTTCTTTTTAATGCTAGATGGGTATGGCAATCCTTTGTTAAAGACAAAATTATTTTATTTTCTCCACAATGGAACAGACAATTCACAGGGCTAATTAGAAAGAGTGGATGAAAAGTAATATGAAGAAACAGATTAAGTTGAAAATAATAATTAAAGGAAATCAGAAAGGGGCAGAAAGAATTTGGAATTTACTTGAAGGCATATATGAGGAAAAGATTGCATAAATTCTCTCTTTGAAGTGGGAAGTGTGCAGAAAGAGAAGAAACAGCTGTCAAAATGCTCCATGCCAAACACTTAGGTATTCCCTTGCGATGAGGTCTTGGAGTGCAGATTAAATATATTTGAGGAAACCAAGGTTCGAAGAGGGTAATTGATTTTTCTCAAAATTACACTGCTTAGGATTTTAAGAGTGATAACTGAGAAATAGGTGTCTTTTGTTTATTTATTTTTAATTTTTAAAAATTTGTTTTTGCAGAAAATAACATTTGAGTTTTTATTGTTCCATTTTTTAAAAATAATCTATCTTGATTGTTGAAAATATTACAGATGTCCCTCTTTTTCCCCCAATTAACTCCCTCCTTCCCACTTCCTCTCCCTCCTCAGACCATCACTGCACTATTGTCTTGTCCATGGGTTATGAATATAAGTTCCTTGGTTTATCCCTTCCTGTTATTCTCTCCACCACCCCACCACCCCACTTCCTTCTGAGAATCATTAGTCTGTTGCATGCTTCCATGTCTCTGGATCTATTTTGTTTATCAGTATATTTTGTTCATTACATTCCACATATATAGGAGATCATGTGATGCTTGTCTTTCTCTGACTGGTTTATTTCTCTTAGCATAATACTCTCCAGGTCCCTCCGTGCTGTCTCAAAGGGTAAGAGATCCTTCTTTTTTTATTGCTGTAATAATATCCCATGGTGTAAATGTATCACAACTTTTTTATCCACTCATCTACTGATGGACATTTGGGCTGTTTCCAGATCTTAGCTATTATAAATTGTGCTGCTATGAACATAGGGGAGCATACATTCTTTCTGATTGGTGTTTTAGGCTTCTTAGGATATACCAGTAATCCTAAAAGTGGGATCACTGAAATAGGTGTCTTTTTTACTACCAGAATATTCTATAGCTAATTTTAGATTTAGGTTCTTATATCCCAAACTGTGCTCAACATCCACCCACCTCCACTTTCCCATTCTTATCAGCAGGCGATTTCTCTGATGTATTTAACTAATATTAGCACACAATCGCCATGTAAGTTGCTTAGGCAAATTAGCACGTTTTGCTACATCTGGGCCAATGTCTCTCCCATATCTGACCTTTTAGTTGGAGTGTACTTGTTGGAATGTCTCTTACACTTTCATCACTTGCCTCCTGTTAAGAGAGATTTGTGACCACTGACATGAAGCTTTCTCAGAGAGACATGCTGGTGCCAGGCAGCTAGCTTCTGAGTAGGTAACTTCCAGACTTGTGTTTGGGATTGCCCTAAACTGATAAAATAAAATTGGCAACATTTTGTTTGTTTGTTTGTTTTTGGACACATGAGAATTTAACATCTTCAGAATCAAGTCTAATATGCTCTAAATGTAATGCTTAAACCACAGAAAGCAGAACGAGTTAGGTCAAGATTGTTTCAGCTTTCTAGTGCTTTTATGAGGCACATCCGAGCTTTTGTCTCGCTGCATGAGTGCGCCCTCTTGTGGCCACAGATCCCACTGGTTCGGCAACAGCAGGATAACAATGAAGGTTGCAGGCTTTGCAGAAACTGCAGATCAAGCCAGAGAAGTCATAATCCCTTCACTATCTCTTCACACTCCAGTTGCCAGGCCAGCTAATCTTACATTTGCTAAACTTAAGCAAGATTGTGTTTCTTTTTAAATAAAATATTTCTATTTGAAGAAGGGATTTCATTCTATTTTGACAAAGTAACATTGGAAAATGACTTGGAAATGTTCACTTTGGAGTGTTACCTGAAATACTGCTTCCAAAGCTGACCATTGCTTTCCTTGAACATGACCCTCACTCATGACAGGGCGGGTTCTAAAGCTCATGTTCTGTAAGAGTCAAGCTTAGTTCATCTCTTAATATGAGCTCTTCCTTCTCAGAGTGGATACCTGTATTTTGAAGTATCAGCATCGATCAAATCATACCCATTTCTTCAAGTTTTAATTCCCTCTGTGCTGTTTCTATACAAGAGAGATTATTTTATAATTTACTCAACTTATATTATATTTAAAGATATTGGCATATGGAAAAAAATTAGCCACCCCCCCATTTCCTTATCCACTGGCACCATTATTATTCTAATGTATTTTCTTTTATTCCTTTTATATGCATACATGTATATGCCTATAATACATTTAAAATTTATGATTGTCTATACTATATGTTATATAATATGTTATAATTATATATACTATATATTGTTTTGTTATTATAGCTTTTGGGTAATGTGGATCAATTATTCCCTGAATGAATTATATTCAGAGAATATGCTATAACTATTAAAAGCTTAATAACAAAAGATCTGGACTAAAGTGGACCTGGCGTGAACCTACATCCAATTTATTTATTTCTCCTGCAGGCAAATGAGGTTATTAAAATGTAACTTATTTACCATTATTTGTGTGCCCCTTCCCCAAAGATAAACTACAAAGAGGAGGAAGAGAATTTTATACCTGCTAGATTGCTGGCTGGTATATGCTGCCTTAGGCTATTCAGGCCATTCTCCTCCTGTTTGCTCAGTGAAACTTGATCTATATACACTGACCCCCTGGAGAATGTATAACTGCCTTGAGTCACATTCCGTTATAGTTTTGTGTTTAGTTAGCCAATCATGTATATATTTTATACTAAGGGCCTATTTTGGCCAACCAGGCAGCCCCTGGCAATTAATTTGCCAACCACAGGACATTCAAAGTCTCTGAAATCACTCCATACACTGGGGCAGTACCCTTCTCAGAGTGGGCTGGTTCCTCAGGGGAGCCCCACAAAGCCCCAAAGCAAGGCTGTTCTGTATCTATTCTCTTCTTAAATCAGAGAAGGCAATGTCCTGAGGAGTCCATAAGTGTGATGAAATACTGACATTGGTCACAAAGATAAAGATAGATCATCTTGAACAAAATGGGCTCGGACTTCCAATAGCAGCAGAAATCACAGCAAGTTCCCCGTTATTTGCTATTCTTATTGTCAACTGGCAATGGGGAGTCTGCACTTTAGAATTGGGGAGCATGAGGGCCCCCTGCTTCCAGACCCACTGCTTCCAGAGGAGTTGTCTGCTGCTTTCACACCGGCTTTGCCCTCTGCCCAGGCCCATTGAGGCTTCCTCCCCAGAAGGTAGGACCTTTAGCAGAAAAGCTGGGTAGATGATTGGGGCAGATTGCTTCTTATATTTTACCCTAATTTGCATTATCGCTCAGCTTCACATCACTGTCTTTACTTACATAATTTTTAAATGAAAAGAAAAACCCTCTTCTCTTAGGTTTTGTACCTGAAATTATTGTGAACAATTTGGCTGCTATTGGTCAGTCACATTTTAATTCGCTTAAAATATGCTCACATATTGTTGTTATTGTTATGTATCTGGCAGGCACACACTAATGTATGCTGTGGTAAAATATGCTTATGGGTATTTAATGCCAGAATAATTACTGTATTTTATTTCGACTTTAGTCCACAGCATGGGACCTCTTCTGAAAGTACATATACAAAAATGATTGTTCCCAGGATGGCCAAAATGTTATCTTCCTTTCTTTTCATTCCTGGAGTACATTATATTATGTCCTCCCTCCAGAATTTTGTAATTACTGTGAGTAAAAGAAAAATGAAATGATGCTTAATTTGCTGAGTGCAAATATATCAAAACTTCACAAGTTAAAGATGCCACAAAAACATTTTTTTTTCCAAATGGTTTTTGCCACTGCTTTAATGAAAGAATTGACTAAAGATTTGCTGTCTGACTTGAAATTATGCTATTCTCAGAACATCTTTCTCTGTGTGGTTAAAATTTATAACCTTCATGTCCTAATTTAGCTTTATTACTCGCTATCTCTAAAATATTTTAAGATACAAGAATTTCCTTTCCTTATTCCATTTTCCTGGTGAGATCTTTAATTGTTCTCATTTATGGAAACAAGTTGAACACACATGAGAGAAACATTAAGGAAATAGCACAGAGTCATCACTGTATCATAACCCAACATTCATTTATTGAGCATTTACTAATTGCCAAGCATTTTGCTAGGCGCATTGCATTCCTTCCTCGTTTATTTCTCATAGCGCTCTATGAGCTAAGAATGATGAGATGCTCACTCTGCTGGTGGGAAATGGATCTGGAAAGGTTATTTCTTTTTCTAATTTCACTTTCCTGAATGTAGTGACTAATTAGAATTCAGTTCTGTCTGACTTCACATCCTGAGAGCTTAATCATTACCCTTTACGGCCTCATGTGTTCCATGTAAGCAAGAGAGACAATGCAGTGGACTCACTTGTGCCTTCTCTTTGCTACCACATGGCTATGTGGCCTTTGGTTTGCCTTCTACCTTTATCCTGAACCACTCTGGATTGCCTTGCTTTCTGAATACTGAGAGTTCTCCAAGTCCACATTCTCTCCAGATAAATTCAGCCAATGTCACAGCTTGAAATGTTAACCAAACACTGTTATTTCCAAGTGAATACATCCAGCCATGACTGCTCCTCAAATCCCTGCTTTGGCTATCTAACTGCAAAATCAGCACTTTCTCTGGGATGTCTGATAGACATCTAGATTTCATGTTCTTTGTCCCAAATCTGATGCTTCCCCTCACTCCCAATCTTAGTAGAAATATCTCTGATTACCTAGTTGCTCAGGCCCCAAATTTAGGAGTCAGCCTGGATTCCCTATTTCTCACCCACTCTACATCTGGTCCATTAATTAAGCCTGTTAGTTTCATTTTCACAATGCATCCTAAATTGAGCTCTTGTCTCTTTTGTAGCTACCATACCGGGCTAAGCTGCCATTATCTCTCTCCTAAATTACTATGGTGACTTCTGACTTGTCTCTACTTGCATTATTATTTCTTTACCTCACCAAGCCCAGGCCATTTTCCGAACAGGAGACCCACTGATATTTTTTAAAACATGTATCAGATCACATCATTTTCTACTCAAAATTTACAATGGATGTCTATCACATGAAGAACAAATACAGAGTATTCACCAGTATCTACCTGACCTCAGGTAACCGAGGCCTTGGTCATCGTTTGGATTGAGAGCATACCACTTTGCTTCAATCGCCCTACCCTTTTGCACCACTTTTCTTCCTGTCTATTGAACTCTCCTAGCTCTTGCTGCCTTTGGGCTTCTGATTGGCTATTTCCTATTCCCCCAGATTTTAATGTCCACTTTTGTCAATTCTTTTATCTGTGAGCCCTCCCTCTATGATGCTCCCCCATCACACACTCATGTGTCACTCTGTCTTCAACCAGGCTTTATTTTTTTCCTATGGCCCTTACTACAACCTAATCCATATCACATATTTCTTTCTCAACTTATTTACTTTCAATTTTCCTCATTACAATGGAAACTCCATAGGGGTATATATATTGCCTGCTTTGTATCCCAAATGTTTTAAAATGTGCTTGGCACATAGGAGGTAATAAAATTTAATGGTGAATAAAATTATTTAGACATTTTAAAAATCAAACTTTATACTTACTATAAAGTATAGTAAGTACTTTATACTAAAGGCCTATTTTGGCCAACCAGGCAGCCCCTGGCAATTAATTTGCCAACCACAGGACATTCAAAGTCTCTGAAATCACTCCACACACTGGGGGCAGTACCCTTCTCAGAGTGGGCTGGTTCCTCAGGGGAGCCCCACAAAGCCCCAAAGCAGGGCTGTTCTGTATCTATTCTCTTCTTAAATCAGAGAAGGCAAGGTCCCGAGGAGAACCCATAAGTGTGATGAAATACTGACTTTGGTCAGAAAGATAAAGATAGATCATCTTGAACAAAATGGGCTCAGATTTCCAATAGCGCAGAAATCACAGCAAATGATTATGCTAAGAGCAATTGGCTTTTCTTTAAGATTTGTGAGAAATACATGTTGTGCCAATCTGTTAGAAAGTACACTTACAGATGGAGAAGTAGGATAAGAGAACATGGAAGGCTGGGCTGACCATAGCCTTAGTCTTCATTTTGGACGGCAGTGTAACAGCCACATGAAGGAGGCTTTTCTACCTTTTGTTAAGCTGCTACTGACTACACCGCCCATATTTTTCTTCCACTTTTCTTATATTCTATTCTATAAAATATATCTACTTCAAACATATAGCTACTTAAATACAAATTTACTATGGGATTTATTATATTATTGTAATTTATTTATCAAATTCTCTGGACTTGTTGGTGTACAAGCAAAAAGTAGCTACTTGTTTTATCTACTGACTTTCAAATTCTCTTTCTTTCATCATTTTTCCACACCTGGAGGTTAAGGAAACTGTTTGGTAGTCTCTATTGTTAAAAATAGGCTCCTATGACCTAGCAGCTCTCCTAACTAGGTACCTGAGAGAAACAAATATGTTTACAGCAGTTTTAGTCATAATAGTCAGGGCCTGGAAACAAAACATTCATCGATAGTGGGATAGATAAACAAAGGGCAAATTATTTACACCGGGGAAGTCTATGCAACAGTAAAAAAGTAGTGCTGGTACATCCTGGATGGCACACAGAGACATAATACTGGGGGAAGAGATTAAACACAAAAGATTTCATATGTACAATTCCGCTGTGTTTAGTTTAAGATGAGTTACCCATCTAAAGGGAAAGAGGGCAGGATAGTAGTTATTTACTCCAAAGATCTGCCTGGTGGTGGCACATGTATAGAGATTTGTAAAAAGTTATGTAGCTGTGTACTTAGATTATGTGAACAATTTCTTCAAAAGAAAAAATAAAATAAAGAAAAATAAAAGCCAGTCTAGGCTAGTATAAAAAACTTTCACCTCCCTGTTCCCTCTCCGGGCTTGGTCTGGAGTTCTCCAGACTTACAGAGCGGTAGGAAGAGGCACTGAAGTTTTCTTGTCTCTTTCTTTTTTCTCATCCTCGCTAGTTGCGCTCTTCAGAGTCAGGCACAGGACTGAGGAGGACTTGCAGAAAAGGCCAAGTCTTTCTCCGTTGGGGCTTGTGTGACAGGTGTACAGATTCTGCCTCTCTATCCTTGGATTTGTGGTGGAGGGAAAAGTTTTCCTCTTACCCTCTACATTCAGTGGCTGGGACTCTGCAAATTCAATGGACAAGAGACAGATTAACAGGAGAGAAGAAAACAGGGTTTATGCTTGCAGAGTGAGTGCATGCAGGAAAGACACAGTGGTGAGTAACACCCAGGGGTGGTCAGAGCTTGGGATTAATGTGTCTAATTCAGTAGATGATGGGGAGGGGGGGAAGGTCACTTATGGGGAAACAGATGACTTTTGGAAAGATGCATAGGTTTTCAAGAGGAAAAACAGGACGTAAGAACGTCTGTGATAATGTTTGTCTACGCAGGTTTGAGTGGCCTTTCCGTCTGCAGGGCCATAAAGCTCGTCTGGAGAAGGAATTTGGAGTAGGTTTTCTCATGTGCTTCCTTCTAGCAGTAGGTCTGTCCGGAAGAGGGATTTATGGCAGGCCTATTTCCCAAAATTGCTTTTTTAGTCAGGTAATGGAAGCCCTGAGAAAGTTTTAATTTCTTTTTCTTCTTTTTTGCATCTGTTGACTCTGAAATGTCTTCAGCTTAAAATAACCTTTGTCATGAAGTGGCATATTTTGGGGTGGCATGTTCTGATCTGCTATTGTCAGTTCTTCTAGGACAGCTGACTTCAGAGGGCCCCTTCCACTGCACCTTTCCTGAGCAGGAGCCGTGCGCCCCCTGGCGGACTCTCAGAGCCACCTCACCCCGGCTGGGCAGCGCCCCCTGGAATTAGGGTTCTTCAGGATGACTATAGTTCAGCTACCTCCTATAAAATGAGCTTTTCCCACCTGAAAACTGTTACCACTCCCTTTGTCTTTCTAACTCTAGAATTACAGGACGCTCCTAGTATGTTGTTCTCTCTGCTCTGCAATGCAAGCGCTTCGGCCAGCTTATCGCAGAGAGGTTTCCTGTCTGTATCTGGTTGCTCTTCCTTCAGACTCCAGGGCTTCCTGTCAGGCTCTTCAAGCTTGTCTTTGGGTGCAGCTTTCACTGGTCTTGAGCGGGTGGGGGAGGCAGTGTGAGGGGAAAAAGAAATAGTGCAATTTGTTAACAATTCTCGTCAAGGAAAACCTCATCAATCTCCTGTGTTCATTCTTCTGGCCTCCTCTTGTTCGGGGTACATAATGGGCTAAGGTTTGCAGGGCCAGCGTGGGGACCACCCATCAGGGAAGCCTGTTAGATGGTCTGTCCTGTTCACCTTTCACCCATTGTCTTTACTGTTTGAATCCTAGGGAAATTTCAGAGACCATTGGATAAAAAGCACTTAATATCTGTTATAAAATATATTTTGATCTACTTATTTTAGACACAACTATTCCCCTCCCCACTATATTATGCACAGATTGAGAACAGAGACTAAATGTATATTTTTGTATCCACAGTGCCTAGCTCAAGTCTGATAGGCTTGATACTTAACCAAGAGAACTGGTAAAAAATGCATGGGAGTTATATTTGTTGAGGAACAACACACCAGTCCCCTGCATTTATTATACTTCCAGCGGTTCTCAACCTGTGGGTCATGACCCCTTTGGGGGTCGAACGACCCTTTCACAGGGGTCGCCTAAGACCATTGGAAAACACATATATAATTAAATATTGTTTTTGTGATTAATCACTATATGCTTTATGTTCAATTTGTAACAATGAAATTGGGGGTCACCACAACATAAGGAACTGTATTAAAGGGCCGCGGCATTAGGAAGGTTGAGAACCACTGCTTTAAACATTGATAAAAGTGTAATCTGAATGCCTCTGCATCTGGCAGGGCATGCTACAATAGCAAGTAAAACAAAGGTCTCAGTGACTTAAACACAAAAGTCTTACTTTTCACACATGCTACATATTCATTGTAGATTTGCAAGGGTTTTCTTCATATCAGGGTGATGCTGGGTTCTGGGCTGTTGGGAGCTTTATTTCCACATGTTTCCATGATCCCAGACATAGGGAAAAAGGGGAAAAAGTGTGAATCACATACTGGTATTTTAAGATTCTGCTTAGAAAACACATGCTAATTGCCCTCACATTTCATTGACCAAAGGAAGTTGCAAGATGAAGACAGATGTCAAAGAGATGGAAAAGTCTAATTCTCTTACAGTGAAGGGCAATGAATATTTGTGAACACTACTTCAATCTGGCATACGGTAGTGTTTCACAAACAGAATTAACCACTATTCATTTTTTTTAACCACTGTTCATATTGACTATATTTGCCTCTGGCACTTTTTCTTTTATTATAAAACGATGATTGTATTTCCTATCTATGGGTTGCTATATTCTAGTCACTGTTTCAAATATTTGAATATATTAATTAATTTTATTATCACAATAAGGCTATGAGTTTAGTACTACTATTATCAGAATTTTAAAATGAGGAAATAGAATTTCCAAGCAGTTTGGTAACTTGAGAAAAACCACACAGAGGAAGAGTGATTCAAACTCAGCAAGTCTAGTTGCAGAGACTGTAACCTTGACCATTATCTCTCTGTCATTCTATCTGAAACATACTATATAATTCCTATATATAATTCTATATAGTGTATATCTGAACACACATCTAGGTATAGATAAATGTATGAGGTATGCCCCTTTGAAATTTAAAATATTATAAAATGTTGCAATCTCTTTTCTAGATTTCTGTCTTTATCTGGACTCTACCTTGTCTGAGTATTATGACGTGGTGCAATGTACTTTCAATCTTACTTGGCACATTTTCATAGCAAAAGTATTCATAAGAAATATATTGCTTTGTGTTTTATATTTATATTAGTGGCCTGGTGCACAGATTCGTGCACATTGAAAGGAAATTAATTAGAAGAAATATTTTAATATCACTATTGGCCCATTTTCTATAATAGAAGTGTCAACCAAATTCACGATCAGCAATGACAGATTGAAACACATGCATGCAATTGGCGCCAGCAAGAGCCATATATGTATCATGCATGCGTGAGTCAACGTTTATTTTTAAATTGCCAGTGAGCATCATATGTACCAGCTGGTCGGTTGGTCGGATCGTCAGACGGATGTATGGTTGGTCACTTAGCCTTTTATATATATAGAAGATAAATACTGTTTGCCCTTATTTTTGAAGTATATCCTTTGTTGATACATACAGACCTAGTTTATTATTTTTAAATTCAGTTGGCCCATTTTCTATTCACACCTTATAGTTACTGGATCACATACTTGATTTCTCAAGGGTAAAAAATTTTGATTTTTTTTATTTCGCTTTAAAACTTATTTTCTCTAAAATAGTTAGGGAGCATATTTATATACACCCCCTCTGTATTTTCCTTTTGTTTAAATTGTTTGCAAATGACTGAAGGATGTGTGGTAAACTCATTTCCAAAGAATGCCTTTTTGCTTTACATATTGCACTATCATGCTCTAATGGATAAATATTATAAATATTTATAAATATTTTATAAAAATACAAGTATCCAAAATAAATATCTTTATTAAATTTAATTATTTGGGTGTTAAATTCTTTAATCACACATTAATATTGATGCTTAGTCACTCTCTATTGATGCATGTATGTGCCCATCCCTTCCTCCTCCACATTAGCCTGTAGAATCAAAGGTCCAAATTATTGCTTTATAAGAATACTAGAAGCCCGGAGCATGAAAATTCATGCACTGGAGGTGGGGGTCCCTCAGCCGGCCTGCCCATCTCACAGTCCGGGAGCCCTCAGGGGATGTCTTACTGATGGCTTAGGCCCGCTCCACGCAGTCTGGCCTCCCTCTGCGGGAGATGACTGCTCCGATCAGGGTAAGGCGCCACCCCCATCACCTCACTACAGCTGCCACTGCTGGCCCTTGCAGCTGCCATGGCTGCCAGCCATCCTTGGCCCTCGCAGCTGCTGTGGCTTTGTCTAGAGGACATCCGGAAGGATGTCCAGAAGACGCCCAGTCTATCTGGTCTAATTAGCATTTTACCCTTTTATTAATATAGACTAGAGGCCCAGTGCACAAAAATTTGTGCACTTGGGGGGGGAGGGGGTCCTTCAGCCCAGCCTGTGCCCTCTCGCAGTCTAGGACCCCTTGGGGGATGACCACCTGCTGCCTTAGGCCCGCTCCCCTGGGGGATTGGGCCTAAGCTGGCAGTCAGACATCCCTCTGGCAGCCTGGGAGCCCTCGGGGGATGTCCACTTGCCAGTGGGGAGCAGGCCTAAGCTGCAGTCGGACATCCTTAGTGCTGCTGAGGAGGCGGGAGAGGCTCCCACCATCACTGCTGTACTGGCAGCCATCAGCCTGGCTTGTGGCTGAGGAGAGCTCCCCCTGTGGGAGCACACTGACCACCAGGGGGCAGCTCCTGCATTGAGCATCTGCCCCCTGGTGGTCAGTGTGTGTCATAGTGACCAGTCATTCTCAGTTGTTCTGCTATTAGGGTCAATTTGCATATTACCCTTTTATTATATAGGAGTGCCTGGCCAGCCTGGGTGAGGGGCTGATGGCTGTTTGCAGGCTAGCCACACCCCCAGCCACCCAAACTCCCAGTGGAGGCTGGCTGGAAGCAGGTATCTGGGATTTATTTTGCTTCTATAATTGAAACTTTGTTGCCTTTAGCAGAGGCCACAGCCAACTCAGGGCTGGCGGGAAGCTTGACTTCCTCCATCTCCCGGGCAACCAAGCCTCCTGCTTGCTCCAGCTCTGTGGCTGCTGGCCGCCATCTTCGTTGGGTTAATTTGCATATAGTCACTCTGATTGGCTGGTGGGCGTGGCTTAGGGCATAGCAAAGGTATGGTCAATTAGCATCTTTGTCTTTTATTAGTGTAGATGTAAAACTAAAGAGTTGTATGGATGTAACTACTTTTTTCTTACAAGCAAAGCTACACTGTTATTATGAGAAGTTTGTGAGCCAAGAATCAAGTAGGAGGAGTTAATTAGATGACCAGATGCCTAATGGTATTCTGTTAAGAGAAGTAATATGTCCATCTTTATATTGAATTAATAAAAAAAAACATAGGAGAATCTTTAAAGCTTATAGGTTGAAGTGCTCTTTCCTTTTTTTACCTATTTATCTAATTTTCTCTTATATTAAAAATTTGAGTCATATAAATAACATACTATAAGTTTCTGGGCCAATACAAAACAGATTCTCGTAACGTTGACTGCAGACCCCTATTCCCTGGGTCTTGAGGACTGACCACCTGAGTCACGGGCCAGAGTTCCCACTTCCATTGGCCAGGAAACATGACAGACCTCAGTGCCTGCTGCAACCATGGCCACTCGCATCCTTTTGTTTTAGAATACTGACTTTTCTTTTGATTTATTTTAATAATTATTTTGCTATTTTTCTAAAACAGATTATAACTACACAAAGTTTCTTACTTTGAGTGGCTCACTTCATGTTTATGGTTGTAATATGGTCCCTATTAGATTGTTCTGGATGTCTCTTTAAACATCTGGGTCCCAGAAAGGAAGAGAATGAGGACGTTTAAATGATAGTATTATGATGTCAGATGACAAATTTATTTTTTCTATGATCAGTTAAAAATGAGACTCTGTTGGAGGAAGCAGTGTGTCATTGTACTGAAGTTGTCCTATCCATGCTGATTGTTACAAACCACGGTACCTGCAGGACTGCTTTTCTTCTATAAGATAGTCTGGCACCCCTGCCCCGTTCTAAACAAGTATACCTGCCCTCATACAAAGACGTAGTGCTGCATCCCACAACGAGGGCAGCTGGGAGTGCGACCCTGGCTGGCACTCTGTGCACCAGCACTGGAATACTATTCTCAGAAGCATGGAGGATTTATGTGAACATCCCGTCTATTGCCCTTGCCCCTAAGCACCTATCTTCTGAAGTTGGCAGCATTAGCTTCTACTGGGTATTTATTGGACTTGGACTTTGCCCATGATGTCTTAACTGTTGGTCAGCCTTCCCCCAGTCTATCTCACTACATTTTTCAAAGAGCCCACAGCATTTCTGGCATGTAACTGGCTATTTCCTCTATTTCCAATGTGGTATAAATATCTCCTTATGGATTTGTGGTAGTTAGAAAGATGGTAGGGAAAGTAGTTAAATGTGCAAGGCCAATTTGCCCTGTTATATTGAAATATGCCACTTAATAATGTCCATGTTTAATTACCATATTAAGCTTTGAATGAATATTGCTATATAATAGTTAGAGGTGTATTGGGCTGAGACTAAGGACAAATAGACCTGCTAATAAGTTCCACATGATCTTACAAAAGCGACTTTAATCAATCTGGGCTACAGGTTTCTTACCTGAAATATGAGATAAAAGGGACTTTATGAGTTAACCCTCACATTTATATAAAAGTTCATTCCTAAATAAAAAGGAAGTGCCATGCCCTCTAAAACTGAGCAGACTTCAGCAATAAAAACACCCTATGTGTGCCCACTTTGCTTATCTATCTCATGGTAATTGTTCATTTACAGTATCTTATGCTGTAGATATTTTAAGGACCATTTCTTCTGATGTTCTTGATGAAAAAATGTTATGCCCCATTACTCAACATTTAGAACTAATGACTGTGAGTCGAGCTTGTTGTCAGCCAGCTCTCACTTTTATCTCTAGAACACTTATGATGGCAAAGGGCATTTTTTGAGACCTCTTGAAAGATGTTAGGGACATGAAATGTCAAGTTTATGAAGTCCTTGTTCCCTGTCAATTTTTCAACAAAATATTTAGTCACATTCCAGTTGATAGGAAGGGACTGCTTGCTGTGAAGTGCTATTTTACTAGGGAAATAGCAAACAAGACTGCTGCCTATAAAGGGAGGTAGTACTTCTTCTCCTAACAGTCCAATTCATTCATTGCTCAGGCCATCGTGAGTCATGCAAAATGTTCTGATGCATAAGATGTTCTTTTTCAAACATCTTAATTATCTTATATCCAAGTTGTTTTTTAAAATTGTGATTTGAAATACATTTGATTAAAGGAAACGACCATAAAGTGTTTCCTTGGACACCCTCCCAACCAGTGCAGTAAGTCCTTCTAATGTAGCCATGACAGGGGGCAATCCGGCCTTTGTCCAACATGTTACATTTCAAAGAAACCTCTGTTATCAACATAGATATTTCTGCTTTTGAACAAGTTTTTTTTTTTGTTTTTTAAAGATAGGTTTACTAACTTCCTCTTGGTCCTACCATTTGCTCCTGATTTTTCACCTACACCCTCTCCCCAGCCTTATCTCCTTATCTTTCACCCTTTAATCTGCAAAGAGAAAGGAAAGATCATAGAGGAAGGAAAGGTTTTCCTCTTTCATTCATGCATGTAAATCACCTGACGTGTCAATTAATGTGCTTGTGTGTGTGTGTGTGCATGTTTCTGTTTTTCATATTAGGCTCCATGCCACCTACCAGAATAAAATAGTGATCAAAGTAAAAAATGCTTTTTACCAATGATTTTGCCAGTTTCCTCAATCATCTCTTAGATGGAAAATCTTTACCTGCTAGTAACTTCCACACAAAAAAATGCCTGAGAATATTCATAGATTCTTAAGAGTTTATAACTATTTTTATTCCTATAGCCTGATATTACAAAGAAAACTGAACTGAATATAAAATCATTAGATAATAATTTTTAAGTTTCTTAAAGATATTTCTCTGTTGTAGTAATGCTTTCTATAGCTTTTTTCAGCACAGTTTTATTTCTAAGTGGTTTTACTTGTTTGAAGCCCACGGAATTTCATATTTATCTTTAAAGTCCAGTAATTGAATATGGAAACATTTAGGAGTTGATTACTCCGGTTTTCTATTAGGAATGTTTCCTTGAATTATAGTTTCAGATATTGGTTTTCTTTTTATATTTCCTTTTTCTTTTTTACAGGCTCTAATTATATACTTTTTTATAAACTCCAAAAAATGTATACACACTTTGAATGATTATGAATTCAATGTTTATTAACGTAGAGTTCATTTTCAAAATTTAAAACAATCTACAGAAAAGTATGTATTCATTTTTTGGGATATTCTATATATGTTAAAATATTCTTTGTCTCTTTATCATTCTCACTGGACTCTGTTAAATTTTATTTTCTATACTTTGTTATCCCTATTATCTATAGTATTTCTATTTTACTTTCAGAGGCATCTGTTTTCCTTTGAGCTTCTTGTAACCTTTTTTTCTTCTGAGGTGACCTTGTTTATTTGTGTGTTTGTGTATCTATTTACCTACTTAATTTATTTTAGACTCAGCACTTATTTCACATATCTCCTGGTTCTGAATTTTCATATTTGTGATTTGTGGCTTTTACTTATTCAATTGGTTGTTAGAAACAGTCATATTTTGGGGCCCTCTCTTCAGCTGCTTCCCAACTTTTTTATCATTTAATCAATGGGAACCCCTTCTTTTACATTGCCTGCCTCATTTTCCAAAACCCAGAAAAAACTTTTCCCCAGGGCTGTCTCCTCTGGTCCCTCACATACTCCAACCTTTTTCTCTTTTTCTCTTTTCACTCCCCAGTAGTCAGTGCTCTGATATACCAGGACTGAGACCTATTGTTAGGTTTATTTACTCATGGGGTTTCTTTCCTCAAGAGGCTCAATCCTAATGGACATTAGCTGTGTTCTCCTGGGGGAACCCATGCATCACTTGTCTTCTGTGCAATCCACTCCTGCCAGTTGAACGGACTCCATGGTCTGTCTTATTTATGTGCCCACTTAGATACTTAGAGATACCTTGAAATTCTAGTAGTCTCTGTCTTCTAGGTAGATGAGGTTGTGCTCTCTGGGATATTATTTCTTTTTTTTTTTGTAGTTATCCTGTGTGATATTTTTAATGATATGTGGTAAGATTTAAAATTAGGGGACCATCTTTTTTTCAAAACCTCTTCATGAGGTTCTGAGTTAATGAGTTTAGTTATTTTATGTTCATTATATTAAATTCTTAATTGGTGATTAAATTAATAGGCCTTAGCTGGTTTGACTCAGTGGATAGTCAAACCTTGCAGACTGAAGGGTCCCAGGTTCGATTTCGGTCAAGGGCACATACCTCTGTTGCAGGCTCCTCCCCTGACTCTGGTCAGGGCTCATGCAGGAGGCAACCAATCGATGTTTGATATGTCTCCCTGTCTTTCCCTCTCTTCCACTCTCTCTAAAAATCAATAGAAAAATATCCCTGGGTGAGGATTAAAGAAAAATTGAATTAATAGTAGAACAATAATGAAAATAATGATGATAACAAGAAAATAGGTAGAGCCTTACTAGTATTTTTAAACTTTCCATAGTGCTTTAAGACAGTTATTTATTTATTTATTTATTTATTTATTTATTTATTTTTTATTTAGTGTTGTTGTTGTTGAATAGGTATTGAAAAAGACTGAGAGCTAATGCTATTACCATGATTCCCAAATTCAAATAAAGTCAGTAGAATCAATGATGTGCGCGATGATCTAACTTGATATGGTCTATTGGGTGTCTAACAGCACATTACAGCTTGTCAGAGAAAATAAAAAGAGAAGGAAAAGTAAGCCATGTCAGTCAGGGGACATTTCTCACTTTGTAAATTTTTTTTTTCTTCATGTTGTAATTGAATTGCCATTTCATCTCAGTTCAATCTATGTGGTTGAATAGATAATTTATCATATTTTTGACCCTTCTCAGTCTCTCCCTTAATGCCATTTTACAAGGTGTTCACATCTAGAAATATTGGCAAATTCATCTTTAATTATCACTCCAAAGCTACCATGGCATTTTAGGTGGTTAAGATATAATTCAATACTTCCTTTTCAACAAAAATTCAGCAACTTAGATTTTAAAAATATAGGTAAAGAGTGAATGTCATCAATTGAAGCATCTAGACATCTCCTCTGGAGGTTGGTACTTCCAATAAGCGATCAGCTCATTTCTCTTTGTCATTACGAGGATCTGTGTTGGAGACCGGGTGTAAGCTGACATGGTCCTTGCACCTGAAGGGGCTAGCAAGGCTGGAACCCTTACCCAGACTTGTTTGGATGGAGGTTATCAGTAGAATGAGAGCAGCCTTTATAGAATGAGAACAGCCTTTCATGGCTTACCAAGAAGTCTGTAACTATTTACTGAGATTTGCTGTACCAAGAATTTGTCCTTCCACTCTATCTCTCCCTTGGAGATTAAAAGGAACAAAGAATACACTCCTCTTGACAGACCTCCCATTCAGTGTTTTGTGTATAAAAGGCATTGCGTGGTTAATAAACTTACTGCAGTTCCTCAATTGAGCTGTAGTCCTCCCAATCCCGCTCTCCTGTCTTTCTTTCTTTTCTCAATTCCCACCTCCTTACCTCAGCCTGGTTCAACCTGTCAGGCTGGCCCTGACAGACCCGCACTATTAATTTTAAACATTTTGTCTGAAAGAAGTTAGTAACCTGAAACTTCAAGGCATATAATACCTATCAAAGAGAAAGATATTTAAAATGTACATTCAAATTTTCTCTAAAACCTATGCAAAATATTAGATAGCAGTATATCAGTTCAGTGAGGCATAATTAGTTTGGATCCATTGACACTTGGATATAAAGAGCATTATATTTGGTCTTTCTTTCAAAAACCAAGAATTGAAGGAATCCACTTAGAATGTTATCATTTGTTACAATTAATGTTCAAATTAAAAAAGGTATCTGGATATACAGAAAATTATAAGGAACAAATTTACTAAATTTAAATCTTTTCCTGAGAAAGCTAATGACTCTTGACGAAAGTGGTATTTTCTTCATCCTTGGTTAATTATGACATAATTTGAAAACTTGTTCCTCTAAGCTCAAGCTTCCTCTGTGTTCCTCTTTTAATCCAGTGGATTTAACCAGAAGAGTACATTACCATTGCCTATAAAGATTTTTAAAGAATATAAGGAAAATTGGAAAAATTATTTGGAAAACAATGTCATTATCCAAATACAAAGCATGCATTTTGTATGCCCTGGAATCTACCAGCTCTATTTCTACAAAGATGCATGACAAATATACCTGTAGAAGTGCACAGGCATATTTTTAGAAAAGTATCTAGAAAACTAAAAAATAAATAGCTATCAATAAGATTGCTTAAATGCATAATAGTATAGATATATTAAGAAATACTATGCATCTTTTAGAAAGAAGAAAAACATAAAAATATATTTTCAATTTGTTTTGTGATAAAACCAATTGCAAATGAACAGATATGCTGCAATGCCATTTATGTAAATATATATCTGTGTAAATATACACATCTATCTATCTATCTATCTATCTATACACACACACACACACACACACACACACACACACACACACACTAAGTGGCCAGATTATTATGACCATCCCATCAATACTTCATTGACACTTCCAAAAATACTGAATATTGAAAACTTCCTAAGCAAATATTCTCAAGGTTTTATTATTATTATTATTTGCATAACTAATTCACTTCATTGTACTGGTGGGGTGGTCATAATAATCTGGCCGGTCATAATAATCTGGCCACTCAGTGTATATATAAAATATAAACATAAAATGGATAGGGTACACACATGAAATAGTAACAACAGAATGGGAAGGTGAGTTCAGAAGATATATTGGTATCTCATATGTTACGTTTTTTTAAAACAAAGAACATATTTCTATTCTAATATTGATAACAATATTTAATGCAAATGTTTGAGCTCAATGCCCAGAAATTCTATTCTGGTTTAATAACCTGAGGTATGGCCCAAGCACTTTTACAATTTTAGAAACTTCACAGCTGACTTTTATGCATACCACCTTTATTTTCCGAGCATCAACTATTTAATGGGAACCACACTAGCATTATGTATCTAAATGTTGATCAAAACAGACATAATGCTTGATCCCCAGTAGGGAGCATGCAGGATGCAGCCAATCAATGATTCTCTCTCATCATTGATATTTCTTTCTCTCTTTCCTCTCTCTTCCTTCCTCTCTGAAATCAATAAAAAATATTTTAAAAAAACAAGCGAACAAACAAACAGAAACAGATATAATGCCCTGACCTGTGTGGCACAGTTGGTTGAGTGTCATCCCATGCATCAAAAAGTGGCAGGTTAGCCGAAACCGGTTTGGCTCAGTGGATAGAGCGTCGGCCTGCGGACTGAAAGGCCCCAGGTTCAATTCTGGTCAAGGGCATGTACCTGGTTTGCGGGCACATCCCCAGTAGGAGATGTGCAAGAGGCAGCTGATCGATGCTTCTCTCTCATCGATGTTTCTAACTATCTGTCTCCCTTCCTCTCTGTAAAAAATCAATAAAATATATTTAAAAAAAAAGTGGCAGGTTGGATTCTGGGGCAGAGCACATGTCCAGATTTCAGGTTCGATCCCTGGTCAGGGTGTGTACAATTTCTGGTCAGGGTGTGTGCGGAAGGCATCTGATCAATGTTTCTCTCTCACATCAATGCCTCTCTAAAAACATCAATAAAAACAGATCTAACATGCACACATGAAACTCATAATCTATGGAGTGTTTTATTCAATTTATTTGCATTAACAAATATACCCCCAAATATTTATGATTTACAATCAGTAGGTCAGCTCTGGGACCCAGGCTGAAGAAGCAATAGCCACCTGGGGTCTACTTTTCTCATGACAGGTGTCAGGAGTGTACGTGAAAATAGACAGATGCAGGCAAGATCGCTGGAAGCATCTGCTCTTTTCAACTAGAGTAAAAACCACAGTCCTTCCTTTGGCTAACAAGACCCGACATGATTTGTTCATCAGATACATGATTGCCTGTGTATCTTCCCCTCAGTCCCTCTGCTGAGCTGGCCTGGGGCTAGTCTTCAGCACTCCGGACACGTTCCTCTCCTGCAGCTCTGAAGTAGCTATTTCTTCTCCTCAGCATTCACTCATTGTTTGCAAAAGAAATTCAAATTGAGAGAAGAATCTTTTATTCTGTTTTTAAAATATTAACTTTTATATGTTTATTTAGTCATGTAGGATGATATTTGAATTTATAATAGAATGGGTGCTTTTAAAAATTAATCAATAAAATGAAATAATTTTCAAATTTTCATTTCCTCAGATCCTAAGAAAAGGACATTCACAAAGTATCTTCCTGACTGGTATTTAGGATTCCTGAAGAGTGGCTATTGATTTACTCTACAGACATCATTTGAATTTCAAATCGAGCAATGTCTTGCTACCCATAAAACAAAAACAAAAAATCCCTTGCAAAGTACAACTATGGCTTACAGATTATCTTCTTTATCAGGGGAATAATGGGACAGCTGAAAACTGTTTCAGCCTCCTGACAAAGATGGGAGAATCATTTTATGGTTTCCGATTATACTAGCTAAAACAGACGTGAATTCTCCCTGAAATGTTCTAGCTTTTGCAGAGCCTTTGCTTCCATCCTTTAAACACATTCACTTCCAGTATAGTTGAATAGTTTAAGTGCACCTCATTTTGCATATTTCCTGTGATATTTACATTACAATAGCAAAGTAAGGTATAGCCAGAATAGCACAGGGATGTCCCAAATATCAGTTCATTTTGCAACCACAGTTACCTTAATTTGTAAAGTAGACAATAGCATTGCTCATTGATGATCCCCTCAACCCTTTCATACTATTCTTGTATTACTGGCCCTTTGGCTTGTTGGGGAGGGGGAGCATTCATTTCTTACCCTCCTTTAGTCCTTATGGCTAGACTAACATCAAAATAAAATTGACACAAGACTAGATTAAATGGAGAAAACCCAATTTAATGCATGTGCATGGGAGAATCACAATATGATGTTCAGATCCTATAATAATGCTAAAGATGATTGAATTAGGCACCTTTTAATACTTTTAAAAAATATATATAATATTGATTTTTTTACAGAGAGGAAGGGAGAGGGATAGAGAATTAGAAACATCGGTGAGAGAGAAACATTGATCAGCTGCCTTCTGCGCACCCCCCACTGGGGATGTGCCGCAACCAAGGCACATGCCCTTGACTGGAATTGAACCTGGGACCCTTCAGTCCGCAGGCCAATGCTCTATCCACTGAGCCAAACCAGGTAGGGCCTTTTAATACTTTTTAGCCAAATAAATAAGTTTTTGAGAAATTGACAGGACAAAGAACATTAGTGCTCGTCAGCAAGGAATCTAAGCAAGGTTTGGGCATAGATAGTAAATTAGTAAAGGCGTTGCAAAGTTTCTTTACATAGGCTTTTTCTACCCTGGGGTTTATAACGCTTGTGATCAGGTTGTCTCAGCCCTCAGGAGCAGGGAGGGCACCTGTGGCAGGGAGATGTATCTCCTGCACTTAGGGAGACAGAGGAGGGTCAGAGAGCTCCAGCCACTGCTGCTTCTCAAGTGATTTTACTTTTAAATAATCAATCTGCCATTGTGAAACATCTTGGGCAGCCTGTCCTGGGGCCTGACAGGCCCAAAGAGGGCATTGGCCAAAAGTCCAACGGTAGGAGGAGAAAGAGTTCTGATCCCTCAGGTTGCCTGTCACAATTCAGCAGTAGCTGTGATCCTTCTGCTGGGCACGCCCCCTCTTTCAGCTGCAGCCCTTGCAAATCCTGGCTCCACCTCCCCTCCGCTTCTGGCCTGGAAGAGGTAACAGCTTCACATTTTTTTATTCCTCCGTGCCTCACTACATCTCGTTGGTTTCCTTACCTTGGCCTCCTGCTTTCTCAATAGGGACCTCACTAAACTCTTCCAAGGACTCTGTCCTTACACCATTCGTTTTCTCCCCAGGATGCATGGCTTCATAGTCATTTATCATGCACTGTGTCCTGCAGAAGTTTTAAAATAAAAATGATAAGGGTGAGAATAAGTTATGATTCTCCAACTGGCAAAGTCTATTTCAAATCATAAAGATGGGATACAACTAACCTATCCTCTCTTTCCAGGAGACTTGTTCCCCATGTTCTTCTGAAAACTGGGTTGACCTTGGTCTTGCTAATCCTCTTTTCCAATCTACGTCCCCAACCACTCGACTCTGCAAACCCTTTGGACCTGATGTCCATTGAGAGAAACCATGTGGCCTACTGGCTTGCTTTGTGGGGTGTTTGTTTTTTGCCTATTGGGATAATCTATCGCTTAAAAAAATTCCTTTTGTATATGCAAGGATATCTGCTATGGTTATTTAAAACCATTAGGCCCCCTTTCTAATGACAGAATACATAAATATATTATTATTTTGCAATAGTATGAAAATATTATCTCAGATAATATAAAGCCAACAGAGTAAAATGTAAGAAGCCCTCTTTGTTACCTCCAACCTTATAGTCTTCAGAAATAACTGCTCTTTGACAGTTAGCTAACATGCATCTCATTTCTGTGTTTACCATCAACACAATCATAGTATATGTATAAAAATTTGACATGTATGCTACATGCATGGTATATCTTATATGTATATTATATAAAGGCATGTCTCTATGTGAATATCGCTATATGTTATATATTATCATACAAAAGGCATAAACTCTGTATCTCAGTCTGTCTAGTCTACCTATAGATGCCTTGGGTCTCTTTCCAAATCTGTACATATTACAATTTGTAAGTGTTGCATAACATTATACAGAATCGATATATTTTCACACAATTGCAAACAGTGTGGTAATAATGAACATAGATGGTTTAAGGGTACACAAAATATTTGAATAAAATACTATGCACACCTTTTGATAATGTTAAAGTGATATATAATGATTTTTTTATTTTCATGTAGAAATTTTAGTTTATGACCATGTAAAAATACATCTTTTATATAATAATTTCTATATGCTAATCAGCATGATACATACTTTTAAATCTTTAATTTATTTTTTAACAAGTTATACTACAAAGTTAGATTGTGTTCTTATTTTAGGTGGAAACCAAATAAATGCTCTGAGGGATAACTGACTTGTTTAGAGTCAGATAGTAAGCAGCTGTCGTTTTAATCCCCATCTCCTAATTTCATATCTAGATTTTTATATCACAGCTACAATGATTGGAAGATAGAAAGGCAATGCACTTCATAGATTAATTGCCCATAACAAGTGACTTTCAGCAACTGTGAATGCTTAGTGCAAATCTCATTGAAGTCTATTGTACCTGCACAATTTTCTAGGAAGAACTTTGGAGATCCTGTAAATAGGAAGTCTCTAAAACAGCAGTTCTCAACCTGTGGGTCGCGACCCCTTTGGCGGTCGAACGACCCTTTCACAGGGGTCGCCTAAGACCATCCTGCATATCAGATATTTACATTACGATTAATAACAGTAGCAACATTACAGTTATGAAGTAGCAACGAAAATAATTTTATGATTTGGTCACAACATGAGGAACTGTATTTAAAGGGCCAGAAGGTTGAGAACCACTGCAAAAGATACCTGCTAGGATCATATAATACTAGGAGTTCTTGGGCTAAGTTTCCTGTAGTTGCCACCTTATTTGAAGAGCTGTGAACACTTATAGGTATGTAATTTGTGATAAAGAAAACTGCTTTAAATCAAAACTATATCCTCTATGGCTGTGTCACAGCTATAATTATTCAATGATTTTCTCAAAAGGTACTGAAATTAGTATTAACTTTTCATGTCAAAAGCCCTCAAGCCGCTAGCTTTCATCTGAATACATTTTTAAAAACAAACACAATCAACAGAAGACATTAAAAGCTATTACTTCTAAGTTCTATAATTCTAATTTTTAAAAAAATCAATATCTTCTGGGCTTCTATAATTCTAGTTTAAAAAATTCAATATGTTATCAACATTATTTTTTCTTATTTATTATTTCGTTTCCTATTCTTTGAATTAACTACTTTCTCCAGTGGTCCTACCAACCTTCTTTGTTTCCTTCTTCCTTCCTTACATTTTCCCTTCTTTCCTTTATATTTTGTTTATTTTTCTTAGTATTCATAATGTCAATTTTTCTTGCGTGCCTACCAATTCTTGGTTTTCTGTTCATATTTAAGAACAAGGCAGTGAGAAGTTGATGGGGCTTTGGTTTACAGGACTGAGGATTGTCAATTGGTAAGAATAACTAAGGGAGAAGTAGATAAACTATTTTATTAACTAGGGCATTTTAAAGGATTGAAGCTGGATATCTTTGAGCTCACAGTAGTTCAGCTATTTCTTCAAAAGGTCTATTTTAGTTACTTTTTTATATTCTTATCTTAGAAAGAAGAGAAGCATGTGATCAAGCCACCATTTAGGAACACTTCATTTAACACCTCTTAACATTATTTTGGGAATTGCTAGACTCAAGTGATACAATTACAAAAAATGAGCCCATATTGTTTTATTGTTGTTACACCAAAACATATTTTATTACTGGAAAACAACTTGTTCTCTGGTTTTTACTATTTCTCTTAGTGATACTACTGCTCTCCTGTATCCCATATTCAAATGCTTGAAGTTGTCCTTGGATGCTCATCTTTCTTCTGGAATTCAGTTCAGTCATTTATCTTGCATCTGTCCCTCATTTCCATTTCCCCTCAAACCCCCCTCCCCCTTGCCTGGACTTTTAAAGTTCTCTTAATAAATAAATCATGCTTGTCATAAATGTGACCATACTCGAAGGAAGATATAGTATATTTACTCTAGAGCCAAATAGAACTGAGTTCAAATCCTGACTTTGTCACTTACAATATGAATGAAATACGGAATTTATGCTCTCTAAACTTGGTTTCCTCTTCTGTAAAGTTGATGCAATCATATTTCCTACAATAAAGGGTTTTGAGGAAGGTTAAATGAGATTTTAAAATGTAAAACACTTCATCCAGTGCTGACACAGTAAGTACTAAAATGTTACCTATTTATTTGTCAACTTTTATGTATTACATTTAATCCAACATTCTTAACACATATTTTTCTCTTTTGCTTAGCAAAGTGCTTCTAGATTCTTAATGACAAATCATCAGCTTCCAGCATTTTGCTCTATCTTTAAGCACTTGCATTCCACACCCCACTAACAATCTAAAAATCACAGATCTCTAAAACATCTTTTTGCATGGTGACCTCATACTGAGATATCTTGATTTTTCTCCTAATTGCTTAGATAATACAGCTGAGCTGTCTTGGCTGATATTGGAGGTACTTTTCTGTCTGGTCTCTATCTACTTTTGATTTTTCATTGCTGCCCCATTATTTCTCTTCATTTCAGCAAAATTTATCTGCTTATTATCTGCATGTATACCATTATATATTCCTGTCCTTGTCCTTGTCCTTGTCCCTTTTCTAATGAAATGCTCTAAATTATTCCTGGAATTCTCAATACAGTTTTCATCCCTACTTGAAGTGTGAAATTCTATGTTCTTTTGTTTTTTCACTTTTATGCCATGCTATGTAGTACTTTTTTTTTTTTTTTTTTTACAAATATCTAAACTTAAAATTAGGCACCGGATATACTTCACCATTATCAATATGGAGATGGTAAGTAAGGAGAAGAGGACTATTTGTAACAGGGTGTTTAAAAAATTCACCCCTTTGATGCAGCCATTCATCAAAATCTGGAATGAAGAATAATCCAAAATGCAGAAAGTATTATGCAAACAGCTGGATGATGCTTGTTTATAATTGCAAAAATTTAAAAATAACCTAAATGTGCAGCTATAATGAGGTAATCAAAAACAAAGTGCATTCATTTGGTAAAGAAATGCATACTGTTAAAAATTAGGTTGTAACCTGTCAGGAAAACATGGGGAAATACCTTTACATTCCTTACATTTATCAAGTAATTGCTCTATGCAGAGTTGGGTTAAGAGGTTACACATACCCATTAATTTCATTCTCTCTATATCACCTGATGAAGTTGGCATTCCTGTGGTTTTTCTATTAATCTATTTACAGCAAGGCTCAGCTCCCAGGCCATTGCCAAGGTAGGTGACCTGAAGTTGTGTACTATGTCATGGGTTCTAGTTTTCCCTAAGGGCAATCACCTATTTGTGGATCAGGTGATCTTCATAACATTTAGAAACGAATACAGCATGGGCACTGACCAATAAGAACAATGCCACAGCCAATAAGAATGGATACCTGCATAGCTAAGCAATAAGACCATAGCTGTGCATTGTGGGTGAGCATCTGCCTTGGCAATTGGGGGTTAGAGACTTACTCATGCTATTCCGTCGCCTTTCAGTCACACTTTACCAACGAACTCAGAATTAGTATTAGACTCTTAGGAATTAACTTGTACTTCCATGGGTGGCTGAGCAAAGTTTTAATGAGGCACTCGCTTAACACATTGAAAACAGTTTTCTCACGAAATCCCAATAACCAAGATAAGTAGGGTTTCCAACAACTTATACTGGGAAATCTGTACAGAGTTCTTAATGAAGAGGCTAAGATAATTACAGACTTTTAATTAACTACTTAATTGCTCTGAATTAGTGAATATCCCAGCTTGGATAGCTTTACTCAGTTTTGTGGTTGACAAAATACATTCTCTTCAACTTTATTCCTATTATTCTTTCAATATAATTAACCATTTCCTTGTACCAGTGACCTTTTCTAAGAGACATTTAATTATTGTTAATCTGTAGCTCTTGTTTTTAATCATCCAAAAAAAATTAATGGCTTTAGCAGCAATAAACACCTTAGTTTAGAACTGGGTCCATGTAAGTTATAGAGCATTGAGTCATGTGACCTTAAGACTAATGTAGCCTATTTCTTAAAGAGATGAGAAACCATGCCAAACGTCTATTACCAGTAAAAGGAAACCATTAGTTAATGTTTTATGACACTTTCCATTCTGGGCTTTGTTATATGTTAATGCATTTCTTCTCATCGTCACCTCCTCATTATAGGAGAGAGAAGTGCATCTTAAATGGATGATCGAGTTTAACCTTTAATTCAGGCCAGTGAAGGGGAAAGCAGTAAGAATCTACTTCAAAACAATATTTTTCATTTATTGGACTTACTCACACAAACTTGAGATAAAGACTCATTGATCCCTTTTCTGTTGGCTGTGGAAATAAAGAATTATAGATTAGAAACAAAATTTTAATTCAATGTGTTGATGAAAGAAACTAAGACATGTTGTCATAATTAATGTATGACATGTAATATAAATTGTCACACAGTTGTCCTTTCTTGATCTATGGGTGGGATAAAATATTTCATTGTCTCCCACTTTCTCCCACTGGTTATTTTTAACAATTATTGCATCCACCTGGTTATCTACTCTTTTATTATTTTATTTACTAAACCCTTATTTATCACCCGGATGATCTAATTCAGAACAAAGGGGAAAGGAGAGTCCTTGAACCATTACAAATGCTCTTGATGAAAATCTATCAGATGAACAATCCAAAAGTGATCCTTTTTTGAGTCACTGTCTACAACCCAATTGGGAGGGAACGAAGGGGACCAAAGATAAACTCTATCTGAGGAGATGGATCAGTGAAATAAAAATCAGAAAAGTGAATTAAATATGTTTAAGACCTATTTGTTTGTTAACATACATGTGGCTTCTGTGTTCTTATGTAACACAGATAAAATCAAAGTGGTTAGAGAGACAAAGGGGCTACCAGCACTCCTCTTCACTTGCTATGTGAATTCAGGCAAGTAATTTGATTTCTTTAGGCCTCAGTTTATCAGTGATTAAGTCTACCCACCTTATAGCATGGTAAATAAATAATGCATATATATTCCTTGGTAGAGTGCTTGCCATTAGATACTAAATAAATATTACCAACCAGTCCAGTCTAAGTTCTGAATTGAGCTAGCTGCCTCTTTAGAAAAGTTATATTCTATCCAATTTCAGTTTTCAAAAGGTTCCCTATGAGCGAGGAAGGAAATATGACGAGTTCTTGGGTAAACGCTTTCCCGCCCGCCTCTGACAGGGCTCTCTGACTCCCAGGCTCTACTCCAACGTGGCCTTAGTTTCCGCCACATGGACTGAGCTGACTGCACTGCCCTTGAAGACTTCTTACCAAAAAGCTCCATGCATTTCTCTGAGGGAAGTGCTTTGCACGTTCACTGGGAGTTGTCCTCAGACATGGTTACAAGGCTTCTTGCAGTTTGCAAAGGTGAGGACCAGGGAGGAGGGGAAAGAAGGACCCTGGGTGGGGGCTGGCTCTCCCCAGGCCATCATAGCCCAGCACGTAACACTCCAGTGCAGATTTCTCTTTCTTGGATGTTGAGGAAACAGAGTAATCTCCCTCACCCCCACCCACCCCCACCAATGTCCATGCATTAATCCTCAGAACCTCTGAATATGTTACGTTACATGGCATGGGGGAATTAAGGTAGCAGATGGAATTAAGGTCACTAATCAGCTGCTCTTTACATACAGATATTAGATAGCACCCTAGGTGTCCCAGTGGGCCCAATGTTATCACAGAGCTCCCCTATAGTAGGAAAGGGAGAGAAAAGAGGGAGAACAGGGAGATAGCAGTGTGAGTAGGCCTGGGACCAAGACTGCTGGTTTTAAAGATGGAATAAGAGGCCCAAGACTGCAGGCAGTCTCTAGAGCAGCCATGGGCAAACTACGGCTCGCAGGCCGGATCCAGCCCATTTGAAATGAATAAAACTAAAAAAAAAAAGAGACCGTACCCTTTTATGTAATGATGTTTACTTTGAATTTATATTAGTTCACAAAACACTCCATCCATGCTTTTGTTCCGGCCCTCCAGTCCAGTTTAAGAACCCATTGTGGCCCTCGAGTCAAAAAGTTTGCCCACCCCTGCTCTAGAGGCTGGAATAGGCTGGAGAATGGATTCTCCCTCAGAACCTCCAGAAGGAATGCAGACCTGTTGACATCTTGTTTTTAACCCATTGAGACCCACTGCAGATTTCCAACCTTCAGAAATATTAAGGTAACAAATGTGTTGTTTTAAGCCACTAAGTTTGTGGTAATTTGTTACAGCAGCAATAGGAGACCAATACTAATAGGTGTTTTAAGAAGCCTCAGGTGTGTTTTATAACGGGGTGATTCAGAGCTGTGCCCTCCCTCTCCACATTTACACAGAAACATCGGCATTGAGTTACTGAAGGGCGGTCTTGCTGGCAGTCAGCTCACACCCCTGTGCCTGGATTCAGTACCAGAATCAGCTCTGCCATGAATCTCCTGTGGAAGCTATCTTTGATGCGACAGAAGTGGTGTTTTCAGGTATGAACGATAATTAAAAACAAACCTATTAGTAATTTTTGTCTAAATTTCTCTCTAAAATTTTTGTCAAATTAGACAATGCTAAGGGGCACAGCTTCATTAGGGGGAGTTAGGAGAGCATGTTTTCACGTGTGATTTCAGTGCTGAGAGTGGGCCTAATTCTTTTAACTTCTCTGCTGCACAAAAGATGGGCTACATGTATGTGGGACAGGTGCACAGAGGGGATATGCATGAGTATATGTCGGCAGGAGCAGGAAGTTGATGCGGGTTTTGATAGGCTCACTTTTTTATTTTATTTTATTTTTTTTCTATTTCTAAGCCTGTGGATATTTTATTTTCCTGTGGATCTTTTCTTTCCTTATTTTGTATATTCTTTTTAAAATGTTGACACTATTACAGATGTTCCCCATTCCCCCAACCTTTCCTACCCTCCCCCAAGCACTGCCCTCTTCTCCCCAGGCCTTCACCACATTGCTGTCTGTGTCTATGAGCTATACATCTATGTTCCTTGGATATTTTCCTCCATTCCCCCACCCCCATTCTAACTCTGTCAATTTCACTATATTAAAAGCAAAATTTAAATACCAACTACCAATACCCCCAAATTTCCATTCCAGAAATGTTATCTTTGCCATTAATTATATTTCACACTAGATGGCAGTATAGTGTAAGCAAAAAGAAAATCAGGCTCAGGCTTGGGTTGGCTGGCTGCTGGTAAAGGAAGCTTCATTGCTGTTTCAAGAGGAGCTGAAAACCAAGCTTGCCAAAGCAGTCAACTCAGAGGGCAGGGCTGTCCCAGGCTGATTCTAGGGCAGTGGAGTCCTAGAAAGAGCATGGACTTTGTGGGCCTCAATGCCTACAATTCCTAGCTGTGGGATCCGGACAGATACTCAGTAACACCTCAGACCTTCAGTTTCTGCATTTGCACAGTGGACATGGATATTCATATCTTTTTTATAGGGCTATTGTGAACATAAAGTGACATGTTACAATCTTGGGACATAATAGGCAGTCAATTTTTAAGTTTGTTCTGTCCTCTCTGTTGGGAGAAAAATAAAGTTTATTTAAAATTTTAGATCTTAAGTTCTATAAAGAATGGCCTTAAAAGGTAAGAAGAAGTGATTCATTCTTTGCTCTGCTTCAGTTTGGCCAAAACTTTCCAACAGCAATGCTATAACCTTCCCTTCTGCCCTCACATGCAGTTGCTGTCTCCCCCATCTCTCCAGGACAGTTGAAGTGCATCTCCTGTGAGCTCTGTAATGCCAGCCTGCCCTTCATGTCCTTGACTTAGGCAAGGGATCACAGTGGGACTCCAACCTCAGCATTTCCTGCTTCCTACACCTGCAGCAGGTTGGCCTTCAGTTTGTGGGTGCACCAGGAGGCTGCCTAGGTAGCAGAATTTGATGATGTAGTGAGTTGACTGGTTACCCCCGAAATATAGGTCCACCTGTAACCTGTGAATGTAACCTTTTTTTTAGAAATAAGGTATTTGCAGATGCAATTAAGTACTCTGAGATGGATCATCTTGATTATCCAGGTGGGCCCTAAATTCAATAACTAGTTTTCTTAGAAAGGCAGAGGGAGATTAAAGAAAAAGCGCTGAAGGCCAGGAGAGATGGAGGCAGAGACTGGAACAATGCAGCCACAAACCAACCAATGCCAAGAGCCACCACGTGCTGAAGATCCAGGTATGGATCCCTTGGAGTCTCCAGAGGGAGCATGGCTCTGGCGACAACTTGATTGCAGACTCTGGTTTTCACACCTGTGAAACATACATTTCTGTTGTAATAAGCTACCAGGTTGGTGGTAATTTGTTACTGCGACCCTAACAAACAAATACAGATATATTTGACAGAATATATTTCTGTCCCCAAATATATTTCCAGTGTTGCTAAAATTTTTTAAAAAGTACAGCCTTTTTAAAAAATAAAATACATGAGGTCCTTGGGAAAGGTAATAGATTTCAGAATTAATTTTTCACATCATATTCTCTGTGACTGTCTGGCTTGCATGTGCAGCAAAGCATTGGGCATGTACTTGGAAGGAAGTCATTCTAAAGAGGTGAAGGGATTTGGCTTTAAAAGAGCAGCGTGACTGGCAAAGCAACTTGTTTGGCATTTGGCCCAGTTCTTCCTCATTATGTCAATGCTCCTCAATGAGAGAAGCCAAGGTTTGGGGAAATCTCAAGCAGTATTGCATCAAAGAAGATCCCACTCTGCGCTAATTTCATTATGCCCCCTTGCCATAAGGTGAGGCATCCATGAGACCTATGGAACATGTCCCCCAAACTAGCAACTTCCCCCTCACATGATTCAGACTCCAGGAATCCTAGAATTCCTTGCTAAATAGCTCCAAGCCCTTTTCCGAGGCCCCTTCAGGCTTCTCCTCCAGGTCTTCCTCCCCGGGTGCATCACACTTTCAGTGGGCACACTCCTGGGTGGTTAAATTAAAGGCCCTTCTCAGCACAGAACGGGGCAGGAGGTGGGCAGGCGAGGCTCCCTGGGGTCCAGGGCCCATCCCTTTTAGCACCATCACATTTTGGGCAAGAGTTTTGATAATTCTGTACTGAAATATGGCCTTCCTGCTCTTCATGGGATATATTTGTCAAGTGAGGAGGATCAAGCCAATTTTATTAAACTGTTTGTTGGCTTGGTATAGAAATTCAATGGTTAGACAAATGAATGTAGGTCTGCATTTGTATCCTTGCCCTGCGCCCAGCAGAGTTTAAGGGGTGGCCCTGACTCTGAGATGCACGGAACTTTAATAGCCCTTGGAAGGTGAGGTAGTGAGCCAACAGCAGTCCATAAAAGGCAGGACATAAAAGACAGAATCACAGTGCTGCGAGTGCCATGGGAGAAAGGACTGGGAAAGGAATTGGTAGTAAAACTTAAGAACTGCATCAAGCCTGTAAATGACTACAGGGTAGAAAGCAGATACAGGCTTTCCCATCTCTCAGCTATTGGAGTTTAGAAAAGACACATAAAGTCGTTGAACTGCAATTTATTCAAGTACTATAAAACTGGGATGTTTAAACCCGTGCCAAAGAGTAAGAATGAGAATTCAGAAAGGAGTAAACTAAAGTCATTGCTTTAAGTGAGGGCACGTGGGGAGGGCCATATACATTGTACTAACAATTTCTCTCATGATTTTACAGAGCTTAATAAGATGAGACTTGGCATGAGGTATATTACACTGGAATGTATACCTTACTCAAAACATAAAATGTGTCGGGAAAAGAGGCAAAACTGTTACCCAAAGCTGAGTTTGGCCTGGCCATATACCTATGTGTGGTGAAAGTGAGCTGCCTGAGAGAATGCTGTAAAAGCGATTGCTTCTCTGGTCTACCCATTTTAACCCTGGAGTCATAGGTGTGAGTTTTAAGTGTGATTTTCAGTTTGGGTTAGCTCAGACCAGACATCTCTTTGACATGATACAGAAGGAGAGTTATTATCACTATTTTTTAATAATAGTGTTCTTTCTAATTTATGAGAAAATAGCTGGGCTATTAAAAATAAGGCCATGTATATGTAGTTCATTAAAAAGCAATTTGGGAATGATTACATATGGTAAAAAAAAAGTTATCAATCGCACACTCTTAACTTTCGTTCTCTCTTTACTAATATCTGGTGAGTCCGTGGTCACCTGGGAACACGATGGGAACAGTGTTTTGTTTTGTTTGTTTTGTTTTTCCCCCCAGAGTTCCTTACTTCTTTGTCTTAGCAGAACTTAATTTCCTCTGTGGCTGCATCTTCTGGGTCCTTCCCAGGTGGCTGGGTGGTTGCTTCTTATATCAAGGACTTCACTGTAATTGCAGAGATTTTTCTTTGCTACAGCTACAGCCATGGAAAGTTCAGGTTTGAAGGAACAAAGTCTGTACTAGGTGTTCCTAAGGGGACTCTTCCTGCACTCTGGTCTGCAAAGAGCCAGCCTGCTTGCTGTGGGCTTTTCAGTCACCAGGGAGGAATGCCTGTCTTTTTGCTTTCTTGGGTCAGCTTCCTTATCCATGTATTTGCTCTGTCTGCCTACTTGATTGCACACTGTTCTTAAAGCAGTGGCAGTGGGTGGGATTTTAAGACTCATGGCACTTTTTTCTTTCTTTCTATATACAAACAGGAGCTCTCCAATTAGGCCATAGCTAAATATTGATTCTCGGTTAAGCAGAAACATAAAGACCATTTTATTTCTTGTGTGACACCATTAAACATCCGCCTTGGCTACAACAATCCAAGTATTATGATCTTTTACTATTTCTTACCCAGTAGTCATTTGGCTGCTGAAACTCCCAGGATAGAGAAAGCTGAGAAAATGAGAAGAGAGAGCTGATACTCTATCTCTAGGCCAGAATACTATAGCTTAGTGGTGGTTGACAACTTCGATTGTAATTTTTAGGCACCATCCTGTAAGAGCTTTCCTGGAAGCTTCTCAATAGGCGTGATGAGTGTGGAACGCTAAAAGATGTAGCCGATACACTAAAAGTCAGAGTCAGGGGACAACAACATCTTTACATGGGAATGATGAGCAGATTCCAACAGTGTCAAATGCAGGATGGACACGTAAATTTCTGCACTGAAGTTGGACAACTTGCCATGTAGGTGCAGGATGGGAGATGGATCTGAACAGGCAGATGTTTGCCGGAGGTTCTATCTCACACCAGGACTGGAGGCTGATGTGGTCTGCAAAGCTCTTCACTCTCTGGCCTTTACCTTCTTGCCTAGCCTCATATCTGATGACATTTTCTCCCAACCCACTCCCTTCACTTGGGTAATGGGGAGTTGGATTTTAGCTCAATATAAGAGGGAATTTCCTAACAACAGAGCTGTCCAAAAATAGAATGAACTTTCTCCAGAAGCAGCAATAACAGGGTTTCCAGCTGAGGCTTAATAACCTTTTATAAGGTAATTGCAAAAGGGATTGAAACAGTGTAACTAAGAAAATAGACTTTGGAATAAAAAAATGTTCGAAGTCTCTCTTGATGGATGCATTGTTTGGGGCGGAATGGTGGTTTCTGGAACTCAGTGGCTTAGTTCCCAATGCAGGTCTGCCAGGCACTAGCTGTGTGACCTCGGCATGTCACTGCAGCTCTCCTGGCCTGAAGCATCTCATCTGCAAAAGGTGGACAGTAGTACATTTCTCACAGACACTGTCCTCAGCATCATGTGAGGATTAAGCACATCAACACCCAGAAAACTCCGGGAACAATATCTGACATATAGTAAGCATTTAATAAATGCTAATAATTATATGTAACTACTTAAACCTATGTTCTATCCTTGGTAAGATAAAGATAATATTTTCCTTTTAGATTTCCTTTGAAAAGGAAATGAAGTATGATTAATGTAATATTTAACATGCTAGACAATGGTGATTATTAGTGATGAAATGTTGTGCAGCATATAATATCTAATATTTTTCACATGATCCTGATTTAAATGAATCTCCAATGGCCAGACAGCAGAGGGATTTTCCAAGCATTCTCTGTGGCGGCAGATGCCTATAGCTTGCATACTGAAAAAAAAATTTCATCATAGGTTGGAGAATGGAAATTGATTTCCAAGTCCCTACATAATTTTTCAACTTTATTCTAAAAACTATGAATTCCTTTCAGTCTAATCACCTACAGGGAACTGACAGTATCAAGACACATGTGAATTGTGTTTCTCTGTGGATAATAATTTTTAAATACATCTCTTGACATTGTGGAGTTAAAGATATCTCTAATACTCATCTTTTAACTTCTCTCTTCTACTCTGGTATTAACATGATTGGACCAAGACACCTACCAATTCCCAAAGTTTCAATGCTCCTATGAGTTGGAATTGAGCTCTCCCTTCAGCTGCTTTGATTTTAGCTTTCTAATAGCTTTTTGAGCAATTCATTTATATGTCTGTGTAACAAACACTAACTCATCTGTATGCAGGGGGCCTACAGAAGATAGAAGGGGGTGGATAAGATCTCACCCCAGATTTTTCAGGTTAACATACTGTCGTTGGGATGGAGGAAGGATGCCAGAAATATGTCTACAAGATAGTTAATTATTAGCACAAAGAGTTGGTTGTTCAGAAGGTGGACACCATCCGTACCTTGGGGTTCAGTGATGACTCTGGACTGATGTGGGGGAGTCATTCTTAAAAATGGTGCTGCTCCCAGGTAAGAGCAAGTACCAGCTCCGGACATCTGCACTCCGTGACCATGGGCAAACTAGCCTCACTGAGCCTGCTTCCTGATCTACAGAATGAGCACAGTGATGCTTCCTCCCCTGATGGTTGTAGAACTAAAGATAATGCATAGATGATGTCTGTCATATGGAAATAATAAGTAACTGTGGGCTTATTACCTTGACATGTAGTGTAGCTAAGGTTCAAAAGGATAAACAGAACTCAGAGGCACACACAGGACTTGAAATCTGAGTATGTATGACATGGAGGGGGAATGGAGTAGTTAGTGGTTGAGGGTCAGGGAAATTTGGAAAAAATATGAGCAGCACATAGGGAGGGCATTGAATCCCACACTAGTTGTATTTTTTTTTTTAAATATAAGCAGGAGTGGATCCATTTCTTAGAACCTGGAAAGTATGCAATTGGGTATTTTCATACAAAATTAGCTACAAAATGAGTGTTTCTTTCAAATGAGGATATAAATCACAACATGTTACACATTTTAAAAGGCTGACAGATTCCAAAAACATTACAAAATTTAGGAAAATAGCATAATGTGATTGTGAACCAGAAGGAATATATCCCACTAAGTTCTGTTATACAGACCCCAAGTCAAAGCAGCAAGACGTGGCAGTTTTAACTGACTTGGGTTAAATAGCACACTTTTGCTGACTTTAAGATTGCATATGACCATCTGAACATGATGCTGGATCTGCCGTGCGGAGCTTTCAATGGTAATCCTCAGTGACTTGTGGCAAGTCCACCTCTGCACAGAGACAAGGTTGGAACCCCAGAAAGGTGAGTCTAGTGTTGTTATAGCTAGAGAAGCAACACCTGTGGTGAGACCAACACTTGGAAGTCACAAAAGTGAGAAACATCAGAGAGAGTACCATGGACAAGGATAGAGAGGGGCGACTCTGAAGTGAGGGAACGTTGGCCTCTTAGGACTGAGAAAATGCATCGTGGGCAAAGTAGGTCTATAGTTGTTCATATGGAAAATAATACACCAACTAACCAACAATAATACACGAATAAACTCTGTGTTTCATGTACTCACAACTGTAAAATTACTTTTCCCAACCTAGTATACACTAGAGGCTTTAACAAGGAAGCAGCTACTGTCTGTAAGAAAGTCTGTCCACTTCATCTTGGCCATGGACATCTGGAGGCAAACGCATTAGTGGTTTGGGATAAAGGAAAGTGCTCCCTTTCCAGCCTGATTGGCTACATCAAACACAGAAATGGAACAAATAGTTACTTCAGGGCTATGTGGTTAGGAATCCGGGAAAGACTGGGTGCCACCAGAGTCTAAGGATACCCCACTTAGCCTAGACCAGGGGTGGGCAACCTTTTTGTGAGTGCATGCCAAAACCCGCAAAATCTCTGACTCAAAGTTCTTCTGAGTGCCAACCCTAATTTTTTGAGAACATGTTATGCCTACTTGATATCTCTTAAGGTATACATATGTGAAGAACCTTGAAGAAATAATAAAATTCATTCGAGCGCCAAAATCACAGTATATGATGATGAAAAATACATTTATTTTTTAATGTATACATGTACACTGATAGTCCGACAGAAAACTTTATGACTCCGTTTGATATTATCAGTGGGACTTCTGCTGCTGCATCACTGATGACAGAGATTTTATATCAGGTTTATATTTCGTGACCTTCAGAGATATGCACGAGCTACTACTTTCATCCATCAGGCTACTCCTATTACAAGACTTAACAAAATTCACCCCTGAGAACAAAGATTCACAATTGTAAATGGAAGATTATAAGAGAGGGTTTCGTGTGCCAGCAAAAGTTACTGGCGTGCCATGTTTGGCACGCATGCCAGGGGTTGCCCACCCCTGGGCTAGACCCTCCAAGCAAAGAGAAAGCCAACTGTGCTTGGTCATTCTGGGGGCTCTGCAAATCCCCATGGAGAGCTGTGGTGCTGTGGCTACACCATGTGAGGAACTCATGTTGCTCAGCTTCAAAGTCTTCTCCTCAAATCTCATCCCGAGTCCCAGTCACAGCCATCACGGGGGAATGGTAGCAGATATGGTGCCAGTTGAAATTAGGCTCCTCCATGGGATCGAGAGAGAAGCATTTCACAGACCCAGGCAGGGGAGGTTGTAGTATGGCAAGGTTTCTTTTTAGTACAGAAGGAGTTCCCCTCCTGCGTTTTCAATGTCTGATCTCCATCTGTCCTGCCATGGAAAAAGTCTGGTGTTGTCTTTAGCAAGGCCAAGACAAAGGCCAATGTCCAGAGTTCCTGCTTCATATTAAAGCTTAGTCCTTTCAGAGCCCAAGTGGTCTTCCGTGGCCTGGCAGTTGTTGGACCCACGAAGTTGCATGTTCCCAGATGGGAGGGAACACAAACAAAGGAGGTGAATGTGGGTCATGTTGTTGCAGAAGACCAAAGGAAACCAAGCGACGCTTTAAAGAAATGGAGGGACACTGTTTAATTACGCCAGCGGACTCAGGGAATAGCTTTCCAAATCTGAGTACCGAAACATGCAAGGAGCCTCTTTTTATATCTCCCTGTGGTCTTGTCCCGCAAATATGGATTATGCTTCCGGTCCTTTTCGCGGGCCTTGTAAGAAGGCCCCCAAGTGTTGGGGGTCTCCAGGCCATATCTGATGGTTTGGCCTGGCGCCAGCGTTAATAACCCTCCCTCCAGGGCAGTGCACTGTTCACAGTTTTATGGCCTCTGTAACAGCTTCTGCAAGACCAGTTTCTGGGAAGGAGGTAATGACTTAATTATAGGTTATCAAGAGTGTACACTGAGCTTGCTGGCATGGATTCCAATTGCTAGCCCCCAAAATATCAGGGTTACATTGGAATTAGCCCTTTTTAGCCTTCTCAATGTGAGCACAGTGAGGGGGGAGAAAAGAAGTGGGGGAGTGCTCTTTGCTCTTTGTTACCTTGGGGTTTTAAGCAGGACCTTTTTAAAAATAACCAGTCATCTTCCTAAGCTTTCAGGCTTGCATTGACTCACCCCCTAGCCCAGTGGTCTGCAAACTGCGGCTCGGCAAACCACGGCTCGTGAGCCACATGTGGCTCTTTGGCCCCTTCAGTGTGGCTCTTCCACAAAATACTGGCTCTTCCACAAAATACTGACTTCTGCGCATGGGCCACGAAGCTTCAATCGCACTGTATGTGCGTGCCCGCCCATGGTATTTTGTGGAAGAGCCACACTCAAGGGGCCAAAGAGCCGCATGTGGCTCGCGAGCCGCGGTTTGCTGACCATGGCCCTAGCCAATGATCTTTTTCCCAGGTTAGACTGACAGGCCTCTATGGTCAAGCACCTCCCCCTGTGCGATTTTGACTTCTAATGCACTTGTATTTATCTCCCCCTTTGTTCTATCCCCAGTTGTCTGCTGGAAATGTGTGTGCGTGTGTGTGTGTGTGTGTGTGTGTGTGTGTGTGTGTGTGTGTGAAGCTGTAGCTTTCTGGTGAAGCAAACAGGCTGTGTCCCAGTCCATTAGGCTCAACAATGTCTAACTTCCCTTGCTCTCTTTCTATTTATCCATACTATCTGTTACCAGGATAAATAGAAAGAGAGCAAGGGAAGTCAGACATTGTTGAGCCTAATGGGCTGGGACACTGAGCCTGTTTTCAGACAGACAGCAAATTAGAGAGTGTTTTCCCACAGTGCCTCTGCTGAGGTGGCCTATGCTGAGCCTGGGTACTAGCCTCACCTGATTTCCAGGTGAGATGAAGAGTCACCATCTAAATCAGGGTTGGAGAACCTTTTTTTTCTGCCAACATCATTCGTGGGCCATACAAAATTATCAACTTAAAAATTAGTGTACTATATATTTGGTCAAACATTTACTCACCCCTAATGCCTTGGCAGGACCAGACCAAATGATTTCATGGGCCTAATACAACCTGTTAGCCAGATGTTCCCCACCCCAGATCTAAATTAAGTGGGGGTACCTGGCCAAACCCAAATAAGGAAAGCTTTTCAGTCATGGAAATGAGAAGCAAGAAACATCCATATTCTATCATCAATAGGCCCCTGGACTCAACCCACCACCCTCCTGGACACTAACTAACCTAGAGAATGATTCCAACTCCTTAGCAGAAAATTCACTTTCTTCTTTTTTTTAAATCTCTATGCTTGACATTATTACAGATGTTCCTCTTTTTTTCCCCCATCCCCCCTCCACCCAGTTCCCACCCCACTCCAGGCCTTCGCCACCCTATTGTCTGTGTCCACAGTTAATGCATATATCTGTATAAGATCTTTGTTTAATCTTTTCCCATCCCCTCCACCTCCTTCCCTCTGAGAATCATTAGTCTGTTCCATTTCCATGTCTCTGGTTCTATTTTATTCATTGTTTTATTATGTTTATTAGATTTCTTATTTGTTTATTTTGATTTTTAGATTCAATTGTTTATAGATATGTATTTGTTGCCATTTGGTTGTTCATAATTTTTATCTTTATCTTTTTCTTCTTCTTCCTCTTCTTAAAGAATACCCTTCAACATTTCATATAATACTGGTGTGGTGGTGATGAACTTCTTTAGCTTTTTCTTCTCTGCGAAGCTCTTTATCTGATCCTCAGTTCTAAATAATGGCTTTGCTGGGTAGAGTAATCTTGATTATAGGTCCTTGCTATTTATCACTTTGAATATTTCTTGCCACTCCCTTCTGGTCTGCATAGTTTCTATTGAGAAATCAGCTGACAGTCGTATGGGTATTCCCTTGTAGGTAACTAACTGCTTTTCTCTTGCTGCTTTTAAGATCCTCTCTGTGTCTTTAGCCCCTGGCATTTTAATTATGGTGTGTCGTGGTGTGGTCCTCTTTGGGTTCCTCTTGTTTGGGACTCTATGCTTCCTGGACTTGTAAGTCTATTTTTTTTCACCAGGTAAGGGAAGTTTTCTGTCATTATTTCTTCAAATAGGTTTTCAATATCTTTCTCTCTCTCTTCTTCTGGCACCCTCATAATGTGAATTTTGGTGTGCTTGAAGTTTTCCCAGAGGCTCCTTACACTGTCTTCATATTTTTGGCTAATTTTTTTTCTTTTTGTTCTTCTGGTTGCGTGTTTTTTGCTTCCTCATACTTCAAATTGTTAATTTGATTCTCAGAATCCTGTACTCTACTGTTGAATCCCTATATTCACTTCTTATTTAATCATCTCATTCACTAACAGGCAAGCATTGTCATTCACTTTACAGATGATTCAGTAGACCCCAAGTTTAGCTACTTATGCAAGACTACATGGCTATAAAGTAAGTACCAAGCTTATAATAATGATATGTAACATAGTATTTAAATAGTTTAACTAAGTTAGCTCATTTAATCATCACTAAAACCCTATAAGGCAGTGATGGCGAACGTATGACATGTGTGTCAGAGGTGACACGCGAACTCATTTTTTTTGGTTGATTTTTCTTTGTTAAATGGCATTTAAATATATAAAATAAATATCAAAAATATATATCTTTGTTTTACTATGGTTGCAAATATCAAAAAATTTCTATATGTGACACGCCACCAGAGTTAAGTTAGGGTTTTTCAAAATGCTGACACGCCGAGCTCAAAAGGTTTGCCATCACTGCTATAAGGTATGGCTGTTATTATCATCCCCAGTTCACAGGTGAGGCCACTGAGGCAGAGTGAAGTTAGGTGGCTTGCCTGAGGTCTTACAGCTTATAAGAGGGGAGGCCAGGATTTGAACAAAGACAATTTAAGTTCTAGAACACATACTTACCATGTGTTATTCCAACTCCAAGATTTCAAACTATGACTTCTTATTCCACCGGCAGTCATCCTCCTTCAGCTCACTCCACAACCCTGACCTACACTTACTGCCACATCCCCTCACATACAGGGGACGGATCTGTTTCAAATGCCGATAGAAGTAGAGAGGAAGAAGCATTGGGGTGGGGAGGGGTGGGAGGGAGGTGACCAGTCCATTATTGGAAATGGAGATTTGTGAATGCTCCTGAGGAAAAGAAGCGTTTAGGGACCTGTCCTAGAAATGTAGATTTGAGAGTCAGCAGCAGGAGGTAATAGAGCCACGGGATAGTATCTACTCGTGTATAATTATGTAATTAAAATAATGATACCTTAGAGTCATTTGGTACTTTATAATTTCCAAAACACTTTTACATACACTATTACATTTAATCACCTATAATATTTTTAAATTGAAGCATACTGAGCCTGCTGCATTTTACAAAAATGTTTATTCGAGATATAAAAGGACATATAAAAAGACATGATATAGGAAGGCAAGGAACCTGGAATTTGTTGCATAAACAAGCTGTGTGACAAGAAACGTGCCAGATGTTTATGACGTTATCTTACTTAATCTGACAAATTCTGAGGGCAAATCATGTCCTAACTGTACAGATAGGGAAAGGAAGGCTCAGAGAGTTAATGAAAATTGGCCAAGGTCACACCACTAGCAAGTGTTCAGGCCAGGTTCTCCCAGGTCTAACTGTGGAGTTTGTTCTCTCAGGCAACAACACAACATGCTTCTTTTGCAGTCTTTCCACTTGTGCTAGGTCCTCAAGTGTCATCCAGCAGATGACACTGCCCACATGTATAATTTTAGTTCTTTTTTAATCCTCACCCAAGGATATTTTTTCCATTGCTTTTTAGTGTGGTGGAAGGGAGGGAAGGAGAGAGAGAGAGAGAAAGAGAAAGAGAGAGAGAGAAAAACATCAATGTGAAGTAAAACATCGTTTGCTGCTTCCTACACACCAGCTATTGGGATTGAGCCTGAAACCCAGGCATGTGCCCTGACTGGGGAATTGAACCAGCAACCTTTTGATGCACAGGATGATGCCCAACCAACTGAGCCATACCAGACAGGACTCAAACTCATTGGTTTTAACATTGACACTTGTTATATCTTCTCTACTCAGTCACCTACTGACCAAGCCTGATTGCTGGCAACTTTTGCTAATTGATTTAGGGTCAGGAAGGCTATATAAATAAGCATGGCACCATACTAGATACTGACAAAAGCCCACCATGCCAACTTGAATAAATGTGTGTTGGATCCAGTCTCCCCTGGGCAACAACTTCTGCTGCAGATTACAGACTTTTCTAGAAATTTCCTTTTTTTTCTGTTACTCAGACCCAATTCTGCCTTCCAATTTCTCTTCTTTCCATGTCCTTATTCCTTCCGATGTCTCACTCCCCACCCAAATTAGGCTATGCCAATGTTCTGTTCATGGCCATCTTCTACTTGATCTTCACATGTTCCCTTAAAACAGTTTGCTTCTTTCTGTAGCTCCTTTTCCCATGACAAGATAGATGACTCAGTGCCTCTGTTCCTGCCCTGAGATGGGATCTGGCCTTTTGGTTGGAACCTGGATATTGATTCAGTGGTTGATCAGCTTTGACATCAGGCACTTTGTTTGGACTTTGTTAGATGAATGACATCATCATCAAATCACTTAACTTCCTTAAGTCTTAGTTTTCTTCCCAATAGAGAGGGGTTATAATAGTTTCTACTTAATAGAATAATTATAAGCACTAAATGAGTATTTTATATCAAATGCATGGTACAGTGCCTAATGCATGAAATGTATTCTAGCTAAATGATTTGACTTCTCAAATCCAATGTATTGATAATGCAAATTAATGCTCACCTCCCACAAAAACTGGCTCCTGTTCTAAATTTCTTGTTACTATTCATGGTACTATCTACCATGTTCTTGGTCACTTGTCTTCATGAGGTAATTATCCTTGACTCTTAACTCTTTCACTCCACATCTGATGGGTCAGCAAATTCTGCTGACCTTAGTTATTCAGGTTCTTGCTAATATTTATCTCCCCCTACCCATTTTATTGCCACAGGCCTGTATCTTGTTTGGTTTAATATGGAAGTCTGCTAGATTTTGGAGCTCTACTACCTATATTGCTACTGGCAAAATCAGGGTCACAAACAATATTCAAGCCCTAAATAGGATGGATGTGTGTGTGTGTGTTTAGAAATTTAACATTGAATATGCTCAATCTTCCTGGTATGTCACAAATCCCATCATTTGCATTTTTATTCTGTTTGGTGCCTGATGTTTTTGCTTTTTGTTTTTTATAACCTCTGTTAACCCTGTTAACGCCAATCTTTGGATGGCATAATGAGTAGAATTGTCCAAAAGTGACCCTGGCAGCTGGTTGGACCTTGGGACCTCCATCAAAACTCAAGTTCTGAAGTGGCCTCCTCCATCCACAGAGGATTCTGCAACATCTTATGAGTCCCAGGGTCTCCAAATTCTGGCTCCTTCCTTCCCCTGACACTTCCTGTAAATAGCTTGCACCCCAGATTCAGACTCAGGTGACCATTTAATCTATCCATTCATTCTCTATGATGCATAATTTTAATGTGTGACAGACTGGGCCAAGGGCTTCCCAGGTTAAACATTATTTCTAGGTATGTTGGTGTGAGTGTTTTCTGATGAGGTGAGCATTTGAATCCTGCACTCAAAGCTTATAAAGTGGATGGTGTGATACTCATGCAAATGGGGAGGGCAATCTGTTAAGGACCTAAATAGAGCAAAAAGAAAGAAAAGATGAATCCAAACCTCTTTTCTTCCCTCCTCCTGCCTGAGTCTTCTCCTGCCCTTGGCCTTGGATTATACCATAGGCTCCTCTAGTTCTCAGGCCTTCAGACTTGGACTGGCACTATATCACCAGCTTCCCTGGTCTCCAGCCAGCCGACATTAGATCATGAGACTTCTCAGCCTTCATGACCACCTGAACTAATTCCACTAATTTCTAATAATAGATCTCTTTAATATATATATATTTCTCTGGAGAGCCCTAATACATCCTTTGATTGACTAATATACCCTCCCATCCCCTCTCCATTTCCTGTAAGAAGTGAGAGTTAACAAGGAAAAGTGGACTGTTGACTACTGTATGGTTCTTGTCAAGCTCAACTCTGTGCCTTTGACTGCAACACACTTCTCTGTGGAATGATAGCAGAGTCAGGAATCCCGTGATTTCTTTTTTCCTTGTGAATCTTTGGTCTATTTAAGCTTCACTAATAAAGGGCAGTTCCTTGATTCATACCACATGGAGTTGTAAACTTTGGACCTTGCTCTGGCGTGTTCCAGATGAGAGGTCAGGAGCGGTCTACCTTTTCAAGACAGCCTGCTAGCCTGTCCCGTAAAGCTCTTTATAATCATGGGACCAACTTTTCTCTTCCATTAGTCTTTCCAGTTAATCTTCTATGTACACTGAGCAACTCCCCCTTTGAAATTTACTACCTGTGGTTTGCTGCTTCTCCCCTGAGTCACTTCTCATCACTTCTATCTCCTCCTCTGGAAATCGGCTCACCTTCCACCATCTACTCCACAGTCAACCTTCTCTAGGAAAGCATCCCTTAGAGAACAGTTCAGGGAAGGTCTCTTTCCCTAGATCGTCTCTTCCACACCATCTTTATGGCACAAAACACACAGAGCCTTGGATTGTGAATATTTGAATACACTTGTTGTTGTCATTAAATCTCCTTCTCCTTCAGAAATCAGAGTCATCGTTGCATGTCCCATAGTTAGCACACACTGTTTTGCTCAAAGTCTTCAGTAAATGTGTGGTAAACTAGGACTTCTGTGTCTTGCATATATGAAGAAAAAGATGGACCATTGAAATATTTTGGGTTTTTCAAACTAACACAAAGTTATGGGGCTTTTTTGTTTTGTTTTGTTTTGTTTTAAAGGCTGTGCAAAGCAAATAATTTCCTGGATGCAAACTAATTACAACCTTTCCCTGCCATTCTGACTCATTGGAGACATGTCTTCCAAGTCTAAATGCCTGGCAAGTCCTCTGAAATTAGTTTTTATGTGTTGTCTTTTTAAGGTGCACATGGTGAATAGTCCTGATATTTTTATTTGATTGGGTTTGGTCTTTAAAACACTCTCAAGCAATTTGGCTGGGCAGTGGGCCTCACCTCCCAGCCAGCCTGCTTATCAACAAACCAGCCACTTTCTGTGTTAGTGTCTTTTATATTCAACCATATTTCAAAAACAAGTGAATGCTCACGATGAAGTCTGCGTGATAAAATGTCTTTCACCTTATGTAAAATAAGGCTACATCCACAGGGTGTAAAACTTCTGGATGTAATGTCAAAACAATCTAGGTCTTTGACACAAACCATTCATCCTCCAAGTATTTGCCTTTTTCTCCCAAAGATGTTTGGTATATTTTAAAACACATTTGCAAATTCATGATCTTTAAACCGATTTGTTCTAGCCTAAAATAAGAATGAGTGGAAAGCAACGCTGTCTATATCCATATTCTAACAGCTAATTTTATTGACTAGATTCAAGTAGACATAAAGTAACTGAAAATTTCACTTCTAGTCGACAGTCACAGAGACTGACTTTACCTTCTGTATGGACTGGGTTTGTGTCCCTCCTCAAATTCATATGTTTAAGCCCTAATCCGCAGTGTGATGGTAATAGGAGGGGGAGCCTTTGGGAGGTAATTGGGTTGAAATGAGGTCACAGATTTAGAGTTCCCATGATGCAATTAGTGTCTGTATAAGAAAAGGAACAGTGGCCAGAGCTCCATCTTACTCTCTACATGTGAGGGCAGAGCAGGAAGGCAGCAGCCATCTGCAAGCCAGAAAGAGTGTCCTCACCAAGAACCGACTGTCAGCACCTACACGTCCCATCCTCCAGACTGTGAGAGTAAATGTCTGTTGTTTAAGCCACTTGGTCTACATCTCTTTGTTGTAGCAGCCCAAGTTGATTAATATGCCCTCCAGTCTTAAACAATTAAAAATAGGACAGAGATGCAAAGCGATAATTTTCACGCGTTAAACAACAGTGGCCAATGTGCAAAATAGTGAACCCCTAGAGAAAGGAAGCAAACAAAATGAACCCTATGGTTGCCCCTACTGACTGAGTAGCATTTTGGGGCAACAATGGAAAGAGAGCAACAGGAATGGAGCCTGGCAGTCATCTGAGTTGAAGAGAACACAATTGGATTTCTGGGAGACCAGGGGAACTAGAATTCTGGGGGCAGAATACTAGAGACAGCAGAGCTTCACAGAGAGAGAGTTCCAAAGATCTTCAGAGGGTTTTGCTTTCAGCCTTTAATACTGACCAGTGCACATGAACAAACTACCGATGCCTAGCAAAGAACCATAAAAAAAGACGCAGGAAGAATAATACCAGGAGCTCACACAGGGCCAGGAACAGTTCCTAATTTCATCAGCCAAAGTGGAAATATGAAGTAGAGTATTCAAAAGGCTGTTACCTCATCAGTAGGATAAATTAGCTCTCAAATAAAGGCTGCTCTTCCCTAAATGAACACATTTTTAAAAACAAGCCTCAAAAGGATAAGACAAGTGATTTAGCTGTATCCCAGAACAAAGATCCAAAATACTTAACAGAGTTAAAAACAAACAAACAAAAATGAAAGCATCCACAAACTTAAAATTCAAAGTATCTGGCATACACTAATAGTGTCACATGTACCCTAACTCACTGGGGAAGGAACGAAATAAGAGGATGCTATGTGAGCTTTCCTTTTCTAATATCTTATTTAATGAGGAGGACACAGTAGGGGAGCACTGAGCTAGGTTAACCCACCTTTACTGTCTCTTTCTCATAGTCTGTGAGCTCCAGTGCACAACATCTGTTGTTTAGCTTTGATTTAACATTGAAAAGCACAAATGTTTACATCTTTGTCACTATCTCTGAATAATCTATGAAGAGGGGGAAAGATATACATTTATAATCACAGGCTGGATTTCAATGAATGGCAGGGACCCACCATTTATGCCACCAATAAAATGCATTTAGAAATATTTCCTTTAAGTAGGATTTTCTGAATTTGTAAAATGCAAATAAATAAGATATACTATTTCTCATGTTATTCTCTTATTTTAAAAAATAATAAAATACAAACAACTCACCATGTTCCAGTATCCAACTTACGCCATTCATTTAGCATGCTGTAATGGAACTAGCAGGTGATTTGGAGCCAGATACATCCAGAGTTGGTTCTACTATTTACTATTCCCATGACTGCACAAGTTAAACTCCCTGAGCCCCAATACACACCTTTATAAAATGGAGATAGTGCCCTCGCTGGTTTGGCTTGGTAGATACTGTCAGCCTGCAGACTGAAGGGTCCCAGATTGATTATGGTCAAGGGCACATGCCCAGGTTGCAGTCTCGATCCCCAGTAAGGGGTGTGCAGGATGCAGCCAATCAATGATTCTTATCATTGATGTTTCTATCTCTTCTTCCCCTTTCCTCTCTGAAGTCAATAAAAATATATTAAAAAATAAAATGGAGAGAGTGATACCTCATAGGATTATTGTATAGATTAAATTAGGTCACAAACATAAAGAATTTCACTCAGCTCTTGGTAATCAGTAGGTAATCAGCAAATGTTAGTCCTCTTTTCTTCCCTCTCTCTATTATTATTGCTTAAATATCTTAGTATAACTTAAAATTTTAATCCAGTAATGAGCAGATTCATACCTTTACTAAATATTTGGGAAAATAAGTGTTTACTTCCTGATCAAGATGGCAGATTGAGGCACATGCGAGCCAAAATATCATTGGAATTAGAGTATATAAGTACAGAATGGAATAACTCCTAGTAGCACCAAAAATGGGGAGAATGCCTCAGTAAGTCAGATATTCTAGAAAAATAGATGTGAACACACTGACATATAAGCCGGAATCCAGGAAAAAGCAAAAGAAGGTGACATTGGAAATATGAGCTGCTCCCTGACAGAGCCCTGGATAGACTCCAGGCTCAGAATCAGTAGGCAGGGAAAGCAGGAAGGGTTGGGGGATAATGATCTGAATAATTCATTTTGAAACTGTCTATATAAAAAGCAAAGTCAATTGACTCTTTAAATTCAAGTACACATATATACAAGTACACATATATATATAATTCAAGTACACCAAGAATCAAAAGCAGTGGAATTTGCCTCCCTAACTAAAAGTTGGAAATTGTTTTCCAAAGATTTTGAACAATGTCTCCATGTACTGTTGGGTTCCTATCAGAGTATGGTGCCTAAGAGTACTAGTACTATTGTTCAGTAGAGGGGAAGAGAAGTCTATCTGCTCACTCCTACCTGTGCACCTAAAGGGAAAACTGACAGCCGCTTGTCCTGCCCAGTCACCCAGGACTGTGGCCTTGTGGTCAGCCCTTCAGTGTTAAGAAGGGTTTTTTGTTTGTTGTTTTTGGTTTGGTTGTTTAAGACCCATAGTCAGATTGTCACAAGAAGCTTAGATTGACTATCCAATCATCTATGGTCATACAGCTTATTGATTACAAATAAATATGAGAGAAAAATCAAAGACAACTAGGCATTTGAGGAAAACAAATGGCTTGATAGGAATATCAAAATGAACACACAGAATAACCAATTAAGAGAAAAATAGATATTGTTCAGTGAAGATTAAATAACTTTAAAAATTACAATTTTTATTTTAAAAGAAAATTGAGATGATATTTATCTTCATTATAATAGAACTCATATGGGAGAAATGGCATTGAGGGAACACAATAATTTAATTTAAAATGTAATTAAAAAAAAGATGAGAAATGAAGGTGAGTAAATCACATAGGACCTACCTACTTCCAGGAGGCTCTAATGATTTGGACAGTTTATTTAGAGTATAATACAATCAATTTATTTTCCAACAAAATTGAGAGTTAAAACCATGGGAGACAAATTAAAGATATAATGTTAGAAGTTGTATACCTAATAGAATCCAATATTGCAATTTAAAATCTGGAAGATTTAAGTTCAGACTGAAAAGTTAATTAAGAAGGATGAAGGAATAACATTAATTAAGAAAGAGGGAGATAATAAAATTTACTGGAACTAGAGAAAGAAATGTTTCACTGAAGTATGAATGAAACAAGGTTTAAACTGAGACACATCCTTAGGAAAGTTCAAAAAAACAGAGATAAAGAAAAAGAGATCCCAAATTTTCCTGTGAGAATAAAATGAAATATATAAACAATAATGAAATTGGTATCACACCTTTCATCAAAAACACTGGGTACTAGAATAGTAATTTAAAATCATGAAGAAAAAAAAACCCAACCATACATATTAAGCTTGTGCGAGTTAGAATAGGCTATGTAATGCTGAGGTAACAAATGACTCCACATGCTTCAGTTACATGTCCATCATGGTTTCGCTGTGGCTCTATTCCACAATGTCTTTACCACAGGATCCAGTCCCCTCTATGGATTATGGAAGTTTGGGGGATAGAAGAAAAGAGTGTACCAAGAATGACTGGAAGATTAAAGTGGCCCTATTCATCAAATACTATGACTTAAAAACCAGAAGATTTCAGCCTGGCTTCTTCTAATCAGGAGAATAGAGATGTGATGAGAAATCATTATATAAAGAGCTGTACAAGGCCTTGCTCAAAATATAAATCAGAGAAACTATGGCATGCTTTGAACAATTAATAGAAAATTTAAAAAGATAATTATTTTGACTAATGCTGGAACATTCTCTTTTCATCAGCATATTCTGCATGATGTTGAATTATATTTCTGTTTATGTGTTCAAGCACACTACTTGGTTCTAAAAGGAGCAGTATTTGGATAATCAAAGTATCAATACTACTTATTGGCATGCAGATTTTTAGAATCTCACTATTGAGATATCTAAATTATGGTTTTATACTATAAAGTATATTTTATATCTCCAACAATGGTACAAGAGGAAAGAAGGTGGTAAGTAGAGTAGGTTTTTGTAGGGTATGAAGTCCATCCTTTTTTTTAGGTATAAAGTTGATGGGCCAAAAACATTAGCCCAGGTATTTTATTTACATTTTTGTAGATTATTTAGACAAACTAAAATAATACAAGTCTCAAAACTTAGAATAAAGGGAAAGACTTGGTAGGTGGTAGAATAAGGGAACTGAATTTTTAGTCTTCAATCTATAATAATAAAAGCATAATATACTAATTAGACCAGACGACCTTCCAGATGGGACCGGGGCTGCGAGGGAAGCCAGTGCCAGCAGCCAGGGGAAGGAAGGCCTACTCTTGCATGAATTTTGTGCATCTGGCCTCTAGTAGTTGAATAAAAGAGAACTATCTTAAGTTGATAAATCAAGCATCAGGGTCATAGCCATATTATTAAAACACTTTTAACCACCAGAAATCTAAAAACATGAATAGTTAAAAGTGGTTACCTGTGGAGTAACTAAGAACGACAATTGCATCATGGCCTTTTTCATTAAATTTTATACCATTATGTGTACATATTTTTATAATAAATGTTGATCAAATTGTAGCAAATTTGATGAAATTTAGGCAATTTTAAAGTCAAAAGTGACTAAAAGCTATAATATTAACATGGCAAAGTTATTTGAGGACCGGGGCCTTTGTTGAGATACTGAATTCAGGAATGATTAGTATGTAGTAAATACACATATACAAATTATATTGTATATGGTTATTTTATCAATTTACATGTCTCATACTAGTTTTTTTATAGTCTTATCCCTTTACTACAATCAGATTTACCTCCTCACAGGCCCTGGAGGAAATCATGCTGCTTTGGACTGTCTTATCTTTACTCATTTTTCTGAAAAAATTAACAAGTTGATGTCCCTTGTAACTATAATATTTTTCTTATCAAATATTCCCTTTCATGTAACCATGTGATAATATTTGAAGAACTCATTATGTGCCAGGCATCATTCTACGGATGGTGATGGTGCCATTCATATAGATGGCTATCAAGGATATGCTGCCTTTGAGGGGCTTACAGGCTGTCAGAGAGGAGGCAATTTCAGGACATTGTGATAAATTTGAGGACAAAGGTAAGTAAAGATATTTTAACAATACAAAAAAAGGGTTTCCTGATCCACCATGTAGGGTCTGAGAGATGTCCCAGAGTTAAGTGATATTTGAATTGCTCTTTTTTAAAAAAATATATTTTATTGATTTTTTTACAGAGAGGAAGGGAGAGGGATAGAGAGTTAGTAACATCAATGAGAGAGAAACATTGGTCAGCTGCCTCCTGCACACCCCCCACGGGGGATATGCCCTCGGCCGGAATCGAACCCGGGACCCTTCAGTCTGCAGGCCAACGCTCCATCCACTGAGCCAAACCGGCCAGGGCTTGAATTGCTCTTTAATGGCTAGAAATTGATGGTCAAAACATAGTGAAGAATTGGATGCAGGTTTCTAAGCAGAGGGAGTACCAAGTGCAAATCGTGGAGACAACAAACAGGATGGGGCTTTAGAGTAAAATTAAGCAGTGTGTGGGCTTAGTCCAGAAGTTTTATGTGAGGGAATGGATGAGGATTCAGCCAGAAGTGGAAGTAGCACAATCAAGGGAGAGTTTGTTCTGGAACTGCTGCTTCTTGAAGCAGTAACTAGATCTTATAGACCAGAGTAATTTCTCCCTACACAAGCCTTTCTATTCAGGGTTGTCTTTCACGCGTCCAAAATGTCAAGCACTTTATTTTTCCTCAGTAAGACTTTGTTTCAGGAGACAGAGACTATGGTTTATTTGTATCTTCCATAGATAGTAGCATTGTTCTTGGTTTACAGTGGTGCTAAATATATAGTTGTTGCATACAAATGTGATAAAAATTTTTAAAAGACATATAAAAGCCAGAAAAAAAGTGATAAAATTTTGAGTCTCAGTCTTAAGATGTCAGCTAAATGGATAAACACAGTGTCATTGTAGATGTATTTCTTCCATATGAATTTTGAACATTTGATTTTAGAATATTTGATTTTGGGGGTTGCTGAGATTGAATGAGAAATGCAAATGAAATGCTATACTACTTTCTCAATTTATTTTTTATAATCAAGATTTTCCCAAAGTTTACAATGGAAATACCTTCTTTCATCAGAATATGCCTACATATTCAAGAATAACATCCAAGAATAAAATGAATGTTAAAAATAGCATTTTTTTTCTTGTCAGTCCAGACTAACAAAGTATTGTGGCATTTTTAGCAAAGTCTTGATTCTCATTTTCAAATGAGTGCTTGATTTATCCTCTAAATTCTGTGCTATGCATCAGCCAGACACCTCATTAAAACCTGGGTTTATTAAAATCAAGGAAATAGCAACTCCTAGCATTGTTTTTGTAATGTGCACCATCTATAACAAACACAACAAATAAAAATGGAATGGCTATAGAGTAAGAAAATAACTAATTAGTGAGATTCATTATAATGAAACAAGAGAAGTTAGAAAATACAACATGAATAATGTAAGGGCAGAATATTTTGCATATGATCACATGGGAACTCTAGGAAAATATCATACTAGTTTCAAATAATGTAGAGCATTGAGTGCCCCACGAGAACAGATACATGATTTTGTCATGTTTTCTTTTGATTTAAGTAACTTTTTTTATGCTATGGTAAATTAAGCTATTGTTTATTTTATTATGCAAAACAATTTCCCTCTATGTCATCATTACTACTGTCTAAACCACATGTATGGCACATAAGTGTTTAGTAAATGTTGATTGTCACCTTTTCCTGATACAAAAGACAGGCAAGTCAAGTCAGAATAAATTCCATTTTTATTTTTTTAAATGTAGCTCCCTGCTGCCTACCTTACCCTTTGCATCCGTGTCTCACCTTTTCTAACTACCACATTATGTTCACATGGTTTTGTAAGTTGAATGATAGTGTGCCCCTGACTATCTCCCTACAAATATTTTCTTTCTCAATTTTCTCTGAAGAGGTCACCCAGCTAAGCATTTATTTCAGTTGTAAATTGTGGTCACCAACCTTAACCACACTGTCATTTCTGTGTTTCTCTATGCAACTCTCTCCCATTTCCTGTAATCCTCCAACACCTACCTCTGTGGGACTCACAATGGGAAATCTATCTGGTCTCCCATTTCTTGGAGTAAACAGTATTTCAGCTTTTTGTTATGAAAACCTCAAATCTTCCTACCCTTAAGCACATCCATTCTGCCTTGCCTCCTGTCAAGGTCAAAGCAAGGTCTCTCCTCCTATCTACGGCCAGTCTCCCTGGTATTCTGGTGCTTTCTCAGAACTCAGATCCTTTTGATTAGCTTCCTTTTTTTTTTTAAATCTTTCTCTACTAACTTGTGCATACTAGCTTTTCAACACTGTACTCCAAACTTCCCTGTTTAAAACGATAAAAAAATCCCACTTGCCCCACTTTAACTTTAGCTGCTTCACTCTCTGTGCTCCCCTTTATTTCCAAGTCTTCTTGAGTTTTCTGGTTGTCTTTAGTTCTTCAGCCTTTATGCCTCAACCCACGGCAAACTAGCTTGCCCTGCCTATGCACTTGTCCTACTCTAGGATGTCACCAAAGACTTTGTCACATAATTTAACCAGACTCTTCAGTTCTCTTTAGCTTTAATCCTCAGAAACAGCTTGTTACACTTTGACACCACAGGAAAGAGTTAAAAAGCAGGTCTCATTGTTTTCCTTAGAAAGGCCTGCTTGTAAGGTTGGCCCTCAGGAGGCTGGAAACTTGGATTTCAGGGTTCCTACTATTCTCAGAACTAATAAGAGGGGTTACCTCTACCTAAAGTGCCTGTGCAAACAATAACTTCCTTCAGGAGTCTGGAATCTTGATCTGTGGCAGGCACAGATTGCCTAAATGACCAGCCCGAAGGAAACACTCTGGCCACCGAGTCGCTAATGAGCTTCCCTGGTTGGCAGTGGTTTACTTTTGTTGTCACAACTTGCTGCTGGGGGGGTTAGTGTGTCCTGTGCCCCTCCCTAGAAGAGGACACTTGGGAATGTGTGCTTAGCTTCCTTTGAACTTACCCCTTGCGCCTTTTCTCTCTGCTGGTTTTCCCCTGTATCCTCTCACTGTGATAAATCAGAGCAATGAGTTGTCTCCTTAGTCCTCCGAGACAACCATGGAACCTGCGGGTGGTCTTGGGAACTCTATCACAGACACCCACTCCTTTTTAAAAGCCCCACCTCTGGCAGCACACTCTCCTGCTTTTCTTCCTTCCTTTTTGTCTCTTTAATTTATTTTTTTCTTCCTGTCCATTAAATGTTAATGTACAGTTGGTGATATTTAATTCATTATAGCATCACCAGTGATAGATTTAAACCTCTAAACATATCTTGACACTAACTAGCATTATTTGCTCCAAGGCACGATTATGATCCTAGCATACTTGTGTGTTTCCATTTCTTTTCTGATCTACAATCTTGTTATGGATTGAATTGTGTCCCCCAATAATTCATTAATTCATATGTGACTTATTTGGAGATGGGACTTTATGGCGATCATTAAGGGTAAATGAAGTCGTAAGGGTGGGGCCCTAATCCAATAATACTAGTGTCCTTGTAAGAAGGGAGACACCAGATCTCTCTCTCTCTCTCTCTCTCTCTCTCTCTCTCTCTCTCTCTCTCTCTCTCTCTCTCCACATTCACAAGGAAAGGCCATGTAAGTACATAGTGAGGAGGTGTCTGCTCGCAAGCCAGAAAGAGAAGGTGTTAATCCTCCTGACACCTTGATCTTGGAATTCCAGCCTCCAGACATGTGAGAAAATAGACATCTGTTTAAGCACCCTAGTCTGTGGTGACTTTTAATGGCAGCCTAAGCTAACTATTGCACATCTGTTCTCCAAATAGCAATTGGAATAATCTTTAGCAATCCAACGCATAAAGATACAATATCAGGGCATGTTACTTTCTACTTAAAGTTTCAGTGGCTTCTTATTGCTGTTCAAATGAAATCCAAATTCTTTATTATTGCTTACAAAGCCATGAACGGTAAGCCTTTAACTTCACCTTGGATCACTCTCCCCTTCCTTTTATTACCCAACCATAGTGGCTGTCTTTCATTTCCTCACGTGTCTCAAGATATTTTTCTCCTCTGGCCTTTGCACATACTGTTCCTGAGCCTGGAATCTTCTTCCCATTTTTCACATGGCTGCCTTCTTTTTATCCTTCATTTATCAGCATAAGTTACACTTCCTTAGAGAAATGGCTCATATGATTTTAACTACGTGTTCTCTTCCATATCCTCTGTCACTATAAGAAGATGGTTTTCTTCACTGTGCTGATAAGCTGTATCACATATTTGTTTATTGCCCATTCCTCCACCTTCTGTGTAAATTCACAAAGACAGTAACCATGTTTAGTTTATTTTCTAATATAAAGCTAATTTGCTGCTATAGTGCTTGCCACATAATAACCACTTAACAAATATTTGTTAAATAAGCAGAGGGACGGGTAGATGGATGGATGGGTGGATAGGTGGACAGCTATATTAAGGAAACTTCATACACCAAATATAAATGCCTTAAAATAAATTATTACTATTTTTAAAAATATATTTGTATTGATTTCAGAGAAGAAGGAAGAGGGATAGAGAGATAGAAACATCAGTGATGAGAATCATTGATCTGCTGTCTCCTGCACACCCCACACTGGGGATTGAGCCAGCAACCTGGGCATGTGACCAGGAATTGAACCGTAACCTCCTGGTTCATAGGTCAATGCTCAACCACTGAGCCATGCTGGCTGGACTAAATTCCTTAAAATAATTTGTAAGACCTTCTACAATCTAACTCCTTGTGGCTAACTAATGGGCGCAAGAAAACTTCCTAATTAAGAGAACACCAATCTGATCCTAGTTATTGTGCTAGCTCCATCAGTCCCTAATCTCTTCTCACCCCACCATTATGCTCAAACCATAATGGACACACTGTATTTCCACCAGGGGTCAATACTTCCTTTCTATTGCCTTATCCTTTACCCAGACTGTTCTTGCTGCCCCAAATACTCTCTACAGATACTTTCATTTAGTTAATCCTATTTGTCCCTATGATCTTGGATTAAACATCAATTTTTAAAGGAAGGCCGTCTATGCCCCTAGATTAGTCAGGCCTCCTGCTGTAATTTCCCCTAGCTTCCCAAACTTCATCATAACTCTCTCTGCACAGTGTCATTATTATTTGTCTTAACTGTTTCCTTCTCATTAGATATTATGAACTATGATACACTTGTGCACCATTGTATCTCTAGGAGCTAGCACAGTGGCGAGCAGAAAATACCTGTGGGATTAGATTGGTATTTCCTCAATTAGCAATCTAATCCCACAGGCATTTTCCAACCACAGGCTTTTCTGGCTCAACCATCCACTCACTGGTGGTTGTAAATATGAAGACTGTACTTACATAATTAAGTTGTGCCTTTAAAATATCCGTCACAATGTTTTGTGATAGGAGCAATCTTCCTATCAAGGTACTTGACTTTCTAACCTTCATCCAATCCCTCCTTAAACCGATGGTTCTGCTTCAAAGACAATGATTCCCTTACAACCAAGAGATTTTATGAATGCTTAAGTGAGCACAAAGCACAATAATCCCCATTTAGCTGAGTGTCTTTAATTTCTTGGCTCTTTACATAGGATATAAATAGGCTAAGTGTTTTCTTGAGAAGGCCGGCTTCTGCAGGCTCTGGAATTTTGCAAATGATTGCAGTGTTAAAACAGACTGGTTGTTACCTCTGTCCAAGGACAAGCATTTTACTAGTAAACCAAAGTTGCACTGAGGCTGGCTTATGGAAAGCAACATTCAGGAGTCTGAGCTCAAGAGGCAGAGACCTCAGTTACTAGATATCACTGGACTAAGACAACGCACAGACATTAGTTGTTCACTGGGTGAACTGTGAGTTGAGCAAGTTGCATACATTAAGAGACTATTTCCTGACCTATATTATGTATCCTCAAGTCTATGATGCTGACACACAGACCTCATGCTCCAGGCCAGCTTTACCTTCTTCTACTCCCTTTATGTCTCCCTGTCCTTCAGTGGCCCGTCTTTGACATAGAACCCTGAAGACCTTCTAGCACCTCTTTCTTTATCATCTCCTAGCTAAAGTCACTTTACTACTTCTTTTTGGTAAACCTCATAATTTCAAGTATGGTTGAGTTATTTTTGAACTCTGACTGAAAGATGATTTATCAGTTCACCTTATCTATCTGTAAAATGATGCAAGAAGAAAAACACAACTCAAAGCATCTTGAACAAACTAATGAAATTGGGAGCACTTATTGGCTTAGGGAACTAGAAAGTTACATGGCCTTGAGAAAGAGCTATAAGAACCAAGGTCTCACCTTAGACTAATACCAGTATTCAAATCCCATTACTGTTTTTTTTCTGTTTGTTTGTTTATACTTCTTTTGAAGGTATGTTTTCTCTAAATGGATAGAAGTCACTTTTCAACAGTTCCAGATTTTACCACCAGTTTATTAACCCCAGTGGAAAGATGGCTTTATTCACTGAGCCAAACCGGTTTTGGCAAGAAAGATGGCTTTATTATCTTAGTATCTGCATATCAAAAAATAAAAAACACACACAATCAGTACCTAAATGTTAACAACAACAACAATAAAAAACAAACAAAAATTAATGTCTACCTCTTGGACTAATCGCTTATTCAGTGAGAAGGGATATAACAGTTGCCCAATTGGCCAGACAATGCGCCTATTCTTATACCCTGAGGAAAGAAGATTAAGAATGGATGGTTCTCGCAGTGGCCGGTTTGACTCAGTGGATAGAGTGTCGGCCTGCGGACTGGGGGGTCCGGCGTTCGATTCCGGTCAAGGGCATGTGCCTTGGTTGCAGGCATATCCCCAGTGGGGGGTATGCAGGAGGCAGCTGATTGATGTTTCTCATCGATGTTTCTAACTCTCTATCCCTCTCCTTTCCTCTCTTTAAAAAATCAATAAAATATATTTTTTTAAAAAAAGAATGGATGGTTCTCTGGAGGACACAGGGGAGACCAACACTGGGTATACATGCTGATGAGCTGGAATAATATGAGATAACAAAGAGCTCATGTACTGACTTAGCCAATAGCTAGCTGAATGGCTTACACTGTTTCTCAGTGTTTTCTTTTCCCTTCCTACCCATTAGATTTATGGTACCAAGTATAATGACATAGAGAGACAAGCTATTTGAAAACATTTAGAATGCTGTATATAATTCAGGTATTAACTTCTTCCAAATTTTATTTAACTTTTAGCTTTTTTTTTCTTTATTGATTACATATGTGTCCTTATTCCCCCATCCCCTCCCCCCACTCATGCCATCAGCCCCCTGGTGTCTGTGTCCATTGGTTATGCTTATATGCATGCATACAAGTCTTTTGGTTGATCTCTCCCCCTTACCCCAACCCTTCCCCACCTTCCCTCTGAGGTTTGACGGTCTGATCGTTGCTTCTCTGTTTCTGGATCTGTTTTTGTTCATCAGTTTATGTTGTTCATTATATATCACAAATGAGTGAAATCATGTGATATTTATCTTTCTCTGACTGGCTTATTTCACTTAGCATAATGCTCTCCAGTTCCATCCATGCTGTTGCAAATGGTAAGAATTACTTCTTTTTTACCGCAGTATAGTATTCCATTGTGTAGATGTACCACAGTTTTTTTAATTCACTCATCTGCTGAAGGGCACTTAGGCTGTTTCCAAATCTTAGCTATGGTAAATTGTGTTGCTATGAACACAGGAGTGCATATATCCTTTCTAATTGGTGTTTTTAGTTTCTTGGGATATATTCCCAGAAGTGGAATCACTGTGTCAAATGGGAGTTCCATTTTTAGTTTTTTGAGGAAACTCCATACTGTTCTCCACAGTGGCTGCACCAGTCTCATTCCCACCAGCAGTGCATGAGATGGGAAATGATAAAAATATTAGAGCTATCCATAGGCAGCAAAATCTGACATATGCTGAAGCAATATCTTCACCGATTCAGCTCCTAGGACAATGGAAAGTAAAGAGAAAATAAACAAATAAGAATACATCAAAATAAAAAGCTTTTGCACAGCAAAAGAAACCATCAACAAAACAACAAGAAAGCCCACTGCATGGGAGAACATATTTGCCAATATTATCACCGATAAGGATTTAATCTTCAGCATTTACAGGGAATCCATACAACTTATCAAAAGGAAGATAAACAACCCAATCAAAAAATGAGCAATGGACCTAAATAGATACATTTCAAAAGAGGAGATAAGGAAGGCCAAGAGACATATGAAAACATGCTCAAAATCACTAATCATCTGAGAGATGCAAATCAAAATGACAATGTGGTACCATCTCACACCTGTAAGAATGGCTATCATCAACAAATCAACAAACAAGCACTGGCGAGGATGTGGAGAACTTTTAGCTTTTGATTATTATTTTTCCCTTTACCATGACAAAGCCTGACTAGATGACTTCCGGGTCATTTCACATCTGAGAAAGCTGAGTTTCCAAATAGGAGAACTTCTGCTATATTGTTTTTTTTATTTTCTTTATTGATTAAGGTATTGCATATGTGTCCTTATCGCCCCCCATTCCCCCCACCCTCACTCATTCCCTCAGCCCCCTCATGTCTGTGTCCATTGGTTATGCTTATACGCAGGCATACAAGTCCTTTGGTTGATCTCTCCCCTTTACCCCCACCTCCTTTATCTTCCCTCTGAGGTTTGATTGTCTGATCTTTGCTTTTCTATCTCTGGATCTGTTTTTGTTCATTAGTTTATGTTGTTCATTATATTCCACAAATGAGTGAGATCATGTGCTATATTGTTTTAATAGATATTTGTATCACAAATGTCATCAAGCTCCAAGTACTAGTGCAGGAATGTCACTCTCTGCATGTTCCAGGAGAGGGCTTCAGTCTGTCACCTGCCCCTGTCTAGATATTCTGTTGCATTATGGCTGCCTTGTCTCAGTTACCTTGTTTTAAGTGTGAGAGGTACTCTGCATCTTGGGGTCCATAGCATATTCCCAAAGCAGAGTAGGGATAGTACTCATTATTCCATAAAGGAAGTTCTTCAGACACCTATAAATACAAGATGACTGAAATATTACACAGACTGAAATCTGGGGGTCACATCAGTCAGACAGCAAATCAGAAAGCCAAGGAAATTGAGAGAACATATTTCAGAACATGATCTTCCTACATCTCTTTCTCACTTTTTTTTTTTTTTTTTTTTTACATAATAATCTCGCTTTGGACCCAATCCAAATTTTGCCCCAATATATTTAGAGGCTACATTTCTTTCAAGTGCTTATCCATAAAAGAGTTAAGAATAAGAGAAAAGGTTTGCTTTATTTGGTACATGAGCCACAGTTGTTTATGCAACTTGTTTCCTGCAAAAGTAACTAGGGTTATGGAAGGAACATGAGGATTCATTGTCCAGTGAATATCCTTTCTCTAATCCAGAAACCAGGCTTAATTTTCAAAGGTATTCGACCCAATAATTTATGCATGCAATGTATTCATTCACTCAGTGAATGAATATTATGTTAACATGCTAGGCACTCTTATATTCTGGAAATTGATTTATCAATAAGCTAATGTCCTTAGATCTGGAGGAGCTTATGATCAAGTGGAAGAAATAAATCTATAAATTTTCATTATAATTTAATATGTTAAGTGCTGTAAGACATGTATGAATAGAATGTTGTAAAAACACAGAAGGAATGAGTTGAACTCCCTGTAGGTGCCTAGAGGGACTAGAATATTCTAGTTATCTATCTACTGGAAGATTGCAATAAGAATGAGTGAAGGACTATTTAGAATTATTAGCTCAAAACTAAATCTTGAAATAAATAAGGTGAGATTTTTTGCAGTTTAGATGAGTCCTAGTTAGAGTAGGATGACTGTCTAATATATACTCAAGCTGAGAAACTTTTGTGAGGCAATGAAAGCTCTTTTTTAAATTACACAAAGATAGCAAGCTTGTCTCAGGCTATCTTCTACCAGAAGCAGAACTTAGAGACAAAAATTTGAAAACAAATCATTTATTTGGGAAGTTACCTCCAAGAAATAGCAGTGAGAGAGTGAAGAACTAATACAAGGACAAGAGGGAAGCCAACAGTAGATACATATAAAGCCAGTTACCACTATGGTCAACTGGAGTTCAATCCCACTGAGAAACTATAAAAATCAGTCAATGCCTCAGAGCTATCCTTCAAGGAGTAAGACATCTAGGCTGCTTACTCTTCAATGTCCATTTTCATTGAGGCCCATCCCCAGGGGCATAAATAACTGCACAATTCTGGCCGGCCTATCTTTTTTTTTTTTTTTTAAAATATTTTATTGAGTTTTTACGGAGAGGAAAGGAGAGAGATAGAGAGTTAGAAACATCGATGAGAGAGAAACATCGACCAGCTGTCTCCTGCACACTCCCCACTGGGGATGTGCCTGCAACCAAGGTACATGCCCTTGACCGGAATCGAACCTGGGACCCTTCAGTTCGCAGGCCAACGCTCTATCCACTGAGCCAAACCGGTTTCGGCAGGCCTGCCTATCTTTTGAGCCAAGAAAAAAGCCCTTAAAAAAAGAGTCCCAAGTGCTTACACTGAGATACCTTAGACATGGACTTAAATGTGATGCCAAGGGGACTAATAGCACCTGCTAAAAGATTTTAGCTAAGTCTGTCCCTGACAAACTGGGACATATGATTCCCCTGCAGATTGGGGGTACATGTTTGTCCATCTCTCCTTGAGCTGACTATGAATCTGAAGAGTTCAAAGCAATTAAATTTCAGGGAGGCAGATAAAACTTCCATTATTAGATTTCTGCTAAGATGATCTTCTTATATCTTGCTTATACAATTCCACAACTACATAAAAGCTCACTGGATTGCTATGTTCCTTCATTCAATTACATTTGCTCCATCTGCGCTTGCTTGTGAAACTCTATAATTACCAAGAACACATTTAATTAAGCACCTTTTTAGTAACTTAGCATGAAGTTGTGAAAGTTGTATGAGTGAGAATCAGTCATGTGAGACAAATACCAAAAACCATAATAGACCCACCTGTTTGAAATTGGTGTAATAAAATGAATGTCTAGAGCATTAAATATTCTGAAGAACAACTTCTACTTTATTGTTTTACAAAACAACTTTTAAGTCATCATTAGTGCTCTCAGTAATTAATGAACACCAGATGGAATATGAAACAGACAGGAAGTGTTTTCTTAGAGGTAAATGAGGCAGAGCTTGGAAAGTTTTCATCTCCTGTAGTCATGGTTCAAGATCCATTTTTACATACTTTGAAGAAAATCTGGATGCATTCCTTGATCTCTGATATCCAAATATGAGATTTAGCACTTTTCTTTCACTCAGCTATTTCTAATACAAGATTCTGTGATCTGACCCCAAATGTTTTTGAGAAATTTTCCTTATTCCCCACTAGGTAGACAGAACAACATTGAGAATCTAAACAATGGGTGGAAAGACGAAGAAAGCAACCCATATCATGCCATGTGGCTAAACCATGAAAATGAATGAGTTCGTGGTTACTCCATGGATCTCTGCTTGGGGTTGAGGTGTATATTTACAGCTGAAACATATCATCAGTAATTAGTACTTCCAAAACATAACATAAACAGAGATGCTGAGGTTTTCTAAGGTCCTTAAAGACAGGGAACAAGGAACTCCAACATGCAGGAAGATGATTAAAGATCAGGTTTGTGGGATAGGCAGTCCATGAAGATGCAATGATTGTGTTTTGTGATAAGGACAGATTATTTGTTTTTTAGATTTTTTCATAACTTTCCTTGTAATGGAAACTTTTGGAATTATCAAAGGGAATGGAATAAACTCCTTGGTCCAACAATGAAAATTTCACTGGTAGAATAGTTTCTGAGGAAGCTAGTGGAAAAGAGATGAAAGTTAATCAGAGGTCATGATCGGAGGTGAAGCACAGGAGGATGGGCTAAAATATAAGAAAGCTATTCTAAGAAGTAAATAACAGATAAGTGTATATGCACAGCTCAATTGATTATATTCCAGGTCTTGAGTTTGATTCTTATCCAAACAAGTCAGAAAATTAGAAATGAACCAGTTTCCACCATTTGAAACCAATGATATATTAAGCTACTTCTTAATTGACCTACCTATCTTCACTTTCAAATCTGAGATCCTGGTCATGTAGTTCCCATTAACTGCATTACTATTACCTATTACCTTTTCCCTTTGATTTATTTACATGATAGGTCTATCTACATTAAAACCAAATCTAACCCTCTCTAGGGAGATTTTCTTTATCTCTTGAATCCATACTGATCTCTCTTTCTTTTGAAATATTTTGATATTCATGATCTGTTTCATGCAACTCATTTCTAAAAATATAGGCTGTTCTATAATACTTGCTATTATTTCATATGCATAGATTTATATTTCCAACTAGAGTGTAGGTTCCTCCAGTCATGACTGTGACTTATACTTCTGCATACCCATAACATTGAACATAGAGTAACATGTATTCATGAACTTTTGAGCTAGAAGGGAGATTTACCTTAAAATCCCAGATTTAAGAATGAGGCAACTGAGACTCAAAAAAAGAAAATAACTTGTTAAATTCCTTTTAAGAGTTAGTTATAGTGTCAAAACTGGGATATAAAATTTCTGACCCAAGCCTAAAGTTTATCTATTACTAGAAGCCCGGTGCACAAAAATTTGTGCACTCAGTGGCGGGGGGGAGGGGGTGGTCCCTCAGCCTGGCCTGTGCCCTCTCGCAGTCTGGGTCCCCTCTGGGGATGACCACCTGCTGGCTTAGGCCCGCTCCCTGGGGGAATTGGGCCTAAGCTGTCAATCAGACATCCCTCTGGCAGCCCGGGAGCCCTCGGGGGATGTCCATTTGCCAGAGGGGAGCAGGCTTAGCTGTAGTCTGACATCCTTAGTGCTGCTAAGGAGGCGGGAGAAGCTCCCACCACCACCACTGTACTGGAAGCCGTCAGCCTGGCTTGTGGCTGAGCAGAGCTCCCCCTGTGGGAGCACACTGACCACCAGGGGGCAGCTCCTGCATTGAGCGTCTTCCCCCTACCCCCTGGTGGTCAGTGTGTGTTATAGTGACCAATGATTCCCAGTCGTTCTGCTGTTAGGGTCAGTTTGCATATTACCCTTTTATTATATAGGATAGAGGCCTGGTGCATGGGTGGGGGCTGGCTGGTTTGATCTCAAGGGTGTCCCGGATCAGGGTGGGGGTCCCCACTGGGGTGCCTGGCCAGCCTGGGTGAGGGGCTGATGGCTGTTTGCAGGCTGGTCACACCCCCTTCAGGGTGGGGGTCCCTACTGGGGTGCCTGACCAGCCTGGGTGAGGGGCTTATGGCTGTTTTCAGGCTTGTCAAGCCCCCACAAGTGGGGACCCTCACCCCATAGAGGTTTGGCCAGCCTGGGTGAGGGGCTGATGGCTATTTTCAGGCTGGCCAAGCCACCCTGGCGACAGAAGCTCCCAGCCTCTCCTTTTTTTCTTTTCTTTTTTTATTCTAGGATTTATTTACCTTCTATAATTGAAACTTTGTAGCCTTGAGAAGATCTCAGAGCTGGCCAGGGTGGGCAGGAGGGAAGCCTCCTGCTCGCTCCACCTCCATGGCCAAAGCCAGCTGAAAGCAGGTATCTGGGGCTTATTTACCTTCTATAATTGAAACGTTGTTGCTTTGAGTGGAGCTCAGAGTGGGCCATGGCATGCGGGAAGCTTGGCTTCCTCCATCATTGGGGCAACCAAGCCTCTTGCTTGCTCCAGCTCTGTGGCTGCCCGGCACCATCTTGGTTGGGTTAATTTGCATATAGTCACTCTGATTGGCTGGTGGGCATGGCTTAAGGCATAGCAAAGGTACGGTCAATTTGCATGTTTATATTTTATTAGTGTAGATGCCAGATAGCCTGTGAGATCTGACGGGTAATGGAACACATTTAATTACTTTAAAGTCCTGGAAATTCTTGTGGGTATTCTCCAAAATATAAGGATCAGACCTACCACCTTGGGGGCTGAAGGGGGAAAAGTTGGCAAATTGAAGTGTTTCCCTCAAAAGAACATTTAACCTGTTTCGGTTGGAGCAGAGGGCTTTGGTTTTTCTTACCCCTTACTCTTCTCTTTGGTTCTACCTAATAATCAGCAAGAAGGGGGGTTAATGTCATGTCAAATAAATCACTCTGTCTGACCTTGAGACCATCTTTCTGTCTTCTCTAGCAGTTAGAAAATCTATAAATTTGGTAACAAGTGCCAAATGGAAAAGGTCTAGCTACGAATAAAGACTTCATAAAAAACCTGTCTGTCCTTTCTAGCTATAAATCATTCAGCATTTTTTCAGCCACATAAGAACTTTCTTCCAAAGAAAAAAGAACAAACACACAGTAAGATAAGAAAGGGAAAGGGCAGACAAAAACATGAAGTGGCACAAAATAGCAGTCTCTCTTTTGCAAAGCTTATCCTGCCTGACATCCAAACCTGATCCCCATGCCCCACCCAAAGGTAAGGTTGTGACAGCTGCCTGTCTGCAGACACAAGTGTGAGCTGCTGGAAATATACAACACCTGGATTTCTTAAAATGTGATGGCAAATATTAACTTGAAATAGTCTTATAGGGACAGTGAACACTGAGCATAGGCACAGCAGCTGCTTCAGAGTAGCAATAACTGGGACTTATATGGGTGTACATTTTTATTGAACCCTGAACAAATAGCAGAGCATTAATCTTGGTAAAGGTTAGCTAATTAATCCTATACTTGAAACTTGAAGTGCTTCTAATCAACTTCTGGATTTTAAAAATTTGTTTTGGACTATTTTCTCTCTCTGCTGGGCTAGGAAGTTGTCAGAGCTGCCTTATAATACTCTCACATTTCTCTTTTAGAATGTACTCACAAAGTTGGGTTTTTTAGATGTGACAACTTATAAAAATCACTAGGTATCTCTCACATTTTGAATATCTTAGAAATAATATTGAGACTGTGCTCAACAACTAAAGGAAGTTGGAAAACAATTTATGTTTATGTCTCTCTAAAAACCACTCCTTCAACATACCCATGATTTTCTTCGTATTATCCTAAGTCAAAATGATTCCTGGAGCCAAGATAATAAGGCCTGTCCTACAAGGTGCTGACTAATTATAAAATAATTTGTCACTGAAATATGTGATATTTATGAGTGTGTGCATTTTAGCATTGACTCATAACACAATTCATTGCAAACTAAAGCAGATTTATTTTTCCCAGCTTTCAGTGCTATAATACATTTACAGTTAGTGTTGCAATGCAGGACTGAGGTGAAGTGAGTGAGGGTCCCAGAAGCTGACACTGCATCTGCACAACCCTCTGAGTGCTTCCTTACATTTGCACCCTGGAGTCTCACTGGCGGCACCTGAGTTCCAGCCCTAGTTGCAAATTGTGCCCTGCACTCTTCATCAGTAAATGATGAGCCATACTGTCTTGAACTGAGTATTGGAGTGTTGTCTACCCTGACAGAGCCTCTTTCTACCATCTCTTTGTGTTCTAGTAAACAGTTTAGATCTAAAAGTGTCTGATTAAATGTTTGCCAGTGATGGGAATGGATCAAAGACACAAAAGAAAATATATTAGAAGCTAAAATCCTATATAATAAAAGAGAAAGACGTAGATTGACTGTCCCTCTGCTATGCTCACCAGCCAATCAGGAGAGAGTATGCAAATTAACCTGACAAAGATGGGTTAATTTGCATACGCAGGTGTCAAGCACCCTGGGAGGCAATGGTGGCCGCAGGCTCCCAGGACCATGACCGGCCCTGGGAGGTGAGGCCAGCCATGCCTAGCCCTGCCCACGGGCTCCCAGGACCTTTGCCAGCAGAGAGCAGAGCAGGAGAGCGGGCAGAGAGCGGGAAGTTTGGAGGACTTGGTAGAGCAGGAGGCCACTGGACATAGAGCAGAGCGAGAGAGAGGGCAGCTTGGAGGGCGCGGCTCCCTCTGTCACCCCAGCTTCCTCATCACAACTGTGGAAACTAACAGCAGGGAGGAGGAAGTCTCATCCCCACAGAATCAGCCAGAATCAACCATTGGTCAGACAGCTCTCAGCGGCCTGACAGCCAGGACTCTCATTCACCTGCATCTCAGACCATGACAGTAGAGAGGTGGGACTATGTCTAAAGAACAACTGTTGATACAACGTAGCTCTGCAGCCGAAAGATGCCGGCATTATTGACAGAAAATGTCTGAAGAGGAACGTGCGTCTGATCTTGAAAGAAGGCGGCGCCTGTGACAGAATGTGTCTGAAGACCAGCTACTGGAAAAACGTTGCTCTGATGACAAAAAACACAGGCATCATTGACAGAAAATGTCTAAAGACTAACGTGCCTTTGAAGTTGAAAAAAGGCGGTGGTGACGACAGAATATGTCTAGAGAACAGTCATCAACAAGTACTACCAATACTGGTAGGAACTGCCTTCTCAGCGAAAATGGAGTACATGAAGATGCAATTCTCGAACATAGTTGAGGTGGAATGACTGTTCAATGTGAATTTTTCCTATCCCTAAATTTCTCAGATGAAAAACTATCCAATGGGAAATTTACTTGATGTTGTAACAAAGGGAAAGTTTGTCCAAATGATATACATTTTCCATTTACCCGGCATATTTAAAAAGATTAATGACAAACAAAGACTCTGACAGTAAACATTTCATAGAAAATATTCGTTCAATAAATAGTTCTTTTGCTTTTGCTTTCATGGGTGCAAATATTGCATCGCCATCAGGATATGGGCCATACTGTTTTAGAATACACGGACAAGTTTATCACCATACTGGAACTTTACATCCTTCGGATGGTGTTTCTCAGAAGTTTGATCGACTCTATATTTTGGATACAGCTGAAGCTACAAGTAAATGATTAGCAATGCCAGAAAACCAAAGGCTCATGATCAGAAAGGCTCATGATCAACATCAACAACCTCATGCATGAAATAAATGAATTAACAAAATCGTACAAGATGCTACATGAGGTAGAAAAGGAAGCCCAGTCTGAAGCAGCAGTGAAAGGTATTGCTCCCACAGAAGTAACAATGGCAATTAAATATGAGTGTAACAGTGACCCAGGTAGATATAATTTTCCCCGTATAACTGAGGTTGCTGTCATATTCAAAAATGAAGATGGAGAACCTCCTTTTGAAAGGGACTTGCTCATTCATTGTAAACCAGATCCCAATAATCTGAATGCCACTAAAATGAAACAAATCAATATCCTGTTTTCTACATTAGATGCAATGACATATCCTATTCTTTTCCCACATCGTGAAAAAGGCTGGGGAACAGATATTGCATTAAGACTCAGAGACAACAGTGTAATCGACAATAATACTAGACAAAATGTAAGGACACGAGTCACACAAATGCAGTATTATGGATTTCATCTCTTTGTGTGGGACGTGTTCAATCCTATTTTAAATGCAGGAAAATTAACTCAACAGTTTATCATGGATTCATATTCAAAAATGGAGGCCAATCAAATAAATTTCATCAAAGCAAATCAATCTAAGTTGAGAGTTGAAAAATATAGTGGTTTGATGGATTATCTCAAATCTAGATCTGAAAATGACAATGTGCCAATTGGTAAAATGATAATACTTCCATCATCTTTTGAGGGTAGTCCCAGAAATATGCAGCAGTGATATCAGGATGCTATGGCAATTGTAATGAAGTATGGCAAGCCCGATTTAATCATAACCATGACATGCAACCCCAAATGGGAAGTTATTGCAAATAATTTACAACACTGGCAAAAAGTTGAAAACAGACCTGACTTGGTAGCCAGAGTTTTTAATATTAAGCTGAATGCTCTTTTAAATGATATCTGTAAATTCCATTTATTTGGCAAAGTAATAGCTAATATTCATATTATTGAATTTCAGGAACATGGACCTGCCTCACGCTCATATATTATTGATATTAGATAGTGAGTCCAAATTATGTTCCTCTAATTAATTCCCTTTCAATGTGCATGAATTTTGTGCACCGGGCCACTAGTACCAACTATATAATGAATGAAAGAAATGGAAGAAAACATACTAAAATAACAGAAAGTTGTTGGGATTGGGAGAAGTATTTAAAATGATCAAGGATATTATAAACTTCCCTGCCCTGGGATAGCTGACTAACCATAACTTGAAGTGTAGCTGGAAAAACTGTGAGTGGTAGCATGTTCCAACTTCAGGGGATTTGAAGCAAACAGAAGAAAAATGGCCAGTTTCTGGATCTGGCAACCATCTCCTGAGAGATTAACCTATAAAAACTTACTATAGCTGTGATTCATCTATTTCTGGAACGTATCTACCTTGTTCTTGATGGTTTGCTAGGTGTCCATCACAGTTTCTCTCATTCTCACAGCAACCTGTTTTACAGATGAAGTTACAGAGTATCAGAGTGAGTATGGAGATTGCTTGTACCCATGAAGCTAGCAATTGTCAGACCCTGGACTCTAACCCAAGCTCATTGTCTTATATGATTGTAAGATGTAAAAACAAAGTAATTTCTGTAATTAAAAAGCCAGAATGATGTTATAATCCATCAGTATATACTGTGATTATCTTTATGATATGGGTGATATTTAAGCATCTCACCTTAAAACCAGACCCCTAGACTATTGTTTGTATTCTCACTGGATTTCCCAGTAGAAACTACACACTATATACTGCACTGCACTACACATACACACACACAGAGATTCAAGTTGAAATAGGTTTTCTCATTTCGATATGCAGAATTAAAGATCAGCTTTCTAAGTTTGCATAAGCTTGCAAATAATCAGCTCCCCTATAAACTTTTAGGAAAATAAATATCTCAGTTTAACTAGTAATCGCAGCAATGTTACATGGGCTCAAGCGGATCCAAGTTTCTCACTTTAGCATTATAAACCTTATTCATCAATAAGAGATTGTTCATTTGGACTTGCTTTTAATGTAATTAGAGAGGAGCTTCTATATCTTGTGTTCACAGGAAGTAAAAATAACAATGTACTCCTGAATAAAGGAAATGTGTCTGACCCCATAGTCACAAAGAGATTTTTTTTCTAAGTTGCTTCTTTCTGATTTGGGGGATAAGTTTGTGTCACTCCATCTATTTTCATATATCACTATTTGTGTTTGAAAAGGGAGTGTGCCCACGGGAGGTTGAAACTGATATTTGTTGAGCATCTTATATGTGACTAACCCCCTGTTTAGCTCTTTATGTAATTTTTTTAAATTTCATACTCAAAAAACTTGATGATGCTCTATATTTTCCAGATTTCTTCTGGTTACAGGTGACAGAAATCCAACTCAAAATGGCTTAACTAAAAAGAGGTTTATGAAACAGGCTCATATAACCACAAAGGCAGGGGCAGGCTAGCTGCAGGCACAGGTGAAGCCAGGGGCTCAGACACTATCGTCCAACACAATACTAGTCTCCAACTATGAGGTCTGCATGGTGTTGTCCTGGCTGAGTTCTCCATCAGCCTCTCAAATCATATTAACAAAATGGCTGCCAGCAGCTCTAGTCTACATTAGTATCTCATCTGTGCCACAGAAAGTGAATTCATCTCTGAGTTAATTCATTGAGTCCTAGGATTGGGTACAACTGGCTCGCTGTGGGTAATATGACCATCTTTGTGTGAACAACAGTGACAAGGAGAATTTGGTGCTTAATTGCCCAAACCTGCATTCTATTACCTGTTTAGTGCTGAGTCCAGAGAATGCTCCCTGAAACTCATGGGCTTACTTTGGGGGAAGGATGGTTTCCCAGGGAAAATTAGGACTTATCAGAGAACAGGGGGATGGGATAAGCATACAGTTGCTGGATAAAATGCAGGATTCTTATTTAAATTTTAGTTTCACATAAATAATGTATATTTTTTAGTATAAGTGTGTCCCAGATATTGCATAAATTTTAGTATAAATATGCCCCATACATACTTTGGGACATACTTTCACTAATAAATTATTCATTGTTTATTTGAAATTCAAGTTTAAATGGGTGTCTTCTATTTTCATTTGCGAAGTCTGACAGCCTTAAATAAGCAGAAGCAGCAAAGGTCCACTATAGAGATCCTACTGTTCACATTTTTCACATGAGAATGTTATAGCCCAGAGAAACTTCGTACCAAGCCACAAATCATATCTAGATCAAATATCTTGACAGGATATAAGTCCATGGCTATCTGCTTATAAAGCCCCCACTTATTCTACTTACAACCTTCCTCATCTCACACCCCTTAAAATAAGAGGTTCCAAGTGTTCACTGGAACGATGGACCCAACCTTGGTTTTCAACATAGTAGTGCTCAGTTTGGGTGAATCAAAATGACCTCCTGAATTATCAACACTAACTTCAGTAGGATCAGCAGACATTTGCAGCTTCTAATAATTAGAATAATTCAATTTAGCCAATGGTCTTTTTAATTTTATTTTATTGATTTCAGAGAGGAAGGGAGAGGGAGAGAGAGAAGGAAACAATGATGAGAGAGACCCATTGATTGGTTGCCTCTTGTATGCCCCACAGTGGGGATCAAGCCCACAACCTGGGCATGTGCCCTGATCAGGACTCGAACCCTGACCTGGTTCATAAGTCAAGGCTCAACCGCTGAGTCACATGGGCTGGGCTAGCCAATATTCTTTAAAATGTACAGTTCCCCACCAGAGACTTACTTGTTCACTTGGCTTGAGAGGAGTATTTCAAAGCAGACAGAAAGATGACCTGGGAAGCGACATGGAGATCACACAGAAATTCACCTCCACCACACCAGCTTACCAATAAAGAAATACCAAAAGAGGTTGGGTTATGCCTGAAGCCAGATGGTTCCTAGGGGCAAGGAGAGCTGACAGCCTGGGCTCAATGAAGGAAAAACCCAACAGAGAACTTAAAGAGAACAAAATTCTGATTTGAGTGGCTTTAAGTACAGAAAGCAAACAGCAATTTCAGACTTAGTGCTTTCATACCAGTGTTGCCTGCTTGGTTGTCATTTGAAGAAGAAAAATGCAGCTGGTTCGATTTCATCTCCTGATACAGCGTATTTCCAATTTTTATCACCTCACAAAAATGAGTATATTAAGGCTAGCTGAACCTTCTATTCTAATTACCAACCTTCTTGCTTTGCTTACACATTTGCCTCTGAAGACAAAGTACAAAGAATTAAGAAAATAGATGGCAAAAGAGCCTGGAGCATGCCTGCTTTCACGGATTTATTAGCTCATTAGGATGGATTAGCCCCTATCACTTACAGACACTTGGTCTAGATGAAACCAAAACAAGCAGTCAATTCAGACAAAATAATAAGACATAATAATAAAATCAATAATTGGATTCAGTTAATGGGCCATTCTGTTCAGTCCATCTATGTTTCCTGAATGATCCAACGCTGCCAAGTTGACATAACCAGTAACCATGACAACACTTATTTAACACTTTCAATGATGAAGGCTATAAATACTCATATGAGCTTATTTAAAATTTACAACACTAATATCAGATAGATTTTATCTTCACATTTTGCATTTCAGGAGACTGTGGTTCCAAGATAAGTAATTTAACTTGCTCAGTGACAGAGCTGGGTTTTAACACAAATCTATTCAGCTTGAAAACCCATGCCATTAACCTCCACATCACACTGCCTCTGTAGACTTCCAAATAAATATAAAGGCTGCAAAGTAAACATAAAAACAAGGTCAGAAAATCTTTAAAAGATCTTAAACATGTTTGAAAGCATATTTATTCACACATTTGCTACTCATCAAAATAACTGAAGCAGATGACCTCTAAGATTCCTTTCAGGAAAGCAATCACCTGGGGCCTATAACCCTCTAGGGCAGCGGTTCTCAGCCTGTGTGTCGAGACCCCTTTGGGGGTCGAACCACCCTTTCACAGGGGTCGCCTAAGACCATCGGAAAATACATATTGAATATATAATTATATTGTTTTTGTGATTAATCACTATGCTTTAATTATGTTCAATTTGTAACAATGAAAATACATCCTGCATATCAGATATTTACATTATAATTCATAATAGTAGCAAAATTACAGTTATGAAGTAGCAACGAAAATAATTTTATGGTTGGGGGTCACCACAACATGAGGAACTGTATTAAAGGGTCACGGCATTAGGAAGGTTGAGAACCACTGCTCTAGGGATACCTGTCAAACCCTTCCCTGTAACAGGCCCAGGGCTCCTGTTGGGGCCTCACCTAGCACTTCCTTCCCTGGCCAGGCTGAATTTCTGGAATGGGCACTGCAGCTCTCACTATACATAGAATCTTTGTGACTAGTACCCCTGGTAGAAGGAGGTAAGACACCTCACCAACCACCTCATCCTGGGCCCTGGATGTTCAGTGGCTGCTCCACTCTGAAATACCCCTTCTTATTTCCAGTCCATGATAATCCAGCAACAAGTCAATTTACTGGTAAGTAAACTACTATTCTTCAGGATATAATTAAGGAACTATCCAGACATATTTTGGTGGTAAAACCTACACACGGGCTAGTATTCATTTTTCTTGATGCCCCACAGTTCCCAATCTGTAAATAGCACCACTGCTTAATTGTTTAGGTGCGCCAATCCTGATGGATTGGTGAGGTAACCAATTACCTATGGCTGTGGGGTTTGGAGGTTAGAGTGAAAAACAATTAAACAAAGCCCAGCCACCTGACAGAGGGCTCTCCCTGCTTAACTCTGTGACTGATCACAGAGTGCTAACCATGTGCTACCACTCAGATTGGCTGTGAGCGTTTTTATAAGGACAATAAGGAGGTATCCTTTAACCCAGAGGAGTGCATCTAACATTGGAATCCGCAGTCCCAAGTGATGAGCTCAGAAGTTTACCAAAAGAGAAATATATAAATATTTTCATTCCTCCAATCATACTTTCATATGTTGATGCCATTTTATGTACATACAAAGCCCACCTTGGCAACATGGATCAGGGACAAAGGAATTGATTCCAGGCACCCGTGTTATAATATTGGTTGCAGCTAAAGGACGGGCATTTGGTGGGAGAAAACCAGCTAATAGCGTTAAGACTGCTTACTAAGCTGTAGAGACCTAGAACAGGGGTGGGCAAACTTTTTGACTCGAGGGCCACAATGGGTTCTTAAACTGGACCGGAGGGCCGGAACAAAAGCATGGATGGAGTGTTTGTGTGAACTAATATAAATTCAAAGTAAACATCATTACATAAAAGGGTACGGTCTTTTTTTTCCAATAGTTTTATTCATTTCAAACGGGCAGTAGTTTGCCCACGGCTGTTCTAGAACCATCCAGATTGCTGTGCTTTTGTGACTCTATGAAATGTACTTGAAGAGCAATCTCTGTACTTAGAAGCATGTATTTGTCTTAATGAGCTCAGGCTGCTGGGACAATACCACATTGGATCGGTGAGGCCCTCCTGGTTTGCAGAGGCTGCTGTCTTCTCATTATCACCTGGAGGGGCTGGGATGGGAATCTCCTGTCTCTTCTTTTCATAAAGGCACTTCTCGAATCATGAGGGCCCACTCTCAGGACCTGATTTTACCCTAATTATCTTCTGAAGGCCTCGCCTGCAAATACCTTCACATTGGGTATTAGGGCTTAATTTGGTGGGGGGTGGGGGGGTGGGCACAAGCATTCAGCTCATAAAAGTACTTTTTGTGTAAAAATCATTGTAATTATACTCATGAAAGAGTATTTTTAAAAAGTATTTATTAAGTGTTTGCCTATGCTTCCCTGGCAACAAGAATTCCCCAGAGAGGAAACTTCCCTGGGTGATTCCTCAACAGACAATGCTAACACATGCTCTAATCTTAAAAACAACTCCTCGGGCTAAGCATTCTTACTTCCTCTTTGCAGGTGAGAAAACTAAAGCTCAGTGAACGTTATAACTTATCTGAGCTTAAAAAGCAAAACAAACTGGTTGGTAAAGTCAGCAAGATTTCGTTCCACATAACCAGATCCTGCCTTTGTCACAGGCATGGACAGAAAACTCCCCTTCTTTTTGTATTGCTGCTGATTGGAGTAACTGGACAGAGAATGCAAGGGGTGAAGGAAGGCTATGGCATTCCTCCAAGGAAGTATAGTGGAGTCCTTAGGGACTGATTGCTCTGCAGCCAGACCTAGGTTCACATTCTGTTCCTGCACCATTAGCATTGTGACGTAGGCATCAACCAGGTGTTTCTGGTGCTTTGAAATCAGGGGCCTTGCTGACCCGGAGAGGCTGCCTTCCCCAGGTTCACCAATTCCTGAAGATAGTAAAGGACTCACCTAAGAATGTACCTTTTACCTGCAAACCAACCAATCCAGAACTGATACCCCTAAGGCAGTGGTTCTCAACCTTGGCTGCACATTAGAATCACCTGGGAATCTTTTTAAAATCCTGATTTCTGGGCCTCATCATCCAGAAATTCTGTTTCTTTGTTATGGGGTGGGGCCACAACATTAGTAACAGAGAAACAGAATTTCCAGAGGATGAGGCCCAGAGATCAGGATTTTGAAAAGATTCCCAGGTGATTCTAATGTGCAGCCAAGGTTGAGCACCACTGCCCTAAGGCCTCCTTATTGGGGCTCTTACACACCTGGCCACTATTCTTCTGCCCTAATCACACAGCCCAGGTGTCTTATAACTAGGGGCAGCCCCCATGCCCTAGAACCGCCTGAAATTGTTCAAACCAGCCAATCCAAAGCCTCCTGACCCTGCCTCGCCTGTTCCTTCCCCAGGAAGGCACAAAAAGGCCCCTGTGCACATTTTCTTTCCTGTGCCTGCTGGATCAGCCCTGGTGCTCCCGGTGTAGCCTGGCGTGGCGTGGCGTGGCGTCGCGTGGTGTGGAGTGGACGGCCTGCCTCCTCTTGGGAACTGTGAGTGACAAACTCTTTTCAATTACAATTGTCTCCTGATCTGTTGGCATCACTGTAATTGAATAATAGTAAAACCTACATTTTAAAACACATTGGGAAGTTGATCTCACCTCTCTGAGCTTAACGTTTTGTGTGTTTTACCTGTAAACTTATTGATCATAAGTTTTTATATGAGAATGTGCATGAAAGGCTCAGCAAGGGTCAGGGCTTGTGGTAAGAAAGCAACAACTGATACTGCTGTTGATATCTTAAACAGATCATTATTATCATCACACAGTGTGCTCCTGGCAAGCACAGACCAAATCTCATCACCGCTGCATCTCCAGCGGCCCGCAGAGAGTGGCATTCAAAAATCATTTGCTGAATTTCAGATGGTAGGGCTTTTGTTTTTCTCAGCGTCCTCTATGCCTGATGTTAAAGAGTGGGTTGAGGCAACCTGCCTTTATTCTCGGAGTGCTTTAAATTATCAGCACCTGCGCAGAATGGCTGAGCAAAACCTTTAGTTCTTGGGTGTATTTTAACCTATTTATTTCCTTGATAATTAATGTGAACATAACAAGCATTTACATACCAAAAAAACACCCAATTCTTCCATGTGCAGTTATCTCAATCCTGCCCTATAAATCTTCAAGAATTGAAAGCTTGGAATATATTCTTTGAGGAAAAAAATTTACATGTCCTTTTAAAAATTAAATAAATAATAAATATTCTTCCCTCAAAACACGGTGTCTGCTTGGGACAAATGACTGCCACCCGAAGTGGAAACAGCATGCATCCTTTATAAGCAGGGTTCTTCTAAAACTACTCCAACTTACTTTATATTCTAGTTGTGAATTCCAGAGTCATCTGATAGCACAAACCCTGGGGAGGGAAGTGGGGCCACCCTCTGGAAGGCTTTGGACTCAAATGAGAATTAGTGAGGAATGAGATGATCTGCCTTTCTGTCGCATATGTGCAGGCTCTGATCTGCCTCCAGCATGGATTCCGTTGGCTGTGTTCAGGAAACGTTGCCCAGTGCTCCAAGCAGGAAGGGTTGATGTTAAGACCAGATGCTGTCATGTCTGGGCAATAATTCCTCGGAAACCCAAATTCTCTGTAATAATTCCAAAATTCATGGTAGCTATGGGAGAACAGAGTATAAGAAACAAGGATGTTTTAACAGTTTCTAAATGCGGTTAGCACTGATTCTGACTGGCAAGTTTATTACATGGTGACGGCACAGAGTGCCTGGGCTGGCCTCCTCTCCTCAGTCCTACCTCTCACCCTCTCGGTAAGTCCATGCAGACTGGTTTAAGAAAGAATTTCAGCCCATCTGTGTGGCTTGGTGGTTGAGCATCAATCAACCTGTAAACCAGGAGATCATGGGTTCAATTCCAGTCAGGGTACATACTGGGGTTGGGGGCCCAATTCCAATAGTGGGTGTCCAGGAGGCAGCCGATCAATGATTCTCTCTCACTGATGTTCCTATTCCTCCCTCTCCCTTTCTTTCTGAAATCAATAGTGTGAGTGTGTGTGTGTGTGTGTGTGTGTGTGTGTGTGTATTAAAAAAGAATGAACTTCAATTTCCCTCTTTCAGGTCATAGAATGTACTTTATTTGGTGGTTTATTTGTCTTGTCATGTGTGTTGCAACATCTATTCCCTAGGAAAATTTGGGCCAATATCAATAACACATTCCTTCTTAATAATTTATGTGCTTTAAAACCCATTGCTTGACCTGAAAAAAAATCTAAAAATATTTGAATAATCATTGGTCATGTGCCTGTGCCAACTAAATCCATTGCACTCGTTATCTATAATCCTTACCAAAATTCTCTATGCTAGACATGCTCATTTTACAAATGTGGGACCTGAGACTCTGAGAAGTTAAATTGGGCAGCAAAAGTCACACAGATAGAAGTGGTGGCTTAGGAACCGTACAGTTCATATATTCTTCTATGACGACTTGTGTTTCAAATTACTGTTCATTTTCAGTGTTTACCAGAGTTTTAAAAAACATTTATTTGATTTTTTTAACATAGAGATTCACACTATTTCTGTCTTTGAGCATATTAAGAAACAAAGGGTAGCTTTTCTGTTTGATTCAGATTTGTCTGATTCCATAGCATTTTGGGGGAAAGTTCATATTTTAGTTCTTGTCCAGGTTCCAAAGTGTACGTCTGCCTCTATGCTTTTTCCTTTCCTGTGAGAACATTCTACTCAACTGTGAGGAGTCCAGGCACACATGAGCCCCCCTCCTGATGCCACCCTCCCCGAGGCTGAGCTGGGATGGCAGATGTTACTGGATTTCATGAAGACCTGGGATTAGGTGGGCCTTTTGACAAGGCATTACATTTGAAGTTTAGCATTCTTTCATTCAGCAAGTGCTGCTGGGCTGTTGGTAATGCCTGGGGCCTAGGCTTTTAATCAGGATGTTTGGATGTTTGTTCTGTCTTGTTAAAGTGATTTCTTCAGCTTAGCATAAAAAAACAATAAGAATTATCAAACAGGAAGCTGCTTGAATGCCAGCAAAACAAGTGCTGGATACAAGCTAAATCTAAAAGGTTTAATGAGTGTCACCCACTAAAGACTCCTCATAGGGAATAAAGTGAAATCCGGAAGGGGAAGTCTGGGTGAGCTCCCTTTATCAGCAGCCACATTACCAACCACCATTGTGCCTGGATTTATTCCCCTTTCTTCTCTCTCTCTCTCTTTTTTTTTCTTTCATGTGCTTTAAGCCTTAGAACAGAGGGTTATTTTTGTTTGTTTGGTTTTCCCCCAGCCTTACTATTAACAGTTAATGCCGAGAAATTGGAAATCTCAGAACCGATGTTCCTCTGTGGCCTCAGCTGTTTAGTGGTGACAGCAGGCTCTGCCATGCTGCATCTTACAGACTTAACTTGAGGATTTAACTTGTTGAGGACTTGGCTGCCATTATAGCCTAATACTTTTGTTGCTATTGGAAATATTAAAAAGAAAAAGCAGACTGGTATGGGGAGAAATGGAAATAGCAGATTGCAGAGCTGGAGAGCTGCTATTGTACAATGGCAGATTGTACAATGCCGCTTTGCTAGGGTTAGACTGAGAGGAACCAAAGCCTCCCAGGCACATCTCTGTTGGGTATGAGTGGCACGACAATGCCAGGAGAAAGGGTTTGTTTAGTCCTCTGGTCTCTGAAAAGACACCATCAGGAGTGAAGAGAAAGCTGAGAGAGCCAGGGTTAAAATGAGCAGGTTTGAAGGCGCTCTCTCAGCTTACACCTAGATCTTCTCATCTGTGCCAGGCAGGCTAAGTTAAATAAAGTCACTGAAATACTTTTTTTTTTTTTTAATTTGAAAACACACCAATAGAAAAATACAGAAGAAAAATATTTATATTCCCTAATCTAAACCAAACTGTTAAATTTTGTCATATTTGCTTTGAGCTACCTTTTTCCCCTTAAAAATCAAACATTTTTCAATTTTTTTTATAAAAAATGATAAAAAGCTTTTACAGAAATTTAAAATAATTATAGAAGCACACAGAGTTTAGGAGAAGATGCTCCCCATCACATGTCACCAGGGAAATGCAAATTAAAACAACAATGAGACAACACTACACACCTATGAGAATGGCCAAAATCCAAAACAGGACTCCACCAAATGCTGTGAGGATGAGGAGCAGCAGGAATTCTCATTTATCTGGTAGGAGTGCAATAGCTTCTCGGCCTTTTGGCTAAGATCAAGTGTATCTGGTAGGAGTGCAAAGTGGTACAGCACTTTGGAAGACAGTTTGGCAGTTTCTTACAAAAGTACACATGCTTTTACAATACTCTCCAGTTGAAAATTTATATACACACAGAAGCCTGTACAGGGTTTTTCATAATTTATTCATAATTGTCAAAACTTGGAAGCATAAATATGGCCTTCAGTAGGTGAATGAATTAATAAACTGTGGTACATTCAGACAATGAAATGTTATTCAACATTTTTCATCATTTCTTTTTAGAAATAAGCTATTCATGAAAAAACATAGAGGAAGCTTAAATGCATATTGCTAAGTGATAAAAGCCAATCTGAAAAGGCCATATACTGTTAGTATTCTGTAGTAAGAAATTAGGAAAATTCCTGAGCAAGTGGAATAGGGAAACTGAGACAAGAAAAAATAAACAAGGCCAAACAGTTTGGGCAACTTGCAGCCAGTTTACTGCAAGACCTTATCTTCCCCAACCAAGGACATTTGAGAGCACATGGTTAATATCTCTCCTCCCTAACCAGAGCATACAGGTAAGGGGTGAGGGGGAAAGATGGGAGAGTTTTATTTCACCCACTGAACAAAGAAGTCAGCTGTTTTAGGACTTGCAAAATGAGATGACCAGTTGTACAAACATCCCAAAATAAGCTACAACATCATAAAATGAGGACTTTGAAACCTAATCTGGAAGAGGAACCTTGAAACCTATAGGAAGAAGGGTATAAAACACCTTGGACCCCCACCAGGTGTGTGCTCAGATTAGCCGTTTCCTGCTTGTGCTCTATGCCAAGTGTATCTTTAATGAATTTGCCTTCTTTGCTTCCTTAATAAACTCACTTGCTTTGCTTTAACACCACTGTCACTGGTCTGAAAACTTTCTTATGAGGCCGATAAGAACCTAGGAAGGGACAGCCCTCACCCTCTGACCCAGAGGGCTGTCCAATAATAATTTTAACTACATGACAATATGGAAAGGGCAGAACTATAGAGATAGTAAAAGATCAGTGGTTTCCAGGGTTTGAGGGAGGACAGGAATGAATAGAAGGAGCACAGAGGATTTTTATGACAGTAAAACTATTCTGTATGATACTATAATGGTGGATACATGTAATTATGTCTGTCAAAACCCATGGAATATTCTACTCCAAGAGTAAACTCTAATGTAAACTATGGACTTTGTGTGACAATGGTGATCAATGAAGATCATTGTAACAAAGTATCTGTGGACTGGTGACAGTGGGGAAAATTATGTTTGTTGGGGATGGTGGATGCATAGGGGATATATGAGAACTCTACTTTCCAATCAATTTTGATGTGATGCTAGAACTCAAAAAAATTAAGTCTATGAACACACACACACACACACACACACACACACATACACATACATACACAGGTGAAGTGCTTTTTAAAAAAGAAACATTACTCTCACCATCTATATATTTTTATTATCGTAATTGGATATTATTCTCTAGATATCCAGATAGATGAATGATTTATAAATATATGGATAAAGATAGACAAACAGATATAAATACTTGTATAAAGTGAATTTATAAATTACATATTTTAATAACAAGTTGTTGACCATTCTGGATATTTTGCTCTCCATATAAACTTTAGAGTCAGTTTGTGGATATCCATAAAATAACTTACTGTCTACTTTGATTGGGTTTGCATTGAATTTATAGACCTAGTTGTGAAGAACTGACATCTTGACAATATTTAGTCTTCCTATCCTAAACACAAAATCTGTTTTTATTTAGTTCTTTGATTTTGTTCATTAGAGTTTCACAATTTTTCTTATATAGATCTTATACATATTATGTTAGATTTATATCTAAGTATTTCATTTTTGCAGATGCTAATATAAATGGTGTTGTGTTTTTAATTTCAAATTCTACTTGTTCATTGCTGGTGTCTAGAAAAGCAGTTGACTTTTGTACATTATTTTTGTATCCTGTAACCTTGGTACAATAGCTTATTAGTTCTGGAAGTTTATGGTCAGTTCTTTCAGATTTTCTTCTTAGACAATCGTGGCATCCAAAAATAAAGACAGTTTTATGATGCTAGGTATAGGTTTTTGAAGATGATCTTTGCCCAATTAAGGAAGTTCCCTTTTGTTCAAAGTTTGCTGGAAGTTGTTATCATGAATGAGTGTTGTTACTAGTTGACGTCCATATATTGTATTTTTTTGCAATTAATATTTTTAAAGCTAATTTGTCTCAGACTGACTTAATCTCTCCCCCCCAAAAAATACCTTTTGCTTCTGTTACATGGTTAGGTTAAACAAATTACCTTGAGCTAATGTGAAATTGGAATTCTGTGAAAACTACCTATTTCCAATTTGCCTTTATTTTATGTGCATGGTCCTCTTAGGGCCATGTGGCCCTAAATATGTGGTCCTTTGGAATTGGTTGCAACTGAAAATCTGGAATATATACCAAGGCTCCTTCTCCTTCCTGGTTCCTGAACTCTAATTTTTGTGAAATAACCCAAATCTTCCTCAGATTCTCATCTTCTGAACCCTGCTCAGATTCTTAGACTCTGTGCCACAGCTTAGAATTCGCAAAGTCTAAAGTGGAAAAGTGACACAGTGTAGGATTAACCTCTTTGTAGTGCCCTTTACTCTATGCTTTTAGCTGTGCACTCAACTTTTGGCTTTATCTCCAGTGGAGATATTTAATAATATATTTATTTTGTCCGTATTTCTTGTTATTTATTGAAGGAGAGTTGGTCTAAATTGTTTGTCAACCAATGCCAAAAGTGACATTTTGTTTCCTTTGTTCCTGAAGGACATTTTAGCTGGGTAACATTTTTTTGGACTTTATTTTCCCCCCAGAATTTTGAAGTCATTGTCATTGTCTCTGACATTAAATAATGCTTAGAGAACTCTCAATCTGCTCCTGATGATGATTTATGTCTTCTGCCTGGGTATCTAAAAAGAATCTTTAGCCCTGGCTGGGTGGCTAGGCTGGTTGGAGCTTCTTCAATATACCAAAAGGTCAGGGCACATACCAAGGTTGTCAGTTGTATCACTGGTTGGGGATTATATGGGAGGCAACCAATCAATGTTTCTCTCTGTCTCGCTCTCCCTGCCTCTCTCTCTAAAATCAATAAAATAAAAAACAAAAAGACAAAATCAAAGAAAGACATATTCTTGGGTGAGGATTAAAATAAAATTAAATAATTAAATAAATAAATCTTTGTTTCTGATCTTTTACAGATTAACTGCAGCATATCTTTGTAAAAAGCTTTTAGGATAAAGTTTTCTTAAAAATGATCTTTTGAGAAGAAAATTTATTTTTGTCATATTTAAAAAATTTCTTGTATTATATTTTAAATATATTTTTCTATTTTATTTGTAGTATTCTCTATCAGTTAACATTGTGGTGTATTGTCTGATGAATTTCTTTAACTTATTTTTACCATCTTTGTTTTTTTCCTTATTTCCTATGTTTATATCATGTTTTTATCTATGTCACTAATTTGAAAAACAGAAATGTTTATTCTTGTATTTCCTAACTTACTTAATTCCATAATAATGTTTTTGATTTTCTAGGTAACTTTGTGGTTCCCTTTGTATATATCATTTTATTGTTTTAATCATTGAATTATAGTTTCATCTATCATGAGCTCAATTTCTCCTTTTTGCAATGCATAGTGAATGTTTTTGTTAAGGTAATGCTGGCTGCCACAACAAGGAAATTTTAAAAATCTCTATAATGGTTCACATGTGATAGAAGTTTATCTCTTATATGGATGTTCCTGAGAATGGGCAGCTTTCTACCCAGTTTCTTTTCCAAGAACCCAGCTCTTTCTATCTTGTGGCTCTACCATTTTCAACACATAACTCTCAAAGTCAACATATTTGTCTGTATCAAGCTGGTAAAAGGCAAACAACCATATTGTAATTCATGTGGAATGTGAATGTTTTTGATGGGCCAGTTCTTTCTTCCTCCTTTCTTTTCTCTCCTTCCTTATTTCAAACCTCTCCACTCACCCCCTTTTGTTTTTGGGGTTTTTTTTGTTTGTTTGTTTTTTGTTTGTTTGTTTGTTTGTTTTTGTTTTTTTTTTAGGTTGGCCTAGTTGTTAAGATTGCTTTGTTTTCTATTTTGTTTCTCTGTTTCTTTTTGGGAGTCTCAATCTACACATTCCATTTGCCCTGATAAACTATGGTTAACTTTAAGACTCTCTCCAGAAGCACATATTTGTTTTTTTCCCCCTTGCTTTTTCACCAAGAGCTGTAGTGAGAGCTGGATACTTTTTATTAATTCCATTTTTCTACAGCCTGAGGAAATGGCAAAGATATGGGTAAAACTCAGCTGAGCTGGTGTCTATTCTTAGTTGGAATAGTTCAAATATGTTTTTTTTCTCCTGAGACTTTTTAATGGGAGTAATGAAGTAATAACATTAATTCCTCCTCACTATGATTATGGTGAACTTGTGACTACATTCTGATAACAATAGACACAGAGGGATTAGTTTTCCCAGAGTCACTGTACCTAAGGTAGGGAAGGGTAGAAGACACAGTTCCCTTGGCAACACACCTTAAACTCCAGCACATACTGGTATTTTTGTCTTCATTATGTAGGCTTCAATCCCTTACATCTCTCCAAAAAGGTCAGTTTCCTACTTCATGTTCCTTTTCTTTTTTTAAAAAAAATTCTGTTATAGGAATTTACAGTCATCTTTCCAATATTCTTTCATCATAGTCCAGAATAACCAAAGTGTTCTCAATTATTCAAGTTGTTTTGTTGTAATGTACCCCGCGAATCACACAAGGACGCCTCAAGAAGTCGAATTAAAGAGTCACATTTATTGCATATCCAGGACTACGAGGGGGCCATGCACTCCAAATCTCGCAGTAGTTACCTAGCCCCAACACTAGATTTACATAGGCAAAAAATCACAAAGGTATTGATTACATCTCAGGGTTTGGAATGAGGAGTCTGGTTTGCAAAAAAGCAGTTACAGAAGCAGAATTGAGCACGTTAGTTAAATTATAGTTTTGGGTCTCTGGATCACTGAATCAACGGAAACACATTGCCTAGAGCCATGGGTCTTGGGACCACTGAGTTGACAGAAACACATTATCTGGAGCCATTGAGGCAATTTAAAGTAATTGTGCTATCCTGGTCTTGGGACCACTGAGTTGACAGAAACACATCATCTAGAGCCCTCGGGTCTTGGGACCACTGAGTCAACTGGAACGCATTATCTGTAGCCACTGAGGCAATTTAGGATAATTGTGCTGTCCTGGTTCCCAGGTACAGAAGAATGTGCTTTCTAAAACCAGTATGACCACAACCAATGGGGTATTCACATTACAATTAATAGGGTATTCAATTGAATGGGATGATTTATATAATTCAGAAAATCAAAATAACTTTTCTATTATTTTAGCAAGCAAATAAGTACAGAAGCCAAACAGCAGGGTTAAAGTTAAACTACAGTTTCTACCTGAGATGATTGCTGCCATACTTCATTTTATTATACAGTCACATGAAGCAAAATAAACATGTCACCTGATGCTCCCTGACTGTAAACAGGGCAACAAATGATAGGTTCCATAAGATAAGAAACTACCTTACTTTAAAAATAAATGGTCCAGCCACATCCCTAAAATAGGAAAAGTGATTCCTAAACCATATACCCCCTACTTGGGCATTTTAGTTCTTTCTTTTGGCCTAAGCCACATAGAAAACTTAGGGCTGTCCTAATGAAAAGGTTGCCTTGGATTAATTGAAGTGAGAATTTTTACCTCAAAACTCTTCTTTTGGCAAGTGAATAATATTTAAGATAAGATATTTATAGCCCAGTTAGATTTATTAATGAAGAGAGCTATCATGTTCCCAGATAAACAATTATGTAAACACTGGTGCTTCTCAATAATAGGAGATCATTAAGCTTAAAGATTTCAGTAGTTGTGATTGACAAAGCAAAGACTATGATAAAATGTCCTAATGATCTTGTCAGTCATACACAGTCAAATACAGTGTCTATGTTCTGCACCATTAAAAAAAAAATTCACCTGAGAATATTTATTTATTTATTTATTTATTTATTTATTTATTTATTTATTTATTGCAGAGTGAGGAAGGGAGAAGGAGAGGGAGAAACATTGATTGGTTGCCTCCCATATGTCCCCTGACCAGGGATTAAACCCACAACCTGGGTATGTGCCCTGACCAGGAATCAAACCTGTGAGCCTTCAGTGCACAGGACAATGAATACTCCAATCAACTGAGCCACACTGGCCAGTGCTATGCTCTTCACCAGGGCTATGCTCTGTCTATTACAGTGTCTGGACTGCGGGAGCAAATAAATGAGAGTAGATATGACTACTTTCCTGCAAGAAGGTTATAAGGTGGTAGGTACTCAAGTTTAATCAACTCCCAGGTTACCAAGTAGAGGCCCCTTCCAAGCAGAGGCCCCATCCGAAGGGCACTACCTAAGATACTACACAATTTTTTTTCTCCCAATGGAGCTTAAAGTTTTGAGTTTCCTTAATGAATTCATGCCACTTAAAAAAAAAATTGCAAAAGAAATATGCATCACATTGAAATTCCAAGTTCTAAGCAGCCACATTCTTTTTTTCTTAGCTCTGCTTCTAATTACTATAAAATTTTGACAAGTAGTTCACACACTCAAAATTCTGTGTTCTGCTCCTCATAGATTCCCGGAGCCTTTAATCATCTCAGCGCTGTCAGCTGTGTCAGCACCGAGCAGGGGAGCAGTGCCACAGTCCGGAAGGAAAGGAGTCCCCCAATGCCGCTTTCTTTCAAGCCTTGAGTGGCAGGCAGGGTACAGAGTGAAGCATAGCCGCAAAGCTCGGGTGTCTTTGCAAACGCCTACTGAAATATAATGAAAGGGGAAAATTTTCAAATAAGAGAAACCAAAAAAGTTTGAGACATTTTTTCTTTTAGAGGAGTCAGGAAATAGCAACTATGAAATCAAAGGAGGTTTAGGACTTTGAACACATGGCCAGGTAGTTGTAAAGTACCTACTCTGCAAAGATTCATGTAAGATTCGAAGAGGGAGAACACTATGATGGTTTTCATTTCTCAGCACTTCATAGTTTATTCATCCAATATTTACAACTTTGAATTGTTTATCTTCAATGAATTAATAATTCATAAAAGAGATTGTCCATGTATTTATTCATTCACTTAGCAAACGAGTGGAGAATCACTTTACTAGGCACAGGAAAAGATACATAGTTTGATGTCTACTTCATTCTATGTAGTGAAATAAACCACACTGAAATATTTATGTAGCGCTGCTTAAATTACATACAAACATACCTAGCTTAACTGTGTATGCTTTATCATTTGAATTGTGGGAGCAGATAAAAATAAGTAGGAAACATTATATATAAAAGTGTTAAGTTCTTCCAGGTTTTCTAGGGGCAGGTCAGCAGAGGGAAACTGGAGTGTGTGAACGCTGAGACTTGACTGTGTTTGCATCCAGCCCTGCTTCTTTTCACCTGGGCAAACGTGGCCAAGTAATTAAACTCCACAGACTTTGACTTCATCATTCTGAAATGTGAGCACTAACAGCACTTATTTCATGTGGCCTTTGTGAGGAATAATCAAATTAAGGTACATAAAGGATTTAGTGTGTTACCTGTGTCATTAAAAGTGGTAAGTGGAAGCTATTATTGCTTAAGATACATCATTTAAATGTTTGATAAAATTCAGCCATGAAACCATCTGACCTTGGTTTTACTTGGTTGATAGTTTTTTTTTTTAAAAAAAATATATATTTTTATTAATATCAGAGAGGAAGGGAGAGGGAGAGATAGAAACATCAATGATGACAGGGAATCATTGATTGGCTGTCTCTTGCATGTCCCCTACTGGGGATCAAGCCCCTAACCTGGGCATGTGCCCTTGACTGGAATTGAACCCGGGACCCTTCGTCCTAAGGCCGAAGCTCTATCCACTGAGCCAAACCAACTAGGATGTTAATTACTAATTGAATATGTGTGTTTTTTAAATCACTAATCTGTTTACTTATGAATTTAGTTAGTCTATTTTTTTCTTGCCTAAGGTTTTGGGAGTTTGTGACTTTTTTAGGAGAAGTATCCATTCCATCTCAGTTCTTTAATATATTAGCATACAACCCTTAATGGTATTGCTTTTTCTTTTTTTAATCCTCACCCAAGGATATGTTTTTAATTGATTTTAGAGAGAAAAGGGGGGAGACACAGAGAGAGCAGCATTGATTGGTTGCTTCTTATACCCGCCCTGACCAGGGATTGAACCAGCAACCTAGGTATGTGCCTTGACCATAATTCAAACCCACAACCTTTTGGTGTATAGTACAACACTCCAAGCAATGGGGCCATCTGGCCAGGACTGAGGTATTCTTTTATAATCTTTTGTGTTTCTGTAATATCAGTCATAATGTTTCCTCATTCATTTCATATTACTCATTCACTAGTAATTTGACTCTTCTAGTCCCACTCCTACTCCCCTTGGTCAATCTAGCTAGAAGTTTGTAAATTTTAGTGCTCTTTTCAAAGAACCTACTCATTTTGTCAATTTTCCATATTATGTTGTTATTCTCTACTTTGTTAATAAGTAGTCTAATCTTTATTCTACTTGTAAGATTTCTTAATTTTATGTTTAGATTTCTTAATTTTTCTCAGTTGTAATGTGTAGAGTTAGGTTATTAATAGATATAGTTCCTTATTTTTTAAATATAATTTACCTCTCAGGACTAATTTAGCTGTCTCCTATAAGTGTCAGTTTGTTGTGTCTTCATTTTCATTTATTTCAAAGTATCTTAACTTTATTTTTCTATTTCTATTACCCAGTGGTTATTAAGGGATGTGTTTTTAATTTCCACATATTTTTGATTGCCCTAGATTACTGAAAGCATACTGACACCCCATAAATAAAATATTTACAATTTCTAATGTTGAAGAGAATATGAAACAACTGAATCTCTCATACACTGGTGAATTGAGTGTAACACTGTCCTACCAGTTGGGAAAACAATTCAGTAATATTTTCAGAAATTAAATACATACCAACATGATGAATCAGCAATTCTACTCCTATTTACCCAAGATAAATGAAACTATATGTCCACAAAAACTTGTAAGATAATGTTTATTATAGCTATATTCATAATAGTCACAAACTGCAAGCAATTCAAATAATAAGTGATAAATGAAAAAAAGACATTTTGGAAAATTCACACAATGAATTCTCAGCAATTAAAAGTAATGAATCACTGATAACTCAACAATACAGATGGATTTCAAAGAAAATTATGTCAAATAAAAGGCGCCAAACACACATGAATTTCTAGAACAGACAAAAGTAAACTAAGGTAATATGGTGACATAAACCAAATCAGGACTGTCCTTATGTGTGTCAAGAAGGGGAATTATGAGGGATCATTGTCTGGAAAAGTGTTAAGAAGGGGGAGTAATGGGAGATTGTTGTCTGGAAAAGGACACAAGGGAACTTTCTGGGATAATGGAAATATTCTATGTCTTGATTGCAGTGGTATTTACATTGGTATAAAAATTTCTCAAAATGAACTGAACTGTAACCAAAAATCTATGCATTTTATCAGATGTAAAGTACCTCAACTTAAAAAGAAATTTAATGCAATACTTTTTAGTTCTTAAAAAAACAAGACTACATAAAGATAAAACCTCATAAATAAAAAATTAGTTAAAACAAAGAAACCAGGATGAAGGAAGTCATGGTTTAAAATATATTTAATCTATCCTATAAAAAAAGGCTAATATGCAAATTGACCAAACTGCAGAATGGCCAGTTGCTATGACACACACTGACCACCAGGGGCAGTTGCTCAATGCAGGAGCTGCCCCCTGGTGGTCAGTGCACTCCCATCGGAGTGCTGCTCAGCCAGAAGCCTGGCTCATGGCTGATGAGCACAGCAGTGGTGGTGGGAGCCTCTCCCGCCTCTGTGGCAGCGCTAAGGATGTCTGACTGCTGGCTTAGGGAGAGGGCCTAAGTCATCAGTCAGACATCCCCCAAGGGCTCCCAGACTTCGAGAGGGTGCAGGCTGGGCTGAGGGGACCCCTCCCCGCCAGTGCACCAATTTCATGCACCAGGTCTCTAGAGTAAATATAGAATTTAAATTCAATTATTTTTGAGATTATGGTTCTGGTATAGGATATAAATTTTAAAAATTTGATCATGAAAATATTAATATACATTAAGGAGCTGGGTGTGGGAAGAAAAAATTTAAGTACATTCATTTCATCAGCTTTAAAAAAATGTGTTTTTTTTTTATATCAGAGAGAGAAAGGGAAAGAGAGAGAGAAACATCAATGATGAGAGATAATTATTGATCTCCTGCCTCCTGCACACTCGCTACTGGAGATAGAGCTTGCAACCCAAGCATGTGTCCCGATTGGTAATGAAACCCTGACTTCCTGATCATTGTTGGGTGATGCTCAACCACTGAACCACACTGGCCAGGCCATTTAATCAGTTTTTATCATAAAAACATTATTCTAATCTTTGTAGGCAATCTTTTATTACATATGTCAACTGAATGCTTGTGGATATATATGTAGAACATAATTTTTGGTCAAAAATTTTGAAGTATCTCTTTTGCCCTGGCTGGGTAGCTCAGCTAGTTAGAGTATCATCCCCATATGCTAAGATTGTGGGTTCAATCCTTGGTCAGAGTACATACAAGAATCAACCAATGAATGCATAAATAAGTGGGACAACAAATCTCTCTCTCTCTCCCTCTCTCTTTCTCTTCTTCCTCCTCCTCCTCCCTCTCTCTAAATTAATAAAAATTGAAATAATACCTTTTTCTATATCTGTGTAAATTGTAAATATAATAGGTTATAAGGATGTATTTATGTTTAAGTATTATGCTCAATTATTATTATCAAGCTCAACTATTAAAGGTATGCATTAGAATTTATAAGAATTTTTTATGATTATGAAAACTGAAAATTTACTTTAAGTAGTGAAACAAAGGTAGAAAAAAATCCCCAGAAATCAGAGCTATTAATACCAAACTCACAGGAATATATTTCATATCTGAGATAACCCTTGGGACTTGCAGAAACTAAAGGATTTCTGCCATCCTGAGCAGCATGAGTATATATGAATATTCTAAGAACTTCTATCAGTATAACAGCACCAGACTCTCAATCCCTGCCAACTGTGATTGAAAATTACACTGTAGTGATTAGACCTTAATAAACCTTACAAAGTGCTCACCCCAATAAGTCTAGTATCCATCTGACATCATAAATAGTTGGTAAAATATTGACTATATTATCTATGCTGACTATATATTATCTATATTATCCCAGTGACTATTATTATAACTATCATTTTGTAATTTTTAAAAATATTTATAAGATTTTATTTGAGCCAAACTGACAGCATATGCCAGGAGCAAGATCTCCTCTTCCTGGCAGTGATGCCCCAGGTTGGGGAGCCCTGTGTGGGGCTGGGACTCCTCACTCTTCAGGAGTGACCTCTGCAACTGAGATATCCTTCTGATTTTTTTAAAGTTACCATAATCATGATCTTCATTCTTTTATAGTCTTTTAAAGTTTTTGTAAATCTGTTTATGTATGCATTAATATATGTGCACAGTTTTATTTGTAGGAATATTTCTTTTTTTTCTTATTTATCCTTGTTTTAAATTACACATATACGTAGTACATATTTACTATAGAAACATTAGAAAATAGAGATAACTAATTTTAAAAAGCTTTCTAATAGTGATAATCATGGTTGACATCTAAAATGTATATTCTTACAAAAGTGGTTTTACATAATACAATACTTATTGATTTATTATTTTTCTCTTAAAGCATGTCTTTTTTAATGTTAAAAAGAATATACATATATATCACCATTTTAAAAAAATTCTTTATTGTTTAAAGTATTACATATAGTATTGCATATGTCTCCTTTTTTCCCCCATTGACCTCTCCTTGGCCACCCCCACCCCCCAGCACATGCCCTCACTCCCCTTGTGTCTGTGTCCATTGGTTATGCTTATATGAATGCGTACAAGTCCTTGGTGGATCTCTTTCCCCCTCCCTCACCCCTCCCCTGCCTTCCCTCTGAAGTTTGAAGGTCTGTTCCATGCTTCTGAGTCTCTGGATCTATTTTTGTTCAGCAGGTTATGTTGTTCATTAAAATCCACAAATAAGATCATGTGATATTTATCTTTCTCTGACTGGCTTGTTTTGCTTAGCATATTTTAATTGTCACACCATGGTTTTTGGACCCGCCCCTCCTATCAGTCTCTATATGGCTTCTTTATATTCTTAGTTAAGGAATTCTGATCAGCTAGTCTTCAGCTGGTTCTCAATGATGTCTGTTCTATTATTTAGTTGTGATTTTGAAGTGGTCTTAGGAGGAGAATAGTGTAGAGTTTACCTAATTTGCCATCTTGACCGGAAGTATGAAGTGTTTTGATAATGAAAACATTAAGGCAGAATATCATACATAGTGGTTGCCTCATAAATGGTTTCAAATCTTATAAGGAGGCTGTCGCGGGACGCCAGCCAGCAGCACGGGCGGCTCCGGGCCCGGGGCTCCGCGGTCCGGAGGGTACCATGGACGACAATCGAGTACTTCAAGTCTCAGATGAAATATGATCCTGACACGGCCTCAGCTGTGGCTGCCATACGGACTCTGCTGGAGTTCTTGAAGTGAGATACAGGGGAGACGATCCAGGGCCTGAGAGTGAATTCACCAGAGCCATTGAAACCCTAGGCGGTGTGGACTCCTCCGTGGCCGTGTCCTGGGGCAGGAGCTCTTCCCGCGCTTCATCAGTCTCGCATCCCCGGAATACTCGGATTACTCCAAGTGTGAAAAGATCATGATTGAGCGGGGAGAGCTTTTTCTCAGGAGAATATCACTGGCGAGAAGTAAAATTGCAGATCTGTGCCACACTTTCATCAAAAACGGGGCGAAAGAAAATGGCCAAAGCCCTGTGCCACCTCAACATCCCCCTCCCGTGGTCCTGGACGCCGCTGTTGGCTACATCATGGAGAAGGTGGACCTTGTCATAGTGGGAGCGGAGGGCGTTGTTGAAAACAGAGGCGTTATTCACAAGATTGGAACCAACCAGATGGCCGTGTGCGCTGAAGCACAGAACAAGCCCTTCTACGTGGTGGCGGAGAGTTTCACGTTCATCTGGCTCTTCCCACTAAACCAGCAAGACGTCCCAGACAAGTTACAGGCAAGAGCTTTACGTGTTTGAAGGGGTATTTGGGTCTAAACTCAAACCTTTGAAAAAATGCTAAGAATGCACCAGGGAGTTATTCTCTTCCCGTGACTGTTCCTTCCGACATTGAGACAGAAAGATAAGTTGGTGGCGGCGAGACTGAGTCTAACTGGGCCCCCAGAATTTCAGCCTTCCAGCCTCCGGCTCACAGAGCACTAGACGCGGTGCAGAGGCAGGGGCTGGTGGTGAACGGTGCAGCCTAGAGTCAGCTGCCTGGATCGGCTCCCTGACACTCCCTGCCCGTGTGCCCATGTGCCCGTGGGCAAGCCCTGGCCTCCTGAGCTCTGACCTCCGTGACCTGTGCAGGGGGAACAGCACGGGCAGAGTTAGATGGTCCGACACCACGCGTGGGCAGGCTGAGCAGTGCCCGCAGAGGGTGGGCTCTGAGAATGGTTCTCTCGCGGGTCTGGAGGAATGGGCCCAGCTCACAGTGAGGGGATGCGTGCCGTGGGCTTGTGGCCAGGCGGCCGCCATGACAGCCCACCACAGCGGCCGCGCCCTTGGCAGTGGGCCGCTCAGCTGGCTTTTCCCCGTTTGGGGAGAGTGGCCAGGCCAGCCCCCACCTCCAGTGCAGAGCCCTGAGCACATGGCGGGCAGATGAATGTGTGCTTGCTGTGTCCACAGGACAAGGCGGACACGCTGAGGTCTGTGCAGACTGGACAGGATCTCAGAGAAGAGCACCCGTGGGTCGACTACACCCCGCCCCCCTCCTTGATCACACTGCTGTTTACAGACCTGGGGGTGCTGACACCCTCGGCCCCTCAGCGAGGAGCTCATCAAGCTGTACCTGTAACAGGTGCCTTCCTGCCTCGAGGTGACATCGCTGCATCGGGGCAGGAGCCTCTGGACCCCGCGTGAGCCAGGCCAAAGGGAACTGTTTTCATGAAGATATATGGACTAAGGACTTAAAATGCTATTTTGGTGGATTTTTTTATTCTTTCTCGTCCTGTTTAAACATGTTCCCGGTTCCCATAAAACTCAACCTAAATTGTACTGATGGGTCCCAGACACTGTCACTCCCTTCCTGCTTTTAGAAATACATTAGACTATTGGCTGCTTAACCCTCCAGACCCCTCCCCTCGTCCTCTGCCTGCAGTTAGAGGGTGCAGGCCCCTTACAGAGCAGGCGTTCCTCACTGCGCGGGCCCGGAAGCTTGCGGTGCCTCAGGAAGGGCAGGAAACACCTGCTCAGGTAGCATCGCTTCCCCTGGTGAACACGAGCCAGAGCGCAGCCTGGACAGCATCGAGCCAACAGAGCGGAACCTCCGAGAACCCAGGCGCGGCTCACCGCCAATGACGCCGCCCAGAAAGTTCGGAAATGAAAACTCTGTGTCTGTGAAAGACGCGGATCTTAAAGGTCTGGGACCTGAATGTTTAGAAATTGTACTTGGGAATACGCTCAGCACCTTTTCAAATAAATGACATGAAACACTGAAAAAAAAAAAATCTTATAAGGAGGTTTTTTTTGTTGTTTTTTGTTGTTTTTTTATAAGATAAAGAGAGAACTGCTGACATAATGGATTTTGACCGAGTCTTTGCCTAAGAAGAGTAATGGGGGATGGCGACAGAGACAATTTTTTGGTTAATGGTAGGAGACATCAACAAAGGCAAGGATAGCCTTTGAATACAAACAGCAAGTGAATAAGAGAGAAAGCTAATAGTTTTTGACTTCCAAAAGTCATATTCTTCTTCAAATGTATGGAATTTGTGGTGCTTTCAAGTTAACAATGTGTTCCTTGTTAATTTTACCCACACTCTATGGCAGGAGTGGGCAAACTTTTTGACTCGAGGGCCACAATGGGTTCTTAAACTGGACTGGAGGGCCGGAACAAAAGCATGGATGGAGTGTTTGTGTGAACTAATATAAATTCAAAGTAAACATCATTACATAAAAGGGTACGGTCTTTTTTTTTTTTAGTTTTATTCATTTCAAACGGGCCAGATCCGGCCCGCGGGCCGTAGTTTGCCCACGGCTGCTCTATGGGGACAAATAACCCTTTATATTGCCCCTTTCTATTGTCCCTATGTCAGACATTTCTTATTAAATTTGGCTGCAGTATCAAATAACCCCCTACATGCCAGCGACTTCAACAAAAGTTTGCTGTATTGCATGTCCATCATGGACTAAATGCAACTTGTCTTTATTCTGGGTCACAGGATGAAGGAACAACCCCCATTTTGGACATTTCCAGTCTCATGGCAGAAGAAAAAGGTAACAGTAAAAGAAAGATAATGGCTCTGGAAGTTTCTACTCATCAGTGACACATGATTTCTGCCCATTTTTATTGGTCAAAACTAGTTATGTGTAAGACAGAAACTAATAAGTTTGGTGTATAATTCTCCCATAGGAAAGGGCAGAGATTATTTTACGTTATAATATAATATAATATAATACAGCTTGATATCTGGTATTGAGATCCCACCTACTTTGTTCTTCTTTCTCAGGATTGCTGTAGCTATTCGGGGTCTTTTTTTATTCCAGATGAATTTTTGGAAAGTTTGTTCTAGGTCTGTGAAATATGCCATTGGTATTTTAATGGGGAGTGCATTGAATCTATAGATTGCTTTGGGTAGTATGGACATTTTAATGATTTTGATTCTACCAATCCATGAACACGGTATATTCTTCCATCTGTTCATGTCAAATATATATATATGCCTCATTCTTTCCTCCTCTTCAATAAAAAGCTTATGGATTAAATAAGTGCTAAAATAGAACTAGAAACATAAATTCATATTTTACTCTAATTTTAGTTAATAGTAGATTCCAGTATTTTTTTTTCATTGTCAGGGCAAGCCTAAACAAAGAACTGTCTCAAGTGTCTAGCTAATGCAACTAGATGTATAAAGGCTTGACAGTTGCCATTATTATGCTGTCAAATATTATCTTTAGCTGACATGGATTCTTATGCTACCAGTATTTGGATAACTGTTGAAACCTAATTCTAAGAGTATTTCTGAAGTTGAAAACATGTAAGAGGTAGGAAAAGAATTAACTTTAGAAGGCAACTGAGAAAACTAGCTTTGTCAGCTCAGCAAGATCACTGCTGACATCTGCTGGATGGAAAATTAAGAAAAAAAATTAGCTTGAGAGAGCTATTTTGATTGGCGTGTGTTGCATTAAAAAAGGGTTTTCAGAACTGGCTATTAATTTCTTTTTGGCCATCCAATTAAACTTGAAACTCATTCTTTCATGGTGTTATGATGACAGTTATGACAGACTATTTAATATTAACATTTCATTGAAAAATCTGAGCAATCCCTTTGTCAGTATATCTTAAAATCTCCTGTATACTGAGTGTTGTGACATGATGGGAAATGAAATCTCACAGCTTCCAATATTAAGGTTATTTACTGTACCAGAAACTATATTAATTGCTTATGTATAATGTTTCACCTTTTCCTATTATCAAGAATTCTGAAGGTTCTAAGATTTTGCTTTTCTTGCAAACTAACAAGTTATCCTGCCAGTTTTACAGATGTTGGTAGATTTACATGACATTTCTAGTCCAATCAGAAAAGAAGTGTTTATTACTCATAGTAATAGCATTAGCTAGGGTAGCTAGAGTAGTTGCATTGTTTTTACAATGTACCTCTAAGTCCCAATTCCCACACAGCTATGTGAAGAGTCCCAGAAAGCACTTACACATACTGTGGGTTGTGTTAGAGAAGAGGAGCACTATGAGTAGAACCCTAATCTATAATAATAAAAGCGTAATATGCTCATTAGACTGGACAGCTGAATGACCTTCTGGACATCATTCTGGATGTCCTTCTGGACGAAGCCGCAGTGTCAGGCACCGAGACAGAGGAAGTTAGGGGTAATCAGGCGGGCAGGCAGAGTGGTTAGGGGTGATCAGGCAGGCAGGCAAGTGGTTACAGGCGACCATGCAGGCAGGTGAGCAGTTAGGGTGATCAGGCAGGCAGGTGAGCAGTTAGGGGCAATCAGGCAGGCAGGCGAGCAGTTAGGGGTGATCAGGCAGGCAGGCAAAGTTGTTAGGGATGATCAGGCAGACAGGCGAGTGGTTAGGAGCCAGTGATCCCAGATTGCAAGAGGGTGCAGACCAGGCTGAGGGGACCCCTTCCCCTGTGCGCAAATTTCGTGCACCAGGTCTCTAGTCTATATAAAAGGCTAGGTGACTATCTGACTGTCCAACTGCCCAACCAACCAGTACCTATGACACGCACTGACCACCAGGAGGCAGACACTCAAAGCAGGAGCTGCCAAGTTGTGGTGTCTTGGCAGCAGCAGTTCTCAGGTGACGCAACCCAGAACCAGAAAGGAGGGAGCCCGATTCCTTGCGGGGCCGTGTGATTTCACCTTCAGCTGTGGGTTATGTTGTTCCCGGGGCACTGTTCGCCCCGAATCTGGTTTACTGCACACTTGCATTTGCGTTCCACACCCTGTACAACAGCAATTTTGTAGAGTGTCCTCTTGCACTCCAGGACCCCTCGGGGGATGTTGAAGAGCCAGTTTCAGCCCGATCCCCACAGGCCAGGCCAAGGGACCCCCACCTGCTAGAGGGACCCTGCTCACACTGCAGACGTCCTTCAAGCTGCAGTGCCACCCCAGGTGCAGCCTGCCAGGGAGGGACCACGAGAGATTGGCTCCAGGGCATGTCCAGCCCATTTTGACCAGTCCCACCAGCCACCACCTGGGACTGCCTGAATTAGTCCCTGACCCCTGCACCGAAGCCAGCACCGAGATTCGGAAGAGCCAAGCATGAGTTTTCTTTCTTCCTCCCACCCCCCATCACTCTGCAGATGGCCTTGGAGCCCTGGCACCACCCCAGGAATTCTAATTAATTTCCTTTCAATGTGCATGAATCCGTGCACCGGGCCACTAGTGTTTCATAATAGGCAATAAGCATGACTGTCCTTTGTTACATAGGGGAATGTTATCTTCATTACATTTGATGGTAGACATATATGTCCTCTGTTCTGGAGGGAAACACTATCTCTGTGTTCCAAGGCTGTTCTTTTCTATACAAAACATCCTTAAAAGGATAGTAAAAATAAAAGGAAGTAACTGCTTTCCTTAAATGATATAAAAAAATGTGAGAGATCCTTGGAGAATTATCTCCCCACAATATCTGCTCCAGATTGCTACCCTCTTGACTTCTGTTGAGTTTCCCCAAAAGTGTGCCACTCTCATTAATCTGAACAACATGGGTTTGTTTCATATATTATTTATGTGACTGTCATTGTGAGGACTCTAAGCAGCAGGACAATCTGCAATATTGACCATTCCTCCCAGCTGGACCAAACTGGCCAAATGCTACAAATCATCAGGGTCTACCATAGAAATCTATATAATTTTCTTTTTAAATTTCTTCACTGACCTTTCTACTTGGTCCAAAACCTTAATCCATGTGCAATAAGATTATCAGTGAGCATACAGACTATATTGTACCAGAGGAAGGGTCTAGGGCAATTTTATCATGCGTCACAACTGTAGCCATTGAGTTGTTGCTGATCTGAATACATTCCAGAATTGAGACAGTGTTATTGATCATGTCAGCTAAATTAGAAGCTAATATCATGCCACCTTTTCTAACTGGATGACTTTTATTGTAGGAGTAACTATCCACAGTGCATGCATAAATGATGAGTCATTATCTCTCCAGGAACCTCCTCTGAATAACTGAGGGTGACCAAAGTTATTGAAGAGATTCCCACAGTCATGTTAATAGTATATGATCCTAGTGGTAGTGTTTTCTTAAATACTTGAAGGGACCTACATTGGTCAGGGCCACAGGGTGACAAGGCTCCTAACATGGTCTCCTGAATGGCTATAAGACTTTATGGCCCTAGCTCAGTTGAAATGATTGAATCTATTTGTTTTGGTGGAATTAGTCTCCCTCGTGAAACTGAGCAAGGACGATACAATTGGGGGTGCAGAAGACATCCAAATATGTTGACAGATGTCCTACATGGGAGGTACAGGAGATGCTTTTTCCCATAGACTTCTCAGTAAGGATAAGGGGGATGATGATTACATCATTGTCACAAATATCTGGTGGGGGATGGTGCACCAGTCAGTTGAATTTTAAAAAACTTACAGCATATTTAGAGAGCAAAATAAGGCCATTTTCCTTTGTGAAAAAGATTGCAAGGGTGATTCTGAAAAACAAAGATGATTAATGTACCTCCTTTCTCCTAATCCCTTCTGGTGTCTGAGGTGTTCCTCTCCCTGGTGACAGGATATTGTTCTCTTCACCGCCACAAATACAGTAAACTCCCATTCAGTATCAGCAACTTTGCCATTTTTTATGATTATTCCCTACTCACAACTAGACTTTTATACAAAAAGATCAGGTATGGCAGGAAAAAAAGCATTTCTATAAAACTTACTGAAACCTGTTAAGTTCCCCAATTTGGCCTGGTTAGGTCACTGGATGGGAGTCAGTGAACAATATCGTCAGCCAGGAGATAATTATCCTATGATTGAGCACCATGTCAATCCAACATGAGAACCCAGGTGGCTGAAGCAGAATTAAGTGTATATCCTTTATGCCTCATTTTGGCTGGTTCCTCTCCAAAGGGTATACCAATCAAGCTTGCCTGGCTTTCCATTAGGAAATAACAAGAAGCTTCATGACCATGAATGGTAAGGGAGGAATCCTAAATTTTCAAAATGGGTCTATATAATCTCCCACCCCTTTGATCTTGATCATTACCCAAGAAGAAGCTACAAGGAATTGTTCACTTTCTTAGGACAATTGGATTCTGTGACCAAACTGTCTTATTACAGTGTGTAGACAAGGGGGAAGTGAGAAGGGTATAGTGAAAAATTGTTTATCAATTTTTGAAGGGAATGTTGTAGTGTACAATAGCAGATATATGTGGATGAAAGGGAATATAGAAATTTCATGAAATACCTTGATATTCAACTCATTATTAAGTGACCTTTGTGATTAACAATCAGTTATTCGAATGCAAATGGTTGGGAAGGTGAAACACATGAGGAGAATTGGTTTCAAGAGCTGTAACTAATACAACTGATGGTACAGGAATGCTGTAACAAGAAAACATATAAAGGGTGGTGAGGCACCACTGTTAGCTTTAAGAAGGAGTCAAAGATTTCATCTAGTGAGTCTACAGGAGTAGATTAGTCTGCAGGCGTGGATGAGAGCCATGCCCTTTTGAATGTAATGCCCACACCACAAGAAAAAGGGTCAACTTTTGCTATGGGTCATGAGACTGGCAAGTCGTGGTAATTATCATCCTCTGTATTGTCCACCCTATGATAGTGGATGTGTTGCCTTATGAGATATGGTGGTGAATCCAGGCAGCAGTGGTGGCAATCTGAGCAGTACAAGCTTAAGCAGACTCATAAGAAAGTGGACCCTGAATGGGAACATCTACATGAGTAACCAAGATGGCTCTGTGAGTACCATGATTTGTTTTCATCATTTTGTAGCCCAAAGAGGGTTTACTTTAATCTGCCAATCTGTAGTGTACCAAGTGGCATACCAGAACAGCTAGGCCATTAGTAAGAGCCCACAGCCAGTAAAAACATAAGATGGGCCCTAATTGGTTTAGCTCAGTGGATAGAGCATCAGCCTGCGGACTGAAGGGTCCCAGGTTCGATTCTAGTCAAGGGCATGTATCTTGGTTGCGGGCACATCCCCAATAGGGGGTGTGCAGGAGGCAGCTGATTGATGTTTCTCTCTCATCGATGTTTCTAACTCTCTATCCCTCTTCCTTCCTTTCTATAAAAAATCAATAAAATATATTTAAATATACATATAAGACAGTTCACTAAGAAAAGTATTACCTGCAGAAGAGAGCAATTGCATCCATTTTGGTTCTTCATAGGTGGTGCTGAGATGGAACAACTGCGGCAGCCCAATGAGCACCACTAGGTTTCAGCTTAGGTGTATCCTCACATCTAAGGCACCCAGGCCCAGGCAGTGTATTGAGAGCACAACTGAGCCAGCAGCTTTGTTTAACTAGTGGAGAAGAAGATCAAGATTCCCCCAAAGTGATAGGTTTACTGTAAAGCCAAGATGGCAGCCCCAGGCCAGGCTGGCTGTCTTCTTAAATATACCAGATCCATTTGACAAGTGAGACTTGATGGACCTTTCACACCTGGTTAACCATGGAGTCTAAACTGACCCGAACTAAATGGAAATATCAGGTTGAGGAATCATGAAGCTTCCATGAGTCCAGAGTTCACTATCAACAAGAACCCAATAGCAAGCCAATAACTGCTTTTCCAAGAGTGACTTGGTAACCAGGTAAAGGAGGCAGCAAGCCCAAACCCCTAGGGTGCCCCTAGATGGAGGCTGCCTCTCTTTGCAAGGAAATCTAATGCACAAAATCATTGGTCACAGATTTGTAGCTTAAAGAGTCATTAGAGAAATACAAGCAAGATGAATATAGTGAAACTGTACCTAGGCACAGCATAGCCAACCTGCTGAAATCATGGAATTAAAGAGAAAGTTTTTAAGGCAGTAAGAGAAAAAGTGATACATAAGTTGTAATGACAATAAGATGCTGGCTACCATTTTGTCAGAAATGATAAAGGTCCAAAGAAAATGAAATGACTTCTTTAAATTGCTGAAAGAAAAAGTAATTCTAGATCTAGAAAAACTACCCTTCAAAACAGGGGGCAAAATGAAAACATTTGTAGGTAAAGAAAAAAGTAGAGAATTCATCTCAAGCCCCTTGCATTGTAAGACGTGCTAGAGAAAAGTCTTCACTCTGATGGAACTGATGATAACAACATTTCTCCAGACGCCAGAAACAAAGATTACTGGAAATGGTAAATGTAGAACATGAAATATAATTGTCTTCTCTTATTTTTTTAATAAATTAAATATATTTAAAGCAAAACTTTAACACTGTAAAATATGTACATAATGTATATAGATATGAATATATACCAATAGCACAAAAAGCAAGGTACTAAACAGAAATAGTCTATTGTTGTGTAGTTCCTATAATCTACACAAAGAAATAACTCTAATTAGATTGTGAAAATTTCCAATTCACACTGTGTTCCCTAGAACAACCACTAAAGAAAATAATGCAAGGAAGTACAGCAAAAAAGCCAAAAACATTTGCTTAACCCCCAAAGCAGAAAGGAACAAAGGAGCAGAGTAACAAAAAAACAAGATAAGCCAAAGAGAAAACAAATACCAAATGGCAGATTTAATATATACATCTATAATAATAAAAGTGTAATATGCTAATTAGACCAGACATCCTTCCAGATGTCAAAGCCAGGGCTGTGAAGGCTGAGCCCCTTGCACGAATTTCGTGCATCAGGCCTCTAGTATATTATATAAATAGACTATAAACTCCAATTAAAAGGCAGATATTATTGGACTGTATAAAAAGTAAGATCCAACTATTCTTAGATGTGTTTTGAATATAAAGTTAGAGTAATTTGTACTTCATATTCTTTTCGACAATAGGCACACTAACTTAGGTAGCTAAACTTAAGCCTTAAATTAGTCTGGAAATATTTACAGATAAAAAGTGTAGAGACTGAGATAAAGTCAGACTGGAATTTATTATTGTTGGTTGTATTATTACTCTTATTATTATCACAAAAGTGCAGTCCTGAGTCCTGAAAAGAAAGAGTGAAAATATGAATGACATTTTAAAAGAAGAAAAAAATGCAATTGATAAGACATTGTATAGAAAATGAAAGGGTTAAAAAAAGGACTTATGACTTAATTGCAGAGACATTTTGAAATTAATAGTTACTGAGCAACGCTTTTTTTTTAATTCAGTTATTTCAGTGGTTGGCATAAAGGAAGCAAATAGTTTTGTGTGTTTGATTTCCTTCCTTTTCCCCCTGATTTGGCCTCAACTAGTGACAAATGACTTCCAAAATGGGGAGAGAGCATTAAATTGAGGGAAATGGCAGAACCCAAGAAATTCATGAGAGAAGAGTAATAATTGAGTTTCTACCAATTTTGTTCATAAAGCTTTTTCTCAGCTAAATTTCCCCTTCTGGTAAGATCAAAATGCTCAGCTGTATTTTTCTCCTCCTTGATCTTCCTAGTTCTTACAAGTGACTTTACTATGTGTAATGGAAAAGCTTATCTTGCTGAGGGAGCAAAACTCTAAATACATAATTAAGTTATAGTACAAAGAACCCACAACATGTTTGCCATCTCAACTCAATATACAGAGATAGACAGGTTACCATATAAGGAGAATGTGGAGTCAATTCCACACATTCAACTTCAGTGTCTATAACTTATGAATAAATGATACCTAAAATCAAAGCTGTTTTGGTTTCTCCATGAAGACAGATGTTCATCTTAAAATCACTAGGACTCTGCCTGGAGGGTTGGATTGATTGTAGAGCATGCTGTGCTTCATTACCTTTTTTGTTTTGTTTTTGTTTGTTTTTAGCCAATTCTCATGGGAATGTTTTCTGAACAGATTTTCCTTTGATGCATATAGTGCCCTATGTTTAGATAAGCTTTATAAGCTCATAGCAGAACAAGAAGTTGCCTCCTGGGGGTAATATCCCTGAAAAAAAAGACATCAATAATCCAAATAAATCCCAACTGTCCTGAGGAGATAAGATATGAAGAAGGAAGGAGAAAGCTGAATGTAGATTGAACATGAGACATCAAGTACATAAAAGACTATTCTAGGAAGAAAACTGCCTACCGTTTGAATACATGCAGTTTTAGACATTGATGTAGTGATTTACTAGAGCAAACACTGCAAGGTTGATAAGAGTTACTGTATCTTCTGAAAGTACATATTGTAAGTCTCAAAACATATATTGCATTTTAAAGTTAGTTGAGAGAACATCATGTAAAGTCATTCTGCAATTATCCTCCCTTATAATCCTGCTAAGATGTCCTCAGCTAACGCAAAGGGCCTTCATGTTCAATGGTAGGAAAATTTATTTCTAAAGAGTTAAAAATTACAGTGTTGATCAAAAAATATGTTTTGAATTATTACTGATTTTGATCCTTGGGCTATATTTCTTCATCTGGGAGGAGTCTACCAAGACAAAATTAAGCCTCATTAGGACTGTATTCTATTCATGTAGTGGCTTACCTGTTTAACCCACTCAAGGCATGGGGATCTTGACTCTAATTTTATAAGATGGTTTTCATTCATCCCATAACAAAACAGGGAGGACTCTTTACTTAGGAAATATTTGAGAGGACAAAAAGAAGACAATAAGAACTATATAACATTTCAGTTAAACACATAGTATAATGAACTATAAAGTAATTCAGTGGTTTGTGTTGTCTATTTCCAATTCTAATTACCACAAAACTGGAAAAAAATCATCTCAAAGATGTGCTAAGGGACTAGTTTCTATCTTCTCTGGGATATCTTTGAGTGAGCCCTGAGGTCGGCTACGTTCTTTGGGTTCTAATTACTTGTTTCTATTTTTGCTCACGATACAGCCTTTACCAATGGATTTCCTACAAGTTGTGATTTACTTCCATAGGTTCTGCTCAATACTAGCTTCCTATTTTTCATATTTTCAGAAATAGTTGTAGACTCTTGCATGCCTGTACTCTTTACTTGAGGCTTATGGCTGTGCTCTCACCTGTATCCTCTCTGTGCGATCACTATTATCCCAGGTGCTGTTGAGATGGGAAGGGCATTTCAAAACCACTTCAGTGGGAGAAATCTTTTTTCTGCCCAGAGACTTTATATAAAACTAGAGGCCTAGTGCACAAAATTCATGCACAGGCAGGATCCCTAGGCCTGGCCAGTGATCAGGACCGATCGGTGCCTTCTGGCTGCTGGCTGGGGCCTTCCTCTGGCTGGGTCGCCGGCCAGGGCCTCTCTTCTCTGGCTGCTGGCTGCCAGCTGGGGCCTTGCTTCATTACATGCCACCCCCTGGTGGTTAGCGCACGTCATAGAGAGCGATTGAACTCTTGGTCCCCTGGTTGAACTCCCGCAGGTACACTTTGCATATTAGCCTTTTATATATACAGATGTTCTCCAATCTAGCTCATGTAGAGCGGTTGTTCACAATTATAAGGTTCTTTATTGGTTGGTCCTGGGAAGTCTCCAGTAATTTAGAGGTAGATGAGAGCTATATGTATTTCCTTTACAGTCTCTTTACCAGGTAGTAGGTTACAATGTAAACAAATTCTGCTATACATATCAAGGTTATTACCAAGCACAAAAGTATGCACGAAAATAATCTTAGAACATGTTCAGTAATATCGCTGCAGTCCCAGCTCTCTGTCCATTCATTGTTCCAACATCACATTCCTTGATCCCTGGAAACAAATGTTGTGGGGGGCTGTTTCTCTCTTTTCCACGTCCCGCATGGAAAAGGAAACAGTCCATTTGCTGAGTGGAGGAGCTGGGGATTAAGAAATTAAAGAAAGACCAAGACGCGAAAATAGATTTTAAGCTGGGGCCAGGTGGGCGCCATCCTCTCTGATGGAGAGGCGGCAAAAAGCGGCTGAGCCACACAGCAGGTTTATTTTAAAGCCCTAGATTTACCTATCTAGTTCCGCCCCTGCCTGATTAACATGTCCAGCCTTATTGGGGAAGCATGTTCCCAGGGTGTGGCTCTGCCTAAGCTCTGAGTTCAGCTGACAATAATTATAAGAAAATGCCTAGGTGCTTCCCTGGCGGCCCTCTACAAAATGTGACATCATTCTAGAGTCAGCATTGACTTAATGTTACAGGTTGGGGCAAATGTAAACATTTTCGGATAGTTGCTTCTGATGATTAATGTTATGTGTCAACTTTACTGAGCCTAGGGTGCCCAGATATTTGGTCAACTCTTATTCTGAGTGTTTATATGTGAGGGTGTTTTTGGATTAGCTTAAAATTTAAATCAATAGGCGGAATTAAGCAGACTGCTCTTTCCTCTAACTGCCTCTGAGCTGAGACATTGGGTTTATCCCAACTTTGGGTATCCAGCTGAAACATTGGCCTTCAGACGGGAACTCATAGCATGGGTTCTCTGGAGGCTCCAGCTGGCTTCTGCAGATCCTACATCTCGTAGGCCTCTAAAATTGCTTTAGCCAATTTCTAATAGTAATTACATATTATAATCTCTATTGGTGATGCTTCTCTAGAGAATGCTAAAACAAGGGTAAAATACAGGTCTAGTTTCAGAATCCTAAATGTAAGACAAGAATTTGTAGTGTTGAACCTATTGGGTTTCCCAATTCTTACTTTGTTCTTGCAAAGGTGTTGGAGTGGACATGCTGCGGTGAACAGTACTCTCCACCACACCCATCTTACATGCCTCTCAGTTTACTGATGAAAATGCATTTTATCGTCCAGTATGTTAACTTGTAGGGACTCTGTGGATTGCAGGTAAAGACAGTGAGAGCCTCTGCACTGTGGGCTTATAGGACAATAGGCTGGTGTATTCCCAGGAAAGGAACTCACTCAGCGCCCCTAGGTTATAGATTAAAAATAACATAAATATATTGTCTGCGCTCTGATATTTTAAAATCAAGGACAGGCAGTATAACAAGACAAGTCCCTCACTGCAAGTATATGAGCAGCAAAACCCTTTCTATGTAAGCCAGTGATTTCCCCTCAACAGGGTAACTTGAAGCCTATATCACTATTCCATGTCCTGTGTTATGGGGCTAGTCAAGGAAGATGACATTTCATATTAGGTATATGAACAAAACTTCAGATTCAGGCTCTCTTACCAACACTTTGAAGAGCATTTAGAGACAGGCCTCTTTGTGACATATTCTTACAGGCCCATATTCAGAATCTCAGCTCACAATCATTTCTGAAGATAAGCCATTTCATTGCTCAAGTATAAATGCATCTTGCAACATTTCATGGAAGGAAATTTCATGGCTTCTGGGTTGCTTTGAATATGCAAATTCGCAGACACAAAACACATTCACTCCATATTATTCCTGCCTCTCAGTTGGATAGCTCTTTCTTGAAAGTAATCCAAAGGACTAAACACTCTCCTTCATATTCGTATTTATTCCTTTGGATAAGAAAATAATATACAATTCTCAGTCTATTTCATTTTTTAAAAAAAATACCACTGAGCATGGGGCTGGTGCCCATTGCCTCCTGAAACCCTGGCATATAGACAGGATCGCTAGAAACGAACATCTCTTCCCTTTTGATAATAGCCTTGTATTTTAACATAGCCATTGCTGGTCATCGTCCAAGGTTGACTCAGTTTAGCAGTGCCATCAAGGCACATAATTTAATTATTGCTAACCACTCACTTACTATGCTGGTTTTTAGCATCCAATGCAGTGGTCCACTTAAATTCCAAACAGAAGAAACTCCTGCTTCAACACAAAGGCCATATCCAAAAGAAGTCTCTCTCCTATCAATATGGCCCTCAACACAAAACAGCAACAAATTGGGTAACCAGAGTGCTCTGGGGGAACACTTCCTCCTGTGTCCTTCCCAAGTCACCCCAGGCTGTCGCGAGAGCTTCCTCTCCTTTTGGGATTTAAGGTATAATCATAATACTCCTTAATTAAGATCACAGCTCATTATTTGGCTAAAATTTGGGCCATTTCACCTGAATATAACCTGAAATGAAAGCATTTGGGCACCTGGTCCCCAGGCTCAGTCCGTCAACTACTGTGAAAAATAGTTTTCATCCCCTAATTCCAGGCCATAAAGAAACAGGCCAGTCTGTTACTTGACTAAATTATAGTGTTATCTGATTGAATTTAGCAGCCTGTTTACTTAAAAGAAGTAACCTAGAGATACATTAAGTGGGATCCCTTCTAGTATTTGAGAATCTACTGGTAATTTCTATGGCCTATTGAATAGATCGCTGTAGCACTTTCTACATTTGATGAGAAAACAGTGGGAGAGGAAGCAGTGATTCTATGATGATTTTGCTCTTGCATCCTCCTCCCCACCCCACCCCACCCCCCCCTACACACACACACAGCTCCAGAGTGATTTTGGAAGCTACGTCCAGAGAGACTGCTGAAGATTATGAATGCCAGACAGTTTTGTTTGGGGCAGTTTTGGTTTGTTCCTGGGGCCTAGAGCTTGGAGGGTGCGGGAGGAAGAGGGCTACAAATTCAGATGCTTTCACAGACTTAGGCACAAAATGCATCTGGAAGCAAGGCTTCTAGGGGTGGGTGGAAAGTGATATTTGAAGCTTATGTGGGTAACAGGGAAGAAACCGAGGCAGAAGCAAAGAACACAATGACCTGGGGTGACTTGGCGTCACTCCAGTCATCCCCCAAAAGTGACAAAGCGGAACTGGCTAGGAGAGATTAGAGTGCCTGCATGAACAGCAGCTGCAGGGCAGAGCACCTGCTTAATAATCAGATCAGTAGCTGCCTGGGCACTGTGATAAGGAAATGCAAATGCGACAGAGTCAAGGGGGAGAATAATGTACTGTGTCTTCAACTTGACAGTTCTCATTGTCCTGTAGGCCTGGAGAGGATCAGCTTTCTAAGGAGGGCACTTCTAAAAATACCAAGCAGAACCCCCAGGCCTCTCTGCTGCTGAGAAGTCTGTGCCCTTTCAGGGTCCCGCATTTAAAGGAGCACTCAGCTTTGCAGCATTTGCTGGAGATAAAGTGACTGAGGAGGAGGGCTGAACAGATTGGCCTCTCACAGGCTGTTTCCCGGTCAGCATTTTGGAAGCCATGGTTAAGATGGGTTTGGATTTTTCTTAAATCAATATTGGTAACCGTTCAGGGGAGAGTTCTGGAATCATATAATATAGTATAGGTTCACATTCTAACTCAGCCACCCACTGTGTGAGGAACTTAATTTCTCTCTGCCCTGCTGCACTCAAGCTATAAAGTGAAGGGGCTAATGTTTCTGAGAGGATAAAAGGTATAATGTGCAGAGAGGGCTTAGAGCAGTGCTTGGCACAGACTGATTCGTTAACAAATGTTAGTTATGATTTCTTGTGGCTCCCACATCCTGGTATGTGCCTTGGCTGAAAGAAAATTTTGTGCTTTCTCTTGACCATGAGAATGTACATGAAGGCATGGTCCTTTTCCATGTGCTTTATTAAGGGAGCGATTTAGGTGATGATTATAGGAAGGAAGATGACAAAGAGACCTCCAGGGCATGATGATGTCCCCAGAAATCTATTCATAGGAGAGTGACAGGCTCACGCAGACAGGATTGGGGATTATCGCTTTTTGTCTTCTTTTCTTTCCATATTTAACTGACACTACAAAGCTTCCTCATGTCCTCTCCTGGCATTTTCACCACCTGCTTTAGCGAGTTCCAGGTGTCACAACAGGATAACTTGGTGGTGCTAACATATTTCCAGAAATCTTTTGAAAAATACCTTTTGAAGGGAAGAAGCCAAGCACTTCACACAACTAAACTGTTACAGGTATCGTGAGGGGTCACAATCTTTTGCTAAATGAATAAAGTCACAGCCGCCCACCTACAGCTTACATCACCCTGTCAGTTCAGTTTGCTTTCTTGCCCGTTTTCCCTTCAGAACACAAGGCTGTTGGAACTGAACTGTATTTCTTTTTGTTGAGGCACCTGCTTTATATTCATTCACTGTGTGGCATTTTTATGTCAAGAAAACCACATTTGCTGTGATGAAATGACCCTGAGGTAATAAACCATGAATTATCTTTAAAACCTGTAAAGGAATTTGAAGTTATAAATAAGTTATAAAATAATTTGCAGGCACTGTTATTTCCCCACCGGATTTACCTAAACAGACTATTTTATGACAAGATTGATTTATTACTTAAATCACTGTAGAGATGGCGAATGGCTATTTCAATCTGTATTTACTTTAAAACTGGGAGAAGACTATAGGTAGAAGGTGTGAGGGGAAGATCTAATATCAAGTTCAATGAAGAATTAGAGAAATAATTTTAAAGTGAGCAAGCACTTACAGTATCTCACATTATGTTTCATATAAGTGTAAGAGATGGGAAAATTTGCTTCAAATCTGGTATAGAATAAAATGTTTACACTTTATACCTATACACTCACATTGATATTTCAAATCAGCAAATATATGCTATGAAAGTCATTGGGATCAAAGATGTACCAAGAGTGCCTTTTTTTTTTCTCTGCCAGTAATAGGTGTTCTTACTATTTTGTAACAAAGCTCTCTCTAAAGAACACTTACCAGTATATCTCATGTATGTGTGTATATACTAGTACATGTGTGGCTATGCATCCTATGTAATAAAAGCCTAAATATGCTAAGTGTCTGGTTGTCGGGTTGTCCTTTCAATCAAAGCGTAATATGCTAATAATATGCTAAGGCCGCTCAACTGCTCACTATGATGTGCACTGACCACCAAGGGGCAGACATTCTGACTGGTAGGTTAGCTTGCTGCTGGGGTCTGACGTATTGGGACTGAGTGTGATGGACTGGACAGACCCCGGGGCCCTCCTGCAGTCCCTCCCCAGCTGGCCAACCTCCCATGTCTCTCTCCTGCCCTGATCCTTCACCTGTGGGGTCCCTCGGCCTGGCCTGCAGCCTCTCACAATCCAGGACCTCAGGGGGATGTTGGAGAGCAGGTTTTGGCCCGATCCTGCAGGCCAGGACAAGGGACCCCAGTGGTGCACGAATTCGTGTACTGGGCCTTTAGTATATATATCCAGTTCACTGATGCGATTAGTCATTTTTTTTTTTTTTTTTTGCCTGCTAAACTGTTCATTTGCCTCCTCTGTATATTTTTAAAAAATTCAGTAACTGTGGTGAAACTGTTGTAATTTTCTAGTTATTAAAATAGGAAAGGAGCAAAGGGAAGCCAGACATTACAGGCATGTCATTTGGGCAGCTTCACCAGGAAGCTGCAATTGCACAGTCTCCAGGGAATAATTAGCCCATTCCCTGCAGATCACTGGGTGAAAGGTCCAACAAAGGGGAGATAGATGCATGCCCAATGAAGTTGAAGTGACATTGGAAAGGTACTTGCCTGTCAGTCAAACCTGGGGACAGATGGTTGGCTAGAATGAGCAGGGCCACTATAAGTTCATGAAAATTGGAGGATATGTACCCCCCTCCCCCCAAAAAATAAAGCAACCAAAAACACACACACAGAATTCCCTCTCTTGTTGCGCTTGACTCTTGGCTCATGGGGCTCACTTGTTCCTGCTTCCTTGCATTTACCCATGTTTCCTCCATAGTCATGTGGCCCTGCAGTCCCTACATGCAGTGGACTGAGGGACTGTAGTGGGGAATTCAAACTATGCTGGTCTGGTGCTGGGTTGAACTCTGCTCCAACATGGAAAGGAATCTCAGGACACTGGCCCTGATTCTAGCTCCGCTGAAGCACCAGCTACACTTCTATGACTGGATAAAGGGAAATAGAACTTTGGATTTAATTCTACACAAATGTTCCTCTCTCAGTTTTAGGTTTCTCTCTCTCTTTCTCTCTCCCTCTTCCCTTCCCCTCCCTCCCTCCTTCTCTTTTTTTCTTTCTATAAAACAAAACATATCTTTGAGTGAGGATTGAAAAGTAAAAAAGGAAAGCCATGGGATTTTGAAGTAAAAGAACTGCAAATTAGAGAAACGGAAAATATAAGATTAGTATGGCTTTATAAAAGAGAAAATCTAAGCCCTAACCAGTTTTGCTCAGTGGTTAGAGTGTTAGCCTGCAGAATTAAGGGTCATGGGTTTGATTCTGGTTAAGGGCACATACCTTGGTTGCAGGCTTGGTCCCAAGAGCTGGATGGGAAGATTGTAGGAAGCAACCAATAGATGTGTCTCTCTCACATTGATGTTTCTCTGTGTCTCTCCCCCTCCCTTAAGTGGAAAAAATATCCTCAGGTGAGGATTAATGAAAAAGAAAAAGAGAAAATATAAAACAACAGATAAAAAGTAGAAAGTCCTACTTACCATTTTGTAACAAAAGCTCTCTCCAAAGAACTCTGACCAGGACATAAATGTGTGTGTACGTATATGTGTATATATGCACATGTGTGTATGTGTATATATAATTGTATATATGTATATATATATATATATATCATATATATGATAATTTGATGAATTATAAACCTAACTTCTTCTATTTTTATGTTCAAATATCTTTACCTCCTTCTATTTTCAAGGTTGCTTCATGGACAAAGATGATATTTTGGATTTAAGCCATCTTAACTTCAATCAGGCAATAAGAAAGTTGAAGGAAGGCAGAGAGGCTATGGAATTAAGTCAACTCCCCTTAAGCAATTTTTCTTAAAGTCCATATAAGGCTCCTGCATACGTCTTATGCTCAGTAATATATTCACATGCCCACACTTTCTTGAAAGGAAAGCTGTAAAAAGTAGTGGAAAGTTGATTATATTGTAACTCTAAATAAAGATTGAGTTCTGTTTTTATGGAAGAAATAGAGAATGGATATTGGGTGGCAATTTGCAGTATCTGCCACAGTGAGTTAAAACTATTCTACTTCCAGCAGTTATCAGGGTTCTTGACACACAGTCAATAAATAGGAAGTGGCCACCCAACCCAATTCATGATTACAAATAGCAGCTTCCTGGCACATAAAACACAACAGTGACAGCAAAGACAAACAGTCTGGGTTGCCTACTGTAACATGTGGACCTTTGTAGCCTTCACTTTGTCTTGTGCTCATGTGCAAGCTAAGCTTAGCATTTGGTAAACTCCCTCGCCCACCCCCGACCTGCAATCCTAACTATCCAACCTTGAAAGATTTGCTGAATAATGCCCAGGTCAGTGAAGCTTTGCCTGAGGAAAGACATGATCACTTTGCACATAAAGCAGGGAATGTCTCTATGCCATTTCAAACCACTTGGTCTTCTTCCAGCAGCCTTCCATTTTCCCTCCAGCAGCCCTATCTCTCCCCTCTGTTCCAACCCCTTCTTATTCAGAAGCTTCTCCTGCCTTCTGTTTGGGCAAAACCCTTACACAGAATCCCAAAGCTTTCAAATCTCATCCACGGTAACACCCACTCAGGCCCAGTAATCCTTCAAATAGAGGACACAGTGTCTCTTAATTAATCTCACTACCTATTGAACCTTGCCTATCACATGTTATATAGACATTAAATGTTTACATCAGATATAGCAAGGTTCTCGGTTCTTAGCAGAGTATAAGGCACTGACATGGGGCTCCAGGAGTTTGAGCTCTAGTGTAATATAGATTTGTAAACTCATGAGATGGGTGTTCTTCTGCTTATTTACTGTCATACTTGCCTTGACAGTCAGTGCAAAATATCATGGTCAAGCCTCACCTTTGTGTTTGCGGGGCCCAGCATACTTTCTCTGCAGCGAAGTGTTCTCTCCTTGGTGGCTTCTGTCAACAAATGCCATTCGGGAGTCTTTTTGCTCACATTTTTCTAGCTGCTTTGTAGTAAACATTAAAAACATAAATTTATGGGGTTTTTGTTTTGTTTTGTTTTGTTTGTTTTTCATAAGTAGCAGGGAGTGTGCTCCCCACAGGGCTGATAGAAATAGCTAATATTATCTCATTATTGTACCTTTCTGTGTACCAAGCACATAACTAGGAGTCTTGGGGATATTATTCCATTTCATGCTCTAAATCAGGGTTAGGGAACGTCTGGCCTGAGGGCCTTATAAGGCCCACAAAATAATTTGGTCTGGCCCTGCCAAGGGATTATGGGTGAGTTAATGAAATGTTTGACCAACTACAGCAGGCTAATTTTTAAGTTGATGATTTTGTATGGCCCACAAATGATGTTATAAATATCCAATGGCCCTTGGCAGAAAAAAGGTTCCCGATCCCTGCTCTGAATAGTTCTTTGGGCTAAGTATCTTGAGCAGAACATAACTAAGATTTTGGAGAAGAAAGGGGCCTAAAATACTCTGATGGAAATTTTGTAGTATTTTCACTCATACAGATAAAATAAAACCATAAATTATGTTTAATAATTTATTAGTTTAATTTTTTTTCTATTTTGACAATTTTATTAAGTTTTGATGGTTAAAATATTTCCTCCCCAGCAATCCCTGTCCTGCCTCTGAAAGATTGAGAGCAAGGTACCTGCCTCTGTTCTCTGGCCACCTGAACCTTACCTAACTTAACATATTGGTGAATTGTAGGTGAAGAAGCTGAAGTTTACAGACAGAGAGTAACTTGCCAGAGGTTAGGTAACTAGTAGCAGGACAGGGATGTAAAATAAGAACTGACCAACCACAAGTCTTTTCCTAATCAGTACGCTATTCAGTCTTTTAGATTCTTAAATATTGGGAGAGGTTTTCCCAGAAATGAAGAATAAAAACTCCTTTGGGTTAAAGTTTGAATGACCAGATTAGATTATTCATTAAAAAGAGTGTGCTGGTAAATGTTTTGGAACTAGCTATCATCCACCCTCCCCCAACCCCAAACACACAAAACAACCACCAAAACAGCTCTAACTTTTAGCATCTTCAGATTTCTGTGGTATAAATATCCCTCCATGGTTTATTTCAAGCAACCAATGTAACTGCATTGAAAGAGCTGAGAAAAGATGTGAGGTAAAGGCTCTTTTAGTGAGTTTGAGCTGGCACATCAGACTCGATAATTAGTAGCAATATTAGATCCCTGCATTAACAATTAAAATAGATAATCAATCAAACTGTGTACTAAATAATGCAGTACGTTTTATGGGACACTCAGATTTTTCACCAGGTGCATCAGAATTGAATCCTGGCTGTACTCCTAAATAACTACATGAACATGTGACTGTGGGCAACCTGTCTTCTCTGAGCCTCAGTTGCCTTATCTCTTACATGGTGATAACCCACCTACCTCTTGAGATTAGTTGAGTATTAAATGTAGAAACTTTAAAACTGCCTGGAACATGGTGAATTTTATAGATATTTAGATCCCTACATATTAACACAAACTTATTTTCATTCATTTCACTGGCAAGCATTTATTGATTAATAAACACAAAAGAATGATTTTTTACTGGCTTTATGAAGTATATCTTTCTTCATTTTCTTAATGATAAAAATCCATTTATTAACCTTTTCCAACTTTTCAGAGAAATTTTAATATAATTATTTTATTTTTCTCTAATATCAGTATTATAGGCAATATAACTAACAAGCAAAACTAACACAAATTGGTGACTGTTACCCTAGTCTCTGTCTTAGGGAGGCAGTAGGGAATGGAAGGGTCTGCTCCATCTAAACACAGAGGCCATTTCTCAGCTCCTGGCAGTTACTGTGAGAAAATATGCAGGCTCAGTATGGCAGATCATTCCATTTTTCTGAGAACCAGAAATCTGAATCTGTTTGTGAAGCTTCCTAATTTTTATTCATTTTTATTTTATAACTGGAAGTTTGTACCTTTTGACCACCTTCACCCATTCTGCACACTCCCCCTCCCCTCATTCCCCACTTCTGTCCACCACCAATCTGTTCTCTGTGTCTGTGATTTCATTGTTTTATGTTTTCAGATTCCACATATAAGTGAGATCATCTGGTATTTTTTTTCTCTGCTTGACATTTCATTTAGCATAGTACCCTCAAGGTTCATCCATGTTGTTGCAAATGTCAGGATTTCCTTCTTCATATGGCTGAATAATATTCCATTCACATTTTCTTTGTCAACTGATGCACACTTAGTTTGTTTATGTGTCTTGGCTATTATAAATGATGCTGCAGTGAACATGGGGGTGTATATATCTTTTTGTGTTTTAATTTTCTTCAGATAAATACCCAAAAGTAAAATTGCTACATCATATAGTAATTCTATCATTATTTCTTGAGGAGCCTTCATACTATTCTCCAAAGTGGCTGCAACAAATTATATTCCCACCAACCGTGAACAAGGGTTCCCTTTGCTCCACATCTTCTCCAACACTTAGTTCTCAACTTTTTATAATAGCCATTCTAACAGGTGTGAGGCAATATCTCCCTGTGATTTTAATTTTCATTTTTCTTATGACTACTGATGTTGAACACCTTCTCATGTACCTGTTGGCCATATGTATGCGTCTTTGGAAGAATGTTCAGATCCTCTGATCATTTTTAAATTGGATCCTTTTTTTTTTAATTGGGTGGTGTGAGTCATTACTTTGGATATTAACCCTTTATCAGATATAACGTGCAAACTTTAATCCCATTTGGTAGGTTGTCTTCATTATGTTAGTGGTTTCCTTTGCTGGGCAGAAGCTTTTCAGTTTGATGTAGATCCACTTGTTCATTTTTGCTTTTACTGCTAATGCTTATGGTGTTAAATCCAAAAATTCATCACCAGGGCCAATGTTAAGGAGCTCTTATATTTTATTCTAGAAATTTTATGATTTTAGGCCTTACCTTTAAGTCTTTAATTCATTTTTGTGTTGACTTTTGTGTATGGTCAACTTTCATTCTAATTTTCATATATCTTCTTTTAAAACACCATGAACCCACTGCTGGAGAGGCCAGATCAGTTTGCGGCTTCTGAGTTAATGGATAAGGATGTTTTGGGGAGCAGAGAAAGCTGGGAGAGGAGCCTGAGCAAGGGACAGAGGCAGGGGTGTGAAGGGAGGAGCGTGCCGGAAGCAGGGTAGGGAGCGGTCTGATGGAGAGAAGCAGTCTTGCCATAGACAAGCGTGGATCAGTGCCATCGGGAGTAAGTGAGCATGGTCTGGAATTCTAAGAAATGTTTTTTCTTCCATGGAAAATGGGCACTTTTTAATCATAGAAAGTGATGTAATTAACCTGGTAATAGTTGAAGGTAAATCTGAGAATGGGAAGAAGTGCATGTAAGTGTTTTAAGAGTCTTATCCTCAGTGTCAGGCTGCCTGGGCATGCATCTGGCTCACCACTTTTATCTCTCTGGGTCTCGTGATAATAAGGTTGCTGTAAGGATTTAATAAATTACTGATAATAAAGTATTTAGGTAGTACTTAGTACATAAGAAGCATTCAAAACATGTGAGCTATTATTTTAAGTGTTAAATAAATAAAGGAAATGAATAGCAAAAACACTGTGAAAGGGGTCACTATAAAATGCAGGTGCAAATTGTTCAATGAAAGAATAAAAGGCATTTGATAGCCTTAAAAAGAGAAGGAAAGGGAAGTATAAAAGTAATGACTAAGGGTATTTTTCATTTTTTAACTTGGCTAATAAGAAAAAATGTCTTACCTTGACAAAAATAAGGAATTGTAAATGAGGAATAATCTTGTGATCAGGTGAAGATGAGTTCAATTTTAAATATAAGTAAAATTTGAGGTAAGATGAAATGTGCTGTCAGCAGTTAAAGATGTAGGACAAGAGGTAGACTGCAGTTTAAATGTGGCACATTGACTGAACAGTGAGTGATGTGCAGCACCTTATGTTTGGTGTTAGAAGAAAAACACGTAAAACAATCTACGCCCTTCCGTAAACAATATGCAGTTTATTGAATATGGACAATTAGTCAAAGACGCAAAGGTCCATTCCACCAGGGAAGCACTGAAGAAATGGTGGTAATAAGTACAGGAGAGAAGATCAAGGATCAGGTTAGTTTGGCTGGAGAGGGGAGGCCCTTTGGTTGTACACATTGTTAAAGCAGAAAGGATTGGTTAGGGGCAGATTAGAGAGGGTCTTACTGTCAGGATAAGGACTTTTAATGCATAAGATGTAGCATGTGCACTGAGCATTTTGGCAGTGCAGTAATACAAGGAATCTACTTTTGAAAGATGATAATTTTTTAATATAGGACTGACTCCATGGAGAAGGCAAATAATTACATGAAGTCCAATTTGTATAATTTAGCACTGACTATGCGAAATGGAGGTGGTGAACTTGGAGGAGCCTAGAAGTGCCTTTATTTATTTTTGGTGATCCTCACGCAAGGCTATTTTCCTGTTGATTTTTAGAGAGAATGGAAAAGAGAGGGAAAGACAGAAATATCTATTTGAGAGAAATACATTGATTGGTTGCCTCCTGCATGCACCCCAACCAGGGCCCTAGCCAGGGAGGAGCCTGCAACCAAGGTACATGCCCTTGACCAGAATCAAACCTGGGACCCTTCGGTCCTCAGGCTGGCACTCTAACCACTGAACAAAACCAGCAAGGGTTGGAAGTGCCTTTAAAGGAAGCAGCTAAGTTGTGCAAAACAGCCGGTGCCCAGGAAAACATCTATAATTCAGAAAAGAGACTGGGTTATAAATTATAAATTTAATAATCACCTAGAAATCCTTGTTGAAACCAGAAAGTAAATGAGATTGTCAAATGAGCAAATTTACAAGAAAAGATAGATTCTGTGTTAGAGCACTGGGTGATGCCTACATGGAAGGAGTGGGAGGAAAAACTTCAGCGAAAAGGACAGAGAAAAAGGGGTCATTGAGGTAAAGGAGGAGCTAAGACAGTGCCTGCCATGGAAAACAAAGACACAGGAAGCTGAGCAGCAGAGGGCCAATGCATGTGATTGAGCATGCATTCCCAGGCCTCCTTGCTCTTCTTCAAAGAGAAGAGGGTCTGTGGGGAAAGGAAGGTGCCCGCTGAGCTCTGCCTCACACTTAGGGGGCAGAATAGGAAGAGCCGAAAAGACTTCAGAAGTCCAAAGTGTTCCAAATCACAACTAGTGATGCAATTGAATTTCTTAGAAATTCATCTACATTATATTAGCCTGTATAACTTGTTTAGATGTTTGTTTGTTTTTTTCAAGTTGCTTACTTTTAACAGAAATGTCTGGGTCTATGTAGACATTTGTTGGCAATGTAACTCCATTGCACCACAGAAACCATTCTGTAGTTCAAGATTTATCAACCTTGGCACTGCGGACATTTTGGACAGGATACTGTGTTGTGCTGGACTGTCCTGTGACTTGTAGGATGTTTAGTGGTGTCCCCAGCCTCTATCTACTAGATGCCAGTGGCATTTTTCAACAGGACAAAATGTTTCAGTCACCAAGTACCTTTTGGTAGGCATGATTTCCCCCTTTCCCTGCATTGGGAACATCCTTAAAGTTTAATAGTAGCCAGAATATTTTCTTTCTTTTTTTCCCCCCTCTGCAAGGGGGAAATAATATAAACCTAGGCAATGAAGTTTCTGGAGCAATAAAATTATAATCACCAGATTTGTGACATATACGTAAACATACATGGATTTGCAGAAAGAAAGAGGAAGTTATGTTTTCAAGCATCTAGCACGTGGAAAAGGCTGAAGTTATAAAACCACAGAATAAATTAAGCATTATATCTAAACAGATATGCCAGAGGGTAGGATTTTCACTTAGTGGCAAATACAATTAAACAGGCATTTAGTTTGAAGCAAATCAAGTCCTCCATATATCTGGTGGCATCTTTACACTGATACAAATTGTAGTGAGAAGCAATTTGTATAAATCACTATTATTCCAGAAAGAGAGAGAGAGCTATATATAGACCAAGCAATTCTAATGTGACAGATGTTGTAAATGTCATCATTATGGTTTTTCATTTCAATTCAAACAGTTCAGAGACTTCCTCCACTGATTATATTAAATAGAGGATTAGAGCTTTTCCTGTTGGAAAAGACAACAGCCTTATCACATAGTTAATTTCTTCACCCAGGTTGAACTTTCTTACCTTCCTGTGGATACAGTGGGCTCCATATTATGGTTTTCAAAACAAATACATTGGATCATAAATCACAGATTAAGAAAAAGAAAGACAATCTTGTCAGTATGTAAACTATTTTAGATAAGTATATGCTAAATAATGAATCTTCTATTTTTCATAGCACTGAATGTTAGAATGCACAATACAGGGCCATGTCAATGGTTCAAAAGGTCTCAATTCTCATATGCAGAGACCATGAAAGCTGTCTTATAGATGGCAGTGAGCTTTTATTCCTTCAAATGCAATGAGTGATGTAGAGCAGAACTTATCTCTGTGTATGTATATTTCTGTAAGGCTATTTCATGAGGAATATTATTTCTGCTTAAGATCTAGATCTTTCCTAAAATAACCATACACTGCTATCTATTGGAGATGAGTTGACTGTGTAATCATAACTGCAAAATACAAACTTTATTTTTAGATCTATTTCAGAATGTCTAATCCAAATCAGAATATCTAATACTTATTCTACACATAATTATGCATATAAATAGTGTAGATAATAATTTTATGTATATTGTCTATTATATATACATGCATAAGTACAAATTAAAGATTACTCTTTGAAAGAGCACATATCCATGAAACCCGTGTTCTGGACTTTACTAAATGTTATGTCCTGAATTCCCCCCAATTTATCTGTTGGCACTGTGACTGTATTTGGTGACAAGACCTATAAGGAGATAACTAAGTTTAAATGAGGTCATAAGTACGAGGCCCTAAATCAGCAGTTCTTAACCTGTGGGTCGCGACCCCTTTGGCGGTCGAACGACCCTTTCACAGGGGTCGCCTAAGACCATCCTGCATATCAGATATTTACATTACGATTCATAACAGTAGCAACATTATAGTTATGAAGTAGCAACGAAAATAATTTTATGGTTGGGTCACAACATGAGGAACTGTATTTAAAGGGCCAGAAGGTTGAGAACCACTGCCCTAAATCATTATGACTAGTGTCTTCCATAAGGAAGAGACAGGTGGGATGCCTGTGCTCAGAGGAAAGGCCATGCAAGGACACACTGAGAAAACGGCCATCTGTAAGCCAAGGGGAAGGGATAAACCAGATCTGTCTCAGGATAAACCAGATCTGTCAATACCTTGATCTTGGACTTCCAGCCACAGAACTGTGAGAAAATAAATTTCTGGTTTTTATGTCCCCTAGTTTGTGATTGTGATGTTTTGTTGTGACAGATAAGTACACCAGAGGAGATCACCTTTGCCTGAATTTCCCCAAACCTCCATACTCACTGCTACCATCTCTTCCTCTTATAATAACACATAGACTTTAAAAGACTCTGCCTCTACAAATATCTCCTAAATTCCCTGGAAACACATATGTTTCTGTCCACAGATGAGAATTTGGTAAGACTTGCTTTGCTGTTTTTTCCTCAGTGGAATAGCTGGGCATATGGGCTTGTCAAAAAAGTTCTCTATAAACCATTGGTTTTAAGGCTAGTTGCCTAAGAAACGTGGGGGCTGCTGCCATCTTGGTCATTGCTCTGAAGGAGACTGGCTTTAGGACCAGCCTGGAATGTCTATTGCTGCTATCATGTTCCAGATGCCATTTCTGCAGCAAAGCACGGGGCTGTTCCCAGCACCTTTGTGGCAGTTGTTGAGCACAGATCTAAAAGCAGCCAGGACAGAGCTCTTGTCAGTATGGAGCTGGTGATCCCGTGAGAGAAACAGAAATTATCTTGTAATTAACATGACAGAATTTTCATGTATCAGAAGCACCTAACCTAATCTTGGAGGTTGGAGATGGCTTCTCTGAAGAAGCCCCTTCAGAGCTGAGGCAAGACTGATGAGTATAAGCCAACTGCTTGAAGCGCTGGCCAGCGGCGAGCATTAGTGAGGGCCTGAGGAAGCACGGAGCTGAAGGAAGCAGACAGCACGTGCCTACATGGCTATCCTGAGGAGGCACAATGGGGCTGCATAGGCGGGTGGGACCATAGGCGGGATGGTAAGAATACATATTAAGGGAGGACAGGAGGAAACATGATGTTTTCAAACCACAGTTTGTGTCTGGCAAAAGGAAAAAGAAAAATCCACTTGTAATGCTTCCAGGTAATTAATTTTACTATGTCATATAATTATAAAACTAATTACCTTGAAGTGATGATTTAATAAGTGTATTGGCAGTCATTGAGCAGTCAAGTGAGATTAATTCAATCGATTATATAAGAATATTTCTTTGGAGCTGGTGCGGAGTCTGCTTGTATAGGATCTCTTGCTTGAAATATACGCCTGTGGGAAGCAATTAAATTGTTCGAAATGGAGCTAGAGAGTGTTTTCAAAATATGTAAAACTGACTCCTGATAAAAGTCCCAACTTGCTCAGAAGAGAATCAGATGGTCTCTTAGTTTGTTGCAGCCCCAGAGGTCAGCTGCCTTAAGAATCACCACTCCTGAGACAAATTCTTTGCTAAACTGGAGAGTTGCCCAGAGTTTGGGAGCTGAGATTGCTGGGACCAGAACACCACCCCTTGACGTGTGCTGTGCCTCTGGCCTTCCCTCTGCTGCTGAAAGCCCCACTAAGTCTTATAAGAATTATATCTATGATGACAGGCCAACTAGTAAGTGTATCCTCAGCTAGCATTATTATTCCAGAAAGAATGCTGCTGATTTTTTAAATCATTTCCAGTCAAAGTAACTTTTCAAAGTGTTCAACAGCTGGCGCTTCAGCCACAATCTATTATAACCTAGCCTGATAATTTAAGCAAATGCACCTTAAATGCAAATTGCTCACCAATGCTTTCAGCTTAAATTTATAACTAAGAAACTTATTGTCTACCCAGAGCTGTTGAAGTTGTTTAAGATAGAAAAATAGAGATGCCTTTAAAAAGGAAAGCTATGTAATTAGGAATGGCCTTCAAATCACCCCCCAGATTATCACTGGATTCATAAAGCAAAGATAACTGGTGAAATGAGACATCATTTGTTTTAAGGTTGTATTATTGTTGAGCTACTTTGGTGGTTCCTACAGTAAATATTTAAACATTGTGGGTAAAAAAAATATCTTGGTTGGCCCTAATTTTACTCTCACCTATTTCCCTTTTAACTCTGCACTGAACTTAAAAAAATAAAATGAGATCAGAGCAATTGCTCCTGGGTGGCATGCATAGCATAGTCTTCAGCAGTTTATTAGTGAACATTGACTGTATATGAAACATGTGCTAGGAGCTGGCTGGGTACCAAGAGGAAGACAAAGATGAATAATAAAAATGCTTTTCCCCCCCAAGGGAAGTACTATTTAATGGAAGAGAGAGAAGGGTACCTTAATAAATTTAATACCAACTATGAACTGAAAATTTAATACCAACTATGAACTGACAGGTGCTAAAGTGACGAATGAGAAGTGACACCAGACTGAGGCTTTAGTGCCAGTTGATTGTGAAAAATAAGGAAAATGTAGAGTGACTTTTTATAAAGTTAAATATATTTAATTTTTTGAGGAACATCATATTGTTTTCCATAGTGGCTAAACCCATCTGCATTCCCATCAATAGTGCATCCTCACCAACACTTTTTTGATGTATTGATGATAGCTGTTCTGACAGGCGTGAGGTGATATCTCATTGTGGTTTTAATTTGCTTTCTCTGATGATTAGTGATGTTGAGCTTCCTTTGATATGTCTATTGGCTATCTATATGTATGTCCTCTTTGGAGAAGTGTCTATTCATGTTCTCTGCCTGTTTATCAATTGGATTGTTTGGGGGCGTTTTGTGTGTGTGTGTTGAACTCTATCAGTTCTTAATAAATTTTGGATATTAACCCCTTATCAGATGTGTGAATATCTTCTCCCTTTCAGTAGGTTGTCCTTTTGTTTTGTTGATGGTTTTCCTTGTTGTGCAAACACTTTTTAGTTTGTTATAGTCTCATTTGTTTATTTCTTGTTTGTTTCACTTCCTTGGGGAGTAAAAAGTCAAAGATTTCACTGCCTGTTTTCTTCTCATGAATTTTACCCTCTAAATGTTAAGAATTCCATCATTTTAAATAATGACTATGTCTTTCTATTATTTATCTTTTCTTACCTCATAAATCAGACCTTTAACATAATATTGAAAAGAAGAAATCATGCCCTAGCTAGTTCAACTCAGTGGATAGAGTGTCTGCCTGCAGACTGAAGGGTCCCGGGTTTGATTCCACTCAAGGACATATAGCTTGGTTGCAGGCTTCATCCCTGGCCCTGGTTGTGATGAGCAGAAGGCAGCCAATTGATGTCTCTCCCTCACATCTACTTTTCTCTCTCTCTCTGTCTTTCCCCCACCCTTCCACTCTCTCTAAAAATAAATGGATAAATATCCTTGGGTGAGGATTAAAAAAAAAAGTGAGGATTAACCCAAAAAAACCCATGTCTCCATTAGCAATGATAACTCATGTAGATAATTATATTAGGCTAAGGGAGTTTCCATTTATAATTAGTTAGCAGCTGTTATTATTATTAGATATTAAATGTAATAAAATGGTTTATATATTTTTTGAAGTAATTTTTTGTTTCCCTTGCTTTAATCAATAAATTTGTTTTTAAATGTTAAGCCACCATTGCATTCTTAGGAATATACCAGATATCACCATGATACTTCAAAAATTTATCTTTTATTAAATATTATTGATATACAATATTATGTTAGTTTCAAAAATACAATGTATTGATTCAACATTTACATACCTTACAATATGTTCACCACAATAAGTCTAGTAAACATGTCACCATACAAAGTTATTAGGATATTGTTGATTATTTTCTCTGTGCTCTACATTACATCTCCATGAGTTATTTATTTTATAACTAGAAGTTTGTACCTACTTTTACCCTTCACCTTTTTCACCTGGCCACCTAGCTCTCTTCTCTGGCAAGTTTGTGCTCTGTATCTATGAGTCTGTTCCAGTTTTAATCTGTTTATTTGTGTGTGTGTGTTTTTTAATACTTTTAGATTCCACCTTTAACTGAAATTATATTTGTCTTCCTCTGTCAGACTTATTTCACTTAGCAATAATACTAAGGCCCAATCACGTTGTCCCAAATGGCAAGACTTTATTCTTTTTTATGGCTAAGTAATATTCCACACCACATCTTTATTATCTATCTATCGATAGACACCAAATTTGCTTTCATATCTTGACTATTATAAATAACTAGAGGCCTGGTGCATGGATTTGTGCACTGGTGAGGTCCCTAGTCCTGGCCTGTGCCCTCTTGCAATCCGGGACCCCTTGAGGGATGTTGGAGAGCCATTTTTGGCCTGATCCCCACAGGCCAGGCTGAGGGACCCCACTGGTGCATGAATCTGTGCACCAGGCCTCTAGTATACATATAATATATTCGGTTAATCTCTTCCTGCCCTAACCCTTACCCCCTTCCCTCTGAGATTCATTAGTCTGTTCCATGTTTCCATGCCTGTGCATTGAGCGTCTCCCCCGCTGGTGGTCAGTGTGCATCATAGCTACCAGTCGAATGGTCACTTAGGCATATACACACACACACACACACACACACACACACACACACACACACACACACATATATATATATATATATATATATTCTAATAATAGACAAACATGGTAATTGACCGTACCTTTGCTACGCTTCCCATTGGCTAATCAGCATGATATGCAAATTAACCGCCAACAAAGATGGCGGCTAATTTGCATATGTAGGCACCAAGCGATGGAGCGAAGCCCGCTGGCCCAGGGCAGGAGCAGTGAGTGAAGGCTGGCGTGGTGAGCAAAGAGGGAAGCCCGTCACGCCAGCCCTGCCCTCGGGGCCCAAGGGAAGAGTGAAGCCTGCCGCGACAGCCCCTCCCAGCAAAGAGTGAAGGCCTGGGTTCCAGGCACCAGAGGAAAACTGGTGCCAGCAGCCAGGGGAAGGGGCCCCCGAGGGTCCCCAGACTGCAAGAGGGCACAGGCCGGGCTGAGGGACCCACCCAAGTGCATAAATTTTTGTGCACTGGGCCTCTAGTATATATATAATATGCTATAATGAACATAGTGGTGCATATATATTTTTGAATTAGTTTTTTTGTTTGTTTGTTTTTTATTTTTAGATAAATACCTACTAGTGGATTTTCTGGGTGATATGGTAGTTCTATTTTTAATTTTCTGATGTTTTCTATAGTCACTGCCCCAATTTACAAACCAACCAACAGTGCACAATGGGTCCCTTTTTCTCCACATTCTCTCCAAAACATACTATTTATTGATTTTATGATAATAGCCATTCTCACACATGACAGTGTGAGGCAATATCTCACTGGGATGATTTTTATTTCCTGATGATTAGTGATGTTGAACATCTTTTCATGTTTGTCTCCTATCTGTATGTCTTCTTGGAGAAAATTTTATTCAGGTTTTCTGCATATTGTTAATTTTTAATGTCAAGTTGAATGAGTTCTTTATATATTTTGAATATTAGCTCCTTACCAGATATATTGTTTGCAAATATCTACAGTTTATCTAGAGTTGCAGTACCAATTTACACTTCCAATAGTAGTATATGAGAGTTTCCATTAACACTTGATAGTTACTTATTTTTAAAAATTTTTATTTTAGCCATTTGGCAAATGGGTAGTGATAACTCATTGCAGTTTCAATTTCAATGTGTTGAGGACTAATGAAATTGAGCACTTTTTCATTTATCAGTCACGAATATCCTATTTTATAAATTGCTCATTCAGGTCTTTTCTTATTGTGCTGTCTTTCATTTATTGGTTCATAATAGTCCTTCATATATTCTGGATACATGATATATATTCACTATATTTTTTATTTTACATTTTCACTTTCTATAATGATGTTTTTTGATAAATAGATATTTTAAACTTTAATGGATGTCATCTATCATTCTTTTATTTCATGGTTTAAGTTTTTATGTCTAGTATAAGCAATCTTTGCCATCTCAAGCTTAAGATATTCTAACATATCTTCATCCAGAAGTTTTTATTGATTTATCTATTACATTTAAAGTTACAATCTTTTTGGAATTTAGTTTTGCATATGGTGTGAGGTATTTGTTAAGATTAAATATTTTTCTATATGGTTATCCTATTGACAGAATTAATTATTAAATATATTTCTTCACACTATATTACAGAGAGATCTTTGATATAAATCAAGTGACTATGTACAGACTTTTTTTCCTGTATTCTCTATTTTATTCCTCTGATTTATTAATCTGTCTTGCACCAAAACCACATGGCCTTAATTGATATAGTTTCATAAGAAGTTTTGACATCTGGTAATAAAATTTCTCCACTTTTTTTTCTTCTAGAGATTCGTCTTGTTTATTTTTGACCCTTTTCAGACTTATATGTATTTAAGAAGCAGTTTATTACTTTATACACACAAACACACTCATTCTGGGATTTACTTTAATTTATAAATCAATTTGGAGATAATTGGCATCTATACTTCTACATATTGTAATTTATAAAGCTCCATTTAGTTAGGCAGGCCACCTTTAATATCTCTCAAAAATGTTCTTAAATTTTTTCTGTGTATGTCTTTTACGACTTTTAGTTTCTTTGATTTTCAATCATTCTTGATGGTAATATAAATGGTTTAATTTTTAAGAAAACATGTTTGTAATTTTATCTGTTACTACATAGACATATTCACTTATTTACATATTGCCTTTGAATCTAGAGACCTTGTTACATTTATTTTAAAAATGTTATTTTTAGTAAAACTTTTCTGTTTACACAACTTTATTGATTGATTTTATAGAGAAAGAAAGCAGGGGAGAGAGATAGAGAGAGATAAAGATAGATTTTTTGTTCTACTTACTTTTGCATTTATTGGTTGAGTCCTGACCTGGGATCACTCAACTCGCAACTTTGGGTTATTGGAACGAAGCTCTAACCAATTGTGATACCTTGCCAGGGCAGGATCTTTGTTTTTAATTTTCCCCCCCAAACCATGTGCATTATTTTTCTTGAATTTGCAATAGGGAGGACTTTTCTAGATGTTGTACAATGTTGAGTAAAGGTGGTGATAGTGGAGGACTTCTTTATCTTGTTTTTGAATTTGAGGTAAACTAAATAGTTTATTATTCAGTAGAATGTTTATAATATGCATATTTTATATTGTTTTTAAAGTGAATTGGAATTTACATTCATTGATGTACACAAATATTAAGTTCAGCCTAATTAAAGGTTACATATGTCTATACTTTTGGAACCACCAGTGGGTCAAGATATATGCAGTATACTCCAAACGTCTCAGAATGCTTATATGTGCCCTCCACCACTCCTATCAGTGCCTCTGGCTTAGTGACTGAATGCAATTGGTATTAAAAGGGCAAGGGAGCTCACTGATGAAATTTATAAATTATTTTCTGGAGGATAGGAAAATGTGAAGGTTTACCTGGTAAAAGGTAATTATTCAGCATTTTTTCTCCTTAGAATTCACTTTTACTCCTTGTTCTATTGAAAAACATTAGTCCTCCACTGGCCAGGTAGCTAAGTTAGTTAGAGCATCATCCCCATATGCCAAGGATGAAGGTTTGATCCTTGGTTAGGTCATATATAAGAAACAACCAATCTATATATAGAAAAAGCCAGCGTGTCTACGGCCATACCACCCTGAACACGGAAGCTAAGCAGGGTCGGGCCTGGTTAGTACTTGGAAGGGAGAAAAAGCCAACGACCATAACACCAGAATGACTGGAATGCCCGGTTGCTATGACACCCACTGCAGCCAGTGAACCAGCCAGATGGGGGGCGGATGGGGCCGGCCAGCCAATCTCCTGAAGCCCCTCCCCAGAGCTGGCCCCAGCCAATCAAGGGTGGGGTGGTCGGCCAAATCCTCTGTGGCCCCTCTCACCAGCCAGCTCTACCCCTGATCACCCCCCACACAACAATCGGGAGTGGGACTACCTGACTAACCTCCCTTGGCCCCTACCCCAGCCACATCCCATTCAGGGGCGGGGCCAGCTGGCCCATTGCCCATAGTCCCTCCCCATGGCCGGCCTGGCCCCCAGTTAGCCACCCCCAATTGGGGGCAGGGCCCACCAAAAAATCACCTGTGGCCTGTCGCCCCAGCCAGCCTGGCCCTGATTGGGCCTCAATTGGTGCCCGGCTGGCCAGACCTCACCCATGCATAAATTTGTGCACTGGGCCTCTAATGAATACATAAGTATACATCATAAGTGAAACAACAGGTCTCTCTCTCTCCCCCTCCCTCTTTAAAAAAATCAATCAATAAAAATTAAAAAAACCTAAGAAATTCATTAGTCCCTATTCTAAGTCCCAACAGCTATCATATTATTGTAAGATTATATCAATTCAGTCATACTTCTTGAAATCATACTTCTTCTTGAAACATATATTACTATTTTTTTCCTCTTAATATAAGACTGGTTTGGCTCAGTGGATAGAGCATCAGCCTGCGAACTGAAGGGTCCCAGGTTCAATTCCAGTCAAGGGCATGTACCTTGGTTGCGGGCACATCCCCAGTAGGGGATGTGCAGGAGGCAGCTGATCGATGTTTCTCTCTCATCGATGTTTCTAGCTCTCTATCCCTCTCCCTTCCTCTCTGTAAGAAATCAATAAAATATATTTTAAAAAAATACATAAGACAACAGTAAAAAAATGGGTAAAGAGTGTGAGAAAACTCCAAAAATAACATATATTTTAGAGTTTTTATCTCAGTTAAATTATAGATGGTCAAAAAAGAAAATTGTAACATTAAGAAAAAAAAAATCAACTTTTAACATTTTTATACTTTTCTATCCAGCCAGCTTTTTATTGGTTATGAGGACATGTGTTATAAGAATGCTGAATTTAGTGAGCTTATTTTCACACTTTATGTGTCACAAAAGGAGTTTACTAGTTTAAGGTGATTTTGTGTGGAATACCTGGCAAATCATAATATATTCTGTTAACCGATTAAGGGAGGTACTGATAAGGGTATGGGATAGAAATTTGATGCCGGAATATATTTCCATCTGTGTGACATCAACTTCTTATTCCCTCTTTGATGAAGGGTCTGATGTAAGCAATCAGCCATCTGGTAGTTAGCTGGTTTCCTTGGAAATTGGTTTCTCTTATTAGCAGGATTTATACTCAACGATGATGATATGTAGGTAAGCTTTGGTGAGGGAAATAAGAGGCTATTGAGCTATGTATAACCTCCATGACTATCATCAGGGCCTCATTGTACATGAGCACACTGAGCAAACAGCAAAGTGCCTGGGAAAGAGGCAGACTGGCATCAAACAATAGATCTTGTGCATCTAATTATTACAAGTGTCCAATGTTGTGGATATATCCTCTAGTGGGCATTTATGTAGAACATGAATATCATTACACTCTGTGCCAAGATAGTCATCAACTTCACTCTCAAATCTGGACACCTATTTTTTTTTTAAGTCCTTAACTTACCAGCCAGCATATAACATCACCTATGAATCGGCGTCAAGCATCTTCAGCCATCTCTATCCTATGTAATGTGAACAACCAACCCACTGGAAAGGTACACCATACTCACCGTCTTTCCCTTTTCTCCATTTCTTCTGGTTATAGAATACTGCACCTATTCACTCATAATCCAGATATTTTCTTTTCCATTAATCGATCTTACAGTACTTTCTATGAGATCGTAAGTAGGATGAGAGAGACAGTGAGGCAGCAAGAGTAGTCACTGATATACAAAAAGAGCAGGACCATTTTGTATAGTTTACACATGCATTCAAGACTTGCTAGTGTTGGACTGCATATCATTTCCACTATGTAATTCAATGGCTGCTGAAAATGTCCCAGTTTTATAACTTGGTAAATTAGATAACAAATACATAATAGGACATTTAGATTGCAGAGATACTTGGTGTCCTACAGTCATGCATCCCCTTTCTCCTAGTACCCAGTAGCAAGCTAGGGGCTGCTTTTCAAATGGATTATAGTTGTCAGACAAAGAGGGCAAAGAGTATGTGACCCCACTCCAAAGTCCTCAAGGTCTGCACTATGGTTCTTCTATGGGGGTTACTAGATGTTTCATTCAGCATCTCTCCAGCACAGATATGTCCCAAAGAGTATGTCTATGGGTCATAAATCCCAAATGACAGGGCAGCTTGCACTGGAGCCTGAACTTGCTGCAGAAACTTTTTGCTTCAAGGCTTTACTCAAAATGGGGGGTGGGGGGGGAGTAGAGGGGCTTTCAGTTAACTCAGTAAACGTCTTTAATCAGCATGCCTGAATACATTATAGTTAACCCCAAATCTAGAATGTCACCCTACTCGGTCTCTTCCTTCATTGGAGAGCAGGGCAAAGACTAGCAGTCCCCTTTTTACTTCATAAAAGCTACCCCCACCTGCTGCAAATCAGTAGATGCAGAAACCCTGATGTGGCAGGCCTCTGAGTGTTCATGGGTATGGTTGCCAACCCTCTGGCACATGTGTTCCTTCCTATCCAGTAGGCACAATGAGGAAAATGTTATCAATATAATGAACTTGTGTAATGTTTTGTGGGCTATCAGGAAAATCAAGCTCTATATATGGACAGAGAGCAGGAGGATTAATATAGTCTGGTGACTAGATCATAATAGTATGCTATGGTTCCTAATATGTTAAGACAAATGGCTTCTAACTAACTTTCCTGATAGAAAAAATAAATTCTTGTTAATATTTGTATTCTATGTACCAAGGGCTGTGTTTGTATTGTTTTGCTCCAGAAAAATACCACATTTATTTTTCTGGAAAGACAGCTATAATTGACATCACTATCTAAGTTTGTGCTAATGTAACCTAGGAAACACCTGGCTTTTGCCTTGTTCAGACAAGAAAAGGAAATGAAAAGCCTCATTCTATGAATTAGAAGACATTATTTTGAGAACCACTGATCTAGAACACCCAGTTGGTTACCTGATCCAATTGAGTAGGGTTCTCAAATGATAATCTCCAGACTAAAAGCATTGCTATCACTTAGACATGCACATTGGTGGGCTCCATCAGAGACCTAGTAAGGTAGAAGTTTGGGGGGTGTGCTCAACAATCTGTTTTAAGAGGTTTTCCAGGTGACGCTGGTGTATGTTATGGTTAAAAAAGCACTGTTCACTTTACTGTTATAGCTGTGCCAAGTCTTAATTCTTGGGCAGGGTAAATCACCACAGGGTAAGTTTTAGCTTTCTCTGGACTCATTATGAGATGGATTGGAGTAAATGGATAATCTAGCACCTGGTTTCTGTAAGTCCCCTCTTTGACTTGTGAAACATACTAAGTTTTCAGTACTTAAGCCTTAGTATTAGTAGAGTCACTGCCTAGTTATGTCCAGAGGTGTTAGGGCATGCACGAGGCCAAAAGAGGTAAAGAATTACAAATTTATTGTTATATCCGGGAGCAGAAGGGCTAAAACCAAAATGGCATCAGCGAGGCAGAGTAGGGGGAGTGAGATATTTATATCTCTTGTAAGGGTCAGTCAGAGTAGTCGGACCAGGTGCCGGTGGGGACCAGATGTAGGCGGTCCACTGGAAACTGGGTGAGGCAGCTTACTGGAAACCAAAAGCCAGTAATCATGAGAATAACAGGAAAATGGCTAAGAGGGGCAAGAGCCCCACGCAGAGCATAAATGGAGCACAAGAATGTGCCTAACATGAAGGTCTGTGTATTTCCATTTTTGTAGTGTGCAGAGATGCTGGGAAATGGGCACAGGTATCTTTCAAGGTATGATGTATAGTATACTGCATGGTTATATTATATCGTTTTCTTTTCTATAAAGGGCCACTAGATCCATAAACTAGCTTGGTTAGATATTAGTATAGCATAAGAGCCCATAGTTCTCTACTATGGTGAGCCAGATCTGTGGCACCAGACCTAGGATATTTTTGTCCTTAATAAACTTTTAATCTATTTTATTTCTAGGGAACTTGTGATCAATTATCAAACATCAAGAGATCCCCATGGGTCCAAATACCGTGATTACCACCCTATCCCTGTGAATTTTTGTGAGTGACATTTGTGCCTGATTTTAGCTGCTGTTTTAAGTTCAACAACCTGATCTTTTCCATGTTGGAATTTATAATTTCTATTAAAAACAGGGAGCCCAAACCATTGCAGCATCCTCTACTATCACCTCTGACCTATAGAAGTCAGCCAATACAGAACTAACCATGGGAGCTGGTGTGCTCTTGCCAATGCATTTCTTTTTTTAAAAATTTTCTTTGCTTTATTGAGATACTAGAGGCCTGGTGCACAAATTTGTGCACCAGTGGGTTCCCTTGGCCTGGCCTGTGGGATCGGGCCGAAACCGACTCTCTGACATCCCCCTAAGGGTCCCAGATTTTGAGAGGGTGCAGGCCAGGCCGTGGGACCCCCACTGGTGCACAATCGGGGCCAGGGAGGGACATGGGAGGTTGGCCAGCTGGGAAGGGACCATGGGAGGGCTCCAGGGATATCCGGCCCATCTTGCTCAGTCCTGGTTGGTTGGACCCCAGCAGCAAGCTAACCCACCGGTCAGAGCATCTGCCCTCTGGTGGTCCGTGAACATCATAGCAAGCGGTTGAACGGTCTTAGCATATCATTAGCATATTACGCTTTGCTTGGTTGAATGGACACTTAGCATATTAGGCTTTTATTATATAGGATAATTGACATATAGCCCCATATAAATTTGAGGTATAAAGCAAAATGACATACACACACACACACACACACACACACACACACACACACACTAGAGGCCCGGTGCACAAAAATTTGCGCACTGGCCGGGGTTGGGGGGGTGGGTCCCTAAGCCCCACTTGTTCCCTCTCACAGTCTGGGACCCCTCGGGAGATAACGACCTGCTGGCTTAGGCCTGCTCCCTGGGTGGCAGATGGCAGGCCCGATCCCTCGGTGCCTGCCCCCCCTCCCCGGGTCACGCACACGACACGGCAGATCTGGGGGTTGGGGCGCCGCCCTAGGTCACACACATGGCAAGGCCGGCCCAGGGGTTGGGGCGCCACCCTGGTCGCGCACACTGCAGGGCCAATCCCGGAGTTGGGGCGCTTCCCCAGGTTGGGTCGCACACGGGACGCCCGGGCGGGCCAGCCTATTGCTGTTGCCCAGCCCGGCCACCCCGGGTTGGGTGCACACGGGATGCCCAGATGGAGGCTGGGCGGGCCAGCTGATCGCTGCTGCACCACCCGGCCGCCCCGGGTTGGGTCGCACACGAATGCCTGCCACCTCGGGTCGCAGATAGCAGGCCCGGATGGCAGCAGGGCAGGCGGGATGGCGCTGTCCCGCCCCACTGTTGCAAATAGCAGGCCCAGATGGCGACGGGGCAGGCAGGATGGCGCTGTCCCTCCCTGCCTGCAGTATGCAAATTAGCTGCCATCTTTGTTGATGGTTAATTTGCATATCACACTGATTAGCCAATGGGAGGCGTAGTGAAGGTACGGTCAATTATCATGTTTGTCTATTATTAGATAGGAGATATATATATATATATATATATATATATATATATATATATATATAAATTATTACCACTATAAGTTTAGTTAACATCCAGTATCTCATATATATACAAAAAGTTTTTTTTTCTCTGTGATGAGAACTTTTAGGATTTACCCCCTTATCAATTTTCAAATATTTTATACAGCAGTGTTAAGTATACTCATCATGTTGTACTTATCTTATAACTGGAAGTTTGTACCTTTGATCATCTTCCCCCATCACCCACTTTTTTTAAGTACAAATATCTTTTCCTGTGAGTTTGGTAGGTTTGTCATTTGTTTAAAATTCTACATATAAGTGAGAGTTTACAATATTTGTTTTTCTTTGTTTTATTTTACTTAGCATAATGCCCTTAAGATTCATTTATGTTGTTACAAATGGAAGGAATATGTTTTTTTTTTTTTTTTTTTTGTGCTTAGTAGTGCTGTCTGTGTGTGTTTGTCTATATATAACAATATATTTTATCTGTTTATCTGTTGGTGGACACATGTCTTAACTATTCTATATAATAAAAGCCTAATATGCTAAGTGTCCAGTCATCTGGTTGGCTGTTCAACCAATCAAAGCATAATATGCTAATGATTTGCTAAGGCTGCTCAACCACTCACTATGACATGCACTGACCACCAGGGGGCAGACAGCTGACCATTCGGCCAGTCACTATGACGTGCACTAACTACCAGGGGCAGATGCTCCAACCAGTAGGTTAGCTTGCTGCTGGGGTCTGGCTGATCAGGACTGAGTGAGACAGGCCAGACATGCCTTGAAGCCCTCCTATGGTCCCTCCCTGGCTGGCCAACCTCCTGTGTCTTTCCCCAGCCCCTGTTATGCACCGGTGGGGTCCCTTAGCCTGTCACACAACCCAGGACCCCTCGGGAGATGTTGGAGAGCCGGTTTCAGCCTGATGGTGGAAGGACCAGTCGCTATGATGTGCACTGACTACCAGGGGGCAGACGCTCAATGCAGGAGCTGCCCCCTGGTGGTTAGTGCACTCCCATAGGGGAAACACTGCTCAACCAGAAGCTGTGGCCACACTAAGGATGTCTAGCAGCACTAAGGATGACCAGCTGATGACTCCCAGACTGCAAGAGGGTGCAGGCCAGGCTGAAGGCCCCCCTGAGTGCACAAATTTCATGCACTGGGCCTCTAGTTATAAATAATGTTGCAGTGAACATAGCGGTGTAGATATCATGTTTTATATTTTTTAGTTTAAAGTCTATTTTGTCTAAGTATAGTTATGTCTGCTTTGCTTAGTTACCATATATTTGTTCTACCCTTCCTCTCAGCATGTGTGTTTTTAATGCTAAAGGAAGTTTCTTATAGGCAGTATATCATTGGATCTTTTATTTTAAATCCAGCCAGCCAGTCTATGCTTTTTATTGGAGAATTAGATAAGAACTTACTATTGCCATTTTATTAATTGTTTTTTGCTGTTTTGTAGATACTTTTGTGCTCTGCTGACTTTTATATTTGCTTTGGATCCTGTATTGCCTTTTATTGCTTATAATGATAGCACCCTATTTAGTAATGCCACCATTTGAAACTAACACTTGGGTACTCCAACTATGAACTCTGTCTGCCAAGATCCAAGTGCTAGGTGTTGCAAGCTCCTCCCTGCTTCTTTGTCACAATCCATTCTCAGTGGTCAAACCCCACAGATTTCCCATGACCCTTGTGAAGCAAGACCAAAGTGGGACTCCTGAGAAGAGACCCATAACACTGGTGAGTTAGATGTCTACCCTGGGCTTTCTTTTTTGCACTGGGGGAACCATAGACCCAGGGAGCCCTTTCAGTTCAGTGCTATGCCAGCCTGGAGGAAAGTCAATGAGATAAGCATATAGCCATTCCTCTTACCCTTCAAATGGAGTCCTTTTCAGTCTCTGTGGTGCAAGGAATTGCTTCAGCATCACCCTTGTTCTATGATTTTCACAGTGGTGTCTTGTCCATAAATGATTTTGTTAGTCATTCTTCTTGTGAGGGAAAGCAAAGTTGGGAATGACCTATTCTGCAGTCTCCCAGTTTTCCAATGTGTTTTTAATGCCTTTTTGAAGGCATTATACTCTAAGCCTTCCAAGTGGTCAAGGTTAGTGGATTACTAAGCTGGTTCAAAGAAATTGCATTGAAATGTTTCCATCTTCTTGAGCTTTTTTCCTCTTTTTTTCTTTCTTTTTTTTCCCAGAGCACTATTGAGCCTAGGACTTAATTAGCCAAACTTAGAATCTATTAATGTAATTCCTAGATGCTCAAGATAACACATTAAATCATGAATTCTAGGTGACTATATCCATGTTACTAAACTCAGGTTAATCAGGTCTTATGTTATTTTCTTTTGGTGTAATATTCATCTACTCAAATGAATGCTACTCAGATTCCTACCTAAACAAATTGGTAAATATTTTCATTTTCCTCAACCGGTCTGTACTTCAAACTCTGATCTAATTCTCCTATAAGCCTACAGGGAATAAGTAGTGATGGTAATTGATCCTGAGGAGAGATTGTATCTACTGTGATACAATTTTCTGAAGTTATTTTGCAGAAAAATGGCTAATTTCCTTAAAAGGAAGTAGAAGGTATTCCTTTATTGGCAAAGAAATTTCAGGGGTGGTGGTGGTTTAAAGTTTCAGGATTATTTCTGTCAGCTCAAATGCCCTGTCCCATATTTTATAGTCCCACTACTTCCAGACTAGTGGTCTCATTTTACTATAACATACCTACAAGAATTACATTCAAACCTTGGGCTTATGTATCACCCATAATTGTCTGAAACACCAGCTGCCATACGAATATTTTTCACTCATATTCTGAGTCAGCTGGTTCTAATTTTTCCTTTGCTTGTTCATGCTGTTCTTCATGATTATAAACACTTTTTTCATCATGGAAATGAGACCATGGGTGATCTCCCGATGTCTTGCTCTGTTTGCCTTCTATAATGTTCTACCACCAGTGTTAGTCTGGGTAATTGTGAAACCAGTGCATGCCATCAGTTACTAGGGCACGAAAGTAATTTGTGCTTCACTTAAACATAGAGCAATGCAATACTGAGTCCCATTTCCTGGGGTCACTCTGGTACAAATTACTTTATCACTCTGAATTTATACAGGAAAGAAGTGGTTTTCTTAAACAGTTGATTTATTTGAGTTAAATAAAAGTAATTTTAAATAAATGAATAGGATTAAGGGAAATCAACAGGCATAAGCAAGTATCCATCTTACGCCTGGAAGAACAAAGGAACAGAGACAGAGGGAGTAGGTACTGGAAGCCACAGAGAGACTCTAGTTCAGTGATGGCGAACCTATGACACGTGTGTCAGAGGTGACACGCAAACTCATTTTTTTGGTTGATTTTTCTTTGTTAAATGGCATTTAAACATATAAAATAAATATAAAAAATATAAATCTTTGTTTTACTATGGTTTCAAATATCAAAAAATTTCTATATGTGACATGGCACCAGAGTTAAGTTAGGGTTTTTCAAAATGCTGACATGCCGAGCTCAAAAGGTTCGCCATCACTGCAGTTGTGCAAGAAAGCCACTTGACAGAGCTGTGGCTTTTATTAGAGGGAAGGAATCAATTTATAGCAATCGAGCAGAGAGGCTATTGGATGAATAAATATTCTCTATTTGCTATTTGATTGCCTGCCAGTACCTCTCATTGGCTGATACCTACCAGAATGCAGAGTTCAAAGGACCCCAATTATGTAGTCCATGAATTCAGTCTTCAAGAGTCAGTAAAGCCTGGCCGGTGTGGCCCAGGGTTAAGCATCAACCCATGCACCAAGAGGCCATTGGTTTGATTCCCAGTTAAAGCACATGCCTCGGTTTGGGGCTCATTCTCCAGGAATGGGTGTGAAGGAGGCAGCTGATCAGTGTTTGCTTCTCACTGATGTTTCTATCTCCCCTTCTCCCTTCTCTCACTAAAACAAAAACAACAGCAATTTTTTTAAAAAAGTCAAGAGTTAAGAGTTTGGAGAGAAAAAAAAAATGGAAACATCTAGCACATGCTCCCATTTAAGTTTTCTTTATTGCCTCTAATAAAATATTATCCTACAGAAAAACCTTATATATCCTGTTTTGAATTTATTTGAAGTGATTTTTTTGGGGGTAGTATTAGTTCAAATGGCATCTTTTATTGCATTTCTAACATTTCTAACTCTTTGCTTTTATTATAAAGAATTGCAATGGACATCAATGTTTTATTTATTTATTTTAAATATATTTTTATTGATTTCAGAGAGGAAGAGAGAGAGAGAGAGAGAGAGAAACATCAATGATGAGAGAGAATCATTGATTGGCTGCCTCCTGCATGCCCCCAACTGGGGATCTTCTATTCCTTCAATAAAGATTTTTACATAAATTATTTTTATCAAGCTATCTTTCAGTATTTATTGAGATCATGGCATTTTTTTTTAAATATATGAATATGCTTCATTATTTTGGCTTATCATTGATAATCAATCAATCATATATTTTTTAATCTCCAAAATAATCATGATGTCTTTTGCTAGGTTAAATTTGTTAATATTTTCTTTTGAATTACACTCAATAAAATTGGCTAATGATTTTCCTAACTCAGTCTTTTGTTGTTTTGGTATCAATGATATGCTAGCCTTGTTAAATGAGTTGGAAAGTGTTGCCTCTTCTACAATTCCGTGTAAATGTTTGTGATCAGTATTTGGAATTACTTTGTGGATGTTTGCTAGAACTTATGAGCAAAACCATCTGTGCCAGTTCTTTCTTCTTTAGGAAAATATGTAATTACTAATAGCCCTGCACACGAATCTGTGCGCCAGTAGCTCTCTGCAGGGCCTGGCCACTTCGGGCCGCTGTCCAGATGCTCTCCATGGCCCTGAGGCCCATTTGTGCCCCGGCCTGGAGAGAGGCCCATCCGCGGCTGGGAAATGCAAAAGACTTCCCTCCCTGTTCTCAGGAACTCCGGTAAAGGGCTTCCTTCCTCTTTCTTGGCTGGCTTTCACCCTTGTGCCTCCACCACCAGCCCCTCCTGTCACAATATTCCTCTACCCCCTCCACCCTCTGGCCACCCGAACTTGACCTTGCCCAGGAGTTGGGGGCCACTGGACTCTGCTCAGCTCACCGGTTCCTTCTCTTCTTATGCAAGCATTCCGTACCCGGCCTGGCTAGAGGCCCATCTACCGCTGGGTGCTGAATGCTTGCCTTGTCACCGCGGTGGTGAAGCAAGCATTCCACCAGGCTGCTCACACTGCCCACTCTCAGCGGCCACCCCACCAGACTGGGGGACTCCGGCTGGGCTGAGAGGACTGGGCGCCACCATCTTGTGACTATGGGTGCCGCCATTTTGCAACGGAGTGATGGTTAATTTGCATATTACCATTTTATTAGATAGGATTTTTAGATAGGATTAGTTGTATCTCTTAAATATTAAAACATATGTTCAGGTTTTCAATATTTTTGAGTTTTATTTTTCCTAGGAATTTTATGTAAAGCTGTGCATTTTATTTTGGGGAAGTTGATCACATTTTTCTCATTACTTTTCGTGCACCATGCCATGCAATATATCCTTTTATTTCATTCTAGATATTCTTTATTTGTAAGTCATCTCTTTTTCTCTTGATTAGTCTTTCCAGAGATTATCTATTTTGTAGTACTTTTTAAAAACCCAAGCTTTTGTTTTATTGATCCTCTATTTTCCTGTTTATTTGTTTTTTCCAAAAAATTTCCAACTGCATATGCCAGTTTGTCTTAGTAATTTACTTACAATTATGGCCATACATGTTTTATCTATGCATGGAAACACACATACCTGTCAGAAAACTTACTCTTGAATGCATTGACTGGGTGCTGGTTGTGGAAGAACAAGAAAGGTCATGCTGGTCTGAAGGAGAGTGAGTGTAGGCAATTCAACCCAGAAAGTTTGATAGCTATCTGGGGAACGTGTACCAACAATAGAAGCAAAATGAACAATAACTGAAAAATTCTTAAAATTTTGGAACTGGGTACAATGACCAAATCAAAGACAAGTTGGAAGCTAGTGAGCATGTTCTGGAATGACTGCCCAAAGCCAGAGGATTTTTGTTGCATTGTTTTTATGGGACAGTCATTGCTTGCTATGTGTATTGGACTGACATAAAAGTTTAGCAGCATGAGGGCACACTGGGTTTTGTCTCCTGATCTGCAAACTCATGTTCCCCGTTTACAATGTTGTAATATGTAAATATGGTCCTGTTAAATAGATGTTGAGACGATTTAGATAAAGGGTCTGGTCATAGGAGACTTGGTGGGGAATACCTATTACTCTATTTTAAAGAAATCCTCTATAAAATATCTGTACAGAATATATTTAGAGGGGTGCATGGTTACACACACAGAAAGTCTTTTGACTGCTCTCCTTGTGCTTTGAAATATGCAGCAAATCAGTAGTGTTTGATAGATATTTGGAGATGTGAGAAATAAATTGAAGATGTACATTTAAGAACAAAAGAAAAATGAGGCTCAAGTGGCTATTCATCCCTGAAGTGAAAAACAAACCCATGGAAAACAGACATGGGCATATGAAACCCTGTTGTAGTCATGGCCCTTCAGAAACACAATTCAAATTTTCTGTGTGTCAAAGGTCTCTTTGGGATTATGTCCAGAAGATATTATATTTACAAGGAAAACACAGCAAATGCAGCATTGATCAGATATGATATGAACTACTAACATAAGCTAGTTCATATTTTAACATTAGATTGCACTACTTTTTTGATGTTACACTATTGAATCTGAGTTTTCATTGATTGTTGTGATCAAAATGAATGGTGAATAAAAATCATCATGGATAAGAAAATGAGGGTGGCTGCATCTAATCTGATTCCATGGTTTTAGAAGTTCCAAGAGCACAAATCCACTTAGTAGATAACTGTGGTTATTTATAATTTAAATATTAATTTATGTGTATTGTTGTTTTTAAATGTTACTAAGTTAAGCATAAATTATTAAGTTTTTTGAGCCTAACTACTTCATAAATAGAAGGATTAGGCATTGCTTCTGGCTATTGATCTCCATGAAAAAATGATTGAGACACTAAGGGTCCTGTTGAACTATTTTAATCTGTTGAATTTTCTTTGAGAATAATCAAGAAAGGCCGAGTGAAACTCTAGGAATTATTTGAGTGTGTGTGTGTGTGTGTGTGTGTGTGTGTGTATGATTTCTAAACAGTGGTAAATATTTCCAGCAGTCTCTAAATACCCATGTGTTCAGACAGGGTTTTCTTAATGAGGTATTTGACTAGCATGGTCTGCTTTCCACAGTTCCTACTCTAGTGTGAGATTGAGAGGCTGCTCCATGGTAGACATGGGATAGAAGCCTGTTAGTAGGAAGACTACTAGTGATTTGGCCTAATCACAAGGATGCAAAACCCTTTTACACTGCTTCATAAAGGAATTGATATATATATATCTCACTTTGGACTGATTCATTCTTGGACCAACCTAAGAATGTGAAAATTATCTTAAATATCTGGGCCAGCAATGCCAAGCCAATTAACCATCACCTTTCCCTCTACCCATCAAAAAGTCTTTAGTATTCAGTGTGTAGTTAAAATTCCATTTTTTCCCTGAGTCCTTCCTTAATCCCTCACTTGATATTTTTCATCTTCCTGTGCACCAATTATACCAGTGTTCCCTAGTGTTTATATATGCTTCACACCCTCACCCCCAAAATGTGCTTCACCTAGTGTTTCTATTTATTGGAAATAGAAATAATACCTTCATAATCTTTGTCAAATTATCTTAATGAGCCTCATAATTTTAGCCATAGCCACAATTAGAATGACTTTTCTTCTCTTTTGGAAAACAAATATCATTAACAAATTATGATTGTTGTCCATCACAGGACTACTTAACCTTATCACATTCATATAAAATAATAATAATTCTGTAACATATCTGGGATACATGCATGAACAAAATTGAGTTCCTTGCCCCCTGGTATTAACAACTTAGTGCAAGAAAAAATAGTTTATTAGCTATAAAATAAAGGTATGTAGTAAATATAATTATTTGAGTGATAATAAGAATATGAAAAAAAAGTTGAGAATGTTAAGAAAATTCAGAATATCAACAGGAATAGGGTCAGAATTTTTTTTGTAAAGGGCTGGATATTATTTTAGGCTTTTCAGGCCAAGGGTCTCTGTTGCAACTGCTCATCCTTGTCCTGTAGCACAAAGGCAGCCATACGCAGTAAGTAAATGAGTGGGCCTGGCTGTGTTCCAGTAACACTTCATAAAAACACACAGTTGGCTTATTTAGCCAATGATCTGTAATTTGAAGACTCATGGGTACAGTATTAAATTATCCCTGGGGAATACCTCATTGAGTAGGAAGAATTTCAGCAACATTACTTTTTGTGCCATTTTCCTGTATAGTTTTAATCATGTTAATATGTTTAACATGATTAAACATATTTCCTATATAGTTTATTACCATGTTAACATGTTACCATGTTTTATTTGAGTGTTTGTAGCCAAATGTTGTCTCTCTCTCTCTCTAAATGCCATGGTGGCAGTAAGCTGATCTTATTTTGCTCATAACTTAGAGTTGTGTCTGGAATATAATAGATATTCAATTAATATTTGTTAAATGAATGAGTAGTGAGTGTTATTTTAAAAAGGGCGTCCAATATTCAGTTTTAGCAAACTATTACCATAAAAGATTGAACCATTTGTTACCAGATTTTCTGTTTCAAGAGAAGCTACAAATCCAAATTCTTGTGTAAAATCTCTCGATTTTAAATGACCACAACTACTTTAAAAATATAAAAATCTTTGCATGCCAAACTAAGTATTTCTGTAAGTTAGTTTTCTGGAACTTCTGCTATGTACACTCTCGGAGGAAAGCAATTGGTGTTTTTAGTCTCTTTTCTACACTGTGCAGTATGAGAGGTGACATGGGTAATTTGTCAAGGTCAGTGGTTCATAGCAATACCAGGTCACACGTACTTCTTTGGACTTCCTACCCATGTACTCTGACTGTAAGAACTACACATGTTGAAATTGTCTTTACTGTAGGAGAAATATGTTAGCATAAGAAAAAAGAGTTCACACACTTCATGCATACATTTAGATTCTCTACCAGCCTATGGAAATTGTTTTTCACCTAGATCTCTTTGCTTTGTTTTGCTCTACAGGGGTGATGGTCCCATATCTTTGGGATTGTACAGTATAATTTTCAAGTAAAGTAAAAGTCAGAGGAAATCGTTTTTCATTGATTCTAAAGTATACCTACTAGCACTGTGTGCCCATGGTAGGTGTTTAAGAAATATGGATTGTTAAATGAATGAACGAAATATGTATTAATTATTATAGTTGAAAAATAAGCATTAATTGGAATAAAAATATTTTGAGTAATTACTTCAAAAATTATTATACTCAAGCCATGGATGTTGAAAATTTAATATATAAACACAAATTCAGTACTTGGATAATTGTTGAATCTATAATAAATGAAAAACTTGAATAAGCTAAGGGCCGTAGCTGAGTATGTTATATAATACTAATTGTAGGTAATATTTATTGCACTTTTGATATGTGATTAATACTAATTATTTTACATTATTATTGAAATAAGGTAAAATATTTATTACCAACATCATAATTATGCAAAAGTTACATAATCATCTATGGCAGGTGATTACTGTGAACTTACTCTCAGATGTACTAACTTGTTTTTCAGTATCTAGGATTACTCATTTCACATCATTTTGAAGATAACAGAAAAGAAAAATACATGATACTCTAACCTATGAGATAAAAGGCAAGAGATCAAATATTGACTTTTTAAAAGTTTCTGATACTTTGCTTTGGGGTTCAGGTTTGGAAAGGACATGAATGATCTTTTTTTGTATTGCTTTTAAGGGACAATACTATCACAGATACTTAAAAATATGTAGATTATATTTAGGATTTTTTGTTATTAAATTACATTGTCTTCTGACAACATGCTGTAAGGAGAACTACTGTACATACTTGTTAGGGTCACTGAAAGAGGAATGCATGAGGCCAAAAGAATTATGAATTCATTAGGTCATCTGGATACCCACATGGGCTGAGCCCCAAAATGGCACCAACAGCCAGAGACGGGGAGTAGGAGATTTTAAAGAATTCCAGGAGGGATTTTTCTGGGGAGAGAATTCTCTGGGTAGGTCCTGACAGGAAAGATAATTTAGCCAATGAGCTGTAATTTGAAACCTTAGCAAGTGAAATGTGGTCTAAAGGTCAATTCCCAGGGGAGTGTGTGTCCATTCAATTATTTGATCAGACCTAACAATACTGATAATTTTAGTTTCTCCTACATTTATATTTTTTATTGCTGTATAATTAACATGTATAATTCTATTAGTTTCAAGTGTACAACATAATGATTTGATATATGTATATATTGTAAAATAATCACCACAATAAGTCTAGTTAATATCCATCACCACACAGTTACATTTTTTAAAGGTGAAACTTTAAGATTTATCATAGCAATTTTCAAATATGTAAGACATCATTATTATTCTTTTTTGTTAATCCTCACCAAGGATATTTTTCCATTGATATTTTAGAGAGAATTGGGGGGGAGATGGGGGGGAGACAGAGAGAGAAACCTCCAATGTGAGAGAGACACATAGATTGGTTGCCTCCTGCACACACATTGATGGGACTGGGATAGAGGTACGTGCCCTTGACTGGATTAAAGCTAGCACCCTTCAGTCCACAGGCCGACTCCTAACCACTGAGTAAAATCAGCTAAGGCAGTAACACATCATTATTAACTACTAGAGGCATGGTGCATGAAATTCGTGCACTGGGGGTGGGGGGGTGGGGGGAGGTCCCTCAGCCAGGCCTGCACCCTCTCCAATCTGGGACCCCTCGGGGGATGTCTGACTGCCGGTTAATGCCCACACTTTTAACAAATGACAGCTCCATTGTTGTTTCTTTCTTTTCATGCTTAAACCCATTGGAATTAGTAGGTATTCAAAGTGTGTATACATTTTGGGGGGACACCCTGTTTATCTCTAGTCAGCAATGAAAGGAACCAACAGTGGGTTTTAAACCCCCAGATAGGGAACCTCGCTCCCTCCCCGCATATCTCCCCACTCCACTTTCCACCTTTGCAGGCAGTGGGAGAATCAATGTTTTCTCTCATTAACACAGAAAAGCACGTCCTGACACCCGCTGCCTGGCAGGAGTGCGCTAGGCCTCAAGCGAGCGAGGCTCAGTCAGGGCAGCCTTTGCTCATGGGTGCTGGCACCCAAAGTGTACATTCCTCCTCTGCAGTCGCCGCGTTCTCCCACTGTTTCACTAAGAGGACGGACCTTCTCGCCTCCTCTGGGTTCCCAATCTCAAACCCTGACTGAAGGCACCTCAGTGAGGGCCTCCCACACCCACCAGGTGTGTGTGTCTGCATCTGCTCCCGCCTCTGTACCTGCATTAGCCACACAGAGGCAGTCTCGTTACCACACTGGCCTCCGCGGGAACAGGGCATCACCACTCCGCCCTCTCACTGTCATCTCACAGGCGCCCACCCCGAGCACCCAGACAAGCTCCAAAGGACGTGAGCATGCCGGAGGGGAGGTGCGCATGTCGTGTGGGGGACATAGGCATGCCGGGGTTGATGGAAGTACAGAGGAGAGGTGAGGGGAACGTGTGCACGCTTTGGTCCCGGACTGTTGTGGGCATGCGTGGGTGACAGTGCGCTGGGGGATGTTTACACGTGAGGGGGGCAGTGGAGAGGATGCCTGCACCAGAGGCTTGCACCTGCGCAGATCTGCAAACCCGCACAGCGCGGCCAGGAGGATGTCAATCTGGCCTGCCACAGTGGCTGTCCCTGCGATTGTGCACCTTCTGGACCAGGAGGCGGGACTGGCACAGCTGTTCTTGGTGCTGATGGCCCACAGGTGCTGCTTCAGCTCGGCCCGCAGGCTTCACTTGGTACCACTCATAGCCACCGCTGCCATGTGGGTAGTACAGGTTGTCCTCCACCTCCCCCGCCTCCCCTGCCCCCATCACCACTGCCGCTTGCCTGGGCAAGCTGTAGCGGCCATTGGGAGCACTCACAGCTGCCTCCACCCCCATGTGGTGAGTACAGGCCACCCTCTGCCAGGCCCGCCTTTCCTGACCCCCATCCCTGCTGCTGCAAGTCCCCACCCACCTGAGTCTGCTGCACGTGCAGCCTGCTGAATGGTCATTATGTGATGGTGTCCCAGCCAATTTGCATATTCCTCTATTACTAGTATAGATAGTCATCATGCTGTACATTGCATGTCCAGGACTTATTTCTGTGAACCTTTTGACCGCTCATCCATTTTGGCCACCCTCAACCCTGCCTCTTGCCACTACAAATCTGTTCTTTCTATGAGTGTGGTTTTTGTGTTAGGTTTCATATAAGTGAGATCATATACTATGTCTTTCCCTCTGTTTGACTTATTTAACTTAACATAAGGGCCTCAAGGTCCATCCAGGTTGCTCCAAATGCCAAGATTTCTTTCTGCTGAATCATACTACATTTTACACTACACACACACACACACACACACACATGCCTTTAGGGTATTATAGTTTTATTCCAGACCACTCCAATAACAAAAACATTGCAATGAAAAAAGTAACACAAATTTATGGTTTCACTGTGCATATAAAAAGTTTCTTTACATTATACTGTGGTCTATTAAGTGTGCAATATCATTATGTCTAAAAAAAAATGTACATACAAATCTCAGCGGGAAATGGGGGCAAGAAGAGATTAACCAAGGAATTTATATGCATATATGAATAACCCATGGACACAGACAATAGTGTTGTGAAGGCCTGGGGAAGGGGAGGGAGTGAGGCGGAAGGGGTCATTGGAGGAAGAAAAGGGGACATTTGCGATACTTTCAACAATAAATGCTTTATTGCTAAAGAATGCTAACAGTCATATGAGCCTTTTGTAAAAATGGTAGCAATACTTGCTCAACCAAGGGTTGCCACAAAACTTAAATTTGTAAAAAGTACAGTATCTGCAAAGCTCAGTAAAGCAAAGCTCATTACAACAAGGTATACCTTTATGCCACATTTTCTTTCTACATTCATCCATTGATGGACACTTAGGTTGTGTTCATGTCTTGTCCTATATAATAAAAGCATAGTATGCAAATTGTCCCCTCGACCAGGAGTTTTACCAGGGGGCGGAGCTGGCTTGGGGAAGGGAGGGAGGCCCCGGCTGGTGGCAACAGTTGGCCAGGGGAAGGGAGGGAGGCCCCAGCCAACAGCTGGCAGAGCTAGGGACCTTACCTCTATTATAAATAACTAGAGGCCTGGTGCACAAAAATTTGTGCACTCAGGGGGGAGGGTAGGTCCCTCAGCCCAACCTGTGTCCTCTCGCAGTCTGGGACCCCTCAGGAGATGACCACCTGCTGGCTTAGGCCCGTTCCCTGGGGGACTGGGCCTAAGATGGCAATCAGACATCCCGATGGCAGCCCGGCAGCCCTAGGGGAATCCAGTGGGGAGCAGGCCTAAACTGCAGTCGGACATCCTTGGCACTGCTGAGGAGGCAGGAGAGGCTCCCACCACCACCGCTGTACTGGCAGCCATCAGCCTGACTTGTGGCTGAACAGAGCTCCTCCCATGTGAGAGCTCCCTGACCACCAGAGGGCAGCTCCTGCATTAAGCGTCTGCCACCTGGTGGTCAGTGTGTGTCATAGTGACCAGTCATTCCCAGTCCTTCTGCTGTTAGTGTCAATTTGCATATTACCCTGTTACTATATAGGATAGAGGCCTGGTGCACGGGTGGGGGCCAGATGGTTTGCCCTGAAGGGTGTCCCAGATCAGGGTGGGGGTCCCACTTGGGTGTCTGGCCAGCCTGGATGAGGGGCTGATGGCTGTTTGCAGCTGGTCACACCCCCTTCAGGGTGGGGGTCTCCACTGGGGTGCCTGGCCAGTCTGGGTGAGGGGCTGAGGGCCGTTTTCAGGATGGCGGGCAACTGAAACTCCCAGCCTCTCCTTTTTTCTGTGTTTTTTTGTTTGTTTGTTTTTGTTTTTTTATTCTGGGATTTATTTACCTTCTATAGCTGTCACTGGAGCTGAGAGCCTGCTCCATCTCTGAGGCCTGGCTCCAGCTCTGAGGCTGTGCTGGCTGAAAGCAGGTATGGGGTTTGTTTAGCTTCTATAATTGACACATTGTTGCCATCACTGCGGCTCTAAACTCTGAGGCTGAAGCTGGCTGAAAGCAGCTTGTTTAGCTTCTGGAGCTTGTTTAGCTTCTATAATTGCAACATTGGTTCTTAGACTGCAGCTCAGAGGCCGGCAGTGGCAGGTGGGGAACGTTGGCTTCCTCCATCACTGGAGCAAGCTAGTCTCCTGTTCACTTCAGCTGCCTGGCTGTCGGCCGCCATCTTGGCTGGCAGTTAATTTGCACATTGCCCTGATTAGCCAATGGGAAGGGTAGCAAAGTTACAGTTAATTACCATGTTTGTCTATTATTAGATAGGACAAGAGGCCTGGTGCATGAATTTGTGCACTGGAGGGGGGGGCCGGCCCACCCAATTGGGGCTGGGCTGGCTTGGGGGAGGGGCTTCGGGAGTTTGGCTGGCTGGCCAACTGGCCCGATGCAGTGCATGTCATAGGGGCCAGTTATTCTAGTCACTTGGCTTTTATCTATATCAGTGATGGCGAACCTATGACATACATGTCAGAGGTGACACGCGAACTCAATTTTTTGGTTGATTTTTCTTTGTTAAATGGCAGTTAAATATATAAAATAAATATCAAAAATATAAGTCTTTTTTTTACTGTGGTTGCAAATATCAAAAAATTTCTATATGTGATACGGCACCAGAGTTAAGTTAGGGTTTTTCAAAATGCTGACACACCAAGTTCAAAAGGTTCACCATCACTGATATATATATATATATATGGATGCTGTAATGAACGTGCGGGCACATATATATTTGCAAGTTGTTATTTTCATTTACTTTGGATACATACCTACAAGTGGAATTTCTAGGTCATCCAGTTTCTGTTTTTAATTTTTTGAGGAATCTCCATGCTATTTTTCATAGTGGCTGCACCAATTTACATTTCTACTAATAGTTCACAAGGGTTCCCTTTTTTTACACATCCTCACTAGCATTTATTGTCCCTTGTCTTTTTTATAAGAGCCACTGTAACAGGTGAATTGATATATCATTGTGAATTTGATTTGCATTTTCCTGATAATTAATGGTGTTAATAAACACCTTTTCATGTACCTGTTGACCATCCATATATCTTCTTCGGAGAAATGTTCAGATTATCTGTATATTTTAATTGAATTTTTTGTGGGTTTTTTGCTTTTGAGTTTTATGAGTTCCTTGTATATTTTGGATATTAACTTATCAGTTATATGATTTGCAAATGTTTTCTTGCATCCAGTAGGTTGTCTTTTAATTTGATTGATCATTTCCTTTGCTATGCAGAAGCTTTTTAGTTTGATTTAGTCTTGCTTGTTTACTTTTGTTTTTGTTGCCTTTGCTTTTGGTGTCAAAAATAAAAAACAATCTCCAAGAATGATTAAGAAGGTTACAACCTCTGTAGTCTTCTAGGAGTTTTACAGCTTCAGGTTTTACATTCAAGTCTTTCATCCATTTTGAGTTAATTTTTGTGTATGGTGTAAAATAGTGTTCCAGTTCTACTCTTTTGAATGTGACTGTTCAGTTTTCCCAATTCATTCTTTATTGAAGAGACAATCCTTTCCCTATTGTATATTTTTGACTCTTTTGTTATGTTAATTGACCATATATATATTTTATTTCTGGGCTTTCTGTTTAATTCCGCTCATCTATATTTTTATGCCAGTAGCATACTATAACTTTGTCATGTAGTTTAAAATCAGGAAATATTGTGCCTCCAACTTTATTCTTTCTTAAGATTCCTTTGGTTATTCAGATCTTTTGTGGTTTCATACAAATTTAGAATTGTTCTGTTTTTGTGAATAATGCTATTGGAATTTTGAAAGGGATTGCATTGAATCTGTAGATTACCTTAAGTAGTATGGATGTTTTAGCAATATTGATTATTCCAATCCATAAACATGGAATATTTTCCCATTTTTTGTGTCTTCAATTTCTTTCACCAATGTTTTATGATTTTCAGTACACAAGACTTTGACCTCTTTGGTAATATTTGTTTCTGGATATTTTTTAAAGCATATATAAATGGGATTATTTTCTTAATTTACCTCTATATTAAAACATAATTTACATGAGAAGTTATTTCACTTATACAACATGGTGATTTAATGTTTATGTACCTTATGACGTGATCACCATGATAAGTTTAGTGCAACTAAATCATCTGCTTGTAGAAAGTTATTACAATATTATTGTAATCTCTGTGCCATGCAGTGCATTTCTATGATTTATTTATTTTACAACTGGAAATTTGTTTCTTTTATTCCCCTTTAGTTTTTCAACTATGGACCCCTTCTATCTCCCCAACTCCTCTGGCAACCATCAGTTTGTACTCTCTATCTATTAGTGCAAAGTTTCTTTTTGGTTTATTTTTGAGTACAGAGTTTCTTTTTGGTTAATTCTGTTTCTTTTTGGTTTTATATTTTTACATTCCAGTTACAATGAAGATTTTGGTATTTGTCTTTGTTTGACTTATGTCACTTAGAACAATACCCTCTAGGTCAATCCATGTTGTTGCAAGTAGCAACGTTTTATTTAAAAAAAAAAAAAATCTGAGATATAGTCTCGTGTGTGTGTATCACATCTTTTTAAAATCCATTTATTTATCAGTAGTCATCAATGTTGCTTCCATGTCTTGTCTATTGTAAATAATGCTGCAATGAGCATAGGGGTTCATATATCTTTTCAAATAATTATTTTTGTTTTCTTCAGATAAATACCCAGAAGTGGAATTGCTGGGTTGTTAGTCATTCTCTTTTTTTTTTTTTTTTTTTTTTTTAGAAAACTCTATGTAATTTTACACAATGGAGGCCACCATTTATAAATCCCACCAATAGTGCATGAGAGTTCCCTTTCCTCCACATCTTCACCAACACGTGTTTGTTGACTATTGATGATAGTCATTATGAAGGGTATGAGTAGATATGTCGTTATGGTTTTAATTAGCATATTTTTTTTTCTATTGACTTTTTCTTTTAGAGAGTGGAAGGGAAGGGAAGAGGCAGAGAGAGAGAGAAGCACTGATGTGAGAGAGATACATCCATTGGTTGCCTCCCGCACATGCCCCAACCAAAGCCGGGTATTGAGCCTGCGACTAAGGCCAATTCCATGCCCCTGACTGCAATTGAACCCAGGACCCTTCAGTTTGAGTGCTGACACTCTATTTACTGAGCCAAACCAGCTAGGCTCTCCCAGTCTTAAATGAGTGACTTTTGTAGGAGAGGAACTTTTTTTTTTTTCAGCACTACCCTAGTTCTTGTTTGTCTGCATGTACCTTTGTGATTTTCCTGAGAGCAGTCTACTCTGTACTTGGTGGTTCCCAGTAGCTGAGAGTGTGTCAAGATCTGTCATGTCCTAAATCATAATCTAGATTTAGGCTGAGTGGACATCAGATTCTCAAGCAGTAGCCTTTAAAAGTATCCAATTAGGCCTATTTCATGGAAATACTAGGAGGTAGGCATTTCTGTGTGTTCCCTCTGCATTGAGGCGCAGGGTGATAACCCGTTAAGAACTGTTCGTTTGCTACAATTCCACTAAACACATGAACACAAGTCCCTCTGTTCATCAGAGCTAAGTTATCAAAGAATGTCAGCCAGGTTGCCAGATGTGTGCCCAACCTCCTTTCTTGGGGATACTGGTGTCTGGGTAGGGCACAGGGAGAGCCAAAGATGATACCCGCCAGCCTCCCTGGTCTCTGATGAACATTGCAGTCAGGCGTCTAGGTGTGTGTTTAATTAGAAGTCTGCCCTTCAGGCTATGGCTCTTCCATAGAAAAACTGTGTGTTTCTGTCTGCTGCTTCTGAGCTCTGCCCTGGGTGCAGGGGTAGCTATGGTCAGTCCATTTGTGCCCTTTAATCACTTTCTCGGTTTGCTACAGCTTAGAGGGTCTTTGGATACCAACCCCTTTGGCTTGCAAAGCTAGGCGTTTTGGCATCATCTTTCAGGTACAGGTCTTAAAACTTGGGTTGCCAGATACTGGGTTCAAACCCTTTGCTCCTCAGAAAATAATAGGGGGCTGTGTGAGTTCCCTTTGAATTACGGATTGCCATGCCGAGAGTGGGGTTTATGGCAAGATTTTTGTCTCAGCCTTTTTTTATCAATGTCTATGTGTAGCTTTCCTCATTCTCCTGATGTGTAAGAGTTGCTCAGTTAGTTTTCTAACTTCTTTCAGAAGAAAGAATTGTTCCAGATATATTGGTAGTGTGTCTGTGGGAGGAGGTTCATTCAGATCTCCCTACTTTGCTATCTTTAACTGGAATACCATTTTCCATTTATCTTAAGAGAAAAAATATATATTATCTTTATTTTTTTGGGTCAAACAATGGGAACAGAGAGTTTGCAATTTTTGTGGGGTAAATATCACATAGGTGATGAAGGGAACAGTCAGATTTTGATTTCCAAAGCAGGATCTCTTGAACTACTACAAACAGTACTGAAAGTTTAGCTAAAGTGAACTAATAAAAGGGCAACTCTAGGAGTTGTTTCCTCAACCACACTATTGACAGAAGATGGTATCTTTTTAAGGACTCTTTTGTTGGAAGCATTGAAGTGTTACATGGTTAACAGAAGCCATATTGCAAACATTCTCTATCTTGCTCATTGTATCACTTCTCTAACATTCCCATTTTCTGAGGTCTCTCAGGTCACTTACATGTCAGCATTTGCCTTATTATAGTTGTTTGTTCTAATATTGACTGAACTTTAAATATATCTTAAAAGCTACTTCTGTGTAATTGTGTTTTACTCAATTTTGCAGTGTGCTAGATAGAGCTGAGAATGTGGGGTAAAATTCCCTTTCTCTGTGATTTCAGCTTTCAACCTCTAAAACAATGAAACAGGGAAAGTGTTATTAAAGGTGTGTTTTTCAAAATAAGGGCACTTTAGAAATGAATAAATCTAGAAGAGTCAACTTCTCAGTCTCTTGAGCACTTTATTTGTTATAAATACAAGTCAATACCACAAGATGGCACCTTCTTACTTTCAACATCTACTATTACAAACAATTATCTTCATAAAATGGTTTCAGCTCTTAATGTGTTTTAGATATTATTGAAACCTTATAAAAGCAAGACTTGCTATAAACAGGATTGGTGTTTGATGTATATTAAATGAGGTCAGATAATTAACTTCAAAAGAAATTTATAAATATTCAGATAAGAAAATTGAAATTACAAAAGCAGAGTTTGTCATCATTAAACTGAATTACAACTGTGTGATTAATTCTATATCTACGTTGCTAAGTTTTGTTAAAATGCAGTTTTAGTAATCAAATAAATCAAATAAATACCTCATTCTCCAGTATGACCACCTAGTCATTTGTACACCATCACACTCAATACACATTTCATTTAGAAACCACCCAGTTTTCATCTAGTTCGTCAATTACGCGCACGCCATTTCTTTCAATAGATGCAACCCATGAAGTGCCATCATCCCCTGGCTACAAAACAAAATACAATATTCAAAGGTAAAAACTCAGAGAATTTCTGAAATGGCAGCCCATTCCCTCTGTGTTCATGAAAATAGTCAATGCAATTTGAAGGTCTCTGAACTAATGTAAACTCTAGAAAACTCAGTGTTGAAATATGGAAAGAATAAAGATTTGCACTAATATAGTGCGTAACAATGCAGTGTCAAACTCGCCATTTATAGTAAATGTCTTGATTGGACTTTCCTCTGGATTGTCATCATGCTGCAGAAGATAAAGATTACTCAAGTCTGTGGGAATTCCATCACGTTTTCTTCCTCCCTTTTCCAAAAGGGAAGAGAAGGATTTTCAGGTCCCTTGAGAAAATAAAAAAAACTAAACACACCCACAAACAACTTGAAATCAAAATGGCAGACTGAATAATCCTTGACCCCATATCCAAATGAAGTTGAGGCAATATTACTTTTGCAGTATTTGCATTCTGCCTAATGTATCACACTGTGAGATTCCTCAAAAAACTGAGAAGTCTGAGAGCTACAAAAGAGAAAGCAGTTAAGGCAGTCGATGTCTACATTTGGATTTCCTTTTCAGGTTACATGTCTAAGTCTCCATCGTAGGCGAAGGTCAGAGGCTTCTGTTGGGGAGGTGTGCTTTGATGTGGTTTTGGCTTCTTGCTGCAAAGGGAAAAGAATTCCTGAGATAAAGAAAGTTCACAGAGCTCTGTTTCATCTGCCGAAGACAATTGTGAGGTTTAGAAATTCAATCAGTTCAATGACAAAATATTATTTTCTCTGGACTTGGCGTTTTCTTACTTGTCTACTTTAATGCTATTTTTAGGAGAAGCCTCATGCTTTCAAAATCTTAGACATAGTTTAGTGGAAACAGTGAACTTGGTAGAGGGCTGCTTTCTTTCTTGTGCCTTTTTATACACAGTAATGTGAACATCTGCGGCTCACTAATTCCTAAGCTATTGCAACCTTCATGTTGCAGATGTTTAACATCCTAAGCTGCTGGAGTAGCCAGAATCTGGGGCCTTACCCTGGTCTTGTTTTTAAGTAAACACTCTTCTGCTCTGGCCTGAAACTTGACATTTAGCTGCCAAGTCACGCCATCCTCACCTGGTGTGTTTTACCTAAGGCCACCAACGTCGCCAGAGCTGCTGCTCTCACACAGAGAGAAGCTGAAATTGGTACCATTCCCAACTCACACAATCATGCCCAACAGCCTCCCTTACACTCTTTGATTGTTAGTATGGGTGAATCTCTGTGTTTATGAACATTCATAGTTTGAATTACGCCACACACTGCCCTACCATCCTGATTCCTTCTTCCTCTGTGCCTTTGCTTTGCCCTGCCTCTAGAGCCCAGCTGTCTTTTGGGTTGTCCTCATTAGCAGGGAGCCATCTCACTCCCTGTCTCCAAATTATAGAGACATCTCTTATTAATTAAATAAATGCATAGTTAGTGCCAAGCTCTTTGATGGGCATTTCACATAAAATATCTCAATAAATCCCTGAACAACCCTGAGAGGGAGGCACTAGAATAATGGCTACTTTACAGAGAAGGATGAGAGAGGTTATTGACCCTCTCCCTAGTCACTGAGTGAGTGGCAGAGCCTGGATTCTAAGTAAGACTAACACCCAGACCTGTGCATCTACCCTCTTCAGCACATTCTCTCTCTACACATGCCACACTTAGGCATCTGGTAGAAACAACTTTTTTGTGTGTATCTGTAAGAGTGAATTTTTATATTCTGAGTGAATTTAAATTAAAAACAAACATGTTAATGTATACAGTTCTGTAACATTTAGTACATTCACCATGCCCTGTAACCATCACCCCTATCTGGTCCGGGCACATTTTTATCACCTTAAAGGGAAACTCTTCACCTACTAAGCAGTCTCTCCCCATCCTGCCCAGCAACCACCTACCAAGTTTCTGCCTCAGTGAATTTGTCTATGGAGGATATTTCACATAAATAGAATTATACTAAATGTGGACTTTTTCATCTGGCTTCTTTCATTTAATGCTTAAAACAGTGAATTTTATGATATGAACTTTACCACAGTTAAAAAAAGTTTGATAAAATTAAAATGGTTGTCAGGAGAATGTCCTAGTTTAAAATGCTCAAGTTCTAATTTAAGGAGAAAAACATTTTATTTTACGGTTTGGGACATAAAGCAACTTATAGGAGCTAAAGAGATAAATTAAAATGATTAAATAAACTATTACAAGAAATCGGAAATCCTATCAGTGCCCCCACCCTTACAGCTGCCAGGGAATGGGTGCTCAATGGACAGCTACACATTTTACATAAACTCTCTCAATAAATCCCAGAACAACCCTGAGAGGGAAGCAAACAGTTTCCAACCAGGGAAGTTGAAAGGCAGAAACATGCTTTAGAATTCTCAGCCTCCAATTTCCTGCTTCCCATGTATTTTCCACTTCTCCAAAAGGTATTTATTGCATAATTAGATAAGAAACATTCAATTTGACTTTATATTAATAGTATATTAATGGATACATATATTCCAGTTGCTCTAGTCACGTTGTTGAGTCAGGCTCTCATATGGAAAATGGACCCAGACTGAAACTGGGTCCTCAGTACTCAAATCTGAAACATTTAAAGGGACTAAGAAAATACTCAAATAAGAGTTTAGGACAACTTGGAAGTGACAGCTTGTATACCACCCTGGGGGTTATCTTAATGTAAGAAAGAATACGTGGACATTCATCTGAAATGACAGTAGGGGTCCTCTCTCTCACCTATTTTTTTTTTCCAGGGCAGGGGAAGGGAGGGAGAAGAAATATAAGTGCTTTCAGAGAATTTCTGGCAATCCACTCTTAGGTGGCATTTGCTAAATGTAATTAGGCAAAGTGAAATGGAATTGCTGAGTTCTAGGGACTGGGGAAGAGATAGTAACATTTCCTTGGAGACAGCTAATATGGTCCAGCTATGGTGAGCTGGGCCTGGAAAATTCCACTCTAAATATTACACAGATATTTTAATTACAGTTTTCATGTAAAGAATTACAAACACTGTGTCTACCTCTAGAAGAAAAAAGGGGAGGGGGGCTCCTAATACATAAGCCTTGGATTTTTTGTGGGCTGTGAGGTTTATTGGGAATCATTGTGATGGTCTCATTATATGATGAATTTTTCATATTGTGTACTCTCTCCATTGTCAGATACTAAAACAATAATTATGAATGCGTGAGACCTAAAATTTTTTTATAGTTTAGAAGTTCTCAAATGTTGGCAAACATTGAATATGGTGGTACTTTGTTGGGAAGGTGTGGCTTTGCAGAGCTGGGCTAGTCAAAAGCATGCTGAGAGGAGAAGCTGAGTGACAGAGTGCCCTCTGCAAAGCCAGTAAACAGGAGGCCTTTCATTTTTTGTTTCTATTGCAGTTGACACACAATATTATATCAGTTCGGGTGTACACTGTAATGCTTGGATATTTACGTAACTTACAACTTGACCACCCGATAACTCTAGTATCCATGTCACACCATATACAGTTATTACAATACTGTTGATTATATTCCCCAGGCTGTATTTTATGTCCCTCTGACTATTTTTTATAACTGCCAATTTACACTTCCTAATCCTTTCAACTTTATCACCCACCCATCTAGCAACCTTGAATTTGTTCTGTGTATTTATGACTATTTTTTCTATTTTACTTGCATGCTTATTTTTGTCTTTTGGATTCCATTTATAAGTGAAATATGTTTGTCTTTGTCTGAATTATTTCACTAACCATATTACCTTCTAGATCATGCATGTTGTCACAAATGGCAAGATTGTATTCTTTTGTATGGCTGAGTAAATATATATATATATATTATACATACATACCAAATCATCTTTATCCATTCATCTATCAATGGACACTTGGGTTGCTTTTGTATCTTGGTATTGTAAATAATGCTGCAATGAACATAGGAGTACATATGTCTTTTTGAATCAGTTTTTTGGGTTTCTTTGGATATGTTCTCAGAAGTGGGATTTCTGGGTCAAAAGGTAGTTCCATTTTTAATTTTTTGAAGAAACTCCATACTGTTTTCCAGAGTGGCCACACAAATTTACAAACTTGCCAACAGTTGTTTGTTGACTTAGTGACTATAGCCATTCTGACTGGTTTAAGGACATATCGCATTGTGGTGTTAATTTGCCCTTCCTTGATGATTAGTGACATTGAGTATCTTTTCATATGTATACTAGAGGCCCGGTGCACAACATTCATGCACTGGGTGTGGGGGGTCCTTCAGCCCGGCCTGCGCCCTTTTGCAGTCAGGAACCCCTCAGGGGATGTCTACCTGCCGGCTTAGACCCGCTCCCCAGGGTCCTTAGCACTGCCACGGAAGCAGGAGAGGCTCCCGCCACTGCCGCTGCACTCACCAGCTGTGAGCCCAGCTTCTGGCTGAGCGGCTCCCCCTGTGGGAGTGCACTGACCACCAGAGGGCAGCTCTTGCATTGAGCATTTTCCCCCTGGTGGTCAGTGCGTGTCATAGCGACTAGTCGTTCGGCTGTTCAGTCGATTTGCATATTAGGGTTTTATTATATAGGATTGGACATCTGTTTGTTCTTTTTGTAAAAAAATGTTTATTCAGGTCTTCTGCACATCTTTTCATTAAATTTTATTTTTGTATGAAGTTGTGTGACTTCCTTAAACATTTTGGGTATTAACCCCTTATCGGAGATATCCTTGGTGAATATCTCCCCCCATTCAGTACATTGTCTTTTTGTTTTGTTGATGGTTTCCTTTGCTGTGCAAAAACATTTTTATTTGATGTAGTTCCATTTGTTTTTTTTCTTTGTGTCCCTTGCCTGAGAAGACATATCCAAAAAGGTATTACTAAAAGTTATATCAAAGAGTTTACTGCCTGTATTTTCTTTTAAGTTTTAAGTTTATTCATATATATATTAGGATAGCTTCATTTTTTTGCATGTATCTGTACAGTTTTCCAAACACCTTTACTGAAAGGAATGTCTTAACCCCATTATATGTTCTTACCTCCTTTGTCATAGATTGCTGGGCCATATAGGTGTCGGTTTATTTTCGGGCTCTGTATTCTGTTCCACTGACCTATGTATCTGTGTAGTCTATGCCATTACCGTGCTGTTTTGATTATTATAGTCTTGTAAAATAGTTTGACATCAGCAAGTACAATACCTTCAACTTCGTTCTTTCTCAAGATTGCTTTGGCTATTTGGAGTTTTAGTGGCTCATATATATTTTAGGATTATTTGTTCTAGTTCTGTGAAAAATATCTTTGGTATTAGGGATTGTATTGAATCTGTAGATTGCTTTGGGCTTTACAACTTAATGATAATTCTTCTTACCCATGAATGGAATATATATGCTTCCATTTAATTGTATCCACTTCACTTTTTTCTCCAATGTTTTATAGTTCTCCAAGTATAGGTCTTTTACTTCCTTGATTAAATTTATTTCTTGATATTTTATTCTTTTTGATGCTATTGTGAATGGAATTATTTTCTTAATTTTTCTTTCTGACAGTTCATTATTGGTATATAAAAATTTAACCTATTTCTGAATATTATTTTTGTATCCTGAAATGCTACTGAATTGATTTATTAGTTCTAATAATTTTTGGTGGAATCTTTAGGGTTCTTTCTATATATTATTTTGTCATCTGCAAATAATGACAGTTTTATTTATTCATTTCCTTGTCTGATTGTGGTGGCTAGGCTTCCAATAGTATGTTTATTAATAATGCTGAGAGTAGGCATCTTGTTCCTGATCTCAGAGAAAAAGCTTTCAATTTTTTTCTGTTGAGTATGATGTTAGCTATGGGTTTAGCATATATGGTCTTTATGTTGAATTATGTTTCGTCTATTCCCACTTTGCTGAGAGTTTTTATCTTAAATTGATGCTGGATTTTATCATTTTTTTCTGAAGCTATTGATATTTTTATCATTCATTTTAATTATGCAGTGTATCATGTTAGCTGATTTGTAGATATTTAATCAACCTTGCATCATAGTAATCCAGTTGATCATGGTATATGATCTTTTCTATATATTATTGAATTTGGTTTGCTGATATTAATGTTTTTGTCTGGTTTTGATATCAGTGTGATGCTGGCCTCATAAAATGAGCTTGGGAGCCTTCCTTCCTCTTCAGTTTTTGGACTAGTTTGATAATTATAGGTATTAATTCTTTGAATGTTTGGTAAAATTCACCTGTAAAGCCACCTGATACAAGACTCTGTTGGTAGTTTTTCTTTTATTACTGATTTGATTTTGTTAGCAGTTGTTACTTCTGATTTTCTGTTTCTTCCTGATTCAACCTTGAAAGATTGTATATTGCTAGCAGTGTATCTATTTCTTGTAAGTTGTCCAACTTGTTGGCATATTATTGTTCACAATATTTTCTTATAATAATTTGTATTTCTTGTTACTGCTACTCTGTGATTTTATTTATTTAGACTCTCTTTTTCTTGATGAGTTTATTGATTTTTAAAAAATCTTTTCAAAGAATCAGCTCTTGGCTTCATTGATCTTTTAAATTGTTTTAAGGCTTCATTTTGTTTATTTCCACTCTTATCTTTATTATTTCCTTCAACTACTCATTTTAGATTTGCTAGTTTTTCTTTTTCTAGTTCCTTTAGGTGTTCAATGAGATTGTTTATTTGAGATTTTTCTTGTATTTCCCTCTGAGAACTGCTTTGACTATGTCCCATAGATTTGGGGTCTTCATGTCTTCATTTTCATTTGCCATGAGTTATCTTTTGATTTCTTCCGTAATCTCATTGTTAACTCATTCAGTGTTTCCTAGCGTATTATTTAGCCTCCATGTGTTGGTTTTAGTTTATTTCTTTTACTAGATTTTAAATTTGATATCATTGTAATCAGAAACAGTTTGATATGAATTTAATCTTCGTAAATGTATTGTGACTTTTTGTGTGCATCTGAGTATGTGGTCTTCCCTGGAAAATGTTCCAGGTACACTTGAAATGAATGTATATTCTCCTGCTTTGGGGTGACATGTCCTAAAAATATCAGTTAAGTAAAGCCAGTTTCCTTGTTTATTTTCTGTCTGGAAGATCTATCCATTGATATCAATGGAGCATTAAAGTTTCCTACTGTTACATTATTACTGTTGATTTTTCTATGTATGTCATTATTTGCTTTATATATTTAGGTGCATAGATATTCATAAGAGTTATATCCTTTTGTTGGATCGATGCCTTTATTATTATAAAGTGTCCTTCTTTAAAAGTAAGACTGTAGCAGGAGATAAAGTTTATTTAGTCTGATAGCTTTCACAAAATTTCCATTTGCATGAAATAACTTTTTTCACCTTTTTACTTTCAGTTTGTGTGGTTTTTATTTTTAATCTGAAATGGGTCTCTTGTAGGCAGCCTATGTATGGGTCCTGTTCTTTATCCATTGAGCTCCCCATTCTTTTGATTAGAGCTTGAATACATTTAAAGTGATTATTGATAGATATGTGGTTATCTCCATCTTACTGTTTTCTGTAGTTCTTTTCTCTGGCTTTCTCATTCTTATTCTCATGCTCTCTTCTTTTGTATGTTCATGACTTCCCAAGTGTTGTGTTTGGACTTCTTTCTTGTGAATTATTTGTAAATTTTAGTTTGTTGTTACCATGTGCCTCATTTATACCAACATCTATTTATAGATGTCTATTTTAAAATCACTACAAGTTTTACTCACCCCCTACACTTTTGTTTTCATGATTTTTTTTTTACTTCTTTGGTGTGTGTTTTCATTTGTCTATTCATTTATTGTTGTAAATTTACATAGTTTTTCTACTTTTGCCTTTAATCTTTGTTTTAGCATTATAGTTGATCTACTGCTTTTATTATTTGCTTTTTAAGTGAATATTTTTTCTTTTCTAGTTTCCTACTCATATTTTGTATCTTTTATTTTCTTAAAGAAGTCCCTTTATCATTTCTTGCAATACTGGTTTAGAGGTGATGGACTCCTTTGGCTTTTACTTTTCTGGTAAGCTCTTCATCTCTCTTTCAGCTCTAAATGAGCCTTGCTGGGTAGAGTGACCTTGGTTCTAGGTCTTTGCCTTTCATCACTGAATATTTTATGACAATCCTCTGGAGCCTGCAAAGTTTCTGTTGGGAAATCAGCAGATGTTTTTATGGGAGTTCCCTTGCACACGACTGACTGAAGTTTTCCTTGGTCTTTAGCTATTGGCATTTTAATTATGTGTCTTGGTGTGGGCCTCTGGGTCCATCATGTTTGACACTGTCTTGCTTCCTGGACTTGTATGTTTGCTTTGCCAGGTTAAGGTTTCCAGTCATTAGATCTTCAAAAAGGTTTTCAATCCCTTGCTCTCTTTCTTCTCTTTCTGGTACCCCATGATGCAAATTTTGGTACTTTTGATGGTATCCCAGAGGTCCTTTCAACTACCTTAATTTTTAAAACTTCTCTTTTATTTTTGCTGTTCTGATTTGGTGTTTTATGCTGCCTTGTCTTCCAAATCATTGATTTAATCTGCTTCATGTAATCTGTTGTTCACTCCCTCTAAGGCAGCTGTTCTCAACCTGTGGGTCACGACCCCTTTGGCGGTCGAACGACCCTTTCACAGGGGCTGCCTAAGACCATCCTGCATATCAGATATTTACATTACAATTTATAACAGTAGCAACATTACAGTTATGAAGTAGCAACACAAATAATGTTATGGTTGGGTCACAACATGAGGAACTGTATTTAAAAGGGCCAGAAGGTTGAGAACTACTGCGAGTCTAAGGTATTCTTCATTTCAGTTATTGTATTTTTCATTCCAGACTGGTTCTTTTTTCATGGTTTTTCTCTCTTTGTTGAAGTTTCCACTTGCGATTTCTTATTCTTTCCTTAAGTTAATTGATCATACTTACAACCAGTTTTTTGTGTTATGTTTCTGGTAGATTGCTTGACTCCTTCACATTTAGTGCGCTGTTGTGTTTTGTTTGTTGCTTTGTGTTTTTTTTTTTTTTTTCTGGAGTTTTACTCTCTTCTTTAATTTGGGACATGTTTATTTGTCTCCTCATTTTGGCTGCCTCCCTGTTTGTTTCTATATTCTGGGTAGATCTGCTACATCTTCCAGTCTCCACAGAGTGGCCTTATGTAGTAGGTGTGCTGTGGATGCCAGCAGCACATTCTCCCTGATTACCTGAGCCAGGCGTTCCAGAGTTGTCCCTTGTGTGTATTCTCATGCTGTAGTTGAGCCTTGATTACTATTAACATAACAGTGGGTGGGATTGACTCTCATGCTGACTAGCTGTGAGGGCTGGCTAAGATGACAGTGGACAAGCTGTCCTTTTTGTTTGAGGATAACCCCTTGGAGATGGATTTGCTATAGCAGGGTACTGATGCCTGCTGAGTTTATACTTGGGTGTGTCATTTTTGGAGCTGGTTGCATGGTGCTCTGAAGCTGGACATGAGGGCTGTTGGTTCTGCCCTTCCTTGAGGCAGGCCAAGATCAGCCTTGGCATGTGCCCACCCTGGGGCCATGTGGGAGCAGCTACAAAGTGATCTGCAGTTGGTCACCACCTGTGCTGGGTTTGGAGGTGCCATACTGTGAACAAAGGCAGGCTGCCACTAGAGTAGTACTAAGTCAGCTTCACAAGAAGTACACTGCATGCCAAGGCTAGCTGTAGCTTGTTTGGGCCTTTGAGAGATTTTAGGGAAGTCAGCAGCAGAAGCTGAGACAGTCTGTTTGCGTGGAAAATCCACTGAAAGAGGTTCAGGCCAGTCTCAATGTGGTTTCTTCATATTTTTAGTTATAGGACTTCTGTTCAGCTAGCCTGCAGATGATTCCCGATGATGGTTCTTCTATAATTTAGTTGCAATTTTGATGTGGTCATGGGCGGTGTGAGCACAGTATTTACCTATTCTGCCATCTTGACCCAAATTCCCCAGGAGACTTTTCTTTAGAGCAGTGGTTCTCAACCTTCCTAATGCCACGACCCTTTAATACAGTTCCTCATGTTGTGGTGACCCCCAACCATAAAATTATTTTTGTTTCTACTTCATAACTGTAATTTTGCTACTGTTATGAATCGTAATGTAAATATCTGATATGCAGGATGTATTTTCATTGTTACAAATTGAACATAATTAAAGCATAGTGATTAATCACAAAAACAATATGTAATTATATATGTGTTTTCCGATGGTCTTCGGCGACCCCTGTGAAAGGGTCGTTTGACCCCCAAAGGGGTCTCGACCCACAGCTTGAGAACTGCTGCTTTAGAGTTCTTGTTCCCTATATTCATTAAAAGTGCATTTTATTTTTATACATATCTCACCTCAATTTTGTTATCAGAAAAGCTATGATCACCTCTCTCACCATAAATTAGGACCCAGAAATGCTGCCACATAGGCCACCACCAGTCATCTCTACTAGTAATCCATCATGCAACCTGGCTGTAAGAGATCATTGACTGACACATTTTAAAGTGACCTCTTCCACAGTCATTTGCATCTTAGCAAAATATAAAGCCATTCAGCTAGAAAAGTGAGCTCATTATAAACTGAAAGGCAAGCTGCTAGCAGTTCTCAGCACAGTTGTATTTAAGCCACAAGGACTCATCGTCAGGCCACTGGAGATTAAATAGTTTGATGAAAGCCAGAAACTGTCTGTTGTTTAGGCCGACCCTCTGGAAGTGGGGGCACCACTCTCAAAGTTCAGCAGAGTAAAAGCCCATTTACCGAGTTGTTCTGAACAAGGCGGAATGGATGTCATTATCTGGAGTAACTTCCAGGTAGTATGTCTGGATTAACTACAAACTCACCTAGTGGCCATCCCCATTAATTACCTCATAGATCTTTATTGCCAGGGGAGGTGGAACATCAGCAATATTTCAGAAACTTCAAACACTAATGGTAGAGATACACAGTAGTTTCTGAATAAAGTGGTTCTTAAGAAGACTATTTTTCTTCTATATTTTCTCAAAAGCATTTCCAAAATGTATTATAAATTGCTGTCGTCTAAAGTACACACCTAAAGACCTGGCATGTTATAGCAGTTGTTTTGTTTTAAGCCTTATATTTTGGGAAGAAAATACAAAATCCTCAAAACTGTTCTCCTCTAACTCTTTTGCAAGCTTTTTAATAGAATTATATGTTTGAATTCTTTAGGCAACTCATCGGTAAGGGCATATGCTATGGGTTTAGATGTCAATTAGATCTTTTCCCAGGCCTGTACCTTAATTTACTTAGAAATCAAGAAGCTCTAAAATAAGTGAAAGCAGTAAACACTGCTTTCTGTCTAAAGACATGTTAGGATTACTTAAGAAAAAGAAACTACGGAGACTGGACAGAGCATATGCTCTGGGGCTGGGCAAAGCCAGAGTAGATTTTACCAGGCTGATGACCTCAGCTGTATGAGTTCACTTTCCTGGGGATCATTTACTCTCTTTAAAATGGGGACGATGATAGCAACATCTCATTAGATTATTGTGAGGACTGACCAAGGCAATCTCTTTAAAGTACTTTGTTTGACATATAAATATTAGACATTTTTCCTGACATTTGTCTCTAAAATTAATGAGCAATACATTACTTGTTGTACTTATCTACTCACTTATTCATCCACTTATTCCTTTGTTCAATACACATTTATCAAACTTGTGCTCTGAAAAATATGTCAATAAAGTATAGTAATTATAACTCTTCTCCTCCTTCCCACAAAGTCCTTGAGGGTTTGGTAGAGGAGGAAGATGCTTATACAAATAACTCCCATACCAGTGAGGGGTAAATGTCACAGCAGGGAGGCATGGCAAGTCATTCCAGATCAATACGATATAAGGAGTAAACCGTGGAAGCATAAGCCTCCCTTTGAAATTAGAAAGTTCCATCCTAAGTTGTTTTTTTTAATATAAAATTTTAAGAACTAGAATTATTTAGAGTAATGGTTTTCAGCTTTGGTTGCATATTAGAATTACTTGAGATACTTTAAAAGATCTAGATGACCTGGCCACACATAAGACTAATTAAAATAAGAAATCTCTGGGGCTGGAACCCGAGTATCAGTCCCTTGGAGTGGCGGGAGATGCCAGTGAAAACAGCTGCCAAGCTGAAAGCTACTGATAAAAATTAAAATAAGAACTTTATTTCAAATGAGAATAATAAAGATAATGGTCTCCCACTCAATTTTACTGTTGATGATTATTTTGTTGGGTAAATGATCCTGATATTTTTCCTCTTAGTATAACATGCTACCCATATAAACTAGTAATTAGTACTTACCAAACAAGGTAGGAAGTAAATACTAGGAAAATCATGATAAGAAAACCACCACCTGAAACACCATAAACCCAGATTTTTACTCGGCCATCTGTTTAAAATAAAGATAAAATAACAAGCTTAGCATACAACATTTTTATTTCTTATCTGAATTTCTGAGTCTTGCACAAATCATAAACACCCAATTGTGACATCTATCAAATGTTAGATCGTCTATCAAAAATTTCACAGTGCCAAAGAAACACTGGCAATCATTACTTCATAAAATCTAACAACTGGTAAACTATTTTTGAATTTATTTTCGTGTGTGTATTGTCTTATACATGTAATACATCTTGCTACATAAATAGACCAAGAAAATAAATTGTCTATTTATTAAGAAACAATCTGCATGCAAAGAGAATTACTATGCCTATTTTTGATGACTTTGCTTCCTGAATAATGTTGAGTGAACAAAAACATCATGACAAAGCAAGCTAATCTATTTACCAAATTATTATAAAATTATAGCCATATGTGTAAATATAGGCATTGTTTTGGATTTGATTATTTGCTAAAGTTAAAGGAAAATAGATTAACCAAATAGTCTGATCATTGGAACTCTATCTCATTTTACTAAGAGATAACTCTGACTTGATTGTATGCATGTTTTTCTATGTATAATAGATATTTGACTTGTATCTGGAACTCTAAAATTTTATGTGAGCATAGAGTTATCTAAAGTCAGAATTGGACTGGCAAAGGAACTGTATTCCTTTCTGAAAGATATTCACACACAGACGGGGTTGTTATATTAGATGAATGTAATTAACTGCAGGTTTAAAAAATACTTCAACATCTAATTCCAAATGTTTCCGTAGGATAAAAAAAAACAATAAAAATACTTCTTTAGAATAAAATCATAATATGTTCAATTATATTATGACCATCTACAGTAATTTTTGACACTTCCAAGTATCAATCTGGTTTCAGGATGAGGTTTCAATGTATTAATGCTATTTTTCTATGGCCGAAAATCTTTTTACAAAGCTTTGATTCTGATCTCTTTGAAACACTAACGATGAAATCCCCCAGTCTGAGTTTTTACAATGACAATTTACAAAACCTTCCCTGAGTGAGAATGCACCTTTAATCTTACTACCCCTAAGCCTAAGGGCGTTGAAGTATTAGGAGAATCCAATACTTTTAAATCCCCAGTGCAGAGGTATGTGGTTCATGGCCTTTAAAAGCATATTCCTTAAAAAGGAATTAATATAATTTTTATAATAACATAATGGATAGGGCCAAATTTCAAACTATTAAAAGATGTATAGTGAAAAATAAGTCTTCCTGCCCCTCTCTCTCAGTTTCCGACCCAGGCGCTATCACTGTTACCAGTTTCCTTGGGAATCATTTCAAAGTTGTTTCTACATATGCAAGCATATGTATACACAAACACATTTTTTTAAAAAGACACAAATTTTATATATATATATATGTCATTCCCTTTTGATTTGCACATATTTTCACTCTATTTCATAAACCTATTTCATTCTTAATATATCTGACATATTGCATAATTGTATTATTTTTTTCTCATTTATCCTATTTACACATATTTATGTTGTTTCCACTCATTTGCTATATAACAAGCAATCGTCTAATGGGTAGCATTTACATACTTATTTGGTATAAGTATATATATTTGTATGATGAGTTAGTTGCTAGGAAAGAAATTTTCAGTCACAATGCATGATCTGAATTGCCAGATGCCCTCCTAGAGGTTGGTCCAATTTATATTCTCATCATGAAGACCTCTTTTTCAAAACTAAATATATCTCATATATGCTTATATACATACACATAGACACACATGTGTATTTGCATCTATCTTATTGATGCTTTCATTTGATTCCTCAAAGGTTAAGGACCTTACTTGTGGATTTAAAGACTCATTGCCCTAGAACCTCACCCTCATTCTCTTCTGAAATATGGTCTACAAACAACAGGTGAATATGGCTACCTTTCATTTCACGTATCCTTCAAAGAACTTAGTCACAATGTGAATAAGATTTAAAAAACACACACATATGGAATGCCCAGACATCTAGGGGAATCAAAATTGAGTTAAGATATTGTAGTCATCCTTAAAAATTGGTTGAGGATTATACATCTTGTTTCTCCCACCAGATATAGGGGTTATTGGGACTGGGCTCTGGTTTTTGCTTCATTTAAGCACATCATTAAGGTACTGTAGTCCAGCAACGGCCTAGGGTCTGGAAGGAAAGTAGCCAGGGTATATTTTGCCTGAGCTTTGTCTGTTTTTTTCTTCTCCCTGCCCCATCAGCTATCCCACTTTGCTCAGTCATTAGCACCATTTTGTTTCTTAGAAGAGGCACGTGTAGTAGGCAGAGTATCCTGCGTTCATTTTCTGTTCACTTTACAAAGTGGGAAGCAGAGACCAGTGCTATGTAAAGGCCTGAAGGACCTGCCTTTCAAACCTGGCTGTCACTTCCTAGTGGTGTGACTTTGGTAAAATTAATGTGTGTGGGCAGTTTTAGACTCCTAATCTCTAAAATGTGAATAATAGCATCTCATTAGATTACAAGAACAGAATGAGAAGATTCATGCAATATAGTAAGCACAGACCCACAGGGTACATGGAAGCATCTAATAACTTTTCATTCCTGTTCTTAGTAACCACCGATTCCTGAGCCCTGCAGGCCTGACACTGTGCAACTACCCACAACAGTCCAACAGGGCAGGTGCCTCTAGATGTATCTCAGCAATGAGGAAACAGGTCCATAGAGGAGAAGAAATTATACTCAAAACAGGCACATTCTGAGCCATGACAGCAACAAGGTCTGTCTGCCTTTGACCACTGCCTTTGCTTCTCTAGTGTTGCCCAAACCAGATAAGGTCCTTGGACATTTCCTAAAGCATTTGCATGTTCTGGAGAATCTATTCCACCTTTTTATTTTAATTTAAATTATATACACAAATTCACAGTTGTAGAAGCATATACTATTGCAGAGATAGTTTATAATGAAAAAATATTTTTCAAGGTTAATATTTTGGTTATTTCATTATCTTAGACTGAAGTTGGCAGACTTATCCTCAACAATTTATGAAAATTTTTAAAAGAGATTGTGCATTATCCACCCAGTGTTCAAATTTGGGAAACCTTGCATGAGACCATATTGCATTTTCCTCCATTCTTTCAGTCATGAATATTGGTCACAATATAAACCCTAATCTCCCATAAGAAAACTTACATTTCTTAACACATAACTGAAATGTACCTGGATCAAGGGGCTGAATAGACCATCCTTTAAAAATATCATGTATTTTTGAGTTCACAGGTCTGTTCTTCCCAGCAAGGTTTTTCACATGAGCTTTTCTATCCTCTGAGCCAGGGACTTTCATGCAGTAATCCAGAAAACCATTTGATCTCATTATCTCCGTATAACCCTTCTCACAACCACAGACTCCGCCCTACAGCAGAAATGATATTTTTATGATTACTCGTTGAGTTGTGTAGACAAAAAATAACAAGTGTTGAAATCAGTTGATATTTGCATATGTCATGGCAATTTCTGTGTGTGTTTTTTTCAGCAACAGTCTTGCCAAAGAGATGAAAATCCAATAATTCATCTTTCTGAATTCCAAAGTCAACCCTTAAATAAATCATCAGCTTTTTTCTAGTGGTTTACAATTCTGACACCTTGCAAATATGAAATCACAATTATTTGTCAGAAGAGGGTATTAACTACACCCTTTTCTCTCTTGTGGAGATGTTTAAGGCATTTAATCAAAATATCCTCAACTCTTCCCCCACCCACAGCTGTTTAGATTCCTGCCCACTCACTTCAACCTTGTCCTTGATACTGAGAAGCAAAGCAATAGGAATTATGTGCATATCTTCTTGGAGTTATGTGCTCCTTGAGCTCTGTTGCTGCCCCAGCTGCCGAATGTCTCTCTCACCTGCTACCCTTGATCAATAACTGGTCTGAACTACCTCCCCGCTTGTAGGCATGGCTCTGCCCTCAAGAAGGGCAGCCCAAGGGGAGAAAAACACAAAGGCACATGTGTGTGAGAAGAAACCTGTTTCAGGAACATGACATAACTTTAAAAATTATATGTGCACGGCACATTTTTCCATAATTCCTGAGCAGTGGTAGATGGGAGAATGATTTCTGCTTTAAAATATATATACACGTTCATATATGTGTGTGTGTGTATATGAACATGTACACATATACTTTTTATTCATAGGCATTTAACTTATTTAAAATGAACTAAAAATTTACACTATACTATTTATAGTGTAATCAATTTAACATTGAGCACATACAAACATGCATTTATAATAACTTTCAAAGTAATGTAGGTAGATGAAAGGCTAAGAATCAGGAAATAAATCAATGGAGAACAATTATTGGTAAATAGAGCTAATATAAATTAGATACCTGAAAAACAGATTTCCCTATAGGCACATTTATAGAAAAAGACTGCTGGCAGAGTTCCTTAATCACTGTGACTACTCCAGCAAATGCCTCTAGATGGTATCGTGGGCACATGGAGCTGCTGCTTGCTCCAGTGACTGGAAGGCATCCAGCCGCATGTGTGCAGCACAGCAGTTAAAACCCCGGTGGGGGTCTCCTGCAAGGACTCACCTGAGTGCAGTAGGAGAAAGGTTTTCTGCAGGCTGGACTGCACTGTCGAATCGCCGCAGGCCGTGCCTGAGGGGAGCAGCCTCCTACAAAGGAAATCCCATCATTTGCAGATTTTTCTATGATAAACATTACAAAACAGTTTTTCTCTCTCTGGCACTGGCCACTTTGTAACAGTAGTAGTATTATTTTTTAAATCTGTTTGCTGACATGTGGCCCAGTCTTACTTTATTGATTACTCCAGGATGGATGGATAGAGATGGGAGGCTCTGCTCACAGAAGCTATTTATAGATTTTGTATACCTGCTGTTGGCAGTATGATTCCATCTTATGGCTATGCTTGAGGGTGACATCTATGAGTGCCAGCATCAGTAAAAGAATCGGTGACATCTCAATTTAAGTTCAGGAGCATAAAATGTATCAGCTTGAGACTTATTTTACATACATTTTCCTTCAGTTCTGGAGGACCCCACCTAGGCACTGGGCCAGTTCCCAACAACCACATTTTAAAAGAAAGCCACTAATCAATGTATGCACCAGAATATCAAACACTTTGGCAACATTTTAAAACATATTTCAGGATATGCATACCCTTTGACCTCCCTCCCCCCTCACACACACATCCGCTGACCCCCACACTTACTTTGAAGAGCATATGTAGAAGCACCAGGAAGGGAAATCATACATATGATCTGGTATGTATAGTACTTGGCACAGTAATTGCATATTTGTGAGTAAGTGGCTAGAATAATGCATGCTTCTATAATCTGAAAATCACTCACTTGCCTTCTTGGATTCCATGTACTAAGCAAAGAAGGTGCATAATATTTGAGGGCAGTATTTAAACCTTATTCATAATATTGCTTGCATTTATAGACTGTAGGCTTTACCTTACTATAATTGTTAACCAGTTATAGTTTGATTTTGTAACTAGTAAAAGCTTTGGGCATAAGGCAGTGTAGAGAACAGTCAGAGCACTTTCCCTGAGAATGAAGCAGGTAAGTTCTCACTGTTACTTGGAAAAGAAAATAATCCACACAAAAATTAAAAGACAACCACACTCCAGAATTAGCCCTTTGGTGTGGTTATTAATTGGGGCATTAGTGGCAATAACCACACAGTCCTGTTGCTACCAATTGAGTTTGGAAGGGGTGTTGTCCACTCTCTAAAGCGGCAATGTCCAAAGTGCAGTGTGTGGGCCCCTGTAGGAGGGCATCACTAGGGAAGAAAATGTTTGAATTTATCTAGTTTATATAACCCTTTTAAGAATAAAATTAAGCTCCAATAACACTTAGCAGATGACGCTAGTAAGCTGAGGTCATGCATCAGGTGTCACGTGTGCTCTGTGCAGAGAATTTGTAGTGCGACGGCGCCACTTTAACTCAGCATATTGCAGAGTGTGTGATGCTTTCTGTGTTCCTGGGAAGGCTGATTTACAATATATTTAGTTTTAATAACTGATGAAATGTATAAGTCGCTTAAAATAAATTAGTGTATGAATAAACTATGGATTAAAGGAAATACCAACAATGCAAAAACACACGTACAAGGAAAAGACAGAGCTGACCCTCCTATTCCTACAGAAGAATAGACATTCTCCCTAGAATAAGTTCTTTGCCATCCCAGTACTAAGTAAAAATAATGGCAATTTACTCTGATAAGAAGGCATAAAAAAACCTTTAAAATTATTGAGAAGACTAGACTGTAGATCAAATTGTATCCATCACCATGAATGAGGAACACTTCCTCCATCTAAATTTATATATTAAATAGTAACCTGGAAAAGACTGTAAAATCTCAGAGGGAAGGAGGGGTAGGTGAGAGGGAAGAGATCAACCAAAGAACTTGTATGCATATATGCAAACCTCATGGACACAGACAACTGTGTCATGGGGGGCAGGAGGCAGGTGCGGGCTAGAAGGGGTTAAATGGGGGGAAAAAGGGGACATCTCTAATACTTTAAACAAGACAAATTTTAAAAATATTAATCATGACTAGCACAATCTTCAAAAACTAAACTTCCAGCGAGTTAATATATGCATCTATAATTTGCAGCAAATTTTTGTACCATTAGCAAATATGATATTTTAAATTTTATATGTCCTAATATACTCTTTTAATTTAAATTCCTGTACATTTTATAATATATAAGCATATGATATGATTTATAAACATGATATGTTGAGATAAGTCCTCAAAAATTTTTTACTAAGAAGGTACATGATTTAAAATTTTAGAGACAATTTTAAGTTGGCATCTGTCTTTTCCAGTCTTTCTCAGATAATAATATTTGAGAGAAAATTATTGTGTTTCAGCTTATTGCTTTAAGTTGTCTGATATATTATGATGGGTCTTCAAATAGAATTGTTTGCTTTCTGAGATGCAAAGGTCTAATGACAACTGGACAAGAAGATAATCAAAGGCTGTCTGTTCAGTGTTACCTGGCTTATAATTTGTAAGCGAATTCTCTTCACAAACAGCAACACTCAGAGATCGTTAGGAAGCACCCACATGAATCTGAGGTAGGAATACCTGTGACATTCACGCCATCTGAACGCTGGCACCATACGGTTCGTTCATTATTATTCCAAAGACTTGCTTTCCACGTGTAGTGATAGCATTTGCCTCCTGCAAGCAGACATGACAACAGCGGTTCCATTATCCCCGACATAAGAAAAGAATAAGCTTCAGCAATCAAAGCTGAGAACTGAAAAGTGCTCTTGGTACCTGTACAAGGACGTGTTTCTAGAACCTGCTGGGGGCAGCTGTCTTGGTTTTCAAAAGACTGAATTATAAATGTCCTTGACCTAGATTGGCGGCCCATGGTCTCGAAGCTTCTTCCATCGATGCAGGTTAATTCACACGTGCTCCACTCCGACCAGCCCGTGAGATGACAGTCTCCTGGATGGGTGTGCAGTACAGAGCGGGGGCAACAGCATGGAAACTGGCACTTGACAGCATTTACATGGACAGGGTTCACGGGAGATTGTTGGTGGTGCAGTGATAGGGGTGAGTTCCGTAGGCCAGACATTCTACTTTGACGAATTTTCTAATTAGAACATACTCAGAATGATGAAGTAATTGATGGTTTAGTCTATTTTAGAAAGATAATGCCAAAACTAGATTGGCATTGCTTTGCTTCAAATCATAATGATATCTAGAGAACACTACACATCTGCCAGTGATACAAATTTTTTAAAAAGGGAGATGTAGAGGTTAAAGTAACTAAGTTTTCAAAGAGCAGCATAGCATTATAAAATTGAGGTTCACCGAAACCATAAAAAGATAATAAGCTGGTTATTAAAGTGGAATATCTTTGGGCCTAAACAATGTCACATACACTAAACATACACACACATTTATGTGTATTTACATTTATGTGTATATGTGTACAAAAGCATATGTTTACATCATGCACATGTATTTTACATGTCATACTATGAGGATATATTAAGCCACCTTAAACTTATGCCATATATCCTAAGTTATTAGAATTAAAATAAATTCATACATTTTATGCAACTAATAATGCCCTTCATGGTTACATAGAATGTGACTGTGTGCAGAATGCTTTCATAGACATGTAGCCTTATTTGTTCCCACCACGCCATCCCCCTGAGGTTCATCTACTCATGGATTCAGTCAATAGTTTCGGAATAATGGCAATGTGCTGTCAGGTCAGGTATTGTTAACACATTTTCTAGATGGAGCAACCATTGCTTAAAGGATGAGACCATATGTCCCGGGGAAAACACCAGGGAAGTGATAGAGACAAGATTCCAATTTAGCTCTTAAATTTCCAAGTCCAGGGTTTTTTCCCCTCTTGCCTCCATTGCCAGCATATTCCAAAAGTTATAACCAAAATTAAAAATTAATTAAAGTTAATAAAAACCTTCAGTTTTGACTAGATAGAGCTTCTTCAGAAAAAAAAAAAAACTAATAGAAAATAAATAAGGTCATCATGGTGGGCACTCCCCATTGTCTGAGGCTGCATACCTGGGCAGGGCACAGAACACAGCTGCTGCAGGGTGCCATCCTGCCAGGGCACTTCTTTACACTGGGCATCGTCCACACGTACAGCGGAGCTAGCGACCGAGCCATTGTGGACTACACAGGAGAGGCTGCGGATCTGGACTCCCTCCCCACAGTCTCCACCCTGGGAGAGGAAAGGATACTGTCAGGATCACCCAAATAATTAGTAGCTCAGTTTTGGCTCATGCTACCTCTTGCTAAAAGAAAACAAACAACAACAAAAAGGTAAACCCTAGAGTTCTCTTTCAATTCTTGACAAAGCATCACTAAACAGTTCTTTGAGAGCTCATAGAGAAGCTGAAGAAGAAATGCAAATTTATGCCGTGGAATTTCTGTTCTCAGAATATGACCATTCATCCTGGAACTCAGCTAGAATTGACTGAAAAAGAAACACCATTCATAATTTGTCTAGGTGTATGGGATAAAGTGGCCTAGGCCCTATAATCAGCCCCTCCCCCAGGGGAGCATGTAGGCCATGGGCCATAAGTTCCTCACACGTTTCTCTTGCTCGCAGCTCAGTACTTGCTCACATGGATTAGGCTGGGGTTTCCCATGCAGCAGTGATTTTCTCTATTGCCATGAACTGCTTTCCCAGCATGCCTTCTGTGATGAATAATGTCCTTTGAATATATTTACAAAGCCCACTCTGATTATTCCTGGCAATTAGAAAAAAATTACATGGTCTCACAGGAAGAGAAGCTTAGAATTGAAAGGCTCTTAGTGGGCGTCTGGCCCACGCATCTGCCTGATGAAAGGTTTCCGACTAGAACACCTGTCTGGTACTCCTGAGAGGAGCGGTCTTTCCTCAGCCCTAGTCAGGTGCTCATACTTCAAACAGAATTCCATTGGATATTTTGATAACTTAGGTGATAGCTCTCTCTTTGCACCAATAGCTTGAAAAACCGAGCCTAAGGCCAACATTTCTGCTAAGGAGCTGAAATCCCAGGAGGGCAAGAGTGAGGCTAAAATAACTGAAGCAAGAAGGGAAGGAAAGTGAGTATAAGGTAGTGCGACCATGCTGGCCTCCCTTCCAAAGTCAGCACAGCTGCTTTCTTGTTCGCCTACATCCTCTTTCAGACAGGCCACGTGGTGTCACCATGCCTTGGTACCACCCATGGTGGGCGAGAGAGGAAGAAGGCAAAGGCATTTAAATGCCAGCTCCTCCTCGGAACCTCTTCTCATCTATCAGCTTTCATCCTAGGGAGTATTCACTGATCTGTGCTTCCAAGGTGTGCTGCTCAGTTTGACAGAAGAGCTAGAGCCTTTCTGACTACTGCTGGTATGGTTGAGGGGGGACAAGGAGAGAGCCAGAGGGAGGGGGAGGAAGGGGGTGTAAGAAGGCACTGCGGGAGAGTGCTGGAGCCCTGCACACTCCCGTGGTCATGAATGACTTGCTGTATAATCCATTATCAGGGAGCAGCATGGTAACTGCTCTGCACTGGGCAACTGGATTTCACCTCCTTATCCCTTCTCCACCCCAGGGCTCAGAAACTGCATTTACCAGGCCTTGGCGCTACTGTGGCTCTTGCAGTGTCAGGAGCAAGAAAGGTCAAGGTGGTCAGCCAAAGCAGTCAGGACAGTGTTCTGGATGTGCAACAGGTTATCTGGGGCTGATGGGCCTGTGGAGCCCCGCCCAGGTCAAGGTACAGTTCGTGTCAAGGCAGGTGGTAAGTAGACCACTGGAGGTACAGGAGGGCACACGGTGTCTGCCGAGACACATTCTTCATATAAGAAAGTTAGGGTTTAGCCCTGTCTGGTTTGGCTCAGTGTATAGAGCGTAGGCCTGTGGACTCAAGGGTCCCGGGTTCGATTCTGGTCAAGGGCACATGCCCAGGTTGCAGGTTCGGTCCCCAGTAGGGGGCATGCAGGAGGCAGCCAATCAATGATTCCCCCTCATCATTGATGTTTCTATCTCTCTCTTCCTCTCTGAAATCAATAAAAATAAAGAAAGTTAGGGTTCAAAGGCATATTGGCAAAGAAGAAAAGGTGCCACTTGGAGGAGGTCCAAATTGTAGGAACTTAAAGCCTAAAAAACCTGCACAGGCATGTTACCTGAGACCATCACCATCCCTTCTAGTGCTGTTTTAACAAGTTATGTAAGACGCAATCCCCACACTTGATCCATCAATGCCTCATAATTGCTCTAACCTAATTTCTACATCTGATATGAAATTGTCAAACGTGCACTCTAATTTTGAACCCAAGTGCATTTTTTGGAAGATAACTGGAGGTTCAAAATCAATTCATGGTAGATTCAGTCAAAGCAAATGCTGTAGAAAATGTCTACTCCCTACAGCAGGAAATCACTAGTGTGAGTTACATTTCACTGGGGGGAGTATTCTCCCTGTCACTTGCTATTCTTCAGGAGGGACCTAAGAGTCGTCTGAGGTGTGTGTTGCTGTAGAGCAACAGACTTTGCGGACGTGGAGAGGAGTCTGAGACCCCGCAGCAGGTATGAAATTTGAAGATCCTGCACCTGGAACCTCAGTAACAGAAGATGCGAATGCTTTGCGTTTTGTTTGACATTCCAGGAGATGGAGTATAAGGAAATGGCAGGAAACAAGTCCACATAAGGAGTCAATTTAAAAACGAAGACAAACTAGAATATGTTCCATACTTAAGCTTAATCTCTCATACCTTTGACAACAACAGCCACAGAAGGAAGATAAATCAGCAGCAGAATGATCATTTTCCCTCATGAAGCAGGCATGAGCTCGCTCTCAGCCCTGAGCCTGGCTTCTCAGAGCAAGATGACCATCTGCGAGGATTCTCTCATTAACTCTCCACTGTCCAGATCACTAATGGAGACTGTATGCTCTTAATTGGCATACCAGATGTGGTTAGGCAGATGGTGTTAATAATCATAATTATAGTTTTAATCAAGACTATAATAGCAACTGTAATAGCAATTACAATTCATGAGGTCTTCTCTTTGCCAAGCACTATGCTAAGCACTGCATATGAATTGTCTAATACCTTCCAAAAATCTCCAGCAAAACTTGTACTATTTCTACTGCCATGATACAGATTTAAAAATAGGGGCTTGGAGCCCTGGCAGGTGTGTCTCAGTGGTTAGAGTGTTGGCTCAAAAACCGAAGGGTCAAAGGTTCAATTCTCAGTTAAGGGTAGGTACCTAGGTTGCAGGTTCAATGCCTGCCCCGTCAGGGCTTGAACAGGAGGCAATCTATTGATCTGTCTCTCTCACATCAATGTTTCTCTCTCTCTCTCTCTCTCTCTCTCTCTCTCTCTCTCTCTCTCTCTCTCTCCCCTTCCCTCCCATCCACTCTATCTTAAAAAAAGCAATGGAAAGAAAATATCCTCAGGTGAGGATTAAAAAAACAGAGGTTTGGAGAGTTTCGACACTTTGCAAAAACTGCAAAGCTGGGAACTGGTAGAACATTGACTGAAATTAGGGTGCTAGACTCCAGAGTCTGAGCTCCTAGGACAGATTGGCCAACCTATGCCTGGATGCATGCTATCAGTTAAAGAACTTGAAAAGAGAGAGTTACAAAAACACTTATAACAAGTAAAGCCTGAGGATAAACACTTCTGTTTGCTGATCTCTTTCCAGATGAGATAAGGGCAACATTGGCACATCAACAGTGCCCTGTGCAAGGTTTGATACTGCTTGATGGCCATCAGCCACTTCAGTACCATCACCATCTTCAGTGAATGAGCAGGTTATATACCTGCATTTGACAGGTTAGGCTATGATAGGACAAGAAGCAGCAGAAGTACAACTGAGAGAGAAATGTTTTTTTCCTTTGTGGCAAAGGCCCACTGTATTTTGATCAGTAATTCCAAAACTTCAGCTTACATAAGGCAACTCACTGAAAAGATAATTGTGTTTTCTAACTCAGAGAATTCACCATTAGGCTTCAGGAAAAGCAGAAATTCAATCTGAATGCAGGACAAAGTAGAGGCGAGTATCATGATCCCCTTTCTCCCTTTGCCCCTGCTTTTCTCTGCGTTACCTTCCTTAGTCTTTCTCACTTCTGAGAAACTCTATCTACAGATAAGAGTTCCTAAATACAGCATCCTTGAAAGCTTCAATCCCATTCCTCACTCTTAGGGAAGAGTGCCGATTGGCCCCCTTGGATAAGGTGCCAGAGCAATTAACCGCAGACTTGTTTCCTGCGAGCTTTGCCTGGATGGGGTCTAACTCCAAATTTCCTCCTAACTGAGCGTGCCAGTTAGTCAGATGTCGCCTAGACATCTGAGGAGCTCTGAGGTTTCTGGACACAGCTGCTCTTATGGTCTCCAGGGCCTCTAAGTCTGGGTATTGCCAACCGATGCTATCACCCCACTGCTCTCACCAGCACTGCTGCAGAGAGTGTTCACAGCACACCACTCTTGCCCCAGCTTTTCTGCCAAAAGCTCCATAGCAAACAACAAAATTAGAGATTGCATTTGGCATTTCCCCAAAATGTTTCTATGGGACAAGATGAAGCACTTGTCTAGTAGAAAGAAAGGAAAGGAAAGGAAAGGCTGAGAAGATAACAGGGAAAGTACAGGAGAACTGGTAAGGCCTAGTAACAGTTGTGTGCCTGGTAAGACGTTGAGCATGGAATTTCAGTCCTCTCTGGCTCTCTCACTTCCTCCGTTTCTTTTGTCTCCCTGTCCCTGCAATGGGCTCTTGCATTCTTTGAGTTGATTTTCTCTGTGAACATTCAGTGAAATTATAAGGAGAAACATTCCTTTCATTCTCTTAATTGTGATTCCAAGCATTATTTTAAAATTGCTCAAGTACTTTAGGGAAGAAGGTTTCAGATTAGCGGGCAACGTATTCATATTTAAAACCATTAGGCTAGTACTGAATTACTTAGCATGGTTACCTTTTTTTTTTCTGTAAAAAGGAGACTAAACAAATGTACCACACATTTTTGTTCCTCTGGGACTTATTATAATACATGGGTATTTAACTTGTGCAAGATGATAATGCTGCAAGACAATGTCATCTGACAGGGCAGCAGACATCTTTATGAGACTACTCTGCAGATTGCTTAATGCATAATGGAAATTATTGTTACCTAATTATAATGAGCTTTGGAATAGGAACTGGAGGATAAACTAGTAAAGAAAGAAAACAGGAAAATCAATGTGCTTTTTCATACACAGGAAGCCAGAGAGCAAATGCAGTGGAGGATCTTTGCTGATCCAGCAAAAGCATGTGATATATTATGATGTTTCTAGACATTGATATTTCAGGCCAATAAAAAAGCAATCACTGAGGAAAATGTAGTAACCTTGGTTTGTGTAATAATGTTAAAATATAACTTTCATACACTTTTGGTTTTCTGCCCATACGCAAGATTTTGTCTAAGCCTACATGTGCCTCTTTAAGAAATACAGTCTACAGCCAGCTTGCTATTTCCATAGCACCAGGGTTTTGCCTAATTAAATAATAATACGTCCAACAAGCCAGGAAAATAACAGAGAATTCTTGAGGATGCCAAGGAGATTGACAGTCCTATGACCCGGCCCATTATCATCAGTGCCTAATGAATGGCTCTGCATTTTCCTGGCAGTATCACTCTGCTGGAGGTTAAGCCCTTCATTGTATTTTTCCATGTACTCCATCGCATAAAAATACATTGTGCCTGGCCCCTGCTGCTGGGAAATGTATTCCACCAGCACACAGGTTTGAGCAGAGCATTCTCTGTAGCAGACCTACCTCCAATTTACATGCAGACCAGTTGCTGAGGACCCAGCTGTAGCAGGGCGTCACAGGGCAGGCTTTCTGCTGGGTGAGCTCTGGGGGGCACGGCCGTCCTTCCCCTTGGCTTGGCAGCATGATAAATCGAGTCCGGCTCATTCGACCTAAAATGTTAAGGAAGATGTCAACTTTTCAGGTGGAATTTGGCTTAGAAAAGGAACTGAAGGACAGGATGTTGCCTTACATACATTAAGTCTTCATTGAAATACACCAAACTCTGTCACGTCCAGCTTTCAGTTTTTCTGCCATTTTAATTTAAGTTCCTACAGAGACACAGGTTATCTGCGTAATGCTTAGGGTCTGAAATTCTGTGACTTCTACTCCCTCAGTGTTCCCAATTACAAACTCTGTATTGTTTCCAAATAGATTGATCCTGTAAACATGGGCAGAATGCTAATTCATTCAACAAATATTTATTTGTAGTAGCATCCTGCTGTGTGCTAGGGATACAGTAATGAAATACAGGACGACCTTCAGCCCTCACAGAACTTATATTTAGGCCAGGATTACTAATATTAAAAATAGAGACAGTTACATCTTCTTTATCTGTTAGGTTTTAAATTATCAAGTAAGGTAAAAGTTGCACACAATCTGAATCACCCTGGAAAATTCCTTAGGAAGGTGCTATCCCAGTGGCCCAATAGTTTTTCTCAATTCATTCAACATGGCTAATTTTCTTAGAGTTTAAAACCAGTGTTTTCTTGTGTGTGTGTGTGTGTGTGTGTGTGTGTGTGTGTGTGTGTGTGTGTGTGTGTGTGTTTCACTGAGCACAGGGTAAAGTTGTTGCTTTATGTGAAGGAGCCATGATGTTTAAAAAACATGTTCAAATTTCAGTATTCTATTTCATAATTTAAAAATTGGTGAATAAGTGTAACTGAGGAAAGAGCTCCCATGTCAACTTATGCCCACTCCTAGGCATTAGGTCATAAGCTCTTTAGTTGGAATTGTGAATGGAATTTAAGTGTCTATGTCTCTCTCTCTCACTCACTCACTCTTTACTCTTCTTTTACTACTGAGGTAGTATGTGTATATAGTGTCATTACCATTATATCTGTGACTATAATGCCCTTCCATTCTTGTTATAAAATTATGTTTTTGTGACAAAATATTCAAGAACAAACCAAGGGTTCTATTAGAGAACATTATAGGGATGCAGCCCATTCTGGGATGGAATCAGAAAACATTTCCTTGAGCACTTGAACTTCAAGCAGAAACTTCAAGTAGTACAAGCCAATACGATGTACAGAGTGTCCTATGCAGAAGAAAGAACATGTGAGGAGGTCATGAGATGAAAAGCAGTAGAATATGTTTGCAGACCTGACCGAGGCCAATGTGGCTGGAACACAGAGTCAGAGAAAGAACAGGTTGAGACAATAGCTGGTAAGGCTATTATAAGGGGGGTATTTTAGTCAATTCCAAAAAAAGTCTGCATTTGTATCTTAACACATTTCGTACCGCATAGAAATCTCTAAGACATACACCAGGGACCGCACATTTTTGGGCAAACTGCACGTTATTTAAATCATTATAACTACAGATCATAATGCACTTTAGGTGTTGTTTTTCAATAATTATAACATTTTTATTTACAAAAACGATTAAACAATTAAACAATTAAAGTTCCTAGTACTTTTTTAACGTAAGGTACTGCGTAAAACATTTTCTAAAAGCGCCAGGAACTTGAAGACGAAGACTATTCGAATGACCAAAATATAATGTAACTGCAATGCTTTATGGGTTCGGGCAATTATATAGTTTTTCGTAGATTGACCTGCACGGTTTCCACCAATGAGATCGCTTCATTCGATGTGGACAAGACAGTGTGTTGACATCTAAGGTCCATAACAGATGGCGTGTGAAAAACGAGAAAACTCGTGAGCGGTCCTTAACAGATGGCACGCGAAACACGAGAAAGCTCGTGAGCGGTACGAAAGTTATTAACACCTTTCGTATTGGTGGAAACCGTGCCGGTCAATCTACGAAAAACAATATAATTGCACGAACCCATAAAGCATTGCAGTTACATTGTATTTTGGTCATTCGAATAGTCTTTGTCTTCAAGTTCCTGGCGCTTTTAGAAATGCCCTCTCGCAGAAAAAGGAAGGAAACCAACGAAACTGATACACTTCCTTTCGTGTTGTTCCATTGTAAGGAAAACGATGAAATGGACAAAAAAAGTAGTGCTGCACCTTATAAACTGTGGACTTTTCAATTCATTTAGAGTGTACATCATCCTCAATCCACAAGCAAAAATGAAGTATAACCAGTTTCTGCTATCGGTGGTGAGAGACTGGATAACGGATGACAATAATGAAGGCTCTCCGGAACCAGAGACAAATCTGTCCAGCCCTTCCCCTGGGGGTGCAAGAAGGGCACCTCGTAAAGATCCACCCAAAAGGTTGTCAGGTGATATGAAGCAGCATGAACCTATGTGTATTCCAGCGAGTGGAAAGAAAAAATTTCCTACGAGAGCCTGCAGAGTTTGTGCCGCCCATGGAAAAAGGAGCGAATCTAGATACTTATGTAAATTTTGTTTGGTCCCTCTTCATAGAGGAAAATGTTTTACGCAGTACCATACGTTAAAAAAGTACTAGAAACTTTGTTTGTTTTTGTAAATATAAATGTTATAATTATTGAAAAACAATACCTAAAGTGCATTATGATGATTTAAATAACGTGCAGTTTGCCCAAAAATGTGCGGCCCCTGGCATATGTCTTAGAGATTTCTATGCAGTACGAAATGTGTTAAGAGAACTGAAAAGCTAGTGAAGACTACACTTCCACACCTGTAGAATTCAGGTGTTGGGTAAGATTTCAGGCCCTGGGTAGGAACAATTCTCACATGCTCTCAGGTTCAGAGATAAGCAAGCATTGCAGTATTATTCACACTTTTAGTGGACTAGGCATTTTACTGGCCTATGGAACATTATCATAGATTTGGTGATAAACTAATGACCCTTGAAGAAAACCAGGAAGTTCTAACCACTGAATTCTAAATTCCTTGGGGTTTGGGCTTCTGTCCCCAACATGGTGTTTCATATATAAAGAGCACTAATTATATTTTTGTTTAATTCATATATTCATAAATTATCTCCATATTATCTGGTATCAGCAAATGTGTGATAATATAATAATACCAATACAATTATTGAATATTTGTAAACTAATTCTAAACGCTTTATAGACACTGATTCATTTAATAATCATAACAACCTTAGAGGAAAATTCTATTATATTCCCATATTATAGATGAGAAAACTTAGGCACAGACAGTGTAAGTCATTTGTCTAAGGTCAAAAAATGAGTAAATTGCAGAACAGAATCAAATTCAGAAGCTTTTGATACAGAGTTTGATGTATTATTAGACATGATGCTAGGGAGACACAGGTAAGACAGCTAATACAGCAAGGATAGAACCAAAAAAGATGTAAAAGAAACTTTGGAGATAAAATTGTGTCAAAGATAAAATGGGTTTGGTGAACAATAGAATCCACCCAGTCTACATTCTTGGGCACTGAGTGGAGCATATCTATTTGTTCTTCCCAGCGTCACTCCAATCAAATCATATAGGTCGGACATCACCTCATTCATGTGACATGTTATCCCTGCTTGACAAACACGTTTTGCTCAAGATTTTATATTAATTCATGCTTATACACTCTTTGGTATTAACCTTTATGTTTATGTTCTTGACCTAAATACCCATTACCTTAATGTCATTATAATTGTATTTTGTTCTACGTCCACCTTTGTAAGAATAATGATGATGTAGTGTTACCTTTATCATAGCTAAAGAGGCTCTATTTCATTATAACCAAATAACTTCAAGCTTGTTCTTGAATTGATGTCATGTGGATGGCCATTATTTTAGAACTATTTTATTTATTCCCATTAAAGTGACAGATATCTTCTCCTGGACATAGGGGTGGAGGGAACTTGCCTAATGGATCTGATAGGAAAAAAAGAATAATGCTGTTATTTTTTGAAGTAGGTACTCTTAAAATCATTTGTTGGCTGATAGATCTGTGAAAAGATGTCCAACCTCACTAGCAATTAGGGAAATGCAAATCAAAACCAAAATGAGATACCACCTCACACCTGTTAGAGTGGATATTATCAACAAGACAAGCAATAACAACTGTTGGAGAGGTTGTGGAAAAAAGGAAACCCTCATTCACTGCTGGTGGGAGTATAGGCTGGTACAGCACTATGGAAAGCAGTCTGGAGATTCCTCAAAAAATTAAGAATAAAGCTACCATACAACCCAGCAATCCTCTCCTGGGTATATACCTGAAAAACTCAAAATCATTTATTCACAAAGATGTATGCACCCCTATTTCATTGCAGCATTATTCACGGTGGCCAAGACATGGCAACAACCAAAGTGTCCTGTGATTGAGAGTTAGATAAAGAGGTGGCACAGATACACACAGTGGAGTACTACTCAGCTGTAAGAAAGGATGAAATACTGCCATTTGCAACAACATGGATGGACCTTGAGAATACATTGGCCCATGACTTACGAGTGTCCCGACTAACGAGTTTTTTGAGATACCAGCTGTCTCTCCGCCGATTTTTTGCATTGAGTTACTAGAGTAATTTGAGTTAACAAGCTCCTTAACGAGCTCGGTCTCAGAATGAATTAAACTCGTAAGCCAAGGCCCCACTGTATTATGTTAAGTAAAATAAGTCAGTCAGAAAGAGCTAAGAACGATATGATTTCACTCATACGTGGGATATAAAACTGAAACTCGTGAACACAAACAGCCATGTGGTGGTTGCCAGAAGGAAGGGGGTAGGGTTGGTGGGGGTCCTAATATATGGTGATGGGGAAGATTTGACTTTGGGTAGTGGGCACATGGTACAATGTACAGATCTTGTAACATAGAAACCCACACCTAAAACCTATATGATCAATATCACCCCAATAAATTTAATTGAAAAAATAAATTAAAAAAATAAAACCATATTTAAAGAACAGCCAAATTATTTTTCTACCTTTTACTATCCAATCACAAAGATAATATTTTCAAACAATGCTAATTACTTCCAAGGACATATATTTTAAACCAAAAAGCATATAACAATCCTAAATTTTGAAGTATGTTATATTTAATTATCTACTATTAAAGATCAGTTAAAATTTGCTAATAAAAGAGCAAGAGTCTAATAGGCAACTCCTGGCCCTGATGCTTCTGCGGGGTACTTGATGGCTTTTAACATGTTCCTTTTTCTTTTTACATCGGGGATATTTGGTTGTATAAATTAAATAATTGGAGAAAGTGTCCCTCAAATTAGGTACTCTTTCACCAGTCCCGAAGTTGTAAATATAAATGTGTCTACATGGACAGTATAACAAGGAGGCCTGCCATCTCCAATGACAGTGGTCAAATACTACATGGGATTCCAAACATCAGAGTGGATGAATATTTGACCAAACTGTCTCTCAGCAAGGCTGTTCTAAAAGGGACCCCTCTTAGCAAGGATTGTTCTGGTGACAGTAAGTTTTAATGTAAGTGGGGAAACAGTGGAAGTTGTTGCCAAATTAAACATATTGTAAAATGTGATATAATATAGAATATTATAGAAAGAGAATGTTAAAATTAGTTGATGTGTGGTGAAAAGAAACCAGGACTTGGCATCAAAATTCTCTATTTGGAAGCAGTTCTCTCAAATTAACAACTAGGAAATGATGTGACTGCATTGAAAGTACTTTAACACTCTGAGCGTAAATTCTCTCTTCTGTAAAATAAAATTAAATATACAGAAACTCCTTATTATCTGAGGATAATTCATGCTGGGGAAAATGCCACTTAAAAGTGAATCTATTTAAAATGGGAATTAAATTATTTTAAATAAATAATAAAAGGTCTAAATGGGCCATTTTCTGGAACTAAAGAGTTTGCAAGTGGGTTTATTTGATCTAATATAAACGACCCTGCAGATTATAATTGCAGCTATGCACTCATTAGGGAAAAGAATAAATCAGCTACGGATATTTCTTTCATAATTTTATGATTACCCTATAAAAAGACTCATTGTTTTATGACTGGCTTGAGCAGTTTGATTATAGCATCTTTTGGCCTTTGAGTCACTTTTCATCAATTTTCTCAAGAGCTCCCTTTAATCTCTGATGTAAGGATCACTCTATTTTGTGCTTCATTTGCAACTAGAGATTGACAAACAAATACCCTGTTGCAATGACAGCACATGTGTGTCAATGAGGATGTTTGTGGCCTGGGGGATGGCTTTATAAGGGGTCAGTTCACTGGTGATTCAGATGGACTCCTTACACTTATCTCACACTAATTACATGAATAAAACATATATAAACCACATGTAAAATATAGAAGGTATTTGCTAAAATTTTTAATATTTTTAACTATTTGTTTTAACAACTATTTCAATCAATTCTGAGAATAAGCCTGTAATGTTTATATAAAGCCTGCTATCTATATTCTATTGGGTTTATAATACTAAAAGCACATGAAAACGAAATCCATAATAATTCAGCCTGTTCCCAATCTACCTGACCCCTTACATCCTAGGCTGAACTGCTTTGTCCTCCAGAGAGAAGGTTGCTGCCATATATATATCCTCATGTTTCCAGGCAGTGGGAGATTTTCTTGGACACTCTGGACTTCTCTTTTTTGGGGTTATTTTTGTTTTCAATATAAGTGTAATATAAGGGTCTAGGAATTTATTTGGAACCCAAATTCAGTAATAGATATAGTCATTCTGCTTAATGAGAAATACCAGTAAGATGTAGAAAAACAAATTGACTCTCTATTCATCCAGTCTTAAGGCTATAAAAGAGAGCAAAGCACTCCCTACAAAATATGTCTCCATTTAATAAAAACCCAAATTATGATAGGGTAAGTTTGCCAGCAATTCTGAGTCTTTTTTTCTCTCCTCCCTTGGGAAATATTTGGAACTCATTATCAGCAACAGTGATATTGAGCCTACTATTAAATTCACAATAATTACTTGCAATGAAGGAAAAAAGATTGCCTGGTAAGACCTCCATAAAAAAAAAAAAGAGAGAGAGAGACAATGAGGCATACTAGTTATAATACACACACAATTCAGAGAGGCCAATAGGCTTAAGCTGCATATAGTTCAAAGAATATTGGCTCAGATGACATTTCCATTGAACTCATTCTGTAGTCAAACTTCATTCTGAGGCTTCAGTGACAACATGAATGTGGAAATTTTAAGCAGCAACAATTCTAAAAACTTGTTAACACTTGTCACTTTATACAGTCATAAAAGGAAATGGAGTCAAATGCAATGGTTTTCTTTTCTGACCATTCCTTCAGATCTAAGTAGCCAGCAACCGTGCACCTTTGTAGTGCCATGTATTGAACAATGGCTCCTTTGTGATCAATTGAATTAATTGAAAAAGATGGTTTAGATAGCTCTGGGCAATTTAAATATGACCCAGGCAAACAAAAAATATGAATGGAAAAGAAAATGGAAAAGGGAATACAATAATGCAGAGAAAGGAAGAACATACCTACTTAACCTTACATAGTTCATTAAATAAACTATCTGAGCAATTTACAAGAATGTACCTGTAAACCCCAATGCACCATAGACACAAATACAGTAACAATATGAACTGACTTCAAGCTTATAGCATATTATTTGAATACTAGAGGCCCAATGCACAAAATTCATGCAAGAGTAGGCCTTCACAGCTGTGGCTGCCTGGATCCCTCCCTCGCAGCTGCAGGCAGCTGCCTTGATCCTGAGGCTGTAGACCTGGCTTCCTCCTGGAAGGATATCCAGTCTAATTAACATATTATGTTTTTACTATTATAGACTAGAGGCCTGGTGCACGAAAATCTAGCACTGGGGGGTGGGGGGTGGGAGGGCCATCAGCCTGGCATGCACCCTCTCCCAGTCTGGGACCCCTTGCTCCTTATCGCCTGCCTGCAGCGGAGGCAGGAGAGGCTCCCGCCATTGCCGCTGTGCTTGCCAGCAATGAGCCCGGCTTCTGGCTGAGCAGCATTCTCTGTGTGGGTGTGCACTGACCACCAGGGGACAGCTCCTGCATTGATCGTCTGCCCCCTGGTGGTCAGTGCATGTGATAGAGACCAGTCGTTCTGCTGTTTGGTCAAATTGCATATTAGGGTTTTATTATATAGAATTATTATTACTGGTTTGTTTTTTACTTAGGCATTCTTTTTTTAAAAAAATATATTTTATTGATATTTTTACAGAGAGGAAGGGAGAGGGATAGAGAGTTAGAAACATCGATGAGAGAGAAACATCCATCAGCTGCCTCCTGCACACTCCCTACTGGGTATGTGCCCACAACCAAAGTACATGCCCTTGACTGGAATCGAACCTGGGACCCTTAAGTCTGCAGGCCGACACTCTAGCCACTGAGCCAAACCAGTTAGGGCGGCATTATTTCTTCTGAATATGAGTTTAATATTTAAGGTATATGCCCAGTTGTTGGCAGGAAGTGGCCTTCCAGAGCTTACATCTACAAGGGGTTGGTGAACTTGTACAGTGAGGGACGGGATTCAATGTCACTAACCTCAAGTTGATGGTGGTCATTCCTGATGTATGCCCAAAAATTAGGTTATTGAATAAAATGTTTCCATGTTTAAGTATTTTCTCCTGTGAATTTATTCGTAATCATTTGGTACCTGACAGAAAATACTAGCAGTAACAAAAATTCATTAAGAGCTGGTCATGCCAATCTATTCAACTAGAGGCCTGGTGCACAAAATTCATGCATGGGGGAGGGGAGGTCCCTCAGCCCAGCCTGCACCCTCTCTAACCCGGACCCCTTGGGGGATGTCCGACTGCAGGTTTAGGCCCAATCACCCCTAACTGCCTCTGCCTGCCGGCCTCGTCACCCCCAACTGCCCCCCTTGCCAACCTGGTCACCCCTACCTGCCCCCCCCCCGCTAGCCTGGTCACTCCTAACTGTCCCCCCCCACCAGCATGGTAGTCCCTTACTGCCCCCCCTGCCAGCCTGGTCGCCCCCAACTGCCACTCCCCACCAGCCTGGTTGCCCCTCACTGGCCCCCCTCTTCCAGGCTGGTCGCCCTTAACTGCACCACCCCTGCTGACCTAGTCACCTCCAACTGACCCCCCCACCATCCTGGTTGCCCCTCACTGCCCCCATCTACTGGCCTGGTTACCCCCAACTGCCCCCCCTGCTGGCCTAGTTTCCCCCAACTGCCCCCACCTGCCAGCTTGGTCACCCCTCACTGTCCCCCTTGCAGGCCCTGGTTGCCCCACACAGCCTGCTGTTTGGTTGTTTGGTCGCCCCTCACTGCCCCCCCCCCCCCCCCCCCCCCCGCTGGCCTGGACACCCTACGCAGCCTGCTTGTTCAGTCATTTGGTTGTCCCTCCCTAATCCCCCTGCTGGCCTGGCTGCCCCCTCACTGTCCCCCCTGCTGGCCTGGCCACCTCCTCACTGTCCCCCCTGCTGGCCTGGTCGCCCCACACAGCCTACTGTTTGGTTGTTTGGTCATCCCTCACTAACCACCTGCTGGCCTAGTCACCCCACGCAGCCAGGTGTTCAGTTGTTTGGTTGTCCTTCACTAACCCCCCTGCTGGCCTGGTCACCCCATGCAGCCTGCTTGTTCAGTCATTTGGTTGTCCCTCACTAACCCCCCTGCCGGCCTTGTTGCCCCACTCAGCCTGTTTGGTCATCCATTCTGTTGTGATGGCCCCTGGCTCTTTATCTACACTAATAAAAGACAAAGATGCTAATTGACTGTATCTTCGCTACGCCATAAGCCATGCCTACTAGCCAATTTGAGTGACTATATGCAAATGAACCCAACCAAGATGGCGGCCGGCAGCCATGGAGCTGGAGCAAGCAGGAGGCTTGGTTGCCCGGGTGATAGAGGAAGCCAAGCTTCCCACTGGCCCTGAGCCAGCTGTGGCCTCTGCTCATGGCAACAAAGTTTCAATTATAGAAGACAAATAAATCCCAGATACCTGCTTCCAGCCAGCCTCAGCTGGGAGCTTAGGTGGCTGGGGGCCATGGCCAGCCTGCAAACAGCCATCAGCCCCTCACCCAGGCTGGCCACACCTTCATGGGGTGAGGGTCCCCGCTGCAGGGCTTAGCCAGCCTGAAAATGGCTAAGCCTGACTGCCCCTCACCTAGACTGGCCAGGCACCCCAGCAGGACCCCCATCCTGAAGGGCCTGTGGCCAACCTGCAAACAGCCATCAGCCCCTCACCCAGGCTAGTCAGGCACCCCAGCGGGGACCCCCACCCTGAAGGGGCTGTGGCCAGCCTGCAAACAGCCATCAGCCCCTCGCCCAGGCTGGCCAGGCACTCCTATATAATAAAAGGGTAATATGCAAATTGACCATAACAGCAGAACGACTGGGAATGACTGGTCACTATGACACACACTGACCACCAGGGGGTAGATGCTCAATGCAGGAGCTGCCCCCTGGTAGTCAGTGCACTCCCATAGGGGGAGCTCTGCTCAGCCACAAGCCAGGCTGATGGCTGCCAGTACAGTGGTGGTGGTGGGAGCCTCTCCCGCCTCCTCAGCAGCACTAAGGATGTCCAACTACAGCTTAGGCCTGCTCCCCACTGGCAAATGGACATCCCCTGAGGGCTCCTGGGCTGCCAGAGGGATGTCTGACTGCCAGCTTAGGCCCAATTCCCCAGGGAGCAGGCCTAAGCCAGCAGGTGGACATCCCCCAAGGGGTCCCAGACTGCGAGAAGGCACAGGCCGGGCTGAGGAACCCCCCCTCCCCCAGTGCACAAATTTTTGTGCACCGCGCCTCTAGTATATATATATATGTATACACACACACACACACACACACACACACACATATATATATATACACATATATATGTTTTAATAACATGTCTCTGTATAATACCTGTTGTCATCATAAAAGTGCTTCTCATTATGGAGGGAGAGACTAAATTAATTGAATATGATGTGCTATGACAGAGATGAAATAGCATATTCTTGCTTAATTTGTTACCCTTCCTTATCCCGGTTTCTTTGATCCCCTTCCTGAGAGCACCTGCCTTCCCCAATGCCCCTCAAAGAAATCACTGCAACAAGAATCCCAGGCTCATACTCTGCTTTAAACACAGTTATTAATATTCTCATCTCATACTTGATAAAATGAAGCTCATAAAATTTAAATAATATTTGCAAAATCAGACAGAAAGATTGGAACAAGGTTTGTCTTACTCCAACAGCATGTACCTTTCACAGATCTCAATCTCAGTCGGTCCAAGTCAGGTATCAGATGGGTTGCCTGTATTCATAGATTTTATATTTTCCTTTAGTAAAAAGTAATTATAAGTATTATGCTAACAGCTTTCTCTGCAGTAACTCTTCATTTGCTTTTGGGTACTTGTTATATTAAATTCTGAAAGCAGTGGAAAGTTAGATTTTTTATAAAATGCTCAGTTAACCTCATGTAGCTCTCTATGCTAGGTAACTACTTTTTATTCTCTAAAATATCATCTGGAATTTTTATCCAAGTTTTTAAAGTGCAACATTTGTTTTAAATATATACCCCAGTGGCCATGGATTTGTTTATTTTCTAATGTAACCAAGTGGAGAAAAGGTATGATCCTGACCTGCAATGTAAGGCAAATCTCTGGCAAGGTTAGAGATGGAAGATGCAGCAATAGGTCTTATTCATAGTTGTCCATGGGTTTCCCTGAGAGAGGGTTTTCCTGGCTTATCTGAATATTGCTTCAGGCACCCAGATACCTTTCATCCTAAAGAACACTCAGTTTAGGCAAGGTACAGATTCCATAGCTTTTCAGAATAAAATGGACTAGTCCCAGCCATGACCGTCTATTTGGGATGGTAGACACCTGAGCAAGGAAGTACTAGTAATAGACACAGTTTTCAAGTCAAGAGAGACCATGGTATCACAGGACTAGGGTAGTTCTTTCTAGGGCAGAAGATCAGGTTCTTTTGGTTTTGCTTGGAAATAAAGAACTCCAGACTTCTCAGTGAGGAGCAAACTTATATGTTCTGATCTCTCACCCCAGTAACACCTGTGAGTCCCATTAAAAGCTATTAAAGCTTGTCGAACCACTGTCAATACATATATACAGCAGAGATACTCCAAATGAGGTGCTCCCCTTGGGATGAAAAGCGAGAAGGTCAGAGAGAGTGATTTTGACAGTTCTGGATCCACTCTGTCTATTGTAGTCACACATTCCCTCTCTGGAGGACTGGCTCCCTGCCTGTATCCCAATTAGATGGAGTAGATAATATGCAACATTATTGATTATGAAAGAAGTATTCAGAGAGACTTATTTTTTATGTTTTTTGTTTGTTTATGGGGGCTTGGGGAGTTTTTTTTGTTTTTGTTAATCCTCACCTGAGAATACTTTTCCCCAATGACTTTTAGAGAGTGGAAGGGAGGGAGGGAGAGAGAGAAACACCAGTGTGATGTGAGAGAGACACACCGATTGGTTGCTTCCCACATACACTCCAACCCAGGCTGGGGAACGAACCTGCAAGCCAGGTACATGCCCTTGATGTACCATTTGGTGTGTGGGCTGACGCTCTACCACTGAGCAACACCGGCCATACCCTTCGTGTTGCAATCTGAGATCCATTTCCTCTTATTTTTAAATATACCTATAAATCATGAAAATTTTTGCAAAGTGATATAGCACCCAGCCCAGGTCCATGCACATAACAGGAGCACTCACCTGTACAGAGTGTCAGTTGCAAAGGGGCATATGGAACAAAAGGGATTTGGAAACACCTGAACTTGGTTCAAGTCTTATCTCTGCTACTTAAAAGCCACATAAACTTAACCAGGTTGCTTAATTGCTTATCCCCTCACCTGTAAAATTATGCCTATACTTCATAGTACTCCTGTAAAAATTTACCAAAACACCCCTGGCACCAATCATTGTGCCTTTGTACAAATGACATTGCACAGTACTTATTGTAATATTTTATCATTTTGCAAATTTTTTTTAAAAAGTAGTGCAAATGAGTTCTGCAGAGGCCAGCTCCAAGTCCAAGGACTTGCTATGGAAATACCAGCTCTAACTCATAGGTATCCTGGTTTCTTTCTTCCATTCTACCATTTAGCTTCCTGTTCTCCTGTCATAGGAACTAGTTAATTGATACAGGAAGTAAGTTGGAACTGTTACAGTGATTGGACTGTGTCTGATCAAGAACACCACACTGCTTGCCTTTGAAATCTAAAAAAGAAAAGCTAGAAATTTGAAAGTTGTGGGGCTTGTAATTAATATTAGATTATTGTTTCATTATGGGCTACAGTTGATAGAAAAATGGTATGCCATTTTGGAATCACAAGAGGCAGGCTAGCTGACATAGTAAAGGAACATATTATAAACTCACATACATTGAATTAAAAATACGAAATAAGAAAAAAAATCATAGTCTGGGATTCAGACCTTTCTTAGAATGTTATGAAGTAATCATCATGAGTAATTCATGAGGTGCCAAATTTAGCGAGTTCTCCATTCCACTGAAGTGATGCAAATTCAACAAAGACTACGACTAATCCAAATATTAAGCTCTTCTATTACAAGCTTTGATCTTTGAAATCTATCTAAAAAGATCCCTCAGTGGAAGCTTAGCATCAGTCTCTCTCTCTAATGTAAATTAAATTGGATTCAAACTGTTCTGACCTTGAAATCTTTAACACAATTAGAAAGTATACATGCTAGTGTCAAGTGTACATTAAAGAGACACTTCAGATGCTGGGAGAGGAAGAAAGAGCTCATTTAAAAATTGCCCCTCAGGCCCATGTCATCCTGTGGATCTGAAGGTGAGGTGTGGCTCCTGGGGCAGCATGTCCGGAGATCCAGCTCACCTCACCGGCTTTTGCCTGACAACCCAGTGAATTCATGAACAGAGACAACCAGGTGAGCTTTTGCCTTTGATAAAGAAGTCAGCCAAGAGCCGCAGGTGCTGAAGGCAGACTCCCGTGCCACTAGCTAGACCTCTTAGCGTGACTCCATCATCTCCACCCCCCCCTTGTAGTCTCTGCCCCATTGCCAGGACCAAGGGGAACAAAGCAAGTGGCTGCTACAAAAAGACAGCTGCTGGCAGACTGTTGTAGACAGACAAGCCGCAGGTGGTGCCCAACCTTTTCAGCTGCACATTTCGGTCTCTTTTAAGAAATGAGTTCATCTGTGCCACCCAATTCTGCTTGATTATCGCGTGTTTTAGGCTGTGCTCCGTGATGAGGGAAGCATTACTCTCTGCCCGGGTAGTGAGAGGAGTGGGGCTGGAAGGCTGGAGCTGGAAGATTGGGATGGGGAAACTGGGGAACTGGTGAGGGATAATAAAGGGTGTCCCAAAATTCACGCAAGAAGTAATTTTGATAGAAAACACAGGTTTGTAATTAAAAATTGTAAATTTTTATTGATTCATAAGGTATACAGTATAAGGTTATGTATGAAATAGCACTTTGGGTAAATGGCCTCCACGGCTTTGCTGGCATATACCCAAAGCCGTGGTCTTCATTGTCCCTGCTCCTGGGCCATAATTGGTACTTGGTAATGCTTATCAAATTGAAGGGATTGAAATCAAAGGGCAACAGATATTAGAATCTGATTCAATAAAACAAGTAAAATTAGGCTTTTATTTTTTGTTGTTGTCAATGCTCACGCAAAATTCAAATCTTGCGTGAATTTTGGGGCACCCTTTATAATATTCCACAAGGCTATCTCAGCAGAGTCCTCAGGGGAGATGCTTCAACTTTCAAAGGCCATGTGTCCTATTTTTTTTTTGGTACTACTCTATTCTTTTTCATAGTGAGGGTGGGCACACATATAACCAAACATACTCATTTTTATATTTTTCTCTGTGGGTCCTAACATAGAGCCTTGAATGCAACAGATAATACAAAGTGCTTGTGCGGTTGAACCCGAGCAGCTAGTAAAGAAAACAACGGCTAGAAGAGCTATTGACCGTGGCATTCAGTTCTCACTGAGTATCACCTCCTCAGCAGCCTTTCGTCCCCCTTCCCTCACTTCCCCGACATGCTTGTCATTCTCCACCACGTGACCTGTTTTTATCACAGCACTCATCAGCATCTGATATTTTTGTGTTTATTTACTTGTTGATTTGCTACCTCTCTGTCCTATTATCACCATCTAATTTTCCACTAGAATATTAAGTTTATGAAGTCATGGATTTTAGCTTCATACATAGTGTAGCCTAAGTTCACGGCACTTGGAAAGCATTCAATGAGTCTTTGTGACATACATGAATACATTTCTACAGTCCTGTCTTCAACAACACAGGGTCATTCTGTAATTTATTTCTCACACTGCTACTCTTGACAGTGAAAGAGGTTACCATTAGGTGCCTGAATAATGAATCTTTGTTGAATAAATAAAGGGGAGAAAAAAACCCACAGAATACATACATATTTAAAGCAGAGCACTGGAGGGTTTGTCAGATTTCAGGATTAAGGAATATTTTTTAAAAGGCATTATTATACCTGACAATTGGGAGATCAAAACATCTAAGGGTTCAAGAAAAGATTCCCAAGAAGTTATCCTACTAGAGCAGCAACTGTCAACCTTTTTCATCTCATGGCACATAGAAAATGGTTACTAAAATTCTGCAGCACACCAAAAAATATATTTTTTGCCGAGCAGAGAAAAAGTAGGCATACTTTTGATGCATTCACGCCAGTTGGCTACTCTTCTTGTTGGTTGTTGTCATTTTTGTATTAGGCAATCGAAGGGAAAAGAGGTCAGTGCCCCTAAGTAGTCAGGTATTGCATGTTTTAAAAATTCTTGCAATACACCAGTGGAAAATTGCTGTGCTAGAGCATCTGAAATTGGCTAGAGGTGATTTGTAACTCGTGCCTTATCTATGCACCAATGGATGCTATTTTGATGATTTCCAAGCATTTTACACACTAGATTTCTCAGGTAGTTAACATTCCTTCCCTGGTTCCACTGTGCATTTGTTTACACAATGACTTTTCCCATGAAGTCTTTGATTGTTTATTTTTGTTTATTATCCTAAGGATTATAAAAGGTGAACTTACATTCAAATTCTAATTGCCTAGAATTTTCAGGTTTGGAATGGGTTTTTGTTTGTTTGTTTGCTTTTCTTTCTAGTAGACAAGCAGGGTCTGATGAGTCCACATCACTAAGAGAAAACTGAAAAATTAAAAGTGATATTTTAATGTTACACTTACAATTTTGGGTCTTATTTTTAAAGGCAGTTTGTTAGCATAACATGACAATCTGTCATGTTTCACTGACTTAGCACAGTGGCAGAATGAAGACTTTCAGGAAAATTATAACCAACATTTTCTGTCTCCTTGCAGTGAACATATTCTTAGGTGATGATACCTAAATTTTCTGTATTTATTTATTTATTTATTTATTTATTTAATTTAATATATTTTTATTGATTTTTTACAGAGAGGAAGGGAGAGGTACAGAGAGTCAGAAACATCAGTGAGAGAGAAACATCAATCAGCCACCTCCTAAACACCCGCCACTGGGGATGTACGGGCAACCAAGGCACATGCCCCTGACCAGAATTGAACCCGGGACCCCTCAGTCTGCAGGCCGACGCTCCATCCACTGAGCCAAACCAGTCAGGGCTAAATTTTCTGTATTTAGGTAGGGGAGAGGGAATACGCAGGGGCTGGATGCCTCTGGGTATGGGATCCAGTCTGCATCTCTTCCTGTTCAAGCTTCCCCTGATAGTCCAGAACCACCTGTGCAATGACAGATATTAAGAGAAAATTCTCCAATGCGCCAGGTACAGTGGTTCATGGGAACTGGGGCTATTCACCCATGAAGAACCCAAACAGTGTGTTTTTCCCCCTAGACAGACATATCATTAAAATTTAATTAATCCCCTGGCCAGATGGCTCATCATACATGCACCAAAAGTGTCAAGGTTTTGATTCCCAGTCAAGGCCCATACCCAGATTGCGGGTTTGATCCCTGATCAGAGCAGGTATGAGAGGCAACCTTTTGATGTTTCTCTTCACATTGATGTTTTATCTCCCTTCCCTTCCCTTCCCTCCCCTCCCCTCCCCTCCCCTCCCCTCCCTCCCCTCCCCTCCCCTCCCTTCTCTCTCTCTCTCTCTCTCCTCTCCCTCTCCCTCTCCCTCTCCCTCTCCCTCTCCTTCTCCCTCTCCCTCTCTATGATGTCCCTCTCTCTCTGTCTCTCTAACATGTCTTTCTCTCTGCCTTTCTAAGATCAATACACATGTCCTTGATTGAGAATATAAAAAGTAATTCATGCATGATAGAAAGTAGAAAGAGGCAGTAATGGGGGTGATGACGAAATGCTTCACACAAGGAAAGGTGCCAAGGTACAGGGCAGTACCCACTCAAGGATGCAATGAACTAGGCCACACTGGAGCACAGAGAGCCAGCTGGACAGTGGAGGGTGATGGGGACAGAGAGGCAGGCATGGTGAGCTCCTGCAGGTCCTTGTGGACCATGCTGACAATACAGGACTTCATCCTTTCTCTCCTGTTTCATTCTACCCTTTACCACTGTAAGAGTCACACATCCCCGCAGAGGCCCACACAGGCGAGGCTGCAGTGCTGATGGCTGTGGGATAACCCGGGTGGGTCACCACTGGACAAAAGAGGAACCAGTCATTCTGAAGAAAGATATCACCAATGTGAACAACACCTCTCATGTGTATAAGTCTTTAGTGAACTCATCAACATACAATATCACTGATTTATTTCTTTATTTACTGTCTGTTTTTCCTCAACTAGATTGAAGCTCCATGAGAATAGGGAAAGTATCTTTTATTCCTCTATTGCTGCAGCCTCAACTCCTCCAACTGTAACTGGCACATACGTGTGTGCTTGTGGAAAGTGAACTGATGACTCTGAAGTCAAGAGGAAAACAAGGGTTCAGACTTGCATTTTTAAAAGTTCACTCAGGCTATGACTATAGCATATGGATTTAATGAGGTAAAAGGATGAGCTTTGAGAGTGGGAGATGAGAGTGACTGAGCCTATGGAATAATCTTTAAAAGATTCTAGGGAGTTTCTGACAGCTCTTTCTACTGCTGGTGGGTAGGAAGATGGAGCTGGAAATGTACATACACTAAATTAACATATTGCAGGTACCCTCATACATCACATCATTTAGTTCTCAAATCAAAAACAGTGCCTACTAGTATAATATGTGGATGAATTCCACTTTATAGATGTAGAAGCTGAGATTCAGTGTGAGAATGACGCCAGGGTCCCTGGATAGTCAAGGCCAATGGGAGCACAGAGGCCTTGTCAAATACACCAGAATGGCCAAGGCCGCACTGAGCATGAGCCTAATCGGGGTGCCCAAGGCTAAGATACACAGCTGCAAGGCTGCAGCGATCTCACGGTATGCTGTGCCCTTCTGTAACCCAAATGATGGATGTCACTGTTGGCAACTAGCCTTCTTTGTCTCTGGAGTAATAAACAGGCTCCTGACCAGCCAGTGAGAGAGAACAGCTGAGCAGAGCAGAGGCTAGAGAGCTCAGGGAATCAGAAGCGAGAGGCACAGAGAATGTAGCACCTATGTGTGCAGGAGACGCTAGAGAGCTCAGACGGAGTTGAGAGCTGGTATTGTAAGGCTAAGAGCTCATAGAGAGCCAGTGTGCTGAGCCAGAGAGCTTAGGTACCACTGCGATGTGAGGTGGTGAGTCCAGGAGGCAGTGTGCGGCTGCTCAGATAAGAGCTGTGGGTAGAGACTAATGCTGCTTTGTGGGAAAGATGTACATTTTAACCAGCCGGTGTCAGGCTGCCTGCCTGTCTGGACTTTGCTGGGAAGGATTGTCTTGTCTGATGTCCATGTGGCCATTGGCTCCTGCAATAAAGACTCAGTCTTACTAATAGTAGTATATACCCGCAACCTCTCATGGCTTCTCCATCTAAGACCTGGCATCCTAAGAGGTCCAGCCCAAGGCAGAGGGGCTAGGACCTGACACCTGTAACAGTGAGCAGAGGATAAAGGACTAAGTGGGAAGGGTTCGAGAAGAAACCAGCCCTGGCATAGTCAGGAGCAATTGAGAAGAATATCTGGACTCAGAGCAACTCAGACCAGCAGAGCCATGCAGAGCGTCAGAGCGCGCCCCTGCTGTCTGACACTCAGAAAACTTAATTGGGTTCAACAGCTACACTATGAGCCCAAATCTACACAACTTTAAAGCAGACGCCCATGCAAATTACGCCATGCTGCTGATCAGAAAATTTGAGCAACTCTAGATCAATCACTGAAATGTTGGTCCTAAACTTGCCATTTAGTTTTCAGAGGTTCTTGGCAGGCTCCAAATTGTGCAGGAAATGGCACATTCTGTTTAGTTATTGTGATTCCTATAATTCATTTCGAGTCATGCTCTTTGCAGAAATAGTTTTCAATTTCCTTAGCCACCTTTTGCTAATAATATTCTGCTACTGTTGTTAGCTCTGCCCTTTCCAGGGTCTTCAGCGGAGTCCACAGATGAGCCCCTTTTCCTTGCTGCACGCTGCCTCAGTTTTTCAGATAGCCCCACGCAAGGCCCCCAGCACACGCCTCATCAGCAGCTCAGAAAGGAGCCCGTTTCTAGTGCCAGTGATCCAGTCTCAGGACTTTTAGACAACTGCGTCCAAATACCGTGGCACCCGCTCCTCCACCCCAATTTCATGATGCCTCCAGCTTGCAGTTCATCTTGCCTCCTTCTCCTCTGATTAGTGCCTATTCCAAATTTCTGACATTTACTCATGATAAACTGTAACTCTCTTTCAGGACTAGAGAGCTATCCCAAACCACATTTGTGTTCATTCCTGTTATACTCTTTTTTAAAAAATATGTTTTTTATTGATTTTAGAGAGAAAGGAAGGGAGAGGTAGAAGCATCCATTGGGTGCCTACTGGGGATCGAGCCCACAACCTAGGCACATGCCCTGACTGGGAATCGAACTGGCCATCTCTCAGTGCATGGAACAGCACATCAACCAACTGAGCCACACCAGTCAGGGCCCTGTTACACTCCTGTTACACTCCTTGCATGGGCACATGTTGTGGTCCCTACTGTAGCCTGGTGGCTGGACTGCTGTGCTGTCTGTGTTTCTGAGTATCGATTGCTTTCTGCATTCCTTGCCATTATGGAAACTTTATTTCCTGCCCTACCACCTTGCATAGAGCTGGGGCATGGGACTAAATTTTGTCTAGTAGCATATACATGGGAAAGATGTATGCTCCTTCTAACCTCTTCCATAAAAACCTCCACACAACCAGCTGGGTATAACCCTCCCGAGAAACTTGGTTATTTTAAAGTGGTAGAGCCTTCTTTAATCAGTATTATTAATTGACTTTGTGAAGCAAAAGCTACTCTACCCTTTTCATGAGTGAAAAATTAGACTAGTCTATGATGTTAAGCCACTTTGATTTGGGCGTTTACCTGACACAGGAGCCAGCTTTACTTATACAAAACATACTCCTTCCCAAAAGAGGCCAACATTTGTATAACTAGTTGAGCTTATGGCCTTTTGAATAAACACTGTCCCACATGGCCAGCAGCTCCTCTGGCGTGGGCCACTGTTCGCAGGCAGTTCTTCAATCTCTGCCTGATCGTAAGGAACTGAGAGGAGGCCAGCTTCTCTCTACTCCCCATGTCAGCCTCATGTTGCCTCCAGCTGGCCAGCATGCCGTATGCCCGTTTGCCAGGCCACAGCACACGGAAAGATACTCAAAACTAAATTGTTCAGGGTGAACATACACAGGGGACCACATACCTCCATGGCCGCAAGTCTGTGAGCACTCGGTCCAAGCCGTCCACTCCGAGAGCTGACAGTTGACCACACATTCCACCAGGCAGTGAATGCTCATTCTCTGTGGCTTCGCCAAGTTACGCTGCAGATGGAAATGAAATGTGATTTCAGCAGATAATTCAAATCAACATCAAGTCGAACCATCATATCCTTCTATGGGAAAGACTGCCTTTTATTCTTTGATAATAATCTTTTATATTTTTTTTGGGGGGGGAGGGATATCCTTTCTTATTTAAATTGATGGCACTTGCATAAAACGGCTGTCCTTACCTCACAAAATCAAAATTGTCAGCCAAAATTTCTTTTTATAAACTTTAGAATAGACCTGCAATTAGGGTGCTGGGAAAGCAGGCGGTTAAATTCTCTTGGTCCCCTGCTCGGCCAGCCGGGGACCAAGAGGATGCTCTGTTAAATGCAAGCACCCTGCAGTTCTGGGTGAGCCAAAATGAACAGCTAGCTGGGCTAAAACATAAATAAAAAACAATAAAGCCCAAATCAATAACCCATCTAAGGTTTATTAAAAAGACCAATAATGCTAAAAAACATAATCATGGGCTTAATCATGAGGAAAGTTGGTGATAGAGTTTGCTTTCCTCCCGTCCACTCTGAAACCCATATCTAGGCAAAATCTACAAATTGTCTAATGATCAAGGTAGAAGAGGTCTTAGTGAAAGAAGAAATCATCTAAGAAACACAGAAAGAATAATAAAAAGTTCTGCTTTAGGAATCACACACCATATACACATTGAGGAAAACTTTGACTTTCAACACATGTTAGGTGTTAGCATTGTCCATACCAAGCTGAAATTAATGATGACTTGGCAAGTGGGCAACATGGCAATTACCACAGGGAATGTATGATCTATACAAGATGTATGGATATTCTAGTTAGGTTAATAATTTGGTACTTATTTAAACTAATATTTTTTAAAAAATATTTGTTGGACATATGGTATTAGAAAGCAGAGAAACTGATTTTTCTATTAATGAAAACTTTATATCTTTCTTTGTATCAAAATAAAAGATTTCTTATACATTTTGAATGTAAGGTTTTTCACTTATTTGGAGTTGCTGTACATTGTGAATTTATTTTTCTTGAAGCCTACAACTTCTTGATAAGCAGAGGAGATGAAATAAAATGTTAAATAAATCACTGACTTCTGGTAGACAGAACTATGCCAGTTTCAGAATTTCACCAAATGGGACATCTGATTTCAGATGGTCTGGTCTCAGAGTTGGTCTATAGCTATGTGTTTGGTTTAGAGAGTGTGTGGTCATGACAATGTTTAACATGTTAAATCAGGTTAGAGGAGGAAGGTTTTGTTTTGATGTTAATTTCTACTTGTGTACTCCCCTTTGTTAGGAGACCGGGGATAACGATTATTTTGCCAGTTTGTTAAGAAAAGTTTCTGTGGAGATCTGAATTAACTGGCCCCATATCTTCCATTTATTTGAAAGATTGTTTTCATGATTCCTATTATGTGAAAGCATATTGTCATATTTATTTCTATTATATTTCCCCTTTAATGCTTTTCACCTGTACATTGGGAAGCAATGCTGACTTCTTTGGAACAGCTTTTATACAAACTTTATATAGTTTATCACAGGTAGAAAAGGGAAACAATTCTGAACCTGCTCATTTGAAATTTGGTAAGGAGACATTTTAACTTAGCTTGAGAAGGAGAATACAACTGAATTAATTATATAACAATCAGATACTAAGAAAGCAGAATATTCTAATAGCGAGTGTCAGTGTTCGTCATATATGGAATGGACAGTGTTTATCACATATGCAGATGAATCACCTGCCCAATACAGAATCATATCTAAATATTAGAGTCACCTGATGTCAATAGTTTGTTGGTCAGCAAATACATCTAAATAAGTTCCTGAAAATCATAAGAAATATTTTTTAATGAACTCACATCCCCAGTGCCAATGACCTTTCCCAGTCATTGTGATGAAGTTGAAACTAGTGGGATATAACTCTACTATACTATTACCAACTGAAAACAAATATAAACAAATTACCTGCTCACATTGGTCCATGCTGACTGGCTTGCCATCACTGCGCACACAGCTCAGAAGGCGGGTCCTGACGCCTTGCCCACAGGTCGCATTTTCACTCAGCTGGCACGTGCTCCACTCTACATAGAATCACCACAGTGAGTTTCAAAATTCTGGGCATGTGAGCAAAATACAACAAACCTAAGGTTATCTGTACTGGTGGAAGACAGTGTGTATGTAACTCTAAAACCACTTCAGCTGGGTTTAAAGACATCATGCAATTCTTTCATAGAAAAACAATCAAATTAATATGAGTGAATTAACTCCCTACGTGTTCTTTAAGGTAAAAAGCCAAATGTTTGTTAGAAACCATCTCATAGTTGGCTGGGAAGGAAAGGAAAGACACTAACCAGGATGAGAAAGGAAGACAAGTTTGGAATCCTCTGTTTGCTGGGGATAGTTGAGAGAGAAAATAACACAGAAATGAAGCTAGTCTTTGATGTGAACTTGAAAATGTTTTCAAGGAATAAATATAATTAGCTAAACAATTTGGTACAGTGAAGCCAAAAGAGGCACTGTAGAAAAGAAAGAGTTCAACCTATTTAGAACTATAGCCTGTTCTCAAAACTCTAATTTTTAAAAATTATTCTCATCAAAGAAGGTTTTATAGATTTGGCTCATTGCATTACAAAGTAGACAACTTTTGAGTTAGAATAAATTCTCCTGCTTCTTAAAAAATTTTTATTGTTGGTATGGGTACAAAGGAAGATCCTTGATCATATGCAATGAGACCCTTTTTAAGGAGATTTTCCATAATTGTTAGATGATCTAAGTTTAACAGGAATAGCAAACTTTGTGATGAAATCAGTGTTTTAAAGACACGCTCTTCCAATAAAGCAAATTTAGTTGTATTTGAAAAAATTTCTATGAAAACCAAGGTTCTGACACACCTTTATCTAAAGAAAAAGAGGAAAACATGAGATCATCTTCACCTATAAACACAATCATACAGCCCCACAGAATTTACCACAAAGTTTTCTACATGAGAAATCTCAGCAGCGCCACTGGGGTGTCAGTGGGGAATTTCTTCTAGAAACCAGTATTGCTCTGCCCCTGCAGGCAGAGGGCAGGTTGGATATCAGTATTGAGTTCAATACTGAGACTTAACATGGTTCCGCATTTTGTATATCTGTTACTGCAGGAAATGGTGGGTAGCAGATCAACAATGTGACAGATCAATGTAACTAAACAGTCTTTGGTATTAGACACTGTGGTGTCCAGGAAAAAGCTAAGCATTTGGCTGAAGAATGAGGCTGTCATGATTCCCACTGCCTCTCAAACATCCCTGTCCAGCAGGCCTACCATTCATCCTCACTGAGGCCCATAGAACAAGTGCATTGCAAGCTTGAAGTTCTTAAAGTAATAGAGACCGTTAAAGAGCTACATTCTGTGACAGAATGATTATATTCTTTCCTAAATGATAAAATATCCCATGATATTTTTTATTGTTTCAGTTTAGCATGGCTTAATTCAACTTGATTCTGAAACTTTGTCAAATCTTTGAATTCAGAGATTCTAGGTGGTGTTGCTGAATCTATGTGGCAAGAGTGGGCATGTGAAGTGGCATTGGAAATGTCAAATCCTCAGCCTGCTGTGCAATGGATTCGCACATTCTACTGGCAGTCCTAATCTGGAGAACGAAAACCCATGCAAACGTACTCCGTTAGTCAGTGCTACGGGAAAAGGGCATACCTGTCAGGTTGTACTGGAACTGGAAGCAGTTTTCATTGAGGAGGCAAGGCCGCACCTGGGAGTCTTCAGCACATGCCCTAGAGCTCAGCGAGGGTCTCAGCAGATGGCGGGTTCTTCTCTGCATTGTGTGGGGATCACATGACTATGAAAATCAAAGAGCAGGCAGAGTTAGGCAAGGCCCAGAGTTCGTTGATAAATCATGATTATCTGTATATATGTAGGCATATGTACAATAACTACAGGGAAGAGACTACTGAAAATATTAAACATAATATCATTCTGTGATTCAATGAAAATAGTTTGTGGTTTTGTCACATGACCACTCTTTCTTTTTTGTTGTTATTGTGGCAAAGCTGCATTTTTAATCTCCCATGCATAATTAGGCACATAGAGACCATTTTCATCAATTAAATGTACTCTGTACTCTCAAATAGGCTTCCCCTTAGCAAGAGATGAATTCATTTTGAATGTTTAAATTAACATAAAAAGGAAGACTGTCCTTTTGCCCTCAGATAGTCTAACCCAGTGGTTCTCAACCTTCCTAATGCCACGACCCATTAAATACAGTTCCTCATGTTGTGGTGACCCCCAGTTTCATTGTTACAAATTGAACATAATTAAAGCATAGTGATTAATCACAAAAACAATATGTAATTATATATGTGTTTTCCGATGGTCTTAGGCAACCTCTGTGAAAGGGTTGTTCAATCCCCAAAGGGGTCGCGACCCACAGGTTGAGAACCACTGGTCTAACCCAATAGAAATAACCATTCAGAACATTTTAATGAGAAAATCATTTTTAAAACCCTGGAACAAATAGATACACAGAGAATTATGAAACCAGTATTGCCAACAGACCAGAAATTTCCTCCTATTTCAGAGGCTCTTTGAGCCACCGAAGACAAGTCACTGCATGCCGTGGACTTTTCAATATAATAAATGTATACATGTGAACTTCAGATCTCCTGCAAATATCACTTTTCCTGTGGGCCCACATGTTCTCTCATATAATGCCCTTGATCCTAGTAAACTTACCAGCCACATCCTCAAGCTCCTTCTTTTGGAGTAATCTCCTCTCAGCCATCCTACATCCTCTCCTTCCCCTTCCTCAGAACACTAAGCAGGTCTTCATCAGTGACAGTCATTCTTTTACCAAAGATAAATTCTTCTCTTCTTTCCTAAGTAACATTCCACCCATGCTCAGGAATTGTTCTATATATGCTTCTAAACAAATATACATACACCTGCACTTATATGTTACACCTGCCCTTATATATTATTATTCTTTGTTACCCTGACTTCTTCCTTTTTTATAAACTCATTGAAGGCATGGTTTCTACGTGTCATGTCACTTCCTGAAATCTTGGTATATATTTTACACAGTGGTTGTTCAATAAAGACCAGTAAATATAGTCAAAACCACACAATTCCAGACCCAGAAACCTAAAGAGGCACAGACATGCTTAAACCCCGGGAGAAATAAAAACCTCTGAATTAAGGTAACCAGACCATCATTTTAGTATTTGAGATATTTTGTTTATTTTTATTCCTTTTACCTTTTCAGATATTATACCAAGAGCACAACCTGTAAAATGAATCTTCGCTACTAATCAAAATGATAATGTTGGATTGCACTGAACTATGCAGGGAAATGCCATAATTTTTTTTTTTTTTAAGTTTCAAGTGTTTGGAGCCATTGAAAGACATTTACTATTCATTTGACTTTATAGTTGGATAACCTGTCAGTACTTGTCATTTTATATTTAAATTGTATTGAATGATCAAGAAATGCCATTAAAACTAGGTAATTATGAATTATCTGTAAATGAATCCCTTGCTAAATAATTACTAATAATTTATTATTAGTTCACTAATTAATTTGTTCACATGAGAAGGAATAATAACTTAAGTAATTTGCCAATGAAATAATATGAAATTATCTTGGTAGATACTCCTGATTACTTCTTTTCTACCTTAAAAAAATGTCTGAACCAAATGAGTATGTGTAAAGACTTAAGTGACTGCTTAGTGTAAACCATCAAATAAAGCAAAAGAGAAAACAACACACGCACACATGCATGTACAAATGAAATTGCTAAGTAACCTTGAACAACTCACTTATATACTCTTTCCTTATCTAAACCTAGGTAAGAAAGGGGTATCATTTTATAAGATTTAAAATTTTCCTCACAGTATTATCACCCTTGAGTCTCAAAGACTGCTGGATATGATTTTAAAATATCCTCTGGAACCTAACCTGTCATTCATAACCATGAAAAACTTGGTAACCACTTTCTGGAAATTAACATATTGAAAACCAACACTGTAGCTAACTCTCTCACTAACACTTCTTCCATAAAAACAGGCAAAGAGGGGAGCATGAGTGACTGAGATCAACAAACACAATCCAACTTAAACTTAGGCAGCATTTTCATATTCCACCTTATAAAGATTTTCCTCGCACTGCTTAGAGGTGATAGATGGGATAGCATTTCTCCTTACTTTTCTCTCTGTTAGCCATTTATAAGTTCATACAGGTTCATACAATAATAGATTGGTCACAGGGATATGGGGATGGAGCTAAGAAAAAAAGAATAAAGGAGGCTTACATTTGGTTGATTTCTTTACTTGATCAAGACTCCCAAATATAAACCTGGATTTCCTATTTTCTATAAACTATCCTATCTAATAAAAGAGTAACATGCAAATTAACCATCACTCCTCACTCGGTCAGTCCGTCACAAATATGGCTGTGGCCACAGAACTGGAGTGAGCAGGAGGCTTGCATTGCCCCCTGGAGATGGAGGAAGCCAAGCTTCCCGCCTGCCCTGGCCAGCCCTGAGCTCTGCTCAAGGCTACAAAGTTTCAATTATAGAAGCAAAATAAATCCCAGATATCTGCTTCTAGTTGCCTCCGCTCAAGGAGGGGCTGGGAGCCTAGGTTGCCAGGGGCAACCCAACCTGGGCTCCACTTAAAACTACAAAGTTTCAATTATAGAAGTTAAATAAATCCCAGATACCCGCTTCAAGTCCACTGGCATGGCCAGCCTGAAAACAGCCATCAGCCCCTCACCTAGGCTGGCCAGGCACCCCAGCGGGACCCCAACCCTGATCCGGGACACCCTTCAGGGCAAACCAGCCAGCCCCCACCTGTGCACCAAGCCTCTATCCTATATAATAAAAGGGTAATATGAAAATTGACCCTAACAACAGAACAACTGGGAATGACTGGTCACTATAACACACACTGACCACCAGGGGGCAGACGCTCAATGCAGGAGCTGCTCCCTGGTGGTCAGTGTGCTCCCACAGGGGGGAGCTCTGCTCAGCCACAAGCCAGGCTGACAGTTCCCAGCACAGCGGTGGTGGCGGGAGCCTCTCCTGCCTCAGCAGCACTAAGGATGTCCGACTGCAGCTTAAGCCTGCTCCCTGCTGGCAAGTGGACATCCCCTGAGGGCTCCTAGGCTGCCAGAGGGATGTCTGACTGCCAACTTAGGCCCAATCCCCTGGGGAGCGGGCCTAAGCCAGCAGGTGGACATCCCCTAAGGGGTCCCAGACTGCGAGAGGGCACAGACCGGGCTGAGGGACCCCCCCCCCCGAGTGCACTGGGCCTCTAGTATATATATAAAAGCCTAAGTGACTGAACGACCAGAACAACCAGAGCAACCAGTCGCTATGACACGCACTGACCACCAGGGGGCAGACTTTCAATGCAGGGGCTGCCCCCTGGTGGTCAGTGCACTCCCACAGTGGAAGCGCCACTCAGCTGACCAACTGGTCTCAGCAGCCCACCAGCCCTATGGCAGCCACTCCCTCCCTCAGTAGTCCTGCAGGTCCAATCTGGAGAACGGGCCAGGCACCAATGGACCAGCACCTCCGGCATGATCCTGACAGTGCTGCTGGTCTCCTGGAACTTGGCCTAGGACACCCTGGCTGCTTCCCCTCCCTAGACACTCGGCAAGGAAGAAACAATATAAAAGCAGCTTCCAGGTAGCTCCTGACAACCAGTGCGAATATCAGTGGGACGGATCCAGATCCTGGGCCGGCAAGGGCATCCCACAGCATGCCCCAGAGAGCCGATCACATCTACCCCTCACCCCACCCCCTTCGGGACCCCACCCATGCATGAATTTATGCACCAGGCCTCTAGTATTTATATAAAGACATTTTGTCAACTTTCTAAATAAAATGTGAGAAAGCAGTGTGTTGATTACTAACCTAAAGTAAACTCTAAGCCACTTCCATGATAAAGATACATGTTATGTAGCTCAAGTTCATTTGCTAGGAAAGGAAATGACCAATAAGATCAGTTACAGTACTCCTCACTTATCCACAATTTTGCTTTTTGTGGTTTCAGATACGCAATGTCAACCATGATCCAAAAATAAGCAATTCATAGGTTTAAATTGTTTGTGGTTCTTAGTAGTGTGATAAAATCTTGCACCACCTCATCTGTGATGTGAATCATCCCTTTGTCTGGTGTATCCATACTCTGTATGACCCCCACCCATTAGTCACTTCACATTTGTCTCCGTTTTCAGATCAATTGTCATGGTATTGCAGCACTTGTGTTCAAGACACCATTATTTTACTTAATAAAGGCCCCAAAGAGTAATGATACTGAAAATCTGGATATGCCAAAGAATATTCCTTTAAGTAAAAAAGTGTGTGCATATGTATAGGAATAAAAGATAGCATATAAAAGATTCAGTACTATCCATGATTTCAGACATCCACTGGAGGTTTTAGAATGTATCCCCCACAAATAAAAAAACAACAACTACTATAGTGTCTTGTACATATGACCCTTTAAGAGATTAGTTTTTCTAACTTATTACCTTTCAAAACCAGCACTTACCTTAGAGTTCAATCATTCCTTACGACATTATTTCTTCACACCTTTTGTTCTTTCTAGCAATAAGGCCTTTACCCATAGGTCTGACCTGAATATGTGTATTTATTTGTCAAAATTAAATCAAATATCCCTTCTATCATCCTCTACTGACTTCCTTGCTCCCCTATAAATGGAACCACCTTATGTAGTACACATTTCCACTGCGCTTGTACATGTATTGATGTATGTGCATTCCTTCCCATGGGATATGTAAAAAAAAAGACCATGTCTTAATTTTCCTGGAAATTAGAGGCTTGTTCTGTGTCTGCCATACAGTATGCAAATAATAAATATTTGTTTTGTAGAATAATTTGGTTTTCGTCAGCAATACAACTGGAATTTTGTAAGCGGCCATTAGCAGACAAATGGTCAACTCTGGACTATGATCATCTTGCCTGAATGTAAGGATTCTCTGTAAGCCTGTATCTGAGGGAATAGAATCATTTCTGTAATTCTCATACATTCATATAAAATTTAGGTGACAGCTTTTTTGTACACCAATAATGAACTCACAGAAAGGGAAACTAAAATAGTAATCCCATTTACCATTGCAACAAAAACATTAAGATACCTAGGAATAAATTTAACCACAGAGATAAAGGATCTGTACTCAGAAAATTTCAGGGCACTGAAAAAAGAGATAGAAGAAGACATGAACAAACGTAAGAATATACCATGTTCATGGATTGGTAGAATCAACATCATTAAAATGTCCATACTACTCAAAGCAATCTATAAATTCAATGCAATCCCCATTAAAATACCAATGGCATACTTCAAAGACATAGAACAAACTCTCCAAAAATTCATCTGGAATAAAAAAAGATCCCAAATAGCTGCAGCAATCTTGGGAAAGAAGAAAAATGTTGGAGGAATCACAATACCAGATATCAACCTATACTACAAAGCCACTGTTTTCAAAACTGCCTGGTACTGGCACAAGAATAGACACATAGACCAGTGGAACAGAACAGAGAACCCAGAAATCAACCCAAGCCATTATGCTCAATTAATATTTGACAAAGGAGGCAAGAGCGTACAATGGAGTCAAGACAGTCTTTTCAATAAATGGTGTTATGAAAATTGGATAGATACATGCAAAAAAAAATGAAACTAGACCACCAACTTACACCATACACAAAAATAAACTCAAAATAGATAAAAGACTTAAAAGTAAGATGAGAAACCATAAACATCTTAGAAGAAGCCATAGGAACCAAAATAGCAGACATTTGTTGTAGCAATATCTTTACCGATATAGCTCCTAGGGCAATGGAAACTAGGAGAAAATAAACAAATGGGACTTCATCAAAATAAAAAGCTTCTGCACAGCAAAAGAAACCATCAACAAAATAAGAAAGCCCACTGAATGGAAGAACATATTTGCCAATGTTATCTCTGATAAGGGTTTAAGTTCCAAAATTTACAGGGAACTCATACAACTTAACAAAAGGAAGATAAACAATTCAATCAAAAAATGGACAAAGTATCTAAATAGACACTTTTTGAAAGAGGACATACAGAAAGCCAGGAGACATATGAAAACATGCTCAAAGTCACTAATCATCTGAGAGATGCAAACCAAAACAACAATGAGGTACCATCTCACACCTGTCAGAATGGCTATCATCAACAAATCAACAAACGACAAGTGCTGGAGAAGATGCGGAGAAAATGGAACCTTCCTTCATTGCTGGTGGGAATGCAGACTGGTGCAGCCTCTGTGGAAAACAGTATGGCATTTCCTAAAAAAATTAAAAATGGAACTGCCATTTGACCCAGTAATACCACTTCTAGGAATATATCCCAAGTATACAGAAATACTAATCAGAAAGGATATTGCACCTCAATGTTCTTAGCAGCACAATTTACAATAGTTAGGATTTGGAAACAGCCTAAATGCCCATCAGCAGATGAGTGGATTAGAAAATAGTGGTACATCTACATAATGGAATACTATGCTGCTGTAAAATAGAAGGAATTCTTACCATTTGCAACAGCATGGATGGAACTGGAGAGCATTATGCTAAGTGAAATAATCCAGTCAGAGAAAGATAAGTACCACATGATCTCACTCATTTGTGGAATATAAATAACATTATAAACTGATGAACAAAAAGAGATACAGAGGCAAAGAGGCAATGAACAGACTGTCAAACTAGAGCGGGAAGGCAGGGGAGGCGGGGGGAGGTAAGAGATGAACCAGAGGACTTGAATGCATGCATATAAGCATAACCAATGGACACAAGACACTGGGTGGGGGGTGAGGGCATGTGCTAGGGGGGAAGGTAGAGAGGGCCAGTGGAAGGTCAATTGGGGGAAAAAAAGGAGACATATGTACTACTATTTGTAATACTTTAAACAATAAAATAACATTTAAAAAAATTAGATGACAGTTCCCAGAATAATAGTCTATTATTAAATTAATAAACATATCAATAAATAAATATTTATTTACCGATATTAATGATAACAGATAACTTAGATATTTTAAATAAATCCAAATAAGAATGTATAATTTGATATTTTTCTCATTAACACTGAACTATTAATCAGTGTTTAATAAAACCTGGCATAATTCCAAATACTTGTGAATTTAAGTTATTCTGCAAATTTCTTGTCTGGAGATGAACATGGCTCCAAGACCTAGCCTTGTCAGCTCCCATCAGATACAGACACCCAATGCCTTTATTCTGTGACAGGGTTTATCTGATAATTCTGAGATGGACTCTCCCTAACTTAGCCAATTAGCCTTCCTGTCTACAGCTGTGCTATTTCTCTCTATATCTTTCATGAGGCAATAATGGATATATGCTCTGAACTTAGTTTTATTTGGAAAAATGGGGTTAAAAGATTCACAAAATACCATTGCAATGTGTTATAAGGAAATTTTAAATAAAATTGAACCCCGTTCTCACAGGTTGATAAGTTATGCGAAAACTTTTAGGGGAGAAACATCGAGACTGGAAAAATTATTAGTCAAACCTCTCATATTTAAATTTTATTCAGAGATTCTGAGATAGCTACAGAAGTAAAAATTTCTTTGCACTTTACAGTGCAACAAGGAGAGTGATGTCAAAAATATATAGACAATATGCTCAGTAAAATTAAGTGACACGTTATCTCCACAAACTTCAAACTATGGGACCAATGATGGAAGTTATAATACCTCTGTGATATCAGCTTCCAATAGGAGAAAGCAGAAGGTAAAAACTAGCATCTGACATATTCCAGAACATCAAAATGGAAAATTAAACCTGAGAGTCAGGAGATTTTTCATAGCCCCAAAGTGGTAACTATCAAGGTTCCACGGAGGAGTTTGGGGAGCCGATGCAGTGGGTCCCAGGGACTTGCAACATTAATAAGTCAAAGCCTCCTTCCAGGAGGATTTCCTGCAAGAGAAACTGGTGGATAGAGTTTCCAAACTGAGCAAAACAGGGAACTAGTAATAAAGAAAAAGGAGGGGCCAGTAAACAAAGTGGGGAAGGAAAATGAATCCATTAAAATCTCACAAAATAAGCTGTTTTATTTTTGAACACTGACAGAGAAAGAGAGGGAAAGCGAATGAGAACACACCCTGGAGCATGAAGATGGAAGTAGGGAAAAAGGACTTCTAAAGGTTCACAAAAAAATTGATTTTTCAGAAAAGTAAGCAAAGAAAGGGATCAAATTAAAGCTCCACAAAACAAATTAAAACCTGGCATAATTCCAAGTACTTGTGAATTTCAGTTACTCTGCAAATTGTTTGTCTGGAGATGAACATGAGGAAAAAGAGAATAAAGGTCAGAAATAGCAACCCCATAAATTAGAAAGTGCAGGGGGGAAAAAGCGTGGAAAAGAGATGAAAAACTATTTCAAAACAAGCTAACAACCAACCTAAGAGAACAGAAAAAAAAACACACAAAAAGATTTAAGAAAATTCTAAAGTCTTAAAACTACTATTTAAAGGATACATCAGAATCACTAATTCTGACACAAACTAGTAAAATTATTGTTTTAAAAATTTCTTTTAATATCTAGGCAAGAATATAAGGTGGTTTATAAAGGCAAAACAAATTCAGATTATCATTAGACTTTGACAGAAAAACCTTGTGCCAGAAAAAATGCAAAACTATAGTAAAGGTACACAAAGAATATGAACCAATCATGATCTAAAGATTTTATATCCAGCAAAGCTGTCAATGAAAAGACCATAGATAAACTGTTAACAACATGCAAAAACTCAAGGAATATCATTTCCTTGAGGTCTTTCCTAGGAATTTACTGGAGACTGAATTTTACATGTCCAATATGGCAGGAAAGTCATCAACATAAAGATTAGTGGTAAGCCAAGTTCACACGTAACACTTAGATAAAGGCTGTATGCTCTCAAGATACAGATAAATGCAACAGTAAAAGAATGAGGAGGGCCTATGTAAAAACTATAACATTTTTAATAACTTATGTTAGTGACAGGTATTGGTACTGTTATTAAGAGAATGTTTTATGTTATTATGTGGGATAAAGCAAGTATGTAATTATGATATATTCTTTTTTTATCTCCAGTGTCCTTAGCAAAGTCAATTCTTAGTATAGAAAAAAGGAGACACATTTGTAAGATGGAACTTAAGTGAGCTCTTATAGTTCATCATTATAAACTTGTGAAATATTTCATCTTCAAAATAAGGGAAATAATCCTATATAATAAAAGAGAAACATGCAAATTAACCATCCCTCTGCTATGCTCAAGCCATGCCCACCAGCAAATCAGGAGCGAGCATGCAAACTAACCAAACTAAGATGGCGACGCCCACAGATCTGGAGGGAGGAGGAGGCTTGGGTTGCCCCCAGTGATGGAGAAAGCCTGCCCTGGCTGGCCCTTGGCTCTGCTAAAGGCTATAAAGTTTCAATTATAGGAGATAAATAAATCCCAGAAAAAAAAGGAGAGGCTGGGAGCTTGGGTTGAGGGGGTGTGGCCAGCCTGAAAACGGCCATCAGCCCCTCACCCAGGCTCACCAGGTACCCCAGCGGGACTCCTCTACCCTGAAGAGGGTGTGGCCAGCCTGAAAACAGCCTTCAGCCCGTCACCCAGGCTGGCCACACTCTCATGGGGTGAGGGTTCCCACTGGGGAGCTTGACTAGCCTGCAAACAGCCATCAGTCCCTCACCCAGGCTGGCCAGGCATCCCAGTGGGACCCCCCCCACCCTGAAGGGACTGTGGCCAGCCTGCAAACAGCCATCAGCCCCTCATCCAGGCTGGTCAGGCACCCCAGTGGGGACCCCAACCCTAAAGGTGGTGTGGCCAGCCTGAAAACGGCCCTCAGCCCTTCACCAAGGCTGGCCAGGCACCCCAGCAGGACCCCCACCATGATCCGGGACACCCTTCAGGGCAAACCAACCATGCACCAGGCCTCTATCCTATATAATAAAAGGGTAATATGCAAATTCACCCTAACAGCAGAATGACTGGGAATGACTGGTCACTATGACACACACTGACCACCAGGGGGCAGACGCTCAATGCAGGAGCTGCCCCCTGTTGGTCAGTGTGCTCCCACGGGGGGAGTTCTGCTCAGCCACTAGACAGGCTGACAGCTGCCAGCACAGCGGTGGTGGCGTGGTGGCAGGAGCCTCTCCTGCCTCCTCATCAGCACTAAGGATGTCTGACTGCAGCTTAGGCCTGCTCCCCACACAAGTGGACATACCCCGAGGGCTGCCAGAGGGATGTATGACTGCCAGCTTAGGCCCGATCCCCTGGGGAGCAGGCCTAAGCCAACAGGTAGACAACCCCTGAGGGGTCCAGACTGCAAGAGGGCACAGGCCAGGCTGAGGGACCACCCCGAGTGCACAAATTTTTGTGCACTGGGCCTCTAGTAGTACATATTTGAAAGTTCTGTTTTCTGAATTGGCCTAGAAGGAGTGGAAACTAATAGCGGGCATGGGAATCCTATGACATTAAAGAGCCATTTCCATTAAAAGAGGCCAGAGCTTTTTAGAGAAACAAAGGAAATGTGCAATATGAGCCTGACACATCTTGCCATATCAGGTAGCAAGAAAGTTAATGATGGGTACCAGAGTCTTTATTAAAATGTTTGTGGAAGGAATTATCTGAGTATGAATATAGGTGATAACTGAAAAGGGTTAAAACACATCAGTTTATTTTAATCTGTAATTTCATAACTACACAAAAATTGTCACATGCAGTGAAAGATGCTAGGAAAACAACTTATTTTGAAAACTGGTAAGCAAAGGGCAAGTACACATTTTTTATGCTGCCTTTTCTATATAGAATAGATCAGTAGTTAATAAAATAGCAGTTGGGGTAAAATTTCTCCGTACAGTAGTTACACAAGTGAGTGAGGAAGGATGATAGAATTGGGATGTTCCAAATTTTTCTAGTATTTCCTAAATAATAAAGACTCTAGGAATTGATCACCAATCACAGCTGAACTAATAAAAAGAGATAACTATACATTATTTGCCTTCTGAAAAAGAGAGCACGCATTCTATAGAGTCTTGCTAAAATAATGAAATTTGAATTTGATTAGACCTCTATATACAACTCCCAATTTATAGGAATTTCAAAGACAGAGGAACATGTAAGCCTCACCGTGGGGATGAAATTTACCACTTAGACTGGGTAATTCTATAGGAGAGATGGCCTGTTTTCCCTATCAATAAATTGCTAGTGCCCTAGCCAGTTTGGCTCAGTGGATAGTGACAGCCCGCAGACTGAAGGGTCCCAGGTTCTGCTACTGTCAAGGGCGCATGCCCAGGTGTGGGCTCAATCCCCAGTAGGGGGTGTGAAGGAGGCAGCCCCTCCTTCACACCAATGATTCTCTCTCATTATTGATGTTTGTATCTCTCTCGCTCTCCCTTCCTCTCTGATATGTATATATAGGGAAAAAGGAGAAAGAAATGAGAGGGGAAAATTAGATAAAATGAGATGTGAAGGCATTATAAAAACAGGCAGAGCTAAGCAATGATGTCTAGTCACTCAGATACTAGTTCAAAAGGAAAAGATGATCATAGAAGTCACCATAGAGTTGGCTTTGAGGGAAGTGAGGAGGTTATAATTAGAAAGAAACTGTGAAGCGCTTTGTGGGCAACTGACAGGTTTCCACCTCCTACGCTGGCGGCTGTTTGATGACTAAACTGAACTTTTGTTTTTTGTGGTTTCCCATATTTGTGCTAAAATCAGTATTTTAAAAAGTTTAAAAATTTTCCCTTGTCTTCCTTGGTTTCTTTTCATTTTGGGATTTGAGATGTCCCATCAGCAGACTTTTCCAAAGTGTGCTGTTTTCTGGTGTGTTAATAGATCTTAAATTGCGGACGGATCACAAGAATTCTCACTTCATATTACACAGCGTTTTACAAAGTATCATACTTTAAAAAGATATTAGCTTGTAAGAACATGTAATAACTTCAAAATGCAATGGGTATTTAATTTTAAAGTGTGCCTTTAACATGTATATAAAATGTTTTCTGTACTTGTTCAATAGAAACTTATCTGGCCACTGGGTAAAGCCAGCAATAAAACAACTGGTCCACAATATGTTGAGGGAGAGAAGAGTTTGATAGGCAAATGCATTTAGGACACGCTGAGATACAGAGTGCTAGAGAAGGATTTTTACAATAGATCTTTACTGTGTTTGCAGACTCTTCTATTATGTCATTACAATTTACTCTCTCCTTTCTCCACAGGCATAGAACTGGACCTCATTTCCCAGCCTTCCTTGCAGTCGGTGTAACCATGCAACTGAGTTTTGACAAATGAAAGGAAGTGGGAGGCTGTGTGTGACACTCCACTCCTGACATAGCTTCCTCCATTCTCTTCATCCTCTCCCATGAGCTAGAATGGTGATAACCACAGTGACTTTGGATGTCAAGATGGCAGACCCTCCATTAGCCTGGGTCTCAGAATGAAGCAGCAAGTGCCCTTTCACCATTGAGAAAACTCCCTTAGGACTGTTTTGTGGGAGACAAATAAAATTATATTCCATTTGAACCAGTACAATTTGGGGTTATATGTTTTGGCAAATTACAACTACTTCACTGTACATTATGACTCGCTGAGAGTCTCAGATCGTTAGTATCAATTTAGCATTCTATAGGACACATTTGGGGAAATGGACTTACAGATTTAAAGACATGAATGAACATAAAATTCTTTGTAAATTATAAAGTTGTTAAGTTATTATCTATATGAATCAATTGCTATCCATGAACACTCTTCTAGTAAGGTTTCCAAACACTTTAAACAAATAGTTTTTGAGAATACATTAAATGCAATGCACTGTACCAATGAATAAAACATCACCCCAGGGAGGATTTCCTTTTATTCTATGGATTTTCAAGAGATCAGACCTTGTCTCCATGAAAGACTTACAATTACATTTTAAAAGGACATGTTTAAGGATTTAAAAGGAAATATAGTTATTTCATCCTCTCTATAAAACAAAAGTATTTACTGAACTTGCCTCCAAGGAAGTTAAGTTTAATTTACTAATTTGTGTGTGTTGGAAGGTAAGGTGGCAGACGAAGGAGGTTGGTCTTAGTCATCTGAAAAAGTGTGTTTTCTAATGTTGTGACATATTGGTGGGTTGTGAACACTATATTAATAACTGACACTTTTATAATGCTTACTAAGTGCTGGTCACTGTTTTACATTCTTTAACTCATTTCATTGTCATAACAACCTTATGAGGCAGATCTATTATTTCCCTCATTTTACAGCTGGCACAGAGAGGTTAAGTAATTTTATCAAGCTCACACAGCTAGAAAAGGGAAGAGCCAAGATTCCAACCCCATCACCCCATCAGTCTTATGCTATAGAATCCATGCTTTTCACTACACTATCTTGGTTTTCAGTTTATTGGATCAAAGACAGCACCTTTAAAACTCATAGAGCATAGCATAGAAAATGTCTATCATATACTCAAAGTGAGAATATTTCCTGAAATGGTTATTTCTGAATATATATATATATATATATATATATATATATTAGAGGCCCGGTGCACCAGTGCGGTCCCTCAGCGGGCGATCGGGCAGAAACCGGCAGTCCAACATCCCCCGAGGGATGTAGTAGTGTGCCAAGCAAGGCTCACTGCCATGCCACTGTGGTCTCCACCCACTCATCCTAGGGCGATACTAGCACACGCCCATGACTGAGAAGCAGCTGCAGGCTCATGCCCAGTCAGTCCCGATCCCAGTCCTGGTCCGGATCGGGGAGGGGGACGCAGGTAGAGTGTCTGCGGGAGAGGCTCGTGCCATTGCAGCTGCGCTTGCCAGCTGTGAAACCTGCATCTGGTGCCTGTTGATCAGCTGAGCGGTGCCCCTGCTGTAGGAGTGCACTGACCACCAGGTAGCAACTCCTGCATTGAGCGTCTGCCCCCTGGTAGTCAGTGCACATCATAGCAACCAGTCAACAGGTCGCTTAGACTTATATATATATACTAGAGGCCTGTTGCATGAAAAGATTCATGCGATAGGCCTTCCCTTCTCCTGGCTGCCGGCACAGGTTTTCCTCTGGCACCCGAGACCCAGGCCTTTGCTCCAGCTGGAGCCACCTTCAGTCTTCCGTCTTCGCTGCTCTGGCTCACCTTCAGTCTTCCCTCCGCCGCTTGGAGCCTACATATGCAAATTAAACACCATCTTTGTTGGCGGTTAATTTACATATCGCGCTGATTAGCCAATGGGAGGCGTAGTGAAAGTATGGTCAATTACCATGTTTGTCTGTTATTAGATAGGGTATATTTTAGAGGCCCGGTGCACAAATTCATACATGGGTGGGGTCCCTAGACCTGTCCAGTGATCAGGCCCAATCAGGCCAGCAGGAGGGAAGGGGCCATGGGAGGTGGGCCAATTGGGGTGGGGTGGCTAGGGGGAGAGGCCGCGAGAGGTTGGCCGTCCAGGAGGAGGGACCGTGGGAGGTTGGCTGGCCGCGGGAGATTGGCTGTGGGAGCACACTGACCACCAGGGAGAAGCTCCTGCATTGAGTGTCTGCCCCGTGATGGTCAGTGTGCGTCATAGCAACTGGTTGACCGGTCGGTCGTTCAGTAGTTTGGTCGCTTAGGCTTTTATTTATATATATAACAGTACGTATGCTCATTTGTGATATAACATGGTTTTCCTACAGTGTACCATGGTTAAAAAAAATCAAAAGCCACCAATCTAATAAAATGCTTATCAAAAAAATCTTTCCATTAAATAGTGTGTCATGATCATTATTGCAAAACTGTGTTTTATCATATATAATATATATGTTTGTTTTTTCACGTATAAACTGTAACATTTTTAAAGGGGTGGATAGTCATTCTTTCTAGAATATTTGTCTCTACCATAAAAACTATTAGTCTCTTTAAACACTAGGATTCATTTCAGAACAAAATAATTATTAAATTAAGTTTGTACCTAGAAAACTCACATTTATTTTCAATATATTTCAATATAGTTTAAATATAAATCTGTAAGAAAAATTAATTTCTTAAACATGTCCCTTCCTATAGGATAGTGATGGCGAACCTTTTGAGCTCGGCGTGTCAGCATTTTGAAAAACCCTAACTTAACTCTGGTGCCGTGTCACATATAGAAATTTTTTGATATTTGCAGCCATAGTAAAACAAAGACTTATATTTTTGATATTTATTTTATATATTTAAATGCCATTTAACAAAGAAAAATCAACCAAAAAAATGAGTTCGCCTGTCACCTCTGACACGCGTGTCATAGGTTCACCATCACTGCTATAGGAAGTGGTTAGGGGTTTAAGTTGAAACCTGCATCCTATCTAGATAAATTGGACCTAACCGAAGGGGAGACCAATGCGGGCGGGGGGGGGGGGGGGTACCTGTGTCAATTCTCCATATATTGAAGGAACAATTACATTCAGGATATTCCCTTCCACAGGGTTCTTTAAGACAGAGTAGGAAGTGGAGTCAAAACTCAAAAACTGTTTTTCACCATTTAGGCATGTGCTAATACTAGTACCCATCTATCATGGTCATAAACTGGAAGGGAGAGAAGGTGGAGTACCAGACGGGGCACTCCAGCGGTAAGGCACCAGAAGCATTGCAGTATCTATGAATTAACTCCTCTCATCTGTGATCTGGTAACTCTCTTTATCTTAGCCAACCTCCTCCATAGCTACACCTGACGCTAGAATAGAGGTTCTGCAAGTGTGGTCCCAGGACCAGCGTCAGCAGAATGAGCATCATCCTGAAACTTGTTAAAATTGCAAGTCATTGTGCCTTATCCCAGACTCAATGAATCAAAAACTCTGGGGTTCTATTTTAGTCATCAATTTCCTGTGGCATGGAAACATGAAATAGACTGATGAATCTCAGAGGGAAGGGGGAGGGGGCTGGGAAGAGAATAACCAAAGAATTTAGCTGCATATATGTGCCCCATGAACACAGATAATACCTGAGTGAATGCTTGGGGCGGGGCCTAAACTGGGTAATGGAAGACAAGGGGGTGGGGAGGGGGAGGCATAGGTAATACTCTCAACAATAAAGAAGAAAAAATCTGGGGGGTGAAAAACACACCACTCCTGGGGTGGAGTTGAGGAATCCATATTTTAATGAGTCATCCAGGTAATTCTGAAGTACTATCTAGTTTTAGAACCACTTTCTTCAAACCACGGTTTCAACTTTATATGTACAACAACAAACTCCTAGGTTCCTACCCCCAGCATCCTCCTCCAGTCTTTCCTACCTCTGTTAATGGCACTCCAGCTCAGGTCAGAAACTTGGAAGTCATCTTTGACTCCTTTATTTTTCTTACCCCTTACAACCATACCTGAGCAAGTCCTTTCAGCTCTAACTTCAAAACAGCATTGACCATCTATCTACTTCTCACCATCTGCACCACGTCTACCTGGTCAAAGTCACCTTTCACTTAGATAATAGCAATAACCTCATAACTGCTTTTTCTATTCTACAGATTATGTTGAACTCTGGGGCTAGAATCAACTTTTTCAAATAATACAAATTAGAACACTTAATTCCTCTCTTCCACACCCTTCAATGGTTTCCCAACTTAGCGTGAAAACCAAGTCCGATTCTATGGCCTACAACATCCTACACCATCTGGTCCTCCACTACCTGTGAAGCTCATGGCCTTCTATCCCCCTGCTTGCTCACTGCTCCATTCGCCACTCTGGCCTCCGAGGTGTTCTTAGGGGACTCCAAGCATTCCCTTGTCTACAGGCTTTTGTTCATGTTCTCGCCTCTGTCTGCAATGCTCTTCCAGTGCCTGCATGATTTGCCCCCTTATTCTTTCAGTCACTGCCCCCTATTAGAGAGACCTGCTTTGACCATGCGATATAAAATATCAGGAATTCCTCCATGTCACTTTGTCCCTCTCTATATTTTCTTCTCCATATCACATTACTACCTGACATTCTATATATTAAATTAATGCTTTTGAAGTGGTAAAACATATATTAAGCTCCATATAGGGTGGGGCATGATCTTGTTGATTGTTGATATTTTCAGGACCTGAAATAGGCCCAGGCTCATACGAGAGACTTTCAACAGACAGTATACTAGTAATAGTGAGTGACAAGCATTGCCAGGGCACTCTGGCTTTCTCATCGGCTCAAATACAGAAAACAGCTATTAGCATCCCCAGGACTTTGGGATAGTTAATGAATTTAATGAGTATAATAAGTGTAAGTACTCTGAGTTTCTGGGAGTTTGGGGTTTTACAAGTACAGTGAACTATTATTATCAATGCATTTTCTACAGGTAAAAAGATAGCATGACATCATAGCAAACCTGATCAGAAATTAAAACAGTGAAAACTAAAGTGATCGCCAATCAGAAGGGCCAGAGGTTGGATTTCTGAACCCTGCAGCGATCTGTTTCTTTGTACTTTACCCTAGATTTGACGGGTCCAACAAATATGGATTAAAGAATAGGCTCGTATAGCTTCTGCTTGTCCTTTGAGAGTTTAAAGTGATAATAACAATGGAAACTATAAACATATTCTGGATTCTGTCCTATATCCTAAATAATAGCAACAGGCAACATTTAAGAGTATGAACACATGCCTGGTACTGTAGTGAACATTCCATGGGGATTATCTCATAAAGCCCTTCTCCCTTAATCTCACCTCCAAATAATCTAGGTGTACTTTATTTATTTATTTTTTAAATATATTTTATTGATTTTTTTACAGAGAGGAAGGGAGAGGGATAGAGAGTTAGAAACATCGATGAAAGAGAAACATAGATCAGCTGCCTCCTACACACCCCCCACTGGGGATGTGCCTGCAACCAAGGTACATGCCCTTGACCGGAATCAAACCTGGGACCCTTGTGTCCACAGGCCGATGCTCTATCCACTGAGCCAAACCAGTCAGGCTCTAGGTGTACTTTAATATCCTTGGTATTACAAATGATGAAATAGAAGCTTAGAGCATATAGCAACTTTATATTCAGTGCTCAAACCAGGATTTGAATCTGGGAGCACTAATTTGCTCCTCAGTATCCTCAACTGTAATGGTACTTGTGTAATATTTGATGGTAGGTACAGTGGGTAGAACAATGCATCACAGAGCTATATTGTGATTGTGGTTATTGGACCTGCTATTTATTTCATCCTGGAAAGTGTAGTATGGACAGTGGTAATTAGAGATAGCAAAGGAGAGAGAGAGAGAGCAGATGTAAGGTACTATCACTTATTAACTAACCAAAAAAAACAAGATAAATCACAGACTGAAGAATGGAGAGTCAGCTAGGGATGGAGCAGTGAACACGGCCTGCTGCCTGACTTTAGGAACTTGCAGGTGCACCCAGCCCAGGGTCCGGCTGATCAGATTTAGGGAGTTAATTGGAAGCAGGAGTGCCAGACACATCTCTGTCAAATGGCACTGACAAGAGCAGGGCAGAAGCTATGATATAATCAAAATGATATAAGGTTCCTCATAAGGCTTTGCTGGCCTATTGCTATGAGGAAGTTAGGATAACACATAAATGTCAGGAGAGTGTTACTTAGCTGAGATGTTTGAGTGGAGATTTTAGAATGGTCACAGACATCCCTACATAGTCCTTCTGGCTGGTACTTTATGACTAAGGTGCATATTTATAAACCAGTCAGAAACCTTGGTACTGATGTATGATATATGGCATATCCAATGATAGAATCTGAGGTTGTCACCTCTTTATATTATTGTTGGGGATTGGGAAAGAAGAAAGGACTTAAATAGAGACCAAAAATATAAGAGTCATGAAAGAGAAATAAAGACCAAAGTGACTAAAGAGATATGATCATAAAATGCACCCATGTCTGGATCCAATAATCAAAGGAATATGAATGCTATAAAGGGCTTCAATGCGACCATTGGGAACATGGGAATATGGCCTATACATTGGCTATAAGTATTGTATCAATGTGATAAATCACTGTGCTATAACACATGCTGAGTTATCAATATTAAGGGTAAAAAGGTATGGTGCCTTCAACATATGCTCAAATGGTTCAGAAATAATAATAGTGTGTGAAAATATATACACATATACCATTGTGTGTGTGTGTGTGTGTGTGTGTGTGTGTGTGTGTAGAGGGGTGGCAGAGAGTTAATCAAGCATATGTGGCAAACTTAAAATTTCAATGTACATATTTTCTTTTAGTTTGAAATATTTGAAATAAATGTTCTTAAGTAAGAGAGGACTATAAATGGCACTGGTGCACCAATATTCAGGAGATGTGAATAAATGATAAAAATCAAGCGTGCATTTATAACTACATGCTACTCAGAAAACCCTTACGTGGCAACTCCTATTTGAACCGAGGGCACACTAACTCTTTTTTAAAAAATATTATATTTATTAAGGTGACATTGGTTACTAAAATTACATAGGTTTCAGATATACCATCCTATGACACATCATCTGCATATTGCATTGTGTGATCACCAACTAAAGTCAAATCTCCTTTTGTCACCCTAGATTTCACCCCCTTCACCCTTTACTACTTTCCCACCTTTCCTTCCCCACATGCTGTTGTATGCATCTATGAGTTCTTATTTGTTCATTTGTTGCTTTCAGTTTTATATCCCACATATAAGTTAAATCACAAGATTCTTAATGTTTTCTGTCTGATTTCTCTAAGCACACTGTTAATCTCGATCTTTCCCACTCTCTCGCTTTCTCTTTCATCTTCCCCTCTTCTTCATCTTTTATTTTCCATATGATGCTTACATCTTTCTTCACTCTAATCTCCAAGCATTCACAGACCAAATGAAAAATCCAGCCAAAATAAGCTATAACCCTACCTGGTTTGGCTAAGTGGCTAGAGCGTTGGCCTTCAGACCAAAGGGTCCCTGGTTCAATTCCGATAGAGGGCATATGCCCGGGTTGGGGGCTCATGCTCCAGTGGGTGGCGTGTAGGAGGCAGCAGATCAATGATTCTCTCTCATTGTTGATGTTTCTATCTCTCTCTCCCTCTCCTTTCCTCTCTGAAATCAATAAAATTATTGTAAAAAATAAGCTATAAACTGCACTGGGGCTTCTGCCTGTGCTGGACCCCAGGATGCTCTCTGGAATGGGAATCCCAGGACAACAGTTCCTGTCTCTGCCAGCAGGGTAGGAGTGCTGGGCCACTCTGTGGCCCCAGAAGACTAAAAGAGGGCCACTTTTGTGTTTTCCTTTTACTGTTTGTGTGTCTCCCTCTCTTCCCAGTCCCCACCATAAACCAAAGAAAAGTGTCACACACGACATCTAGAATGTGTCTGGGCTCTCTCTCTCCTGTTGCCTTTCCTTTCCAATAGGAAAATTATTGGCCCCTTTCCCATAGGAAGAACCTCACCCTTGGTTACCCAAAGCCTCTTGATCTGCTAGCAGTGGTTCTCAACCAAAGGGGTCGAATGACCCTTTCACAGGGGTCGCCTAAGACCATCGGAAAACACATATATAATTACATATTGTTTTTGTGATTAATCACTATGCTTTAATTATGTTCAATTTGTAACAATGAAATTGGGGGTCACCACAACATGAGGAACTGTATTAAGGGTCGCGACATTAGGAAGGTTGAGAACCACTGTGCTTGAGGAAGAGGTATTAGTAAGTTCCATACCCAGGCTCACAACACAGAGGGCGCCCCGGAGACTCATCTAGGTTTATTCTTTCTATTCACACCATTGTTTTAGGCTGTCATTCGTAATCTTTTTTCTTTTTCCCTGTTCTTTCTCATTACTTTTCCACTCTTGCCGAAGTAAGCCTTACTCATCTCTGAGGTTTCCATATGGACATTCTCTCACTAGAAAATTTACTGATCCTTCAAGGGGTTGGAAAATGGGCCAATATATGCTCTCATGACACCTGTGCTTTTCTCTTTTAATCATATGATTCTAGTCCTCTGCTCTGTTGAAATTGTTTAGGAGCTTTATGTGTTTCTCATAAAATTAGGTATGTTTCTTCAGGACAAGGAATCTTCATTGTCGTAGCCTAACACAGCATTGTCACATAGTAAGCTCTTAATACTTGTTGAATAGAAAACATTACTATTTATTTCTGGACTTATGTGCCAGTCACTATGTTAAATGATTTAGACATATCAATCCCTGCTCTAACTTCCAATTTTTCTGACTTTGAGGTTAAATAACTTGCCCAAAGTGCTAAGAAGGGAGACAGAGAGGAAAAAGAACGCAATGCATTTGGGCTATTTCTAAATCTAAAACGTATTTTCTACATTGTCTCATCAGCATTGCTATGGACTTAACACTTGCCTTTCAGCATAAAATTTAGCATCTGGAAAATAAGACACACAACTGCATTTTATCTGAGGGCATTTCTGCAACAGAAAAATAATACTGGGGATGGGAATATGATCTCCATAAAAATCTATAATTATAATTAATTTGAAGTTATGAACACCCAGAGCATTTGTATCTGCAATTCCGGCATTATTATTTTCTATTAGTACCGTATAATAAATGTAGTGTTTTAAAACTTAAAATAACCTTACAGGTAAATATGAAGAACTAGAAAATACTACTGGGATATGATAAACACAACATAGTAAAGCACATTACATTTTTTTAAGAAACTGCAGTTCACGGAAAATTATTCATAGGTATTTTTCAAGGTAATATGCTAGTGTAACATAAAAGGAAAGGAGGTTAAGACTCAAAGAGAAACACATACATTTTAAAAAGCTGAAGTGTGTACAAAAATCAACAAGAGATTTCTATGTCCATTATAATTCCTCAGACATACCATTTTGTGGAGAGGTTCCTGGCAATCGATGCTCTAATGTGTCATTGGTGGAAGTACATTTGCACATTCTTTTTCCATGCAACCAACGTGGGGGGTGGGAATGATGCAAAGAATGACTTATAGAATAACCTTCATGTACTGTAAACATGGTTAAAATTCAAAGTGAAAATCTGGCCTTTTCTTTTGGACATGAAACACACAATTGGGATGGATTAGAGATCACAAGTAGCATAGGATACAGATCACAAACCGAATTCAAAACCGCTAACACGTCGTAGTTTGATACTGACATTTTAATAGCTGCCATGATAATGAAATATCATTGACAGTAAAGACAGATCTCAAATAGACCTAGGAGAGGAATTAAATTATTTAAGAAAAACTATATTTTACATTTCACTATTTTAAAAAGTTGAAATAGCCGCTCCTTTCGTAATTCCTGAAGAAAACCCTGGACCTTCTTCACAAAGCTATGAGCAATGAGAACTATTATAAGTGAATTTGGGTCCAGGCTCTGTTGTTTTATAATTTTCGGTGTTACTAATTTTTATGCATTTGTAGCCACCAATAAAAAAATCACATTCAATATTTCAAAATGTGGATTATTTTATTGACTTTTATATATCAGTGAACTGAGTTTCAGAGTGTCAGTGACCTATCAAAGTCACATGGCCTAAGCAGAACAGACACCAGAACCTTGAAATCCTGCTCTTCTTTCTGTTCTGCTCTCTTCTTGAATGCCAAGCACAGCATGAAGTACTGTCTTCATATACTTGCTTCGTGAATGATGTTTTACCAATATTAATTCAATACCAAGAAGAATAACTTTATTATTATAACAGTGGCTACTCTTCATTCCCCATTTTAAATTACATAGGTGACTAAAATCTTCCAAATAGACTAGGCCAGTGACAGCGAACCTTTTGAGTTCGGCGTGTTAGCATTTTGAAAAACCCTAACTTAACTCTGGTGCCGTGTCACAAATAGAAATTTTTTGATATTTGCAACCATAGTAAAACAAGTATTTATATTTTTGATATTTATTTTATATATATAAATGCCATTTAACAAAGAAAAATCAACCAAAAAAATGAGTTCGCGTGTCACCTCTGACACGCGTGTCATAGGTTCGCCATCACTGGACTAGGCAGTGATCTGGATGTTCCTATGTCAAAATTATTCCATTAGAAAAGTTAGCGATTTCAAGAATCTATTTCAGCACATTGCAATTACGAAGGGGGCCACTGACAGAAATCTATTTCCTTAAGAAACTAAAGGCAGTGCCTCTGGAAATAAAAGTCATTTCTCCATGCTTCTGTTTCTTCACTCAGAGACGTACCCTATATAATTCACAGTGAAGTGAAGGCAATGCAATGAGATCAGCCTGAGAGCACTTTGAAGAACAGAATCATTCTACAAATGCAAAGTGGCATTGGCCTGACTGCGATTATGGGGCACTCAGGAGAGGGGCGGGAGTCATGCTGGACTGGGCCATGAGAGAGCAGTTCCTCAGAGCATCTTCTAAAGGAAAACGCAGGCCATCCAGTTCCAGCTCATCCCCAATTACCCTGAGGTGGGAGCCACTCAATCAAGTGCCACCTGAAACAAATTGAAAATTGGTGGAGCACAACATAGATGACAATAGACTCCAAAATGCAAGTCGGGGAGCATGAGGACAGCTGGTAGCCTGCGTGGCACAAACAGAACCTCCCGTTGCAAGGATTCTCCACTTCCAGTTGACGTGGACGCAGAGGGAAAGGATATGTATAAAGGAGAACAAGGAGTATATTCCCTTAAGAGGCATGGTGTGTTCCCTTAGCTGGAGGCCCGTGAAGACCAGAAAGAGGCAAAGGAAAGCAATAGGTAAGGTGGGAGGTAGCAGGCCACTGTAAGTTTGGAAACTCAAGCACAGTTAATTGAGACAAAATTTCAGAGCATTCGATTGACTAGACATGACAGCTTTTCAGATTAGAACAGTATGAGCAAGTAAGGCAGCTGAAAGAATACAGTTGCCATATTTTGAATTAGGGACTATTTCAAATTCAGAGCCTGCAACCTTGGGTAGGATGAGTCTGATTTGTTATTTCACATCTGCATCTTTCACTTTCCTCACGGACAAAAAGGGGATAATAATGCTATGTGAACATTAAATGATTTAATACATAATCATTTATTTCTGTCAGGAACCCCTATCCCAGAGAAAAATTGTTAGTGTTTTATTTTAATTGACTTTTACTTATAAGAGTGGTTCCAAGGGTACATTGAAACCAATGGTCTACACTTTTTCCAAAGTTGAATGGTGAATTCCCATTTTGCTTCTGATGTGTCCTGAATTCTAATGAAATTGATGGAGTTTGGAGTAGACAAAATGTGTCAGCTATGGTTCCTATATAAGTATGCGTGTGCATGTGTGCGTGTGGGGGGGGGGAGAGAAAGGGGAGAAGGATAAGGGAGGGGGAAGAGAAAGAAGAAGAAGAGGGGAAGGGGAAGGAAGAGGGAAAAAGAGAACATAAAGGAGGCCAAAAACATTGAAAAATATTAACTTTTTGTGGCCCCAAGACTGCTGGCAATACCCAAGTCTTCCAGGAATGATAGCTTAGTAGGAAAAAGGCCGAAAAGAAAACCCATAAGTGAGGAGCCAATATGAGCAGTGAAAATCACTCCATATGCTTCCAGTATATTTCTTCTTGTTATACATTAAATTCTTTAGCTTCTATTAAATAGCAAAGCTTTATAAAAGCATTCAAAATAAATTTCTTTGAGCTAGATGCTTGTCGATATCATATGAGAAGAGATGAAAAAACAAGAAAAAACCTCTAAGGCTTTCTTTAGAGGGTTGTAAATCATTGAATTATGAGTTACACAGATATTTACAAGCTTGGCCTAAATAGAGTATAGTAATCTGTAAATGCTGTTCAGGTGATTTATGGCGCAACTGTTCTATCACATTAACAATAGCAGGAAATGTGTTTAATTTATTCTCAGGGATGCACATTTATGTTATTCACAACAAGCCATTTATGAGGAAATGCGCAACCCTTAACTGAGAGTGAATGAATCTCTAGTGGGTTTTGAACAGTTATAACTGTCTAATAAATGCTCATATCCATATCCTGGCTTACTGTGCAGGCCAATGTAAATGCTCACAAGCTATCCTGTAAGCTCTCTATGCTGTGAACTCGTGACCAGCCCTGGGATGCATGGCAGAAACAGTAGCCTGAAGTTGTCTGGGTCCTGAATAATAAAGAACCGACACTCCTGACTGAAATTTCACAAGAGCATGAGACAGAAAAGCATCCTTTATACCTGATCCCACAGTCCAGATTTGTCGGAGGTAGCAGAGTGATAATTTAAGGTTCTAAGGACCTCTTAGCACTTTTGGCTACTGCCTGGAAAGTGAACCATCTGACAGTCTACCACTTCAAGAGGAAAATAGTATCCTGGGCCTTCCTGGGTTCTTTATCAAAATATACACATGCATACAGTTTGGTGGCTGAGATGAAGAAGAAAGAGATAAAAAAGAGACAGGAACAGGGATGAAAGAGATTGAGAGAGGGAAGGAGTAAGAGACATAAGAATAGGGAGCCCCATGCTAAATTACCAGTGGCCTTCATATGTTCTATCATTTATTTCTTCCAGGAAACCATGGAGATATAGTTATCCAAATAAATATGTTATTTATGTGGAAAGTGAAGGCTCTCGATATAATTGAAATCCTAATACTCAATCTCTTACCAGTAAACAGTGTAGCCCTGATTTAAAATGATTAAACTGGAATTGAAGCCTTTCTAGGTCTTAGCTTAGAAAACCCAGAACAGAATGTTGCTCTTTCATGAATTTAGACAGCTAAGCTTTGTAAAATGGAATTATTTCATGTGTTGGAAATAACACAGTGCATTGTCTTTGGGTAGTTTGTTCTTGATGGTAGCCCCAGTTTCTCTAGCTACATGTTCTCTGTCTCTTGGCCACTGGCCAGATCATTCCTTTGATTATGCAAAGACTTAAGTGAACTAGAAGCCTGATAAATTCTCTTTTAGGGAAACAATATCTCACAAACAACCACCTTCTCTTATAAAATAACTAGAGGCCCGGTGCACAAAAATTTGTGCACTCGGGGTGGGGGGGGAGGGGAGCCCCTCAGCCTGGCCTGTGCCCTCTCACAGTCTGTGACCCCTCAGGGGATGACCACCTGCTGGCTTAGGCCTGCTCCCCAGGGGATTGGGCCTAAGATGGCAATCAGACATTCCTCTGGCAGCCGGGCAGCCCTTGGGGGATGTCCACTTGCCAGCGGGGAGCAGGCCTAAACTGCAGTTGGACATCCTTAGCGCTGCTGAGGAGGCAGGAGAGGCTCCCACCACCACCGCTGTGCTGGCAGCCATCAGCCTGGCTTGTGGCTGAGCAGAGCTCCTCCCTTGTGAGAGCGCCCTGACCACCAGAGGGCAGCTCCTGCATTGAGCGTCTGCCCCCTGGTGGTCAGTGTGTGTCATAGTGACCAGTCATTCCCAGTCTTTCTGCTGTTAGGGTCAGTTTGCATATTACCCTTTTACTATACAGGATAGAGGCCTGGTGCACGGGTGGGGGCCGGCTGGTTTGCCCTGAAGGGTGTCCCGGGTCAGGGTGGGGGTCCCGCTTAGGTGCCTGGCCAGCCTGGATGAGGTGATGATGGCTGTTTGCAGCTGGTCACACCCCCTTGAGGGTGGGGGTCCCCATTGGGGTGCCTGGCCAGTCTGGGTGAGGGGCTGAAGGCTGTTTTCAGGCTGGCGGGTGACTGAAGCTCCAACCTCTCTTTTTTTAATTTATTTTTTATTCTGGGATTTATTTACCTTCTATGGCTGTCACTGGAACTGACAGCCGGCTTTAGCTCTGAGGCTCAGCTCCAGCTCTGAGACCTCAGCGGCTGAAAGCAGGTATCTGGGTTTGTTTGGCATCTATAATTGAAACACTGTTGCAGCTCCAGTTCTGAGGCCCAGCTGGCTGAAAGCAGGTTTCTGGGTTTTGTTTAGCTTCTATAATTGCAACATTGTTTCTTAGAGTGCAGCTCAGAGGCCGGCAGCGGCAGGCGGGGAACCTTGGCTTCCTCCATCACTGGAGCAAGCAAGCCTCCCATTCACTTCAGCTGCCTGGCTGCTGGCCGCCATCTTGGTTGGCAGTTAATTTGCATATCTCCTTGATTAGCCAATGGGAAGCGTGTCAGAAGTACAGTTAATTACCATGTTTGTCTATTATTGGATAGGATGCTTTTTCTCCCCTCTTTAGCACATGGCACCTTCTTAGATTTATAAATGATGTTGATAGCTAGCTCATAGAACCCATGCATTTAAAACACACGCTCAAACCTGCTTCCATGCACAGAAAGGCTATACCCTGAGGCTCGATGGACTCTGGAGAGTTTCATGGTTTAATACTGGTTGAAAGCCAGGAAATCGTAACAGGATTTTTATCATATAGGCAGAATCCCATTATTCTAATGTCATTACGACAGATTATATCACACAGCACAATCTAATTCCATGTACCATTCAGTTGTCCATGGAATTAGGGATTTGTTGTATTAATTACAATAATATTATATTGCAAGAATTTGCTCAAGAAAAATGTCAGCCCATTCCTTTCAAACTAAAGTTGTCTGCATCCTAAATAATAAAGAACCTACATTCCTGACTGAATTTTATGAGGATGAAACAAAAAAAACATCTTTTTTTTCTCAATGAGAATAAAGTATAAGAGTGCAATTTAGTAATAAAGTAATTCTTATTACTATTTCTCTGGAAAGGTAAAACTCAGAGTAGGAAAGAGCAGAAAAAGGGCAAGGAGCTTTATAAAAATAAAAGTACTAGAGCAGTGGTTCTCAACCTTCCTAATGCCGCAATCCTTTAATACAGTTCCTCATGTTGTGGTGACCCCTAACCATAAAATTATTTTCATTGCTACTTCATAACTGTAATTTTGCTACTGTTATGAATCATAATGTAAATATCTCATATGCTATATGTGTTTTCTGATGGTCACAACCCACAGATTGAGAACTGCTGTTAGAGTGTACTTTATCTAAAAAGATTTTCCTCAAAGTATTTTACCAACCTTTTGAATAGAAGAAAGAGTAAGTTAGTGTTGGTAACTGACCAGACCATTACCAGCTGTTGTAGTCTAGGAATAACCTCTTCCCCTTGTATTCTCACCTACTGTATGGACATGACTGCCCCATGTCCCAAATCCTTTGCAGCATGGTTGGGAGCACAGTGGATTTTCTTGGCACTCATCAGCACATTCTGAAGGATCTAGTTTTATTCTGTTTTGATATTTTCTCTGGTGACTGTGTGTGTGTGTGTGTGTGTGTGTACACATGCAGAATAATCAGCGGAAAAACACATATATATCATGGTGTCACAAATTTTACCATGTTTATATAGTTCCCACTACATCTAACTTTTTCAAACTTGTGCTGAGATTTACTATCAAGTCACCCCTAACATTAACTACTTCCAATGTAGTAATCTCCATTCTAATAACATTTCAAAACCACACAACATGTAACCTCATATCTATGGTCTCAGAAACTGGGTTACTGGAAATGCTAGTTTCAAAATATTTCTTTTTTGTGAAATACTATGCAATAGCTTAGGTATTTATGAAACAAATGAGCAAACATTATTGTAATTTTATATTATATTGATTCTATGGCAATGTATACTCTCTAGAATCTCTGAAATGTATATATATAATCATTTTGTTTCATTATCTCATTTCAAACCTTTAAATGTGAAATCTATAGTAACAGAGGAGTAAATGTACTTATCAGTCCATTGTCACTGAACCTTAGAAAAACCCCACATAGTACTATTAACTTTGAAGAAGAAAGAGGAAGGAGGAGGAAGGATAGCAGAAAGAGGAGGAGGAGGAAGAGAAGGGGAGAGGGGATGGGGAGAGGAAGAGAAGAGGGGGGAACAAAAGGAGGGAATGGGTTGGGGAGGGAGGAGGGAAAGAAGAAAGAGAAGGAATAAAACAAGGAAAATTAAAGAAACTATTCATGTTAGGAACTCAGCATAACTCTCTAACTCAATATGTATGCACTTTGATGAATTTGATTGAAGTCAGTTCACTTTATTTTGATATAAGCTAAATACAAGTTGAGATACAGCTAGCACTCTTTGATACTCTATTAGTGTATGTCTCACTATAAAGATAAGATTTTGGTGTCAGGAGCTTTATCTGTGCATCTGAGCAATCAGAAGATGATGTTTGAACACACAACTAAGTGAGGTGTAATTAAAGGAATATCTTTAATCAAAGTTTCAGGGGTGTGCAGTTTTCAAAAAACATATTAATTCTATGTGGTGGCAATTCAAAAATAATTCCTTAGCCTTCCATTCCAGACCTTAGTTCTCTGTGGCCAGTTAAGCGAATCCTGCAGTTTGGTAACTGCTACACTGCACTGCACCTAAGACAGTTTCTGCTTGCTGTTGGGGAGGCAGCATCATCCATCCGCATTCAAGCTTTTTGTGTGTTGATTTCCTGTGCACTCCATGCTTGAAGACACACAACTTTCACAACCTCTCAGGTTTACAATAATTTCATTTTCTCTTGATTCCACAATAATATTTAAAAGGTGAAATTCACTTTGTATTGTTTTCTGTTTTTGTGTTACTTATGTAAATAACTTTTTTCTTCATTAATTTACTGATTTTTTAAAAGGATTACACAATATATAAACTCTCTAAGGCTTATACTCAGTACTTAATAATTTGAATAAACTATTAAATAACCCATCTAATATAACCTTCATTATATTACTAAAGAAGTTTGTAATAATTAACATTATTTTTAAAAGTTTTGTGTGATTAATAATTAATGATTGATATATATATTTTCATTACCACATATAGAAATGTGTATGTATATACAGGGGTGGGCAAAGTAGGTTTATATTTGTTTATATGTAAAAATAAATAAATGAATAACACAAGATTAAACTGTGTTTCATGTACTCACAACTGTAAACCTACTTTTGCCAAAGCATGTATGTATTCCTTTTAAAATTAGATTCCCCCCAAAGGATAATCAACAAAAAGGGATATTAGCCTATCTATAAAAGATAGTTCATTGTGTTTTAAAGTGAAAGTTGACTACTTCTAAAACCGAGCCATCTAGGCCATGGGCTCCATTTTACAATCCCAACCTGGACAATAAAATAAGTCAGCAGCTCTGCCCAAAAGCTGAGACCAATTCTAGCCCCATCCACTCAGGAATCCTTGCCAGAGACCCTGGTCAGCCATGGAGCCCATCCTATGGCCAGCCTGGGCAGCGGACCATGCCACCAGTTCTGTATAATTGAGCAGAGCCTCCATCCTTACCTGACCAGGAAACCAGCTACAGACACAGGGAGCTGTAGAAGCCGTCCTCTAGCCCTGTCAGACAGAGCACCTACCCAGCAACCTCTGGCCCTGCCTGACCATGGAGCTTGGCAGTGACCATGAGAAGCCTTAGAATCCATCCTATATGACCATCCCACTGTGGAGCTCAGCATTTAGCCCCACCTGGAAACAGAGCCCATCCTATAGCCCTGCCCAACTGCTGAGCACAGCTTGTGGCCATACCCAGGCAAAAACACCCGCCAGCAATCCTTCCCAACCATGAAATCCAGCAGGTTACACTGCTCTCACATGAGACACAGCCTGTAACTCTGTACAATCAGAAATCCTACTTGAACATGGAGATCAGCCAGCAGCCCCTCAACTACAGAGGATGGGCAACAGCCCTGCCTATCTAAAGACCAAAACAGTAAGCCTCACCTGCCTGGAAACATTACCAGCTGGCCTGTCCATAACCCCAAACTGAACCGACTAATGAAGGGAACCTCCAAGTGCTGAAAGAGGAGGCCACTTCCCCACAAAAAGGATACCAATGCAAAGATAATATGATCCAGGGGTCCTCAAACTACGGCCCGCGGGCCACATGCAAATACAAATATTGTACTTGTTCCCATTTTGTTTATTTACTTCAAAATAAGATATGTGCAGTGTGCATAGGAATTTGTTCATAGTTGTTTTTTTTTAAACTATAGTCCAGCCCTCAAACGGTCTGAGGGACAGTGAATTGGCCCCCTGTTTAAAAAGTTTGAGGACCCCTGATATGATCACTAAGAAGATGGTCAATAACTGATTCTAAAGAAATGGAGATCTATGAACTATCTGAAAAATATTCAGGATAATCTTCTTAAAATGTTCAGTGAATGCACAGATAGACAACTAAACAAACCTTGTCAATGCATAAACAAAAGTAGAAGTTCAACAAAGAAACAGAAGCCATAAAAAAAACCCCACCCCCCAAAAAACAAACAAACCCAACAACAAAAAAAGAAAAACCACACGCAGAATCCTAGAACTGAAGAATACAATAATTGAACTGAAAAATTCAACAGCAGAGGAGGAACCAGTGAACTCCTAAGAAATCACCTAAAATTAACCAGTTAGAGGAGCAAAATGAAAAAAAAATATATAATAAAGGAGTGAAGAGTCTATAGTACTTATGAGACAACATCAAAAGAAACAATATACAGCCATAGGACATCGTTTCAGTCCATGATGGACTGCATCTACAACAGTGGTCCCATAGATTATAGTGGAGCTGAAAAATCCCTATCACCAAGTGATGTCCTAGTCCTCGTAATGTAGTATTGCAACATATTACTCGTGTGTTTGTGGTGATGCTTGTGTAAATTAATCTGTGCTGCCAATCATATAGAAGTATAGTGCACATAGTTGATAGTGACAGTGAACAAATATGTTTTGGTTTATGTACTTACTATAAATACTTTTTAAAGTGTACTTATTCTGCTTGTAAAATTGTTTGCTGTAAAACAGTATGCCATGTCATGTAGATAGCAGCCTCAGATATCTTGCATTTACTTTGTCTCTTGATTGCATTATCTCATCTTGTGCTTGATTTAATCAGTGTTGTTTTGTTTATTCTCTACAGGCTTATAGCCTGAGAGCAATAGACTATAGCATATATCCTAGGTGTGAAGTACCTATACCATTCATGTTTTGTGTAAGTATACGATGTTTCCACAATGCCAAAATTGCTTCATGGCACATTTCTCAGAATATAACCCTGTTGGGAAGTGACAAGTGGATGGAGATAAAGGGAGAGAAAATTTATTTTAAAAATAGTGGCTAAAAACTTCCCAATTGTGGGGAGACAAATGGGCATCCAGATTCATAATGCCCAAGTATCCCCAATATACTGAACCTAGAAAGAATTACACCAAGACACACGAATTGTCAAAAGTCAAAGACAAAAAGAGAATTTTGAAAGCACAATGCAAACATATATGAAAATATATGAATATATAAAATCACCAATAAAGGTAAGTATATAGTCAAATCCAGATACTCTAATATTGTAATGGTGGTGCATAAGTAACTTTCAACTTCAGTTTAAAAGTTAAAATAAAAGGTATTAAAATAACTATCTTAATAAAAGCCTAATATGCAAATGGTCATGATGCCCACACGTGTAACGACCGATCAGCTGGAGGCTGCGTGTGCAGCAGGCACAGGTGGGCGGGGACTTGCAGCATCAGGGACTTGTGTGCCGCCCGTGTCTCCACCCCCGGGGCCAGGCACAGGGATGTGAGGCTTGCGTCCCTGCCCCCATCACCAGGCCCAGTGACGTGAGGCTTGTGGAGGTCTACCTCTTTGGAGCCATGGGTCGCAGGGCTCCTGCACTGTGATAGGGCACAGACCAGGCTGGGGGACCCCCCCCCCCATTGAGTGCACGAATTTCATGCACTGGGCCACTAGTAATTACAATAATTTGGTTTTGAATGCACAACATTAAAAAGATGTAAATTGTAACAATGACTTAAAATGTGAAGAGGAGAGAAAAAAATGCATAGAGTTATAGTATACTATCGAAGTCAAGTTGTTGCCAGCTTAATATAGGATATTATCCCTATAATTAATTCCCATTATGTTGTTGTATGTTTATTACGTAATTCCCATTGTAACCACGAGGGAACACTCTGTAGTAGGTACACAAATGTTTAAGATAAAGGAATCAAAGAATACCACTACCAACGTCATCACATCACAAAGGAAACAACAAGAGAGAAAGAAAAAGAGCAGCTACAAAATATCAGAGCACAATGAACAAAATGGCAATAGTAAGGCCTTTCTTGTCAATAATTATCTTAAATGTAAGTGGAATGTCTGAATAGAGTAAAAAAAGATCTCAAAGGACACAGGTTCAGTTGGAAGTGAATGGAGAGAAAAAGATACCTCATGCAAAAGGAGACCAAAAGAGCAATACTGGCTATACTTTTTATCACTCAAAATAGACCTTAAGCTAAAAAGAGTCACAGGAGAGAAAAAAATTCATTAATATAATAGAATAGTGAAGGAGTCAATGCATCAAGAAGATGCAAGAATTGTAAATATTTATGCACCCACCACTGAGGCACCTAAATGTATAAATCAAATACCTACAGAAATACAGTGGGGCCTTGACTTACGAGTTTAATTCATTCGGAGACCGAGCTCATCAAGGAGCTCGTTAAGTAGTTCGTTAAGGAGCTCGTTAACTCAAATTACTCTGTCAACTCAATGCAAAAAATCGGCCAGAGACAGCTGGTATCTCAAAAAACTTGTTAGTTGGATCACTCGTAAGTCAAGGCCCCACTGTAAAACGGTAAATATAAGCAACATAATAAGAGTAAGGGGCTTTAATACCCACTATCAACAAAGGGTAGATCATCCAGACAGAAAATCAATAAAGAAACAGTGAATTTGAACAAAACTATAGACAAAATAGACCTAACAGATGTATAAAGAACATTCCATACAGCAACAGTAGAATACACATTCTTCTCAAGTGCACACAGAAAACTTTCCAGGATAGATCCTATATGTCAGTCCACAAAACAAGTTCTAAAAAATTTCAAGAAAATTGAAATTATATCAAGTATATTTTCATATAATGGTATGAAACGAAATAACAACAGGAGGAAAATGGAAAATTGGCAAATATGAAGAAATGAAACAACACACTCCTGAATGACCAAGGGGTCAAGGAAGAAAGAAAAATAGGTCTACAAAGATATCTTGAGATAGAGGAAAATGGAAACAGCATACAAAAGTTTATGGGATTCAACAAAGGCTGTTCATAGCTCTAAATATCTCAAATACATAACCTGGCATTATACCTCAAGGAACTAAAAAACATAAATAATAGATTAAGCCAACAGTTAACTGAAGAAAAAAATTATTAGTGTAGGAATAAATAAGAGAATATTAAAACTATTGAAAATATCTATAAAAATAAGATTTGATTATTGAAAAGATAAAAAATTACAAACTTTTAGCAAGACTCACCAAGGAAAAAAAATTACAAACAAAAGGGAAGACACTACAACTGATACCCCAGAAATCCAAAGGGTCACGAAGGACTACTATAAACAATTACCTGCCAACAAACTAGACATTTAAAGAAATGGATAGATTTCTAGAAATATACAACCTAACAAGACTGAGTTAAGAAGAAATAGAAAATCTAATTAGACCAATAATGGTAAGAAGATAAAAGCAATAATAAGAAACCTTCCAACACAGAAACCCCCTCAAACCAGATGGCTTCACCTGTAAATCCTATTGTTTAAAAAAGAATTACCACTAATCCTTAAACTCTTTCAAAAAATTGAAAAGGAGGGAACACTTTCAAACATTTTATAAGGCAAGTATTACTTTGATAATAAAACTGAGGGCAGAAAAAAAAAGAATTTAAAAGGCAACATATGGAATAAAAGAAAATATTGGCAAACTACATATCTGATAAATAGTTTACATAAATTCATGCAGTCAATAGCAAAAAATAAAATAAGCCCTTTAAAATGTGCAAAAGACTTAAATAGACATTTTCCAATGAAGACATAAAAATGGCCAACAGGTCCATGAAAAGATGCTCAGCATCTCTAACCATTAGGGAAATGCAAATCAAAACCACAATGAGATACCACTTCACACCTGTTAGAATGGCCATCATCAAAAAGACAACAGATAACAAATGTTGACAAGAATGTCGAGAAAACCATTTTGCCCTGTTGGTGGGTATGTCAATTGGTGCAGCCATTATGGAAAACATTATGGAGATACCTCAAAACATTAAAACTAGTACCACCGTGAGATTCAGCAATCCCACATCTGGGTATATATTCGAAGAAAGTGAAATAACTATCATGAAGAGATATTTGTGCCCCTATATTCACTGCCATATTATTCACTATAGCCAAGACATGGAAATAGCCTATATGTCATATATAAATGATATACACATACATACACACACATACAATGACATATTATTCAGCTGTAAAAAAGGAAGGAAATCCTGCCATTTGCAACAGCATGTATGAAACTTGAGGGCATTATGCGAAGTGAAACGTCAGACAAAGACAGATACTATATGATCTCACTTATATGTGGAATCTAAAACCGGATTAGAATAGTGGTTACTGTGAGCTTGGGGTGGGCAAATATGGAGATATTTTAGTTATAAGTAATTTCTTGGGATCTAATATACAGCATAGTAACTACAGATCACAATAATGTATTGTATACTTAAACTGTGCTAAAAAGTAGATATTAAGTATTCTCACCACACACACACACACACACACACACACACACACACACACACACAGAGAAGGTTATCCCTGTGACATGATGAGTATGTTACCTAACTTTATGTGATTACCATTGTGTAAAATGATTCTATAACCTTGAAAATTTTTTAACGTTTCTAATCATAGGTATATATCTATTCTGTGATGTAGCTATTCCATTCCTAGATATATGCTCAAAACAAATGAGTGCAAATATCCAAAAAGCCACTCACAGAATGGTCAGAGTAGTTATATTCACCAGGGAACTAAAGTGGAAATGACCCAAATGTTCACTAACAAGAGAATATGTAAATAAATGATGCTATATTTCTATAATGAAATAATATGTAGCAACAAAAATGAACTAATGACCTCAACAACACTCATAAATCTCCAAAATATTATAATGAGTGAAATCAGCTAGACACAAAATAATATATACTGTGATTTCATTTATATAATGTACAAATAATATTAAGCTAGTAAGATCAGACATAAAAGATCAGACATACTGTGTACTGTGTCATTTATTTTTTAAAAAATTATCCTCACCCAAGGATATGTTTTTATTGATTTTAAAGAGAGAAGAAGGGAGAGAGAGAGCAAGAGAGAGAAACAGCAATGTGAGAGAGAAACAATGACTGTCTCGTGTAAGTGCCCTGACTGGAATCAACCCACAACCTAATAATATGGGCCCTGACTGGGAATTGAACCCACCACATTTCGGTATAAGGGACAACTCTCCAACCAACTGACCCAGCTGACTAGGAACATACTGGAAGTTCAAGGCAGAAAACTAATAGATATGATAGATGTAAGTCTAGAGCTAACTTGGGACAGGGAAGTATATGTATAAAATGAAATGTCTTATCAAGGTGCATGTAGGGTGCTGGAATTGGCCTCTATTTTTATCTGCTGGTGGTTAATTAGATGTATAAAAAGTAAAAATGAATCAAACTGTACCTTTAAGATTTGTGCATTTTAATGTATGAAATATATATATATACCAGAAGACATAAAATTTCCTAGAATTGGAAAGGGGAAATGCTCATATAATACTCAAACCATACTACATTGAAAAATTCAGTAAGAATAAAAATATATCCAATAACACAAGATAATGAAAGTTGTTGTAGGACTAATAATTATGGTCTTAGAATGCACAAAAGCAAATGAACTTGAAATTTTGTCATAATGAAGTAAACAGAAACTTAAGGTATCATTCCAACTTGCTTGAGGTGATATATTCCAATTATAATGCAGAAAATAAAGAGTACCATGCTCTGAATAACAACACCAAAAAAATCTAATGATAAAAGAGAAAAACATTAACATTTTCTATGATTTCTACAAATAATATATGATCATATAATAGAGAAAAGCTGACAAAAAAAATCATCTAGGTCTATAATTTCAGATTATCTGGACAAAGAAAGATTTGGGGAGAAATAAAACTAGCTAAAGAGCCCTCGTATACAGTGTGCATAGTTTTGTTTAGAAGTTTATAACAGAAAAAATATAGTTCAAGGCTTTTTGTTAAGATGAAGGATAATCAGTAGTAATATTAAATTACTCAAATACATAGAAAAATGCAAGGCAGCCCTGACCAGTTTGGCTCAGTGGATAGAGCGTCAGCCTGCGGACTCAAGGGTCCCAGGTTCGATTCTGGTCAAGGGCATGTACCTTGGTTGCAGGCACATCCCCTGTGGGGAGTGTGCAGGAGACAGCTGATCGATGTTTCTCTCTCATTGATGTTTCTAACTCTCTATCCCTCTCCCTTCCTCTCTGTAAAAAAAATAAAAATCAATAAAATATATTTAAAAAAAAATGCAAGGCATAGTCCATAAAGTTGTTGGAAACAGTAGAAATGTCAAGGATCCTTTTTTTAAAAGTAAAAACAATAGATACGAGTTATAGTTAAAATAAATGTTAACACTCTTGTGAAAAACCAAAAACATTAATTATACTTGTATAACAAGTTTTTTAAAAAAGAAAATTAACCCTACTGGTGTGGCTCAGTGGTTGAGCATCGACCTGTGCACCATGAGGTCACAGGTTTGATTCCTGGTCAGGGCACATGCCCGGGTTGTGGGAGTGATCCCCAGTAGGGGGCGTGCAGGAGGCAGCTGATCCATGATTCTCTCTTATCATGGATGTTTCTATCTCTCTCCCTCTCCCTTCCTCTCTGAAAACAATAAAAATATATTTTTTAAAAAGAAAATTATATGGGGGGAAAAGGAATGAGTGAAGATAAAAACACATGAAAAGGAAAGTAAAGCAGGAAGATCTACGTCCAACAAAACAGAATAAAATGGCAAAGTTCTGATGTAACAAAGGTCAATTAAAAATTATTGAAGCAAATATTTATGAAGCTTGTGCTAAATAACAAGGATTCAAACTATGGAAATAAAACACGATTATAAAGGCAAGGAAAATTTGACAGAAATACAATCATAATAGCATACTAAGACTGCTGTCAGACTATAATTTTTCAAGTTGGCTAATGACAAATATGGACAAAAAAATATTGAAAAATATAGAGAGCCGAATTGTCTATAAATACATAACATGAATTCTAAGAAAGAAAATAAATTGTATGTTTGTTTCAATCATAGTGGAAAACTAATAAATGACCATACAGCATCCCCTTTGCAAGCCTGACTACATTTTTAAAAGCAAATAGTAATAAAAAAAAGATTAAATAATTAAGAAAGCCTTTGAAATTTTAAAACTTAAATGTAATTTGTGAAATGACTATTTAGGACATAAGAATGTTTGCAATTTGGTGGGCTTTTCAGGCAGTAGTGAAAATGAAAATACTTGATATCAACTTTAAAAGTCAGAGCCAAACCCTTAATATTCCAACTGGTTTCATACTGCACAAATTCTTTTATAGGTAGATCCTATAATATCCTTAATATTAATGTCCTTGAGTGTTCTCATTACTACAAAAGACAGTAAATATACTAAAAAAGTTCTATTCTAGTTGGAAAAATACTGTATGTGCCTTAAAACCCAATGAAAATAGGTTAAGTGCAAGAACCAAAAATAAAAAACACACACACAATTCTATCTAATAAAGAGGAAATATGCTAATTGACCATCATACCCTCATAAAGATGGCAGCACCCAAAGCCAATAAAGAGGGAATATGCTAATTGAGTGCCATGCCCTCAAAGATGGCAGCACCCACAGCCATCAGATGGTGGTGCCCAGTCCCCTCAGCCCCGCCAGGGCAGCAGGTACGTGGCATGGCCGGGCCCACCCCCAGGCAGGTCTGGCCGCTCCACTGCCTCTGGGGTCCCCCAGGGCTGGCAAGCCTCAAATAGCGGCTGCCCTGCCACCCAGGGCCGCCCAAGGCTCAGGTAACCAGGGCCAGCCAAGGCTTGCGCTGCCAGCAGTGGCAGCAGCAGAGGTGTGATGGGGCATCACCTTCCCCTGATCGCTGGGTTGCCTCCCACCCCTGAGGGCTCCTGGACTGTGAGAGGGGGCAGGCCGGGCTGAGGGACCTCCCCTCCAGTGCATGAATTTTCATGCACCGGGCCTCTAGTTGGAATATAAAAAATAGGAAGACTAGAATTGATCATGAAATAAAAATTTGAAAAATAACATTTCTAGCATAAATTTCTGACAAATTGAACTAATATAAAGAAAAAATAAACATGAAATGAAATGAAGGGTAAATGAAAGCGGATACAATAATAGATACAAGAAGTCTCTCCCTAAGGGGATTTTTAAACAGTATATACAAATGTTCCGACATTAACTCAAGAGATAATAGAAACCCTAAATGGACTGATAATCCTGGGAAATTGAATACATGACTAAAAGTTGTCTACCAAAAGGCTCCAAGCAGTATCACAAATAAATTCTTTCAAGTAACATGTTTTTTTCTTAGATGAAAAAAACCCCTACAAAAAACCCAAACATTCAGAGTTTATTTTACAGCATGTGATGTACCTGACTTTACTTATAATAGTAATAGATGAGAAGGAAATTATGTCAATCTCAATTATACAAATATGATGTCAAAACACTAAAATGCTTTACTATATTATATAGATACTAATACATTTTAAAAATAAGTAGAAAAACGAGTGTAACATTAAAAAATATAATATACTGTAAATGATTGGAATGCGTCTCCTGGGAAAGCAAAAATACCTAAAAAAGCTTTCAAAATGTCTTTAGTACAGTGATTTACACACACATAGACACACATACTTACACATGGACAGTGTGACCTCAATACATGCCAAATATTTATTCAAGAAAATCAAAAGCCTAGGCCTGATAAAATCTCATCCAAATATAGAAATAAGCACATTACTCTCATAGTCAGATATACTAGGCAGGATATGGTGCCTGTCATGCACACATTCCCGTGCCAGCTGGCCTCACTGTTCCAGCTCGGAAAAGCATCGTTGAGCTGATGCCCTACATTGCTGTGTCTTGGCCAAAAAGTCTTTGCCTGGTATTAGCCATGTTGACTAGCTCAGCCAGTGGCCTACTTCTGTCCAATAAGTGCATAGGAGAATGTTTTGAATACTGTTCAGTGAAAAAGGAATGCAGGAACCCAGCTCAAACATGCAGAGTAAAGCACAGGTAGGTACTGACAACAAAGAGAAAAATCATAGGGAAAATGGAAGAGAGGTATGGAATCAGAATACAATAACTTCACTTCAATTTTCTATAATTATTTACAATACAAATGACTGTTTTGTGGTCTTAGTTTTTTTTTGTTTTTTTTAAATTTTTATTGATTTCAGAGAGGAAGGGAGAGGGAGAGAGAGATGGAAACATCAATGATGAGAGAGAATCATTGACTGGCTGCCTCCTGCATGCCCCCTACTGGGGATTGAGCCTGCAACCCAGGCATGTGCCCTTGACCAGAATCGAACCCGGGACCTTTCAGTCCACAGGCCGATGCTCTATCCACTGAGCCAAACCAGCTAGGGCTGTGGTCTTAGTTTTGTTTTTCAATCCTTGAAGCCCAAAGAAAAACATTATAAATTGTCTATCTCACTGTAACATCATAATAATTGTGAAACACTTGTCATTGTGAAATTCAAGAATATGACAAAGATGCCCATAACCAGTAGCATATAATTGGTCATCATTATTGTTAGCTCTGTCCAACTAAAGCAGGTCTAAGAAGAGAATAAATGTTAAACACATTCATGTCAGAATAAAGATGTCCATTGTTTGAGATGAAATATTATAGCTCTGAAAATACCAAGATAATAGATTCAAGACATAAAAGAATAGAAGAGTCCAGTAAAGTGAGTAGATGCATGAAAAAGGTAAAGAAAACCCAATACTTGCCACCCTCCATGCAGCACTAACAGTTTAAGCAGAACCACTTAAAGTATTTGTGCCTAAGTATAAACACAAAATGCCTATAGAAAGGACACAAAATTTCACAGGCATACATAAAGAGGATTGCATTAAAAAGTACATAAATTTTTATGAAGCTGCAAAGTTTTATTTACATAACTCCCTGCAGTTTTCTTTATGCTTAAAATGCTTCATAATTTAAAGAGAGAGAGAAACCCCATCAGCAGTGCATGAGGTTTCCACTTTCCATGAAAAACATTAAAGAATTTCCTCAAAAAAACTAAAAATAGAACTACCACATGACCCAGCAATTTCACTTCTGGGTCTCTATCACAAGGAAACAAACAACCCCCTCCCCCCACTAATTTGAAGAGATATGTACATTTCTGTGTTCATGGCAGCATTATTTACAATAGCCAAGATATGGAAGCAACCTAGGTGTCCATCAATAGATAAATGGATAATAACAATGTGGTATATATACACAATGGAATATTACTCAGCCATAGAAAAGGAAAATCTTTCTAATTTCAACAACATACATGGAACTAGGGGGTATTATGGTAAGTAAATAACATGAGAAAAACAGACACCTATGATTTCACTTATATGTGGAATCCAAAATAAGAATAAAGAAGAAACAGACTCGTAGAAATAGAGAACAAACTCCTGCTTGCCAGAGGAGAAGAAATTGGAAAAAGAGTGAAAAAGGTGATAGGAAATAAGAGGTACAAACAATTTCCAGTTATATAATAAATAAGTCATGGGGATGTAATGCACAGCATATGGTATAAAGTCATTAATACTATATAATAAAAGCCTAATATACTAAGTGTCTGATCAATCGTTCAACCATTCGACTGTTTGACCAGTCACTATGATGCGCACTGACCACCAGGAAGCAGATGCTCTGACCGGTAGGTTAGCTTGCTGCTGGGGTCCGGCTGAGTGGGACTTGGCAAGACGGGCCGGACCCGCCCTGGATGAATCCATGCACCAAGCCAGTTTCAGCGGATCACTGCAGGCCAGGCCAAGGGACCCCACCAGTGCACGAATCCGTGCATCGGGCCTCTAGAATTGTAATAACTTTGTATAGTATCAGATGGTTACTAGACTTATAATGGTGATCACTTCTCTAAGTATATAAATGTTGACTATATGTATACCTGAAACCAACATAATGTTGATATAAACTATATTTTAATAAAAAGAGAAAGAAACAATGTATTTTTTAATTGATAGAATGAAGTAAAATCTTTTCAAATTAAAAATTGTTTAAAAAGTGAATGAATATTCAAATATGTTTTTCTTCAAAGTTAACACAAATGTTATATATTTTATTAGCAATAATTGGATATGTAAGTATCCCCCAAATGGTAAAGAAATGTAAATGACAGAAATACACACACACACAAACACACAGGATAGATATATAGATATAGATATAGATATAGATATAGATATAGATATAGATATAGATAACATAATTACAATATATGGGAGTAAATGAATTAAAACAAAAATTGTGTGTACTTTATTTGAATAGATATTTTTAAACCTACCAAAAAATGTCATATTCTTGCAGTGTGTAAATGACTAAACTTTACTCAAAAATGAGGTGGTTTCAAAAGAATATAGCCGCAGGAGAAATTGAAAAGATTGTTAAAAATATACTATTGAGAAAGGTTCTTGCTACAGATGTTTTTAAAATTCAAAGAACTAATTCCTATATTTTAAAAAAAATTGGTTCAGAGGGGAAAAAAGTGAAAACCTTTCAAATGAATTTTTCTAAATAAGCATAATGGCATAATATTAAATCCAATATGATATAATGGGAGGATAGTGGGAAGGGGTGTGGTGAGAGACATTCTGAAACAATTAAAATAATAATTATAAACTGTCCTGCCAATGTGGCTTAGTGGTTGAGCCATCACCCATGAACCAAGAAGTCATGGTTGGATTCTGCTGGGGCACAAGCCCAGGTTGCAGGCTCTATCCCCAGGAGTAGGGGGTGTGTATGTGGCAGCCAATCAATGATTCTCTCTCTTCATCTCTATCTCTCTCTTTCTTCCTCTTTTTGAAATCAATAAAAGCATATTTTTAAAAAGAATAAAATAATAATAAACTAAATTCTTAAGTTATAAAAATAACCACTGTGGTGTACACCTTCAATTAATATAATATTAAATGTAATTAAAAATAATAAATAAAAACTATTAAAAGTGAAATAAAAATAATCATAGACTACAACCAAATACAATTTATTTTAAGAATAAATGCACACTTCAAAATTATAAGGTCTATTTTAAAATCATAAGATTTGTAAAAAGCATTTGATATAACAAAGTAATCTTTTCCAAAAACATGTATGTATATACAGGTATAGTTGCATATATGTTAAAATAAATTTAGAGAAACTTCTTAAATATGAGCAATGAGGATACTGTTTAAAATGGCTCAAATGACCTGGCTGGTGTGGTTCAGTCATAGGTCAACCAGCCATAGACCTATGAACCAGAACAGTTTGATTCCTGGTTAGGGCACATGCCCGGTTGTGGGCTCAGTTCCTAGTAGGGGACATGCAGGAGTCAGTCAATCAATGATTCTCTCTCATCGTTGATGTTTCTAATTCTCTCTTCCTCTCCCTTCCTTCTAAAATCAATAAAAATATCTTAAAAATCAATCAATAAATAAAATGCCTTAAGTGTAATATTATTATTAAAACCAGGAAAATACTGATGTAATTTTTATTTTTAGTATTATTTAGAAAGTTCTTGAATATAAAATATGACCAGGATAACAACACAAAAATGATAAAATAATTATTTGCATATTGTATGATTATATAGATTAGTTGGTTAAATAATGAGAAATACCTAAGAATGTTAAATAATAAAAAAGAACACAGAAGAATTAATAGGAATATATAGAAAGCATGATGGATGTAAGTTATACATAAAACCCAATAATATAATTAGATACTATAATTAACCAGTTAGTAATTCACACTAAAAAAGCACATTAATACTAGCGGTGAAAAATTTAATTGTATACAACAAGTATATAAAGAAAATTCTCATAAAAATATATAGAATATAAAATACAGAAAGTCAGTGGATAAATATTCATTTCGGATTTCATTGAAAAGCCTATCTCATACTCTACACAAAATTAAATACCATATGAATTAAATATATTTGTATATTTTATACAATTAAAGTATTAGAAACACAATATTAAAAATAGTAAATCTGTTAAATTTTAAAGCAAGAAGTAAACTTAGTTTCATAAAAATTAAATACTTTTCATAAATTATGTTAAGATTAAATTAAGATTTTGGTTACCGATGGAAAGTTTTACAGAATTCCTTCCAGAATTACCACTAAAATGGGTAAAGGAATTTGTTTTTAAAGATATACAAGTGATCACATGGTGATGATAATGTAAGAGTGCAAAAGCAACAATATTGAGGAAACTGAAAAACTGATGTGATAACTGCCTTCGCTGACATGAGAGTAGTGAATCCCCAACCAGCAGTGGGTAAACTGGGACCTGACTTGTCTGTAAAGCTTCACAAGACTATGAGTTTAAGCAGCAAGTACATCTGCACAATACCCGCTAGGTACACCCATGTTGTTGCAGATGGCGCGATTCCATTCTTTTTTATTGCTGAGTCATATTCCATTGTATGTATTTTTATTCATTCATCTATTCATGAACACTTAAGTTGCTTCCATATCTTGGCTATTGTAAATTATGCTGCAATGAACATATGGCTATATATGTATTTTTGACTTAGTGTTTTGGGTTTCTTTGGATAAATGCCCAGAAGTGGAGTTGCTGGGTCCTTCTTTGTCTCATTATAGCCTTTGTTTTAAAGTCTATTTTGTCTGGTCTAAGTATTGCTACCCCAGCTTTTTTGTTTTATTTTTCATGAAATATCTTTTTACATTCCTTTATTTTCAGTCTGTGTGTGTTTTGATCTGAAGTAAGTCTCTTATAGACAGGATATGTAAGGGTCTTGTTTCTTTTTATTAATTGAATTTATTGGGGTGACATTAGTTAACAAAATTATACAGGTTTGGACAAGAACGCTAAGATATCCTTATTTAGATATCCAGATTATTTTGCCTAGCCTGACCCTCTTCAGTATTTTGCCCTTCAGATTTCAGCTTCCTCTACTTCTCAGATCTCTGATCTCTGGTTCCTCCTAAGCTTTTGTTAGGCTCTCATTCCTGGCACCATTGCCCAGACTTTCTCCATCCGGAAACCATGGTGATTGTTAAGGCTCACCTCACTTGGTTTATCTTCCCTCAGGATTATAGTCCATGCTACCTGTTGTCCAATGTCTGAAAACTGTTGCTTTATATATTTTGCTCTTTTTTTTTTTTTGGTTTACAATGAGAGTAAACCAAAAAATCCAATAATATTTGATTATTGCTAGAAGTAAAAGTTTTCTGCCCTCTGCAATTCTTGTTGGACCAGCCTTGCAATCATGCTGGTTTAATCATTAATAAGTTACTTAATTTTGATACTTTGTATGAGTCATGTTTTTAAATTTTTGAAAAATAAACTCCTACAAAGTGTAAAATAGTATTGTAGTTATATTTTGCTGAAGTTGTGATTAGCCATTATCTCTTAAGAAAATATATATAAATATTCATGGGTAAAATAATATGAAATGTGGGATATACTTTAATGTCATCTATAGAAGGGCTAAAAGGTGGGGAAGAAGAAATAAAAATGTCATATGTAGATAATTGTTGAAACTTGTGATCAATGTTGAGCTGGCTGATCAATTTGTGGGGTCATTATTCCATTTTTTGAGAGAATTTCTACTATAAAAAGATAAAGTCAGGTAGAGAGATTGGGAGAAAGAGACCAAGGGATTGAGAACAATGAACCCTTATTTATACTTCAAATTTGTGATAGTGAGATTCAAAGAAATTACACTGTATAAAAGAGAATGATAATATATTGAATTTTAAAAACTGGAACAGCCCAGAGACTGCTTTCATCTAATTGCCATTTGCTGCTACACTGCATGAAATGAGGCACCCTTTCTGCAGGGCCTAATTGGTTCTGGAAACATTAATGGTTCTGAGTGATACTGATACCATTGCAATTAACCCAGTTATTAATACTAGGAAAGAAGCAAAGGGAAGGCCAAGTATTAAGGCATGTTATTTAGGTAGCTTCACCAAGAAGCTAAGCTTTACACTCTCCAGGGAGCCACCAGTCCATTCCCAGCAGATCTGTGGGGAAAGGGACTGAACAGGGGGAAACAGATGCATGCCCAATGAAGTTGGAGGGACAGCGAAGATGCTTGCTGGCAATCACACCTGGGAATGGGTCATTGGCCAGAATAGGCGTGGCTACTGAAAGGCCAAGCAATTTGAGATAATTTATCCCCTAAACCAGTGGTTGGCAAACTGCGGCTCTCAAGCCACATGCGGCTCTTTGGCCCCTTGAGTGTGGCTCTTCCTAAGCCTTAGGAGTACCCTAATTAAGTTAATAACAATGTACCTACCTATATAGTTTAAGTTTAAAAAAATTGGCTCTCAAAAGAAATTTCAATCATTGTACTGTTGATATTTGGCTCTGTTGACTAATGAGTTTGCCGACCACTGCAAATGAAGGCGTTCACTCTCTTGGTTCTCTTGGGACTCGTGTTGCAGGCGGAACACTCTCTTGGCTCCCCTGCATTTGCCCACATGGCCCATGGCCAAGTGGGCCCGACAAACAATGGACGGATGCATCGTAATTAGCCTGATGCAGTACTGGACCTGCTGCAACATGGAATGGAACTGGCTTTGCTTCTAGCTCTACTGAAACCCTAATTACACTTCTTCCAGAACTTGGACTAAGGGAAATGGGACTTTGGAAACCCAGGGGTGTAATTCCAGGCAAATAAAAATCACTCATTCTTATGATATCTCAAGAAAACTGTTTTTCTTGAGATATCAAAAGGACTCCACTGTCAACACTCAGTGAGAAAAGGGATACCTCAACTTCCCCAATGACAATATTAAACCTCACAGCACACAGGGGTAAAAGCCTCCACTCGCCCTTGAGTAATGGGTTACTGGCTTCTTACAAAATTCAGTATCAATTTAGCAGAAGCAACCAAAACTTTCACTTCAGTACGCATACAATTTTAATCGTTCTCCTCCAGCTTTTAGTTGTGAGCCAAAGAACAGCACGAGGCAGCTTGGTCATGCTCCAGACTGTGAGGATACGTTGATGAAGAGTCTGCAGCTGAGCACTAGTAGTGAACATTGGGGAAATTTGCTTCCCTGGAAACATAACTTTCAGGGATACTTAAGGTACTGAAAATGCGGAGTCATCAGTAATGGAAGTCATTGTTGATGGCATTTACCAAAAATAACACCAGAACACCATGAAAAAAGGTATTTTTCTTAACCTCAACTGCTTAACTCTTGAGCATGTATCAGAAAACGAGTGCATTTTTCTTTCTCTTCTAAAGAAGTGTCACTACTTGCAGGAGTAATGGCAGTGTGTATCTGCTGATATATACCCGCATCAGCTTTCACTAGAGTACCCTGCACTCATAATGAGCTGGAGAAAAATATATAAATAAGATGTATTTTGAAAGCACACTACTAAGACTATGATAGAATTCAGATTTGATTATACCGAAGCACTATGTAGTCTTCCTTCCTGATCCTTCTTTAGAGATTGTCCTGTGATAATGCAAAGATCCGAGCCACTGTTTGACCAGGAGGCTGTGCTTGAACCACTGTGCATTGAATTTCCATTTCCCGCAGTGTAAGGGGATGGTGGCTATTGTTCTAGCCAGCCTTGATGCATTCAGCTTCAAGTGAATCAATACAAGTTCAAATGGGTTTGCTAAACTTGAGTCCTCTTTCTGGAGAGGAATTCCAAAAGCTTGCTTCTGTAAAATATGTATCAGTTTGGTAATTCCTCTCCAAGATCCTCTTTGCTTTTTTCTATTAATATGATTGATTAAGATATTCTTTTGTCAAGTTTCCAAGGAGAGTCATAAATAGAAAATCTGTATTATTTATAGGAAACTTTCTGCAGGGATTGGTGGCATAAATGAAGAGAACCATATATTTGTTCAGATATATCAGGGGCTGAACACTGTCTGAAATCAGAAATTGATAAACATCTCCTGAAGAATATATAATTCTATGAATTCTCATGAACATAATTTTGAAGTATGAAAAATAAAGATGAAAAATAAAGATAAAAACTAAAAAAATTAGGTAGAGAAAATAGGAATCAAGGGTGACAAACAATAAACTGTTAAATATATACATTTGTATATTTGTACATATGTGTATAGATACATATACACATGTGTATTTATACACAAGTATTTAAAGAATAAACACTATTGCAAGGGTTTTTGATGTACAAATTCCATGTTTCCTTTTACATTAAAGCATGCTAGAATAGTGAGTATTTAAGTAAAAAAATAAATTTTACATATGTACTGGGTGTCCCAAAAATGTATACACATTTTGAATAATTATAATAATTCCAATGGGTTAAATCTGGAAAGAAAAAAAAAACATCAATTGAACTTTCAGCTGTTAGAGTATGTATATAAATTTTTGGGACACCCTGTATATGTATATATATATTATGACAGTAAGAACGTGAAAATCATGGTTTTCCTTTTTCTTCAAAGTTTGCCTTGAACTGTGTTTTTCCTTGACCCATTTAGTCCCCAGTTCTTCCCAATACAGATAAAATGGTCCTGACACAATCTTTAGTGCCTTTGTCTTCTTTGCTCTTTGGTATGGCTTGCAATTAGGAGTACGTTGGTCAGTAACCCATTCAAAGTTAGCTTTCTGATGCCTTACTTTTGGGGACTACTCTTAAATTAGGCATAAGACATTTTCTAGCAAAGGAGGTAACATATCACTTCTTTAAGATCAAGTAATAACTCATTTTGTGTGGGGGAAGGAATATTCATTATATGGCTTAGAAAATGTATGGCCACCTATCTTCTGTTTCCCAGCCAATGAAAACAATGATTTGCAGCTTTTAAAACAAACTTGTATTAAATTATACTATGTGCTGTTCACTTTATATGTATTTTCTCAATCATTAAAAAAAAAAAAAGGAAAAAACAGCTGTCGTTGTTATTTTCCTTAAAAGGAAACTGTAGCTCAGAGACTTAAGTAACTTGGCCACAATCACACAGCCAAGTGTTCCAGGACATTAGACCACATCCTTTCATGAGTCCTTCCTTCCCTTACTTGGCAATCTATTCAAATGAGGTAGGTTATTCAATTTGAAAAATCTTAACTTCACGAATCCATAACCAAAGTAAAGCAAAAAAGCAGGTAACAGAGTTGATAGGCTATAATATTCTCAAGGACAGGAAGTGTAACTTCTATTTCCTTTGTAGAGATTAGAAATGTATAGGGTGTGGCAAAAGTATGTTTACAATTGTTCTTATGGAAAATAATACAATAATTAATAAACAATTATACAATAATAAACTCGGTACTCACAACTGTAGACCTACTTTTGTCCCACCCTATATAGACTACCTGGGCTTATATAGTCACTGTGCCTTTTACTAGCACAAAAAAGCAACAGGTCACTAACCCCTCTCTGAGACTTAGTTTATTCATCTATACATTGGAGGAATAATAGTATGTATTTAATAGTGACACTATGCAGATTAAATGGGATAATAAGTAAACGCTGAATACATTGTCTAGCACATGGAAAGCATCTGTAAATATAAGCTAAGTTTCCACGATATTGTCATTAAAGTGATACTGAGAAAGAACATGACTAGAATGTAATGACCAAGAGACTTGTGACCCAAAGGGCGTTCTCCAAAGTGGCTGAATTAGCATCACCTGGAAACTTGTTAGAAATGCAAATTGACGGGCTCTACCCCAGACCTACCAAAATGCAATCTCTGGGATGGAGCATAAAAAAAGAAATATAGATATATTTTTATCTCAGAAATATTCTGCTTTTTTTAAAATTTATTTTTGTTTTGTTTTTTGTTTCTTAAGTGTTTGGTTTTAAAGAACTGCCTCGGGAAGAAAACAAAGGAGAGTAAAAAACAAAACATAGTGAATTGGTTCCATTAACGTACGTCACACTGCAGACTATCGAAAGAGAATTTGGTAGAATAATGGCCAATATTGCACTGTGATTCAACACAGTATAGAGAGCAATTACACAATAATTGTTTCTATTTTTTTCTCAGAAAATGCACATTAATGTGCTAATTACACTTTAGTCATAAAGATCCAGCTTGCTAACTTTGCCATTATCATGATCATGATCATTGCCAAGTACTGTTTAAGCATCTATGATGTTGGCGCATTATGCTAAGATGTGGCAATTTATTAAAATTATGCAACATATATAGAGATAGGGAAACTTATAAGTTGTGAGTACTAATTAACATTTTTCCACTTTAAAGTCTTTATTTATACTAGAGAATGAGGGACATCTGAGGAAAAACATGCTCTGTCAGAACTGAGTGACCATGGATAATGTCTGGCATCAGAACATAGCGTTGTTTAACTCCAGCACAATGTTGTTTACTGAAGATGTGCTCAATGGAAGTTGTTCTTGCTGTTGTCATAACTATTATTGTTATTGCTATTATTATTATTATTGCTATTGTTATTATTATTATTATTATTATCATTATTACTACATATCTTCAAAGATATATAAGCTGGTGAAGGACAACCCCATTGTGACAAGCAAGTACCTATGTCATCTTCCAGATGCACAAAAGGAGGTTAAAATATTTTCTCTGCCTCCAATTAACAAACACTCAAAAAATAGAGTGACTATGTTTAGAAAAGCAAACCTTAAAGAAAAGTGTCTCTTAGAACCCAAAGAAGCAAGCACACAACGCCAGTCACCCCGACACTGCCAAAACACTCCTCCAGCAAACATTTTCACTTAGTAGCCAGCACTTTGACTTAAGAGGGCAACATTTTCATTGCAAAGTGCTCACAGCTTAATGGATTCTGCTGTGAGCAAATTAGAAAAAAAGAAGTGAGAGAAATCACGGCCTCTACATTTAATTAAACTTCTTCAGGTTGTTAATTCTTCTGCAAGTTGATTAATAAAAAGTGTAGGCTACCACACTTTCTAAACTGTGATTATATGTACTCAGTCATGGTATAATCATACAGATTATCATAACTTGCTAAAATAACTTACTTTGTTCTTTAAAAAATGTTGCATCTTAAAGCAAGAGAAATATTGAGTCTAAATCTACCTCAATTCTTCTAAGAGAAGTGAACCGAGGTTGTGAGAGCAAAGGCTCTGGCTTCCTCAGAGAGAATAAGGTTCATGCCCAGCTGCATCACTTAGTCACTGTGGACCCTCGTGTAAGCTACTTAGCCTGCCTGAGGATCAGTTTCTTCATCTGTACAATGGACTTCATTTGTATGAAGATTTTATACAAGCTTTCCACAAACATCAGTACCACCATTGAATTCAAAGATCCTACTTTCCTTCCTCATATTTGGACCCATATAATATGTTCCTTATCCTAATTTTATTTTTTAGTGCTTTAGGCAGAAATATAAGTCTAATACAACATTGAAATTTATCTTCTGAGAATATTAAAGTGAACCACATTACTTGAAGAATATTCATTTTGGCATATTTGGTTATGTTTTCATTTTTTTAAAAGAACAATGAAGGCTAATTCTTTGGACTTCAAAACAGGTTTGTTTTTGTTAAGTTCTGGGAAAATATGGCCAAAGAACACCACATCTTTGGGAACAACAGCAAAAGACAAAAACAGATCATCACTAACAGAAGCTAAATTACACAGCGGATTTGAGCTCCTAAGATAAAATTGATTCTGCCACGATAAAAATGGAACAGGACCAAGAGATGACAATGAGAATCGTTTGAGTACTTAAGAGACCACTTTAACAATGGGAGTGCGTTCGAATCCTAGCATCATCATTATAGGCTCATTTTCCCTCTTTGGTTCCCTTGATAAATGCCTAAAAAGAGGCACTGGCATTTTAAATTGCTCAGTCTTCATAGCTGAATTCTCTTTTTCTTTTCCTTTCTTAGGGAACAATATTTTCCTCCAGGACTAGAAGAATGGTTTTGAGAGCAGCACTGTGACCATCTAGCAAAGGCCGCACCATGGGATTAGGGCCCTGGCAGAGAGTTACCTGTGGGCACTTGCTCCAGGTTCCCCACTCGGACATGACGCATTCACTGGGGCACAGAAGGGAGCAGGGCTGGGTTTCTGGGGGCATCTCGTCCTGGTTGCAGAGGCTGCTATTTACTGCCCCACCTTCACTGGAGGCCGTGTTCACACATCTGTGAGGCAAGACCACAACGTAATGTGATTACTTCAAACAGTAGAGAGTACATTTAAAATAGCCATGAGGCATCATACTTACTCCTCAAACATAACATAAAATGAGCAGAGAAACCAGGAAAAAAATTCCAGTGGGCCTTCACAGAGTGATAACTCTGTGCTGACCCCTTTATTCCGCAGAGCAGGAAAGATAAACAGGGACCAGAGATAACTACTGTCCTTGAACACCTCTCACTCTAAAGAGACCTACAGTATGTTTGCTCAGGTCCAGCACAGAGTGAATTTTCTTTTTATTGTAGCAAATCTTGAAGGTGCTCCTTTTCAGAATGAACCCATCACTTTGTAATAGCCAGGACCTCTGGTTGCCATGATTCCCTCAAACCTTCCCTAGACTTCTATCTCTTATCATATCATCTATGCCTCCCTAATCTGTGTCCAACACATTTAAGGTCAGGACAAAGTAAAGTGAATATTAATTGAACATGTTTTTCTTTTAGTTGTTTTCTGTAAATCAATAGGAAGTTTTGATGCCATAAACCAGGGGTCCTCAAACTAAGGCCCGCGGGCCACATGCAAATACAAATATTGTATTTGTTCTCATTTCGTTTTTTTTACTTCAAAATAAGATATGTGCAGTGTGCATAGGAATTTGTTCATAGTTTTTTTTTAAACTATAGTCCGGCCCTCCAACGGTCTGAGGGACAGTGAACTGGCCCTCTGTTTAAAAAGTTTGAGGACCCCTGCCATAAACCAAAGGACAATGAGCAAGCATTTTTGTGCACAAGATACAGATGCACACATTATAGTTGTTTGGACTCCCTGGTGTCAGGCTTTGAGATAAATTGCTGGTGAAAGTTAAATAAATGATCATGATGTTGATACCATCAAATGAAAACCCAAGTCTTATACCACTATATACATCCACCAGAATGGCTTAAATAAAAACAAAAAAATATATATATATATCAAAACGTTGGTAAGAATGTGGAGAAATTTTTACTCTTCTAACTCTGCTAGTTGGAGCACAAACTCTGGTAAATTAGGTGACAGTATCTACTAAAAGTAAACATACACATACAGTGTATTCCAACAATCCCAATTTTATATTCCTCTGCAAAACAAATGTGGAAAAACATGCACCATACTATGACTGAAAATGTTCATGACACCACTATTCATAATCAGCCAAACTAGAAACAGTTCACCTAGACCTGTGGTCAGCAAACTGCAGCTCGTGAGCCACATGCAGCTCTTTGGCCCCTTGAGTGTGGCTCTTCCTAAGCCTTAGGAGTACCCTAATTAAGTTAATAGCAATGTACCTACCTATATAGTTTAAGTTTTAAAAATTTGGCTCTCAAAAGAAATTTCAATCGTTGTACTGTTGATATTTGGCTCTGTTGACTAATGAGTTTGCTGACCACTGACCTAGACTATGCAGCCAGCAACATAAAGTAAATACATTGTGATAAATTAACACAATTACATGCTATACAGTGGTGAGAATGCATGAACTATGGTTGCATATAGGAGCATGGGTAAAGCTTATAAATATAATATTAAACAAAAGAAGCTAGACACAAAAGAACCTTCTTTATAATACCATTCATATAAAGTGAAGTGGACAATACTCTTCCGTGGTCTCAGAAGTCAGAATAGTGACTACATTTGGGGTTACTGACTGACAGGGGCTTAGGTGGTCCTGGCAGTATCTTGTGTCTTGGTCTCTGGGCAGTTACAAAGGTGTGTTCACATTATGAAAAGTCATCCAGCTATGCCCCTATGATGTGATCTTTCTCTGTATTTATATTATACTAGAAGCCCAGTGCATGAAATTTGGGGGGGTGTACCTCAGCTCAGCCTGTACCCTCTCCAATCTGAGACCTCTTGAGGGATGTCCTACTGCTGGTAGGATCGGTCCTACACGGGCAGTCGGACATCCCTCTCACAATCCAGGACTGCTGACTCCCAACCACTTGCCTGCCTGCCTGTCTGATTTCCCCTAACTGCTTCTGCCTGCCAGTCTGATCAACCCCTAACCACTCCCCTGCCAGCCTGATTGATGCCTAACTGCTCCCATGCCAGCCCGATTGCCCCTAACTGTCCTCCTCTGCTGGCCCGATTGCCCCTGTCCTCCCCTGCCAGCCTGGTCCCCCCCCAACTGCCCTCCCCTGCAGGCCTGATTGCCCACAACTGCCCTCCCCTGAAGGCCTGGTCCTTCCCAACTGCCCTGCCGTGCTGGCCTGATAGCCCACAATTGTCCTCCCTTGCCGGTCATCTTGTGCTGGCCATTTTGTGTCCACATGGGGGTGGCCACCTTGTGTGTGGGAGTAATGGTCAATTTTCACATTACTCTTTTATTAGATGGGACTAGAGGCCTGGTGCATGAAATTCATGTACTTGGTGTTGGGGGGTGTCCCTCAGCTCAGCCTGCGCCCTCTCGCAATCCAGGGAACAGGCCTAAGTTGTCAATTGGACATCCTTGCGGCCACGGAGGCAGGAGAGGCTCCCACCACCGCAGCTGCACTCACCAGCAGTGAGCCTGGCTTTCGGCTGAGCAGCATTCCCCCTGTGGGAGTACACTGACCCCCAGGGGACAGTTCCTGCGTTGAGCATCCAACCACTGGTGGTCAGTGCACGTCATAGCGACCGGTCATTCTACCATTTGGTCGATTTGCATATTAGCGTTTTATTATATAGGCTATCAATTAGATTATTTAAAAAATATTTTCTCAAAAGTGTTTAATAACGACTTGGTATGTACAGGCTCTTTTGCTAGGTGTTGGTATCAAATGCTATTCTTTGTTAGTAATAATTCACTTAGTAAATATTTTTAAGGGTTTACAGTGCACCAGGCCCTTGCCTGGAGGCTGGTGCACACAACTGAAACAATGACAGGCAGGATCTTTATTGTTACCAATATGTCCTTGGAGTGATAATGATCAGAGTAAAGGTAAAGGTGACCATGGTGATGGGATAAAAGGTGCCACTTGCTGGCCTGGGTATTTCAGACACAGGGCCACAGCCATGGAGAAAACACCTTAAGGGGGGTGTGCAGGAGAGCTTTTGGTACTCCCCACATCATGCTGTGCTGAAGTGAATTGTTCTACATAGTAGGAGTCTTTTTACATATATATATATTAATAATTGTTTAAAATTTTAGGAAAATTGTAGTCAATCACTAGGCATAAAATAAAATAAACTTTATTAGGTGCTAAGGAATGGGAAAGGAATGTATAAAGGAGGGTAGGAGAAAACGGCAGACAGAGAGAAGACATAAGTTTGTAATGATTTCCTATATAGGGAGGCATGGTACAGAGTTATCCTTAGACTTTAATTTCTCCTGCAGTAACAGTCAATAGTGGAAGGAGGGACCACAAGGTGGCTTTTTTCTCTTTCCCTGGACAAATTTAAAGCTGGAAATTGCTTTTCATTTTGACCACATATTCTCAGCTGATGTCCTTTTATCATTTCACTGAGAAGAAGAGGTAAGGCTACTTCTGGTCAATGGTGACTAGTTGAAGTTATGCATCAGTCTTTTTTCATCTCAATATGCCACAAAAACAATAGCAGAATAATTTGTTACACACACACCACCACACACACACACCAAGAGGGAGGGAAAAGGCATTACCCTGTGAGGACAAAGAACAAGAAGACAAAGGCAACAAAAGGAAAATGGATGGGCTAGTGCTAACTGCCTTATCACACCAGGAAAGCTGAATACGAATTCTTCAAGGAAAAACAGGAAAGTACCTCCATTTACACCACAGAACACATGAGCTATTTGGGAATTTGTGTCACTAAGTACACCTGAAAATATGAATGAAAGAGGCTGAAAAACTGTAGAATTTATTGAAAGTGTGTTTAAGTAGCTGGTCCCTGGGATCCCCTGCCCTAATCTACATAGCTCAGTGATAGTCCCTCTCTGCCAACGCAGGGAACTGAAAGTTTATTAGCTAGAAGGGGTCATAATGAGGTCCTTTTGATTAGAAAATACACAGTCCCTTAATATCATACTGAAAACAAGAATTTAAGTTAAAGGTAACACACTGTAAAAATCACCACAAACTTAATATCTCAAACAATGTACGTTTATTATCTGATCATTCTGAAACACAGAAATCCAGTGTGGATCTCACTAGGCTAACTTGGTGCTTTGTCAGAGCTACATTCCTTCCTGGAGCCTCTAGAGGAGAATATATATATATATATATATATATATATATATATATATATATATTCTCTCTCTCTCTCTCTCTCTCTCTATATATATATATATATATATATAGAGAGAGAGAGAGAGAGAGAGGGGGGCGCGCCTGGTGCACAAAATTCATGCACAGGGGAGGGAGGGGGTTCCCTCAGCCCCAGCCTGTACCCTCTCCAATCCGGGACCATTGGCTCCTAACTGCTCACCTTCCTGCCTGCCTTATCACCCCTAACTTCCCTCCCTGTTGGCTTGGTCACCCCCAACTCTCCCCCTGCCAGCCTAGTTGCCCCCTACTGCCGCCCCCCCCCACCAGCCTGGTGGCCCCTAACTGCCCCCCCCCTGCCCGCCTGGTCGCCCCATGTAGCCTATTCGGTTGTCTGTTTGGTTGTGATGGTCACTTAGGCATATACACTGAGTGGCCAGATTATTATGACCACCTAATGTTTGTAGGCAAATTAGCTATAATTTTGCGCTGAAGTTGCTAGAGGGCCAGACCATTATAAATAGGGAAGCAGGTTGTTTACCATGACAGTAGAAATGATTTTTTTCTGAAGATATGGGTAAACAATGAGATTTAACAGCCATTGAACATGGGACGGATATATATATGTATATATATACACACATACATACACATATACACATATACATATTTTCTTTACCCTTTCCAGGATAGCAAAAGGAATAATCTCCTTTTACCTTGTTCTAGAAGACTACATGATTTAAATACTGGTACCAGCACATGGGGAAGCTTGTTATTTACCTTGTTATTACAAGCCCACAAGGTTCCTGGTTTGGATGCGTCTTCCTCCCTGGAATCCGCTTTCTATAGAACCTCATTTATTTGGGTTTCTCCTCAAATATTGCTGGTCAACCTCTCCTAAATAGTATCCGTCATCTCTCTGACCCAATTTTATGTTTCTTCTTGGCATTTAGTAGCAAAGACTTTCCAATATATTTACTTATGTGTCTACTTTTTCTCTGCTACTAATGTCTTTGAGGACAGGAACTGTTTGTTCACCTTATCCCCAGTTCCTGGAACAGTGCTTGATCATAGAAGGCAAAGATTCAAAGGCTATTTTTTTAAATTAATAAGTGACAGCAGTCATTCATGAACCATGAAGATGTCCTCCAGTCTGTAGGTTTTAAGAAAGAGAACAGATCAGCCGTTTCATGTATTACAACAGCATGCTATTGCCCTTGCTGGTGTGGTTAAGTGGTTAGAGCACTGACCCAGCACTAAAGGGTCATGAGTTCTATTTTCGGTCAAGGGCATGCACCTTGGTGTCAGGTTGCCATCCCCAACCCTGGTAGAAGTGCATGCGGGAGGCAAACAATGTGTCTCTCTCAAATTAATGCTTCTCTCTCTGTTACCCTCCTTCTCTCCCTTCTATCCTCTCTAAAAATCACTGAAAAAAATATCCTCAGGTGAGGTTTAAGAAAAAAAGAAGAGCATGCTATTAAACTCAATAATGGTTGCATTGCAAAATACCTGGAAAATCCGCTTCACATATTTACCAGTAAATGTGATCATGCACATAAATCACATGACACAGTGAGTATGTGTGAGTTAGCAAGGGATGTCATAACAAAACGCCGCGGACTGGGTGGCCTGAACAGAAATGTATGCTCTCACAATGTAGAAGTTAGCAGTAGAGGGCAAGGTGCTGGCAGAATCGGTTCTCCTGAGGTCCCCATCCTGGGCTTGCGGGTGTCCCTCTTCTCACTGGGCCCTCACCTGGTGTCTTCCTCTGGGTGTGTCTATGTCCTAATCTCCTCTTCGTACGAGAAACATGGCAACACGGTCAAATCTCCTAGTTTGTTAACAGTGATGGCCAGGAGTCAGCCGAGGGATGCCAGCCGCTCCATGCCATCGGCTGCCCACCAAAGGCATTGGAAGGAAACGGCCAGGATGGTGGCTTCATTGCTGAGGAATCCTCACCCCCTTTTGGCAGTGGAGGGCACGTGCGCTCCATGGATTCTTAAAGATGAGCAAAAGCCAGAGTACACTGTGTGAACGTCAGAGTGTGCTTGGCAAAGAACGCTGCTGTTTGTACAGAAGTGCCGGAGCCCCACTGCCCCCTTCCCCAAAGGCCTCCGTCCCACACACCTGATTCTCCTAGCTTGCGTTCCTCCACCACAGCGCAGGGGCCTCAGCTCGCTGTGGATTCTGCATGGGGACCAGTGTTCTACAACCCAGGAATACCGATTGCGCTCACTGTGACACGGGACTGCCTCATGCACCTGTGGAGAACAGCAAAGGGGAAAAGTATGTTAAACTACCCAAGTTATAGAAAAAATGCCTCTCTTTTTGTAAAGCCTGCTGAGCATAATCTGAGAACCACACTCTGGTCCAAACGGCCAATTATATCCCTCAAAGCAAGATATATTTGGCTTCTTTGAAATTACGGATTTGCCTAAAGAAATATACCGGGGAAATCAACTAAGATATGAGGGTATGCCTTTGCAGAAGAGAACAAAGGACAGTCATTCCCCATCAGTGAGAATAGGGATTCCATTATCATTTCGTTTCCTCAAATAGCTCACACAGCATCTATTAGCCGGTTCAGCTCTCAATTACATGGTGTATTGTATTCTCAGATGTACTTTAAGATGTCAATTGAAACAAATACATGGAAGGGAAATTTACTCCTGAACATAACAGGTTTTTAGAATGCATAAGAAAAGTGGTATTTTTGCACCGAAAATTTCTTTTTAGGCTCCCAAATGATCAACGCTAGCAGGCAATCATTTAGCCTCCTGGGCATTGTGGCTTCATCTGAATGTAGCTATTTGTAGGATGTGTTCAGAGAATAGCTAAAACACACACACACACACGCACGCACACACACACGCACGCACGCACACACACACACACAACAAATGCTATCTAACTGTCAGAGGCTGTGCATGATTGCTGACTGAGAATACCTACAATGTCATGGTAAATTCACTGGATGCCATAAATTAATTCTTAGGTTACTTCCTATCTGTTTGTAATTATTTTATTCCTGAAATTGATGGGTAGTTAAATGAATTTGTCTGCCCCTTAGAGGTTGAATTTAAAACGTATTAGTTCTCAATATAGAGCACAGTGTTCTTCCTTGGTAAGAAAAAAACCGTTCCCTGGCGTGATATGTTGCTCTAGCCCACAACGATGGCTCTCGTTTAGCCTGCTGATAAAGAGTAGCTCAGCCCATTACCCAAATAGTTAATTAATGCCTTTCCTCTTAAATAAGAACGTAAGCCTGGATCCTTTCCTCCCCTCGCCTTTCTAATTCCATAAAATTGTAAATGATGACTAGGCAGTGCTATCCAAATAGAACCATTACTTCTGAGTTTCTACTAAATGCAGGGGAAAGCACTATGTAATGGGATAATCAGAAGACGAGATTGGAGCACTGTCAGCATGTTAGACGGGAATCAAACGAGAAAAGGTTATTTGCGAGACTACATCTTTGGAATCACAAATAATGTCAGAAACTATTTTTATCTGCGGGGTTCTATTTGGCTCTCATGTAGACTGCACACGGATAAGGGAAACCACGAAGTGAAAAATATGTGAGGGCAAAATGAAAGGAGATGGAAAATAGAAGTGGAAATGGGTGTGGGAAAAGTAGGAATTAAGTCATAAAAGAATCACATTTCTTGCTGTGAATGCCGACAAGAATGAAATGAAAGGGTTAGGAGCAGTGCCTACATTAGAATAACTTGTAAGGGAGGAAAATGCTAAAAAAAAAACCTCAGATGATGCTAGAGGTAAGAGAAAAATCTATAAAATTGAAAAGACATGACTCCACCCAAACAGACACCAGGAAACAGGGCTGACAGCCATTGAAGGTTTAGTTGACCCAACTGTACCCTGGACATGAAGCTCTCACTAAATTTATAGGTTCATTTTATAAGCTCCTTAATATGCATCAGACAATTCAAAGAAAGCTTGTTGATTTGCATATGAGATACAAGAAAGTCTATCAAATCACTTTGCACAAACAGGGGATGGAGAAGAAATTCATTAAAAACAATTTCCCCCACACCTCCTGATGTGTCCATCTGTAAGCAAATGTGGGCTCACCTCCCTGAGATGAACCTATTTTTCTAAAACTATCGATACTAAGCAGAGCATATAATTCCAGCCATCAAAAGCCCCAAGGTCAGATGGAAAATGAAAAAGTGTTAGTTGCATATACGTCTTATATAAACCTTGAACGCTTGGTGATAGATTGATTTACTGCTTTTATTCTTTATGCACCAGCCGTCTCCACCTGTGGCAGAGTAGCTAACCTCGGTGACAAGCTACTGGAAGACAGGGAGTAGGTCTATGTAGGACGACGGTGACCACATTCTTGATTAATGGTGGAAAAATAGCTCCTCTTAAAGAAGGTTCTCCAGTCCCGTGGGTTTACTTGACATGCCCCCCATATGCATCAGCCATTTGAATGACGTTCACACTGTCACTTCTAGCTGATAAATCGCTACCCTTCCTTCAAAGCACACCCACAGTAAACCCCACCACTTCCATAAGGCTCTCCCCATGTTTCCAGTTTCCCATGTTTCCTTGCTTTTGGTACTCAAGTGACAGTCTCAGTTTTAAGCACACTTGTAGCTACATTATAATGTCACATGCACATGTACAGGGTGGGGACAGTGGTGGTGGCTAGGGCGGTGGGTTCTAGGGGAGCAAACACATTTAAAAAGTCATCACTTTGATTCCTCTATATCAGTGGTTCTCAACCTTGGCTGCACATTAGAATCACCTAGGAATGATTCCTGAGGTGATTCTAATGTGCAGCCAAGGTTGAGAACCACTGATCTATATGTTCCTATTCTCTCATATGAGCATAGCCCCCACCTTTTTTTTTTTTTTTTTACCTCAGTCTTAATACCATATCTGTTTACTTTTTATCTTAAGTAATATTGAGAATATGCTCAAAGAAACATAATTTGTATTCTCCATACCTACATATGCTTTTCTCTCAGCATATTTAACCAGGAGTCAGATCTGGAATAGCAGTGTTATTTATGTGACTACTTAAAAAAGAAATATGTGAGTCGCAGGCAGGCAGGGACGACGTTTCTATGATGTCTGTATTTCACAAGACAGGGAGACGAGGGTAGTGCTCAATAAGCACTTGAATTAAACTAATTTTTGAATGTGCCCAGGTTGCTAAATGACACTTAGTTAATTTTCTAGAGAAAATAAGCCCACTAAATGGAACATGTAAGAGGTACTTTACAAAGCTCAAAGGACAATAAGAAGGAATAGAAATGAAAACTTTTCTTTCCATTATGGGCTTTGGTGAAGAATAGCAATCACTATTTTGTCAAAAGGCACTACGTGATGATTTTGTTAATGGAAAAAAGGCCATCCCTTAACAATTGTGAGAATTGTCTCCTTAGAGCAGGGGTGGGCAAACTTTTTGACTCGAGGGCCACAATGGGTTCTTAAACTGAACCGGAGGGCCGGAACAAAAGCATAGATGGAGTGTTTGTGTGAACTAATATAAATTCAAAGTAAACATCATTACATAAAAGGGTACGGTCTTTTTTTTTTTTAGTTTTATTAATTTCAAACGGGCCAGATCCGGCCCGTGGGCCGTAGTTTGCCCACGGCTGCCTTAGAGCCTTGTCCACCAGGCAAAGGAATCCTAACTAGAGAATCCACAACACCTGGAAGAGGCTAAAAGGAAGCTCACTCATTTGTGGGATATAAAGAACATTATGAACTGATGAACAAAAATAGATACAGAGGCAAAGAATCATTGAACAGACTGTCAAACAACAGCAGGAAGGCAAGGGAGGACTGGGGGGAGGGTGGTAAGAGATCAACCGAAAGATTTGTATGCATGCATATAAGCATAACCAATGGACGCAAGACACTGGGAGGGAGGGTGAGAGCATGTGCTGGGGCGTAGGGGAAGTTGGGGGGAGGTCAATGGGGAAAAAAGGAGACATATTTACTACTAATTGTAATACTTTAAACAATAAAATAACATTAAAAAATGAAGTACCCAGACGCCCGATTTCTTCCCCTTTCAGCCCTCTATGTTCTCCCTATTTCATATTGCTACTCAGTTGCTGATTACAGTTTTATAATGAAAGTGTGTTAAAACATGGGCTTTATCAGGGAATCATATGGAAATGTTCTGAAGGAAAGAAATGAGCCATGGGGAAGTTAAATGAAAACCATGTTTTAATGGCATGAATTAGGAAGAAAATAACAGAGTTTAATAGGGTCATCAATGCTAAAAATGCCACTGAAAAGTCTAGATCCTCTGAGAGAGGTAACGTTACATTCTCCCGGTAATGAGTCCTATTTATTACTTCTTCACTGGGGAATTCTGTTTTTATATTTTGATAGTTCTGGAGTCATAATCATAAGTGGATTCATTGAGCCAATCTTAATAATTATTGAGTAGGCCACTGCTCATGGTAACGGATCAGTTTAACTTGGTATTGGTTTCTGATACCACTCTTCAACTTCAGAGTGATTCCAGTTGGGGAAACAATTGGAATCTAATTGGGTATCAGTTACTGTCATTATTACATATCAGAATCTTAGGCTTCAAGGGCTCAGACGAGGCAAACAATCCACCAAGCACAATAATAACAAAGACAAATCAAGGAAAAGTCATGGTCTCAGCTTTCCTGTAGCGGCAACCCTTTGCTCCAGTGAAACTATCAAGTCCAAGGACTCTGTGGCTACTTTACATTTGAAAATTGGTTCAAAGGCCTATCTGGGGCCATAGTCAGGGGCTGTCCCATGGGAAGGGGGGAGGAACTGGTCCCCTGGAGTGATGAGCTCACATAGCATTAAGGATTCCCCTCTCCTTCAGATGTGAGCCCTTAACATAAGGCGTGCAAACTTGCCTCTGCTCAGGCCTAGGGTCCTCATCCCTTATCTACGCTTCCCCTCTTTCCTCCTCCAGGCCTCATGCTTCCCTTCAGAAGGATCTTCTGGGCAACACCTTCCTTCAAGTTACCAAATTTGCCCCTTTTCTTGTTCAATCAGAAACTTAAGTTATACTCTCCTCCATTAGGACCTGTCTGACTGACTGGAAAGTATCACATTTACACAATTACCAATTAACTTTTCGCTTCCATTTTTATTAACCATGCATTTAAGTCTGTTTATTCACAGTGTAACATATGCAATTGGACCCAGGAGCTTTGACTGTGCCCATCACAGTCCCCGGTCAGCACCATAATGCTGTGTAAAAGATTATAGCTTATAAGAGACATTCTATGTTTTAGGTCTTGACTATCACAGTCATTTGAGTTAGACAATATTGGTCTGACCTCTATTTACAGGGAAAAATAACTAACATTTGCAGAAGCTAAGTGAGTCATTCATGGCTGGTCCCCAAAGTGAGACTGAGTATCCCAATCTGGTGATGCTAATTGTGCACTGGCTGCCTGTTTAGCTGGTTCAGGCACATCGCCATGCTCTGAGAGACAGTCAATACAGTGGGACCTTGACTTACGAGTGTCCCGACTAACGAGTTTTTTGAGATACCAGCTGTTTCTCCGCCGATTTTTTGCATTGAGTTGATAGAGTAATTTGAGTTAACGAGCTCCTTAACGAGCTCGGTCTCGGAACGAATTAAACTCGTAAGTCAAGGCCCCACTGTATCTTCTCAGTGACAAAGGTGATGCTAATATCTATAATTCCCAAAAAGGGAAAACCAAGAAGAGAATGTTCAAAGATGTCTATGTAGTAGATGATGCCTATTACTTTATATAGCAAAAATATTGCATGAGCAATGCATTCCTTGCCTTTGGCTAGAGTTTCCTTTCACAATTTCAAAAACCCAAAAAGTGTCTCAGAAAACTAATTTTCACGTATAAAGCAAGAGCAGGCCTAAGTGTTTTAGATGATTGTCATCCTCGTGTGAAGATGGTGCGTTAAAAAACATCCACAAGTATTTTAAATTGTTATCTATGGGAAAAACAAGTCATCATGTGCTATGGGCTGCTCAAGAGTGCTCCATTTGAGGTAAGGCTTTTTCTGGAGATCCTGGAGTCCAGGGATCCATACGCAGGGGAGTCCAGGGATCCATACGCAGGGGAGTCCAGGGATCCATACGCAGGGGAGTCCAGGGATCCATACGCAGGGGAGTCCAGGGATCCATACGCAGGGGAGTCCAGGGATCCATAGGCCAGATGCTCAAGTCTGAGGCCTTTTCCTGGGCATTTCACACACTCGCTTCTTTAGCACAGCAAACGAAAGACTTCCTCGGGATGCTCTGAGCTGATCACCATGCCTGCTTTGTGAATTTCACCACTGATTTTAAGTATTATACGTTTTGTTTTCAATTTTGATGTTAAAAATATAAAATAAACCTAATAACACTAAATCATCATTACCTGAAAAATTTATTGACAAGTAAATTGTTGAACTTTAGCCAATAAAATGTTTATCAGAATAATAATGGTGGTAGCTACTAGTAAGTTCTCCATCTCTTTTTTTTTTTTTAAATATATTTTATTGAGTTTTTACAGAGAGGAAAGGAGAGAGATAGAGAGTTAGAAACATCGATGAGAGAGAAACATCGACCAGCTGCCTCCTGCACACTCCCCACTGGGGATGTGCCCGCAACCAAGGTACATGCCCTTGACCGGAATCGAACCTGGGACCTTTCAGTCCGCAGGCCGACGCTCTATCCACTGAGCCAAACCGGTTTCGGCAAGTTCTCCATCTCTTAAAAACTGCAGATTCCAGTTGGATGTGCAGACCCTGAGAACTACAGCATTGGTGCAAGGGGCCCTCGAATGCATTCCCCAGCAAATTCTATCTGTGGTCTTAATGAATAATATAATCTCAGACATGTTACCACCACTAGTAAAATGAATTTATACCATGTTGTGATTAATGAAGTTTTCATTGCATGTAAAAGAACTGTTGAATTTGAAAGCACTGATTAGAAAGTTTTCAATGTAGGTTAAGAACATAAATTCCTCATATCAAAACCACAGGGAACCACTGCCTTTACATGTAAAGAAGGGAAGAAATGGACCAACTAGCAGGCTATGCCCTAAAAGAACATTACTCTTTATGTTTTGATAAAAGATATGTTGCACAGAAGAGCCATTTTTGCTAAAAGTGGATATTAAAGAATACTTTTTGCTGATAAGTTCTAAGCTCCAGATTTATTACCTTACATTTCTTAATAGTCTATGGCACTAAACCCCTTCCCTCTGCCCTAAATATCACTGATAAGCTTTAAGCACAGAGTCCAGACCATCATCCATGCACAGCTAAGCATCTCCATCACCCACATAGTCCTATTTTCCTCCCCATAATGGAAGAGGGAGGTGGGGTGGGTAGTAAGACTTAACAAGACCACAACAAGGCATGTACATCTTCCCCTCGCCCATGTCCCCTGCCTTTTTGCAGGAAGTCACACACAGCCCATTCACTATAGAAGGTACATAAGAGAGGGGAGCCCCAACGCCCTCATCTAAAAGGCTTGGTCAGCGCCCTGTTAGCTGTGCTGATGGACTTTGGATGATCTATAAATGCACATAAGTAAAAATGCTCCAATTAAGCATAATATTATATAGGGTGTCCCAAAACAATGTATGCACACCCTTTGAATAATTATAAAGGCTGTGTTTATTAAAATACATTTCATTTTCAAAATTGAGCTGACAGCTGTTAAAGTGTGTATATATTTTTTGGGACACCCTGTGTTCCTCCCTGCAGAAGATTTACATTTCTCATTATGTGTATTTAAGCAACTATGCAAGTAAACCATGGCCTTGAAGTGCACTGCATAGTAATGGACTATTGGCAAGAAAAATGATCATTCCGCAGGTCCTGTCAGGGCATGCTATCTGCAGTAATGCTCTAACCCACCTGTGTGTGAACATGAAACATGAACACTTATCGGCCTCCCTCTGTGCCTGGTGTGTACCACAGAACTGAGTGAACACACTGACATGGCCAAGTTGGGGCAAGGTGAACTGCACGGCCCACATTCTGCACCAGAGCACGATGTAAACAGTCACAGCAAATAGAAGGAGAGAAGGGAACTCACTGCAGAATCTGGACTGCCTTCCCCCACACGCTGGGGGTGCCGCCACTGCCATGCTGTGCCGCGGCAAGACATCCGGTGGCATTTGGGAGATTGCTCACAGCACACCATGGACTACAGGCCTGGTGGCCCTCTGGGTTTTCATTGAACAGACTGAAGTTATCAGTCATGTTGAAGTAAAAAAGAAAAAAAGCAACACTATGTCAACTATGATTGATACTTCCAGCAAACTCTGCCAGAACTGAGCCCATAGTTCTTTAGAGAAGAGGTTATAGATAAGCCTGGAAGACATGATGCAAAGTGAAATAAGCCAGTCACAGAAGTACAAATACTAGCCGAGTCCACATCTATGAGCTGCTCAAGTAGTCAAACTTGTGGAAGCGGAGAATGGAATGGTGGTTGTCAGGGGCCGAGGGGAGAGAACAATGAGGAGATCTAATCAACGAGTATAATATTTCAGTGATGCGCGATGAATAAGTTCTAGAGGTCTGCTGGGCAACGCTGTGCCTGTGGATAAGAACATTGCATTATACACAAACGCATAGAAGGTGTTTTTAGCACAGAGAAAATTTAATTAAAAAGAGGCATGTGTCTCAGAGGGAATTAGACTTCACTGTGGGATCCTGACTCGGGGTGGGAACTTCTGCCGTAAATATCCAAGAGAAAATGTGGAGGAGTCTAGTGCAAATATTAGATACCAGTAGATGCCAGATACCAGAATATGACCACCAGACATCAGGTAAGAAAGGAAAGTTTTCTTTCTCTGTTGCAATAAAAAGCAGTGTGAAATGGAGACTGCTCTGCCTCCTGGCAGGTAACAGCAGTTTTATAAATTATGACAGAAGGCAGTGCTAAAGCAGAGCTTAACAGATCCCAGGCCTCGGAAACAGATGTCTGAAGGGGAAATAAGACACAGCGGTCTAGAGCACTGTTTGGGATTTATTAAGAAATGGAGAACAGGGCTTTAAGCCTGAGGCTTGCAACTGTCAAACAGAAGTGGCGGCTTTGGGGGAAACCTTTGCTTTCCTTGTTGGCCTTCGCTAGGAGAGGTCTCGTACAGCTCCCACTGGTTCTCAGTAGTTGGGAGCATCCACATCATCCCTATATTCTAGGAAACATGCAACTTTCTCTTCACCGAATAAATGCAAGAAGCCTATGGCTTCAAAAAGATTTGCTTTTCAATTATGCCTAGAAAATCAATATAATTTGGATTTATAAAAAGAAGCAAGTATAATTTAAATTGCATACCCCTTAGGCAGAGAAATTCTATGTTTATGTTGCTGGACTACTGCATATGAATGGACAAGGAAGAGTAGTCCTAGTTAGGAATGACCTAATATGAACTACTTTGGAAATATAGTCCCCCAACTTTACTTGGAGTATCTCAAATGGGAAACTTGATGGGGTAAAATCTCATTGTGGAGAGTGGGAGCCACTAAGACTTTTAAGATTTATATCAAGAGAGCTACTCCAAATAAAGTTGGGGGACTGTGTGTCATTTTGAATGTGAGAGGGATAAGAGTGTGTGAGTGTGCTGAGAAAGGCAGAAATAGCAACAGGCTCTGTAAGAGGGGATGGTTATGGATTGACTGCTATTTTCACAAAGCTTCCAACATAACAAGGAAGAAGAGACACCAAGATTTGGTAGTGAAAATGAGAGTCAACCCAAAGATCACTGCTATTTTTGGGAATCATTTAAGATTAGTATGTTCTAGAACAGCGGTTCTCAACCTGTGGGTCGCGACCCCTTTGGGGGTCGAATGACTCTTTCACAGGGGTCACCTAAATACATCCTGCATATCAGATATTTACATTACGATTCATAACAGTAGCAAAATTACAGTTATGAAGTAGCAACGAAAATAATTTTATGGTTGGGGGTCACCACAACATGAGGAACTGTATTAAAGGGTCACAGCATTAGGAAGGTTGAGAACCACTGTTCTAGAACCTAGGGATGCATTAAAGCACCCCTCCCCTTTTTTCCCCCCAACAGAATTATGAAGAAAATGATGAGGCATCAGCCTCCCAATGCCCTGAATTCTAGGGAGCATTGCTAATGAGCAGATCAGCAGAAACCCTTGGGTACTGCAAAAAGATACTTTTTTATAATGTATTAACCATCTTCTTTCATCTTATGCTGGCTGGCTTGGGAAATATCGGATGCTGTGTGTGACCTAAAAAGCAATCTGGGCTTTGGAAGGTTTGCGGATATTCTCAGGAGGCAAGCACAAAACTGGCTTCCGGGACCACATCCAAAAAGAAGCCCCATAATTGATAAGAAATTCCTTTCACATGTTTCTTATCAGGCGAGGAGAACACTGGGCCACATGCTAGACTCTCTAAACCACTGTCACAGACAAACCTGTCCTGCTCTGAAGCAGATCATAGTTCTCGCATATCACTTACCCCATTATAGAGAACAGAACAAAAGAAGGAGCCATAAAACACTGGCCATTATTAGCCTGGCCAGTGTGGCTCATTGGTTGAGCCTCCACCAATGAACCGGGAGGTCAAGGTTGGATTTCCAGTCAGGGCACATACCTGGGATGTGGGCTCAATCCCCAGTAGGGGGCGTGCAGGAGGCAGCCGATCAATGCTTCTTTCTCATCATTGATGTTTCTCTCTATCTCTCCCCCTCTCTCTTCCTCTCTGAAAGCAATAATTTTTTTTTTAATGGCCATGATTCTACCTAGTAAGACCAATATAGAAAGGAGAAACAAGAATTATAGTCTGCAAACTCCATTCATAATTTGGCTAATTTCTAATTGATCCTATCAGAACAAGCAGGAGGAGTGGAGATTGCTGTATCATTCCATCTAAGAAAAAACAGACATAATTATTAATTCCTTATGGTCTGGGCAAAAGAGAAAACTGAAGTTTACTACTATAAAATACCCTTAAAGAGACTATTCGCGCAAAGATGTTCTGTGTTACACACACATGCACACAGACACAGGGATCTTTATCTTCTTCTGTAGATAAACATATGAGAAAGCAACTCTTAAGCTACTTTGTGCACCAACAGTTTTCTTGCCTGTGAAAGTACTAGGCCAGGCACAGCACAAATGGCTTTTTAAAATATGAACTCTCAGTGTGAGTTCTCCCATAACAAACCGGATGTGTCTGGGGCTAAGTTAAAGTGAAACGCGGAGCCACAAGTGGTGTTTTATGACCAAGGATGGCGCAGCCTGACCTTTGCAGAAATGAGAGGCGAGATTGACTGGATAATGTAATCCCTGCCAATCCCTTATGTGGTGATGAATTGGGATCTGGGCACTGACTTCCGCCCTAATTTCATCAGTTGGAGACTCTTATTAGGGACTAATTGAAAGCTGTTGCTTTATGGGATACAGAGTATCTTGTTGGAAACATTCTTCCGTTGAGGCAGACAGTGAAGAAGAGACAAGGACTGATATGGCCTTTTTGGCTCTTTACAACATAAAAACAGAAGATTACAGAAGGAAAATGATAGTTTAAGGCAGACTTGTATCTAGCCTCCATTTTAGGAAACAAATATTATTAAATACAACATAAATAATGAAAATATTCATGGGTACTCACAACATGGGTTATTTGAAAAACTACAAGTGTGCACATACAACTGACAGCCCTTTTCAGATATTTACTGAGGACTAAGAATTCCAGAAATCATATTTTCTGCAAACAGCCTTTCCTTCTGCCAAAACACACACACACACACAAAACAACAACAACAAAACTTTATGCTCCATGTCCCTGGTTTATCTGCTGAGCTCAATAAATGTATATGGGCATAAATAATGAATGAACAACTGCAGAAATACTTTCTGTGCATGCTTCCTGCAAAGCATACCTAGACCAAACCATAATGCTGGTGTCCACAGAAGTTAAAAGTTTGGCCCTCTTTGTAATTATTTTTACAAGGATTTTAGTATCATGCATCAATAATTCAAATACAATTGTTTATAATTATACTCTGGTCCCAATATTTAAAAGTGGATATCCAGATGAATTCAGAGTCTTTCTGATATTTCTTAGACATATGTAAGTTCAAAGTTCTCTCATTTCTGAATTCAGTTATGATTTCTCTAAATATAATGGCAGTAGTACCCCATATCCACATCATAGTTATGGATGCCATGACTTACTTAAGAAAATACAAGCTTCTAAAAGGATTGAGTTTTTCTTCCCTTGAAGGCAGGTAATATTCAACATGGTCAGCACTCACCATGCCTAAGTAAAGGTAGAGTCTGCTGGCATGAAGGAGCCAGACTCACAGTGACAACTGAATCTCTCAGAAGGAGGGGACTATATCTCTTGAGTTGCACATTTCTATGTTGCAAATAGCATCTGATATGCACTGGGCCACATGGCAGGCTCATAATAAATAAATATTAAACTTAACTGAACTCTAGGAAGCATAGGGCTTATGGTTCTAGATCTGAGCTTAGACCTCACTTGGTGGGGGTTAGGGGTCTGTTAAAATATTCCTCCTTATTAACTGAAGGACTTGTATACATGGATATGAGCATAACCAATGGACACAGATGGGAGGTGGGGGGTGAGTGAGGGCATGTGTTGGGGGTTGGTGGCAGCTGGGGAGAGGTCAATAGGGGGAAAAGAAGACTTATGTAATACATTCAATAATGAAGAACTTAAATTAAAAAAAAAATTGTCTCATCAAAAATAAAATTCCTCCTTAACAGGCATCGACACTGCTTTGGATTGATGAAAGGGCACCTGTAGAGCAATTTGGGAAATGGGCACCAGCAAGTAGTCCACTTGCATTGGATTCCCGCCTCCGTTATTGGATTCCTTGGTCAGATCCATTAAATTGATAATGTGGTCCTCTGTGGGGTGGCTGCAGTTCAGTGCCGGGAGAAGGGATCCTTTATACTGTGCGAAAGATGATCTGTGGCCTAGTGTGCAGCGAAGTATGAAGGAAGCAGTGAGAATGGGGTTTTGCTTCAGGTTCCGCCATTAATTTCCCGGCAGCTCACTTAAGGGACTTTTGGGGTCTAGCTTTTCTCTTTATAACCTGACATTAGAATTTATTTTTAAAGGAAGAACAGCATGATACATGAGCTTTAGACACTTTGAAAGAGTTCGCTATAATAAATAATATTGGTTTTGAGTAAGATTAGCATTGAGGCATGGAGTTGAAGAAGTTTTGAAGCTGGAAGTAAATTATATATGATCATGTATTTCAGCTGCATCATTTTCATCAAAATTATACTTGCACTCCCATGTAAATGAACCTAATAAACTTTGAATACTTGCCAACATTACACCCAAACATGGGAGAGGTAACATTGAAAGAGAGAGACAAATGCCTTGATTTTTCACACCGTTCACAGCACCTGATACATTGCTGAGGAAAGCAGATACTCAACCAGGGCCAGCTAAGCCAGCAAAGCAGCCGGAGTCACTCCAAAAACAGCAGTATTATTTCTGATAAGGATGCAAAGGAGTATTTACAGATTTCATAGTCCCATCAATTTTTGACATTTCCCTTGAGCATGAAATTATTCCTCCTAAAAAGAAAAAGTCTCTAATTTTATAGCTGAGATGTATAAAGTGCTCTACGCTGAAAGACTTAATTAAAAACCATTATTAATTTATGGATCATTTACTACATACAAGGTGGAGTATAAGATATTGGTGGGAATAGACAGAAAATGAATATCATAAACATTATTTTTCACTCAAGATAAGTGTAATCAGATACCAAGTTATAGTTCGTTTTACAGTTGCAGCTCTGAACAGGTGCAGCTATACTTCTTGTACTTACTCATTTACTCATGCGATATTTTATCAGACATGTACTACACTCTGTTATGTAAGACTCTTCCTCTCCTTAGATGCTAGATAAAGAAAGATGCCATGAATTCTTTCTTCTCAAGTAGATGTTGGCAAACTATGGCCCATGGATTAAATTTAGCCTGCTGACTATTTCTGCTTTCCTTCTTTAAAAATGGGATATAATTTACATATCATTAAGTTCATTCTTGAATGTGTAGAGTTCAGAGGTTTTTAATATATTTGCTAATGTTGTGCAACCATCACTGCTATTTCTAATTCATATTTTCATCACCCATCCTCCTAAAATCACTACCCGTACTCTCCTTCCCCTGGTCTCTGGATATCAACCACAAATCTCCACTCTTCCTCTATGAATTTGCCTTTTCTAGAGACTGAATATGTTAACTGAATCGTACCATTACCATACATGGCCTTTGTATCTGGTTACTTTTACTTAGCATAATATTTTCAAAGCTCATTCATACAATAGCATGAGTACTTCATTATTATTTGTAGTTGAGTAACATGCAGTTGTTTGATAACATATATGTTAACCCATTCTTCAGGTTGATGGGCATTTGGGTTGTTTCCATCTGTTGGCTCTTATAACTAATGCTGCTATGAACATCTATGTATAAGTTTCTGTATAGATGTACATATTGATATTATTATATGTCCTAATATATGGTCTATCATGGAAAATGTTCCATGTGAAAATGAGAAGAATGTACGTCCTGCTGTTCTTGGGTGGAGTGTCTTGTACTTATGTAGTTACCTTTAGCTTTACTGGTACTCTTTATTTCTTCCTTGTATTTGAATTACTGTCAGGTGCTCCTTCATTTCTGTGTGGAAACACTCCCTTTAGTATTCTGTGTAGGACTACCAATAAATTCTTTCAGTTTTCATTTATTTTGGAGTTTCTTTATTTCTTTTTAATTTAAAAAATAATTGAATTTATTGGGCTGACAATGGTTAATAAAATTATACAGGTTTCAGGTATACACTTCTACAATATATCATCTGTATATCATATTATGTGTTCACCGCCCCAAGTCAAGTCTCCTTCCATCACCATTTATCCCCCCCATTTTCTTCTACCTTCCCCACCACTCCTACCCTCTGCTAATCACCCTAGTTATCTGTGTGCATGAGTCTTTATTTTTCCCTTTGCTTAGTCCCTCCCCCATCATCCAATCCCCTCCTCTCTAACAGCTGTCAGTCTTTTCTCTATGTGTCTGTTTCTATTTTGTTTATTTTGTTCACTAGATTCCACATATGAGTGGAATCATATGGTACTTGTCTTTCTCTGACTGACTTATTTCACTTAGGATGATGTTCTCTAAGTCCAACCATGGCAACGCAAAGGATAAAAATTCCTTCTTCTTTTTTTAATTCCTTCTTTTTTTTACAGCCGTGGTGTAAATGTACCACGCTTTTTTATCCACTCATCTACTAATGGACACTTGAGCTGCTTCCAATATTTGGCTATTTTAAATAGTGCTACAATGAACACAGGGGTGCATATATTCTTTTGAATAAGTGTTTTGGGTTTCTTCTAATATATTCCCAGAAGTAAAATAGTTAGGTCACAAGGAAATCCCATTTTTACTTTTTTATGTAACTCCATACTGCTTTCCACAGTTGCTGCACCAGTCTGCATTCTCTCCAATAGTGCACTAGGGTTCTCTTTTCTCCACATCCTCTCCAACACTTGTTGTTTGTTGATTTATTGATGATAGCCATTGTGACAGATGTGAGGTGATATCTCACTGTGGTTTTAATTTGCATTTCTCTGCTGCTTAGTGATGTTGAGCACCTTATTATAAGTCTATTGGTCATCTGTATGTATGTCTTCTTAGTAGAAGTGTCTATTTAGACCCTTTGCCCAGTTTTTAACTGGACTATTTATTTCTTGGTGTTGAGTTTTATAATTTCTTCATAAATTTTGGATATTAATCCCTTATCCAATGTATCATTGGAGAACATATTCTCCCATTCAGTGGGTTCTTTTTACATTTTGTTGATGATATCCTTTTCTGTGCAAAAACTTTTAAGTTTGACTTATTTTTTTTTCCTTTTGTTTCCCTTGCCCGAGGTGATGTATCAGAAAAAATATTGCTACGAGAACTGTCTAAGATTTTACTGCCTATGTTTTCTTCTAAGATTTTTATGGTTTTGAGTCTAACATTTAAGTCTTCAATCCATTTTGAGTTTATTCTTGGTACAATATCCACAAATCAATAAATGTGATACACCACATAAACAAAATGAAGAATAAAAACCACATGACCATATCAATAGATGTAGAAAAGGCATTTGATAAAAGCCAGCACCCACTTATAATAAAAACTCTCAGCAAACTTGGAATAGAAGGAAAACACCTCAACACGATGAATATCCAGAAATCAGTTACAATTTTATACACCAACTAGTGACTGGGTGCATGGATTCATGCACATTGAAAGGAAATTAATTAGAAGGTGTCCAGTGGGGTGGGACTGGGAGAATGGGCTGGACATGTCCTGGAGCCAACCTCCCGCAGTCCCTCCCTGGCATCTGCGGAGTGAGCGGGGTCCCTCTGGCAGGTGGGGTCCCATGGCCTGGCCTGCAAGGATTAGGTCGAAACCTGCTCTCCCATATCCTCAGAGGGGTCCCGGAGTGCGAGAGGGCACTCTGCAAATTTGCTGTGGTACAGGGTGTGGAACACAAATGCAAGTGTGCAGTAAACCAAATTCGGGGCCGACAGTGACCCAGCAACACCATAACCCATGGCTGAAGGTGGAATCGTGCAGTCTCGCAAAGAATCGGGCTTCTTCCTCTCTGGTTTGGGGTGTGTCACCTGAAAACCACCACTGCCAAGTCACTGCAGCTTGGTAGCACCTGTGTTGAGCATCTGCCTCCTGATGGTCAGTGCGTGTCATAGTGACTGGTTGGATGATCTGACACTTCCTATCTAATAAAATGATAATATGCAAATTAACCATCACTCCATCACAAAAGATGGCAGTGCTCATAGTCACAAGATGGTGGCACCCAGTCCTCTCAGCCCCGCCTGAGTCCCCCAGTCCCAGGGGTGGGGGCAGCTGCTGAGAGCAGGCAGTGTGAGAGGCCTGGCAGAATATTTGCTTCATCACCGCGGCGATGAGGCAAGCATTCTGCACCTGGCCGCGGATGGGCCTCTGGCCAGGCCAGGGTACAGATGGGCTTCTGGGCCACAGAGAGCCTCTGGGGGGCACGGAGCAGCCAGGCCCCGCAGAGAGCTACTGGTGCACAGATTCGTGCACAGGGCTACTAGTATATATATAACAGGCTAATATGCAAAATGTCCCCACATTAGTTTGACCGGGAAACTGGGAGTTCTATCGCTCGCTATGATGTGTGCTGATCACCAGGGGGTGGTGCAGAATGAAGGAATACCCTGGCCAGCAGCTGGAAGCCAGGGAAAGGAGGTCCCAACCAGCAGCTGGAAGGAAGGCCCCAGCTGACCCTGATCTCTGGCTAGGCCTAGGGACCCTACCCATGCAGGATTTTTGTGCACCAGGCTTCTAGCATAGATAATGAACTATTAGAAAGGGAAACTAAGTAAAGAATCCATTCACAATTGCTTCAAAAAGTTAAATACCAAGGAATAAATTCAAGCAATGGTGTAAAAGATCTGCACTTAGAAAAGTATAAGACACTGAAGAAAGAAATTAAAGAAGATACTAGTAAGTGGAAGCATATACCATGTTTCTGGGTAGGAAGAATTAACATCACTAAAATATCAATACTACCCAAAGCAATCTATAGATTCAACAAAGATACCAATGGTGTATTTCACAGAACTAGAATAAATATTTCAAAAATTTATAGGAAACTACAAAAGATCCCAAATAGCCACAGCAATCTTGAGAAAGAGGAACAATGTTAGAGGACTAGCACTACCTGAAATCAAACTATACTACAAGGCCACAGTAATCAAAATAGCATGGTATTGACATAAAAACAGACATATAGATCAATGGAACAGAATAGAGAGCCCATAAATGAACCTGCACCTTTATAGTCAATTAGTATTTGGAAAATGAGGAAAAAACATACAATGGGCTAAAGACAGTCTATTCAGCAAATGGTGTTGGGAAAATTGGACAGATATATACAAAAAAATAAAACTAGACCACCTTCTTTCACCGCACACAAAAATAATCTTAAGTTTTGAAGAGTGTTTCTCTCTGGATATAGAATTCTTGGTTGAATCCTCTTTGTCAACAGTTTTGAATATGTCTCATCACTGCCTACTGATGATTACTCAGCTGTTAATCCTGGTGTTGATGATCACTTGTCAATTGTAAATCACTCTCTTTTGCTGTTTGAAAGATTCTCTTTTTGCGTTTTTATTATAGCGTGTCTAGTTGTAGATCTTTTTGTGTTTATCCTATATGGTATTTTTTGAGCTTTATATCTTATATAGAACTAGAGGCCCGGTGCACAAATTCATGCACCAGTGGGGTCCCTTAGCCTGGCCCGTGGGATCAGGCCAAAATTGGCTCTCTGACATCCCCTGAGGGGTCCTAGATTGTGAGAAGGTGCAGGCCAGGCCAAGGGACCCCACTGGTGGTCAGTGCATGTCATAGTGAGTGGTTGAGCGGCCTTAGCATACATTAGCATATTACACTTTGATTGGTTGAATGGACAATCAGATGACCAGACACTTAGAATATTCGGCTTTTTATTATATAAGATTTGTTGAGCTCTTGAATGTGTAGTTTACTATTTTATTTTTTACCAAATTTAGGAAATTTTAGCCTTTATTTCTTCAAAATTATCTCTGCCTCTTTTCATATTCTCTTTTTTTTCTGGGATTTCCATTATGCACATGTTTGTATGCTTTATAGTGCCCCAGAGGTTTGAGGCTCTATTTTTTTTCATTCTTTTCATTCTTTTATCTTTCTGTTTCTCATATTAGATAACCTGATTTGGTACATTTTCCAGTTCACTGATTTATTTATGTATGTATTTATTTATCCTCAACCTTCCTATTGATTTTTAGAGATAGTGGAAAGGAGGGGGAGAGGCAGAGAGAAACTTGGATGTGAGAGAGACACATTGACTGGTTGCCTGCCGCATGCACCCCAACCAGGGCCAGGGATCCTGCCTGTAATCAAGGTATGTGCCCTTGACCAGAATTGAGCCCAGGATCCTTCTGTCTGTGGGTTGACACTCTAAATGAGCCAAACCAGCTGGGGCTGATATTATTATTATTAATTAGTTTGCCTACAAACATCAATTGATTAGTACCTCTAGTAGAATTTTTATTTCAGTTTTCATGTTTTTTAACTCTAGGATACCTATTTGGTTCTTAATTATAATTTCTACATTATTATTAATATTATCTATTTTGTTTAACATCATTCTTATATTTCCCTTTAGTCCTTTAAACATTTTTAAAAATAGCCGATTCAAAAACCTTTGCCTAGTAAGTGTAACATCTCAAATGCCTCAAAAGTTTTCTATTGACTACTTCATCTGTATGAACCAGATTTTGTTGTTGCTGTTGTTTTGCATGTCTTATGATTGATTTGTTAAAAAATGGAGGTTTAAAATAATATAATAGGCAATTCTGGAGACCAGCTTCTTGTATTCTTTTAGTGTTTGTTGTCATTGCTATTTTTTTTGTTGTTTTTTGCTGCTTTATTTAGTGACTTTTTGAACTAATTCTGTGAAGCCTATGTTATTTGTCTTGTCCCATGATGTCTTCAATAATCTGACCGAGATTCCCTTTAATGCATGAGACTGATGAGTCTTCTAGTCTTTGATGAGGGGCTCTATATGTTTTTTGTACCCAAAGAAAGAGCTGTTCTTACTGGGCCAATTCTAAGTCTGGTCAAACACAGATGGCATTATGAGTGGGGTGTTCCAGGGGGCCACCAGATAGTCAAATAATGAAAAGTCTTCAAAAATAGGATTTTGAAGAAGTTCCAACCCTGTTCCATCCTCTCTAATGGTTGCCAACCTAATTATTTTTTATCGTAATTTTGGGCAGCATCTTTCAAGGCTATTGTGGTGCTGGAATTGGTGACATGGGAGTAAGATAAGTTAAATGCAATTAAACGTTCTGTTCTAAGATTCAGCCGCGTTTCTTGAGTACATGCTCCCCAGACTGCTGCAGTCTCTGATTAATTTACACAGTTCTGAGAAACTGACTTGGGCTATTTTTGCCAATGATCTTATTGCTTTTATGCTGGACAGGACTTTGGGATGTCCTTTCTCTACTATTTTGACAGATTTCTTATTGTTTTAAATCAAGTTTTATTGAGTCGCATCCATGCTCATTCAAGTATGTATTGTTTATTACTACTACTATGCTACTAGGAGAAGTTGTAAGAGAAATCTTATTGCCTGCCAATTTATACTAGTACTTACTTAACCTTTCTCCGTGTTTCACAGGCCATTTTATATGTGACATCATAACCTATATTAAACTTTTAATTTTTTAGTTTTTATATTGTATGACCAAATTGTGGAGGAAAATCTTAAATGGGATTTTCTGTAGTATAAAGTTAAATAAAAATAAAATATGCTAAGAAATAAAGGATTGATTCATCAGAAAGAAGTATGTCATGAACTAGGAGAAAAAATGCCCATCATCTTCAACCTAAAATAAGAAATTGACTTTTTGGGTTAAAAGCTAGAACAACCCACCTGTTTGCGTGTGGTGTGGTATATACAATTCTAGTAAAAAGTCATTATTCTTACTCAGAGAATTTTTTTCTATAGGATTCTAAGATAATCATCTTGAAAAATTGTTATAACATTCTTAAAAGTTAAATATGAGAATGGAAATGAACATTCAATTTTAGCAAATTGGTCCTCTATATAAGCTGTTTATATATGCTCAGAACATGAAATGAAAGATAACTCTAAGAAGATCATGTCATGATTTTATATCTCATGACCATAAAAATCCAACTTGAGTATTTAGATGAAGCTTAGACACATGGAAGGTATGACACCATAAAATTCTTCAAATTTTAAAGTCTGTTACCTAACCCCCTCAACAGAAGGCTGGGTATGTCTGGAGTTGCAAGTTTGAAACCTTCCCAAATGCATGGGACCTAAATAACCTATGTTTTATTCCTCCCTGTTAGCTCTTATAAAAACTTGCACATGAAAAAGCCTGTATATTCTTGTGACTGACAAACTCACATTAGCTGTGCTTAGCTTCTGTCCCCTAAGGCATCATGCACATCATTCTTATCTACTACTCAGGGAGCATCCGGAAACATTACTTATGTTTTCATTCATTATATGAGCAACAGCATTTCAAACAAAAATTGGGCTGCTCAGAAGTAGCATGTGACTTTATTAAAACTATAAAGCTAAAGAAATGAGATTTATATGAGACATTGATGCAATCTTAAAAAAAAGATTAATACCTTTAGAAATAAGGAGAGAAAGATTGAGAGAACTATTGATATTCTGAATGGTATTTGATAAGAATTTGGTGATTTTAGAATGTGAATAGGAAGCTGTGTATGGGCTTTTCAATACTAAGTTCGGAGCTACAGAGTCATGCACAATGCCATCTAATACACCCTGAACGTACACGCTTTCAGAGCTTGGTATATTCTGAAACCTTAGAGTATTGCTGTTGTTTTCATATCATGAAATAAGCCAGCCATGGCAAATTGAAGAAGATATAAATCATTTTTCTGGGTTTCTGAAATAGTCATTTTGCTGATGCAAAGGAAGTAATTCAATAGCAACATACAAGAAACTGACTCTCCTCTGTGACTATTTTTTTCTCTCCCATGTATGAACAATGTTTTGATCAGAATTTATAAAGAGAAAAAAAAAGCTGATTTGTGAAGAAAACATCAAGGCTTCTTTTCACTAAATGAAAACAGTAAACATCAAAATGGATTGCAACACCAACCTGAGCCTTTGTAGAAGTCCATGTTGGCAGTGCATGACAAGCAAAAGGGAAAGAAAATTATATATTCATTAGTTGAGCTGCTGTTATAATGCAGAATTGAAAAAAAAAACAAAAACCTAGAAATCCTTTTCCCTGGTTACTCAAAATTAATGGCTTACATTTCAGCTAGTGTTTGAATGTTTCCTTCCCGATTCTCAAACAAAAACCCCCTCTAAGTGGACATCAAACACATGACTCTGTGGGAATAAAGAACATATATGGATCTGAGAAAGCTGAACAGATTTTCTCTGCTGTCCCCTGGCTATGAGAGCTGATTCCTAAAACCAAAGCCTAAGGAAATACAATAAATCTCTGAAGCTTAATTCAAATTCCCTAAAATGTGTCACAGTTACAGCTCATCAACCTTGGCCAAAAAACAAAACAAAAAAGACATAAGAATTATTTTTTTTTTAAGAATACAGCACACATAGACACTAGACTAATTCTTGGAATGTGGATTCCATGACCCTTGTTTCTTCTGCCCACTCCCACATGCCCCCCCCCCCCAAGCGTCTCTACTCCGTAACCTTACTACAATTTTAATTTTAAACTTATTTGACTCATTATTTAATCACTCATCTCTACAACTAAACTACGTTTCCTGAGGGCAGGGTTACTATCATTCTGTTGTTGCTGTTCATCATTACACTGTCAATACTTATCCAGTGCCTGGCATAGAGTAAATATTTCAAAAATATTTTTAAAAAGATGAAAGAATGAATGTAGTTCCAAGGCAATATACATTATACATATTTGGATAAATCTGAAAAATTGTAGACCAAATCCAAATTTCATTTCAATTGGAATTCAGGTTTTGCTCTTTTATGTAACAGATCAGAAATCTTTAATTTACAGAATAATATTTCCAAAGAAACTAAGCTGGGTAGGTCAATTAAACATCCATATACCTAGCCTCTTGGGAGTTCTAATCACATTTGAATCAATCCATCATCATAATTTATAAACAGTGGTTATTTGTAACCAGAAGTCACTGAGTCCACAGAGCTTTACAAACTTAGCAGTTGGCCAGACTTACTATCACTATTTTGAAAACATTACTAAAATTGATATATTTTCCAGCTATAATTACATAGGTTAATCAAAAGAAGAACATCTTCATCTTTAGTTAGAAGTATAAAATCATTAAAAGTCCTCAACAGTAAGAAAGTCTGGGAAGATATAATTAACTCAGAGTTAGGTCATCAATGAACAATAAACACTTCACAAAATTATTTTATTGCACATTAGTATTAACTGTATGGAAATGATTTACTCTCAGATTTAATATTGCTACCAAATCTTGGTGATTACTGCTCATGGATTAGAATTTAGATCAACGAACATAGAAACTTGGATGTATCACCGTTTCACCCTTTTCGTGTGTTTTGGCTTATCCAGAGCTTAGATTTAGCAGAGTTCTAGGAATATGGCTCCATAGTTCAAGGGTTGCTAAATCTTTTTAATTTCAGTTCCTTGTATTTATATAATAAATATGTACAACAATGTCTAAATAATGAAAGCATTATTAATATTAAAGGCTAAGAATTCCTTCAATAAATAATGATGGGTAATTTCTTTTCTTTTTTTAAATATATTTAATTGATTTTTTACAGAGAGGAAGGGAGAGAGATAGAGAGTTAGAAACATCGATGAGAGAGAAACATCGATCAGCTGCCTCCTGCACATCTCCTACTGGGGATGTGCCCGCAACCCAGGTACATGCCCTTGACCGGAATCGAACCTGGGACCTTTCAGTCCGCAGGCTGATGCTCTATCCACTGAGCCAAACCGGTTTCGGCAGTAATTTCTTATATAAATGGTTAAACAAGTTTCTGTAGGGCAATACTATAAATAAAAGGAACCTCTTTGCTGTTCCTCATTACATACTGAAGTTTTCCATAATAAGCAGTAATAATTATTTTCTAATAAGCAGTAATAATCTTATTAGATATGGGAATTTGACCGTATTCTGACGAACTAAATTGTTTTCCTGAAATTACGTACATTATTTTTTCTTTCTTTTTTGAAATTCTTGCTGTCACAATTAATCTCTGGTTAGTATACATAATTTTTGGATAGTATTCATCCTCTATTCTTCTGCCTCAAAATTCTTTCAGGTATTTCAACCACTTTTACCTCTACATGCCGCCTTCATCTTCCTCCTTGGCTTAGTAAAACTGCTTTTTGATATTTCTATTTCATTTTATTTTAGGTTTTTTATTGTATTTTATTTTTTATTAACTTTATTGGGGTGACATTGATCAACATACTATAGATTTCAGGTGAGGGTTTTTTCCTGTATATAGCACCGTGTGCCCACCACCCAAAGTCAAATCTTCTCCCATCTCCATATATTGGACCCTCTTCTCTGCCCACCCCCTTTCCTCTGGCAACCACCACATGGCTGTATTCATGAGTTTCAGTTTTATATCCCACCTATGAGTGAAATCATTTGGTTCTTAGCTTTTTCTGACTGATTTATTTCACTTAGCATAATATTCTCAAGGTTCATCCATGTTGTTGCAAATGGTGGTATTTCATCCTGGCTGAGTAGTATTCTATTGTGTATATGTGCCACATCTTCTTTTTACTTTATTTTAAATCTTTATTGTCGGAAGTATTACACATGTCCCCCCCCCCGCCCCCATTGATCCTTATAGCTTGCCCCTGTCCCCTGCCTACATTTTCTTTATCCAGTCCTCTATTGCAGGACACTTTAGTTGTTTCCATGTCTTGGCCACCATGAATAATAATGCTGCAGTGAGCATAGGGGCACATATATCACTGAGAATACATGTTTTGGCGTTTCTCAGGTATATACCCAGGAGAGGGATTGCTAGTTGTATGGTAGCTTTATTCTTATTTTCTTCAGGAATTGCCAGACTGCTTTCCATAGTGGTTGTATCTGTCTACCTTCCCACCAGCAGTGAATAAGGGTTCCCTCTTTTACACAACCTCTCCTACACTCATTATTGCTTATCTTGTTGATAATAGCCCCTCTGACAGGTATGAGGTGGTATCTCACTGTAGTTTTAATTTGCATTTCCCTATGTGCTAGTGCAATTGAACATCTTTTCATATATTGGCAGTGATATGTCTTCTCGGGCAAGGTATATTTGATTGGGTTGTTTGCTTGGCCTTTTGGCTATTTCTATTTTAAAATGCTGCTACTGTGTCAGCTATAATGTTCCTAAACAGAAATTGCTTAACTTTCCCACTGGGCCAACTCCATTTCCACATGTCTAAATATTATTCTTTCCATGAAGTTAGTTCAGGTCTTACTTGCTCTTACCCTCCAAATTTGTGCTTCCACATTCCCCTGAATTCTGAGGCACAACAGAATGTGCCACAGATTTAGCTTTTTCGACCTAAGTTCGGTCTCCCATGGAATCCGAGTCTGTTTTGAGATGGGGATACAGAGCATATACATCAGACAAGCCCAGACCAATTCATTTGACCACTCAAAACACTGCAGGGGCTCCTGTCTCACTTGGAACCATACCCATGGTTCTCCCAGTCATGGCCCAATGAGCTCTAAATGACTGACCTGCCTATTTCTCTAAAATTATGTCCAACTCTCTCCCTGTAGTCCTTCCACTCCAGCCCATGGCCCTTCATGCTGTTCCTCAGACACAAAGTGATGCTCACTTCTGGAGCGGTTCCCTTGGGCTACAATATCCTTTCTTCAGGCCATCACAGCTTCCCTCTCACCTCATTCCTGGCTGTGCTCTGATGTCACCATCTCTTCCTTGACCATTCAATTCTCCTACCCTTGTCTATTTTCTTCCCACTTCCCACCATTATTCACAACTATCTATATGTTTGCTTCTTTGCAATCTATTTCATCAGAATACCATATAAGCTTCATCAGAGCAGAGCTTTTGAGTGTTTGGTTCTTAGATGTATCCTAGCATATGACATAAGGGAGGCACTAAAATATTGTTTATTACATGGACAATAACTTCCTATATGTTAGGCACCTGGTAAAATGTCTTAAGCATGGGCTGAAAGTATTGATAACTACAGAATAAGAAAACCTGGTAAAAAGAAACTCTGAAGCTATATTAGATTACATGGAGTCAACTGTGGTTATTACACTCGAAGAAATAGGAATAGATGCTAGAATTCCATTTTCCTGCCATCTGATTGTTCAGTACCTGAAATATCAATTACAATTATGGTAATTAAGGCTGCTTCCTTGGAGATATGAAACTATCACTTTTCCCCCCATGTGCATGCACAAACCTCCTACACATTTTCACAAATATTGAATTTCAGTCAGATGCATTAACATGAATGGAGAAAAGTGGTATACATTTATACAGGGTGAGGCAAAGCAGGTTACAGCTGTTTCATATGAAAAATAATACAATCATTAATAAATAATAATACAAGAATGAACTCACAACATGTACTCACACTGTAAACCTACTTTTGCCCCACCCTGTATAAGTAATGAATACTGAGGGAAATTTGAGTCTGAAATATTAACCATAACTGAAAATGAGCAGAGTTATCATCAACTTTTACATATTAAAATATTTAACAGTATTACCTGTACTCACAACTTTTAATAGAACCAAACACCATAAAGTTAAATATAATGCTAAAGAATATTTGAAATCCTCCTTAGAAAAAAATGGAGAAGAATAGGGATTTTTATGAAAAAATAGTTAAGGAAGATTCAATAGGCAAAAGCAAATTTCAATTCTAGGAGGATAAATGAATTGAATGTTTATTTCTTGAAATAATATAATTAAACCAAGGCATGTCAGATACAGTTGTTCTCACTACTTTAATATGGGGTCACATAAGAGGAAATGCTATCATATTGCTTTATATAAAAATTATGTGAGGTGCTCATAATTAATATGCCTTTCAGCTATTTGAGAACCTAAGAGATGCTAATGACATATTTATTACAAATCTATTTGTATGCTTCTACATATCTCAGAATTTGACAGAAAAAGAAAACATGCTGATAGCATATATTTTTAATATGCAGTACATAAAATGTCTCCAGAAGTTATGTATTTATTTTGTATTTGGTACATGGTGGTAAGAATGAATTAGGTATTATATACACTTTATAATTAAAGAAAGGTAGAAGTTGTATGCCACAAACACAACTCAAACATGCTCCCTCTTTCCATAAAGCACCTGTATTTTGCTGTCTCCTCAAAGACCAAATGAGAAAAAAAATACATTTCTCAGGAATTTAATCAATGATGTTTTTTTAAGGGTGCAAAATGCTATTCTATGTTCACAATGACATAGAAAGGATTGCTATATACTATTTAATAGCCACCAATGTCTTCTCAAAATAAATATACTGCTGTTAGAACCATGGTTCTCATTAATCCTCTGAAATCTTCCAAAAAAATAGGTAAGGAGGCAGAACAATAAATGTCTCCTATTTTATGGTATGGAAACTATAAATAGAGGAATGAAACTGGATCAAAGGCAAAAAAGGAAATGGAGGATTAAGAAAAGAATCAGTGTTTTAAACTGTAGAAAATCAAAGCTGGAACAAAACAAACTCCTTTCCTAGTATTTGTATGTATGTATGTATGTATGTATGTATGTATGTATGTATGTGTGTGTGTGCTTGTTTAGATATTTGACTAAACAAGAGTGACAATAGAGACAGAAAGGTCCTAAAATTGGAGTTGCCAAATCAAGTGTTTAGTTAAAGTTTTCCTTATGCTTCCATCTAATAAGAGAATCAATTAGGCAGTGAAACAAGCATTATCATCAGAGGCAAATTGCTGGTTCAGAGGGTCCCTTAATCAGATGCAACTTGCTGAAATCTCAAAGCCATAGAAAGCCCAGTGGCAGCCCAGGCTAAGAGCATGCATGCTAAGTCTACATTAAGACCAATATAATCATCTATCAGGGAAATCATTACTTTTTTCTTTTGCAGAGAGCTATTTACATAACACTTATAATACACTGCTTTGCATATTCTTAGACTAGGTCCCTAAATAATGCCTTTGTTTAAAGGGGAAATTTAAAACAAACAAACATGCCAATACCATCCTATATAAGAGTAGTCTGCAAATTGTCTCCTCAACCTGGAGTTCGTCTGGGAGTTCGACCCGGGGGTGGGGCCAGCCATGGGAAGACAGGGAGTACCCAGCCAGCAGCAGGCAGCCACTCGGGACCCTACCAGTACATGAATTTTGTGCACGGGGCCTCTAGTAAATAACTAATAATAACACTTTGACTTCTTGCTATATTGCTTAATAACAAGAAATCTTTTTTTTTAAGTAGGGTATTGAGACAAAGAATGAGTAATTAATTGAGTTAGTGGATTAAAGTAAATGTGAAAGTTATAAAATAACATGAAGCTGATTTTCATGTGAATACAGAGAGAAGAGGTAGATTTAACTAGTGTAGGAATGGCAGGTTTTACTCTTTATTCTACTTGTTTCCTATGGAATAAGATTCTGGATAGTCTTGATGTGAAGAATGAGAACATTCCTAATATGAGGAGTCAGGAATCATGTATTCTGAAGAAATTAAATTAGCAATAGAGAGTTATCTACACCCAAAAGCTATTTGGTGGGTTAAATAAAACAAGTATATATGGTATTTTCCATCTAATACTTTTAAGCTACACTGTTAATAAAATAAGCTGTATGATTACATAGACTTGCATCATGTAGCCTATATAATAAAGAGCTAATATGCTAATTAGACCTGACAACAGAATGACCATCCGGAGGACCTTCCAGACAAAGCCAGGGCTGCGAGGGCCGAGGCAGTCGGAGCTGTGAGGGCCGAGCCCCTTGCACAAATTTTGTGCATCAGGCCTCTAGTTTATATATAAGTACTGTTATATTATATGTATATTATATAAGATAAATTACATAGATATGTATATAAATATGAATGTCAGATACAGATACATACCATATATATATATATATATATATATATATATATATGTATATATATACATACATATACATACTAGATGGCTAGAGCATGTATCTTACCTGAGCAAACAGTATGTGGTCAGATACACACTTCCCCACCTGAATATTTTAAGATGTATGAATTAAATTCTTATAGCAAAACCCCAACTTACCTACTATTTTGACTTATTATTTGTCATCAGAATTATTTCTCCCAATGACTGTGATTTTATCTTTGCAGTCTCTAAGTAGGTAGTGTATAGACTTTTCATTTATTGTAAAATTTCTAAATGACTCACTATCAAAAAGCACAAGTGAGATAATAAAATCCTGCATATAAGAGCACAGTCAGAGTAAGAAAGAAAAACAAAGAGACAAGGAGAAAGACATGCTCTGTGTCTTGAGACAAACTCTGAGGGATATGAGCACCATATTTTGTCTCTATCCCCTCATCAAACAGTTTAATTGTTTACAGCAAATCATTTAATTTCTAACGTTCTAGGAAATCTTACCTCAGAGATGTTCATTTTCTCTCAAGGGTTGTGGATCCCATTAAACTAAATCTAAATTATATGTGTTTTATAGAAATTTAGTAAGTTATAAAACATATAAACAGAATAATCTAGAATAATCATTTTTTCTTAATTTAAAAGTTTTGCCTTTTCTATAATTAGTAATAGTGATTATAATATCAAAGATCTAGAATTTCTCTTTCAGGAGCAAAATCAGTAATGGCTTTGTGTGTTTAGAAAAAAATCTATTTTATTGGCATTCAATATGCAGAAAAACTAGCAAATACATTTTATCAAGATGATTCTAATGCTATCCCAAGATGCAAATTTAAAATGATCCTAAAGTAATTTCAAAGCTTGTTCACTCATTCATCAAACATTTATTGAACACGTACTGTATTCTCAATATTATTCAAAGCAATTAAATTGGTAAATCAGAGCCCCTATCTCACTTCTTTAAGATTCAACTCCAAAAATATAATTAACATAAGCTCTCCTTTCCAAATATACCTTGCTCTTTCAGAATGAACACTCAGTTTATTTTATATACATTTAACCATCCCTATTTGGCAGTGAATTCTAGAATAAGGCTCATTTCTCTGCCCATAGATCTACTTGATATTCCATGAGCATAATACCACAATTCGCCCAAAGTCTCCATGTCACTCAAGCAAAACACTGTCTCTACTAAGAATTTAAAATGATGCTGAATTAAGCACAAAACACTAGGCAGTGGTATAAAGCACCATGAGTATTAGGGGGAAATCATCACAGAGGCTCCTTTGTCTTAAGTTCATCTTTAGCCCTTGCAGTTAACTACAGGTGTACAAAATTGCATGCAGATATAATTGCACCTGAAATGAGCTTACTGCAGGTGTAACTGGTCAGTTGTATCCTCCGAAGGGATGCCTTGGCTAATTATACCAATTATTAGGTAATTATAGGTATAATGATATGAATTTCCATGCAACTTTATTGCTTCAAAAACCCTAGTGCAGAAAATAAGACATGGACATAAGCTTTTGGAAAATTTCCATTAAGTGAGAATGCTTCTGGATTCTGAGTGTTTAAGACCTGAATTTCACATGCACAGTCCTCAGCCTGGGTGCCTGGCTCTGTGCTCAGTTACTGTTTACTGGAATCATACCCATACCACACTTTTCTCAACAAAGTGATGTGGCAAGGGCATCTGTGTTAGGATACTTTCTTGGGTTCAGTATTAAATCTAAATGGCATCACTGCCTTTTACTTTGATGAGACATTTGATCTTCAGAGCCCAGAAATGTAAATGTTATACAGTCAAGGGCTGTTTTCAGAAGAAAGCGGGGCGCATGCCTCACCAGTTCAGGCCTTACTGCTATGGGACAGGATGCCTATATTTCCCTAGTCAAATTAGCTTGCTCACTGTGATTTTGTTTTATTTTCTGGCTGTGCAAATAATGAGTTTGCAATCTATAAACCACCACTTAAAAAGAGGAAGATTTAGGCTACAAAAACACTTTGTACTGAGAGAAAATCTATCCCAAGTTTGGCATGTTTGGATATTGGAGAACTGGTGGGTCTGGCTGGTTATAATCCAAGATCACTGGTGCCTGCACTCTTCAGTATCCTGATTCCAATAACCAAGCTCCAGACATACTCCTTGTGGGATCAAGCCTGTCACATGGAGGGCCTGGTGATCGGTCCTGCTCCTGTTCTCATACGCGTCAATCGCCTTTGTGCTTTACAGAACCCTTTTGCTCCTTCCAGACCTCCAGCGGTCCTGCTTCTGCATCCCGGCCCCTAAGATCAGGCCTGTGAATACTGATCACCAGAACTCCCCTTTCTGTGGCATCTTTGGATCCCCAGTTTTGCCTGCAGTAGTGCAGCTCATCTCCCCATCTTGGTAAATAAAAGGAAAGAGCCTAGTGCTAAAACAGCATAATAATCCAACCAAGACCAACGACCAAGTTGACTTAAAGCTCTGTCTTGTCCTGTGAGAGTCATCTGCCAAGTCCAGGAAGTATCATTCCTACCACAGGTCAGTCTAATTTGTTCTGCTCCAGCGATACCATTCCCAGGACCACAATATGAATACTGCACCTTCTCAGGGAGAAACATGGGGAGGTCTGGTAGGTGATGGTGCCATGGCCTGCAATATCCTCATGCAAATCTCACAAATGGTTTAAGAGATCATATTGCAGCATCTTTGTCATCAAAGACAAGACTGAAAATCTGTGAAATGTTCAGCTTTTATAAAGCTTTATAATCAAAGATATTTTTAAAACATTGCATATATACATACGTGTGTGTGTGCATGCACATGTGAGTGTGCATGTGGGTGCACATCCATATGCACAGGGTATCCCAAAAATGTATATACACTTTGAATAATTATAATAGCAGTGTTTATTAAAATACATTTCATTTTCAAAATGTAATAGAATTAGCTGTTAAAGTGTGTTTACATTTTTTGGGACACCCAGTATGTATGTATGTATGTGTGTGTGTATATATATATATATATATATATATATATATATATATATATATACACACACACTCTTTCTTTCATAGTGAACATTTAAGTCCAAAGTTCTGAGATTTCCAAATAGTAGGTTTAAGTTTTGTTAAAATTCATGTTTTTTAAACTTCTTTTAACATGAAACTATTTGGAAGCAGAATATGTGAAAATAGCCAGTATGAGATCCTTGGAACTTGCTTGGAGGATGCTGTGCAAAGGTTGCGTTTGTGTACGTGGCGTACTCATTTTGGGTCCCTAGAACTTCTTTACCTATGAGTCAACAATGGACTACTGGAAAGGGTAGACACATGTCTATAGCTGACTGCAAGAGCATCAGTAGGATGCTGATGTTTTCCTACAGATCTGCATGGCTTTTAAGCTCTAATTCTCCCAGATGTACTACAGGACATGTGCTACTAACAGCAACCGGTTTTCAATTAACTATCGATATTTAGAGGGAGAAGTAAAAAAGATTTTAAAGGCTCCTTTCTAGTTAATTTTTCCCACACACTACTTAAAAGGCACTCTCTATCCTCTTAATGTTAATTGAATCATTATCCACTTCTCACTCAAATTTCAAATGCATGGCAGGACACTCCCCTGAGCACTGCCTCCTAGATAGATGGCCACCCTACAAACCCACATCTCTGTTCTCCCTCCTCATCTCTACCACGGCAAGAACAAAATAGAGAGGCCTGGTTACATGGAACAGACTGACAGCTGTTTGGAGGACTGGATGAAAAAAGGTGAAGTGATTAAGCAAAAAATTATATATATAACCATATATAATTAGTTATATATTAGTGCTGATAGCCAGGGGGAGAGGGGGGTGGGGGTAGGTGGAAGTGGGAAAAGGAGGGGAAAATGGGGACAGAAAGCTATTTTACTTGGGGTGATGGCTCACAATGCAGTGTGCAGATGATGTTTTATTGAGTTGAACACTTGAAACCTGTACCCCAATAAACTCAATAAATTTTAAAAAAATAGTGTGATATCTAAAGGACAGTTTAATTCTGTTAGTGATTTTTAAAAATATCCCTCTCTAAAGCCTAAACTTTCATTTGAATTTCTAAAGTTTCCTATGTTTTGTCTAAGAACAGGTACATTGTGGATGTCTTTTTTTAAAATTAAAAATTCCTTAAAAATATCCAGATTTCTTGAACATCTATATTGTACTTGCCTGTCAAATGCTAGTTTCTTCTTCTTCTTCTTCTTCTTCTTTTTTTTTTAATTTGGACACTCCCCTCCCCGGATATCTTTATACTGGAAAGCTCTGCGTGATGTTGAAGTTTTTATGGGTGAACTTGTTTAAAATAGTTGTCTTTAAAGGCAGTTTTGCCACAGCAAGGTTAGAGGTTGCCAGTAAATCCATTTACAGCAATTTCTGTATTCCTTGCTCCAGACACACCATTGGGGTGACCCGTGCACAATTACTGCAGGCCACACCAGCAGCAGGAGTCCCGGTTGATCTTCCTGGCCAAGGCCGGTTAAAGGGTTTGGGGTATGGAGTGGCTGAGCCTTCCCCCCTTCCCAGCCTGAAATGGCTGCTGGAGATTTCTGGGTGAAGCCGGAGAACCTAGGGCTCCCGAATCCGTAGGCTCCATCCCAGCTCTCAAGCATTCAAGAAAACTTCAGCTTGGCTAATTGCTCCCATATGTCCTCCTCCGTTGTTTTCAAAAAGCAGCAAGGAGGGGAGGCCATGTCACTTCACTGATTTTAGAGAGACCGGGGAAAATAAACAAAACAAGACTATCACTCATTTTCATCCAGTCCCAGAGGGGTCCAGGCTCAGCCCCAAGGGACCAGCCCCCAACCCCCTGGGGAGAGCTAGGGACTGGGCCAGGAGAAGTGGGCAGGGAGCACTGCGCCCAGCATCCGGCAGAAAGTTCTCCCCGGGGGTCCTGGGAGCCTCCACAGCACCAGGCGGGGAGGGGCGCGGGAGGCGCCTAGTTTATTCTTCTTGAAGGCTCAACTCTAACCTTACTTCTTTATGAGGCCCCCTCTCTGCCAAGCACAATGACATTATTTATCCTTTATCTTTTGGACAATCATTATTTCCTGAGCACTTGCAGGCCTTATGTTATTAAATACATTTTAGGTGAAGGAACTAATCCCTCAATTGCACTAAAAACCCCCACTTGCCAGTATGTCATTGTATCCCTAATGCCTGTCACAAGGAATCATCCATTCTTTTATTTAGCCAACAAACATATATACACAGAGTGCCTCATTAAATCATAACGATCATATCTGATTGCTCGCAGTCCAGCGGAGGGAGAGAGGGAGGGGAGGCAGGTGACAGTCATGTAAAACAAATAACTCATTAATTTTAAAAGTGTCTTAGAAAGAAAAAGGACTAACTGCTCATGAATGGGGGGGAATCCTAGAAGATTTAACTTCACTTCTATCAGTGGAGATAAGTAGGAACTTAATAGTAAGTGAAGAGACAGATTTTTGGGTAAAAATAACTGCATGTATGACACCTTCAGTGACTGGAAGACCACTATTTGCTGAAGAAATGCCAGGGATTTTGGTGTGGCTGGAACATAGAGAGTGGAGGAAGAACTACATGGCAGAAAGAGGAGTCAGAAAGTGAAGACACTCCTGTGCTTTGTGTGCCATCCCACTTAGCGAGGTCCTTATGCTACAGGCCAGGTCACACTTCCGTGTGTGGTTCAGAAACTCCTAAGGATGCTACTAAAGTAGGTCCACAGTGGAGTCCAGGAATGTGTATTTGTAACATCTCTGGTGCTTCCGATGCTGCATGCCCTCAGGAATGTTGAGAAATGCCCTGTGGAAGGGGGTGATGCCATAGGCAGTGTGGGCTGGATTAAGCTGGGGAGTCCATCCTCCACTGACAGTGGCTGCAGCCTCAGGTCGGGCAAGGGCTGTTGGTAATGATCATAAACAGCTTCTTCAGTTAGTTAGTTGCTGCTATTCTTTTTTTACAAGTTTATTTTTTATTTTTCATTGATTTCAGAGAGGGAAGGAGAAGGAGTAAGAGATAGAAACTTCATTGATGAGGTAGAATCATTGATCAGCTGCCTCCTGCTTGCCCCACACTTGGATTGAGCTAGCAGCCTGGGCCTGTGCCATGACTGGAAATTGAACAGTGACCTCGATGTTCAATCACTGAGCCACACCGACCAGGCAGTTGCTACTATTCTTGCATAGAAAAAGAACCTATCTGAATAATCTGTTAGGGCACTTAGAAGTAAACACAGGGCACTGAAATATATTTGTTTGATTCAAAAGATTCCACCAGACATCACTCTTCTCTTGTTACATAGCACAGTAGCCCAATGAAGCCTCATAAAAATACTATGAAGTGGTCATCGCTGTTTCTAACCGAGGAGAAACGGCTGAGAGGTGAATGACATGCTCAGCGTTACAGCACGCGTATGTGATGAGTATGCAGTAAAAGCCACCGATTCCTTATTCTACACCACGCTGCCTTTGGAATAACTGCAAAGTGACTTCCAAAGTATGCAATGAAATACAGCAGAACTCAATCTTGTGCACAATAACGTTGAACATGAACTTGATATTACCGAAGGTTAAAAATACAGGTATCCAACTAGCTTGTATCAGGATTGTTCTTACTGCAAACGACAAATACCAGCCCAAGTGATTAATGCAAAATGAAAATGTATCGATTTTTATGGATAAAAATTCCAAAGTAGGCTCCAGGTATTACTTGATCCTGGGTACTGACATATGACCCTAGAAACACTTCTCCCTCCCTATCGCTTATCTCCACATTCAGTCCCACTGGTGCTGGCAGGATGGCTTCCCCCAGGGCTCTAGCTTCATATCCTCCAAAGTTCAAGTCAATTGAAACAGCACATTTTCCCAGCAATCTCTGCTAAAGGTTATTTGTAGTTCTTATTGGGTTATGTCTCCTCCTGAGTCAACCTCTGAAAGCAGAACTTCTCAGTCTTCTGAGTATCCACATGGGACTCCAATTTTCCCTTTGGATCCAGCAGAGTCAGCATCATCACACATCACAGACTGTAAGTGGGGGAAACATGGTTCTTCAAAATGAAATTGGATTCATGGTACCAAATCAGGGGGATTCAACTTGAAGACAGCAACAGTAGAGAATATACACCGTGTTTAGCTAAAGAAAACAGCAGGATAACTGAGCGTGGCTGTAAATTATTATGACAGAATATGCGTGGTGCCAGGTGGGTTCTGGAAATATAGGGGGGCACTTTGTAAAGTATCTGATTGCCTAGCCCAGTGGTCGGCAAACTGTGGCTTGCGAGCCACATGCGGCCTTTGGCCCCTTGAGTGTGGCTCTTCCTAAGCCTTAGGAGTACCCTAATTAAGTTAATAACAGTGTACCTACCTATATAGTTTAAGTTTAAAAAATTGGCTCTCAAAAGATATTTCAATCGTTGTACTGTTGATATTTGGCTCTGTTGACTAATGAGTTTGCCAACCACTAGCCTAGCCACTATGCTATCTAACTGAAATTAATACAAAATAATATTGAAGAAAAAATGATAAATTATGACAAAATAAATTCAGCTCATATCAGGGGGTGGGGAATGTCTGGCCCGTGTACCCTATGAAGCCCATGAAATCTTTTGGTCTGGCCCTGCCAACCCATTAGAGGTGAGTTAATTAAATGTTTGATCAAATATAGCAGGCTACTTTTTAAGTTGATAATTTTGTATGGCCCGTGAATGATATTATACATATCCAAGTGGCCCTTGGCAGAAAAAAAGGTTCTGCACCTCTGAATTAGATAATACTGTTTTAAAATTTTTTTTTCCTTATTTCCTTAGGATAACACAACACCAAAGTAAATAAAAATTTATTTTACGATGGTTTCTACATACACACACACCCACCCACACACACACACACACACGCACACACACTGATTCTACAGCACTACTTTGTTAATATGGATTGAATCCATTAAAATAAAATTATTCTGTAAACAACTGAATTTTGTTATTTTGGTTTCAAAATAATCCACTGTTCAGTCAAATTCAATATACCCATAAAACAAACTTTAAACTAATTTGTGTGCACATATAGCCACAATAATTCTTCAGCCAAAGTATACTAGTTGGTTCTTTTAATTCTTTAGTCAGTACTTCCTTCTAGAAATTCCTACCTTCTTATTTCCTTTCCAAAATCATTCATGTCTCTAAAGAAAGTGGAAGGTTTTCCTGATCTGTCTCTTTGGTGGTTTCTTTTAGGTTAGAAAAGCAGTACAAAATTCCTGGGAATTTCCCCCTTTGGTGATATTGTATGTTCTTTTGAGTGTATGTGTTAATTTTCAATCAGCTGATTGTTCAAACTTCAACTGAAGCCTCTATGACAGTGGTTCTCAACCTTCCTAATGCCATGACCCTTTAATACAGTTCCTCATGTTGTGGTGACACCCAATTTCATTGTTAAAAATTGAACATAATTCAAGCATAGTGATTAATCACAAAAACAATATGTAATTACATATGTGTTTTCCGATGGTCTTAGGAGACCCCTGTGAAAGGGTCGTTCAACCCCCAAAGGGGTTGCGACCCACAGGTTGAGAACAGCTGCTCTATGACACATATCCACTATGCTCAATAGCTCATTATTCAAAACATTTATCAGTGTGCTAAGTATTAATACCATAATCATAAATTTAATTAATTGCACAGAAAATAATTAATTCACCAATTAAACTGAACATAAGTTTCCTCCTCCATAAACCAAAAACTCATTGAGGTCATAGTTCTAGCACTGTCTTGCAAATATGAATTGTTAATTGAATAAATTAACATATGATAAGCAGTCACATTATGTGGTAACTGAATATTTTCTATTTTCAAAATGTTGACTTTTCTCCAGGCTCCTGGATGAAAGGGTTAGGAAGGGGACACCCAGTAGCCCCTCTGACATTGGGGAGAGGAAGAAGGGAGGGAGAGAAAAGGCCAAATGGATGTCAGGGTGGGCGGGGCTGGCTATGAGCAAACCTTGCAGCTGAAGTGTCAGCGTGGGAAACAAAGCCCCAGGGACAAGAGAAGAGGAACCTACAGACTAAGGAGGCAAGGGGCTGGTGCACCAACTTCGCAGAGGCGCTGAAGCTGGCTTTATGTGAGGCCTAAATAGAGATGGATGCCTATGCTAAGAGCTAGGGACAGAGGGAGTAATTTGGCTACATAGACACTTACTTATGCAGACCCCTCTGACTCATTAAATACTTAAATGTGTGAACTTGTCAGCAGCTCTTGGCTTACCAGCTTTTCTTCCCATTAGTCACTACACTTTCTGACTATAACATTTTCATTTGCAAGCGTGGCACATTATGAAATTTTCCTATTGATGATATTTCAACAAATTAAACCGCACTATTATGTTTGCAAAGTGTGGCCTGCATCAATCAACACAACAAATTACAAATGTGAAACACTACTTAAGCCGCATAATGACAGCATAATTTAAACTTTATCCCTGAGTGCAGTTAGGAGTTTCAAGAGAAGACAGAAGAAATGTACATGCCTGGGTAATGGATAAATAAGCATAAGTGACTAATTCTTGGAAAGGGGTTTGCCTAGTGAAATGTGTGCCCCAAAGACATGCTGATAAGCAGCCCATCACATTGAGGAAATATTCCTGCTACCAAGAAGTGGAAGCTCCTGCCTTATCGCTGATCTGGGGTAGTGGTTCTCTTTTGTGACGTTAGGAGTTAGAATAAACTGGAATGTCTGGGGTCAGTGAGAGGAGGTCCTGGAGCTTGTGCATGGCCTGTCTTTTATTTCCTCTTTAGTAGTCCATGTTCAGATACCAGCCCTTGAAAGTATTCTGCTCATCTATACTAATAAAAGGTTAATATGCTAATTAGACCAGAGGTCCTTCCAGACAACCTTCTGGAAGAAGCTGCGGCAGCGGGGGCAGAGGCAGTGGTGGCTGCCACCATGGGTTGGGTCCAAGGCAGAGGCAGCCACGGCAGCGGCAAGGGCCGAGCCCCTTGCACGAATTTTGTGCATCGGGCCTCCAGTGTGAATATAACAGTCATGTGTGGTCCTTCTAATCGTGGTGCTTTGAACCTCCTAACTGAACAACAAACATGAATTTCCTACTACCCGAGTGCTAAGCATATGGGGACATTAAGTCAAACTCAAGCCAATGAACAATCACAAAAAGACAAGCCAACAAACCCACAAACATGAAGCATGAACTCTTCCTGTTTTCGATTCAGTTGCTGATATACATGGAAAAAAGGAGCAAACTACCGAAGAATGCTGTCCATAATTCAAGGGGACACACGTCTTAGAGCAGTGATGGTTTTCAAAATATTTAGCTACCAACCTATATAACTATGTGACATAATAAAAAAATATATATTTGGTCCAGCCGGTGTGGGTCAGAGGTTGAGCATCAATCTATGAACCAGGAGGTCACAATTCGATTCTTGGTCAGGGCACATGCCCCGGTTACAGGCTCAATCCCCAGTGAGGGGCATTAAGGAGGCAGCTGATCAATGTTCTCTCTCATCACTGATGTTTCTATCTCTCCCTCTACCTCTCGGAAATCAATAAAAATATATTAATATATATATATATGTGTATATATATATATATATATATATATATATATATATATATATGTGTGTGTGTGTGTGTGTTGTGTGGTCTCTGTCCTTAATTATTGACATAAACAGGGATGCAGCCACCATCTATTAAAATTGTAAAGGTTTCTGTACTGGGCTGTGTGAGAAGGTGATAAGGCACCTGGTACTCCAAACTAGCTTGGACCCCAAACCAGTAGTAAGTAGGAGAGAAATAAAACTAAACAGCGAGCTCTAACAAGCATGGGCTCAATGCTCCGCCAGCCAAGCAGGAACTTCCAGTGGCCCATGGCGAAGAGACAGTTCCACATGAGGGGCCTTCATGAGTTGGACAATGTCTCTTAAACTAACTGCAAAGCCACTCCACGCTGGGCTGGTATTTTCCAGTGGCTTACTCAGTATCCTATTAGTATCTCAATGCTTTCCTTTACGCAGAGGTTTTGATGTCAAATTTTTGACATTTTGGGAGGCTACAAAGCTCATAGCAGCAGGACTTGCTGTTGGTGCTGCTGTTCAGGTTTCAATGCAGTAAACACATGTGCAGTTTCACTTAGTAGACTAAATAGAGTTGCATGAAATCCAGAAATTGATTAGTCTACTTTAATGGGAAAAATCCATAGAAACAACCTTGACATGAAATTAATCTCCTCAATGCATTTTTTAAACTAAGAAGTATATGTTGAGAACTTATTTGTTCAGGATATGCTATAGTAGTGGTTTCAACCTCATATTTAGAATCATATAATGATCTTAAAAAAATGATGGTGCCTGAGTCCCACCCTACAGCTTAAGAGAAGAGTGTATTCCAGAGGTCAGTAAGTAGAAACTGCAAGAACCAGGTCACAGAGGAAGGAAAACAGCAGAATGAAAAAATCATGACCAGCTTAGAGCCATCATGATGAACTCAGTGAAGCTGGATGTATGATTGGCTGAGCACACTAAGTTCTGTGAGCATGAAAAAAGCAATGGCAGGAAGAATGGCTATTGAGCAGGCAATCATTGGGCAGGCAGCTAACTGTGTCTGCCACCTACTCCCAGTATTTCAAATCATTCTTACAAATTTTCAGAGTGAGATGGGAAACTTACCAGAGCATAGTTTGAAAATGATGGTATTTATCCTATCAATTCTTGTACCTTTCCTGTTCTATGTGAACACACAAAAGTAATTGACAATGGTTCAGGAAAATGTGGGATTGCATTCAATTTCTAAGCATCCTACCTCTTGAAACCCATAATTTAAGACACTAAGGGAAACTTCAAAGGTAAAAAGAAATATAGATTTCTGGCCTTGAAAATATGATAATCATAAAATATAATATCGTGGACACAGGGATAACATTTGAAGATTTTATAGGCAAATAAAATTAATGTGTCAAGAATTGAACTTTCAATTAATGATAAAGAAGGCTATTAAAATAACAAGTGCCACCTAAAATCAGAAATCAGAGCACTGATCAGACACACAGTCCATTTCTACATTTGTGACACTGAAATAATATTTATACCATTATATCGGCCTAAGGAAAATACAGTCCTTGCAGCTCTCATGGATTGTGGCATTTGCAATGTCAGACACTAAACCTCCGGGGCATTCATTCAAAACACACACATGCCAGTTCAGTAGCCAACGGGTGGAACATCCACTACCATATGGTAGGAATATTTAAAGATGAACGAGATGCCATCAGACAGATAAACAACTAGTTTGCCTGCAATTGGCCAGCACAAATGGTAGTAATAGACAGTCTAAATGCTGGGATGATCTATCTGGAATAAGTGCATATTGCATCACAACATGTAATTCTGAGTACTCCGTCTGGCTGTTGAGGGGTTTCTAATCAAAATCTGCTTTGTCCTCATTCAAGTAGCAGGTGTTTTTGCTACAAAACTTTGTCCTCTGAAGCAGGTTTATATCAATGTCAATGAAATAACACAAAGAGGTGGAAAGTCTAGAGCAGTAGTTCTCAACCTTGGCTGCACATTAGAATCACCTGGGAATCTTTTTAAAATCCTAATTTCTGGGCCTCATCCTCTGGAAATTCTGTTTCTTTGTTACTAATGCTGTGGCCCCTCCCCATAACAAAGAAACAGAATTTCTGGAGGATGAGGCCCAGAAATCAGGATTTTAAAAAGATTCCCAGGTGATTCTAATGTGCAGCCAGTTGAGAACCACTGCTCTAGAGCCAAATGAGATGGAACTAAGGTTTCTAACTGCTGAGGAATTCCACCTTTGCCCCATCCTTATTTTCTTCTCACCGTTAACCTAAAAAAGTAAAGAAAAAGCCATTGGAAATTGCTTTCTTTCCCTCCCAGGAATTCCTCCAACAAAGATCCATCGATCACTTTCTACGTGGCAAAAAAAACAAACCCCAAAAAACTAACCACAGAGGAAAAGACCAAGTATGCAAGGCAGTCACAACTCTGGAATTTCTGCATTGTTTTCATCCTGGTTTTGAAGTGAACAAATTAAGACACATTAATTTACTTACATTTCAAAAGAAACAAGTACAAAGTTAGACATTAAGCTTAGCTCTTTCACACTGAGATGCTGCTTACGCAGGGCATCCATGGGGGTGTCTTGGTTATTGCACCACAGGTGGTTTATCTGAGCTGGTCCAAACCTCAGAAAAAGACAGCCCAGTCTATTCCGTCCTCAGGCTGAATTCAGAAGAAAGGGAGGCTGTTCAGGTTTATAAAGTTCAGGGCCAACCAGGACTTGCAGAGCTGTAGTAGAGCTCAGGAAGTATGTCTCAGGCTGCGGCTGATGCAATGGTGAGAGCACACTCCACCATGACATGCTTCCTCGGCACACCAGGAAGTAGCAATGCCCTCCTGAACTAACTCCTAGAGCCACGTGCATAGTACCCCAGCCTTTCAGCCATTGGTCTCCTATAGCAATGTGTCTCCCTCTGATTGGTCGCCTGTAGCAACGTGTCTCCCTCTGATTGGTCCCCTCATGCTATATATACCCCTGTAGTTCCTCAATAAAACGGATCTGGGTCAATGAACCTGGTCCCCGGAATCGTGCATGCAGACGCCCTGGCGCGTTGGGGCTCCGTGGTCCTCACCCCCTAGGGATTCCCCTGCTTCACAGAGCTGTGCTTGATGACCCCCACAAGGAGAGATCAGAGCACAAGAATGTAACACAGACCTAGCGTGAGGCTGCTTCACGTCTCAGGAACACGTGCCAGCAGAGCCTGCCCTGCCGTGGGGACGTCCTATCACTGACGCCCGATTACTGCGCGGCTGTGGGGCACAGCGGCATTTGCTAAGGAGCTCCCTGCCCTAAGGGGGGAGATTGTCAGAGAAGTCTCGAAAGCCAGGCAGATGCCAGCATCCCCTCTACTGCTGCTGCTCTCCCACAAACAGCCTTGCCAGATGGCATGTCCACCTCCTCACACATACTCTGATCATAGGGAACAAACAGGCTGAAACACTAACAACTCTGTCCCGTGTATCAGACCTGCCCGTGAGACATGAATTCACGGGCGAGGGGAGAAGTGAAAAGAGAAGGCAGAGAGGCACTGGTGAGGGCGCTCTGCCTCTCCCAGGCTTCCTTTCCTTAGACAGCTGTGTTGCATTTTGCATGGTCTGTTCTACTTCACCTACTGAACACCCCCTCTACCCAACAGAGTGCAAGGTTCTTAGTGACAATGATGGCGTCACTGACTTTGGTGGTCACAGTTCCTACATGGCCCGATGGCTGGCACACAGTGACTGCTCAGCAAATATCTGGTTGCTGTTTTTAAAAATGATGCTGTGAGGATGAGTTGGGCTAAAATACCTATTCAATGAGAACAGTAAAATTCTCATTATATGAGGCCCTGAGATCCCACGACAGCTCCTTCTCACCCAGGAATTCATAGAAATGACATGTCACCCCATGGGCAATGCACAAAAGGCCTTTCACCTCTGTAGCGATGTTCACCTGTGCCAGCGGCACTGCCAGGCAGCAGGGAAAGCACCCCAAGCCCAGCCCCAGGTCAGGTAAATTACTAGAAATAAAGGGATAGCTAATATTTCACCTCCTTCTGACCACAGAGTTCACCCCTAAAAGACCACGAGACATAATTTTCAAATAATTTGAAGATGGTAATAAAGCCCAAGTACTGATAATTTGAGGAGTAATCATGATCCTTCTACATATTATATTATCCAATGTAATTCTGTGTAAATTTCATCACCCTCTAGCATTATGAAAGCAATGACCTCTAATTGTGATTTAATATGAAGCACCACCATGTTCATTGGTTCCCTGGTGCATATCCTATACCGCAACGATGCTGAAAATAAAAGCACCTTGCACCAAAGAACAGCATGTGAATGGCCTAGGAAATGAAATCAAGCAATAAATTACCTTCGCATTCTTACAAGTGCACCTACTGTAAGAGTTCACACCAGGGAGACTACAGACACAAAATATGTCTAGAATTTACAGACATCTTTCTCTTATACCTTTAATGGAGAGATGGAAATTAGTTTTAGTGTTGGATTAAGCTACCCTCACATAAGCAAAGTAACTAGGTCACTTACTGGTACCTAATTTACTCATCTGATGAATAGGGATGTCTCACACGTTAACGATGATGATTGTGTATGTACAGAGTTATTATCTAAGTCTCTAGGAAACTGTTAACTTTCACAATTAGATTCTATTAGTTCTAGAAGTTATCATCACCACCATCATTATGATCTGTATCATCCGTTGATGGAATGACACAATAAAGCTAGGTAAGACCTTATGCGATTGAACTAATTCTTTTATCTTTCTCCTGAGAAGAGAAGACACACTCTGCTAACTAGTGTGTTACCAACCAAGTGGAGAAAACAATGAAAACAGGAATGCCTCCTAACTCCAAGTTTAGATTTTTTTCACCCAAATGTGAAATAATAGGAAGTGTTTTAGGCCATTAAGGGCATTGAATGGGGTTCTTTCTCTCTCAGCATCTCTCTTGCCAAGTCCAGGACATGGCTTTCCATTCCTCAGGGCTCTGTCAGAAAGGAAGTGGTAACAGGCACTGAAAACTTACAACATTCTTTTCCCGGCATCACTCATTCGCCAAGGTATGCGTTTCCTTTAGAAAGTCATACTGATAAAGTTTTTTTTTATATTTTAAGTATTTATGAACTGTTTCTATGAAGACACATCAAAGTAGATTTGTAAAGCATTGTGAGAAGGTCTGAATGTATGAAACAGACCCCTATCTCTGACAGATGCTTTATTTTTGTTTCCTTTTAATGTGTTATAGACATTTACCTATTAAGTTTCAGCCCCACACTTGTTCTTCTATATTTACCTTCAAACTGCTTGGGCTAGCGCCCTGCAAACTATTATTTCCAAGCTTCCTTGCTAGCAAGTCTCTGGTTATATTCTGTCACTTAGAAACACTTATGCCAAAATGGAAATCAGTAAGAAGACATTCTGCCTCAGGCAAACCCTCCTGCAGTGGCAGCGGCAGCAGCCTAGTGCATAGACCGGTCCACCGAGACGCTGGAAATAAAAGGGTCTTATTTTAGATAAGCAACAGCTGAAGTTCCAGTAACGAAGCATTTCAGAAGCAGCAGCCAGCAGTTCCATCAAACACAGAGACAAGAGCTCCTGCTCACAGCCTCCAGCTGTGGTTTCAGGGGCCCAGAAGCTGAGGGTTCTAACAATCTTAGCGACAAGATTGCTCTCCGGGCACCCAGCCCAGAGACAGCAGCAGCTCCCTGACATCTGAGTAATGCCTTCTTCCCCTCTGTCTTCTCCAGCTCTTCAAACACTTCGTAAACATTCCTACCCAAAGTCCCCCCTCCGGCTTACATACCTGACTGGTGTTGATTTTCCTACTGGGCAATAACTGATAGACACACCTGACAAGGACTGTTCAAGCCGTATCAATGTTTCCACATTACAGATGAGGAAAAGGATGCTTAGAAGCGAAGTGACATGCTCAGGGGAATCTGGCTACCAAATAAAAGAGTGAGACTTGGTACTCTAGTTCTATTGAGCTCAGATACCCTGATTACTCAATGTGAAGAACTATCTATTTAGACTTGTCATAAAAATTTCAGTTGTATTTTGATGTGGAAATCATACATGATAATTTTACAAAACTCAGCAAAATGCAAGAAACAAACATTGCCTTTTAAGTCTCCAGATGAACTGTGCGGCGCTGAGGTCATTCCCCATGGACTTTACTTGATGTGACATACAATACGGTATCTATCACATATACTGTCATATCCATCAGCACTAAGAGCAGATGCAAGGTCAACTGTGAGGCATTCATTAATTCTCAGTCACAGAAAGGGGAAGCAAAAGAAATAAATGTATATAGCGAGGCGTACAAATAGAAAACAACTAAATTACCACTTTGAAATACAAAATAGTAGTTTATAAAGGCAAGTGGGATGATACAAATTCTTGAGTCTGGCCACAGTTGATGGCCTCTCACTTTGCCTCAGGATAACACCTGTCTCCCAAGATCAGGCTCCGATCACACAGACTCCCACTCCCACCGCTGCCTCATCTGCAAACTCTGCTCCTTGTCTGGACAATGCCTGCTTACATGTCAGGTTCCAGAACAACCCTCACCTCATTTCCTCCAGCTTTGCCTCGGGATCTGTTTTCTAGGGTTCCTTGTATAAGACAGATGGCAAAGAAAATCATTCTTAATGAAAAAAAACATGTACTTATGTTAGTTAAATTATTTGTGGCAAAATTTATATTACAGGATTTGTATTAGATTTAATATATGACTATATACTTGTAAAGTGTATTGAAAGTTTGAAATTAATAATGTACACAATATATTCACACCTACTGTTCAGTTGTGGATCACACTTTTTCAACTATAAATTATTAGAAGATGTTATCATTGGTCAAGCCTTGATTTTTATGTAAAGATGGATTCTACTCTCCATTTCCTCCAGCTCCAATTAAAACATAAAACCTAGAGCAGTCATCAATTTTTCAACACTCACTTGATGATTCTGAGAGGTGATGCAGCAAAACTTCCCATCTCCCCCAAATTCCTGACCTCAAAGAAATTCATGCAGAATTGCCATGTAACCTACTGCTTATTATAATTTAACTGGTTGAATGTACTAAGTATGGGGGATGAGTTAGAGAAATAGATAGGATTGTTTAAAAAATATGACAAGCCCCAAATGGCTTAGAGAAACTTGAGTGCTTTAGTGTGGAAAAGGATGAGGAAGACACTGGGAAGCCTCAGGGGTTTTACACCATTCGGAGGTTTTCAATGGTGTAGCTTGGACAGTTTCACCTTTTTTTTAAACTATAATTCAGCCAATATCAGAAGATGATTAACAGTTCTTGAAACCATCTGATATGATCCTAGATTTGCCTCTTTAATGATATGAAATAAAAGACTGTATCTAATGGTGACTATTCCAGACTGCCTGAATTTGACTTCTGGCTCCATAATTTAGTAGCTGGGTGATTTTAGGCAAGTCGTTTATCCTGCTTATTCTTAGCTTACTCATCTAAAATGAGGACAATAATACTGCCTCGTCGGAGTGCTATGAAAATAAAATGAATTACTACATGTATTTACAATTCTGCCTGTACGACATTAATCTTTAAATACATGGTATCTTTTATCACAGCTATTTCAAGGTCATTTAAAACTCTCTAAGGCTCATTTAAAGTAAAGAAACTTGTATAATACACACAATTCCATGAATGATTTATGAAAACACTTAATATGAAAGAATTTTACTTCTAATAAAACCTCGTTGAGAGAACTGGCTGATTATACTCTGCAGACAAGTTTAAAATCGGTCAGCATTATTTGATGACATTGAAAAATGACCAAAGGTAGGTGATGAGTTGAGAATTGTTTATTTGTGACAAACAGCTAGTTCATCCACTGGAATAGTGGTTTTGTGGCATCTTGCTGGACACAGTCACTTTCCTCTGTTCCAGTGGCAAAATCCCTTCGTTTACCAATTGGTGCTTGCAGACTCAGTTCAGAGCAGGTGGCAAATCCATCATCCGCTTAAGGGAGAAAATGTGAACAATGAGGGAGACAGAGAAGCACTGAAATGATAAACTCCCCATACATCACTGGCGTGGTCTTAAACTACACATTCAGGTATGGAACACCAGGGGTTCAGGTAAAAGTTGAGTCTTGAAGAATCAAGGATTTGCCGTTCCTTTGAGTTCATTTGTTAACCAACACAGAGCTTAGTAACAGAAGACAGCACCTTAGTGGATGGGGGAATGTAAGTGTAGCCTTTGCATATGTTGCTGGCTGACCATGAAACTACAAGGGAACCAGGCTATCAGACACTGAACAGACTAGACTACGTACACACGGCAGGGCAGACAGATTTAAGTCCAAGAATTTAACTGCCTGTTAAAACAGCACAACAACCATCAGTGAAAATAAAACTGACATTAATGAAACTACAACATATCATCTACATTATCCAATTTCTTACAAAGTAATTACTAGGCCTGCAAAGAAACAGGAAAGTTACCAATGCACAGGGATAACATATCCAATAGAAATTGACCCAGAATAGAAGTAGCAGACAAACTACAAAGAATCTATTGTAAGTATGCCCAAGTTTAAGGATAATATAATCAATGAAAAGTCTGTTCAAAGATTTAAAGAAATATGGAAATAATGAACAAATAAATTAATTTGAGGATAGGTCAATACCCAATCCAAAGAACAGAGAGAAAGAGTTACGAGAATTAACATAGTTTCAGGGATTTGTAATATGATATCAAACATTATAACACTCAACAGTCTCAGGAAAAGATTAGCGAGAGAAGGGGGAAGGGAAATATTTTAACAAATAATGACCAAAATTTTCTAAGTAAGTAAAAAATATTAACTATATACCCAAGAAGCTCAAGAAACCCCAAATTTCTACATTATCCAATTTCTTACAAAGTAATTACTAGGCCTGCAAAGAAACAGGAAAGTTACCAATGCACAGGGATAACATATCCGATAGAAATTGACCCAGAATAGAAGTAGCAGACAAACTACAAAGAATCTATTGTAAGTATGCCCAAGTTTAAGGATAATATAACCAATGAAAAGTCTGTTCAAAGATTTAAAGAAATATGGAAATAATGAACAAATAAATTAATTTGAGGATAGGTCAATACCCAATCCAAAGAACAGAGAGAAAGAGTTACGAGAATTAACATAGTTTCAGGGATTTGTAATATGATATCAAACATTATAACACTCAACAGTCTCAGGAAAAGATTAGCGAGAGAAAGGGGAAGGGAAATATTTTAACAAATAATGACCAAAATTTTCTAAGTAAGTAAAAAATATTAACTATATACCCAAGAAGCTCAAGAAACCCCAAATTTCACAAATTCACATGAGACTGCACCTAGACATATGATAGTCTACTGCTGGTAGCCAAAAAATACCAAGTAAATCTTGAAATCAGTAACTGAAAAATGACCAAGCATATAAAAAGGAAAAACTATATGATTAATGGAAAAATTCTCTTCAGAAACAGTGGAACCCAGAGACATTGGAATGCCATTTGAAGCACTGACAGAAAAAATAATCAACAAAGAATTTTATATCCAGAAAAAATCATTCTTCAAAAATGAAGGTGAAATAAAGACCTTTCCAAAATAAAGAATACCAGAAAGAATTTGTTGCTAGGAGAACTTCACTATAAAACATACTGAAAGAAGCCCTGTAGGCTGAAGAAAAATAACACAAAATAATAAGTTAGCTACACTGGAAGAAATAAAGGGCACCAGAAATCATGAGTATGGGGTAAATATATAAAATACACAAACACATATATTTTTTTCTTTTAACCACGTTAAGACTTATAACTATGTAAAGAAGAATTTAAAATACTATATTTTGGTGTTTGTAATGCATGAAGGTATAAAATAGATGACAGCAATACAAAAGGATGGGGGAATGGAGGAAAACCGGTGCCAGCAGCCAGGGGAAGGAAGGCCTATTGCACGAATCTTCGTGCAATGGGCCTCTAGTATTATAATAAAGATGATATAATTCCTACAGAAATCACTTTAAAAAGAGTATTGAAATATAGGAAAAAGACAAGAGAGGGTGAAATGGCCATTAAAATAGATAAAAGACGACAGAGAAGAATAGAGGAATACATAATAATTGAGAGAATTAGAAAACAAGTAGCCAAATACCATATCTCAATCTAGCCATATCAATTATTATATTAAGTGTAAATTTACTAAACATGCAAAACAGGAATAATGTTCAGATGAATAAAAAACAAACTCCAACTATATAATATCTACAGCAAACAGTTTAAATTCAAAGACATGAATAGATTGAAAAATAAAGGCATGGAAAAAGTCAAGTGAACCAAACAATAAATAGAAGCAAGTTGGAATTGCTATACTATTCCTGGAAAAAACAGATTTTAAGAGAAGAAATATTACTAAAGACAGAAATATCATATTTAATAATAAAATAAATCATAAACCTAAAACAATGATAAAAGTAGAAGCACCTAAACAGAGGCCTGGCTATAAATGAGCACAAGGGAAATTCTGAGAATGATGGGAGTATTCTAAAACTTGATTTGGGGAGCAGCCAAAACTCTCACTATATGCATAGAATGGCTGGATGTTATTGTGCATAAATAAAGCCACACAAAAGAAAAGAAAACCCACATACACACAGAGAGAAAGATGCCTCTAGGCTGCACAGGCTGTCACAGGTTGCCGGCCCTGGGCAAACATTGTTGGTGATGTTTCGGTCTATATATGCAATCTGAGGCCTCCAAAATCAATGTCAGCACTTTTTTGGCAGCCTCATCTCATTTGATTCTGAAAAAGAAATACTGTTCTATCGACAGGAATGACTCACTTGCCAGGTTTGCCTTTCAGGAAGCAGACCTGGCCGTGCTTCCCAGGAGAGGGGCGAGCCCTGGGATCCACAGGGAACCCCTGTGGCGAAGACCCACCCTGAGGCAAAACAAGACAGGCTCCCCTGTGGGCCCAGGTTAAATGCAATTCAGGACCCCACCCAGGAGGCCCTGCTGACCCTGGATGGTTCAAGGCACAGAGTGTTTCCTAGAAGCAGGGCCTTCCAACCTCCCAGTCCTGAGAAGGGCCCAGACCCCTTGCCCAGGTTCAAGGGCAGTACGGAGACTACACTTATGCCTATAAATTCAGTTGAATGAATTCACTTTAAAGAATTATCCCTTTCAAACAACTGAAATCTAAACTCAGTTCAACTGATCAGTTTTCAAATTACACTTTCACTAGGGTGCCTAATTGCCATTTAACAAATACAGCGATTGCTCTATACCAGTCACTATTTTAATTGATTGGTAAATATTCACTTGTTTCATTATTATAAAAACCTCATGAAGTAGATGCGATTATCGTTTTTTCTTCTTTTTCATTTTAAAGATGAGGAAACAGATGCACATGAGCGTTAAGTAACCTGTTCATGGTCACACGGCCACTTCAGGGTGACGGGATTTAATGCCGGGGAGCCTGCTTCAACAATCCCTGCTCTTCAGCACTGCTCTACATTAATTAAAGCCCGTTTGTGCAGAAAATCTATTGTCTGGAGTAATGCTTCCGGACCAAACCATCTCCCAATACAATCTATTTCATCCAACATAGGAAGAAAAAAAAAAAAAGGAAGAAAGTGAGGGAAGGATGGGAAGGATGAAACGAAGGGAAAAGGGTTTGAATATATCAAGAAGAATTCAGGTTTGAAACATTTCAAATGTGAAGGGAAATTATAACTTTTCAAGGAGTTTCATGCCCATGTATTACCTATTTCGGGCCCTCATTAAAGCCACCAGGGACGAAGTGGGGATTTATGGCTTCATGGAGACTAAGCCAAAGGCCGAAAGTGGCGGAGCTCACTAGTAACAGAGCAGGTCTGACTCGGCCTCACTGAGCTGATTCCCTCAACCCTCACACTCCAGGATTTTCAAATCACTGAATTCCAAAGTCAGGGTAATCTGTGGCCGACAGGGAGAGATGTTGGACTTTCTGATTTATATTCTGAAAATCCCAACCCCGCAACGTGAGACTGGACCTCCCTGTGGCTGCCATGCTTGGACTGTGTGTGGAGGCGGCTCTATTTTCAGCGGATCGAAGAGAAGCCTGAAGGTAGGACTATTACTCCATGGCCCAGGAGTGAAAGCCATTTCCTCCCCATGGCCAGCTTCGCTGTCAAATGCCGGTGGGCAAACAGGCCAGATTTTGGATGAATGAGAATCCTCTGTGCCTGGAGGGACTGTCTATTTTTATCTCATGGATATAATTGTGAATTGTGCTGCCCTCCCAAATATCTGCCCGCTCCTGGTGTCTGCCAGCAGAGTTTGTATTGTCACGCGAAAGTAAACGAGATGTTCTCCCAAAAACATCAATTATGTGATTGTTACTTCTTGCAAGCGGCTGGCTGCTGAGTGTTAGGTTGTCAATTCACCTTTCTTACCATTTGCTGTGCAGGACTCCTTTCTGCTTCCTGTATTCTGTATTTTTACTATTAGCTGCCTTCTGAGCTGGCAGCCAGGCAGACTTGCAGCAGCTTCTAAGACATTCCCAGACAACACAGGTTTAAAGCCCATTGAACTGGGTCTTCATCCAAAGGTAATCCCCAACCTCGAATACTGGATGATACCGCAGAGAGTTCAGGAGAGAAAGATGTCCACTCTCTGAAGTTGGGTGGTAAATGCTAACGGACACATCTGTCTGTGGGCTTTCTTGAAACCCCCTCCTGAGCCTTTATCTAATACTGTCCACATCCCCTTTGCTCTCCACAAAGCGATGGGTGAGAGAAGTGCAGTCAAAGGCCAGGAGACTCCATCTTCCTAGAGAAATAAAAGGGTGACCTTAATTGGCTGACACTAGCTTAGAAATAAGGATTTTAATATGTTCTTATCCAGAAGTACTAAAAAAATTAGGAGTAGGGAAGAAAATGCTTATTCTGACTAGAAAATTATTTCCCAAGGGCGTGAACTCTAGAGCAAGTCCCCGTCAGGTGTAAGTGATGATGCGCATGGTACAGAGGCAGCTAGGCCTGCGTGTGCTCACAAGTCACTGCTGAAACACATTCTGGTTTCTATTAACCTGATACTTGAACATCTGCCTGGCATGCATACGCCAGACATTCCTGGTTTTAGACAACCTAACGGTATATGCCCGAGTCACTTCACCATGACCTCCTGCCTCCGTCATGTCACCCAGCCACTCCTCAGGAGGAATTCTCTCTAAATACAAACCACTCCACCCAGAGCCCACATCCCAACCACCTTCTTTATCGGGCTCTCACACTCAGGGCTGCTATCCTCCTGCCCTAATCCCCCAGGGCCAGGTAACAGACAGCTCCGGTGCCCCAGAGCCTGCTGAAATGATTCCAATGAGCCAGTCCCAAGCATGCTTACCTGGCCTCACTCATTCCATCCTGCAGAAATCAAAATAAAGCCTCTTGCCCAGTTCCCACCCTTTCTCCACGCCTTGTGCCAACTCTAGTGCTTTCCAGTGTGGCCGTGGGTATCGTGGCATGTTCTGCTCTTGAGACCTATGAGCAACAAATTAACTTTTCAATAGCAGTCATCTCTTGATCCTGGGATCCTTGGCCTTACTGTAGCTTCAATTTTCTATTAATGCACAGTGTTTTTAAAACACGGGCTATTGCCTAGCCAGCATGGCTCAGTGGTTGAGCATCAACCTATGAACCAGGAGGTCATGGTTTGACTCCCAGTCAGGGCACATGCCTGGGTTACGGGCTTGATCCCCAGTAGGGGATGTGCAGGAGGCAGTCAATCAATGATTTTTCTCTTATCATTGATGTTTCTATCTCTTTCTCCCCCTTTCTTCATCTCTGAAATCAATAAAAATATATTTAAAATAATAATAAAATACTGGCTATTGCCCTTGCTGAGTAGTTCAGTTGGTTGGAGCATCACCTTACACTCTTAAAAGGTAATGTGTGTTCCTCCCTGGTAGGGAAGTGAACCAACTGAGGTTTCTCTCTCACATTGAGATGTCTCTCTCTCTCTCTCTCCCTCTCCCTTCCTTTCTCTCTAAAATCAACAAACATATCCTTGGGTGAGGAGGCTTAGAAAGCACGCACACTTATTATGCAAGGTTACCATACCTGGTACCTTATCCCACAAAGCTGGTTACATATTATTGGTTCCTGGATGATCATGTGACACATAGCAGTCCTCTATAGACTGGACAGCAGCCTATACGTTGGTCTGGTACAAAAGTCCTATGAACTGGACTTCCCTGATTGCCAGTGGGTGGAGAAGTAATGGACCCACTATGGTAGACCGATCAATCACTGAGTGCCGTCTACCCCTGCAACCCAATGCATGGTCCTTGCCCAGGGGCTTAAGCAGCTCCTGGGATCCTGCGGATACTCAGGTCCCTCTGATGAGCTACTGAATCAGAATCTGCATTTCAATGAAAATGTGTACGTGATCTGTATGCTCATTGAAGTTTGAAAAGGACTGCTGAACTCTGGAATCCTTCCATGTGTTTGCACAAAAGCCATGTTTCCCACGGGCTGCTCTGGCCTTTGAATGATTGTGGCGAGGTGCTAAGCAGACCGGTTCCTGGGAAATGGGGGACTACCCTGACAGGCAGATTTGGCGAGAGGACTCCCCTGACCTTGCAGGATCTCCCTACCACTGCTTTCTAAGATGTCCGCACCAACCTCCCTTCCTCTCCTCTCCCCTTTGCTCAGGGTCGGACCTGCAGTGTGGTCCAATGGCTCCCCCAGCACTGCTGCCTTTTCCCTCACAGGCACGTCCTCCAATAAATTGCTTACACCTTTAATTCTGACATGGAATCTGCCTTTTGGACCATCTGGATTAACAAACAGGTCTATACCATTTCAGGTGGCAGCTTTCTAGATTGGCACAGCTACATAACTGACACAGACAACAACAACAACAACAGAAAACTGGCTGAGTTGCAATTACCTGGATAGAGACCCACATCTTGCCCCACCAGCAAAGCAGCAGTCTCATATACCCCTTCCTAAAGTTATAATATAAGACTGAATATCAAATATATGTTTGACTGGATAACTATATAGAAAAGACCCCCCAAAATGGACAGTTTAGCAGATCTGTAGCAAGGATCTAATTTTTGTGTGACTCAGGCACATTTGTGTTCGAGCACTAGCCATCTTAGGTTAAGGTAGTAGTAAGCATCCTCGCTTACGGGACAGGTGTTGGGGTTGTTGCTGTTGCTCTGAGCATGCTCATGAAGAACAACACTCACCCTACATGGAGCAGATGGAAGGAAATAATCTAACACCAAGCCTGGAGCCCAATCTTTCAGCAGTGCAATGACAGTGGAAGGAGAATGGCTAGGCCTTAGATTAGATAGATGTAATAATGACTATTATCTTCTAAAAAATACACAGGAAAAAAACAGATTTTCCAATTAAATTGTACATACATACGCACTTTGCTTAATTTTTTTCAGTGCTCTAAGAAGTTTGTAAACTCATCATCCTGAAAATAAACATAAACCATGACCCATGGAGTTGAAGATATTGCACAGGGCTGAGACCACCAAGGGTCAAGTTTTGTAAGAAGCTACATTGTATTCATTTTGTCCTGAGGTTTCACTCACAGAATCAATGTAAGTCTTTTCAAATGTTGAATTTCTTTTCTTTCTTTTTTTCTTTTCTTTCTCTTTCTTTCTTTCTTTCTTTCTTTCTTTCTTTCTTTCTTTCTTCCTTTCTTTCTTTCTCATTGGCTATCTATCTGTCTCTTTGTCTCTCTCTATACATGTATATATGTACACAAACACCAAAACACATGTATGCATTTTTGTATCTATTATTAAGGATTTATGTTGCACAGTCTGACTTACTGACTTAGAAGCCTGCGAAAGTGTAAAGTCATTATGACAAAAGAACATTGGTGCTGGAAGTACAGTGACTACAAGGATTCTGTCCCCAGTGCCTAGAACTTGAGTTCATCATCATTGGTTTTATCATCCAATATATTTGCAGATTATACTAAAATGTTTCATCTGCATCATTTATTGGTTTATGAGTTTCTTACAGTATTTAGGCTTACGATAAGCACTGAGAGCCAACAAATCAACACTTTTAGCCTGTGATTGATCACCAGTGTCCATTTAATGCTTTCCTGTTTAAATCACTCCACTCATTAGCCAGACCACAGCTGCCAAAGCACTTCAGTGCATTCAGGGGAAGCTCAACACTCTTCACTAAGGGAATGCCCTGCTTAGATTTCTAGAACTACCCTCACAATTAGCAGCTAAATTTAACTTACCTCTGCTCTTCTGTGGCTTCGGAGATATTAATTTCCTTGCTAACCCACAATTAGAGGAGTAAATCATAGACAATTTTCTCAAGGAAATCTTGAATTAAGTGCGCATTACTTGAGTGGTTCCTATAAGTATAATCATAGTGTAATGCACCCAGGACCCCTTCCTCTGTGCCTGGGGGAGAAAGTGAGACTCTTAAGTTCTAATCTACCTCAGGGCAAGTTTCCCCTCTCTGAAGCCATCTAAAGAGGTATCAACTAATGTAAGTAAAGCAAAGTGAAGTGAGACATGGATGCATTTTCATAATATGTCATCGAGTCAAACCCAATAAAACCTTTTTGCAATTACATATTTTGAACACTTTAATACTTTTACCGAATTTATTGTAGTTTTTTTAAGGGATGGGTGTAGAACTCTAATTTAGGAATGAACTCAAGTATCATTCTATACTTCCTGGCCTTGCATTTACTGCAAATACTTTGTGGGAAGAGAGATACCATAATCTACTAAGACAGGTCCTATCTCCCACCCCTTGGTGGAATCTCCTCTTTTCAGTATGTGGATACCCATCAATGTTGATTAAAAAGACACATTTTCTTTGCATTGGTGGTATCTAATTGCAAAAGGATGGCTATAGTGAATCCTTGGTTCTATGATTTTGGGAAGGGTGCTAGGCAAAGCAGTATACTTCCCTGATAGAACTGACCTTTTAAAGTAAATGTCACAATTCAGTGTGATTCTAAATGTTAACTGTCGCTGCCAAACGGTTTATTCTACCCCGTGTGAGGCACTAAAGTGCTTAATCATACAAATCTAACAAAACTGGAAAATGTTCCTGGTTTTTTTCTTTATAACATAAAAAGCCACAAAACCTGAAAGATACTCAGCTTCCAGTCACAATGCACATTCTCAATAATCCTTTCTTGTGTGACCATCATGTCCTAGGCTCTAGGCCAGCCTGTAACAAAGCACTGAGCAATGGCCCTACTGGATATATAATACGCACTCATCATGTGTGCTAAAATGCTTAAATTTCTCCGATATGTTTTATTCACATGTGTATAAAAATAATAGATATCAATGAGTGCTTACTGAATATTAGATTCTAAATTAGGAAATGTGCACATATTGTCTTTAGTCCTCCCAGAAACTCTCAGAAATACATATTAGCACACAGATTTAAAAAGCAACTTCAGAGACTGTGAGTGACTCTCAGGGTTGCACTGGTAGTAAGTGACAGAGATGAGAAGCGAGACGTTAGACCTTTCTGATTTGCCTCAGCTTCTGTGTTGGTGTGGAAACTCTAGGCCCAAGGACTTTAAAGGACAAACTGTGGCACATGTTAAACCAAAATGAGAACTCGGTCATCTGCCTGAATGTGAACATCCATACTATCTAGATCTTTGCTATTGGATCTTTGCTGTTGAGTCAGAAAGATGGGTCTGAATTATCCACATAATTGCTTTAATTTTTATTTCCCACAACAGACCTAAACAAAGTTTATACTCGGCTTGTGTTAGTTTATGTGATTCTGTCTTATGCACTCAGATTGGTTTTGTTATTCAACATTCAATTCTTTACTCTGAGATTTCAAAATAGGGATGTTAATGAGGTCAGTATTTCACTGGTGACTAGTAACAGGTTTTCAAGGACAGGTCATTTTCAATTGGAAATGAGGGTTTTTATCTGAACTCCATGCTTAAATAGTGGATGTCTTAAAAACTATCCGTTCTTGTTAAACTTTTTCTCTATATTATCAAGGAATAGACACCACTACAATCCCTTATTATCCTTTTTTTTTTTTTTTAAATAAACTGCATTCCTTTTGACGTAGGATATTTTATGCTCATCTTTTCCCCCGGGGTTTATACAGTTTTATTATTCTCCTCATTGATTTCAGATCATACTATATTGCCAATCTCTTGCAATGCGATCCTTCACCAAGAACTTCTGATAGTTCTTCAAGTTGTGCAGGAGGGCTGTGGGGGAGGGGCCACACCTATTCACTTTCTTGTCATTCAACACAGTCACCACATGGTATTCTCTGTCCATCCTCTCACGCGCCAGCTCATGTTCCCCATGGTTTATGTGCTCTGTTCACGAAGCCACATGAAGGAACTTTGACATGTTCATGGCTCATGGAGCCCTTGGAGAGAACACTAATATCCAGTGATAGGCACTGGTGGGGATGTAAGCAATTCAATCCTTGCTAGATGTAAGCAACATCTTCCATATGAAAACCCTTCAGTGCTGACAGGATGGCTGTCTTTCCATAGAATGCTGAAAGACCTTAAGTAGAAAATGACATGGATCTTCTAATGCAAATTTAGAAGTAGATGCAAAATTGGAGGAATGAATTGTAAAGATAATGAAACACTGGGATGAAGAAATCGCTTTGTTGTTTATGAGAGCACTGAGCATAACATATTTGTGCTTCCGCTAGATTGCAAATCTCCACATTCTTTTTTTCGGCAAGCACCAAGATATATTAAAATGTCCTCACATTCCAATCTCCATTTCACTTTGTGTTGACAATGAACGACTGAGAGTAAAAGAGGAATTGGACACTGAATTAGAATACATTGGAGAAGCCAATGTCCTCTGGACATCACTATCACAAACATATAATTAGTTCCATTCCATCAACCATTGCGATTTGCTGACCATGTTTCAGCTGCTCATACCAGACCTCCACCATTTATCCCCCTCCCAGGAAGAGGCCCCTAGTCTACCCCAAATTTCCTGGTAGTTCGGACAAGTGTCCACAGACACTTGTGAGCATACCCTCTTCCCCCAACATGGTACAGCTCACTCTCATATGGGACCTGAGGCACTTTTGCCCTCTCCTGGAGTCTCATAAAGGCTACCATGAACATCATGAAGATAATTCCCTCAGATATAATACTTGCCTCTGTCCCCTCTTACTTACAACTAGTCCAGGTGGCCAATTCCTACCTGTTCCCCTTCCCCCATTTTGTCTCTGACGGAGTGGAGGATTTCTATAATAACTAAAAAATAACCTATAAACAATGAAAAGCTCTGCTCCCACCTTCTAATCTCTCTTCAATCATAAAATATCTCCATCCAATAGATCCAAAGAAAGGTCACTGGCCAGTGAACCTATAAACTCTGATGGTTAGTTTGGGATTGATGGGACATCTTGTCCTAGATTATCCAACTTGGGAAGATACATTGGATCACCTGCTTTTATTTAAGGATAAGAGAATGAGACCTAAGAGGTATGATCAGTGTCTCAGAGCTACTTGGTTAAGAAATCAATTTAAATTGTCTAAATCATAATGGACTCTTTACCTGTAAAACAAGATGCCACTGTCTCCTTACAGAGATGTGATATACTGAACTCCACAGTCTTAGTCATTTTACTCCCTGAGTTTACCATGATACCTTGGCACATAGGGAGTAGGGGCTCAAAATATTCATCCTCAATGAAGTCAGAAAGGGTAGTCTAATCTCTGGATCACTTTCATTTAATAATTATCTAAAATACTTTAAAAACCACAAGAAATCACAAGACAAATTACTTATCATGCTATCATATAATATGAGGCTGAGTTCTTTATCTCTCACATCATTCAAATTGCCATGGAAGCGAAGCCAGTATTCTGTGGTGCAATGAGTCCTTTATGCTGCTTCATGTCCAAGATTGCAAGGAGAATAAGTTACCATCAAATCTTAGTTCTCAAAAGAAAGGCTACCTTCTGTTTCATCTTGGTGGAAAATATTCCTTTGAGATTTTTGAGACTTAAAAGGAAACCAGCTATCCATGAAAACCAATGTTAACTCACTCTCTTCAAGTTGCACATGTGTGACTTTAAAAATGGGAGCCAGTGAAGGAATCATGAAACCTGAGAAACCTTCCTGTGAATTAGCACTGCCTTTATTTCCTGAGGGTGACTTCAGTCAGTAGTTTCTGGCAGTTGGAATGGTTACATTGATGTTATGAAATTTTTTCCCAAGGAGTCAACAATTTTTCTCCTTGTGCCAGAGGAAATTCTTCATTCAGGAAATTTATTTTTTGCTATAGTCTATCACAGAAAGGTTGTATGCAATTGGTAATTTTGGAAATAGATCTGGCTTCAAAATAGGGCTAAAATAACCATAGTTAATAATATGATGTTTTAGGGTAATCTACACCAAGTTGGAACAATCTTATCTAATAAAAGAGAAACATGCAAATTGACCATCACTCTGCTACACCCACAAGCCACGCCCACCAGCCAATCAGGAGTGAGTATGCAAATTAACCCAACCAAGATGGCCCGGGCCATGGACCTGGAGTGAGCAGGAGGTGTGGGCTGCCCCCGGCGATGGAGGAAGCCAAGCTTCCCGCCTTCCCTGGCCTCCGCTCAAGGCTACAAAGTTTCAATTATAGAAGATAAATGAATCCCAGATACCTGCTTCCAGTTGGTAAGGAGGGGCTGGGAGCTTGGGTCACTGGGGGCCGTGGCCAGCCTGCAAACAGCCATCAGCCCCTCACCCAGGCTGGCCAGGCACCCCAGTGGGACCCCCCCCACCCGAAAGGGGGTGTGGCCAGCCTGAAAATGGCCCTAAGCCCCTCACCCAGGCTGGCCACATCCTCATGGGGTGTGGGTCCCAACAGGTGGGCTTGGCCAGCCTGAAAACAGCCATTATCCTCTCACCCAGGCTGGCCAGGCACCCCAGTGGGACCCCCCACCCTAAAGGGGTTGTGGCCAGCCTGAAAATGGCCCTCAGCCCCTTACCCAAGCTGGCCAACCTCCATGGAGTAAGAGTCCCCACTGGGGGGCGTGGCCAGCCTGCAAACAGCCATCAGCCCCTCACCCAGGCTGGCCAGGCACCCCAGCAAGGACCCCCACCCTGAACGGGGTGTGGCCAGTTTGAAAAGAGCCCTCAGCCCCTCACCCAGGCTGCCCATGCCCCCTCAGCGGGGACCCTCACCCCATGGGAGTGTGGCCAGCCTAAAAACCACGACAGGCCCCTTACCCAGGCTGCCCCACACCCCAAGGGAACTTCCACCCTGATCCAGGACACCCTTCAGGGCAAACCAGCTAGCCCCCACCCATGCACCAGGCCTCTATCTATACTAATAAAAGGATAATATGCTAATTAGACTGGGAGACCTTCCAGGAGGCCTTCTGGACGTTCTTCTGGAAAAAGCCATGGTGGCGGAGCCGAGGTAGAGGTGGTTAGAGGCCAAAAGTGGAAGGCAGTTGTGGATGATCAGGCTGGTGGGGGTGGGGCCATTGGGGGTAAGCAGACCAGCAGGGGGGCCAGTTGGGAGCAAGCAGGCCTCCAGTGGGGGTCAGTTGAAGGTGATTAGAACAGCCGGGGGGGGGGGGCAGTTTGGAGTGAGCAGGCCAGCAGGGAGGCAGTTGGGGGTGAGCAGGCCAGTGGGGAGGGAAGGTAGGGGCAAGCAGGCCAGCAGGGAGGCAGTTGGGGGGGAGCAGGCCAGTGGGGAGGGAAGGTAGGGGCAAGCAGGCCAGCAGAGGGGGCAGTTGGGGGTGAGCAGGCTGGCAGGGGGGGCATTTGGGAGCAAGTAGGCCAGCAGCCAGGGGCAGTTGAGGGCGAGCAGGCCGGCAGGTAGAATGGTTAGGGGCAATCAGGCAGGCAGGCAGGCAGGTGAGCGGTTAGGAGCCAGCAGTCCTGGATTGTGAGAGGGATGTCCAACTGCCAGTTTAGGCCTGATCCCTGTAAATCGGCAGTAGGACATCCTTCAAGGGGTCCCAGATTGGAGAGAGTGCAGGCCAGCTGAGGAAAATCCCCTCCCCTGTGCACGAATTTCGTGCACCGGGTCACTAGTCTATCCTATCTAATAATGGAGAAACATGGTAATTAACCATAACTTCGATACACTTCCCATTGGCTAATCAGTGGGATATGCAAATAACTGCCAACCAAGATGGCGGCCGACAGCCAGGCCGCTGAAGCGCATAGGAGGCTTGCTTGCTCCAGTGATGGAGGAAGCCAAGGTTCCCCGCCTGCCACTGCCGACCTCTGAGCTGCAGTCTAAGAAACAATGTTGCAATTATAGAAGTTAAACAATCCCCAGAAACCTGCTTTCAGCCAGCCGGCCTCGGAGCTGGAGCTGAAACAGTGTTTCAATTATAGAATCCAAACAAACCCAGATACCTGCTTTCAGCAGTCGAGGTCTTGGAGCTAGAGCCGAGCCTCAGAGCTAAAGCCAGCTCTCAGCTCCAGTGACAGCCGTAGAAGGTAAATAAATCCCAGAATAAAAAAAAAAAAGAAAAAAAGGAGAGGTTGGGAGCTTCAGTCACCCGCCAGCCTGAAAATGGCCCTCAGCCCCTCATCCAGGCTGGCCAGGCACCCAAGCGGGACTCCCACCCTGATCCAGGACACCCTTCAGGGCAAACCAGCTGGCCCCCACCCGTGCACCAGGCCTCTATCCTATATAGTAAAAGGGTAATATGCAAACTGACCCTAATAGCAGAATGACTGGGAATGACTGGTCACTATGACACACACTGACCACCAGGGGGCAGATGCTCAATGCAGAAGCTGCCCTCTGGTGGTCAGGGAGCTCTCACATGGGAGGAGCTCTCCTCAGCCACAAGCCAGGCTGATGGCTGCCAGTACAGCGGTGGTGGTGGGAGCCTCTCCTGCCTCCTCAGCAGCGCTAAGGACGTCCGACTGCAGTTCAGGCCTGCTCCCCGCTGGCAAGTGGACATCCCCCGAGGGCTGCAGGCTGCCAGAGGGATGTCTGATTGCCATCTTAGGCCCAATCCCCCGGGGAGTGTCCCTAAGCCAGCAGGTGGTCATCCCCTGAGGGGTCCCAGACTGCGAGAGGGCACAGGCCGGGCTGAGGGACCCCCCCCACCAAATGCACAAATTTTTGTGCACCGGGCCTCTAGTATATATATAAAACCCTAATATGCAAATAGACCAAACTGCAGAACAACAGAACAACCGGTCACAATGATATGTGTTGACCACCAGGGGGCACATGGGGGAACATGGCGGGTGCCGGCCATGGTTGGATGGTGGAACAGGTCAGTGGGGGCGCCAGACCCCGACGGGGCGCCAGTCACTGTCATCAGGGCAAGCCTCTGGTGGTTACCGAAAATTCTTTGCTCCTGTGTGCCACAGTCCCGCCTGGCACTAGCACCTGCTGCCGGCATCAGCCCTGCTTGCACCCATTGCCAGCACTGGAGCCGCTGCTCACTCCTGCTGCCAGCACCCAGTGCCAAGCGATTGGCACCGTCAGTGGGTGCTAGTGGCAGCTGCCAGCCCTGATCACTCCTCAGGGCTTGTCCACCTCCCCCTGCTCCTGAGGAGCAATCAGGGAAGCATTTGCTGCTCACACCTGCTGACGGTGCTGGCCCTGCTCACACCTGCTGACGGTGCTGGCCCCGCTCACACCTGCTGACGGTGCTGGCCCCGCTCACACCTGCTGACGGTGCTGGCCCCACTTGCACCCACTGTTGGCACGAGCCCCAATCACTCCGCGTCATTAGCAGGTGTGAGCGGGGCCGGCACTGTCAGCTTGTGGGAGCGGCGGCAATGGGAGTGGGGCTGTTGGCAGAGGGGGGATAGGGACCGTGGTGGGAGCTGCCAGGCAAGGGCATGGAGGATGGGCTGAGACTCATCCCTGTGCCCACAGCAGCCTCGTGGCCCACAGTCCCATTTAAGGTGCACAAATTCGTGCACTGGGCCCCTAGTACCATATAATTTCACTTAGATGTGTCATCTGAAAAAACAAAATAAGTGAACAATAAAACAAACAAACTCATAGATGCAGTGAACAAATTGAAGGTTTTCAGATGGGAAGGGTTTCGGGGGTTGGATGAAAAAAATGAAGGGGTTAAGAAATACAAATTGCCAGTTATAAAAACAGTCATGGGGATGTAATGTTCAGCATAGAGAATATAGTCAATAATATTGTGGTAACAATATATGATGTCAGATGGGTACTAGACCTATCAGAATAAGCATTTCATAAATTACAAAAATGTATAATCATTATGTAGTGCATGTTATGTAATATAATATTGTTTGTCAACTATAACTGAAAAATTAAAAATTAAGGCCATGTTAAATATTTTTATGATTTATTATTCTTTTGCCAAGAAGTAGTGGTAAGAAAAAGTAATTTTATTAAAATTTATTATACCACCAATGTTCATAAGTAGACCTTTATCTTAACAAGCAGAAAAAGGCTTAAAGTGTGTGTGTGTGTGTGTGTGTGTGTGTGTGTGAGAGAGAGAGAGAGAGAGAGAGAGAGAGAGAGAGAGAGGAGAGAGAGAGTGTGTGTGTGTGTGTGTGTGTGTGTAGAATTTCACCTGTAAGAAGACTAACAAAAGAAGCAACCATCTTTCTCAAAGTATTTACTTGTATTACAGTTTAGGAAGGGTTGGCCTAAGTGAGCATCTTTAAACCTAATTTTAGATAATAAACCCTTAGAGAACCTAATGAAAAGTATTACTATTCTTTGCAGAGAAAAAAAAAAAATGGACACACCAACAATCACATAGAATTTTTCCTACAAATTCAGGTGACTCACTGACCCCAAAAGAATACATGGACTAGATAACTGGAATTCCTTAGGAAAACCTCTGAGTATATTAATTTCCAAAGCCCTAAGGCCAAGTACATTGTAGGCACTCAAATATTGTAGCTCAAGTAAAAATTATCTTTTAAAAAAGTTAATGAGAAGTTACATGGTATGAGTAGAAAGTAAAGCCATTATTAATTTTCCTTTATTCACAGGGTAATTACAACATAATGATCACTTTAAAACTCTTCCAATTATAAGTTTATTTTATAAACAAGTGAATCTGAGATTTATGTTGCCAAAAAATGATTAACTATTTCCCAGGGTTTTTTTTTTTTAGAAGTGCAACAAAGTAGAAAAGATTTTGATATAATGGTAATTATAACTGAAAATAATTTAAAAGAGCTGGTTGCATGAGAGAAATCTGCACACAATAAAAGCTAAAGTATAAGGAAAACTACAAAACAGAAAGGACTCAGATATGTAGAAAATGGGCCCATAGGTGGGAAGGGACACAATTTTGACAGCCCTGACTAACATATCTAGATTGAAGTTTATCTTTAAAATGTGAGAGGAGACATATCTAGATTAGCTGGAGGGAAAAGAGCATTGATGTGGTTATCAGGAGACCAGCTTCTAGTCCAAATCCATAATTCTTTGGCTGTACAAGTCACCTGAGAGCACTGGGCCTGGAATCTATACATTACTGTAAGATGAGGAGGCTCATTAACGGAGCTTGAAAGTCTTTTTTGGCAATATTAAGAAAAATAACATTGATCTCTACTTGCCAAATTTCAAAGACTCAAACTACATCTTTTGGGCAAATAATGTATTAAAAAATAAGAGTAAAACAAGTAAAGTGCAAATAATTAAGTCTAAACTGAAGTGCTATTCACTGGAATGAAAACTCGATTTTATTAAATACTAGGAGCCCAGCATGTGATTCGAAATAGCGCAGTGCCGCCCACCCTCAAGTCGCGGGTCTGGCCCTGCCCCTCTCTCTGGCCCATGAAGCAGCCCCAGCCACTGCTGATCAGGCCCTCCCCCAGCTCAGGCATGCAGAGGCCCCTGCCGCCCCGCCCCTGCCGCTGCATGAGCAACCTCCTCCTGTCAAGTTCACCAGTTAAAGCATCCCAGTTAATTAGCATATTTCTCTTATATATATATATATTTAAGTAAAAATAAAATTTGCAAATGAATGTAGTAAGCTTACAATGGAATAGAACTTTAATTTTATTTATAAGTTGTGTCAAAATGTACCATTTAAAAGTTGATAGATATATATTTGTCCATATATCAATATCAAAGATATATTTAGAACAAGAATTCTCTTAAGAACCATGTGCATAGTCTCTTTTAGTTTCATACTCTCTCCCTCCTCCACCCCCCCCCCCCCGCCCGACTCCCTCACATACACACACACTGTTCAGAGGCTATGGGGTCAGGGGTATTTGGAGAGGTTAGCAGGCAGTTAGGCTCTCAGAACCCGTAGGCAGGCTCTTGAACCCATCATTGGGTGGTTATTGAGAACTGAATTTCAGATTTTTTAAATTATTAACTTACTCACTCTAGAGGTTGAATGTTTGACCCTATTTATGTGGAAAAGAACACTTCTCTAAAAGCAGAGGGAGTAAATAAACCTCAGGGTAAAACTTCTTGGATTTTAGAATTATTCTGAATGAAAGATTGAGGGAGGGAGGAAGATTGAATTTCCTGCCAACACCAAAAGAGGAAAAGTGGTCAAGTGGGCAAAGTGGATATAATAGCTGGGGCTCAGAAGGCAGCAACTTCTAAGGAAAATAAATAAGGCCAGGTGAAGGGCCTGTTGTCTTATTGTCTGGACATGGTAAGTATCATATCTTCCATTTATTCCATGGGTCATTATTGAATTTGAAATGGTACATTCATTGAAGCTTTTATGCATTCCCCCATGCATTACTAAATAGAAACGATTACTAATTGGCTGAATTAACATTTTGAGTACATAGTATTTAGCACTACCACATATAGAGAGACAAGAAGAAACAAACCAATAATTACATTAATGTAAGCAATGAGGGATAGAGTGTACCCCAGTGTCCCCACAATGCAAAGCAACGCTGGGTGTGGTTTGGGTTGGAGATGGTAATTAGAGCAGCAATGCTGGAGAAGGTGACATAAGCATGGTATTAATGATGGAAGTTACAAAGCAGAGGATAGAGAAATGGATTGGGTGGACAGGATGAGGATTAAACAAAGTCTCCTGTTTGTGGGAAAGGAAGGAGATTTGAATGAAATTTTAGATGGCTGGAAAAAGATCATCCACAGAGGTGTAGCACCAGACCATAAAAGCCATGGTTACAAAGCTAGAGGGGTTCAACCTTCTCTTGATATAATAAATGGTAGCTACAAAAATGATTATGGAAGCAACATAGAGCTTAAAAAGTTAAAAGTAGATACCAGGTAATAAAAACATGCAGGACGAGTAAGGAGGTACTAGGCAGGGATGGTCAAGTGGTTTAATAAATGCTTCCTAGAAAAATGAGATGACCATTTTGCCTGTGTCTGCTAAACTAGATCCTTAAAAAGGGCAGAGAGTTAAGGAGACAGACTGCATTCACTATCCATATGTCACATCATCACAGATTCATTTTTTATTAGAGTACAGAATAAAACCACAATATACAGGATCTCAACTAAGTACTAACTTTATTTTTTTCTGTACTTAACTTTCAAAAATAATGACATATTAAAAAGTGACAAGAGTGGCAATTTTATTTTTTAAACAGTAAATTTTAAGGAATATTTTTAGTTGATATGATCCACTCTCCTATATCTTATGAATATTTATATATTGTATTCTTGGGTGCAAAATAAAGATATTAAGGAAATATAGGGATCCGATTATCAGAGAATATGCCATTCTCATTACATTCAGCCTACCATGCTCTAGTTAATAAGGCTCTGAATTAGATTAATAATTTTTAATCTAATTTCAACAGCCAAGATTAAATTAGTAACTTTCTGTTAACCACAGCTTTAAAATTGAATAATGAATGCCCTCTCTTCATGCCTCTTGGTTAACCAAGAGGCAGGAAGATTGATTTCTCTTGGGGAAAAAAAGACATGCTGTTGTTCAGTTTATTTACTAGTAAATATTTATATTCAAAAACTTCATGCATCAAATTTCATTACTAAGCAGATGATTCCATATAAAGAAAGGGTAGAGTAGTATGAAATGTGAGAATTTGAGCTGAAGTTTTAACATTATTGTTTTCCAAAGGATGCAGGGTCCTGCCACCCAGTGATGTAACACTCTTCCTAAACTACATTCTGACAAAAAGGGAAAAAAATAAAAAAGGAAAATAAAGTAGGGGCAGAGAACAACACATTTCCATTATGTTATTATTGTCTGCCTCTGAGATTTCAGACTTTAAAGGTTGTCAGCATGTTGCCTCCTATCTGTGCGGCCTTGTTTCTCTACGATCCACAAACCAAAAGGAAAATTGGACTCAGGTGCTGCCCTTCACCACCATCCACTCTTTTATTTGGAGATGATAATGGATTTTCCTTATGGAGGAAGGTGTGAGCCATGTGTGCCCTCACTTATGTCCCTGCTCAAATGTGCCAAGTGGCCAGGGCAGCGGGGGCAGGAGGAAGCCGCTCGCAGGGCAGCAGAAGACAGGGGGAGCTGTGTTCTGCCTGGCTTACTCAGATGTTCTCTGATTACATATAATAAAGTTAGTCTCATGTTGACATTTAACCTGCATCTAGGTCGGTAAATTCATAAGACCCACTCTACAAGCTATGAGCAAAAGCATTTGTGAAAGCTATAAAGAAAAGGCCTCAGTAAATTTGGCTCCTGAATTCCTATAAATATCTTTCCAATAAAAAGCAAGGAAGATTTGAGGAATAGTATGAATAAAACATGAAAACAACAAAGATCTGCTGTTCAAAAATATTTTCCTTTGCCATCATACTTAAAAGTACACCATTTCTAAGTGCTAATTTCTTATGTTATTTATTAACTGCTATTTTATGTCAGACACTATACTTGGAGTTATACAAACATTATCTAATTTAATCATGGCTAGATTCCTGAAAAGCACTCATTGTGAAACATTTTTAGAGAGGAGAAAGAAGGAATAAATGGGGCTCAATGACTACTCAGCTATTCTTGTTTCCAAATCCTCAAGCTCTTTCTATTACGGCTATTTACCTCCTACTTCCTCTTTATTTAGTTTGAATAAGAACTAATTTTTCATTGCAAGGCAAACTATCCTGGGAAGATAACAATATTAAGCCTATCAACCACTTATTCTCTTATACCAAAGTGTAATTTATTTTAATTTAGATAATTTCTTCCCTAGAGTTTGTTTGGTTAATGCTAGAATAGGGGAGGGGAGGTTGATAAAAGTATCTTAGAGAGAGATGTAAAAGGCTCCTAGCAGGCACATGGACACAGTGGACATTCGGTGGATAGCGGCGGTGAACCTGGAAAATAGGTAAAATGGAAAGAAAAGGAATTTTCAAAAATTAAATTCATTATTTTGCTGTTAGCCAGGTCTGCTTAACTGGGGTGGTTTTGCAAGTTGTCAAAAGAAGTCTCATTTCCCCTCTGCTGTAATACTAGATATGGATTTGTACCCTAATTAGAAGAAAAGGAATTCAGGGTTAAATGTAAAACTGTTGTGTGGACGAAAGGGGCCACATGCTAACCTGACAAACTCAGGGCAGGCCTGTGTGGCGGTCTTGCAAACTTAAAGACCTAAAGTAACCACAGAGAACGGTCTGGAATGAAATTTTAACTAAAAGCAGTTTTGCTGGGTAGTCACCTCCTAGGCTGGTATCTCCCCTGACTAGACTTTACCTTAACTGAGCCTATTGTCTTTTTTGCATCTATGATGACATATCCTTGAAATGTCAGGGTAACTTGGAACTTGCCTTTTTTCCAGACTCCTTAGGCCACAACCAAATGCCTTGGGCACCAGGATAGGAGACCATAAATTCCTCCATTGTTATCGTTATCATGTTAATTGTTGACTGTTAACTCCCCTGCACCCGCCTAAGTATGTGTCTATCATTTTACTTTTTATCCAATCCCAGAGGTTTCCCTACTTTCTCCCGCCTCTCTAATCTATTACCAGTGGATTTCATGCAACCCACCTAGTCTCCTCCTTTGATTGCAATGCATAAAAATAGATGAAAACCCACCATTCTCCGGAGCTTTATCCCAATACCTTGAGATCCTGCTTCCCGGCCATTATTGACAGTGTGGCTCAAATAAACCCACAAAAATTCTTTACAGGTTTAAATGTTTTTACACTATTAAGGATGGATACAGTGGAAAATACAGCTACTCAAGAGATTGCTCTTATTGAAATGCAAAGACCAACTCAGGCCAGGACCAGATTAGAAGAAGTAATATGCTTTTAAAAAAAAAATAAAAGAGAAAAGAAAAAGAACAGCTTTAGATTTTGCAAAAATCAAAACAGCACTGATTGCTTAAAAGAGTCAGGTGATAATCATGGCATGCCGAATACCAGAAAAAAATTAGAAATTAATGGAGTTGTACAGTAATCTGCTAGAAACCACTTCATTCATTTTCTTTAAATAATTTTCCCAACTTGTCATCCATAAAAGGTTTACCTTTCTTTCAATTAACATCAAAAATAGGGAAGGAAAAATCTCTTAAAAGGGAACTGGAACAGAATTTCAACCAGTGAAGCATGTAACAGGTCTTGGCTCAAAGTTGTGGCCAACATAGCAAGCTGGCTTCCAGCAGCCTGGCGTGAGGATGCTTGTCAACAGCTAAGCCTTCGAACCACCCTGCATGCAAACTTGTATCCACAGATGCCAAGAAACAGTCACCAAGTGCAAAATACTGAGAACAGGGGATTCGAAGGAAGCAGGTAAAGTCACTGTGTGGCATCATCTGAATAGAACTGACTTCACTTTTTTTTAAATTTATCTCTTGTTGAAAGTATTATAGGTGTCCCTTTTTTTTCTCTCATTGGCCCCTTCTAGCCCGCATCCACCCCCCACCGTAGGCCTTCACCACACTATGGTCTGTGTCCATGGGTTATGCATATATGCATATACATTTATGATTAATCTCTTCCCATTCACCCACACACCCCTGCCTTCCCTCTGATGTTCGAAAGTCTGTCCATGTTTCTGTGTCTGGATCTATTTTGTTCATCAGTTTATTTTGTTCTTTAGATTCCACATATGAGTGAGAGCATGTGATACTTGTCTTTCTCTAACTGGCTTATTTCGCTTAACATAATACTCTCCAGGTTTCTCCATGCTGTCTCAAAAGGTAAGAGAGCCTTCATTTTTACATGTATTCCATGATATCAATGTACCACAGCTTTTTTATCCACTGGTCTATGATGGGCACTAGGGCTATTTCCAGAGCTTATTATAAATTGTGCTATGAACATAGGGGTGCATACATTTTTTCTGATTGATGCTTTGGGTTTCTTAGGATATATCCCTAGACATGGGGTCACTGGGTCAAATGGGAGTTCCGTATTTAATTTTTGAGGAAACACCATACTGTTTTCCATAGTGATTGTACCAGTCTTCATTCCCACCACCAGTGTACTAGGGTTCTCTTTTCTCCTCCTCCTTGCCAGCATTTGTCATTTGTTGATGGTAGCCATTCTGATAGGTGTGAGATGATACCTCATTGTTGTTTTAATTTGCGTCTCCCTGATGATTAGTGACTTTGAGCATTTTTCATATGGCTTTTGGCCATCTGTATGTCTACTCTGGAGAAGTGTCTATTTAGATGCTTTGCTCATTTTTAATTGGATTGTCTTCCTTTTGTTAGGTTGTATGAGTTCCTTGTAAATTTTGGATATTTACCCCTTATCAGATGTATTACTGCCAAATATGTTCTCCCATACAGTGGGCTCCCTTTTTATTTTGTTGATGGTTTCTTTTGCTGTGCAGAAGCTTTGTATTTTGATGTAGTCTCATTTGTTTTTCTCCTTTGTTTCTCTTGCCCTAGGAGATGTATTGGTAAACATATTGCTATGCGAAATGTCTGAGATTTTGCTGCCTATGGCTTCTTCTAGAATTTTTATGGTTTCACAACTTACACTTAAGTCTTTGAGCCATTTTGAGTTTATTCTTTTGTATGATGTTAGTGGTCTAGTTTCATTTTTTTACATGTATCTGTCAAATTCTTCCAACACCATTTATGAAGAGACTGTCTTAACTCTACTGTATGCTCTTGCCCCCTTGTCAAATATTAATTGAGCATAATGGCTTGTCTTGATTTCTGGGATACTCTGTTCTGTTCCATTGATTGATATGCCTGTTCTTGTGCCAGTTCCAGGCTGTTTTGTTTATAGTGTTCATGGGTTGGCAGAATTAATATCATTAAAATGTCCATACCACCCAAAGCAACCTATAGATTCAATGCAATCTCTATTTAAATATCAATAGCATATTTTACAGAACTAGAATAAATACTCCAAAAATTTATATGGAACCAAAAAAGACCTTGAATAGCTGCCACAATATCGAGAAAGAATAAAGTTGGAGGGATCACAATACCAGATATCAAGTTATATGACTTGACTTTATCTTTTTCCTTTAGTTCCTAGCTGTCACATAAACCCAGATTAATGGATAGACAGAGACAGTAATAGTTCTATCAAAAAAGTTGGCCACACCTATAATTCCTGATAGTATTTCTAGTAGTGAATTCAGAAAAAGAGATGAATCTGTTTTCTTTTTCTCCTCTTCACTCTTCGCCCTCCTCCTCTTGCTTTAAATCTAGTTAAGAAGAAAAACTATCGCTATTTCTTTTGTGTGCATATATGGGTCACATGTGTGTGCACATGTGTGTGTTAGGTGTGCTGTACATGTGTGTGCATGTGTGTGTTTCCTTCTGGGATCAGCTGAAAAGCTCCCTCTTGGCTTAGTTATAAGGTGCTAGCTTCATTACACAGTGTTATTATGAGCATAGGAAGTATCCAAATTGGAAATGGCTTTCAGTGGTTCTCAACCTTCCTAATGCTGCGACCCTTTAATACAGTTCCTCATCTTGTGGTGACCCCCAACCATAAAATTATTTTCGTTGCTACTTCATAACTGTAAAGTTGCTACTGTTATGAATCGTAATGTAAATCTCTGATATGCAGGATGTATTTTCATTGTTCGCGACCCACTGGTTGAGAACCACTGGTTATGTGCTAGTGAATCCATCCTTGGAATAATTTGGGACAATCTGTCTTTAACTTAAAAATACAAGGCCATACACAAACTCCACTCCCATGTTCAGTGAAGCATTATTTGCAGTAGTCAATATGGGGAAACAGTTAAATGTCCATTGACAGATAAAGGGATAAAGAAAATGTGGTATATACATGCAATGGAATATTATTTAGCCTTAAAAAAGGAATTCCCACTATATGCAACAACACGGGTGAACCTTGAGACCAGTATGCTAAGTGAAACAGTCAGTCACAGAAGGACAAACATTGCTTTATTCCACTTGTATGAGGAAACTAAAGTAGTAAAACACACAGAAGCAGAGAGGAGAATGACCATTGCTAAGGACTGGTGGGAGGGGGAATGGTGAGCTGCTACTTCACAGACATGAAATTTCAGCCACACAGAACAAGTTCTAGAGATCTCTACACAACCCTCTGCCTTTGGTTAACAGGGCTGTGTTGTGCACCTAACTTTAGTAAGAGGATAGATCTCATGCCAAGTGTTCTTACCACAATGAGAAATATAGGGAGCCCATGGAATAATCCTGTCAACGGTCATTAGTCCTGGGATCTCAAATCAGATCTAAGACAAACCATTTAAGTAATTACTTGTTCCTAGTGTGATTAGAAACACGAATGTAAACTAAGGTTTAAATATATCCTACACTTGCTTATAAAGGGTTTATATGGATAATCCAGAATATACTTAAATGTATTCTTTTTTACAAGAGTTATCTTTGTAAAAAAAAAAATCATAAATACATGCATGCATAGTTATTTTAAACAACGTATGAGCTGTCTGGACTATGCCCATTATCCCCTGGCACCATCAGACCCCAGATGGATAAACTTTCATATAGAAGATTAGCATATTTATCATGTTCTTTAATTCTCTGAGGGACAAAAATAAATGAAATGAAATAAAATAAAGCTCCAGCATCCCATTAAAATCTTTAACTTTTAACTTCCTAACATTATTAGAAATGTCTTTTTTAAAAAAAATATAGTCCCATAGACTTGTGTATTTAAACTGTGAATTGTCATCAACTTGACACATAATTAAAGTGTACACTTTTACTTGTATACCATCTAGCAAAATAAACATCTGATAACTTATTGTCCTGTCAATGACTCATAGTAACTTGCCCTTATTCGTTACCTAATAGATATCTTTTCAATGTTAGTGGCCAAACACTAAGGCCAGAAAATACATGTTTTAGCTATACTCACTTTACCATTATTTATAAGGTCATTATCCTTATTAGCTTGGTGATTACTCTAATCTTATGTTCTGTTTGATCAATTTGCATTTCTCCTTGGTGAAACAAAAATTACCATTGATTTTTCTGATGGATTTTTTTAAACAAATACCTATTGTTCTAGAGTTTCTCTCTGTGATACCACACAGAAAAAACAAAAACAAGAAACACACAAACAAAAGAATGTTGCTCTCGGACTTCGAAACCAGGTGTGGTAGATCAAGTGGTGTGAATGCAGCAAAGGAGGAAGGAGACAGTAAAGGACATATGGACAGTGAGTTCAGGCTGGCAAAATATAAAAACATCCCACATTGGGAATGCATTGATGATGTGTGTATATGTGTGCATGAGTGTGTACATGTGTACACATCAAGAATAATTCTAGCCCCGGCTGGCGTGATTCGGTGGCATCGACCTATGAACCAGGAGGTCATGATTCTATTCCCAGTCAGGGCACATGCCTGGGTTGTAGACTTGATCTCAAGTGGAGGATGTGCAGGAGGCAGCCAATCGATGATTGTCTCTCATCACTGATGTTTCTCTCTCTCTCTCTCTCTCTCTCTCTCTCTCTCTCTCTCTCTCTCTCCCTGTCCCTTCTTCTCTGAAATCAATAAAAATATATTTAAGAAAAGAATAATTCTAGGCTCCAGATTTCCTTTTTTTTCTCCACAGCTTTATTAAAGTATAACTGATACTTTAATAAAGCTGCACACATTTGATGTATATACAATATGAGGTTTGACATATGCATGTTATGATTTGGCATGTGCATATCAACCTATGATACCATCACCACAATCAAGGTAATAGACATAGATATCATCTTCAGAAGTTTCCTGTGTCGCCTTTTTGGGTGGTATGAAGCCTTAAGATGAGAATCTGCCCTCTTAACAAATTTTTAAGTGCACAACACTGTATTGTATATATAGGCACTATGTCAGGATTTTCTTTTTTTAACCATTTAAATCGGGACTAATCTGGACCACATCGCCTTCGGAGCGACTCAACAGTGATTCTTAAAGCCACAGTAAAGATTTTCAAATATTCATATGATTTTACTTCAGTGAATTCAATTTATAAAATAAAATAAAAACAAAACAACTTATGGTCATTAAGACTAATTGGTAAATAGCAAACAAGCAAACCCTAATGAACTCTTTTCTATTGGTTATGGATTTGGGTTGCTTAATATTTTCTTTCGAAGAAGAGATATATAGGAGGCCAAACTTGTGTTTTCTATTTGTAGTATTATAAGCCACCTCAAAAAAAAAATGTAAAGTTTCTCCTTGAATCCAATATTAACATAATAGAAATTATGTTAACATGAATGTAACTTCAATTTTATCTCTAACATCAGAGAACTGAGGGCAGCCAGAATAAGTGCTGCTTTGGGAATCCTGGAAAGTTCATTCTAGTCCTGGATTTGCCTGTCATGCTAGGAAAATCATATTACATATCTGTGGCCCATGCTGAAAAAGAATTTTCTGGTGGACAAAGTTCTTTCTTCATCAGCATTTGGCAATTTCAAATTCAATCCTAGTCCACTCAGATCTAATGATTTGCAACTCTCCTCCCATGCAATGCACCAGTGAACATTCCCTTCTCCAAAAATTGATAGGGCATGTGCTAGTTTATCCATCTCAGATTTGTGCTTCTGAATAATATACTACGTTTGTATACATGTACACAAATGAAATGGAGAAAAAGAGAATGAGAAAAACAATGTGAAATGGAAGTCCCATATAGATAGAGGTCATCATCTTTATCACAGACATCTATTGTGGCAATCATTATTTCTCCAAAACAGTAACTTTTGGGCCACTAACAACTCTATGTCCAATTTCGCTATCAGTTGGTGAATATTCTATATTTTATACTATAAGCCAGGGTCCTCAAACTACGGCCCATGGGCCACATGCAAATACAAATATTGTATTTGTTCCCATTTTGTTTTTTTACTTCAAAACAAGATATGTGCATTGTGCATAGGAATTTGTTCATAGTTTTTTTTTTAACTATAGTCCGGTCCTCCAACGGCCTGAGGGACAGAGAACTGGCCCCCTGTTTGAAAAGTTTGAGGACCCCTGCTATAAGCAGTTGCCAAAAAAATGTGTAGGTCTAATCTATATATATAAACAGGGAATATGCTAATTAGCCGAGTGTCACGCCCGCTCAGGAGGAGCTGCTCACAGATGGGTGGGAGGGGACTGCGTGCTGCCCCCACCCCAGTGGCCACGGGGAGGCTGGGGCTGGGTCGGCACGAGCAGAGACACAGCACACAGGAGTGCCTGCCCCCACCCCAGCGGACACAAGGCTGTGGACAGCCGGCTACGTGGGTCAGGCACCGCACGGGTCCCGGCCCCCCACCGGGTGCCTCCTCACAGGATGGGAAGTGGGGTGCCTCCTCATGTGATTTCAATGGCGCGCTGGGCCTCTAGTCTTAAATAAAGTCATATCCCCAAATCTACTTCTATATCAATGTTTTGAAACTCAAAGAGCATTTTCTCATAAGAGATATACATATTATATACAGGGTAGGGCAAAAGTAGGTTGACTTTTGCGAGTATGTAAAACACAATTTATTCTTTTTAACAAATACTTTTAATTATTTTTAGAGAGAATGGAAAGAAGAGGGAGAGAGAGAAACATTGATGTGAGAGCTGAACATCAATCAGCTGCCTTCTGCACATCCTCTACTGGGGACTGAGCCCGCAACCGGCACGTGCCCTGACCAGGAAACAAACTGGCAACCTTTTGGTGCATGGGACAATGCTCAACCAACAGAGACACACTGGCCAGGGCCAGAATTTATTCTTGTATTATTACTTATTAATTATTATATTATTTTCCATACAAACAACTGTAAACTTACTTTTGTCCCACCCTGCATATATGCATATGTACCAATATACTTATTGTGATATGTATGTGCATTGATATTTATTTCATAACATTCTTTAAGTATAAGAAGTTCTGATTTTATTACAAACGTTGATATCAGTGGAACTATTTCACCTCTTTGTTTCACCTCAGCATTGAGCATTGCGCTACGCTTCAACTCTAAGCATCCAACTCTTGACTGGAAAGCTGCAGCTGAGTACCTTAAGGAACCACAAACTAAGCATGTCTGGAACTAATAGCATCAAATCCAAGCCCTCAAGGCGTTTCTGTCCATTAATGTTGTTAGCGTTCCACCAGCCACCCAAGCCTGAAAGATGATTCTTCCTTGGCCCTCTCCACCTCCTTTCAATCCATCAACACATCCTATAAATTCTGTCTCTGAAATGATTCTTAAGGCCATAACCAGTGCACCTGACAGCTCACTGCTGCCTGCCTCCCCCAGGGCTGTGGGCCTTTGTGCTTCCCCCTGCCCCGGGGCTTTTCTTCTGTTTACTATTTGTTAAAATCCTCTTACAGGCTCAGCCCTGTTGTTACTTCTCCTATGAAACCTTCCCCAAATTCATCAGCTAGAATAGATTGTTCCCCCTTAGTGCTTTTGAAGATTCACCTATAAAAATATAGATAATAATTGCCATTCAACGAAATAGGGGCTATGTGCAAGTACCTTCAGATAAGAGTTAGATCATGTCCTCTTTTGAGTGCTCAGCACATTCAGCGACCATTTACACTCTCCGCTGGGATTAGGGGCTTCTCTCCCTCATGCACCAGGTCATTAGAAACAGGCACCAGCGAAGACTCTGGAGACAAGCTCTCTTGGGTTTGAGTATTAGATCCATGACTTACTAGCTGTGCAGCTAGGACAATGATTTACACCCTCCGGAAGGTTTGAATATATGTATAGGCATGATGGTAGTACCTTCATCACAGGATTATTCCAAGAACCAACACAGATAATAGAGGTGAAGCTTGAGCTCTTAAGGCTCATTAGCTTGAGCTCTTAAGGTTTTTATGCCCTGAAGCAGGAGAGCCACCAGAGCAGAACAAATGACAGTTTGGTGTAGCAGAGCACCAAGGGATGAGGAGCTACTGGTCTCAAGGCATCAGGCTGGGGACATTTCTCAGTTCCAGAGGACAAAAACATGCTCTCATAGCTTTACCCAGGACTCTGCCATTTAATAACTTCCCACATGTTCTCTCTCATCAAGCAGTTTGTTAGAACCAGAGCACCTTGCAATGTTTTTATGTTCCAGGAGTCTGAACTATAACTCATCAGTACATTTCAGAAAACCTGGGCTGTATTGGGCATAAAGATCTCTTATACCCATCTTTTATGCCCCTCATTCTTGTCATTCTTCCTCTTTTGGAGCAAGGTGAGAACTTGGAACACAATCAGGTTGGAAAAAGTGGTTCTGAGACTGGGACTTACAAGAGGAGAGAAAGCCCTACATGGAGGTTGGAAGGGGGAATAGGTATCTTGAGAAGGCTAATGAGCCTTCCAGATGGGAAACTGTTTCCAGAATGCCAGTCATCACTAAAAATGCGGTTAGGCACACCCAAGCCCAGGACTCACTATACTAGCATTTCTCAAGTTAGGTCCCATGTATCTCCTGTGATTATTCAAGGCGGGTTCTATGATTAAATATGCTTAGGAAATACAACCTATTTTCCCTGTCTCCTGAAGGTTTGTACTGTTTAAATTGTTATAAATAAAATAAATAGAAATTTAACTTAGTTCATTCCCGTGTTTCTGAAAATTATTTGATGAACACAAGAATTTAGACAACCAGCTCTAAAAATATTAATGAACATATTAGTGAATATGCTAACTAGTCAACAGTTTTCTATGCAAAATAAGCCATATGGCTAAGATCTTATAGAACGCTATTTGTATTATCCTAAAGGAGCCACACTATCAATTTTAGAGGAATTGTTCCTGAAAGTCTTTGTATGTGTGAAAATATAAGTAGGATCTGATATTTTATCTATGTACTCTCCAATTTATTTAGTTATTTAGATAGTTATTTTTATCCTCACCCAAGGATATGTGGTTTTTCTTATTGATTTTAGAGAGAGGAAGAAAAAGAGAGAGAGAGAGAGAGAGAAACATTGATCAGTGGCTTCCCATATGTGCCCTGACCAGGGATTGAAACCACAACCTAGGTATGTGACCTGACCGGGAATTAAACCTGCAATCTTTTGGTGCACAGCATGATGCTACAACCAACTGAGTCACCCAGCCAGGGCTGAGATCTCTGATATTAAATACTAGAGGCCTGGTGCATGAATTCGTGCAGGGATGCAGTCTGGCCAGCCTGCCCCAATCAGGGCCAATTGGGTGGGGCCATTGGCCATTGGCAGGCTGGCTCTGTTCCCGGGTTGAACTCCCAGTCCAGGGGACAATGTACACATTAGCCTTTTATTATATAGGATTGTCTCTATCTCACACATTCTAAAAAAATACTGTTCTTATTTAGAAGGCCTATAGGCCAAATCCAGTCCACGGTTTGTATAAATAAAGATTTTGGGGGGACCCAGAGATGCTAATTTACTTATTTATTGCTTATGACTTTGCCATACAACAGCAGAGATGAGTAGTCCTGGCAGAGATCATGTGACCTGTGAAGCCTAAAATATTGAGTATCGGAATCTTTTACAGAAGAAGCTTGCTGACCCTGATTCCTAGGGTTATTTTTTATTTAAATTTAGGTGATATCTTTTTAAATGTAATCTTACAGAATTTGTTATTCATATTAATTCAATTTTCAGCCTTTTCTACCATTACACATATAAAGCTAAAACATCAAACATCGGTATTTCTATATGACCTGCAATAGTTGTGGCATTAAAAAAAGCCTCAGTATTTTGAGAGGTAACTAAGAGTTGTATGCATAGAACTTCTGGGAGAAAAAAAATATTTTTTTTCAAAATTAGGATGATCTTTACAAAGTTGTCTCTGTAAAAATAAAGATACTTCCCATTGTCCTTCACATGATTAAAATTTTGATCTTGTTAATTTATTAATGAACTCAAATTTAGCCACTTCTGAACACTAATGAAAAACTCTATTTGAATTATAATTAATTGGAAAGTTCTTGAGAATTGCAATTTAGCCTAATCAAAAGTGAAAATTCTGATCTTTTCTCATGAGAGATATAACTTCAGAGTAATTGCTCCCTATGTAGAACACTCTACATGTAAATTTAATACAGAAATCTATTACAGCTAGTTTTTTTTAATGAATTGCAGAATTTGATGAGACCTACACAAGGACTATGGTAAAGGTCTTGTTTTGATATTTTAAGTTAGCATATTGTACTGTTAATCAAAATGAGTCTTTGAAAACTTTATAAGAGAACATGGACACAATTTTTTGGTAAACATTAAGATGATAAATATGATTTTAAATTGCACACGCAAGAATATCTTGAGCATTTCTTTGTAGAATTACTAATGCTAGTCTAATATTGTATTCTTATTCCAAATGTTAAAGAGCATCCCAAAGGTATTTTAAAAACAGTAAGTCTAAGGCCTTAGCATTGAATGTATATCTAAATATCTGTGCACTAAGACTCCAATAGGACTGTTAGAAACACACATAGAGAGTGGATTTAAATACCAGATGTCAAAAGAACACACCTTGACATCACTCAAGCACAATGAGGATACTGGCCTGTCTGAAAAAGGTTTTAATAGAGTCTCTGAAAAAGAATACATAAGAGACTTACACGTGGCCAGAATTACAAAGAGCTAAGAGAAAAGGTAGTAGAAATGGAATATAAGTCCTTAGAATTACTTATTTACTATCATTTGAGTCTCAATATAGCCATAGACTGCAGTACATGATTTTTGTGTATTATTTTATCATGTGCTAATTCAATAATGTAGATATTATTATCACCATTTGTTTTTTGTTTGCTTGTTTTAACCCTCACCTGAGTATATTTTTCCATTGATTTTTAGAGAGAGTGGGAGGGAAAGGGAGAGACAGAGAAACATCCATGTGAGAGAGACACATCTATTTTTTGCCTACTGCATAACTCATTCAACAAGTATATTCCAAATGATCAATGCATGAAGTTACAAAATAATGTATGGATTAATGATGTATTCAAAGTACCAGAGAGTCCAGTGGATTTTACTGTAACCAAATATAAAAGTATATTATTATGATTTCAGATTCCACATTGCAACCAAACTTGAAAAACTACAACTTGTCAAGTTTTGGTACAGTTTCAAAGACTAGCCAAGGTTATTGAAAAACAACTACTAAAATACTCCTCCTTTTTCTGCCATATATCTGTGTAAGGCTGGAATTTCTTCCTATACTTCACTGAAATAACCCATTGTAAAAGACTGAATGCAGGAGCAGATGTGAGAATTCAGCTATCCTCTATGATGCCAGATATTTTTTTTAAAAAAAGTAAAATGTAAAGCAATGCCACTTTTTAAAATGATTTTTTTCTTTTATAATATAATGTTATTTGCATAAAAATACTGCATGTAAAGGATTTAAATTTAATTAGATACTTTTAAAAAATGAATAAATTCTTTTTCAATTTCTCACTTTAAATGTTAGTACAGTAAATAACCCCCCCAAAAACACACACACACACAAACACACACACACACACACACAAGCTCTTTTGAACTCTTGTGAATTTTTAAAAGAGTAAAGTACCCTGAAAACCAGAAAATTTGATAATCACTGTTTAAAGGGCACTTGCCTAAAAGAAACTCTCCCAACTTCTTTCCTATTTCAACTGAAATAATGCAATAAGTGCTCCACAAATCTCCCACTCTGAGATTAAGACCAGCAATTAATATTCATAAACACCCGCTTTGTACCAGAAATAAGCCATAAGATGGACAGGAGAAAGACGACTAAACAAGGGCTTCAAACTTAAACATTTGCAGATTCTAAGTATGTGACCTAAATAAGTAAAATAATCTCTATCTAAGGATTAAGCCCTTTCTATTTTCTTGAAACGCTACACATTATTTTTTCATCATTCGTGTTATCATTTTTGATAAAATTCTAAGAATAATGCTTTAATCTTAAAGCTACCCTAAGAAAGTAATAGTACAAGTCTTAATATAAATGGTCATTGACAGGACTGTCTCTGTCTTACCCCACCCTCTACCCCAACCCCAGAACAGAGAAACCCTCTCTGGGCGGCCTCTAGCTGCACCTCTTCCCTATGGGTGAGTAACCTGCAGAGTCAAGAGGCCATGCACAGCAGCAGCCTCTTCTCTGCCTCCTAGGGTCTATCAGACCACATCCTACAAACCCGGGCCCCACAATTCCTTGCCAATCGAGTCTGAGCTGCTTCCATGGCTCTTCCCTACTCTGTCCTCCTGAGAGGTAGGACTGCACCCCCAACCCAGGTGAGTAACCTAGGCCTGCAGACTGGGTATGGGGGTGTGTCTTGCAGCAGACAGAGCTTGTGCACATAGACGGGGGTCTGGGACAGGGACAGGGTCCGGCTGGAAGAGCAGGAGCTCATAGCACAGGCTGGAGACTGGCTCGCACTGCAGGCTACTGTTGCTTGGATGGGTGTAGGAGAGACTATGGGAAGAGGGAAGGAAGATGGCCATTATACTGGTATTTTCAGATTCACCTGAAACTTGTCAGACATTCTGATACTAAAATCCAATTTTAATGCAAAAATTCCTATTTTAAACATCTTGACAACTAAAAAACAAACAAACAAAAACCTTAACACCTGGCAGCAAACAGTCCAAATTACACACTCTGCAGTCAGTCGAGAGCTTGCCAACATCTGGACTGCAAAACATTTTGTAATGTGGTGGTATTTCCAGACCTCCCAGAATCCTCGCCAGCACTGTTACCATAGGCAGGGAGTTATTAACAAAAGGAAGGCAGGAAATGAAACCAGCCTGATTAAGGAGGAGAGGCAGTTTTTACAGTCACTCCGCTGTCCATCAGATTAACTGTGGGAGGAAGAAGATGGAGCAGGAGAAGTCCTTTTCCTAAGTGCATGCACAATAGAAGCCAGATGAGGAAGCGGAACTAGAAGGCATGTACAACAGGAGCCAAAGGGGACCATAGAGGTGGAGGAGACTACTCTGGGAAAATCTGGGGAAAAGACCAAATAGGATAAGGGCACAAACCCCAGAAAATCCAGGAAAGGTATTAGATAGGGGAGAGCACTAGCATAGCCCCAGGAAAATCCAGTAAAGAGATTGGGTAGTTTGAAAGACGGTCCGCCCTTTCCCAAACCATCTCTGGGTGGAAACTGGGCACCATCAAGATTTGGCGGCAGATGTAAAGATGGGGAATATAGCACAGAGAAGTTAAGTAACTCGCCCAAGATCACACAGCTAAGAATTTGATTCCAACTCTGAGCAGAGGTTGAGCTGGACTATTGGAGCCTTGGGAGCCAGGGGTGATGGCATTGCAGCTTTGGGCCTGATCCTTCTTGGCATGGTTTGCACAAGTGCGGGCCTGTGGCCCTGGATTCTAGTCTTCTTCCACAGCCAGTCGAAGCTGAACCACTGTGGATGAGACATCAGGCATGGAGTATCGAGACAGATCAACAACAGATAAGGTCGACCAGCTTCTGCTACCCGACCCACTGGGGAACCACGTCCTGGAGTACAGCGGCCTTTCAAAGGAGCTCTAATAAATCATGTCACCACTGCTCAAATCCTCTTTCATGAGTGTCCCTGAGATACTTTTCCTGTGACACTGTAAGAACATATTTCCAGACCAATCTTTCTCTGGTAACAGCATCATGATTAATAATGACATTAATAATAACAGCTATTGCCCTAACCGGTTTGGCTCAGTGGATAGAGCATTGGCCGGTGGACTGAAGGGTCCCAGGTTTGATTCCGGTCAAGGGCATGTACCTTGGTTGTGGGCACATTCCCAGTAGGAGATGTGTAGGAGGCAGCTGATCGATGTTTCTCTCTCATCAATGTTTCTAACTCTCTATCCCTCTCCCTTCCTCTCTGTAAAAAATCAATAAGATATATTTTTTTAAAAAACAATAAAAGCTATTACTTATATAATGCCTAATATACACCAGGCATTATCTTAGGTCTACTGAATACATTATCTCAACAGCATTCATGCTTTCAAATGTTTTTTGTTGTTGTTGTGTTTTTTTTGTTTTTTTTGGGTTTTTTTTGCATCTATGGGAAAGATTTGGAGCTTACCTATTAAGTTTCACCTAGTCAGTCCCCTTTATCTTATTCTTATCAAGAAATCTATTTATCCTTTTGCAATGATGACTTGACTGTAGCAAGTTATAAAGTATGTACATGTAGATTAGGACATCTACCTGGTCTGTGGAGGAATTAAACCTTAGTATGAGCTGTGTACTTAAGTGAGTCAGTCTGCTTACCATATTGATTCCGGGGAAGTAATTCAGTAACAGCCACTGGGCAAGTGACACTTGAACCCTTGTGAGTAATCTAGGCATTGGGCACGAAACTCTTCTGCTTCTATGCCAATAAAATATCATCTCTTGATTATGACTCCTTTCATAGCTTTTCTATAATGCCTTATATGGTATTCTAGATGGGCTATAAAGTAGTTAATCAGAATTAATTAAAATTTATACTTAGTAATAAAGTGTAAACTAATTGTATGTTTTCTCCCCAATCTAACCATATACATTAGTGCTTCGTTCACTGCAATGGTGATAATTTTAGGAAGTTGTTTAAACTACCTGTCCCTTCCCCGTGGCAATCTAAAGGCTGCAGCTAATGTGTTAGCATTGAAGCATCTCTTACAAACTCATTAGAGAAACACGGTCCTGTCTGGTTCATCATAAAGTAAAATAGAGCAGAACATTGTCATCTGCCCATTGCCAAGCAGACAATGAAACCCCTGGCCTTACTGTGAAAAGAGTTTAAAGTTTTCAAGAATGAAGGGCATTAAATACACACACTTAATCTTCCCGCTGCCATGTTTTATACTTTCCAATATCAATTTTGCCAGCTGTGATAGTCTCTTTCCTAGCATCTGCTAGAGTAGGAAGGATGCACAGTGACTGTGCTTCAGCACAGTCATACTTTTTTAAATGATGGCCAATTGGGTTATGAGAAATTCATGACTTACAAATGATATAAATTATAGAAAGATTGAAAATGATCATAACTTACTTTTAATTAAGTAATAAGCCAGAGAAGATTTTCCAGTAGTTTTGAATAATGTGCATTTCAAATGACAGGCAATGGCTCGTGCAAGGAGGATCATATATTAAGTTAAAAACGTTCATATTTCATTTTTACAGTCTAAAGCACTTTCTAGTCAGTTTCTAGGCCGATTGCGTCTCCATAATTATTTAGTATTTTGTTTAGTTATGCTTATGGTTTGGTTTCCTAAATATAAAAATGCCAATTCTAAAGTTTACAATTTGGAGGAAGGTGGGGGGTGAATATGTCCACACAGGTTCATATTCATGTCACCATACGTTCCAATTTTATGGATTATTTCCCCTGAAATTTATTGAATTTCTTAATTCAGATTCATGTAGACATGGATGGCTTTAATCACCACATGTAGAAAAATCACCATTTTTTTTAAAAAGAAGTGAACAAATATACAGAGTTAGCAATTCCGTTTTCATCAAAAAGCCACTGAGAATGAACCAACCTGATACAGCCATGCTACTGAATCAAACTTCCCCCTTGGTCTAGGAGCCAGGGATCAACTGCTTATCTAGTTCCTCTGAGTTATAAATTAAGCACCATAACGAAGCCATCAGGGCAGCAAATGTATGGCTAAATATGGAATCTGAACATAGAGTATCTAATACACATGCTCGCAGTTATAAAAATACCATGGACTGGGTGGCTTAAAAACAATAGAGATTTACTGCTCACTGTTTTGGGGGCTGGGAAGTCCAAGATCAAGGTGGTGGCAGATTCTGTATGTGGTGACTCCATTTCCTGGTTCACAGATAGAGAGAGGTCTTGTCCCTGTGTCCTCCCTGTTAGGAGGTCCAGGTAGCCCTCTGGGGTCTCCAGTATAAGGGCACTAATACCATGAGAGCTTCGTCCATATGTCCTCATCATATCCCCCAAAGCCCCACCTTCTAATGCCATCACAATTGGGAATTAGAGTTTAACTTGGACTTTTGGTGAGCACAAACATTTGGTCAATAGCATGGCTATTACAAATTCAGAGTCTAGTTTTATCCTTCAGGAGCTTTTTATTTTAAAGCAACTCTGTTTTAAAGCAACTCTATATCCAAATTTAAGTATATAAATCTCCTTAAAGGAGCAATTTTCAATACTATTTTTTTCACAAATATGGGCTCTTATTTCATTTTTATACAAAATGATATTCATTTCTATTTATCCCTGCCATCTACTCACATTACAAAATGGTCTCACAATGTTGAACAGTCTAGTAGTATACTAGTAGGAGTTTTAGAAACATTCTGGAGGAATGCAGAGGAGATATTACACATGCCTTTCTTCATTAGTGTTGTTAAGAACCCACACCTATATGTGCATAATTCCAGTATGCCTTTAAGTTACTGGTGAAATACTAGAGAAATGTTTGCATGGGCTACGTAGAACTAGGAAACAGGAGACACAGGGTATATGAGTGTATTGCTTATCTCATTTGAAGTCCACTTATTTAGCATATGGAATGAGGCAGTAGAAGGATGGTTATGCCAAATAACTTGCAAAATGGAATGATAACCCCCAGATGAAAAAGAAGCATCATAGAAGAGCTCTAGTCAAGGCAATTCATACCCTCAGAAGGAAAGAATTCGGTCATCTTTCTTAACATAAAGGAGACTTTCTGATATTCAACTTAAAACTTTGCTTAACTTTTCTATCTCAATATAAGGCTCAAAATGTTACTTAAAACTAGTGATGCTTCTATCAAATTAGATGTCAAAAAGAGTAAAATGAAGAGTGTAGAGTAGACGTTTTGGTCCACTCCTCAACAGGCACACCACCATCGGTGTAGGAAAAGGCTCCCCCAGCTTGCATACAGCAGCATTTCAAAATAGAATCTGCAGACCGGCCGCTCTGGTACCATCTGGGAACTTGTTAAGACTGCTATTCCCATTCCCCCAGAACTACTCACTCATAGAGTCTGCATTTTTAGGAGGATCCGTCACGTGATTCATATGCACATTAAAGTTAAGAAATACTGCCTACCACACCCGTGTCTCATAAGTGGATTTTAGGCGTACCTGAGACATGGATGTTACGAATTCAGAGTCTGGTGTCTCAGACCATTCACTCATGCCAAAATCAGGTTTGAATGCACATCCCAATTTGCCAGGCAAACATTATAGATTTCTATGTGTATCATGAAGTTTAAAAAATAAAAGTTTGCACCCCTATGTTCATAGCAGCGTAATTTACAATAGCTAAGATTTGGGAACAGCCTAAGTGCCCATTAGCAGAAGCAGATGAGTGGATTAAAAAACTGTGATACATCTACACAATGGAATACTACACCGCTATAAGAAAGAAGGAACTTTTATCATTTGCAACAGCATGGATGGACCTGGAGAGCATTATGCTAAGCGAAATAAGCCAGTTGGAGAAAGATAAATATCACATGATCTCACTCATAAGTGAGATATAATGATCAACATAATTTGATTAACAAAAATAGATTCAGAGACAAATGGCAGGGGAAGTAAGGGGTTAAAGAGCAACCAAAGGACTTGTATGCATGCATATTAGCATAAGCAATGGACACAGACACTGGGGCAGTCAGGGGCCCCAGGTGGGAATGGCTGGGGCTCCGCTTTCAGCAGAACCCAACCTAAGATAACACCATTACCAGCTTCCAATGTGCTCTTTGGGAGCCAGGAGGGTGGCAAAGAGAGACAGGCAAAAATTGAAACTAAAAATAAATGAGAAAATCATACAATAGAAAAAGGAGAGCAAGGAAAGGTAAAAGGGAGGAGTGGGTTAGGGAGGGGCAAAGTATACTATTAAATAGGTGATCAGAAAAGACACATTAAAAGTTTAAAAAATATAAATACAGTATGCAGTTCACATGTCCTTTTAAATAAACAAAAAATCTAATTTTAGATCAATAATAACTTCAATTTAGTTGTATTCCCTTGCTCCAATAACAGAGCAATGCAACAACAATGTCACTGTTGGTCATTCTAGTTAATGACACATGGTCCCTGCTGGCCCCAATTAAAAGAGTGATTTCAAGGGTAAGCTTAAGTCAAACTTCTCTCCTTATACCACTGCTCAAATTAATTTACTTTCAGGTCTAAGGGTGCCTATTAGGGTGGAAGTTGGCTTTGTACAATCCTGCTGATTTGTAACATTCTTTGAAAGCAGACGTTACAATTGCTTCCATACTTGCTTTTAGCACAGGAGATAAGCACAGTTACCTTGTTATCTAAGAGAAAGAGAGTTCTCTTCAGGGAGGAAAGCAACAACTTCAATCTGCCTTGGGCTGTCTTTACTTAAATGACAGGGGAGCATGATTTTAATCCAATGTAGAAGGAATTTGCTAAGTAGCTTCCAGAGAAAGGGCATTAGAATAAATCCAAATATCTAATTTCATTAAAGAATGCTTGGAGAATTGTAAATTGAAAGGCAGTTTCTGTTAAAAGACACCAAATTGGACATGAATCAATTGATTTATATGATCATCCAGTGAAAGTGAAATTATCATTTTTTATGAGAAGGCCTGTGTGAGGGCTGAGGAGATAGAAAGATAAAAGAAGCTCTGCCTCCGGGCTCGGCAGCAGGTTCCCTGGCTTGAGGGCTTTGCTGACTGAGCTTAAAGAAGTGTGGCCAGAACCAGGTCATGATATCTCTTATAAAATACACTAGAGGCCAGGTGCACAAAATTTGTGCACTAGGGTGACAGGGGTCCCTCAGCCTGGCCTGTGCCCTCTCACAGTCCGGGAGCCCTCGGGGGATGTCTCACTGACGGCTTAGGTCTGGGGAGAGGGCCTAAGCCGTCAGACATCCTTAGTGCTGCTGCGGAGGAGGGAGAGGCTCCCATCAATGCCGCTGTGCTTGCCAGCAGTGAGCCTAGCTTCTGGATGTTGGCACTGCTCCTGTGGGAGTGCACTGACTATCAGAAGGAAACTCCTGCATTGAGCGTCTGCCCCTGGTGGTCAGTGCACGTCATAGTGACCAGTCATTCTGCTATTAGGTCGATTTGCATATTAGTCTTTTATTATATTATTAGAGGCCCAATGCATGAAAATTTGTGCAAGAATAGGCCTTCCTTCCCCCAGCTGCCAGAACCAGCTTCCCTCTGGCATCTAGGACCCAGGCTGCCAGCACCAGCTTCCTTCTGGCTTCCAGGACCTGGTCTGCTTTCCTCCTCCTGCTGCCAGTAGGCACCCAGGACCCGGCTGACTTTCCTCCAGCCCCGGCTTTGTCAGGAAGGACATCCAGAAGACATCCGGTTTAATTAGCATATTACCCTTTCATTATTATAGATTATATAGGATTATATAGTTTGCACTTTATCCCAAAGGTAACAAGAGACCCATGAAAGACTTTAAGTATGAACAGATTTGTGACTTGGAGAGGTTACTGAGACTGCTGTGTGAGGAATAGAGTGTGTATGAGTGTGTGTGGGGGGGGAGAGGGGAGTGGGGGAGGCAGAGGAGATTAGAAACAGAGGAGATAATGGTTATGGTGGTTGCTTAGGAGAGAGGTGACAGAGTCCAGGAGAGGTAATCAGTGTTCATATTTGCTCTCTTTAGAAACAGAGATGAGGCTTGGGAGTAAGTAGCAGGCACTGCTCTAAGGTGACATGAGAAGTGCTGAAGCAAACATTTAATGCATCCATATGGCTTTCATACTTTTTTTCATGGTGTCAGGCAGGTCATATGTCAAGTCATTATCTGTAATTACATACTATCTTTATTTATGAACCATGCAAGAACTTACAAATTAAAATGAAATGCCAATTATCTACTGAAGCTGAATATATGCCTATCCTATGAGCTAGAAATTCTACTCTTAGATGTGTACCCAACAGAAATACACAATTCTGAGCACCAAAAATATGTACAATAATGGTCACATCTGTGTTATTTGTAATAGCCCACACTGGGAGAAAAAATAAAGTGTCCATCCATCAACAATGGAAATGGATAAAATGTGGCATATACAACAAGATAATAGGATTCACAAAGACATGATGACATAAAGCAATAAAAATGAACAATGACCCATATATGTGCCGTCTATAAGAGACCCACGTTAGAACAAAGGACTCACAAAGACTGAAAGTAAAGGGATGGGAAAACTTTTTTCAGGAAAATGGAAATGAAAAATAAGCTGGGGTAGCAGTACTTAAATCTGACAAAATAGACCTCAAAGTGAAGGCCAAAACAAGAGATGAAGGCCACTTCATAATTCTAAATGGATCAATACAACAAAAGGCTATAACTCTGGTAAATATATCTCCCCAATACAAGAACATTTAAATACATATAAAACTAAACTTCTGGGGGATATCAAGGGAGAGATCTACAGCAATACAATCATAGTAGGGGATTTTAATAACCCACTGACATCACTGGATACATCTTCTAGACCAGCGGTTCTCAACCTGTGGGTCGTGACCCCTTTGGCGGTCAAACTACCCTTTCACAGGGGTTGCCTAAGACCATCCTTCATATCAGATATTTACATTACGATTCATAACAGTAGCAACACTAGAGTTAAGAAGTAGCAACAAAAATAATTTTATGGTTGGGTCACAACATGAGGAACTGTATTTAAAGGGACAGAAGGTTGAGAACCACTGTTCTAGACAACAAATCAACAAGGAAACAGAAATCTTAAATGACACTCTAGAATAGATGGAATTGATATTTTCAGAACATTCCACCCCAAAGCTACAGAATATACATTCTTCTTAAGTGCACATGGGAAATGTTTAAAGATAGACCACATATTAGGACATGAGCTAACTCTCTACAAATTCACAAAGATTTAAATCATATCAAGCATCTTCTTAGACCATAATGGCATGAAATTAGAAATCAGGTACAATAAAAACACTCAAAAACAATCAAATACATGGAGGCTCAATAGCATGCTATTAAATGAGTGGGTTACCAAAGAAATCAAAGAAATAAAAAACACCATGGAAACAAATGAAAATTAACACACAATAATACAAAACCTCTGGGACACAATGAAAACTGTCCTGAGAGGGAAATTCATGCACTAGAGGACTATCTCAAAAAAAGCAAAACAACAACATCAATAACAAAAACCTACAAGGAAGACTGGTAATAAGTTAGCTAACTATAACTTAAAGAATTAGAAAGAGAACAACAAGAAAAGACCAGAACAAGTAAAAAGAAGGAAATAATAAATAGATGACTGAGAGACCAAAAAACAACAACTATAATACAAAAGATCAATAAAACCAAGAGCTGGTTCTTTAAAAGGATAAACAAGATTGATGGTCCTCTAGCCAGGCTAACCAGAAAACAAAAATAGAGGGCCCAAATAAACAAAATGAGAAATGAAAGCAGAAAAGTAACCACTGAAACCACAGAAATAAAAAGAATTGTAATAAAATACTATGAATGACTTTATTTCAACAAATGGGACAGCCTGGACGAAATGGACATATTCCTAGAAAAATATAACCTTCCAAAACTCAATCAGAAAACCTGAATAGGCAGATAACTGCTGATGAAATTGAAGCAGTAATAAAAAAATTTCCAGCAAACAAAAGCCCCAGTTGAGAAGGATTCACAGAGGGGTTTTACCAAATATTCAAAGAAGAACTAATACCTCTATTCCTCAAACTATCCCCAAAAATTCAAAAGGAAGGAACACTTCCAAACTCTTTCAATGAGGCCAGAATCACTCTAATTCCCAAACCAGATAAATACACCACAAAGAAAGAGAACCACAGGCCACTATCACTGATGAACATAGACGCTAACATCCTCAACAAAATTTTAGTAAACCAGATCTGGCCATACGTTAAAAAGATTACACATCATGACCAAGTGGGATTTATTCTGGGGAGGCAAGGCTGGCACAATAGTCACAAATCAATAAATGTGATACATAACATAAACAAACTGCAAGACAAAAATCACATGATCATATCAATCAATGCAGAAAAAGCATTGGAGAAAACCCAACACCCTTTTTTGATAAAAACTCTCCACAAAGTGGGAATAGATGGAACACACCTCATAACAAAGGCCATATATGACAGTCAACATCGTACTCAAAGGGCAAAAGCTAAAACCATTTCCCCTAAGAATAGGAACAAGACAGGGATTCCCTCTTTCACCACTCTTATTTAACATAGTTCTGGAAGTCTTGGCCATAGTGATCAGACAAGAAATAAAAGGCATTCAAATAGGAAAGGAGGAAGCAAAACTCTCATTATTAGCATATGACATGATACGGTACATAGAAAACCCCAAAGACTCCATCAAAACACTACTAGATTTAATAAATTAATTCAGAAATGTAGAAGGATACAAAATTAACTTTCAAAAATCCATAGCATCTTTTTTTTTAATATATTTTATTGACTTTTTACAGAGAGGAAGGGAGAGAGATAGAGAGTCAGAAACATCGATGAGAGAGAAACATCGATCAGCTGCCTCCTGCACATCTCCCACTGGGGATATGCCCGCAACCCAGGTACATGCCCTTGACCGGAATTGAACCTGGAACCTTTCAGCCCGCAGGCCGACGCTCTATCCACTGAGCCAAACCGGTTTCGGCCATAGCATCTTTATACACCAATAATGAACTCTCAGAAAGAGAAACTAAAATAAGATCCAATTTATAATTGCAAAAAAAAAAATTAAGATACTTAGGAATAAACTTGACCAAGGAGGTAAAAGACCTGTACTTTGAAAACTACAGGACATTGAAAAAAGAGATAGGAGAAGATATAAACATGTGGAAGAATATACCATGTTCATAGATTGGTAGAATCAACATCATTAAAATGTCCATACTACCCAAAGCAATCTATAGATTCAGTGTAATCCCTACTAAAATACTAACGGCATATTTCACAGACCTAGAAAAAACTCTCCAAAAATGTACATGGCACCAAAAATGACTCTGAATCGCTGCAGCAAACTGGAGAAGGAAGAACAAAGTTGGAGAAATCACAATACCAGATATCAAGTTATACCACAAAGCCACTGCACACAAAGCCTGGTATTGGCACAAGAATAAGCATATAGATCAATGGAAGAGAACAGAGAACCCAGAAATCAACCCAAGCCTAATTATGCTTAATTAATATTTGACAAAGGAGGCAAGAGCGTACATTGGAGCAGAGATAGTCTCTATAATAAATGCTGTTGAGAAAATTGGACAAGTATATGCAAAAAAATAAAACTAGATCGCCAACTTACACCACACACAAGAATAAGCTCAATGTGGATATAAAAGATTAAAATGTAAGATGTGAAACCATAAAAGTCTTAGAAGAAACCGTAGGCACCAAAATCTCAGACATCTCTCATAGCAATATGTTTACCAATACATCGCCTAGGACAATGGAAACTAAGGAGAAAATAAACAAATGGGACTACATCAACAAAAAAAAAGCTTCTTCACAGCAAAAGAAATCATCATCAAAATAACAAGAGAGCCTACTTGGCAAACATATTTGCCAAGGATACATCTGATAAAGGGTTAATCTCTAAAACATATAGGGAACTCAGGCAACTTAACAAAAGGAAGACAAACAATCCAATTAAAAAATGGACAAAGGACCTAAATAGACACTTCTCAACGTGGACATACAGAAAGCCAAGAGGCATATGAAAAAATGCTCAAAGTCACTAATCATCTGAGAGATGCAAATCAAAACGACAATGAGATATCACCTCACACCTGTCAGAATGGCTATCATCAACAAATCAACCAATGACAAATGTTGGTGGTGATGTGGAGAAAAGGGAACCCTAATGTACTGCAGAACCCTAATGTGGGAATGCAGACTGGTGCAGCCACTGGGGAAACAATATAAATTTTCCTCAACAAATTAAAAATGGAACTCCCATTTGACCCAGTCATCCCACATCTAGGAATATACCATAAGAAACTTGAAACACTAATCAGAAAGAATATATGGACTCCTATGTTCATAGCAGTGCAATTTACAATAGCTAAGACTTGGAAACAGCCTAAGTGCCCATCAGCAGATAAGTGAATAAAAAAGCTATGGTACATTTACACAATGGGATACTATGTGGTAATAAAAAAGAACTCTTACCATTTGTGACAGCATGGATGGACCTGGAGAGTATTATGCTGAACGAAATAAGCCAGTCAGAGAAAGGTAAGTATCACATGATCTCACTCATATGCAGAAATCTAATGAACCAAATACACTGATGATCAAAAATAGACCCAGAGATATAGAAGCATGAACAGACTGTTGAACCTCAGAGGGAAGGCAGGGGAGGGTGGGTGGGAAGAGATCAATAAATGAACTTGTATTCATATATGCATGACCTATGGACATAGACAATGGGGTGGTGAGGGCCTGGGGCACAGGAGGCGGGGGAGAGGGGAGGGCAGAGGACGGGAGTGGGCTGGGAGTGGTTAATGGGAGAAAAAAGATAATCTATGTAATACTTTCAACAATAAATATATATGTTTTAAATGAACAACATATCACAACATGGATGAATCTCACAAACAAGTTGAGGAGAAAAACAGGCAGACGCAAAGTAATTCAAAGTAAAAAATCCATTTATGTCAAGTTTTTTGTCTGTTAGCACTAACTTATAGTGTCCAAATACTGAAAAGTAGTTCTACATGGTGGGAGGAAGTGGTGGTGAAGGAGGTGGAGTACAAAGGGGTCTCTGAGATACTGATAATGCACAGTCTGCCCTCCATATCCACAGGTTTCCCAGTCACAGATTCAATGAATCACCACAGATCAAAAATATTCAGCCCAGCTAGGACAGCTCAGTCTGGTTGAGCATCACCCTTTGCACTGAAAGGTCACTGGTTCAATTCTCAGTCAGGACGCATACCTGGGTTGCGGTTCAATCCCCGGTTGGGGTGCATACAGAAGGCAAGAGGACAATGTTTCTGTTTCACATCAATTTTTCTCTTCCTCTCCCCTCCTCTCTGTAAGCATGTCCTCAGTTGCAGATTAAAAAATATACATCTGGGAAAAAAGTTCTGTTGTTGCTGATGTGTACGTGTAGTTAGGCCTAGGTTGGTTGCATCTGTGCTGAACATGTACAGACATTTTTCTTGTCATTATTCTCTAATAAATTCAGTATAATACCTATTTGCATAGCATTTGCATTGCGCTGGGTATTATAAGTAATCTAGAGATGTTTTAAAGTATATGGAAGGATGCCCACAGGTTATATGCAAATACTACACAATTTTATGTAAGGGATTTGAGCATCCATGAATTTTGGTATCCCCAGGAAGGTCTTAGAACAAATCCCTGTGGATACCAAGGAATGACTGTTATTTCTTGATGTGGGTGGTAATTGGATGGAGAGGTTCACTTTGCGAAAATTCCTAGAGCTCTACCCATAATGATTTGTGTATCTTTTGGTTACACTCCTTAATCGAACCATTTATATGAAGACCTAAAGAATCACAAATTCCTAGGAAATTAGTTATAAATATGTAAAGAGTTATATTCCCTTTTGCCACCAGAAAAATTGCAATGCCAAATAAGTTGTTGAGAAATAAAATGAAACAGACTTGCATAGAGGAAGCAATGACAGCAGCTTTTACTATGCCTTCAAGCTGAGTTATTACAACTAAATTATAGGACTTTAAATGTTTTAGTAGACTGTTTGCTTCGGCAGCACATCTACTAAAATTGGAGCAATACAAAGAAGATTAGCATGGCCCCTGCGTAAGGATAACATGTGAATTTATGAAGCATTCCATATTTTTTAAAAAAGTTTCAGTATATAAATACAAAAAGAGAAGCAATTTGCCCAATTTAATTGTAAAAGGCAATATGGTATAGGTGAAAGCCAACTGAATTTGAACCAAATTATGTGTTAGAGACTAAGTAAAAAGAATCCCACCTAACATTTATCAAGCACTAATTATATGCCAAACAGGGAAATATGATATTTATATTTATTTTCATTTTATATGAATACAATAGTCTTATGAGGTAGTTGCCATTGTTATACCCATTTGACAGATTATAAAACTGAGACTAAGAAAGGTTAAATATTTTTCTCATTCTCCCACAGCAAGCAGATGGCAGGGCAGCATTTGACCTCAGACCTGATTGACTCTTAACCCCTTATATTCATCAGTGGTGAAGTTGGGCAAGTCATCTCTGTAGCCTTAGACTCCTCTTCTGTAAAATGGGAGGGTCTTCCCAGATTTTCTGAGTGGCCAACTGTGGTTGTGTTCATTGTTTAGATTGGAAAGGGCAGGCTAAAGATAAAATCCTTTCCAGAGCTAAATCCAGAGGAAATGGTAGCCTCAGTGCCAAGAATCTTCATTCGGGCAGTGTTCACCAACTTGCCTAATCAGAAGAACCAGTGAAAACCACCTCTGCTAACAATACACTGTAACTGTACTGGCCACAGTCTCAGAGCAGGACCTGGGAAACTGCTACATACTGACTTTCCTCCAACCCACAGTGATTTTTCTGTTCAGTAATGGTTTAGAAAAATAGACTACGGATTTCAAAAGATTTAGACAAGCTTCTCAGAGAGACTATGTTTATCTTGACTCTTAAGTCATGTTGAAAATATATATCATGATCCAACAAATGCTTTTCTGCAGGGATCTATGGTAGGATCTCGTCAGGATCTAGGTAATTTGTTTTCTGGTGATTTAATATAGGGACAAAGCTTGAAAATCTAAAGCATACAAATTTGCCACTGGCAGATAAATCAGTCCTGGTGCTCTCATGCACAGCATAGTGACTATAGTCAATTATAACTAACTAGAGTCCTGATGCATGAAATTCGTGCAAGAGTAGGGCTTTCTTCCCCCGGCTGCTGGCACCTGCTTCCCTCTGGCACCTGGGACCCAGGCTTCCCTCGCAGCCCCGGCTTTGTCCGGAAGGTCGTCCAGAAGGAAGTCTGGTCTAATTATCATATTACACTATTATTATAGATTATAAACTTCAAAGTGGTTAAGAGGCTAGATCTTAGCTGTTCTCAAAGCAAAAAGGAAATGATGTCATGTGACTAGAGAGATGTGTTAGATAATGCTCTGGTGGTAATCAAATTGTAACATATAAATTTATCAAATTAACACACTGTACATCTTAAACTTACAGTGTTACATGCTAATTGCATCTCAGTTAAAAAAGAATTAACATGCCATTTCTTTTATTTTATTTTTTAAAATATATTTAATTGATTTTTTTTACAGAGAGGAAGGGAGAGGGATAGAGAGTTAGAAACATTGATGAGAGAGAAACATCCATCAGCTGCCTCCTGCACACTCCCCACTGGGGATGTGCCCGCAACCAAGGTACATGCCCTTGACCAGAATCGGACCTGGAACCTTTGAGTTTGCAGGCCGACGCTCTATCCACTGAGCCAAACCAGTTAGGGCAGCATGCCATTTAGAATCTTACTTTAAATAGGTCTTAAGCAAGTTATTCTTTTAAGAAGGCGCTGTACTCCCATCAGTTAACCATTTTATTTTCTAACATGAATGCTTAGGCCTGGCTGGGTGGAGTGTCATCCTGTACACCAAAATGTTGTGGGTTCAATTCCTAATCAGGGCACATACATCGGTTGTGGGTTAGATCCCTGGTCAGGGTGGGTACTGGAGGAAATCGATGGCTATTTCTCTCTCACATCAAAGTTTCTCTCTCCCTTCCTCTCTCTAAAATCTATAAAAAGCATATTCTCAGGTGAGAATTTTAAAATATGTTTGGTATAACGAAATGTTTGTGGTTAAAATCACATCCGTTTTCTTTCAAGGCACTACAGAGGGACATTTCCATTCTGTATTGAACGTTTAAATGACAGGCTGATTCAGAAAAGATATAAAAATTAGGTTCTGCCAATATTTTCTCTAGAAAAGTACTTAAGAATTTCTACTTGAAGTACTTGATTAAGAAGACAGTTTTTCAAAACTGCAAATACAGGTGATATGATTTTCTGCTAAGCTGATGTTATCTAAAATGCTATTTCAGGAGTTCAAGAGTTCAGGGACCAAGGATAATATGAGATATGGGAGCACACTGAGAGAATTCCAGAGACAAAATGTTAAAAAATGTGCCTGCTTCCCAAGTTTACAGCCAACCCCAGCCCAGCAAATCCTAAAATCCCTGCTTAGGGACAGCATTTGTGACATTTGCCAAGCCTGTCTAGTATAGAACAGTCTAGAAGAGCATAGAATATCTTGAATAACAAGTAAACATGAGTTTGAATACATGCAGAGCAGCAACACCCCATATTTAAAAACACAATAAAATGCAAGACAGAGTGGACACCAGGTATAGGGAAACTGCTTCTCATGATGGACTTCGGCAGCTCTCAAGAAAAATGATCAAAGTTGCAAAAGATTTTAACAAACCGGAGGCTTTGGAATGGTCAAGAATAGGGGATAAGTAAACACAAATGTGGGAAAGAGGAATCTCTTAGGAAAAAACATTTTTTCTTAGACATGGTGACAGGGCAAAAACAAAAAAGAAAAACTGCCTCTCCTCTGAGCCCTATCAGCTCAATTAGCACCATGTCGTGGCCGGAGAGCAGAGAGCTAGACTTGGCAGTCAGACACAGAGGATGCAGACAGAAGAACACACCCTTAGGAGCCCTTTCAGGCTGCTGCTGACATGGGTGTTGTGTACCTGGGCATTAGGATGATAATTACCATGTTGGGGAAAGGTCAAATGTTTTAGGAGTATGTGCCTCTATTAAATCACCTTACATAACACTGAGAATAAATCACTCTGCACCACTTAATTCTGTGACATAGGACATTTCATACTTAAAAAGTGAAGCCACAATCCCCCCGCTCCCCGCAGAGCCATGCAAGAACAGTCCACCTGAATGTACTTAATCATGGGTGGGCTTGGGCTGCCTTCCATGTTCATGCTCAAGAAGAACTTCTTGCTCCATTGCAGTCTGGGGCTCCTGCCAAAGTCCTAAGTCCAAAGTGATCAGGCTGTGCAGGAGTGATTTGAATTAGGTGAGAATAAGTGTGAGTGTGGCTAGTTGAAAAGAGGAGGCCAACATTGGGCACACTGAATCGAACCTAATGTCGACGTCCTTTCCTGGGTAAACACACATTCAGACAGAATGACAGCTATCCTATTTCCATACCCTGTATTGCTAATAATTAATGAAGCAGTACTAAAATAAGCCCAAACAATCTCTGTATAGAAACCCTTTCTCATCTGAAAGCCTAAGGAAGAAATGTTCATGTTAAAATGTTTCTGTATATATTTGAAGAAAAAAGTACTCCTGAAAACATTTTTACCCTGCTATGAAAAATAAAATGCATTTTACTCATCATTTCCAAACTTAGGCCACTTCTCTTTAGGAAGAAGGCACACCTTTAAAATAGCAATTTTTCTAGAGATCACACATATTTAGTTTGTATCTGCTCAGTCTGTTGCAAGAATAAAAACTCTTTCAAAAATGTATTTAAATGGAGAGCATGCATTTGTAAAAGTATAAGTAATGAATCTCAACCTAAGATTTTTATTCAAACACACTGTGAACACAAGATTTGCAACAGATAAGCACAATATAATTTCCTGGAATTCTCTTGCCTTCAATTGTGTGAAGAACGCATAAAGGGAAATGCAAGTCCAATGAAGCTTTAATGTCCCCATATTTAATTTTCTGTTAAGCAGAATTCCAAAAGAAAGAAAAAGTATCACAAAAATATATAGCACAAGTGCACTTAAATCCACCCAACACATTACAGATGGCAACAAATTAAAATGCATTGTGTATTTTATTATGCTCAGTAGTGTCAAGGGCATCAACCAACTGATCTGATAATCCATTAAACTATTTAGAAGAAGTTTTCCACTTAGATGAGAGCTTTGGGTGAATGGCGTGCTGCAGCAATTTAGCATCACAAATATATTTAGCAGAAAGCTATTCAAGTATTGCTGTGCTATTGGCACTTCTAGAGAAAGCTATCTTGTTGATGGGTTTTGGTATCAAAGAGAGGCTGTTTAATGAGAGATTATAAATGTTGATTTCACTAACAGATTCAGAACAGTATACACTTTATAGTAACCAACCTTTCCTTGCACATCACTGAGTTAGATTTCAATGGGATCGAAACGCCAGGATTTTTCAGGCAAGTTTTTTAAAATATATTTTTATTGAATTCAGAGAGGAAGGAAGAGGGAGAGAGCGAGAGAGAAACATCAATGATGAAAGAGAATCATTGATCAGCTGCCTCCTGGGGATTGAGCCCACAACCCGGGCATGTGCCCTCGACTACAATTGAACCTGGGACCCTTCAGTCTACAGGCTGATGCTCTATGCACTGAGCAAAGCAGCTGGGGCTCAGGCAAGTCTTGAAAGACCCTGGGCAATAATATTTTGGAGGTTCTTATTTCTTTTCTCTAGAAGAGTCAATGTTTTTGAGAATTCAAATGAAAAATCACAGCATAAAAGACCGGAGTTCTTACATATTTTGTCTTTCTATGGAACTGCCTACCCACCAATCCAAAGAAAAGGCTTCTTATCAAATAAAGCATCCAATGGATATAATTTGACAGTCCACTAGGGGCATGAACACATTACAGAAATAGAAAGACAGCCCTTGCCTTCAAAAAGACCCACAGAGCAACGGAGGAGGAGAATGAATAAGCACATGCAGGTATCTAACATTTACACAGGCATATGCATAATAGGCAGCCCACACACAAGACAAAGTTTAATATGTTTTTTACGAACAGTACACCAGGCTCAATCTGACATACACTGAATTTTCTACATGCACAGGTGCTAAGGATAGGTGCCCCTCTTACTGGTTAATTCGGTTGCAATTTTTATACTCTTGTGGGTGAATGGATGATAGCATATTAATATGGTCCCAAAAATAGAAAAATGAATCTGAAACTAAAAACCAACTGGAAAGAAGACAAATGTCCTAAAGCCAGTTGTGAAATTGAACTTTACAAAAGAGCCTCAAGTGAGTATGCCTCTAACTGGACCACATTTCCAGCTTAGAAAAACAAATAGCGGCCTCTTCCACAGAAGCATCAGCATAAATAAGAGAAGCTTGGAGATATTTCCTAAATAATGAAAATTCCTGACAACCCCATTATTTTCAAGTGACTTAGGAGAATGCGGATAACTTCAAAAGAATTCTATATATAACATCACATACACACAGAGGGTTCAAGCTTCCCACAAATATGCTTATAGGTAGGTATGTGCTTGCTTTAGAAAAGTTTCTTTGAAACCTAAGATTTTTCACACTAGTATCTCCCCTTGCCATTCACAGATTATAAATGAGAGGGGTGCCTATTTCTTATTGCTGTTATCAATTAACTTCCTTTAAAATGTAAATATGGACTGGGGTGTTTTCTGATTCAAATTTAATTAAGCCATATACATGCTAGATATCTGAAACCTCTTTCTATTAGAATATAGGCAATACTCAATTCAACTGCTGATCATTAATGTCAGAATTTATTTCTGAGCACCACAACACACAATCAACTTTGCAGTGCCATAATGCCTTTCTGGAACTTAAAAGAAACATTTCCTGCAGACAGACACACCTTAATTTTAATTTATGGAATTTATCTAAATTGTTGAACCTGGGGTTATTAGTTTGTACTACTTCGTAAGGGTACATGTTTTATCTGAAAATGAAATGTTTAGAACATGTTTCCTTTAGGTCACAGCAGCTTACAAGTACATTTATCTCATTCATACTTTCAAATTTGATAGACACATTTCTACACATTCGCCTTCGTGTATTGAAAATATTGTCCTAAAGTCTGTGCTCAAATAAAATCCTTTTATTCCTTTGATAATTTCCTAGTTCATAAAATAAACATATTAAAATAATATTTAACACCAGTGTTATAAGGACTTAGCTTTCATTGTTGCTTTTGAAAAAAATATAAAAATTACCATACATTTTTTATAACTATAAATTCTTAATAGCGTTTCCATTTTAAATTCCTAGAAAAATCTCTGAGGAATGGTCAAATAGTCTTCACAGAAAATATTCACTTGAGAGTCTTCCTTTTGACCATAAACTTGGGCTGAAGGCATATCTCCTCAGATTATCTCTTCTCTGATTATCTCTCTCCTACTTTCATTAATCAAATCCCTTCATTAACTGTCCATTCACCAAACTACAGTACTTGGTCCTCTGCCTTATTTTCCTCAATAGGTTTATATTTGCTTTGCAGGGGGAGAACCAGGTCATTATTTTACCACAGAACCTTAAAATACAAGATGCATCACGTTGTGCCCTGTCTTAGAACTTAAGTGCTTTTGTTGGAATGATAAGTTTTCATTCTCAATGAATTATATGCCTTTTGCAAAAACTTAGAAAAAATAGCTAGAGATATTGCTCTTGAATTGACAAATGATATCTAAATCCAAGTAGTACCAGACACGCTATTAAAATTAATTAAAAATAGATGCATGGATTTCCCTTCTATTAAACAACCTGTACAGAAAGTCTAATCAAAATGGGGTTAAGATGACAGAAATTAATATACTAGAATTAGTAATACAAGCCTGCATAGCTATTCTGTTGAAGCCCTTCTGGAGTATAGAGACTACATACCCACATAAGACACACTTCACCTCTCTAAGAATAAAGAACTTCTAACTCTCATCACCTTGTTCCCTGCCCATTCAACTAGATTAAAAAATATATGTCAGTTTTAATCTAATAATCAGTATGCAACTGTGGGAGAAAATTTAGTTTTTTATTGTAATTCATACCTAAATTAATAATCAGTATGCAACTGTGGGAGAAAATTTAGTTTTTTATTGTAATTCATACCTAAATTTAGACCTTGTTATATGGGTAAAGTCAACTGAAATACTCAAATCAACTTTGCTTAGGATGGTACTTTGATTAGACATCTACATGGAAGGGTATTCTTGAGGGTTCCGTTTTATGAAACAGCTTTGGTTTGGGGGGAAACAGGTAGAGAAATAGCTCAGAAGAGAATGAAGATCTGTGGAAACATTAGCAAGGCTGAGAACAACAAAAAATTAGAAGGAAGAGTTAGGTAAAGGTAAAATAGAACACCATTTTTGCACTATATGACGAGACCAGACCAGTAATTATATTTATGGCCATATTAATTGACATTCTCCCAACATTAATACATATGCACACGTGTGTGTGTGTATGTGTATCTATACACATCACTATTATCACAGATAATCAAATTACAATTCAAGATTATTTAACATCAATTGGATGTAATTTTTGTAAACACTATTACTGCTAATAATACCAAGTTGAACTCAACAACCAGCCAGGAGTGCCCAAGGCTTCTATGACTAATTGTATTATATTAATATCTGCTGCTGAACCCCTCTCTTCTGAACTTGTGATAACCTGTTATGAGCTGCTTCTAACAAGATAATGGCTTCAATTTCAATAGGAAATAATAAAGAGGATAATTTTTTAGCTTTTTATTTGCTGCTTCATGCACTGTACCTGATTCTTGAGATCCAGTTTGGGACATGGGCGGCCTCCATTGTAAGGTTTTTCTTTTAGCCATTTGGAGCGAATTCTCACGCCAATCCCACAAGAGGAACTGCAAGACCCCCAGCTGGACCAATCGCTTAACTTGCAATCAAATGGGCAGGGGATGGTACATTCTTCTTGAATATAACCTGAGAGAAAAAGATCCAAGAGAAGGGAGGAAAGTCTGATCAAAATGCACTGATCAAATTCACTTGCTATTCTTAGAGTTCAGGTTGCTCACCAATACTGCCATAGGGACCCTGATAGTTTTCTACTCAAATGCACAGACAGAAGTTCTCAGAGGCAGATACTTATGATTATATCTGCAACCCAAATTTGTACCACCTGTTTACTTCACAGACAATTCTGGGATGGAAGGAGCAGGGAAAAGTACACACTTAGTTGTTCTTTCTGATAAGAAGAAATGAGGCAGTTTAGGGCTAATGATATCATTTCCTTCACTGGGCGTTGTGTTCCACCAATTCCTATAATTCTGTCTGAAGATAGGGAGCATAATAGAATCAATCTGGATAATATTGAAAGAGGAAAATATAGGCATAGTGAAAGGGCATCTAATGAGATATTGGACTGGAATCAAGTGATATGGATTGAAATACAGATGCACATGTTCTAGCTTTACTTGGTCTTACTCTTGTCCTCAGCCCAGTTCTTGCTATCATCTTTCTCTAGATAATCTAATTATTTAACTATCACCTCAAATAATCACTATCAAATACATATTTCTAAGTCTGATATCTCGAATGAGTTCTTATACAACCTACTCATCCACTCAAGTTGGATAGCCAATTACCCCCAAATTCAAAATATCTAAAGCTGGGGCAATTGATTTCCTCCTAAAGCAGTGGTTCTCAACCTTCCTAATGCCGCGACCCTTTAATACAGTTCCTCATGTTGTGGTGACCCCCAACCATAAAATTATTTTTGTTGCCACTTCATAACTGTAATTTTGCTACTGTTATGAATTTTAATGTAAATATCTGATATGCAGGATGTATTTTCAGGGGTCACGACCCACAAAGCATTCTCATTCTATTATATCCCTCATCTTAATTAACTACAACATATCTGGTTCTTATACATTGATGGGCATGCCTACATAACCTCTTCCCCTTGGTTTTGGGCAGGATCCGTGAATGTGCTAGGGTGACACTCCCATGATTAGATTTTAGTGTGTAGCAAAGGGGAAAGGAACTCACATATAGAATTAACATGAAAAATCAGTTGATTTTGAGTTTACTAGGAGAGAGATTATCAGGACGAACAGCCTGGATAATTGGGTGAAAAACCTTAAAAGAGTGACTGGACCCTTTTTGTGGAGGAAGATTCTCCTGCTGGCCTTGAATAAATAAACAGGTGCGCTATGCGTGGCCACATAGCAGGGGACTGAGAGCAATGTCAAGGGCCTGAGAGCAGCTGCTGGCTGTCAGCCAGCAAGAAAACAGGCCTCAGCTCTACAGGAGTGTGGAGATGAATTCTGCCAATAATTCCAAGGGCGCCTTCCCTTGTGCAGCATCTGCTGAGACCTCGGCCTTGGCCCACACGTTGCCTGTAGCCTGGTGAGAGACGTAAGCAGAGAACCTGGAGAAGCCACGTCTGTACTGCTGATCCTGGGGAGCCGAGCTAGTGTTTTGAGCTAAGTCTGTGGTAAGTTTTTGATGCAGCAACTGACAGCTAACAGGTTATCCAAAATAAAAACCCGAGTCATCTTAGGCCTTCCTCCATTATCTCGCACATACCTTAATAGGTGTAGTAAGTTCTTATGTCAAAATGTCCCAAATATGGCCCCTACTCCAAAATTCTTTTGTCAGTCCCTGGTTCAAGATCTTACTTTCTGGTCTGGAATACTGCAAGTCTCTTCACTAGACTCCCCTTTTCCCTGCGCATTCTCTTTTAATATTGGTCAGTCACGTTGAGGAAAAGGTTTCTCTTCTGATGCTGTATCAACTATAATAAAAATTTAATAAACAATCTAAAAAAAAGAAAGATAAAAATACATGATTTATGCTACTCCTTTTAAACTCTTTGCTGACTCTCCAGTGCCTTGAAAATAAAGTGCCAACTAGTTTGCAAAAACTATACAATTCTCTACAAGAGCCTCTAAGCAAAGAATTTCATCTTGACTGTAAAATATATTCCTATTGCTCAGGACATTCTACAGACCAATTTGACCAGAGTCTCCGAGATGGATCTAGGCACCAGTACTTTTCAAAGGTCCCCGGAGAGTCTAATGTGCAGTCAAGGCTGAGAACTGCATCCCTAACTTGTTTTGCTCCTGCCCTTCCCTCTCCTCTGTCTCAAAATCTGTCCACATAGACTACTCCATCTTCTTCAGTAATATTTATGCCTTTCCTCATGCAAAACTACTCTTTCTCTAGCCAGGTTAGCCTTGCTGGCTCATTTTTATTTTTATCTATATTTGTATATTGAATGATTTTAATTAGAGAGCCTCTCATACACTGTTTTATATTTTTCCTCCTGATAAGACATAAACCCAGAGGATCTCTATGCAACTCAAGGTCATAAATTCAATGAGTATAAAATAGTTTTGAAATTCAACAGCGCCAGTGACATTTATTTTTCAGGATAGTTATATTCATGCTAGAGTATACCCCAAAGGAAAGCCCTTAGTGAGAACCATTAATAATTGCATATTCTCATGCCTATCCCATAATTGAAAAGATTAGTTTTACCCACATACTTGAGACTTACAATTTTTGGCAATAGAAGATGATCACATGTGGCTATGTACAAGGTTCACCTGCCAAATGAGAATTCAAATTCCTGACTATGGAAACGTCACTAATGTTTTAAAAACTCATTTGCATAAAATATATTACAGAATAGCTTCTCTGGCAAATTTCAAAAATATAAATCCAACTGATATAAAAGAAACTGTTTTTCTTTCAAAAATATTTTACAGTCCTGGCCAGTGTGGATCAGTCGGTTGGAGCACCGAAGAGTCCTGGGTTTCATTCCAGGTCAGGACATATACCCAAGTTTCAGGTTCAATCCCAGGTCTGACCGCATGGGAGGCAAAGAATCTACATTTCTCTCTCACATCAATGTTTCTCTCTTCTCTCTTCTCCTCTCCCCTCTCCCCTCTCCCCCCTCTCCTATCCTCTCTCTCTCTCTCTCTCTCCTCTCCCCCCCCTCTCTCTCTTCAATAAAAACATATCCTAGGCTAAGGATTTAAAAATATATATTTTTACACTATAATTCATATGCAGAATACATTGCTTGGGCCATCATATTATTTAACCTGGAGATGTTTCCATCTTCTAGTTTAGTTACCTGTATGCATATGAAGTTAGATATGGAGTATTTATTACAGAATTATCAGTAGAGCATATACCCAACATTGTGATTTTTGTAAACCATATACGTTACAGATAGCAGGTACCCACAAAATATCTGTTGTTATGAATACAGATGAACTAATAAGATCTGTGATTATTATCTCTATCTATGTTATAATTGAAGGGCTTTATTTAATGAAATACTCATTTAGGCTGAAGCCCAGAGACCTGGAATGGCTTTTCAATCTACATTGCTAACCTTAAAATATTGCTCTTTAGGTTAGGACATAGGAAAAACACAGCTCTATGTATAAGGCTGGCTTTGTAATGAAACTACTTCCTAGGATATTACCTACTGTAATTTTTCCCCCTCCATCATTCAAGGACTAACACATTTTTCCCTCTATAAGAGCCTCTTTTGAAGGATTAGAAAGAAACACTGATGATATTCATAGCCTGAGGGAAAAAACCTAGTTTAATTTACTTATATTTTCCTACTGTGTAAAGTAATGGCAAATACAGTGCATGTTCTATTTGTTGATACTTTGCTAGAATAATGAAAACACAGGACCAAAAATAAGACAGGAAAAAATGAAGAAAATGCTGATTGTCTCTTCCCCATTTCAAAGTGAAGATCTGGTAGAAATTTGTGAGTTAAAATAAAGTGATGTTTTCATTTCTCAATATTTGAAGATTTACTGTTTTAATTTACACATTTTAATACTACTTTTTATCTAGTAATGAGTGTACCATACTAAAAAGTATCTGATGACTTACATCAAAGTAGTTTAAAGTATATATTTGTTTAGAAGAGGTGAGGAATATGAGGGTGGATGTTTTTGACATGGTTGCAAGAAAGACAATTTAAGAAATAAGATCAATACTTTGTATTCAAGGGAATAGTGGCAGTATTGGACATTTATGTAAAACTAGAGGCCCGGTGCACAAAATTCATGCGGGGGGGGGGGGGTGGGGGGGTGGTGGTGGTGGTGGTGGTGGTGGTGGTGTTCCCTCAGCCTGGCCTGCATCCTCTTGCAGTTCGGGAACCCTCGGGGGATATCCGACTGTCATGGAGCCACTGTACTCGCCAGCCGTAAACCTGGCTAAGGGCTTCTGGCTGTGTGGCACTGCCCCTGTGGGGGTACACTGACCACCAGGGGGAAGCTCCTACATTGAGTGTCTGCCCCCTGGTGTGCCATTTGGTCAATTTGCATATTAGCCTTTTATTATATAGGATATCAATCCATTAGTGTGTGGAAATATAGATCAACCTCAGTAAGGTTTCCAGCTTGCTTTGGTGAATTTATATTTTCACCTGAGAATACTGCCCATGAATATTAGTTACATTCTTTCAAAGATGATTCCAACCCTGTACAGGCCTCTGTAAAGCCCAAGAGGAGAGAGTTGGAAAGTACCTACATTCCCATTATTTCTTCTTTTTAAAAATTTAAGTTATTAAAAGAAATATTTTGAAATCCCATTTGCAAGTAGAAAAATAATCTTTACTGCATATTTAAAACCTTATCAGCATAGACTCTCCAATGTTAACATTATAAAATGATGGTTATGGTACTATACATAACAAAGTATCTTATTTGGACCCAAAATCAGAACATGAAATACTGCTGATTTAGAAGTTACATAAAATTCAAATAATTATATTGACAAAATATGTTTGCCTAGACTCCTTCAAACTCAAATATATTCCTCAGATAATTATTTATTAAATTGTATTCCATTTACCAGAAAAAAAATCATTTAAGTGTAAAGCACTTTTTAATAAGACAGCATGTGAACTTTATTTTAAATGTAGGTTCAAGGTCATCTGGGCCAAAAGCTTCATTTTATAGAATGGGCAGAAATAGAAAGGGAAATTGAACCCAGACTTGACTGTGATACCCAGCTCACTATCAAGTTTAAAAAAAAAAAAAGATCATCAGTATTATGGCCCCAGAATGTTCTCTTTAGTGCTGGAGTGACAAGGTAGAAAATCAACCCCTGCCCTTAAAGAAATTCATATTTTGGAGGATATCAGGCTTTTGACAAAAATGTTTTAGTTGATTTTAGAGAGGGAGGAAGGGAGAGGAAGAGAAACACGGATCCATCCATCAGCTGCCTCCTGCACGCCCCCTACTGGGGATTGAGCCCGCAACCTGGGTATGTGCCCTCACAAGGAATCCAACTGGCAACCTCTTGGTGCACAGAATGACTCCCAACCAACTGAGCCCAACCAGCCAGGGCGTAGAGATCAGTCTTATTAATGAGAAGGGAAATAAAAGGTACATAATCAACTACTTAAATTATATGATACAAATAATATATGCAAATTATATAACAGTTTGAGGTAATATAAATGGATCCTGGTTTCAATTCCTGTGAGGAAATTTATTGGGATAATTTGTGGCAGAAACAGGTTTTTGACTAATTGTTCTATCTGGTTCACTTGCTATAACTAAATGGATCAGTATAAATTTAATCAGTCAACCAAATAATATGACAAATGGATGTTTTAAATTGAATTGTCCAGGCAAATTCATCACGATGCCATCTCCAGTTGTTCACATAGACCGAGTTTCAGCATTAACACCCTTGTGCCAGGTTTCTCCGGCAGACAAGAAAGATGTTTTTCTCTTAGAAGATATTGGGGATATTAAGGATAAATGGAACACCAGCTGCAGAACAATCTGAACTGTTCCATCAGGACTGTGTGTACTAAGTGGTTTCTATCATTAGCGCAAATAAGCACTGTTAAAATTAAAGTGACTGAATGATTTAACCACATAACAAACTCGGCATTTGAAACATTACAGAGGTATACAGATTGTTGACAAGCCAATGCTACCAAGTAATTCTTGGAACTGTGTCTGTAAGACCCTGTGTTCCTTGCCAAGAGAAAAATCTTAAATTATACCAAACATTCTCTACATTACCATAAAGTTCCAATAGCTGAACTCAGAGCATGCCTCGTATTTGTTAGAGCATGCCAAATATTTCAGGGTTTGATTCTAGAGGTGTAGTGTAATTGCACTTCCCAGCTTCTTGAAGTGAGGCGGGATCTTAATTTGCTTTAGCCAATGAAATCTGGGAAGTGAGCATGTGACTTCTAGGTGAAAGCTTTAAGAGCTCTAGGGTAATTTGCCACACTCTTTCTTTCCCTATGCCCACCAACAGGAAATGTTCCAGATAGTAGCTGCTCCATCAGGCAAGGTCCTGGACTTAAACAGAGTGCCCCAGTCAACCCAATTTTGATAAAAGATGGGCACGGTGAGTTATCTTAGTGGCATTGACCCACTAAGAGTCTGACACTGTCTGTTACATTCTGTACTACACCATAAACCATTGCACAGTTCATGGACCAGCCTTGGCATAGTAAACTATATTTTCAGAAAAGGAAATAAAAAGTCCCATGAAATAAATATTTAGAATATTTTGAGACCCTATATATAATGCTCTGAAAAGATAAAATTAAACTGTGTCAGCAGTTAGCACAGAACGAATAGAGACATCATCAAATTAGAATGTGACTTTGTAAAAGTTGAGTCAAATGGATATGTATTTCAGGAAAATTTATAATTTATTATTTAAAAAGGACTGGTAATTTGGATTATAAATCAAGGTCTAACCTTATGTGATCTGGAATGGAATTTTAAATCTTAATAATTCAGTTTCCTTATGTAAAAATAAAAATAATACCCACCTTTAAAAAAATATCCCTTTCATGCTGTAAAAATTAAAATGTAATAAGTAGAAGTTTGTGGAAATTTTCAAATATAAATCAGATACTAATATTTTGTCACTACTAAAAGCGAATAGCAGGGTAAAAATGCGTTTTTCTTATCCTGTTTTTAGTGCTAGTGTTTGATAGAAATTATAATTCTGTGGAGATGCTTTAGCAAAAAAAAGCTATAGGGTAATAATGATCAAATTTGGGTGCCAATTTGCATTCCAGATCATTTCCAGGCAAATTAAAGCCTAAGATAACATTGAAAAGATGAGAGAGTCTGTATTGGATCAGGAAAGCAATTGTTGTTTGAGCCCATCTCTGTCCTTCCAAGTCTGCTGCCACCAGCCAAGGCCAGACACTCATTATCCCTCACCTGGCTCATGTTCATGGCCCCTTCACTGGACGCCAAGGTCCCCAATCTGTTCTAACCCATTCCATGTCTGATTGACTGCTACACTAATGTCCCAAAATAGCAACTTCAATATATCATAGTTTAACTTAAAGTAAATAACCTCTAAAGCATAGCAAAATAAAATAAAATAAAAGATATGCAGATGACAATTTAGGCAGGAGAGATATCACACATTAAATTAAGATGGGAGTGAACCCAAAATCTCCAAAAATCAAGAGAGAAATCCTCTGTATAAGAATTTGAGGCTGGAAAGAAGTATAGAATTGGCTAGGTCAAGTGGTGCCACATGGGCTGTCATGATGAGGGCTCAGAAAGTTGATTCAAATGCCCGCTATTAATTTAGGTGGGCTCGTGAGTGTAAAAAAAAATAGCATGAGAACAAGTCACCTTCTTAACAGATAACTGAAAAATTTAGAAGTTAAATTAAAATGACTAATGGGTAGGCTTTAGCCTTAAAGACCATTAAATATGATATTTTGTACATAAATATATACATATATGATGTATATATACATATTACATATTTTCCTATATTGCATTTACATATAGATTGTTAAAGAAAATATTGAAACATGATAGACTATCACTGATAATTAGCTCTCACATGTACACACAGCTAATATACTGTCTAAATGGAAATTACTATCTTCAGAATGACCAGTGAACCAGCTCTTTAAATAGCAACTTCACAACTGTTGAGACAGGTTTAATGAACTAATTATAAAAATGAATAATGGCCAGTTTGTGAGTAGATAGATGCTTCTAAATATCCCAGGGGATTCAGAAAAATATAAGTTTAGAAAAAAAGTGTCTTTGTCCTTTTTTGCTTCATCTGTGAGGTCCTAAAGGAAGCTCTGACCTGAATCCAGACATTATACTGTGCCAGCACAGAGGATTCATTTATTGTCTGCCTGTTTATTTATTTTCTTGTTTATTTACATAGGGTGGGGCAAATACAGGTTTACAGTTGTTCAAATGGAAAATAATGCAATAATTAATAATACAAGAATAAACTGTTTCTGATACAACTGTAAACCTACTTTGCCCTACTCTGTATACTTATTCTAAGGCCAAGAGTTCAGTAGTGAGGGATTTCTGATAAAAATAAAGATTTCTGGCTTCTCTTGAATATGGGGGATCTGGGGGCGCCTGGGTCCTTAATTCCAGCACGGCACCAACTGTGCAGCAGGGTCTCTGCAGATGAAATTTCCCTTTGCCGTCCTCTGCTGCCCCTGAGTGATCATCTAAATTTCTAAAGTAAGGATTCTCCCCCAACTAAAGCAATGCAAAAACATGACTCACAATTCCAGTATAGAAGCAGACGAGGAAGTGCTGCTTGTATTGTAGGAAAAGGTAGACGATACAGAGACCCAGCAGTCAGGGCTCACAATGCTCATCACGGGGACACATCTACCGGAAGTCTAGCTAGAAACCTCGCTTGGAGAGAATTCCTAATGCTTAAGCTTCATTAGATGGACTGAGTTCTACTTCCATCAGTACCTGCATATTACTAAAGCCAGCACATAAAGATAATTCCTGAAGGTGGCAACAAGAGGCATGAAAAATACGTAGAGCAGATGACTACCTAGAACAACGATGATGAAGGCAGCCTGCAGTCAGAGCCACCCTCCACCATGAAATGATCTGATTGCCTGAAACACACTTCAGGGATGAAACTCCATTTTTATTTGCTGAAATGTGGAGTCATCCCAACAATGATTTGTATTCATGAACAACAACACAAGCTGTTACTATAAATTCTAAATTATGGATTACAGGATGAAGAAAATTTACATCTAAAAGTTGCTTTAACCAAAGAACTGCATCTTTCACTGGGCTAATACAGAAATCAATGTGCTGGAATGAATTCACAGTACATTAACTCCTTGCAAGTTACTGTAAAAACTTCTGAAATATCGCTAAGGTGTAAAATTAAATATAACTTCCAGCTTAGATTTATACTGCATGCTGGTAACGGTGAATTTGTTTCACTTACCAATAAATTTCTTTACTAATGGATTGCACATCAGCTAATCCAAAGACTTACATTTAGGCTTCTCTTGCCTTCTATAGCCAAACAAATATCTTATGGTTTTATTTATGGATATTTAATGATATACCTGCTAAAGGAATAAAAAAATTCAGAAAGGGTGAGGCACTTATTTTCTTCTAAGAAAATTCGAAGTTAGCAATCTCTTAATTACAGTAATCGTGTCCAGGAGCCGTGGATATGGATACTTTCAATTCACAGAGAGAATCTTCCAACCACTAAAAAAGTTTCAAGAGAAACCAGAAATTTCCCTTGAAAATAGAGTTTATTAGTTTCCTAGGGCTGTGATAACAAATAATCACAAACGTGGTGACTTCAAATGACAAAAATGTATCCCCCCCATAGTTCTGGAGGCCAGAAGTCTGGAATTAAGGTGTTAGTAGGGCTGTACTCCCTCCACATCTGTAGGAGAAAATCTTTCCTTACCCTTCCAGTTTCTGGTGGCTCCTGAATTCCTTGTCTGTGGCAGCATGATTCCAATTCTGTCTTTTCTTTATATATGCCTCAGATATGTCAAATATCCCTCTCCTTCCTATTATAAATATGCCCATCATTAGATTTAGAGCCCACTGTAGATCCAGGATGATCTCAAATCAAGTTCCTTAACTTTGTTATACCTGCGAAGATTCTATTTGAAAATAAGGTCACATTCACAGGAACTGGGGGTCGGGATTTAAACATATCTTGTGGGGGAACTTAATTCAACCCACTAAAGAGATAAATGCAAACTATGATAAGGAAGACAATATAACACATGGATAGAATCTGGCCTTTGATATCAAGCCAACCTAGGTCTATATCTCACAACTAGAGGCCCGATGCACGAAATTTATGCAAGGGGCTTGGCCATTGCAGGCCCCCCCCCCCCCCCACACACACACACACACCCCGCAGCTTCATCTGGAAGGTCGTCCAGAATGTAGTCCAGAAGGTCATCAGGCCATCCAGTCTAATTAGCATATTATGCTTTTATTATTATAGATAGCTCTTTGAATCCCCTAAACTTGAATTTTATTATCTATAAGAAAGATTGGCAAATTGTGGCCTGCAGGTCAAATCCAGCCATTGCCTATATTTTGGAAATACAGTTTTGTTGGAACAGAACTACACCCAATGTTTTAAGTGTTGTCTATAGTGGCTTTTGCACAGCAAGAACAATGGTGACTAATTGTGATAAAGACAGTATGGCCCACAAAGTTTAAAATATTTACTATGTGGACCTTTATAGAAGACATCTGCAAACTCTGATTTATAAAATGGGGATGATAATAGTACCCACGGCGTAGGATTATTATGAGGATCAAGTGAAAGCACTAAGCAGGGCTGACCGCATGGCAAGCACTTAGTAAGTTGTTTCCATTAAAGAGGCAAGGTACCATGGTGGATAATAGCATGTACTTAGAAATAAGGAAGACCTAAGTTCAAAGTCAACCAGAACACTTGTTACTAGTGATATTAGTTTGTGTCTGTCATAAACATTTTCAAGCCTCGATATTTTTGTCTGCAAAATGGAGGTAATTATTACACCTACGCCAAAGAATTTTTCTGTAGACTAGATGGTCTGAAACAAGGAGTTGGCCATTGCTGTTACTATTATTATTCTCCAAAATCATAGATATAAAAGAAAAGGTTTAACGTCATTTTCAGTATATAAGATGGGGAAGAGAGGTAGGAAGACAGTCACAGACATAGAAATCGCATAGAGGAGGAGATCCAACATCTTGAGTCCTTTTAAAAATGATGTTTTATTCTCAAGGTCAAAGCTTGTGTGGTATGCAAGGATGGGTGGAGCACTCCTGTGAACTTTTGTCTATTTGTTGATCAAACACACAGAGCAAGTAATGATAAGCTTTTGGTATGTGGCAATGAATAGTTCCATGCTAATTAGAGCAGGCATATATAAAATAATGAACAAATGGTGCTTGAAGGCCACTAAAGATGGGAATTAGGTCAAAAGACCTTAACAACTCCACTTATGTGAGAATTATTATTACCCCCACACCCCTAAGCAATCATGTCCCTCCTTCCATGTTCTCTATCCTGATCCTATGTTAAAATCCAACTTCTTTGGCTTACAGGGACGTCCATATCTATCCATTGCATAAGGGCACATGACGTTCTGTAACTTCACAATGCTCAACATGTGGTAACAATTTCACAAAGTCAAGATATCATTCAGGAAGTATTGAAGATAGTTCCTTTGTTTTACTTTATGCTCTACTGCCATCTAAACTTTGAAGGGATCTCATTACAATCATCATCAGCTTAGAAAGTTGAGGCTATACCTGTGTATATTTTGAAATATACCTTTGATCCAAGAAAGTAATGGCTATTCCATCTGAACTTAAAATGTACGGCACTCATTCTTTCCATGTCCTAAATTTTGATGAATTGAAAAACAGATGAGAAAAAATTTTCAACTCTTGTCATTCTAGAGAACTGAGATAGTGCCAACTAACCTATTTTAGGCTATACATTTCTTTTTCAGATGTTGGAAATGATCAGGTGAAATAAATTTACACTTAGATTATTCAAAATTCAGGGACTAAATATACAGACCACAAAGTTAAAACTTTGGCTCTGGCCTGGATTCCACATGGAGACTCAAAATCTAAGGGCTTGTCAACATTACAGTTCTGTATTAAGATATATGGAAATAAAAAGCAAAAAGAGGAAAGTGTTGGAAAAAAAACATTCTCAGCATTTAAAGGCTACCAGTTGCTAATATCTTGGCATACTTCTCCCTTTTGGTTACTGATTTTGTATTTAGTGTTGTTGCTTGTTAAATTATACTATCTTACTAGCTACCTAGTGATCACACTGCAGTACAAGATGCCAATATTGGACTAAATATACAGCATTCTTAGTTGACTGGCTAAGACTAGAATGAAGCCTGGATAATTTATTACTATTAGGAAAGAAATATAAAATGCTGAATATGTGTAAAAGGTGAAATACTATAAGTATTTTGGGGGAAAAGGACAAACTAATCTACATAAAGAAGAACAGAGGCCATTAATGTATTAAGAGACACACTCTAGGACCAAATTACAGGGATGAAGAAGCAAATTATGGCATTCCCTAGTTGAGAAAGCTTATGCAAGTTCCTTAACTTCTCTGTTTCTTATCTATAACATAAGAATGAAAATAATATCTGACTAATCCTGTTGATAGCAGAATAAAATGAGTTACTAGAGAGAGAGCACTTAGAGAAAGGTATTACATGTTTATAAATGCTCAATGGATGTTGGGTATCATAATTTATCAGGAAAAAAATTAAAAATAGAATTAGTACCTTATGATCCAGCATTCCCACTACAGGTTATAACCAAAGGAAATAAAATATGTATCTCAAAGATATATTTACATTCCCTTTGCAGCATTATTCACAATAGCCAAGAAACAAGATATGAAAACAATCTAAGTGTCTGTCAACAGGTGAATGGAGAAAGAAACTCACACACACAACTGGAATATTACGCAGCCTTAAGAAGGAAGGAAATCTTGCCATTTGCAACAACATGGATGAAGTTGAAGGGCATTATGCTAAGTGAAATAAGTCAGACACAGAAAGATAAATACTGTATGATTTCACTTGTAGGTGGGATCTAAAATAGTTGAACTCCTAGAAGAATGTAGTAGAATGACGGTTGTCAGAGGTTGGGGTGGGGAAATGGGAAGATGTACAAAGGGTACAAAGTTTCAGATGTACAAGATGAATAAGTTCTGGAGGTTTGTACAGCATGGAGAATATAATTAACAATACCATATTATATACTTAACATTGCTAAGAAGGTAGAACTGAATTGCTCTTAGAACATACATACACAAATGCTAATTACATGAGGTGAGGGATATGCTAATGATATGTTAACTAGCTTGAGTGTGGTAATCATTTTGCAGCATATAATTATATCAAATCATCAAATCATACACCTTAAATATATACAACTTTTACTTCTCAGTTTTACTCCAAAAAAAAGTGAAAAAACAAAATATATATTATAAATGTAAATTAAAGCACAAGCAAAAATAATCATATACATTTATTTATATTTATACTTTTGGAATATATATATTTTAATATAAACAGATGGAAAGTAGATTGGAATGTTCTAAATTAAATATGAGGAAACTTAATCAGATTGGAGATACAGAGTAAAAGCAAAAACTATGAAACTGAATTAAAAGTACAAAAAGGACTACAGAAGAGAGGGTGCAGATTCTCAGTCAGATCCTCACTCCAGGAACTTATAATGTCAGACAGAGAAAGTGGTAGAGACAGAGAAAGAAGGGGAAGGCCAGCTGTCAAGCAAGATTCAGGAGACAGCAGACTCAGTCACAGAATAACAGAACACACCGTGAGGGCAGCGGAGAGGGAAGAACCAGGAGCCACAACGCATTTCCTCCTGCGAGGAAAGTCCTCTTTGCTTCCTTAGCTCCCCGTGAATCCAGCAATGGGTGCCAATCTCTGAAGTTACTTCAGTTTGTCCTCATTGTTTGAAATTAAAAAGTAGCCTAATAATACATCAGTTTGGGCACTCAACAGAAAATATTTCCCAAGGACATAGATGATAAAGCACTTTTGTTCAACTTGAGACATAAAACATAATGACACAGAAAATGATTATTATGACCTTCCAGATAACTGTTGTTATTTTTCTCCTTCTCAAAGCCCTGCAATGGTGAAACAGCAATGAGAAAAACAGTATATTCAATATCTCCAGTATGGTAATTCATTGTTCCAACCCTTTGAATCATCTCAAAAATGTGACAAAATTTTAAATATTTTAGTTTATTTCCAACATGATGCCATATCAAGATTGAACTGTATGGGCCTGGCATTCTAATCCTATTAAACAGATGTTATAAAATAACATAAGCAAAGCCCCCAGCAGAGCACCTAATACATAGTATATATTTTAAAAAGCCAACATACTGCCCCTTGCCTTCCCCAATCATGATTCCACTTATCCAAGAAAAAACTGTTAAAACTCATCAAATGAACTGATTGCTACTCACATTGATAAGATAAGTGAGGAGGAATAAAACTGATGAAAAATCTGAAAAGTAGCTGCTGGGACTTAATTGTCTTAGATATGAGGTTAAGGGAAACACAGGTGGGATTATGATATTAATGTTTTTACTTAAAAAGATGCTTTTGAGAAAGAAGGAGATAGAGAGTAAAGTGTTTGTAGTATAGACAGTAATGAAGAATGTGATTAAGTATTTTAGGCTATGAATTATAATAGACCTATAGGCAAACAATGGAGTTCTAATAGGAGAAACAACAAAAATAAGAAAAAATGCGTGTAAGTCAAACTTGAAGTAGTGGGAGGAAAATGGATAGAAAATAAATATACTGAGAACAAGACTAGAATCAAGAGTATTAGAGGCCTGAATCCTTGAAAGGAGAAAGTAATAGAATAGGAATTGAATAATAATAATTATAACCACTGTTATCTGTAGCTCAACACACAGAATAAGGAAAATAAACACAGTAAAGCAAAGACAGGTCAAATCAATGTAGGAAATATATTCTGCAGCTGCATCCTCATATTACTCTGTCTGCCTACTAAACAGCATCGCTACCTGAAAGGAACTATCAGCTGTTAAAGGTCTCATTCCTTTTGGGTGTTTTGTAACTTGGCCTGGGTTGCAAGCCATTAAGACATTGCCTTTGCCCCGGAGGGCTAGGCCTAACCAGAAGTGATAGAACTATAGCAGGTTATCACAAAGCTATGGCAGTGACCAATTCTGAACAAAAAAGTCCAAGGATATATTATTAAAAAGCTTGTCAATCTATTAATAAAAGCGTAATATGCTAATTAGACTGGACAGCTGAACGACCTTCCGGACATCCTTCCAGATGAAACTGGGGCTGCGAGGGCTGAAGCAAGCAAAGCTGCAAGGGCCAAGCCCCTTGCACGGATTTTGTGCATCAGGCCTCTAGTATTTTAATAAAGAAGAAGTTGGCAATCGGCATCAAAATGGGCTCACTGAGATCAATTCCAGAGAAAGTGATATAATTTATTTCTCATGCATTTACTAGACTGGTAGAGAAGAAGAGGACATTACAGGTAGAAAGTACTTTGACAAAAACTCTCTCCTCATACTCTTGTAAACAATTATAGGAAGCTAGATGGATTTTTGTAGTTACAAACAAAGTTGATTAATGGATCAGTATGTCTTCCTGTGGCTGAATGCTGAGGGGTGAATGCTTGGTCCTTTTCATTCAACATTTTGATTAAGAACTTAGATAATGACACAGATGGCATGCTCATCAAATTTGGGGATGATGTGAAGCTAAGAGTTATCGCTAATATGTTGGATGTCAGAATCAAGATTTAGAGTGGTTAAAAAGCTAGACTAATGAGCTGTAACTCAAAATTTTATAGAAGTTCCTAAGAAACAGATTTCAGGATTTTTTTTTTACTACAAACTGAAAAATGCATTAATAGTTACTATACAAAATGAATTATGCATTTTGTTTATTTTATTGTAAATTTCATCTACCGAGAAGTATTTGAGATTGTTTATAAAACAAAACCTACACAAAAGTACTATTAACATGGCCCAAAGAAAGTAGGTGAATAGAATTCTGGGAATATTGTACTCATATTCATTCAAGGGACATTACTTAAGTCTCTACTCTGGCTGAAAGTGTGTCCCTTCTCTATTGTACACCTCCCCAGTCTTCATTTTTTAGATTTGAAATAGTCTATTTAGAATAGTCTATTTTTAGACTACTTAGAAATAGTCTCACTATGTTAGCTTATCTATAAATACCCCTTGCCTTTTTCTCTTAATCAGAACACAATTTGGGCTTCTGTCTGAATCAGTGTCCCTGAATAGTTTTTCTTTTTCTTTTTTTTGGGGGGGTGGGGGGGGGTGGGGGGGACGGGCAGTGATCTCAAATATGCTTATCGCTTCTTACTTTGGCCTTTTATTTTCAGGTTAACAAATTGAATAAAGTTAATTTGGAACCAATGGATAAAGAAAGCTACATTTAGACTTAAAAGTAAAGATCGCTCCAGGTTGAAAGCTGTCCAAATGACTTGTAGCGATGAGCTCCCAATCAGAGAGGAGGCTGTACACACATGGTGGATGATGCTCCTACCACCGTCTCAAATACAAATATTGCTTGGTATTTAGAGGTCATATTTTCCAATTGTCAACACTATTCATACCACCTATCTTGCCACCTATAAGCTATTCCAAAATCTATATTCCAAATCTCTAGTTATAAAAACTTCTTTCTTCTGACTTTAATCAAATATTTCCAATTGTGGGATTTTTTACATCTCTAACGATTGTTCTGCTCAGTCCACTCTTAAGCTGTGCCTTGCCTAGTCAGTGTCACCAGCCATCACTGGCCCAGCTTTCCATTGTTCCTGACGCCACCCTGTCTCTCCACCACTAATCAGTGTTATCTGTCCTGACTCTGAAACGTTTATTCCGTCCCGGTCCCCATGGATCCTGTCTTTTTTCACTCTCACTGCAGCTCAATTCTGGTTGGTTTCTCTACCTTTAATTTTCCTTTTATCTAATACAACCTCAACCCTGAAGCCAGAATTATCTAAATAAACATTAAATCTTATTACAACAGCCTTGGTTAACAACCCTACTTTCTAAAGCAGCAACGTCAGAATCAGTGGGAAAGATACAGGGAGAGTTGGGATGGGGATTCCAGGATTTCTTCTGTCCCCAGGCAGTTTTTCCTATGGGCAGCCCTTGGGGAATAAATATTCACTTCTGATGAGTATGATCTGGGAAACATTATTAGGTAAACATATCACCAGAGGGAAAAGGTTGAGAACTACCGTCCTGAAGATGAATTCCACAGGTGTGGCTCCTTGGCTTCTAAGCATCCACAGATACTTTTAGAGAACAGAAAACTTAAAAATTTGACATTAAAAATTTTATGTCTCTTTTAATATATAGCTTATGTCCTATAAATATAAGGAGAATTATGTTCCATTCTGTTTTATGACGAAAAAAATTTCAATTAAGACTAGAGCTCTGTAGATATGAATTCCTTAAAAAAAGTTCAAACATTACTTGAGCTTTAAAAATATGCCTTGAATGCTCAATTCTATTTAGCATGTGAGTGCCTCCTATATGAGTTAACTCCAACTGAAATTTCTCACCTTGTCTTCTATCACCTACCTATACCTTGGTCACACTGTACTAGTTATATTTACCAAGAGACCATACATCCTTTCCTTCAAGAGTTAGATCAAAATCGTCTCTCTTCTGAGATAGTGGTGCTGAGACCATCCCTGAATTAGTTCATCATTGTGTTCCCAAAATACTTCATATTTATCTTCTGGTATGTTCCACATTTCATTAAGTTTACATATTTACAAGACTATTCCTAACATTAGACATTCTAAAAAAAATCCCTCCAAGTAAATCAAAATCTCTCATGTCAATATTTTAGATGTGTCTGTGAATATGTGTATGTATACACACATATGAAAGAAAACACATACATACATGTGTAAACATACATAAAAACATTAACCTATTTTGCACTGAATTATTCTTTTGAATTATAATTATGTTATTAGGCCTCAGATTTTTAATTCTTACTTTTGAGATATAATTCACATATATTTAGAGTGCACAATTCAATGCTTTTTAGTAAATTTATAGAGTGGAACAACCATTATCAAATCAATTTTAGAACATTTACATCACTGCCCAAAGAAACCACATATCCACTAGTAGTCTGCTATGGACAGCACTGTGTCCTTCCCAAATTCAGATGTTGAAACCCTAATGCCAATATGACAGTGTTTTGAGATGGTGCCTTTGGGAGGTGACTAGGTTTAGATGAGGGAGGGAGGGTGGGGACCTCATGCTGAGATCAGTGCCCTTATAAGAACAGACACCAGAGAGCTTGTTCACTCTCTGCAATGTGAGGATACTGCAGAATGTGGCCATCGCAAGGCAGGAAGGGAGAGGAGCTCTCGTCAGGACCAAACGATGATGGCATCCTGATACCAGACCTCTAGAGTCTAGAACTGTGAGAAATTACGTGTTTTAAGCCACCCAGTCCGATATTCTGCATGGCATCCTGAGCTGACTGATACAGAATATCTCCCTGATACAGAATCTTTCACTGGACTCCTACCCCCTCTCTCCCGCTCAGGCCCCAGACAAACACAAATCTACTTTCTATCTCTATAGTTTTGACTGTTTCAGACATTTCATACAAACAGTATTCTACACTTTGTGGTCTTCTGGGACTGACTTCTTTCACTTACTATAATGATGTCAGGATTAATTTATGTTGTAGTAGGTATCAAGAAGACACTCTTGTAATTATCCAATAATGTTCATTTTATGGCATGCTGTGTTTTATCCATTTATGATAAAAATTTGAGGTGTTCCTACTTTTTAGCTCTCATGACAAATGCTGCTAAATATTTGTGTATGTTTTATGTGAATGTGTTTTTTATTTCTCTTGGGTATGTATCTAATTCCTGTTGGGTCATATAGTAACTGTATGTTTATATTTTGAAGGAACTGCCAAACAGTTTTCCAAAGCAACTACATTTCACATTCCCACCAGCCATGTAAACCGTTCCAATTTCTTCACATCCTCATCGACATTTTTAGTGTTTTTTTTTTTTTATTGTAGCCATCCCAGTGGGTGTAAAGTTATTATCTCATTATGGTTTGATCTGAAAATATATATATATATATATATATATATATATATATATATATATATATATACACATATATATATACATATATATCACCTAAAACGATTTTCCCTTTTGTAAATTGTCTCTGTACATTCTTGATAATGCTCTTTGCAATGTGTTAAGTTTTAATTTTGAATAAGTGCAATTTATCTATATTTTCTTTTTTCACTAGTACTTTTAGTATTGTATATAAAATGACTTTACCTAGCCAAAGTCACAAAGATTTACAGCTTTTTTATTTTAAGAGTTTTATAGTTTTAGCTATTATATTTACGTTTATCATCCACTTCGTGATAATTTTTGTATATAGTGTCAGCAGGGGGTCAAGGTTCATTTGTGTGTGGATATTCAGTTGTTCCAATCCAATCTGTTGAAGAAATTATTTCCCCATTGAAGAGTCTTGGCACACTTCTTTAAAATCAGTTGAGCATAACTGGATTTCCAAGTCTGTTTCATTTATCTATACATCTATCCATATGTCAATACTCCAGTGTCTTGATAACTGTAGCTTTGTGTAATAAGTTTTAAAATTGGAAAGTGTGAGCCCTCCAGTTTTTTCTCTTCTTTCAAGGTTATTTAATTATCCTTGGTGTCTTGCATATCCATGTGAATTTTAGGATTAGTCTGTCAATTTCTATTAAAACAGCCAGCTGAGATTTTTAAATAGGGATTGGGTTGAATCTATGGATTTGAAGAGAATTGACATTTTAACATTATTAAATCTTCTGGTCCATAAACATGGTACATCTTTCCATTCACTTGGGTCTTGATTTTTTCAAGTGCTTTAAATTTTTTAGAGCATATACTGTTTTGCTTCTTAAGTATTTTGTTATTTTTTTTGTTATTATCAATGAAATTGTTTTAACTTTATTTTCAGATTGTTCACTTACTTGTTATATTGATCTTTTCTTTTTCCCAGCTTTAAAATATAATCAATGGTATACTGATATTGTATCTTGCAAAAACTAACAAATTTCTTTATTAGTTCTAGTAGATTAAGAAATTCTTTAAAGTTTTTTATTTACACGATCATACTATCTACTAATAGATAGAGCTTTACTTCTTCCTTTTTAATCTAGATACTTTTTATTTCTTTATCTGCCTAATTGCCTTGTCTAGAGTTTGTATTAGAGTGTTGAGTAGAAGTAAAAAGTAGACATCCTTGTTTTATTCCTGATATTAGGGAACTGAACTATGCTTTTAAAGCACGCAAAGAGTTATTTTGCATTTTGTTACAAAATATCTGCTCGTTTGTATTGAAAAAAAAAAGAGTAAAGGACAATCAATTCCTTAATTAAAAAGCATTTGTTTAGAAGTTCTGTTTACTTTCTAATTTAAGATAAGACATGATGTTTTTTATTTCAATTAGGTTAAAAGAAAAGCTGTACATGAATTTAATCATGGGTCCTTAATGTCTCCTCTGAGAAGGGTTACAACACACACTGCCTTTTTCAGGAAGTTATTTCAATCAAATACATAGATACAAGGTTATAAGGCCATAGATATGCCTTGTCCACCTCCAATCACTAACAGAAAACTTGACACCATATCTGGACATTATTCTGGATAAGAAAAATAGGTATATTAAACTGTTTGATTGTTTGAGGTCCTGAACTTTTTGTCTCGTTGTAATTTTAAAAAAACTAAAGTATGGTCTACCTGAGAGAGGGGAGAAAATCCCAAATTTGGAAGTACCTAAAATAGTCCTATATTAGACGGAATATAGGACTACAATGAGTAGGATCTATTTACCTTTCTATATTGTTATATAGGAATGAGGCTGACTACATAGATGTTTGTTAAAAGAATATATGAATACAAACAAATGAACCAATATTCCCAATGTATTCCTTCATTAGGTGAGTTCTTAGTCTGAGTGCCTTAAACACTGTCAATAGCAGAAGCCTCTCTTCAAATGAAATCTTATTAGTAAGCCTTTGTCTCTAGGGACCATTAAATAGGTCAAAATTAGAAAATAGAATATAAGAAATAAACAAGATAAAGCTAATATATGACCTGAGACAAGGGAATAAAACATACCCTGCAAAAAACAAACATATATCATATGTTTCATATATCACTGTTCAAGGAAATAACTAAAAAGTTTTTGCTTCCTTCATTACATTTTAGCCAGTAACATTTGCCTAATAGTTTTCCGAATTATGATATCAATCATTCACATAAATACCCTCTATGTAGACACCACACATAAAAAGAAATAAAATAACACTGCGAATGCTTCTAACACTGGAGAGAAGTTTTCCATTCTTTTTCATTTGCACATCTTTGAAGTTTAGCTTTAAAAAATAACAAAATTAACATATCGTGGTAGGCCGAACAATAGCACCCAAAGATATCCAGGTTCTAATCTCTGTAACCTGTGAATGTTGCCACATATTTCAAAAGAGGCTTTGCAGTTGGGATTAATTTAAGAATATTGAGATGGGAAGATCATCCTGAAGTATCAGCACAGGTTGGGTAACTCCAAGTGTCTTCATAAGAAGAAGGCAGAGGAAGATTTGATGGAACTGATACAAATGGAGAAAGACATGAAACACTGAAGCAAGATGCTGTACCACAGGAAGAGGCCATGAGTCAAGGAGTGCTGCTCTAGAACCTGGAAAAACCCAGACAAAAAAAAAGATTCTCCACCTGAAGACTTGAAAGGTAGCATGGCCCTGACTATACCTTGATTTTGATCCAGTGAAACTGACTTTGATTTCTGACCTCTAGAACAGTGATAGAAAAAAATGTGTTTTAATCCAATAAGTATATGCTTTTTTTACAGCAGTCATATACATGTGTATATTACAATTCTTTATTCATAGCATGGATTTATCCTCTGTATTTTATTATAAAGTATTGAGTATACATGATAAACTGACACTTTTCTAGGTGTTTGTCAGGATAGAATGATGAGGTAGGCACAGCCCCTCCATTCGGAGAACACACCCCTCTGTGGCAGGATAGGCTAGCAATAAAGAAGGCAGGTAAAATATGAGAAGCAATAGGACTGGTTCCTGCATCTTGATAAGGGACATAAACCAGATATGTTCAGCTCCTAATGGGCTCTAAGGGATGGGGAAGGGCTAGCTGGCAACACTGCCTGTAATTTCCCAGAGGAGGTAATATTTCTAATGTAAGTCCAGAAAGGTTACTAGGCGCCAACTACAGAATTAGGTTTCAAGGAGAAAAAATTAAAGTTATAGCAGAAATAGAGTGTACAGGTACAGAAGGCAAAGCCCCATGAGAGTGAGGGGTATATACTGAGACGCAAAATTCAAACATAGCTGAAGTTCGGCATGGAAGGGAAGAAGGATGAGGCTTTTAGGGATGGCAAAAGGGCAAAGTCATGAAAGGCCAGAAGTCCATGCTAGGGGTCTGGACAATCAGTTGACACTGAGAGTTTAAAATTTACGTGAGCAATAATCAGATCTGCCTTTGGACAGATTCCTCTCACTGAAATAGGAGGAAAGGATGGCAGGAGGAAGGACTGAGTGAGGACTCTTGATGGACAACCACTGCCTTGAATATCAGGAAAAGGCCAAGTGAAGGCTGAACTAAAGAGAGCTGCTGAGATGGAAGACATGGCCAGAGAGAAAAATCTCTAAAGCAGTAATATCATGGCAATTGTTATAGCAACACTCACATTAAAAGAAAAAGAAGCAAAATCTCAACATGAAAACCAAACATTTTTCACCTTGTCAAAATTAAATGTCCTTGCCCCAGGGTAGGCACTGCTAATTCCTCCTCAAATATTGATGTGAACACATTTGTAATGTCTCAAGAAACAGAAAGGTGTAGATGATTTAGAAAACAGGTCATGTGGCCAAAAAATTGAAATGGCTATTTTTTTTTTCTACAAAAAAGGGTGGAATATAATTATTCAGTCCCTTCTGTGTGATGGACTTATGAGGACAGCTCACAATAGGTTAACAGAAACCATTCAGTAATTTAAAATTCAACACATGCACAGAAAATATAAACTTTCTAAATGTATTGATTAAATTCACATATTTTTGAGTGACTGCAAATAAATGAAATTATAGCTTTTCACAGAGATTATTTATGTTATTTAGTTTGTCTGATTGTGCACTGCACAGATGACTTTTCTATGGATATGCATTCATGATACACAGCTATTCTACCCAAAGAGCTGTTTAAACACACATACCCCATCTGATGATTGCACTTAAATTAGATCCAGACTCCTTTGCTTTGTCCTATAAGATTCTGCCAACTTCTTCAACTTCACTTCACAAGACCCTTGCCTCACTTCCTACATTCAAACCACAGGACTTCCTTTGTTATTTTGACCAGAATGGCTCTCCTGACCTACATCCTCTGGACATGCTTGCCTAGTAACTAAAATTACCTTTAATATACTTTTCACATGATTGCCTGCCTCCTCCTCACCCTTCACATCTCAAATTTATGTCATTTCAGTGAGGATTAGGGAAGGTGGATGTGGATGGGAGGGTGGGGAGAAATTAACAAAAGAACTTATATGCATACTAGAGGCCCGGTGCATGGATTCATGCACCGGTGGGGTCCCTCAGCCTGGCCTCTGGGGGGATTGGGCCAAAACCAGCTCTCTGATATCCTCCCAAGGGGTCCCAGATTGAGAGAGGGTGGTTCTCGGGTGACGCACCCCTGAATGGGGCTCCTTCCTCTCTGGTTCCGGGTGCACCTGAGAACCAATGCTGTCAAGTGACCACAGCTCGGCAGCTCCTGCACTGAGCATCCGCCCCCTGGTGGTCAGTGTGCATCATAGCTACTGGCCCGTTGGTCGGTGGCCTGTTGGCCAGTCAGCCGGTCACTTAGGCTTTCATATATATAAATATACATAAGCTATGTACACCAACAATAGTGTGGTGAAGGCCTGGGGGTAGGGGGTGGAGTGTAGGGGGTCAATGGGAAAAGAAGGGGGACATATGCAATACTTTCAAAAATAAAGGTAAATTTAGAAAAATAAAAAATGAACTTTTCTATTCATAGCAGCTTAAGAGCTAGACAAGACTAGAAATTCCTTCTTATTATTAAATTTCTATCCACTATTAGAAAATAAACTGCACAATTCCCTGATTTACCCATAACTGTATAACCAATCATATAAGGTGTTGGGTCACAGCCCCTCTGCAGACACTGCAAATTGCATGAAGACACGAGGAGCTGCAAGCAGATGGGAGAGACTTTACTGCAGATAGAGAAGCCATTGCTAACAAGGAGCTACCAAACATAGCAGTTCCTCAACGTAGCTCCCCACAGAAGCCGCACACGGGCTGGTCAGCAACACATCTTTATACCAACTCAGACAAAAGAGGCTTCTTGCCAAATAGTGACATCAGTATTTGGGTTATAGAAAGGTGCACCTGTGCGGTGCCTTCAGGGAAACTGCTGAGTCATTGCCTTTGCTTGTGGGTGTGGCAAATGGGCCTTTATCATCTGGCATACTTAGGGCAGGGTCCCTACAGAAGGGGGCCAGGTTTTATACATAGCAAGTATTCAATATTTAGGTTTTTATCAAATGAATGAATAAATGAATCAATAGGTAGGTGCATCAGAATCACGGTGGAGTAAAACATTCCTCTCTTCTCTTCCATTTTTATAACGATGAGTTAGACTTCTGTCGCCAAACAGAAGGCCTCCAGCACTACACTAAGAAACCTGCAGGTTTCTAGTTCATCTGTGCATCTGAAATAAGTAAAGGGACCTGGTGGAGGCTGCGAATCCAAGGGAGACAGTGAACTGGTCCCACCCGCACTGGCTGCAATCAGGAAAGAAAGAACCTGGTGAGCACAGGACTGGGAAGAGACCCAGGGACAAGAGAATTTTAGAAAGTGTCCAACCTGTCTACAGGGAGGTTCCAGAATGCATTGGAGTTGGATAGGAAAGCATTTGGATATGGAGAAGAGGAAAGAAGTTGCCAAGGTGGGTCCCGCTTCCTAAGGTGACAAGGCAAGAGGTTAGGCATTTTGCGGCGGCAGTGGCTACCCTTCTGGCAGAGGAGGTAGAGAGCAGTGACCTTTCCCAAGGAGGAGGTAGTCACCACAATAAAAAATCTAGAATACATTCACAGGACATAAAAAAGGGAAGACAGCATACCACCATGAGAAACCACCAATTTACAAAAGCAGGTAGAAACAGAAGTAAAAAGGAAACAATGAAGATAAAAATCAACTAGAAGACAATAAGATGGCAGCAATAAGTCCTTACAGATCAATCACTCTAAATGTAAATAGATTGAATCCGCTATCAAAAGGCGAAGAGTAGCTGACTGGATGAAAACAAGCAAGTAAAAAACAGAACAATGGGATACACACACCAATACCTAACTATATACTGCCTACAGGAAACTTATTTCATCTCCAAAGACACCCACAGGCTCCAAGTGAAGGGATGAAAGAAGGTATTCCTGGTAAGTAGAAACCAAAAGAATGTGGGTATAGCCATAGCCATACTTATTAGGTTAAAAAAAAAGACTTCAAGTGAAAAATGTAACAAAAGACAAAGATAAAAGACAAAGAAGGTCATGTTTTAATGATGATAAATGGGTTAGTACATCAAGAAAATATAACAAACATAAACATATATATAGCCAACATCAGAGCACCTAAATATATTATGCAAATACTAACAGGTTGGAGGGAGAAATAATGATACAATAATAGTAAGGGACTTCAACATCCCACTCTCAGCAATGGATAGATAGATCAAATTGAAAATCAACAAAGAAACGTTAGAATTGAAACAAAATAGACTTGACATAAATAGAACATTCTACCCAATAATGACAGAATACACAGTCTTCTCAACTGCACATAAAACATTCTCTAGGATAGATCATGATAGGACATAAAACAACTCTTAGCAAATTTAAGCAGATTGAAATCATATCAACTATTTTCTGACTACAATGGTGTGAAACCAGAAATCAAGAAAAAAGCTGGAGAATCTATAAATACGTGAAAACCAAACAACACACTTCTGAACAATGAATGAGTCAAGTGAGAAATCAAAAGAAAAAGTTATCTCAAAACAAATAAAAATGGAAAGACAATATATCAAACCCTATGGAATGCTAGAAAAGCAGTTCTGAGGAAAGTTTACAGTGATAACTGAATATATTAATATATTTGAAAGATTTTTTTAAAAATATCTTTTATTGATTTTTTTACAGAGAGGAAGGGAGAGAGATAGAGAGTTGGAAACATCGATGAGAGAGAAACATCGATCAGCTGCCTCCTGCACACCCCCCACTGGGGATGTGCCCGCAACCCAGGTACATGCCCTTGACCGGAATCGAACCGGGGACCTTTCAGTCCGCAGGCCGATGCTCTATCCACTGAGCCAAACCGGTTTCGGCAAGAAAGATGTAAAATAATTGAATTTTACTAGTATACCTCAAACAACTAGAAGAAGAAAAAAATAAATTAAAAGTTAGGAGAATGATGAAAATTATCTAAAGGAAATAAAGATTGGCATAGAAATGAAATAAAGACTGAAAAAAACAAAAGGATAAAGGAAACTAAGAGCTGGTATTTCAAAAATAAACAATCGACAGACATTTACCTAGACTAAGGAAAAAAAGGGGGAGAAGACTCAAATAAAATGAGAAATGAAAGAGGAGACATTACAACCGATACTACTGGAATTCAAGGGTGATCATAACAACTATATGCCAACAAATTAGAAAGTGTAAAAGAAATGAATCCATTTATAGAAACATACAACATACCAAGACTGAATCTGGAAGAATTAGAAAATCTGAATTGAATCAGTAATAAAAAACATTTCAACATGGAAAACACTAGGAACAGATGGCTTCACTGTTCTACCAAACATTTTAAGGATTAGTGTTAATCCTTCTTAAACTTTCCAAAATAATTGTAGATAAGGAAAAACTTTCAAATTCATTCCACAAGGCCAGCATTACCCTAATACCAAAGTCAGATATGCAAACAACATAGATCAATATCACTTATAAATAAAAATACAAGAAGTATCAATAAAATATTTTCTAAACTGAATTGGACACTTTAAAAGGATTAACACCATGACCAAGTGGGATTAATCCCTGGGATACAAGGATGGTTCAGCATATACAAATTAAACACAATAAATTCCATTAATAGAATTAAATATAAAATTTAAATGATCATCATAAAAGATTCAGAAAAAGTACTTGACAAAAATATATCCTTTCATATTAAAAAACAAACAGTTTTCAGCAGATTGGGTATACAAGGAACATACCTCAACACAATAAAGGCCATCTAAGACAAATCCACAGCTAATGTTATACTCAACTTTAAATAACTAAAAGCTGTTCCCTTAAGATAATTAATACGACAAGGTTGCTCATTCTCACCACTCTTATTTAGTACTAGTGCCCCGGTGCATGAATTTGTGCACATTGAAAGGGAATTAATTAGATGAAATATTTTAATATCACTATTTGCCAAGTCCTGGGTGCAGATATCTGGCTCCCTCCTCCTTCCTGTCAGAGTCTGTAATGGCGCCTGCAGGGATGCTGTGTCAAAGCAAGCACCCCGGCGGGGCTGCAGGGCTCCCCTGAGTCCTGGAGTCCTATAGCCCCATGGAACCTGTGCCTCAGGGGACACGGGGCTGGTGAGGGGGATGAGAGTGGTGGCCTGGCTCTAAGAAACCACCCTGGGCCTCCCTGGATTACCTCTGGGTTCCCCCCTGAAAAGGGTCAGAGGAGTCAGGGCTGAGTGTGGAGCCAGCGGCGGCAGCAGTGGTGGAAGAAGCTGTCATGGCTGGCTCTTTGCCTATCATGGTGGCTGGACTGGGACAAACAGCAGAACATGCCTTGGTAGGAATGTCTCTATTAAAGGAGCTGGGCAGGGGCTGTTTTAGAACGTGGCTGCCTGACTACCAGGGTTCCACATTCTGTTGGGCTCCATTGTCAGGAAGTGAGGTCACTGCTCTTGTCAGGAAATCAAATCACTGCTCTTGTGTGGGGAGAAGCTCAGAGTAGGGGACCAGGCAGTGACCAGGGCAGTTTCCTGTCATGTTCATACCCCAGGTCAAGGCTGGGGGGTGGATGTGAAGTGTGGGCAGCTCCTACTACCCAAGGTTTATCCAAACACTGGAGCTGAATCTCATTTCCCCAGGGTGGAGGTGGAGTGGGGGTGGTGCCCTTGGCCCTGAAGTTCAGCCCACGGGGCGCAGGGCTGTGGGACTTTCCCATGGCCAGTGTCCTGCGGGACTCCCCTGATGCAACTCCTGGTCAACTTCCCTCCAGCGCGCTCACGCATGCAGCATCAAGCCCAGCCCCGCCCACCTGTACGTGCCTGCTGTATGGGCAGCCATCTTGTGACAACGTGAGGGCATCACGGTGAGACGGCATGAGGACCACTAGGCTTTTATATTAGTAAGATAATATTGTAAATCTTAGCTAGAGCAATTAGGCAAGACAAAGAAATAAAAGATAACTTAATAGGAGAGGAAGAAAATTATCACTATTTCAGATGATATGATTTTGTATACAGAAAATCCCAAAGATTTTTAAAAAACCTGTTGTAACTAACAAAAAAATAGATAAAGTTGCACAACATCAAATCTAAATACAGAAATAAGTTGCATTTTGGACACTAATAATGGAACATCTAAAAAAATAAATAAAAATTATCCCATTCACAATACAGTGGGGCCTTGACTTACGAGTTTAATTCGTTCTGTGACGGAGCTCGTAACTCAAATTGCTCGTATGTCAAATCAAAAAGTGAACGAGTGAGACACGTGATGCTGGGCTGATGTTGTGGCGTTCGCTGCACCAACTAATGGTGGGGTATCTGAAGCTGGCTCGTAACCCGAATTTTCGCTCGCAACTCAAAGCAAAAAAATCAGCCGAGAGATGGTTCGTATCTCGAAAAACTCGTTAGTCGGGATGCTCGTAAGTCAAGGCCCCACTGCAGCATCAGAAACAATAAAACATCGAGGAATAAATCTAACTAAAAGTAAAAAATTTGTACAATGAAAACTACAAGAGTTGTTGAAAGAAATTTAAGAAGACATAAATGAAAAGCCATCCCTGTCCCTGAGTTATTTAATATAGCTACAATGTCCCTACAACCAAAAGCCACTTATATATATAAAAGCATAAGCAACCATTCCACAATTAGCTATGACATGCACTGACCACCAGGAGACAGACACTCAATGAACAGGCATGGAAACATGGAACAGACTGATGAATCTCAGAGGGAAGGCGGAAGGGTAGGAAGAGATTAACCAAAGATCTTATATGCGCACTAGAGGCCCAGTGCATGGATTCATGCACCAGTGGGGTCCCTCAGCCTGGCCTGTGGGGACCAAGCTGAAACCGGCAGTTTGACATCCCCCGAGGGGTCCCGGATTGCGAGAGGGTGCGGGCCTGGCCGAGGGACCCCACTGGTGCACGAATCTGTGCACCTGAAAAGCTAAAGCAATCCTGAGAAAGAACAAAGCAGAAAGTCTCACACTTCCTGATTTCAAACTATACAACAAAGCTATAGTAATTAAAACAGTATAGTACTAGCATAAAAATAGACACATAGACCAATAGAACAGATTAGAGAACTCAGAATTGAATCCCCTTATATTCAGTTAACTAGTATCTGACAAGGGAGCCGGAATACCTGATAGGGAAATGGCAGACTTTTCAATAAATGTGTTGGGAAATCTGGATATACACATGCAGAACAATGAAACTGGACCGCTGTCCTACACAACTCACAAAATTAACTCAAAATGTATCAGAGACTTAAACTGAACTCTTGATTCCATAAAACTCTTAGGAGAAAATGGAGGAAATTAGCTCCTTGACATTGGTCTTGGCAACGATTATTTTGGATATGACACTAAAAGCACAAAAGCAAAAAAAAAAAAAATAATAATTAAAAAAAATGGCACTACATCAAAGTTCAAAGCTTTTGCATAGCAAAATAAACAACAAAATGAAAAGGCAGCTTACAGAATGGGAGAAAATTTTTTCAAAACAAACATTGTATTAAGGGCTAATATCCAAAATATATAAAGAATGCATACAACTCACAACAACAGAAGCCCCAAGCAAATTAAACAATAGGCAGAGGAACTAAACAGACTTTTTTCAAAGAAAACATCTGAATGATCAACAGATATATGAAAAGATGCCCAACATTACTGATTATCAGGGAAATGCAAATAAAAACTATGAGATATAATTTCACACTTGTCCAATGGGTAACATTAAAAAGAGATAAGTGTTATCAAGGATGTGGAGAAAAGGAAACCATTGTACACTGTTGGTGGGAGGTAAATTGGTTCAGTTTCTATAAAAAATATGAAAATTCCTCAAAAATTAAAAATATAATCCTAAATAATAAAAGGCTAATATGCAAATTGTCCCCTTGACCAGAAGTTGGACCAGGTTGTGGGGCCGGCCAACCAACCGGCTGAGGCCCCTCCCCCAGCTGCTTCCCCCCCATTTAATTCCCACCCCCACCCCCACCCCAGATTGTGGGTAGGGCTGGTTGATGGTCCCAATCAGGACTGGGCAAGACAACACGATCAGCCCCGATCACTGGCCAGGCCAAGGGACCCCATTTGTGCACAAATTTGTGCACCAGGCCTTTTAAGCAACAAAGCCAACAATATTGTGGTATAACCAAACTTGGTAAAAGACTAGAACTTCTTTTGTAAAATGGGTCTACTATTTCCTTGTGATGTGTTTAATGTTTCTGAAAGTCAAATCACTGAAAACAATTCTATAGACTAACCTGGGGAACAGAAAAATGGTGGCACCAATTTTTTTAAAAAAATCATTAAATTTTAAATTGCATTCATATATTGATACAGGTATTATCTTAAAGACAAGCTAATACATTGACAACAAAGGAAAACTATCATTTACCTGACTTGGCTGAAATAATTAAATTCAATTTGCCATTTCTGGTATTATTCAAAAAGCTTATTTAAAGCCTAAGACCTTGATAACAGAGACCAAGAATCAATCATTTCCCCTCCACCCCACCCCTGCCTATTATTCAAACACAAATTCTTTCTTTTCATACCATCTATAAAATTCCTAACTTGTTTAGTCTCTTAAAAACAGTAGTAACCCTCTTACATAAATAGAGCAGGAAATTCATAAACTCCATCATAATCATGCCTCAGCCTCTTCTATCAACTTTTACCCTAACTGTATTTATGCTTCATTCTTTTCTACATTCACCCATATTTTTCAACTTCTCAAGTTCAAATAATAAAAAAAGCAACAAAAACAAAAAACATCTTCTACCTGATTACCATCTCACAAAACTCTCCCAGATCGCCTAATTTCTTTTTGTTCTTCAGCTCTACTCTACTAATCATTTAAATTAATTTTTAAATGATATTTTGTAAAATCCCTTAGAAGTTTAGGATCAGAGCACCAATAAATCCACAAAATATATTTATTTGTATTGGGCTTTTGCTTTCTTGGTGAACTAGCGCAACAATGCTCACCACCAGCAAACAAGTGGCCAAAGGTGAAGTATAGGGTGAGACAAGTCATGGGACCAAAACACATTCAAGATAATCATGGATAATCATGAGATATGTGCCTTCATATGTCCGTATTTTATGAGATGCACTGTGTTACTGACAAAAGAGAACTGAAGCCATCATTAAATAACAAAGATACTAATTCTAGACCTTGGACAAACCTCCTGGGCTGGATTTCAATGGTCGCATTTCTTACTCCTCATCCATCTCCTTACCAGAGCTACTGCAGCGGGAGGGATCAACAGGTCTTCCGTTTTTATCAGAGCAGGCTATCGCTCGGAAGCGCATGCCCTGTCCGCACTGTTTGCTGTCTCCTTGTACCCGCAATCCTCGCTGAGGCTCCCTTCTGCTTTCAGGAAGAATGCAATCTGACCAATTTCCGTAAGGTTGGGATATAAATACATCGCAAGGACACAGTTCTGTTTCCACTAGAGGGTACACGTCAGCATCCTGGCACTTCTCCTTCTTCCTGCTTTTTCCTGTGCCAATAAGAAACATCAGTGTATTAATTTCATATCTGCTGTTTTGTTAAAATTTACTCAGTATTATATTTAAAAGCTCTTAACAATATTGTCTTAAGTAATATAGTCTTTCTTAGTTTTCATTCTTTTGTGCATAGAATTAAATCCTAGGACAATGGAAGCAATTCCCAGAGTAGATGTGAAATTCAAGTTAATTTGACCAAAAAAAAAAAAGTGTTTGATGTTGGAGAGTGGCACAAGATAAAATGAGAAACATTTGCTACAGTGGCTCAACAGTTAGAAAATTCTTGTCAGTATATTTATTATTTTCCCTACAATATGTTGATAAAAACCAGATTAATTACCTTGTCACCATGTTCCTTGAAAGTTACGGTTGCCAAGGAAACTAACAAAAGGTGTAAATATTGACTCCTTTTTCTTTTTTCCAAGCAACTTTTTAAAAACAAATTATTTATTCAAGGAACAAAATAATATCCTCCCATACAATGGAGTGAGTCTGGGTGTCACTTGGATGTGATAGACAAAGTGGAACTTACTTTGTTTCCCATTACCAGGCAGTTTACAAACACCGGAGAATCAATAGATTGAAATATATGCTAAAATCATACTGAATAATTTAATCTGAGAAAAAGCTATGGCTTCTACTTTGAGAGACCTTTTTTACTTAAGGATTCTGAATATGACTTTACCTTATCAAATGACTTTAATGAACATTTTAGTTGTAATTCCAACTTTGAATAATGACAATGTGGAGTCATTTTTTACAGCTCTGAGTACCAGATAACCATGTTTAATGGATTCCAACTCAGCCTGTAACTTGATTCAACTTTTCCATCAATACACTTCCTCTAAATTCCTAAACGTTTCCCTTGATCTAGTAATTCCACTTTTTGTTTCCTCATTAATGGGTCATGAGCTAGCCATGGTTGTTTATTAAAAGTGGGTATCTTTATTGACCTAGTCCCAGTCTTTATGATTATTTTATTTTTTAATATATTTTTTATTGTTGATAGTGTTACAGATATCTCCCATTTTGTCCTCCTTCACCCCCTCCCCCAGCCCCTACCCACACACCTCCAGGTCTTCACAATCCTATTGCCTGTGTCTATGGGCTATGCATATCAGTATGTAAGTTCTTTGGTTTATTTCTTCTTGTCCCCCCTCAAAATACCTGATACAAGCTAATACATAGACTACTTTCTCCTTATCAGACAGTTTACATTACACACAACAATGCTATAGTTGTCATCTAATGAGTGGCTTTCTAGCCTTTCCTGATTTTTTAATCATTTTTTAAACTAGAGCCCTGATGCATGAAATTCATGCCAGGATAGGGTCCCTAGGCCTGGCTGGCGATCAGGGTCGATGTGTGGAGCAACCGGCGGGGAGATGGTGGTGGGGGGTGGGGGTGGGGGGGCTATGGCACCTGCTTTAGCTGGCCTGGGGCCTGTGGGCAGCTCCTGCATTGAGCGCCTGCCCCCTGGTGGTCAGTGCGCATCATAGCGACAGGTCATTCCATGGGTCTTTCTGCTGTTTGGTCAATTTGCATATTAGGCTTTTATCATATAGGATTATTAATTAATTTGAAGAGAGAGAGAGAGAGAGAGAGAGAGAGAGCGAGCACAACATTGATTTGTTTTCCACCTATTCATGCATTCATCAGCTGCTTCCCATAAGTGCCCTTACCAGAGATCGAACCTACAATCTTGGCACATTGGGATAATGCTCCAAGCAACTGAGCAATCCTGCCAGGGCCTTCCCTGGTACTTATGGCCACAATAAACAAGGATTTTTACAGGACCTGCAATGATCTTGCAAAAGCTTCAGACAAACCATTGTATCTCTGTGAGGATGTATTCATCGCTTTTCCCATTAGAGGTACTAAGAACACATTTGAAAAACAGTTTCTAGCATGGCTTGAAATCGTACTGGTTGAGAGATGTACAAATAGGTGGTGAATAGCTCCTTCCATCAGCATTTAGTTTAACTTACCCGAATCTATTATCTTCATCCCTTCTAATTCCACTGTCTTCTCAACACACTGAATTCTGAGTCTAACTATTGGTTGAAAACACTTACGCTTGCCAAAGCAATAAAACAAAGCCCTGGAATATCATTTTGTCCTTTATATTTCAGAGTTGGTTGTTTAATGACAGTTCAGAGTGAGACTTTACCATTATTCTTAAAATATCCTTTCCAAGTTCTATCACACCTTACCTTTTTGTCCCTCACCTTTATCCCACCTCTCCACTATTTCTCTGGTAACACCTTACTTATTTTTTTTTTTAATTTTTCCTCCTCTACACCTTCCTTAACTGACTGATGGGCTTCCTGGGGACACTGCCCTAGATTATCTTTTCTGATCCTAAATTTTCAACACCATAATGTTTAAATAACCATCTAGAACTCATAAATCCATCATTATTATCTTCAGCCCATACTTCCTGTTCAAGCATCTGAGCCACAGACTAGAAATCTACACCTAAAAGGCCAATCAGATTCAACCTGGCAAAACCCACACTCATCCTCTTAGTATCTCTTTCTCCTTTATTTCCCAATTATATCAACATGACCAAGTCCTAAACTTGTCATACTTAAATCATTCTGTTGTATACCTATATCTATTTAATGGCAATGACCTATCATTCCAAATACCTATATATCTCTTGAATTAGTTCAATGTTTCCATTATGGTCAATGCCACCCATACTTAGCTCACCTCAAATCACCCGCTTAAATTACTACAATGGCTTCGTTCAAAATCGTGTTGCCACTCTGCCTCATTCCCTTCAGTCTATTGCCCTCACTGCAGTCAGGACCAGCTTACAAAGATTGAAATCTGATCACATCATCCATCTACCTTACACTCTCCAGTGACTTATCACAGTTCATGGAATGAAATCTGGCCTCCTCACCATGGTTATCAAGGACCATAGGATCTGATCCCATACATGTCTGTCTCCTGCCTGCATTGGACTACTCTGCCCCTGGCATGTTTGGACAGAAAAAAAAACTGTAATAAGTCATAAATTCCTAACTGGGCAGGTCATGGTGGGTAGTCATGCCCCAGGCCTATGACTTCTTTAGGGAAAGGTTTTTAAGCAAACCCTGTCCATTGTTCTTATGAATCTAGTTCAGACATCTTTGAAAGGACTGAACAAAAACCCGTGAAGGTGTAAGCACCCTTAGGAAAGCATGTAATCTTGTAATCCATCCCTGCCTTGCTTTCTCAACCCTCATATAATCTTTCTTATGTTCTCTCCTTAATTTCAAATGCATACAAGAAACTGCTTGGAGCTTTTGAGATCTTGCTCCCTGGCATATGTTATCAGCTTGGGCTCAACACACACACACACACACACACACACACACACACACACACACACACACCAAAAAAAAACCCACAAAACAAAAACAAACAAACAAAAAAAACCCCAAAAAACCTCTTATAAAAATTCTCTACATGTCTGGACACTTATTTTGTCAACACATGTGACAAGCTAGTAATATTGAGAACCTTTCAGTTCCTAAAAATTATCCATTTGGCTTCTGGCCTTTGCATGGCCCCACTCCAGATATTCTCAACCGTTCCATTCTCCCTCCAAAGCCTAGTTACTGCCTCCATGTTCTTCAGGTCAAACTAATAGACTGCTCCCTCCAGAAAGCCACATGGAATATGCTCTTCATCTCAGGTTTAGAAGAGGTGTTCTTTTCATATAGTTGGTTGAAGGCAAATAATGGCTCTCCAGGGAAGTTCCCAACCTAATTCCTGAACCAGTAAACATGCTCCATTAAATGGCAAAATAAACTTTGCAGATGTGAATAAAACTATAGATGTTTGAGATGAAATTAGTCTGCATTATATGGTTGGGCCTAACCTAATCACATGGTCCTAAAATCAGAGGACCTTTCCTGATTGACTAGAAAGTCAGAGAAAAATATGACTATGGAAGAGTGGACACAGAGAAACAAAGTTACTAGATTTCAAGTCAGAGGAAGTGAGAGCCATGAGCCAAGGAATGTGAGCAGCCTACAGAAGCTGGAAAAGGAAAGCAAACAGATTTTCTCTTAGTGCCTCTTGAAAGGAATTCAATCCTGCCAAGATCTTGTTTTTTTTGTTTGTTTGTTTGTTTTTTGTTTTTTTAATATATTTTATTGATTTCTTACAGAGAGGAAGGGAGAAGGATAGAGAATTAGAAACATCGATGAGAGAGAAACATCGACTAGCTGCCTCGTGCACACCCCCTAATGGGGATGTGCCCACAACCAAGGTACATGCCCTTGACTGGAATCGAACCCGGGACCCCTTAGTCCTCTGGCCGACACTCCATCCACTGAGCCAAACTGGTCAGGGCAAGATCTTGTTTTTAACCCTATGAAATCCATGTCTGACCTCAGACCTACAGAGCTGTAAGGTAACAAATTTGTATTGTTTTAAGCCAACACATTTGTGGTAATTTGTAACAGCAGCATTAAGAAAGCAATACAAAACCCTTTATAACAGCTATTGGAGCATACTGCACTGTGTTGTACCACTGAGCAGGTACTATACTGGTCAAAATCTCCATCTCCCATTAGACCGCAAGCTCTAAGTTAGGATCATGTCTAATTCCTTTATAATATTCTCAAAGCCTCACGCACATAACTGATCAAAAAAAATGTTTATACAATAATTGAAACAAGAAAATTTTAAGAAGGGAGAATGAAGGAGAGAGAAGGAAAGAAGAGAGTGAGATGAAAAGAGAGAGAAGAGGAAGAAAGAACATGTTAATCAACAAGGCAACCTAAAGTTCCTGGCAGAACAAATATTCTGTACAATATACACTCTCTATATTTATGATCTTTCTTAACTACATGGAATCACTGTTTGACCAATTTGTGCAAGTTAGTTAAGGCAGAAATGGTTCTCACAATAAAGAACAAAATTACTTTGATTATCTTCTTGTCAATATCAGTATCAACCTTTGGATTCAAATTAGCTACCACTAATTTTTAAAAAAATCAATCCCTACTACAACTCTAAAGACATTTTTCTCCTTAAGTCAGAGGGAAATTTGTGACTGATCCCACCGAAAACAGAACTAAAGTACTAAATATGTTTGTATTGGTTATCTAGTTACTATATATATTAAAACCTGGACATATCTTCTATGTAATGGATTATTTCCAGCATTATAAAAACAACTGCCCTGATTACCAATCTAAAACCTGTGATGATTTAGTTTGGAATCAATGCACAGACACCCAGATTTTGAAGTCTTCTGTTTAAAATGTAAAAAAAAAGAATAATAAGCACCCTTGATGGTCCCTTATTCAATGCAGAGGCTTGTGTTTGTGTGTGTGCCTCTCCAAGTGCGGCTGTGTTAAAGAGGCACATTGTTTTATGGTCTAAGTTCATGCCTCTTATTGTCATTCATGCTCTCAATTGCTTATTAAATTTACTACCAAATTACATGGAGAAAAGCAAAATACAAGCGGTATATCACAACCAAAATAAGTCTTCAGAAGTTGAAATTTTCAATTCACTACCTTTTTTTCAACAAAAATACTAAATGATTTATTTGACTGGTTTTGCAAAGCTCATATTTAAATAAGTTGAGAAGTTATTTTGGTGTAGCTTAGATGTTAAGACACACAAAAGATCATTCAGCTACCTAAAAGCATGGCAGTTAATTTAGAAAAGAAATTCTAAATACTTTTTAGTACAAGTAATTTTAAGATAGAATTTGCAGAAACATGTTCAATATTTACATAAAATATATTTTAAATAAATAAAATTAAAGTTTTGACAATTCACACAAAAAACTATGCTGGTTGTAAAATTAAAAAAAAAAAAAAACTTAGAATTTTCAATATTTTCCTTTCTCAGTTTTTTAGTATAAAATATCATTAGCAAAATTTAAGACAAGGAAACACTGGTCATGAATGAAAACATTTCCCCCTTTATAGGAGATTCTCATTCATCTCAAAGATATAGGTGAACCAGAATAACGCCTTCTACATAATGATGTATGAACAAGCAAACTAAGTTTCACTTACGTTGCCCTGTGAATTTGAAACCATTCCTGTCATACACATGTACCCCATTATATCATTTTATCTTAGAAACATAAGCAATGTTGCTTGAAATTACATATGCAAAGATTTTTCTATAGAAGAGAAAGCACAAAGTATAGCACATTTTATTTGATGTTTTTATATGTGATCATAAGTTTCACCTACACTATGAATGAGCTCCTGACTTGTATGCAGAAATACTCTTCAAGGCTCTCACCCATGAAGTAAATCTATTAGAGTGAGTTACATTTAAAACAATCTTAAAAGCAATGCAATCCAGCAAAGGGGTCTTGAAAACAAGAGAACTGGCACTTGAACTACCAATAAGTACTACTCATTGTGCTGAGTTCTTCAAGGTCAACACCAATTTTATTATCCCAATGATTAGTTTGGCATTTTTCCTTTGGCTTCCCGTTGCCCGAATTAAATTTTCTACGTATACAAATACACGTACAATTAAGAGAAGTTCTGGTATGTCTACCTGGACAAGTAGTAAAATACACTACTGCTCCAGGTATTTGTGCTTTGCAGGCAAAAAATGCTACAGGACCTTGATTAAACTAGTAATTATTTTAATTTTCATTAAATTTCATGGATGCAAACAGAATCAGTAATGAGTAATAGACCACAAAAGCAGAATCTATGTATGTAACTCGATTTTTACCTAATACTAAAATTTCTAAACGCTAAATTGCTCATGAGGTAATGGCAAAAGTCTATGACATAGGTTAGATATACCTTTGATGTTCTTTACAAATCACCTACTGTTTTCAACCTTGCTGGGATCCTGGCACCATTAACTACTCCCAGAAAATTGGTAAGTATATTGCCATTTATAACTACAAGGTGGGGCAATAGTAGGCTTACAGTTGTTCATATGGAAAATAATACAAGAATAAAAAATAACACAAGAATAAACTGTTCACGTACTCACAACTATAAACCTACTTTTGCCCCACCCCATACAAAGATTATAAAGCTGTATAGAGAATGTCATAGCTATAGAATGGTTCCCATTGTTCATTCATTTCACAAATATTAATTGAGTACATAGGATGTGCTCAGCATAGGCACAGAGGGTAATAATGGCCTGGAGGGGTGGGAGAGGGGGAGACCCGATACAGTTTCCTGTCTTTCTGGAGCTTACATTGTCCTTGGAAAGTTCAGGAGTACAGCCCTGGGCTGCAGCTCAGACATGGAAAGCACAGCTTACCTGTGAGCTGTCGCCGTCTGCTTCGGGTTGTTCCACAATTGGTGGAGCAGGGTGTAAACTTGGACCAAGCCGTGAAGGTGCAGTCGTCTCGACATGGGACCGTGCATTCTTGCACAAGGGGAGGCATGCCATTTGCCTGCTTGAGGCATTCGGTCATTTCTGCTGACTGGTTATCATCAGAGATGCAAGAGATAGCTAAAAGAGAGTACACGTGTGGGTTATTTTGTTGTTTTCAGTAAATCAGTCTGCTGTTGCTTGTTTGATAAAAATAGTAGAACGCTCCAAGGTCCGAACATGTAGTTGTCACTTTGAAAGCAAAAGGTCTTCAACATAGCTATCCTTATTTCCCTCTGAAAATTAAATGTTTATTGTTGCCATGGAGGTATTTGATGACTTAATTGGTTATTAAATCACTTTCAGTAATTTATTATGTATGTCCTGCCTGTAGCATCTGATCTCAAGGGATGTCACAAAACTAGGTAAGAGAACCAGTGAGAGTAATACCAGTATGTAGACAAACAAAACAAAACCACACACACACACACACACACACACACACACACACACACACACACACATACACGCATACACACACACACAAAATCGTCAGAGCTCTTTCTAGGTTTTCCTGTCAATTTCCTTGTTTAAATGTCACTTATGGAAGTGGCCCTGTTTTCACTTCACAGTATTTAAAAAAGAATTTCTGCTGTCAATAAGTAAATTTGTTTTTCTCATTATTAAAATTTCAGGAACAGTTAAAGATTTTAATTTTTTTTCAAGTACTGGCATACCCTATTCCAGTGGTTCTCAACCTTGCCTGCACATTAGAATCACCTGGGAATCTTTTTAAAATCCTGATTTCTGGGCCTCATCCTCCGGAAATTCTGTTTCTTTGTTATGGGGTGGGGCCACAACATTAGTAACAAAGAAACAGAATTTCCGGAGAATGAGGCCCAGAAATCAGAATTTTAAAAAGATTCCCAGGTGATTTTAATGTGCAGCCAACTTTGAGAACCACTGCCTTATTCAGATAATTCCCACAACAAGTATCTTATCAATTGCAGATAACACTCCAAAGTCTCTTTCACATAGTTTTTATTTTTTAAATTGATTTTAGAGAGGAAGGGAGAGGGAGAGGGAGATAGAAACATTGATGAGAGAGAAACATTGATTGCTGCCTCCTGTAGCCCAAACCCAGGCCTGTCCCCTGACTGGGAATAAAACCATGACCTCCTGGTTCATAGGTCAAAGCTCAACCACTGAGCCCACCAGCTGGGTTTTCACATAACTTTTTAACTAGACTGTCTCTAGTCATATCATAAAATAACTAAAACAGTTATGAAATTTTGCTTATATTTTGGTTTGATTTTTGGACTGACATTTATTTATTTATGAATGAATGATATGTTTGTGTATCTTTTATTTACCCTGGTTAATTGGGAACTCTCTAAGTATATATCTATATTCTCTAGACCAGTGTTTCTTAATCTTGGCATTATTCATGTTTTAGATTGAATAATTTCTTATTGGTACAGGAGAATTTCTTGTGCATTGTATCTCAGGGCTCTACCTATTAGATACCAGTAGCACACATACCCTCTCAGCTGTGAAAACCAAACATTACTCCACACACTGGCAAACACTGTCCCCAGTTGAAAACTATTCTTCTAAAGGATTCCTAACCATGGATGTCTCAGAATACAGAAGTTCCATGTCATGGCTTCAAGCCTGCTCTATCAGCATCTCTGGGGGAGAAACCCAGGAATATTTTGACTGTAAGTGCCCCAGGTGGTTTTGAGCAACCTGCCCACTGACCACCCATATTCGGTGTGGTGCCATTGGACATGTATGTCAATGGCTATTTGCTGAGTTCATGATCACAAAGAAACCACTGAGTAGAATCATTTTTATTACAGCTCTTTAAAATTTGCCAAGTTCCAAGGAATAAATAAACTACAGCTTAGGATCAACATTGTTAAAACTATTTATATAAACTATTCCAATATAGGGTTAATGTACATTGGGGTTCCTTTCAGTTGCCCATTCTTATATTCCGAATTATGTTCTTTATTCTGAGCACAATAAAGAACAAGTCCATCTGAAAAACATTTTTTTAAAAACTGGTAAAAGCCAAATCTATCTAATGCTTTAAGACCAAGGAATTAGCTAAGATGACAATGGATGGACACACATTACTTCCCAGTTTGTCTATCTGCCCAGTGGCAGGTCAGGCTATTCATTCATTTTGAACAGTTTTGTTTTTAACCACATCCTGGGGACAGAATTCATCATACAGCAAGACAACATCACCTGCCTTTTTTAAATTGGGAATATTACAGCCATTAATCATAAATACAGCAAAATACTTTAAGTAGTGTACAAGCAAACATTATCTGAATTTTATGTTTAGCTAAACAACTTAGAATCAATTTAGGAGACTTATCAGGCCAAGTTAATTTTCCCCCAAAATTGAAATGTACTGAAAAACATGAAGAACGTTAAATGCTTTTAAAAAGCATTGCTACTTTTCCAGTGATAAATTTATAGTATTCAAAAGAAATACTAGAAAGTAAATGTCTAAAACTTGAATGCTATAATAACATTTTAAGTTCTACAAATTATTTAGAGTAGAATACTCTAGACTTATGTCTATTGGAAGTATTTTTGTGTTAATAAATGAAAACATTAAGAAATTTTAAAATAGCTATAGCATATGTTGGAATTAACAGACTTTATTGTCAAATGACATGAATGCAACTACACATCTAAATATCTGGGATTTATATGAACTAAGATACGTTATTTAAGTTTTTATGCTTTCATTTCCTCATCTTCAAAATGAATATGATAAGGACACCTATAACAAAGAGTTGGGAGCATTCTTAACACATTATCTCATATAGGCTAAGAGCTCAATAAATGCTAAAATTATTATCATTTATATTTGTTTTTTTTAATTTTATTTAAATCAATCAAGCTCGTTGTCCTACCAAGTATATATGGACATACTCTTATTTTCCATGCCTAATTTCTTCCTTGTCATTCTCAGAATCCAAAGGATAAAGGTGAGGAGGAAACTGTGGTTGAATCTTCACCTGATTCTGGCACTACACTAACAATCATTAGTCAGCCAATCCATATATATATATATATATATATATATGAAGTAATATGCAAATGAGGTCAGGGCTCCATAACGGCCACAACCAGCTTAGGAGGAGGGGCCGGGAGCAGCCCCAAGCCTGAGAGATCAACACAGAGGGGAGCCTGCTCCAAGCCTCCATGGTGTGGCAGGGGACAGGCCCCCAGCAGACACACACACACGTGGCACCTGCTCCAAGCCTCCACGGCCAGACTGTGGCTTCGGCCCGCTCCCCATGGGGAGCGGGCCTAAGCCATCAGTAGGACATACCCTGAGGGCTCCAAGACTGCAAGAGGGAGCAGGCTGGGCTGAGGGACCCCCACACTCCAGTGCATGAATTTCATGCACCGGGCTTCTAGTATATCAGATAAACCCTGAACACTCCCACTATATTAACAGAGCTTCACAGAGCAAATCAGGTCTATCACTCCTGTAAAAACTGATGTAGTAAACTAGCCTAATGAAAACACTGGAGGTCTTAAGTGCCACAGAATGCATTCAAAATGGTAGCATGAACAATATCCACATTAACCTGAAGAGCACAGCTCTATGTTACTAGTGGTGATCAAGTAACCCAAGCAACTGACACACTACAGGTCATGCAATCATCAGTTTTGTCTAAGCATTAAGGTTTTTAAATTTCTTTAAATTCAAGATTCTGATTTATTTTTAAGTGTGAAAAGAGTTAAGACAAAAAAAAATGTCAGATACAGAATGGTGATTATCAGAGGGGAAAGAGGATGAGGGCAACATGAAGTGGGTAAGGGTTCAACTATACTAGGTATGATAACAGAAGGAAACTAGACTTTGGGTGGCGAGCACACAACAGAGTCCACGGATGTTAAACTATATTTTACAGCTTGAAATTATATAATGTTATTAACCAATGTTATCCCAATAAATGTAGTTAAAAATAGCTAGAAACAAACATTAGAATAAGTTAAATGAAGCATTTCTCTTCTTGGGAATGTTCTAGTATAAGAGCAAAAATTTATTTAATAAACATTTTATGAAGGACTGGGCATTGAACCTTAGTAAAGGGTAGGAAAACACTGAGGCAATCGCAAGCAAGAAGTCTGCAGAACTGGAAAACCAGCAACAAAAAGAAAACAGATAAACACACAAAGAAAATAGAGACTGAAGACATTTAGAGAAAATAAAGATACCTGGTATCCAGATATACAACCCAACTCAGAGCCCCTTCCATGGGGCAACTATGGGCAAAGGATATTTTTAAAATATTAACTTTCCAACCACAATGTGGTCCTGTGACTAATATTCAAGGTGTATAGACTCCCTAATCCAGAGAACCTCTTTAGCAGAGTGCGGATCCAATTGCAGGCATTGGTGTCAAATGAAATTAATGGTGACTATTTTTTTTTATTTATTGTTACTTTGAGCGAATTATGTAAACTCTTTTAAGACCCATCTCACCAGACTATGGAGATGATAATAATACCAGCATCATCTAATTAAAAAAAAATAATGCATACATACAGATATAGTGCTAGGAAGAGAACTGAACACTTAGTACATTAGTGCATGTGCCCTGAGAGTGACACATTACTATGAAGAAGGTTATTGGAAATGAAATGTAAGAAATGGAAATAAAGAAGAACCCAGCTTCACTTGTCTTGGTTCTTGAGTGAGAAAGAATTTTCCAAACACCACCCAGACCTTCTTGACCCCTAAGAAGTGTGACTGGAACCTTCTTTGAATTATAATGTTAAAGTCAGCAGCTTCTTCCAAAGACCGCATGGCCCTCCCAAGGAGACTGTTATATTTCCAAATGAAGCCCCGTGCACTCTGCTTAGTGTCAACAAAAATTAGGCTACCTTATAAGCTTGCAACTCCCGGAAAAGCCAGAAACTTAAATCTAAGGCCTGTAGTATATTTCTCCCTGAAGTAACAAGATTAAACTCCTTAACAACGCTTAGCAAAGAGCTTAATGAGAGGAAAGTGAACATTTGTACAAAAGAGTGCTGGCCAACTCTACGTCTTTCCACCTCACTTACTAGTACTTACGTGGTCCTAGCCAGCAGAAACAAGTACCATGCCCTTCTATGCTAAAGCTGGATTCACGAGAATTTTAATATTTGAGTAATATTTAGGGGCATCTATCAAGGCTTTCCTGATCATTAAAACCAATTGGACTTCACTATTGATCAGAAGAGTAGTAAACATGAATCAGAAAAAAGCAACTTATGATTTTGCATATATACCTGGATCCTTATTACCTACACCTTTTGCCCTAATAGACCTTATTGAACAGGATCCATTCATTCATCCATCCACTTATTTGGTCACAAATATATATATCCACACATGTAAATAATTGAACTTCCAGAGGATAGAGCAGTGGCAATGGTAGTGGCAGGCAGGGGACAGATAATGGTACCGCTTTGCCATTTTCCCAGTAGCAATAATCAATGGCATTGAAGATAACCTGGCATAGAAGAAGTAGGTACTTCAGTCTTAATGGAAAGAATGAACAATGTGCAAGCAGGAAAAATAGGCTGTTACTGAGGACTCATCTGCTATTTAGTGAGCTCCGAGTCCTGGGCCTTTCAGATCACAGCAAAGCACTTTCAGGCCACGATCTAGAGAAAACATTTCTCTTTTGGCGCTTTTAAGTATTTAACAAACTGTATTATACTAGTGGGAAAGGTCTTCCCATTAGGAAAGAGAGAGGCAATTACTCCAGACCCTTTTCATCATATATTTCTACCTGAACTGAACTGTTTAAGAGGAGTGGCTCTTCAGTGCTAAATGATATTTATTTATTAAACTAGAAATATTGTCAGGAGGAAAACCGCACTCCCAGGTAAAATTAGTTCAGATAGCTCCAGAACAATCTCATTACTGGGCACTGATAGAAATTCAGCATATTAAGCTCTGGGCAGAAAGCGCTTAGAGCAGCTGCCTGGGACATCTGGGTATTCTTGTTAAGGAATGATGGAGAAGCAGGTGGTTCAGCCAAGCCGCTCAGATAAGAGCTCTCAGACAAGCGCTGTCATTGGTAAGTGGGTGTGGTAGGGTCACCTGGAACCCTCCAGAAACCTCCTCAAAGCCCGAACTCAAGCTTCCTGTTCACAGTGTCCAGAAATGCACGTCACACATAGAACTGAGTTCAGCCACTTCATCTTTCCCTTAATTACTATACACATGGAGCCTTGAGAAAGCATCACCAGACAGGGGAGATGAGACACTAATTGCTTTCTCCTGTTATCCAAGTTTCAATTCTAGCAGCATGGAAACACACACCTGCCACAAAATGCACAGTTACCGAAGAATTTAGTAAAAGAAACAAAACGAAGTCTCTGTGTCTCATAGTTAATGTTTCAAAACAGTGGTTCTCAACCTTGGCTGCACATTAGAATCACCTGGGAATCTTTTTAAAATCCTAATTTCTGGGCCTCATCCTCCAGAAATTCTGTTTCTTTGTTACTAATGTTGTGGCCTCACCCCATAACAAAGAAACAGAATTTCCGGAGGATGAGGCCCAGAAATCAGGATTTTAAAAAGATTCCCAGGTGATTCTAATGTGCAGCCAAGGTTGAGAACCACTGTTTTAAAAGAAACTGCGGTTTGTGTGGGATGGTTAGGCAGCCTCCTTAGGCTTCCATGAAGACTAAAAGCAGCAGATTAACTACAAACAAATGGCTAGCTTTCCGCGCCCACCCTTCCAGACCCTCCCCCCAAACAAAACAAAACAAAACAAAACAAAAAACTGACAGTCTGACAAGCCATTTTATGCCTGCCTTCTTGTCAATTATGATCTAAAGAGGGCAGGGGTTGCGGGCCTTGTGATAAGAAGCTATAATTTCTGCCTGGAAAGACGACATGAGGACGGAGCCTGCTGTTTCAGATCTGCCCGCGCTCACCACCCTCACCAAGGACATCCGCATCACTCTTCCGAGGTTGCGCCTGACCAGCGTCCAACTCTAATAGTTGACAAGAAAGGGCAGAGAATTCCTTTCAGAGGTCATGGTCTTCAGGAAATGGAGGTGGCCTGCTGGAAGAGAGGAGCTCGCTGTCCTGCCATTGTGAGCAGTTTTGGTTCAGGAACAGAGGCCAAGTTTGCGTGCACATCAAGGAGTGGACAGGGTGAGCACTTGGCTCAGCCCACATCCAGACAACGTGTCCCAACGTTAGGCCCTGTGGCCTGGGACACACCGATGGGAGAACCGGAAATGGCATTTCTCTCCAGGCAGGGTCCAGGCACTGGGCAGTCAGAGGTGCCTTCCCGGGTGACACGCGGAGGATGAGTGGCATCTATGCAGTGAAGACAACACGAGCCAGGCCGGGGCTTGGCCCACCACCTGCCTGTGCAGAGAAAGCCATGTGATGGCCGGCTCCCTGCCTTGCCCTGCACACCTGGAGACTCTTCCATTCCCCTTGGCTCAGCCTCTGAGACTTATAATTACATGTTGGCATGCGGGTAGTGAGGTTGTAACTTAATGACACTATGCCAGGCTGCCCTAATACGTGTGGCGTCCAGTGCTAGAACACAAGAGGTCAGGAAACACAAGTCTAAAGAGTTAAGGGATAACAAATTAACCAATGGGCAATAGATGGTTCTATTCTCCTACCTGAACATATATGTCTATATACTGTCTTAGAAAGCCAGGGTCCAATGTAAATTCTGGGATGACTTGGAGTTTCAGGCTGGAGTGAGGCAGCACAAGGACTGTGGGCACTGCCCGTGCTCCTTTCTTCTCAAAAAATGCACTCCACCCCAGGAGGGACCTTCCCTGCACTGTGAGTAGGCACTGCAGTCAATCCCCCAAAGCTCAGTTCACACCCCAGCTCCACCCGCAGCCCTGTCCACCCTCAGGCCTGGGCTGCACACACAGGCACTGCCAGCTGTCCTCAGAGGTCACACGCAGGGAAGAGATGCCTGCATGTAGTGGAACAGGCTCAGAGCCCTCTGGTCAGGGAATTCAGCCCGAGCTTACGGAGGACCAGAGGAAGCAGGGGCTGTGGTGAGACTATTCACTCATGGGAAGCAGAGCTGGAAACAGGCAGAGAAGGGCCCTCCTAGGCGTGGCGGCCGGGGCAGGCCACCTCTTGCTGAGTCTCAGAGCAGATTTACACTCCACTCCAATTATTTCATTAAAGACCACTCCCTTCCTCATAGGCAATCAGGAAAGGTACAAAAGCCAGTGAACACTATCTCAGTTTGGGCCACTTTAATTAGCTTTCTTCATGATATATATATATAAATGCACAGTCTCGCTCTTCCAGGCACTTCCCCTCTGCTCTCCAGGATGGCATCTGAGTGTCCTTGGCAGCCAGCAAGGGTCTCAGATCTGCACAATATCCTTCCGAAGCTCCCTGGGTCTCTGCCAGCATCTGTAACGAGCGGCCCTTGTCCACTCGGTGACTGTTCAACCTTGACATTCACTGTCAAGGTCTCATCTCAGGCTAAAAAGGTCATGACAGTGCTCTCAGCCTGGTCAGGGGCCATCGCCTCTAGCTAATGAGCTCTTGCCCCGTCTCGGTGTGGAACATTCGGCTGGGGTATGTGATAGGAGCCCGGAGAGATGGAGGGTAGGGGCTCCTGTTAAGCCTGCTAGATCGCATCATCAGGTGCCACGCCCTCCTCAGGGCAAGGGAGACCTCTGGAGGCTCTCTACAGCACAGGAAACTCGGGGCATCTGGGAGGCATTAGGGGCCTCCTTCTGAAATGGGGCCCCTATAAGTCACCTCTTCCCAGAGTTCCAAACATGATACGGAGCAGAAGCACCTCAGCTTTTCTCTTTTCCTTAGCAAACGCTCCTCGTTTAGAACATCAGCCTGAGTCAGGGGAAACCATGACACAAGCTCCTTCTGCTTCCCTTTCCCTTCCTCACGTTTCTTCTTTTTTCCTTCCCATCACCCCCGGCAAGAAGAGGGACCTTTTTTCTTTTTACTTCTTGTCTGAAAGACTTTCCCTGCGATGTATCCATCTGCTAGCTGAAGTGGCATGTATGCCTTCCATGAAGCCACGGGGAGCCAGAATGCAGGGAGAGAAATCTGATTAGATTAAGGATGTGAATTGAGAAGCATTTTGAAAATATAAAGCCGGTCATACACAGGCTTCGCCAGTAGGTGAAGGGGCCCAGGGGCTGAGCGGGCCAGCTGCTGGCTTTTGTGCCTGTGTCTCCTAACAAGTGACCAACACCCATTAAGGTGCCACTAAATACAGTCGGTGGGTTTTTTCAAGCCCATCGTGGAAGGGGAGGCGGGGCCGTGTACAATGTGCCTGGGGAGGGCTCAGTGTCCGGTGCTGAAGGACTCAGATGCTCCGCTGTGGAGCTGCTGGCCCGGTGTGGGCACACCTTGGTCTATACTGTGCTTTGCTTTTTTGCACTTCACAGATGTTGCCTTTTTTTAAAAAAAAAAAAAAATTGAAAGCAAGGCCCTACACCAGCCAAAAGATTATGAATCATTTTACTGTGTTGGTCTAGAGAACCAAACCAGCAATACTGTCAAAGTATGCCTTTATCAGGAAAGCCCTATGAGATTTTTTTAAATGCTAGCATATTTTGGGGTATTATCATTTTCCTGTTGCCACTGTAACAAAAATTAACAAAACCTAGCAGCTTAAGAGAGCAAACATTTGTTTTCTTACGATTCTGGGAGTCTGAAGTCCAAATGTCAGTCTCACCAAGCAAAATGGTGTTGGCAGGGCTGGCTCCTCCCGGAGGCTCCAGGAAAAACCAGGTACCTTGTCCTCGCCAGCTTCCAGGGCCGCCTGCACCCTTCACTCCTGGCACCTTCCTCCAGCCTCCAGGCCAAGCTGTGTGTAGCACCCCCTCCCCTCTCCACCTCGCTGCCTCTCTGCCGTCATCACGTGGCCTCCCGCTTCCCTCTTGTAAGGGCTGTTGTGATTACATTGGACCCACCTGGATAATCTCCCCACCTAAGGATGCTTAACCTGATCACACCACAAAGTCCCTTTTGCCGTGTAAGGTATATATTTACCGGTTTGGGAAGTCAGACCGTGGCCATTTTGGGGGGCTGTAATGGAGTCTATAAGACGGATGGTATTTCTTCCCAGCCCTGCAGCATTGCTCAGCCACTAGAATAAGAATAAGCCTGCTTCATGCACTCCCGTAACAGGAAGAAAAGCAGATTTGATGCAAAATTTTCCATGATGTCTCCGTCCTAGCTCTCGCACAGGTTTGATTTGTGTTTAGTTACTTGATTGTTCGATGACCCTGCCTGCTTCCCATCAACTACCAGGCTTCCTTTAGAACTGCTCCCCCCACACCCTGCCGGGTGTCCTTAAGGAAGACAGACTGTAGACTGATTTCTTATTCAAGACCAAGCATAATTAAGAGTGTACGTTTCAGTAAATCAAAGTGCATTCCAATGACAAAGCAGGTCGGTCTGAGCCATGCAAAATGCAAAGCCACTTTTTCCCTTGCAACTATCCTGCTTCAGTTTTTGAAAATCTCAGTTGGGAACGTCAATTGCAATTATCTCCAACATGCAGAGATATATTGGAGCTGAGAAGGACATGAGAACAGGTAGAAATAATATGAAGTTCTCAATCCTGGAAAAGAAGGCTAACTCTGTGCTTTCCTTCATGGCAAGCTTGTTTTGTTGACTGTCCACCCTGAGTGAAAGCCGCCGGAACCACTGCCGCCATCCACGCCGTGCTCAAGAGCCAAGGGCTGGCGGCCTTAGGATGCACATCAATACGGTCACTTGGATGTTGCATGGAAGTCTCCCCAGCTTGCCTGGGCCTAGGCACTCTGGCTGCAGAGGAGGGGAAAGAACTGCTCTTATCCTCTCCCGGTGTCGGGGAGTGGACCAGGAGCCCTGGGGGAAAGGTGGCCCCAGCACTGGTATTTCCCTGCACAGAGAATGGAGTCATCCCTGCCCAACTAAGCCAACTTCTCTATTTAAAGAGACAGGCCCTTCCCTTTTGGACTTCAATCATCTCAGCTCGACCAAACAGCCACTCCTTGCACCCTAGTCCACTCAGTGAATATCCTCACAGTTCCCTTTCTGCGGCAGTGTAAGTAGTAGAGAACGCATTTGTACAGTACTTGCTATTAGCTAAAGGAGTCTATTTAGAAGTAAAAGCCAGTCATTGCCACACCCCCCGTGCTTTCATCCTTTCACTTCTCCCTTCGTACTGTCTCTCCCAGTCAGAGCACACTGTTGGGAGCACAATATTTGGAAAGTCCCATTTTTCAAAAGCAGCATTTGAGTAAAGGGTGTGCTTATCATTACATGCTGACTGACATATATGCAACTTTTGAGGGGAACAGCATGAGTTGTGGAAATTGAATTAAACAATAAACCCCTAATTGCTTGTTAGGGTGCTTTAATTGACTCCTAAGTACCATATGTGAAGCTGCGAGGCTGCAGGAGCCCAATTATAAGCTTGCTTATGGAAAGATACAACTCATTCTGCACGTTGGAAATATATTCCCTAATTATTGTTGCCCTCTCAGAAAAAAATCAAATAACGAAGAAATGCTTTGTAAGCTAATAAGGTATGCTTAGTCCTTAGGTAAACCCGAAGCACTTTATTTAGGTTCTAATACAAGACCAGAAAATGCACAGTTAAAAATTCCATTTGCTTTATTCCAAGGCCTTTGTTAAGACCTGGAGCTCTGTGTTCACAGCCAACCAAAGCAGTGCACACAGGTATGGCTCTTGGTTTCAAGGAATCTGCCCCTTAACTTAAAATGATTGAAAATAATAAACATCTCAGGGGGAAAAAAAGGAATAAAATTACAAAGAATTCATAAATAAAATCTCAACTCCTATTTAAAAAAAAAAGACTAGCGATACTTGTGAGGATCGCACAGGGGGAAGAGGAAGAGAGATCTTAAAACTCTGTTTGCTGATCTTGTGTGGCAAATTCCCGAAAGGAATGCTGGGAATTGTGGTCGTAACTCAGCCGTGGTTGGAAGACAAGTGATCAGGATCAGCTGTGGGTCTTGAGGAGTGGGTGAGGAACATGGGAAACAGGAGATCCAAGCTGCCCTCATAGTAAAATCAGAAAATCAGGAGGCCCCACACAAGTAGACTGAGTGGGAAAGGCGTAATCAGTGGAAATGCTAAATCCAAGAAGAAAAGCAGTAAATTGCCCTTCCCAATGCAGCCTGATGATGATGTTTGCATGAACACAAGTTGTCCTGGCGTAGCTTTACTAGTAGACTCCCAGGATCTCCATAAGCCACAATGAAACCACCCAAAATAATATGGAAGTACAAAAAGTAGCTTGCTTGTTAAGAAAACTACAACATGAGTATCTTAGTCCCCAACCTCTCCATCCCTTAAATAGACCAATAAACAAACAAACAAACAAACTATAAATAGAGGGAACATAAGATGCAAACTGAGCTTTAAAAGTTCGTAGCCACCCCTTCCGTTTAGATTGCCTCTCTGAGTCCTTTCTCCTGCAGATAATACTATAACCTATTGTGGGAACCCTAGTCAGAGTACTCGGGATGATCAAGGCCCATTTGCCATGCACATGCGTGCAGGCGAGGATGCAACCTGTTTATGTTAAAGAAGCAGGAGCATCACAAATTGGCACGAGGCCTCTTCTGTTTGAGCATGTCTGTAAGTTGCCACTGACCAGCCAGGAGGACTGGGCCACTAGGTGTGACTGCTCTTATGGGGCTGCTTTGAAGGACTACTTTGTTTACAATAGTAGCAATGGCTCCTATAGTAGCAACAGCTACTCGGTCTACAATATAGTCTCCTCTGCATGAGCCTGGGACTTTTCACGTCTTCTCCATCCAATGCCCGGTGTCTGAGGACTTATGCTCCCCCACCTATATTATAGAAAGCCATTATAAATGCATATAAAACACACATATGGGAAGATACTTATCAGCAATCACTCTAAATTGTGATGGTGAATATGACGGAGCCATCATTGCTGTTTACACATCTCTGCTTTTACAATAGATAGAGGAGCTGCATTTATTTCAGTTGACTTTGTTTCCCTTAAAAACTATTCGATAGGGAAAGACTGCTAATGATAACATGTTTCTTTTGGGGGTGATGCAATGCTCTGGAGTTAGCTTACTTAAAGTGATGGTTGCACAACATTATGAATATACTAAATTGCACAGAGGCCGGGGGGAGGTCAATAGGGAAAAAGGAGACACATGTACTACTATTTGTAATACTTTAAACAATAAAGTAAAATTTTAAAAAAGTGCAATGTTATTTCAACAAAGCTGCTATAAAAATTCTGAATCTCAAACAAATAAATGTAATTTTAGAAAAAGAGCTCAGGAGTCACGTTACAAAATCATGTGACTTAGATGCTGCAGTTTTAGAAATCTGAGGGATCAGAAGCATTGACCAGCTAGCAAGGAATTTATTCTCCACAAAGTTATGCTCAAATCATTTATATTAACTTTTATAAATGATAGTGTGCCCGTAAATAATGGATTAAGATTTTATCAAGAATGCAGTTCTTTTGACATGCTTCTGGTTTGCAAAGTTTTGTTTTTAAATTTTTTCCTACATTAAGAAAAACAAGGTACCTGCCTAAAATTTCTGTGGTGCCATATTTACTAAACTTAATTATGTAGAATGATATTTGGAGAATAGAGGCAATGGAACTATGAAACATAACAGCAAGATAAGGTAGAATATATGCCCTAAGAGGGCTCATAATCTACCTGAAATACCCAACTCCCAAAGTGTGGAGAGAAAACACTAACTATATAAATATATATGAACCACCTGGATTTAAATATATACAGAATTCATAAGCATTGCATGGTAGGGTTCATCTCTTACTGTTATAAAAATCTGTCAGGTAAGAAATCATCGCACTCCCCTTATAAATGTGTGCTTTTTTCCTCTCCTTCTTTCTATATCACAGCCTCATTAGAGGTGTAAACTCATGATGAGATGTTTTCTAGTATTTCTAAGTCATTTTTCTCACAGCCACTAAAACGACATCAGATCAGTCTCCTTTGGTAATAGCTCCGACATCTAAATTCTGTCTTATGCCTAATTAAGTCCTCAATTCAAATAGTATGAAAGTTATTTGACATTTCTTTTTTATATTTGGAGAAATAACTTACACACCCTCCTTTCACAGAATATTGCCTATAACCAAGCTATATGCTGGTAGCTTTATGCTCCTCCAGCCTCTATTTTATGTACACGTACAAGGGAAATGTATATTTGGCAGATGTGAAAGAATAAATCCACACCCTGCATGTAGAAGGTGATTTATTTCACTATTAAAGGAATATGGCGGTATTTCCATACATTTCACCTGTGTCTCTGCCAACAGCTGTTGTGCAACAAACTTCCAAATCAGGAGAAGAAATGGGCTGGGCATGTTTTAACAGGTGCGCTGGGTTTGACAGATGGACGGTGCTTTTGTTACCTGCTGCACTTCACATAATGGCACAGGAAAGAGTTGGGCCAAATCACTATAGCAAGTAATTCTAGATTTTAACAAACATACCTACTCTTGGAGCATTAGAGGTAAGAATCTTAAAAGCCTGTGTAAAACAGAAATGTTAACTATTATCTGCCATGAAATAAGCTATCTTGATAATAAGTGTTGTATCATTCATCAGGAAGCTAAATGTTGTCATATAATTATTCCAGTAACAGCAACTAAGTAACAAATGAGACATGAAACATGAATTCGGAAATAATTTGGTGTTCTCTACTAAAAACCGACTGCAAAGACCCAGGATATTAATTACCTCATTGCTATAGAGAAACAATCAATCAGCATAACATCCACATTTATTTCCCTCCCTCTCCAAAGTATACTACATTTTCTTGTGGCTCTGTCTGCTTAGAACCTCTTCTAAGGAACTCTCCTTTTTCTACAGATGACTTCCTCTCTGTAGCTCACTGTGCGTACTCGTGCTTTACATGGGACCATAATTACTGCTATTATAATAAATTGTCTGTTATATACAAAGCTGATGCCATGTCAAGAAGACATTTGTTTTCATTTCATTGGGTCTCCTTCTCCATAAACTCTGCCAAGCTACTGCTGAAATTATGTTTATTCATCCACATTTCCTCTTTGGTCCCTCAGGAGACCACACATTTGCTACATCCTTTATGCAAAAACAAAATTTGTTACACTCTAATTCTGTTTTAGAATCTCAAACTTAATAAAACCCCATAATGAAAGTATGAGTAATGGTGGATTTAGAGGATCATATTGTAGTTCTTTCGCACTATATCTATTCAAAACTAAGTCATACAACTTAGTTTCTCTTACAAGACTTTTTCAAGAACAACTCATTTCATCTAATATGTAGATGGATTCCTGAGAAGTTGTATGCAAGAAATATGAAGGAAATGAATCTACTTAAATGCAATAGGAAAACCTGCTATTTAAAGGCTTTCTCTCTAGAAAAATGCTATTTAACTTCAAAGATACATTTTTTTTTATTGTTTAAAGTTTTACATATGTCTCCTTTTCCCCCAATTGACGCCCCCCACCCAGCCATTCCCACCCCGGGCAAGCGCCCACCACCCCAGTGTCTGTGTCCATTGGATATGCTAATATGCATGCATACAAGTTTTTTGGTTGCTCTCTAACCCCCCTTTCCCTTAACATTTGTCTCTGGACCTATTCTTGTTCATCAAATAACTAGTATGTTGATCATTATATCCCACATATGAGTGAGATCATGTGATATTTATCTTTCTCCAACTGACTTATTTCACTTAGCATAATGCTCTCCAGTTCCATCCATGCTGTTACAAATGGTAAAAGTTCCTTCATTTTTATAGAAGCATAGTATTCCATTGTGTAGATGTACCACAGTTTTCTAATCCACTCATCTGCTGATGGGCACTTAGGTTGTTTCCAAATCTTAGCTATGGTGAATTGTGCTGCTATGAACATAGGGGTGCACATATCCTTTCTAATTGGTGTTTCTGCTTTCTTGGGATATAGTCATAGGAGTGGGATCACTGGGTCAAATGGGAGTTCCATTTTTAACTTTTTGGGGAAACTCAATACTGTCTTCCATAGTGGCTGCACCAATCTGCATTCCCACAAGCAGTGCAGGAGGGTTCCTTTTTCTCCACATCCTGGCTAGCACTTGTCGTTTGTTGATTTGTGGATGATAGCTATTCTGACAGGTGTGAGATGGCATCTCATTGTTGTTTTGCTTTGCATCTCTCGGATGATTAGTGACTTGAAGCATGTTTTCATATATCTCTGGGCCTTCTTCATGTCTTCTTTCGAAAAGTGTCTATTTAGATCCTTTGACCATTTTTTGATTGGATCGTTTATCTTCCTTTTGTTAAGATGTATGAGTTTTCTGTAAATTTTGGAGATCGAACCCTTATCAGAAATATCATTTCCAAATATGTTTTCCCATGCAGTGGGCTCTCTTGTTGTTTTGCTGATGGTTTCTTTTGCTGTGCAGAAGCTTTTTATTTTGATGTAGTCCCATTTGTTTATTTTCTCCTTAGTCTCCATTGCCCTAGGACAGTGATGATGAACCTTTTGAGCTCGGCGTGTCAGCATTTTGAAAAACCCTAACTTAACTCTGGTACCGTGTCACATATAGAAATTTTTTGACATTTGCAACCATAGTAAAACAAAGACTTATATTTTTGCTATTTATGTTATTTATTTAAATGCCATTTAACAAAGAACAATCAACCCAAAAAATGAGTTCACATGTCATCTCTGACACATGTGTCATAGGTTCGCCATCACTGCCCTAGGAGCTATGTCTATAAAGATATTGCTGCGACATATGTCTGCTATGGAGTCTTGTAGGATTTTTATGGTTTTTCCAATCTTACATTTAAGTCCTTTAGCCATTTTGAGTTTGTTTTTGTGTATGGTATAAGTTGGTGACCTAGTTTCATATTTTTTGCATGTACCTGACCTAATTTCCCAGCACCATTTATTGAAGAGACTGTCTTGACTCCATTATATGCTCTTGCCTCCTTTGTCAAATATTAATTGAGCATAATGGGTTGGGTTGATTTCTGGGTTCTCTGTTCTGCTCCATTGGTCTATATGTCTGTTCTTTTGCCAGTACCAGGCAGTTTTGAGAACCGTTGCTTGGTAATATAGCTTGATATATGGTATTGTGAGCCCTTCAACTTTGTTCTTCTTTCTCAGGATTGCTGTGGCTATTCGGGGTCTTTTTTATTCCAGATGAATTTTTGGAGTTTGTTCTAGATCTTTGAAATATGCCATTGGTATTTTAACGGGTATTTCATTAAATCTGTAGATTGCTTTGGGTAGTATGGACATTTTAACGATGTTGATTCTACCAATCCATGAACACAGTATGTTCTTCCATTTGTTTATGTCTTCCTCTACCTCTTTATACAATGTCCTGTTGTTTTCTGAGTACAGGTCTTTTACATCCTTACTTAAGTTTATTCCTAGGTACCTTAATTTTTTTGGTTCAATTGTAAATGGGATTTTTTTTTGTTTCTCTTTCTGTGAGTTCATTATTGGTTTATAAAAAGGCCATAGATTTCTGGGTGTTAATTTTGTATCCTGCTACATTGCCAAATTCATTTATTAGGTCTAGCAGTTTTTTGATGGAGTCTTTGGGGTTTTCTATGTATAGTATCATGTCATCTGCAAATAAGGACAGTTTTACTTCTTCTTTTCCAATTTGGATGCCTTTTATTTCTTCTTCTTGTCTGATTGCTATGGCTAGCACTTTAAGTACTATATCGTACAGGAGTGGTGAAAGTGGGCATCCCTGTCTTGTTCCTGTTCTTAGGGGAAATGAGTTTAGTTTTTGCCCATTGAGTATGATGTTGGCTGTAGGTTTGTCATTATGTTGAGGTATGATCCCTCTATTCCCACTTTGCTGAGAGTTTATATCAAGAAAGGGTGTTGGATTTTGTCAAATGCTTTTACTGCCACAGTTGATATGATTATGTGATTTTTGTCTTTCAGTTTGTTTATGTGATGTATCACACTTATTGATTTGTGGATATTGTACAAAGATACATTTTTCAATATAAACGACCAATGTACTTATGTAAAATTGAATTTGTTTAAAGTGATATATATTTCAAAACCAAATGACCACCACTTTTTTTATGTGTAACTTTTTACCTGCTAAATGAACTAAATTAACAATAAGACTGCCTTCCAATGTTTTACCAGTTATGAGTTAAGTCAGAAACTTGAATTGTTTTTATCTCTAAGCACTGAGAAATACTTCATCTTAATGTGACTAACAATATTCAAATCATACATTTAAGAACTTTGAGGTAGTAATGAGCACACCCATGATTCAAATGAACAAGGCTCATGGGAATCTGTAACTAGATCTTCTTCTGGTAACGCATCCTTTTACACATTTGCTTGAGGTCTTTGCACCACTTAAGTGGAGCTTGTTTTAAGCCTGAGTTCCATGCCATGACCAGCACCCAAGCACAATCTGTGGAGGCAATGTGGACCATCAGGAGAATGCATGTAGCTCTGCTTTCCCTATAATAGCTGCATGACCACCAGAGGAGGCTCATGGAGACTTAAGCACATTCATATGCACAATGAAAGTTGGACCAGGGTGACCTGGATTCCTTCCAGCTCTAATACTCTTGATTACATTATTGGTACAGGCCTGTAGAAAGCATTCTCAGGAGTATTGCTAAATTTTCTGTGGAGAATTGGCAAGATTAGTATAGCCAGCTGCTACTAAAGCAAGCATTTATGCCCAATTGTTTTTATTACACTAAGTGGCATGTTGTTAAGTACACATTGCATGCTAACACATGGAGGAAAACATTCTACAATTTTTGTAAAAAAAAAAATCCATGCTTCACTTAGGAAGGCATTTTATATAAAAAATATGTGTTAATTGAACTTCCAAGTAAAGATTACAGAGCAGAAGCTTGAATATACTTCTACTTCTTTCTACAGCCTCATCAAAACTTTGTTAAAATTAAAAGGATAAAAAAAGCAGAATGGTGTCATGATTTTTGAAACTATAAATCCATATACATAAAGACTGAACAGACCAAAGAAAATATTAAATTCTAAAGTGGAAATAGCAAAAGCCTAGGATTAATCTGTCATCATAGAATCTCTAAAAGTGGGGTTGAATTGGGAAATGGGTGTGCTTGGAAAAACAGCTCAGAGTGTGTTTATAAAGCAGTCAGACCCCCAGCTCACTCACTCCCATGCTCCATTCTCTTTGCAAAAGCACCTGGAGGCCAAAGCCTAGTTGAGAAGATGATTTGACCATTGTCATAGGGAACACTGAAACCTCTCCTCTTTTTTCCTATCTCAATACTCAGAACACTGAGAGTCAAGTCTTCCCCTCCAGGAAGAAAGTTTGAAAGTCTTCTCTGGGAAATCCAAACGACACAAGAGAAAAGATTCAACTATGTTGGCATGAAGAGTTTCCCAACTGATCAGCCCAGCTAGATCACCCTACTCTGAAGTTCACAGGGGCAGCCCAATACACATAACTCAATGGCCAGTTCTAAAGAGAAGCAGAAATCCAAGGATTACCAGATACCCGAAGAACATTTCTGGCATAAAAGACAGTTACTAATACAAACCATGAGATAGAAACCAAGCTGGAACAAACTGAACTATTGTAAGGCAGAAAAAACTTTGATAACAGAAAAACTATCACTAAAACCATCTTCGACCATGGAACTGGAAATGAATACTGGGGGGAAAAAATTGAGCAATAAACATCTTTTACAAATTAAAATGAAGTAGAGGAAATTAAAAGAGAAACTCAAAAAGTATAAGATTAAGTTGAGGAAATATTTCAAAATAGAGTAAAATGACAAATAGATGGAAACTAGGAGAGAAAATGATTTAGAAAATCTATCCAGGGATCTAGCATCTTGATTTTAGGAGTTTTAGAGCTAGAGGACAAAAAATGCAGGGGAACAAATCATTAAAAAATAATTAAGAAAATTTTAAGACTATATATTTCCAGATTTAAAGGGAAAGATGAATGCTCATTAAAGACAGTTTATGTACATCCATATGAGGGTACATTTTAGAGAAGTTTCAGGACAATATGAACAAAGATCTCAAAAGCTTCTAATTTCTTGCCCCTAGTGAATCCTACAAGGAGATTAGTTGCAAAATTCTAAAGGAAAATTGTTTCCGACTTAGAATTTTATACCTTATCATTCAAGTATGAGAACACAATGAAGACATTTTCAGACATTAATGACTATGAAAATTTTACCTCCACATCTTTTCTCAGGAAACTACAGAAGGATGAACTTCTCTAAAAGAAGACAGTAAACCAACAAAGAGCAGACAGAGGACAGAAGAAAAGGAGAGGATGCTTTCCAAGAGAGACCCAGTCCAGGTTGGGTGGGTCAGAAATATACAGGAGAGTTTTTCTGAAATGTGAAACTGATGAATCTGATCATCTGGAAAAAATTAATCAATGAAAAATATGTTGTTGTTTTTTCAGTGCTGAGAAGATGAAAAACAAAGCAAAGAAAAAGAATAGAAAATTAACATGCCAGGGACAATAAAGAGTTGCATGGAAAGAAACATTATCATAATTTACTTACACATAGTAAGCCTTTCAACAATATTTATATTATAATTATTCATTTAATTACAAACTTCATATATTGATCTAATAAAAAAAATACACAATAGCACCATGAGGAAATGGGAAGTGTACTGCATAGTGAGGGCAGGATGAGGGGAGAGCCAAATCCTTATTATTCCTAGTGGAAAGGCAATAGGTAATGCTTAAATTTGAACATATAAGAAGACACAAACAACTTATTTTCTGGAGATGTGGTTTAAAAAACAACATAATCAACTACAATTGATAAAAGTATTTGACTTTGAGGAGAGGCAAGTAGAGGCAAATATCACAGAACTATTTTTATTTTTAATTTTGTTGCACAACTATTCGATCTTTTAAATTTGGGGCATGTGTAAATTTGCTGAAAATAAAACAAAAATGAAAGTGAATGGCTAAATGGATAAAACAGATTAAATCTAAAATCTTTAAGATAGTCTCACAAGAATATAAAATGGTATATCATATTATATACATAATATACTGGATTATGTATCATTAAAGTCTTTTTAATTTGCCTCCTTTTGTCAATAAAATAAGTGGAGCATAATTTCATATTTTAGTTCTTTAGATATTCTAAGTATTTATTTCTTGTCTTTCACAACCAAAACAACATAAAGAGTCAGATTTTTTCTTATGATGTTATCAAACTAACAGAAAGTGATTATTTTTTAGATTAATGGCTTACTATGTGCCCGTGTTCTATTAAGCATTATGAAGTAAAAACACACATAATAGAAGCCCAGTGCTTGGCGTTTGATAGCTAAAGTTCTTGGTTGGAAAGAAAGTAGGTTAGTTGGATGATATAATTTAATTTTAACCTCTAGAAAGAGAAACTAGAATAGGACACACACACACAACAACAACACAAACAAACAACAAAACAACTCTATTGGTGACAGAGATCAAAACAGTGAGGAAGGATTGCAGTGGTCATTGGTTATAAGGAGAGAGGAAGCAACAGGGACACCAGGGCCCACGAAAGAGAGTAATTGTTACTGATCCGTGTGGAAAGATAAAGCTGGTTACTTAGAAGTTCTCAGCTCACTTTTATCATTTCTTGTTCTGTCCCTACAGGACATTCAACTCCCTAAAATTACAGATTTACAGATTACACAATTGCGGATTTTATTTCTACATTCCTATTTCTCCATTAATAGAAGAGTAGCATTAATTTCTGCCATCCTTTTGATTTCACCAAGTCAGGAAGAAACAGTCCAGTGTAAATCTAAGAGAGCAGAGAGAAATTCTGATATGTGAGGGCATCTCCACTCCTCCAAGCTCCTGCTTATTAAACAAATAATTCCAGAAATCAATATGAGAGACTGCCCACAACAATGTACAAACCCAAGCCAAAATAATCTCATTTTATACTGAGCCAAACAAACTCATTTGTGACTGTGAAGTACCTGCTTCCTTTCAAAGGGTGTATAACCTTGTGGGGAAAAGGGATGCAGATGTGAAATATTGTCTGTGGTCATTTCCAAACGAAACAAAACTAAACAACCAGGAAGAGATAGTGGGCAATAAAAACATCTAAGAAAAACAGTTGGGGGCATGAAAATGGTAAAATAGTCTTAAAATATTTGGCTTTAAAACAGTTAAGTACTACTGCTAACAACCAAATCTCCCAGTGGTCCATTTACATGGGAGAGTTAAATCATTCTAAAAGAAAACAAGATGATTCAGCCATCTGTGTCCAAATGAAACTGCATTGGAGAAATTCCAAGCAGAGCTCTAAGGCTTGGCCATACTTAACTATGACTGAGGATTCTGAAAATTACATGATGGCAGTCTTTTTGTGGTAGGGATTCCAAATGCAAGTAACATAATTTTCTGGATAGGTGAGAATTGGGAATTAATGAATCAGGAAAAAGCTACAACTTCCTACCTAGGGTTAAGATGAAAGTTTAGTTTTCTTTTAAGTTACTTTCCACATGGTGGACACTTAAACTACATCTGTTTTATTTATTTATTTATTGTTTATTATTTTTCAATTACAGTTTACCTTCAACATTATTTTGTATTGGTTTCAGGTGTACAGAACAGAGGCCAGACAATCACTTCACGAAGTGTCTCCACCCTACACCTCCAGCACCCACCTATGTTGTATCCCACATCCTCGGGACTATTTTGTAACTACCAATTGGTATTTCTTAATTCCTTCACCTCTTTCTCTCAGCCCTCCACATTACCTCTCTTCTGGCAACCACCAGTCATCTCTGTATCTATGAGTCTGTGTGTGTATGTGTGTGTGTGTGTGTGTTATTTTAACAGTGAATTGCTCTTGGTTTTATAATCTTCAGTTCTTCAATTCTGTTGTCTAAATTAGCACAATAAAATAATAATGTTATAATTAACCTAATTATTAATTAATTAATTAATTAATTAAAATCAAGAGGGGAGCAAAGGGAAGACCAGATAATATAGGCATGCCATTTGTACAGCTTTGCCAGAAAGCTGCTGTTTAACACTCTCCAGGTCTGCTTCCCACAGGTCACTGTGGAAAGGGACTGACTACACAGCAGATGCATGCCCAGTAAGGTCTGGGTGATGTGGGGAAGTGCCTGACTGTTAAACACACCTGGAGTGAGTCATTGGCCAGAATAGGTGTGGCTACTGCCAGGGCACAAACTCTGAAATACATAAGCTCCTAAGCAAAGAGAGTTCCCTCTTGGCCTCTAGCGCTCCTAGCTCCCTTGTTGCAGGGGGCACACTCCCCTGCATTTTCCCACGTGGCCCACAGCCAGGTGAGCCCCACACACAATTTGACTAATGGACTAAAATGAACCTGCTGCTGTGCTGGACTCAACTCCACCACGAAACAAAAATTTTGGACACAGGCTTTGCTTTTAGCTCTACTGGATCCCCAGCTGCACACATTCCAGAACTGGCGTAAGGGAAATGGGACTCTGCAAACCTCAGTATATAATTTCACACAAACACACCTTTCTACCACATCTCATTCTCCCGTGCGAGTCTTAGAAAACTATTTTTCTCAAGATATCGTAAGAAACCCACTCCCGCTAGCAATGGAGAAATCCCACCCGCACAATTCTAAGATAACAAAAATATGTCTGAAAAGTAACCCAAACATTTGAATGTGATATCATTGACAAAATGAGTTTGTGTTGAAGTCAACTGAATTGATATGTTATCCTTTTACAAACAATGAAATGTAAGATAGCTAAAGAATCCAGGATTATTTTAGTTAATACACCCCTTATTGATGACAGGAGAAACCTAAAGGGTTTGGATAAAGCCCTGAATTACCAATCTGCACTTTTTTTAGAGAAAAAAAAGATAGGGAGAAAAGAAGAGAAAAAAAAATAGCTTAGTCTTCTGATAGCAAATCTTAGAAAAATAATCTATAATTTCTTAAAATCTGGATACTTGGGCTCATTTATAGAGGTTCTTCTTTTATATATCTTAAATCTATTTCTCTTTATTTTGGAAGGTAGTTCCTTTTTCTTTCATTAACAGAGACAGAAAACAGTGAGCTCACAGTCTCTGCATAATCTTTAAATATATGAAAGCTTTTATTCCTTTTCAATCATCCACCATCAAAGGACTAATATCTGCATTCTTTAGAGCCTTCAACTACATAACCAAGTTTTTCCACGATTTTTAGTCAAACTCTGAATGGGATTCATTATGGATTAAACAATTGTGTCCTCCAAAATTCCTATGTTGAAGCCCTAGTCCCTAATATGAAGGTCTTTGGAGATGAGGCTTTGTAGGATAATTAGGGTTAAGTTAACTCATACTGGTAGGGCCCTCAAACTGGGATTAGTAGCCTGATAAGAAGAGGAAGAGAAAGAAATCTCTCTCCCTCTACCTGCACACACCCAGGAAAGACCATACGAGGGCCGAGCAATTAGGAGGCCATCTGCAAGCCAGAAAGGAAGTCCTTACCAGAACCTGACCTTCTGCACCTAAATCATGGACTTCCAGCCTCCAAAACTATCTAATCTAATAATAGGGGAATATGCAAATTTGTCCGTTATAGCGTCACATCATGGCCAGATCAGCAGGCTGCATCCCCGCCCTCTGCTCAGGCAGCTGCAAGGCCTGGGGTAGGATAGGATAGGATAGGTGCAGGAATGGAAAAGGGAAGGAAACTGCACGTGGAAGGGGGTGGCAACCTCAGGGTGGGGGGGCGGAGCACGTGTGCCTGGCGAGGGGCAGGGATCAGGTGGCACAGAGTGGGAAGCCCCGCCCAGATGCAGGAGGAGGGCGGTGGCAGCCATTGGCAGGGAGGCACCCACAGGTCCGGGACAGAGTGGAGGATGGTTGGAGGCCTTCTGGGCAGAGGCGCTCCTGCTTTGTGGCAGCAGTGCCTGAGCCGCATGGGTCTCAGCCACCTTCACTGGGCCGGGCATCCCGGGCAGGGAATGGGAGCAGGACAGCAGCGAGGAGGCCGGGAAGGGAGGGTGACAAACACCTGGCCAGTGCTGAGCCCTGGGCTGGGGGTTACTACCCCCCCCCCCCGAATGGAAGCTTTAAGAAGGGAAGGAGGGAGGGAAGAACTTTATAAAGGAGTCTGTAGAGAGCAGAGTTAAAGAAGGAAAGAGGATGTGTGAGTGAACTGTAGGAGCTATAATGAAAATCAAGTATAGTTGTGTACTGGGGACAGATTTTAAAAGTAGGAGTCAGAAAAGAAAAAAAGATAAATGATAGTGAATAATTAGGCAGGTAGATAGATATTCAAACAGTGGAAGTAAGAAGGATGTGGATGAGAGAGAAAGGGGGAGGGAAGAAAAGTTTTAAAGGGGAGCCGGTAGAGCTTAAAAGGAGAATGTGAAGAAGGAAGAAATGGGGGAGGGAGCAAAGCAGGTCCGAGGGAGGAAGTGAAGAAAAAAATTAAGGTGGGAAGGAAGGAAAAGGGGAGGGAGGAGACGGGTAAAGATAAAGGAAAGAAGGAATGTGGGGAGGGAGGGAGGGTAGGAGAATGATGGGAAGAAGGATGATGAAACAGAAGTAGGAAATAAGGAGGAAAGAAAAGTTTATAAGTGATGAATCAGTAGGAAAAAGTGTCACATAAAGGAGAGAGAAAAACTGTGTGACAGGGAGAAGCTAATAAGGAAGTCAAATACAATTGTGTGTGAAGGGGATAAGATTAAAAAAAAAAGTTAATAGGGGCGACCAGGCAGGGCAGGATAGTTACGGGGATCAGGCAGGCAGGGGAGGGCAATTAGGGGGATCAGGCAGGCAGACGGAGTGGTTAGGGCAGGCAGGCAGGTGAGCAGTTAGGAGCCAGAGGTCCTGGAATGTGAGTTGGACATCCCCTGAGGGCTCCCAGATTGGAGAGGGTGCAGGTCGGTCTGCGGCACCCCTCCCCGCCACTCATGCACAAATTTTGTGCACTAGGCCTCTAATAAGAACATACATTCTGTTGTTTAAGCTATCCAGTCGCTGTTTTCTGTTGTGACAGCTGGAGCTGACTAATACAGGTTAGGGGTATTACAGAATTTTGAAGCTGGAAAGGTACTCAAAGATGACTCATTCCAAGGATTAAAAAACACTGTAAAAACTATTTTAGAGGTGATAACTGTAATTTTACACAAGCCCCATCATTGTTCACTGCATTACTCCTGCCCTAACAACACATTGCATAACTTCCTTCATGCCTAAGATTTGATTTCTGCCAACCTTCTCCTTTTAAGTATGAGAAACTGAAGTCCAAAGATATAAGGTGACTTGGCCAAACTGAGTACTTAAATGAAAAAGTAACTAAAATGAAAAATGGGTCTAGAACCTAGATCTCTTGATACCCTATCTGGTTTCCTACTGCACAGCACCTAAGGGATATGTTAGTTAGCTATAGCTCCAGGACATGAGACTAACAAATAACTTGGCTCCCTGAAGCATATGTACCAGGGGAAATTATCAAGCAAAATGAAAAAAAGGGTGGTAATTTATTATTCATTTTATCTATTCATCATTACAGATGATTAATTCTGAAAAAGTAACTAGTAACTTTGAAGATAAAATATTGTCATTCTGGAAGTAAAGAGGAAAAATAAAAATTTGAATCATATATTTCCTGAGGTAGTTCTGTTAATAATGACTTCAGAAAGAATTTAAAGGGTTTTTTGTAGGGAAATACCAAAAAAGAAAAGGAAATAACAGAAGAAGGAATATAGTTATAAAATTCTCTAATTTAATATTATATTAAGAGTGTGAATAAATCTATTAAAGTGTTAATATTTTCATCTAATTGCATTATGTACTTCCCATAAATATGAAATAATTATTGTAATTAATGTCCCCAAGTTTCCCTTTTTGTCACCTATGTGCACATCTTCTTTTCTTCAAAATATGCTAATGGTATACAATCAGTAAAAGAAAAATGGGAGAAAAACTAGGCAGTGATATGCCTTTCTTACAAGTGTTGCAAAGACCTGAAAGGGGCAAATAATCAAAGAATCATTATCTAGGTAATAGGCCCTCCGCTAAATTAATGTGTTTATCAGTAAAAATAAAATGTAACATTTGTATAATCTGAAAATTTACCAAGAAATTTCCCATGGATATTTTATTATTTTATCCTTCTCCAAACTCCGTGTAATAGGTAATGCAGGAAATTGTCTCCATTATCACAGAGGAGGACGCTGAAGCTCAGAAATGCTAAACCTTATGCCCAACAGAGTCGGCCACGAATCCAAGTTTCCTGCAGTCATGCTCCTGAATATTTCACATTGTAGAAGGTGATTTTATGGGGACATTGTTTCACTCATTTAAAAAGTTCATGGATATTTGGATTCTAAATGTTGAATGATATTTCCTGTTGAATGTAACCATCAATCCCCATTCCTAAGCTGAGTAATTGACATGGGAAATATTTCCAATCTACTGTTTCTAACCCAATTATATAAGATTTGGACCTGTTTTTGAGGAATCTCTTTATTTGAATTTTAGATTAATTTTACTTGCCTCTTTTACACTTAGATAAGAATTTGTTTATTAAATTGATGACACTCAGATTTTTTTGAAAAAATGTTATACAAAAGATTTATTTGCATAATGTCATGTCAAATACAGAAAAAGCCCCTTATCATCTATCAGTTCTAAACTGTTTAAGATTTACAGAATAATTTATCTCAATAGACTATTGAAACTTCAGCATGTCCTTGTTTGGCAAGTTAATTTTTAGTAGGTTTAAGAACACGTAGCAGTTACTCAATTAATGTAGCCCTATATGATATATTTTTAAATTCACTTTTATTCATATTACTGGATTTCATATTAAGATTCCTATATTACAAGTGACTTAATTATTCATTGATTTATTCACTATTTCAATAAAAATATTTTGAATACCAACTGTCTTTGGAGTTCATGTGTTTGTGAATGTGGGGTGGGAGAGTTAAAGTAAGTATGGACCAAACCCCAACTTCTAGACAGGACCTACAGTACAGCAGGAGAGAGAGGCCATACACACATCTAAAAAGAATACCCGGCTGTGGCCCGTGTGGCTCAGTTGGTTAGGCATCTTCCTGTCCACTGAAAGGTTTGATTCCAGTCAAGGCACATGCCTGGGTTGCAGGCTCCATCCCTGAATCCCTGGTAGGGGGTGTGCAGGAGGCAGCCTATCAATGGTGTGCTCTCACATTAATGTCTCTCTTTCTCACTCTCCCTTCCTCTCTCTCTAAAAAAACATAAAAAATATATTTTTAAAAAAGAGCACCTGGTATATGACCTGTGTTTTCAGAAGTTCATGGTGCCCATGGAGGGGGTAAATGTTCTAGCAACTGGTTACATAGCCCTTTTAAAATGTAGGTCTGGAGTGAATTCAGATCAGCTAAAGACCAAGGACTGTCTGTACCATCCTACTGCCCTCCTTCAATAAGAGCCTCAATAAGAGCCTACCGTGAACCACCCACCACCATCTCCGTGGTCTTCCTTGGTGGTGACATGGTTTAAACTTCTGAATAATCTCTTTTGATTTCACACCTTTTTCCTTTGTTCTGGTGACTTGATACTGATTCCCCTTTGCTTTAATTTAACTCTTGTACCATTTTCAGATAAAGCTGTTTTTTCTCTCCTGGTACTAAGCCCCACCAAGCCTTTCTCCCATGCAGCCTATCAGCACCCTGATCCACCCACCATCTGTTCCTCACCCACCTCTGGACTGAGTGGGGGCAGAGATGCTTCTGCAGGTAGCTCCTTCTCAGGACCATGAATGATGGATAGGATTTTGCCTGATTCTATGGGGGAAGGAGACATCCTCCAGAGAGGGAATGGCATCAGCTAATTAGCTCTTCTCAGACTAAACCCCAAGGTTTGTGAGGGAAGTGGGACTATACAAGTAGGCAGAGAGAATACTGTGGGAGACCCTGGATGCTCTCTTAAGGACTTTGGTCTCCATAGGCAACGGTGAGCTATAGACTCTGTTTTGTCTGTTTTCAACAGAGGAATATGTGTTTTAGGATATCTAATGAATGTCCATAGCAAAAGCCTCTGAAAAGAGCTGCAGGTGCTCAGAGAACCCTCAGGTCCATACATTTATGACCAAGACACTGATATAAATGATTAATGAAGGCTGACATCCAGGTTGTGATACCTGAAAAAGTCAAGTCACTGTAGTCACCCACTGAGAATGTGTTTACTAACAAGCACCCTCTCAGTGGGGAAGACTATGTTCAGCACTGAAGAGATTCAAAGTGTAAGACACAGCTTCTGCTCCCAGTGGGTCCACAGAAGCTCCTGATTGCTCTCCCTTCCCTTGAACCTCTGTATGGTGACAGTGACACCAAAAATAGAATCAGAAAGTCACTGAAGCTGCCAGTAGATCATCCGCTTCCCTGAGAGCCATTCTCCAGAACGCATTCCCCTTGTCTCCTGTGATGCTCTGTTTCAAAAATCAACAGCAAGCTTGCTATTGTTTAAGATATTTTGTCAAATTAATTTGACTTATTCATATTCAGTCTTAAATAAACATTTATATGGTTGTAATACGTTTACATCTACATTATCTACTGCCTAAGTCAGCCCCTTAATTAGGACCACAAATGCTCTCACAGATGCTGTAACATGAGAGTGAAAGGTCAGCTCCAATCTAAATCATTTTATAAAATAAGAGAGAGACAAATAAGGTTCTCTGCAGAGCCTTGGCTGGCAATTAATAAAAGTGTCTTTTCAGGGAACATGTCCATGGGGAAATTTCAGTGGAAATCTCAGAATTCCTTTTTTTGTGTGTATGTTGTGGTAGTGGGAGTTAAAGTGTCTTCTACACTACAAGAGAATTTCGTAAAATGTATTATTATTATTGACACTAGAGGCCCGGTGCACGAAAATTTGTGCACTCAGAGGAAAGCGGGGGTCCCTCAGCCTGGCTTGTGCCCTCTCACAGTCTGGGACCCCTCGGGAGATAACGACCTGCTGGCTTAGGCCTGCTCCCGGGTGGCAGAGGGCAGGTCCAATCCCTAGGTGCAGCCCCTGGTCGGGCTCAGAGCAGGGCTGATTGGGGAGTCGGGGCGCTGCCCCCTATCATGCACAGAGCAGGGCGGATTGGGAGGTTGCAATGCCACCCTCAGTCATGCTCAGGGTAGGGCCTATTGGGGAGTTGGGGCGCTGCCCCCTGTCACACTCAAGGCAGGGTCGATAGGGAGGTTGTGGCACCACCCCCTATCACGCACAGAGCAGGGCCAATCAGGGGGTTGGGGCGCTGCCCTCTGTCATGCACAGAGTAGGGCCGATAGGGGAGTTGGGGCACTGCCCCCTGTCACACACAGAGCAGGGCGGATCAGGGGGTTGGGGCACCACCCTCTATCACCCACAGAGCAGGGCCGATCAGGGGGTTGGGGCGCTGCACCCTGTCACACACAGAGCCGCAGGGCGATCAGGGGGTTGGGGAGCTACCCCCTATCAGGCACAGAGCAGGGCTGATCAGGGGGTTGGGGCGCCTTCCCCTGTCACGAACAGAGCAGGGTAGATAGGGAGGTTGTGGCCCCGCCCCCTGTCACACACAGAGCCACAAGGCGATTAGGGGGTTTGGGCGCTGCCCCCTGTCACGCTGATCCCGGTGCCGGGAGGCATATTACCCTTTTACTATATAGGATAGAGACCTGGTGCATGGGTGGGGGCTGGCTGGTTTGCCCTGAAGGGTGTCCTGGATCAGGGTGAGGTCTTGCTTGGGTGCCTGGCCAGCCTGGGTGAGGGGCTGATGGCTGTTTGCAGCTGGTCACACCCCCTTCAGGGTGGGGGTCCCCACTGGGGTGCCTGGCCAGTCTGTGTGAGGGGCTGAGGGCTGTTTTCAGGCTGGTGGGTGACGGAAGCTCCCAACCGCTCCTTTTTTTCTTTTTTTTTTTTTTTATTCTGGGCCAGCTTTAGCTCTGAGGCTTGACTCCAGCTCTGAGGCCTCGGCTGCTGAAAGCAGGTATCTGGTTTGTTTGGGTTCTATAATCGAAACATTGTTTCAACTCCAGCTCTGAGATCCCAGCTGGCTGAAAGCAGGGATCTGTGTTTGTTCTATAATTGAAACAATGTTGCAGTCCTACTGGCTGAAGCCCGGCTGGCTGAAAGCAGGTTTCTGGAGTTTTGTTTAGCTTCTATATTTGTAACAATGTTTCAAACTGCAAGCTCAGAGGCCAGCAAGGCAGGCGGGGAACATTGGCTTCCTCCATCACTGAAGCAAGCAAGCCTCATGTTCGCTTCAAGCTTCCTGGCTGCCAGCCGCCATCTTGGCTGGCAGTTAATTTGCATAACGCCCTGATTAGCCAATGGGAAGGGTAGCGGAGTGACACCAATTTGCATGTTTCTCTTTTATTAGTGTAGATTCTTACAGATGTCCCTCATTTTTCTCCCTTTCATCCCCCTCCATCCAGACCCCGCCCTCCCCTCCCTTTGGCTTTACTGTTAAAAGATATATTTAAAAGGCACAGAGGCTCAGAATCAGTGTCTGAGGGCACAAATGCTCACTAAAGCAATGTGGAGGGGGGTGGGGATGAAGAAAACAAGAAAAGAAAAAGTCAGCATGGAGAGAAGGAAAGTGTCAGGGCAAAGGCACAAGAGAATAAGGAGAAATATTTTGCTCTGAGCGGTGAATCAGTGATAATATTAAAATATGCACTTAGAAAGCGACTGGCAGACACACAGGGTAAATCCTCACTCTCTATGCGAAAGGCAGTGGAGTAGAGTATCATTGAAGCTCTTCCCATGTCATTATTACATAGATTATTAAATTATGTCACTGTTATTTGTCTCAGCCTGCAACACTGTTGACCAGTGTCTTGACATTTGGGATGGAAGATTTGAGAGTGGAGCTCGTGGCAGTGGGCATGCCTTTAGTCCTCGAAAGAGAAACAAGTTAGACTACCCATTTTCTCCAAATATCTTTTTTTTATTTTTTTTATTTTTTTTATTTTATTGCTTAAAGTATTACAAAGGGTATTACATATGACCAAATATCTTTTTCAAACAACAACTTTTTCCAGTGGTTTAACTTAAAAGTATGTCCAGATGCCCTCAAAACTTGAGGGGATAGGGAGAAGAGAGAGCACTCAGTGTGCTAAACAACAATGAAGACATCGAAGGCCCAAAATTTGCTACAAATCTTAAAACTCATTGTCTATTACACAAGCCTGTAAGTTAGATAATGCAGCCTTTGGTTTGTAGGTGAAGAACCTAAAGCTCAGAAAAGCCTATCATGTTTCCTTAAATAAAAAACTAGCAAATTGAGGTGCCAAATTGATATGCATAGCAGCAGGGCAGCAGCAGCCAAACTTCACAGCCTGTGGTCACTGCAGGATACTTAGCAGCTTCCAAACAGGGAAAGACAGTTTGAAGCCTAAGTACATTGAAGATGTTTAATTGTACAAATAAATCGATGGTTTTTTTTTTTTAAATCCCTTTACATATTTTCCTTAACATTGAATTTCCTTAATACCCAACTAAATGTTTTCCCAGGTATTTGTTGAATCCGTCCTTTAGTGAATTGTACACAAGTAATGTCAGTAATAGGTTTTGATTTGTATAATTAGAAAACACATTTCCTATTAACACCTAATACACTTTCAAGCCAAGGTAGCAAGTGTGCTATCAAAGATAAAAGTGTGTGTGTGTGTGTGTGTGTGTGTTCACTAAAAAGAGGTGTTTGAAAGTACTTTAGCTTGAGCAGTGGGCTGTATGTACCAGGTATCTGCTGCAATATACAAAGTACCCAAAACAAAGATTTTTAAAAAACTGTGGGTCGCCAGGCAATTTTCCCCCTGGTTTTCCCAGGCTTACTCATGGGACTGCATTCAGCTTGAGGGTCGGTTAGAAGCTGCGCTGAGCTGCCATAGATGGGGTAACTGGGCTTCCTTTCCACGTGGTGTTGCACCTTCAAAGAGTATAAGGCTTCCTCACTGATGGTGACAGCTATCCAAGAGGGACTCCAATGAACAAGCGTTTATCGAGTCTATGCTTGTCATCTTTATTAATGTCCTATTGGCCAAAGTAAGTGACATGGGCAAGCACAGAATGAATATTGGAGGAGTTTACACCAAAGGACATAGATACCAGGCTCTGATATTTATTAGTGCCTATTAAACTGACGCTCTACCTCAGAAACCTTTTTGGATGTGAAAATAGCTTTCCTTTGCAGCCTTGTTGTTCAGACGAAAAAAGATGTAATGAGATGCTTGGTTTTTGAGGATTTATGGGAAAATATATCTTAATATTTGAAGTAAATTCCCCTTTGTTAATTACAGCATTATTCATGGTGGTCAAGACATGGAAACAACTGATGTGCCCGTCCACAGATGATTGGATAAAGAGGCCGTGGTACTTACATACAATGGAATACTACTAAGCCATGAGAAAAGATGAAATATTGCCACTTGAGACAACATGGATGCACCTTTAGAATATATGCTAAGCAACATAAGTCAGAAAGAAAAAGTCAAGGACCATGATTTGAATCATAAGTAGAAATAAAACTGAAAGCAACAAGTGAAGAAATAAGACAAGCAGACAAAATAAAACTCATGTGCTAAGCAAAATAAGCCAGTCAGAGACAGACCAGTATCACATGATCTCACTCATATGTGGAATCTAATGAACAAAATAAACTGATGAACAAAATAGATCCAGAGACATGGATACATGGAACAGACTGATGAATCTCAGAGGGAAGGCAGAGATGGGTAGCTGGGTGGGTGGGCAGCATCAACCAAAGAACTTGTATGCATGTGTGCATAACCCATGGACACAGACAATAGTGTGGTGATGGCCTGGTATGAGCGATGGGGTGGGCAGGAAGAGGTCGATGGGGAAAAAAAATGAGTCATATGTAATACTTTCAACAATAAATATTTAAAAAAAACTTCATAGATACTGACAATAGTATGGTGGTTACAGAGGAAAAGAGGTGAGGGGGTAGTGAAGGGTAAAGGAGGTCAAATATATGGTGACAGAATAAGATCTGACTTTGAGTGGTGAGCACACAATGTAACATACAGATGATGTATTATAGAATTGTACACTTGAAATCTATGCAATTTTATTAACCAACTAGAGGCCCAGTGCATGAAATTCACACATGGGTAGAGTCCTTAGTGGCTGCCGGCTGCGGCCTCCCTTTGTTCCGCACCACCCCGAGGTGGTCAGTGCATGTCATAGTGAGCAATGGAACTCCCAGTTGGTCCATCGGTTGAACTCCCGAGAGGACACTTTGCATATTAGGCTTCTATATATATAGATGTCACCCCAATAGATTTAATTTAAAAAAATAAAGTCAATTTATAAAACAAAAGGGGGAGGGGCAAAGTTCTCACCCTTTGATAGAGGCCCTAGAGCAGGTATAGCCGTGAGATGTGGATATGTGTGAAAAATAAGAGTCCTGAGCATGAAGATATGCAAAATTGGTAACACTCCACAGTGTACCCTTGTGAGAATATTTTCATAGTAAGAACCCTGGTGGCCTAGTGATGCTCATTGATGATTAGCACTATGTAACTATTTAAAAAGTGTGGCTTAGTGGTTGAGTGTCAGTCCATGAACCAGGAGGTCACAGTTTGATTCCAGGTCAGGGCACATGTCTAGGTTGCAGGCTAGATCCCCGGTAGGGGTCATGCAGGAGGCAGCCGATTGATGGTTCTCTCTCATCTATGTTTCTATCTCTCTATCCCTCTCCCCTCCTCTGTCTAAAGTCAATAAAAATATATTAAAAACAACAACCACAAAAAGAAACCCACTACGGGAGCATCACAACAGACAAGCCTCAATGGCACTTCCCTGCCTCACTGAGAAGCCATGATTATAGTGGATTTCACTGATGTCCATCTCCTCCTGGTTGGATGTGCATGACAACTACCATGTCTGCGATCTTTATAAAACAATAAGATAAAGCAAATGGTAAAAAAAAATCATAATGCTAGTTAAACTGTACAGAATGCTTACTAGATTACATGTGCTATTCCACACACTCTACAGTTGGATTCTATTCCTATTCCCATTTTATAGACAAGGAAATAGAGGCAAAAAATGGTTAATTAATTTTCCAAAAGCCAAGGAGCTGTATGACACAGAGCTATGACTCAATTCCAGATCCTGGTTTCTCAACTACTGCTCATGGTGCCTTCTGAGGAGATCAGTTAATTAGAAAAATTAATGGTATCATTATATTCTGATTTTAAAAGCATTCATAAGTTAGAAATTGTCTATTAGAATGTTTTAATCTTAACCATATTTCTGGCCCCCTCCCAGGTCCCTGAGTCTGTACAAAGATACATTACTTTTTCTCAATAGTGAGCTGACATTTCTTATACTTTGTTTCCTATGTTGAGATACTTTAAGAAATACATATAGATGCTACAATATATATTTACAAAAGAAATCCTTTATTCTTATTAAATTACTAGAGGCCCAGTGCACATATTCATGCACTGGTGGGGTCCCTCAGCCTGGCTTGTGGGGTTTCGGGTGAAACTGGCTCTCTGACATCCCCTGAGGGGTCCCAGATTGCTAAGGGCGGTTCTCAGGCGATGCACCCCGGAATCAAGCTCCCTCCTCTCTGGTTCTGGGTGTGTCACCTGAGAACTGCAGCTGCCAAGTCACTGCAGCTTAGCAGCTCCTGTGTTGAGCGTCTATCCCCTGGTGGTCAGTGTGCATCATAGCTACCAGTCGTCCGGTCGGCCAGTTTCTTAGGCTTTTACATATATAGATTTCTGCTTATGATTAGGTATTTACTACTTCCTTGTAAAATAAATATCAATCATATGCTATTACTTGTTTTTCAACACAACTTTAACAGGCCATTCTCATGGTAGTCTTTTATGATCTTTTGAGTTTCTGTGTTACCCTTTATAATGCCTATTTTGTGATTCATTTATATTTTGTTGATTTGGACCCTTTATTGTTTCCTTGGTGGTCAAGTTAAGGGTTTGTCAATTTTATATTATTTTTCAAAGAGCCAACTCTTGTTTTGGTTAACCTTTTTTATTGTTTTTCTATTTCATTTATTTCTGCTCTTATTTTCATCTGCTAACTTTGGGCTCAATTTTTTAAAAATTCTTTTCTAGTTCCTTAAGATGTGGAGTTAGATTCTTTATTTGGAAACTTCCTTGCTTCTTTTTTATTATTGATTGATTGATTGATTGTTGAGAGAGAGAGAGAGAGAGAGAGAGAGAGAGAGAGAGAGAGAGAGAGAGATTTGTTGTTCCACTTACTCATTTATGTATTCATTGGTTGATTCTTATATGTGCCCTGATTTGGGACTGAACTAAAAAACTTGGCATATTGGATATTAGGAACAATACTCTAACTACCTGAACTATCTAGCCAGGGCCTTTTTTTGTTTATTAATGTAGGTATTTATTGCTGTAAACATCCCTCTTAGAACTGTTTTTGTTGCATATCAAAAGTTCTGGTATGTTGTGTTTCTATTTTTTTCTCTAAAAAAAATTTACTTCCCCTTTAATTTATTCTTTGAGCCTTTAGTTGTTTAATGTATTATTTTTATTTAACAGTTTGAAATCTCTCATAGCATCTGCTGAATGCTTTACTATTAATTTTAGGGAAAATGAAAATGTATTTAGAATATTCCCTTTTGATTAGATGATCAAGGCACAAGAAAATAAAAACAACTGTTTAGATACCCAGAGGGACCTGAAATTTGAACTTTATTCAAAGTAGGATTGAGTTTATGAGCTGTTTTTTTTAAAAAAAAAAAATTTCATAATGATAGAAAATCCAATTTTACCATAGGTTTCATAAAATGATGTATATCCATAAAGGCAATTACTAAATGACTCATTGATGATAAAACCTGTGGACAAAACTCTTAACTTGTGTCTATTTCTTATTGCCAGTTGTACCTTATTTTTTTTAAAAAAAGAAAATTATAAAATTATTTTCCTGGACATCTATAACAAAAACTAAATATAATAATATGTTATTTTATATTATTTACTAGAGGGCTTGAATGTATAGTAAAGAAAAATCCATTCAATGGTCAAACTATGAATATGATTATAAGTCATTGGCTTTTACCTGTAGGGACTTATTCAGTTTACTTTTCCTCTAAAAATAGGCAGTTTTAAAAAGTAAAGTATCATGTTTTATACATTTACCAAAATTAAGATATCCAGAGTAATGAGGTCTTTTCTGACTGCATTAATTATATTTATGCATTGGATGTCTGAGATCTGTGAGGCCCTGGGAATGCAAAGGCAAATAAGACATTACTACAGCCCTTAAGAAGCTCATAATCTCATGGGAAAGCTGAATATATAAACAGATAACTATAATAACAATGCACATCATTGCTCAGAAGCAGAGGGGAGAGAAATACTATTTCTGCTTCCAGGGCCAAACCTTTTGTTATAAACAGGATTAGAGACAGAGAAGAGTATCAGACATCAGACCCAGTTGGGAGACTGGAAAAGCAGGCCATATGACTATTAGATTGCCTTTCTCTAATTAAAAGTGACTCAGAGATTGATTTGAAAGTATTGTATTTTTTTCTTGTAGCTATAGCCTACTAATTTTTCCAAAATAGACCTGTTTTTCAACCATAAATGGAATCTCCTAAATTATGTAAAACTAGAGGCCCGGTGCACAAAATTTGTGCATAGTGGTGGTGGTGGTGGGGGGGGGTGTCCCTCAGCCTGGCCTGAGCCCTCTCGCAATCTGGGACCCCTTGGGGGTTGTCCAACTACTGGTTTAGTCCCAATCCCTGCAGTCAGACGTCCAGCAGTTGGACATCCCTCTCACAACCCTGGACCACTTGCTACTAACCACTCACCTGCCTGCCTGCTCAGTGTGTGTCATAGCGACCAGTCATTCCAGTCATTCCAATCATTCCGCCTTAACATTCGCTTAGGCTTTATATATATATATATATATATATATATATATATATATATATATAGATAAGGATTCTGAAAGATTTGAAGGAAAACGTCTATGTGGTTGAAGCTTCTATTATATTTGGCAGAAGTAAGTATAGGATTCTTTTATTCACATGTTTTTATTTATGAGCCTATATCTAGAAAAAAGATGAATGTAGGTGAATTTGTACTGCTTAAGTATTTAAAAGAATTCCAGGCATGAAAATTGACTATCTGATTTACAATGCACTCTAGGAGATCTAGAAAAATGATTCCCTTAGGGAAATCTATGCCATTATCCAGCATAGAATATACTGTCAACTTCTGCTTAGAAGACATTCCAACTTGCATGGAACAGGGCATGGCTGGTCAGGTAAGTGAAGGATACACAGGGAGTCTGGGATGAACTGCTTTTGGAGAACTGGGACAAAGGTTCATTATCACCAAGAAGCTAATAGCTAACAGCAACAGGAATGATTTGACAGTACCTCCAGTAATTGCATATCTTGCTAAATGCTCAGGTGAGGTTATCTGTTTCTCCCTAAGCTAGCATTCCACCACACTCATTACTCATATTCTTTCTGACTTTTTTTTTCTTTTCTGTCTTTTCCAATAATGACAATCTTACTGGGTCAATCAGTCATCTCAATTGAGCAGAATTCTAGATTAGACCAATTAACAGGTGCCTAATCTATTTGTGGCTAACTCAAAAATTTTACTGTAGCCCTAGCTGGCTTGGCTCCAAGGATAGAGTATGGGCCTGTGGACTGAAGGGTCCTGGTTCAATTCCAGTCAAGGGTACATGCCTGGGTGGCGGGCTCAGTCCCTAGTAAGGAGCGTGCAGGAAGCAACCAATCAGTGATTCTCAATCATCAATCAGTGATTGATGTTTCTATCTCTCTCCCTCTTCCTTCCCCTCTGAAATCAATAAAAATTATTTAACCAGTTTACTGTATTCCAGGGGACACTAACTCTAGGTGATATTAATCAGATTTTATTCCATATCAAAAAAAATCTATGGAAAATGCATAGCAATTCTACCTATTAGAAACTCATAATACATATTTATATGAGGAAGGCTGTAAAATGTTCAAGTTAAAAAAAAAAACAACATATCACTGTTTAACTGAGCTTAATAATTAAATACATTTATTTTAAATGTAAGACTATTTTTTCTGAACACCTTTATTCCTCTGAACATTTTAAAACATTTCCACAAAGAGCTTAATCTTAACTACAGTTTGGGAAATCGTGTTCTACTTGTGCTGATTTGTGGTCCATGAGTTGTGGGTATAATGCCAAGGACACATAATGCATCTCAACAATTTACATGTCAGGAACCACTGATGGACATTTGCCTCAAGATAGATGGAACCATGGCCCTTGCTGATTTGGCTCAGTGGATAGAGCATCAGCTTGTGGACTGAAGGGTCCCAGGTTCAATTCTGGTCAGGGGCATGTACCTTGGTTGGGTTGCAGGCTCCAGCCGGCCTGGGGCCCTGGTTGGGGCTCGTGCAGGAGGTAACCAATCGATGTGTTTCTCTTACATCTTTATTTCTCTCTGTCTTTCCCTCTCTCTTCCAACTTCTCTAAAAATCAATGAGAAAATATCCTTGGGAAGATCAAAAAGAAAAGAAAAAAAAGATAGATGCAACCATGGCAGGAATCTTGTAAATCTTTCTAGGCAAACCCCATAAATCATGGGATAATGACTTTTAATACAAGACTAATTAGAGTTTCTAAAACGGAGATTAAGTTACTCAACCCATGAGCCAGTTCAATTTCCTGAAGGTCCAACAAAACCAAACTGCTTGAGTGAGAACAAAAACAAGTTTTTGGTCCTTCTTGAAAAGAGGAAAACTCAAGCATGTAGACTCTCCAAAGTAATCATGGTTCATCCCATGCAAACCCTTTGCCCAGTGACTTCCATTTGTGTTGTGTCAGCAGAAGAGAACAGTAAGGGAGAGTAGAATCTTTATTTTGTCCATATGATTTGCTCTTGGAATCAATCTTACCTTTGTAATTATGCGAAGTGCGTTTTTTCTTTACTCTCCTTTCTATTTCCTTTTTTTAAGGCAAAGTGTTGCTTTGGGAATAGAATAAATAATGCAACTATTTAATGCTTTCCGGTTTTAGGGAGCATTCAAAGACAAACATCAATATTATGAAAAGGCCATCCTTAAATAAAACTTGGAGTTAACAAAATGTATCTCCATCTTCCAATCTCCAAGTTCTTTTAGCTACATCTCATGCTATAGAAGTTCCACGCTATTGATCTTCCACATTTTATCTATTCCCTTACTGCTACCAAGATTCACTCATCTGGTGCCTCATTCTATCAAATGTTTTCTCTTTAGTTGGAAATCATTCATAATAGAAATATCTACTAAAGTGATAATCTACTCTGCTTATGCAGAGACAGTTGGGCAGTTTTTAATTTTGCTAAAAAATAAATCAAAGTTTTAGAGTCTAGGACTTGGTTGAAATCTCAGAAATACTGTAGTGTCCTGATGAAAATATGGTACTTCATTGGATGGTGAGAAAACAATATATCAAATGTATGACTTTAATATTCAATGTTAATCAGATCTTTCTAATTACTTGTACAGGTTATTAAAAGACACTCAAAACTCATACCCTGTTCTGCCACTTGAACTTTAAATGTTGGAACTCCTCAGGGCTAGGCCTTGTGCTTCTATCTCTTCCTGCTTGACAGTCTCCCTATCTCTTACACTAGAACTGCTGATCTAATCTCAAGAAATCAGTTATCAATGGTGATATCAATGATTACCAGGATTGAATCTGCAACTCAGATTTGCCTAGTTAGCTCTAGTTGACTACTAGACATCTCCCTAGGCCTTTTCTTTTCAGGATCTTCAAATTTTACATGTCTAAAGTTCTGTTAGTGCTGTTTTCTGCCACCTGCTCTACTCTAGTGCCTAATTCATCAGTGGGTCCCCATTAGTGCTGTCATAGCTCAAGTCAGAAATCTGAGTCCTGCCCTGGATATTTCTCTCTGTTTTACTCCCATATCCAATTAATCTTGGGTATTATACTTTTTAAAATTGATTTTTGAGAGAGAAAGAGAGATTTGTTGTTCCACTTATTTATGCATTCATTGGTTGATTCTTTTTTTTTTCCATTGGTTGATTCTTGTATGTGCCCTGCCTGGAGATCAAATCCTCAAAAAGGTTGGGTATTTTACTTTTAACTCTTTCTTCAGCACTCACTTTTCTCTCCATCTCCACTGGCATCTTGATAATCTATTAACATACCTTCACTCAGTTATCAAACTAGCCCCTTACCTGGTTTCACTTAATCTAGTCTTCCTCCCCTCCTCACTCTAGTCATTCTCCACTGCTGTCCAGTGATTTTTCTAACAAATAGAAATCTAATCATGCAGCTCTTTAATCATAGAGTCTAAATACATTAACATGGCTTAATGCTCTTTTGTGATTGCCCTTCCCCCACTGATACAGCTTTACTTTGACCCACTCTCTAACTCTCCTCATTGCTGGCTATGATTTAGTTTCAATTATTTCAATGCACTAAACAATGTCCTTACATTCAGATTTGCTCACACTATTCCCTTTCTTGGATAAAGCCTATTTCCTCTTTGTCTTGGCTTAAATTACATTTACTTAAGAAAACCTTCCAGGATTCTTCAGCTTTATTATATTCACTCATTTACTCTGAACTTTTCCTTTGTAACAGTTATAGACTCATAATTGATTCTTTTATAAATATTTGTTTAGTACATAACCACTAATTAAGTTAAAAGGTGTACAAGGGTAGCGTTGCATACACCTTGTTCTCCATACTATCTGTTGAGTGTGTTTCCCTCCACATCCCGAGTGGTTCAGGGTTCAGGACCTGGAAGTGGAGCCGCACACAAATGAAAGAGAGAAGACAAGAGATAATTGGAAATACTGGGGGGCCAGGCAGGCAAGTCCAACTCAAGGGGAAGGACCTCCCCTGGTGCTCAGGCCTCACCAAGCTTTTATTGATCTGGGATACACCCATAGCATAGCCCTTAGGCAGGCGACCCAGGGCAACAGGCAGACTAGCCCATCAGCAAGGATTTACATAATAATAGATGGGAAAGTTGCTTCAGCTACCACTGTCTGGACAAACAGAGGTGGTGCCTAGCTCGACCTTTGCTAGGGCTTCAAAGGTACCCAGTTTTGGGGGGAGGGGGAGGGTCTCTGTCTACGCTTATCAGCTAGTGAAGACAATAAACGGTTTCCCACACTATCTCTCCCTAGTACCTTAGTACATAGAAGATTATCAAACAGTACTTCTTTTAAAATAAACTAGTGAGAAACAGCTAATATTTGACACTTATAGTGACGCATGATAGCAATGTCACTCTTTCCAGTTCCTAACTGTGTGTTCTAGAGTAGAAGTCTGAGAAACAGCCTAGAAAATTATGATTAACACTGGATACATTATGAGTCATCTGAGATTTAGCAGACAAGATAGATACCTTAAAAAGACATTTATCCCTCTTAATTTCTGGTACTTCTTTTGATGTTATGACTCTAGCATATTAAAATTCTTATTGGCTGATCATTAAGCAAGATTTTGATAAAGTATGGGCTCATTTTTAAAATGAGAGAGAGAGACAGAATAGAATTTGAAATAACTATCACAATTAACTAGCTGAGTATTCAAGAGTCAAAGAAAAATGGTCTCAATAATATGTTCAACACAGCAGGTAATATCAATAACCTACTCTGGAACTGGAACTGGAAGCAGAGTTTGCAATAACTGTAAGTGGGTCAGACAGCTTTGCCCTCCAGGCACAAGTTTTTATGGCAATGGAAAGGTTCATGAATTAAAGATAGACCTTTCTAAAATATTATAAATCTACAGCTATCACCTGGCACATTGTTTAACAAATTGCTAAGGATGTTTATGAACTTTGCACATGCCAGGAATGATTTTTATAAACCTCATTGGCTTTAATCAGCTGAAATGGAATGCAATCAGTATCACAAATTAATAATATTCATTATCATAATCATTTTGTTCCATAAAGATATGGCAATTGAGTAAAAAGGCTATTAAAAAAAACACAAAAAAGGTCTCCAGGAACATAATTTAATTTGATTAATAGATTACAATGATTGCTTACATATGATTTCCCAAACTAATACACTTGAAATGGATACTTCTAAAGCCATTTTCCATTTTGATCACAGAGTAAAATAAAGGATTTTGCCATAGTACAAAATGCATCATCTACTTTATCTAAATTTATTCTAGTCTGTGAAAATACACACACACACACACACACACACACACACACACACACACAGAGGCATGCATGAACCCACACATGCATTCACATTCAGAAAATCACCATTGTAGATGGCCAGAAACATATTATTTCATGCTTATTTTGTAATATTGATTTCTTGAAAAACTTTCAGATTTATTAGCACTTTTTAAAAACTCAAGTAAAAAACAATATCCTGTAGCCAGCAAAATGCTATCTATATTCACAAGTTAGTCTAGTTGTAAGAAAATAGCATTGAAAAATGCAATATTTAGGTTCCAGTGCCTTAACTTTGACTTGATTAAGTTAAACTTTGGAAGTTAAAAGCTTTCTCTCTAAAGATCAGGAATAAAACAAGGATACCTACTCTCACCACTTTTATTCAACATAGTTTTGGAAATCCTAGCCAGAGCCATTAGACAGTAAAACAAAATACAAAATGGAAGAAGTAAAACTGTCACTGTTTGCGGGTACATGACTTTATATTTAAAAATATTAAAAACTACACCAAAAAACTGTTAGGACTAATAAACAAATTCAGTAGTGTTGCAGGGTACAAAATAAATGTATCTATAATAATAAAAGCATAATATGCTAATTAGACCAGATAACCTAATAACATTAGTATTCATCAAAGAAAGAAATCTAAAGCAGAATCACCAAAAGACAAAATCAACTATTTATGCTTAATATACATTTTTTAAGGAAAACTATATACAAATTAAAGGTTAAAAAAAAAAAAAACTACAAGAGAGACTAAGTCCACTATCTATACATATAAAAGCCTAATATGCAATGTCCTTTCAGGAGTTCAACCGACCAGGAGTTTGATTGCTCTCTATGACATGCACTGACCACCAGGGGACGGCATGGAATGAAGGAAGGCTCTGGCAGGCAGCTGGCAGCCGGGGAAGATAGGCCGCAGGCGGCAGCCCGCAGCTACTAGGTATCCTACCTGTGCATGAATATCATGCACTGGGCCTCCAGTTGTATCACGAAGTAACTAACAGAGTCCATATAATATCTATAATAATAAAAGCATAATATGCTTATTAGACCAGATATCTTTCATGATAAAGCCAGGGCTGCGAGGGAATCCCGGGTCCCGGGTGCCTGCCAGTGGCCAGAGGAAAGCCCAGGTCCTGGGTGCCGGAGGGAAGCCTGGGTCCCGGGTGCCAAAGGGAAGCCTGGGTCCCGAAGGCCAGAGGGAAGCCAGTGTCGACAGCCAGTAGCTGGGGGTAGGAAGGCCTACTCTTGCATGAATGTCATGCATTGGGCCTCTAGTTAAAAATAATCTCTGTTGCATTTCTATACACTAAAACTAAAATATCGAAAAAAGGAGACAAAAAACAATCGCATTTACAACTATATCAAAAAATAAAATACCTAGTAATAAATTTAACCAAGGAAATCAAAGACCTGTACACTGAAAACTATAAGACCTATGAAAGAAATTTTTAAAAGCACAAACAAATGGTAAGAATTTCATTTTTTAAATGTCCATATTACCCAAGCAATTTATAGCTTCAATGTAATTTATGTCAAAATTCCAATAGTATTTTTCACAGAAATAGAACAAACAATTCTTAAATTTGTATGAAAACACAAAAGACCCACCAAAGCAATCTGGAAAGAGAACAAACCTGGACCCATCACTCTCCTTGATTTCAAACTATGTTACAAAGCAATAGTAATCTAAACAGTATAGTGCTGGCATAAAAAACAGACACACGTAGATCAATGTAATTGAATAGTGAGCCCCGAAAAACATCCATACATATGTGCTCAATTAATTTACGAAAAAGGAGGCAAGGATATAAAATGAGCAAGAATAGTCTTTTCAATAAATGGTGTTCAAAAAAACTGGACAGCAAACAAACAAACAACAACAACAAAAAAACAACAACACTGGACAGCCACATAGATAATAATGAAATTAGACACTATCTTACATCATGCACAAAAATTAACTCAAAATAGAGATGTGGACATAAGACCTGAAACTATAACACTTCCAGAAGAAAACATAGGCAGTAAGCTCCATAACATCAGCCTTGGCAATGATATTGGGGATCCAACTCCAAAAGCGAAGGCAACAAAAGCGAGAATAAACAAGTAAAATTACTTCAAAATAGAAAGTTTCTGCACAGCAAAGGAAACCTTCAACAAAAGGTAAAAGCAACCTATTTAATGGGATAAAATGTTTCCAAATCATATATTCAATAAGAGCTAATACCTAAAATATATTTAAAAAAAACCACTCTTACAACTCAGTAGCAAAACACCAAGAACAACAACAACAAAAACAAAACCAAACAAACAAGCAAAAACACTCCAAACAATTTAAAGATGGGCAGAGGAACTGAATAGACATTTTTCCAAAGAAGACATAGCATTATTTACAATAGTCACACTATGCAATCAAACTAAGTTTTCACCAATAGATGAACCGACAAAAAAAGAAAAAAAAAAGAATAGGCTACACAATAGACTACTACACCATAAAAAATAATGAAATCTCACCATTTGTGAAAATATATATGGACCTTGAGTGTTACATTCAGTGAAAAAAGCCAGACAGTGAAAGACAAATATTGTATGAATCCATTTATATGTGCAACCTGAAGAACAAAATAATGAGCAAACAAAACAAAACTCATAGATATAGAGAACAGATTGGTGACTGTCTCTAGGGAGTGAGATTAAGGGGTACACAAAATGGGTGACCAGGTTAGGAGGTAAAAACTCCCAGTTAAAACATAAATAAATCATGGGGATGTAACATACAACATGGTGGCTACAGTTAACACTATTGTACTGCATAACTGAAACTTGCTAAGAGAGTAAATTTTAAAAATTCTCATTACACAAAAAACTGTAACTTTTTATGGTGACAATGGTAAGTAGACTTATTGTGGTAGTCATTTCAGAGTACGCAAATATAGAATCATTATGTTGTTGGCCTGAAACTAATATAATGCTATATAGCAACTATAATCAATAAAAAATAAAGTTGAATTTTTGAACTCTCCCAGCCCCCAAGTAACACTCAAAAGGTAAAGAAAAAAGAGTTCTGAGGAATAGGATAACGAACTGTTCTACACAGCTCATGGAATAATACTGCTGCATCGGATAGACACTTTGATTTAATGCGCATTGGCCGACAATTCAAAAATTATGGCTGATCCCTTATGTGACACACAGACTCACCACAAAACTTGAATTACTCATTTGTTTATCTCATAAAGTACAGACTGGTGCAACATAAGGACATTCCTAGCACACTACATGGGGACATAACCTGTAACTGTTTAAAATGATAAAAGACTAACAAAACGGACTGAACGCTGCACATCAAGGACTTATGATTAATAGCATCAGGAAAAAAACAAAACTAAAGCAAAGCATGAGTCTGAATACCTGGCCCTAAAGTTATGGAGACTGTCAGCAGGCTTTCAGTGGCAAACAATTGCTTTGTAGTTACTAAATCATGCTTGGCTTTTGACGCTGCCTGGTACAACCTGCATCTAGTCTACTGTTGACATTTTAATCATATCATTTGTTGAGTGTCTACTTAAACTGGATATCCATGAAATTGTCCATTTGGTTTTTCACAATATCTTTCTTCACGTGAGAACATTTAACATGGGTCAAATGCCTCCATATAGACTTTCTACATTGTTGAATTAACACAAATAAAATGATTAATGGTCCAATTTAAGTGCAGCCACTGTAAATCTGATCTAGATTCCCTCTAGAAAGATTATGTATTCTTTTAAAATAAATCCCCTACAACTCAACAACAAAAAGGACAAATAACTAGATTTAAAAATGGACAAAGGACTTGAATAGACATTTCTCTGAAGAAGATTCACAAATGACAGAAAAGCACAGGAAAAAGATGTTCAGTGTCACTAGTGATTATGGAAATGCAAATCAAAACCACAAGGAGGCACCTTACACCCACTATCAGAACAGCCTCAACAAACAAACAAACAGAAACTAGAAAATAACAAATGCTGGTGAAGATATGGAGAAATTGGAACATGTGTGTACTGTTTGTGGGAATGTAAAATGGTGCAGCTGCAAGGAGGTTCTGTTAGAAAATTAAATATTAAATTATTGTATGATGCAGTGACCCATTTGTGGATATATATCTAAAATAATTGAGAACAGGATGTCAAAGAGACATCTGCACACCCCCATGTTCATTGCAGCATAATTCACAATAGCCAAGATGTGGAAATTTCCTAAATGTCCATCAAAGGATGAATGGGTAAACAAAATGGCATATACACATGATGGAGTATAATTTAGCCTTGAAAAAGAAGAAAATTCTGTCCTATGCCACAACATGGATTCACCTTGAGGACATGGTGCTGAGTTAAATAAGTTAGTCACTCAAAGACAAACACTGCAGGATTCCACTTAGATGAGGTATCTAAAATAGTCAAACTCTTTGAAATAGGAAAGTTGTTTTATTGAGGAGAGTGGTTTTACAATGGGAATAGCATTTTTGATTGGCAAGCTAGAAACAACTAGAGACCTGTTGCACAACAATGTAGATGTAGTTAATAATTCTATACCAGACACTGAAAAATGGTTTTGAACGTTAATTCTGTTTTTTTACCACAGTAGCAAAAGGCCCATGAAAGAAAGGTACACAAGTCTATGAAGAAGCTGAAGACACCAAACTCTACACAGAAATGGAGGAAAAGTTCTGCATCCACTGCCCCCACCACACCAAGCATCCCAGAACACATCATCCAGGTGGGGGGGTGCAGGTGTTTATTAAATTTAAAATATATATACTATGTGTTGGGTTTTTTTTTTTTATTGTTTTATTGCTTAAAGTATTACAAAGGGTATTACATATGTGTCCTTTTTTTCCCCCGCCCTTGACAATGCCCTGGCCTCCCCTACCCCCCAGTGTCTTATGTCCATTGTTTATGCTTATATGCATGCATACAAGTCCTTCAGTTGATCTCTTACCCACCTCCCTCCTGCCCCCCAACCCTCCCTGGCCTTCCTGCTGCAGTTTGACAATCAGTTTGAGGCAGCTGTGCCTCTGTCTCTATTATTGTTCATAAGTTTATAATGGTCTTTATTATCCATGAATGAGTAATATCATGTGGTATTTTTCCTTCATTGACTGGCTTATTTCACTTAGCATAAGTGCCCATCATTAGATGAATGGATTAGAAAACTGTGGTACATCTACATGATGGAATACTATGCTGCTGTAAAAAAGAAGGAACTCTTACCATTTGCAACAGCATGGATGGAACTATGTGTTGTTTAGACTTATTTTCTTCCACTGCTTCTAATTCTTCTGTTCTCATTTATTTATTTAGTTAGTTAGCATCTGCTGAATTGCTCACATCAAAACTTCTTTCTAATCTCATAAACTCTCTAGTCCATGGAATACACTTGCCCCTCTGTGCTCTTGGCTAACTGTTCCCTAAGCCTGATGCACTGCTATTTTTATGTTTTTATTTAATTATTCTTCTTGGTCACAGTCACTACTATTCTTGGATCCCAAATTCATTTACTCTCTCCTGTTCCCTTTCTTTCTCCTTTTTTTTCTCTCTCTGATTTTAATTTTTTTAAATGTTGTATTTTTATTGAGAAAATCCTTAAGTAGCATTTATTCTTACATTGTATTATTTTCCTAAATAATTTTCCTTCTTTCTGTGTCACATCTTTCACTTATTTCAGAAAGGCCTATGTCTAGACAGCGTTACATGTTTCTTGTGTGTCTGATTTTTCTTAAGTTTTCTCTTTTCCTCACACGTAGGTAGGAGAGTGTGGGTTTGACATAAAATTCTAGGTGGCACGTTATTTTCCCTTAGCTCTCTGAGGGTCTTGTGCCAGTTTCAGCTGCTAATCAGAAAAGTGGTATCAAAATCTGCTTCATCCCTAGTGTGCTTCTTCAATTAACTCTTTTTGCACAGTAGTTTCTTCCATTCATTGAGTTTTTTCTTCCTTGCTTTGGTGATGGCGGCTTTCCTTAAATGTTTGGTGGCTAATTATTATTGTATTTGTTTATAGAGGTTTTCTGTTAGACCATTTGATGTATTAATGTACCCTACATGTCTGAGGATGGCAGTTAGGGAAGGCAAATGGTTCCTTCTGTATTCACATCTGTTTCAGGAGGACTAGGGGGCTGGATATGCAGTCAAAGACGCCCTGGGGTCAGTCCCTGACAGGACACTCCCTATTCCACTTGCTAATTACCAACTTGTCTTTCCCATAAAAGTTACCAAATACCAGGCTCCATCACAACATTTACGCCGTCACTGGTGCTTGACCCAAGGAAAGCCTGTTTCTGTTCTCTACGTGGTAACAGATCATCCTATCATTTGTACTTAGACTATCCCCCTGCTCTTTCTGCTCTTTCTACTCACTCCTTTGAGACATGGTAGCCCCTTGCCTTTGCAGCAGTTCATTCCAATGTAGTAGAGAAGTTGACTCATTCGAGCTCATGATGTTCCCTCCACATGAAGGATGCTCCAGTAGCTGTAACACTCGCTTCTATTCATTGTCCCTTCCTTGGAGGACAGGAAATTGACTCTGGGGTATTTGGAATCATGTGGACATACAAAACCTAGTAACTTGCTTTTTTTTCCTTATTAAAATGTGGAGCTGCCTGCAGAAATCATGAATCTCCTTTGCTCATCTACACAATGGATATAACAGGCAGCAACCACAACTCCAAGTGTGGGAAGGCCTGTCTCAGTCTGGTGCTGAAATGAATGGCAAGTCTGTTTGAATCTTATAATCTGAAACTCATTTGTCCCCAGAAGAAGCCATATTTTCGGATATCAACATATTTAACTAACACAGAAATATTTAATTCTGTGTGTTTTAACCCATTTTCTTTTTTCTCAATTCATTCAGAGTTCAAAGAGGAAAAATAAACATTATTTATTAAGTCATTTTTAAAACCCAACTTATGTAGTGGGGAACACTGCTTCCATCATCTATCTAAACATTTTTGTTAAGATGTTGATTTTTTAAAATTGATTTGGTAGAGAAAGGAAGATAAAGAGAGATAGTGAAAGAGAGACGGAGAAGCCTCAATTTATTGTCCCACTTACTGATGCATTCATTGGTTGCTTCTTGCATGTGCCCTAACCTTGGCTTATTGGGATGACACTAACCAATTGAGTTACCTGGCTAGTGCTATCAAAACCTTTATGTTAGCAATTTCTGGTCCATCAAGGACCTTTTCAAAATAATGAAGTTATGCATTAAATTTATTTTTATATCATTTCTAAGGATTATGTGTGGGAGTTGTATACTATAGTACGTGCTCAACCTAACATTCAAGAATCCAGAGACATGCAAGCATGCAACAGACTGAGGATCATCAGGGGGAGGGGGGGAGGGAAGAGATCACCCAAAGAACTTATATGCATATATACACAGCCCATAGTGGGGTGAAGACCTGGGGAGGGGACAGGAGTGGAGAAGAGGGGGGTCAATGGGGGAAAAGGTAAGACTTGTAATGCTTTCAACAATAAAGATAATTTTAAAAAATAAACATTCCCCTTGTTTTCAAACAAATAAATAAATATATAGCCGAAACCGGTTTGGCTCAGTGGATAGAGCGTCGGCCTGCGGACTGAAAGGTCCCAGGTTCGATTCTGGTCAAGGGCATGTACCTGGGTTGCGGGCACATCCCCAGTGTGAGATGTGCAGGAGGCACCTGATCGATGTTTCTCTCTCATCGATGTTTCTGACTCTCTATCTCTCTCCCTTTCTCTCTATAAAAAATCAATAAAATATATTAAAAAAATAAATAAATAAATAAATAAATAAATATATAGTCTAGTCCAGAGGTTCACAACTAGGATAACAGTGCTCCTTTAGTTAAAATTTAAAAATGAGAAGCTTGTGGTTGTTGCAATGACTGGTGGTGCTTAGTACCTAGGGACACAGAAGCTAGACATCCTGCATTACCCAGAGCAGATGTGCACAGCAAAGAGTCATCCTGTCCAAATTACCAACAGTGCCAAAGCTGAGGAACACCGCTCAGCCCAACACTTTGATTAATTAGATAATTGTCTTCTGAATCCCTTTTAAACCATTCACATACCTCACATATGAATATTAAAATATATTTCATCACCCTGGCCTACACACTGAAAGGTTGCCGGTTTGACTCTTATTCCCAGTCAGGGCACATGCCCGGGTTGAAGTAGGGCATGCAGGAGGCAGCTCATCGATGTTGCACTCTCACATCTATGTTTCTCTCTCTCTCCCTCTCCCTTCCCCTATCTCTAAAAAATCAACAAAAATATAGTTCATCTATAACTTGAAAATTTTAAGTGATGTCTAAATTTTCCTTAAATTATAAATATGGAAAATATATATTTTATATTTATTTGATTAAAGGAAAGTTCTGAATATAAGAGCACAGTTCAAGATAAAATGTCTACAACAAAGGAACTGATTTCAGCTTGTATTACTGTAAACCATAATATCTTCTATATCACATGGCTCTCCAATATACCAGACACTGAACCAGTAAGTTTCTATGTCAAAACAATCCCATGATGTAATTATTAGACCTTCATTTTAGAGAAAAAGAACACGAGTATATCAGAGGATTAAAGCAAACTGCCAAAAACCGTTTGGTTAGTAACTGGAGAAATGGGGATAACATCTCAGGTCTCTCTGATCGTTCAAAAATAAAGCCCAATCTGTCCCCTCAAGGCACTGCTGCCTCTCTGCATTGTTGAATTAGGGATCAGGGAAAGAGCTAAGAGAGGTGCAGGCAGAGCCATATATATATATATATATATATATATATATTGATTTTTTACAGAGAGGAAGGGAGAGGGACAGAGTCAAAAAGATGGATCAGCTGCCTCCTGCACACCCCCTACTGGGGATGTGCCCACAACCACGGTACATGGCCTTGACCGGAATCAAACCTGGGACCCTTCAGTCCGCAGGCCGACGTTCTATCCACTGAGCCAAACCGGTCAGGTCCAGAGCCACATCTTGATAATCACTTGGCTCAAAGCACTTTCCTTTATTACGCTCATCAAGAGACCCATTTATTAACAGTAGCTGACTTTCAAATTTACCAAAAACCTTAAACCAGAGGTGAAGAGCCTTTCTTTAAAAAACATTCAATTTAGAAATTAGGACAACCACTTGAACCCCATGCTTTTCCCCCTGCTTCTTCGATTCCCATGTTCCCAATATGGGAAGGAAGGTTCTCTCTTGACAAGTAATACGTGTTCCCTTCCCGTTGCACTCAGTGGAGCGTTCAGGAGCTCGTGCTTCCAGCTCTCCTCTAATTACTTTGTGTTCCCACCGGCACACCTACTCCAGCCACTCCCGGATGCACTGGCTGCGCCCATCTGCCAGTGACAGTTGTGTCTATTTGTGTGAGCAGAAGGACTGCGCTTCTAACGGCACAGGACTCCGACTGGTGACATGGCTCTGGGAAAAGAAGTACCAGAAGTCCATCCTTAATTTGTCTTCAAAGATATTTATTCAGAAAAAAAAGAAGTTGGTCTTTTGTCAACTTTTAAGAGAAAGTTCAGACTGTTACTTCCTTATATCGTGGAGAAGTAGATGTTAAGTTTCTTGAGAGTGGAGACTGTATATATTATATATGCTACCTTGTGACTACAAACAAGTAGTTAGTCATAGAATGATGGAAAAGATAACTGTCTGAGGCCAAAAGATTTAATAAAATCCCTAAAAACCAATTAACCTGCACAGACATGAGTTTTAGTACCTTTTCTGCTCTTCTTCCCTTCCCTCAGCAAATTAATTCATGACTGCAGTATAGAGGCGGTTTTGGTGTGTCAAATTCAAACCTCCTTCTCTACAGTACGTAGTCCCATATCCTAAGCAGAATTTTGGTTTCAATGAAGCAAGATCAACTATCATGTTAAATTAATATAGTTAATTAAAATATATTGGATTTTTTCTTGAATTTAACTTGTATTGCTCTATAATCCATAAGCACTGTGAGCATAAAGAACATATTTTTAGTTTCATGTATTTAGAAGTATAAGTAGCATTAAAGTTAAACTAATTTAAGTCAACACCAGGTATGGGAGCAGTTATCGCCATGACACCATGCTTAGCTTCTTCTCCTCCTTCTCCTCTGCCAACCCCCCCACCGAGAGTAGGGCAGCCCTCTCATGCCTCAACCTTGAGAACAGTGGCCCGTCCCTGCTTTGATCAACAGAATATGGTAGAAGTAATGATGTGTGACTTCTGAGGCTAGGTCACCAGGGGCCTCGTAGCTTCCCCTCAGGTCACTTGGAACACTTGCTCTGAGAGAAGCTACCGACCATGTAAAACATTCAACCCTTTTGAGAGTGCAATAATATGACAACACCTCGCCAGCCATTCGGAGTGACTATACAGGACAAGAAATCTTTGACTGGCCCTGACCTGTCCCAATAATTCTTGACTGGGCTTTAAACAAGTAACTAAAGAAGCCCTCAGCAGTCTTAGCAGCTGTTCCAGCTGAAACTGTCTGAGGGATCCCAAGTGAAAAACACTGAAGTCAGCCAATTCCCAGAAGTTTGAAAACTAATAACATGATGTAGTTACAAGGCACTACATTTTAAGTTTTTTACATAACATTAAATGACTGGAAGCACATCCATAAGAATATGTTTTTTCTTCTTTAAAAAATGTTAAAATATGGAGCCAACCTTATGAGTTAATGAGTTTCTGGTGGCCAAATTTAGAACAATTAGGGCTACGAAATAATGATAGTAGTGGATTATAATTCATTGACTGTAGTAAGTCTCCATGGGTCCATACTGGTATAAATAATTAAAGAAATTGATGGGGTTGGGGGAAGAGATAATCTGTCTGGTCCATAGTATTCAAATTAATAAATATAATAAGAATGATGGAACTAGAAAATCACCATTTGACAAATATGACACTTATACATTTTGCTGATAAGAGTTAAAATCAATGGGCAAAAGAATAATGATAAACGGGATATTTGAATAGTGCCAAAGTAAGATCCCACAAAATTATGTATTAATTACAAGAGAAATGGGTGTTTACTATGGAGAAACCTGCCAGCTATCACATTAGAAAGTGATCAGGATCAAGCTATAACAAGACAACTTGACATCACATAACTCCTGACTTGATACCATTTTTGCCAAAAAAAATATATATATATATAACTTCAATCTGATGAAGAGAAAAATGTCAGACAAACTCAATCTGAGAAACATGCTACAAAGTAAATAACAAGTGATCTTCACAATTGCCAGGGTCATGAAGGAGAAAGATGGAAGTACTGTCCCAGACTGAGGGAAATAAAGGATAAATGACAACTGAACAAAATATAGGATCCTGGATCAACACTTACACATGCAAATTTTTTTTAAAAAAATCAATATTAATGGAGCAATTGGTGAAATTTGAATAAAGTTTGAAGATTATTAATAGTATTATATCAATTATAGTTTCCTGGTTTAAGTAATAATTGTAGTATTATTTAACATAATATGTTAACAACAGGGAAAACTGGAATACAAATAATCAGTGCACTATTTTACAACTTGTTTGTAGGTCAAAATGATCTTAAATGGAAAGTAAGTATAAAGCTGATACATTAAAAATTTGGATGGAGGAGGATTAGGAGTGACTAAGCAGATGCTTCATTTTATGAACAGACATTTACATAGTAATTTTTAAAGGCATAAAAATAACAGGGACCTTTCATATATGAGATGCTTCACTGAATAGTTTCCAAATAAGATGATTTATAGCTCAAGGTTGACACACACAGTATGTGGTCTTCTGTTCAAAAACATGACTTTAGCACTGAATTGTCTGTGCTGTGGTTTATCTCATTGTGGCCCTTCATGTTCCCAGCACAGAGAACAAGCCCATGAAACAATGTGCTGTTATGGCAACTGATAATAATGCCAGTTTCCAAACATCTTGATTTTTTTTTGATTTTGCAACCCATTCTGGAGGTGGAGATGGAAGGGAAGGAGCACTCTAATGCTGCCTCTGTAAAGTATTCCTGATGCACAGTGTAGATCCTTGCCTGTAGCATGGACGGTGCAAAATCCTACCCAACTGAACCAAGATCCTACCCAACTCGAACTTATGTAGTTAAAGTGGAGTAAAACAGATGCCATCATTCAGTTCCAGCATAGCTTCCAAAGACAGTAAGAGTAGAAGTCAGGGAGAAGGTAGCTCACTTATGACCTTTTCCTGCTTTAGCTCTTTATATTGCAGCCTTGGCAGGTAGTTAATTTTCTTAATGTCAGATATAAATATTAAACTACAAATAGGCCTCAAATATTTAAAGTGACCTTGAATATTTTTTATGGTCTAATCCTCATGATCAACTGGTCCCCTGACTCTTCAGTATTGATCGTTGAGAACTTTCTTCTACTGTCTCAAGAAAGCAACACAACTTTTAATGATCAACAAACTTTTCTACTTCTTTCATATTTTTCTAATTAGTAAGCATCTTGTTCATCTTTCTGCTATTAAATAATATTCTTTAATGGCTTACCAGGGGGTCATATTACCACCAGAATGAAGCTACAAGAAAATATATAAATAAATAAATTGGTAGAGATAAATGACTACAAACTAAAGAAGAAAAGAAAAACAAACATTTCAAACTTGGAATGAAATGATGCTGATTTATTTAGGTGCTGTAAGCACAGGCTATTAGCTTTGGCAAGAAAATTCAATGTGGACAAGAAAAACTGGCTCTAAGAGAGGCCCAAAAAAGAAATGTTAAGATAAAAAAAGCAAGAATTGATGTGTCAGTTGCTAAGCTGACCCTTCATGGAAACAGCAGGAGGATGAAGATCAGACAGTGTTTACAGAGCCCATGGAAAACACTCCTTCTTCGGCCATTTATTACTAATGGTCAGGGCTGTAGTTACCTCATCTGTGAGCACTCAGACAATCCCAACACTAGGCAATTCTTGGCTTGAATAAGATTAAGGAGCAATTTCTAATTTATGAATGCTTGTATTCTTAAAGTTCATTATGTTAAGGTTGACTCAGTTTGAATGTCCAAATAACTAGTTTGTGTTCCCATAGGAATAAAATGTACCTGGGGGTATAGTATAGAAATCTATTTAGCCCAATTCTAATCATACGTATCTTCTATAACTGAACCTATAAGGGGAAAATGGACTCAGAAATAACTTTGCAATGCCAGAAGCATATGTCCTTATCAGATGTCCTGTTGGGTTAGGCACTAGTGCAGAGCTGCTGGGGCAGGAGATGAGGGGATTGGGGGAGTGGGGAAGAGTAAAAGCATTTGTTGGAGGCATAATAAGGAGTTAATATTGGGCTGAAGGGACAAGGAGAATTTTGCACAACACATTGGGGGGAATGACAGAAGAGACCAAGGATCTTAAAAGTAGACTCAAGGAGAGGAGAAAAAGATAGGCAGAGCATATCCACTCCTCCCATCAATTCCCTTCTCTCCCTATCTGCCTTCTAACTCCTGTGGAGATGATGCTGAGATAAGCTGAGAAGGGAAGAAAAGAAGAGTGATGGAACAAAATGTACCAAATATGCTTATCACTTTCCTTGTTATTATTTTTTATTTTTTATTTTTGGAAACTAGCATTGAGCTAGAAAATGGATGATATAGAACAAGCCTCAGTAAACCATAGTCTGTGGGTCAAATTTGGGCTGCTGCCTGTTTGCAACAAAAGTATGATTTGGGTGACAGATACATCCATATGTTTGGGTAAATGTCAAAGTTGAGTAGTTATGACAGAAACCATACAGTCCACAAAAACAAAAATATCTGCTATCTGGAACTTTACAGAAAAAGTTAAGATCCATAATGGAGAATGGGTTTGGGTACTGAATTTTAAAAGTCCTATGAAGGGAGAGAGCTTTTCCATCTAAGCCTGTCTTCTCTTCCTCACCCCATCATGACTACGCATATCCTGCTACAGGCTACTGTGGCCTGGAGGTGGCGCAACAGAGAGAGACCAGGGACAATACAGAAGAATACCAGAAGACTAAGGGATCATGTATAAGCAAGGTTAATAAGCAGTGGTACAAAGTGCAGAACCCAGGAGAGGAAGTGAAGAGGAAGTGCTTGGGAAATCAGAAGGGAAGGGGTTATTTTTAGCTATCCAAGGAAAGCTTACTTTTTAAGAAAAGGTCAAATAAAGGCTCCGCGACTCTCATTTCTCTAGTTGTCTATGCTATAAAATATTAGATTTGTCTACTGTCTCAATCTCTTTTTCATCTACATGGAAATTTTATTTTCTCAGCTGGGCAATAGTTTTTTTATAGATAAAGAGTATACATCTTATATGCCTTTCATGGTGTCTGGCACCATCTGGAAACAGGCTGAGTAACATACTAGAGTGCCTGATTGATGAATTAGGTACAGAAGCCATTTATTCATGTAGATGTACTCAGAGGCAAGAAAATACAAGATTTAATTTAGTGGGGTGAGGATCCCTGAAAATTTTGAGAATGTACTGATTAAAGAACCATTATTTCTTACAAATCTTTTCTAAATTGTACTTAATTTCAAAAAGGTACAACTGGAAAACAAATGCATTTTTCATGAAAGATTTTTGTTTCTTAGCCATGTTAGGAAATTATATTGTGAAAAGTCTGACATTTTATCATTATTTTCATCTTTCAATATTGGCTCCCCATTGCATGCTTGTTATTCTATCACATATACGTAATGTTTCAAATGCTTACATGCTGAGGAAAAAATTTCATTGCAATGGTGAAAGAGCCAGCTAAATGAGAGCCACATAGTCAACAGCGTCCAAAATTTTATAGCATAGACAACAGAGAAAAGTAGATAACATATAAAATCTCATAGTGTAGCTAACTAAAGAAACCAGATCCAGATATACTGTTCAATATCCAAGGGCTGTCAGGATTTTTTAAAATATATTTTTATTTACTTCAGAGTGGAAGGGAGAGGGAGAGAGAGATAGAAACACCAATGATGAGAGACAATCATTGATTGGCTGCCTCCTGCACACCTGCCTACTGGGGATCAAAGAGAATCATTGATTGGCTGCCTCCTGCACACCTGCCTACTGGGGATCAAAACTGAAACTGGGCATGTGCCTTGACAGGGAATGAAACTGTGAGCTCCTGGTTCATAGGTCAATGCTCAACCACTGAGCCACACCAGCCCACACTGGCTGGGTGGCTCTCAGAATCTTTAAGGAAATATTCACCAATACAAAATTGCATTTTTAGCATCATACTAACTATTCATTTAGCTAGCTTGCCATAAGTTGCCCTTAAGGGAAATTAGAATGTTGATTAATGCAATATTACCATGGAACTAAATAAGGTAAGAATTGCATAACATTCCTGGAGATAATTTTATTGAAACATTATGTAATCTTTATGTCATATTATTAGCTCTGTTGAAAACAGTCTATGAATCATTATGAAACTTTCCATTAAGGAAGAAATGTAATTACCAGTAGAATATATTCTGCTATGTTTTCTTCATTCATGTTTTAGGTTGAGAATAAAAATATTTTGTTTCTGTTTACACGCTAAAGAAAAATAATGGAATAATTCACAGTGTCCTATTTAAGATTTAAATGTTTCATATTAAATATCAGAAGTGTCTCCATGAAATTCAATACAATTCACTTTAGAGTAAGAGGACAACTAAAGCCTGTTGCTATTAGAAACTGGCTACTATATTTGCTCATAAACTTTTTCCTGTCCAAATTTTAGTAGAGAAACTCTTATGAGATAAAATGAATCCAGTGAAAAAATTAGCCATATTAAAATTTATTTTTTGAAATAATATGCTTTCTGCCCTGGCTGGTGTGGCTCAGTTGGTTGAGCGTTCTGCACCAAGAAGTAGCTGGTTTGATCCCAGTCATGGCACATACCTGGGTTTTAGGCTTGATCCCCAGTAGGGGGTGTGCAGGAGGCAGCTGATCAATGCTTTTCTCTCACATGGATGTTTCTCTCCTTCCCTTTCCCCTCCTCTCTCTCTGAAATTAATAAAAGCATTAAAAATGCTTTCTTCATCTAATTGATTCGATCTGCCTATGTTTACCTAAGAATAAGATATTAAGTGTGACAGAACGATGCCCCACTTATAAAAGGAATGCAGTGAAAATGCTAATTACCTAATGTAAACACCTAATTAGAAAGTAAAAATCCCCATATCAATAAGGCAAAGACAGTGCAAGAGCTTTGATATTCTTTGCCTCAGTGGTGTATTGAAAATTCATCCAGCTAAGAAAAAAAATGTCAAATTGGACTTTCCACTTTTCAAAATGTCAGCATGCCTCTCACAAAAAGCCCCCTGAAGAATAATCTGTAAACTCCAAAGGCCACATCTGTAGAGTTTGACAGCTTTTATTTTATAATGATTAAGTAATGCTGTTTAGCCATTGTGCTACCAAGAAATACATGTGTAGGACTAGAAAGTATAATTAATTTCATTCTCTAACAATTCTGAAATTATTTCTTGAAAACATTTTTACTACATCTAGCTTTACACATTTCAAAGTTGGAGCTTATTTAAAGCTACCTACTATCAATACTTGTCTAACTCAAATTTATTCATCTACCTGTGATAAGCTTGCAATAAATATTCAATGATGGAGAAAGCTAGAGGAGAAAGGTAGAGAGATGAGGGAAGAGGTACAAGTGGAGTAAAGGATTGCAAGGAGAGGAGGAGGTGGGAGAGAGATAGTGGAGAAAGGGATAGAGGACTAGAAAAGAACATGAAGAGGGAGGAGAAAAGACTCTGTGGAAGGAAAAATACATTATTGGAAAAGTTTCCGGTGGAGACTGGGTTGATTAATCAAAGTACTAGTAAGATTATACGGGGCTTCCACTTTTTATCATATTATAAGTTTAAAAACCACTATAATGAGGTACTTCTAATATTAACAGTAACAAATCAAAACTAACCAACCAAATCCTGAATGCATTCGGTGTTTGCCATGGGCCAACACAGTTGGGCAAGACCAATCGGAGGCGCACGATGCTCAGCAGATGTCATGGAAAATCTCAGGCTTGTCAATGGCCGGACTGCTCCAGCTCTCTCTGATGCATGCCTGCTCTCCAAATCAGGGACTGCAGTAGGAGAATATGCAGATCCTGCAAAAGCTACACTCAGCCTTGATTTAGAAATAGCAACTAACTTGCTAACCATGAAAGGAAGGAAGGATGGCTTAGTCAAATAGAAATAAAACCGTTAAATGTGTGGATAAATGTGTTTTCCGGGGAAAAAAATCAACAGGCTTAAATGTTCTTTCATTGACCCACAGAGAGATTTTTATTCACTTATTATTTCTACACGTAAACATTTATCACAATGCTCACTTAAGCATGCCCGCTGTAAAACAAAAACCAAAAAAAAAAACAAAAAAAACCCTATTTTCTATTTTTTACTCTTAGAAAGTCTTATGTTTACAAAGAAAGAAGGACACATATAGACGTACAAGTTAACAGACTGACAAGCAGCCTTTTAAACTACTATTTTTTAACTGCGTGCTTCAAGGGGGGGGGGTGCATTCCTCTGACATTCTGACATTCTTATATTGATCTGTGCTGGTCTACTTGCCATTTTGTGAAGACTCAAGTCACTCACTGTGTACATCCAATTTCATCGGCTATTTTGTTTCCGAAGAAAGTTCATTCCAGTGTCTTCTATTTATTTTGATATCTCCAAGCAGCTCTGTCTGCATCTGACAGAACTGAAATCAATGCTTTGTACCAACTGACAATGTTTCTTACTAAGAAGGACTGGCAGGTATGATTTTGGGTGGATTTCATAATTATCAAAAACATACATATATGGAAACTCATAAGGCCACTGTTCCCTCTGTCAATCATTCAGCCCATTTCATTTAGGAATGTAATTAACCTTGTGTAACCTACTATGGAGTCTCTTTAGTTAAGCTTATACTGAGCATCAGTTACATCCCAGGCAAAGTTGTAGGCATGTTTACATATTGTGCTAATGCTGTTTGTTTTTTCTGCATTATTTATTTCCTCCTCTCCCCCCTTCCTGAAAAAAAAACTAATTTTCTTTTGGTTATCTATGCTCATGTAGCTCAATAGAAGTCAAGCCCCTCACCACTGCCAAAGGTAGGCTAGAATAGTCTGAAGGTAATACTCCTCAAAATCTTGATTGAATTAAGAATGCAAACTTAAGCAAATCAGTTCTTGATAATCTATATATACAAGATTAGTCCTGAAATGGGCTTATAACCAATCCAAGTCAATGGTACATGAAAGATTTTCAAGGGCTTCTAGGAAAACATTTCCTTCATACTTAAGAGAAGGCACTGGGAAATTACTTCTCTTTTGGCAACAAGAGGATATATTTGGAATTGTGTAGCCACAGAGAAGCCAGTGAATGAAGGAGGCACAGAACAGAATCAAGACAATTAAAAAAAAAACAATGAGGCAGACACAAGGACTTCATTCCTGGGCAGAACATTTGGGTAGAGTTTTTAATTACTTGCATCAAAATAATCCCTCCAAATATTTTATTTCATTTTATTTCTTTCTGTCAAATAAGAGAAATGGGTATTATTCCCATTTTACTGATATTAAATTTAGCTAACATGTATTGAATGGCAGGCACAGTACTATTTTTCAGCGGGGGGGGGGGTGTGGATTATTTCATTTAGCTCTCAAAAATTACCTGATGTATGTCATCAGATAATGATGACATGAAACTGATGAAGGATTCATAATCTCACCAGTTGGACAACCAATATAGAAATAAAGCATGTCTGGCAACCCCCATTGCCAGGTTTCCTTCTGCAATGTCACTTTAATGGGTGTAGGCATTTTTAACCTGTTCCATTGTTGTCCTTGCTTCTTTTTATGAGAAGCAAAAATGGGAAATTTAAAAAAAAACACCAAAACTCTAAATGAAAGCAAGCCAAAGTAGAAGTCAATTGATTGCTTCCAGCTCCGTTTGGAGCATTCATTCTCCTGGCTCTGTCTGTGACTGGCTTTAAAAAAAAAAAAAAAAGCAGGGATGAGAAATCAAATTCACAGAGGTGATTTCTTATTAACCTGCATCTGCCTGTCCAGTAACTACCTTTTACAACAACACAATTTTGAAAGACACATCACTTCATGCCAATGCCTACGGCAAAACCACAGGCTAGATTAAAAATAGAAACACTGAATTTGAGCAATTCTGTCATAATGCCTCCTGGAAACTGAACCACCAGTTGAATGCAGTTAACTATGAAATGGATTTGCTGCCCTCTCTCCACACGGAGGAGGCCTGTATTGATCAAGGTGACTCAATGTCTGAGGCTTTCTTCCTCCTGGGAGAAAACTTCTCAGAAAAGGGTCGGAAGAAGGAGCTTGGGTTTTTATTCTGACTCCCATTTTAATTTGTCTTCTTGGTCCTTTCTTTTAATCAGTCCTCTCTTGATTTGATTAGATTTTCCCCTGACTTATACAAAACATACTTCTATTAACTTTCATTTTTCTACAGGCTGCATGCACATTTTTCTTAAATGGTCTAGTTATAGAATCATATGAATAAGTAGCAATTCCTCTAATAAGTCTGTCTGTTAGTAATCATATCACTTATATCCCTTGTAACTATAATCATTTTGAGGGTATGAACGATAGAGGCTATTCTGTTGTTGCTATTTCACAAGGTGTCTGGTAAAATTCCAAGCAATAAATGAATGGGTTCTAAAATATTCATTAATTTCTCAGTGAGTGGAATGAACATAATGAATTTCATTAATTATTTGCTGACTTCATTTTTCTCCTTAGTAATATTAATTCAAGCATTGTAGATATAACTCATTAAAGAGGAACTTTAATATTGTTATTTCATTTTTTATCCACTACTTAAACAAACATTTCTTGAATGCCAACCATGTGTCCAACTACACAAGGCTGTAGGGCTGTATATGTTAAAGAGGTTGATCTCTGCCTGAGGGCATTTAGGACAGGGAAAGGCAATTAAAAACTATGAAATAGTGGGATAATAAAAGGAAAATGGCACTATGTGTCAACTTCCCAGTGTAACTAACCTCTCACTTTTCGCTCTAAAACACATTATATCCCCAGGAGTTTTGACAAGAGGGGGAAAGATGATCGACGACTCAGATGATGATGTCTCTTTTGTGGCTACTCATTGCTCTTGAGCTTCCGAGAGTGATACATTTTTCTATTTAAAACTAATGTTCAGAATGATTATAACCCAGAGAAAACATGAAAATAAATGAAAGGTGTTACTGCTGAAAATAATGCAGAATTTTGCCCTGCTAGAACCAGAACATTTATTCTTGTCAAATAGAATCTCATTCATCTTCCTAATTTTTTCATATAAAATGATGAATATTCCTCTGTGAAATTTATGGAATTAATATCTTTCAAAATTACCAATTTGCCACAGTTTGTCTCCAGTTTGGCTTGAAGACAAATTTGTCATCAAGTTTTCAGTCAAATTCATTCACATAAGCAAGAGACTAAGCACTCACTCGTCATTGCTACTTAATGAAAATAGCTTCCTTCACTCCCTCAATAGCTAATAAGTGTCAAATAAGAGATTCAAGCCCAGAGCTCTGTGCAGCCAAAATCCTCTCTTTAATGGCACACAGTACCTTCCAGCATAGTCACCGAAGAGTGGATGCTTTAATTCATTCTTTTGATTAAAAATAAGAAAGTTATTTATGATAATTCAGTGGAGAGTGGGTTAGTGCTATGGGGTTATTTTAACAGGAACTAATGAGGAAGGATATCCTGGGACTATGAGAGGACACTGAGCTCCGAGCTTCCGGTGAAAGACACTGGGCCCAGGGCAGCTAGAAGGCCAGGCTATTGCTCCCTCGCGCCCCGGCTGAATGGTGATTCTGTCACACCCCACTGCCTCCATCTTTGTGTTTGTCCCAGGTTACTCTGTCCACTGTGCTGTTGTTTTTTTGTTTTTTCTTGTATGTGGTAGATTATCTTTAAACCCATGGTATTCTATTCACTCATAGTTCTTTTCATTCAAAATTCCTAACTGAACATGAGCCATCCTGGCCTCTTTGAGTTTCTACTAAATTGTATGTGTAACTACATGTTGACTGGCTTGGGCCAGTGAACTAGTCCAGGAGTCAGGACTATGGCACCAAACAATAACACATGTGGTTGGGTAAGGGCTGCCCTTTCAACAGGAGGTTTGTGGTGACTCCCCTTTACAAACGGTATGAGTGTCACACAGTGTTCTTAATGTATTTGTGATTGATATAATGACACACCTTCCCCTCCGTGTCTTCCCACAACAATTAAAACTAGGTTTAAGTGCCTGCAAGACAACAAGACGAGGCATTGTGACAAACAGAGATGTTCCAAGTCTGGAAATCAGAATGAATGAGAGGGCGTTTCTTATATCCAATCTAAACTTACCATAACCATTCCCATGGCTATGATTCAGCAATATCTGGTCAAATCTCAATTCTAGGTCAAAATATGCTTTTATCTCACTTTTAGTTAAAGGCCTGTCAACTAACCTTTATGAAGCAAAGAACAGAATTATGGATGTCAGCTCTGGGATGGGGCTGCATGGGCTGGAATTCTGGTTACATACTGTCCTGCTGAATGACCTTAGCAGCGTCCATTTCCCTAAGGTTTCATTTCCTCTTACACAAAGAGGGTTCAGTAACAGTAGCCCCTTACAGGATTTCTTGAGCTAAATTCAACAACCCATACTATTAGAACAGAGCTGAAAAGTACCTTCACAGGCTGCTGTTATTACTATGTGCCGGGCTCCCTGCTATGTGCTTTCCTCCTATAATTGCATTTTAATCATCATAACATCTCTACTGCGGGAGTGTTATCACCCGTCTTTGACAAAGAAGGTGCTAGATCTGGGACTGGAATGAAAGGTTTCACAGAAACTTCCAGTCCAGTGATTTGAAACTTTATAAAAGCTTCTACTCGAAATCAAGATAAATTATGTTGGTTTAAATTATGATCCTACACCAGGGTGGAAAAGGGAACTGAGCTTTGGAATGAGCAAATGACTTTTTAAAGTTCCAAAATTATATTCCCGCAGTGGTATTAACACTTGACAGCCTTAATGCTCTACAACCTTAAAACCCTGCTTAATTCAACATATGAGGAGTAATGGCAGCGCATGGCAGCCACAATGCAGAGTCTTGGAGTGCATAAAAGGCATCTGCTTCCCCATAATGTCTCAATGAATCATTATGACAAACAGAAATAAAGCCAATGCATCTCACTATATAGCTGATGCTGCTTTTCTGCTCACAAGGCACAGAAGTTAACTATTATGAACAGATGTGCTTAGATTGGACAAGAATTTATACGCCATGAAATTCAGCATGAGCTAAAACAACACAATATGGTCGGTATATTTGTATTTTTTGATGAACGTTGAAAGGGATACACGGCTCACCATCCCAGAGTGTGGATTTGAGCACCCCGAGGGCTTGATTTTCCTGCTTCCAATCACTTCTCAGACATATTTCTCCAGAAGAACCCACCTCACACATTGTCGCACTGCCTCACTCCTATGGTGACTGTGACTGGTTAGCTCTGCTGTTGACATGCCAGGCTAACGAGGCCAGGATTATGGCTACCTTCCCCATCTGGAGAAGTTAATTTTATTCAGTATCACGGTAAGACTTTCTCATACTTTCTGGAATACGTGACCAGATAATAATAAGTATGTGGATTCATTAGCACAAGCACAATGCTTCCCATATAAACCTTAGGCATGCATATGCATGCTCTCCATATAAAAAGCATAAGGTATGTAAAATAATTTATTAATGAATTAATTAGTTCAAAAGATACATATCAAAAATATAAAGAAGTCTTACCACTCAATAGCAAAAATATCAAAATATTTAATCCAAATATTGTTTAAAAATGGGCAAAGAATCTCAGTAGACATTTTTTTTTCCAAAAAAGACATTAAGATGGCCAACAAGTACGTGAAAAGATTCTCAAAATCACTCATCATCAGAAATGCAAACCAAAACCACAATAAGGTACTACCTCACACCTGTTAGAATGGCTATGATTAAAAGACAAGAAATAATAAATTATAGCAAGGATGTGGAGAAAAGGGAACCTTTGTGCACTGTTGGTGGGATTGTAAATTTAGTGCAGCCACTATGGAAAACAGGTTCTTCAAAAAATTAAAAATATAACTACCATGTGATTCAGCAATTCCACTTTTTGAAATGTAACCAAAGGAAACAAAGCCACTAACTAAAAATGATATATGCACCTTCATGTTATTTGCAGCATTATTTACAGTAGGCAAGCTATGGAAACAACCTAAGTGTCCATTGATGGATGAATGGATACACACACACACACACACACACACACACACACACACACTGGAATAATATTAGGTTATTAAAAAATGAACTCTTGACATTTAAGACACATTAGTGGAAGACAAAAGCATTGTGTAAGTGAAATAAGTCAGACAGAGAAAGACAAATACTGTAAGACCTCATTTATATGTGGGATCTAAATAAAACAAAACAAACAAACAAAAAACAAGCTCAGAGATACAAAAAGAGATTGGTCGCTGTAAGAGGTGATGGTGGGGAATGGGTGAAATGGGCGAAGGAATTCAACAGGTATAAACTTCTATTTATAAGATAAATAGAAGAAATTTATAAGATAAACTTCTATTTATAAGATAAATATATTATAGCAGAGCAACAACTACAGTTAATAATACTGTATTGCATATTTGAAAGTTGGTAAGAGAGTAAATATTAAAAATTCTCATCAGAAGAAAAAAAAATCTATAATTATGTAATGTGACAGATGTTAACCAGACTTATGGGGATGATCATTTTGCAAAATATAAAAATACTGAATCATGTTGTGCACCTGAAACTAATATAATTTTATTATGTCAACTAGAGGCCTGGTGCACGACATTCGTGTACTTGGGGGCGGGGGTGTCCCTCAGCCCGGCCTGCGCCCTTTCGCAGTCGGGGAGCCCTTGGGGGAGTGGGCCTGCGGGGAGTGGGCCTAAGCCTCAGTCGGACATCCTTAGCTCTGCCATGGAGGCAGGCCACTGTGCTCGCCAGCCATCAGCCTGGCTTTTGCCTGAGCAGTGCTCCCGCTGTGGGAGCACACTGACCACCTGTGTGTTGAGCATCTGCCCCCTGGTAGTCAGTGGTGTCATAGTGACTGGTCATTTTGCTGTTCCATTAACTTGCATATTACCCTTTTATTATATAGGATTACACCTCAGTAAAAAAGATACTTTAGATTTACCCTGTTCAATAAATGAGTTATTCATTGTTAAGATCTGGGCTACTCAAAGATGGATATGAAACTTTTTCTGCTGCACAGTGCACATAATTTAGCCTGTAAGAGAAACAATCCTCTAAATTACAGCATATGTTAAGTGCAAAAGTAAAAAAAATAACGTGTAGGGCTACTGAAGAAAATAAAGGTTGTGAAACATTCTATAAAGTAAGGGTTAAAAATAGGCTGACTTCTTTGTAAAGACCTTATACTAATTTAACTAATCTCAAAACTACTTTACTGCATAGGTATTAGTATTGTCATTCTCAAGATGAGAAACTTGAGGTTTACAGAAGTTAAGTAACTTGTCTCAGGCACAGGCAAGCTCCAAGTCATAGAGTCCGAATGAATTCCCAAATGCATTTTGCTGCACATCTCTGGGAAACCAATAAAGAGGAATAACAATTCTGTCTTAGAAGCTATGAAAGCTTCATAGAAAAAGTGCCATCTCATTAGGGCTTTGAGAATAAGTAGGATTTTATCAGACAAAGAAGGAAAGGGTTGTCCAAGGTGAAGGAATAGTTGGTTCAAAGATAGGAGCAGAGAGAAATGAATGAGTTTGCACTAATTTGGACATACTTCTTCCAATCCACCTTTGTGAGTATTTGCATATATATATATAAAACTCCTTCTTCCATTTAGATATCAAAGCATTATCTGGGGCATTTGCTACAAGGTTAGAACTATAACACTAGTTCATATATTATAATCAATTTCTATGGCCCAAATATACAGAGATTAACTCAAAATTAATCAGGCTTTATGAAGAACAAATTCTGCATCTAATGTTATTTCTTTATTCAAATATTGTAAATCTTACTGAAAGTGTGTGGTTTTAAAATAGTTATACTTCCTAATAAACTTGGATGATTTTTTAGAGGAAAAGGACAAATTTTTTCTTGGTATAAATATGGTAAATTAGGTTAAACATTTTTAAAAGTGCTGTTCCATGGGAAAAATACATAAATACATATATATATATATATATATATATATATATATATATAATATAATATTGGAATATATATGAACTGGTCTACCATGTGATATAATTATATCTTATATATAAATATATTTATATGTGTGTATATATACTAATATACATACATACATACACACAGTATATAGTTATGGTCACTTATGTGAGATCATGTGCTAAATACATGTACTATGACAAGAAGAAAGAGTCTCTATGGGAGTGCCTATCAGTTAGGAATTATATTCAGCTATTAATAACAGAAATCCAATGATAATGGCTTAAACACATTAAATTAACTTCCAATTTTATTCTCTCCTATAAAACAAATCGCTGATAAGTGGTCCCAGCTGAGGAAGAAGCTCCTTTAGGCTCCTTCTGCCTTTGTGCTCTTCCATGCTAGTGGATGCCCTCCATCCTCAGGGCCACAGATGACAGCCAGGGCTCCAACAGCAGCCTCACCCCCAGCCAGGCAGGAGCAAGCTTGAGGGCAAGCCAAGTGAGCCCCAGTTAAGAATATTTCCCCAAAATCCTTTGAAATATTCTGATTATAACTTATTTGCTACCTCTACCTTCAAGGAAGCCTGGGAAACAATGAAAGTTTTTAAAGCTAGGAGCCTCCTAGCTTTAAAAAGTCAAGTTTCTGTTATTACAGAAAAAGAAAAAAATTGAAATTTTGCAGGCAGTTAAAGGATCCACCATAGTAGGACATGAAAACCCCAAACTGTTAAATATGTTGAGAAAACAGCAGCAATAGCAATGATGATATCTCTACGGTGCTTTATACTTTGGGACACGCTTTGCAGTTTACACAATATTGAACAAGAAGTGAATAAACAGCAATGGCCCAGACCAGAGGGTTTGGGGCGCACAGATATTGAAAAGCAGAAAGTGTCACTGAGGGATTCATAACAAGAGCTGCCAAGATCATTGTAAACCACTCACTCCTCTGTAGTCATGGCGCACAGTGGCAGGTGAACGTCATCCGCACGTGAGAGGTACAGCTTTAGGTATCGTCATGCAGCCACGTTCATTACCAAGTGGGGAAGAAGTCAGCAGCTGCACTGCACACTGGAGGCAAGCAAGAGAAGGACACCCGTTCCCCTAAGCTTTGCACAAGAGCGCTGTGAGCAAGTGCTCTGAATAAGAGAAAAGCCAGACTAGCGCCTCTCTCTGTGGATATGAGTAAGAGCTTGAAGCTGGATGTGAACCTCATGGTAAAGATCACATGCAATGAGACCCAGGAGCCATAACAGCCTTCCCAAGACAAAGAAGAAGGTTACCAACCAGAACAGAACACTTCCAAAGCCAAACACGTTGCACGTTATTCGCAGCGCCTTCATGAGGGGCAAGCTGGCTCTCAGGACCTCACTCTATCCCAGTGGTTCTCAACCTTGGATGCACATCAGAATCACTTGGGAATCTTTTTAAAATCCTGATTTCTGGACCTCATCCTCCGGAAATTCCGTTTCTTTGTTCTGGGGTGGGGCCACAACATTAGTAACAAAGAAACAGAATTTCCGGAGGATGAGGCTCAGAGATCAGGATTTTAAAAAGATTCCCAGGTGATTCTAATGTGCAGCCAAGGTTGAGAACCACTACAATAACCATCCTTCACAGAAGTAACAAAGCTTGCTTGCTTTCTCTCTCTCTCTCTCTCTCTGTCTCTCTCTCTCTCTCTCTTTCTCCCTCCCTCTCCCCTTTCCTTCCTTCCTTCCTTCCTCCCTTCCTTCCTTCCTCCCTTCCTTCCTTCCTTCCTTCCTTCCTTCCTTCCTTCCTTCCTTCTTCTCCTTCTCCTTCTCCTTCTCCTTCTCCTTCTCCTTCTCCTTCTCCTTCTCCTCCTTCTCCTTCTCCTTCTCCTTCCTTCTCCTTCTTCTTCTCTCTTCTTTTGTTTTGCTATTCAAGAAGACCCAAGTTTAAGAATGTTCTATGTTCTTCATGGAATTATAGAGAGTGTAGAGATAGCTTGTAGGACATACTACACTCCAATAGAGTAAAGATTTTAGGGTCAGAAACACTAAAACAGATAGGCAACTTCCATCACAAAATTCTGCTTAATGAGTCTTATTTGCAGGTATGCTACACATATTTTTGCATATTTGATGCAATTCAATCTTCATAACATCCTTTGAGGGAATTATTCCCATTTTAGAGATGGGCTAACTATGGGGCATGGAGGTAAAAAAGTTAAAATCAAGGTTACACAGCTATCACGTGTAGAAACAAAATTGAAATTCAGCTAATTAGATTCCAAATGTTGTACTATTTCCACCAGAAAGAAGTAGAGAAATCATGTTGGATTGGGACTTTGCAATGTTATTGTCATCCAGTGTACATTCCCCTCAGTCCTCGGCTGTCAGCAATAGCATGACCCCAGATCAGGGCATTAAGCCTCAATTGGCTGTATGCTTTGGAAAGGAAAAGTTCTCATTGTCCTGTGGTTAAGTCTGAACTGGAAAGGTACTTCCTCCTGGCTGGGGCAGTCAGGGAATAGAGCCAGCACATAGAGAGTGGAGCCAAGCAGAGAGCTCAAGCTCAGATGACATTTGTGTCCCCAGATTCAGTCACGCTTGATACAAGATCTAGACCCTAGTGTTCAACTATGTGAGGCAATGTTTCTTGTTTGTGTAATTAGCCTAGTTTGTTATACTTTCTGTTATAGTAATGAAAACCGTCTTGACTAATAAAGTTATTTTATATAAGATGAAATTGTTATGTAGTTACTATGATGTAATTAATGTTGATTAATTAGAACTTAATCGGGATATAATTACTTGTAATCCAGGACCAATGCTTTTTAGAGGCCAAGTGTTTTGAGTTAGTAAAACTGTTTTACCTTGAGTAGATTTGGGACTTTTTCCCTCTCTGGAGAGGTTTGTAGATAAACTATAAAATTATTTGATTAGAATATTTTAGAGTCTTGTATTTTTTTAACTTGGCATCACTCAATCCACTAAAATGAGTAGTTCAGTTGCTGTATTCCATAAAGCCCCTCTGTAGGTAAGTAATTGCAGGAAATACAGTCATACCATATCATGAAAAAGGTTTGTGTGTAAATAGGTTCATATACAATTATCAATAAACACTACTGAACATCTTGCATTCATAAAGGATGCTCTATATTAGTATACATAAAAAATAAAACTTGACTGCTCACTGATATTTGGGAAAAACAAAATTTGATACCAGAAAATTACTCTGTAGATCAGTGTCATTTTACTGATAAAAATAGTACCTGATCAATATTCTGCAAAGATAAAGAAACAGGAAAAAAATCAAGATATAAAAATTTTGTGTATAAACATCACCTGGGAAAAACTGTCAACTGCTTGCAGGGATCAATGTAATGGTATGAATAAGAATCACATTTATATATGATATCAATTTATATTCTAAATTCTACAGACTTTTCCCCTATGATTTTACTTTCACTCTTGAAATACAGATTATGTCAGAACCTGCCAACTCAGAGCATTAAAAAGCCTTAATTATCCACTGGGAGTAATAAATTTATATAATGTTAACAACACTTAATGATTATAAATCCTACTTTTGCTGGCCCACTCTCTTCTTATTCTTTTCCTAACCCAAATTAAAGAATACATAAATCTGTTCACTGCTTCTTCATAGCAATTAGTTCTTATATAGATGACTAACTTTGTGAACCTAGATTTTTTCTAATAGTTTGGAAAAATATATGAAAAATTGGAAGGAATAAACTCCTTGGGGGAAACTGTTAGAGCGAATTCATAATAACTTTCTTTTTGGCTAATGTCAGAGGTTATTTTTAGCACAGAAATGAAGACTGGCTCTCAGTTAAGATAAATCATTTAACCTTTGCCATGTTTTAAGGATGCGTTCAAAGCTACCACTTATGGTAATCTTCTCTGCCACACATGCAGCCTTTGCAAAAGTTCTAACACATCTGTGATGATACATACCTCTTTGCTATAATAGCAAATATATTTCTACCAGATTTATCCTGCTGAAGTAATATGTTTACCCAAGTAATAAATCTGAGATGATATCCGAGACTATGGCATGCACACAATGCACGCCTTAAAAGTCAAAATAAAAATGTAATCCAGGGTTGAAAAATCCACACGGAAGATTAAATATAGAAAATTCAAAAACTAAGTGTACAATGGGAAAAATTTGGCATAGATGTTAAAACAACACTTGGGCTATTACAACAGAGAAATTACCAAGGTGTGAGTAAATGGATCAAAGAAAAAATAGGTTTCAGAAACAGACATGTTTATATAGGAAGTTTGATAAGCTATATATATATATATATATATATATATATATATATATATATATATTAATTGATTTCAGAGAGGAAAAGAGAGGGAGAGATAGAAACATCAGTGATGAGAGAGAATCATTGATCGGCTGCCTCCTGAACTCCCCTTAGTGGGGATCAAGCCCGCAACCCAGCATGTGTCCTTGACCTGAATTGAACCTTGGATCCTTCAGTCTGCAGACCAAAGCTCTATTCACTGAGCCAAACTGGCTAGGGTGATAAGCAACTTTTCAAAGTGTGGGGAAATTGGGGATAACTGGCTGACTACTTAAGAAACACAACATCCGATCTCTACCTCAATCTTTCCCCCATACATAGTTCAATGCAATACAATCATTAAATTTAAATTTTTTAATGTAACAGGAAAAGGAAGTACAGGTAGATATTTTTATCCTCTTGGGATAGAGGAACTTTTCTAATATAATATCAAGTATAGAACCCCCAAAGTAAAAGTTGATAGATATGCCACCAGAAAATGTTTAAAAATTTTATATATATATATATCACTGAACACTGTTCAATATGTTTAAAAACACATAAAAAATTCTAAATGAGCTCCAAAGACATACAAAATTGGGAACATAATTGAAAAAATACATCACAAATAAATGCTTACTATTCATAATATAACAAGTAACGCTTTCAAATTTTAGGGAAAGACAAACAGTCAAACAGTGACTATATAAATAGACACAGAACTTTGACAGGTAGTGTTTACAAAGGAATATGATTGGCTAAGAAATACTAACAACTGAAGAAACATAAGCACAAAAATAAATGCTCACTTATTCAGTGGGATTGACAAATCCCACCAGGCGTGTGTAGCCCCAACATTAGATAAAGGAGGTAAGGAGGGAGCACTGTTTTATGCTATTGTTGAGAGCATAAAATGATACAACATTTCCAGAAGCCAATTTGGAAATATTTACAAACTCTCTAAAGACAGCATGAACTCTGACTCAGAAATGCAGTTCTAGAAGTAAATTCTAAAATTAAAAGTGGATACAATGGTATTCATTGCTCTTTCTAATAGAGAAACACCTTCACATTAGTCAGTAATACATTGGTTACTACAAAATAGAGCATTCATGTAATCAGTAGCCTTGCATCTATAATAAAAGGACTCTTGGAAATGTCTGTTTTAATAGGAACTATTAGGAAGTAAAGAAAGCAGGTGTGTTCCTGTGTGTATGTGTAAAACGATGTTAGAAAGGCTGCTCACTAAAGTGCAAACAGTGGTTTCCTCAGCCTGATGAGATTCCAGGTGATTTTTATTATATTATGTTTCCACATAATTCTGTGTAAAAATAATTTTAAAAAAATACATAGTATATTTATGATAATAATAAAGCACATTATGGAAATAAGAGAATTGCATACATATAAAACAAGCAAAAGAAGGAAGTTGCTTGTCTGATATCTGTAATTTGACAACTATGTGTTAATGTGTGCTAATAGACAATTTAGGGCTATTCATAATGATTCTGAATTAAATATACAATAGGCCCCTTTCATTGTGGCCTATTTCAATGTAATTCTACTCTGTCACTTACAAAGCTCTTGCATAACTTCAAAGCAGAGAATCGCTTCAGCCAGATCTCTATTCATAGATGAAAAAAGCAGAAAGTAAGTTGGATTGGAACCTGATCAGAAAGCTCAGCCAGTAAAAGGAATCGCCAAACAGTGTTAGTGTCTGCTCCCTTATTCCTGGTGATCTTTTTTCGCTTGGAGCTCAAATAGGGTAGAGTCATCCCCATTATAGCTGCGGCTGTGGCTTGAGTTTGTGAGTGTGAGTGCCCATGTGTGCAAGCTGTAGGGGGAGGTGGGAGGAACAAGAAGGGATTAATTTAACACCTGGAGCAAAGATAATGGAAAGCTTCCATTCTTTACTGTGCATCACACATATTTATCAGATGAGACAGCAAGGACAGAATGATAAAGAGCATATATGATAGGAAATGGTTGCCCTATTTGCAACTATTCCCAGAAGAATTCTTACCTCTTGCTGGCAGGTGGTAGGTCAGAAGCTTTCATAAAAGTCCCCAAGAGGGGACATTTCTACTGGCCAGATTCTGGAGTTCACTGACTGACAAAGGCACCAAAACCAAGATTGATAAGCCCTAAAATACATGCCCATCCAACAGTTAACTCTGATAAGGATATCATTTATGCTTGTGCAATGTTAAGTCTAATTTATGCCTAGCAGTATCCAAACTGCATACAGAGCCATAAGATAATCTTCAGTGTTGTTTACCTTTCATGAAAACATCTGTATGGCTTCCCAGGAGTGGGGAAGCCTGACAGCATTTTTATGAACACACTAGAGGCCTGGTGCACAAAACTTGTGCATGGTAGGGGGGTCCCCTCAGCCCAGCCTGCACCCTCTCCAATCTAGGACCCCTCGGGGGATGTCCGATTGCCAGTTTAGGCACAATCCCCAGGATCGGCCTAAACCGGCAGTTGGACATCCCTCTCACAATCCAGGACTGCTGGCTCCTAATTGCTCACCTGCCTGCATGCCTGATTGCCCCTAACTGCCCCCCCCCCCCCCGCTGGCCTGGTTGCCCCAGCCGCCCCTAACTCCCCCCCCCCCCACAGCATGGTCACCCCTAACTGCCCCCCTGCTGACCTGGTCACACCTCACTGCCCTCCTCTGCTTGTCTGGTCACCCCTGACTGCCCCCCCCCCCCCCGCCGGCCTGGTCACCACACGCAGCCTGCTGCTCAGTCGCTTGGTCATCCCTCACTAACCCCCCTGCGGACCTGGTCTCCCCATGTAGCCTGCTGCTCAGTCATTTGTTTGTCCCTCACTAACCGCCCTGCCGACCTGGTCTCCCCATGTAGCCTGCTGCTCAGTCATTTGTTTGTCCCTCACTAAGCCCCTGCTGGCCTGGTCACCCTATGCAGCCAGTTCGGTCGTCTGTTTGGCTGCGATAGTCACTTAGGCTTTTATATCTATAGACTAGAGGCCTGGTGCATGAAATTCATGCGGGGGGGGGGGGTCGTTCCCTCATCCCAACCTACATCCTCTCCAATCTGGGACCCCTCGGGAGATGTCTGACTGCTGGTATTGGGCCTAAACCGGCAGTCGGACATTCCTCTCACAATCCAGGACCACTGGCTCCTAACTGCTCACCTGCTTGCCAGCCTGATTGTCCCTAACTGCCTCCCCTGCTGGCCTGGTCACCCCCAACTTTCCCCCCGACAGCCTGGTAGCCCCATGTAGCCTGCTGTTCAGTCGTTTGGTCGTCCCTCACTAACCCGCCTGCTGGCCTTGTCACCCCAGGAAGCCTGCTGGTCGTTATTGTTACTGTGATGGTGTCCCAGACAATTTGCATATTCCTCTATTATTGGTATAGATAGATTTCATAATTGGCATTTGACATGCCCATTTCCACAATTTCAATAAATAATATGGCAATTTATCCAGAGAATTCTCATGGCTTTTCTAACATGGGTGTCTTCAGAGGGTAAATGAACACCACCTGTGATTCTGTAGGATGTGGAAATCAATATTGATTCAGAGCTTTCTCTTATTTCTGGACAGTCAAGACATGTTCCTAGAAAGTTTAGTGTCTCTTGTTCTTTTCTGTTTGTGATCCTAATGCTTCCTCTCCTATCGGGGACCTGGGAGTTACCTTGACTGAAGGAGGGCTGGGAGCACCAACATCAGCAGTTTCAACAACACAAAAAGTCAGCCTGAGCTCTCCCACCAACTTCCTATGTGTTGCTAAACCTGAAAGAGCTTCTAATCACAAAATAACCCTGTCCTTTCAGGGGATATGCCCCTGTTTCAAACTTATCCTTCAACTGCAATATCTAAATGAACAAGCAAGAATCTCAAGGCAAATGAGGAAAATCTACAGTTTAATAAAGAAAGACCAAAATGAACAGAGATAATGCAAATTAGAGAAGATAATTTAAAATATTCTTATTCTCAAAAATTTAAGAGGATATTGCATCAACTTAAAAATGGTTACTACTTGAAAATATTGTTCTATCTATCTATCTATCTATCAATCATCTATCTATCATTCATATCTTTCTTAAATGTTTTATGCAAGGGACGATCAGAAAATAAGAATGAATTCTTATAATTTTTAAAAATAACATAACATATTTACAAACACTCAGTAAACATATTAAAAATACAGTAGGCATGCTGCAAACCATTTTAGAGACTTGGATAATAAAATAAAAATTAAAGGAAAAGGGAATAGACAATAAGAAAAATAATTGCACTACAGATGGTAAATAAATATAGACAGCATATACAGTATAGAGCTATCACAAAATATATAGAAAAAAAGAGGCATAGAAAGAATAAAGTATAATTCTTCTTCACAAAAGGAATATGCAAATCTTTAAATTTTGCCCCACTAAGTATAAAGTAAAAACTTAAACAATAAAACAGTAAGATCTACTTTTACAGTAAACTATGTAGATAAGGGTGAGAATAAAATGATGGTGATGATAAACACATTTGGTGAATACTTTTCAAATTTAGAAGTTCGGGTTAAAAAAGGCTTAAAGGTTTGGAGAAAAAAAATAAAAGTTCACAAAAGCAGACTACCTCAAATACCTAAGAAACCACGTGACATTCCGAAGTGTCTAGTTGCCCAGAAACTTGGCTACATTTCCCAGAATTGCCTTGCTTGTACATGCAGGGAAGGGTGAGCCACAGGAAAGATTCTTAGGGATTTGAAAGGAGGAAGGGAAGCAACAACTATTTTGTAGCTCATAGACATTGCTACTGATCTGCTGACTGGCGTAAAGCAGCAGCTAAGCCAGGAATTTCTCTACCTTCCCTTGGATGCCTTAGTTTCTCTGACTCCTGGGCCAGGTTGTGTGTTTGACTTTGACAAAGAACCCAGCCTCTGCAGGCTGTCCTCAGTACTGAGGCTAGAGACAGACCCGAGTTTCAATCCTGTGAAGCTCCAACTAGCGCTTGTGGCCTGCAGTGTGCGCATGGCTGTTTTTCTTGAGTGACTGCCCTATAGACCTCAAACTTCAGTATCAGATCAGGACAGCCTTACAGAAAGTGCTCAAGGAGCTTCCACGATTGCATAGGCTGACTCCCTTAATGCATCCAGAACTCCTGCTGACTCTGCATCTCTGGTTGGTCCTGGACTGAAACAGTGCGTGCCCAATGAGCATAATATTTCTGACCTGCAACGGGGGGGGGGGGGGGGGGGGGACGCGAGGTGCGGGGGGGGGGGGGGGAGGCATTATTTCAAAGCCAGAATCCATTTTAATTGGAGAGGAATAACATCATTTTTAAGCACATAAGTGCTCAGAAAATTTAACACCTCAGGACTCCTGAACAGTAAGTCAAGCAAATCTAAGAAATGGAAGTAGAACTAAACGTATGTTCAAGTCCTAGTTTTATAATCATGTAGTGATGTGGAAAACCCCACAGACATGTCTTCAACAAGACAGCATTCACCATAAGGCAGACTTACGCTCAGCACGTTCAGAATCACAAGTATGATTATGGTGCACAGATGCTAAGAAAAACTGACATATTTTAAAAAATTAAATAAACAAACAAAAAGAAAACTCCAGAAAAATAAGAGAGCCATGGTTTATAAATGAAACAAGCTAAACATGATAGGACGTGAAGAAATTAACAGGGTATGTCATAATTTTCTGGAAAAAACAACAGCATATATCAGTGAAGAAACTGCGGAGAGATAAGGAGGCCTACTGAGACTATGAAGCCATGTGATTTGTAATTTTTATTTCACTTATAATAGATATTAACTATAATAGTTATCCCACAATGTACTGTTTCATTTTTCTTAAAAGAATCTTTTGGAAATTAGGAAAATTTTGCCTTTAAATCAACCTTTACAAATATTATTTTAAAACTGAGATTTATATCAGAAAATGTATTTTCTGTTCTGAAAATGACTCTATAAGGCAAGGCATTTACTTTGCTCCATAAGACAAGGTGTTTACTTTTATTAAAATTGTTGCACCCTCACTTCTGAGCACATTATCAGTGCTGGAGAGATCTAAGTTAAATTAGTTAATTAATTTTAAAAATTTAGGAAGAATCAGTTTGCTCTTTAGACACCAGTTAGACATTCTGATTTTTAGGATACAATTGGCAAACTACGTTAATGCAAATAATTTTATGGTAATTAAGAAGCACAATTAAAGTTACAATCATGATTTCAACTTATTAATGTTTCCATGGATTTTTTTAGAATTTAAATTAATTTTTGAGAACCAAATCATTATTTTTGAAACTAAGATAAAGCATTTGAATTACGGCAAATCTCTCGCATTCATTTCTGTTCTTTTTGCTGTTGTTATTACATTCATATAAAATAAAAGTTTTAAATTAAAAAAATAGCTTTATTTCTTGAAAATGAATTTAGAAAAAAAGCATTTCTTCATATAACATATTTTTCCTTATTTTCTAACTTTATTAATAATGTATGTCCACTTTTCTATCAGAGAAAAATTTAAATGTAAGTTACAAATGAACGAGGAACTTGTACAAATTATTATTTGGAAATACATTTGTATCATTAATATTTTAAAAAACTTCAGTAGTTATAGCACAGTCCAAATGTATATTTTAAGAGTGCCTTTCTGAGTGCCAGTGTGGCTATTCACATGTGCTCTTCTAGAGAGATGCGTGCCAAGTTACTTTTAAGCTCATTTGAGAAGTGAGATTGTGGTTGGATAAGTGAGGGTTAAGGAATGAATTTATACTGTACTGTGTGTTTTTCTTCTCTATTTAATGGAAATAAATTCATTTTTAATAGATAAAAGATTTAAAACATAAAAATCATCTTATTTTTGCCTTCAAGAGCATCCTTCCAGCAATTTTTTCTTCTTTCTCCATCATGAATCATTCCCTTCAGCTGTTATCTCCAGTATTAGAAACAAATAAAATAACCAACCAAACAAAAAAAGTCACTTGCTTGACTTCACTGTTGCCTATTATCCTATTTCTTTTCTTTATTTCTTATATTTTCTGTTTTTATTGATTTCAGAGAGAGGAAGGGAGAGGCCGAGAGAGATAAAAACATCAATGATGAGAGAGAATCATTGATCGGCTGCCTCCTGCCGATACTAGGGATCAAGCCCGAAACCTGGTCTTGTGTCCTGATTGTGGATGGAACCATTACCTCATGGTTCATGTGTTGATGCTCAACCACTGAGCAACACTGTCCTAGATTTTGTTTTGTTTTGTTTTGTTTTTGCAATCATGCTCTTGCAGTCCTCCCTAGTCACCTCATATCACTGTTTTTATCAAGCTCAACAATGACCTTCAACTTGTTACATCTTATGGACAAATCCCCAACCCATCTTACTTGCGCACTTTATAACATTTAGCAGAGTCAATGCCTCCTCCTCCTTGAAATATGTCCTTGTCTTGATGTCTAAGGCTCCATGCATCCTGCTGGTTTTCCTTCTTTAACTGGTCTCTTGTCTCCTTTGCTGATTTCCCCTCGTTTCCCCAACCTCTTAGCCTTAGCTCAGTCCTTGGATGCTTCCCTAGCTACATGGAACACCTCAGTGACCTCATCCAATCTCATGGTTTAAGTATCAACTATGTGCTCAAGATTCACAAAGCTGTATCTCCATTCATCCTAGGATGGCCTTTCTCTCATATCATTCATCCACTCCTTCTCCAAATCCCAAGAGCCCTATTCTCAAAACCTATTTGAACCCTGAGCATTTTGTACCTTTACTGTAGCATCTTGGTTGAAATCACCATCATCATTCCCCTGGATGGTTCTAGCAGCCTTTTAATTGGATGCATTGCTTGGATGTTTCCACTTATAGTCTACTATCCACTCAACAGACATGTAAGTCAGATCACAGCAGTTTTCTGCATAAAGCCTTTGAGGGCACCCCATTCCACTCAGAATTCAAATCAGAGGCCCTTCAGAGTGTCTCCTCTACCTTTCTGACCTTCTTTCTCCCCCTTCCTCCTCCTGGGCTTTCTGCCCAAGCTCCCCCGTCTTGTCCTGTCCCTTGAATGCATAGGGTCTTCACTGTCTTGGGGCTTTTGCATTTTCCAGATATAAGCATCATTCACTCCCTCCCCCACCTCCAAATTTATGTTCAAATGCCACTTTCTTAGCAAGAGCTTCCATGATTAACATATTTAAAAGTAAGTCATTTTGCCCGGGTCATGTGTCCCTCAGTTGATTGGGCATCAACCTGTACACTGAACGGTTGCCAGTTTGATTCCCAGTCAGGGCACATGCCCGGGGTTGCAGTCTTGGTCCCTAGTAGGGGCTGATCAGTGTTTGGCTTTCACATCGATGTTTCTCTGTCTCCCTCTACCTTCTTCTCTGTCTAAAAATCAGTAAAAAAAATAAAATAAAATAAAATAATTTTCCTTACCATACTCCTGCATTCCCTATCCCTGTTTTCTGGTTCATATTTCTCCAGCACCCCATTTTATTGATAATCCATTTCTCTTTACCATAATATAAACACGAGGAGATGAGAAACTTCTGATTTTGTTTACTAATACATCACAGTTTCTAGAACTGGTACTAATGATATAGTTATTGCCCATGAAATATTTGTTTAATCAATTAGTAAATAAGTAAGTGAATGGCTTAACAAAAAATCATGCCTGGAAGAGTCCTTACTATGTATTAAAAGCTGGGGTCCAGAGCCAATCACAGTGACCAGGATAAAAAAGCAAGAGCAGCAATTCAAAGGAAGCTGAAGGCTGATGGGTTAATACCCATAACACACATTAATGAGCCAGCTGTGATGCAGCGCTGGGTGCAACAATTTATTTAGAGCCAGTGGGAGGGAGGTTTTCATGTTGCTTATAAAATATAAGGAAGGTTATAAATTCCAATTATAAAAAGACTTTAATCCTTTTGTTGGTGGTAAGAATTGCAACAATGAACTTCATACCTGCATAGCCACATACACTTCACAGGTGGTTTTTAGAGCTTGAATATTTTCCCCGCATAGCCCCCCCCTCCCCCCGCCCGCCCGCCCCACCTCTGTCCTCACTGGCCTGTCTTGGTCTCCACTCTCCACAGTCATAGCAAGAGCTCTTTCGATTTTTCTTCCCATATATATTACTTTTCTCATATTCAACATCAAATTAACCCATCATCACAAACATAAATGTTTTTTGGTGTGTGTGTGGTTGATTTCACTTTTGCTTTTTCCAGCATGTGCTTTCTATGCACAGCACTGCTATCCTCTCATGAATTCTTACAAATTTATCATCTCTAGATTTTCAGAGAGTATAAATTACATATTGGGGACAGCTTATTCCCTTTATTTCACATAGAATTATTAATAAATTTTGAAATTTTAATTTTCCATATGGAAATGTCCTAATGAATAATTGTTGGATTTAAAAATCTTATTATATAATCACTGGATCAAGTTGTGTCACTAAGAAGGTAGGTAAAATAGAGATGGCATACCACTTACTTATCATTAAAAAGAAGAAAGGAAGGAAGCGGGGAAGGAAGGAAGGAAGGAAGGAAGGAAGGAAGGAAGGAAGGAAGGAAGGAAGGAAGGGAGGAAAAACTTCTACATTTTCATAATATTTTATACATTACAAAACAATTGCCCAACTTCTTTATTATAACATTAAATGATAATGGTATACTCAGAATGGATATTTTATTGAGAATAAATTAAATTCTTTTTTTCCCTCTGGTTTAGAAACTTGCAGAGGGCAGGGGTGAGTAGGAATAAGAAGCAATTAGAATAGCATTAAGTTTATAAGTGCTAAGAATAATGAGATTCATATTTGATTTCCCTTAGCACATAAAATGTAGAGGAACAATTCTATCTATGCAAGAGAATTTTGAGAAATCATAATCAACCTTTATCTACTCCAATACATTCAATAAAGTAGATAAAATGTTTTTAATCAAGTACATAACAGTGAGACACTGGAATGTTCCTGTAAGAAATATTGTTCAATATTTTATTGCCCAACTGAGAGAACAGATGTAAAAGATTGCATATAATACATGTTTATGGTTTAAGAGAAATTTCTCAAAAATAGAACAAACCTATAGAAACAGAAAATTTAAATATCACATCTACCATTCACTTGTGCCAAATCAATTCCTCATAGTGAATAAAGAAAAACCTAAGATATAGTAGCGACTGATCAAAGTTAAGTATAGATACAATTTTTAAGTTTAATATTATAAGCTAAAATATTATATCTGGGCCTGACTGCACCATAGTCATTTAAGAACGTAAATTTAAATATTTTTAAAAGTGTGATAAGAGTATATTGCTGTATTTTAATAAAAGATAACTTTCCCCAAATCTTTCTGTATCTTAATAAAGTAGTTGATAGTTTTTTTTTTTTATAAACTTGCACTCTGAGATTTCTTGATCTAAAAACCCTAAATGCAACCTTTCAATAGTACAAAATAAAATCAATAGCTCTTACAGTTAATCATATATCTACACTAATAAAAGAGAAACATGGTAATTGGCGTATGACCGCTACCCTTTTCATTGGCTAATCAGCGAGATATGCAAATTAACTGTCAGCCAAGATGGCGGCCGGCAGCCAGGCAGCTTGAAACTAACATGAGGCTTGATTGCCTCAGTGACTGAGGAAACCAATGTTCCCCGCCTGTGGCTGCAGGCCTCTGAGCCTGCAGTTTCAAACATTGTAACAAATACCGCCAGACTTCAGCCAGCAGATTCGCAACATTGTAAGCAAAGGCCAGAAACCTACTTTCAGGAGCGGAGGCCTAAGAACTGGAGCCAAGCCTCAAGCTAAAGCTGGCCCAGAATAAATAAATAAAAAAAAAAAAAAGGAAAAAAGGAGCGTTTGGGAGTTCAGTCACCCCCAGCCTGAAAACAGCCCTTAGCCCCTCACCCAGACTGGCCAGGCACCCCAGTGGGGAACCCCACCCTGAAGGGTGTGTGACCAGCTGCAAACAGCCATCATCCCCTCACCCAGGCTGGCCAGGCACCCCAGTGGGGACCCCCACCCTGATCCGGGACACCCTTCAGGGCAAACAAGCCGGCCCCCACACATGCACCAGGCCTCTACCCTATATAGTAAAAGGGTAATATGCCTCCCAGCACCAGGATCAGCGGAGCCGCGAGGCCTCCCGGCACCGGGATCAGCATGACAGGGGGCAGCGCCCAAACACCCTGATCGGCCCTGCTCTGTGTGTGACAGGGTGCGGCACCCCAACCCCTCCCCCCCGGGCCCTGCTCTGTGTGTGACGGGGTAGAGCCATAACCTCCCCATCGGCCCTGCGCTGAGTGTGAGAGTAGCGGTGCCCCAACCCCCTGATCGGCCCTGCTCTGTGGGTGATAGAGGGTGGCGCCCCAACCCCCCCGCCCCCCCCCACGGGCCCTGCTCTGTGTGTGACGGGGTAGAGCCATAACCTCCCCATCAGCCCTACCCTGAGTGTGACAGTGGCGGCGCCCCAAACCCCTGATCAGCCCTGCTCTGTGGGTGATAGAGGGCGGTGCCCCAACCCCCTGATCTGCCCTGCTCTGTGTGTGACAGGGGGCGGTGCCCCAACTCCCCTATCGGCCCTACTCTGTGAGTGACAGGGGGGAGCTCCCCAACACCCCTGATGGGCCCTGCTCTGTGTGTGACAGGGGGCAGTGCCCCGACCCCCGGATTGGCCCTGCTCTGTGCGTGACAGGGGGTCATGCTGCAACCTCCCCATCGACCCTGCCTTGAGTGTGACAGGGGGTGGTGCCCCAACCCCCCAATCGGCCCTGCTCTGAGCCCGACCAGGGGCTGCACCTAGGGATTGGGCCTGCCCTCTGCCACCCGGGAGCAGGCCTAAGCCAGCAGGTCGTTATCTCCCGAGGGGTCCCAGACTGCGAGAGGGCACAGGCTGGGCTGAGGGACCCCCTTTTCCCCCTAGTGCACAAATTTTTGTGCACCAGGCCTCTAGTTTATACATATTTAAATAAGGACTTCCGCAAATTACTTTAGCAAAATTCCTATAGGATATTTTTTTGCTACAGAAGTTAGTCACTTTGGATTAAGTCCAAGAGAGTGAAAGGAGAAAATGATGTACAACGTCAATTTCAAGGGCATGTAATGTCATGATGGTACTATTAAATATTAATATTAACTATTAAAATTGCCATATATATGGAATCACCTATTGGTGATCAATTTATTTCCTTTTAGGTATCTGAGTATTTCTTTTTTTTTTTTTTATTTATTTCTTAAAGTATTACAAAGGGTATTACATATGTGTCCATTTTATCCCCCCGCCCTAGACAGTCCCCTAGCCTCCCCTATCCCCCAATGTCTTATATCCACTGGTTATGCTTATATGCATGCATACAAGTCCTTTAGTTGATCTCTTACCCCCCTACCTCCTGCCCCGCAACCCTCCCCGGCCTTCCTGCTGCAGTTTGACAATCTGTTTCTTATCTGAAATCTGTGGTTTTAAAACATTTCTCAAACCTGACCATACTGAGCTCAGTATGCTTATGTATAAAGTATCCTTAAAAGGCTGGGGAAAGGATGAGAGGACAGTGGGGCAATCCCACTAGATATTTTATGAAATCCCCTCTGACCTTCATATCTTAATTCTTTGAAAAGAAAACAAGAATGAACAAATCCACGCATTAAAATGATGATGATGATGATGAAGATGATGAAGATGATGAAGAAGAAACAATTTACTGGAGACAAAAACAGTCAAGGCAAACAGTAAACATGAGCCAAATATTTGATTATGTCAATAGGAAGGGAGCCAATTTGAAAAAGATGAGGAGCAGCTGAGTGTCTCAGAATGGCCCAGACAACGAACAAGGAGGCCAGAACATCCATGAGTCCCTAGGCATTGCAGCTGGCCTCTGGGACCAACGCGACTTGTGATGGTTCATGTTGAGTGCCAGCCTGACTGGACCATGTGCTGCCCAAATATTTGGTAAAACATTATTTTAGTGCCTATGTGAAGGTGTACCAGGATGAGAGTCATGTTTGTACTGATAGATTGCGTAAAGCAGGCTGCCCTCCCCGATGTGGCTGGGCCTCATCCAGTCATTAAAAGAATAAAAGTCCGAAAAACCAAAGGACTGAATAAGTGAGAACTTCCCCTGCATGTCTGTTTGTACTACATGTTTTCTCTTGGGCTCTTCCTGGATTTCAAGCCAGCCGACAGGCAGACTGGAACTTAAACCCTCAGCAACCCTGAGTCCCCAGCTTGTTGACTATAAATCTAGGCACTTGTCAGTCTCCATAGTCATGTGTGTTAATTCTTCATTACAATTATCTTTATATGCATTATATATGTTATATTTCACATATATATATATATATATATATATATATATATATATATATACACATGCATGTATGATATTTCCCCCTGGAGAACTCTAATATAGCATCCAAAGCCAGGTGGTAGGAGCCTTATTGGGACCTGAGTACACCATATTGTGCACCTGACTCTGCATTCATCGCCTCCTCTGATGATAGTGAGAGATGCAGGGAGGTTCTGCCCAATACCTTCAGTTTATGTGACCTCATATGTGCAGAGTCAAAATTTGTCACTTAGAATTCACATGTAGTATTGATGTCAAGCAATAATTACTAAATATAAATCGCACAAAATGATTCAAAATTCTATCGGCCATTATAAGTTTAGAGTCCATGGTAGCCACATTGCTTTCAATGCAGAATCTTGAAAACAGAATGTCATCTACAGCATAACTACCTACCTTCAATAGCTCCATGAATAAAATCTTACTAACTCACATGTTAGCCCCTCACACTGTGGGACCTCTGTGTTTTGTAGAAAGTTCTGTTAGCTGGGTAGCATACTGAGTCATTGTAACCAAGAAAGTAACACCAAATGATTTTAAAAAATAAATGGTAGCCCTAACTGGTATGGCTCAGTGGATAGAGTGTTGGCCTGCGAACTGAAGGGTCCCAGGTTTGATTCCGATCAAGGGCATGTATCTTGGTTGCGGTCACATACCCAGTAGGGGGTGTGCAGGAGGCAGCTGATCCATGTTTCTCTCTCATCGATGTTTCTAACTCTCTGTCCCTCTCCCTTCCTCTCTGTAAAAAAATCAATAAAATATATTAATAAATAAATAAATAAATAGTAAATAAGAAAGATCATACTTCATTGTAATGAGTCAAGCTAAAGAACACTAGCAAAAATTCTAGTTAAACATAGTACAAATGACATTAATTTGCAAACAATATGGAATGTATTTTCTTCATTGTCCCTAGATGCTTATGGTTCAATAGAGGATGTTTAGAAGAAATTTGTGATATGCAATATGTGAAAAAAAAGCCCAGTTCAAGCAAAATGGATTTTTTTCTCCCAAATAATATTGATTCACTTATAACAGGAGGATAATGGTGCCTGGCTTATGATGCTGTACTATGGCTTACTGATAGCCATAGACATATATAATTAAAATAAAGACTTCATCCCTGGCCCACATTGCTCAGTGGTTAGAACATCGGCCCACACACTGAAGGGTCGAAGTTTCAATTCCGGGTCAAGGGCACAAACCTGGGTTGCAGGTTCAATTCCCAGCCCTGGTCAGGGTGTGTGGGGGAGGCAACCAATCAATGTGTCTCTCTCACATCAATGTTTCTCTCTCCGTGTGTCTGTATCTCTCTCTCCTTCTCTCTCTCTTTTCCTCCTTCTCTCCCTTCCACTCTCTAAAAATCAATGGAAAACATACTGGTATCTTCCAGTGAAGATTAACCAAAAAAAATAAATAAATCAAAGGAAGAACTCAATCCTTGTTGATTGAAAAAGGTCAGGTCATTCAGGACACAGATTCACAAAGCCTAATCTAGGTTGGCAAATGGAAGATAAGATATTTGAGCACTTCTAATATTAATGGAAGCAAATTAGTATCAGCATTTAAAGAAATACAAGCCAGGAAATTCCACTAATGAAAAATACTTTCTCATTTCAGTAGGGCAAAATGCTCTATTTAAGGCTGACATGTTTTTTACTGTCCATTTGGTATTTTTGTACTATTTGAGGGGCAGGGGCATGATATGTAGAAGAGTTCAAAATTCCAAAGGGAATCTTTAAAGGCAAAAGGAAAAGAAATTGGTGTATGTGTATATTAAATATATTTTGGAGAAAAAGACTTAGAATCTGCCATTCTAATACAGTACTATAAACTAGATAAAATGGAAAGATAAATATGTATTCGATTGACAAGTTGTGTAGATTACTTAAGCTATTTCTGTAAAATTTGTTGCTATGCTATTGCTGGTTTGCTAGTGTTCTGATTGAAACAGACACTGCTATTTTTCTATAGAGACTCCAGTGAGAAAATGGAGATAATTACAAGTTCATCCAACAAATAACACCTGAGACATGTGAGCAGATAGCAGTGATGGGGGAGAACAAAGGAAACATGAAAGTAGTATGATATTACTTAATATGGGTGTATGTATAGGTATGAGTTCTATATGTGAAACCCAATAATAAAAAGTTAAAAAGTCAGCATTAGTCAGAATTTCATGCCACAAGAGAACATAAGCAACGTCATGATTTTCTAGATATTTATTTGATGCCTTGAATGAGCCAAACCATTGTATAAAGTAAACATAATTTCAACCCACCATTAGGAGAGAGACAAGTAAATCAATAATTATAACTGGTACTACAAGAGTCTGAGGGAAGGATCTTATGGGAGAGGAGAATCTCCTATTCCAGAAGCACAGTAAAGAGTTTGAGCAAAGAGAGAGCACAACCCATCTGGGAAAAATAGAATGCATTGCTGAATTAGGTACTGGAGGGATAAGGCCACGTGAGGTGAGAAATGAAAGTGGGGCCAGGCCATGAATAGCCTTATATTTCATGTTTTAGATGTAAAAAGGGATGTATTAAAATGTTAAACAGGTAGTGACATATGAGATATTAATTCTAGAATAATCATTTAGAAATCTCAGGCATACATTTGGAGAATAATATATTTTAGGCCAGATATGGTGATGAGGACTTGAGCTACATTGGCAGTAGTAAAAAAGAGAGAAGAAAATAGATTTTGGGAAGAATGTGTAGGATCTTATGCTTAATAAGATATGATTAGTTAAGAATTGGGAAGATTCCAGAATAATTTCATAGTTATGCTATTTTTAAAATATGAAATATAGGAATAACAAGTTTGGAATATTGAGATACATATCAGTTAGGGATTTGAAACTACAACCGAGAGAATCAATGCTGATTAACTTCAGAGAGTGAGAAAAAGAAGGAAGGATATGAGGTATTTAAAAGAATATGAAAAATATGAATTCCACATTGCAAAACAAAAACTAGGGTAGTTCCTAATTTTTAATAGCAAGAAGATTCTCTTGAAAATTTTTCAAGAAAGAAGAAAATTAACTTTCTGGTGGAGACCGGAAGTATGAGTGTACAAATTTAATCTAAGAGACAAAATAAATGAAGAGCAAGTCATCCTTAATGTAGAAAAGACCAATGCAGACAGAAGTCATGATGAAGTCATGAACCAGAGCAATTAGAATGAGCTGAGATGATGTAATTACTGCTGGGAGTGAGGAAAAGGTGAGGGTCTTTATGTCCAACAAATATTGGTAGTTAGCATGAGGTAATAAAACCTAATATGAAAAAGATATCCTATATAATAAAAGCCTAATATGCTAAGTGTCTGGTCGGCCATTCAACCAATCAAAGCATAATATGCTAAGGATATGCTAAGGCAACTCAGCCACTCACTATGAGGTGCACTGAACACCAGGAGGATGACAGTCTACTGGTCAACCAGTCACTATGACCAGCCCTGACCACCAGAGGGGCAGACATTCTGATCATTAGGCTATCTTGCTGCAGGGGTCTGGCTGATTGGAACTGAGCAAGATGGGCCAGACATGCTCTGGAGCCCTCCATGGTCCCTCCCCAGCTGGCCAACCTCCCTTGTCCCTCCCTGGCCCTGATCATGCACTGGTGGGGTTTTTGGCCTGGCCTGCACTGTCTCACAAGAACCCCCACACACCGAGTGCAAGAATTTTGTGCACTGGGCCTCTAGTTAGTAGAGAAAAACAGTAGTGGAGACAAAGTCATTCTTCTGGTAATTTAAGGAAGAAAAAGAAGTTAAATGCAAACTGTGTTAGCAGTCGATTAGATTGTTACAATAATGCCACTAGAAATTAATCTTAGCAGATTCTGAAATCTAAACACAGAATAAATAGCTCTTTATGTAGAGTACTAGAGGCCTGGTATAGGAAATTCATGCATGGGGGCGGGGGGTGGGGGGTGGGGAGGAGGGGTGTTCCTCAGCCCTGCACCCTCTTCAATCTGGGACCCCTCAGGGGATGTCCAACTGCTGGTTTAGGCACAATCCCGCAGGCAGTTAGACATCCCTCTTGCAATCCAGGACCACTGGCTCCTAACAACTCACCTGCCTGCCTGCCTAATGCCCCCAACTGCCTTCCCCTGCCGGCCTGGTTGTGCCCCCAACTCCCCTCCCCTGCTGGCCTGGTCACCTCCAACTGCCTTCCCCTGCTGTCCTGGTAACCCCCAATGGCCCTCCCCTGCCAATCTGATCGCCCCCAATGGCTCTCCCCTGAAGGCCTGGTCGCCCCCAATGGACCCTCCCCTGCTGGCCTGATCTCCCCTAACCCCCTGCCAGCCTGATCTCACCACCAACTGCCCTCCCATTCTAGCCTGACCTTGCTCCCAACTGTCCTCCCCTGCAGGCCTGGTTGCCCTCAACTACACTCCCCTGCCAGCCTGATCTTGCCCCTAACTGCTCTACCCTGCTGGCCTGATCGCCCCCCTAACTGCCTCTGCCTTGGCCCCCACCACCATGGCTTTTTCCGGAAGAAAGCCAGACGTCCAGAAGATGGCCGGTCAACCCTGTCTAATTAGCATATTACCCTTTTTTTAGTATAGATAGATTATATAAGATAGGATTGCTTAAATGGGGGGGGGGGCTTTTTCAGCAGGAAGAAATGCTCTTGGCAGACAAAAATACATAACCCCTATATCTGGACAGATAGCCAGTCATATGCACTATACTGCCAAACCAGTTATTAAAAAATTCACCCACTTTCTTACACCTTAAACAAAATAGCTGTTCACCTTAAAACCCCTCCTCAGCCCCCGCCTTAGATCCCGCCTTCGCAGTTCACCCAGATTTGGTTCTGATTGGTTGGTTTCTATGCCAGTCAGTGTCAAAGCTCCTCCTCCTAGGCAGCCATTGGCTCCTCACAGTTCACCCAGATTTGGTTCTGATTGGTAGGTTTCTATGCCAGTCAGTATCAAAAGCTCCTCCTCCTAGGCATCCATTGGCTCCTCTGGGAAATTCAGAATGGCCCCGCTGACAGCTGCCTCTCTCTCCGGGCCTATCTCTGGGCCTGATCTGCAGCATCCACAGTGGCTGTGGATCAGGCCCTGCCTCTCTCTCTGGGCCTGATCTGCAGCCGCCACAATGGCAGTGAGGTCCTTATGCCTCTGGCCTGCCTCACCGCACCCACCCACCCGCCTCCCTGCCTACCCACTGGCCAGCCAGCCTTGCTGTGATAGGAGCCTGTGGGCTATGGGGCGGGACCAAGAGGTGCTCCATGCACTTCCTGGTGACCGTTTGTTTGGTCATTTTAGTCATTACAGCCATTGGCCTTTTATTATTATTATGACTAGTGGCCTGGTGCACAGGGGGTAGGGGGGTTCCCCTCAGCCAAGCCTGAACCCTCTCCAATCAGGGATCCCTTGGGGGATGTCTGACTGGCAGCAGGAGGGCTGTCGAACATCCCTCTCGCAATTTGGGACCACTGGCTCCTAACCGCTCACCTGCCTGCCTGCCTGATTACCCCTAACTGCCTCTGCCTGCCTGCCTGATCACCTCTAACCTCTCTGCCTGCCTGCCTGATTGGCCCTAACTGCCCTCCCCTGCCAGCCTGATCTCACCTCCAACTGCCTCTGCCTGCCTGATCACCCCTAACTGCCCTCCCCTGCCAGCCTGATCTCGCCCCCAACTGCTGTCCCCTGCCAACTTGGTTGCCCCTAACTGCCATCCCCTGCCAGCCTGATCTTTCCCCCAACTGCTGTCCCCTGCCAACCTGGTTGCCCCTAACTGCCCTCCCCTGCGGGCCTGATCGCCCCTACCTGCATCTGCCTTGGCTCCCACTAACATGGCTTTGTCCGGAAGGAAGTCAGATGTCCGGAAGATGGCCGGTCAACCCGTCTAATTAGCCTATTACCCTTTTATTAGTATAGATAATTATACCATCCACTTCAAAACCCAAATTTTACGGGAACTTGCTGATAAGGTAACCCAGTACTCAAGCTTTCAGCCTGCATGAGTGTTTCAGAACTGAATCATGAGTGTGAAGCTTTGCATCTGTCATGTTATCATCCTCTATCCAATTGAAAATTCTGAGGTGCTCTGGAACCACTTGTTGAAAGACATTCTTATAAGAAGCCTCTAGTACAACTACAGATTACAATGTATTTGTAATTAATTTACAGCTATACATACAGGAAACCCATCAGCTATGTTACTAAAAATAAGCACAAGTTGTAAGACATATTATTTATATGGGAAGCATTCTGATAAGTCCTTAAATAAAAAGGCATTTTTATATTATATCTGTTTAAAATCATGAGAAAGTGAAGCTAACTCTACACTTCTGATTGCAGAAGTAGGATTTCTGGACCTTGGCACTATTTATATGCCAGAACTGTGCCAGCTGTAACTTCTGCCCCCCAGCAATGTCTCCAGATGTGGCCAAATGTTCCCCAGGGGGCAAATTCACCACTGTTGGAAAACCACTGCTCTAGAGAGAGCGAAGCAACACCTATGCCCTCACTGCTATTTGTAAGGAACAAAACCCTCCCGCTTTCATGTAAATTGATAAGGAGGCATCTGATAATTACAGAAGTTCAATTCATAGTCTTGACATCAAAGAATCAGGTTGTATGTCATTTTATTATCAGCTCATTATCTTACAGTAGAAATTCAATTTTACTAATTGAAGCAATTAGTAAAATGAACACACTATAAAGTTGATACAGACTACTCTCTAGGACAGTGGTTCTCAACCTTCTGGCCCTTTAAATACAGTTCCTCATGTTGTGACCCAACCATAAAATTATTTTCATTGCTACTTCATAACTGTAATGTTGCTACTGTTATGAATCGTTATGTAAATATCTGATATGCAGGATGGTCTTAGGCAACCCCTGTGAAAGGGTCGTTCGACCGCCAAAGGGGTCGCGACCCACAGGTTGAGAACTGCTGCTCTAGGAGATGAAATGCTCATAAGCAGAGTTCCATTTTCCATTACTTGATTTAAGTATGAAGTATTTTATAATAGTAATTTTAATATATTACAATTTCTGTTTTTTGCCTTCACAGAATAAAATTACATATACATTATACATACTTTTATTCATCATATTTTAGGCAACATCCTGAACTTCCAATTTGGTACACAGTATAATAATTATTAAGTAAAAATTTCTTAAGCAACTATTATGTTTATAACTTATGGCTATTTGGGACATTGGTGATATAAAGATGAATAAAGTTCATTGTCTGTATTTTGAGGGCTAAAAATAAAATAAGGGGGGCATTCAAGATATAATCTATAATAATAAAAGTGTAATATGCAAATCGACCCAATGACTGCACAGTGGAGCGACCGTCTGGACAACCATCCAGAAGACCACGCTATGACACACTGCACCAGGCCAGCCAAGGTGGGTGTGATGCGATTGATCAGGGGGTCCTGCCATCGTCCCATGATCACCCCGGCAGTGGGAGGCCCAGGCAACCCGGCCGGCAGCGCTGCGGTGGGTGGATGGGGCCCCCCTCTGTGGGGCAATCAATCATGGAGCCCTGGCCAGGTGTGCGGGGCTTACTCTTTGGGGCCAGCAATGGTGGAGCCCCTGCAGAGGGAGGCCCAGGTTACCTGGCTGGCAACACTGCAGCAGGTGGGTTGGGCCTCCCTCTGTGGGACTGTCAATGGCAGGCTCCCAGACTGCAAGAGGGAACAGGCCAGGCTGAGGGACCACCCCTCCTAAGTGCACGAATTTCATGCACCAGGCCTCTAGTATAATTATAAGACATGAAGTATGAGTAAGTAGGGAGTGTACTCTGAGAAGTGCTTACCCACAACTGAAAGAATAGAGTTATTTGGAGAAGGAGGTGATATCTGAGATGGGGCCAGGAAGAGGTATAAGATATCAATAAGTGGAGGAATATAAGAAGGATACATCCAGGCTGAAGGAGAAATATTAATTGCTGAGTGCTTTGTGTGTTATAAATGGTGCCTGGGCAATGGCTAGTTGGTGCCGACTCTGGGAGACAAAAGTGGGAGAAGTGGGTAAGAGCTTAGGAGGATCTTTAAGGTAATGACTTTCATTGGGAAAGACACTGAAAATTCTTTAGTAGGTGAGTGTTAAAATCGGATAATGTTACACCCTGGCCTGTGTGACTCAGTTGATTGAGCATCATCCCACGCACCAAAGGGTCTCCAGTTCGATTCTGGGCACATGCTCAGGGAGCCTGCAGGAGGCAGTGGTCAATGTTTCTCTCTCTATCCCTCTCACTTCCTCTCAATCTAAAATCAATAAAAACATTTTTTTAAATCAGATGAGTTCCTCTACATAAAACTTAAGGATGGGTTTTTAAGAAAAGTGCCTGTGATAAGAACAGTAGGGAGGTTATTATTTTAAAAGCAGGACTACATACCAGTGGTCAGGAGAAGGCAGGCAGACACAGTGGAGCTTTATGGAGATGAAACTCACAGGGCTGGATGGCTGGCTATCTCTAGCAACAGATGGGTGGAGATGTAACCATTTGAGAATGAAAAGGTGGGATGAAATCTCTAGCCTCTGGAAGGAGAGAGTAAGTTCATTTTTGGAAGCAATAAGTTTGAATTACCGATGTATTGTCTGTAGGGTGGTTAACGTTCAGCAAGTGAGAATTCTAATTGTCAAGCAAGAGAGATCTTTCCCTTGAATTAAGGACTTGGTGATCCTCTCGAGAGCTGAAATCCCGGAAAGAGCTGGAGTTCTGCCGGGAGACATAGATGGAGACGATAAAAGCAAAGAGGAGAACTATGAAGCATGATGTCCTGTAAGCGTTGGGTGGAGAAAGAGAAGTCAGGCTCAGAGACTGGGACAGAAGTATTCCTGAGAGGCAGAGAAGCATGGGGAAGACTGGGCATGGGGATAGTGGTGCGGAGTCTGCAAAGGAAAGACAAACCCTTGTGGTATTAAAGAAAACATAACTGGAGTTACGATGAGAAGATCCTGGGTGAGTGCTGGGAAGGGGTTTCTATGGACACTGAGCTATGTTATGAAAGCTCTCTCATGTTTCCTCTTCACTGGCCCTATATCTGTGTTCTGAGAATTTCCTAGAGAGTTTAGAAAAAAGGAAGACAGACTCTCTTCTTTGCAAATCCAGAAAACCTCTACATCCTGTCCCATCATCACCTGTGGTCTCCAGAACCATGCTCCCATTTGCTTTTTCTCCTCCCTCTCTCACAGCTGCAATATATTTTCCCCACTACTTATTTCCAGCTTGTCTTCATATTTGCATAACATGGTCCTATTTTCACACGTTGGATTCTGAGCTATAATGCTACTTCTTTGACAAATATTCTTTAGAGTCACCACTTCAACATCTGTTTCCTTTCAGTCTGGGGTCTCCAAAGTATAATTTTGTTTCACCTGCAATTACTTTGCTAAGACTAGACAATATTCAGCTATGTCTACTCAACTGCCAAATCATTCCTTCCCTCTTTAATTACACACTTACTTCTAAAACACTGGCAATACCACATACACTTCTTAAAAACTTCCCCTCCATGATTTTATGATCATGTGCCATTTTTCTCAATAATAAAAATAAGTTAGTTGGTATGTCGTAAAAAAATGGACCCTCTGAGAAATTAGGTTTGGGAAAATTCTCTGATGAAAAAAAAGTTGTGATAGATTTCTTTACTGCAGCACTGTAATGGTCTTCAATATGCTAATTCTACACTGAGATCTCCAAAAGGGGTTTAATTTGGTCAAAGAATCCGTCTTTTTTCCATGTAACCAATGAATCTCTCCACTCAATTACTTTAAAACCATGCTTTGTGACATGACATCCTCCCTGGATTCTAAATACATACTCCTTGTTGTTTTCTTGATGGTTTCTTTTGCTGTGCAAAAGCTTTTTATTTTGATGTAGTCCCATTTGTTTATTTTCTCTTTAGTTTCCATTGCCCTAGGAGCGGTAACAGTGAAGAAATTGCTTCAGCATATGTCTGAGATTTTGCTGCCTGTGGATTCCTCTAGTATTTTTATGGTTGTCCGTCTTACGACAAGAAAGCCCACTGCATGGGAGAACATGCTCAAAGTCACTAATCATATGAGAGATGCAAATCAAAATGACAATGAGGTACCATCTCACACCTGGCAGAATGGCTATCATCAACAAATCAACAAACGACAAATGCTGGCAAGGATACAGAGAAAAAGGAAGCCTCGTGCACTGCTGGTGGGAATGCAGACTGGTGCAGCCACTGTGGAGAACAGTATGGAGTTTCCTCAAAAAACTAGAAATGGAACTCCCATTTGACCCAGTGATCCCTCTTCTAGGACTATATCCCAAGAAACTAGAAACACCAATCAAAAAGGACATATGCACCCCTATGTTCATAGCAGCACAATTCACCATAGCTAAGATTTGGAAACAGCCTAAGTGCCCATCAGCAGATGAGTGGATTAGAAAACTGTGGTACATCTACACAATGGAATACTATGCTGCAGTAAAAAAGAAGGAATTCTTACCATTTGCAAAAGCATGGATGGAACTGGAGAACATTATGCTAAGTGAAATAAGCCAGCCAGAGAAAGATAAATATCACATGAACTCACTCATTTATGGAATATAATGAACAACATAAACTGATGAACAAAAACAGATCCAGAGACAGAGAAGCATCGATCAGACTGTCAAACCTCAGAGGGAAGGTAGGGGAGGGTGGGGGTAAGGGGGAGAGATCAACCAAAGGACTTGTATGCATGCATATAAGCCTAACCAACGGACACAGACAACAGGGGGTGAGGGCATGAGTGGGGGGGTTAAGGGGTAATGGGGGGATAAGGACACATATGTATTACCTTAATCAATAAAGAATTTTTATATAATACATACATACATACATACATACATATTCCTAACTTTGAAGCTTTGGAAAAGGAAAGGAGATTAGCATTTCCTGAGCAACTATGAGCACTGGTAAAAGCAGCGAGAAACTGGAATCATTCTCTCTATTGCAAATGAAAGAAACCTGAGGCACAGAGAGGTAAAGTCTTTTATCCACACCCAAAAAAGTAGTGAGTGGCAAAACCAGGAAACCTTGAGCCAAGGGCCTTGATGTTCCACAGTGAGGAAATGTACTTTCATCACACCAGGCTGCCTCCAGGCCTCAGGCCTCTCCTCTGTGTTTTCCCCCATAAAGAACAGACATCATATGCAAGCTTTAAACAAGTGATTCAAAAAGGTATTTTCTAGATGTGATTATTCTCACACACTCAAATACTGCATCTCTCTCTCCCCCTCTCTCTACTTTATGTCAGCTATTTATATCAATTTTTTATATTCTTTGTTTGCATCAATAGTGTTCATTTTCATGGGTGTAAAACTATTATATACTTCCAATCCATCCCTATCCTTTGTTCTATATGTAAAGTTGGCTATTAATTCCAACTGATTTTTAAATGCCTTTTATGTGTGTTTCTTCTAATTAATTCCTAAAGTCTGGTACAGGCTTTCAAAGCCTTTGTGGTATAATTTACAAAAACTCCATGAACCCAAAACTTTCTACTTATAGTTCATCCTTTCAAGAATTTCCTATGAGCTTGATTATTCTCTGTACCTAGTGAATTTAATGGACTCCAACAGGTTTATAATTGTTATTCCTCACGCATCTGGTTGAAACACTGTATTTTATCACACCATGTGAATCCTTCATAGCATGGTTGGCCTGAGGTGGCACTTACTTTGCAAAGTGCGTGTCCATTTGAATTCTGAATAGCAGTGAAGACAAGTTTGAGCTGTTAGAGCCTCTAGAGCAGTGATTCCCAACCTTCTGGCCCTTTAAATACAGCTCCTCATGTTGTGACCCAACCATAACATTATTTTCGTTGCTACTTCATAACTGCGATGTTGCTACTGTTATGAATCGTAATGTAAATATCTGATATGCAGGATGGTCTTAGGCGACCCCTGTGAAAGGGCCGTTCGACCGCCAAAGGGGTCGCGACCCACAGGTTGAGAACCGCTGCTCTAGAGCAAGTGGGGCTCCTCCTCCTCTTGCTGCTATTTAAAAGAGTATTGCCGTTTCTGTTTTCTGTAGAAATGAAAATAAAAATGTAAGAACAGCCCTAGCTCAGTGGACAGAGAGTCGGCCTGCAGACTGAAGGGTCCTAGGTTCGATTCCAGTCAAGGCCACATGCCCGGGTTGCGGGCTCGATCCCCAGTAGGGGGTGTGCAGGAAACAGCCGATCAATGATTCTCTCTCATCATTGATGTTTCTATCTTGCTCTCCCTCTCCTTTCCTCTCTGAAATAAATAAAAATATATTTTTTAAAAAATGTAAAAACATTTCTTCCTTCCAATACAATCCTAAAATGGCTCTTGGGCCACACGGAAATGCATACCTCGGCCTTAGTAACCTGAAGGCAAAGGGAAGCCAAGAGATTCACATGATTTGAAGAGACTAAGTTCTGGCCCTGGACAACAGAAATGTAATCCTGTTGCCTTTATACAGTTTGCAGTAGACTTTAAAATTCATGCTAACATTCCTGAAGGGAAGCTAGTTCTGTAACTGAAAGCCGGGCAGTCAGAAGAGAAATATATTGCTCCTAGTTCAGCAAATAACTGCATTCCTCAAATGAAAACATTCCTCCCTACCCACCCTCGCCCTCAACAGGATTTCATCAGGGAAGTATCAGCTGGGGATGTGACTGAGGTGGGAGTGGGCTGAAGAGTTACTTTGCATTTTGCATTAGAGCTTATTAAGTGAAAAATGGAGAGGCCGGTGCAAGATGCCATGTCTGGATCTGTACTTAGTCAACATTGTGTTACTAAAGCATCATGCCTTAGGTCATCCACCTCCTTTAATATGTATTTTTATTTCCAAAATTTTTAAAGGGTTCATATTTAATCTGCAGCAACCATGAAAGCCACCAAGTTAATTCTACCCTAGGACATGCCAAGGAAACGAAAGACACCTCCCAGAATCATTATTCTCTGACACTAAGATGCAATCTTTGCTATCAGTCATTTAAGTCATATATTTCTGTGTCTTTAAGTTCATTTTTTTTAAGATGTTTTATTTTCTTTCTGAGCTGCCTTGTTGCCTTAGTGATTCATGGTATTTGGTGAATTTCTTCTCTGTCTAGGCATCTATGTATGAGTGGCATTTCTCTAGTAGATTAATACAAATACTAAGTCAATTCATTATTTCCCAGTAGGTAGCGCTGATTCACAATTTGTTTGTGTGTTTGTTTGTTTGTTTGTTTGTTTATTTATTTATTTATTTACTAGAGGCCCGGTGCACAAAAATTTGTGCACTCGGCAGGGGGGTTGGGGTGGGGGTGTCCCTCAACCAGGCCTGTGCCCTCTTGCAGTCTGGGACCCCTCGGGAGATAACGACCTGCTGGCTTAGGCCTGCTCCCGGGTGGCAGAGGGCAGGCCTAATCCCTAGGTGCAGCCCCTGTTCGGGCTCAGAGCAGGGCCGATTGGGGAGTTGGGGCGCCGCCCCCTGTCATGCACAGAGCAGGGCGGATTGGGAGGTTGCGATGCCACCCTCAGTCATGCTCAGGGTAGGGCCAATTGGGGGTGTTGGGGCACCGCCCCCTGTCACACTCAAGGCAGGGTTGATGGGGAGGTTGCGGTGCCACACCCTGTCACGCACAGAGCAGGGCCCATCAGGGGGGTTGGGGCTCCGTACCCTGTCACGCACAGAGCAGGGCCGATCAGGGGGTTGGGGAGCTCCCCCATGTCACTCACAGAATAGGGCTGATAGGGGAGTTGGGGCACCACCCCCTGTCACACAGAGAGCAGGGCGGATCAGGGGGTTGGGGCGCCGCCACTGTCACACTCAGGGCAGGGCCGTTGGGGAGGTTATGGCTCTACCCCGTCACACAGAGCAGGGCCCGTGGGGTGGGGGGGTTGGGGCACCACACCCTGTCACACACAGAGCCGCAGGGGGTTGGGGAGCTCCCCCTATCAGGCACAGAGCAAGGCCGATCAGGGGGTTGGGGTGCCTTCCCCTGTCACGAACAGAGCAGGGCCGATATGGAGGTTGTGGCCCCACCCCCTGTCACACACAGAGCCACAGGGTGATCAGGGGGTTTGGGCGCTGTCCCCTGTCACACTGATCCCGGTGCTGGGCGGCATATTACCCTTTTACTATATAGGATAGAGGCCTGGTGCATGGGTGGGGCTGGCTGGTTTGCCCTGAAGGGTGTCCTGGATCAGGGTGGGGGTCCCCACTGGGGTGCCTGGCCAGCCTGGATGAGGGGATGATGGCTGTTTGCAGCTGGTCACACACCCTTCAGGGTGGGGGTCCCCACTGGGGTGCCTGGCCAGTCTGGGTGAGGGGCTGAGGGCTGTTTTCAGGCTGGGACTGAAGCTCCCAACTGCTCCTTTTTTTGTTTTTGTTTTTGTTTTGTTTTTCTGGGCCAGCTTTAGCTCTGGCTCCAGCTCTGAGGCTTCTGCTGCCGAAAGAAGGTATCTGGTTTGTTTCAGTTCTATAATCGAAACTCTGTATCAACTCCAGCTCTGAGATCCCAGCCGGCTGAAAGCTGGTTTCTGGGGTTTTGTTTAGCTTCTATATTTGTTACAATGTTTCTTAAACTGCAGGCTCAGAGGCCTGCAAGGCAGGCGGGGAATGTTGGTTTCCTCCGTTACTGAAGCAAGCAAGCCTCATGTTAGTTTCAAGTGGCCGCCATATTGGCTGGCAGTTAATTTGCATATCGCCCTGATTAGCCAATGGGAAGGGTAGCGGTCGTACGCTAATTACCATGTTTGTCTTTTATTAGATAGGATTATTTTTGTTCTCTTGCAGTTCTCTGACTTTTCAGACCAATGCCAGGTGGTGGAAAATGGCCTGTGCTCCCTGAGAAGGCAGGCACTGCCTGTGTAATCAGATGGCCCTGGTCCCAGGAGACCAACCCCTCAGGGGAATGTGGTGAGTGACTGGGCTCCAAATCCATGGAATCCCAGTGCTGTCCCTGCAGCGGGATTCTGCTGTCAGTGCAGCAGTGGTGCATGGGGGTGGGGTGGGGAAACCCAGCTGGCTTCTTTGTTGTTTTGCACTCCTGGTAATGGCAACCAGGGACATTCCAGGTATCCCTCTGTACCCAGACCACAGGACCAATCACAAGTGCACTCTCTGCTCAGGGGGAAACTGAATCCGTAGTGCCAGTTCTTGGGTTTGCGGGTAGTGTGTTCCACAACCTGACACCAAGGGCAAAGGGAGGCGAGCTCTGGGAGGTTATGGGGTGACTGTGTTTCTCCGTCTGTAATGTTGGCCACCCAGCAGCTGCGGCCGCTCCATTGTGCTGTGTCCTTGCCCAGGTCTCGGTGCTCAGCCGCAGCTGGTACTCCCCACTACTGCAGGGATGCCCACTGAATAGCATTGCTCCTCCTGCTGAAGGGAGTGCTAGCCACAATCTGATTCATCCCCTCCTGGGGCTGAGCCTTGTCATGAGCTCCTACCTGCAGGGCTGCCTTTGTGGCTTGTCTCAGCATTTCCCCCTCTCACCTCCCGGTTCACTCCCACCTGCCTAGCTTCAGATGTCTCAATGCACAGATCTCAGAAGTGTTTGTGCATTGAGCAGGGAATCCCTTGTTGAGTTATATCTGTTCAAATTGTTGAAACTTCAAGGGGAGAGACCAAGGGGATCTCTCACACTGCCATTCCCCTGACATTACTCCTGCCTACCAAATTCTTACCCCCTCCCTTTCAAAAAATAAAAGTAACCCAGGACTTATTTTGAAAGTAGATCACTTTGCCTATTTTTTTTTCCTGGAAAAACACCTTCATTCAAAGAGATTCTTTCACTGCAAAGAAAATGAACAGATTCCATCAAAACTATTATGTAAGAAGACTATGCCTTTCCTGGTGACAAAAAACAATTAAAGAAGAACACAATGATTTGACAGAGATAAGAGATCTGCCTCCTTTGGTCCACATAAACAGTGTTCAGTGAAAATGAACCAAAAAGAATTCAGGTACTTCATAGAAGTCAAGAATATCTCAGGACAACTTTGATATCTAATACCTACTCTGCTTCCATTATATTGTTGTCTCTATGCTATGATAGTGTACACTTATAAACTAATGAATGAGAATATAATATCCAAAAGAAAAATACTGGCAAGTCCATTAAGCCAGTGTTCAAATGGTGACTGTGAACAGCAAAACAAGAATCAGACCACATCACTTCATAGACAAATTCACTCCCTTCTAGGAATGTCAGCATCTTTACTTTTTCTTCCTTTTTAGAATTAATGTTTTACACTGTTAAGGGCAGTTTCAGCGAAGTATGTTAGAATATTTAAGTTTCTTCCTATTATGCTTTCATTTTCCATAAAAGCTGAGCTACCATCCTTCTTTATTTAGATTCAGCAAGAAGCTGGACAGAAATATACCTCTGTCACTGAATAACGGGATGGCGAGGACAGTGGGCCTTAAAATGCCCATCTCCATGGAGAAGGTATAGACATTTAGCAACTGCTATAATCCTACCTGCCCTTCTGTTTCTTTCCCTTCTTCTTTGATTAAAATTATATTGCATAAATGTATTCTTATTGTAAATCCATTAATCAGGTCAGCAATATAAACACAATGAGGTAAAACAAGGACTACATCTATTTTTGGCAGTATAATGGCACAGAAATCATAAAAGACCTTTATAATGAAGAAAAAAAACACACTAAAATATGTGACCTCTAAATGTATTGATGGGCTGGCCCAAAAGAAAGAAACACATAAAGCACAAATTTAAAGATTGGGATGCAAGGTAAGCAAGAAAGACAAATTTTTTCCTGAGGGTTTCTATCAAGTTTTGGAGACCAAAGCTTCCACTCCCATGGCTTTAAATCCTATTACAGAAAATCTCATAAAAGTCCCCATACCAGAAATGATGAACAAATGCTTGCCCTCGATTAAAGGGTGAAGGAGGGATAAATTTGCCAAACAAAATGTCTTGGCAATTCCACTCGCGTGTCTAAAACTTAACGCTGAATGAAGAGGGGAGAAAAAGCTCTTGTGAGCATTTGAAACCCCAAGCTGGCCTTTCCAAGCATTATGATATGAATTCATGCCCCTTCTATGATTCAAGACATCTTGAAAGAGAAATTTATTTTAGAGTGTTTCCAGATTGATAGGGCTTCCATGAGACGAAGACAGTGGTCGGCAAACTCATTAGTCAACAGAGCCAAATATCAACAGTACAACGATTGAAATTTCTTTTGAGAGCCAAATTTTTTAAACTTAAACTATATAGGTAGGTACATTGTTATTAACCTACCTATATCGTTTAAGTACTGTTGATATTTGGCGCCTCCCCCGGCCTGCGCCGCATCTCCTGTCGTCCGACCCACCAACACCCCCCACTTCTTCTAACGCCACTTCTTCAAAATAGACTCTCCCAGGCCGAAAACTGACTTCTGCACATGAGCCACGAAGTTGCAATCACACTGTACGTGTGCGCCCGCACATGGTATTTTGTGGAAGAGCCACACTCAAGGGGCCAAAGAGCTGCATGTGGCTCGCGAGCCGCGGTTTGCCAACCATTGGACGAAGAAGTATAAAAACCAGCAGGCCAGCATGTTAAAGCATGTGGAACAAGGACACTGAGGGTCTCCTAATTCCTTATGCAGACTTTCCTTGGGTCCTCCTGCTTTGTGTCCAGTCCCTCATTTCCACGCCCTCTGCCTGTTGTCCAAAGTGCACAATAGCTCTGGTTTCATAACCCCAGAGAATAAACCTCGCAGTTCTTACACAAACAGGAAGAGGTAGGAACCTAACTACGCATGGTGAAAGGTGAGAAACTGATCTTCAGACTTTCAAAGGCTCCCTGTTTTTTCTCCCACTCCCAACACACACACACACACACACACACACACACACACACACACACACCCTTGCATAGTTCCTTTTGCAGTACACGATGCCTTTATGGGGGTGACCAGTCCAAATCGCTTTGTTTCCCTTCAGCCCCCACACCTTCCTCCTTGCCAACATATGGGTACAATACTGTTCCGTGAAGTACTTTTCCATATCTCCATTCACATTCTACATGATGTGTTCTGACTGAAGTTGCAGATGGCTCCTAATGTACTTGAAGGTGAGCTTACTGTGTGTGCTTCTTGGTCTCTACAGAAATTTTAAAAAGGAAATCTCATGGAGAGTAACTGTGTTACTGTCTGTTTTCCTTGCTGGTTTAGAAGTAATTGTAGAGAACAGATCATAGTAGAAATGGTTTTGCTTCAATATTTTAAAATTGAAGACTCATCTCACTACTTTAGAAGTGCAAATTTCTCTACAGCTACACACTAGGAATTCTCTAATGTTGGGGTATATTTTGGGGAAAACTCAAGTAGTTTACTTGCTTAAAGGACTATCAGGATTGCAGCCAGAATGCATTTAAATTGAAATCCAACGTAGAATTCTTCTAAGACAGATGAAATAATTTGCCATTTATGTGATAAGATTCTACATAATTTAGGGGCAATGTCTCTGAGGAATTTACTAATGGTTTTGTAATGAAAACCAACCATTCTGACACTCCAGTGGTAAAGGGTGTCAAGTTCAGGTAACGATAAAGAGTTGAGTGTGTACTGCACAAAGGTGCCGTTTTAAAAAACACATTCATGTAGATAGTGCTGATCTAGCTAAAGGTAGGTAAAGGCCTTGTAACAGGAAGATCATATTATTACTATTTTCTGACATATGGAAGTAAATTGTTTTTTGGAAGTTGTCTTTCCTATAATTTACACAGAGTCACTGTCTATATAGCCTCATCACCATCCTGTATCTAACAACCTTGCTGATCTGTAAATGGTCAGATGGGGCATCATTTGCAAAGTGTAACTATTATGGACTGAATTGTGTTCCTCCCCAAAGTCATGTTGAAGCCATAGCCCCAAATATTGCTGTATTTGAAGGTAGTAAAGACCACTAGAAGCAGGTTGCTTTTAGCTGGCAAGTCCAACAATACACATTCACTGTCCTCTCTCAGGGACATAGTAACTCTCCAGCCATATTTTAGAATTTAGTTTGTGGTCACCTTGACCAGTCTTTTCCCTCAATAAGATATCACACTTGGCCATTACATTAGTGACATTATGCTGACTAGACCTAGCAAGAAAAAAGTATCAACTAATGTAGACATTTTGCTAAGTCAGTGGGGGAAGAAAACATTTGAAAAAATCCAGGGGCTTTCTACCTCAGTGAAATTTCTAGAGGCTCAGTGGCATGGAGCATGTTGAGATACCCCTTCTAAAGTGGCAGGTAAATTGTTGTGTCTTGCCCTCCTACAATCCAAATAGGCCTCTTTGGATTTTGGAGACAACATACTCTTCATTTGTGTGTGTTATTCCAGCCCTTTTACGAAGTAGCTAGAAAAACTGCTAGTTTGGAGTGGCACCCAGAGTAAGAAAAGGCTCCAAAACAAGTTGAGGCCACGGCGCATGCCGCCCTGCCACTTGGGCCACATGATCCAGCAGCTCTCACACCACTGAAGGATTAGGGGCAGATGGGGACGCTCTTGGAGGCTCCGACAGGCTGCTGTAGGTGAATCGCAGTGCAGGTCCTTTGGATTTTAGAGAAAAGCCCTGCCATCAGCTACAAATAACTACTGTTTTTTGCAGAAACAGCTTTTGGCCTGTGACTGTAGAGACTGAAAGCTTAACCTTGGGCCAAGTTATCATGCAACCTGAGCTTTACATCATGAATTGGGTGTTATCTGGCCCACCACACCATAAGGTAGGGTGGACAGCAGTACTCCGTCATCAAATGGCTGACTGGGCCAAAGCAGGCCCTGAAGGCACAAGTCAGTTGCATGAAGAAGTGGGCAAATGACCAGGGTAACCACTCCTGCTGCACTACCTTCTCTCTCCCAGGCTGCACAGAAGGCCTCATGGGGAGTTCCCTCTGATCAGCTGGTAGAAGAAAAGATTTAGGTCTGATTTAGAGATGGTTCTGCGTGACATGTAGGTACAACCCCAAAATGAACAGCTGTAGCACAAGAGCCCCTCTCGGAGACATCCTTAAAAGACAAAGGTGAAGGGAAATCTTCCCAGTGGATAGAACTTAAAGTAGTGCACCTGGTTGTTCACTTTGCCCGGAAGGAGAAACAGCCAGATGTGTGGTGTATATAGACATCTACAGTCTGTGGCCAATGGATCTGCTGCAGGGTCAGGGTCTGACAGGAATATGATTAGAAAATTGGTGGCAAGGGAATTTGGGAAGAGAAATGCAGGTAGACTTTTCTGTGTGGGCACATATTTATAGCCCACATAAGTGCTCACTGAAGGGTGACTACACATTCTGTGGATACCAGAGAGCCTCCTTCCCCAGCTAGACCTGTCATCACCCAATGGGCTCATGAACAAAGTAGTCATAATGATGGAAATGTAGGTTATATAGAGTGTCCCAAAATTCACGCAAGAAGTAATTTTGATAGAAAACACAGGTTTGTAATTAAAAATTGTAATTTTTTTATTGATTCATAAAGTATACAGTATAGGGTTATATACAGAATAGCACATCAGGTAAATGGCCTCCACAGCTTTGCTGGCACATACGCAAAGCTGTGGTCTTCATTGGTCTTCATTGTCCCTGCTCCTGGGCCATAATTGATACTTAGTAGTGCTTATCAAATTGAAGGGATTGAAATCAAAGGGCAATAGATGTTAGAATCTGATTCAATAAACCAAGTAAAATTAGGCTTTTATTTTTTTTGTTGTTGTTAATGCTCAAGCAAAATTCAAATCTTGCGAGAATTTTGGGACACCCTATATATGAGGTCAGCAACATGAACTTCATTCAACAAGGCCTAACTGGCTATGTTCACCACTGATCATGCAATTTGCCAGCAGTAGGGACCAACACCGATTCCCACTATGGCACCATTCCCCAGAGTGATCAGCCAGCTAACATAGTGGCAGGTTGATCACTTTGGACCACTTCCGTCATAGAAGGGGGAGTGTTTTGTTCTTACTGGAATAGATACTTATTCTGAATATGAATTTGCCTTCCCTGCATACAATGCTTCTGCTAAAACTACCATCTGTGGACTTACAGAATGACTTATCCATACTCATGGTATTCCAAACAGCATTGCTTCTGACCAAATTAAATGTGGCAAAGGGCCCATGATCATGGAATTCACTGGTTGTATCATGATATATACTGTCCTGAAGCAACTGGATTGATAGAATAGTGGAAAGGCTCAGTTATGGCACCAGTTAGGTGGCAATCCTTGCAGAGCTGGGACAAGGTTTGACAGGAGGCTATACATGCTCTGATTTGACATCCAATAATATTGTTTCTCCAACAGCTATCAAAGGACAGCAATAGAAGAATTAGGAAAAATCATTTCAGAAAAGATGTGTCATTAGAGACCAAAACGAAGATCATCCACATCCTCGTATTCCAAATTATTTTGTACAGATGCAAAAGTTAGATGGTGAAGAAGGCTGACAGAAAAAAAAATCATTTGAAATACGGTATTGCAAGAGGGCTCTATAGATACCCTGGACTGCCAGAAAGATAAACAAGCGGGTCCTAGAGCAAACTAAGCCTGAAACATTGCTGGAGGCAAAAAAAAATATGACAAAACAGAAGCTGTCATATGCCAGGCACATCACAAGAATGCCGGGTTCTTTGGAAAGACAATAATACTGGGAAAACAGAAGGCAGCAGGAAACAAGGAAGACCAAATATAAGAAAACAGACTCCATTAAAAAAGCCATTAGCATGAATTTACAGGAGCTGAGCAGGGCTGTTGAGGACAGGACATTGTGGACATATAGAGTCACCAGGAGTTGGGCAAGCTGACTCAATGCTATGTTGCAACACACAAAACTCACTCTTACCCCTTGTGACCCACTAGTGAAAATTTTGCGTCCTGTCCCCAGAATCCTAAGCTCTGCTGGCCTGTAGGTATTAATTCCAAAGAGAGGAAGGCTTCCACTAGGAAAATACAACAATGATTCCACTGAGCTGGAATTTCAGACTGCTACCTGGCCGTGCGGGGCTCTTCCTGACTCTGAATATATTTCCTGTGCTGGCTGGGATGACTGATCCTGACTAATACAATTATCCATGAAATAGGAAGAGAAACTAAATTCTAAAAATTGCCTTTTAGAAGATAAATGAAACTAGTGTAATGCAGTTGGTCCCACAAGTTCTGATTTTGCTAGACACATCCCTTGAGCAACAGTGTTCAGATTTTAAGATTAAAGCACTTCTTATCAAACCTCGTATTACTAGCACCTGCTTATACATGAAACAGAAAAGAGAGCAGTCTGATGACTCGCTCAGTGTTTTTCATAGATTTCAATATGCCACCCTTCCAGGCATTTTACTCAGATCCAGAAACCTATTCATAATGTCTTCTAGAATTCAATAGTTCCTTTCTATGTAATTATAAACATATATATATATATATTGTTTAAGTCATGATTATTAAGATTAATCAATTAATTCAGTTATCCTTTCATTCATTCAACAAATATTTAATTAGCACCTAAGAAATACAATGCATATTATTGAGTCTAATCTTGACATATCCTTCATTCCTTGGCTAATATCCAACATGCATTTGGAAGATCAGCATTGGGGTATGTTGATGACTTAGAATAGATATTTGCTTACATTGCATTAGACCTTAGATGCACTAGCTGGTTATAGTTAAAATATAGTATAATATCAGCATTAACTGATACCCAACTTAAACTCAAACACTTACAAATAAGGCAATCTAATAATACCACAACTTACTCCAATATACCAGTAAGCATAGTCAACAGTATATAACAGTAACATGATTGTAAGTCACATTCCAATAGCAAACCTGTTTGAAAATCCTCTTACCTCTTGTTTGCACCCCTTTCCCACAGGCTTCGCTGGTGCTCATTATTCCCTGCCTGACAGACTCCGGCACTAAGATACAGGGGCTCCATTTCTGTGGCTTCCACCTGTGATTACAAAGAACAGGGAACTAGAAATTTCACCATGACAAACACACAAAGGAAATACTTGAAATGGATAAGTGGGAAATCCAAAAGCATATAGATAGTAATTCAATAAAAATGGATTTGAACCCAATGCCATAAAACGGAGCCCTGGCATGCATTTGAGATAATAACCCACTCTGCCTCAGGTTCACGGTTAATGCCTTGATTCCATTTTTTAAAATGTGGACATTTTGCACATAAACCTTAGTTCATATAGCAAAGCGGCCATAAAAGCATTAGAAGCACAGATCAAGTCTAGAGTGCTAAACACTTTATGAACTTACAATTGTTAGAAAAAAGAGAGAAAGATAGTTCTTATGTCCCATTAGAGCATTAGAGAATCAGGTTTCGAACAGCTGAAAGTGCCACGCGCACACCTTTTCACTTGCTCTTCTAGTTCAATATTTTAGAAATGTGTTTCCTAGGACTTTGAAGTAACTCAAACAACTCAATAGGTTGTAGAGTAAAAGGGAGGTTGGGGAGGCACCTGTGCCTATTTATGTGATAGTTCATTCCAAGGAAGAGGAATTGATCTGCTTTTGATGAATTACCAATATTTCTATTCCTGTGAGGAAATAGTCTCTAAGGACACTGTCTGGCTTTTCCCTGTTTTTCTTTCCTCAGATCAACAAAACTTTCTATTTTCATGACCCACATGACCGACTGTGCCTTGTGTCCGTAAGCCTGTCTCTTCAGAATGTGCCATAAAACCCAAACCTTAAGCGAAACCACAGCTTCTGCTCCTTTGCTTAGTACATTTTTACACTTTTCCCATATCAGCCAATACCACCAACAAGAGATGTTAATTGAAAGAGTAAAATAAAAACAGGGAGTAAAATATCATTGCCCAGCCTTGCAAGATGAAAATGTTCTAGAGATTTCTTGCAAAACAATTGCATAAAATTAACACTACTATAATGTACATTTAAAAATGGTTAAGATAGTAAACATTATGTGTTTTTTACCACAATAAAAAAAGCCTTAGCGAAGGAAGACTTTCTTTGCTCAGGAAAAGTCACTTTAACGTCTCTCTTAGTTATGTGAACATAGCTTGATTTAGTATATGAAGATCACCTAACACAGGCAGCCATTAATATCAGTAACCATAAGCTCCTCCCACTTTATTTTAGATTAAGTGGGTCTCTGGGACAATTGGAAGTGAGGCAGAGATGGTCTTAAGGGGGGCGCTACAGACCATCCTGCAAAATCAAGCCCAGTATGTTAACATATAAAAGTGAAACAAATATATCATTGACTTTATTCAAGTGGCCTCCATATTGGGAAGAATTGGAGAGAAATCAGGAAACAGCTAAGCAGCAAAACCTGTCCTTTTTAAATAAATCATCTATTGATTTTAAGTAGTTCTAAATTTTCTTTGTATATGCATAGACTCATTCAGTATAACTCCAAAACACAGAAAGTGATACAGTAAGCGTTTTTCAGTCTGACTTTTCAACTAGGATATGTCATCTATTCAGATCTCTTAAATTTACATGGGCTTTCTACACTAAAATGAGACCAAGGAATTGAATCTAGTTTGGTGTTCTGCAGAGACTGAAGTAGAATGAATGACTTTTCACGGCTCTCTTGTGAAACCCTCAGGGTTGGAATGATGAACCGGAGCTCAGGGTAAGTGATATGTCCCAGACTGCCCAAGTCAAGGCAGGCCAGTTTTCAATCCTACATCCCTGGATGCTCAACCATGGACCCCTGGCCAATTCCATATAAGAATCCCCGCCCATGCTGCCTTCTCATTCCCGTACTAACCTAACATATTGGAGGAATGCTCAAACTCACAGAAATATTTCTGTGGACATTTTGTTTCTGTTTTAATTGGTAAATGTGTTACTGTGTCACTTTAATGGAGTCAAAAAGAATAATCCTGAGATAATGATAAAGGTCTACATTCACTTGCTTCCCTAACATACCAATGATGGAGAAAGCAAAAACTAAATTAGAACCAAATTACTCAAAACTCATGGATGCTTTACTAAGGAGCAGAGACTCATGCTGATAACTGGGACATATATTAAACCACACACACCGGGAGAAATGATACATTGATCCAACCCACACACAGTGGAACTGATTTCTGGGGAAATGGCAGGGGGTCGGTGATGGAAACTAGTTCAAACATGAGTAGCTGAATTGAAGTGCAGCAAGAGAGTCAGGAGAGTGGACAATAGAAGGGAAGAGCCCACTGACAGTTCCTAGGATTTTCTCTGATTATAATAGCCCTGGGCTCATAAAAATGTGTAATAATATTTGATTTGGCTAATTTTTTAAATTGGCTGCTCTCCCCTGGCAATGGTTAGCTGGACTCAGAAGTTTCAATATTTATATACATGGCACAAAAGTGTGGATATTGACAGTGCTTCCGCAATGGTCCTGTGGTTGATGAGGAAAAACTATTAGTCTGGGCATGTTCCCAGTGTTTGTCTACATCCTTCCCAAACTGGTCATCATGTAGAAACAATGGGAGCACAGGGACGATAAAATCGATAGTAATTTAGATTACTTCAATAAGACACTAAAATTTATTTAATGTAAGGCATCGTCTTAAAAGAAGAAAAATAACTTGCATTTGTATGAATGAATTAGCTCTTAAATTTCATAGCTTTAAGATGTAGCTGCTCCCATAATCCAGGGAGATCCTAGGCATTTTCGGCAGAGGCAATTTTAAGTGTGATGATAAATAAATGCCTTTTAAGATCATGGGATTTCTTCACAAGCCAGTAAAACCCAACAGTGAATTTAATGCAGATACCCTTTAAATGAATGTTTCAAGCCAATGTTGAAAGAGTGGAAGTTTATGTCTAGACACACAAGTCTCAAGTATTGTTTTTTATAAATAACCACCAACTTACCAGGAGGAGCATTTATAGTTTAAAAGTTACTCATTTAATTTTCCTTTTTAACATTTTATCCATAGGTTAAATTAATTTTTCTAACTAGATCTTTTCTTAAAACATGTATATAATTAAAATTGAGAACCAAAACAATTTTTGTTTTATATACTTATTAAATAAGTACAAATTTGGTTTGTGATTCTTGTTAAAAAAGGCTTTAGGGTGAGAATAATGGAATGAAGTAAGTTACCTTTGCATGGGTGCCTGTGTGTGTGTGTGTGTGTGCATGAGTCTGTGGTTTAGGTAAGGACCTCACCCTGAATCTCCTTGAATCCTGATCCTGAAAAGAGTTCTTGAGTGGCAAAACTCCAGAAGCTCACTTACTATCAAAACATGTCTGTTTCTTTTTTCTATAAATTAGACTTTCATATTCTTTATCCCTCAAAATGTATTCCAGATAGGAAGGGGGGAAAATACAGGTATTTGAAGATAAACAACATTACCTTATCTTATCTCTCACTAAACAACCATCTATACATATATAAAAGCCTAATGCCCAAATTGTCTCCTCAGGAGTTCAACTGGGAGACAAAGAGTTCAATTGCTCGATATGACATGTGCTGACCACCAGGAGGTGGTGCGGAACGAAGGAAGGCCTTGGCTAGCAGCAGGAAGGCCCTGATGGGCCCTGATCGCCAGCCAGGCCTAGGGACCCTACCTGTGCATGAATTTCTAGTATATTATATAAAAGAAAATGTCATAATTTATGTTGGAGTTTAATGATTATTCCAAAAGGTAACCAATTACCGATATATAGGGCACAATGAAACATCTTCACACTCTCGCTCTTCAAATAAGGTGTCTGGACATTCTTGACCTCCATTAGCTGCTTCCTGGTTGATAATCCTGTATCGAGACTGTCTTATTGTGGAATTTCCTGTGGTAAAGGAAAAATAAAATGAGAGTGCTCTTTTAAGTGGATGCAGAGAAAAACCCAGGGTTAGAGAGCCACTGAAACAAACAAACAAACAAACAAAAAAAGAGGTGAAGTAAGAACATGTGGAAAGACTGCAGGAAATGAAAATAAAAGCAAAGACCAGCAGTTAATACTCAATACACACTTTGTGATATCAAATATAGGTGTTTAAATATGCTAAGGCACATCTTAATGTTTTGAAATTCATCTGAATCCATATTGCCTATGGCATAGGAGTGACATGGCATAATCTGAGAGGCCACAGAAACCCTCTTTCATCTCAAAACAACAGCTCAGGGGCCTAGCATTTTCCTAGCAGCAAATCACTCTCTGGGGTAAGGCATTTCTCTCTCTAAGCTGCCATATATATATATATATATATATATATTAATTTCAGAGAGGGAGAGATAGAAATATCAATGATGTGGGGATCGAGCTCTCCACCCAGGTATGTGTCTGTCCTGACCAGGAATTGAACTAGCAACATCCTGGTTCATAGGTGGACTCTCAACCACTGAGCCACACAGGCCATGCTCTAGGCTACTTTGTACAATAGAAATACTCATAAAAATAATTACATTAGTAACATATTTATGGGTATTAGTTTATTAGAGTTTTTATTCCTCATAACCTGAGACAATATATATGTAATTGAGATTTAGGAAAGAGCCACTAAAATTGTAACAAAATATTATTTAATTGTGTTGTAGCATTTCATTTTATAACTTTAGATGCTTTCTGAATCAATAGCAGCAACAAAAGCCAATTATAGTTATAGTGGGTGTCAACTATTTTAATTACTATGAGCAACATATCACATTAGGTATAAAGACACCAATTCTTCAACTTACAACTAAACAGGAAAAGAAGGGGCCAATAATGCACAACTAGGTCTGAGTCACTGAAAAGCAAGAAGTGTCAGACTGGAGTGTAGTGTTAGGAGAATGCAGAATAAAGCATAATATTTCATGTTTCTGGAAAGCAGACATCTCATAGAAGAGGAAGAATTTATTCTGGGACTTGAAGGGTGAATAAGAAAAAATTTGCTGAAGCCATTTCTGGCCAAAGAAACAGTTTGAGAAAAAGGCACTGAGATATAAGGGACATGAAATTTACAGAGAAAGACACGTAACTGCATCCAGAGGCTGATGTGTATATGGCTTGTGTGTGTGTGCACAAGAGGGGTTTATAAAAAATGGAGAGATGGGACGTATAGGGGAAAATGGAGTTAATTTTTAGGTTTGGGACAGATACTGGACCTAACCATGTTAAGAAGAAAAGTCCTAGAAAGCCAAGTAAACTAAGTTGAGTAAAACTAAAGATAACTGGAAGGAGCCTTTACTAAATTACTTATTCACATGGTTGTTAAAAAGTCATTACTACAAAAAGGCATAGTGAGAAGTGACTGATCCATTCCCCGTCCTCCTCCCCAAACATCATGAACTGTTTCTTATTTACTTCTTCTGTGGTTACCTCCCAATCTATGTATAACATGCTGATGGCATTACTTTTTGATTTATTAACTTTAGACATCATCTATTGACTTTCTGCTCTACTTGATGAGAATTTACTTTGCACCATCGTTCAATTTTTTCAATAATTATATCGTTATTTCTACATGTTTACTGGTTATTTAAAGGCTTTATAGAACCTATTTCTTTTCAGCCCCACTGCTCACTGCTGTCTTCCATCAGACCAGCCACCTATGGTCTAAGAAGCCTTCCTGGGTAGACAGCTTCCTCTCTACTGCAACCCACACTCCTGTTCAGTTAGGTCATGGCTTCCTGTGATGTCACCAGCTTCTCTGCCCTTCAGCCTTTGGCCACTAAGTCTTCCATAAATTAATTGATACCTCTCATCCACTGATGGTCCTATTCTTTTTTGTTGGCAAGGAATTAGGGCTTTTAAAATTCATTTCTATCATTTTAATGAAATCAAGGGAAAAAGGGGAGACTGACACATTCGTACATTTCATGCTCTTGAACTGTTCAGTTAAGGGCATGCATGGAATCTTTGCCATCTGCTCCCTTTTTTGGTTTCCCTTCTTTAACCTGCTTTGTAACAAGGAGGCTGACCACAGAAGGAGTTTAGTCATCCATTGGCCTCTAGGTTGGTTTGGCCAATCGGGGATGGCCAAACAATGGAAGGAAAAAAGATGGCAAGAGGTGAGAGAAAAATCAGAGTATTTATTCCACCAGATTTCATCCTCTGGATCACCACAAGTTGGCGCCCCATCCTATAAAAAGCCCCAGTTCCTGTGGAGTGGCACCTCCTTCAGCCACTTCCTCTGAGTTCTACTAACAGATCCTACCTCTATCAGCTTTCAGGATTGGGGCTGTCACTAGGGCAAGTACTACAGTTTACATTCATCCTGTCCACTGCTTTGTAAATAATCCAGTTAATTTTCTCCAGTTGCCCCATTTGAATGAGCCACCTTTTTTCTTGACAGCAAATGCTTATATTGTCAAAGGACAGATGCTACTAGTGTTTGACAGAGAAGGGTGCTATAATCGGTTCCTCCTGAAATGTAGTTAAGGTCCTGTAAGGAGTATAGAAAAAAAAGATCAGAAAGAAAAAAACTATATTTAAAATTGCCTGCAAAATAATATTAAAGTCATCTCCATTGGACAGGAACACTATTTTTAAATAATTATGCTTTTGGGGAAAAATCTAGTCCCCCTCTCTCAATTAATTCCAATCATACTGTACTTATGCTAAAAACTATTGTTTACCTTTAGGATTCACACACGTGTGTGTGTGTGTGTGTGTGTGTGTGTGTGTGTGTGTGTGTATTCTATCTAAGTGTTATCTTTGGAGACAAAAAAATGAAGACTGGAGACAATAGAAAAAAATAAAGGGATGCCTTTACTTCACATTGAGAGATAACATGACTGATTGACTGGTGCCTCTTCCTTCACAATGCATCCACTCACACACGCACCATACGCACACATGCACAGTGCACATTCGCACACGGAGGCATTCTGCTTTATAGTTTAATTATAAGTAAATGAATTCAAACTTTGGGGAAAATAGTTGCATTGATTTTCATGCCCTATAGATATTAAGGTGAAGGTTGAAAAGGGGAAGACAGGGACTTTTCAGGTGGAAAGCATTTGTATTACAAATATATGTAAAATGTAGTGGAAGTTTCCGGGTATTATAACTTTAATCTACACCAGATCCAATTCTGAGCATTTTGCATATATCTCATTTTATTAGTATAATACTTTATGCTGTTGGTATTATTACTATTATTATTACACCCATTTTATAAATAATAGAACAAAGAGAGAAAAAGATAAATAATTTGCACAAAGTCACCCAGCTAGGATTAAAACTGCAGCTAAACAGACATCAAAAACCATGTTGTTTGCTGCTTTTTTTTTTCATAAAAGAGGCTTCATAGTAAGATAAAGAAAAAGAGAGGAACATTCCAGGGAGGAGTCCACAGAGCAGGTCCTCTGTTATTCCCAAAGGATATCTTTTCCTTTCTAATAAATTCTTCAGTGACACCCTATTTGCAGAAGGCTTTAAGTGTCAATAAAAATACAGAGTTGTGGGGCTTAGTGAGTGATGGTACCAACCTCATTAGGCCTATGAAAAAATAACATTAAATTAAAGTGCCTGTTTACAAACATAAACAACTGCTCAAACATGATTATGGCTAATAAACAACTAATCTAAATTCAATCTTGATTTATACATATTTTATAATTAGTAAGTCAGCAGGCGTACATAAGTTATTATAGTCAAAAGGAATAAATTTAGAAAATGTGGCAACTTAAAGATCAAAAACAATATTTAACAGAAAATACATGAGTAGGATACACATCTGGAGGAATATTTATAGATTATCTGTGAAGGCCTACAACAGTCTTTCCTGGAAAGATGGTAGCAGAGGAGGGAAAAATCAGCATGAAAAGAATATTTATGGGTGATTCATGGCCAGGTGAGCTGGGGCACATCACACAGAATTGAATAATCATGATTTTGCCCTAGCTGCTTTGACTCAGTGGATAGAGCGTTGGCCTGTGGACCAAAGGGTCCTAGGTTCAATTCTGGTCAAGGGCACATACCTTGGTTGCAGACTCCTCCCTGGCCAGGCCCCTGGGCAGGGCTCCTGCAGGAGGCAACCAACTGATGCTTCTCACATCAATGTTTCTCTCTGTCTTTTTCTCTCTCTTCCTCTCTTCCTAAAAACCAATGGAAAAATATCCTTGGGGAGGATTAACAACAACAAAAAATCATGAGTGTTGATCCCTGGTGCTGGGTTATTCAGCAATGACTTAAAGAACTGACTCCCCAAGTTTCCAATTGATTTGAAATGTGAGAGTACGGGAAAAGCAGGTAGAACATGGTGAACATGAGCACAGCTGACAGAGTAAGGTCGGATATGAACGCTGGGAGATGGATCCTAACGGCAAGACTATGTACAAAGTAGAGACAGGGTGGGTATTTATCAGCAATTCATGGCAGTTAGTTCAACATCAATCCTCAGAATTCTGATGGTATATTTTTAAAATATGACCTCTTGCCTTTCCCTCGTTTCTCAAATACCTCCATTACTCCTAGGTCTAATAAATCTCCAGGACTCATTTGGCTTCATGGCATCAGTAGTCTTCCAGGCTTATTGCCTTGTAAGGCATGGTTCTCATCTGTTGCTCTGTTCCTCAGCACCACTTACACTTCCAGGTTACCATTCAACAAACAAAACCCCAAATCTGCTGATTACCCCTCTCTCATTGATCTTGAAGCAAAATGATGGCACCAATGATATATAAGTTGAATGTAATAAAAACAACCACAAAGAAATACTTTCTGGGGTTGAGCTTACCACCCTAGTATCTGCTGGACTTCAAGCAATTCCTTTTATCTGGCTAAGCCTCAGCTTCTTTGGCTATAAAACAGTCCAAATAAAAGTTTCTATTTCACATGATTGCTTATAATAATTACATGTTACTGCATGTAAAATATGCACAGACTGCCTGGTACAGGACTCTTCTCTAGCATATTATGAGTTCAGGAGAGAAGGTGAAAAGAAAGATTTAAAAATAGTAGAAAGAAAAATACCACATGATCTTAGTTATTTATGGATAATAAAGACCATTATAAACTGATGAACAAAAATAGATACAGAGGCAGAGCAGCAATGAACAGACTGTCAAACTACAGCAGGAAGGTTAGGGAGGGTTGGGTGGGGGGTGGTAAGAGATCAACCAAAGGACTTGTATGCATGCATATAAGCATAACCAATGGACACAAGACACTGGGGGGTAGGGGAGGCCGGGGGAAGGTCAAGGGGGAAAATAAAAAGGAGATGTATGTACTACTCTTTGTAATATTTTAAGCAATATAACAAAATTTAAAAATAAAATAAAGTAAAATAAAAAATAAAAAAAATAAAGAAAAATAGTAGAAGGAAAGCTTCAACAGTTGAGGCTGTTTCTAATCAAAAGAAAAATATAACAAAACACTCTTCCATTGAGTGCTGGGTCTCTCCATGTTCTGAGCATCTAGGAGACCATGAATGATTTAAAATAATTCCATGCCCCTGGTAAATTAAACTACAATTGTCAGGCAATTGTTACCAACCATCTTCTCATAGCATTGGCTATGGTGATCAAACATCCTTGGGGAAGTCCTAATTAATGCCTGTTATGCTGGCTTAAATATTAATAACTCATTCACTCACTTTCAGAAGTGCCTTAGTTTGTATGGAAGATTATATGCATCCTCACCACCCCATGAGAATCTAAGAAACATGCACATTTTGTTTTTCATTGTGGCACTGAGTTCCATTTCAAATGTGCAGAAAAGGTAGACTGCACCGCTATTCTTAAAATCATCTACTCAATGTGGTTACTGGACCTTTATGTCTTGCCAGAGTTCTGTCTGAGATAACAGTTCAAGCATCTGAAGAAGACTGTTGTGTGCCCCGAGCACATTAGCTCATAAATCATTAAATCAAAAATTAAAGGGAAAGACAGTATAGGGCTTACCTCAAAACAATTGAGCTCCTTTATGTTTTCGTGATAGAAACATCACACAATTCTTTATATGCAAGCCCTTACCATAGCTTTTAGTTACTCAGTAACTAAAGAGAATTGGTGTTTTCTCAAAGTAGAGCATGAATGTGAAGAGTAAATCACTTTCACTTGGCAGAGAATTTCAATTGGCCATTGAGAAGTCTGTTTCTAAGCCAATTCCATAGGCAGAGATCTCAGTATGATGCTGGGCAGCCCGTGTTGCTTCAACATCAAATCCCCTAAAAAGCACATTCTCTCTGCCTACCAATTATACACAAAACAATACCCCTTTCTAGTTTATTCACAACTATCATCGATATTGAGTTGAATTTCTTTATTTAAAAAAAGGTACAAACTAGGCTCATCATCACCCCAACTATCTCCCACTAAAATTTGGAAAAACAGAGACTGTGACCCTGAGTTCTCAGAGGTAAGCACTTACCACATTCAGGGCTGTCGCTGTTGATAAATATTTAGCAGGTGTAGGAGGTGCACCAGGTGCTGCATGTTATAAGGAAAGGCACATGCATGCATTATTAAATCTCCCAGTGAAGCAGAAGTGAAACTTGGTGGATGGATAATAATGTAGTTCTCTATAATTTTATAAGCATTCAGAAATGATGACATAAACTTTGTATTTATTATCCAAAGGCCATCAACCCAGTATGCTCTCTCAGGGGTGAAAAATACAATGCCCTAGAAGAACTATGAGTGGGAAGTTTTCATAGACTCCCTTCCTATTTTTCTGGATGTTCTAAATATAGAGTAGACACATTAGAGCAGCCTTCTCCACCAGAATTCCTGCCCAACCTAGATATCTAAGTACCTCAAAATTCTATCTATATACATATGGAATTAAACAGCACTGCAAAGCTTTTCTACTAAACTTCCAGGAATGTTCAAAATAGGCTCCAGGATATCCATATACTTCTTTCATTCTGAAATTTGTCTGGAAAAAAAAAATGTATGCTATATTCTTAAATTTTCATAATCACCATTCACTTTGCAACAGAAGCCAAATTCAATGGCTCTGGCACCAGACAAGACCTTCAGGGCACTTACTTCTAATACCAGCTCATTACAGAATTGCTATGTGACCTTGGGCGGTGCACTTAACCTTTCAGCGTTTCAATTTTCTTGCTTTTCCTCAGTGGGTAATTCTGTTGAGCCAACACACAGGACAGCTGTTAGGAATGCCTAATTAAATGGGATTTAAATCATCTTGAAAAGGTAATACATATATAACTACCCACCTAACTCAAAATTCTTTATAGGCAAGCCCTTGCCATAGATTTGAGAAGGAATAATTCATGCTTATATCTGCATAAACCATCTAGGATGGCAGTCCAGGCAAATAAACAGTTTCTCTCTATGATAGGCACCACCCACTCTCTGATCCTAGGCAATAGTTCAAATTTCTAGAGACTATCTCTAATATCCTCTACTTCCTGTCCTCAACCACTACTGCTCTGAAAACACCTCCAGTTTGAAGAGCTAACCTTATCAAATAGTGACAGTCTTGACTCTGGTCCTTCCTCTCTCAAATATCACAAGTGAAGTCACACATAGGTAAGTAAGCTTGAGGTCTCCCGGACCCATGAGGAACTTAACCCTAGCTGCATATCAGAATCTCAAGAGAAATGTGTATAGACTCATAATGTACCCCCCCCACCCCGCCAACCTAAGCCATTTAAATCAGTATCTCTGGTGACTAAAGCCCAAGCATTGGTGTGTTTTAACAATCTCCAGGGCAATGAACCACTGATTTAGCACATTTAAAACTAACATCTCTTATTCATCCTATATGTAAAACAAGAAAATGACAATGCAGCATGGTTAACCAAGCAATAGAAAACAAATGAGCATGAGCTAAATCATTACTGCTCTCAACACTTTTAAAAAATGCAAACTGCCCTCTAGCTAAGTACATCATAATGGGCATAAATTGGAAATGTGTACTATAAACGACCAGGGTTAACAACACAATTTATAATGACAAGTTGTACTTGTCGTTGCCTCTTGCCAATGTGTGTGAAATAATAGGCATTTGTTTTCCCCCCATCCTGGCCCCTTTTTGTTTTAGCAGATGAAATGTCTAGTGGCTGCCGGCTACAAGGCTCCCTAATGTGCTGCACTCCATCATCATTGATACTGAAACACACGGCAACACCATATTGCACTGTATAAAAGCAGGTTTCTGAGGGCACAGATGCCACCTAGGATACAAGCTCAAGACGTTACCATCATTGTTAGGGATGGATACTGAACTATATATTAGGAAAATCCTTTTAAATAATCCATGTGGCTGTTATGTATTAATGCTTTATATCCTCATTGGCATTAAAGGATGCTATTCATGCCTAGCACAGAGCTGACAGCAAGAGGACAGAAGGGCTTATAGGTCAAGATTATGTGTCATAGCAGGGAGGACACAACTCAGAAACGCACAGCTAGCAATTTCAGATCCTCAGCTTCTCTGTTCTTACAGGACGTTGCCAGCTATTTGCTTTATGGAGATGGTCATATTCTAAATGTTCCACCACGCATCATGGCTCAACCACATAAATCCTGATTTCGGAAACTGTTTGTAATGCCCTTTCCAGGATGTGTCCACCTATAAAAACTGGTTCACCTGAATGTTAGCTATGGGGAACCACTCAGACATTAATAGCACTTATGATACTAAATTTTTTATTGGGGGAAGAGTGGTAAGACAAGTTAAAGAAAAATAACTGTGCAAGCAAGCCAATTGAAATAAACCTTTTCATTTTTAACTAAAAATTTTATCAGTGTCTACAAAGACATTTAATTATTCATTTTATGCACATAGCATGTGTTACTGTTTGTCTTGCTGTCTCCACTGTTTTGCAGTATTAACATAAAGTGATTGGCTTTTAAAGTCCTCTTATGACTTAGTGTTGATAAAATAATATGACTTTTTAACATGAGTGATTCTATGAACTTGGAAAAATTACTTATCTTCTGGTGCCTCGAAGAGAAATAATTAATTGGGGCTTTGAAAAAATAGAAGAGAGAGAGAGAGAGAGAGAGAGAGAGAGAGAGAGAGAGAGAGAGAGAAAGTAGTTCAGGGTTTGGTGTCTGGTAAGTATGTAAAATGGTTAGTTGATATGCAGGTTAGTGTGGGGGATTGGTTTAGTGTATTTTCTCTTCCTCTGCATCTAGATAACCTGTATGCTTCCTTGGATACTGAACAGAGGGCCAAGTCTTTCAAGAAGTCTTTCCAACCCACCCTCTTTTCTTGCCTTCATGTCTCTACAAAGATCTAGTTTGCACTCCTAGGTTGAACTCCTTTGTCTCTCTGCCTCCAAGCAGTAAGCATCTATAGTACTTATTATAGTTCATAAAACCTAGTAGACAGTAGTAAGTTATTTTTGAATAAATGAAAAGAATCCATAATTAGATGATCATATAACATTCTACAATTCTTTTTTCTTGAATGAAAATTTGGAGACATTAGTTTCTACCCAAGAGGCAGAGTATATGTCTGAAGAAGCACATGGAAACTAGGATGCTGGAGAAGTTTGGTTTTAATTCATTTTATAATGTTTATATTTTTAACTTTACAAATTTTCAAACATATCAAATGAACTCAATGTATCCACCCATTATCATCAATAATTAAATGGCAAGCTTGTTTCCTCTATACCCCTGCTTATTCACACACAACTGAATTATTTCAAAGAACATTTAGCTATCACATCATTTTATCTGTAACTATTTCAGGATAGAATTATAAAAGATAAGGGCTTATTTTAAACATAACCATAGGAGCACTATCATACCTTGAAATATGAATATCAATTATCCTAAAGTACTTCAATTATCCATCTGCCATTGGGTTACAATTTGTGTCTCAATTATCAAATGGGTTATAATTGGTTGAAATGTCCTATAGGTTTCTCTTCCTTTCCTTTTTGTTTCCTTTGCAATTCTCTTTGAAATGCTTTCAAAATATTTTTTTAAACACATGACAAAAAAAAAAAAGGTAGAAAATTAAGGGGGAATTTTAGATCATTGGCCATTGGAAAATTTCTCTCTATTGCTGGTGGTGAGACCTGGACTTTTAACAGATATGATAAATTAAAAAATAAGAAACAAAGCCTGAAACCAGAGCATAGGGCAAGGTTTGGTCAGTGAGACCCTTACACACACACACACACACACACACACGCACACACACACACGCGCGCGTGCACTCGCAAGTCTTTAGTGTGTGGACTATAAAAAAAAGTCTGCTCTAAACTAGAGAAAGAGTGGGAGTGCTGTCTGTCTTGGATTTCACTTTAGAACTAACAGAAAAAAAGTCACCCAGAGATTTCCTAAACAGATGCCTCTATTAATTAATATATGTGTGGAGCTAAAATTCCCACTGCACTACTTGGAAGACAAAACCCAGGACATAACTGTTTATAAGGTATTCTGCATTGTTCAGGGAAAAAGAATAATGAAATCCTCTAAGGAGGAGATACTGTTCTAGAAATTGAGAATATGGCACAAGAACAGAAAAACAAACAAACATTAGCCCTGTCCTCATGAGCTTTCCATTCTAATGAAAGGATAAAGAAAATTAAAAAATAAATTTTAGCCCTGGCCCATATGGCTCAGTTAGTTGAGGGTCATCCCATGCATTGAGAGGTCACTAGTTCCTGCCCAGATTGCAGGCTGCTCCCAAGCAGGGGGCATGCAGGAGGCAGCCAGTAGTTGTTTCCCTCTCATTCTTCCTCTCTCTCTCTCTCTCTCTCTCTCTCTCTCTCTCTCTCTCTCTCTCTCTATCTCAAATCAATAAAAACATATTTTAAAAAATAAAAAAACAAATACATTTTAAATAATTAGTGTTTATTTGGCAATTAAGTGTCCTGCAAAAATAATGTGGATGAAAGTTAGGGAGAGTGTGTGTGAGTGTGTGTGTGTGTGTGTGTGTGTGTGTGTGGTGGGGGAGGGAGGGAGTTGTAATTTGTAACTTCAAGAGCCTCAATGAGAAGGGAATGTTTGAGCAAGAACATGAAGGAGGTTGGCAGGTCATCTATATAATATCTAGGGGAAGAGAAGTCTAGGCAGAGCTAATAGTATGTACAAAGGCCCAGAGTCAAATTCCAGAAAGAGAAAAGGAGACAAGACTGGCTGGATTGCCCTGGCCAGGTTGCTCAGTTGGTTGGAGCTTTATCCCCGACCCCACCCCCGGCAACTACAAACCATGAACTCCATGGGATGGGCAAAGAGCCCAGTGCACACCAGGTCATGAGGACGGTCTATGAAACAATGGGGAGTTATAGTAATTTATATGCTCACCAATGATGCACATTTCTTTTATTCAAGAAAACAGATTCTCCTCATTACTTGCCTGGATAATTAAATGACCTCCTAATTTTCCTGGCTCCTACTACTGTCTAACCTCATTATTTCCTGTACTATTTTTCTAAAACACATATCTGATATGATCACACCCATGCTTAAAATTTAAATGGCCTATCAGAATTCCATGTAATGTCCAATCTTCTTAGAATAGCATAGCTATTTTCATAAGCTGGCTCCTGCATATTTCTCTAACTCTATTCTCATCACTCCCTCATAATGCATTACGCATCCCAAGTGTCACAAGCTTCCTGCCTGCAATTCATTTAATTAAAAAGTACTCTCATGCAGTCGATTCCTGCACACACATGCCCTCTACCACCTGTAAGAAGTTCTACCCCATGTTTACTTGGAAACTCCTGATATATCAAATCTTACCTCCTCTGGCCACTTAGCTAGAATTCGAGCCCCTACTCTTTGGCTGCAAATACCCTGTGCTCATTCCTTATAGAAAAAAAAAATGTTTGCCTACTTGATTCCCCTGTTCAAAAGTCCTATGATTTAACTAACCTTGTGTTACTCATCTTAATGTCATTAGCAGTTGACATAGAACTCGGTATATACTAGTAATAAGCACTAAAGAAAGGATTTGCTAAGTTAATGATACATTCATCTCTTATCATTCATTCAATAGGTGGTTAGGCACTTACAGGATGGCAGCCACTGTTCAGTGTGTGTAAGCAGTGCACAGCCCACAGCGACTACTTAGGGACTACTAACTGCCCTGAGGAAAATGACAGGGTGATGAGCAAGGTAGAGAGAGGGAAGAAGTGGCGGGGGGTCCCTAGTAAAGTTACCAAAGAAAAACTCTGAGTCATGACTTTTGAATTGAGAATGAAGTGTTGCTCTAAAGGCACCTATGCCAAGGGCTGGGAGAAGAGCATTTTAGGGAGAAGGGGCAGCAAGTGAAAGGCTGAACAAAATTGTCAGAAGGGAGGCCATGGCTACAGAAAGGTAAAGAAAGCAGTACAAGGTAGGACGTCAGTTCACAAAGTTGCAAAGCAACAGACTGTGAGGCTGAAGCCGTCCTGATTATCCCTGCTTGTGGAGGTGACCCACTTCTATAGCTTCCGTGTCACAGGACTCACAACCTCCCTCACTTGTTTCTCCTTTGGGAAGAAGGAGTGGCATCTAACGCATGACTTTGGGAGGAGGAAGTGAGCATATGTGGCTCCTCCTTCCCTCTCCTTTTCTTTCTTTGGGCTCCATCTGCTCAGAGGACGCACATACTCTGATCTTTTCTCACTCATCCCCAATCAAGTGTAGGTATACAACATGGACTGTGGCCAGGTGGTTAAGCCTGTCTAATTCTGGGGTTGAGAATCAGCTGCTATTTTGATCTCCCTCTGCTCTGACTCAATTGTTTCTGAATCAGGATGGGAGGAATAGGTGAGTGGAAAAGTTAGACTTCCTCAATATCCACGACAATGTATGAGCTTGTTGGTCACACACCCTTACTTCTAAGTATATTTTCTTTATTAAAATAATAATTTTATGGCTTGACCTTGAGTACTCATGCATCTTATAACTTACTCAGGGGAGATAAAATACAGAATGGAAGACAAGGAGGGACTTAGTACATGCTGAGCTAGCCTGTTCATGTAGGATAAGTAAGCCCTAGGGAGTAAGTTGTCTCATGAATGCTACATGTTAGAACTATGCTAACAATGAATATATACAGTCTCAGAGAAGTTAACTAAATAAAGACACCAGGAGTCCATTATAGATATGTTAGATTCTATAGGTTAAGCTCCTTCCACCACACATGAACAAATTAGTGAGAAGCTTAAAACAGAATATAAGTGCTTATTGAATATAATCAAAGCTCAGTTCAAAAAGTGTTGTGGTAATTCAGCAATGGGAGAGAATATTGCTGGCTCAAGTAAGAAATGAACAGAACTGCCCTAACCCGTTTGGCTCAGTGGATAGAACGTCGGCCTGCGGACTGAAAGGTCCCAGGTTCAATTCCAGTCAAGGACATGTACCTTGGTTGAAGGCACATCCCCAGTAGGAGGAGTGCAAGAGGCAACTGATCGATGTTTCTCTCTCATCAATGTTTCTAGCCCTCTATTCCTCTCCCTTCCTCTCTGTAAAATATCAATAAAATATATTTTTTTTAAAAAAAGAAATCAACAGAACTACCCACAGAACTTGTCATTGCATTCATGTAATCTATACTCCTACTTTGGTTATCATTCACAAGGCCTCTAAATTAAAAAACAAACACATGTATTTTAAGTATCAGGAAAATTAAATAATAGTATAATAAGGAAAATCTCAAATGGCAGAGAATCTATCATTCCTAGCATATTGATTTTGGAATATTTTATTCCCTACCACTGTAAACATGTCATTCAGTACATATTCTATCTGAACCATCTCCATGTAGCAACTCAATTTTGAAGGAACTTCAAGAGATTAGCAGAAGATCCAGTGATACCTTTTAGGAAACACTTAAAAGTTGTTTGTTAAACTTGAGGAATCTACTTAATTTTGAGCTTGAATTTACTTCCTTCTTGATTTGTTACATAAACTATTTGATGTTATTATACAACCTAAAGTTCCAAATTGACATATTAAGATCCCAACATTTAACTCTATCTCTCACTCTAGGCATTCTATGCTTTGTTATAGTAATGCAAATTAAATAGTTTAAAAATTTACCATCCTACTAGCTAATCCAGTCAGTCAAAAACCTCCTGAAATCACATCTAATTGAGAATCATATTAAAATGCAACTAAAGTCAAGGAAGTGAAACATAATGTATTCTCTTTAATTGTAGAAAATTATTTAATAAATTAACACCCTGTTAAATCTAAACTAATTTATTTTAGTTCTTCATAGGAAGTACATTGAAAGTCTAAAAATAAACTTCTAATTAGAATGGGTACCTTGGCTTCTGAAAGGCAATTCATTTAACTCTATAATCAAATAAGGATTATATTATGTTATACTGTATTGTCTGCAGAGAATTCTCCAGATATGAGAAAGAAACCAGCCAGAAGTAAAAACATTCGAAAAGAAAGAGCCTTCACATCCAAAGAAACATTTTTTTTTTTTGCCACTAAGGCTAACAATAAATCATTATAAATACCCATGTGAGCCTTAGGATTTATTTATGGTAATGTAGCTTGACTGCTGAATAAAGAAGATTAATGGTGCTTTAGAGAAACTATTAGATGCAAACTAAGAAGACATAACCGTGGATTTCAGGTGTAAAGGACAGAACTTCATGCATTAAATCAGCATTTGTTTATCCTGTTTGCTTTTTTGTTTATTTGATTTTGTTTGAGATGTTAGTTTATTTTATCAGACAATCGGGACAGCACTGTTTATGATCGAGAATCCCTAGGCATGAGAGCCTAGGCACTGTAATAAGAATGCAAGTACACACAGACTGCATGTTTTGTTTGTTTAAAGTAAAATATCTGGCCCAGATCATGCTCAAGGAGAGAGTCCTTTCTCTCTCCTCCAAGTTTCTGTTCTACAAGAAAATGTTATCCTACTGCATTTATATTCCCTGGAGCTTCATTTTCCTTCTCTGTATTTCTACCTTATTTACAATGGCTCTCCTCTCAATCTGAAGCTCAAAGTGGCTTTTGCGTTAAAAATAAGGATGTAGGCTTTGTCCCTCCTCTGCTTAGAGGTCAGCACTGGTGGACACATAAGGGAGGAAATTAGTCATATCCTGCATTCTCACCCAAAGCGCTGAGCTGGGATGTTATGGAGAGATCAGTCTCTGTGATGAACAACCACTCGCCCTAACTGAGCAGAGCGCTCCCATACTCAGTTCCTGCTGCCTTTTTACACTCTGTCCCCTTCCCTTCAAGACGGGTTCTGGTGACAAGGGAGCTGATCTGCAGGCAGCTGGGTGATTGAGGGACTGGAACAAACTGGGCCATCAGACTCTTTTGCTTGTAAGTTGAATAAAGAGACCCAAGGGAAGTTTGTGTCAATGCTCTGTGCTTGATTTAGTATTGTAGAGCAGGGTCTGGGCCAGCGATTCTGAGCTCTGTGTCTGCCAGTTATGAGCACAGAGACTCAGAGCAAGCCCGTTAGAAGGGAGAGGGTCGGAGGTATGCACAGAGGAGCAGAGGGGAACGGAGGAGGGATCAGCTAGCTCTGAGAGTTGAAAAGAGGAGCCTCAGTCCCTTTTGCATTTCTAGTCCCCAAACCACCTTCATGATAATCTTTTCTTCTTTTTGGACATCTAGAAGAATTGCTGTTATAACTTCCCAACAAGCCCCTTCCTGCCTAATGGAGCTAGAGGGACTGGATCCTTGAAAACGGAAATAGATTCAATCAGAAAAATATAGCAGATACAAGTTACACATTTCTCAAACAACCCAGTGGTCCAAGGTTAAATTAAGTGTTTCTATAGTTCAGTAATTCTCAAGCTTTATTTAATATGTCTTAAAATTACTAAGGTAGTTTGTTTAAATGCCTGTTTGAGGTCCAAGTACAACTTCTAAATCAGAATCTCTTAGGGTTTTAGCAAACATTCTCAGTAATTATGAGTTGGAAGTGCCTGGGCCGCACTTCAGAAACTTGATCAAATTATCCTAAGTTTTATATTTGGGTCAATCTAGGCCACAAAAGCCTGCACATGACCATAATTTTGCATTTTAACATTATACCCTGTGTTTCATTAGGAAAACAAAGAAACCCTACTTTATCTTCTGTAGATATATCACCTCTATTGGAGTCCTCTGTTGAAATGGGAAGTTACAATAGGAAATGCCCTTTAGGAATTAGCAATCGAATAGCCTTTGCTTCCCATGAGATACTCATAAGATTTCATTAAAAATAATGATAAACTGACTTCACTAAAAATAATAAACAAATGAATGAATGAATGATCAAATAAATAAATAAAATGATAGTACATGTTTTCCTTTTAACCACATTTGCCAGGTAACCAGAACAAACCTGATTCTAAGTGTACATATGCTATCTCCAGCATCATCATGTGTGTTCTTGTAGTAAGCTACACAAATCATTTAAGAAAGAAATTTAGTTGGAAAGGCAGATCATCGGTTTTTTTAGAAGTTTTTACGTTTGCTTAAGGATGCAGGTTTTGTTCATCAGTTTATGTCCAGAGACAGAGAAGCATCGATCAGACCGTCAAACCTCAGAGGGAAGGTAGGGGAGGGTGGGGGTAAGGAGGAGAGATCAACCAAAGGACTTGTATGCATGCATATAGGCCTAGCCAATGGACAGAGACACCAGGTGGGTGAGGGCATGTGTGGGGGTGGGGGGGCAATGGGGGATAAGAACACATATGTAATACCTTAATCAATAAAGAAATAATTTTTTAAAAAGGATGCAGGTTTTAACTGGCATCCATTTATTTGACATGGGTTTACTGAATTCTATTCTGTATTAAGTTTATTACGAGGCACTTTGGGAATGAAAACTGAAAAGGCTCCAGGTCCCAAGGACTTCACCGTCCTTCAGAGAAGAAGCAAAATATAATCAGAGAAGAAACCAAGTGCTCAAATGCAAGCCATTCATTTGGGGACTCAAGAATGGGGACTAGTTATGTCCAGCAGCAGGAGCAGGACAAATTGAGTGGAGAAGGAAAACGTTTACATCTGGTAGAATGGGCAAACAGTAGAGACAGAGGGAAAGATATTCTAGATGGAGGGTCATTCTGATTTTCCTTACTACCTTCCCCCATAGCACCATGGATTTCTGCAAAGCACATACCACACTTTGTAACTGCATTTTCATTCGGGTAATGTGTTCAATCGCTCTATCTTCCTCCACTAGACTGTGATCTCCATAATGTCTGGATGTGTTTTTCAGTCACCACTCTATGCCTATATAGTACCTAACCTAGCAAAGTGCCTGGAACACAGGGATTGTTCAGCAAATGTTAACTCCTACATGAGTGGTCAAGAGACTAGGATTCCACATGGTTTGCCATTTATCAGTTTTGCAATCTTGGGCCCTATTTCTAAGTCTCTGTATCCTCATATGTAACATGGGGTTGTGATCACTCTTTTCATATAGGGTTGAGGAAAGAATTCAATAGAATAATGAATGTCAATGCTACAGGTATTACTAATTTGGTAGAAAGAGGCAGTGAGATGAAGCCAAGACAATGATATTAAGTTACTACAACTTATTACAGATAAGATTTGAACTTGTCCAGCTTTGTTTTGTGTAGTACTGTACAGGCTCACTAGGCAAGGCAATGTAGCACGTTTAATTTAAACCGGGTATCTTTGCTTCTATTGGGTCAGGTGACCAGGGGTGCTTTCCTTGAAGATCCTCATTTACAGAGCAGGACTCATGGAACAGCTGTTCCTTTGTCATCAAACTGTTTTGACAGTCAATGAGATAGCGCAAATGAAAGCAATGTGTGGCAGGACTGTACCATGCGGAGCCTCTTCACAAATATTCTTTATAAAATTATAAAATTAATTTACTTATTTTTAAATTATTGTTCACATACAATATTGTATGCATTTCAGATATACAGGACAGTGATTCCACATTCATATGCCTTACAAAATGAACACTGCAATAATCCTAGTAGCCATCTGTCCCCATACAAAGTTATTACAATATATTGACTATATTCCCTAGCTGTACCAGGCTTCAGGTTCTCCAATTGGTGATAAACAAACCAGATGAGCTGTGCTTAGGAATATGAGAAATAACTTGTTGTGGGATGAATACAGGCAGGCCCTGGAGTCACAGAAATCTGGATCCCAATCGTGGCTTCTCCTCTGACAGGTTTGGTGATCTTAGATCAGTGATTTCATCTTTTTGAGCTGGGTGTTCCTCACCTGTTAGTAATATACAATTAGACCTACCTCCTGGGGCCATTGCAGGAGGTAAAATAAAATCCCAGCTGGTGATACTCCAGGTCTCTGCAAATGTACATCAGCCTCTGGCCCAGAATGAAGAGGATGCAGTGGAGAGGAGGACGTGTGTGGACTGAGAATGCTTCCCTATCAGCTACGATTTGCACTAACATATGCGGTGAAGAAGTGTAGGTACGCCAACTAAGAGTTCCAGCTCTGAGCAGTGGTTCTTATCAGTGGTCTCCCTGAATGTGGTCATGGAACTTTAAAAATAATGTTCCATTTATTTATTTTTTTATTTTTTTAAATATATATTTTATTGATTTTTTACAGAGAGGAAGGGAGAGAGATAGAGAGTTAGAAACATCGATGAGAGAGAAACATCCATCAGCTGCCTCCTGCACACCCCCCACTGGGGATGTGCCCGCAACCAAGGTACATGCCCTTGACCCGAATCGAACCTGGAACCTTTCAGTCCGCAGGCTGATGCTCTATCCACCGAGCCAAACTGGCCAGGGCTCCATTTATTTTTATTTTGTTGCCAAATCAAAACCACTTCCCACTGGGTTTTAGTAGAGACAGGCAGAAGAAGAAAAACCCACATAGGAAAATTTTAAAAGAAATTAAGAGAATTATATCTATCTCCTTTTTCCCTATGAATTAAGAAAAGTGTCCTTTATGAATTTTATTAGCAGAACTCCTCAGTTTAGTAGGAGTATGACTGAGAAATGTAACCTTTACAAGTCCAAGTGTTTGTAATTCTTCCTATTAAGTTTTTGGGAATATTTACTAGTAAGATTACTAGGACTTTGTGGTGATCTGTGATCTATGGCTTTTCACTTATAGACTAAAGGAGGTCTGTCACCCCCAGTGGAGCTTGTAAAGTCAAAGGCACCTATACTTTGTATAATGAGACTTGCGCTTGGGGCGTATATGTGAGATGCACATCTTATTTCATTTTTCAAAGAATACTGAGAATAGGTAACACCCAAAATGTACAGAGTTGAAAACTGAGACTTAGGTTAAGTCACTTTCTGAAGGAGTGTTATTAGATTATTACATTCTCTCCAACATTATTTTGAGGACATGTTTCGGGCCCCAAATCTTGATCTCTCACACAGTGTAGACTCCTCATTATTTGGGAGTAAATTAGTACTTTATCCTCCACTTCCCAAGCGGACAAAAGTACAGATGAGTCTGGGGGGAGAAAGATGGGATCATGTGTGCTTGAAAGGAGTAGGTAAAGAGAAAGGGTGGCGACAGTTTGCCTTTGAGTAGAAGAAATTCTCAAGTCCAGATGAGGAGATTTTTGACTTATTTGAAATTCTGAATGACCCATACAGGGGTGGGAAAAAGTAGGTTTACAATTGTTCATATGGAAAAATATGTAATACAAGAATAAATAATAATACAAGAATAAACTTTGTTTCACATACCCACAACTGTAAATCTACTTTTGCTTATCCTTCTACTACTCCCAAGGTGTGAACTAACAGGAGGGTAAATACAATTGAAGTGGAAAGCCAGAAGAAATCTGAAAATTGAATCTTTGCTCCTTCAAGTCCCTTGGCTGCCAGGCTGTGAAAAGAATTATCTAGGCTTGAAAAAAGTGGAGGCAAAAAGAGAGCACAGAGGTTTAGAACTATTTTTATTTCAATGCCAACATTTAAATAATTAATTGACTTTCTGGAAATTGGAGTAAAATTTAATATTGCTCGAAAAGCAATCATTTCACATGACCTATGATGTCTCCATCCTTAGCCAGTGCTAGGAGAAGACCACCTCCCCCACCCCCGCCCCAGGCGACAGAGAGATTTTTCTTGAAAGTAGAATAGGTGCAATAGCAGTAGCTGAAATAATCTGTGGCCACAAGGGTGTACCGGCTCATCAAAACTAATATTCCTCCTGAGGGTCAGCAGGTCTTGACTGCTCCCCCATCAATATCTGGCTGCCAGTGGGCACCCTTTTTAATTCAGTTATTTCCCTTCTTATAACCATTTAGCAAAGGAATTATACTTATCTTCCATGGGGAAGAAACTAAAAGAAATAGCGGAACCCAATACAATTCCATCATCACAGATTATTTTATCTTTTCCAATGTTTCCAAAATTTATCTTTAAGAGTTGGTATGTTTTTCGGGTTCATTACTATTAAAATTCAAAAAGCCAGTTTTGTCGATGCTGCCTTCCCAGTGGTTCCATATATAGATTATTCTTCTGTCCCACTCTGTCTGGAAATGGCATCCCCCTGACTTCTCTGGACCAGCCCTGCTCATTCAGTCCACTCATGTCAGAACTTCATTCAGAAAAGTACGTTTTGGAGAATCTCTAGAAGAGATTGTTGTTCCCCCCTTTGAGAGATTAGCTAAATATTTCACTGTACTTTCAAAGCTCTTTTATATTTAATATGTTTCTTTCGGATTCTATCCATAAGCAAAGCTCACTGGATTCTACTTCATTGCTGCTTTGACAGTCATTAAGAAGAGGAAATGGCAGTTCTAAAGCTTGGCGCAGGTGCCCCGCCACTGCTACCTGAAACACTGATGATGATGGTCTTCACCAGCGGCCACCGCCCTTTGGCCAGTCACTGTGAGGTTGGTCACATCTCATGTCACTCCCAGGAAGATGTGTGAGAGTCAAAGTACATTTGGTTGATCCCAGATTCATTGAGCTGGGATTCTGCACAGAAAGGTGTTAATGCTCTCAGCCTCTTTGATGGATTCTCTCTTTGCAGAATGACACGCTTTCTTCCTTCTGCCAGGAGGTGAGTGCGGCAACAGTGCGGGCCATACCCTGCTTCAGAGGACCTGACCATCAAGCAAAGGCCAGGGGTGTGTGGCTGAGCCCCAATTTACTCTGGACACTCAGGTGAACATTCTCTCCATCCTTCCTTTTTGTGGATGTGCCTTTTCTTACTGTGACAATGGTAAGATCTACAGGACCAAGGCCAAGGTGTGAAACTAAGGAAGAGCAACTACATTATTAACTCCTGGCCTTAGGCTTAAATGGAGTTTTGAGGCTAGGACCCTTTATATCTCCATGTGGACTAGCTCATCAGGGAACCATAATAAATACTAGAGGCCTGGTGTATGGAAATTCATGTACTGAAGGCGGGAGGGGTCCCTCAGCCCGGCCTGCCCACTCTCACAGCCCAGGAGCCCTCAAATGCTGGAGGTGACCTGGCGATCAGGGGAAGGCGATGCCCCATTACACCTCTGCTGCTGGCACTGCCGGCAGCAAAAGCCTCGGCCAGCCCTGGTTACCTGTGCCTCAGGCCGGCCCTGGGCAGCTGGGGGGCTGCGGGGATGGGGGACTTCGGAAGGCACGCCTGCCACCCCAGTGGGGCTGAGGAGACTGGACACTGCCACCTTGTGGCTGTGGGTGCCGCTATCTTTGAGGGCGGGGCATTCAATTAGCATATGCCCTCCTTATTGGCTGTGGGTGCTGCCATCTTTGCCACAGTGTGAGGGTCAATTAGCATATTCCTTCTTTAGTAGATAGGATGGGGGGCAAGTCCTGTTCTAAGAAAGAGGATCATGTTACTGAAGTGCTCCTGTGTGTTCAGTAGGATTTGGTATTAAGGATTCTGGGCCATAGCCTATAAGTACACCCGGGAGAACAAAGCGTAACCATTAAAATAAAGAAATACAAATGCACACGGGAGCAACAAATACATTGTGATGGTGATGATGTCTTATGGGAACCACATATGAATGGTTCAAAATGCCACGCAGGGTTAGCAGAAGATGAGTACTCCCACCGTGCACCCCAGTGAAATTACGGCTCATCACAACCGGATATGTTTGCCCCGCCTAGTTCTGATGGCTCTGAAAGGCCAGACCTTATTTGCAAATGTTACAAACCTCGTTCCCAGGAAGGGTGCTCCCATTCGGCATTCTCTCGCTGTTGAGCAGTGGGGAACACAAGCAAGCGGTTAGGAAACAAAGCAGAAAGAAACAGCATCCGCCTACCTGGCTGGCACAGCCTTGGGCAGGGCGTCCACTCGCTGAAGGCGGTCACGATGCAGTCTTTTTTGCATGGGAGGAGACAAGGGCGCACTGTTTCGGGGCGAGTGGAATCTGGGCATCTGTCAATGTGAAGAGACCATATCAATGCCTGCGGGGAAAGTCAGTGCTTTAACATAAACTGCAGGATTTCGCCCTGTTGTTGTTTTAGAGATCAGGAGAGACAGCCCCGGGGCGGGGAACTCCTGCCCAAGGGCTCTTCAGGCAGAGGCAGAGCAGAAGGAGGCCTCAGCTCTCTAGTCCCAGACACTGCACTACTTTCCCCCAGACCAGGAAAAGCACAAGCCCTGAAACTAACCAAAGACAGACACCAAGGGGGGGGGGGGGTCTCCCTAGCAGCATCAATTCAAACAACAACAACAAATATATATATATATATATATATATATATATATATATATATATATATATATATATATATTTAGAATGAGCACATATTTGAAGTGTTTTATTCAGGGTACTATATCAAATCAGTGATATCATTCAAAAGGAAGAGGAAAGTGCAAGGCAATATATGGAAAAAATGGGAAAGAAAATCATTGAATTCCACTGAACTATACATATTCGATTATTAACACAATTTACAATAGTCAGGTGTCTCTTTAGAACCTGTAGATTGATGAAGTGGAGTACGCAAGATATGACAGACTGCAAGTAACATATGTACTGCCTAGCATTAGCAAGAGAAGCACTTCCATGACTTTGTCGATTATTCATTTAATGTTCACCTTGGGAGGAAAAGTAATATAAATAGTCCATGGATTCATTTCACTGGGAAGAACTAAAGTCTCAGGATATGGCAAACAAGTTTTTTTTCCTGTTTTTTTTTATGACAACACGGGGCTAAAAACCACATTTATTATCTTCTAAAACAGTGATATGCCAGGAGGAAAAAACAGAGAAATACCTCATAACATGTTTGCACTTTAAATTCTATTCCTCATAACTTTCTAATACAAAAACAGTGATGCAGTATGCATAAAGCCTGATGGTGTGAGCTTTGATATTAGATCCCCAGTGCTGCATTGTGTTTTGCCTACATTCTTTCATTTCTCCCTAATGACAAAGTAAAAGTCACTATAATCTTCATTTTCAGATGATAAAACTGAGGTGCCAAAGCCACCTGGGGACAGAGTACTTGAGAAAAATTATAAAGCACCAGGTCTAGCAAGTTCAAACAGACAATAAAAGTCCTTCCAGTACAAGAGAACAGAAGATGTAGCAGATAAAATTCACAAAAATAATAATGGGTTAAAAAAACAAAGAGCTAGCCCTGGCCAGTGTTTCCCAGTGGTTAGAGGATCGGCCCATGCACTGAATGGTAGTGGGTTCGATTCCCAGGCAACGGCAGGTAACTGGGTTGCAGGTTTGATTCCTGGCCTGCCTGCTCAGCACATGGCAACCAATTGATGTGTCTTTATCACCTCTCTCTCTCTCTCTCTCTCTCTCTCTCTCTCTCTCTCTCTCTCTCTCTCTCCTGCTCTCTCTCCCTTCCACTCTCTCTAAAAAACAAAAAAAAACAAAAAAAAACAATGGAAAATATATTCTCAGGTGAGGATTAACAAAAACAACATCAAAAAGAGCTGATGAGAGTGTGAAGATTCAGATAAAAGCTCACCAACTGAATTACAAAATTACAAATATGCAAACACAGAGATTGTCCAAATTTCAAACACTAAGAAAAAGTAAGAGAAGTGATGATACCACCAGGGGGTGTGCACAGAACATGGTGGGTGTAGCAGCAGGCAGCAGAGTGCGGAACATGGTGGGCATCGGCCCTGGTGGGATGGTGGAGCAGGTGAGCAGGGGCGCCAGACCAAGGCAGGGTGCTGGTAGCTGTTATCGGGGCGAGTCTCTGGTGGTTACTAAAAATTCTTTGTTCCTGTGCACCGAGGTCCCGACTGGTGCTCACACCTGCTGTCGGCGCTGGCCCCGCTTGCACCCACTGCTGGCGCCAGCCCCAATTTCTCCGTGATGCAGTGGCAGCAGGAGTGGGGCTGCCAGCAGACAGGGGACTGGAGGCTGCAGCAGGAGGGGCTGGGAGGGGGCACAGAGGATGGACCGAGACCCGCCCCTGTGCCCACCACAGTCTTATGGCCCACAGTTCCTTTAAAAGTGCATGGATTTGTGCACTGGGCCCCTAGTCTGATTAATATTAGAGCTCATAAATTTACATAGTTATAAAAATGAAAACATCTTCTTAGTTTTAAATCTTTAGAAACAATACATAGACAAAACATGGGAGATGGAATCTGGCTGTGGAACAGAAAGTACATGATATTCTTGCCCTCATAAGACATAGTAGGCAAAGGACTGGAGATGGAAGGGAAAGAGGAGAAAGTGGAGGCTTGGATATCTTCATCTAACAAAGCAGAGGGTCAGAGCGCCAATCAACACATAAACGAATAAGAAATAAAGTCAACAATGTGGGGAATCGGTAGAGGAATTAGTGTGAATGGGCTGCATTCATTGTTTTCATGAGAGGAATCAATGAATGGACATTTTAAATTAAGAAATTAAGAAATATATAAAGGATATCTAAAAAACATGTCATGCAGCATTAGAAACTAAACCTCAGAAAGGAAGAACAGATAAAATATTTACATGGGCTGGCCCATATTGATATATAGACACAGTGGATAGATAAAAAACTAATAAAGCCATAGCCAGTCGCAGGGCAGGAGGCAAGGAAGGGGAGCAGGGGTATCTGAAGGCTTCCTGTTATTATTCTACTAGAAGCCCGGTGCACTAAAATTTGTGCACTGGCAGGAGGGAGGTCCCTCAGCCCAACCTGTGCCCTCTCACAGTCTGGGACCCCTCAGGAGATAACCACCTTCTGGGTTAGGCCCTCTCCCCTGGTGGCAGATGGCACGCCCGATCCCACGATGCCTGCCCCATCACCCCGGTCACCTGCAGATGGCAGGCCCAGATCCCACGCTGGGGCAGGGCAGCACAGCGGGATCTGCCTGCAGTATGCAAATTTAATGGCCATCTTTGTTGGGTTAATTTGCATACTCTTCTGATTGGCTGGTGAGCGTAACAAAGGTACAGTCAATTAGCATATTTGTCTTTTATTAGTGTAGCTATCTCCTTGTATATTGTTAAGATTTGTGAACCATGCAAAGGCTTGCCCAGTCAAAATAAGGGAGGTGAATGGAAGAAATCTATAACAACTATTAAGGAGTGGTTGTATCTGGGATGTGGGGTACTAAGCAGAGCAGATCGTTGGGGACTGGTTGCTTTCCATCATCAGCAAATTAAATGTATTATTTCAGTTCTACTAGGGAGCATATCATTACTTTGATGAAAATGGAAAATATATTCACAGAAAACAAATCATTCAATTCATTATAGTGGCATTTTTATTAATTATGCTTAACATACAAAAGCCTGTCTACCAAATAGTTTAATTCAATGAATCTAACAACAAAAGAAAAAAAAAAAAGAGTATCCTTAGAGTGTCTTTATGAGCATATAGTGTTATTTAAACAAGCTACTCTGGTAGGGAAAATTTATGTCATACTTTAGTAGAGAGAGCAACAAAACCTAAAATCATTCCCAAGTCCTTCAGTCACACTCTGAAATGCACTGAGATTAAACTGATTGCTGTGAATTCTAACTCCTCTCTAGCCTCTCCTGGTATTTGGCTGGAAATGATAGTACAACCTGAGTAAAGCCAACTCCCTGTGTGCATATTGGGGTAGGAGGGCCCACACCATCCTACTGCACACTCACCCACACACTCCACAGAGCTTCGAAATGTGTGGTGCCAGCTGCAGACTTGCTGGAGAGGGTGGCATGGTCTGCAGGGACGTGGCTCACTCCAGTTATGAGTGAGAGTTCATCTTTCTAGGGTACTGATATTGACTACTTTATTTAAACTGTTTTCCCATCACTCACAATAATCACTCACTGAGCCTAATGTCAACTCTCCACAATATGGCCCCCTTTCTCTCTGTGTTCCTCCACTATGTCCATAAGACAGAAATGGTATCTCCTCAGTGGCAAAGGTCAAGATGCTCAGCTTATATTGATTTTATAGAGTCCATGAACTAAGGGCTTTGTTGGAATGTCTACTGCTTCAAGGATCATTACATTTTCAATTTCCATGAATTTCCTCTTAGCCTTTAAAAATATTCTCTTTGACCATTAGCAACTTATGTGCCCCCCACCCCTCCGCTTCTAAAAACTACAGGCTTTTATTTTCTGTACTCTTGTATTGTCACTGACTGAAAAAAGACTTTTGACATATTTTGTGTTGCTGTTCTGTTGTGTGTGTGCAAATGCACACATGCGCATACAAAATATATACACTAACTTTGAATGCTTTGATCGTAGAACTCCATCTTATGTCATAACTTAAAAATGCCAGATCTTAGTGCATTGCAAATATTAGTAACAGTAAGTCAGTGATTGAATAGTATCATATGCTTTTGGAGCCTGAAGACAAATAAATCCCTGGGAATATTAGACAAATCTATCCAGCTTTCTCCAAAACAAAATTGAAGCCTTAAAGTGCAAGGAAACATGGATTCACTTTTTAGCAAACCAACTATGGCCCTTGCCTTTTGTCATAATTGGTTGTGCTCTTGATAAAAGGATGAAGGCATCCCAACTGAACACATATATTTTCCTGGTCTTGCACTGAAGTATTCTATGATTGTTTCCTGGTCTCCCTGTAGGCCAAATTTCCTCATAAGCATTGTGAGGAAATGTATTAAATGGAGCTACAAAGACTTGTCACTTTTCAGTTTGCCGCCATAATCAAGATGCAAACACACAGTGCTCCATCTTCTAAAGCAGGCCTCCTACCCCAGGGCTGATGTTCCAGCTCACTCCGCTAAGGGGGCAAACCTGACCACTGTTTAAACATTAACTGTTTCACTGGAATTTTATATTCCTATAGCTCACAAAATGCCAGGTGTTTTTACATTAAAGGCAAAGAGTGACTTATCAGGACCTTTGGAAAGCTTTGAGTTGTGTGTATTTAATCTTTATTACTATTTTTCTACATTGCAGCTGGAAAAAACAACATTGAATCATGAAGCAAACCAAACAAAACCCAAAAAATATACCAACACGCTCTCACTTCTGTTTCCGTTGTGCCCTAGCTAGTTCTCATTTTCTGATATGATCGGTTCTATTACTCATACAATGGTAACATTCTCACCTACACAATTGCATGGAAACCAAAACACCAACCCAGGGAAGCGAGAGCTTGCAAGGAATTCTGTGCATCCCAGTGCAGTGAGTTTAGAGGTAAAATACGTTATGTTAGCTGATCCATTCCATGGAGGCATGCTTCTTTCATTCTACGCCAAGGCCACTGGTTTTTTAGGAGATTTTCCTCTCCTTTCCTTTTTCTCTTGCCCCACCCCACTTCAAGGATTTCACAAATGACAGGGGATCGATCTTTCTCCACTGCAATGGCTTTCAATTGAAAAAGAATGAACATATTTATTTTTTAAAAGGGCAGAGAAAAAGATATTTTCTACTGTTGATAATCTCACTATCTCATGATGTGTTTCACTGGACAATAGCTATTATTTTTATAGCTCAATTAATCTCATTAACCTCAAGAATTTTAATTGACTTTACTAAAGTCAATCAGGCTCCTTATGTTTAGCAGGATTGTTTGGCGATGTACAGTAAGAATTACAATTAGGTTAAGTCTCCAGCCTCATTAACAGTGCAAAAGTAATTAGTAATATCTCTGTGTGGGGGGGGGGGGTGTGTGTGTGCTAGGGAAAACATCTGTACAATTCATTTTTCTTATTGGTAAAGTGAACAAAACTAGAGATTATTCACTGTAATAATAATAGTTTAGTTTCACTTACATAAATTTTTAAAGAAAAGCATATTCATTTGTGAATTATGCTTTAAACAATGAACTTATGTTCTTGTGATTTGGGGGCATAAAAATATCATTGAGTTAAAAATTGAGTAAGTTGATGTGCTAGACTTTAATTAAAAAAAAAAGTCTCATTCAAAGTAATTGTGAGGATAGAAAAGGAATTAGAGTGCAATTTGAACATATCATCTGACTTTTAGTGCCCAAATAGCCTTCACAATGTAATGATAATTTATTTGCTAGATGTCAGTCTCAATTCCAATGCTCCTTTGCTAAGAAAGAAACAAATTGCATTCCCATCAAGGGAATTATTATCTGTTGTGATTCAGAACTAAGCAAAGTTTTGTCAAAGGTAGGAGATCAGAATTCAAGTATGCAAAAGGTTCTTATCACTATAAAGAATATTGTTGTATATCACATAAGTCTTATTCCTATATCCAGGATCGATTTATTTTTATTTGTATAACAAAGCTAACATTTCATGCATCCCTTTTTTAGCAGCTGAATATTTACATCATAAAAATAACATTATTAAGGCTGCAATCCTTTCCAAGATAAAAGGAGTTCTCTTAATAACTTTTTAAGCCATTTAGGATTTTACCATAACCTCAGTAATTAGATAGTCACCTCAAGTAGGCGATATGTAAACATTATTTCCATGTTTAACTCCCATGGATACCAGGCTAAGGATACCAGGCAAGTTTCAACACACAACTGACATAATTCGATGTTCCAATAAACATCACAAGCAATGTAGCATTGGATGCTAAACAGAAATAACATTTATGAGTTAATAAGAGCAGAAGGCCATATGTATGATCTCTTCATTACTCTTCATGGCAGTCCTCTGCCAAAATTTATTATGGTAGATAAAATATATTTTTGAGGCAAATAATAAGCATCATCTACTCTCATTTTTCTCTAATTTATATCCAAGCCTTGGCAAGCACATAGGTCAAGTTAAGTCATAAATTTTAAAATGCTTATGGAACACTCATACATGCCCAACGCTGTTCTAAAGTCTGGGGTCCTTACAGTGGAGAACATCCAACCCCAGCACTTTGGAAACCACAACTGGGTGGGGGGGTAGGGGGGGGTTGATGAGGTCTTTCTGACTGTGCTTCACTGCAAGGCATAGTTATCTTCACCTACACAGCCAGCTGCCCATCGGAGGCTCCACCAGCAGCAGCATCTGGCCAGTTTGCGGGATTTCTGCCATCAGCAGTTCATTTCCCTTAACTGAACTTCTGTGACTTTCCTTACACACGGTGAATGTGGTTTCCATGGCAGTGTGGATAAGGCCCAGAGCCTGTCAGTCTAGTGTCCCAAGATGAGATTAATCAGGTGTCTGAGTTGCCCATGGCAGCAACACAAATTGGATTGAATTAGGCAGAAGAGCAAATGCATTTGCCTTGGTTGCCAGGACAGGCAGCGGTATACTTAAGGGGGATGGGACCAGGGATTAATGCTGCCAGGATTTGTTCTGCTTCGATTTCTGCTTCTTTTTGAGCATCAGCTTCATTCTCCCCTCTTACTTTTTCCATCAGTCCTAACCAGGGCTATGGAAACTCTTAATTCATATAGTTAAGCATCAGGAATAGAAAAAGAGAAAATTTCATTTTCCCATTTTGAAAATTCCTTGGGAACATCCCTAACTTGCCTAGTTTGCACCAGTTCATCCTGGTGGCCCACCACTCCTATGGCTGGGTGGGGCCTTCACCACAAAGAGGGGACTAGTGCAAACATGGCCACTTGGAAACCTCTATGGATAGGCCAGTTAGCTAGTCTCTGCATACTGCAGAGGTCCTTCACATTTTCTTCTCCACGAGATTACCCACATGAACTTGAGGAAGAGTTATGTCTCTTTATTTTGTCTAGAGATGCAACTTCCCCAACTGTGCTTTCCACTCAATTACACTTTTTCCTCCATCACTTGTAATTATTCCTGACCCTTTTTTATATCTATATCCTACTCCCCATGTCTAATCTCCTACTGATTTTTATTTATTTATTTACAACTTCATGTGCCCAGTACAGTGTCCATGAGATTGTAAACATGCACAAGGGAATTAATTAATATATTCAAAATGGTTGCATAGATTTAGCTCTCACAGCAGAAAAGATCAATGGGACCTAAAGAAGAATAAAATACAACACTATAATTTCAAAGTTCAAAACTGCCTTCATGTAGACCCAGTCTCCACATGATTAAGAGTCAAAACTATTGAGATCAGCTCTAGAAAACTGGATTACTCAAACAGATTCCCTATTTGTGGGTCTTATTTGCTGTTATCCATTCACTAATACACATATTATAACTTAGTAAAGTGACTACCTTTGTTAAGACATATTTTTTTAATTTTTAAGAGTCAAGCAAGACAACACAACAATGTATTACTCTAGCACAGAATGAGACATATTCAGTGCTTACAAATGCTTTTAACTAAAAATACTCCAATAGGCAAAAATCCTATGCACTTTCACTAAATTATTGATAATACCTTTTGGTCATCACTTGTCCCACGTGACTCTTGACACAAAAGACCTTCCGTGTCTGAATGCCCACACCACAGGCAGCTTCTCCATTCCATCCAATGGTTGCATTAAGAGCAGTACCCAGTGTGTCTTCAGCACAGGGGCCCCAAGGCGATGTCTCCCAGTAGAGTTGCATACAGGAATGGTCATTGCATGAGCGATATTCTTGGAGGGCCTGACTAGGGGGGCATGGTTTTCCACCTGGAAAAATCAAAGTATGAAAGAATGCATAGCCATTGTTGTTGTTGTTGTTGTTTAATATGTTTTTATTGATTTCAGAGAGGAAGGGAGAGGGAGAGAGAGATTGAGTCATCAATGATGAGAGCGAATCATTGATTGGCTGCCTCCTGCATGCCCCCTAGTGGGAATCAAGCTTGCAATCCATGCCCCCTAGTGGGAATCAAGCTTGCAATCCAGCATGTGCCCTGACCAGGAATAGAACTGTGATTTCCTGGATCATAGGTTGATATTCAACCACAGAACCACACCAGCCAGGCTAATTGCTGTTTTTATTAACATGCTCCTGTTGTTGTTATTTGTTGTTCTTTTTTATTGTTTTTGTTATTTTTATGGTCAAGAAAAACAGCTTTTTTGGTACAGCTATCCAAAGGCCTAAGCAACTGCACTCCTTTTCCCACTTTAAGGACATGCTCTTTTGTCCTGAATAATAATCTGAGGACAAATGTTATCTATTTTCTAAATAACATGGAGCAGTACATGTCAATTATATTTTAAAAAAATAACTAATTCTACTCCCCACCCCATCGTCGAGATAAACTTTAAAGAAATCTGCTTTTATTTTAATATTACTATGCCTAATAAATGAGTCAGTTAGATAAAATAGCCAATGACCTTGAATTGATACTGGGTCCAACATACGTACATGTGCGCGCGCGCGTGCGCATGCACACGCACACACTCCCACACACACACACACAGGTATGCACACACAAGCCCACTTATTGCCTATAAATGGCCTCTCTTTGCTAAGAGAGCATTATTTTATCAAGTACCATTTCAAAACACCCATCCTCCATCAAGCAGTGCATCTTATTGCGATTTGAGAAGTCTCTCTTAAAGTTTGGCAAGAGGAAGCCATCCTTGACATCTGAAATCATATTTGACAATGTGTTATCCACAGGCTGGGAGACCAGATAGATATGGATCTTCACACTCTTGGTGAGTCAGACAATCAAATTTCAGTACTGTCTTTTCTTTCATATTTTTATATCTATGTGAAAACTGGTATTTACCTAGAGCATTGATTCCCCCCCCCCCCCCCCGATCTTTCACACTATTTTATTCAGTGGGCCAAATGCTCAAGAAAATTTGTGACTTTGATTTTGTTATTCTTGTTAAAGTTTTTCCCCATTAAATACTACAGACCCCCCGCCCCCGCCTCCATCCAACATTCTAAAAGACAGAAGAGGAAGCGATTGCACTTTAAGAATATGAAAATCTTCATTCATCTTGACACTGGCCCCCTGTCTCAGAATCACAGGACAGAATCTTGTGGAAAGAGGAGCTCCCTGCATCCGGAGGCCACACTGCCTTGCTGTTCCAACTGAGCTGTGGGCAGACAAAGCCGAGGGAGGGCCTGAGAGAATGACACCCATCGTCTGGTTTCAGACACTGCTATCAATAATAGCAACAGCTGCTCCTCTAGTTTTTTCTGATGCCTTCCATTTACATTCCCATCACACACTTTAGCTTCTTCAAAGCCATTTTCACAGCCATCATCCTTTCTCCTCTCACCACATGCCAGCAGGAGAGAACAGAAAATCAGGGCACAGGGATCAGGTAGCTTGCAGAAGTGACCGGCAGTTTCCAGTTAAGGAGCTGTGTCTCTCAACTCCTAATTTGGCACCCTTCTTACCAGACATATTCCAATTATGTCCCCAACTACATGAGCTGGATGTGTATCAACCAGACTTTGTTTTCTTCCCTAAAAGAGTATAATGAAAAATAACATAAGATGGACTAAAACAAATTCATGCAAATAAATGGAACTCAGCACAGACACCCTTGAGGATTAAAGAGAACAGGCACACAATGACAGAAAAGTGTTCATTTGGATTCGTGGAATACGTATAGAAGGTCACCTAAATGTGTCTACTTCCGTGACATGATCTTCACAGTTACCTATCAGAAAACAATAACTGGGCAATGGACTTCCTTGAAGCCTTTAGTATGACTCACCTTCTCCAGCCAATGCCAGGATAGTCCTTGACCTGGTCTGTTTCCCATCCGAGTTTTTATTTGAACAAGACTGGGAGCAGGATGACCACTCTGTCCACTCGCTCACCACGCAATCCATCCTGCAGGGAATTTCACACGCCATCCGTTCAGGAGGAACAGATGCTGGGCAGAGACTCCCTGACACATCTTCTCCTGTAATCAACCAGACCAAGACACATGCTGGTTAATGCTCAATCCAGGCCAGTCCAAGGAACGCTGAGGCGCACTGCTTCCTCTATTACTTCCGTTTAGCTTAGAAGACTTCACCTTGTGTCTGAACCAATAAAGTACAGAAAATGATGGTTTCTCCAGCCATTCATAATGCCTGTGTCAAGGAAAACTGCCAGGAGATCATTTGGCATAAAGAAAGGCAGATACCGCAGCAAAACTGGCGCTTGTTATTCTTCACAGGGACACAGTGGGCTTCTTCCAGCAACAGTTCAGCCATGGCTGGCTGGAGACAGACATGATTGATGCATTATTGACAACCATAGCTAACAAGTATATGCTTTACTGCAAAATGGGGGTCATAGTAGCCTGTTGTCCTGAAAGCATGTTTTATGTTGAGCATCCTAACCTACCCTATAAAAAAGAATTTTACCAATCTAATTTTCTGGTGTGTGCTTTGCCCCAAACACATAACCTTAAGCAAGTTGATCACACCATTACTCTTTTACTTTATTTGTGCATAGTGGCAAGTAATCCAAAACCACAATGGAAATGGATCCATGGCTGAATTATATAATGTGTTGAGACAAAAGTTGAAAGGTAGTCCAAACTTCTTCCAAATGCATTTACTATTCCCCCTTTGAATGCACTTATATACTTATAAATGACTTAAATATATATATATATATTTATAACATATATTTACTATAAATATATATTTACAATTGACAGATGTTAAGACTTAGATGATCATTTCTTTTTTAATATATATATTTTTACCTTATTTGTTTTTTGTTTTTTATTGATTTCATAGAGGAAAAATGAAGAAGAGAGAGAGAAAAACATCAGTGATGAGAGAGAATAATTGATCAGCTGCCACCTGCATGCCCCACACTGGGGATCAAGCCCACAATCTGGGCATATGCCCTTGACCAGAATCGAACCTGGGACCCTTCATCTGCAGGCCGACACTCTATCCACTGAGCCAAACTGGCTAGGGCCTCAGGTGATCACTTCTAAGTTACTTTCAATATCTCAGATTATTAGAATGGTTTTTTTAAAAGCTCTCTTTTTATTTCTTCTCTATTTATAGAACTAAGTATTCTTCACAATTAATAATTCAACTCCTCCTATTCTCCCATTCACGGTCACCCCATGAAAACAGCAGACGGGAACAACAGTGATACCGTTTATAGTTTGACATAACAACATGAAATGTGGAATGGCCACTCCAGGAGAGAGCCTGTTTTTTGTGTGTGTGTGACTTTGTGCCTATGAAATGCTCTTGTCATATTCTGACATAAAACTACTGCAAAGGGGATTGATATTTATAAAGTGTCTCCTCTGTGCCAGGCACTGTCCTTGTAGGAAACTCTCAAAGCAGGTGTGACCCCTGCTTTACAGACAAGGAGTCAGTGGCTCTGGAAAGAAACCTTGGACAGGATCACACAGGCCTGAGTTGGAAATCAATTTAAAATGTTCTGGCCCCAAATTTCTGCTTTTCCCATAAACTATGCTGTGTCTAATTCCCTTAAGATCGATATTCCTTTTCTGAGGAAGTAAATAAAACCACGTGACAGTAAGCAAGCTGCCTAAAGAAGAGTGTGCACTGCTAATATCTGCATTCATAATTGTAAGTGAGGCCAGGCTCATTGCCCTTGAGGTACAAAGAAAACTTCTCAAACATATTATGAGAAGTAATAGAGATCCTAGCACATAATCAAGCTGAAAGACCAGTTCCAAACATTCTCCTGTTAGTCTTGATCTATTTTCAGGTTAAGCCTACATTATATGATACACACACACACACACACACACACACACACACACACACACACCAATACAGTTAATGGGTAGTGGTTTTCCAAGTACAGAAGGTGGTAGGCCAAACACCCAAATTGCATCTCTAATCAAAATGCAATTTCCACATTTATAAGTATTAGTAGCATCGTTTATATACAAAACACTTTAAAGCAGTGTCTTGCAAAGAACACTTTAAATAATAAAGAATAAAAGGGGGGAGGGCTAAGAGCTACTGGGTTGAATTAGTAAAATGGTCTTATTACTAAAGAATTCCTCAGTTTTGAAAATGCCAATGTATAGTGTAAATTTCCTAGGGTGGAAGTGGTATGTAGTGTTTTTCAAGCTTAGTTGACCACTGGCCATCCCTTTTTAAGGAGCATCTGTCCCATAAGTGGTATTTTTATGAGTATGTTTTGAGAAAGCTCTGCTTGCAAGAGTTATATATAATTATCGACTATTCGATGAGCACATAGTATGTCCAGAGTATTTGATGGTATGTAAATAGATGAGAATAACTTATTTACCCCACTAGAACTCATAGCTATAAACACATGAGAATAAAACTATCTCCAAAAGTAAATGTCAAGCCATGGCTCAGTTGATTGGGCATTGTCTTATACATCAAAAGTTTGCTGGTTTAATTCCTGGTCATGGCATATGCTAGGCTTGTGGGCTTACTCCCAATAGGGGGAGTGCAGGAGGCAGCCAAAGGATGTATGGCTCTAATGCAGTGGTTCTCAACCTTCCTAATGCCGCGACCCTTTAATAGAGTTTCTCAAGTTGTGGTGACCCCCAACCATAAAATTATTTCCGTTGCTACTTCATAATTGTAATTTTGCTATTGTTATGAATCGTAATGTAAATATCTGATATGCAGGATGTATTTTCATTGAACAAATTGAACATAATTACAAATTGAACATAATTAAAGCATAGTGATTAATCACAAAAACAATATGTAATTATATATGTGCTTTCCGATGGTCTTAGGCGACCCCTGTGAAAGGATCGTTCGATCCCCAAAGGGGTCGTAACCCACAGGTTGAGAGCCGCTGCTCTAATGGATGCATCGCTCCCTCTTTCCTTTCCTCTCTCTAAAAATCAATTTTAAAAATATCTTAAAAACAAAAAAAAGTACATGCCAAGCTGCAAATGTTTGTTTGAACAAGAAATGCTACATCAGTGCAAGGAAGAGAGGACCTCTGGGGGGTTAGCATGACAGCTGAAGCCTTTCAACAGGGAGAAAGAGAAAGGTTCAGGATTGGTGGCAATAAGGGCAGGCATTTCAGGCATCAAAGTGCCAACAAAGGTATCATAGTACAAAAGTACAAGGTATTTGGAAGACAGTTAATTCTGAAGCTACATGAGGGAAAAAGAATGCCTATGTTGGAAGAGTTATTGGACATCAAATTCTGAATGACTTAGACTGACACACAAGTTGTCTTATATTTATTCCTTCCTTAAATTGCCATTACCCAAATGTAACATTCTCCCCAGTCACCATTCAGCACCCATTCTTTTTAGGTGCTGGAATGCTTTTCAAGGGCTAAGCATTCATATAAACTGATATGCACACTTCCTCGGTGCAATTATTTGTCAATTCTCCACCAACAATTTGATAGCTTGTCTATTCAGGCCAATTAAGAAATAAGAGCAAAGTGAAGAGCCTTTCCTTAGGGGAGGCAAATTAATAGTCATAAGCATACTCTGAAATATGTGTGAGCTATTTTTATAAGATTTTATAACAAAACAAAAAAAAACTGGCACAATGGGATCCTAGTCACAAAGTGGTCTAGTCTGAGAGTTAAGTATCTGAAGGTGAATCATAACACCACTTATCCTCATTAGTATGTCATTTAATATCTTTGAACCCGTTATCTCACTTCTGAAAATGAAATAATAACAGTTCCTTTTCAGGGATATTCTAAGTATTAGAAATTATGCAACATACATAGCGAGGTGCCCAACACTTAAGAGGACTTCCAAATATAGGGACCTTAAAAATGTTCTTTGCAAAGACGTATACCACAAAACCCCTTATTTATCTGAAAAATTTAGATATTTATGCGATAGCCATGGAAAGCATCTGCCTTACCATTTTTGTATATGTACAAATAACTCCCAACAGCTTCACAGGCTGGTTCACACAAAATATAAACACCATTTATAATTTTCCACATCATTTTTATATGGTCAGCTAAGCCAAATGATTTAAGAGCCAAAAATGAAGCACTTGTGCCTGAATAACTTCATCTGCCCATCGACATTGGTATAATTATCTTCCCATTTCACAGAGAGAACCTATCTCGAAAGAGAAGCATTTATTATCTCCTGTTTTCATTTTTTGGGGGTGGATCAATGAGATCAACTGAAATCTCAGTCAAGCATGGAAAATAAAACGGCACATGGCACAGATACATAGCCATTAAAAGTCATTTTCACCAGCTCTGATAATCTAATATCATTATAAAATAGAATATATTTAAGAGCGAAATCAAGTCCATCTTTTGAAATACTATAAAATTACTCCCAGCCCTCATCAGCCTCCCTGGGATCAATAATGACAAACTCTGCATTCTCTCCTCATGGAGGAGACTTATTTAAACCATTTGTGATCCTCAGAACATGGGATATGGTGCTGCTTCAACCTTGTCACTCAGTATTTTTAAAAAACAATAATTTAATATGGTGAAATTCACATTAATAAAATGAAGCCTTTGAGAGTAAACACTTCAGTGGCATTTAGTAAATCACAACATTGTGATTTACTAAACCACCACTTCTACAGAGTTTCAAAAAATTATAATTGCTCTGAAGTAAAACCCTTTACCCATTAAGCATTTTCTCCCCATTACTCACTTCCCTCAGTCCTCGGCAGCCACTAATTTATGTTCCATCTCAGGCAATTAAATTATTCTGAATATTTCATATTAATAGAATCATATAATTTGGGATGTTTTTTGCTGGCTTCTTTCACATAGTATACTATTTTAGAGATTCATCTATGCAATGGCACATATCACTACTTTATTCCATTTTATGATAAAACTAGAGGCCCAGTGCATGAAATTCATGCCCGGGGGGTGGGGGGTGTCCCTCAGCCCAGCCAGCACCCTCTCCAATCTGGGACCCCTTGGGGGATGTCCGACTGCCAATTGAGGTCTGATCAGACCTCAACTGGCAGTCGGACATCCCTCTCACAAACCTGGACCGCTGGCTCTTAACTGCTCACCTGCCTGCCTGCCTGATTGCCCCTCACTGGCCCCCTGCTGGCCTGGTCACCCTAACTGATCCCCACCAGCATGGTCGCCCTTTACTTCCCCCCTCTGGTGGCTGGTTGCCCCCAACTGCCCCCTACCATCCTGGTCACCCCTCACTGCCCCCCCTGATAGCCTGGTTGCCACCAACTTCCCCCCTCTGCTGGCCTGGTTACCCCTCACTACCCACCCTGCTGGCCAGGTCACCCCACACAGCCTGCTGTTTGGTCGTTTGGTTGCCCCTCACTGCACCCCCGCCACCCTGGTTACCCCACACAGCCTGCTGTTCAGTCGTTTGGTCGTCCCTCACTAACCCCACTGCCAGCCTGGTTGCCCCACGCAGCCTGCTTGTTTACGTGTTTGGTTGTCCCTCACTAACACCCCTGCTGGCCTGGTCACCTCACTCAGCCTGTTCGGTCATCCATTCGGTTGTTTCAGTTGCGATGGTTGCTTAGGCTTTTATATACTACTAGAGGCTCGATGCACAAAAATTTGTGCACTCGGGGGGGAGGGGGGGGCGTCCCTCAGCCCGGCCTGTGCCCTCTCGCAGTCTGCGACCCTTCAGGGGATGACCACCTGCTGGCTTAGGCCCGCTCCCCAGGGGATTGGGGCTAGGATGGCAATTAGACATCCCTCTGGCAGCCTGGCAGCCCTCGGGGGATGTCCACTTGCCAGCGGGGAGCAGGACTAAACTGCAGTCGGACATCCTTAGCGCTGCTGAGGAGGCGGGAGAGGCTCCCACCACCATCGCTGTACTGGCAGCCATCAGCCTGGCTTGTGGCTGAGCAGAGCTCCTCCCATGTGAGAGCGCCATGACCACCAGAGGGCAGCTTCTGCATTGAGCGTCTGCCCCCTGGTGGTCAGTGTGTGTCATAGTGACCAGTCATTCCCAGTCCTTCTGCTGTAAGGGTCAGTTTCCATATTACCTGTTTACTATATAGGATAGAGGCCTGGTGCATGGGTGGGGGCCGGCTGGTTTGCCCTGAAGGGTGTCCCGGATCAGGGTGGGGATCCCGCTTGGGTGCCTGGCCAGCCTGGGTGAGGGGATGATGGCTGTTTGCAGCTGGTCACACCTCCTTCAGGGTGGGGGTCCCCACTGGGGTGCCTGGCCAGCCTGGATGAGGGGATGATGTCTGTTTGCAACTGGTCACACCCCCTTCAAGGTGGGGGTCCCCACTGGGGTGCCTGGCCAGTCTGGGTGAGGGGCTGAGGGCTGTTTTCAGGCTGGTGGGTGACTGAAGCTCCCAGCCTCTCCTTTTTTCTTCTTTTTTTTTTTTTATTCTGAAATTAATTTACCTTCTATAGCTGTCACTGGAGCTGAGAGCAGGCTCCAGCTCTGAGGCCGTTGCTGGCTGAAAACAGGTACCTGGGTTTGTTTAGATTCTATAATTGAAACTCTGTTGCCATCACCGGCCGCTCTAAGCTCTGAGGCCACACTGGCTGAAAGCAGGTTTCTGGGGTTTGTTTAGGTTCTATAATTGCAACATTGTTTCATCCAGAGCTCAGAGCTGAGCTGCGGCAGGCGGGGAATGTTGACTTCCTCCATCACTGGAGTAAGCAAGCCTCATGTTCATGTTCGCTCCAGCTGCCTGGCTGCCGGCCGCCAGTTAACTGTCTTGGCTGGCAGTTAATTTGCATATCTCGTTGATTAGCCAATGAGAAGGGTGGCAAAGTTATGGTTAATTACCATGTTTATCTATTATTAAATAGGATATAGATAATATTCCATTATATGTGTATACCATAATTTTTTAATTCATTCATCTGTTGATGGACATCTTTTGATTATTGTGACTAGTACTGCTATGAACACATTTACACATGTACATGTTTGAGTACCTGTTTTCAATTCTTTTTGGTATATATTTAGGAGTGAAATTCTGTGGTCATATTCATCACTAATATTTTTGTTTTTGATTCTGGGAACCATGGCATAAATGGCTGGATGACTAGGTCTTAGCCATAGTTTATACTCATGTTCTCATGCCTAACCATTCCTGGATAACAACAAAAGTACTTAGATGAGAGAAATATTTTTTAATATATTAGTGTACTCAAGATTCCCTAATTTTTTTCCCATTCAAATGTATATACTACTTTAAGTATAAATTCCTCCTGGCAAACATTCTAAATGTTTATGGCTATTAGTCAAGCAATCATGTAAATTTAACACTAATATAGCTATCATAGTTTGGACTTTCAACATAAAGCTATTGTTTAAACCATACATTTGCAATCTAGTACATTCCGTGGCATTTGTCATTTTGTGACTTTGAAGGAATTAGAATTTCATTTTATGAACTACTATCTATCTTGTATAACAATAGAAAAACAACTATAATTATTTATTCCTGACTTAGACTATTGGCCTCCAAAAAGAGTAAAAAGATATATATAAAAGATAAACTCAGATATCCATAAATCTATAATATGATTTCAAAAGTACACCAACATTTTTGTCATTATACAAACTTCAAATTACCATATTCTTTCAAAATAATTCACACTTGGCTATTTTATGGCTATTTCCTCTCATATACTATTATACTATCTATGGAAAATAATAAAACAGTTATTGAAAATACTCTGCCTGTCATAAAATTTTATGTCCTATTTAAATCTCAGAGAAGAAAAGCCAATAAACATTGATTAAATGCTTGCCGACAGCTGAGAAAGATGTCAACAGACAGCACATAGCAAATTTACTGGAATTCATATATACTTAATTCCATTTTAAAAATTTAAATGTTATCTCCTTACAGGCAAGTAGCCCATGGCTACTTCTGGACTGAGAACCCAATCAGCTAAGGAAATGTTTATATTGCAGACCAATAAAATATGAAACAAAGCTAAGGGCTAAACAGAAATTATCTATGTGCAACGATGCTATGCCAGCATTGCAATGAATATTTCTGCTTGTTAATAGCACAATCTGAAGCTTATCTGTCTATGTAGTTTATACATAAAAGAAGACAAATAAAGAAACCTGATGTTAAGTATTATCATATTCATAATAACAAAAAATCAACTGCGCTAAAATAACATCAATAGCTGATATTTATGTAAGAGTGGACTATATCCTATGCTAACCACAGGACATGTAGTGGTTAAATGAATATCTATATTAATATTATTAGTGAGGCACTATTCTTTCACTCGAAGCACAGAAAAGCTACAAAACCTTGTCAGAAAGTTAGGTAGCTCATAAATGTCTGAGCTGGAACAGGAAAAGCTGTCTGTTAGACATTACAAGCTTTGTTCTTTCTATTATGCTGTATTGCTTCCTGGCTCATATCTCCTATGTATCATTCCTATTACATTCATTTTAGCTGATGCCAAACCATAAAGAAGGGATCCTCTACAATTCGTTGTCAGCTTCTCAGTAAATTTACTATTGGAAAGGGTAAGTCGAAAGGAATAGGCATCTTGATTATCTGGGAATTAAATCATGGGATGGAGCAGAATAGGACAACACCTTTCAAAAATAGAATAGATAAGCAGCTGAAAAGAGCTCAGAATGGAGAGATGGAAGAATCAGACAGAAGGCAAGAGGAATATTGGACGAATCCTAATTCTTTTGGACACAGTGGATGGCTCAGAAATCAACAAAGAGCAGAGGTCCTGTCCAAGAAGGCACAGAAGTGCACACTGAAAAAGAAAATCCACACTGCTATATGTCAAAACGCAATCTGAAGACATCGTCTTAGTTCAGAAACTCTGTTTCTCCTGAGAATTTTATAGAGAATGTACAATGTTACAAAGATGAATGAGAATGGCAATAATGGAATAAATGACCTTTGTAATACAGAGCATATGTCTTCAAAAGGAAAAATCTTGGAGAAAATAAACAGCCTATTATAATGAACAGGGTATTTGATGAGGAGTTGAAACATCTGGATTGGTGTTCTGATTTTAACACCTACCTAAATGTGATCCCGCAAAATTGTTAAGCTTCTTTAGGCTTCAGATGCCTGTATAAGTGTGTGTGTGGGGGGGGGGGGGGTTTATATCAATGGGTCTGGTGATGAATCAAAAAGGCTAATGTAACATAATACTTTGCAAATTGCAAAGTACCATTTATATATAATGTGGCTTTTTATTACTGGTGCAAATGGGAATAGAGGACATTAGAAATAGAGAAATGAATTGTGTCAGAGATACTAGCTCTATTCTCAGCCCATTGGTCTTAGCTAGAAAAATAAAAGAGGAGCTGAAATGATTATAAAGGTGGAAATATTACTCATTTTGTCTATTTATCTACCTATCCATACATATCTGCTATGTAGCTTACAGAAACGCATTTGAACCAACTTGAATATGTAGTATACTTTAGAGAGTTGTCTAGAAGTTTTAAAATATTTGAAAATCAGTATTTTGAAGATAAATTGGGTAAGTCAATAGAGTAAACTGATAGTACATCAGTGAAGAATGATAATTTCTCTAGGTAATTAACCTTCAGAAACATATTTTAATGCCTGTAAGTGGTAAATACATATTTATTTAACTACCCCACTATAACTGCATGATTAAGATGTTTTCAATTTCTATGTGATTAATAATACAACAAAAAAATCTTCACCATATTGTCGATTGCTTTCTGAAGAACACATTTCAGAGATGGACAGACAAAGCCAAGTAATTCAGTGGATGTGAATTTCATTAAAGTTCTTGCACACACACAAAAAAAAATGTAGCAATTGTGTTTTTTATCCCCATTATTTATAATTTTCATTATTTGTCAAATTTTTAACATACATACAGTTAAGGTATTATACAACATTCACTCTTCATGTTGTATAATTCTGAGTTTCAGCAAATGCATAGAGTCCTGTACCCACTACCAAAATCATGATACAGAACAGTTCTGCCACCATAAAAATTTCCGCATGTTGCCCAAACCGGTTTGGCTCAGTGGGTAGAGCGTTGGCCTACGGATTGAAGGGTCCCAGGTTCGATTCTGGTCAAGGGCATGTACCTTGGTTGTGGGCACATCCCCAGTTAGGGGTGTGCAGGAAGCAGCTGATCGATGTTTCTCTCTCCTCAATGTTTCTAACTCTCTATCCCTCTCCCTTCCTCTCTGTAAAAAATCAATAAAATATATTTTTAAAAAAATTTCCACATGTTGCCCATTTGGATTCAACCCTTCCCCCCAAATCTGATGCCTAGAAGCCACTGATCTTTTCTCTGTTCCTACAGTTTTTCTTTTTACCATTAGAATGTTATAAAAACAGAATGATACAGCATGTAACCTTTGCAGAAGAGCACATCTGGGGTTCATCCATGTTGCTACATTTGTCAAGAATTCATTCTTTTTTGTTGCTCAGTAGAATTCCATTGTATGGATGTAGCACATTTTGTTTATCCATTCCCCTGCTGAAGGACATTGAGATATCTCCACATTTTCATATAATTATGAATAAAGGTTTTTGTGGAAATATAGTTATTTTGGGGGTATATATTTAGGAGGGTTATTGCTGAGTCATAAAAAATCTGCTCTTATACCTGTCAGAATGACCATTATGAGAAACACAACCAATAGTAAGCGTTTTCAAGGATATGGAGAAAAGGGAACTCTTATGCAATGTTAATGGGGATATAAATTGGTATAGTCATCATGGAGGTTGTGAGAAAAATTAAAAATAGAACTATCATACAATACAACACCTCTATTTTTTGGTATTTATCCAAAGATATAAAAAAGTAATAAAAATAAATATATGTACCTCTTTGTTCATTGCAGCACCATTTTCAATAGCCAAGATATGGAAGCAGCCATGAGTGTGTGTGTGTGTGTGTGTGTGTGTGTGTGTGTGTGTGTGTGTGTGTTTTAATGGAATAGTACACCACCATAATAAATAATGAAATCTGTTCATTTAGTATAACATGGATGGACCTAGAACGTATTCTGCTAAGTAAAAGAAGTCAGACAAAGACAAATATAATACGATTTCACTTACATGTAGAATCTAAAAACAAACACATAAACAACAGAAACAGACTCACAGACACAGTGAAAAATATTTGGTTGCCAGTTGGGAGGAGGGTGGTGGCAGAGGTGAGACAGGTGTAGGGGGCTAAGAGGTACAAGCTTCCAGTTATAAAAGAAACAAGTCAAGGGATGTAATCTACAGCACAGGAAAGACAGTTAATGATATTGTAAGAACTTTATACGGCGATAGATCATTACTTGACTTACTGTGATGATCAGTGTAAGGTATATACATGCTAATTTATTATTTTATATACTTGAAACTAAAATAATATTATATGTCAACTATATTTTCATTAAGTAAATAAATATTTTCCTTCATAACGTTAATAAACTGCCACACTCTTCTCCAAAGGGCTCACTGTACCATTTTGCATTTCCTTCAACAAGGAATGGGAGCTCTAGTTGCCCTGCATCTTTACCTGTCCTTAGTATGACCACTTTATTGTTGTTTACATTTTAAACATTCTGATAAGGGTAGAGTGGAATTACATGGCAATTTTCATTTACATTTTCCTAAAGACTTAGGATGTTGAACAAATCTTTTCATGTGTTTATTTCCCATCTCTGTATCAACTTTGGGAAATGTCTTTTTTGAATTTGAACTAGTGTTGAATTGGGTAGTGTTATGGATTGACTGTTTATGTCCCTACAAATTCATATATTGAAGTTCTAAGCCCCGGTGTGATGGTATTTGGTGGTGGGGCCTGAGGGAAGTAATTAGGTTGAGATTAGGTCATGAGAGTGGGGCCCTCATTCTGAGATTACTGTCCTTATAAGAAGAGGGAGAAGGTGCACAGTGAGAAGGTGACTATCAACAAACTAAGAAGCAGGCCTCCTGCAGGCGCAAGTATGCAGGCACCTTGGCCTTGGACCTCAGAAGTGTGAGAAATAAACATCTGTTGTTTAAGTCACCCAGTCTGTGGTATATTATTATAGTGGCTGGGCTTAAGGACAAGTTGTTGGTTTTCACATTGTTGAGTTTTGAGATCATTTATGTATTCTGAGTACAAATTCTCAGAATACATATAATATGCAAATATATGCACAGAGTCTGTGTTTTTTTTTTTCTTTTCATTTCCTTAAGAGCCTATTTTGCAAAGCAAATTTTTAAATTTTTAATTAAAATTTTAATTTAAATCTAATTTGTCACATTTTCCTTTACAGATTGTGCTTTGATGCCACATCCAGATCTATTTTCAGGAAGGAACCAAAAATACGTTGCCTGCTTCAAACAAATAATGAGTTGAAGTTTACATATTAGGACCTACAATTTCATAATTTTAAGCATAGTGAATTCTCCAGCCAATGTGCCCTAGTGTATGACTTGAATACAGATTTTTCAAATATGGTACTAAAGCATAGCTCTTCCTTGGCAAATATTTATGGATGCGACAGCTGCAAGTCAAGCATTATAACATACTGATATGTGTGATACAATGGAAATTAGCTCCTGGCTAAAATAACATTTATGTAGCATCCAAGCAGTACAATGCATGATCTATGAAAATGAAACTTTGTCTTTTATAAAATTGCATCATTCATCTGGCACAATGTCTAGTGCATAGTAGGTCTCTCAATAAATTCTGGTTGATAACAATAAGTGAGGTATACAGGGAAAGAGGTTTATTCTGTTTAAAGTGTAAACTGTAACTTATGTTTTGGTACTATGCCTCCCAACCCTACTACTGATAGAGACCTATGGTGAACCCAGATGAAGATGCCAGGCAGTAATTAGGAAACAGGTGAGGTTTCAAACCCCCACATTAACTGGGAGCCAGCATGGCATAATGGAGTCTGGAGTCAGACTACCTGGGTTCAAAATCTGCACCTGACACATATTTGCTAATATTTAACTTCGCTGTACTTCAGTGTCCTCGTCTGTGGGCATATTTCATAGGGGACTGTAATGATAACAGTATCTTTCTCACAGCACTCCTATTCTGCTAGGTAATTGTGAAAATGTAATCACTCGATATATATAATCCCTAAGATGGTGGCCTGCACCATAATAGCTCATATAACAGTTATGATATAATTGTGATAGTATCATATTAAAAGTTATAGACTATGGCAAACTATTTTCATTCCAACAAATTTTTAAGCTCAGGCCTCTGGGAAGATTGTCTTCAAATAAAGTACAATGAAGGCAAGATAAGCTTGCCTTTTTGAATTGGTGCATTCTCCTTTTCTTTCTAAATCACATTCCTGCTACTATGGGAACTATGATATTGCCAGTTCTTCCCGTCAGAACCTGCACTATTTCAGATCTATGAAGAATATGTAGCGTTCACCAAAATCTAAACTTTTTTTGTACTGGGGAAGAATTCTACAAAAGCAGAATATTTTAAAGCATCCAAATAGCCCTGATTGTATAATTCTCAGAGGACAACTATAGCATTTCCCTTTAAAAAGCAATGCTGCTGCCTTTTCCATGCTTGATCCCCTGGCTATTAAACTGCTTATATTCAATTTTGCAGAACATGTCAGGGGTCTAATGACTACTTTTGTACCATATTAAAGAAGTATAATAAACAACAAACCACAAAACGCTATTGGAGGTTTACAGTGTTGAACTCATGGAAAATCATACTACAATCATTTTCTCACCGAAATGTTGCAAACTAATTAAGACCCTAAGATAATAATTGGATACTGCTTTTCCAATTTGTTCCACCAACTTAGTTCAGATATAGGATCACAGTACCATAGATCACAGGGCACATCGACTAATGCTGAGAATGGTTCATTATTTATCAGAATTTGAGATCCAAACAGAAAACAGTTTTTAAATGTTTTGTTCAGTCTTTAAGAAAACCTGAAAGATGAAAAAAATAAGGAAGGCCAAGAGACATATGAAAACATGCTCAAAGTCATTAATCATCCAAGAGATGCAAATCAAAACGAAGACAATGCGGTATCATCTCACACCTGTCAGAATGGCTATCATCAACAAATCAACAAATGACAAATGCTGGTGAGAGTGCAGAGAAAAAGGAACCCTCGTGCACTGCTGGTGGGAATGCAGACTGGTGCAGCCGCTGTGGAGAACAGTATGGAGATTCCTCAAAAAACTAAAAATGGCACTCCCCTTTGACCCAGTGATACAATTTCTAGGAATATATCCCAAGAAACTAGAAACAACAATCAGAAAGGATATTTGTTCATAGCAGAACAATTTACCATATCTAAGATCTGGAAATAGCCTAAGTGCCCAACAGCAGATGAGTGGATTAAAAAACTGTGGTAGATCTACACAATCGAATACTACGCTGCAGCAAAAAAGAAGGAATTCTTACCCTTTGCAACAGCATGGATGGAACTGGAGAATATTATGCTAAGCGAAATAAGCCAGTCAGAGAAAGATAATTATCACGTGACCTCACTCATTTGTGGAATATAATGAACAACATAAACTGATGAACAAAAACAGATCCAGAGACAGAGAAGCATTGATCAGACTATCAAACTTCAGAAGGAAGGTAGGGGAGGGTGGGAGTAAGGGAGAGAGATTAACCAAAGGACTTGTATGCAAGCATATAAGCCTAACCAATGGACACAGACAACAGGGGGGTGAGGGCATGAGTGCAGGGGTGGGGGGACAATGAGGAAGATAAGGACACATATGTAATACCTTAATCAATAAAGAAAAAAAGTTTCCAAATAAAAATTCGGTAGCTAATAGTTATATCAATAAAATGGTAAAATAATGAACACCAAAGTTTTATTAAAGTTCTCATTCAAATCAAGCTGTTGTCAACTGGAAATTTGCACATATAATAAATATAAATGTTTTCACCTAGATTATTTGGATGGGATAAGGTCCAAGAATATATAGATTTTTACTATTATAACTTTTACCTACTATATTTCAGTAGTGTTGGCTTAAGACTGATACTGATTTCTTCCAGCAATTGAATGAATTCTCAAGGAGAATAAACCCTATATCTATTTGCCTATCTCCCCCAAACTGATCTTCCAGTACAATAACTCAATCAGCCAGTGCCATTTTACCTGTCTCAAATAGTTAAAAAAAATCAATGAATGGAACTTAAGTAGATTTTCAAGTCAAGTAAAATATATGCTGAGGTATTTCAAAATACATGGAATAAACTTAAGGAAACATTTCAAAAATCCAAACATCACTTTATAACATTACCAAATTCTCCTCAATGCTTCATAAGAATGATTGTTCCATTTGATTCAAGCTGTATGCTCAGAATAATAAAAGATGAATACAGACATTTGAAATCTGTGTACTCCTTCTACTTCTGTACTGATACCAAAAAGAAACATGTTCTTATTTCATGAAATAAATATTATTTTATCAAATGCCTGTTTTACTTAAGAGGTCGAATCCTTAATTACATCATTAATAAATATGTTGACATTTATTGCCTGCAAGGCATGGCTTCTTTAGAAGCAATTTAAGCCCATTAGATATTTATGATCATTTATCTTATTCTAACTGGCCTACTGGTTAGAAGAATAATTTTCTAATTCTTCTAGGCAGTGAAACTAGCAGTTATTAGGTTATTTGTACATAGGCACTTTTCTCCTGAGACATAATAAATGGAGAAAAGCAGCTACTCAATAAATTAAAGGTTGTATAATGTCTTACGTCTTTAACCCATTGCTTGCTTGGCCAGAGAAAATGATGTGTCTTATGTATTTCTGAATTTCCAGTGCCTACAATAGTGCCTCACTCCTAGTAAGTATTCAATAAATGCTCATCAGAGTAAAGAAAGTATAACAGATGTTTTAGGGTCTGAGACAGTTCTGGCATCCGTAGGGCTAGCACAAATTGAGGAAATATTAAAGTGCTTAGGAATGTACCAATTTCAATATATCTGATTGAGGTCTACTACTATGAGTTAAAACATTGGTTTAGAAGCAGAAAACCCTGGGTTTGAATTCTAGCCTGTCCCTAATAGTTGTGTGTCACTAGGAAAGTGATTTTAATTCTCTACATACTCATTCCTCATCTAAATATGTGAATGCTGATTCCTACCAACGTATCACAGGAGTTATGTGATGATGAAATTAGGTAAGATTAAGGTAACAGGCACATGCCTAGTAGAGTAAGTATTCAGTATGTGTTGGTGATGATGATGATGATGACAATAAGGATGATGATGACATATGTCTACTAACTTCTTTTAATGCCTTTAGATTTTGCATAAGTTCATTATAGATATAGTCAAATCTTTGAAAGACTATTCTAGCACAGGAGAGGCATACAGAAGGATATGGAAATAATGAACATACCAAAATCACTGATGCAAAGCTTTACAAGGCACTATCAGATTTGTGGGTTTGTTTGCTTTGGCAGTGGATTTACCTGTCTGGGACTTTTGTTTGGAGTAATACTCCATTAGCATGCGATTCCTCAGGGTAAAATGCTGAGAAACAATGCTGAATGGCAAAAGGAATGTGTCACAAGAAAAATTTTGCAACATGAGCTCTGATTTAGGTAACCAAAAACACTGAAATTGCTGAGAGAAGACAGCAGAATATTTGAAATAGAATTAAATGCCATATATATATATATATATATATATATATATATATATATATATATATATATAATCTCCAGAAGCCACAGGAGAAAACTTGCTCTGAGACAGGCAAGGGAAGGCAATCTATGTAGTACTATTGGCGCATCCTTAAAAATATGGCGCTGTCATTGGCAGCCTGACCATCTGACGCATTACTCTGCTTACAAACTTGGCCTCATGTGATTGTCCAGTTTAGTTGGTGGAGATCAGCCAAGACACAGGAAACCACATTATTTTTCCTGTGAAATTTCTCAAACCATGAAGGTTTACTCACCTACCCAGTCTGTATATCAAGCCAAGGTTGAGCTGATTTATTTACAAGACCATTGTGAGCATGCCAACCTCGTCCTTGAACATCAGCGTACCATGGGCACCAATTTTGTCCAATTCAGAAGTAGCTGTACATTGTTTACCACTAGGCACCGACAGAGGTTCCTTTCATTTCATATATATGAAATTTCAGCAACATGGAAAGGGAAACCTGTTCTGTTTCCCTCACTTACTGTTTTACCCAAAAATCTGAAAACTGCAAAATTAATTTTGACCCACTCTTCCAAACTGGCATATTGAAATGGAAGAATCGCCCTAACTGGTTTGGCTCAGTGTATAGGGCATCAGCCTGCAGACTGAAGGGTCCCAGGTTCGATTCTGGTCAAGGGCATGTACCTTAGTTGAGGGCACATCCCCAGTAGGGGTTGTGCAGGAGGCAGCTGATTGATGTTTCTCTCTCATCGATGTTTCTAACTCTCTATCCCTCTCCCTTCCTCTCTGTAAAAAAATCAATAAAATATATTAAAAAAAAAGAAATGGAAGAAGCGTATGTGTGATAATTTGCCTCAAAATTCAAAAAGCCCCAGAGTGAGAGAAAGCAATATTGTTTCTTTAACTTTGAAAAAACTCTGCAATTCTCTGCATTATTCAGTTATTATAATGGGAGAGAATATCCTGAGAACTGGCTTAGGCAGAAGTTTTTATATTTTTGTGTGCAAAGGAATGTGTATGTAGAAAAATATTAAAACATAGAAAAATATTAAAATTTTCAATGTTAATCTATATTTCAATACCCAAGTATATTTCAACAAACTTTCAAATACAGAATGCACGAAATTCATCAAATATATATGAGTGTGATTACATTACTGTTTCTAATTTATTTTCCCCCTCAACAAAATTCTACTTTTGAATTCTTATTTATTATGCCTTTTATTCAATCGAGTGCCCAGGCAGAAAATACAATAAAGCTTTGCTAATTTCATAAAATACTGAAACACTGACACTGCAAATAGAATTTCACTATCTTTATGTACTTCTGGGCTTATCTCATAGTTTAATCTAAAAATCTAGTTAAGGAATGCATAATTTCCTAGACTCTAATTCTGATAAGGTACTTTCAGCATCTTAGAGAAGAATTATTCAAACAAAATTCAGAAATAACATTTCCACTAGTTCAAAGGTAGTTAAAGTGCTAATTCACAAAGATCAAGAGATTAAAGAAGGCAACAGAAGTGGCCAACATTTTGACATGGTGTGTTTCCTGCACTCTTACAAGATTTACCTTTGAGTCAAAACCTTACAAGAAATGAAGGACTATTTCTAGGTGTTCTTCTTTATTAGATCAACATTTTAAACTTATGGTACTATCCTAACTTCCTAATGAACAGTTCTTCACTTACTAAAGGCTTTGGAGCTCTTCAGGCCAGCAAACATCTTCCTTCATTGAAGAGGTGAATTCGTCATTCCTCTCTCCACAGGGACTTGACTATCAGTTTTCAGAATTCATATAACTTGCCTTGGAACCTACAGCTTTTGTGAAAGAGGATAAAACAGTTTTGTTGCCCACTTGGCATGGCTCAGTGGCTGAGTGTTGACCTATGAACCAGAAGGTCACAGTTCAATTCCCAGTCCGGTCACATGCCTGGGTTGTGGGCTTGATCCCCAGTGGGGGGCATGCAGGAGTCAGCCAATCAGTGATTCTCATCATGGATGTTTCTATCTCTCTCTCCCTCTCCCTTCCTCTCTGAAATCAATAAAATATATATTTAAAAAAAACAATTTTTGTTAAAATGTTTGTATCTCTCTTTATCTTCTATTAAAGGTGTTAACTTATTTATTATGTAACATACCAAAGGTACTTATTAGAGTGTATATTCTTATTTTAATAAGCCCGTTACCATTTGTTCCATGGACCCTGATGTCAGCAAACATATTCTAAACATAGTGAAGATAGTAAACAGAAGGAAAATCCACGAACAACAATATAAATAGGCACAGTAACAATGTTAAGTGCTTCCTAATGCCCCTCCTCCCAAACACACACACACACACAATATTTGGGAAAAGCATATATACTTTTCTATGGGATAACGTTATAAGACAGAAGCAGAGCTTTCATCTTAAGTGTATTTCTTTTCCTCCCACCTGAAATACACTGCATGCAAATTCTATCTCAGAATAAAATATTTTATTTTTTATTTTTATTACATGATACTCTGAATTTTACTACAAAAATATTTTAAAATATCCTTTGTATTTTGATGTTAAATCATTGTCAATATTTTTCCTTGTTTCTCTTTCTTTTATGTTGACTTGATCTTCCAGTACAATGTAGTAAAATGTAGTCATCCTCTTAAAAACAAAGGCTTGCATTAATATTCTCTAAATGGCATACATAATATGTAATAAATATGTGCTTTCTTACATGTTAATTTGGCATGCCCACATTTATATCAATCAAAGTAATTATGCACAACAATGAGAACTTTAAAAATTGTGTTTCTATATCATTTGTTTAATATGACATTATGCTTTGATGACAAGTATGAGCAAATAAAACTGGCTGAGGTCTTTGGTTTATCTTTGGTGTTTGGTATAAACTTTTTATTATTTGAAAAGGAGAAGATAATACTTTGTGTATACATTTAGAAGTTAAAGAGAAAAATCTTAATTTTGAATAGCACTGACTTTAAGCACATAAATCATAAGTAAAGGGTGGTCCTAGACATTAAAACCATAAACAAAACCTGAATTCATGGCTTAAGTACATTAAAATTCACCCTAATGCAATGAGTGCATTCTATAAATTTCAATTGCATGGAATATATATTGCATTAGTGGGAGGTTAATGGAATGGCTGTGACGCACCTGCACAGATCTGGCTCTGAGATCCAACTCCACCTGCCCTTTGTCCTCACCAGAGGCTGTTGTCTACTTTGGTTTAAATGACAATGAGAATAATTCCTGGTCCTAAGCCGATTGAGATTTCCAGGATCAAGATCTAGATTTCAAAATGGGCTTTGGATATTACTTTTGTCAGTCCTGGAAGAACACTGACTGAGAGAACACTGGGAATGAGGAAATCAATGCTCTATTTCTCTACTTGAACTTTTAGTATCAATAAATAATTATCTATACTAATAAAAGCACAATATGCTAATTGGACCAGACAGCTAAATGTCCTTCTGGCAAAGCCAAGGCTGCGAGGGCTGAGGCAAGCCTCCATGACTGTGAGGGCCGAGCCCCTTGCATGAAATTCATGAATCAGGACTCTAATATTATATAATTACTAGAGGCCCAGTGCACAAAAATTTGTGCACTGGTGGGGGAGTGAGGGGTGTCCCTGAGCCTGGCCTGTGCCCTCTCGCAGTCTGGGACCCCTCAAGGGATGACCACCTGCTGGCTTAGGCCTGCTCCCCGGGGTATTGGGCCTAAGATGGCAATCAGACATCCCTCTGGCAGCCCAGCAACCCTCGGGGGATGTCCACTTGCCAACGGGGAGCAGGCCTAAACTGCAGTCGGACATCCTTAGCGCTGCTGAGGATGCAGGAGAGGCTCCCACCACCACCGCTGTACTGGCAGCCATCAGCCTGGCTTGTGGCTGAGCAGAGCTCCTCCCATGTGAGAGCGCCATGACCACCAGAGGGCAGCTTCTGCATTGAGCGTCTGCCCCCTGGTGGTCAGTGTGTGTCATAGTGACCAGTCATTCCCATTCTTTCTGCTGTTAGGGTCAGTTTGCATATTACCCTTTTACTATATAGGATAGAGGCCTGGTGCATGGGTGGGGGCCTGCTGGTTTGCCCTGAAGGGTGTCCCAGAACAGGGTGGGGGTCCTGCTTGGGTGCCTGGCCAGCCTGGATGAGGGGATGATGTCTGTTTGCAGCTGGTCACACCCCCTTCAGGGTCAGGGTCCCCACTGGGGTGCCTGGCCAGTCTGGGTGAGGAGCTGAGGGCCATTTTCAGGCTGGTGGGTGACTGAAGCTCACAACCTCTCCTTTTTTTCTTTTTTTTTTATTCTGGGATTTATTTACCTTCTATGGCTGTCACTGGAGCTGAAAGCTGGCTTTAGCTCTGAGGCTCGGCTCCAGCTCTGAGACCTCGGCTGCTGAAAGCAGGTATCTGGGTTTGTTTGGGTTCTATAATTTAACACTGTTGTGGTCCTGCTCGCTCCAGCTCTGCTTAGAGTGCAAGCTCAGAGGCTGGCAGTGGCAGGCGGGGAAGCTTGGCTTCCTCTATCACTGGAGCAAGCAAGCCTCCTGTTCACTTCAGCTGCCTGGCTGCCGGCCGCCATCTTGGTTGGCAGTTAATTTGCATATCTCGTTGATTAGCCAATGGGAAGGGTAGCGAAGTTATGGTTAATTACCATGTTTCTCTATTATTAGATAGGATTATAATTATATGCAATTATATATAGTATATCATACTATGAACTATATTATGATATAATATAAACTGTATTATATTTTGTGCTATATATAACCTAATATTAACTTAATGTTAAAATCTAAAATTGCTTTTTACTTTGTACATAACTTTTATAATATACTAGAGGCCCGGTGCATGAAATTAGTGCAGACCGGCCTGCGCCCTCTCACAATCTGGGAGCCCTCGGGGGATGTCCAACTGCCAAAGAAGTGGGAGAGGCTCCCACCACTGCTGCTGCACTTGCCAGCCGCACGCCCGGCTTCTGGCTGAGCAGTACTCCCTGTGTGGGAATCCACTGACCACCAGAGGGAAGCTCCTGCATTGAGCATCTGCCCCCTGGTGGTCAGTGCACATCATAGCGACAGGTCATCCGCCATTTGGTCTATTTGCATATTAGCCTTTTATTATATAAGGTGTTAGCCTAATAAAATTAAGTAATATAAAATATACATAGTATGTAATATATAGTGTATAATATGTAGTATATAGTATATAATAAAAAATAGTAAAAAATCAAGCAGAGAGAGAGAGTTGGTGATATATAGTGCATGATATATCCTGAAGATATATCAGATATATATCTTATACTGAATAACTATCTCATTGGAATATAAATTTTAAAATTAATTCACAGACAATTATGACAAAGCTTATGTGCTCTGTCAAAGAAAAGGCAGAGAGCCTGGCTGGTGTGGCTCAGTGGTTGAGCATTGACCTATGAACCTAGAGGTCACTGTTTAATTCCCAGCCGGGGCACATGCCCAGGTTGTGAAGTATTTTTATAATTCTGATAAGAATAGCCAGTTCTGTGCCATTTAAGTGGCTCTAAAATTAGTGAAGACATGCCTTTGAGAAAAAAAATTAAGAAAATGTCCACACATTCCAAAATAAAATCAGCAAAAGCTACCCATAAACACACACACACACACACACAGAGAAATCTTTCAAAAACAAGGAGGTTAAAACTGACCACAATCAAAATGTAGTGAATCCAAGAGTAACATAGCTTAACAGAAAATGTAAATATGAAATAATAAAATAAATATTTCACAAAATTTGTTATAATACATGAGTACAAATGCTATTGTGCTTTCTTATTTGTGTGATGTTTGAATTTTGGGGTTAGTGTTACAATTCCTCTTTCTTTTATTTAGCTCCAAGATGATAGAATCTCTTTCTGTTTTTCTCAGCATAGTATATTCACTCTCAACACTGAAACTAACGCAGAATATGCAATAAATAAAGACTTATTGAATGAATGCATGTAGGCCCAACAAAATGATTTTTCCCAGTTTTATTGATGCATACTAGACTTATGACATTGTGTGAGTTTTAGGTGTACAATCTGATGATTTAATACATGCATATACTGCAAAATGAAAACCACACTAAGGTTAGCTAACAAATTCTTCACCTCACAAAGTGATGGTATAAACATTTAATATCTACTCTCTTAGAAACCTTCAAGTATAAAATAGATTATTGTTAGCTATAGTCACCATGCTGTATATTAGGTCCCCAGAATTTATTTATTTCATAACCGACATATCTAGTTACTTCCCCCAGGCTCACCCCTGACAACCAACAATCTACTGTCATGAGGTTGGCTTTTCAGAATTCATATATAAGGGAAATCATTCAGTACATATCATTCTCTGACTTATTTCACTTAGCATAAGGTCATCCTCAAGGTCTAGCCATGCTGTTGCAAATAGCAGGATTTCCTTCTCTTTTATGGTTGAATAATATTCTAGTGTATGTGTATATCACATGTTCTTTTTCTCTCAGTGGGTACTTTGGTTGCTTTCATGTCTTTACTATTATGAATAATGCCACAATGAACATGAAAGTGCACGTATCTCTTTGAGATAGTTGTTTCATTTCCTTCAACTATATTCCCAGAAATGGGGTTGATGGAATATAGTAGTTTTATTTTTTAAGAAACTTCATACTGTTTTCCACAGTGGCTGTACCAGTTTATAGTCTCACCAGCAGTACACAGGGTTCCCTTTTTTCCACATCATCACCAGCACTTTTGTTTCTTGTCCTTTCTATGATAGCCATACTAATAGGCATGAGGTGATATCTCATTATGGCTCTGATTTATTTTTATTTGATGATTAGTGATGCTGACCATCTTTTCACATAGCTGTTGGTGATCTGTATGTTTTATTTGGAAAAAAAATATCATTTTGAGTTCTTTGTCCATTTTTAAATTGGATTATTTGTGTTTTGTGTTGTTGTTTTTTGTTATTGAGTTGTATGAGTCATTTGTATATTTTGAACACTAGCCACTTATAAGATACATGGTTTGCAAAAATTTTCTCCTATTCCATAGGTGTCTTTTTTGTTTAATTGATTGTTTCTTCTGTGATACAGAAGTTTTCCTAGTTTGACGTTATCCCACTTGTTGATTTTTGTGTTTATTGCTTATGCTTTTGGTGTCAAGTCCAAAATAGTCTTGCCAAGACCAAGGTCAGAGAACTTTTCCACTATATTTTTTTCCAGGAGTTTTGCAGTTTTGGGTCTTAAACATTTAAGACTTTAGTCTTCTTCAAGTAATTTTTTGTGAATGGTGTAAGACAGGGTCCAATTTCATCATTGTACATGTGAATACCCAGTTTTCTCCACACAATTTATAGAAGGGTCTATCTTTTCCAAATTGAGTCTTCATGGCTTCATGTCAAATATTAATGGACTGTGCATGTGTGGATTTATTTCTGGGCTCTCAATTCTGTTTCATTTTTCTATGTCTTTGTTTTTATGCCAGTATCATACTGTTCTGATTACTATATTTTTGTAATATAGTTAGAAATCCAGAAGTGTGATGCTTTCAGCTTTGTTCTTTTATCCTGAGGTCTTTTGAAAATTCCATGCACATTTTGATTGTTTTTCCTATTTTGGTTAAAAATACTATTGGAATTTTTATAGAAATTGTATTGAATCTGTACCTTGATTTGGGTAGCGTTTTAAAAATATTAACTCTTCTAATCCAAAAACACAAGATATCTTTCCACTTATTTGTTTCTTCTTCAATTTCTTTCATCAATATCTTATACTTTCAATGTACAGAACTTTCATCTCCTTGGTTAAATTTATTCCTGAATAATTTATTGTTTTTAATGCTATTGTAAATGGAATCATTGTGTTTCTTTTTTAGATAGTTGTCGTTAGTGTACAGAAACACAACTAATGCTGATTTAGTATCCTGAAACTTAACTGATTTCATTTATTAATTATAACTGTTTTTTGGTGGACTCTTTAGGAGTGTCTACATATAAAATAACATCTGCACAGAGAGACAATTTTACTTATTTCTTTTCAATTTGGATGCCACCAGGCTGATTTTCAGTCCTTGATTTTCTTTCATAATATAATAGTAGGCAGGTGTTCATGTTAATTTAAAAAATAAAGACACTTTGAAATAGCAACCATAATTACAATGATAAAAATAACAACAACAACAACAAAACACATGAGGAGCATTTACTTATTTATTAAGCAATTTCCCATACCATGAATTATATAACTCTCATCATAGGTATTAGTAGAGTTATTAATAGATTATTTTGACAAGGAATCTAAGACACAAGAAAATTAATTGAGTTGCTCCAATTCAGCTAACAAATGGTAGAGCGATATATCAAACACAGGTCATTCTACTAATCCTATATAATAAAAGCATAATATGCAAATCGACCTAATGGCAGGATGACCAGTCGGTGAGGGGTGGGGCTGGTGAGCAGGTGGCACCAAGTCAGCCAAGGCACATGCCAGCAGGCAGAGGGAGGGGACATGATTGGATGGTGATTGGGGGATGGCAGCAGAGGGGCAATGGGGGGGGGGCAGGGCTGGCCACTCACCAGTGGCACCATCCCCTGATCAGCCACCGGGTTGCCTCACACAGAGGGCTCCCAAACTGTGAGAAGGCACAGGCCAGGCTGAGCACCCCCCCCTCCCCGAGTGCATGCATTTTCATGCACTGGGCCTCTATTGTCATTATAAATTGGATACTAAATGTTCATTTACATAATTAAGACACGTTATTAAAAGATTAAAATAAATGAATTAAAAATAAACTGTACATAATATACATATACTTATCAAATAGTTTGATATTTAATCATTTATTTCATATAAAATACTGGCTTTATTGAGAAACTCTTAAGTTTAAGATAATGAGAGCACAACTATGACATATTCCCATGATGTGTGTGTGTGTGTGTGTGTGTGTGTGTGTGTGTGTGTGTGTGTGATTGGAGGGCAGGCAGAGTCTGGGTGAAAGAACAGGGAGGCAGTCTGGGTTAATAGTTTTAAATGGGTTATGTCCCATTACTCAGTGTCAAATTTTATGAACAAAAATATAAAATAGTTGGATCACAAAATACTCTTTATCATGGCCGGTACCTGCATCTGTTTCTGCAAATCTTACTTCCTGAGCTGAAGTGAAAGATACTTGAGTTCACTTTATACCTTCAAAACATTAAATGCCTGGGAAGTACCTAGCTATAATAGAACTTCAGAAAAAAACAAAGTATAGCTAAGAAAGAATAGCTAATGTTCCAACAATCAATAGAATTCAAGTTCAAAAGAAACAACTATAATATGAATAAATTCTCCTTTTTCCCTAAATGAATTATTCTAACATTCTTTATGAATAAATAAAAGATAGATAAGGAGTTCAAAATCCATATGACATTGAAAAGCCTGATATACCTAGAGGGCTAAATTGTATTTTCTGAAATAACTTTTTTTAAACTTTAACTAGAACATACTCTCATTAAACAACATAATGCAAAAGTGAACATAAAAGTTGTACAAGAGAAATGTTAAACACTTTCAGAAGAAATGAGTGTTTTTTTGCTATAGTCTTTAAGACGCCTTTCATCTCTACTTAAATTCTGTTTAAATGTATTACTATACATCACATCAAGTCAGCCTAGTAATTTCTTAAAAATTCTCCCAAAGTTTATAAAAATCTGACAATGACTTATAGATATTTTTAAAAGAGATTTGTTCCTGATTGTTTTCAATGTTTAAACATGAAAAAAATAAAATAGAGGTTCCTACATGACTGTGAGAGCAAATATTTCAAATCAGTTTCAATAGGTGATTTTAAATGACTCCATATATTTAATATCATTTCACAGAGCACTGCTTTTCCCCATATATCTCTGCATCAATTATGCAAAATTTCCCAATTACATGTAGCAGAAGTTTTTAATACCGCATGCCTACATGCTTAGGCATAGTCTGCATATGCTTATTGATTACTTAGTGGTAAGAACTACTTAAATGTCCAAAAGAAAATGCTTGACTGACTATAAAGAACAGATTAGCAGCATCATTGAGAAAAAATAGATAGCATGCTATGATAGCTTGCTCAAGCTGCCATAACAAAACACCACAGACCCTGTGGTTAAACAACAGAACTTCGTTTTGTCAAGTTCTAGAGCAGTGGTTCTCAACCTTCCTAATGCCGCGACCCTTTAATACAGTTCCTCATGTTGTGGTGACCCCCAATTTCATTGTTACAAATTGAACATCATTAAAGCATAGTGGTTAATCACAAAAACAGTATGCAATTATATATGTGTTTTCTGATGGTCTTAGGCAACCTCTGTGAAAGGGTCGTTTGACCCCCCAAAGGGGTCACGACCCACAGGTTGAGAACCGCTGTTCTAGAGGCTGGAAGTCCAAGATCAAGGTGTCAGCAAGATTTGGCTTCTTCTGAAGGCCTGTCACTTTGGCTTGAAGAAGTCCATCTTTTCACATGTCTCCACATGGTCTTTCCTCTGTGCACGCTCCTCCCTGGTGCCACTTTGTGTGTTCAAATTTCCTCTTCTTAAAGGGGCACTAGTCAGATTGGATTAGAGTTCATTCTAAAGGCACATTTTAACCAATTACCCCTTTAAAGGCCCTATATCCAAGTGCAGTCACAATCTAAAGTGTTGAGGGTTTGGACTTCAACATACGATTGTGCGGGAGATACAGTTCAGTCCATAACACATGCCAAGTTATTGCAACTGCGGCATTTCTTAAATTCAGATAATACTTTGTAACTTGCTTTCTATCTCTCATAGTTAGAATTTCAGCTAAATTAAATAATTGCTGGGCATTATTGTAGTGACTTGATCATTTGCAGAAACGACCAGTATCTTATTCAAGCTCTTAAATTTCAATATGAAACAAATGCTTTTATAGATCTAATCAGATTTTTTAAACAGCTGATAGGTATCACAGTAATCACATTATTTCCAGGTTAGCTATGTAATTGTGACTTGAGGTTGACCACAAATCTGGCACAATCAGGGACCTGGTAATAGCCACTAGAGAAAAGTCCATGCTCATTCATTCATTCATTCATTCATTCATTCATTCATTTTTCTATCCATTTGTTTTTTAATGGGAGAACACATCCTGGGCCAGGAGTTATGGATTCAAGGAGAATTAAAGCATGGCCTGCTTCCAAGACTGTCAGAATCTAGTGGGGGCAGCTATGCAAGCAAAGGGCTCTTTGTTCAGTGTTATAGGTACTTGAGAATAGCAATGAAGGACAAGCAGGTGGAGATCAGAAAAGCCTTCACAAAAGAGTTGGCAAAAGGACCATGGTTTGAATGCATAGAAAATCACTGAATTCCAGAAGAAAAGTACATGGTACCAGGTTTCTATTCTTGTGTTCTTGCCCATCATCCACTTCTTAGTGACCTATTACCCATAATTGATGGGGAGCATAAGACATTTTTGGGGGACTAGCAATCTGAATTTGTTCCAGTAACCTGCCTTCTACTGCACACTCTTGCTGGCCAATGATTAACTCCATTTGTGAAAGAATGTAGGAGACTAGCAGCCGGACTCTACCTAGTTAATCAATATCCCTAATGCACATTCCTGAAGTCACTGTCTTAATTATCTAGTCGTGCAAGACCTATTTATCTAAATACTTCCAATTTACAAGGGCCATAAACCAAGGATGTAACAGCTTAACTAGAGGGAGGTCACTGGCGCCATGCAGGATGGACATTAGATACAATCTAAATTAATGATTTTAACTGACTTTCAAGGGGGAGGGGGACTGTGAGAATCCACTACAGAAGCTTGACAGTTAGGAAACAAAGAGACTCAGAAATACATAAGGAGGAAATGTCGTTGTCTAAGTTGTTCAGGATCTGGATCTTTGAGTCCCCTGAACCAGCAGTGCTGCTTTGAATAAAGGCTTTCCTAAACCTCCCCAGAGTTCAACTGTCTTCTTCCACGCCAATTCCATAACATAATTATCTACGAATAATTTAACCCAATGCCATTTTTTTAGCACCACTACCAAAGCCATGCTGCGTGCCCCTCCTTATAGCTCACTTTCTTTCTTTTTCTCTCTTTGCAGCTGCTTTGATGCTGCATCATCTAGTGATCCACTTTCCTTCCTGCAGCGCATTGGCCAAAACATGAACAGCAAAGCAGTAGCTAGAAATTTGTCAGCACCTGCTCCTTCACAGGCATTAATTCAACAGTTCCTGACTAACTGATGGCTCTTTATGTGTCCTTTCTGTAACAGAGGGGCTTGATGGAAAAGTGATGTAGTTTAATAAGCCAAGCATCTGGACCAGAAAGACCTAGATTTGAGCAACAACATCACCCATTTCTAATTTTCTGATCTTGAGCAAATAATTCAAATTTGTTGAAGCCCAGCTTCCTCGTTTGCAATAAATAAGATGTCCATAATAAACTCTACCTGGTTGTTAACATATGAAAGCACCAGAACACAGCAGGTACCCCTGACTAGCAGATGCATTATCACTTTCACATCCCACCTCCTCTCCTCATTCCTGCCTTTTCTCTTCATTCCTGCCCTACCCGACCTATTTAAATATCTATTCCTTTCTAACATCAACATCCACTCCCCGGTTGAACTTTCCTTTTTAGAAAATTGTCACTCATTATTCTCAAGCCTAACAGGATCGCATCCCTTCTCAGAAGACTACACCATGAAAATGCATCTATTCTTCTAGCATTCAACTTCAAGTACTTCGCTTCAGCAACCTTTGTGCCCATGAATAATGACTGTCTGAGAAGTTAAGCAAGATCTATTTTTGCCTTTACTCAGATATATTACCACAAAGCATACCTCTTCTTCATACTCATAATGGCTTCTTGAGCAAACTCACCACCATTTTATTCTACTCAAACATTCAATTCTTATATAGAGATGAGTTTTTCTCGGACCTGTTTGCATATTAGAATCATTTGGGGACCTTAAAATATACTGATGCTAGGTTCCAATAAAAATTCAATTAGATCAGAATGTGTGGGGATGAGGTCCACTATATTTTTTTAAAAGCTAACCAGGTAATTTTAATGTGCCTTCAGGGCTTAGAACCTGTGAGTGGCAACTGGTTACATATGATTGTATGTTTGGGGCTTTAAACACTTTCATTTGTGTTTATTACTTTTCCCTCATTAATTACATTGTTGAACATAAAGTTCATTTTTGTCCAGGTTCTAGATGCATGCCCTTAGGCAAGTCATCTAACCTCTCATAACCACACTTAATGGCCTCCAACCTCCCAAGATAGTGCTGTCAATTAAATGAGTGCAGCTGTAACATGACCATACAGAGCAGTCTGCAGCTACTTAGAAATCAGTCACTTAAAATTTAATGCCCTACCTCCAAAATCACCTCCCACAACCCCTCCCCCTTTAAAAAATAGAAAGGAATACAAGACATGCTAATAAAAATACAAAAGGATAATCTCTGCTAAAAATATAAATTATTTTCTTTGTCAGAATTGGTACAGATTTGTATTGTCAATGTACTTACTATTGAAGTATGGTAGCAACCATACTTCCGGTAGAAACTGTAGTTTAACTCTAACCCTGCTGTTTGGCTTAACAATAGAAAAGTTACTTTGATTTTCTGAATTGTATATATAATCCCATTCGATTGAATGACTATCCCATTGATTGTTATCGTACTGGTTTTAGAGAGCACATTCCTCTGTACCTGGGAACCAGGACAGCACAATTATCCCAAGACCTGAGGGTTCCAGATAATGTGTTTCAGTCAACTCAGTGGTTCGAGACCCGAGGGCTCTAAATAATGAAATCCTGCCAACTCAGTGGTCTCAAGACCCCAGGGCTCTAGATAATGTGTTCCTGTCAACCCAGCGGTCCCAGATGATGTGTTTCTGTCAACTCAGTGATCCAGAGACCCAAAACTGTAATTAACATGCTTAATTTCTGCTTCTGTAAACTGCTTCTTTTGCAAACCAGGTTCCTCATTCCAAACCCTGAGATGTAATCAATACCTTTGTGATTTTTTGCCTATATAACCCTGGAACTGTGACCAAATAGGTACTATGAGATTTGGGAATGACCCCTGATAGTCCCGGATTGCAATAAATATGACTCTTTAATTCGACTTCTTGAGACGTCCTTCTGTGATTCACGGGGTACGTTACAACACTATCATTATGGAGAAATATACTGACAACAATTTACCACTGGCATTATTCTTAACACAATGATAAATAATGTATTAGAAGAGCAAGTAAGGTCCGAAGTAATGCAAGCAACTGTAAAATAAATGCACAGCTGTTGTAGAATCAATATCCTGGGATTTAAGACACAGATGATGTTAAAAGTGAAAATATTTAAATTCAAAGGTAGGGCTCCCCAGGACTCTAGAACCTTTACATGCGGAGCCATTCCAATTCACCTGCATTTTTGTAGAGAGGAATGAACTTGGAGGAAAAGAGCTTCCAAAATGGAGAGTAATGTTCAAACTCACCCAAAACCATAACTCCGTGGAAGCCTCATATCTACTGAACTCAGATATAACAATGAGAAAACAGTTTTTGCCTCTATACCAAAAACAAACAAACAAATAAGTAATTACAATTAAAAAACAGAATAGGCATAGAAGGATTGGGTTTAGCCATCCATTTCCTTAATTTCCTGAAAACATTGCTAGCCAGTGGTCAATCATTGCTTAAATTTTTTTTTTCCAGTGACAATAATCTTTAGATCTTCCTTATATTGGCTAAAAAGATTTCTGATAAATTCCCTTCACTTGTGGTAGAGGAAATTTTAGAATTCTCTGAAGTGCCTTGGGGGCCATATGGAACACATTTAACATATGTTCTACAAGCAGACTTTTAAATGCTTAAGGGCAAATTTTACAATCCTCAAGAATCTTCCCTAAAACACAGATTTTCAACTGTTACTGACACTCTATTCAGCAATAAAACTGGCATCAGGAAAGTGGCATTGTTGGCATCCTGTTATCTTTCCTCCTCTGGGATTTGGGCTATGGCAGGATCTGGACCCAGTTTACCCAAAGTCAACAAAGAGACCAATGAGAGTGGAAGATTAAGGACACTCTTTTAGAGCATTCACTTGCAGGGGGTGGGGGGGAGAGCAGGCAGGCACCCTGACCTTCTAGCCTCTCGCACAGTCATTGGGCGTCATATTCAGATCCAGTATCCCATGATGGTGAAGGGTTTATCATGCATTATTGATGTTCCTTGACTTCAGTTTTTGTTATTAGTTTTCACAGTCTTACAAACACCAATGTGTTTTAGTGATTTTTTCCCCATTTAGTAATTCTGCTAAAATTCTATGTGAAATCACTACCTCATGAGCTATGTAAAATGCTACATATCACAACTCACACTTTTCAAGTATAACAACATTTTTTTAAAATATATTTTATTGAATGTTTATGGAGAAGAAGGGAGAGGGATAGAGAGTTAGAGACATCGATGAGAGAGATCAATCAGCTGCCTCCTGCACCCGCCGCCCCCAGTAGGAATGTGCCCGCAACCCAGGTACATGCCCTTGACCGGAATCAAACCTGGGACCCTTCAGTCCGCAGGCCGACGCTCTATCCACTGAGCCACACCGGTTCGGCAACAACATTTTTAGTTGATTCTTGATTTCCTGGTGTATTCCAGGTAGACAAGATACCAGAACAAAACCGAATGTATACTAAATCAATGTGTATATAAACAAGTTTATATATTTATGTCTAAAATAAAATATCTCTGATTTGTCTATTCTAATAAAAATGAATTAATCCTGCCTTAAGTTACCTTTAAATATACAGATATGTGATTTTTTTTCTCCTTTTGGTTGTACATATGTCCATCCGTTGGCCTATGTGTAATTTTTTGTTTTAAAAAACCTGAAATTATATAAATTTTAATGTGTGCCAAGAACTTGTTCTGTACAGCTGTGGTACTGAGCAGTAATGTGAATAACTTTTGAAATTATATAAACTATGCTTAATGATTTATATTAAGAATTAATACCATGAAACAAAAAAAAAGAAAGAAAATAAAAGAAAAATGCTTCATTTTACATGGTTTCCTTAAAACCATCAACTATAGAATGTCAATTAGAATTTCTCAAAAAGACTAATTATTTAACCTTAGATCTAAATCACATGCAGACAACTGAACAGCACAAAAATAAAAATGCAAAAGGTGACTAGTAAAAATTCACAGCTTATACTGCACCTCAGAAAATACTGAAATCTGAAGACCACAACCCCAAGGGAAAATATTATGTACCACGATTCTGCTGACCATTACCAGACATTTTCTACCAGAAGATAAATAAATAAGAGGAAAACTGATTCTTCTCTTTTGTCTCTTTATTAGAAATATTATGTACTCATATCTTAAGTATATTTTGAAGAACATTAAGCAACTTTTTAAAAATTGATTTTTCTTAAAAAAAGAAAAAAAAGAAGCTTCAACTTTAAAATAACAGATTTGAAGATTGCTTTTCTGGTGCCCAACCAGGTGCCAGGCAGCAGTCGGCCTTTGACATAGAAACCCAGAGGACTCAACAACACACCTCTTATCTGTCATTCCATTCCAATTATCATCATCTCACTAATATTGGAAAGGTTTGACGTTATTTCGCTTGCAGCTCTAAACTGTTCCTTTTCCCCTGGGGTTGTCTGTGGTTATCTTTCTTTCACACATTCATATTTCTTATTGAAAGGCCTTCATACTCCCACCTGACAAGGAACAGATGGTCTCTGAGGAGAGTGTACTATATAGTAACATATCTCCAGATTCTCTGGATAGCAAAGTTCATGCACAGGCATGTGTGATGATAGACTTTTCAAAGTTCTTGTTCAAATGTTTCATTGTAATGAATAGAAATTTAAAGTGAGAAATATAGTGCACAAAGTCCTGTTTTTGAAGTTCAAAGATCCCACTTGTTAATACAGACATCTTACTCCTCATTGACATGCTTTAAGGTTCCCAATGTTATTATCAGTCATCTCAGTTCCTGAGTGAACTAAGCAACCCCATGACTATGAATAAATTCTACTTTTAACTATTAACAAATTAATTTTTAATATTCCTTGTTTCATATCACAATGAAAAAGAAAGATGAAGTTTGGGGCTAGAACCAGAAAGTTGACCCAGATCTAGTCCACATGTTAGTTCATTAACAAATAAAGAAAATTAGATGTTATTTTTCATTTCACCACTGAGAACTGGAAAAATATACTTTTTTAAAATTTAAATTACCTTTATTTACTTCCTTACATTCATCTTAATGCTGGAAAACAGAACAATTACTATTTTCCTATCCAATAAAGAACAAATAAAAATAGCTCTATTTCAGGAATTAAAAATTTCAGTGAAGAAGAAAAGAGTTATTGATCTATATTCACTGCTTGGTACTTTAGACCAGGGAATACCTTATCTAAGAATTGGGAATAGTTATTATTTATCTTTCTTGAGAACAAAGTAAATTTAGAAAAGTAGTGGTAAGAATTCCAATTTTTAAAAAATCAAGTTTATATCAAACATCTGCTTCTAGCTATAATGGAATAATTTGACACACACCAACAATCCCACTGAGAACAAACCAAAAAAAAAAAAAAAGCCAAATATAACACCATATATCTAAATTGATAGATCTATCTATCTATCTATCTATCACCTATCTATCATCACCATAGGTAAGTTAAATAGGAATCTGGAGGGCAAGATTCCAGAAAGCTAGAATCATAGAAACTTGGCTAAACTGCAATCTCTCTGTCTTTTGAAAATTTTCCAATTCTTGGTTTGAATCTGGGCCAAATTCATGGGCCATAAACTTGAGAAACCCCATGAAACCTGTGTTGGTTTCCTAGGGCTGCTGTAACAAATTACTATCACCTTGGTGCTAAACCAACAGAAACTTATTCCCTCACAGCTCTGAAGACCAGAAGCCCAAAATCAAGGTGTCAGCAGGGCTGCACTCTCTACAGAAGCTCTAGGGGAGAGTCTTTTTCTTGCCTCTTCCAGCTTTTGGTAGCATTCAGCATCCCAGCCTGTGGTCACATAACTCTCTAATCTGCTTGTCTCTTCAGATCACCTTCTCCTCTATCTTCTCTGGTTGTCTTCTCCCCTCCCCTCCCCTCCCCTCCCCTCCCCCCCCCCCCCCCCCCCTCCCCTCCCCTCCCCTCCCTCCCTCCCCTCCCCTCCCCTCCCCTCCCCTCCCCTCCCCTCCTCTCCTCTCCTCTTCTCTTCTCTTCTCTTCTCTTGATATTTGGGATGGCATTTGGTGCCCTCCTGAGATAATCCAGGAATATCTCCTCATCTCAAGATCCTTCATAAATTCAAGAGACATAATAGAGATACCTCTTGGGGAAACAGCCTACCACAAACCTCAAGGAAAACAATTAAAAACAACAGCACAACCCTATCCAGTTTGGCTCAGTGAATACAGTGTGGGCCTGTGGACTGAAAAGTCCCAGGTTTGATTCAGGTGAAGGGCATATGCCAGGGTTGCAGGCTCGATCCCCAGTAAGGGACATGCAGGAGGCAGCCGATCAATGAATCTCTCTCATCATTGATGTTTCTATCTCTCCCTCTCTCTTCCTCTCTGAAATCAATGAAAATATGTTTTAAAAAAAACAATACAACAGCACACACAAGTTCACTCAAAAAAAGCAGAATCCTTAAAAGAAAATTGTTTAAAAAGGTACCACTTAGAAATAAATAAAAATGTCATTTCTTCAGAAGACAGGGTTTTATAAAAGTGAAATTGTACACCACACAAGGAAGGAAAGGATTGCATGAAACAAAAAACCCATATCCAGAATATATTGAGAACCAAGTACTCTTAGAGATTAACAAGAAAAAAAAACAGAGAGACCATCAGGAAACTGCAAAGTCCTAAGCAGGAACTTAACAGAAGATATATACAAATGGTTGAAAAAGATCGGAAAAAGGCTCAACCTCTTTAGTTACCAGGGAATTGCAAAATAATCCACAAATGAGACACTGCTGCTTTCCCACCTCAATGCCTAAAAGGAAAAGACCAACAACAGCACCAGCACTGACCGGGTGTGTAGAACCTAGGACTGCCATCCATTGACCCTGGGGTCTTAACTGGTACAGCCACAGTGGAAAATTATGTGGCAGCTGAATATACACATATCCTATGACACAACAATTCTGCACTGAGGCTTAAAGGAACCAAAGACATACATAGAAATGACCATTAAAGTAGAACAAATGTACTGGATAGTGTTGCTCAGTGGTTGAGCAATAACCCAAGAACTAAGAGGTCACTGGCTCGATTCCCAGGCAGGACACATGCCCAGGTTTCAGGCTAGATCCCCAGTAGGGGGCAAGCAGGAGGCAGCCAATCTATGATGTTTCTCTCTCATGAATGTTTCTATCTCGCCATCCCTCTCCCTTCCTCTCTTTCTAAAAATCAATAAAAACATATTTTAAAAAATAGAACAAATAAATAAATCTATTAGAATTAAATAATGGGTTTCTATTTAGTAATGAGAGAATGACCTACACAAACATTTAACACTAATATTCAACACAAATGAATCCTAGAAACATAATGTTGAGTGAAAATAGGTTATTTCTATATAAAGTTCAAAAAGATTATGATGTTATAAGTCAAAATAAGAATTACCTTGAACAGCATGTATAACTGGAAATGGCACAAGGAGGGAGCCTGGAATTTAGGGATGTCCTATTTCTTAATATGGGTACTGTGTTTATGTGTGATTATGCCTTTAAAATTTACCCAGAGAGCACCATGATTTATACTGATTTTTATATGTGGATTATATTTATTAAATGATTATTTTATAAGTAAATTGGAGGACAATTTGAGATCTTGCTCTCAGACATATGGCCTTATTTTGGCTCAAATAAACTTTTATAAAAAAATAAAATAAACAGGATAAGCCCATTTTAAAAATGAGTTCCTGATAAACCATGAAAGAAATAAAATTGTAGAGAGAGGTCTAAACAACTTGAACACCCAACTTACAGTATTTACATAAATTTAATGTATATAATGCTACAATAAAATAGGTTCATATAGAGATTTAAATAAAAACTGATGACAGCCCTGGCCAGTGTGGTTCAGTAGTTGGATTGTCAGCCAGCTATACACCAAACCATCTCAGGTTCAAGTCCCAGTCAAGGACATGTACTAGGATTGTGGGTTTGACCCCACCCTGGTTGGGGCTCATGTGGGAGACAACCAATTCATGTGTCTCTCTCACATTGATCTTTCTTTCTCTTTCTTTCTCTCTCTCTTCCCCCATTCTCTCTCTTCCTCCCTCCCTCCCCTTCACTCTCTATAAAATATCAATGGAAAAAATATTCTCGGGTCAGAATTAACAACAAAAACCCACAAACAAACAAAACAACCCTGATGATTTAGTTCTCTTACTAAGTCAACAAGCACCTACAGAGCATCCATATCATACCCAGATGGAGTGGGAATGACTAAGGTGCATAAAAATAGAGAAGAAAAAGGCACTTCTTGCTCTTGAATAATTTATTGCCATCACAGAGAAAAGATCTATATGTCTGATATATCTGAGGGAGAATGCAGTGGTGCAGATGTAAGGGTTTAAGTAAAGGGAAAATCATTAAAAGCTGAAGAATATTCAAGTTTCCAATGCTCCTTACAGAGTTAAAAGGACATAATTATGTGAAGATTCTGCAACAGGGTAGTCAGATTCTGAGGCTATTTCTTTGCAAATCTCAGTTGTGTCTCTAGAAATATTTGGCCACCAGCATTGTTTTCTCATTAATCATCCTAGCCACCTGGTCTTTGAAAATATTTTTGCATTAACTTCATATTTTTCATCTTCTCTATTAAAATTTACTCCCAAGTAAAGTTCAAAAGTGTAATGCAAGATTCCCTCTCATATTTGCATATTTCCCTTAGTTAAGCATAAAATAAAGAAGAATTTTTTTAAAATTTCAAATAGGGAAATAAATCATCTTCACTTATCAAAAGCAAAGGTGAAATATGTTCTATTTGTTCTGAAAATTAGTTTAGGAAAACTCATCACAGCATGACTTTTCTCATTACATGAAATAAGTATTGGAATTAGCTTTCACAATCTTATCTGGATGACCATCACGAAAACCAAGTACATAAAATTCTTGAAAATCAAGTAAAAGGACCTGACTAATACGTCTGCATTCAGTACATGACAAATGTAAACATATTTATATGTATATATAAGAATATTTTTAAAAACATGTTAATCATGTTAGTTACAGGGACTGAATGGGGATGGGGCTTTAAAAAGAGGAATTTGAAGGAGAAACCAAGATGGCGGCATAGGTAAACACCGGAGATTGCTGCCTCGCACAACTACTTCAAGAATACAACTAAAAGACAGAACGGGCATCATCCAGAACCACAGGAAGGCTGGCTGAGTGGAAATACTACAACTAGAAGGAAAGAGAAAAGCATACCGGGGCTCACAGGAGCTGTGGTGCGGAACTTAAGTGCACAGGTACGGAGGCGGACGCGGAAAGGGCTGGCGGCTGAGGACACGGTTGGCTTTTTCAATCGGGAGGGAGTCTCAAACTCGCTACTGCTCTGAACTCCAGTTCTGGGCGAGTTTCTGGGGACCCTGACTGATACGGGGAGAGGCTAGAGACTGTCTGGCATCGTTGGCATCTCGAGGGCGGCTTTCTCTCAGAGGTGCTTGCAGCGATTACCTGGACACTGAGACTCGGGGCCTCCTGGGAAGGACTGACGATCAGCCATAGCTCTTTGCTCCGCCCTATTGATCCCCTGGGACCCCGCCCAGCCCAAGCTGTGCAGGAAGGCTTTTGCAATCTGAAAATTACCTAACAAACTTGCAGCTGGCCCAAGTCCCCGGGGGCAACTTGCATTCCTTCACAGCTGAGCTCCTGCTAAGTAGCCTCAGGCAAAGGCTAGATTAGCACCTCCTGAAAGATCCAGGAGCCAGTATACCCGGTGGTCAGAGTGGGACCATCCAGATTGCAACCCCTCGGACCCACAAGGGACACACTCAGAGGGCAGACTCAGTGAGCACCAAAGCCCCCCTGAAGCAAGTCTTGCCCCAGAAGGGTGTCTTCAGCACAGAAGTTCTCCCACTGCAGACACAGCTGATTCTCACAGCCAATTGGTCAATTCCTCCCAGTGATACCTACAACAATCAAGGCTTAACTACAATAAGACTGTGCACACAGCCCACAAGGGGGTGCACCAAGAGTGTCCACCTCAGGTAATTGGGGAGGCTGAGCCACTGGGCCCTATAAGACACCTAGCACAGAAAGCCACTCCATCAACACAGGGAAGCACAAAAAATGCGGAGACAAAGAAATAGGACACAAATGACAGAAATGGAGGAAAGCAAACGACTGGATATAGAGTTCAAAACCACACTTTTAGCCGAAACCCGTTTGGCTCAGTGGATAGAGCGTCGGCCTGCGGACTGGAGGGTCCTGGGTTCGATTCCGGTCAGGGGCATGTACCTGGGTTGCGGGCACTTCCCCAGTGGGGGATGTGCAGGAGGCAGCTGATCGATGTTTCTCTCTCATCGATGTTTCTGGCTCTCTGTCTCTCTCCCTTCCTCTCTGTAAAAAATCAATAAAATATATTAAAAAAAAAAAAACCACACTTTTAAGGTTTTTCAAGAACTTTCTAGAAGCTGCCGATAAATTTAGTAAGACCCTCGAAAAGACTGGTGAGACCACAGATAAATGTAGTGAGATCCTCAAGAAATCTAGTCAGACCCTCGATGTTATGATAAAGGACCAACTGGAAATTAAGCATACACTGACTGAAAAGGAGGATATTATAGAGACTCCCAACAGCAGACTAGAAGATCGTAAGAATCAAGTCAACGATTTGAAATATGAAGAAGCAAAAAACACCCAACCGGAAAAGCAAAATGAAAAAGAATCCAAAAATACGAAGATAGTGTAAGAAGCCTCTGGGATAGCTTCAAGCATACTAACATCCGAATTAAAGGGGTGCCAGAAGAAGAGAGAGCAAGATATTGAAAACCTATTTGAAGAAATAATGACAGAAAACTTCCCCTACCTGGTGAAAGAAATAGACTTACAAGTCCAGGAAGTGCAGAGAACCCCAAACAAAAGGAATCCAAAGAGGACCACACCAAGACACATCATAATTAAAATGCCAAGAGCAAAAGACAAAGAGAGACTCTTAAAAGCAGCAAGAGAAAGAAAGTCAATTACCTACAAGGGAGTACCCATACAACTGTCAGCAGATTTCTCAACAGAAACTTTGCAGGCCAGAAGGGAATGGCAAGAAATATTCAAAGTGATGAATGCCAAGAACCTACAACCAAAATTACTTTACCCAGCAAAGTTATCATTCAGAATTGAAGGTCAGATAAAGAGCTTCACAGATAAGAAAAAGCTAAAAGAGTTCATCACCACCAAACCAGTATTATATAAAATGCTGAAAGGTATCCTTTAAGAAGAGGAAGAGGAAGAAAAAGGTAAAGATACAAATTATGAACAACAAATATACATCTATCAACAAGTGAATCTAAAAATCAAGTGAATAATCTGATGAACAGAATGAACTGGTGATTATAATAGAATCAGGGGCATAGAAAGGGAGTGGACTGACTATTCTTTGGGGGGAAAGGGGTGAGGGGGATGTGGGAAGAGACTGGACAAAAATTGTGCACCTATGGATGAGGACAGTGGGTGGGGAGTGAGGGTGGAGGGTGGGATGGGAACTGGTTGGAGGGGAGTTATGGAGGAAAAAAGAGGAACAAATGTAATAATCTAAACAATAAAGATTTAATTTAAAAAATAAATAACAGAGGAATTTTTATTTTATATAAATCTTTATCTTTAAGTATTTACAATGTGTATATATATATATATAGTATACTCTTAAATTATAAAAAAAACTAAGTATATCTTATTCTCTTTCAATATGAAAACTGAAAATAAACCCCTAATAAAAGCATTGTTCTTAAAACTGTTCACCATTGCCAGTGAAGAGCTACAGGTAGGTTATGTAATACAACTCACATGTAGACTGGGAAGGCATAGCCATTCTTCATCCAGTTACACTGAGGACAACCCAGGGCTGTGCTGGGGCTGCTGTGTAACTCCGCTCTGCCCACTAGTGGTAATGTGAAGAACCCTAAATCCATTCCCCCACACCCCCCACCCCACTCCACCCTTAAATAAAAGTAAGCCTTTAATCATTTATTGAACAGATACCAAATACAATTTTTTTTCAAATAAAATATAGCAACAACAACAATAACAACAAATTCCTAAAACTCCTCATTGGGCACCTCTGTCCCCAGGGGCCCCTTGGGTCCTGCAGCTGCTTCCCCAACCCCCTCCCCCTCCCTTCCCACTCTCCATCTCTCAGCAAACAGCTGCACAGTCAGTCCTGCTGTCTTTCTCAGTGCTGGCCAGTTCTCTTCCTCAGCTTGGGCTTACCCAGCAATTCTGAGTCTTAGAAAGGATTGGATAGAAAGCTGTTAGTTATAAGTTAATAGTTTTAAGAGTTTGTTCATTAACTTACTGTGTTGTAAATTCTTATTGATTGCTAATTTACTGAATCTGGCAGTATATAGGTAAAGAAAAGAGGCAATCCTCCAAGTTCTGTAATTATACCACATGTGAGAGATTTGTATGCAAGAAGGAAACTCATAACTGCTTTAAATTTAGCAGGTAGCCCTGGCCAGTGTGGCTCAGTTGGTTGAGCATCTTCCTGTGCACCTAAAGTTCAACGGTTTGATGCCTGGTCAGGCCACATGCCCAGGTTATTGCTTAGGTCCCGAGTAGGGATGCATACAGGAGACAACCAACTGATGTTTCTCTCGCACATGGATGTTTCTCTCTCAAATCACTAAAGTATATTAAAATAATAATAAAATAAAATTAGCATGTAACTTTGTGATGTATCTTGTGTAATCTTTCTTTCCCTAGAACTTTTTAAAGATTTTTATTGAATTTATTGGGGTGACACTGGTTAATAAAATTATATAGGTTTCAGGTGCACAACTCTATGATACATAATCTATATACTGTATTGTGCATTCACCACCTCAAGTCAAGTCTCCTTTCATCACCATTTATTCCCCCTTTACCCTAGTCTACATCCCCACAGCCCCTTTTCCATCATGTAATCACCATACTATTGTCTGAATCTATGAGTTTGTTCTTATTGTGAATTCCAAATAGATAATGCAAATCCAGGACATTCAAATTCCCCTAGCCAAAGATCTTTGGTGAACCCATGACAATATTCCCCCAAAGGTATCCTACTACTGTATTAAAATAATAAGGATAAAAAATAATAAGGCAATTTAAATTCTTAGTCTAGAAAAAAAAAATATGTCTTCCAAAAGATTTTTCATGGATAACTTCTCACTTACTGATAGATCTTAAAGCAACGGTTCTCAACCTGTCGGTCGCGACCCCTTTGGCTGTCAAACGACCCTTTCACAGGGGTCGCCTAAGACCATCCTGAATATGAGATATTTACATTATGATTCATAACAGTAGCAACATTACAGTCATGAAGTAGCAACGAAAATAATTTTATGGTTGGGTCACAACATGAGGAACTATCTTTAAAGGTTGAAAACCACTGTCTTAAAGGTTTCTTTTGAGGATATAACTATTTAATGAGAATCTGAGGAAATCAGGAGTTAATCAGGAGACACCCTCCCATTTATACATGTAGAGCTCCTACCTCCAGCCTTTTTCTAAACACATTTTGACCATCAAAGGGCATGTATGCAGTGGAGGGGAAGAGGCATTATCTGGTCATCACTCAGATGGTTGAAAAGTTACACCTGAAACCCCGAGTCTCTTTTCTTCAGAAGGTTAAGTGGTAGATGTCACGGTTGAGTTGTCTTGAATGTGCAGTTTCTCAGTAAGCAGATTTTAGTTAAATGTAAGTCACTCCTTTCTAAGTGTCTGCTTTTTAGAGGTTTAGGGATAATGTTGCTTTTATCAGTTTTTAAATTCATTTTTACTGGTAGAGTTTTAGATTTACAGAAAGGTTGTGAATATAATATAGTTTCCATACAGTCCACACTTTGGAAATGACTGGAAAGTGTAAGACTAAGGACAAAAGAGACTCTACATAAGCAACTTGAGTTTATAAAATTGTTTCCCACACAAAGGGATATAGGTTAAAAATTTTGAGACCACCATATTTATATGGGAATTGAATGAATGAATAAATAAATAAATAAATAAATAAATAAATAAATAGACGGTGGGTGGCGAGAGCCAGGTTTCTCTCTGTTGGAGTGGAAAGCTACAGACAAGGAAGGGGAGGCTAGAATGATCCTTGTTGTAAGAGTTTAGAATTAAAGACATTGGTATAAACTCACGGTTTGCTTAATGTATATACAGGTGGATACACATAAGAATATGCATATTTATGTGTATCTACATGTGTTACTATGTACACATGTTTCCTACCTCTTTCAGCTGAGAGGGCCTGGAAGCAATGGGATAATTTTAGAGCTGAGTTTTGATGAAGTCCTTTTCTGGAGATAGTAGGCCTTGGTGACAGAGGGCACTTAGCATATTTCACAATTGTTCCTCTTTATCTAACCCCTGGAAGAGCCAGGAAGGGATCTTTCTGAGATCATCACTGTGAGAACATGATAAGGTTCTTTTAAAGAGAAAGCCTTTAAAGGTGTGAGCTCACCTTGTAAGATGGTCGCCCCTAGGGGTTTGCTCACTGTCAAGCTACCCCACACTCCACCTCTAGCAATTTGTCAAAATTACTACTTATGCACTCTCATTTATTTATGTTTCTAGAAGCTTCTGCTCCATGCACACATATCCCACTTGCTTTATTTATGTGGATGTATCTAGCTCTCTAGATGTTAGAGTGGCATTTGATTTGAGGCCTTGGTTCTCTAATCGGTCCAGGAAAATTAGTTAGTTTCAGTTTTTTAGCTTTTCTTTATTGTACATATGGAAATGAAGACCTGGGAGCTCTTTACATATGTTGAGATTGAAACCAAAAGTCCCTATACACATGTTTATCAGTATCTATCTACCTATCAATCATCTATCTATCTATCAATCTCATACTCCAGGCCATGATTTCATACTGATATTGTCAATTCTAAACCATGGAGTTCATTCCATGATTTCTCCTTTCCAGATTTGAAAACCACTTCCCCAAGAGCAAAACCTGTCTCATAGAATGAATTAAAAAGTATTTTCAGAATTGCTAATCCATGCCTCTGCAAATAAAAATTTATTAGAGAATTGGCATTCATTATTTCTTTAGAGGTTTTTAGTTTGTTTGTTTGTCTTTTGATCAAGACCATATGATTCAAATACAGTAAAGTCTTCACTTAAAGTCCTCCATAGGTTCTGTTATTTTAAGCATAATGTATAAGAAAGCCAATTTCATCATACGCTAATTGATATGAATATGTTCTTACAGCATCTCATCAACATTATAATAAAATAACATTGAACGCAACAATGCTGTGGACCAGCTGTACTGGGTTTAAAAGTTACTGGAGTCAGTTATCCCTACGCCCCCACTCATTGTGACTATGTTTATTCATTTTAAGCACAGTCAAGTTCATTTATTTCTATTTGCTTTTGCCTTAACTCCACTTCCCCCTATTCCTTGTGTATTTTATTTCTTTTCCACTCTTTTTCTTTTTGACTATGTGAAGCATTAACAAAGTTCTAAAAATCAGGTCTATAAAAAAGGTATATTCACAGAAGGTCATTCTCTCCCAATGCCATCCCTAGTTCCTTCTATCTTTTCCACTCAGTGCCTACTCACACACTGTAGGTAACCAATCTTCATCTCTGGGTTTTCTCTTCTGTGTTTCTAAATGTTTCTTATACAAAAGGTAGCATAGTATAGTAACTTTTTGCACTTTGAAGCTTTCATTTAACAATATTTCCTTGAAATCTGTCTATATCAGTTCATGAAATATTCGTCATTCTTTTTTTTTCTTACAGCTCCATCTTACTATAATGTGTAGATGTGTTGTTTATTCACTACTTCCCATCCAATGCCTCTGCTATGTATGGGCATTTAGATTGCCACCAGCATTTTTCAATCACAAATAATGCCATAATGAATGACCTTATGCATATATGTTTTTGTACTGTGGGAGACACATTTTCTCGATAAATGCCTATAAGTGGGAATTCCAAATCAAGATATAAATTTCAATAGGTATTTATAAATTTCACTTCTTAAGGGTCAGAAAAATTTTTATTTTATCTAGCAATATGCAGAAGTGCCTGCTTCCCACAGTTTCAGCATCAGAATGTGTTGTTAAAACTGTTAAGTTATACCAATACTATAGGTGATAAATCATATCTCAGTGTAGTTTTCATTAGAACTATCATGAATGAAAATAATAAATGTTTATATATATATATATATCCCAATTATATATGTAAATTTTCTGTTCATGCTTTTCTACCATTTACATTTGTTTTCTTACTTTTTTACTTCAGAACAAGGATTTCTGGGCCATAAAGTAGCTCTATCCTTAACTTTTTGAGGAACTGCCATCCTGTTTTCCATAGAGGCTGTACCAATTTACATTTTCACTAGCAGTGTACAAGGGTTCTCTTTTTTCCACATCCTCCCCAACACTTGTTATTTCTTGTCTTATTGTTGACTAGAGGCCTGGTGCACAAAATTCTTGCTCTGGGTAGGGGGTGTCCCTCAGCCCGGCTTGCACCCTCTCACAGTCTAGGAGGCCTTGGGGGATGTCCAACTTCCGGCTTAGGCCCACTTCCTGCAGAGAGCAGGCCTAAGCTGGCAATCAGACATCCTTAGCACTGCTGTGGAGGCAGAAGAGGCTCCCACCACTAAACGCATTCACCAGCCATGAGCCTGGCTTACTGGCTGAGTGATGCTCCCCCTGGTGGTAGCACACTGACCACCAGGGGGAGCTCCTGTGTTGAGCATCATAGAGACCAGGTGTTACACCATTCAGTCGATTTGCATATTAGCCTTTTATTATATAGGATCCCCATTCTAACAGGTGGGAGGTGGTATTTCACTGCGGTTTTGATTTTCATGTCCCTTATAGCTAGAGAATTTGAGCATCTTTCATATATCTGTTGGACATCTGTATGTCTTCTTGAGAAAATTATCTGCTCAGGTCCTCTGACCATTTTTTAATTGGATTATTTATTTGATTTTTGTTGATTTGTATGCATTCTTTGTATATTTTGGATATTTGTGTCCCTCAACTAATAACTAAATAAAGTTGATGAGGTACATATATAAAATGAATACTACTAGGACATAAAAATGATTATATATTGCCATTTGTGACAACATGAATGGATCTTGAGAATATCATGCTAAGTGAAGTAAGTCAGATGAAAATGAACAAGAACCATATGATTTTAGTAATATGTGGGATATAAAACAGAAATCAACAAATGAACAAACAAAACAAACAAACAAATACTCATAGACACAGACAACAGTATGATGGTTACTAGAGGGAAGAAGGATTGGGGGAGGATAGATGGGGTACGAGGGGTCAAACATATAGGAACAGAGGATACTAGCACTCAATGCAATATACACATAATATATTATATAATTATATACCAAAAACTTATTAATGTTATAAACCAGTGTTACCTCAATAAATCAAAAACATAGAAGACTTAAACAGAGAAATTTTCCTAGAATAAATATTGAAAGTGATCATCAAATTACACCATACCAGGCTCATATGCTTTCACAAGGGAATTCTTTCAACCTTCAAAGAGCAGCTAGCACCCATACTCTATATAAATTGTTACAGAATAAAGCATCAAAAACTAAACCTGATAAAGGCTATCTAAAATGAATGGAATATAAAACATGATTAAATATCAATGCACACATTGTAAATATATATTAGTGAAGAGAATCCAATGTCATATCAAGAAAGTAACATACCATGGCCAAGTGGGACTTATCCAAAGAAAGCAAGGTTAGCTCAACATTAGAAAATCCATTATATAATGCATCACTTGACAAAATTCTACATGCATTTCCAGTTTTAAAAAAAATACAAGAAAATTGCCGAAACCGGTTTGGCTCAGTGGATTGAGCGTCGGCCTGCGGACTGAAAGGTCCCAGGTTCGATTCCAGTCAAGGGCATATACCTGGGTTGCGGGCACATCCCCAGTAGGAGATGTGCAGGGGGCAGCTGATTGATGTTTCTCTCATCGATGTTTCTAACTCTCTATCTCTCTCCCTTCCTCTCAGTAAAAATCAATAAAATATATTTAAAAATAAAAGAAAATAGAAATTTATGGATACACTCAAAATATATTTACCTTAGCCCCAAGGTCAGTATATCTCTTAATGAGAAGACAGCAACAATATCTTTACTAAGATTAGGTAGAAGCAATATTTCCCCCCATATCTACCACTATTCTTCATATAATACCCAAAGTATTAAAACAATTATTTTTAAAATAAAAAATTAAATAGACATTAGTAAAACAATATTTATGTGATGATGATATAAACTCATACTTGGAAAACCGTGGGAAATAATGGTGCCATTAACTCAAATATAAAAGAATTAAATATGGAAAAATATCTTTCAGGCAAATGGAAATGAAAAAAAAGCTGGGGTAGCAACACTTATATCGGACAAAATAGACCTCAAAGTGAAGGCCATAAGAAGAAATAAGGAAGGCCACTTCATAATACTAAAGGGATCAATACAACAAGAAGATATAACCCTGGTAAACATATATGCACCCAATGCAGGAGCACCCAAATACATAAAAAAACTCCTGGAAGATATCAAAGGAGAGATCAACAACAATACAATCATAGTAGGGGACTTTAATACACCACTGACATCACTGGGTAAATCCTCTAGACCAGGGGTGGGCAAACTTTTTGACTCCAGGGCCACAATGGGTTCTTAAACTGGACCGGAGGGCCGGAACAAAAGCATGGGTGGAGTGTTTGTGTGAACTAATATAAATTCAAAGTAAACATCATTACATAAAAGGGTATGGTCTTTTTTTTTTTTTTAGTTTTATTCATTTCAAATGGGCCGGATCCGGCCCGCAGGCCGTAGTTTGCCCACGGCTGCTCTAGACAAACAATCAGCAAAGAAACAGCAATACTAAATGACTCACTAAATCACATGGACTTAATTGACATCCTCAGAACACTTCATGCCAAAGCCACAGAATGTACATTCTTCTCAAGGGCTCATGGGACATATTCAAAAATAGACTACATATTGGGTCACAAACAAAGTCTCCCCAAACTCAAGAAGACTGAAATCATACCAAGCATCTTCTCAGACATGATGGCATAATATTAGAAATAAACTACAATAAAAACAACCCAAAATACTCAAACACTTGGAAGCTGACTAGCATGTTATTAAATATTGCTTGGGTTACCAATGAGATCAAAGAAGAAATTAAAAACATCCTGGAAACGAATGACAATGAAAACACAACGATCCAAAACCTATGGGACACAATGAAAGCAATCCTGAGAGGGAAGTTTATAATTCTACAGGCCTATCTCAAAAAACAAGAAAAAAAATGATAGTAAATCATCTAACTCTACAACTCAAAGAATTAGAAAGAGAGCAATAAGAAAAGCCCAGAGTGAGCAGAAGTAAGGAGATAATAAAGATTAAAGCAGAAATAAATGACATAGAGACCAAAAAAACAATACAGAAAATCAATGAAACAAAGAGCTGGTTCTTTGAAAGAATAAGCAAGATTGATGAACCTCTAGCCAGGCACGCCAAGAAGGAAAGAGAGAGGACCCATATAAACAAAATCAGAAATGATAGAGGCAAAATAACAACAGACCCCACAGAAATACAAATGAATGTTAAACAATACTATGGACAACTCTACTCCAACAAATTAGAAAACCTGGAGGAAATGGACATATTCCTAGAAAAATACAACATTCCAAAACTCAATCAGAAGAATCTAAAAATCTCAACAGGCCAATAACTATGGAAGAAATTGAAGCAGTCATCAAAAAGCTTCCAGCAAACAAAAGCCCAGACCAGATGGCTTCACAAGGGAGTTTTACCAAACATTCAAGGAAGAACTAAAACCTATCCTCCTCAGACTATTACAAAAAATCCAAGAGGAAGGAACACTTCCAAGTTTATTCTATGAAGCCAGCATCACCCTAATACCAAAACCAGGTAAAGACAACACAATGAAAGAGAATTACAGGCCAATATCCCTCATGAACATAGATGCCAAAATCCCCAACAAAATTTTAGCAAATCAGATCCAGCAGTACATCAGAAAGATCATACACCATGACCGAGTAGGATTTATCCCAGGGATGCAAGGATGGTACAATATCCGCAAATCAATAAACATGATACATAACATAAACAAATTGATAGGAAAAAAACACATGGTCATATCAATTGATGCAGAAAAAGCATTTGACAAAATCCAACACCAATTTTTGATAAAAACTCTCAGCAAGGTGGTAATAGAAGGATCATACCTCAACATAATAAAAGCCATATATGACAAACCCACAGCCAACATCATACTCAAGGGAAAAATCTAACACCATTTCCCTTAAGTACAGAAACAAGACAGGGATGGCCACTCTCACCAATCCTGTTCGATATAGTACTAGAAGTATTAGCCATTGCACTTAGACAAGAAGAAGAAGTGAAAGGCATCCAAATTGGAAAAGAAGTAAAACTGTCCTTATTTGCAGATGACATGATATTATACATAAAAAAACCCTAAAGAGTCCATCAAAAAACTATTAGACTTAATAAATGAATTCGGCAATGTATCAGGATACAAAATTAATGCCAAGAAATCTATGGCACTTCTATACACCAATAGTGAATGTACAGAAAGAGAGACTAAAAAAGCAATCCCATTTACCATCGCACCAAAAAAATTAAGCTACCTAGGAATAAACTTAACTAAGGAAGTAAAAGACCTCTACTCAGAAAACTACAGGATGTTGAAAAAAGAGATAGAGGAAGACATCAACAGATGGAAGAACATACTATGTTCTTGGATTGGTAGAATCAATACCATTAAAATGTCCACACTACCCAAAACAGTCTATAAATTCAACGCACTTCCCATTAAAATACCAATGGCATATTTCACAGATCTAGAACGAACTCTCCAAAAATTCATCTGGAATAAAAAAAAGACCCCGAATAGCTGCAGCGATCCTGAGAAAGAACAAAGTAGGTGGGATCTCAATACCAGATATCAAGCTGTATTAAAAGCCACTGTTCTCAAAACTGCCTGGTATTGGCACAAGAACAGACATATAGATCAATGGAATAGAATAGAGAGTTCAGAAATTGACCCGAACCAATATGCTCAATTAATATTTGACAAAGTAGGCAAGAACATACAATGGAGTCAAGGTAGTCTCTTCAATAAATGGTGTTGGGAAAATTGCACGGATACATGCAAGAAAATGAAACTAGACCACCAACTTACACCATACACAAAAATAAATTCAAAATGGATAAGAATTTAAATGTACGACAGGAAACCATAAAAATACTAGAAGAATCCAAAGGCAACAAAATCTCAGACATATGCCGAAGCAATTGCTTCACCGATACAGATCCTAGGGCATTGGAAACTAAAGAGAAAATAAACAAATGAGACTACATCAAAATAAAAAGCTTCTTCACAGCAAAAGAAACCATCAACAAAACAACAAGAAAGCCCACTGCATGGGAAAACATATTTGCCAAAGTTATATCTGATAAGGGCCTTATCTCCAAAATTTATAGGGAACTCATACAACTTAACAAAAGGAAGATAAACAATCCAATCAAAAAATGGGCAAAGGACCTAAATAGACACCTTTCAAAACAGGACATTCAGAAAGCCAAGAGACATGTGAACACTTGCTCAAAGTCACTAATCATCTGAGAGATGCAAATCAAAACAACAATGAGGTACCATCTCACACCTGTCAGAATGGCTATCATCAACAAATCCACAAATGACAAGTGCTGGAGAGGATGTGGAGAAAAAGGAACACTCGTGCACTGCTGGTGGGAATGCAGACTGGTGCAGCCACTATGGAAGACAGTATGGAGTTTTCTCCATAAACAAAAAATGGAACTCCCATTTGACCCTGTGATCTCACTTCTAGGAATATATCCCAAGAAACCAGAAACACCAATCAGAAAGGATATATGCACCCATATGTTCATAGCAGCACAATTCACCATAGCTAAGATCTGGAAACGGCCTAAGTGCCCATCAGTAGATGAATGGATTAGAAAACTGTGGTACATCTACACGATGGAATACTATGCTGCTGTAAAAAAGAAGGAACTCTTACCATTTGCAATGGCATGGATGGAACTGGAGAGCATTATGCTAAGTGAAATAAGCCAGTCAATGAAGGAAAAACACCACATGATCCCACTCACTCATGGATAATAAAGACCATTATAAACTTATGAACAAAAATAGATACAGAGGCAGAGCTGCCTCCAACAGACTGTAAAACTATAGCAGGAAAGCCGGGGAGTGTTGAGGGGCGGGGGGTAGGGGGGTAAGAGATCAACCGAAGGACTTCTATGCATGCATATAAGCATAACCAATGGACATAAGACATTGGGGGGTAGGGGAGGCCGGGGGATTGTTAAAGGCGAGAAAAATAGGAGACCTATGTAATACTCTTTGTAATACTTTACGCAACTAAACAATTAAATAAACGAAAATAAAGTAGCAAGCTATAAAATTAACCTAAATCAATAGTCTTCAATTATACATATAATCATTAGTTAGAAGATAATAAGAGAGAAAAACACCATTTACAATAGCAACAAAAGGATGAAATATTTTGGGATAAATTTAACAAAAAAATGTATAAAAACGTATGTAAGGGAAATATTACAACACTCCTGAAACACACAAACATTGCTTTGAGCACAAGTAAGGATACCCTTGCTCTGACAGGGAGAATCTGCATTATAAAGATGGAAGTGCCCCTAAGTCAATTTATAAACTTAATGCAATCTAATTACAAATATTCACATGCTTCTTTCCCCCATGGAGCATCATCCTTCCAGAACTGCCTGCCAGATCGGGCATGCACTTTTAAATCTCTTCCCATAGGAAAAGCACAGAACTGAAGTGCATTTTTCAACATTTTCAACTTGTATGCACATAGGGTGATTTTTTTCCATCCTGTGGTGGCTTTATGTCCATCATAGGTCTGCTGCTAGCTCCCCTGTTCTCTCTAACAGTGCACCACTCCCTTCCCACCCCTCAGGTAGCCTTGCATGCCCTGAGGGCAGGGAGGACTGGAGAGAACCCACTGAATTTAGTGTTTATTTTTCTACTTCATTAGTTGGAAGCTGTCTGTCTTCTAGTCATGCTGATGTTGTGGGGTTTGTATCGTTTTATTTGCTAAGCTCATCAGTTCTTATTGCTTTGGAGGAGAAGTTGGGAATATCAATTTACATGGCCTGCATTGCGTTGGGTATTTTATCTGTACTGGAACCTGATAAAGTGGGACAATAAACCCATTTGTCAGATGAGAAAGCAGAAGACTAAAAATTCACACTCATATCAAAGAACTGAAGAGGTCAGGAGTATTTCTAAGACGCACACATTTATTTCTATGATTTGCCATCTAGCTCTAAGAAAGGATTAATGCTTCAAGGCATGCAGGTCAGAAGACTTGTCTCTATCCTCCACCCTATGGCTTCTGGTGCTCATATCCACATTTAATACTCACATTCCTTAAACAGCAACTTCTTGATTCTATAGGAATCTGCTCTCTTTACAGAAAGCCCAATGGGGCACTAACCATTGAGGGCATCTAGAAGGTGGGACATGGTACTGCCGAGAGCACCTGCCACCATTCTTTCCTTTCAAAATCTGGGTCTCCTACCTCAAGATGCTTCCTAAGTAATCAAATTTTTCCTATCACTTCTTTTTTCCATATTCACAGGCTTCTCAAAAACAAGCTAATATACACTCATATACAATCCAACTTACAGACACACATGAATGTCCATGGGTGTGTATACACACACACACACACACACACACACACACACACACACACACTGATGTGGCCTGTGTACTCATCAAGTTGCTGCATCATGGTGAGGTCTGGTAAATCAAAGGGTAGATAGATATGGGACTATTTACTAACTCACGCTACACTATTTCTTTTTTTAATTTTAAATCTTTATTGTTGAAAGTATTACATATGTTTCCTTTTTCCCCCATTGCCCCTGACTGCCACCCCAGGCCTTCACCATCCTATTGTCTGTGTTCATGGGTTACGCATATATGCAGACAGGTTCATTATTTGGTCTCTTCCCACACACCCACACTCCCCTGCCTTCCCTCAAATTTCATTCTCTTTGATGCTTCTGTGTCTCTGGATCTATTTTTGTTCATCAGTTTATTTTGTTCGTTAGATTCCACATATTAGTGAGATCATGTGATACTTATCTTTCTCTGACTGGCTTATTTTGTTGAGCATAATGCTCTTTTTATTGATTTTTAAAAGAGAGGAAGGGGAAGGAGAGAGGGAAAGAGAGAGAGAGAGAAAGAGAGAGAGAGAGAGAGACATCCATTCGACTGCCTCTGGGGATTGAGCCAGCAATCTGGGCATGTGATCCAACCAGGAATCCAACTTGCAAACTTCTGGTGCACAGGACGATGCCCAACTGAGCCACACCCAGCCTAGGCCATGCTACACTATTTTAATATTTCCGCAACTAGTACATACCCTCTGAATATTAGCCAAGCAAACACACATACACACTCACACACGTTCGATAACTTAGCTTAATGTTAAAACTTCATGTAGCGTTTTCTATGGCTCCTCATCTTTGTGCAGGTTTTCCAAAGGTAAAGGTGAATAAGGAAATACTGATTTTCCTTTTAAGGTGAAATTGTTTTCTTTTTATATATTTACTTAATTAACAACACTTATTCGATTCAAAATACATATTACAATAATAAAAGCATGCAGTTATAGCAAGAAGTTTAAAGTTAGTGTGAAAATGACAGGAGTTTAAAAACATAAGCACAGCTATTTCTCATTCATGTGACAACTGCAAACTCTCACTACTCTGGAAAAATGCCTGTTTCCCTTCTGCTTCTAAGCTTTGCATTCACAATTCTGTCCACTTAGAATTTTCTCTGCTCCTCACATTTCTCTTCCCAGTATACAAGTCACAACAAAACTTTGAGTCTCATTTCAAATACCACCTTATACAGAAAACTCCCTGCCCGCAATCACCCTGGCCAGAAAAGACATCCGCGATTGATCACCAATAGCACTTCACTCTTCCTTTATGAGTTTTTCCTTGTTTGTAGTATTTCTGAATGAATCTTATTCACCTCCTATACCATCAAATTCTTAGAGTATATTTTATGCATCTTCCCACAACCTAGAACACATGTACAATCCTTACCACCTTTTGTTGAATATGCTATATGACAGCATTTTATTTATGATATACCCGTGATTGAATTGGAATAAACTTAGAGTCATAGCGGATTTCCCATCTCCATCCTCTTTCCAATGCTGTGGTCTTCTTTCCACTCCCAGTAACACTGTAGGAGGTAAAACCCCCCAAAACACAAATGGTAACATAGCAATTCCTCTCCTATCAACTCATCCTAAGGAAAGCATAAAGATTTAGTTATACACATATCTGTCTCAGCATTATTTGTAAGAGCCAAGGAAGTGGAAATATCCTAAATATCCAATAAGAGGTGATATCTTAAATGAATCATGGTGCATTTGTCCTATGATATACAATGAAACCATTAAAAATGACAGAGAACAGCGTGTTAATGATATACTCATTATTGAGTATATACACTATAAACTATTTCTGCAAATCTAGGGCTGTGTAAAGCTGGGCTTATGCTGCAATGGTGGGGTACTTGGGGGTACCCAACCAAATGAGGGAGCAGAGAAAGCTTCCTGGAGACAATGTGTGAGCTGAGATGAGTGACTGAGTGAAGGTGGGAGGGCAACAGCGCTGGCGTGTGAGCTAGAACTGGCTCCAGGCAGATAGAATGGTGCAAATGAAGGTCAGAGGCAAGAAGAAGCATACATATGCTTGGGAAACCCCAAGTAGTGTACTAATCATTATACTCAGACACCCAGTAAGGAAATCAGCAGAACTGGGACAAGCACCAGCTCCCCTTCTCCTGTGCCAGGCTGGCTCAAAGCAGAGGCAGCTCTGCACGCCCACCTAAGCCCATACTCGGTTCCCATCTGAACCTTGAGGATGCGGCCAAGAAGCAAGGCAAATACAATACTGAGATAAGCTTCTGAAAATAAATCATATATGGACCATAAAAGAAGCACAATGATCCTATGTAATAAAACCCTAATATGCAAATAGACTACATGGCAAAATGACTGGTCGCTATAATGTGTGCTGACCACTAGGGGGCAGATGCTCAATGCAGGTCAGTAAGCTCCCACAGGGGGAGCATGGCTCAGTCAGAAGCTGGGCTCATGGCTGGCAAGTGCAACAGCAGTGGCGGGAGCCTCTCCCACCTCCACTGCAGGTGGGCAGTAAGGAGTGAGGGGTCCCGGACTGAGAGAGCTCCAGACTGTGAGTGGGATGTCTGACTGACTGCTTAGGATCCCACAGGGATTGGGCCCTAAGCAGGCAGGCAGACATCCCTCGAGGGGTCCTGGACTGTGAGAGGGTGCAGGCTGGGCTGAGGGACCGTCCCACCCCCCCCAAGTGCACAAATTTTGTGACCAGGCCTATAGTATATTATAATAAACTAAAATGGAGAGGATGAGGTTGAGAAGAAAATCATAAACTCTGCCCTTTATGGACAGTAGTGTTTGGTTGAATAAATACTTGCCAGACCAGTGGGTCAAGGGGCCACTGGTAGTAATATTTTTGTTTTTAAATTGCTTGCTGTTCTCGGGAAGAATGGCATCACCTGCAGGAGTTATCGCCAGTACTTCTGCAAGCTGAGCAAACCCTCATTAAGAGAGAAATCCCTCCTGGTCCCCAAGACCTTCCATAAGGGACATGACACATTGCAGTGGGCAGCTCGGCTTGCGGGATCCCCTGTCGACAGCAGTGTGGCTGTGAAACTGTGCATCTCTCAGCCCTGGCTTAGCCCCATGATAAGTGGTCTGCCTCAAGGAGCTATATAGAAATCCGCTGATGGCTCACAGTCACAGACTGTGAGTGGGCAGCTGTCTCCCAGAGTAGCAGTGACAGCTGACGGAGCATGTGCCCCATCAACTCTCCGCAGGAGGGAAAAGGCGAAATCCCCTAAAAACCCTACACTTGTCAGAAATGTGATTTCCTGACATTGTGAACTGCAACTTGTTTCCTCTGTGAATTTAGGCGGTAGATATGCACACATGTTTTCACCAACCCCGTGGAACCTTGTCCGGTATTCAGCACTAAAGTTGTCACTCTGACCCAGGAAAGCCCAGGAAAATATGACCAGGAAAACCATGCAATACAGAAAACAAGGCCATGAATACCCCAGGGTACTTTGTCATGTGTCATCAAAGTCAATGGGTTCAGAGAAAGAGGAGCTCCCTTGTCACAGGCAGGTCTGGCAGAATCTTTGTCACCATGGCAATCCCACACTCCCAGCCCTCCTCAGAGACCGCTTGGAGTAGAAGTTATGATGTTGATTCTACATCATATGCTGCCACAACTCAACTTGCTCCAGTTCTTCCAGCAATTTGAATACAGAAGAATTAAATACTGGATTCAAACAACTGATTTTAACTATGATATACTAACTTCCTGATAGGTTCCCGATTCTGAATAACACATGACATATATACTCATCCAACCCTCACCTCAAGCCTGCGGAGTTTATAAAATCATCTCCATGAGATTGACTCTAGGAAATACTGAGGAGCCAATAAGGGAAGACATTCCCCAGTCAGTCAAACCCAGAGCAAGGTTTCAGTCATCTGGACCTTCCCAGCCTTAACTGTGGGCTACAGCTTCTTATTAATCAACTAGAGGCCCAGCGCGCACGATTGCATAGTTAGGGCCCCTAGGCCTAGCCTGGCCTCCGTCGCATGATCTCTGCTGCCCTGAGACACTATGTGAAGCTCCCCACCCCGGACACTCTGTGATGCTCAAGGCCCTTTGACTGCTCTGCAAGTCTCCCCCCGCCCCTCCGCTGCTCTGCGAAGCTTGCTGCCGCCCTGTAAAGCTCTCCACTGGATGCTCTGTGAAACTCCCCCCGCCCCGCCACTGCTCCGTGAGGCTCCCCCCACCCTGCGGCTGCTCTGAGAGACTCCCCCAACCCGTGACTGCTTCACGAAACTCGCTGCCACTCCTGTGACTGCTCTGCTAAGCTCACAGCCACCCCACGAAGCAGCCCACCACTGCTGCTCAACAGTCCCCAGTCCCACCCCACCGCCAGCCCCCTTCATGGTTAGCGGCTCGGGGGCCGGGGGAGGGGGAGGACTGAGAGGTGCTCCATGCACTTCATGGTGACCAGTCGCCTGTTCGGTCATAACGGCACCTAGCTCTTTATATATATTAGGATACTTGTCCTCCCACACATAGGTGACCTTATGAAAGTTGCTGGACATGTTTAAGGGCTGAACTAATGCTGTCTAAAATACCTTCTATGATTGAAACTCTCCACTTCCATTTGAGTCATATATAATGCTAGGTATGGCACACAATTCAGAATCATTAAAACAGTTTCTGTTTTCAAGGAGCATATATTATATGAAAGAATGTAAAATTAAATATACAGTAGAGCAATTAAGTGTAAAGCTGCATAGCAATAACTACATGTGAAATAGGAGAGAGGGGAATAGTCAATTAGGGCAGCATAGTCACAGAAGGTTCCACCTGAACACAGAACATGGCACCATGGCAAGTAGAAGAAGGGTCAAATGACCAGAAGACCCCAGTGAAGAATCCTGAGGCTCTTGTGGAGGAAGTACACTTGAACCTGAGCTCTAGACTAGAGAGTGCAGGCCTTGGGTGACGTGGGCCTCGTGGTCTCCAGATGGTGAACCTGCGAGCACAATGAGAAGGAGCATGGCCTATGGTGGACACCATGTTTGGTGTGGACAGCACAGGGCGTCTGCTGAGGACTGTGTTACAGGGCCTATTTAATAGAGTTGTTTGTTTCAATGTTTCTGATTATTTCTCTCACAGGTTCATACACCGAACATGAAAAGTCTTTGGTGAGGAAAAACCATGTCAAGAACTTTTGGAAAGCTCACCCTGCTGGAAAGAGCTGGCTCCCGGCGTTCACAGACCTGGGTGTGATTCTGCATAATATGGCAGCAATGGGAGAAGGCAAACTGAATGTGGTGTGGAGGAGGGTCAGGAGGAAGATGGGATGGGAACCAGTTGCCAAGGGAGAGAATGAGTTGACTAGAAATGGCGGCTAAGGTGGTAGGGTAGGACAGGGCTAAATAACAATGTGCCCAAACAAGCTAGGGCACTTCTGAGATTGAAAAGGGGTAGCATTCATGATCATGGAAGGACGTTATGAATAGACTGTGTATTACTGAGCAAACCAGCATGAATGATCAAAAGCCTTCTCTATGCAAAAGCCTTCTTCCATCCTCCCTATGAAAACTTCAATACAATATATATTTCTCATAAATGCCTGGGGGTGACTAATATCATTGGGGGAGAGGAGTTCAGGTCTCAGATTATCACATCACAGACAACAGCAGCATGGAAAACAGAGGCTGCTCCTTAGAACAATAGAGAATTGGGTTACACTTAGTCAACCCTGAAAGTTTGATGACAGCATTCCCACAATGTCATCCCTGGAATACAAAGCATCAGTATGCACATTACAAATAAAGTGCTCAATGCTCAAGCAATTAAAGGAGAACCAATATGGAGGTTTCTTCAAAGATGTTCTTCTTGGAAATCTTTCTAAGGCAATGTGCCTTAGGACTTTCCAAGGGAGAGATGACATGCATCATTTTCCACTTTTATTTAAACAAAAAAAAAATCTATTTTTTCAGTTACTCATTAGGCAGCTTTAAACTAATGTCCCATAGTACAGGATTTGGAAAATACCCTATTACAAAGGGATGAGTTACATTTCCTGATGTAATATCTGCCCCAAATGATCTAACTCATAAAGTCAGAAACAACAAAGTAGCCTTGCTTTGAAAAATGGAATATCCATTTGCTCATAAATGGAGTGGCAGAACAAGGGCTTGACAGACTGCAAGGTGCCTGGATTCTAATCGCAGCTCTACCTCTCTTTAAAAAATCAAATCATATTGAATCTCAATATAGTGGCAGGGTTGTATTCAATGCCTAAGAGTCTTCTGTCTCATGTAATTTATGAGTCCTATGGTGCCATTAGGTTGATTTAGCATTCCTTTTCACTCATCAGACACTGTGCTAAGTTATAAGAACACATAATGAACAATGGGACCTTCTTTGCAGTATCTAGAACTGCCATCTTTATCCTCTGGGGATTTCCTATAGAAAGCAAATAACGGTGTGTTTTTGCAAATATGGTATAAAAATCTTAGCTGTTGAATATATGCATTTTTAGGAAACGGTGTGGATAAGGCTACAGTTGAAAAAAATTAAAAATAATTAAAATTGATTACCCAACTTGAGAAACACAGAGCTATACATAGAATTATGTGACAAAGATACTACTGGTTGTACATTCTAAACAGCACCAGATATAACCATGCAAAAATCAACAATAATCTACTTCCTTCATCACAGCTCAGCTCCCTCTTGCAGGACTCCCATGCTCTGTCTGGGGTGGTAAGAGCTGTGGTTGTTACTATGGCACTCATTTCAAGTCTCCCAAATCTCATCTCCAAATATTGGACTTCTAACATCTTAAAAGCAGAGGGATCTGGAGTATGTCTGCCTAAGCTGTGCACTGGCCTGTTACATTTATTCAAGGTTATTAACATCCTTCCAGGATAGAACTTCAGCCAAAGAACAATGTCATTTAGAATTCAAGCACTCCCTGCCCTCTAAACCATAAAATGGTATTTCTGCTCTTGAGCTTCGTGTGAAACTGGCACACAAGGTCTATTTGTTGGGTCATTGTGCAGAGCACAAATCTCCTGAGGAATGGACCCGATGTTACTTCCTGACGTTGACTGCACTCGGGTTCACATGCTCACCATTTATCTCAGCCTTTCAGAAGCCAGGCCACCATTCCCCAGTGCCTGCCTCTCTCTTCACAGAGCACTTTCTAAGAGCAATATCGGCCCAATATCAAAGATGAGGCAGTGAATTACATGTCACTGTCACAGTGATGACCTCAAATGTCATCTCTCAGAGAAAGAATTGGAAGATGGCACAGGGAAGTATGGCCCATATTCTCTTTATTCTATCTCTTGGGCCCCCTGGGTTTTCTAAATCAAGTTTGTAGAAACGTGAAACAGATGAATCTCAGAGGAAGGTGAGGATGAGTGGGAAGAAATTAATCGAAGAATTTATATGCATATATGTATAGCCCCTGACACAGACAATAGTGTGGTGAAGGCCTGGGGTGGCGGACCAGTGCCGGCTTGAAGGGGTCAGTGGGGAGAAAAGAGGACATATGTAATACTTTCAACAATAAAGATACATAAATTAAATAAATAAGTAAATATAAAAGGTAACTGGAATAAAACGTTGCGGCCAGCCTGTGACTAGAGTGTCCAGCAGACTTTTTTTTTATTAATTGCTTTTAATGTGTTGATTTTATTCTGGGAGCTTGTACTTTTCTGGGTAGGTGTTTGCCATTTCTAGGGCTTCTTTTTGGGAATACCCGAACATTTAATCAAGCACTATTTCTGCTCTCCATAATGTAACTCTACATTACTAGTTGCAATGCATGAGTCCATGGGGGAAATGACGAAATAAAACTAAACTAAAAGCTAAAAGTTGTTCATCTATGATTATAAATAAGTACATTTAATTCAAAAGGGAGTAAAGGACTCTTCCCAATAATTTCGTTTTGAGTAAAATGAACCCTGTATCCACAAATGCCTCTCATCATCTGCAAACATACTTCACATTTGTTTGGCCCGTTCATGCCTTATGAGTGAATCTCCAGTACAGCGTGCAGTCTCTTATTCTGCCTCACCTCTGGCCTCCTGACTTTTTTTCCTCCTCTTTCCCAAGATATTAGTCTAGAGAATCAGAGTTTTACATGTAATTGAATATAGATATAGACATATAGATAGAGATATAAACATATATAATGCAGACATAAATGGATATAGTGATGTACATTTTAGCCAATTATATACATATATAATTTAATAATAACTATCTCAACTTGTACTCCATATAGAACCCCAGGATTCAGTACCTAAGATCTTGAAAATATATTGGTTCATGAGTAAGAAGACAACATAGATGTTTGTCTTGTGACCACAGACAAGCCACATACACCTCTCATCTTTAATCTCCTCTATCACAAAATGAGCATAAGCTACCAATTCCTGACTACCATGTAGGGCTATTATGAGGAGTAAAGTAAAATAATGTAATAAATGTAAGTGTTTTGAAAAGTGGAAAGCAGTAATATAAATGGAAGGAGCCATTATCTTTCATCAAAACTACAGAGAACACATGCATTTTCTCATCCTTATTCCACACCGTGAACAAATTTGAACTCTAAAAATGAAATCAGCCCAAAGTGAAATGTTAGTGAATGACAATGAGTCATTTTTCACAACAAAGAAATTGATTTTCTATAGACGTTCTTTCCTGTTGCATGTAAAGACCTACATCCATCAATGCCCAGGTCCCCTGTTTTGACATTAGGTATAATTATAGCTGATCACATAGTCGCTTGGTTCAAGTTCCCATCAGAGCCTCAAGGCCACTCAGTTTCCTTCCTATTACCATAGGGATATGTCAGATATATATAGTAAATTGTGCTGTTTCCAAGGCATTTTTTTAATTAATTAAAAAATAAAATTAATTATTTTCAAGGAGGTGATGTAACCCCGAATCTCAGGCTTTGTGTTCAACTTCTAGTTCAAAAGTTGTAAATCTTTTATGATCATCATATTTATCATAATTATTTTATTTTTAAAAATATATTTTTATTGATTTCAGAGAGGAAGGGAAAGGAAGAGAGAGATAGAAACATCAGTGATGAGAGGGAATCATTGATTAGCTGCCTCCTACAAAACCCCTACTGAGGATCAAGCCCACAAACTGGGCATGTGCCCTTGACCGGAATCAAACCCAGAACGCTTCAGTCCACAGGTCGATGCTCTGTCCACTGAGCCAAACCAGCTAGGGCTAATCACCATTTTTAAGCAATGTTTTCAAACCTCCAGATGGGCTGAACATCACCAGACACTCTACTTTTGCAGACGAGATCAAATTCTAGAAAAAGAAAAATTGCTGCCAGATCCTCCATTAAGCCCTTATGGTAGTTCCTCAAAATTAGTTATATTGTACCAATGTTAACTTTTGGTTCTTGGTAATTAAACTATGGTTATGTGAAATGTTATCAATAGGGGAAGCGGTGAAAAACATAAGGGAGCTGTTCTTTGCACTGTTTTTACAACTGTTTAATTGTTCTGAAATTCTGAAATTAGTTTAAAATAAAAAGTAAAAAATAAAATAAAAATAAAAAGTAAAAAATAAAATAAAATAAAAATAGCATTCTATTCCCACAAGTCTGGACACTAGGCCTCTGATATATTAGTCATCTGTCTAAAGTTGGTTGTCATTTCCATTAATTTATGCCAGCAATTTATTCTAAAATATTTAAAAGTTTATTTATATAAAATTAATAACTATAGGTATTTTAGATAGTATAATCATTTTTTTTGCAGCAATAACCACATGCCAGAAACTGTCTTAAGAACTTGACATAGATGAAATGGATACCAACATCTACCCTATTTGAGGCGCTATCCTAAGTTCCTTTTCACATCAGAAAACTGAGATGCCAAGGAAATCGGTAACTTGCTCAAGGTCACACGTCTAGGAAGTGGGGAAATGATCCCCAAGATGACATTCAAATGGCAAATAAGGAAGGTAGAAAGCAAGTATGGGAAAGTGACATGGATCCAGGAGAGAGGCAAATACGGCTGTTCAGACAACAGTACAGTGCATTCAACAAAAGCCTATATGACCAGGAGATAGACAACCATGCTTGACTAGGACCAGCCAGTGTTTCTCCTAAGGAGCCTCACACAGGATGCAGATGTGAACAATTTAAAGCCCTTCACTCTCATACCTTTTGAGGAAATGACAATTTTCATGAGGAACATACTATAGGCAGCTGATGCCACAGCAATACATGATTCTGTAAAAATGATTTTGTAGGTTGTCAATAGTATGTGCTCCAGGCACACAGCTCTTCTCCTCCCTGACTTAATGCAGGGAAAATTTCAGGATATCAGGACTGATATTATTTCTCTCAGCTGCACTTGTGATAAATATTGGCCAGAAATAATTGTGAGAGTGTTCTCCTGCCAAATTCCCTGAAGTACAGGGTTCCACTTAGCTTAATAACTAACTCCCGTATGTCCTACTATTCTTCTTAAGAGGAAGTCACACTTCTCTCACCTCATTCTCTCACACCTCCTAGAGCACCGTCTACAACGAGAAACCTTAGTTATCAATGAGGGAGCTAACTGGCCCTCTGGAGAAGTAAATTTCCTATTTACGTGAAATCTAAAATTCTCACTAGTTGGCATGATCTTATTTAGCAGTTTGCTTTCAATTGCAATGCATTCAATGTGCCCAGCAAATTTCCTCGTCTTAATTTTGATTAATTATTTAAAATAAATCACTAATTAAAATTGATTATAGAATTAAACATAACCTTTTCTTCATAACTTTGAAAAGACTCTGTGCATCTCCTTGCTTGTGGCTTTCCATGAGGAGAAAGTCAGCGAGAAAATCCTCCTGCGGGTGATTGGACATGAGTGGGACCACTGGGAGCTGACAAAATGAGTAGAACACACACCTGACATTTTATGGGGAGAATCAGAGATGCTAAGCATCCTCAAATGCAGGAAAATCAAGAGCCATGCAGAATCGTCCTATCCAAATGGCAATAGAGGCTCATACAGATTCCTCTAAGTGGGCTTCCACCGCAGTCACGCTGTGAGGTCCCCAGCCTCTGCGTAAGTGTGTTCAGTGACATTGGGCTCATAATTCTGGTCACCTTCATGAGATAAAATGGAGCATATAATCACATGTAGAGCCAGAACTTGTTATCTTTTAATTTCTTCCTGTTTGCCTTCTAGAATGTATGTCACAGGAAAATTGCATCTTCTTCTCAATGAATTACTAAGTATATTTTTAAAAACTGATGTAATATGAAGGGCCACTTTTGTATACAGAATTTTCTCTCTGTTTACCAAACTCTCTCAACCTTCATTTTATGGTGTTATTAGTGGTTCTGTCTTTGCATTCCTCCCTGTGGACATGCCTCTACTAAAAAGGAGTGAAAAGCTACTTGTCCCTAAGTAGCTGTCTCCAACCTTCCTTTTTGGTTTCATATCATTAACTTTTTCAGAGAATCTGCTTCTCCCTCTACTCCCAATGCAGTCTGATGAATAAATGCCACACTGTTTAGCTGTCTGAATACAATCAAGGTTATAACTGAAGTTACCAGTGAAAAGCGGATAATAAGTACAATATATCTAGCTCAAATGTGCTTTGCACCAGAAGGAAACATGTATGGGCTTTGTACAATGTTTGCATTGTACCCAGCAATCAATCAATCTCTCTCTCTCTCTCTCTCTCTCTCTCTCTCTCTCTCTCTCTCTCTCTCTCTCCCACCCCCCACCAAGAAAAAGAGAAGTAAAGTTACTAGTGTGCCGTTAGAAATGGGTTTCATTGTTTGTACGACACCAGTCAGTTGGCAGTGGTTGCAATAAGAGTAAATCTCAGGCCAAGTCTCACTTAAAAAAAAATAACATCTTAACTAATGAATGTCACTGCCTGGGTGTGAGACATGCAGTTGTTGGTACATGTGATATGCATTTGCTGAGATTCATAAAGTAGAATAAGCACTGGTTTGGAGTCCTAAGTCTTAAGTTCAAAATTCTGTGTTAGAATTTACAAGTTGGGTGACTTTGGGCTGTCAATGTCTCTGACTTACAATGTCCTCATCAATAAAGTTGGAATAATAATTTCCAATGGGGCTGTTGGGCAAATCAGTTGAAATAACTATTTTAAGTTTCATAAATATTTATTGAGTACATTCAAATATACCAGATACTCTGGCATATCGTGCCAAGAATAAAATGATAAATGAGTCAAGGTCTCTGCCCTCAAGAAGTTGAGTAAAATGAGAAAAATAGACAAATTAGCAGACAATTTCAGTATAATGTGATAACTGAATCACAGAATGTAATGAGAACACAGAAGACAGGCACTCTATTAGGATGATTTCTGTAGCAGCTCATATAAACTCTGATAGAAACTGGCTTTTACAATAAGGAAATTACTGTTAATTTAGGGATTTAGCAATGTCTTCCAGGATCCAGAATGTCTTTACATCTCTGTGCTACTGTACATGATAATGCCTTTATTCCAAAGCCACATAACCTATAGATCTTACAATGGATCACAGTAGCAACTAAAACAAATCCCTTCCCTGACCATGTACCTCTTCTCACAGCTTGTTGGCTAAAAAGATTGAACCTGACACATTTCTGAACCAATCATCCATAATAGAAATTGAATTATCATAACTGACTATGACAATTGACTATAACATTTGAGATTCTAGCCCACCTTAGGAGATGTAGAGTGAGAGTGGAAGGGTGTTCTTCTGAAGGACATTAATCCAAGATTTTAAAGGATGAGTAAGAATTAGCCAAAGGAAGAAGAGGAGGATGAGCATCTCAGACATGGGAACAACATGGACATGATTGTGGAGAAAAAGTACTTTAGAGATAACAAGCAAAAGTAGGGCTTATTGTGAGCTATGGATTTCCTTGGTGCTTGTTGATGACTGAAATTTACCTATGGAGTAAGAAAGTATCAAGGTCTTAAACTATCTCTGAATTAACTTAAGACACATTTTCCCTTTATTCACATGTCTTTAAAAAAATGTATGATGTTCTCAAAAAAAATTTCTACTTCTTAGATATTATCTCCATGGAAAATATAATTCTTTGGGCATTGCAGACACTCAACTCAGTAAGTATGAAATGAACTACATCGAATGTCCACGTAGACACACATGAGATGTCTATATAGAAGGAAACATGGGGAGATGTTATTTCAGGAGTTATCAGCTAAAACAACCAAATAACATTTTTAAATGAATTTCAGAATGAGAAAACAAAACTATATCCCTGAGACTAATACTGTAACTAATTCCTGTTAATATCACTAGCAGAATACACAATGGAATAGAAAAACTTAGAGAATAAACGAGAGGAAAGTTAAGGGTAATGACAAAGGTGACAATCTTACTTTAACTCCACCTGAAAGTTTGAGTGAACCATTTAATCCTATAAACTACATTTTGAAGTATGAGTACAATCTATGATTCATTTTGCTTTTTGAATCACATGGGATGGGAACAGAAAATGGACTGCCCAGTGAAAATTTCCGAAGAGATGGAAAGAGGAGACAGCCTTTCTAGGCAAGACATAGACACACTCAGGAAGCAATTTCCTCTAAGCTGTTTCTAAGTGTTGAAATATGAAAAGATCGGACTATACTTAGTCTAGCTGTAAATTACTGTTGGGGTAGTGATGTGAATACAGCAATTTGTCTAGGAACCTCCAGTAAAAGAGAAAAAAAAGATAAAAGCTATCTTGTGATGTCTAGATATCTAACAGAGTGGAAAAAGGAATAATTCAAAATACAATACCTCTTTATCGACAGACAACATACAGTAAATATATTAAAAACTGTATTACAGTTCCTCGCCCTTTAGAATTTAAATCGACTCACCAGTTTATGTCTGCTGCCCACCTTCCATTCAAACATAAATGGGGAAACTGATTAGAACAAGTCTCTATTTTTCTCTTTTGGATTCCCTCCTTGCCAAGCATTATTAAAGTTTCACCTTTAATTTCACTGCAAGATGTCTAAATGAAAAGGAATGAGGGAAGTGGCTACAGGAACTCTCAAATTTAATCTCCTTTGCGGTCTGATTCCTGTTGTGTGAATAGCAGCCTTATCTTATCTGCACTTTCAACTGCAATGTCAGGCTCATTCCAAAATGTAATACGATGTATGTGTCATCACCACATTTCCTTCGGTAAGAACACTGACACCAAACTGCTACCAGCTGGTGGTCTGCAAAAGAGAGCTTGCTGAAAATGAAAATTCCCTCCTTTAAACCTAAATAAGTCATCTCACACATTGCGTGTCCTCTGTTTCATTCAGTAAGACTACATTATTGCTTCCATTATTTGATCTTCTAGTAAGTCATCTAGGTAACAATAATAAAAAAAAAAGAAGATTTACTCCCTGCTTGCTTCTGGAAATACAGTAATATATTTCATGGATTTCAAGAATAACTTTCCCAGCAGGAAACAAAAACAACAACAGATTAGAGTCAATAGTCCTGTGTATTCTGACTCAGTGTAAGACATGCCTTTCATTGTTCTAGCCTAGTTTTGTTACGCACTATTATAATTCTGCCTTTAGGCCCCCTACTTCTCAGAACAGTGTCCCTGCAAGTATGGTGCCTGGCTGGACCAACATCATCAGTATCACTTAGGAAATTGTTAGAAACACAAATTCTTGAGCCCATCCCAGACCTACTGAATCAGAAACTCTGTAGTGAGGGCAGAAATATGTGTTTCTTTAATCCCTCTGGGTGATTCTGATACACACTGTAGTTTAAAACCACTGATCTAGTACAAAGGAGACAGAGCAACATGTTCCCCAAACACTTCAAAATCAATTTTCCCAAAGAAATAATCCCCTTAACTTTTAAAAGAGGTTGATCCTCTTGTTCTTATTAAGAAACATTAAATACACTCGGAATCCAGTTCAAAATGAAAATATGAATAATATAGTCCTCTCTTGAGAGTCATAAAATGACTCAAACTGTTGGAAAACAAGATTCAAGAGGATGGTATAAATTACTGGTATTGCCTAACTGGGGGGAAATGGGATTCAACACTGTTTTTGTTTCCAGAGGAAGGACAGAAACAGTATATTGAAGCTCTTCAGATATTACAAATAACTGATAAATAGTGAAGGTTGTTCAAAATATTGAATGAGCTCTTATGAGAGACTATTATTTCTTCCTTGGAAAGATATAATCTAAATATTTTAATCTTTCATCTTAAATTCCTTAGGCAAAGATATGCAGGTGGTATCAGCGGAATGTCAGGCTGACATTCACAGAAATATTAAAAGGCCAAGAGGATCTGGACAGGAAAAAACAGTATGTGATAGTCTACTCCCAAAAGCTCTTTATCTGAATTTGCATTGCAAATATAAAATATTTATTCTCCTCTCTTTTGCTCCCTCTGAACACTTGGCAATATAGTTCTAAGATCCCCAAACCTTATGTAAACACAAATGTAAGCTTTTTCCCTACTAAATAAAGAAACAAGAAAGAAACAAAGCATAAAAAAATAATTTATAAGAAAATGACACTTTTTTTTTCAAAAATATACCCCAATTACAATTATCCCTGCCAAAATGCACATTTTAATAAACATCATACTTATTTCAACCAAGGTACCATTGCTCAAAACTTTTAGAAACTTCATATTGGAAATGTACTAGTATTTGAGAGAGAGGCTTTCTATTCTCTGTGATGATTCTGATTTTGTAATGTCTCTAATAGGTTGAATCACTACAGGGATATACTTGTGTGGCAAAAAAAAAAAAAAAAAAAAATACCTGCTAAATAACTTATTCTTCATTCTTCCTAAAATAAAAGAAAATAAATATTGTGCTGAAATAGCAGTTAAAAAGTCTGGTAAGAAAAAGAAAAATGGATATATGTACAGAAAAGTAAATCAGAGATTGTTGACCAAGACAGGATACAACATAATCAAAGGGCTTAGAAAATAATAACTTGAAAACATAAAAGAAGTTCCATTTAAAATTTTTATGGATCACAAAATATTGTAATAAGTAACTTATTTGAATGGAGTTTGACTTTATTCTCACAAGTGAATCAAAGAAGATTTCTTGAGACTTAAAGATAAAAAACAGGGATCCAAGATGGTGACAAAGTAGGTGACTGTTACACTCACTCACCTCCACCTAGGACCAACGTGTAGTTAAAACTAAAATATAGAGCAATCAACGGCAATAACCAATGGAAGACTAGCGGAAGAGAAGGATTCACTGAAGAAGCCACATGGAGACTAGTAGGAAGGACAGAGACACAAAAAGAGCAGTCCCCACTCCCATGGGTGGTGGCTGAGAAACTGGAAGAATAGCTCAGCTGAAAAGGTTCCCCCTGAGAACCCTGGGGTCTCATACAAGCCAGGCTCCCCACCCCGGAACACCAGAGCTGGGAAAAGGTGCCAACACCTGTCTATAAAAATCAGCGGGGATTCTGTCCATCAGGGAGAGATGCCAGGGAGAGACAGAAGTCTGCTAGAGCCGCAGATGCTCTCTTTAAGGTACAACACACAAAATCATATTCACAGTCACACACCCTCGGTTCCAGCAGAGAGAGGTCGGAGTAGACTAAAGTTGGGAGAGGAGAGACTGGGATTTGTGGCTCTAGGGAGAAAGCTGAAGGGACAGCACCAGGATGCCTTTGAGGAATCACTCTCTCACATTGTAGACACCATCTTTCTTGGTGGAGCACTCCCCTCTATTGGCACCACCCCGTCCCCAGGGAAAGCAATAGCTCTACCATCTAGACTCCCTGTAGCCACACCCTGTAGAGCTTTCATCCTGCTGAGGAGTCAGCTGCCTGAACCAGGGCATGACTCAGGTCATGAACCATGGGAAGACTCAGGTGGTATCAGTGATTGAGTTGTGTGGCTTTGGGGTGGAGGCCATTTCCTCCCACTATCCTGTAAAACTAACTGGCACCTCCTCCTCATGGGAGATCCACTAGCTCCACTCTCTGGGATCTCAACAGCCACACTCGCCTGACTTCTGGTGGCTACGCCTTGCTGAGGTATGGGCAGAAACCAGGACAGACTGAGTTGTGTGGCTCTAGGGATGGGCACAGCCCTCAACTTCCCCCAAGCCCGACTAGCAACTTGACCTCATGGGACAACCCCTAGTCCCATTCTCCCAACTCCTGGCAGAATTAAGGTCAGACAGAGTTGTATGGCCCTTGAATAAAGGCCATTATTCCCTTGCATGCCCAAGCAGTGCAGAGCCGTCCCTTTACATGGCCAAATCTTGGTTTGAGCCTAATAAACTCTGCTGGCTCACCCTGATGACTCCCTGAGATCCCAGTCCACCACAAAGGTGTGTGAGCACCCAGCAGGAGGCATTTAGACTTGGTATACCCTGTGACATTTACTGAGTGGCCTCAGACCCAGCACTGGCACTGAGTTTGAACCTATATCAATTTGATGAACTCATTCGCCCCTACCTGATGACACACTTAGCACCTACATCATGCAATTTGAGCAGCACCACAGGCTCTTTCAGTGACTGGGCCTAACAAGAAGCCAACAGCAAAGGCAGGTAGATATGAATGTCAAGGTACCTTGGGACATTTGCTGGTCTGACCTCTGGTCAGATGCTGATAAAAGCTGACCTTGGTGTGAAGCTTAGTCCTTCCTCTGTACACCCAGGTACAGGAGAGGCAGCCACAAACTGGATAACTTTGTAGCTCCAAACAGGTTACCAAGGGCCAGTCACAGGTAGCATCTGATATTGGCCTGCACCAAGTCTCTCCCAAGGGGCCCCAGTACCAACACATCCAGTGGCCATCTTCAGACAACATCAGAGGAGGATCTGATTGACTTCACAAGCAGCACATCCAATGAGAAATCTTGGCAGGTTCCAGACCCTGCCGAGGCGAATTCCACTTTGTGTGGTCAGCACCTGCACAGCAGCCTCCATACTGAGATAAGGGCCCTCACAGTCAGTCAGCCTGAATGTCAATGTCATGCACAAACAGGCCAATAGAAAGTAAGGCTCAATTACAACAGGAGGCCATTCCTGAAGCACCCAGCTCAGGTGATTAAGGAACCTGTGCCACTGGGTCCCATAGGACACCTACAACATAAGGCCATCCTACCAAGACTGGGAGTCATAGACATCTACCTAATACATAGAAAAAAACACAAAGAGGCAGTCAAAATGAAGAGACCAATAAACAGTCCTCAAATGAAAGAACAGGAGAATTCTCTAAAAAAACAACAACAACAACAACAAAAAACAGTAAATAAAATGAAGGCAAGCAATTTACCAGTTATAGAATTCAAAATCCTATATAATAAAGAGGTAATATGCAAATTAACCCTCATGCCTTCAAAAGATGGCTGCCTATAACCAGGCTGGCAGGAGGGTTAGTGAGGGATGACCAAATGACTGAACAGCAGGCTGAGTGGGGTGACCTGGCCAGTGGGGGGGGGGGGGGGGCGTGAGGGGGGATACCAGGCTGGGGGAGGGTCAGTAAGAGGCAACCAGGCCAGCGGGGGTTTGGGGGCAGTTAGGAGAGACCAGGCCAGCAGAGGGGGTGCAGTTGGGGGGGACCAGGTCAGCAGGGAGGGCAGTTGGGGGCAATTAGGCTGGCAGGGGGGCCAGTGAGGGATGACTAGGCTGGCGGGGGGGGGGGGCAGGTTGGGGACAACCAGGCCAGTAGGATCGGGCAGTTAGGGGTGGCCAGGCCAGCAAAGGGTGGCAATTGGGGGTGACCAGGTGGGCAGGGGGGACAGTTAGGGGCAATCAGGCTCACATGCTGAGGCAGTGAAGGGCGATCAGTCCAGCAGAGGGGGGGCAGTTAGGGGTGTCCAGGCAGGCAGGCAAGTGAGTGATTAGGAGCCAGCAGTCCAGGATTATGAGAGGGATGTCTGACTGCCAGTTTAGCCCAATACCCATGATTGGGCCTAAACTGGCAGTCAGACATCCCCCAAGGGGTCCCAGTTTGGAGAGGGTGCAGGCTGGGCTGAGGGGACCCTTTCCCCCATCACCCCATGCACCAATTTTGCCGGGGTCCAGCCCCAGCAGGTCCAGGGGTCCCCAAAGGTGTGGATGGAGTCGGCGAAGAAGGAATGACACGGAGACAGCATTCAGTTGATCAGCAGCCTAGCCAGGATCTCTAGCCAAGTTCTGGTCAGGATCTCCAGCGAAGTTCTGGTTAGGATCTCCAGCCAGGTTCTGTGTCCATGTTCTCTTGCTAGGTTCTCCAGGCAGGTTCTGTAGCCATATTCCCTCGCTAGGTTCTCCAGCCAGGTTCTGTCCAGGTTCTCCAGCCAGGTTCAGTCACCAGGTTCTAGTCAGGTTCTCTTGCCAATTTCTGTAGTCAGGTTCAGTCCAGGATCCTCTGCCATGTTCTCTCCAGCGAAGTTCTTCTGTCTCTAGAGAACGTTCTGTGTAGGTTCTGTGCCTAGGTTCTGTCTCTCTTGGTTCCGTATTCTAAGTTCTGTCTTCTTCGTTCTGTGTTCTGAGTTCTGGCTCTTGCTGTCTTGTTGCATCTGTATTTATACCAGTTGATTCAATCCTATCAATCTCTATTACAAAGGTTAGGGCGTTTCTTATCTTCATTCCAGGGAGTAAAGATTATGTAGCTTAAGCACGATTGTTCGTAGTTAAAGTGATTAAGTACCCACCTGGCACTTAGTTAAGAGGTTTTATTCCCTCCCTAACTTCAGGGGAAAATCCCTACCTGGGGAAACAACCTTTCTCAGAGAGGAGACCTTGGTTAAAACACATAGTGCCAAGAAGGTGAGCAAACATATTAAGAACAGTATGCCATATGTGCCAGGTCCCTTGAAACAGCAAGCATGGACCGGTTCCCGGCACAATTTCATGCTCTGGGCCTCTAGTAATGGTTATAAGGATGTTCAAGAAACTCAGTGAGCAGTTCAACAAAGAGATAGCAAGCATAATAAAGAACACAGAACCCATAAAATTAACCAGTAAAATGAAGAATACACAAGATAGAATCAACAGTAGGTTGGATGAAGCAGAGGATCAAATCAGCAATATGGAAGACAACATAGCAGAAAACCAATCAGAGCTGCAATATGATTAAAAAAATTCATAAATTAGGATAGTTTATAAGCCTTTGGGAAAACATGAAGTGTAACACAACCATATCATAGGGTACCTAAAGGAGAAAAGAGAGAGAAAGGGATCAAGAAACTATTTGATAAAACAATGACTGAAAACTTTCCTAACCTGGTGAGGGGGGAAAAGACTCACAATCCAAGAAGCACAGAGAGTCCCAAAGTAGATGAATCCAAAGAGGCCCACACCAAGACACATCATAATTAGACTGGCAAAAAGTAAAGACAAAGAGAGAATCTTAAAAGCAGCAAGAAAAAGGCAGTTAGTTACCTACAAGGAAGCAACCAAAACACTCTCCGCTAATTTCTCAACAAAAATATCTCAGGCCAGAAGGGCTTAGCAGGAAATATTAAAAGTGATGAAAAGTAAAGATGCAGGAAAAGCCTTTGATAAAATCCAGCACCTATTTATGATAAAAACTCTCAGCAAAGTGGAAATAGAGGGAACATACCTCAACATAATAAAGGCCATATATGACAAATGCACAACCAACATCATACTTAATGGGCAAAAATTAAAAATGCTTCCCTTAAGATAAAAAACAAGACAGAAATGGCTGCTATCACTATTCTTATTCAACACAGTACTGGAAGTCCTAGCCATAGCAATCACAAAAGAAGAAGAAATAAAGGGCACCCAAATTGGAAAGGAAGAAGTAAAACTGTCATTATTTGCAGAAAACAGGATACTTTATATAGAAATCCCTACAGATTCCACCAGTAGCAGGATACAAAATAAATATCCAGAAATCAGTTGCATGTTTATACACTAATAATGAACCATCAGAAAGGGAAACTAAGAAAACAATCCCATTTATAATTGAACCAAAAATAAAATAAAGTACATAGGAATAAATTTAACCAAGGATAATGTAAAAGATCTATACTCAGAAAATTATTAAGAAACTGAAGTATAAAATTGAAGAGGATACAAATAAGTGGCAGTATATACCATGTTCATGGATAGGAACAACTAACATCATTAAAATGTGCATACTACCAAAAGCAATCTATAAATTCAATAAAATTTATATTAAAATTCCAATGGCATATCTGACAGATACAGAACAGATATTCCAAAAATGTATATGGAACAAAAAAAAAAAGACCCCAAATAGCCTTAGCAATCTTGAAAAAGAACAAAGCTGGAAAAATCATGCTACCTGATGTCAAACTATACTACAAGGCCATAATAAGCAAAACAGCATAGTACTGATATAAAATCAGATATATAGATCAGTGGAATAGAATAGAGAGCCCAAAAATAAAACCATTCCTATATTGTCAATTAATATTTCATAAAGGAGTCAAAAATATACAGTGGGATAAAGATACTCTATTCAATATATGTGTTGGGAAAATTGGACAAATATATGCAAAAAATGAAAGTAGACTACCTTCTTATACCATACACAAGAATAAACACAAATATTTAAATATTAGATTCAAAACTATAAAAATCCTAGAAGAAAACATAGTCAGTAAAATCTCTGACATTTCTCATAGCAATACTTTTTTCTGATATCTCACCTCGGGCAAGGGAAACAAAAGAAAAAATAAGATTTGGGAATTGGAATATATCAAACTAAAACGTTTTTGCACAGCAAGTAAAACCATCAACAAAATGAAAAGCAACCTATCAATTGGGAGAACATATTTGGCAATGATACATCTGGTAAGGGGTTAATATCCAAAATTTCTAAATAACTTACACAAATCAACACCAAAAAAAAACACAAACAAACCCAAACAAACCAATTAGAACATGGACCAAGAACCTGAATAAACACTTCTCTAAAGAGGACATACAGATGGCCAATAAACAGGAAAAGATGCTCAATATTACTATTCATCATAGAGATGCAAATTCAAACCACAATAAGATATCACCTCACCACTGTCAGAATGACTATCATCAATAATCAACAAACAGCAAGTGTTGTTGAGGATGTGGAGAAAAGGGAATTCTCGTGCACTGTTGGCAGGAATGCAGACTGGTACAGCCACTGTGGAAAGCAGTATGGAGTTACTTCAAAAATTGAAAATGGAATTGTCTATGACCTAGTGATACCACTTCTAGGAATTAAAATAAAGAATCCTAAAGCATTAATTTGAAAGAATATATGTACCCCTATGTTCATTGTAGCATTATTTACAATAGTTAAGATCTGGAAACAGCCCAATGCCCATCAAGAGATGAGTGGATAAAAAACTGTGGTACAGTTACTCAATGGAATACCACTCAGCTATAAAAAAGAAGGAAATCTTACCTTTTTTTGACAGGAGGGACTTGAAGAATATTATACTAAGTAAAGTAAATCAGTCAGAGAAAGACAAGTACCATAGGATTTCACTTATATGTGGAATCTAATGAACAAAATACACTAACAAACAAAATAGAAACAGATGCATAGGTAGAGAACAGACAGCTGTCAGAAGGGAGGGGATTAGGGTGTGAGTGTGTGTGTGTGTGAAAGGGATGAAGAGATTAAGAAAAAAAAATACTCATAAACACAGACAACTGTTTGGTGATTATCAGATGAAATAGGGTGGGGGATGGTCAAAGAGGGTAAAGGAGGGATAAATGGTGATGGAAGGAGACTTGATTTGGGGTGATGATCACATAATATAATATACATATGATGTACTATAGAATTGTACACCTCACACCTATATAATTTTATTAAGCAATGTCATTCCAATAAATTTATTAACATTTTTAAAATTTAAAAAATAATAAAAAAAACAAACAAGCAAAACAAAACAAAACTTCTGACTCTCTTTAATCATAGACTTATCTATATTAACCAAAAATTTAGTGCAACTAAAGTAAATGATTATTCTAAAGTACATCTCACCAATTCAAGTTATCCTTTAAAGGGTTCTTATTTTGTTAGAGCTTATAAACACATGCCATTTTAGTCAAGATTAAAGATCATATTTTTGGATTATTCAAGGTTAATGATGCAAAGCAGGTACTCATAAAAAAAATGCCTCTGAACTAAAAAGCAAAGTCACTTTAATGATAAGAAATCATTTCTCATGCTTCCTGTGCAAATGTAGGAAAATATCTGCATTGGAAAGGTCTAGCGCAATTATGAGAAATAAGAAACCTTGAACTTGAGCTCCATGTACCTCTGAACATGTGAGCATTCTAACATTCTTCCTGATGTATTATGCTCTTCACCAGTGTGGGCATTTGCTTTCTACAAGGGCAGAATTTATACTGGGTTATCTCTAAATAAAGATGTTTGGTTAAACATACAAACACTTGTTCTTTTAAAGACAGCTTTTTAGCAAATTATAGAGCAGCATGTGGTGAGTATCAGGGTTTGATAGCTCCAGCAAACAGTCTGGTGTTTATCCAATGACCCTGCACTATCACCCACTTTGCATGATGGAGACATGAAAGATGATACAGAGTGGCCACTGGAACACTATCCACTGATTTGGCATTATGTGGGTTTTCCCAATCTGTTCTGGGAAGATGTCACGTAGTGGTAAACTTTATATCAATTGGCAGGGAAACCTGGCAACAATGAACTGGTCACATGTTGGAGAAAAATAGTTTAAAATACTATATATTAACTTGATAATCTAAGAAATATGCCGGGCTTGCAGCTGGCAGCCAACTCCCTTTACTTTCAAATGCCTCCTTTGAAAAATAGGGAATATAACCTATGTATGCTTTATAATCAGTGAACTTCTAATGGCCCATAATAATGATAGGCTATGGTTCACAAGTGAGAAATCAAAGCTGATCCACCAAAGTACTGGAAACCAGTTTCTAAGTCAGAATTCTCATTCATGTAATCTATATTATACAATAGTCTTCCTGAAAAAAAGATCACTGACAAAGGACTAAAACATTATTTGCCACAATCCCAGAATGGGAGAGAAATAGGAACTTCAGTGAGACTGATTGGACAGTATTACTAATAAATCAAAGTAGTGAATGGGTCAAAGTGAATCTACAGAGATAGTTGTAGAAATTCATAGACACCTACTTGGATATTAGGTAGTCCAAAGTCGATCACATTTTCTAACCCACAAATCTTAGGTATATCAAACTGCTATTTCCATTTACTTCCTGGCTTCAGTGTGACATAGAATATGTATTTCTGAAATTTTCAAGCTAAGTCTGAATAACCTGCTGTGAAGGAAAGTATGTGCTCCTAGTGGCTCAAGTAATGCCCAACAAAACGCTGACAAAAGTCCTACAGAATCTTTTTTTTTAATATACATATTTTTATACATATTGATTTCAGAGAGGAAGGGAGAGGGAGAGAGAGACACACACATATCAATGATAAGAGAGAATCATTGATAGGCTGCCTCCTACATGCCTCACACTGGGAATTGAGTCCCCAACCCAGGCATGTGTCCTGACCGGGAATCAAACCCTGACCTCCTGGTTCATAGGTCAACACTCAACCACTGAGCCACACGGCTGGGCCTATAGAATCTTGATAGTGGCTATACATAAATCTCTTCATTCTACAGTCTGAATTGCAAGGATGTTGGATGTTCTTCTGTTATATGGGGATACCTGGCATGAGTTAACATGCTAAGCCTAAAAATGAGGGACAAAGCACGTTATCCTGCAAATGGTAACAAGCCTCAAGTCTGACTAGATCTAATAAAAGGCTGTCTCTTTTTTTGTCTTTTTTTTTAATCCAAAGAAAGACATTTCTTTTTGTCTTAACCATTAAACTCTGAATAATTCTGAAATAAAAAGCTCATGAAACAATTAAACTCAGAGAGATGAAAAAAAAAAAAACTACCAAATGTTACAAGAAAAATAATCATAGGAGACTTACTAAGTATATATACAGGGTGCCCCAAAATTATATATACACAACTTAACAGCTGCTGGCTCAATTTTGAAAATGAAATGTATTTTAATAAATACTGTCTTTATAATTACTCAAAGTGTGTGTAGACATTTGGGACACTATATATATATATATATATATATATATATATATATATATATATATATATATATATAGTCTCCCCTTTTCAATCCAAGCATTTATATGAGTGTCTGTCAAATCTTGCAGCTATGGAAAGACAATAATAATGTGTGAGAAGTCTAACAAAAATACTTCTCTGCAGAACTTCTATCATCAATCATCCCAAATCTCATAGCAGCTACACTGTGGAAACTGCAACCAGACCGCATGTTCAGTTTCTCAGTGGATGGAAGACTGCTTCAGCCATCAGGAGGCGAACATGTTCTCATAACCATGACCATGGCTGTTGCCCCACAAATGATGGAGACATTCAGGTATTTAAAAAACACAAAGAATTCGTGCAACTGATATGAACCAGCAGTAACTCCTACTTCTCCCCCATAGAAACTGAGTGAGATCAACGCTGAAAATTAGCCATTTCCTAGGAAAATGCAATAAAACTCTAGAACTGCTGTAGAATGGTAAAGTCATTGCCTCTGATTTGTACCAGCTGATTGTCCTATCATTCAACTCAATTCTGATACTACCTGTCAGAAGACAGCATCATATTCTGCAGCCCCATAACTCTGCCCTCCACCTCAGACACCTGTGGTTCTGAACAGCTGGCTATAAATCCCAAGATCCTGTCCTTGGGTTCCATTAATTTGCTGGAGCAGCTCACAGAACTCAGGAAACCTGTTTTACTTACTCGGTCACTGGTTTATTATGAAAGGATATAACTCAGAAGCAGTCAGATGGAAGAGATGCACAGGGCAAGGTTTGGGAAAGAGTGTGGAGCTTCCATTTGCCACCCTCCCCAAATCTCCATGTGTTTACCAAACTCCATCCTTTTGGGTTTTCATGGAGGCTTTAATGCATAGGCATGATGAGTGAAGTCACTGGCCATTGGTGATGGATTCAACCTCCAGCCCCTCTCCTCCCCTGAAAATCAGGGGGCGGAAAAGAAAGTTCTAGCCTTTCTTTTTGGTGGCTCCTCTGGCCCAGACCTGTTCTTAGATGGTTTCCATAAGTCTCAACATAAGACCCGTGGTGTTGGGAAGGGGTTTGGTATGAATTATGAGACACCATTTCACCGTTATGAAAGCAATTTCAGGAACGAAGGACCAGAGACCAAATTTAATAACAAAAGATGTTTCCATTGCTCTTATCACTCAGGAAATTCCTCAGATTTTAAGAGCTCTGTGACAGAAACAGGGACGAAGACCAAATACATATATGTAATTTTAAATCTGAAGGTCACACTCTGCAATACTGTGCAAGGCACAGCACAAAATGTGAAGAAGTCCAAAGCCTTACAGACATTATAAACCATCACAGGTCTGCAATGCGGGCTATGAAATGACAAAGCCCGACGGTCATTTGTTATTGTGTCTCAACCTAAGAAATGATTCTCTTGTTTCCACAGTTGGAGGTTGGGAGGAAGAAGTATGGTTATTCTCATCCTCATTATTATTTTTATTTCTAAAGGAATGTTTTTTGCTTTATTCTCCCAGCTCAGAGAACACTAATAAATGTACATTATAAATAAAATAGGCTTATAGCTTCTTTCGAATGGTTATGTGCCCAGCATCTCACTATTCACTTTTACAACACTTATTGAATCCTCATATTCTGAGCATGAGTGGCAGGTCTTGTTATCACCACTTTCCAGCAGAATGAAAGGATGTTTCCACAGTTAAATAATTTTCCTGAAAGCATCTAGCAGGTGAGCAGCAGATTTGAAATTCCAACCTGTCTGACACTAGAGCCTCAGTTTTAAGCCCAGGTTCTCAATCTCTATACTACTCTTCTTGAATTCAAATGAAAGCAATACAAAAGTGACCTCATTTGCCTCTCTTAATAAACTGCACATATGTTACCTCATTCCAAAAATTATTTGTTAAAATTCAAAGCCACTATTTGTTTTAACTATTTAGTCAAAAAGGACTGAGCTAATACAATCTGTTGTTGCTCTCTATTTAATTAAACAGCCACCTGGCTTCAGGGGTTACCAATTACATCACCTAATAAGATGTATATTTGTTTAATTACAGCAATAATTAAAAAAAAAAGACTGAGAAAGAGAAGGAGGAAATAAAAAAGGAGGAAGGAAATGTGGATGAGAAAAGGGGAGGAAGGGAGTGCTGGAAAGGAGGGAGGAAGAGGGAAAGAGAGAACAATGAGAGAGAGAGGAGACGGGGTGGGGAAGCACGAAAGGAAATGCACTGTTGAATGTCAAGTCCGTGTAGATGTTAATATCATTCGGAATCCACTTTGACTTCCCTTCTATGTATTACTTCATCTCATAAGTCAAAACATTTCACTCCACACACCGAGAGCATTACAAATGCGCTTCTCATGGTAGAGCTGATTAATAGACAGACTCAATATTCTTCCAAGAAACCAAATTTTTTTAACTGTTGGATAAAGGTTTTTAAGTGTCACTTTTCTCATTTTTATGTTAGTTACATATTTTCTAAATCACATCTCACTTCAAATAACCATTGTACTAGAAGGCTGGCAATAGAGAAAATACACTATTGTTACTAGTTTTGTAAATCTCAACTACTTTCATTTATAACTGGTTCTTTAGAAATGTTAGTATTCCATCTAGAAATGATTCCAGTCTAATGCTATACGAATAAAAAGATGCTCAGTATTTTTTTCAGGAGTGGTAGCCCTGAAATGTTTACAATGTAGTATTTGTTACTAATATATAAAAGCTATATAAAAGCATGTTACATATGGACATCCAAAGCAGCAAATAAAAGTTGTTCTGTGCTGATAAATTGAAGACTACCCAGGCAGTGTCTGTGTTCTATGTCTTGATAAATTGAAAGCTTCAGCGAAATCTCCAGGTTCACTGTATTACATTTAGGCAGAATCAAATAGTGTTCTTTTGTCAGGGAGTATGTGGCCCCATATGAAGTCAAGGCAGCTTACTCTGCAGCAATGTGGCCCTTGAATTAAACATATTCAAGATTAGAACAGACTGTTTCTCCCTCTCAGGAAAGTGACCTGGTAGAGACTGCTGCTGTTCCACTGGGCAGATATCACTTAGAACATACTTGTGTTTGTGTGCGTCATACCTCGGTCATTCTGGCAGACAGCCTTCAGGATGCGATGTCCTGGGCCACATTTCCCATGATCTGGGATACAGATGCCTTCAGATACCAGCCATCGGTAACACATCGGGTCTTCGCAGGGAACAGATTCGACCAAATGCGGGCAGTGTCCTGCAGGCCCCGTGGATTCCATGAGGACATGGCGCTGTCTCATTCTAAATCCTAAAAAGAGGAAAACAAGACGTTTACAGAGTTCCAGCCCTAACCAACAAAAGAAACAAGTAGCAGCTAGTGAAGAGATGAAGCTTTCATTTGAATACCTACAGCTCTAAAACATGAATCACTGTGATGTGTTTTCTCTTATGGGAAATGGGAATGATATGAAGATAAAAGAAGTAAATGGAAAAGAAGTAGAGCTGGAAATCTGCATTCTAAAGATTACAACCTAGAAGTTGGAGAGTTCGGACATAATAAAAAAAAATCACAAGTAGCATGTGTCCAATGGTATCAATAAATAAGTAAAAATGAATGAACACTTACAGAAATAGCCTAAACACAGGTAAATCTATATTTTCTTTCTGCTGTCATTTTTGACAGTATTGTTACTCTATATTAAGTCAAAATATAACTACACTTTGGTATATTCCTTTGGTAGATGCCTGAGCATTCACAGCTTCATTCCCTGAGACTTTCAGGTCAGCCTGCCCTGTGAAGACTGTACCTCATTGGACCTGCACTCCCCATTCTGGCTAAACATGGGTCCCTGGGCTATTATTCAGTTAAAAAAAGAAAGTACTGTGAAACTAGGGCACAAAGTTCCACCACAATTAGGATATAAATGAACCTTACATGCTGCAAGCCTACAGAGTCACAAACTCAATCTCATAGGAGTCAAGCAGGTACAAATTGAGGGAAATGGATAAAGTGTAAGACTATAGGGAGTGGTGGGGTCTGTGGTACTATGGAGGATGTGCCTTGCTCTGAAATAGTTGGCTAATCTTCAGCTTTCATTGATTGTGTCCATGAGGGAATATGGACTCTCTTTTGTCAAATCTTCTGATTTTTGTCTAAGAATCCAGAAATCCAAATTATATTTTGCTTTTATATGAAATCGCTCCATTTTTAAGTGATAGAAACTAATAGATAAATTTTAAAAACACAGTGAGCTAAAGAAAAGTGACTGAGAGCTAGTAAATCCCTTTACTAAGCATTTCATATCTGTGGTCCTCCTGATGCCTCACTTCTGAGGGCTGCACCCACCTTCCAAGGATCTCCTATTTTATGTTCCATCCTCTAAAAACCAAATTAAATCAACTGCTTCAATTATTTTAATTAATCTATAATAATAAAAGCATAATATGCTAATTAGACCAGATAGCCAAACAACCTTCCGAACGAAGCTGGGGCTGCAAGGGCCAAGCCCCTTGCACAGATTTCGTGCATCGGGCCTCTAGTTTTTATTTATTTTTTATTTATTATTTTTTTTAAAATATATTTTATTGATTTTTTACAGAGAGGAAGGGAGAGAGACAGAGTTAGAAACATAGATGAGAGAGAAACATCAATCAGCTGCCTCCTGCACATCTCCTACTGGGGATGTGCCTGCAACCCAGGTACATGCCCTTGACCGGAATCGAACCTGGGACCCCTCAGTCCACAGGCCGCTGCTCTATCCACTGAGCCAAACCGGTTTCGGCAGGGCCTCTAGTTTTTAAATTAAACCAATCTTGTTGCATGGTGACATATAAAAATTAGTATTCATTTATGCCTTGGGGTAAGTAAAAAAAAAAAAAAATGAGTCTTTGATAGAAATATATCATGAAAACATTGAGTTTCCAGAAAGTGAGTTAGATGCCACATCCCCCTTTCAACAAGAGGACATGTTAGGAAGCATGAGGGGTAACAAAGCCAGGTATGTCTCTCCCATCGTTTTCCCAGGGCCATGCCCCTCATTCCGCCAACAGTAAGCAGACGAAAAGGTTACAAAGTTCAAGGTGCAGGTGGCAAAAGACTGGCTGCTCTTAGCACAGCCAGGAGGCTAGAACAAACAGACTCATGGTTTTAGGCCACAAGAGGGAGCCAAGCTTCCTTAGAATATTGCAGGGCTGGGCAAGTATTATAGAGTCCTAACTGCTGGATTTGGGTTTTCTTGGTCTAGGGTTAACCCATGACCTCCCTTTAAAAGAGACTCTTAGACTCTATAGATCATACGTCCCAGTCCATGTTATTAATCAGTCAAAATAAAACCCAAGGAAGGGCTCAGCTCCCTCCCTGGGCCACCTCAAGTAGAGATGCCTGAAACATACAGGGCTCTAAACTACATGTAAGCAGCAAATACACTGACCTCTGAGCTTTCACTGCCACACACTTTGGATGACTTCTGTTCCTATAGGTGATGCCTATATTCCACTTACTGACACCTATGTTTGTTAATTTACGTCTTTGAGTAGGACACGGCATGGGTCTCCATGATTTACATCGTTTGACAACCAGCTCAGAAATTGAGCAGTCTTTTCAGAGGGCCTCTGGGTGTCCTATTCCTACACCTCACTGCCATGGAGGGGCATGTGCAGTTTTCCTCTATCAATCAAGGTGCATCCTTCCCACCATAAATCTATAGATTGCAGCTCCTCAGTCAATAAATTCTTTCAGTCACTCATTTGTGCTGCCCTTGTCCTGACTCTAAGTAGGATCAGATCATAGCACAAGCTCAGCATAAAACAAAAACCTTAGATTCTCTGGTTAGCACTTAACTTTAATCACACATCAGTGTTCATGCCTGCAATAGACATCAGGCTTCCCCCGGGTGCTTCTGCTCTGAAAGACACACAACTGCCAAGTCCATGGGGGCTGGGGCCAGCCAACCGCTTACCTTCATTTACTAAATTCCATATTAATCAGGTAGCATCATCCCGTAAACATTAACTGCTGTATGTAGATCACTCTAATGGACTGTGGGAAGCCACAGGAGGGACAGAAAACATAAATCTCATCTTCACAGCGAATGCAGTCCAACAGGAGGAAGGCGCAGGCATTAATTAAGATCTACCCTACACCAAGACTGTGACAGCCACTTTACTTATATTACCCCGAATTAATAAATCATCAAGACTATTTCATCACTTACTATGCTCATTTTACATATTTAAAAACTAAGGCTGGAAGATGCTTTATTGCTTCTCCAAAGGCTCGTTACTCCTGAAATGGATACGTGTGAAATTCAGCGGAGGTCTTTCTGAGTCGTTACTTCCTCACAAGAAAGGATGCAAGTTAGCTCTTGTGTAAGAGGCTCCCAGCCCCGCTTCATCCAGTGAATCTGACAGGTACATGGGTCATCTCCTCAAACTAAAGGCGTACAGTTTAGAGAGTGGAATTTTAGCCACTGGGTAGCAAGAAGGAGTTACAATAATCATTTCCTGACCACAGATTCAGTTCACCTTTAGTGAGGCTAATACTTGGAGGGTTTTAATTTTTCTATCAACCTAAGGATATAGTGTCTAGCCCACTGGTTTAGAGGTCATTAGAAAAAGTGAATGTGGATTGGGGAGAGAAAAGAGAAGAACAACAAATAGCAGAAGGGTCAATATTTTTTAACTGAAGCCATGAACAAGTGAAAGGAGGCTTAGGTGGGCTTTTCCAAATTTGAGGACTGTATTTCTTCATGTGCTAGTGACCCAAAGGTGTGCACATAAGCTTCAACGAAGCTACCCATGGCCGAAGCTGTGACTCCACACTAACTCCATGGGGACAAGCTGGGAGCAAGGTCCAGCAGGAGGAGCAAAGAAGATAGTGTTTTTTCCACCTTAAACACCCCACCTGTCCTTATCCCTGTCAGTCTTGCATGTGTTGACAATCCTGAGTGAAAGAAGGTGAGCAGATTAAATCTTTCAATCCAATTCTAGTAATCAAACCACAATCCCTGCAGGGGGAGCAGTTTATAGCATCATTATAATTCACACCCCGTTGTGAATACAGACAAGAAGAGGAGGCATTGATAGGTGGTTGTGAGCACGAGAACCCAATTCTTAGAATGAAAAGCAGGCAAGGCCTGGCACCAGCTCCCACACACCAGACACAGAGAAGAGAAAACTGTCTCTTACTCTACATAGTACCTGTGACAAAGCAAAATGATCTCAGATGCTTCCCATTAAAGGTGGATTTATCTAGCAGACAATAATAGAAAATGGAAAGGATCCCCATTATTATTATGTGAGATATAAACCATGTATTTCCCTACTTTAATGTGTTATCTAAATTCATCTGTTTCAGAATATAAAAGAGTGTCTTTTCAAAGACAGTCATGGCCTCTCAGTTTCAAAATGCCATTTCCTATGGAGACTTTTAGGATTTTATATGCTGTGCTTGGGGGGCAGTGAGATAGGGGTATGGATGGAATTCCTGATGTTCTACCACATAAGCAATTATCCACTGTGACACCATATGTAGGGGCCCCGTCATTTCCTTTTCAGAACAACTCCTGTGAGCAAGGTAGCCTTTCCAAAATATGTCTAAAAGGAACAAAAATATATGTCTATGTATCAAAAATAATTTTTAAAATGTGCTGCACATGTAGGTAGAGTTCATCCATCAGCAATGTTTCAGGCTATTTCTCTTTCACGTATCTCTAATTATAACTCTGGGAATGCCTCAAAAATAAAGCCACGAATGATAAAACCTGACCCGATTCAAATCCCTCTGGAAGGTGTTCTGGCTTCACTTGACAAGTACCAGCCTGCCGAGCACTGTTGTCCTTGTCCGCCTGTCACAGACCAGACGGAAGGTGCGAAGGCCGTGTACAACAGCTGCCTTCTGATGTACTCGGAATGGCTGATGGGCACAAACCTTATCCTGACTGAATGATGTCTGCCTGAGAATGACAGCCATATAAAGATCATTTCTATAGAAACTATTAGATAATAAAAAATTTCATGCTTTCTTATCTTTTTCTACTATTAAACAAAAACGTGAACAAAAGGAACATACTAAAGTTATAATACAGTGGCTGAGGAAAAGATCAGTGAGGAGAAATGAGTCATTATCTCTAGTTTTCCACATTCATTTTCCTGGTGTCTTGTTTGCCCCTCAAATCCTCCATCAGATATAGATATAGATTAGATATAGATATAGACATAGACATAGACATAGACATGGATAGATATAGATAAAGATATGGATACGGATATGAATATACATACAGATATAGAACCTAGGAAAGTATGCACAATTGAGATTTCTGCTAGTGCATTTCTTTAGGGTAGAGAATTCAAATGAGAACAATCCAGATCACATGCAAAGGTCAGCAATGCTTAATGCATTAGCCTGTGCCCTCCAGCCTCCATGGAATGCTAAACCACATCTAGTTTGTGCCAGTCAGTGGCTGGCAGAGCCCACGGTACCACCACGAGACAGTCCAAGATTGAGCGCGTCTCTGACCTCATGCTCACAGTCAGTAGGAATGACAAGAAGATTGCTTTCTGCTATCATAACATGCTTGGACTCCTGAAAGGCACAGAATCACTTCCCTAGAGGACAAACTCCATTCTTTATTTGTCCCAAGAGGGATTACAGGCAGGTGGCCCTGGCAGGTTTTAGCAACACCTTAAAAATCAAAAATCTCTCTGCTCTGGGGAAGCATTTATAAAACAACAAACTCCCAGACCTGAATGATAATCATTGTACTTACACTCTCTCCTGTCTGCAATTACGTAGTGCCTAAAGCAAGTCATTTAGCCTCAGTATGGGCCCTATAAAACAGTCTAATGCTTATCCATCCCAGCCTGCTGCTAAACTCCGCAGGAGGCTGTGGTGACACTCAGGTGAGAAGTTCTGTTCTCTCTACCCTCTCTTTGAAAAATGTGTTATTTAGGGCACAAAACACACATGCCTGTTACTTGGTGCTCTAAAACTGTCCTTAGCACAGCATCCTTTTCTCACACACTGCAGCCTATTTTCCCTCTCCCTCCAGAGGGAGTGCACTAGTGCAAAGAGGCATCCCAGACCCCACCCTCATCCCCCACTCAGCTCAATGATCAGCTCTCAAGGCTAATTGTTCCCCCTGGCCAATGTGGTACACAGGGGCAGAGGACTTCTCTGCTGACCTAGGGATAAGCCTTCTCTTGATTCAAACTTATTTAGGCTCATGGAGGACATCCTGAAGGAAGCCTAGCGTTTGAGGAACTCTCAACTGAAGAGTCAGAAATCCAGGTCCTTATTGCTGGCATGGCCATCATGAAATCACTCTGGGGTTTCAGAGAAATGGCTTTACTTTTCTACACTTTCGTTTGGCATTTTATGAAGTGTTGTGTTCTTGCTGAGCCTAAATGCTGATGCAAATGTGGGCAGTTAATTCGTTTCCTAGGGCTTCCAAAACAAATTACCACAAACTGGGTGATGTAAAGCAATAGAAATTTACTCTCTCATAGTTCTGGCAGCTAGAAATCCAAAACCAAGCTGTCAGGAGGGCCCCGCTCTCTCTGAATGCCCCAGGGAAAGACGGTCGCCGTGCCTCTCCTAGCCTTTAGCGGTTTTCGGCACTCACTGCATCCCTTGGCTTGTGGAGGTATCACTGCAATGTCTGTCTCTGTCTACACATGGCCTCCTCTGTGCGTGTCTGTATGTCCAAACTTCCCTCTTTGTGTAAGGACATCTGTCCTTGGATTAGAAACTACCCTAATCACATATGACCTCATTTTAACTTGACTGAATCTGCAAAACCTTATTTCCAGATACGGTCACATTCACAGGTACCAGGGGTTCGCACTGGCCATAGCACTTTGAAGGACAAAAGTCAACCCACAGTGGGTGATGTCTAATGAATAATGGACCAGCGTAGATTGTCAGGAGTTGGCTTCTACAATAGGGGTATCCGGGCCAATGAGGAAAAAGTTTGACAGATGGAGGGAGGGGTCGGAATGTTGTGAGTGTCTTGACTGAGCTCCATGAACCAGCTCTGAGTTATGTAGAAAGGGAAGACTAAAGTAAACATTAATAGAGCAGTGTTTCACAAAGTTTTTTTGTGAAAATTTGGACTCAAGTGACAAAAATTACAGCATAGAATTATTAGGAGAAAACACACACACACACACACACACACACACAAATTGTCTGAATTTCTGTAAAGACTCTATGGCCCAAAACAAAGGGCAAAAAAACATTTATTACATTTGAGCATAGCATTGCTTCTACCTTCTTGCTGTGGCATCAGCACCTCATGTTCCCTGGAGGGGGTTGCTTCCCTTTCACTTTCAGTCTGTGAGGCTTGGATGGAGCTGGCCCTTTGGTGGACCTGGCCTCTAATCAGAGCGACAGGATCAGGGAAGAGCACCTGACACAGATTATCTAATGGGAGTCAGCTCCAGGACTCTGCCTGGAATTGTTAGAAAAGACATTTCTTTCTATTTTACTTACTATAAAAAGGAAATTATCTTCGATTTTTTTTGATGTTGAGAATTCTAAGATCTACTCTCAGCGACTTTTAAATACACAATATAGTATTTATTGTTACCTGTAGTCACAATGCTAAGCATTAGATCCTCAGAATGCAGTCATTTTATAACTGGAAGTTTGTGTCCTTTGACCAACATCTCCTCTTTCCCCACCCCCCAGCTGTTATTCTACTCTCCGTTTCTATGAATTCAGGTGTGTTTTGTAAAAGACTCCATATATGAGTGCGATCAAACAGTATTTGTCTTTGTCTATCTAACATTTCACTGTGCATAATGCTCTCAACATTCATCTATGTTATCACAAATGGCAGGGTTACCTTCTTTTTATTTCTAAATAAGATCCCTTTGTGGGTGAATGTGTATGTATGTATTTATATGTGTGTATATAGATTTACATTATATTTTATTTAATCATTCTTCTGCCAACAGATGTTGTTTCTATGTCTTGACTATTATGAATAATGGTGCAATGAATATGGGGGAGTACAGAGAGAGAGTAGATCTTAAAAGTTCTTACCACAGACACACACACACATACACACACAAGGCAATGATGTGAAATAATGGATATGTTAACCAACCTTATTGTGGTAATCATTTGGCAATATATATGCACATTAAACCATTATGTTGTATACCTTAAAATTACACAATGTTATATGTCAATTAAATCTCAATAACACTGAAAAAATTGACCATTAAAAATATATTAAGATACCATCCTTTTTAAGACACTATGTTGGTTTTATTACAAGGCTTTGGAAAATGTACTTATACATTTGTACTTCCACACAAAATGTACTTATAGATTTTATGATACAATTATATCTAGAAACTTAATATATATATATATATATATATATATTATATCTATTATATATATTTAATATATTTTTACTGATTTCAGAGAGGAAAGGAGAGGGAAAGAGAGATAGAAACATCAATGGTAAGAGAGAATCACTGATCGGCTGCCTCCTGCATGCCCCACACTGGGATCAAGCCCACAACCCAGGCATGTGCCCTTGACCAGAATCAAACCCAGGATCCTTCAGTCCACACGCTGACTCTCTATCCACTGAGCCAAACCAGCTAGGGCTAAAAAATATTTTTTAAAAAATATTTAAGAATCAAGAAAACAAAAAAATTTAGCCTCACTCTCCAATTTGCAATTTGTAGATGTAGACCATGTTGATGCCAACTTATATCTGAAAGTTTAAATGGAATTGAGAGACTTTCACAGTCTGCCCTACTGAAATCATAAGTAGAGTTTTATGTTACTTGAACATAGATTATTAGGATAAGATAGTGTTTCCTAATTTTAAACCAAATGTCAAATGAAGAAACTAATGTTTGAAGGTTATGTTGCCTTCAAAAAAACAGAAAATAAGTAATTTATCACTGACATGATTTAGAACAACTCTAAAACTAGAATTTTTTAATGAATTCTAAGAAATAGATGTTTCAAATCAGAATGCTTTAAATAGTTATGACAAATGGTTGATATCCGTTATTCTTAAGATGAATAATCACTACAATGTGTATGGTAACAGTAAATCTGCCGATAGCAAGGACACACAATGAAAGTTTAGCAGTTTAAAAAAAATTAAGACTTTTCTTTATCCTATGGAGAGGGCCTGCCTTAAACTGAACCTAATACAGACAAAGATAGAACCAAAATATGGAGAGAGAGAGAAGATTTTAAGGGCAAAGAGAAAAGAATAGAAGAGTATAGAAACAGAAGATCATAAAGATAAAGAGAAGAATGAGGAAGACTGAGACATAAAACCTTATGGATACTTTTGGACACAGCCCTATATTCCCTTTTATTTTTTATTATATATGCTAATAAATTCCCACCTTTGGCTTAAGTCACTTTAAATTGTGTTTCTGACACCTATAAGCAAAAGTGTCCCAAGTCCTTCTGATTTAGCCCTACCTCTGCCGCAGCAAAGTGTCCCAAATAAAGTAAGCCCCACTTGGACTGGTGTAGGTTCTACAACTTGAAAAACAAAGGAAGGCAAGACTCAATACAGCAAAGTCCCACCAGCATGGACAGCCACGGCCACAGAGGCCAGGGGAGCCTAAGTCCAATTATACGTCATTTTCTAAATAGTGAACTTCAAACAGAGTGACACAGTGGGGACATGAGAGGGCTGGTTCTAATAACACGCAAGTCCCCCTGGGAAAGCTCATATGCAATTCCAAGAGACTGATGTGGTCCAATTATGCATACGTGGACCTCAGACCATGGATTGTGGGTCTTAGTATTCATGAGAAATTATTTGTTTCCATAAGCTGGCAAGGTTTGGGGATACTCTGGTTACATATAGAATAAGGAAGTAGCACCAGCCCCCACCACTCCAGGTTCCATTGAAATCCAGATTTCTATTGTTTGATAACAAAATTAAAGTTAGATTCTTCTCCTTGACTTACACTCAATATACACCCACCTCTTTTGCCTTAGGACAAGAGTCAGAATAAAGGAAAGCCAGGGGACATGGTGAGTGAGCCTGGCTGGGCACATAATGTGCATCTGCGCATTGTGGGGACTGCTGAAATGTGGGTCTTCAAACACACCTGAGTTTCGGCTGAGAGCACCAGCTTAAAAACATCAAACACTTGCCCACATATTCTTTCTTTGCATGTGGACACTGGAATTAGTGCTTAGGAAATGTGACCTCACTTCTGGGCTGTCCTTTGATATCATTCGTCTTAATAAAGGGAATATTTCCTTTAGCCCTGCCATGTAATGGGACATAATATCAATGCAATTGGAAGAGCCAGTGAAAGAGAAGTCAAGATGTTCACAGCAAATGAAAGAGAGCAAGACTGCCAAGGACTACCAAATTAAACAAGGACATAAAGTTTTAAGATTTCACTTTAAGGCTGAGCACAACTGAAAGTATCAACGTGCATAAATGCCCTTCATGAAAATATGAAAAATAACATCAAATTCAGCATGTGGAAATCTGAAAACAGATATGTAAAAACAATTTTCCCCGATGTGTCTACAGAAATCATGTCTAATTTCCTCAGTATCCCGTTACACATATAAAACATCAAGTTAGCCAAAACCGGTTTGGCTCTGGATAGAGCGTCGGCCTGCGGACTGAAAGGTCCCAGGTTTGATTCTGGTCAAGGGCATGTACCTGGGTTGTGGGCACATCTCCAGTGGGAGATGTGCAGGAGGCAGCTGATCGATGTTTCTAACTCTCTATCTCTCTCCCTTCCTCTCTGTAAAAAATCAATAAAATATATATTTTAAAAAAAATCAAGTTATATGATTTTTTGAGTAATAGTTACTTCACTAGCTATGAGCCTAATCTGAAGATCAATCAAGGTGAGGGTTTCTGTTCCATAGACATATCCTGAATGCTGTCAGAGCTGAACTGATTATCTAAATTTTACAAACAAATATTGTCTTATGCAGGCTTAATTGGCCACTGAGCCTCCAGAGAAATTGTGTGTGCACCGGAAGTCACTGAAACACACACACACACAGACAGCCACTCACCTTTTCTCCCCTGGAGATCATGGCAGTTCTCATGGACGCACAGACCCCAGGCTGACCAGGAGGACACCACACAGTCTGTAGAGCAAGGAACGCTGCAGAGCTGAGAGGCTGCAGGGGCAGGCCCCAAGCATAGTGTTTTGTCCACAGGTCTAAAGACTAAAGGACAGAAAAAGAAAAAATAATGCACCATGTCACATTCTCTGGATATCCCTAGAATCTCTACCATCTTTGCGTGCTTCCTTGCCCCATATCAGCTTCATGGTTAGAAGGGCAAATGCAAACAAAATATAAAACACTCTCTAATATGCACAGCTCAGCTGCACAGTATTAGCATTTGCAGTAAGAAAAAACAACAATAAAAAAGGTATTCAACAAGGGCATGCACTTGAGTTTCCTGCCTCACAGAGTATTCCCTGGGAGTCAAGAGAGGACCAAGAATATAGATATAATACCTAGAGTTATGATTTTAAAAATTAAATGGCTTTGTGAAGTTTCAAGATGAGTCCATCTCAAAGATATAAATGACTGGGCTGCTGTGGAAAAAATCAAAATTGAACTCCTGAGGTGGTGTTTAGCATAACCAATCTACCGCTGTTACTCCCCTGCGGTGGAGCTCTCCAAGACAGTAGAAAAATGATTTTTAAAATAAGAAGAATAATCAGGATCTGTGATTGCAGAATTAGCCCTGAAAGTCAGTTTCATTAGTGAGGCTACCCAGAGGCACAGGAGTGTCTAAGGAGCGACAGGGACTGAAAACTAGGAGCCTGTGAGCTCTTCCTGTGGGGCCCTGCACCCAGAGAACGCCCAGAACGGGTCCCCATCCTGGCACCATGAAAACACACAGAGGAAAGAGAAGGTGAGATATTGATCCCTGTGGAGTTTGAAACATAAAAGTAACTAGGACAGCAATACCTAAAATGCACGGAAAAGAACACCAATGCATAACCACACTTCACAGAAGGGCCCCAGGCTAAGGTGGTTTTGGAGCATTTCAGAGTTTGTGAGCAAATGACTTAAGTTCAGAAGGGTTTGTCTTATGGATGGGCTTACACTATTGTCTAAATATTTCCTTTGTTATTTCCATCCAGCTAATCAGATTAGAATCGCTTCAAAGACAGAGACTGGCATGAGGGGATTGGGAGGTGACTCACGCCATCTACTTTGTCTCCTCACACTACCTGCGATGTGAATTGAATTGGATAAAGTTGCCACTAAATCACTGCTCTAACCAGCATAATCCAAAACAATAACAAAATAAAATTTTTAAAAATACTGTCATGAAGAAGTCGTAACCCATGAGGAAAAAAAAGGGTTTCTAATGAACAATGGGACAGCCTGAGGTGATTATGAGGGTGAATGAGAAAAGTAAAAGGTTGCAAAGAAAAATAATAACATTTTGTTTGAAATTAATTCTTTTACAGCTTACCAAAAGGATTTGACCTGACTTAAATAAATGGCAGGGCAAAGCAAGATTAGAAATATAAATGTCAAGGGCACAAGCCAGTGGAGGAGACAGGTAAAAGAAGAGAGAGCAGCCCTAGCCAGTTTTGCTCAGTGGATAGAGTGTTGGCCTGTGGACTGGAGGGCCCAGGTTCGATTCTGGTCAGGGGCACATGCCCAGGTTGCAGGCACTATCCCCAGTAGAGGCAGCCAATCAATGATTCATTCTCATCATTGATGTCTCTCTCTCTCTCTCTCTCTCTCTCTCTCTCTCTCTCTCTCTCTCTCTCTCTCTCTTTCCTCCTCTCTCCCTCCTTCTCCTTTCCTCTCTGAAATCAATAAAAATATATTTTAAAAAAAGAAGAGCGAACAGGTGTGGGTGGAAAGCAAAAGGGAAGGTGACGAAAGTTGATGATCAAACAGAGACAGTGCTGGTGATGATAACAGTGGGAAGGGAGGTTGGTGTGACCAGGACTGAAGATGAACATCTGACACTGATGGATTGTGGGTAAAAAAGAACCAGCGAGATGTGGGGGCGGGGGGGGGGGATTTCTTTCCTAGGAGGGAGCAATGGCTGACACACAGGACAGCCATTCACTGAGTAAGTATGCATTCATTCTAACCACTGAGCACCCACGCTCAATCAGGCGCTGTTAAATGGTGTCTGCTTTCAAAGAGCTCTAAGTCAAGATGCCTAAGGCAAGTAGCATATTAACAAACTTGATGGAAAGAGGTGCTTCAGAGCATCAGGTAAGCAGAAAGCCCGTATCCAGAGGTCCTAAGGCAGAAGAAGGCTTGTGTCTGGAGCCAGGCTTATTACAATGTGTTCTCACAAACTCAATTTTAGTTCTAAAAACAAAACCTTGATAATGAAGGACAAGGAATCAGGGAGTGCAAACTGATTAAATTAATCTTCTTAGTTAAAAAGACATTTCTAGTGCATGGCAGGCACCAGTTATAAATGTATCAATCACGTTAAGCTGTATAACTGCTTTGAGATATATATTATTAGTAGTCCTAGTTTAAAAATGAGGAAATTACGACAGAAATATTTACTCTCTTTCCCACATTTCCAGTTGGTGAGCAGAAGAGCTGGGATTTGGACCCAGGGGTGTGTCTCTTAACCACAGCACCAAGTAGCCTCTTCATTGATTATTCAACCTGCATTGTTGAGTGCCTCCCATGTGTTAACATGGTGTCAGGTGCTCAAACCAGAATAATTAGTGCAATAGTTAAGGCCCCTTCCCGCATGGAGCCCATATTTCAGTGTGGGTGGACATTAACCATACATGAGTCCATGGGCTCTAACAAGACTGGAAAGCTGTTAACAGTTACTTTTTTTTCCTTTGCCATGGCTGTCTCCCTGCAACACCAGTCAGACAGACTTAAGCGTCTGATGATCAGTGCTGAGAAGGTACCCCAAACCACTCAGCAATAAGACCAGAAGACACTTGCTGCTATAACCTCTGTACCTGAGTTGAAATTAGTCAATCTGCCAGTGCAGCGATCAAGCACACAGTAGGCCTGCATTACATCTCCTTGGGAGCTCTAGATTGTCTGTGTCAGCAAGGCTCCAGGTTGGCAGTGCAATTGGAAAGAGACTGGGGAACTCGTTTTAAAACTGTTTGTTTTTACAGATATTAAGCTTCTATGGATTATTTTTGGAGGACTGTTGAGGATTATTGGGAGGTGTGGGGTTAAGTTCCCTGAGGTCCCCTTTGATAAATACGTGGGGCTAATGGTACTACTAAGATTTGAAAGTAGGAGAGAGGGACATGGGGCTCTGGAGAAGAACAAGGCGGGCCTTCCCTGGGGACTATTAAGTGGCATAATGGGAGGCACAGGGGTGGGATTGAGGCCATTTGTCAGAGCACTTCCGCCTCTGCAGCACCTGCAGCTTTGACAGACAGGGGATCTTTATCCATATCAATAAATTCTTCCCGTCTCAGGCGACATGTCTCAGACGCGTCATTTAAGCACTGAATCAATGTGCTTGGGTCAACCTCTCTCTCTCTCAAACCCCCTGGGCTACATTTGTTCTACAAATAAATCAAGAGGCAGTCACAAAGCACTTACCAGCTTCAGACCACTTAGGTAGTCATCTCCCCAAAAAAAGTGAACACGGGATATTTCTACACCTATTGACTGTTAGTGCTAGAAGGGAGTTTTTGAGCTAATTTAGTTTAATTCACCAATTTTACTGAAAAATGAGCTCCAAAGACATCAGGTGCTTCCAAAGACCTTCACTCAGCAAACTGAGAGCAGAGGAAGCCTAAGTCTTATCCCAGGGGGTTGATTCTCCTTTCCTGGAATGATGGCATCAGGCAGCACATATGAGGTCATTTATACCAAGAACATTTGCTTAGGAGTCACAGTGACCATGACTGGAGCAGCCAGTGCCAAAACATTTCTAAGGTAGCTCCCAGGAATGTCACAGCCTCCACTTAACCCTTTAAGCAAAATCCAAACCCTTCTCCCCCTTCACTGGTACTTCTCCATACCTCCTCCCAGACGCCCCTCACTAAGTAGGAGGTAGTAGCTAGGAAGACCAACATTTGCTCCACTTCAAATAACCATTTACCTGTTTAATTGGCAGCTATTCATGTTGTAACAAAATTATTTTGGGAGTGGCTGAGTGGGGGCCATGACCTGGACCACCTGGAATTGGATGGTAGAAGCATTTTACTTTTCATGGGGCCTCATTTCTTCTTGGCCAAACTCCAGCCATGATGTCTGCAGGAAAAACTGCTGCTTTCTGCTTACCTGCACTCCTTGCTCTGGAGCTATGGACTGAAATGACTTTATTCTACTTACTAACTCTTTTCCCCCAGTGTGTCCATTCAGTACATGGCTGTGCTTGTCCCTTGCCCCACTTTCTCAGCTGCCTTTTAGACCATGTCACCTTGAGGCCTTCTGTCATTCCGGTGTTAATCAACTGCCTGATTAGATAAGCAGTTACCCAAGGTCTCATAGGCCACTTAGCCTTTGTAGGCAGCAATGTTAGCTCATACAGAGCCCTCTGGTTGCCACAAAGTGTTAAAGAGCCCAAATAACATGTAACTAGGATATATTGGCATCACGGCATAGTGGCAGCTTTCTAAATGCTAGGGAATATGGCACAGTATTATAAGCAATTGTACATATGCAATTTCATTAATATTTTAGTACCTAACCTGGAATTTTTTATTTGCAATTATTACATTGACCTGCCTTACAAGAAATGTGAAAGTCTGCTACTAATGATTGCAAAGTTTCCTTAAATAATGAATTACTCCATGAACAGCATGTTCATAGCAATTAACAAGGGGGAAATATTCTGGTAGATGATATGTTGAATGTTTAAAAAAATTATTTTAAATTCTAGAAATGTACAAAGTTCATGATTTTCCTTAATCACAAGGTAATTTCAGATGAGCATACTAATTCAATCAAAAATGAATTGTAATTAAGAAGAAAAATGCCTGTTGTGATCATTAGCATGTGACTGCCATTGTAAAGAAAAATTAGTTCCTTCACATTTTGTTCTTTGAAACTCTATCAAGCTCTAATTCAAACTTATGTGAATTAATACAGAAATAAGTTGGCAAGGATTCAGTAAGAATATATTACCTCCACACCCCTGCTGATGGCCATTTTGTAAGATCTAAACTTCAATGTCTTTTAACTCCTCAAAAGTAAATTAAAATGAAATTGTATAATAATACTTAATGATATTAATAACCTAGCATCTCTCTCTAGTTTATTTTAAAATTAGTTATATTTGCTTAAAGTAAAAAGAGTTGTTATAGAAGTTGATGGGATTTTCTCATTTTTTAAATATATCTGTTATTGAATAAAAATGTTTCAGTCTTTCAAAATTCAGAAAGTATTTGAGGTCATTTCATCATAGCACATACGAGTTCACCTTTTCCTCTGGACAGAAAAAAGTATTTTGACGATAGTAAAGAAATTAGTCACAAAACAGTGCTTTTGTCCTAGTATTTTCAAGGAGATGAAAAGAACATAAAGGTCATGCTACTTCCTGAGAACTCTTAAACCTGGATTATCTGTCTGCTTTCTATGAGGGGTACAAAGTACTCCTACAAACAACATATTCCATCTCTGGTTGATTTTTACACAACAGATTTGATTTCCAGAATGACATCAACCTGCACAAATACATTAGACAAAGAAGTTCTCTTCACTTCCACTTTCCAAACCAAATGCAGGCACTACAAACCCCAAAGGGAATCCCCATCAAAAGTCAGGACCCCCACATTCCACAGGCTCTCCAAGAAATAACCATCATAGAAACAGCAATTGCTAAGATTTAATCCAACACTAATGAAAGAGCTCACTTATGCAAAAATGCTGCTTTCTAAATGATTTTTGAGAAACAATATTGCCTCTGACATATTCATTTAGTGAGTATACTGACTTGGCAGAAATTCAATCCACCTCGCTGCTAAAATAAATAGGCCTCTTCTGCAGACTGAAGGAGTCAAGCGGTTGAAGGGGAAGATAAATAATATTACAATTTTAACCAGAAAGCTGTTTTCCTTCAAGAAGCTTCATGTGCTATTTCAACTGCCTTTTGCCACTGGGATTTGCAAAATAATGTATCATTCTTTCAGCTTAGTGGATAGAATAAAAACAAAATCTGTCTTCTAGCACTTATAGTCAGCTTAAAGAATGAAAGCACAGCTCATCCTATTACATGTAATAAAGTTTAATTTTAGCCATATTGTAACTCTCTTGGCAAAGTACTATGCAATGCAATTTGGCAGGAGGATGGGTGTGTATGTACAGCAAATTTAATATCTAAAAATAATTCCTGCAATTAGAAATGATTATGTGAAATTTGGCCACATGTTAAAAAGCTTTCCAAATTTCATTCACTTCACATAGCCACTTGCTAAATGTTTATCAACAAGTGATTTTTCTCAGTGCTACAGATTAACAACACTATAAACAAAGATAAAAATCAATATCCAGAATAAAAATGAAGACAAAATAAATGAAGTATGTATACAATTTTAGTAAGTAATCGGAAACAAATACAACAATTACATCATTCAGGGAGAAACATAGTAGCATCCATTCCTAAATATATATATTTTATCATCAGATATTCTCTGTTCCAACTTTGAGAATTTTTTTCTGATTGTTCATCAGACTTCTAGCTAAAAGCTGATATGGCAGTCCAGAGAGGATGGGAAAAGAAAGAGCTGACCTAAATGGCATCTTTTACAGCTTATAGAGTTAGAAATACCATCAATGATGAGAGAGAATGGAAAGGAGATAAGTGAAATATGAGGAAGTGGTCAAGCAAAGAGAAAAAGTGAAGAGGCAGAGAGGCAAGTGAGAGAAAGAGTTATCTCCAGAGATATCATCAACAGGATATGCAATGCCAGAAGTCCACCCATTAAAAGGGTTTTAGTGCAAGAGCACTCATACTCAGCACTCTGCAAACAATGACAAGAGCTAATTGAGAGAATGATTGCAAAAGACTATTTCATTTATTAATGTAACTAGGAGCCCGGTGCACGAAATTTGTACACTGGGGGGTGGGGTTCCTCAGCCCAGCCTGCCCCCTCTCACATACTGGAAGCCCTCAGGGGATGTCCTTCTGACGGCTTAGGCCCACTCCCTGCTCCCCTTGGGGAGCGGGTCTAAGCCGCAGTCTGGCCTCCCTTTGAGGGAGGCAACCAGGTTGATCAGGGGAAGGCACCATCCCCATCACCCCACTGCTGCAGCCACTGCCAGTCACCACAGCCACCAAGGTGTTTTCATCAACACGGACTCCAGTCCCTTTACTATGAAAAAATTACAACTTTCTTTAGGCATTTTCAAGATGTGTCTTTCATAGGATATGACATTTCTTTCTTTCTTTCTTTTTTTATCCTCACCTGAGGATATGTTTCCATTGATTTTTAGAGAATGTGGAGGAGAAAGGGAAAGACAGAGAGAAACATCAAAGTGAGAGGAACACTTTGATTGGTTGCCTCCTGCATGAGCCCTGACCTGGGCCCCAGCCAGGGAGAAGCCTGCAACCTAGATACATGCCCTTGGTCAGAATTGAACCCAGACCCTGTGGTTGGCAGGCCGAGGCATTATCCACTGAGCCAAACTGGCTAGGGCAGGATATGACATTTCTTATCCCTCCAGCAGCGGACCTTAGTTTTTTTCTCCAGGAGTATGGTGGAAAACCCCTAGATCACCCTCTTGGACTCTTATTACCCAAGTTACTAAGAATATTACCAGTAGCATACAGGGAGCTTAGCCAATGAGTGGTCAGAAAAGGTGTTTCCTTTGTAGTTCACACCGATCCCTGGCTTGGCCCCTGCCCAGGCCTAAAGCCTCGGGGCCTGGGCAGAGGAACCCCAGCTCTCTCCGATTGCTGGCTCCGCCCCTGCTCCCTCCGATCGCGGGCTCCGCCCCTGCCTAGGCCTAACACCTCTGGCCGAGGCCTTAGGCCTGGGCAGGGGACCTCTCAGCTCTGATCACAGGCTCAGGCCTTGCTCAGGAGCCCCCTGGCTCAGGCCCTTCCTAGGCTGCTCAGGGCCCACATGTGGCCTACCTCGGAGTGACCTGGGTGCCAGATGATGTTCCCGGGACCCAGGATGCTGGGGGCCTACATATGCAAATTAACCACCATCTTTTTTTGGGTTAATTTGCATACTCTCCTGATTGGCTGGTGAGTGTAGTGGAGGGACAGTCAATTCATATGTTTGCCTATTATTAGGTAAGATGGTGAATGCCTATTGGCAGCCCACTTGGTTCTAGGCACTGTGCTAAGCACTTAAATGCAATTTCTCATTTATTCATCACAATCACTCCAAAGTAAGCACAATTATTGTTCCCATTTTATAGATGAAATAAGTAAAGATAAATTATTTGCTTAAAACAACAAAGTTAATAAGTGATAAACACTGAACTAGGGCCCTTAAAAGCCCAGACCCTTTAATACTACACTATAGTATGATGTTATCTTTGTAATGAATTATGATAGAAAAATCTGTTGTAAGAGTAATAATTTATCAGGAAAATAAATAAGTGAACATTGAGTCCACTTCCAAAATTTTCTTCAAGGGAGATCAAATAGACCGAAAAAAGGGGGAGTGGGGGGGAGGGGAGTGTTGTTAAAGGAGAATGAGGAGCTGGGTTGGTATTTTTTATGTGATTCCGAAAGGTATTTATGATTATTACTGAAAGTGTAAGGGAGTAGATAAAATTATATTATAATGACTACTTTCATCTTAAGTTTAGTTTAGGGCCACTCCCGAGGTATTATAATGAGTTCCCAATAAGCACCCTTCCCCCCTTTTAATATTTTCTTAGAGTAAATAATGACCAAAGAAACCATTCTGGCAGCTTTGAAACTGGGGAAGGTCGACAAGTATGTGCAAAGCTCAGCCTGCACTGGTACACACAGTCTCACCAGCACAATTCTGTCTCCTTGTCAACCCTCTCCAATCCATCAACTGAGAAAGGACAGCCTAACAGTACAATGTTCCTAGATCCACTGGACAAGAACTGGAAAGAAGAAAGACGTTTGAAAACCACAAAAACAAATAAACAAACAAACAACATGATAAGGATGCTGCAGAGAAGGAAAAGGGAACAGGAAGACCTGCTAAGAAAGGTCAGAAGGAGGTGACAGAAAGTGAAGCCTGGACTTTCAGACTTCAGGACTGGGCACAAGATGTCCCGTCAGTCCATCTGAACAAAGCAAGTCAGACCTCCATCTATGTTGATTTAGAAGGTGGTCTCTCAACCAGGGAATAACTGAACAAGAAGTTTTAAGAATGGGAAATCCATATTCTCTAAAGTGACATAGTCCTCAAGAACAACATTGCTAAAACCAGAGCTTAAAGCTCTTTCTAAAGGAACAAAAACCAAGTAGGAAAATGTGTACTTCTTAGTCCCTTTCACCTTCCCACCATCTCCCCAAGCACTTCCCATCTGACAACCACCAATTCGTTCTCTGTATCCTAAGTTTGTTTCTGTTTTCTCTGTTCATTCACTTTTTTTTTTTTAGATTCCACATTTAAGTGAAATCATATATTTGTCTTTGACTTATTTCACAAAGTATAATACCCTCTAAGTTAAAATAGTCCTGGGGGTGTGAAGTACAGTATAGGGAATGTAGTCAATAATACTGTAATAACTATATATGGTGTCAGATGGGTACTAGATTTATCAGGATGATCACTTCATAAGGTATATAAATGTCTAATCAATATATTTTACACCCCAAAGAAATACATCATCAAATTTTAACTGCAACTGAAAAATAAATTAAAATATTTTTTTTTTATTTTAGAGGGTCAAGAAACTATTTGCCCCTAAAATAAATATGCACATTCTGTTTTAACAGGAGAGAAAAACGAAGGCCTCGCTGTACTGGACATTATTGTTAGCCTATGCTGCTTAAAATTTGCAACTTGTTTTAGACTGAACAAGTAAATTCAGCTTCAAAGGAAGGCTCATGGGATTCACCAGGCCCCTAAGTAGTGATAAGGACAAGAAATATGATAGTAACTTTTTTAAATGCAGAATAGTTCTTTCTATTATATAAGGGACCACATTATGAATTTTTAGACGTAAAACGAAAATTACAAACTGACACTTCTGCATTGCAAAACTGAATGAAAGCTCCTTTTTCCCAGGCCCAATTGGATACGTTAGTCATACACTATATATCTCTTCACTGTGTCAAGGCAAATATTAAAAATTAGTAGCTTCCAACCTGGATCCAAGAGTGGGGTCCCACATATACCCAAGCATTGTGTCAGAATTGGGAAAGAGGTAGCAGAGAGTACAGTATAGATTTATATCTTCAAAAATCTTTCTTATTAACAGGTTGGGGACTAAATCTTATGAATAATTTATGGAGTATGATTTTGAAAACCCAATTGGCAAAATACTATCATTAAAAAACCATCAAACCGAGAGCCTCCCACTACCTGTGTGATTTGGACAAATCTCTTAGCAATTGAGCTTCTGTATAATAAATAAACTACCCAGTGTTTCTCACTTTTGTTACATTATCTTCTCCCTAAGGAGCCTTTGCAAACATTTTTCCCTAATTGTCTCTCTCTTTCCTATGACATTTTCACACCACACATACCTGAAGAACCAATTGTGGATGCCATGAGGTCAGTATCACCCCCATTGGGAATGCAAGGAATAGCACACAGGGTGAGCTTAAATTGTGTTCCATTCAATCAATTTACAAATATATCCTGATTTCATTAGCAAAACAACTCTCTGACGTAAGTACTGCTAATATCTCTAGTATCCAATAAGGGAAAGTTTTAAAAATCTATCCAAGCTTCTATAATTAACTAGAGGCCTGGTGCACAAAAATTTGTGCACTCGGGGGGTGGGAGGTCCCTCAGCCTGGCCTGTGCCCTCTCACAGTCTGGGAACCCTTGGGGGATGTCCACCTGCTGGCTTAGGCCCGTTCCCCTGGGGATCGGGCCTAAGCTGGCAGTCAGACATCCCTCTGGCAGCCCGGGAGCCCTCGGGGGATGCCCACTTGCCAGCGGGGAGCAGGCCTAAGCTGCAGTCAGACATCCTTAGTGCTGCTGAGGAGGCAGGAGAGGCTCCCGCCACAACCACTGTGCTGGCAGCCATCAGCCTGGCTTGTGGCTGAGCAGAGCTACCCCTGTGGGAGCGCACTGACCACCAGGGGGCAGCTCCTGCATTGAGCATCTTCCCCCTGGTGGTCAGTGTGTGTCATAGTGACCAGTGGTTCTGCTGTTGGGGTCAATTTGGATATTACCCTTTTATTATATAGGATAAGTGGCTGAGGCAAGACCTGAACTCAGCCAGCATGAGTTTGTTTTTCCCTCTTCATCACCATGTTAGACTTCCAGGCTTGAGCTCTGAAATTCTTAGACTCTGTGCATTTCCATGGCTGTAGGCTGAAACCTATGTTTTTAATTTGGCTACTGTGTTTCTTAATATCTGTGAAACTGGAATCTATCTGCTAATTTTTTCATTACAATAAGCAGGAGATAATGCATTAACCAATAAGATATGCTATTTTCTGGTAGAATTCTGATGCATGTAAATAGTACAAATAATTTGCCCAGCCAGAGTGGCTCAGTGATTGAGCATTAACCCATGCACCAAGAGGTCACTGGTTTGGTCAAGGCACATACCTAAGTTGCAGACTCATTCCCCACTAGGAGGCGTGCAGAAGGCCGCAGATCTATGCTTCTTTCTCATCTATGTTTTTCTCTCTTTCCCATTCCCTTCCTCTCTCTAAAATCAGTAAAAACATATTTTAAAAAGGAATGTGAATTATTTAAAATAGCTGATAAGCTGTAAAAATTTTATGAATTTGTCTTTTGCTTAAGTAGCAGTCATGTTATTAAAAAACCATCTTGAGAAGTTGTATAACCTAATATTTTACAATTATATACATCAGAGCAAAATAGGTTATAATACCAAGAGGACAATGACAAATATTTTAAAATATTGCAGTTATTTTCTAGGAAGTCATAATTTGAGAGAAAAGGCATAAAAATAATAGGATAAAAACAATTATTTAATTTTAAAATGCACTTATATGATTTTCTATTAAAAGCAACATGATGTATTTATAGGTCATTAAATGCAAATAAACACTAATTCTGAAAATGTTATTACCTATTTTCAAAAGGGTAGATGAATCAAATTTCTAAAGTAAAACTAGAGTAGTAAACCACAAATAGATTCAGTTTCAATAATTGTGTTATTTTTGTAAAACATTTATACTTTTTTAGCTGAGGTGCTTTAACAAATATTGTTTTGTTCAACCCAATGAAACTCAAAGATAGGGCATGTTCATCATAACAATTATTTGGGGGGGGGGGACCCTGAATGAGTAAGTAGTTATGTTTGTTTAGATAATTTTCAGACCTCTGGCAGCTTAAGATCTTTAAAATAGAGAACTCAGCACAAAAGTCAGGGAGCTTTCAGGGACTCCCTGTGCAGGTTACAGATCATGATGAAGCACCTCATGTGAGAACCAGTGTTCCCTTTCCTGAACCATCTTGTTCTAATCTGGCCCAACAGGATCCAAACAGGACCCAGGCCTATCACCACAGTATAGGAAATGACAGATTTCTTATTCTGAGAACAGAGATAGGGCCATATCTTGCAGTCCACCAGGTAATAACCAGTCTATCTTCTCTACTTAACATGAATAATTAATTCAATATTTATAGTTATTTTCTCATATTATAATGATCAAAAACAGGTATGCATTGCTACATTTTTAGAAAAAAAGAAACTTCTCAATCCTATTCTGAGTTAAGACATGTTTCATAGGCGGTTTTCTGTCTCAAGGGAAACCAGACAGATTCCAAGGCAAGTGGGGCCTTACGTGGAATATCCTTTCCCTCGGAGATCAGAGATATGCTCCCTCATGGAGCCTTGGAATGGGAGAGAGCTCAATGGTCTCTTCTACAATATTCTGCTCCTACAAATGAGAAAAACAAGGCCTAAAGTGGTTATATGACTTGCCCCAAATCAGCATATGGTTAGTTTAAACATCCATCTGGAATTCCCTGACCTCACACCGACTTCACTCAGTTATGCCAACTCTAGTTGGAAAGAAAAAAATATGCTTGATTAATCCTATCGTATCTAAACACATCTACAGTTCTCATTCATTGAGGATGTATTTTATTCTGCAGATGACGATATTCTCCATGAAATAGACATTTCTTCTCCTCAATTAGGCTGCAAAAACCCTGTTGTTAGGACAGCATCATATACTTCTACCTAAGAGTCCATATAATAATGTTTGAGCTAATAAAGTGCTTATTGCCAAGGAAAAAAGATTAGGATTTTTTTTTTCAATAACCAGTTTGAAAGAAACATTATGCCCAAGATGAACAGCTGTATAGACATTTAAATAAAAACATAAATGGAGTTAAATGCTCACTACTATACAACTTCCCCAGAAACAGGCACTCTATCTGTCCTGCTCATCACTGTAACTCCCGTCCCTCTGATATAGACCAGTGGATAGTCATCATTCAGCAAATTTTTAATAAGTATGTAAATAAATTAATGTGGTTATAGGAGTTTCAATTCTGACCCAGATATTAAATGAAAAGGGAATTGGGTAGCAAATATTTGATGAATACTTGAGAGTATGAAGATAATTGAAGAATGCTGATATACAGGTTCTACATAGGGTTGTACAGGTCAAGCCTGCAAAAAAGTCATCTTGCCAAGCTGGGGGAGGGGGGCAAGCAGTGCTGAAATCTGGCCAGGTTCTGCTAGCCAAAATCCATCCTCCAGTAGCTTCCTCTAGCCAAACTCCATCCTCCAGTAGCTTCCTCTAGCCAAACTCCATCCTCCAGTAGCTTCCTCTAGCCAAACTCCATCTTCCAGTTGATGCTCAAAACGATATCTCTTTCTAACATTCCCCCTCCCAGCAGGTGACGTTGTATAATTCACACAATTATGCAGTTTATGCTGCCTATGGCCCTGCTTACATACCATCTGAAAGAATGAGAAGTACCTACAGAATCAGGTCCATTTAAAAGTGTCCCTTGAAGTTGAAGGTACCCTTATAGTCATAAAGGATGTTGACTGTTTAATAATTGAAAACTTAGAAAAAAATAGGGACTTCACCAGAGATGTTTCTTTAGAAAAACTAAGAAATACATATTTTTAAAAGTAAAAAAAAAAAAAAAAATCAGGTGTCTGATCAAGAAAAGAAACATGATCCCACACCAATAAAAACAGCAGATGGAAGAACTAATCTGTAACAGATTTTTCGGGTCTGAGATCAGCCAGTAGAGTTTATTAGAAATAAGTGAGACACAGAATGAGAAATGGCTAGTGGAACTAAGAGCCAGGTTAATAGAGGCATGCATTAAAGGTCAGAATGTTAAATGTCTTTGTTAATGATTCCAAAGTCCAAAAATTTAAATAGAGGTAATGTGATGGGGTCCACATTAGGCCACTTACCTTTGCTCACCTCTTAGCAATAAGCAGTGCAGTTTTAAAGGGAAAGAATATATGCTTCACAGAAGTAAATATTCTGGAAGCAGAAAGTACCCACTTAACACAAATCACTGTCAAATAAGACATGCTAACTGAACTGCAATTGCCATTAATAGAACCACTAAATCTCCCTTCCGACCCACTGCACTGACTGCTTCCTCAAGGGAAAGCAGATCATTAACTCCCAGCCCCTTTCCTAGGCACCGATACAAAGTCCTAGAGAAGACTTCACAAATCCCATGTTTTGACAACCCTTTAATTTGATCAGAGGAATTAGATTCACACATAAAAATAAGGGACCATTATTAATTAGGACAAGTATTAATTAGGTTTCCATGTGTCTAGTACCAATTGTACATGAGATAGGTAACTCCAGAAGAAAACCAGGGTCTGGTGAGTGATTCTATATAAAAAAAAAATTCTTACAAAATTAAATTGTATTTATAGTAAATTGCATTATAAAATAAATGTGCAAAAATTCCAGATGACAATCACTCAAAAATATTCCTGTTACTACTATGTCCATGGTACTGGAAATTTCACCCAGCAAGCACATTAAACATTAAAATAATTGAAAACATAAAAGAGCAAGGTATTTTTTTTCTAAAAATGCAAAAATGGATCAGCATTGGGATATCTACTAATATAACTTACTGTATGAATAGATAGAGGGAGAAAATGCAATAACTCTTCTCAATAAGTACATATATAGAGATATGATATATTTTATAATATGATGTAATTTCTAAGTACTATTTATCTATAACTTCCACAGTTAACAATAATCAGACATTCAATGTCCAAAACAAATAAAGAAACAAACAACCAAATCATTTAGAAGTAAACATTTTTAAATATTTAGGTCAGAAATAAGGCAGGAGTATCAGCTAACATGTTATGACCTTCCTATTGTGCTAAATTTTCTAACCAATGCAATGAATTTTTAAAAGATATACTCTGGTTTCTCTTCAGATCACATAAATCTTTCACCTTTTACTAAAAAGACATAAAAGTTATAAATTTTACATGAGAAGAGAAAAACATTATATATGATTATTGCTTAATTAATTTAGATTGTCAAGTGAAAATATTAAGAATTTGTAAGAATATTTAACAAAGTTTTAACTGTTGTCATTAATTTCTGAGTATTATTTATGTTTACTTTGTATTGTTACCTAATATATTTTATAACATTTCTTTCTTCAGTTAAAAAATGTTATCGGTGCATCAGTTATTAAAGTATGAGTGTCATATGTAAAAACCACTATACGTAGGAAGCTTTGGGTAACAGTTTAAATAAATTATCTATGTCTTGATCCATATTAAAATCTGAGTTCAGTGTATCTACTACCCAAGTACTTAGCAGATAAGAGTTATAATAAACAGGATTACACGTAAGTCTGAGTCTGTAATGGTGAGCACTGAGGTTGGGCATTGGGAGTAGCCTGCCCCAGGGAAGGAGTATTTTTTCACTGATAGTGCTAAGAAACGCAGGTTCCTGGTGATACCTCTTTTTTTTGCGAAGTGATGATAGAGTCAGGAATATTAAAAAAAAAAAAAAAAATGTGAGGGCCCTGTATACTTTTCACCAAGTTTCCTCCATAGTAACTTCTTGCATTCTAGAGTTCAAAACCATGAAGTGGACATTGTTAATATCTACTTAGCTTATTCAAATTTCATCAGCTTTACATGCATTCATTTATCTGTGTGTGTGTGTGTGTGTGTGTGTGTGCGCGCGCACGCGCTCCTTAGGCCACTAGTATTAAGGAAACATATGTATCTGAATGCATACTTATGTATTCCTGTGTTTATATGTGTTTTGTGTATACACAAAACCAGAAGTATTTATGCCAATTCACTTAAAATAACTATTCCTGAGATTCTTGAGGCAGGCTTGAAGGAGAATTTTTTTTTAACTCTTTGCACTACAAATTTATATCTGTATAAATTTTTATAATAACACATTTCTTTTTTTAAATATTTTTATTGATTACAGAGAGGAAGGGAGAGGGATAAAGAGAGAGAAACATAAATGATGAGAAAGAATCACTGATTGGTTGCCTCCTGCATGCCCCTTACTGAGGATGAAGCCTGCAACCCGTGCATGTGTCCTTGCCCAGAATCGAACCCAGGACCCTTCAGTCTGCAGGCTGATGCTCTATCCACTGAGAAAAACTGGCTAGGGTCACATTTCTTTTTTAAATAAAGACTGATTAGGAAAGTTAAAAATTAAATGGAATGTTGTTTCATTAAACTAGTTCAGATTAGAGCATCCTTCACATATAATAGCATTTGGTATTTGGCACAATGTGTTAGCCTTTCACATAGAATACTTTCATTTAAATACAATTCTTAAGCCAAAGGACTAAAGTACTCATAGCAGAATTTCAGCAAGAATATTTCTATTATTGAGGGCTTCCTAGAGCATTTCACAATGAATCATGACAGCAAATGCAATATTTTCATCAATCAAAGGGCAGTTTGGTGGTATCTCTAATTCTCCTTATATTCAGTGCCCAGAATTATGGACCATTGACTGGCAAACTACTCAAGGCCTTGGAGTGCAGTGTTTAAGGTTCCACAACTGGCACTCAAATGACTACAGAGAGAGAGAAAACTCTCTTCTTTTTTCTGAGCTGTAACCTTCGTAACAGGTATCCACCGTGGCAGGCCTCCTGCTGGCCTCCCACTGCAGCACTGGTCAGTGAGTGGACGCACATCTGTATTACACAGGCTCTACACTACAGCCAAATTGCCTTATGAATGTGCTCCTTTAGATCCAGAAGAGCAGATCCTCCCCTTACTCACTCAGTCTTTTTAAGATAAAAAATGTCATCTGAAGAATTTCTCAGGTGTTCTGCTAGGAGAATGGGGATGACTAAGCGTAACCTAGTTAACATTACTTAACAATCTGAGCACATACCCCACTGACCCTCAGTCAGCAGCAGCATGTCTATACAATAGGGACTGCATATGAACACAGCATTCAACACGCAATGAATAATTACAGGGTATACTTCAAGCTGACATGAATGGAAAGAATAAAAGACCAATATAAAGCTGAAAAATGGAATAAATGGAAGACAGAATGTTGAAGGACAGGATAGAAAAAACAACAGGGGAAGTAATACACAGGAGTAAATACTTGGGAACAGTCTTAAGTAATAAAATGCTACCTCTGTATGGAATGACCTAGGGATATAACAGAAGGAGTTAAATACGATATTATAAATAATACCATGATTTTCTGGGCTAGGGCATTCAACTAGGGATGGAGAACCTTTCTTCTGCCAAGGGCCATTTGGATATTTATAACAACATTCAAAGGCCATACGAAATTATCAACTTAAGAGTTATCCTGCTATATTTGGTTAAACAATTAATTAACTCACCTCTAATACCTTGGCAGGGCCAGACTAAATGATTTTATGAGCCATATATGGCCCATGGGCCATATGTTGTTCACCCCAGAACTAGAGTATGGCACATAAGAACCTTAAAAGTAACCCTCAATTGGATATTACAAGGAGGTAAGAAAATAATTCAAATTTGTAAAACTTTCAAAATATAGATTCACATGCATTTTTACATTAAATGTCACAGCTATGGTCATCTGCTTGGAAATCAATGAATCTAAATACATGTTAGGTAGCTCAGGGGATCACACAAAAAAATATGGAGGAAGAGAAGTAACCTTTGAGAGAAAAGCCAAGTTCAACTGCTGGAGAACATGGGCATTATTATTCTATACTGAAAATCCATCACAACCCTTCCCCAATGGGCAAAAGATACCAGCTTTATAAAAGAAGATATACTATGAGCGAATGAAAAAAGATTCCACATCATTAGACACCAGGGAAATGCAAATTAAAACCACAATGAGAGCCCTAACTGGTTTGGCTCCGTGGATAGAGTGTCGGCCTGCGGATGCAATGGTCTCAGGTTCGATTCCAGTCAAGGGCATGTACCTTGGTTGCAGGCACATCCCCAGTGGGGCATGTGCAGGAGGCAGCTGATTGATGTTTCTCTCTCATTGATGTTTCTAACTCTCTATCCCTCTTTCTTCCTCTCTGTAAAAAATCAATAAAAAAATATATTAAAACACACACACACAAACACACACACACACACACACACAATGAGATATCACAGTTCACCCAGCAAAACAGCCAAAAGTAAAAAAGCTTTAAAAAACAGAGGGTTGGTAAGGAGATAAAGCAACCAGAATCTCATGGTTAGACAAAGCCAGCAGGTATGTAAAATGGTACTAACTATTTGAAGAAAAAAAAAAGGAGGTCTTTTTTTAAAAAAAATAAAACCAGACCCATCTGATTACCCAGAATTCTCCCCCTAGATATTTACCCAAGAGAAATGAAAGCATTTGTTCACAAATTCCTTGTAAAGATTTACCATGGTAGTTTTATGAAGAGTAGTGAAAAACAATCCTGACATCAGTCAACAAGAGAATGGATAAACAAATTGTGCTATAGCCACAAAGTGGAATATTACTCTACAATAAAAGATAATATGGATGCAGTTCAAAAATGTTATTCTCAGTGAAAGACAACACAAAAAAGTACATGGCATCTGATTCCATTTATATAAAATTTTAGAACAGTACAATCTAACCAAGGGTTACAGAAATCAGATGAATGGTTCTTCTGGTGGGACCTGGGGTTGAAAGTAGAATGGGACTGACTGGGAAGGCTCGCAGGGAACTTTCTGGAGTAATAGAAAAGCTTGGGTCTGGTTTTGCCTTGATCAAAACATACACTTATCATCGGAACATTTCATTATATGTAAATTAAACCTCAATTAAAAATCACAGAGTTATGTTAAGGTAAAATGAGAATTTCAGCTGTGCAAATACTTCATGAATATCTCATTCAACCAAAAGCAGAGCATCTGGAAAATTCTATTGACAGTGCATTCCTAGTTGAAATTATAAAGGCAATTGGGAAAGGAGCTACTACACCAGGACAAAGTCTGATAAATGAAAAGTTATCTTTGGTATCCTGGACTTGAGAGCACTGGCAGAAAGCAATTGAGTGGGATTAACTGAGATTCTGTCCCCTACATCCCTATTTAGTGGTAATAAGGACACTATTTTTCTAGCCCTCACACTTTTGATTTCTAAATGTAATATAGTTAACATGAAATTAATTGAATTGTTCTTGTTTTTAAAAAGAAGAAAGGTGTGTGTTTAAAGAAGAAACAGAAATGAAAAAGCCAGCAGAGAATAAGAATTTAGAGGATGATATTGAGGAAGAACAGTGAGTCTAATGGCCCAATGAGAAATGTTCTTAAGTAGTTTGATATAGAATTTGTCTCTTCACTTTTTTTCCTTTCTTAAATTTCCAGGAAAACAGCTGTTTCTTGTTAAATCGTTGTTTCATTGGAGCTCTTGTTTCAGATTATATTCGGAGACAGGGTCTTGTTCTAAGATGGAGATGAGTAAAGACTGGGACCACTATGGACGGCTCTGATCATCCCAGACATCCAGTCAAGTTCCTTTAGAGTTTGTGAAAGACACACATGGTTGATTTAGCCATGCACACTGACTTCAGAAATGCCAGCTCCAAAAAGGTCAGAGAAAACCCATGGGCTAAGTCTTTAAGGAATTCATTTTAAGGTGTAAGTTCTCCTGAAAGGAATTATGACCCACAAAATGCAAGAACCCCAAAGAAGGTTCAATAGAAGAAAGTTCTGAGGTGGGGTGTCTTATGGGGCTGCACAGGGGTCTCTGGATGAGCACATGTTTTAGACTTGCAAACATTTAGAAAGAAGGAAACAGCAAGAGCAGTGACTTCAGTGTGACATTAGAATAATGTTGCCAAAACTAATGCTTGAAATAAACTGGGCCTGTAAAACTGCTAAGGGGAACCAACCACACAGGGGAAGGGGCACTTTAAACATTTTATGGTAAGCAAATTAAGTGAAATGACAGGATGACTTTTCATCTCAGGCAAATAGGAGAATAAGATAAAAGAGTAAAAATGGCAATGATAGTTTAAGAGGTAACATTTACTGAATATTTTCTAAGTGCTTACTATTTTATATGATGCTTACTACAGCCTGGTGAGGCCAGTGCTCTTATTAGCCTTAGTATAGGCTCAGAAGAACCTGGGGTTCCTAGAGGGTATGAGAGTTGGTCTAGGTCACACAGCTGTCAGGGAATAGGCCAGCCTGCCCCCTTAGGCACCATGCAGTAATTCACCTCCTTTCTAATGCTCATTTTTACTATTATTATGCAAAACCCTGTCTACATATTAGTATCAAAACAACTGGATGATAAGGGGATCAAAAGGCTCAAGTAAGTGGCATTTGGAGATCATGTCCCTTTGAAAAATAAAACTAGCTGCCTGTTCCAGGTAAATTACAATCCAGAATAGATGAGGAAATATTAAATGAAAAAATTTCAGAAATAAACAATATCTAAGTTTTAAATCATGTGCCATTCAGAGTAGCATGATGAAATCTCCAGACATCTTGCTCCATCCTGCCTCAAACTCGAATCATCCCTTTGTCCAGCTGTATACATCCGTGCTATATATGCTCCCAGCCCCTCAGTTACTCAGTAGCCTTCTCAGTCAAGGTATCACAGTGCTTTTGTTCCGTAACCCTTATAGCAGTCTAACTGAATGTCAGGATGCCTACATCATTCATCTCACTTCATCTAATCACTTAGGCATTATGTCATGGCATCATCAGAGGGTGAGTACAGCACAATAAAATATTTTGAGAGAGAGAGAGTACCACATTCACTTAACTTTTATTATAGTGCAATCTTATAATTTTTCTGTATTATTATTAGTTATTATTGTTCATCTCTTGTGACTAATTTATAAATTAAACTTTATTTAGGTATGTAAGTATCAGAAAAAAAATTGTATATACATGCTTCTGTACTATCTGTGGTTTCATCCACCTACTGGGGGTTTTGGAATATATTCCCTTTCCATAAAGGAGGCCTCAACCACTGTTGAGAGGGAAGAGAAGGGCCCACTGCTATGCTGCTGACTTTTGGAATAGTAACAAAATCATCAAGCCTTCACCCCATCTGGTTATTCTCTGTTCCCTGCGAATGGGGTTTGAGGATTCTCCCAGAATGCTCATTTACCTCCTGATGCAGGTCCCATCATCCTCTGGACCAATGGTCTAGCTGGCCCAGGACCTCCAATGCAGGGCCTGCCACTGCAAGTGTATGAAGCAGATCCTCCTTACCTCCCCACAAACCGTATTTCCCATAGCCACTGACAATAGGGGGCTACTGTTACTAAGCTATAGCAGCTAATCAACTGTACCCAAAGCTTAAGGATTCCAGAAGTAAACTACATCCACCCTATAAAATTTTTTTGAAGCTTGGCATTAGAGTTCAGAGGCCACACCCCTCCACAGGGAATCATTTTGCCTGCCTTTCCTCCCTAAGGCCAGGCCCTGCTGCTCCTATGCCAAGAGGACTTGCTTTCCTCAGGGGGCTCTGCCCTGGAGGAGTAGCTAAGAACATGTGCTCCAGAGTCACACTCTCCAGATCAGAATCCTGGATCTGCCACTGTGACTTTAGATCAGTTACTGCCAGCTCAAAACCTTTGCTTTCTTCATGTGTGTAATGGGGATAATAATGCTGCTTAAGGTATGGGGATGTAAGGATCGTATGAGATGATTCATTTAGAGCATTTATTTATATGACACATCTGAGAGCAGTACCACACACAAAGTAGACATCAACAAAGATTAGTTCTCTGTGTTATTTCCAGGCTCTGAGAGATCCAGATGTGAAGATCTAGAGCTGCACTATCCAATGTGGTAGCCAGGAGCCACCGGCCACATAGAGCTACTGAGCAGTTGAAATGCAGCTTACCCAATAGGAGATGTGCTGTGAGTGTAAAATACATACACATTTTAAACAGTACAAAATAATTTAAAATCTTTTCATGATTTTTATACTGATTGCATGTTGAAATAATGATGTTGTGGATATGTTGTGTTAAATAAAATACTTTTAAAATTAATTTCACCTATTTCTTTTTACCTTTTTTTCTTTTTGCACTGAAAGGTGGCAACTAGCCCTAGCCGGATTGCCTCAGTGGTTAGAGCATCGGCCTGCAGACCGAAGGGTCCTGGGTTCTATTCTGGTCAGGGCACATACCCAGGTTGTGGGCTTGATCCCCAATAGAGGGCGTGCAGGAGGCGGCAGACCCATGATTCTCTCTCATCATGGATGTTTCTATCTCTCCATCTCCCTTCCTCTCTGAAATCAATAAAAAAAAAATAAAGGTGGCAACTAAGAAATTTAAAATCACCTACGTGCCCCGCAGATTTCTACTGGACAGCACTGTTCAAAGTATGGTCCATGCATCTCCTGGTAACAGTAGAATGCTGGATCCCCACTCCACCCAGATCTCTTAATCACAATCTGCATTTTAAAAAGATTCTCGGTAATTTGCATGCTCATTAAAACCTAAGAAGCACTACTCCGGAGAAAAAAAACAAACCATGGTCAGCATAGCAGAGAGAGGACTCCCTTTTACTTTATTAGATCTAGAATTTGAAGTCAGACTCCAAATAACTAGAAGACCCATTGAAATCTCTGCCACCTTCACTTACCCATGCAAGGAACTATATTGTCCCTTCCCTTCAGGCTGTTTTAAAATAGATTGTTTAGGGCCTCACTTCATGAGGAATTTGGGACATGGACATATAGAGAGAAAACAAACCAATTTTGGATAGTTGTTCCAAAAGAGAGAAATAATAGATTTGATGGTATATTCAGTGTGATAAAAATCCCAGGCAAAAATTCAAAAGCTTGTTTTTAATAGACAGTAACCACAAAAGGAAGTCTTATTTCATTATGAAATTATTAGAATTCATTAAGCACCCTTTATGATGAAAGATATGAAAATATGACCCAGGAGTAAAAATTCAAGACTGAGGGGGTGTTTGGTATAGAGAGAAAAATGCAGACAGTATAGTGTGGCTGTTTTTAAATTTTTGAAGGGTTTTATATGAAAAATAGATTAATTTTACGTAGCTCCCAAGTGCAGAACTGGGAGACATGGATGAAAATTAACAAGAAGCAATTCGATATAAGAGAAGTCTTTGTAATAACTGGAACTTTGTAGAGGAATGAATTAGTTATCACTAGCGTGCAATCCGAAACTACACTCGGGGACACTTCAAAGGGAAATCGCTGTGTCTGAGAATGATTTGCATCAATCCACCCCCTTTCAAATTGCAGACATAATGATTCCACTATCTCAGCTCCTAAAGATTCAGGAGTGGTCACAGCACCGCTAAGGATATACTTCTAGCCTAACCTTCATCTGCATAAAGAAGAGCATAGACAGGGTTAGCTCTGGGCCAGGAGACAGTCACTGAATACTGGCAGATAATAAACGTATTGCTCGTATCTTATATAACACACTAATCAAGCTTCCTTGTCTTACCAACAGAGAAGGTCTATTCCATCACTCTCCAATTAAAAAAGAAACATCCCCAACAACAAACATGTACATGGCTTCTTTAAAAAAAGGAGGTGCGGATGCTAGTAGTTAAGGAGACTATAACAAAGGCACAGTTCAACTCTTTCTTCAAGTGGGATTGTGGGAAGCCACCTATTGTCTTCTCTAGCAGAGAGGTGTGGGCAAGGAACCAGGAAGGCTGGTGACTCTTGAAGCCCTGGCAAAGGTCAGAGCTATGCACCCAGTGAGGCAATGGTAGCTGAAGCAACTTCCCCACCAGATAGTCATGTAAATCCTTACTGATAGTCTGTTACTGGAATGTGCCTGCCTAAGGGCTATGGGTGTATCCCAGTGGTTGGCAATTTCTTTTGAGAGCCAAATTTTTTAAACTTAAACTATATAGGTAGGTACATTGTTATTTACTTAATTAGGGTACTCCTAAGCTGGTCTTTGCTAAAAACGTCCTCAATCTGATGGAGGTACATTCGCTGAGGTCGACCCCTTTCAACTGACCCATCCACTCTCGTCTTGTATACTTGTTTCATCTATCTCCTTTTGTTCATCCTCTCTATATGTCCAAACCATCTCAACATACCTTTCTCAATCCTCGACACTACATCTTCTTTCACCCCACAATGTTCCCTAAAATTAACTTAATAAACTTCACTTAAAGTTTTAAGTCATAGTTAAACTGTAGGTACGTTGAATAAAACTTGAGATCATACTTAATAACGATATCATTTATTGATAAAATTAAATTCCTTACAATTTACGCGCCTCCCTTGCACTGCATATCCCGCGGCCCATCTCCTGTCGCCTGACCAAGGACACCCCCACTTCTTCTAACGCCACTTCTTCAAAATAGACTCGTCCAGGCGGAAAACCGACTTCTGCGCATCGGCCACGAAGTTTCAATCGCACTGTACGTGCGCGCCCGCACCTGGTATTTTGTGGAAGAGACACACTCAAGGGGCCAAAGAGCCGCATGTGGCTCGCGAGCAGCGGTTTGCTGACCACTGCTGTATTCCAAACTCAATAAAAGCGTGGCAAGGCCTGAGCACAAGCGGAGTCCATCCTCTTGGGATGGGCTCTAGCCTGGCTCCCCAATTTCCAAATTATTATTTCTTGTCTTGTCTCTTTCATTTGTGTGAGGCCCCTCTTCCAGATCCTGAACCCTGAACCATGCGGGACAGGGGGCAACAAACATATACACATCTACACAGGGGTAGGTAGGACTGTATACAGGTAAAACATGTTAAGGAATTAGCAAGCAATCAGTGTGTCTTCAGGGACTGAATGCCCATCCAGGTCCTTTAAATCAACCTCACCTGCCTATGTCCAAAATAAGCTATGGGCCCTCCCCATCTGCCATTCTACCCCCAGACCTCCGTCTCTCCTTCCCCTGCTTTCCAGGACAACCCCCTCCAGGGTGGCTCCTTACTTGAGTTCTTTTTTTCTTTTTTTTTAATATATTTTATTGTACAGAGAGGAAGAGAGAGGGATAGAGAGTTAGAAACATCGATGCGAGAGAAACATAGATCAGCTGTCTCCCGCACATTCCCTACTGGGGATATGCCTACAACCAAGGTACATGCCCTTGACCAGAATCGAACCTGGGACCCTTGAGTCCGCAGGCGGACGCTCTATCCACTGAGCCAAACCGGTTAGGGCCTTACTTGAGTTCTGAAGGACCTCCTGTTTCTCTTGGCTTTGACAATGCTTTGGATAAACATCAAAACTCTCAGACATATTCTGGTATTTGTCCTCTAACTCAAATATAAACTGTACTTGAATAAACATGTCCTTCACTTCATATGCTTACCCCAAATGTGCATCCATTTGGAAATAATAGAGGTCCTCAGAAATAGACCTATTTCATAAGTTGGGATCCTTCATCCTATGCTATAAATGGGCAAAACGCAGGTTAAAAAATGCTTGTAGTTGTAAATGGTATAAGAAATGGCTGTATAAAATTGAGTTTATATGCATTATATGGTGTCCAAAATAGAAATGGAAAAGAAAATAACATTCCTCTAAAAAGGCTACTATCTAACATAAAAGAATAATAAAATACGTTGACCTTTGACAATGGGGTCTAAATTATAATTTATAGGATTTTCTGCCCTACTAAGGATAAAAGAGAAATCAGGCAAAAGTCATAATAAATTGAACTTCAGAATTCCAAGGAGAAAGTGAGTAGACTTATACTTAGTATACTTATACTTAGTCTACTTAGTATACTTATACTTAGTCACCATGTCTTTTAAGCTTTAAGTCCCATTTCAGGCCATTTAGAAACCGAGGAAAAAATAATAATTTTGTCTTTATAACAGGTTACAGATTTTCAAGGATCTTTGACACTGTTATCACAGTAGAAGTTTTCTGCAGGGTCATAAAGAGAAGCTTACATACGGAACAAGAATAAAGCAGAAAAGAGAAATCTGTAAAATCATAACTAAGAAAAGAATAGTGTTAGCAACTCATTAAAAGCTTTGATGCTGCTCTGGCAGGGATTGCTCAGTTGGTTGGAGCATCAAAAAGTCAGAGATTCAACTCCCTGATCATTGATGTTTCACTCTCCATCTAAAAAAAAAAAAAAAAAAAAAAAAAAGCGCTATGACGCTGTGATGCTGAAGCTGCAAACTACACATTGAGCCTGACATCTAAAGTCATCCTTACCCCTGGAAACAAGTTCTTTTGGAGCTTTTTGATACCAACCCCACTCCCTAGAACTTGGGAATTGTTGCTGAATTTACAGAGGAAGAAATTATAATAATAATTAGTAGATAGTGTAAGTTAATAGAAAATTGCATATTTGATAATCACATTAACTTTTAGGCTAGGAAAATGGATGGAAAGCAGAATGAGGTGCCTCAAGTCTAAAGCATGGGACTAAGGTCTACAACTGACCAACTTTGAAAACCAGGCAAGTTTCAAATTGGTATTCTTCCAGATACCAATTTACATATTTTAACATACAAATACTGAATTATGTCAACGTTGTCCAAGCTTCTTAGAAATCACCTTTTTTATTTTAAAATTTACAAATTTCTAGGCCCACACTAGATATACTAAAGCAGCATCTTTAGGGGACGAGCCCAGGACAGACTAAGTTTGACAATACCACAGGCAATTCATACCACCAGGTTTGTTGATAATTATTGCTTAAGTGATATCTGCATTTCCTCTCAGTCCCAAAATTTAGTTTTTTTTTTTAAAAAAAAAACTTGCTTCAAATAATACTTTCTTATAGCCTAAATAGATGACTAGAGAAAGGTACAATTAAACCAACAAATAATTACATAATTTATTTTAAGAAAATTAGTCTTAAAAATGAAAGATATTGTTTCAAGCTGTATCCAGTCTAAAGAATACTAAATGAATATGACCAATTTGACAGTATATCCTAAATAGAAAAAAAAAATGACAGATACAGAATTTTAGGGAAATAATATACTTGGAGTATCCCTAATCAATTCTATTTCAGTGTAAGAAGAAAAAGAGTATTACATATAAAAAGATTTTATTTAGAATGTAACTGAGTTTTACATTTATATTTCCTCCTAACACGCAATACACTTATGAGATAGAACAAATACATCCTATTATCCTTACTTTATAAAAGGATAAACTAAAGGCAAAATTTAGTAACTCATCTACCCAATTCTAAGTATTATTATCAGTTATAAAGGGAAAATTTAAAAATCTGTTTACTTAAGTCCTAGTTCAGTATTTCTTTCTACATAATTTCATTTTGTCAAAAAGTACTCACTACTATCTCCACTTTATGTATATTTAAAAATTCCCACCATGAAATATTTTTTTAACTGTTTGTTACCTTGAGATTAATAGGAGGGGCAATTTATAGACAAAAATATTTAACTGTCTGGAATAGAATTTCCAGAACATTATCTCTACCAACCAACAATTTGGGCAAAATCATTTTAAATTTCATATCTCAAAAATTTCTACAGGAGATATATATTTATTTATTTATCCTTTAAAAAATGTTTTCACTGATTTTTAGAGAGAGGGAAAGAGAGAGGGAGAAGAGCGAGAGATAGAAACATGGATGAGAGAGAACGATGGGTCAGATGCCTCCTGCACATCCCTTATGGGGAGCAAGCCTACAACCCTGGCATGTGCTCTGACCAGGAATCAAACCAGTGACCTCTTGGTGAAGAGGTCAGTGCTGAACCAATGAGCAACAATTGGCTGGCCTATTTCTTTATACTTAATAAATTCTTCTCATGGTGTGTTGGCTGAAGCTACACACCAATAGCTCAATGCCTCTATAACATCTATTTGATTCAGAGAAACAAAACAAATGTCCCAAGAACAGTGTAGATGCTGCAACTTCCAAAGGAGAATGGTCATTTTCTAAATAAAAGCATTTGTTGTTTCTAGGGTTTTGGGGACAATAATAATTTTCTTCTCTGAATTAATACCACAAGGTAGGATAACAAAAAATGAAGTTGCTTTTAGCCCATAAAAGATGTTGAAGAACAGAAACATTTTATTGTTTTATAAAGTGGATATACTATTCCCTTGATTGTAATTAGAAAAGCAGAAGATCAGGCACTATATACAATAATTTTAGTTACATTTTTAATGAAAAGGGCTATATTAACCAATGTGTGTGTGTGTGTGCTCCCGTGTGCGCATGTGGGTTTGGGTATTGTTGTTGAGAGATAATTTTTCCATGGATCTGTCATATTTCTGCATGTCTTATGATCAGAGATACTGAAAGCTTTTGTTCCAGACTATCTTTTCAAGGATGTTTAAATAGAAAATAGCCTTGGAAAAGAGGGACAATGTCATCCTAAGAGATAAAGTTTGTACCGATTTGATTTCAGCCTCCTTATAGGAGACTAGTGTTTCTAAAGCTCAGTGTCTCCCTATTGACACAACTCACTATGTGCTCAGGTATCATGGCAACTATGACTGAAGAAACTAGTACAAATGATATTCTGGCTACTAACATTTCTGTAAAAAGCTGACTTTTGTCTTTGATCAAGGGGCATCATGTCTTCTGCCAGTATCTATAAAACAGCTGCAGGCTAACGTGTTATAGCTGAGACCTTTGATAGTTCTTGGTATGTGAGAATATCAGTTATTCACATTTGAGCTTACACGTAGCTCTTCCTACAACGTGTTTGCACAACTCCTTTGGAATTGTTTGTCTTTCAACTCTCTGTGAGCTAAGACATCCTAGATAGTCATTTTATGACTGGTCATTTCAATTAAGTAACTTAACAGCCCTGGGAGATTTTTTGAACGCATCAACACTTTTTTATATGTTCTATTATATCATTCCAAAATTCTCACATCTACCACTATTTATGTGTCAAACTTTTTATGGAATGCTTAGGTCACAGTCTGTAAGTCTTCTTCCATTAAAATCAAGTGAAATGCTTTAAATGAAATGCTGATATACCCAATTCTCAAATTTGTAAGGATGAACGAAATCTATTAGCATTCAATTCTGAATGCACTCAGAGGACTCACACATTAACGTCCTGCTCTCAGTGACTGACTATCCCAAGTAGAGGTTACCCTACAAGAAGCTTCAGTAGTGACCCCTTGTGCACATGCCTTGCCAGCGAGGGCAATTAAATAACCAGGCCAGTGCCTGGGTCATGTCCTACTGGCTGTTACACATTTTTAATACTACCCCTTCTCGGAGAGAACAGATCACATAAACTTATCACTGAAAAATTTTGCTATTAGATCATATTCCAACTTCTTCTTTTATAGATGAAACAGCTGAGTATTTGCATTTTAATAGAAACTTTGAAGTACATACTCTTTTCTTCTAGGTTACTTATTGTTTAATCTTGCATATGAAAACTACTTTCATATTAGACCAACATAATTCTTTTTTATTTTTCTCTCTCCAAATTGCCTTTGACCTCCTGATATTAAAGACAGGTTTGCTCACCCTTCTGTCCTAAGAGTATTTCATACAGTATCTAATCTATGTCAGGGTCCCAATAAATATATGAATGCACAAAAAAAGCAAAGCCTTTAGTGTCTAAAGAAATAAAAAAAAATGCATGCCTTGTACTTACTGAGTATTTAGTAAGTACTAGGGACTGTGTTCTGATTTTTTTCTCCTTTACATATGAATCATCTCATTTAATCCTGACAACTCTATTGTTATCTCCATTATTCAGATGAGAAAACTGGAGGCTTAGAGAGGCTGTGACTTGACCAACATCATATAGTCAGGAGGTGAGGGAACTGGTGCTCCAATGTGGCAATCCCCACTTCAGAGTCTAACGTCTTTGTTGCTAAACTAACTAAACCTCTGTAATCCTTCACTTCACACCAAATCATCCATATGTTCATAAGAACTATCCTCTTACTTAATTTTAATAAACACCAATAATGTATTTATTTCTGAGACAGAAAAGAAGGAGTTTTAGAAGACAAAATAATAACCACACAAACATGTGTAAATCTTAACCCCTTATCACCTGTGAACATGTTAGGTTACATGAGAAAGGGGGATGAAGGTTGTGTATAACTGAGGTTGCAAATTAACTGACCTTGAAATGAGGGGATTGCCTGCATCATCCAGGTGGGCCCAACTTCCCCACAAGGGTCCTTATAAGTGGATGAGGGAGTGAAAAGGGTCATAGTCAGAAAGGCATGGGAAGATGTTATGTTGCTGACTTTGAAGACAGAGTGAGGAGTCAGGAGCCAAGAAATGCAGGCAGCTTCTTGAAGCTGGGAGAGCAAGGGAAGGTACTTGCCTAGAGCCTCCAGGAGGCGCACAACCCCACTCACGCCTTGATTTTAGATCAGAGACAAACATTTTGGACTTCTGACCTCCAGAACTATGAGATCATAAATGTGTGTTGCTTTAAGTCATAAGTTTTTGGTGATTTTTTACAGCAGAAATAGGAAATTAATTTAGGAGTGAAATTAACAGGGAAGTAATACCTGTGGCAGAGCCTGCTCGCTGCCCCTCAAAGCCTGTGCTTCTGTTCCAAAGTGTACGGTTGTTGCCAACAAATGGCTGCCCAACAGGGCTCATATTTTCCAAGGACCCCTAATTTTCCTACCCTCATTTCTTTACATTGCAACTGGCATACAATGACTCGGTGGACTGTGGAAATGAATCAGTCAGGAGTCAAGATGTTTCAGCTCTGGGTCCTTGACTCACGCTCTCTGTTGCCTGGGTCGCAAACTGTGGCCCCTTGAGTGTGGCTCTTCCACAAAATACCACATGTGGGCGCACACATACAGTGCAATTGAAACTTCGTGGCCACACTCAAGGGGCCAAAGAGCTGCATGTGGCTCACAAGCCGCAGTTTGCCGACCACTGGCCTGGGTGATGATGCAATGCTACCAGTAGCTTCTGGCCACAAGATAGAAACTCAGCACAGAAAGGTCAACTAACTTGCCCAAAGCCATACAGTGTGGCAGAGATAGAATGAATGAAAGGGACAGTGGAGTCAGTTGAAGCTGGGGTGGTCGGCAAGGGCTATATATCCTGCATGGCTCTATGAGTGATGTTAAAAAGTTTTTAATTCAGAAGAAGCTTCTTAAGTCATTTTTCATAGGAATGATATACTCAGATAATAAGGTTGTTTTGGCAGGAGTTGAGAGAATAAAAAGTAATAATAGCTAATACTTATTAAATTATTTTTGTATAAGGCTCTATTCTAGGTGGTGCTGGTGGTGGTGGTAGTGGTGGTGGTGGTAGTGGTGGTGGTGTGTGTATGTGTGCGTATTTCCATTCAATCCTATAGTACTCCAATGAGCTAGGAAGGTTCAGTATCTCCATTGTAAAGATGAAGAAACTTAAAGTAAAGGATTACAAGGTTACACAGCTTGTAAATTATAGGGTAAGAATTTGGACAGAGGTAGTGTGTCTGCAGCGCCCATATGTTGAGCCACATGAAACATGCTCAACTCTATTTAGGAGGAAGAGTAGAAGGGAGAAGTCAGTAAGGGTCCCATGATAGGAGTTCATCTGAGAAATAATGCTAGAAGGGAAGATGATTGGAAATACATAGATAGAATGAATAAGCAAATTAAATATATATAGGGCTTCCCAAAAATGTATACAGATACATTTTTGATAGCTCAACTGATGTTTCATTCTTTTCAAATTTAATCCACTGGAGTTAAGAATTATTCAAAGTGTGTATTTGGAGGTAGAATTAATATAACTTAGTGATATAGTGAATGCAGGCCAAGAGGTAAATGACAGTAAAATGCCAAGGGTGGAGCCCAGGTTTCTAGCATGAGCATTGAGCCAAAAGGGACAAATTCCTGAACTGTGGAACCCTGGGTTTGGGGTATGCAGGATAGCATAGAGTCTAATAGGGGGAACACTGAATTTAAAATGGTATAGGTTATTAAAATAAAAATAGCTGTTGCAATCCTAGAAAAATTGGGAAAACTTGGACAAATTTCATCAAGAGTTGAATACAATTGAAGCCTTTGAAAAACAGATCTTGAAAGAGTAGAACAAACTACAATGATATATTCCACACAGAGATACAGAGAATCTTAGAAGCGGCATCATGATTCAGTTTGCTTTCCAGCTTTTCTCTTGATGTGGGAATTGATTCTCCCTCCCAAGATGCCTGAGAAAATGGCCAGAAGATAGAGGAGTAAGTGAACAATTCTTAAGCACATAGAGATCTTTTTTTAAATTTTATTTTATTGTTTAAAGTATTACAAATAGTAGTACATATGTCTCCTTTTTTCCCCATCGACCTTTCCCTGGCCTCCCCTACCCCCTGGCACATTCCCTCACCTCCCCCTCCAGTGTCTTGTGTCCATTGGTTATGCTTATATGCATGCATACAAGTCCTTTGGTTGATCTCTTATCTCCTTCCCCTCAACCCTACCCAGCCTTCTCGCTATAATTTGACAGTCTGTTTGATGCTTCTTTGCCTCCATATCTATTTTTGTTCATAGTTTATAATGTTATTTATATTCCACAAATGAGTAAAATCATGTGGTATTTATATTTCACTGACTGGCTTATTTCACTTAGCATAATACTCTCCAGGTCCATCCACGCTGCTGCAAATGGTAAGAATTCCTTCTTTTTTTATAGCAGCGTAGTATTCCATTGTGTAGATGTACCACTTTCTTCTAATCCACTCATCTGCTGATGGGTACTTGGGCTGTTTCCAAATATTAGCTATGGTAATTTGTGCTGCTATGAACATATATAGGGTGCATATATCCTTTCTGATTGGTGTTTCTGTTTCCTTGGGATATATTCCTAGAAGTGGTATTACTGGGTCAAATGGTAGTTCTATTTTTTAATTTTTTGAGGAAACTCCATACTGTTCGCCACAGTGGCTGCACCAGTCTGCATTCCCACCAGCAGTGTAGGAGGGTTTCTTTTTCTCTGCAACCTCTCCAGCACTGTTTTTTGTTGATTTGTTGATGACAGCTGTTCTGACAGGTGTGAGATGGTACCTCATTGTTGTTCTGATTTGCATCTCTCAGATGAATTTGAGCATGTTTTCATATGTCTCTTGGATTTTTGAATGTCCTCTTTCAAAAAGTGTTTATTTAGGTCCTTTGCCCATTTTTTTTATTGATTGTTTGTCTTCCTTTTGTTAAGTTGTATGAGTTCCCTGTAAATTTTGGAGATTAAACCCTTATCGGTGATCACATTGACAAATATGTTCTCCCATGCAGTGGGATTTCTTGTTGTTTTGTTGATGGTTTCTTTTGCTGTGTAGAAGCTTTTTATTTTGATGTAGTCCCATTTGTTTATTTTCTCTTTAGTTTCCATTGCCCTATGAGCTGTACTGGTAAAGATATTGCTAGGACAAATGTCTGCTATTTTGTTGCCTATGGCTTCTTCTAAAATTTTTATGGTTTACCACCTTAGTTTAAGTCCTTTATTCATTTTGAGTTTATTTTTGTGTACCGTGTAAGTTGGTGGTCTAGTTTCATTTTTTTGCAAGTATCTGTCCAATTTTCCTGACATCATTTATTGAAGAGACTGTCTTGACTCCATTGTATGCTCTTTCCTCCTTTGTCAAATATGAATTGAGCATAATGGCTTGTGTCAATTTCTGGGTTCTCTGTTCTGTTCCATTGGTCTATATGTCTATTCTTGTGCCAGTACCAGGCAGTTTTGAGAACAGTGGCTTTGTAGCATAGCTTGATATCTGGTATTGTGATCCCTCCAGCATTGTTCTTCTTTCTCAAGATCGCTGCAGCTATTCGGGTTCTTTTTTTATTCCAGATGAATTTTTGGAGAGTTTTTTCTAGGTCTTTGAAGCACGCCATTGGTATTTTAATGGGGATTGCATTGAATTTATAGATTGCTTGCATAGTATGGACATTTTAATTATGTTGATTCTACCAATCCATGAACATGGTATATTTTTCCATTTGTTCATGTCTTCTTCTATCTCTTTTTTCAGCATTCTGAAATTTTCTGAGTACAGGTCCTTTATCTCCTTGGTTAAACTTATTCCTAGGTATCTTAATTTTTTGTTGCAATGGTAAATGGGATTGTCTTTTTAGTTTCTCTTTCAAGCACACAGAGATCTTACTGAGTCTTCTGTCTGAAGGACAGAACTGATGAGAAGTTCAAACTAGAGCATAGAAAAAATGCCAAATACTAGAATAAGTTAGTGAGTAACTTGTGAAACTTTCATGCAGGAAGATTTTTACAATAAGCAGATGTTTCTTCTATATCCTGCTTGCCAGGATACTCACATATTCAACAAGGCTGGAAAAATAGGTTTGGAAGGAATAACTTTATTTAGGAGGTTACTCTGCCAAGAGGAACCTCATTACCTCTTGGCTTGGTGCTCCAGAAAAATCGAATCCAGCTGACAAAATAAAGTTTAGTGAGACACCCTACTAAAGACTGTAAATGCTCTCATCTCAGCATGCTTTTCCAAATGTAATTTTCTGGTCTGGAAAGGAGAAGGTAACTGTTCATTAATGAAGTGCAGGTGGACGTGAGCAATGGAAATCCAGAGAAAGGTTCCCCACGTGAAAAGAAAAGCCTAAAACTGAACGGTAAGACTATTTATAGGGGATTAGCTCAATACATGCCTATTGAGCTCATACTGCCTGTGCCAGGAATGTGCTACCTGCAGTGAAGTCTACCGCGGTTATTAACACCGTTCTTGCTCCCAAGGTTTATGCCAGATGGGAAAAAAGAGGAAAAGGACAATGAAGGGGAAGAAATAGAAAAATTGCATGATGAGAAAGATGCAATAGAGGAGGAAGAAAAGTGAGGCTGAGAATAAAAAGGAGAAGGAAAGTAAAGTGGGGCAAGAAGAGTTGTTTGCAGCTCCCACCCTACTTCCGGCTCATACTAGGTCTCACTCACATGCATTATTATAACAAATCCTTAAAAACAGTGTCTCTCATTCTTTCTTTTGACATATGTTCACTGAGTTTTATTGTAGCTGAGGTCATCTAGAACGCAGAGCCTACAATGATAATTAAGGTATTAATACTTAATTTGTAAGCTGCAAGGCCAGGAGGCAATGTTAAGGAGAAAAGAGTGGGAGTAAAGCATTGATTCAATGCTATGTGGTTTGTTATTGTGCTGACTAACCATTTCACATTCAACCATAAAGACATATAGCAGATTTGTGTATTTGGAAACCAGAGTTCTTGGAAGGGTTGCAAGAACATACTGGCATAACATACAGGTGCACTGGGAAGAGCCTGGCTCCCTCCTAAATCATGTTTCCCATTGGTGAAGTTTCACTCATCAGGTAGCTATCTTCAATGCTGCAACATCCAACTTCTCAGCTGCCCAAGAAGCCAGATCCCATGCACCACAACATGGTGTTATATCCATGTTTGGAATTGGACTGGCAACTGTGTACTCTTAGGGAATCAACAATATGAAAGAAGGTGCTAAAAGGAATATGAGACGGGGAACAGCCTTGAATTCAATACAAGCATCGTATATGTGCTAGATACTGTGCTGATTGCTGAGAACAACATAGATGTGGTCCCTGATCTCATAGACCGTGCACAGTAGCCTGGTTAATAGGGCACACAAACAAACAATGATAGTGCAGTGAGATAAAGTGCTTTGATGGGTGAGGAGAAGAAACCCTATGTTGTCTCCTAGGTTCAGTGTCTAGGTAGGGGTTCTTCAGGTAAGAGTTCCAAGTCAAGGATTAAGTTTGCTAGGGTGGAGGGAAATGACAGAGATCTTAGGATTGTGGTCAGTAGTCAGACAGAGACTGGCTCTAAAGGCCTAGCCTGTGCAAGAAAATGTTCCATGTGTTGAAGCTCAGAGTGTTGGACAGGGATGGAGAGGGCAGCAGTTCAATCCCACCATCTCAGGATCTGATCAGCAGCAGGCCTAAGACCACAGAATGCTACCTCTCTCTACCCTAAATCCACAGCCCTTTCCTTCACCCACACATATGCATGTTAAATTTCTTTCTCTATGCTACCCCCAAAGCAAAAAGAATTCAACAAAACACTCTCTCACTTGAGGAGTTTCTCAATTTGACTTCCATAAGCATGTGCATTTTTCCATTTATAGGTCGGGCACCAGTACTTAAAAATACAAAAAAGAAGGACCCCAAGAATGGTCTGCAAGGACTTTACTGCCTAATGGGTGACAAAGAGAAGAATATCAAGTGCTAGAAGTCAGGCAAAAAATGATGTGTTGTTACAGGGGCATGGACTTAGTGCAATAGGATTAGGCAAGCTCTAATATTACTTGGTAAAACCATTGGAAAATATCCAAACACATCTTGCTCTTGACAATTCTGCTCTTCCTTGATGGCAAACACTTTAGTTTCAGTTATGCACAGAATTAAGTTATTGATTCAGTGTGTTAATTTTGAAGAAATATAAAATATGTTGCACAAATATGAACACATGTTCTTCCTCTTTAGGAGATAATATTAAGCAGGTCTCACATGCTATCAAAACGCATTTTTCCGTAAGCATTTTTTCCCTAGGAGTAACCTTTACTCAGTGCTAGATTTTCTCCTGTAACATCCTGCTTCTATAATTTTTTTCAGGGCCTTCTCTCCTGCACTCTTTTTAATCATGTGAATTACACCTTGAGCTAAATAAATTAAGAAAATTTTAATGTCAAGAACAGCCTGATAATTTAATGAATGCTGAAAGTAGGAACTCTTCAATATTTTTGCTAAGCACAGTAATTCAATAAACACTTGCTATAGCGCACTAAGATCAGTTTGTTACACTTGATTAAAAAGTCACTAAACTGAGATACAAATGCAATAAACAGAACCAGAAAAAAACAATCTTAATTTAGACTCCTAGTGACCTATTTCTTCTAAATATTTAATGTGCTTTCTCTAAACTTTTCTCAACTTTCCCACTTTGGGACTTTTGGAGAGAATATCTGAACTATATAAATATATATATTCCCAATAATTGAGTATGTTTCCAAGGTAGGAAGTTTACAGACCAGTGGCCTTCTGTTCCATGGTCTCAACTGAACTGCCATCAAATATCCTGCTGTTAATTAGCAAAAATTATTTCATTAGGTTATCTCTGCTTCTCTGTTAGCAGAAAGCAAGAGAAAATGCTGCAACACTCTTTAAACAGTCTCATTCCTCCTCTAAGGGTTAACACTAAGGGAAGTTCTAAGTGAATTGTTTTCCTGACACTTTATTTTCACACCCAAATGAGCTTATTGACTTTAAAATCAATTTCTTAAGATGGGTAAAGATATTTGCAGGCCCTCAAATGATGGTGAAATATCTCCTTTAATTGTCCCTTAAGAAATCTGTACATCTGTTCATAATGTAAAGTACTTTAGTTCATATCTAAAAACTTCTTGGATAACCAGATAAGTTTGAAAATAGGACATGACCACTCATGAGAATTTTCTTAGCATACTGACATTTCTACATTTTTAGATACAGCTAAGAATATGAGATTTCTTCTCTGCTTAAAAGCCTACAGTGGGTACCCACAGTCTCAAAAATAGTCTTAACTCCAGGGGAGCCCAAAGGCCTAGTTTTCAGGTGCCATTGTCACTTCCTATTCCCTGTGCTCTCCTTTCTCCAGTGCACTGGCCACCACTGAATATAAACACCTCAGTTCTTTTCCAAATGTCCCTCCTGCCCCACTTAAAACATTCTTCCCTATTGATCCTGCAAACTCTCATTAAGCATTACCTCCTTTATGAAGATTACCTTTAGGCATCATTATAACATGGTATACACACATACACACACACACACACACACACACACACACACACACACAGGGTGGGGCAAAAGTAGGTCTACAGTTGTGAGTATGCAAAACATAGAGTTTATTCTTCTATTATTATTTACCACTAGAGGCCCAGTGCATGAATTCATGCACGGGTGGGGTCCGGCTGGCCCAGTCCCAATCAGGGCAGAACAGGGCCGGGTCCTGTCAGGAGGAGGAGATGGTGGGAGGTTAGCAGGCTGGCCCGCCCCGATCAAGGCCCAATCAGAGCCAGGCTAGCTGGGGAAAAGGGCCAAGGGCGATTGGCCAGTGGGCCCCACCCCCAATTGGGGTGGGGGGCTGATCAGTGGTCAGTGGCCATGGGAGGGACCATGGGAGGTTGGCCAGCCAGCCCCACCCCTGATTGGTGTGGTAGAGCACATCGGAGGCAAAGCTGACTGGGGGGAGGGGCCATGGGCCAATCGGGTGGTGGGAGCTGATCGGGGGAGGGGTTGGCTGTGGGGAGGGGCCAAAGGCTGATTGGGGTGATAGGGGCCTATCAGGGGTGGGGCCAGCCTGAGGGAGGGGCCATAGGCAGTTGGCTGGTGGCCCTGCTACTGATCGAGGTGTGGGAGCTGATCTGGGGTGGGGCCAGGCAGGAGGAGGGGCTACAGGAGGTTGGCCGCCCTGCCACGCCCTTTATTGGGGTGGGAGGGGGCAATTAGGGTTGGGGCCGACCAGGGGGAGTGGCTGCAGGCTGATCCAGATGGTGGGGGCCCATCAGGGGCAGGTATGGCCAGGGGGAAGGGCTTTGGAGTGATTGGCCAGCTGCCTCGCCCTCGATCAGAGTGGGAGAAGCCAATCAGGTGTGGGGCCGACTAGGGGGAGAGGCCGAGGGAGATTGGCCAGCTGCCCCACCCCCCCCATTAGGCCAGTTCCCTGGCTGCAGTGGGTGTCATAGTGACCAGTCCTTTGGTTGTTATGGCATTACAGTCGCTGGCTTTTTATATATATAGATTATATTATTTTCCATATGAACAATTTTAAACCTACTTTTACCCCACCCTGTATGCACACATATATATATAATTAGAGGCCTGATGCACAAAATTAATGAAAAGGCCATGGCCCTGGCCCCCGCCTGCTGCCACCACAGCCGGGGGCCTCTGCCACCTCTGCCACAGCCCCCGCCTCCTTGGCTTTATCTGGAAGGAAGGATATCAGGAAGGATATCAGGAAGGATGTCCAGTCTAATTAGCATATTATGCTTTTATTATTATAGACTAGAGGCCCGGTGCACAAAAATTTGTGCACTCGGGGCGGGGGGAGGAGGGTCCCTCAGCCCGGCCTGTGCCCTATCGCAGTCTGGGACCCCTCAGGAGATAACGACCTGCTGGCTTAGGCCTGCTCCCGGGTAGCACAGGGCAGGCCCAATCCCTAGGTGCAGCCCCTGGTCGGGCTCAGAGCAGGGCCAATTGGGGAGTTGGGGTGCCGCCCCCTGTCATGCACAGAGCAGGGCAGATTGGGAGGTTGCGATGCCACCCTCAGTCACACTCAGGGTAGGGCCGATTGGGGGGTTAGGGCACCGCCCCCTGTCACACTCAAGGCAGGGTCGATGGGGAGGTTACAGCGCCACCCCCTGTCACGCACAGAGAAGGGCCAATCAGGGGGTTGGGGTGCTGCCCCCTGTCACGCACAGAGCAGGGCCCATCAGGGTGGGTGGGGCTCCTTACCCTGTGACGCACAGAGCAGGGTTGATCAGGGTGTTGGGAGCTCCCCCCTGTCACGCACAGAGCAGGGCCCATCAGGGGGGTTGGGGAGGTCCCCCCTGTCATGCACAGAGCAGGGTCGATCAGGGGGTTGGGGAGATTCCCCCTGTCACACACAGACCAGGGCCCATCAGGGGGTTGAGGAGCTCCCCCCTGTCACTCACAGAGTAGGGCCAATAGGGGAGTTGGGGCACTGCCCCCTGTCACACACAGAGTAGGGCCGATCAGGGGGTTGGGGCGCCACCACTGTCACACACAGGCAGATCCAATGGGGAGGTTATGGCTCTACCCCATCACACACAGGGCAGGGCCCGTGGGGGGTGGGGGTGGTTGGGGCACTGCCCTCTATCACCCACAGAGCAGGGCCGATCAGGGGGTTGGGGCGCCACCACTCTCACACTCAGGGCAGGGCTGATGGGGAGGTTATGGTTCTACCCTGTCACACACAGAGCAGGGACAATCAGGGGGTTGGGGCGCTGCAGCCTGTCACACACAGAGCCGCAGGGCGATCAGGGTGTTGGGGAGCTCCCCCCTATCAAGCACAGAGCAGGATTGATCAGGGGGTTGGGGCGCCTTCCCCTGTCCCGAACAGAGCAGGGCGGATAGGGAGGTTGTGGCCCCACCCCCTGTCACACACAGAGCCGCAGGGCGATCAGGGGGTTTGTGTGCTGCCCCCTGTCACGCTGATCCCTGTGCTAGGAGGCATATTACCTTTTACTATATAGGGTAGAGGCCTGGTGCATGGGTGGGGCTGGCTGGTTTGCCCTGAAGGGTGTCCTGGATCAGGGTTGGGGTCCCCACTGGGGTGCCTGGCCAGCCTGGGTGAGGGGATGATGGCTGTTTACAGCTGGTCACACACCCTTCAGGGTGGGGGTCCCCACTGGGGTGCCTGGCCCGTCTGGGTGAGGGGCTGAGGGCTGTTTTCAGGCTGGCGGGTGACTAAAGCTCCCAACCACTCCTTTTTTTCTTTTTAATTCTGGGCCAGCTTTAGCTCTGAGGCTCCAGCTCTGAGGCCTCTGCTGCTGAAAGCAGGTATCTGGTTTGTTTGGGTTCTATAATCGAAACAATGTATAACTCCAGCTCTGAGATCCCGGCTTGCTGAAAGCAGGTTTCTGGGGTTTTGTTTAGCTTCTATATTTGTTACAATGTTTCAAACTGCTGGCTCAGAGGCCGGCAAGGCAGGCGGGGAACGTTGGTTTCCTCCATCACTGAAGCAAGCAAGCCTCATGTTAGTTTTAAGCTGCCTGGCTGCCAGCCGCCATCTTGGCTGGCAGTTAATTTGCATATCGCCCTGATTAGCCAATGGGAAGGTAGCGGTCGTACGCTAATTACCATGTTTCTCTTTTATTAGATAGGATAGTCACATTATTAAGATACAATATCCTAATTGTTCATTCAATTGTTCATTCCAATTAAGAGTCTATAAATTAATGAAGGGTACCTTGATAATAATACCCTAAAACATAGCTGTACATAAATTATTTATTTATTTATTTATTTATTTATTTATTTTTCGATGTGTTGTTCCATTTATTCATGCATTCATTGTTTGACTTCTTGCATGTGCCCTGACCAGAGATCGAACCTGCATATAAATTATTTAAATAGTATGAATGTGTCATTGTCATCCACCTTTAACTGGCATCATCAGTATATTTAAAACCAATTTAATGAACTAGAAGACTTAAAAAACACTAATGTGGTTTATCAAAGTTCCAAACAAGTCAGATCTAAAACCCAGAACCAAAACACATTCAGCTTGCATACACTAGTTAGACAATATATATATATATTTGTATATCTTCCCATAGTACTCAGAATTCCAGGCCATTCCTGTATCTGATTATTCTCTCCCGTAATACCAAGTCTGAGCCCAGCATGAAAAAGACTTGGGACTCTCAAGAACTACTGAGTCTTACTGGAGTACAGAGGTGAACTAATGTATTCAACAATTCAAAGCTAAAGTGTGCTCCATTTTCAAAATAGCTTTGTCCATTTAATGTCAAGTAATAAATCTGAAATTTGAAAACAAACAAACAGGTAGTGTTCTGCTTAACTGCAACCACACCAATTCCTTTTCCCAATTTTTATTTAGTTTTTGTAGAGTTTTTGGTTTCATGTTTTTTTTACCTAATGAATGCATTCTATCTCTATGCTGTTTCACTCCATATTTGTTGATATTCCAGGCCCTAGGCCACATTGTCATAACTTGATTAAATCTGTCCCAGTCTTTATTAGATTTTAGAGGTGTGTTCCTTGTTTCAATGTTTTACATTCTGAGAAATCATCCTTGAATGCAGGCTAAGTGGCTTTAATTTCATTTGAGAAAAGGGCAAAAAGAAAATGGCCTCACCAAATATAAGCTTTTAGACTTGCAGGTAAACATCACTCTTATTAGTGCTTCTCTTATCAAAGAAAAACACAACAATAAGTGCTAAACAAAATCATAAATAACCCTCTATATTTTTATCCCCAAAACTATTGACTTGGCTGCTATCACTGGTAATACTTCTCATATTGATTGTTACAGCACTACTTTGACTGCAGCTAAAACATCACATGAACACTGAACAATAGAACCAGGTAAATATGCCATAGCTGTTCTTATACTATCCTTACAAACACCATGAATTGAGGTCAAATGGAGACTTGGACATCAGCAAGAATAAGTTGCCACAGAACACAATTCAGTCTCAGCGTCCAGCCTCACCAAGAGACATGGGAGCCTTAAAGAGAGAATTAGCATTCTTCCCCAATCACCATTCTAGCATTTAAAAATTCTATTGCATGAGAGACCCATAGAAATGAATCTTGTGGTTTTTTTTACCTCCCCCTCACCATCCCCTAAGATCTGGTTCTTAGAAAGCGGTACAGCTAACTCACAATGAATGGCAGAGTTCTGTCGGGGAAAACGTCAAGCAATTCCATTGCAGAGACTGAGCAGACTATCCTGGAGTCTAAGGAGAAATCAACCTTGTGGGAAAGTCAGCTGTGACTGTGAAAAGAGTTTCCAAAATCGATGCTATTAAAATTCTTTCTCCAAAACCTAACATAATAATAATCATAAAAAAGAGGTTCACAAAAACTGAAATGCAAAATTGTCATCAATTTTGGCCTTCTTCCTGCATTAGCTGAAAAAGTTAGAAATATTTAAATTCTGTCACTTTAATTGGGCAAAAACACTCCATTGGTCCCATTCAATGGCAATTCAATTATTCTCTCATGTTTAATTTGAGCCAAGGAAGAAATTCTCATGTTGCCAGCTTTGTCAAGGCATATCTACAAATGATAACAGCAGGACAGGAAAGAATTTATAAGAAAGGAAAGTGGTGGCTGAACAATCTTTCTGGTTCACTTCTATACAAGAGCAAAATAAAATGTTAATGTTACCTTTGTTAATGTCTACAAAGGTAAGTAGTAAGCTACACCATGCCTTTAATGCAATTGTGACTGTGTTGTGTTCCCAATGCAGCAATAGTTTGACTCTGTCTTCAACTTTGCACAAGAGTACACGGTCGTGGTATACATCATTGTGCTTATATCTTGTCCCCACATCTAAGACCCCTCCAACCCTTTACCCCTCTGAGAACTGGGCTACCAGGCTTAGGGATTTCTAAGTACTTTTTTGTTTCCATGTGAACCAGCATACTAATCTGAAAGTGTAATTTGGCCTTAGATTTTTTTCCTCTTTGTCACATGCTTGAAGCATATGATAGCAGGGTTTAATAGGCTGCGAAATATATCTTTAATACCCGTCCTCTCTTGAACTGCCTAGCTTGCATGTCATGCTCAGCTCTAGAACACCATTCATCCATCTCTTCCTAATTATAATCTTCCTACCCAAGATGTTTCTATTAAGAATGTTGGAAAGATTAAAGTTGAAGAAATGTTAGAAATAGGTGATCCATAATTAAAGCTATTTTCACTAAAGAAACTTTAGGAAGATGAAACTGTCAAAAGAAGATTAAAAGTTGAAACTAAAAATTGGTCATAAATTCTCATTTATGTGTTGACCCTGAATACCCTAGAACTCGAGACAATAGTAAAAGGGGGGAAGAAGAAGGTGAAATAGAAAGATCACCAAGGTCTGGAAGAAAAAGCTGGAACTTTTTATCGATCTTGTTCTTCCAAGTTTAGAGGAGTAAGCATAGCCATGTTTTGTCCTGTGTAAATTGTCACTTTGAAAAATTTACTATCACTTTTAAAATTTTTTATTAAAATGTAACTATCACTTTTAAAATAGCCCTCGCCCTGTAAATATGGAAGTAACTTCAATTGTTGAAATAAATGCTCAGGAGTCTGTAAAGATTATTCCTCTGTGAGTTATAAGGAGCATCGCCCAAAGGCTGTGGTCTCAGAAGCCCCTGGAACAATAAAAGGCCATGTCAAAAATAAAAGACACCTGGTAGGAAAAGCTTGACAGGATAAAAAGGATGCATTTCCATAGCAAGAAAGCTCAGATCTGACCTCCCTAACTAAATTCCACAGGAGAGAATGTATGTGCACACCCAAGAAGGCATCCCCACCTTGGCCACTTCAGCAGAGGGCACTGCTGTGGTTGGGATATGTCACACCTTCTTCTAGGGTAGAAGCATATCGTCTACTCTGGGCTTTTCAGTCAATTGACTAAGGAGGTCTGGGCCAGTTTTTCAGTCTCTATATGTTATCACTGTCTCCAACTCTGAAACAAATGGACCAGTGCTAAGGTTGCACCTGCCCAGGAGAAAGCCTACCATGGAAGAAATTGTTTCTTCTCCTGCTTTTCATAACATTTAAAATTGTCAATTTGGCAATAAATTGACATTGACCTTAACATTTAAAAGTGATACATCTGCAGAAATTTTCACATTCACAAACTCACATGCCCAAAAACCTCTTGAAAACAAAACAAAACAAAACAAAACAATACTATTATTCATTACTAACTGACTCACTCCAGCCTCTCAGAGTGTGGAGTGAGTCAGTTAGGATCTTTCACAATGATCCTTTGAGGCTGCTGTTTTTATTACTGCTATTGTCGTTATTCCAAATTAAAGTGGCAGAATATAAGAATGATTTGAAAATAGTCAACAAAACAAATATGAAATGTGTGAATGCTGAGGGTCCACTGCATCCAGAAGAATCTGAGGAGAGAAGGCTGATGCGCTTCAGGCAGTGGCACCATCTGTCCTTGGAACTGGCTGCCTACCTTCCTTGGCCCTCTGTGCAGTGGATGCTGGTGTGCTCTGGGCACAGTACACCGCCCGGGTCTGGATCCCACCTCCACACACGGGTCCCGTCACAGGCCAGTGGGGGTCCTGCTGCTCGAGGAGGAGAGAGACTTGGCATTCTTTCCACTCAGAAGTCCTCCAGGAATACCTGTTTGGTTTGATTTATTTAAAAGAAGAAGAAGAAGTAAGGAAAATATAAAATTGTAAAGAAAACTTAAGTCATGACACCAAGTGTGCATAATAATCTCTCTTTCTAGGGCCAAATCATTGCCTACGGGTAAGGAAGTCCACTGGCGTGGAACACTAAATCCCTTTTATGTCCTAGAGAAAAACCATCCTAACCAGATGAGGTTAAGGAAAGAACTATGGATAAACACTAGAATGTTCTCAGCCTTGAAGCTATAAGAGTAAAGAATTAGGAGGAGTTGGAAACCACATGAGCCTCATTCATAGCAGCTGCACTTGTAATGGGGCCTCATTTCACAAAATACTAGATAACTTGGTGTGAAATTTGGCCTTTCTTCTTTTAATGAATAGGATACTGTTTCAATGTGTGAAGCTGGGAATATATTAATTTTAATGGATTGAAATGACCTCCAACTTTTTAACTTTCTTGATAAAGGAAAGTATTTCTACCTGTTTGACCCCACTGGGAGAAAGGTTTCACATATTAAAAAACTGAGTTAATGAAGTTCCCCTTTATTTAATTGATGGGTATTTTTTTTACATGTGCTGACATGCTGTTATTTACACTTACTTAGCAATATATCCTGTGGCTTATAACTAGTTAAGATACATGCTAAGAGAAAAACATACATACATGAACACACACTCAAGTAAGGAATGAAAACACAATGGACTCTGCATACATCTGGCAGAAAACAAAACAACCGTAACAACACTACACTCATACCTGAAGAATTATTTCAGACAGAATTTCCTTTTGCAGGTTACTATAGCATTCCCCAAGCCCACAGTATTAATATAATTCCATGGCATTCACATAAATACCAACAGAGTCATTAACTTCTGGAACAATAAATGAAACCTAAGAACATTTTCATATCTGTTATCCCATATCAGATTTCAGGAAAAAAATCTTAGCTTTGTGATTGTTTAAAAGAAAACAAATGGTGATAAAATAAGCACGTGTCACCAAGGCTCAGGCCTAATGAAAAGAATAAAATCTAAATCAAGCAACAGATGTTGAAATCAGGAGACCGATCTCTAAGAAAACCTAATGGTTACTGAACTCCTCATAATAGATGCCATCATTCTACGAGGTTTGAAAGCCCTGGCCAGTTTTTCTCAGTGGTAAGAGTGTTGGCCTGCACACCAAAGGGTTAAGGGTTCAATTCCCAGTCCATCAGGTACTGTGGCTGAGGGTTTGATCCCTGGCCCAGGTTAGGCCACATGTGGGAAGCAACCAATCAATGTTTCTCTCACATCGATGTTTTTCTCTGTCTATCCCCCTTCTTCTCTTCCTTCCACTCTGAAAATCAATGGAAAAATATCCTTGGGCGAGGATTAAAAAAAATAATAATAAAATAAAAAATAAAAGGCTTGAAAGCTGAGAATCATTAGTCTTGTGAAAAGCCCACTAAAGAAAGAAGATTTGCATAAACCATTGCAGTTTGTTATAACACAACTCTTCTCCCTCTGCTTTGCTACTTCACTTTCCTATGATTTTCAAGGCTTGGAAATGAGTGGGCTGGGCAAGAGTTTAGAGAACAGAATATAGGTCCTGCTTATGCAGTGAACATAGACAATTATACCTTCCTAATTCCTGGGCATGAGAGACCGGGAGAAGTTTGGTTCTCCCCAGAGGTAGTCCTTCTCCAGGGGTGAAGCTCCTAAGCCCTTTCTAACTCGCTCAGAGTTGCCTCCTGACTCATATTCTCTATGGCCACTCAAGCCAAGGCTAGTTCCTCCTGCCTCTGAGCCTTAGGGCACAGGTGGCTCTGTATTCAAGGTCAAGACACAATGATGCAGGGGTGTGCTGCAGTGAATGGTTAAAAATAAATAATTTATTTCAAACCCTCTTCCTACCAAGGTTCCCTGGAATAGCTCTCTGGCTATTAAGGAGGGTGTGAGCTGACTCCCAGGATCCTATGACAGCACATAAGAGGCAAAAAGATGGTAGTGTGGTGGAGGTGACCAGCATGCCTCAGGGTCCAACTGACCTAGGCCTTGCCACTTAGTTACTAGTCATGTGACTTTGGCCCAGTTCTGTTTTCTCATCTGTAAAATGGGAGTAATAACACAAATGTTGAACCTGGCGTATAATAAATATTCAATAAATATTGATTCCCTTTCTTCTTATGTCCTTCACATGTGCCTTTTGCCCACCCGCTGCCACAGGAGACACACACATACACACACAATTCACATTTTATGTATGAGGATTTCATTGATTTTATCAATAGTCCTAATATTAGGGACTCAGGAATGTCATTGTGCAACTTCCAGCAACTAAAGTTCGGCAAAGAGCATACTAATAAAAGAAATAATGTGCAGAATTACAGCATCACAGTCATCTGTTCGCTTGTTTGAGAGGAATGGCCCCGGCTGTACGAATTGCCTTTTCAATTCATTTCCCATGACCCTACAAGAATTAGCCATGGAGGAACTTTGGAAGTCATTCTAGAGAAAAATGAAAAGGAAAGTTTAATGACTTTAGTTTTGTATAAGGTAACAAAAACGCTGTTGGTAGCTCGTTAACACACAAATTCCATTCAGTCGCAAATGACAAATTCTCTAAAGAAATCTAAGACATGTCTCACTGTGGCTCAGAGATAGCTTCCCACTTCAGAGAAAACACCACCCAGCAAGTGGCAGAGGAGGAAGCATGCCAGTAAAGGACTTCTAGGTTCCTTTTGAAAATGAGGGTCATTTCATAGTCTTTTCTCATCCTTTTATCTTTACTTTTTCAAAAGCACTATCTCCGTTTAGTCACAAATCCCCCAGCCGTCATGCAAACCGGTCATCCTGAACTCCACCGACCTGGGCAAGTGTCTCCAGGATCTGACAGAATGAGACATCAAAGGGGTTCACTCAGCTTCACTTTCTCCTTTAGAAGCCCTTGCAGTGACATCCTGCCTCTGAACAACCTGGCTTTCCCGCCATCTGGGACACTCTCTTTAACGGCTAAGTCTGTGCCAGAGACCAGGTCCTTTCCACTCTCTCTCCCAACTCGGATGCCTTTCAACACATCCTCATCTTGTCCTTCTGCTCAGGAGGGAAATTCAGGGATTCTCAAAGGCCAGAGTCCTACCTCCTTTGAATGAGCAATACTTTGAAATTGATTGTGGAAATGCCTCAAGTAGAGTACAGGGCCATGAAATGAATGAATTAGATCATCCTCACAGTTCCTTACCAATATGACTGTGTAGGAGCCATCTGCTCTTGTCAAAGGGCTCAGCTGAACAGGATGGACAAGGCATTAACTTATTTGGGCTACTAAGGTATCAGAACATATCCCCCAAGTTAACAGCCAGTAATGGCTGCCTGCTCACTGTGTGGCAGATCAGTCACTAACAAATTTCGGTGCATTACTTCATTTAATCCTCCTAACAACCCTATCAGGAAAATATTGTTTCCCCCTTTTTATTATTTCCCCCTTTTAGAAATGGGTGAATCGGCATAAAAGCTTAGTAATTCTTCTAAGATCACATAATTAAGTAAGTGGAAGAGCAGGACACAAAGTCAGATTTGTCTGATTCTAAAGCACGTGCTCTTAATGAAATGACAATCTGGTAGATTAAAATAGTGAATGGCAAACCAATGAAAGCTGATCAGAGGATACAGGAAGCAAATTCAGCTATCAGCCTTGTCACTATGAGGACAATCAAATGTTAGTCTGGGTCTGAGGAAGTGTTTTCTAGACTGAAGCAAAACAAAAATCAAAACAAACAAACAAAAAAAAACCATGCACAATAAATCCTCTGTTGGTAAAAACTAACCAATGACATTTTGCATTGGAAACACAAAAGCAATTTGAGAATATTTTATAGCCAAGTATTTTATAATTAGAGCACTGTGGTGACACAGGGTCAGATTTTAGTACATTCAAGAAATAATTACAAGTTAATGAGAGAAACAAAATATAATCCAAATAAAAGGATCTATAAATACAAAAGTTGAAATTCCCACTAAAAATTATAGCAGACTTTTTTTAAAAAAATGCCGTTTCAAGATCCTGCAAACAAATTCCCCACATGTCTCGCCGTTGATTCTGAATCTTAGATAAACTTGCCATCATCCAGTCACTGAAAAGAACTCAAGTGCCCCCACTATAAGTGAGAGAGCGTATAGCCACTCTGGCACTCTGGAATCCCAAACCTCTGAAAAGGGGAATGCTGATAACTCAGGGAAGACAATTCATACAAGGACATTGTTGTTAACATAAATATATGTACGACAGACTGAAGGCAGGAAGGATGTAAAAGTCAGGACTCCCTAGAAAAAGAAACAGGACTGTCCAAAAAATAAGTGAATCACTTAACCATGTGTTCATTTGTCCTTTCTTTCATTATTGAGCTCTAACTATGTGCCACACACAATTGCAGACAATAGAAGCACATAGTAGTAAGCAAGACATTGACCTTGGAAAGGTTATCTTCTACAGAGGGAGACAGAGAAATGCATCAAGACACAACGTGGCCTCAGCTAATGCAGAGAAGAGAGATGAAGAGAGCTATTTCAGTGCCACGCCCAAGGAAGTCCTCAGAATTCTGAATAAAATGACGGGGTGAGTACAGGAGTAAGCAGGCAAGCAATTTTCTAGGCCGAGAGAACAAAGATCCCAGGGAGAGGGAGCGCTTGGCATTTCTAGGAAGGTACAGAAACCAGTGTGATTGGGACAGGTGAGTCAAGATGGGAAGATCATAGGAAATGAGGTGTGGTCAAGAGCCAGGTACAGAGAGCCTTATCAGCCATTCCAAATACACTAGGAAATTGTTGGAAAATTTTGAGGAGAGCAGTAATATGATGATACAATTTCAGCTTTAAAGGACCACCCTAACTATGAGTGAATAGACTATGAGGAGGTGAAAGGGAGGGCACAAGTTTAGAGGCCTTTGTTGATCCAGAAAAAAAGATAGTGGCTTCCACTGGGACAGTCATAGTCAATATGGTGAGAAGTGATCAAATTCTGGACATACTGTGAAGGTGGAGACAACCTTCTATTGACTTAGATGTGGATGGGAGAGAAAGAGAGGAGTGAATGATGCTCCCAAATTGATTTTACTCTGAGTATTATAGCACTAAATTATTAGGTGAGATAGCCCAGGAGTGGGGACAAGAACCCAATCATCAGGGAAGCTATGTAGTATAACCCTGGAACTCAGTTTTTCTTCATTTACCTCCTAGAATCTGCTTTCTGAATCATTTTTTCATACCTAAAACTCATCACCCAATTTCATAATATGTTCCCATACTTTTGGCCTACTCCTAAGGAATGGTCAGTAAATATATTCACATTATATATATATATATAAAGCCAGCAACCAGAACGCCAGAACGACCAAAACGACTGGTCGCTATGACGCCTACTACGGCCAGTGAACCGTTCTGACCGGCCAACTTCCTTCAGTCCCTCCCGCAGGCTGGCCCCAAATTTGATCAGCTCCCACCATCCCATCAGCCCACAGCCCCTCCCCCAGCCAGCTCCTCCGCCAATCGGCCCCCCACCACATCAATCAGGGGTGGGGCTAGCCAGGTCCCTCCCCCAGCCCCATTCGGGGGTGGGGGGAGCCGGCCCACCACCCACAGCCCCTCCACGCAGCCGGCCCCACCCCCAACCAGCCCCCCTACCCTATTTGGGGGCGAGGCCTGCTGGCCAATCACCCTCGGCCCCTCTCCCCAGCCCACCTAGCTCTGATCAGGCCATGATCAGGGTAGGCCCTCTGGCCAACTTCTCCCCATCTCCTCCTCCCCACAGGCCCAGCTCTGATCAGCCGATCAGGGCTGGGCCAGCTGGATCCCACCCCTGCATGAATTCGTGCACTGGGCCTCTAGTTATTAATATTAAGTATGTTACCATTCTAATGAGTTATATACAACTTGAACAAAGAAACTGAGATTAAGCCTCAGGAAGATATTGTCTAATGGTGGAAGTACATATTCAAGAAATTCTGGATTAGCCCTAACCGGTTTGGCTCAGTGGATAGAGCGTCAGTCTGTGGACTGAAAGGTCCCAGGTTTGATTCCGGTCAAGGGCATGTACCTTGGTTGAGGGCACATCCCCAGTGGGAGGTGTGTAGGAGGCAGCTGACCAATGTTTCTCTCTCATCGATGTTTCTAACTCTTTATTCCGCTCCCTTCCTCTCTGTAAAAAAATCAATAAAATATATTTTTTAAAAAAGAAATTCTGGATTAGAAAAGCCTGCTCAATGCCCTGAAGTTCAATCACCCATGGTAGCCAGCTTATCTTCCTTAGAGTTTTGTTGGCTAAGCCAAGGAATCCTGCAATCAAACTATCCTCCAAATGAAAGTGGGGAGAGGAGAAAGGGTAAGGAATTAATTAATTGCTGTGAAGTAATGAGCAGTGATGTCCTAAATTAGCAAAGCCAAAATTAGAAAAGCAGGCACATTTAGCAACTATTTTTAAAACACCCCTCCCCCATCCTACTAATGTAACCTAAAGTGATTCTGATAGCAATAGGAAGGCAGGGCCATCAGCGTTTTATAGAAAGTTCTGCCCTTTAGAATGCAGGTTTTGTCACTTTCATAAGGCTTAGATTTACTTAAAAAGAGTAGATTTATTTTCTCCTTCTAAAGGCTTAGACTCCAAGCAGAGTAACATGGGGTAGAATCTTAAGTAATTTAATGAGGACAGATTGAAAGAATAATTGCATTAGTTAATGGTCATGTTTTGACTAAGCATGTTTTGCAAACACACTTGGGTTTGAAACACTGGTGCGAGGTATGCAAATTGAATGTGTGTATGTTAAAAATTAGTTACTGCAGCATGACTAATTTATGATAATGTCTGTTGTTCTTTTAAAGTTGTAAATGCATTTAGAAAGAATTAACTTGTCATTTTTTGCTGAACAGACAGCCAAATAAAGGGAACCGATCAAGGTTTCTACATTTTACGCTCTGGTAATTTTTTATTGAATAGAGTGGAACTATTGATTATGGAAAGCTACTCTGAAGTGCAAAGCTCTTTGCTCTTCAGCAGACGGCTTTGCTAGCCAACCTCCACACATGTATTATTAATAGAGTTCTATCGCTATGCACAGCACTTAGCAGTGCACTACCTTTCTTACACTAACAGGGGAACAAATCTTCCATCTGGGAGGGCTTAAAGTGGCACAGTGGGGACTCATGAAACTATACGCATAAGCAAAAGGTGGACTCCATAAAAAGCATCAGTTTCCTTCTGTTGAAACACTTTATAACTTTGAAACAGTTGTTTATTCTCTAAAACAGATTCCCCTGAGGGTTCCAGTCCATGACCCCTCTACCCCTCAGCTGCTGCAGAAAAGCAGCACTTACTATGTACCGAGTGTGGGCGCTGTGGAAAATGGAAGAAGATAGAGAAGATGTGTTCGGTGATGTACATGCTATTCTGTTCTGGAAGACAAACTTTTCCAAATTTAGATCTGAACTCAGTCCTCACCCTTTTGGAGCTACTCTTATAACCAGTGACAACAGAGATTTTTCTTGGCTGGCAAGGCAGACATATTGTTAGCAAAAGCAAGGAGGTCACTGGGACCACCTCAAGCTTGGTGTGTCCTTCTCTTCCCTGAGTAGGTGTCCAGATTTGACCTCCTTGGTGATGCCAAATTCAGCTGCTATTTATAAGGAATGGCTTTGGATCCTCCATACACACATTATATTGTAAGTATAAGAATGAAATAAAGTATTCTATGCACCATATTGTTTGAGAACTGTCCTACATTTGAGCATCCATCCATCCATTGTTTACTGAGCATTTACTATGATCAGGTACTTTTATAGATGCTATCCATTCTACAGTAAAGGAAAATGATAAATAAATAAAAATGAATTGGGGAAGCATTACTAACTATTAAAAAATCTTAGAGGATATGGTTACCATATTCTGGACATTTTCATTTTTAAAAAGCATACTACACTAGATTCTTTTTAAAAAATATATTTTTTATTGTTGATAGTATTACAGATATCTCTTATTTCCCCCTCTTTGCTTCCTCCTCCAAGCCCATACCACCACCACCCCCCGCCCCAGGTCTTCACTACCCTATTGCCCGTGTCCATGGGCTATGCATATAAGTTCTTTGGTTTATCTCTTCTGGTCCCCCAAACCCACATCAAGGTGTATCAATCTGTTCAATGCCTCCATGCTTTCAGTCTTATTTTGTTGGTCAATTCATTTTGTTCATTAGATTCCACACATAAGTGAGATCAAGTTATATTTGGTTTTCTCATTACACTAGATTCTTAAGATGAATAAACTAAGCGATCACAAAAGTAAAGTTTTCGGTTTCCCAAACTGCACAGTTTCAGGCTGTAGCAGGTGGTAAACAAACATTCCTTCATGACATGTCACCCCCAGCACTAACTTTGTTCCAATGGATGAAGGAAGTCAACAATTGAGCCAGCTTTTAAATGCCCCCCTTTCCCTTGACTCTCTCCCTGGCTTCAATATCCATCTAAAAAGATCTGGAGAAAAGATGATTTTATCTAGAACACTTGAAATTGGTGTCAGGTCCTTAGAGAGAACTTAAGGAGACAGGGGCTTGTTTTACAAGGGAATTAAAGTATCTGCAGGAGACTCAGAAGTCTTAATCTGAGTCTGCAGAGATTAACTTTTCATGAAGAATTTCTAGATTACCCATAATAAGAATAAACTCATCCATATCAGAGACAAGGAGGGGTGGGTTATAAGAGTTTTTATCTATTCAATGCAAGACTCAACTATTGAAGCAATGTTTTACATACTGGCTCTTCTGTGTGGTAATATCACACAGTCTATATAATACAGTCAGCCATACAGCTTCTGCCTTGAGATCTTTTAAGATTTTCACTCTACATTGGTCACTGTCACCTTTTACTAGTGCTATCTTGTATTTTATTTCAAACTCTAAATGACCATTTCCGAGGTAGAATAGTCAGTTCTGCATGAAATCTGTTGCCTCCTTGTTAGGGAGGTCATTTGAGCTGCCACTCCCAAGAAGGGTATCTGCAGCTGATATTTTGCAATATTCTAGTGTGCTACAATGTCTTCAGCCAGAAGGGTTGTACTTAAATACATGGGATTTGGAGTCAGAGCTGTTTCAGCTTCAGGTCATGTCTAAGATCTCTGACATTAAATATTTTAGATATTATAGTCCCTGGATTCTCAGACTTTCCTATGCTATCTAGTAAACAGGACCATCTGACCATTTATGGTCTTCAATGCTTTTCACCTTCCTCTTAGTTGCATCAGGATCTAATAATTTAGTTGTTAAGCAGAACATAGGAACCAAGGTTCCTTGTATTTCAGTATTTTGAAATAAAAGAATAACATAATGCCTAAGGTCTTAACGGTCAATGGTAGGAGATAAACACAATAAGAAAAAAGGTGGCAAGTGACATGCAAATGTTATCCCCTCTCTTATTTCTATCCCCACCCCTTAATATATAATTTGAGTACTTAGTGTTATGTTGGGGCAGAGCAAAAAATTACAAGTAGACTGTATAATGATGGAGGAAGGGGTATCTTGGCTATGGGTATGTCTTGGAAGGGGTATGTCTTGGTCAAATATAGCAAACCCTTGAAATAAGTTTAAGGCTATACACAAAGCTAACTCCCTGATAGAGCTAAAATTTCCCAAGTTAGCACAACATACACTAGTCTATCTCCTTTCAACTTAAGTTGGTTGCCCCAACGCAACTTCCAAAGTATCCCTTTTATGGAATGATGCCTTAGGAACTGGCATTCATAGTGTTTTGAGTTAAAATGATGGTCTATGAATCACTAAGTAGCACCAATGCTATGCAGTATTCATATACAGAAACTAGAACCATTTCTAGCACTACCCTTTTCTTGAAAAAAATATTCTTCCACAAATTACATAAATGGCAGATTTCCTTACTTCCTTCAAGCTCCCCCCCTCCCCTTCACACCCAAATGCTGCCTGTTCAAATGAGACTTCTCTAATAACCCTGTTTAATTCTATACCCTGAGCTGACCCCCATCACAGCATCCCAGAAGCCTCAATCTTTCCCTGGCTCAATTATCTTAATTTTTCCACAGCTCATACAAACATAGTTTATTTAATGTATTATATTTACTTGGTGTATCTTTACTAAAATTTAAGTCCCATGATGAAGAGGGAACTATATTTTATTCTTTGATGTATCCCAAACACTTACAACAGTGTTTGCCACATAGAAAGAGCTCATTGTGTATTTACTGAATGAATGAACATGTGTCCTACAGCAAAGATGGTAGAAGGATAAAAGCCAAACCACATTCTAAGAGAGTTTTAAGAAACACTATGGAAAGGCATAGGAATGTACATTTACCTGCTAGAGAGAAATTTGGTGAATGAAATGGCTTGATGCATATGAATTGGTCATGAATTCTGGTAAAGGAAAAATAGGCATTTTTGATACCTAATAGATTTTTGCTCCCATTTCCCTTGTTTACAATGAATTTTAATCACCAATGTCAAAATAGAAACAAGTTTGTAGACAGCTTTTATTCTTTCCTGTGGTAGAGGCCACAGCTCAGATTGCAGACAAATAAGAATGTCAGCCAGTGTTAACTGTGTTGCTCTTATGTATGCCTTGTCCTTTCTACCACCAAGTGGAATCTTTCATTAGCACAACATTCTCCCTAGAAACATTGATTAGTATTCAGGGAATTTTCAAAGATTCACTTTTCCTGCAAATTCACTATTTGAAAAGGTTTTAAAAAAATGTCAAACTCACCCTGGCCAGGTAGCTCAGTTGGTGAGTGTCATCCTGATACACCAGGGATATGGGTTCATTCCCCGTTCAGGGATTGTACAAGAGTCAACAAATGAATGAATAATCAAGTGGAACAACAAATCCATATTTCTCTAAATAAATAAATAATTCTCTTCTAAAAATTTAAAATAAATAAAAAATGCCAAGTTCAGTAACATCATCAAGTAACAGAACGAGGGAGCCAGGTTCATCACCAATATAATATTTCAGCCTCTATTTTCAGATGTCGAGGTACAATGAAATGAAGATCAATAGAGAAATTCATATTGGGTACATATTGAATAATTGCCATTCCCATTTGGGGGGATAAATGATACATATGAATATATGTTTATGTATATATACACCCATAACTTGGTATGCCTTCACTGTGAATATCATGAAATTGTCCTTTAATGGAAAGAACACTAACTTCAGAGCCACATGGTCCTCAACTTGAATCTGAACAATACCAATGTAAGTTGGGGTACAACCCCAGCAGGTCCAGGGGTCCCCAAAGGTGTGGACGGAGTCAGCGAAGAAGGAATGACACGGAGACAGCGTTCAGTTGATCAGCAGCCTACCCAGGATCTCTAGCCAGGATCTCCAGCCAAGTTCAGTCTAGGTTCTCCAGCCAGGTTCTGTCATTTATTGTCTTGTTACATCTGTATTTATACCAGTTGATTTTAATCCTGTCAATTTCTATTCCAAAGGTTAGGGTGTTTTGTATCTTCATTCCATGGAGTAAAGATTATGTAGCATAAAGGTGATTGTTCATAGTTAAAGTGATTAACTACCCACCTGGCACTTAGTTAAGGGGTTTTATTCCCTCCCTAACTTCAGGGAAAAATCCCTACCTGGGGAAACAACCTTGGAGAGGTGACCTTGGTTAAAACACATAGTGCCAAGAAGGTAAACCAACATATTAAGAACAGTATGGCATATACGCCAGGTCCCTTGAAACATATGCTGTGCAAATGTTTCTTCCCTGCAGCGACTGTGTCAAGCAGCAAGGATGGACCAGCTTCCGCCAAATTCCCCTTTTTATTTTTATTTATTTATTTTTTCAGTTGATCTTTTTTTTTTTAGGTGAGTCAGTGCCCACTGATTTTGCTATTATGATTAAGTCCTTTGAAAAAAGAGAATGTTCCTATTGTACCACTTTGCTACATACAAGCTACTTAGAAATTATGAAAAGCGAAATAACTGAAACCTAGAGGTTGTTACCTTCAAAGTACTTGGGGGGGAAGGGGAGAAAAGCCCTTGTCCCAAGCTTATAAATCATTTTAAAGAATCCTCATTCGGTTGATGTCTTACACATTATACAACCGTTAAAAAACAGACCCAATAAAGCATTTGTAAAGAAAACCCCATTGCATGGAATATATTTTACCAGTTATCCTATTGTATCGTTACTGAAATGTTTCTATAACAAACTGTTTTGAGATCTTAATGTTTTGTAGTTTAAAGTGTTAAGTCAGGAATGTACACGACACAGTACAATTGGAAGCTTTCTCTTTTATTCATCGATACAATGAGGGAATTCCCCAATTTCATGTCTAAAAAGAAATTGTAAAATTCAAAATAACTACCAATTTAGGAATCAAATTCCACAGTATCAGATAAGAGTATTAAAATCTCAAGATGTACTGCAAAATTGGCAGGTTATGGTTTTGGCCCATTAGAGTAAATATGAACTTACAAACTGTGTTTCTAAAATTACCTTATTCTCATTGGAAAAATCGGTTGTTCTTAAATAGGCCCATTGCCAGCAACAGGCTTATGCTAGAAAAAACCACACCATCTACCACAGAAGATCATCCCTTTAAAAAGTTAACTGTCAAAGGCCAGCGTGTTCCTCTTAAGAAACATTAAACAATAAATTATTTCAAATCCCGAAAGGTAGTCATCTTAAAAGTAGTCATCTATAAAAGTCACTGAAGTAGTCAGAATACCTTGTTGCTAGAAAAATAGAATTATACATGATAACTGATATTAATATTCACCCTTTTGAGGACAAAAATCTAGTTTCTTCACAAAGCATAATCCCTCTCTATCAAGAAAAATACCACTTAAATACCCTTAAATAACATTTGTGTATAGCAACAAAATAATGAAGAACAATTTCCTCTGTAGATATTGCAACCTCTCGCAAAATAAGCCACTATTGGAAGATCTGAGCATTATCAAGACAGGATAACTTACAGAATCTTAATGATTAATTTTGCCTTAACTCATATTGCTTTTTAAGAATTTAATATCCAAACTGCATTAACCTTCAGATTTCTTTGTTCTCCCAAGTTAGTGGCTCTTGGCCAAACACAAGCATTGCTGGTGGTGTTTGAAAAGCTGCATTTGAATCCATTCATGATTGGTCACTATGAAATGACTTCAACTCTGGAAAGTCTTTTTTTTTTTTTTTTTTAAGATTCTATTAGTAAGCTTGCATTTAACATCTAATTATTAGATTGAGTTTAATGTCCTTAAAAAAATTTACTGAATATATGTGCTTCTGATGCCAATCTTTCAAAGCAAGCAATGCTGATGAACACGTCCATGTTTTAGACTAACTTTGGTAAGAAAAAACACGTTCAGATTCTCAGGATTTAGAATGTAGTCTCAATATTAATTTACAATAATCTAAATATTTAATTTGGTAAACTTTTTTCCCTGCTCTTACTCCCCATATGTCCTACTATGTGTAAATTATAAGTTTGTTAATTATAGCTCACGGTTTATTAGAGCAATACTCAGCAATATAGAACACAGGATAATAACTAACTTTTAGTATGATAAATACCCCATGGGAAGAAAAACAACTTTTCCTAATAATATCCATCAGTCACTCTTAAAATATGCTGCCACTGTGCTATATAATGATCTTAAAGAGCAAGTAAATAAACATTACTTAAAGTATCAAAGGAAAGAAAGTTGTTGGTGATATCTTAAGTTCTAGCAATGATAATTTTAATAAATAAATGTAACACTGAGGGAAAAGAAAAGCAGAGAAATTCCAGTAACAATTTTAATTTATTTATCCCCCTAATTAATTTTAACCATGGCAAAACTGGAAATCAAATGTCATCATGTTATATAAGGTTTATACTTACTTTAAACAAAATGTAACATAGTGTTAAAACTGGCTTTTCAAAATTGTTAACAGCATAGCGGTACTCTGCACTGAGAATCACAAATTGTAATATGGAAGTCTGCTAAACAGTCCCATTATGTTCTTACAAAAATAGAATTAAACTGTGTGACCAGACAAAGACTTCAATTACACTACTTAGCAAACTTAGAATTTCAGGAGTCTTTTCCCTCCTACAGTTTAAAGCAAAAGTCAAATATCACATCTTTTTCAAGACTCACAAAGATGATTCAGGTTGTTTGTTTGCATCTTTTTAATGTCTAGCACAACAGCAGGCATGTCTTCAGCTTGAGTCCTGGGCTTCTCTAGATTTTCACAAAGTTCTAAACAGGAAATGCTAACTGTTGGGGCCTTTTCTGTATCCTTTTCCGAATAGGCTTGTGGCCGAGTCCCACAACATTGCTTCAAAGCACACTGAGTTCTGTAGGCAAGTTCACATGGGACTCCACTTGATTTAGAGCCTACACTAGCAAATTCAGGCTGAATGGTAGTTGCGTGAACTCCGTGATTATGAAAAATGTCTTTAATGGTTTTAGCCACCTGCATGTATGATGTTGGATCTTCACATTTTATGTGAGCAGTGGCAATGATTCTGCTTCTAGCAAGTTGCCAAACATGTAATTCATGAACTTCCTCAACTCCTTCAACATTTCGAAGTTCTTTTATCAAATTTCTGATATCAATTTGTTTAGGAACAGTTTGTAGAAGAATAAGAGCAGATTCCTTAAGTAATGGATAAGTTGTGTAAAGAAGTATACAAACCATTACAATACAAAGCGTTGGATCTAAATATAGCACCCAGCAAGGACCGGCCTCAAAAACTGTTCCTTGAGTACTATTGATTATTTCTACAAGCGTTTTGCAGGGGTCAGCGATACACGGGTTTTCATAGAACTTCCCTTCAGGACAACTATCCCAATAAAAGTAAAAGACCAAGGCATTCACAGCTACAATCACTGAACCCAAAGCATCTCCAAAGACATGCAGAAAAACTCCACGCATGTTAAGTTGTCCAGCCTTTTGAGCATCATCTGCTTCATCTTCCAAATCCATATTATCAGCTTCTCTGATAACATTCCTATTCATTTGTACATCTGCTGCATCAGTTCTGGACTTTTCCGGATCTGCCCCGCCCAGTTTGAGCCCATTGGAGTTGCTGCTACCGGCCACCAAGGTGTTGGTCACCTCCTGGTCGGGTCTCTGGCCGCCCGGGCTCCTGTGGTCGCTGTCCCCGGGGCGGCTGCTCTGGCCACAGACCCCCTTGGTGTGGCCGTGAACCCCGTGCGGGTGGCCGTGGCCGGAGTTGTTGCCGAAGCCGCTGTGATGGTGGAAGAGGCAAAGCCCCAGCACGCTGACCACCAGCCCCGCCACGCCGACCACGAGGACCATCAGCGGCTGCTGCATCTCGTGAGGCTCGATGAAGCGCTCGATGGCCTCCAGCAGGATGGCGAAGCAGAGGCCGGTCAGGAAGATGGCGTTCACCAGAGCCCCCATCATCTCGGCCCAGATCCAGCCAAACGTGTTCTGGGTGGCGTGGGTCCGCCGGGCGAAGCGCTCGGCCACCAGTGCCACCACGAGCGACAGCACGTCCGACAGCATGTGGAAGGAGTCGGAGAGTATCACCAGCGACGCGGTCACCTGGCTCACCATCATCTCCAGCACCATGAACATGAAGGTCAACAACAGCATGCACAGGCCCCGGTTCCGGCTCCAGCAACCCGTGGCTGTGGCTCGGGAGCCCGCTGAGCGCGGCACGGACTCTTGGGAGGCGGTGGCTGGGAGGCGCCGAGGGTCGGTCTAGGACCTGGTGATGGGAGGAGGACGGCACGGGACTCTCTTGGTCCGAGCCGGGCCACTAGGGACACCGCTCAGTAGCCTCCGGGGTTGGAAGGGGGTGAGCTGCTGGTTAAGCCGCCGAGCCCCCACGCCTGTGGGCGTCCCAGCGGGCCGGCAGCCTGCAGCTCCGCAGGCATCTGTTCTTGAAGCCGAGGAGGAGGCCCGGCTCAGCCCCAGCAGCCCCACGCCTGCGGGGGTTCCGGGAGCCGGGGACTGTGAGCCTGACCCGAAGCAAGAGCTGGTGAGAGGCAGGGGCAGGCGATAGGTAGGTCCTCACTGCGAAGGCTTTCCACGCTGGTTGCCTCCTCTGTGGCTCAGGTCAGGAGCCGATGCCAGGGAGGCTAAAAAAGCAGCGGCCACAGCAGCTGGTGTCGGGCTCCTGCTTCTGTTCGGGCACCAGATGTTGGGGTCCAACCCCAGCAGGTCCAGGGGTCCCCAAAGGTGTGGACAGAGTTGGCGAAGAAGGAATGACACGGAGACAGCATTCAGTTGATCAGCTGCCTACCCAGGATCTCTAGCCAGGATCTCCAGCCAAGTTCAGTCTAGGTTCTCCAGCCAGGTTCTGTCATTTATTGTCTTGTTACATCTGTATTTATACCAGTTGATTTTAATCCTGTCAATTTCTATTCCAAAGGTTAGGGCGTTTCTTATCTCCATTCCATGGAGTAAAGATTATGTAGCGTAAGGGTGATTGTTCATAGTTAAAGTGATTAACTTTAAGGGGTTTTATTCCCTCTCTAACTTCAAGAAAAAAATCCCCACCTGGGGAAACAACCTGGGAGAGGTGACCTTGGTTAAAACACATAGTGCCAAGAAGGAGAGCAAACATATTAAGAACAGTATGCCATATACGCCAGGTCCCTTGAAACATATGCTGTGCAGGTGTTTCTTCCCTGCAGCGACTGTGTCAAGCAGCAAGGATGGACCGGCTTTCGGCAAATGTATATTCCTTTTACTCTCAAAGTTTGCCTTTGGATGATAAACTGTGTTATTCTAAAAGATCTTTACAGAATCTCAACTTTGTAAGTCTCAATAAGTGCAGTGACTATTTAACAAATGTAGATGAAAGTCAACTTTCTTTGCAACCTCAGGAAGGCACCACTCTGACTTCCAAGAGAATTGTAATAGTTATCAACAAAGAAGGAAAAGTGGAGTAATGTCTATAAATCAAAATAATATTTAAAATATCTGGAAGACATCATTCCTTCCATGAAAAGAATGAAGAAAAAAGTCATTAATATCAAGGTCAACACTAAAACCAGATTCAATTTCTGGAAGTTCACCATTGAGAACATTTCTGAATTTTGCCTCCATAGGGGGAAAAAAGATTTCCAAATTACCCACAATTAATTACCACAGTATGGCTTATATGGAAAGAGAGATTCTCCTTCTGAAGGAAATCAGAATACCACAAAATAGCAATAATAAAGGTAACTGTTCTCACTGGGATTAACATTTTACATATCTGGTATGTAGCTTTTTAACCTTCAACATAGGTAGCATAATTAGACATAAATATATATATATTGATTTCAGAGAGAGGAAGGGAAAGGGAGAGAGAAACATCACTGATGAGCGAATCATCAATCAGCTGCCTGCTGCACACCTGCTACTGGATGGGAATCAAGCCCACAGCCCAGGCATTCGCCATAATAGGAATTGAACCGTGACCTCCTGGTTCATGGATTGAAGCTCAATCAATGAGCAACACCAGCTGGGCTAAAGACTTAAATATCTTAGAGAAATTGTACAGTTTGTCCAAGGGCACGCAGTTAATAATGGTGATGCCATTTTAATCCAGGTCTATCCAACTTTAAGGACAGAGATCCCACATTTTATGCTGTTTCCAATACCATGCTTTGCCCCAAAATTAGTGATTTGAAAGATAGGACATGTACTCAACAAAACGAGGGAAAATTCTGTGAGATAATATCTTAATCTGTAAAGAATCATAAAATGAACCTACTGTCTGCTTTTGAGGTAAAAATAATCAGAATCTAAGGGGTCATAAGGACAGAAAAAAAGGCCTCTCCTTTTCTTTGCTGTGGCCTTTCCACAACTTATAAGAAGCACCTGGTAATTAAGTCCCAAGATTGTTGGCTCCTCTGCAAACTGTAGAACAAATTAAGACTACTCTCAAGGTTGCATTCTGTACCCCCCTCCACCCTGCTGTTTTAACAACTCCAAGATAATATGCACCAAAGACTCTCCAGTAAATACAAAGTTCCCTTCTCCCTCCCCTTCAGACAAGCCTCTTTTGAACTCCTCATAACAATTTCTCTAAGCATATTTTACAGGCTTGAAAGGAAGTTGATAAAGAGACCACCCTGGGACATTTGCAGGACTGTCTCCTGGAAAGCAAACTGAAACTTTTCAATACAACCCCGCCCCCCAATCTGATTAACTTCAACACAACTCCCCTCCCTTCCTTATCACCTAGCAACAGCAACTGGATGCTCTTTAAAAGTACAAGCCTGCCCTGTATTGAGTAGCAATACACCAGCCCTTTCCTCCTTGAAAAGTAAAATAAATTTCCTCTCTGCATCTGTTCTCTCAGTTGTTAATCCTTTCATCGCCATATCATTGCCCCAACCCTAACAGTCATCATAGTAAAAACATGAGCAATCAGTATGTAAAGAGTATGCTAAATCTACACTGATATCAAAGGAGAGGCATAGGAGGTGAGTAGCTAAGAATGTGACAAGAGAAACTGCCCCCCCCCATTTACCCTCACCACCCAATAAGCACATCATTTCAGGTTTAAGAAATAGCCAAGTCCATCAAAACACCTATTGAGTTTGTAACCCACTACCCTTCCCATATCGACATGTGATTTATTTCTACAAGAAGCTATTTGTTTTGCCTCATTTCATTTTTGCTGGGAAAATGATTCTCAAATCTTAGAAACTATAGGACAGGTCTATCTCAAATACCTGCAGATTTAGCAGATATACTTCAGGGCAGCTGTCTAATAGGAGTTACCATAAATCCATCCCAAACCCACTCTGAACAACCAGCCATGAATGATTTCCGTGATTATCAGACCGGGCCCATCATGAGCCAACCACACAAAGAAAAATACACTGGAGGTCTTGCCTAAGGCCTATGTAGCCAGAAAAAAAATAACCAATATCAAGATGTTAAAATATAGCTACTAATAGGTGGTAACCTTATGTCCAACATCCTCTGGCTCCTGGGGGATGTAATAGAATACCACAGGATGGCAATTAGGTCTGGAGGCAGAACTGAATTAAAAAAAAGGGGTACTCCCACTCATTAATTTTATAACCTCAAGGATTATTTAATCTCTCTGAGCAGTCATGTCCTCACTTGCAAAATGAAGATACTATGAATGGTTTCTTAGGTTGTTAAAAGTGTTAGGCATCACATGTCAGGTAATGATAACTAACAGTCATTGAGCATTTATTATGTGCCAGGTGATGAATGAAATACTGCTAGTAGAGATATAAACTAGACACTAGAATTTAGTCAGTTGCTGAAATTCATATAATTAGAAAGTCGCAGAAATAGGATTGGAACCTAGAAAATCGGTACCAAAGCCCATGCTCTTAACCTACTGTGCTACACTAGCATGGAACTCTGCATTGAGTAAAGACTCAACACATATGAGTCATGGATACTGTTGTTATTGTAACATCCCTAAATCACATAACATGAGGTTTTATTGAAACCTGAATACTCACACCACAGGACACACAGTACCTGGGACACGGCTGCAAACTTTCTCCTTCGACAATGCAGGCCTGTTTCTCCAGAAGTTCAGGGCACTCCCTTCCACCTCCGATAGCAATGTGCTTCACATTCCGGCTCCTGCTCCTGAATCCCGGCGAGAGGCTCTCTGAACGACACGTCTTGGAGCAGGGACCCCAGGAGGACCACTCGGTGGTCTCACAGTCTTTCGGCATGATGCAGGACTGGACAGTCAAAGGGAAGGAGTCTTTCATGCAAAGGCTAAAGGGACATAAGCAGAAACCAGTCAGCCACCGATTAAACCGATGCAACCAACACTATGAAGTGCCTATAATTAAAGAAAAAAAAAATTAAATGTGGTTTATGTGTTCAAATTTGAGGATTTAAATAATGTTAGAGGCACCATGATAAAAAATGGAAGGATGGGCATTTAAAAAATGCACGCTCTCTTTCATTTGAAACTGAACTTATTTCGATCTAGCAAAACGCATATGTAGATGAGTATGTCTTATATTTATAATGCAGGATCGTCTAAGTGTTTCACTTAGGAGATAGCCTACCATTACCATTTATTGACTGGTCCCCAGGTGGCACACACTGCTGCACTTCACAGGCACTTCCACAACCTCATGAGCTCACATATTTTTTAATATATTTGTATTGATTTCAGAGAGGAAGGAAGAGAGAGAGAGAGATAGAAACATCAATGATGAGAATCATTGATCGGCTGTCTCCTGCACGCCCCCTACTGGGAATCGAGCCTGCAACCTAGGCATGTGCCCTTGACCCGAATTGAACCTGGGACCCTTCAGACCACAGGTTAATGCTCTATCCACTGAGCCAAACGAGCTAGGGCGTTGAGCTCACATATTATCATGGCTATCTATAGATGAAAAATCCTTGGCTTAGAAAAGCTAAAACATGGTCTAAGGTCAAACAAAGGTAAATGTAAGCTTTAGAGTATTCAGCTATCCATTCTCTTAAATACTAGGTTATATAAAACACACACACACACACACACACACACACACACACACACACACACACACAGAACAAATATGATGTTTCCTTACACTTTTAGGCTCTGAGCAGCAATTTCCTCATCTATAAAATTTGAGTGCTATCAAATACTAGCAATCTAATTGAGAAACAGGTAAAGAAATAAAATAATGTGATGAATTCAATGTAAAAGCATTTATAATTAGTGATGAGGACAAACAATAATGAGGCAATGTTGGGCCACCTGGAAAGGCGGTGGTGGAGGTGGAGGGGGGGTTCTAAGAGAGGACATCTGAGCTTTTTTTTTAAGATTAGTAGGAATTTCTCAGGCACAGAAAGAAGACTAAGTTAGGAAAAGTGAATATTAAAGACTTGATATAACACTTTGTGGGGATGAAAACCAGTGGTATGCCAGAGCTGGAAATACTGTTTTATAAAAACCAACTGTTACATTTTCAAGAATTTTTCAAGCCAGTTGACTTCATGTAAGTCACTTAAAATGGGTCACAGTGGGAGTATTTATACTACAAATATCAGCAAATGCTACAGATCAAGCCCCTGACACCTGAAGACTGGTACTTAAACATTTACAGGCATACCACTGGAGGAAAGTAAAAGCCAACTTGTCAATTGTCATAAATTTTTCAAATTATGAAGCATCAAGTACAAAGAGGAAAGTAAATAGATAATAGGTATGTGGGTTCTTCAAAAGTATGTCTTAAAAGGCTTCTTATCAAGAGCTAAGAAATTTGTATTTAATTGAACATTAAATAATTTTAAATGAAGGAAAACAGACTCACATTTCAAATATTGATTGGCATACATTCCTTTTACTTTCTTGGTGTTAACCTTTCCTATATTCAATCAAAGGTATCCTTTACTTCTGGGGGAGATGGGGAAGGATAATTTTGATAGGAATACAAAATCAAAGAAAGGGCTTATGGTATCTTATGGAATAACTAGAGGCCCGGTGCATGAGATTCATGCACTTGGGGGAGCGGGGAAGTGGGAGTCCCTCAGCATGGCAGTTGGACATCCTTAGCACTGCCGCAGAGGCAGGAGAGGCTCCTGACACCTAAACTGCACTCCACTGCACTTGCCAGCCATGAGCCCGGCTTCTGGCTGAGCAGTGCTCCCACTGTGGGGGCACACTGACCATCAAGGGGCAGCTCCTCTGTTCAGCGTCTACTTCCTGGTGGTCAGTGTGTGGCATAGTGACCAGTTGTTCTGCCATTCGGTCAATTTGCATATTAGCCTTTTATTATATAGGATGAGCTATAGACAGAGTTTGGTAATGTATCCAAAAAAAGGAAAGAAGTATTAAAATGATTCTAAGTTTCTGACTTGGGAAAATATGTAGATAAGGGACCCACCAACAGAAAAATGGATTACAGACGGTGATGTGAAAGGGGAAAATAACACATGTGACCATTTTGATGAACAAATCATAGTGAGACTTCTATACTGATATCCTACATGAAGCCAGGGGGAGTTAGTGTGTCTTCCAAAAGTCACAATAATATAAGAGAATCCTTTGGTCCAGTAGTATTTTGAAATCTATTCAGATCATATTATTTCCTTCCAAATGAAAAAGGCAATGTATACTTCATTGCCACCACTCTTTCCAATGGGATCTTCTGGGGGCTTGGAATCAAGGCACACTGGGAAGAACCTCCCTTGAAAATATCCCACTAATACAGAATGTACTCACTGCACAACATGCAGGTAGGGAGAGAGGGACACTTTTCAGAAATTGCTATTGACTGAGATGCCCCATCCCCAAGTCCTAACTCCAGTACCTCAGATGTGTCTGTACATGAAGATGAAGTCCTTAAAGAATGAATTAAGTTAAAATGAGGTCACTAGAGTGGGCCCTCATCTAATATGAGTGGTGTCCTTATTTGAAGACATGAGGACACAGAGAGGGAAGGCTATAGAGAGAAGGCAACCTTCTGCAAACCAAGCACAGAGGCCCAGAAGAAACCAACCCTGCTGGCACCTGATTTTGGACTTTCCAGCCTCATAAGTGTGAGAAAAGTAATGCCAACTGTTGAAGAACCTAGTCTGTGGTCATTTGTTCAGGCAGCACTAGCAAACTAATACAGAAATTTAAAGCTTTTCGATTTGTGTATGTTTTTAGAAAGAATTTCAATTTCCAAGGTGGATTTCTGCTTCCTTTTATTAAGAAGGTCTCACAGTATGCAGTTCTCTGTCTACAACTGAAGTGGTGGTTTGTTTCTTCCCATTTACCAACTTTCACTTTCTGTTGCTCATCTTCCCCGAAATGGCCCATGCCATTAGACAGTAGGATGAATAATAGGATTCCAACAGTACAAGCACCTCCATGGAGTGGCTGGGCTTATTCAAGTATTCTTGTGTTTTGGGAAAGGGCTCCTAATTATTGGAATTAGAAAGGGGATATGTTCTGTTGATTAGATATTTACTTGTTTTAGTGTTTGCTGTTTTTTTCACTAACCAGCCTCCTTAGTTAATAAGAAAAAAGTAATCATAAAAGGTATCACACAGGACCCTGGTGTAATTTGATCCATGAGATTTCATTTCACTAGATTATTGAATCAGAATTAAATTGTGAATCAGAAATATCTGGGTCCTGAATGTTGCATCACATTATCATGACCTTAGTTTCTTGACTGCTTGGTTTCATAACTGCAGGGAAAAACAGAATAATAAAACGTGATCTGCTCACACCCCAGAGTTGTGGTGACCCTTAGTGTAAGTAGAATCACCTTGTACTACACCAGGGTGGGGAACGTCCAGCCCACAGCTGTATGAGGCCCAAGAAATCATTTTTAGTCTGGCCCTGCCAAGGCATTAGGGGTGAGTTAATTAAATGTTTGACCAAATACAGCAGGCTAATTTTTAAGTTGATAATTTAGAATGGTCTGCAAATGATGTGACCCTTTCAGAGAAGGTGGTGGACCTTTTTAATAAAACAAACATATTCTGTTGATTTATCTTTTCAAGAGATACTACAGTAATTGTACCTACTTGACATTTACAGAGTTCGTTGTCATTTATAAATTACTTTTCAAGTATTCAATTGTAAAGGAAATTGTGAAACTAAAAATTATTCTAGTAATTCTTACTTCCTCTAGAAATGTAAGGAAATCTTTTTACTTACAAAATAAGGACAGGGGCTGTTATAAGAAAAAAATCACCAGAAAAGTGCCCTCACTTCACTAACACTTCAATTACTACTTTAAAATAAAATATCTCAAACATTCAGAAAAGAAGAGTAATATAATAAATAATCTCATTCTTTATTAGAAAAGGCCAACATCTACTTCAGATTTCATTAAATAAATAAATAATTACAAATTTAGGTGAAATTTCCTGTGTTCTTTGCAATCTCAATTCCATCTATTTCTGCAGACATAGCCACTGTCCTAAAATTGATTTGTATTATTCTCTACCATGTTTTTATACTTATAACTAACATGTATATGTTCATAAATAGCATGCAGCACTCGTTGTTTCACACGTTTTTAAAACCTTTGTTTAAATGTTGTTTTATAAAAAAAAAAAAAAATGTTGTTTTATTATACATACTAGTGACCTGGTGCATGAAATTCATGCACATTAAAAGGATTAGAGGAAATATTTTAATATTGCTATTTGCCCTTTCTCTATAATAGAAGTGCCAGAGATGAAAGAAAATTAGTAAAATGTATATGAAAATCTTCCTTCGATTTGAGGTCCCCCATCAAGCACTGCCGGGTGGGGGTCATGGCCTCAGGTCCCCTATCAAGCCCTGCCAGGTGGGGGGCATGACCTTATGTCCCTTGGCCTGGCACCAGGGCAGGGGGAGCAGCCTGAGGTCCCCTGTCAAGCCCCATGGCGTGGGGTGGGGGGGCACAGCTTCAGGTCCCTGCTGATTGCTCATTAAGACTCATTACGGGAACTCGGCCTCCATTGTGGGTACAGCCATCTTGTGTTAAAGAAACCATCCCCCCCCTCCACTGTGGGTGCCACCATCTTTGTGGGGCAGTGACAGTCAATTTGCATAGTCCCTCTTTTTTATATAGAATGACTCTGGAAATTGTTTCCCTCACTTAATATTCTGACTTCTAAATCTATCTATCTATATAAAATCCTAATATGCAAATCGACTGAACTGCAGAACGACCCAGGGAATAACCAGTCACTACGATGCACACTGACCATCAGGGGGCAGGCATTCAATGCAGCAGCTGTCCCCAGCCTGCAGGCCCCAACCAGCAATGGCAGCAGTAGGGGGCGGTGCTGACAAGTGGGCGGCGCCAGGCTAGCCAAGGCAGGTGCGAGCAGGGGTCCCAATCACCCTGCTGGTCGCCCCACAGATCAGCCCTGATCACCAGCCAGGTCTAGGGACCCCACCTATGCATGAATTTTGTGCACTGAGCCTCTAGTCCAGTGGTTCTCAATCTTCTGGCCCTTTAAATACATTTCCTCATGTTGTGACCCCAACCATAAAATTATTTCCGTTGCTACTTCATAACTGTAATTTTGCTACTGTTATGAATCGTAATGTAAATATCTGATATGCAGGATGGTCTTACGCGACCCCTGTGAAAGGGTCATTCGACCGCCAAAGGGGTCACAACCCACAGGTTGAGAACCGCTGCTCTAGTCTATGTTGATAAATGCAGATAATGGTCATTTCTTTTTATTAGTCACATTCCAATTTATATGTATTCAGTCTCCCATTAGTGCACCCTTTGGTTTGCCTAATTTCTTGCAATTCCACAGGATTACATATTGAAACTCCTTTACATGTGTCTATTTGTTACACATGTGTGATAAATTTTCCCTACTATGTTTGTCTGGATTGTGTGGGGAAGCACCAGACCTGGTTGGAAAGTCTGTAAAGAGGATTCTCCGAAAGGTCGGGGGTCTCTAAGGGGGACCTTGCCAAAGGTGGCAGCCTGCCTTGACTTTTCCAAACAAGTCCGAGCCCTCGTGTGTTTTGCTAAAATCTCTATGTTTAGTCTTTTAGACCCAACCTTGTAGAAGCATGTGCTTTCTCAAGGATGCTTACCCTGCTCATAGTACCTAATAGTTAATTTTAGTTCAAGCTGTTCTTACAAAAAAGCCTAAGGAGGCAGGCAATCCAGGCTGTTTGCTCCCAAAGAAAACAGCCCTTTAGCCTTCTCTTTCACAGAAATGTGTGTCAGAGTACTCATTCATCTGTTGCTCAAGGTCTGCCAGGCAGTCCCAGCAAAGTGGTGTCCCATGTGAGGAGCTAGGACTGCAAGGAAACACAGTAGAACCCTCAAAAACGAAGAGTAAGAAAATGAAAGTGACTGCGCAGTAAGCCATTGGAGCCCGCTTGGGATTTCCAAGTTCGAGGGAATTGTTTCTCAGCTAAGGAATTCACTATCTTTGTTATGCTTAAGAATGTAAGTATGGCCCTAACCGGTTTGGCTCAGTGGATGGAGGGTCGGCCTGCGGATTGAAGGGTCCCAGGTTCGATTCTGGTCAAGGGCATGTATCTTGGTTGCGGGCACATACCCAGGAGGGGGTGTGCAAGAGGCAGCTGATCGATGTTTCTTTCTCATCAATGTTTCAAACTCTCTATCCCTCTCCCTTCCTCGCTGTAAAAAATCAATAAAATATATTTTTAAAAAAAAGAATGTAAGTATGTTTTCCATTGGAAAAATAAGCCTATTTCTGAAAGTAAGGAATAAAAACTTTTTTTCTGTATTTCCCTAGGAATCAATGGTTTTATATATATTATTAAAATTATTATGCTATGTTAATCAGGAAGTTTATTACTTTAAATAAACAGATTACTTAATACTGTTTAATAATAATAATAATAATATAATAATATACAACAATATAATATATTTGACTACCTTCCCAGGGTTTGAATTTTAAGATTTGCTTTCTTTCCTTATGAAAGAAATTTTATATTTAAGGTATATGGGGCCCTAACCGGTTTGGCTCAGTGGATAGAGCGTTGGCCTCCGGACTCAAGGTATATGGGAAGTTCTGTCAAATAAAGAAATAATAATTATATTATATTTATATGTACATATTAAATAGATTCTAACATGCTTTCATTTATAACTCATTGTTATAACATGATATTGTAGAATATTATGTTTTGCAGAAAGAACAGGATTCCATACCATTTGCATTATAATCAAATCAATAACCATGTCCTTTTAAATTTCTTCTCATTTGGAGATAGTCACTGTTTTATTATAATGTGTTTTAAAAAAACGTTACATCTTCTGAAGACTCATAGAAAGGACTCCAACTTATTTTTAAGCTACATATCTCTGAGAATAAACTTTCAGATCATCCCCTTGAATTAGATAAAATTATTAGAACTCTACAGTATCTAGATTTATAGAAAAACTGGCAAGAACAATCAGGAGAAAAAGAATTTAATTATAGGACTAAATGGACTAAAAATAATTGTAATTTTGGTAATTATTGTTCTCTTAGCAATATGTTTGCATGAATCTAGTAAGAATCTGATTTCTTCATAACAGGACATAGGTCAGTTTCCAGTTGTGGTTTTATTAAACAGAACTTTGCTGAAATGTCATGTCTGAGAGAGAGACATGCCAGGACTCTGGATGTCACCAGGAAGCGCTCGGGAATAAAGATTGACTGTGAAGCCCTTAAGCCCCTTGGATAAAGAGCCTGGTACCTTGCTTGGTCACGTGGTTCATGGCAGTCTTTCCAGGTAAGGAAGGAAGGCTGCTTTCCTAAGAGATGGCATGAAAGGAACCTCAAAACACCCGGCGCCTCGGACTTGTTTGGAAAAGTCAAGGCAGGGGCTGCCGCCTTCTGCAAGGTCCCCCTGGAGGCCCCCAATCTTTTGTAGAATCCTCCTTACAGACTTTCCAGCCAAGTCCCGTGTTTCCCCACAGAGTTGGACCATATTCATGTATCAAATGTATTAAATATCGTGAACATTCTTTTTTCCTACATGTTCAAAGCTTGGTATTATTAAATGTAGTTTTTCCAAATTGTTCAAAAAGTGAATTTTCTTCTCTAGATTACCACTGAGATTTATATTCTTCTCACATCTTTAGTGACCACTCAATTTTTCTATTCTATTAAGTGGACTTTTCCTATTGTTTGTCCATTGTGGTTGGCTGATAATGGCCCAGGAAAGATGTCCACACTCTAATCTCGAGAAACTGTGAATATGTTACCTTACATGCCAAAAGAAACTCCGCAGTGTGATTGCTAAAGATTTTGAAAGAAAGAGATTGCCGGAGTCCAACCCCAGCAGGTCCAGGGGTCCCCAAAGGTGTGGACGGAGTTGGCGAAGAAGGAATGACACAGAGACAGCGTTCAGTTGATCAGCAGCCTAGCCAGGATCTCTAGCCAGGATCTCCAGCCAAGTTCTGGTCTGGATCTCCAGCGAAGTTCTGGTTAGGATCTCCAGCCAGGTTCTGTGTCCATGTTCTCTTGCTAGGTTCTCCAGCCAGGTTCTGACCAGGTTCTCCAGCCAGGTTCAGTCACCAGGTTCTAGTCAGGTTCTTTTGTCAATTTCTGTAGTCAGGTTCAGTCCAGGATCTTTTGCCATGTTCTCTCCAGCGAAGTTCTTCTGTCTGTGTAGGTTCCTTCTTCTGAGTTCTGTCTTCTTACAACTGTATTTATACCAGTTGATTCCAATCCTATCAATCTCTATTCCAAAGGTTAGGGCGTTTCTTATCTCCATTCCAGGGAGTAAAGGTTATGTAGCTTAAGCATGATTGTTCGTAGTTAAAGTGATTAATTACCCGCCTGGCACTTAGTTAAGAGGTTTTATTCCCTCCCTAACTTCAGGGGAAAATCCCTACCTGGGGAAACAACCTTTCTCAGAGACCTTGGTTAAAACACATAGTGCCAAGAAGGTGAGCAAACATATTAAGAACAGTATGCCATATATGCCAGGTCCCTTGAAACAGCAAGCATGGACCGGCTCCCGGCAAGAGATGATCCTAGATTATGCAGGTGGGCCCAATATAATTACAAGGGCCCCTATATGAAGAAGGCAAAAGACCAGAGATGGAGAGGGACATGTGGGAACAGAATCACAGTTTGGAATGATGCAAGGCCCTGAGCCAAAGAATGCGGGCAGCCTCCAGAAAGTGGAAAATGAAAAGAACCTCTGGAAAAACAAACACAGAATAATGGCCCCATTTCAAGATTTCTTAACTTTTAGGCTTCTGACCTCCAGAACTGTAAGATAATACAATTTGTATTAAGCCTCTCCATTTTTTTGCGATGTGTTACAAAATCAGTTGGAAATGAATATACCCATTTTTCTATTGACCTGACCTTTTTCACATTGAATTTAAGAAGTACACTCATAAACATATGTAGACAATAATGATAAATAAATATATAGGCACTTACATTCTATATAGTAACCTGTTCCTTCTATATTTTCCTATAATTTTATTTTTAATTTTGTTCATAGTATCTTTTTGTGGGGCACAATTTTTTAGTTTGTTGTTCAGTCTTCCTTTATAGTTTGCACTTTTATGCCACATTTAAGATTTTTTCTTTATTTCAATGTCATAAAGTTATGCTCCCATATGTTTTCTTTTAGAAAAACCTTTATACTTTGCAATTTCATATTTAAGCCATCAATTAATTTGATATAGATTTTCATATATGGTGTTTTATAAAACCTCCAATTTTGTAAACATCAACATTGTATATATTCATCCTTCGTATTTAACCTATATAATTCTGATATTATTTTCTCTATGTTCAGTGTTTTTTGTCTTTCAAAGAGATTTCTTCAAAATTATCTTTGAACTTCGTATTAATTCTTAACACACATTGCAATAAAATATTTAATTTGTAAGATTAGTTTCTTATTCCCTACTTATTTCTTTTTAATATCATCCTGCTTTTATTCCATGAATGAAATATCTCCCTTCATATCTTTGACAATATAACTTACAACTTTTTGTTTTTACTTTAATGATCCTTTGCTCTTATGGATTACAATGAGGTACCACAAGCACAGATTGGGAGCTCACTGACTATAGGTGGGGCTCTTCAGATAGTAAACATTACTGTTGACTGATTATGCAGAACTCAGAGCATTTTATTTGGGACCCTCACCATTTATTCCAAAATAGGAATCCTCCTATCTCTTATGTTGGGCTTACAGACCTAGCTGTTGGCTTTATGAAAGCTGATTAGGGAAAGAAAGCTGTCAGGGCACTCTCACAACCTGCATTTTCACAGAATGACGTTTCACACTTAGACTATGGTCTGTAGGTAAAGGAATAATTTGTAGGCATATCTAACATATCTGTCCTCAGAGTTACTTACCAACTATAATTCTTTTTAAAAAAAAACATATATTTTATTGATTTTTTTACAGAGAGGAAGGGAGAGAGATAGAGAGTTAGAAACATCACTGAGAGAGAAACATCGATCAGCTGCCTCCTGCACATCTCCTACTGGGGATGTGCCCACAACCCAGGTACATGCCCTTGACCGGAATCGACCCTGGGACCTTTCAGTCTACAAGCTGATGCTCTATCCACTGAGCCAAACCGGTTTCAGCACCAACTATAATTCTTAAGCCTTCCAAGAATCTTGTATTAGTTAGAATAGAATGAGCTATGCTGTGGTAACAAATAAACCCTGAAATCTCAACGGTTTAACAGACTAAGTGTTTTCCTTTCACATACAGTTTGGCACAGATAATTCAGCTCTTCTAGAAGGCATTCCTCTACCTGAAGACTTAAGGATCCAGTTGTACCTGTATTATAGATTTACCATCTAGATTGCATGCCTTCCAAGTTCACGTTTAGAAAAGGAAGGTAGAGTAGGAAAATGGCCCAAAGTGATTTATGATTTTAGCCTCATGGTGACTTGTGTTACAACTGCCCGCATTTCATTGGTCAGATCTCAGTCAAATACCCACAACAGACCTGCAAAGAAGACAGTGAAGACTGGCCGGTGTGACTCATGGTTGAGTGTTGACCCATGAAGCAGGAGGTCATGGTTGGATTCCTGGTCAGGGTACATGCCAGGGATGCAGGCTAGCTCCCCAGTGTGTGTGTGTGTGTGTGTGTGTGTGTGTGTGTGTGTGTGTGTGTGTGTGGCGGGAAGGTGGGAGGAGTGTTAATACAGGAGGCAGCTGACTGATGTTTCTCTCTCATCGATGCTTCTCTTTCTATATACCTCTCCCCTCTCTAAGATCAATAAAAACATAATTTTTTTTAAAAAAATTACAAATAAGACAGTGAAATATCTTTCTATGTGCGGTGGAAGAGAAAAAGTGTTAAAAGCACAGGTTGCGTGTGCTATCGCTGTGCCATGCAAACGGATTTGCTTCTTGAAGATCTTCCAGCTGAAGGGGAGCTTTCAGCTTTCCTCTCTGCTAAGAAAATTACCACTCATCCATCTGCTTCCAGCTCCCAGAGTCTGTTGATTTTTCTTTTTAGCTTTTATAGCCTTTCCGATTATTTTTGTCCTTCAGGGTTTATGCCTTTTTAGTCCTTTATTTAAGTGGGGTTCCAGAGTATAGCAGTAATAAATAGCTATGTTGTTTTTTAATTAAATCTTTATTGTTCAGATTATTACAGTTGTTACTCTTTTTTTCCCCCATAGCTCCCCTCCACCCGGTTCCCACCCCACCCTCTGCCCTCACCCCCCCTCCACTGTCCTCATCCATAGGTGCATGATTTTTGTCCAGTCTCTTCCCCCATCCCCCACACCCCTTCCCCCCCCCCAAGAATAGTCCACTCCCTTTCTATGCCCCGATTCTATTATAATCACCAGTTTATTCTGTTCATCAGATTATTTATTCACTTGATTTTTAGATTCACTTGTTGATAGATGTGTATTTGTTGTTCATAATCTGTATCTTTACCTTTTTCTTCTTCTTCCTCTTCTTAAAGGATACCTTTCAGCATTTCATATAATACTGGTTTGGTGGTGATGAACTCCTTTAGCTTTTTTTTATCTGTGAAGCTCTTTATCTGACCTTTAATTATGAATGATAGCTTTGCTGGATAAAGTAATCTTGGTTGTAGGTTCTTGGCATTCATCACTTTGAATATTTCTTGGCACTCCCTTCTGGCCTGCAAAGTTTCTGTTGAGAAATCAGCTGACAGTCGTATGGGTACTCCCTTGTAGGTAACTGACTGTCTTTCTCTTGCTGCTTTTAGGATTCTCTCTTGTCTTTTGCTCTTGGCATTTTAATTATGATGTGTCTTGGTGTGGTCCTCTTTGGATTCCTTTTGTTTGGGGTTCTCTGCACTTCCTGGACTTGTACGTCTATTTCTTTCACCAGGTAGGGGAAGTTTTCTGTCATTATTTCTTCAAATAGGTTTCAATATCTTGCTCTCTCTCTTCTTCTGGCACCCCTATAATTCAGATGTCAGTACGCTTGAAGCTGTCCCAGAGGCTCCTTACACTATCTTCATATTTTTGGATTCTTTTTTCATTTTGCTTTTCCGATTGGGTGTTTTTTGCTTCTTCGTATTTCAAATCTTTGACTTGATTCTTGCGATTGGAACTCTGCATAACATTCTTTATTTCAGTCAGTGTATGCTTAATTTCTAGTTGGTCCTTTTTCATAACCTCGAGGGTCTCACTAGATTTCTTGAGGGTCTCACTACATTTACTGGTGGTCTCACCAGTCTTTTCGAGGGTCTTACTAAATTTATCGGCGGTTTCTAGAAAGTTCTTGAAGAACCTTAAAAGTGTGGTTTTGAACTCTATATCCAGTCGTTTGCTTTCCTCCATTTCTGTCATTTGTGTCCTGTTTTTTATGCTCATTTTTTATGCTTCCCTGTGTTGGTAGAGTGGCTTTGTGTGCTAGGTGTCCATATAGGGCCCGGTGGCTCAGCCTCCCCAGTTATCTGAGGTGGACACTCTTGGTGCACCCCTTTGTGACCTTTGTGCACAGTCTTGTAGTTAAGTCTTGATTGTTGTAGGTATCACTGGGAGGAATTGACCTCCAGGCCAATTGGCTGTGAGAATCAGCTGTGTCTACAGTGGGAGAACTTCTGTGCTGAAGAAACCCTTATGAGGCAAGACTTGCTTCAGTGGAGCTTTGGTGCTCACTGAGTCTGCCCCCTGAGTGTATCCCTTATGGATCTGAGGAGTTGTAATTGGATGGTCCCACTCTGACTACTGGGTACACTGGCTCTTGGATCTAAGGAGGTGCTAATTTAGCCTCTGCTTGAGGCTACCCAGCAGGAGCTCCAAGGAGATCTGCAGATTCCCCTTCCTTGTTTGGGGTTTGGAGGTGCCCAAATGAGACCCAGCTGTGAAGCAATGCAAGCTGCTGTGGGGCCTTGGGCCTTCTCTTGGAAGTTCTGGGTCTGTCTGGCCCAGCTGCAGTTTGTTAGGTAATTTTCAGATTGCAAAGGGCCAGGGCATTCATATGCAAAAGCCTCTGCTGCAGTTTGGGTGGGGCAGGGTCTCAGGGAATCAACAGGGCGGAGCAAGGAGCTATGGCTGATCCTCAGCCCTGCCCTAAGGGGCCCCGGGTCTCAGTGTCCTGGTGGCTGCAAGCACCTTTGAGAGAAAGCGGCCCTTGAGTTCTGAGTTCTGCTGGCTGCCAGACAGTCCAGTTTCTCCCCGTATGAATCTAGGTCCCCAGAGACTCACCTGGAACTGGAGTTCAGAGCAGTCGGGGGCTTGTGACTCCCTCCCGAGTCAAAAAGACAGCCGCGTCCTCATTTGCCAGCCCTTGCCACGTGTGTCTCCATACCTCTGCACTTCCGCACCTCCTCTGGATCTTAGTGTGCTTTTCTCTTTCCTTCTAGTTGTAGAATTTCCACTCAGCCAGCCTTCCTGTGGTTCTGGATGATGTCTGTTTTGTCTTTTAGTTGTATTTTTGAATTTGTTGTGGACGGCAGCAATTTCCGGTGTTTACTTATGCTGCCATCTTGGTTTCTCCCCATAAATAGCTATGTTCATGTTGCTCTATTTGATCAGAAACTTGAAAAGTTATTTGACAAAAAATCCTTGCTGAAGTCACATAATGACCAATTTATAAATCAACAAATCCCTAAAGAGCTAAATCTGCCTTATACGTGGAAAAAATACTAGTAAAAATTCATTAAAAATACATGAGTAAAGTACTGACTTGTGAAAGTTTAATTTCTATTAATGTTATTCTAATTTATGGAATATTTGTTTATAGAATTTAATATTTGCAAGGAGGACTGCAACAATTACTTAGAGGTATCTGTGCAGACTTTCTTAGAATGCAATAATTACTGACTTATCAGGTCTGAAGGCATAGCTGGTAAGAAGTCACCAGATTCTCAAGAGTTCCTACATTTTAACTAGTGACAAATTAATTGTTTTCCAGCCCACCTAAGTGTGGGTGTGTGGGGACAGGGGGGAACTCACTCACAATGTAATCTAAAGTAGATAACCATCTGTGGGGATAAGTATCCAATGATAATCACAAACAGGAAAACACAAGCCATTCTCATCCTTTATCCCAGTGAACTTGAGGGACTTACTCATCACGAAGAACTGGACTGCACTATGATCTCCTTGAGTGAAAAGCCCCTTGGTTTCTCTATTACTTTTTGTTTCTGTTTAATATGCAAATGTGAGTGTGAGATCTGCAGTGTCTTTGCATACACTAACTTAAAATGTTTATAAGTACAGTTTTCTGAAATGTTTCTATTGAAATAAATTACTTAAAAAAGAACTGAAAACTTCCAACGTATTCTTTAGAGCAAAAAAGTTATTTTTTTACAAGTGAAATTTTTAAAAGTGCAATATGCCTAAGAAAGTATGTTAGAAATCTTTGAAAGTACAGTTATCCCTATTATTAGCAAAAACACTACTATCCCTATGGCAGCAGCTCATACAAATTACAGCAAAGTAACAAGAGAAAAGTTGCTTCAGGAGATTACAAATTCTAATTTAAAGAATGCCTCCAAATGTCAACATGAAAATAATACCAGAGAATAAAATGGGAATGGAGAAATGAAGAGAAATTACCAGAACTGAGAGAAGCTTTAAGAGAATAGATTTGGGAAGTCAAGTAAAATATATGCTATTGATTTTAATGATTTTGATTCCAAATGGATATTTTTCTTCCACCATTCCAACTAATAAGAATAGCTTTTAAAAATAGGAATAATAATCTGAAGAAGAGAAACATGCACACACCAAGGTTGGCATGAAATACCTGGATGCTTTAGAAACTAGACTAAAAAGTGAGCTGCCTACTATGAGATAAGATTCAGCAAGTAAAATAAGCCGAATAAACAGTTTGTTTGTTTTTAACTTTGGCTGGAAGACAATTTTTTAAATGCAAGAAATAATTTAAAATGACTAGAAAAACATTAAGAATTACTAGTGAATTTTATCTGGATGATTATGAGTTTTATTTTCTCTATAACTTACTCGATTGGCCAAATTAACCTGAGGTAATTTATATCTTGCTTGACAAAAGTAATGTTTATATTAGGTTAGAATTTATAGCAATGGGGACACTGCTTGAACTATATAACATTTTTCTGTCTAATTCTCTATAACATAAATCTGAGCTATTAAAATGCTTCTTAATTTCTTATTTTGAGTTATACCATTTTAAAACTTTCAACAGTTAATAAACCTAAAATCACATATTAAAACTAAAATAGCAATATGAAATTATATTTTAAATATGCTGTTCAGTTGCTTCTGTGGGATAGAGATTATTCTATAGATATGAGACAAGCACATGTATACTGAGATATTAAATTCTTGAGAAGGAATGATCTTAAAGTTATACTATACCAAAATCAAATGTTTTTAGTATTGTATTCATTTCTTGTTACTACAAAACAGTATTCAATAGAGATATGAAATGCAGTGCAAGTCTCAGAATAAAATGGACTTTAATCATCTCCAAATTTCTTAGAGTACTAAGAATGATATGTAGCTACATATTTCAATATGTGTGTTTAAATGGTTGGAGGTAATAGAAATAAAAAACAAAGTAACAATAATATTTGAGCTTTAGCAATGATATTTCTTTGATAGAGTTAAAATTTATTATCCTACAGGAACTACTTTCAGAGGAAATCATTATACTGGCCTGAGAATTTAGGTATGTTTCAGTTGTACCAAATGATCACAGCTCTTAAAACTGTCCATGCCAAAAGTTCCTCTATATTTAAGGATATGAAAGTAAAATCCATAAAATTCATCTGAATTTTATTCACACAGACAATAAATTAAACCACTTTCATACTCAGGTAAATGGACTGATTGCCTAGTCTTCAGATTGGGTTTCATAATTCAGATCTACTTTTATTTAAAGAAAAGAAACAAAGTACAAAAAACTGAATATAGAAGCCTACTTCATTTCATTAAGTAAGGTATTATAAAAATTCAATAATAGCATAACTGATATCTGAGAATGCATAATGAACAGGCTGTAGGACAGCTATTTTAAAATATAATAATAGAATCTCAAAGAAATTCCTGTCAAAATAAAAGAGAAAAAAATAGGACATGCAATGAGAACTAGAAATAAAAGACGTTTAAATCCAATAGGCAAATCAATGATTAGGGAGCAGAGTGGCACCAAAAATAATAAAACTGCCTACCACATTGCAAATATAACTGAACAGAAAATTGCTCGAGGTGATTATCAAAAGTTACAGTAATCAATGGGAACACCAGTAAAGGGCATTAATTAGAGCTCTGTGGTGTCCTAGATTGATAATGTGACTGTCCAGAAAGGCGCAGGCAAGAGCTTTCATTGCCGAGTAAATACTGGGTGCTCCAATGATAAATGACATGGTAACAGCCATTGCCATAGTCAGAAAAGAGAAAACAGAAGGCCGCTTGTCCCTACAGTCTCACAGAGCCCATCAAAAGGAAAGTGATCTAAAGGTAGATATAAGGACAGAGTAAAAGGAACCTATGCTTTGGGACAATTTTTAATGATTACGGGAAACCAAGCTCATCCTAGAAGTCTATAATAGACACACAAAAATAACAATGGTTTCCGGAATGAATTGGATCCACTCCCACACACATATACCGTCCCCCCCCCCCACACACACACACACATACACAGTGTACTTTTCAGAGATAGATTTAGCCTTTTAAAATAATCTTGGTTGACTGTGCCCACATAGTCCACAGTTCATCAGGCTGGATGGAAATGAGACAACTATGTCGACAATGCTGCCAAACAGATGTCAAGGACAATGTTTTTGTTCACTGCAGTGGAAGGTAGCGGAATAGAAATATCCCCACTGAACACCTAGTAATCTACTCATTTCATGATAGTATATTAGTCATTTCATAATGCTTTCATGACTAAAATGACTAGAATAGATTTCATGACATAATGTAAAAAAAAGAAAAATAGTTGTTTTGGTTCAGTGTCCTGCCTAGAACTCAAAAGAGAACATGGTGATTTGTGGTTTCCATTTCAGCTTAGAAGGGGTCTCTACAGTCCTCATAACAACAAAAAGGCCAAACAAACTGAAAATCAACAGCTTTTTTTTAGATCCCTCAGAAAATTTAATCACAGGGAAGATGGGTGCCCTCAAAATTATAGAGACAAACAGGTGGATGCAGAGGATCCCAAAAGCCTGGAGGAGCCCCCAGGAGAAGAAATGCTAAGAGATCTCTGGCCTGCGTGGCTAAGTTGGTTGCATGTCTTCCCATGAAACAAAAGATCACTGGTTTGATCCTGGTGAGGGCACATTCCTGGGTTGCAGACTTGATCCCCAGTAGGAGGGGCGGGGTACAGGAGGCAGTTGATCCCGGCTATTCATGTCTCTTTCTCTCTCTCTCTCTCCTACCTTCCTCTCTCTAAAGTCAATAAAAACATTAAAAAAAGAAATATTAAGAGAAATTCTTTGGAAAAAAGAAAATAATACATATAAGTGAGAAACTTAGGTTCACATAAATAGAGAAGGCCTGTTGGAGGAGGAATAAAGAAGGTAAAATAAAATATTTTGTTTTTATTCATAATTGATCTAATAGTTAATAATTTGTTCAAAATTATAATAACAATGTATTCAATGATTCAAATGTAGGTAAGTGAAACTAATACCAGCAATGTTATCAGGGATGGGAGAAAGGGACTAGGAATACTCTGCCCTCAGGTACTCGCAGTTCCGGTAAAGTGCTATTGTGTTATCTGAAAGTGGACTAAATTATTGGTAAATTTACAATGTAAACTCTAAGGCAACTGCTATTGATATGTTAAAAGAGGAGACAAAATGACATAATATAAAATGTTCAATTAAAAACAGACAGATGAAAATCAGAAGTCAATAAGTGAAACAAACGACAGCACCATTAAGGCAATGAATGGAAAACTATAATAAATGTGGTAGATGTTAATCCAATTATATCAATAACCATTTTAAACGTCATTGATATAAATATATCAATTAAGGGACTAAAACTGTCAAAATGAATAAACTAACAAGATCAAAATTTATGTCATCTACAAGAAACTCACACTAAATATAAAGACACAAATAGATTAAAGAGTAAAGGGATGGACAATGGTGGGGGGGAAGGAGACATATGTAATACTTTCAACAATAAAGAATCTAAAAAATAAAATAAAAATAAATAAATAAATACACACAAAAAATAAAGGGATAGAAAAAGATATACCATGATAACAGTAATCAGAAAAAGATGGAGTAATTGTAATAATTCCACACAAAGCAGAATTTACAGCAAGGAACATTATCAGGCATAAAAATTGGCATTCCATAACAATAAAATGGTCAATACTCCCAAAAGACATAGCAATCCTCGAATATGTATATGCCCAACAACATAAAAAACTGCAAAGAAGCATAGATGATTCTACTATTATAGTTGAAGACTTCAACATTCCTCTATTAGAAGTGGACAGATCCAACCGGCAGAAAATCAGTAAGGACATAGTTGAACTAAACAGCACCATTAACCATCTGAATATAATCGACATTTATAGACTACTTCATCCAACAAAGTAGAATGCACATTCTCTCAGGCTTACACAGAACATTCACCAAGACTGACCACATTTTGGGTTATAAAACACACCTGAACGAATCTAAAAGTATAGAAATCATACAAAGTATGCTCTCAGAGCACAACGGAATTAAACTACAAAAAATAATAGAAAGATGGCTGGAGAACCATGGTGTTTAAACAACACACTTCAAAATACTACATGGGCCAGAGTTAAAAAAAATCAAGAGAAATTAAACAATATTTTGAACTAAACCAACATTAAAGTAGTAGGGTGCAATGAAAGCAGTACTAAGAGGAAAATTTGTGGCACTGAATTTCATGTTAGAAAAGAATAAATATCTAAAGTTAATAATCTAAACTCCTACATTAGTAAACTACAAAAAGAACAGCAAATTCAATCCAAAGTAAGTAGAATTAAATAATAAAAACTAGAGCTGAAATCTATATAATTAGAAACAGAAAATAAATAGAAAAAAATAACTAAAATCAAAAATTGGTTCTTTGAAAAGTTCAATAAAATTGATAAATCTCTGGGTAGGTTAACTAAGATAATAAAGAGAAATTACTAATTTCAGTAATTACTAATATCAGTAATTAAAGAGGGGTCATCACTAATGATCTCATGGACATTAAAAGTATCATATAGGAATATTATAAACATTCAAAAACATAAGTCTATGACCACAAATTTGATAACTTAGGTGAATGAATTAATTCCTTAAACAACACACACAGCTAAAACTCACACAGGGAGAAATTTATAATCTGAATAGATCTATATCTATTTTTAAATATGTATGCTATTGATTTTTATCGAGAAAGAAAAAATAATGATCAGCTGCCTCCTGCACGACCCATACTAGGGATCAAGCCAGGAACCCAGGCATGTGCTCTGACCAGAATCAAACAGGTGACCTTTTCATGCATGGAACAAATGGGACAATCCTTAATTACTGAGCCACACATGCCAGGGCAGGCAGATATATAGCTATTAAAGTAATTGAATCAATAATTAATAACCTGTCAAAACATAAAACACCAGGACCAGATGGGTTCACTGTCAAATTCCATCAAACATTCAAGGAAAAAAAATATATAGCAATTCTCTATAATTTATTTTGGAAAAACAAAGCAGAGGACATATGTCCCAATTCATTCTATGAGGCCAGCATTACCCTAATACCAATACTGAAGAAAGCCATTACAAGAAAGGAAAATTAAGACTGATATCTGTCATGAGTATGTATGCAAAAAGGGTCAACAAAATATTAGCAAATAATATCCAACAATACATTACAAATATAATACACCTCAAGCGAGGGTGATTTATTTCAGGTGTGCAAAGCTTGCTCAACATTCAAAAATCAATAATGTAATCAAGAATATTAATAGCCCACCCAGCATGGCTCAGTGGTTGAGCATCAACCTATGAACCAGGAGGTTACTATTCGAGTCTTGGTCAGGGCACACGCCTGGGCTGCAGGCTCCATTGCCGGTGTGGGGCATTCAGAAGGCAGCCAATCAATGATTCTCTCTTATCATTGATGTTTCTATCTCTCTCTCCCTCTCCCTTCCTTTCTGAAATCAATAAAAATACATTTTTTAAAAGAACATTAATAAATACTATCTATATATGGAGAAAAAAAGCATTTGACAAAGCCTAAGACCTACGCATGATAAAAATTCTCAGCAAACTAGGAATAGAGGGTGATTTCTTAAATGGATAAAGAACATCTATAAAAACCCTACAGTTCACATTATATTTAGTGGTGGGAAACCAGAGGCTTTCCTGCTAAGATCAGGAACAAGGCACGGATGTTCCTTCTTACCACTCCTATTTTAGATCATAATAGAAGTCCTAGATAATGCAATAAAACAGGAATAGGAAATAAAAGGTATATAGGTAGAAAAGAAAGAAATATTTGCAAATGATATAGTTATCTATACAGATAATTCCAAACAATCAACAATAATAACAACAAAAAGCCTCTTGAAACTAATAAGCAATTATAACAAAGTTATGGGATACAAGATTAACATACAAAAGACAATTGCTATCTTGTGCGCCAACAATGAAAACATAGAATTTGAAATTAAAAACACAATACATTTGTATTAACACCAAAAATATGTGAAATACTTAAGTGTCAATCTAATAAAATATGTACAAGGTCTATATGAGAAAAAGTACAAAAGTCCAGTGAAAGAAATCAAAGAAAATTTAAATAAATGGAGAGATAACCCATGTAAATAAATAGGAAGATTAAATATTATCAAGATGTTAGTTCTTCCCAAATTAATCTATACAAGAAAATTATGAACAAATGTGTGGTTGTGTGGTTATGGACCAAATGCTTCTAAAATGTATATGAGAAGACAAAAGATCCAGAAGAGTCAATCAACACAAAACTAATTCAGGACTACCCAACTTCAGGACTTATAATAAATCTTTAGTATTAAAGACAGTGTGTTATTAGCAAGGAATATGTAAAGGGATCAGTGCAATAAAGACAGCTCAGAAATAAATACACACAAATAGAGTCAAGTGACCTTTGACAAAGGAACAAGGCAATGCAGTGGAGAAAGAATAATCTTTTTAAAAAAATATATATTTTATTGATTTTTTACAGAGAGAAAGGGAGAGGGATAGAGAGCCAGAAATATCAATGAGAGAGAAACATTGATCAGCTGCCTCCTACACACTCCCTACTGGGGATGTGCCTGCAACCAAGGTACATGCCCTTGACCAGAATGGAACCCGGGACCCTTGAGTTCGCAGGGTGAGCCAAACCGGTTAGGGCAAGGATAATCTTTTTAATACATGGTGATAGAACAACCAAAAAAAATAGTAAATCAAGACACAGACCTTACACCTGTCACAAAAATTTAACTCAAAATAGATCATAAACCTAAATGTAAAATGCAAAACTATAAAACTTGTAGAAGATAACATTAGAAAAAAAAAAAGTTGACCTTGGGTTTGGTGATTTTTTATTTATTTATATTTTAGATTTAACACCAAGGAATGATCCATAACAGAAATAATGATAAACTGAACTTCATTAAGGTAAAAAACAAACTAACAAAAAACTTCTTTGTGAAAGACATTGTTAAGAGAATAAGAAGACAGGTCACAAACTGTACTATAATTGACTTTTAGAGAGAGGAAAGGAGAGGGAAAGAGAGAAGCATCAATATGAGAACAAACATTCACCAGTTGCATTCTGCATGCCCCCTACTGGGAATCAAGCCTGAAACCTGGGCAAGTACCCTGATCAGGACTCAAACTTGCAACCTTTACATGCATGGGATGATGCCTAACCAACTGAGCCACACTGGCCAGGGCTGAAAGATATTTTTGAAAGACATATCTAATAAAACAGAAAATAAAACAATTCTTAAAACTCAACCAAAAGAAAAAAACCTACAAATCAATAAATAGATAAGAGATCTAAACAGACATCTCACCAAGGAAGATACACAGATGGCAAATAAGCATATGAAAAGATGCTCCACATCATATGTCATTAGGGAATGGAAAATTAAAGCAAGATACCATTATATACCTATTAGAATGACTAAAACCCAAAGCACTGAGAACACCAAGTCCTGCCAGTACGTGAAGCAGTTGAATTCTCATTCATTGTTATTGGGGATAAAAAATTTTACAGCCATTTTGACAGACATTTCAGAAATTTTGTAGAAACTACACATACTCTTACTATAATATCCATGAATTGTGTTCATTGACATTTACCCATATGCACTGAAAACACATGGCCACATAAAAATCTCACATGATGTTTATAGCAGTTTTATACATAAGTGCGGAAACTTGGAAGCAACTGATATGTCCTTCAGTAGGTGAATGGATAAAAAAGTGTGGTACACTCGGACAACGGAATACTCAGTGATAAAACAACTGAGCCATCAAGCCATGAACAGACATGGAGGACCCTTAACTGTATATTGCCAAGTGAACAAAGCTAAACAGAAAAGGCCACACAGTACATCAGTCCAACACTATGACATTCTGGGAAAAGGCAAAATATGGAGGCAGTAAGAGATCATTGGTTAGCAGGGGTTCAATGAGAAGAAGCATTAGATCATCAGATGGATTACAGATTTTTATGGAAGTGAAACTATTTTCTATGATATAGCAATGATGGATGTATGTCATTAGACATTGGTACAAGTCCATAGAACTCTAATGTACTCTTGCTATAGTAATCCTATCTAATAAAAGAGAAACATGGTAATTGGCATATGACCGCTACCCTTCCCATTGGCTAATTAGGGCAATATGCAAATTAACTGCCAGCCAAGATAGCGGCCGGCAGCCAGGCAGCTTGAAACTAACATGAGGCTTGCTTGCTTCAGTGACAGAGGACTCCAATGTTCCCCGCCTGCCGCTGCAGGCCTCTGAGCTGCAACTCTAAGCAACTATGTAACAAATATAGAAGCTAAACAAAACCCCAGAAACCTGCATTAGTCCGCCGGGCTTCAGCCAGGAGGATCGCAACATTGTAAGCAAAGGCCAGAAACCTACTTTCAGCAGTGGAGGCCTAAGAGCTGGAGCCAAGCTTCAAAGCTAAAGCTGGCCCAGAATAAAAAAAAAGAAAAAGAAAGAAAGGAGTGGTTGGGAGCTTCAGTCACCCCCAGCCTGAAAACAGCCCTCAGCCCCTCACCCAGACTGGCCAGGCACCCCAATGGGGACCCCCACCCTGAAGGATGTGTGACCAGCTGCAAACAGCCATCATCCCCTCACCCAGGCTGGCCAGGCACCCCAGTGGGGACTCCCACCCTGATCCAGGACACCCTTCAGGGCAAACCAGCCAGCACCCACCCGTGCACCAGGCCTCTACCCTATATAGTAAAAGGGTAATATGCCTCCCAGCACCGGGATCAGCATGACAGGGGGCGGGGCCACAACCTCCCTATCCACCCTGCTCTGTTTGTAACAGGGGAAGGCGCCCCAACCCCCTGATCAGCCCTGCTCTGTGCCTGATAGGGGGGAGCTCCCCAAACCCCTGATCGCCCTGCGGCTCTGTGTGTGACAGGGTACGGCGCCCCAATCCCTCCCCCCCCCCCCATGGGCCCTGCTCTGTGTGTGACGGGGTAGAGCCATAACCTCCCCATCGGCCCTGCCCTGAGTGTGAGAGTGGCGGCGCCCCAACCCTCTGATCGACCCTGCTCTGTGGGTGACAGGGGGCAGCGCCCCAACCTCCTGATTGGCCCTGCTCTGTGCGTGACAGGGTACAGAGCCCCAACCCCCCTGATTAGCCTTGCTCTGTGCATGACAGGGGGTGGCGCCGCAACCTCCCCATCGACCCTGCCTTGAGTGTGACAGGGGACAGTGCCCCAACCCCCCAATCGGCCCTACCCTAAGCTTGACTGAGGGTGGCATCGCAACCTCCCAATCTGCCCTGCTCTGTGCATGACAGGGGGCGGCGCCCCAACTCCCCAATTGGCCCTGCTCTGAGCCTGACCAGGGGCTGCACCTAGGGATTGGGCCTGCCCTCTGCCACCCGGGAGCAGGCCTAAGCCAGCAGGTCGTTATCTCCCGAGGGGTCCCAGACTGCGAGAGGGCACAGGCCGGGCTGAGGGACCCCCCCTTCCCCCCGAGTGCACAAATTTTTGTGTACCGGGCCTCTAGTATATCAATATTGCCTCATCCATTTTTTTTTAAATATATTTTATTGATTTTTTACAGAGAGGAAGGGAGAGAGACAGAGAGTTAGAAACATCGATGAGAGAGAAACATCGATCAGCTGCCTCCTGCACATCTCCCACTGGGGATGTGCCCGCAACCCAGGTACGTGCCCTTGACCGGAATCGAACCTGGGACCCTTCAGTCCGCAAGCCGACGCTCTATCCACTGAGCCAAACCGGTTTCGGCTGCCTCATCCATTTTAACAAATATACTACACAATGCAAGATATGTGTGTGAAACAGTGTATGTGTGGAAGGGGGGTGATGACAAGGCATATGAGAACTCTGTACTTTCCACTCAAATCCTCTGTAAATATAAAACTGAAACTTCTCTAAAAATAAAATCTATTAATATTTTTAAAGAACTTGGTAAAAACAAGCAAACTAAAGATGAAAACATTCTATGTAATAATCCAATGTGGAATATTAAGAAAACAATGTTATTACAGAATTCCACATTCATATTCAAATAATAATCACCCAAATCATCTACTTAATCTTTTGGGCTTCACAGGGGGAAGCAATAGTAAAAGGCAGAAAATCACTCTTCAATGGACTTGCAAACTGTATACAGCATAAACCAGAATGAAGCACCCAAGATAAAATATGCTCATTTTTAAAGTCAAATAAAAAAAATCATCATATTTCTTTGTTCTTGAATAGCAGAGGTAGCCTTCTGAACCTCTCCCAGCCAGCTGTGGATCCCCCAGAAAACAGTAACTGATGATAATGATTAATTTTAAAGATGAGTGTTTCATTGTTTGGTAATTTAAATACTATTGAAAAGCATCTTAATTTGGAAGAAACTTGGCAATATACCAATGTTTCCATTTAAGGCCTTCTGGGGGAAAATTAAACAAATATTACTTTAACATAGTTCCCTGGGTTTAATGTCATGATGTTTTATACTACAATTTAAAATAAAACGATTACACATAATCTTGAAACCTAGATAATGGCTTTTAAGTTTTAGTTCATACCCTGTAGAGGTTGTAATTCTAATTATTTGCTGTTCAAGTTAATATTTTTATCATATCAACACCAAAAAAAGCAGTCTTAGATTAACATATTAATATTAGTTCTATTATAAAAAAATCTACATCTCAAATGTAAAAAAAATCTTTCTTAATCATGAAAATAAAACTAAAGCAAGAATAAAAGAAGTTTAAGAAAAAAATTATGAAAAATGATTATTTAAATGACTTCTATCACCAATTTGAGTGAACTTGAATATTTATAATCGTTTATTATTATAGTGATAAAGACTTGTTTAATTGGTTGATATTTGATAAAGTGTGGAAATATACGCCACCCGATATAGTTTCACTACCAATTATGCAAGAATTCAGAGCATTGCCTGGTATATTTAGAATTAAAATTGAAGACTTCTCAAATAAAACTTCTAAACACCCAAATCCCAAACCTGCTTACAATTGTCCTTTTGCAGAAACTCGGAAAGAAACCTTATAAAATTACACTGTCCGGTATTTAGGTGAGTCAAAAATATGAACACGGAAGGCCTCCTACCTGATCATGGCATTCTTCCCATCGCTCCTTGTACACCACACCTGCCGGGTTTGGTGACCTATCTCTATGTCCCAGGGCTTGGCATGGTGATGTGGCTTGTCACTTGGGTATCTCAAGGTGACTTGCTCCTTTGAATCAGAGCTAAAATCCACAACAGTCCTTCCGGCGAGGTCCATGTCCTTCAGCTGAGGCAGTCTACATTTACTCCACGGGCCAACTTTAAGGCTAAACGTATATTCCTCTTCGCCGAGAGGACAGGAAATGGGGGCGTCACAGATTCTTGTCTCCGTCAGATTGGGACAGTGAGACCCTCCATAGAGAGGGGGAGCGATGGCCACGCGAGTCCGGTGCTGCAGTCGCTTCCCGCATCCCTTGCTACACTTGGACCATTGTGAGAACTCGGATACAACACAATCCCGCGGGCAAGGAATGAGGCAAGCTTGCTCTGTGGGGGGCTGAGGGGCAAAGTGCTCACATATTTCGCTGGCGACCATGGTCCTGTTCAACTTCTGAACACAGCGCACAGTCCGGTGCTGCAGCCCATGCTGGGCCGTCACGCACTCGGAGGTCCGAGGCTTGGCCTGGCCCAGGACGGGGGGAGCAAGCACACAGTGGTGCCAGTCAGAGACCTCCCACTGGAAGAGGTCGCTGTGCCAGTCGCAGACACGGAAGCAGCTTCTCTCCTTTGGAGGTCTGTGGTTCTCATCACAGCTGGACAGGTGGCTTGTCCAACCTTCAAAGTGGAAGCACCACAGTGCCCGAGTCTGGACTCCTCCAGGCCCACAGTCTCCTGTACACCGTCCCCAGGGGCCTACAGGCAGAAAAACAAGGTGTCAGTTACTCAGAGGCTCCATGCCACCATCCACACAAAAACAGGGCAATCTGCATACTTTTCCTACAGCTGATGTGAAATTACAAATTTTGGTGGACAATATAATTTAGTGGTTCAGAATGTGATTCTCCATAAGTTGGCCTTTATGTAGTCCCATTTCCTCTCTTACTAGCAATAGAAACTTGGACAAATTACTTCACATTTCTAATCCTTGTCTGGCTGGAGAGGCTCAGTTAGTCGAGTGTCGTCCTGTGCACTGAAAGATTGTGGGTTCAATTCCTAGTCAGGGCACATACCTGAGTTGCAGGTTCGATCACCAGTCCAGGAATGTATAGAAGGCAACTGAATGCTTCTCTCTCACATTGATGTTTCTCTCTCATAATCTCTCTCTCTCTCTCTCTCTCTCTCTCTCTCTCTCTCTCTTCCTCCCCCCTCCCTCCTTGCCTCCCTCCCTTGCTATCTCTAAGCATGTCCTTGATTGAGGATTAAAAAAAAAAATTCTTATGGAAAACAGTATGGAGTTTCCTCAAAAAATTAAATCTGGAACTGCCATTTGACCCAGTGATCCCATTTCTAGAAAAGTATCCTAAGAAAACAGAAACTACAATCAGAAAGAATATATGCACCCCTATGTTCATAGCAGCACAATTTACAATAGCTAAGATCTGGAGACATCCCAAGTGCCCATCAGTAGATGAGTGGATACAAAAGCTGTGGTACATTTTCACAATGGAATACTATGCAGCTGTAAAAAAAGAAGTAACTCTTACTATTTGCAACAGCGTGGAGGGACCTGGAGAATATTATGCTAAGCAAAATAAGCCAGTCAGAGAAAGACAAGTATCACATGATCTCATTCATATGTGGAATATAATGAACAAAATAAACTAATGAACAAAATAGATCCAGAGACAGAGAAGCATAGAACAGACTGTCAAATCTCAGAGGGGACATGGGGGAGGGTGGGTAGGTGGAAAGAGATCAACCAAAGAACTCATATGAATATATGCATAAGCCCTGGAACACAGACAAAAGGGTGATGAAAGTCCTAACCAGTTTGGCTCAGTGGATAGAGCATCAGCCTGCAGACTCAAGGGTCCCTGGTTCGATTCCGGTCAAGGGCATGTACCTTGGTTGCGGGCACATCCCCAGTGGGGGGTGTGCAGGAGGCAGCTGATCGATGTTTCTCTCTCATCAATGTTTCTAACTCTCTATCCCTCTCCCTTCCTCTCTGTAAAAAAATCAATAAAATATATTTTTTTTAAAAAAAGTGTGATGAAAGCCTGGGGCAGGCAGGTGGGGGCTGGGGGATGGGGGAGGGTAGAGAAACAGGATAGAAGAGGTCAATGAGGAAAAAGGGGGACATATGTAATACTTTCAACAACAACAACAACAAAACAATAAATGTCTAAGCCTTAGTTTCCTTAACTACATAGGAAGAAGATAAAAAAAGCACTGACTTATAGAGCTGTTCTGAGGATCAATGATATAATGTGGTGCCAAGTAGACAATAATTAAAAAAAAGATTGGAATCATTATAATTATTATGTTCCAAAGCCTATATATCTAATTCATTATTAATACTTTCCAGTTGGGCAGTGTTTCATCTAAAAGAAAAGCCCTAGATCCAAGTTTTAATAAAGTAGGATTTATCATGTTTTCAATCCTTTGGCTCATATCCTAAATAGCTCAAAAGAGAAATATGTTATTAAAAAATAACCTGCCAGATTATCCTAAATATATTTTCATTTTCTAAATAGTTGTCCTCAATTTTGGTTTTTGCTTGAAGAAAATTACATAAAAAAGAAAAAAATATGATATAGGGGATAAAAGTAAGGTCATAAAAGAATAATTAGTGCTGAATTGCCTTTGGAAACCCTGCTCCTACAGTCCTTGAAATATATCCCTTTTGATTTCTGATAGGTATTGACTCCAGGTAAAGTTTCCCACATTGCCTTGTCATATGCCAAATCTTTAAATTAATGAATTAGTTTTTGTGGGAAAGAGTCCAAGAAATGAGCAGATGAAAGACCTGCCAGTTGATGCTTCTCACATTTTTTTTTTTTTTTTTTTTTGGTGACATACCAGCTGGCTTGTCCAGAAGGCTAATTATATATCTTTTCACAAGGACTCCAAGTGACCCCATTTTGTGTCAATAGAAAAGCATAAAACATTTCTCCCTTTCACTTAAATGTGTAATATGAACCTGGAAAATGTTTATCAGCTGAACCATGTAATTTATACCCCCATGCTAGGGTTGTGATAATCCTAAAAGCAATTCACACCCTGAGAAATGTTTTAATTTATACAAGTGAGAGGAAGAAGGTATAGTCTTTCCCAAAATCGGATACCGCACCCAAAATGCCACTTAATTACTTCATGGAACATACTCCGTGCACATGTATTGCATGTCTAGGAATAGTACGTGTGTGCACAGTCAGATGCACTTAGCAGCCCCGGAGACGGGTCTTTGCTACTGGGGCCACATGCCACATGAGGGTCTCACTTGAGTGGACAATGGTTTGGGTTCTAATACACACAGTCATCCCAGTTCTTCCTCACAGCCCCGCTCTGGGTATGTAAGCCTAGGCAATCCCCTGTGAAGCTAGAGTTCCAGTGATTCCTTACTTTGTGAGAGGGATGAACATAGAAAATACACCCTCTTCTTTTAGTACCTCCACGCTAGTCTCTTACAGAAATGGACAGAGGAGTTTCACTAGAGTGAATCAGCTTCCACTCACCAAATGCCCTTGGTTTCCCACGGGCCTGTTGCCCCAGCCTTGCTCATGGCCCAGGACATGTGCATGGAAAGTGGTGCTCTCAGCACAAACTGATTTGCTCTCAAGTCTCCTGATTCTCTCCTAGATTGCTCACAGCTTTGCACTTTGTATATTGAGATGTCCATTGTTACATAAAAGGTATTTTCAGGCTTAATATGTCCAGCTGTTCTGCAGTAGTTTCATTTTAATATGCCATCCCCTGTCCATCATGTCAGACTAAACATGCAAATTGTTATTATTACCAAGAAAAAATTATTTCCGCAGTTATTCAGTAAAGGAACATTTCAAAAAGACATATGATTGCAGCCAACTTTGAAAATCCCAAATCAGCCTAGAATGATATAAAAGTTATTTGGACAAATTTAAAGGAAACTTTTTTTTTGTAAAGCACTGGGTTTTAAAATAATGGCTGCCAGTTTATCTCTATTTGATAGGTATCAAATACACACATTTTTCCAGTTAGGATTTGTGTGTGTGTGTGTGTGTGTGTGTGTGTGTAGATTAAATAATCTAAGACCAGAAAGTTAAGTCATTCCAAACTAATCTTGAAAAAGTTAATATTAAATTTAAGTCACCCAGAATATTTTACAAAGTCATCCCTATTTTAAAGCATTTAATTAACACATTTTTTAGTAGTAAATGTTGTTTTCTTACTAGTTTTCTGCCTACTTCTAAAATTCTGAAGGGAGCTTTTTGGTTTGTTATTTGAAATCATTAACATTTTAAACATTGCAAATTACTATTCTTTCCTTAGCTTTCACCTCCTCCGTCCATACAGAATTTTCCAAAAAGAAATATTTTTTCTAGCTCAATGGAGGACAAAAGATAATCATTAACAAATAATTACTGCCATTTATTGAGGGCTAGCAATGGTGGGCTGCACTTGGTTGGTGCCCGGGGACTGTTAAATATTTAGGAATTTTACCAGGTGGCTGTTAAATCATTCATAGTTGGAAATTGGTCATGGTGGGAGGATTTATATCACACTACAAATCAAGGCAAATCAAGGCCTTGTGGTTTTTTTTAAACAGCCGGTTTACATCAGGCCATAGTGATGTGCCAACTACCTTCCTTCCTGTTCCTTAAATGACCCTATGAGCTGGCGCACCTTTTATCCATTGATGAAAACGAACATCAGAGACCTTACAAAGCACGTCCACGGATACACAGCCAGTATGTGGTCACTACAGTGGGACTCCAGGCCTGTGGGACCCCTCGCTTGGGCTCTTGCCCTGCATTTGAAAGAAGCCCTTCCTAGGTGTGCGTTGGTACATGTGACCCTAAAATCACAAGGCGGATTTGTTTGTAGCTTAGTTATGATCTCTTCTTTGTGTGAGTTAATACTCTTTTGAGTATGAGTAGAACAAATAGTCAAGATGGTATGTGAGCAGGGCTTTCCACTCCTGGCCCTGGGAAGTTAGGAGCGCAGCTCCTGCACAGCTGAGAAAGAACAGTTTCTTCTCATGTGAAAACAACTAAAAACCAAGTAAATAACAAGCAAATGTAAAGTGAATTGTGTTTGCTTGGAATAAATGGAAAATAAGTTGCAAGCAAGACGTATGTGATGGAGGCAAGACCTCTCAGCAGCTGACCTATAACAACTTTCACTTTTCAGGCAAGGAGAGAAAATGTATTCTCTTATTTATTCAGTTATGGTTAACTATGAACATTAAGCACACACAATAGTGAAAACCACACAGCTCTGAGAAATTCTGCCATTTCAAAAAAACATGCATGTTAAAGTGAAACGTGGCCTGCAGTTTGAGAAATATTTTGTCCCTTGCCCACGTTCAGAAATGAAAGAACGTATTAAAATTTTGAGCAGTTGCATAAAGAAAAAAATACCACCTTTAAATTTGTCATACATATAAAATATGATTATATTCAGAATATATATCTAAAGATAATCTAAAGAAAAATACAAGAAATCCTTGTTTTTAGACATCAATCATTTTTTATTTCTTAACTGAGAACAGGTCTCAAGTAATACAAATAAAACAAAATTTAGAACAATTAAAGAATCAAAAGTTTAACTACAGACATAATATGGCTCTAAATTAAAATGCATACTGTGTTGTATTTGCAGCAAACATTTCAATGCTATGATGGGAATAGCAATTTTGTACTTTTTTACCTGGACCAACATTACATAAAAACATCATCCACCTTCATCTTACTATCCCCTTTCTGTGGAATAAACACAGTTACCCTGGAATAAAGTGCCACATATTTTAAGTCATGTGAGTTTCAATTAGCAGGTTAAAATTCTGGTGTAAAAAATAAATTGTTTGGACTGGAAAGGTAGCATTAATGAACTCTCAGGTCACATTCACAATTAATACTGTGATCTCTCTCTCTCTCTCTCTCTCTCTCTCTCTCTCTCTCTCTCTCTCTCTCCCTCTCTCTCTCTCTCTCTCTCTCTTTCCCCTGCCTGTGTTTTTGTAGAAAGTGCAAATATATGAATACTCTAATGTAATATTCCTCCAGAAGTAGAAAAGTTCTGGCAAATTGTTCTTTTGATCAAGTTATCCTTAACTGGCTTAGTTTCGATGCATGTATCACCCAATCTAAATCAGCACATTTAAGACCACCTGCTGGATGTCTGAACTTTAGGTGTGGTATTCACTATGATACCTGCAAAAAAAGAAGAATTCTAGAGGAAGAGAGAATAAGCACACTCCCCATAGTTTTTGCACAGTTTGTGCCCCTGTTTGAGGCAGCAACCCTGATTTAATACCATTCATGCAATAGGAAATGATTGTTTTATTATTCATTTTTTAAACCACAGCTTTTATTATTCTGACATGGCTTTATTATTCTGACATGCCTTTATTATTCTGACATTGCCTTATTTTTAACTGGAGCAAAAGGGGGTGAGGAATGACATAAATGCCAATGCAGAGCTTTAGTGTCTTAAACAAATTGTTTGCAGATCATCGCTACATCAAAGCTCTCATAAACCTCAGAATTACAAAAGGCAAGATCAAACAACACTGGCTTACCTGTAAGAGGCCTCACCTCCAAGGAAAAGCTTGAAATTTATGTAGTGACTTTTCAAAAAGCTTTCATATCAACCATGATATAATCAGTGTAATCTCTCCCTTTACATAGTGGACAATTATCTAAGAAATGGCATTATCTAAGAAATCATATTTCTAAAATAGATCAAAGAACTCAAGGAATAAAAAAAGTGTGATCTGAGTATTCATTTATTAAAATAACTACTATTAATTACCCACTACTTGAAAGGTAGTGTATTATACTCTGGGGGTATAAAAATGAATGAGGCATTAAATATCTCTCAAAACCTGTGCACTGCATGTCATGCCCATTTGCTCATGAAAAGAACATGGGGCCCCTCCTTCATCCTTATCTATACTTATTTTATACACAGGACTGACAGTCTTTTTTATTTTTTATTTTATTTCATTTTTTAATTGATTTTAGAGAGGGAGAGGGAGAGAGAAATAGAAACATTAATGATAAGAGAGTATCATTGATCTGGCCACCTCCTGCATGCCCTCCATTGGGGATCAAGCCAGCAACTGGGCATGTGTCCTGACAGGGAATTAAACCATGACCTCCTGGTTCATAGGTCGACACAACCACTGAGCCACACCAGCCGGGCAGGACTGACAGTCTTAATGCTTTGGCTTCCTAAAGCTCATTGGATCTAAAGCAGCAAACCGGAAGTTGGGAGAGAGACTGGAGGCAGATATGCTCACAGAAGCCCCGAAGAGAGGATAGTTTCCAAGACAATGTTTCTAAATCTATCATGGTAATTAATAACCTTTCCAATCCAAGCCACCCAATACGTTCTAAACTCGCAGAGGAAACCTGTTCATTAGTAACAGCCATTAGTGAGTCATGCATCAGATATCAATAGAAATACAATGGAGAAAAAGTTTTTAAATGAGAAGGCATTTCAACCCTAATGCATTTCATCTAAAAACTCCATTGCACTTTTTACAGAAACACAAAATTCCTATATTAATAGTAGAACAATTTCCAAATCAAGCATATCCTTTTATCTGAAGGATCTGCATGCTAAAACATTCCAATAAATCTCTTCAGAAAATTTTAACAGCAACAGTTAAAAGCTTCCAAAAAGAAGTTCTTTTTCATAGTTATAAAGATGTACTTTTGAAGACAGTTCATGATTCCATGCGAGAATACCACAGAGTGTTCGGACTGAATATTTACACTCCGAAGTAAGCACAGGCATGGTTACTGATGCCCAGGCTCTTTCTGTGTGCTTGTGTTTTTGTTTGACACCTAGCAGCACTTTCTGAGTCCATTTCATCTTGGTGGACAGATGTCTCTTAATGAAAAGCAAAGTGCCGCTGTTACTTATCACTTATGGCTACAAATTATTAGTTGCCAGTGGCAACTAATCCATTAAAAGTAGTTCAACAGCAAAGCAGATTGGAAATTTATCTGAACGACTCATCAGTTAATGCCAACACCATAGACAGAAAACTACCCTTTACAATTGTTTATCAATACTTTTGGTTTCCATTCCACTTTCTAAAAATTCTGAGGCCTAGAAGAGACTCTCAAACCTCATCAACTTCACTGCATTCTGACACAAAGTGGGTCTTTTCAGATCACTAAACCCCACAGCCTGCTTACCGCCTAGAATGTGGGAACGAAAAGGAAATCATTTAGCCCACAGTGTTTGGAGGAGGCAATAACGCCCAGGCAAATTCACTCACTTGCCCAAGGTCACACAGTCATTTTGAGCGAGAAATGGGACTGACGATTCCATCCCAGACACCCGATCCGGTGACACTACACTATAACACCTGGCTTCGTTATAAAGTTCTAAGACTACAAGGAAAGAATAGGAACCCCTATTTAGGAACCCCTATATGGTTGTAATCCAAGGTGGGGAAAGGAAGGGAGGAGAAACAACAAAAAGGTGGAAATTTCATGAAAACACAAAACACACAAGCAACAAACTGCCTGTTAATGCTGAGGTGTTTTGGTCCCTGGATGGGCACCGGAAGCAGCTCCTCTCAGGGTCCCTTCACTGTATTATGTGAACTGCGTCCCGCCTGGCTTTGCAAGCTTGAGAACAAGGCTGAGCTCCTGTTCGAGAACATCCAGCGACGTCCCAGGGGTTAGCACATAAAAGAAGCCTCAGGCACCAATTAGAAAGTGTATTCCTAGAATAACTACAGTAATGTTAGTAACAGCTGTCTTTTTTTTTTAAATACCTACAATCTCCCAAGCCCATACATACTTATTGATACTGGTCTGCTTTGCTAGATGAGACCATCAAAGCATGAAGTCCAAGAACCTGGTCAAGGTGCACAGCTCAGGGGCCAGGAAACTGGATTTGTCTCCACAATTTTATTGACTCCAAACCTTTTCCACGTCAACTGCAGTTTAAGTGCTTTTATATAAAAAATCCTGACCCGAGGATATGCTTACTGATTTGAAAGAGAAAGGAAGAGAGAAAGACGAGAGAGAGAGAGAGAGAGAGAGAGAGAGAGAGAGAGAGAGAGAGAGATGAGAGAGAAACATCAATTGGTTGCCTCCCATACATGCCCCAACTGGGGATCCAACCTGCAACATTTTGATGTATGGGAGGTGCTCCAACCCACCAAGCCACCTGGCCAGGGCATAACTATTTTTAACAGCAATATCTCATGAGCAGATGAAGCTTTGCAAAGCCTGCAGGTAAATATTTGGAAGGGGTTCCGCCCTGAGTACAGCTGGGGTGAGGACCCAGAGCTGGCCCTTCTCTCCTGCCTAAAGCTCCTGGTTCCGGCTCAATGGTGGGGCTCAGCGGTGGCCTGGAACTCCTGCGGCTCTAATGCCTGTCCAGGGATATTTATGGGGTGTTCTCATCCCCTAAGTGCATCTCCATTCAACTGGGACTTGACTTCAGTTAAGCCTTCTAGATCCCCTGAAGGAATCCTTTACGCAGCATTTTCTATCCGCTAAGTGGAAGGCAATGAAGAGTAAGTCAGACACAGAGGAAAGCCGAGTCTCTCAAGTCTGTTTCTTTTCCTACTCAGAAAGCAAACTGGAACAGGCGCTCAGGAGGCAGAATTTTCAAACTCTGTCCCTGCCCCCTAAAGAGAGTAAAGTGCTAATTCCACACTGAATAAGCAATACATGCTGGGCTTGGTAACGGAGGCCTGTGTACTGTCCGTGACAGGTTCACCGGAGAGGCGGCAATGCCGGGACTATGCACATAAGCTTTAAAATACACGGAGCAAAAGGGCCGGATGGCACCCAGGTTGTTCGCCGCTAATGCAACTCAAGAATTAATTGTTTTCTAGGATAAAAATTGCACTAGAACATACTTGAGATAATATTTTTTCTTAGCAACATCAATTTTCTACTGGTTACATGGAGTATATCTGCTTCTCAACAAATCTCTTTGTAGGAGCAGACATTCGTAATGGACAGTGAGGGAGAACAAAAATAAGCTGCATTTCGGTGGACAGAACTTTCAGTTAATCTAATTTCTTTTTCAAAGGAGTGATAATTCCTGTGTTGAAGCAGTAATGTTGTGACTATTTCAGACACTACTCTTATGTCCTGAAAAGTAATTTCCCAATTATTGCATTTGAAAAAAAATACATGAGAAACAGCAGTACCATGGCTGAATCACAATGTTTTTTTCTATGTAGAAAACAACTAGAAATGTTCATTTATCCAATACTAGAGGCCCGGTGCATGAAATTCATGCACAGGGTGGGGGGGCTCTCAGCCCGGCCTGCACCCTCTCGCAATATGGGACCGCTGCCTCCTAGCTGCTCGCCTGCCTGCCTGCCTGAACCCTAACCACTAGCCTACCTGCCTGATCTCCCCTAACCACTCTGCCTTCCTGATCGTCTCTAACCACTCACCTGCCTACCTGATCACCCCTAACCACCTCTGCCTGCCTCATTGCCCCTAACCATTCGCCTGCCTGCCTGATAGCCCCTAACCACCTCTCACCTCTGCCTCAGCCCCCTGTGGCTTCATCCAGAAGGACATTTGGAATCATGTCCGGAAGGTCAATCGGCTGTCCGGTCTAATTAGCATATTACACTTTTATTATTATAGTCTAAGAAGCATCCTGAAGATGCTATTTACAAACATAAAATCCAATTGCCCCCTGCCACCCAAGCTTTACCTCCCAAACACAATCCAATTTGTCCAGGCTATTCACCCTCCCACCACCACCCTTGTCCAAACTACCATCTTGTCTTGTAGGAATGCAAAGAGTAGCGTCTTGTCTGGCCTTCCAGCATCTACTGTCCCACGCCACTCCAGCCATGACATCAATTATTTCTCCATATTGCAGGTTAATTATAATATCCCCAACAGCAGTGGGATAGAAACTATGCTCAACATGGTAACAACTGTATCACACAGCCTTCAAAACAGCCTGGCAATTTTAAGAAGAACTACCAAACTCCTTAATTTTCTTAGATATTTTCAGGAAAATTGACAGAGGGTATAACAAAAGCGTTTGTTGACATAATTACAGTTTCAGACACCCAGAAAAACCCTAAGAAGGGAAGGGCCTGGACGGTATGCATGAAGGCTGCTAACCCAGACCACTCCTCTCCCCAAGAGGAAGCACCAGAAGCAGCAGGAGATGAGCAGCGGCGAGAACTGCCCAAAGGCAGGCTCCCAGCTAGAACCCTGAGGATCCTGCAGGAAATGGCTCCACACTCACAGCTAATAGGGCTTTGAGTGGCACCATTTTCCGAAGGGTGGCATGCGAATCAGAAACCCAGTACCTGCCTACATTCGGGGTTGAGGAAATGAGAGAAATGTGTTCAAGAAATATGTCTTGCTTACGGAAACACAGATTTATTCAGAGAGGGTGATGTGAGGACATTTTTTGAAAATGCACACAGCCCACCAAGCGTCTGGTTTCTGTATTACCAGAAGTCCAGTCTATTAACAAGGTTCTGCTGGATGTTTCTTAGGGAGGGACCCTCTCCCCCAGGCACAGACCTTCTAGCTCAAAATAAAGAGCTTCCTCTCTGGCACTTCTGTCTGAAGCAGAACAGATAAGGACATAACGGGGAGAGAGGACAGGGAGAGGAGAGAGACAATATGTCCTGCTTCCCCAGGAAGAAAGTGTCAGCCTGGGGTGCCCGAGCATGGGAGGCCAAGGCCACTGAGCCCCTCGGAGAGATCCAAGGGCTTGGCACAGTGGGAAAGCAGCACAAGGGACCAAGAATGGTACAGAGTTTCAGAGTCACCAGCCAGCCTGTCAGGAACATGGGTCCTCTAGTGGTGGCCAGTGTGGACTGATGGCTTAAGGAGGACATCCCAGAGAAAGAAATGAGGGACCCTGGTGGTAAAGGGCTCAAAATAAATAACCAAACTGAGTTAAAGATGAATCAAAAAATTGTATTTCTAATGCACTTAATTTTTTTTTAGCTGAGATGGGTACCCACAACAATAATTGTCACTACATATAATAATTAAAAGGAATCAGAGAAGTTAATAATAAATACATCCCTCATCGGCCCAAGGGCTGACAGCCCCACAGGACATTCAAGCTCTTTGTTCAATAGTGCGCTGAAAAAAATCCATCCTCATTACCCTTTTCCAGCTGGGTGAGCACGTGGCAGTGGCCTGCAGCCTGTGTCAACTCCTTTCAGCCTCCCCGAGTCCTCTCCACCCCCTCCCACTCCTCTGAACTATTGGAATTTCAGAAAGTGCTTTGTGGGAATTCCACTTACAATGAAATGGAATCGAAGAAATGTCATTTGAGCTATGAGGTTAGTTTACATTTGCATAATGAAAATAATAATTATTATGAGGTAGCATTAATCACTTTATAGACTTAATGCTAGTATACAAATGATTTAAAAAAATATACTAGGCTTTTACCAGCTTCTGGGGACAAGGAAGCACTGTGCTGTCCCCCTGCCTCTCCTGGTGTAATCACCATCCAACTGAGACTGAAGATACCATGGTAACCTGTGGGAACTGCCCAAATGTTTCCAGGGGAATGGCAGCATCCTCAGAGATCAGGAGGCAGGGAGGGACCCTGTTGTTGTGTAAATTTGGAAACTAAAAAGAGTTAACATTTGAAGTTCTCTTGTCTGTACGACTTCTCAAGGTTTTTAATATACATTGTGAATCCCTAAGAATTTGCCCCTCGTGTGCAAAAGTTCACAAACTTCTTCCCCCAAGTCACTCTTTTACTAGAGGAAAAACAAGAAGGAAAGATTTTGCATGTTCAATGCTATTCTCATTAGATGATGTAGTTGGCCATATGTTTAAATCTTCATTATTATCCTATCTAATAAAGAGGTAATATGCAAATTGGCCATCACTCCAACACACAAAATGCCCGCACCCATGTGGACACAAGATGGCCAGCAGGGGAGGGAAATTAGGGGCAACCAGGCTGGCAGGGGAGGGCAGTTAGGGGCAATTGGGCTGGCAGGGGAGCAGTTAGCGTTGATCAGGCTGGCAGTAGAGTGGTTAGGGGGTGATCAGGCCGGCAAGCAGAAGCGGTTAGGGGCAATCGGGCAATCAGGCAGGCAGGCGGGAGCCAGCAGTCCTGGATTGTGAGAGCGATGCCCGACTTCCCGAAGGGATCAGGCCTAAATGGGCAGTTGGACATCCCTTGAGGGGTCCCAGATTAAAGAGGGTGCAGGCTGGGCTGAGGGACACACACCCTCCGCATGAATTTCGTGCACTGGGGCTCTAGTAGATAACATAAAATGAAACCATTTTCTAATTTTAATTTTAGGATCTACATCATAAATTGAGGTTAAAATGTAACTTCCGATCCAAAGCCTGTATATCCCTTCCTGGCCACACAAGCACACAGAGCAATGAACACATCACAAAACATCTCAGATCTACCACCAGTTCACGAAGAACAAGATGATACAAAATGCCACAGAGACCCACATGTATGTTAGGTATTAGCCCACCATTTCAAAGACAGGAGACAGGAGATCAAAGTGCACAGTGACAAGGCTGAATGCTGGAAACGCATGACCCAATTCAGAGTAACCATTACACACATCACTAATTTACAGCCCAATTAAAATGGTCCATATCCTTTAATCTTAGAATTTCTATATCTTTTCAAACATAGCTTGTGCTGTTCTGGGTTTTACTTCAGGATATGACAAGATATACTTTACCGTCCACACATTAGTGAATTATTGTTTTGTAATCATCAGTTCAGGTTTAAAACACTGCTTTATCCACCCTGTATGTCATATCAGAACAGTACAATATTCTGCAATAACCCTATATAATAAAAGGCCAGAGGGCATACGTGTCATGACCAGAACGACCACTCAACCAGTCGCCATGAGGTGGCATTGACCACCTCTCATTCCCGGCCCTCAAGCAGTGCAGGGCAGGACTGGGGACTGGCGAGTGGGCTGAACGGCTGACCTCTTGGTCTCTTCCCTGGCCCACAGGCTCCAATGGATCAGCGACGGTGAACAGGGGAATTGGGGTGGGTGGGGGAGAACCAGGCTGGCTGTCAGGCCATTGGGATCACCAGCTCATCCCCGGCTGCTCAGGGGCTCAGGCCTGCGGGAAAGTGGGCGCCAGCGACTACACCTCCATGCACGTGCACCGGGCTGGCTGCTGATGGAATGTGCTGCCTGCTCAGGGCCACTCACACTGGGGTGGGTAGGTCGCAGGCGTGCCCTGCAGCTTCCATCAGCAGTTCAAGCCCCAGCAGCAGCGGCGGCAGCGGTGCCCACATGAGCAGCCCTGAGCGGGTAACGCATTCCATCAGCGGCTGGCCCAGTGCACGCACATGGAGGTGAAGTAGCCAGTGCTGGCCTGAGCCCCCAAGCAGCCAAGGATGAGCTGGTGGTCCCAACGGTGTGATAGCCCGGCAGCAGAGGCGACGTTTGGCCTGGGGACTGGCGAACAGGCAGAAGATGGCCCTGATCACAGAAGGCTAGGCCTAGGGACCCTACCTACATGATTCCGTGCACTGGGTTTCTAAAAGCTTAAGCGACCATTATGATGGAACGACCAGAATGACCGAAATGACCGATCACTATGACATGTACTAACCACCAGGGGGCAGACGCTCAACGCAGGAGCTGCCCCAAGCCCGCAGGCCCCAATCGCTGATGGGGCCCACCAGCCAACCTCCCGGTCCCTCCCCCCGGCTGGCAGGTCCTGATTGCCCGATCCAGGCCGGCCCCCCGGGCTGGGACAGGGAACCAGGGGTGGGTGGCAGCAGACATGGCAATGAGGGAAGGAGGAGGGAAGGAGGAGGGGAGGAGGCAGGATGGTAGGGAACCAAGCAGTGGGTGGAACGCAGCCAGCTAGGAAAGGAGGAGGGGGGAGGCAGGGAGACGGGGAACCTGATGGGCCCTGATTGTCGGCCAGGCCTTGGGACCCCACCCATGCACGATTTTGTATACAGGGCCTCTAGTACACAATAAACAGTATATATATAATTATGTATATACACAGAAAGAATTATATTAACTATATATTATGTGTTATAGGAAATAAATAATATATATAATATTAATATTACATTAATATATTTAAGCCAATCTTATTTCTTATACATTATATACTTTATATAATTTATTATATATTTAGTATTTCATATACATAAGTGTACTTAATGTGATAACAATATATTACATTATACTCTCATTTATAAGTGAGTATAAGTGTGTGTGTATACCAGTTGATTCTATTACCATGTTAATATATTTTGTTAGTGCAGCTCAATACCCAAATCTAATATACTTTGCCTCTATGACAGAAAGTACTGCTTATCTGAATCCCCCATCCTATTCCATCCTCAGTTCCCTCAGGGAGACTCCCTTCTACACTGTCCCCCTTAGTTAAAATACTGTGCTTCTGAATACAAAAGTCAGTATGATGATATCCAACAGGTAAGGAAGTTCAGTCCTTTACTTCTTTCTCCACACAGAGACCACAGAAATAAAACAAAGAAAGGTATTTCTGAATCACCCACAAAATGATTAATTTATATGCATTGTCAGTTTAGAGTGAACTATCCTGTTATATTCCTGTCTTATAAAAATCAATATTTAATTCATCGTCTGGATATGGAAATTTAATGTGGACCATAACACTCCACTCCCTGGGCACTAACTGACTGTAACACACTATTACAACTCTTTATCCCCCTTATGATTTCAGAGAATTAGTCTGGGCACATCCTAATTCCTACCTTGATGAAACACATTATCCAAAGCCTATACCACTTTGAAATACAATAGTCCCCTATTATCAGCAGGGAATATGTTCCAAAACCCCTGTGGATGCCTGAAATTGCAGATCGCAGCAAACCCTGTATATATTCCATTTTTTCCTACACATAAACACCTATAATAAAGTTTAATTTACAAATTAGGCACAGTAATACATTAACAACAATAACTAATTATAAAATAGAACAATTACAACAATATATTGTAATAAAAGTTATGTGAATGTGGTCCACCCTCTTTCTCTCCCCATCTGTGTGTGTGTGTGTGTGTGTGTGTGTGTGTGTGTGTGTGTGTGTGTCTGAGATGTTATACTGTACTCACCTTTTCACTCAAAGAAATCACCTTACAGCTACCCTTTGGCCTATCTGAATTGCCAGCATCACTACTCTTGCACTTTGGGGCCATTATTAAGTAAAATGAGGGTTACTTGAATACTAGCTCTGTGATACCACAACAGTCTAAGCACAGGGCTACTAAGTGATTAACAGACTGGGAGCATATCCAGCGTGGAGATGCTGGACAAAGGGATGAGTCATGGTGCCAGGCAGGAAGGACTGAGCCAGATTTGTGAGATGTCATCATACGACTCAGAATGGTGTGTAATTTAAAACTTATGAATTGTTGCTTTCTGGAATTTTCCACCTCATCATTTCAGGCCATGGTTGACTGTGGGTAAGTGCAACCATGAAACACAAACCATGAGTAAGCGGGGACTACTATACCTGAAGCCCACATTTTCTAATCTACATTAAGATTCAGTTAAGGTTTTCTTTTACTTTGTTCATGATACAGCCTCACCATGAATCCCTATCCTTTACTTATTTTCCAGTTGATCATATAAACCATGGGATATGCTGGGCAACTCATCTACCGGGTCCCAGAAATAGATACTGTTACCTCTTTGACTACTCACTTACAGGAAGAGATGAATCTAGACTAGCTTTCATACTCATTCTTGGGAGGGGGGAGGGGGGGGCGGGTGACCCCACAGCTCCTGTTTGTCTTTCTATTAGAACACATTTGAAAGCAAGGTCCAGTCTTTGGTATTCTCACTGAAGAGTTCCCTTTAGGGGCTACCACCACTATTCCTCTTTGACCTGCTTCTTCTCATGATAATTCCCATAAGTAATGGAGGCAGAGCATCGCTTACAGTGCTGCCAAACCTTTTGCTCTACTATAGGAGTGATTACAGATATGAACGTTTTTTCAGCCTGGGTCTAGAAGCCTGGCCTGAATTGAGAGTAAGAAGGAACAGTGGGACAACGGCAGCAAGCCACAACTCCTCTGAGCACCTGGGCATGTAAATTCACAGATACACACTACCGTGGTCAGGGCTCTGCTCACGTGTCTGACAAAATGGCCTTAGGTGCTTCTGTTCATTTATTCTTCCAAATAGCGAAAGCAATGAGTCAATGCCAGTAGATACTTTAAACTAGAAAAAAGTGGGTTTGTAGGAAGCGCTGTGAAGCTACATGAGCTTTAGTCCAAATCTTGATTTTGCTCTTTAGCCCCATGGGCAGCGCTTTTCCACTTGATCTTGAGTAATTTCAAACAATAGGCTTGTGAAAACAGATGGTTTGTGTAAAGCTCTTGAACCGTGCTTGGCACACAGTGAACAGCAGGTCCATGTGGGAGGTGTTGTGAGTTACCAGGCTCTTGATCTACACAGTGTTGATCCAAGATCAGCATTTGACATTTGGGGCAGGGCTGTGCTGTGCACTGTAGTATGTTTAAAAACATCTTTGACCTACACCCATTAAATGGCAGCAGCACCCCTCCACCCACAGTGTGGCAATTAAAAATGTCTCCAGACATTGTCAAATGTCCCTTGGGAAAATTGTTACAATTGAGAAACTGATCTACACTATATCATTGAATCCTAACAAAAATCCTGAGACTTGTCCACTCTACAAAGAAACCACATTACCTGTCCAAAACCCTAGAAGTGATGAAAGGAGACCAGGACAGTGAGCCAAGAGCTGGAACTCTGTCCCTGTGTTCCATATTTTTAAAATGTGTATTTTAAAGATTAATAATAGAAGGGCCATGATGTCTAGAAGGGCCATGAAGGGCATTCTAAGTTTAGCTTTGGGCTGCCCAAAATAATATTTGTATGATTGTGCTTTACCTCTTATCCATCTTTTTGTTTGTTGATTTTATAGAGATAGAAAGGGACAGGGAGAGTAAGAGAAACTTTGATGCAAGAGAGAAGCATAAATTGGCTGCCTCCCACATGCACCCCTACCAGGGATCAAGCTCGAAATCAGGGCAGTTGCCCTGACCAGAAATCAAACTGGCAACCTTTCAGTGCACAGGACGATGCTCAACCAACTGAATCACACTGACCAGCGCTATCCTATTTTTTAACTTCAAAAAAACAAAATTTTTAGGTCTAACCTTTCACATATATTTTAGTTAGACTTTATTAATATTGGCTTTCCATTTCTCATCCTCTGCTTTAGAAATAACCTGGACTTTGCCATCAGACAGCCTGGATTTGAACTGTGGCTCCTCCACTCTCTAGCTATATGACTCTGGGCACTTACTTAATCACGTAATCTCACCTTTGCATCTTACAGAAAAGCAAACCAAATTTTGTTGACCTCACAGTTGTGTAGACAGCCAACTCTCCAGTGCAGCCGGCTATGCAGAGCAGAGTACAAGGTATAAAATTGCAGTTGTGGAGTGAAAGCCTGCCCTCAACTCTTTTTTACAGAGCAGAGGTGATATGATTATTTCCCCTCCCTTAAATGCATTCTGTCTATTCACATGCTCCCCATAGAAACACAAAATAATTCAACCTCCCCGAAATACTGGCTGTAAGTAAGTCCAACATAACCCAACTTCCCCATCTAGTCTAAACTAAGAGGCTGTGGAACTGGGCCCAGCAATGGTATTTGCTAGCTGACAAGGACAGTGGTGGCTCTTTTCCAAGGAAAGGAGTACATGAGGGGGCAGCAAAACCTGCCGTCCAGCACAGACAAGTGATTCCTTTCACCAGGTGAGTTTGAACATGTCCATTAAGCTTTCCACCCTTCTCTATAGTGATTTTGAATGAGAAGGCTTTAAGAAGATGCATTAAAATCTCATAGAAAAAAATGTCAGATATTTCTATCACTTTTCACTCCCGGAACTTTAAAAATCATGAAAAATCTTGAGAAAAAAACATTTTTAAGAACACAAGCCCCTCAATTCCAAACTGAGCGATAATCATTGTGAGCCCAAATGCAGAAAAACTATGGATCGGAGTTCTATGTTGTGTTAAAAATTTTACAAAGTTAAAAAAATAATGCTGAATTCATTGGTTCTCCAAATATAGAGACCAACAACATATTTTTGTGTTTTTAGCATTAAATAGGATGAATATCTTGACACATACATAAGAACAGTTTGTATCCTCCTCATGGGTAACATGACCAGCACTGATGTCACTTTATCCATCATCCCTGGTTTCAAATATCCTCCCTAGCATCCCTAAAGTTATGTCTAATGTATCTGAATGTTCTTCTCCATATACCCTTTCAGACATGCAGCTAATACAAACTACCTTATTTATACCACCTTGTCACACCATTGGGAACATGTGAGAAAAAGCAATCTTAAGATGCAACTTGTTAGTGCAAAAAGAACTTTAGTCAGATAAATCTATATTCATCTTATTAAGAAGTGAAGAGAGGAGGGGGTAAAAAAGCAAAACTGTGATTACCCCCAGACCAGGTCAAGACCCTGACCCTGTTGGGAAATAAAAATAAGACCTTCTCTCAGATACAGAAGTGTGAAAAATAAAAACAGAAGATTGTATATACATGAAAAAATAAACTGGATTCATAAAGGCCTTCCTTTTTTTAACAAAAACACAGTATTCATATTACACAAACACACAGTTCAAAAAACACGAGCTCCATTTTTATGTGGTTCTTCATTAGCCTAAGTAAAAGAATATAGTGCCCATATATATTTAGATAATTTTGATTTATAAGCATAAACTATTCAGAGATAAAATATTCACATAAATAAAATATTCATTTCAGTATTAAATACTATAAATAGTATTATAGTACTATTTAAAATACATATATAAATTTAAGTTATTTCAGTATTAAGTAACTTTTTTCAAAAAACAACATCAGAATTATATCAGAGCTATTAAAACATATATTTAATATGCCATTTCTGCCTTCAGATTGTTTAGAATCCCTTAGGAAATGAATACATACCTTAAATAATGTTAATATGAACAATTAGAAGTTATTCCAAACAATGTAGACAAGGTTTGAAACACTGAGACAGAAATATTATTCATTCACAGAACTAGATGTTTCCTGGAAAGCAGAGTATTATTATAACTACACTTTCTTCTCAGAGAAATAGGAGAAAATAGGAGAGATGTGAGCCATTTTTTACGAATTCATAACAAATGATCTTCTGAATCAAATAGGAGAGAAGCAGAGAAAAGTTCTGCCCAGCCGCTGTGGAATCCAGGAGGGATGAGTAATTGCCCTTCTACACCTGCTGGCTGCTATTACACTATGCAAATATTTAAAGGTTACCTTGCAGCTGTGATAGGGAACCCCTTTCAATGGTATTCTCCTGTTCTGCTAAGTCCCCCTGGGAGAGGAATGCACTCCCCATTCTGATTTAATACCTGTAGAATAATGTTCTTCTACAGGCACTCTACGGCACTCGGAGTCTTTGAGAGTAACCCCATTTAAGCAAAACTCTACTTGTGACAGATATGCCTTTCTATGCTTTTAGAAATCATATTTAGAAAGTTCTTCCTTCAAAGATATTGATGTGAATAATCACTCTTTGGTCACACTCGCAGTGATAACCTATTTCCATCATTTACAGTTAGTTACTCATAAGTTCGATAGTGTAAGTGGGGAGGAGAAAATACGATTTCTTTGAAAAAATGTGAATATTGTATTTTCCATGTTGGCAACATAAAACCAAGATGTAATAACATGATTAAACGTGCTGACATTTCATTAAAAGCTCTGTGGACATTTGTATATGGCTATTAAGCAGGAACATCAGGAAATGATTAGTTTTCCCCAAAAAAGCAGAAGGTAATTCTATCAAACATGTTGAAGTGAGTAGTATGTCATGTGAATTAGTAAAAATGACTAAAAATTTCAGGATTTCTAATAATGTCTAAAAATACTTATAATTCCACATGAAAAACTCTGAATCATTTAATCATTTTTTGAAAGCACATAGTAATTTGTGTTAAGTGTTTGCACATTTTGGACATATGAAAGCACATTTAATGCACTTTAGAGTACTGCTGATGCAGGAGGCAGTATATCATCCAACGACAGCTGCAGCAATTCTAAGGTCAAAGCCATTGCTTTTGGATTTGATACATTTTGTGCATGATTTATGGATTAATTTTATGGTAAATATGTAAGCTATATGTCCCAAAAAGCATTTTATGGTATTATAACAATAAAACATTACAGTTATGGGCCGCCCTTCATCTAGGCTTATCAAAGCCCTTTCCTGACATCAGTTCATCTTTGTAATACCCCTCCGAGGCAAGAACCCTTGCCTGCACTACCTTTTTTTTAAATTTTTTGAACACTGAAAGCACTGGGGATTTTCACACGTCTCCTTAGTCTTAAAATACTACAAACCATCCACACATTTATTTCTTTGTTCTACCTGGCTTGAGCCCTACACCTTGTGCGAGCACCTGCGGACAAACTGGTGTGAAGAAACAGGAGCATCAGCCCTGTCCTCCCTGTCGGAATGTAATGTGAAATACATGAACTGCTTCCATTTATGGGGAATAAAACAATGCATGACATTTATCTGTAACCTCCCCCTAGCAATCTGGAAACATGCCGCTCTATAATATTTCCTAGCAGCCAAAAGCTATGCTTCCAAGTTGTGAAAACACATCAGTCACAGGAGTGCTCCTCTTGCCATAAAATTTACTGAGAATGACTTTGACATATTTCTAATAGACATTGGCCAGCTGGTTTCCAATCAAGTGAGTCAAAGGAAAATTTCAAAAGAGAAGGGCATTGTTAAATGGCTGTGAGAAGTGGGCCTCAACAGCAAAGATAACATAGGAAGCCTAATGACAAGAAAAGGGGTGCGTAGACCCTAAAAGGCAATCAGTAGAGCTCCAAGTTCATACCAGTGAGGCCGATTACCATCAGGAGCTGAGAGGCCTGAAGCTCATGCTTTCTTGATGATGTTGTAGTAGGTTCTTTGCAAAAAATAGCCCCATGTTTTCAACTCTCCCTGTGTCTATACCCTTTGCAATAGGACTTTGCAGCAATGCCATCAACGTGCGGCGTTTACTTTTCCAGCCCCTAGAAACTGGGCTAACATCGTGAGTTAGTCTCCCAAAGGAGTGCTGTGGAAGTGACTGTGCCAGTCTCAAGAGGCCCTGTGTACTCCTGCCGCCTGCACACTACAGCTAGGCCATGTGAAAAGCGTGGGCTAGCCTGCTGAAGGCTGACACCAACCGGAGCAGAAGGAACCACAGCAGTTTTGACCATCTTCCATCACCCAACTTGTAGCTGGCCCTCTAACTGCCTAGAAATGCAAGAGCCATTCCAGGTCAGAACAGCTAGGTCCAGCCCAGGTCAGCAAAAGCCCACAGATGACCTGTCATGTAGATGTGGATACATATACAATAATAAAATTATTTTGGCTTAGGCCACTGAATTTTAAAGTGTTTCTTACCAAGGAGTAAGCATCTGATATAAATACATTTTAGTAAATATTAGCTATTCAATAAGATAAACTTGAATCATTAGAAAAAGTTAAAATTCTGCCCTGCAGCCTAAATTACATAAAGCATAGACACATAAACATATTTTAGAGGTATTCCTATCTAAAGTGGCCATTAAGGAGTACACAGAGGAGATATTCCAAACACAGGGCATCCCGGGAAAAGTAGGGGTAGCCATACGTATATCATACAAAATAGATTTCAAGACAAAAGGTAACAAGATACAAAGATGGACATTTGATAATGATAAAGGGATAAATTCACCAAGAAGACATTAACATTTATTAATATATATGCTTCCAACCTGAGAGCAACAAAATATATAAAGCAATTACTCATAGGCCTAAAGGGAGAAACTGGCAAAAATACAATTATAATAGGGAACTCAAATAACCCACTTACAGCAATGGATAAATCATGCTGATAGGAAGTCAATAAGGAAATATCAGCCTTAAGTGACACATTAGACAAAATGGACTTAACTGACATTGATACAAGTTTCTATCCCAAAACAACAGAATACATGTTCTTCACGAGTGCACATGGAACTTTATGCCAAGGATAGACCATATGTTGGGACACAAAAGTAGTCCCAAAATACAAAAAGATTGAAATCATACCAAGCATTTATTTCTGACCACAATGCTGTGAAACTGGAAACCAACTAGAAGAAGGCTGGATAAAAGACAAATATATGGAGATCAAACAACATGCCAATAAACAACTATTGGGTCAAAGAATAAATAAAATAAAAGATAAAAAAATACAAACAAAAATGAAAATATGGCATACCAAATTTTTAGAGTTGCAGCAAAAGTGGTACTAAGAGGGAAGGTTTTAGCAAAACAGACCTACCTCAAGAAACAAGAAAAACCTCAAACAGTCTATTATAAAACGACTAGAGGCCTGGTGCACAAAATTCGTGCATGGGGGGGTGGGGGGTGTCCCTCAGCTCGGCCTGCACCCTCTCCAATCCAGGATCCCTTCAGGAATGTCTGACTGCCGGTTTAGGCCTGATCCTAACCGCTCGCCTGCCTGCCTGCTTGATTGCCCCTAACCACCTCTGCCTGCTGACCTGATGCCCCTAACTGCTCCCCTGCTGGCCTGATCGCCCCTAACTGCCCTCCCCTGCCAGCCTCATTGCCCCCTCACTGCCCTCCCCCGCTGGCCTCATCGTCCCCTAACTGCCTCTGCCTTGTACCCTGCCACAGTGGCTTTGTCCAGAAGGAAGTCCAGAAGATGTCCAGTCTACTTAGCACATTACCCTTTTGTTTTTATAGATAGATGGTGAAAACCTGGAAGCTTTTTCTCTAATATCAAGAACAAGACAAGGATACCCCTCTTGCCACTATTATTCAACATAGTACTGGAAGTCTTAGCCAGAGCAATTAGGCAAGAAAAATAAAAATAAAAGCCACCCAAATTGGGAAGGAAGAAATAAAACTGTTACTATTTGCAGTTGGTGTGATTCTATATGGAGAAAATCCTACAGACGCCACCAAAAAACTATTCAAAATAATAAATGAATAGAGCAAAATTACAGGATACAAAATCAATATAAAATTTGCCAAGTTTCTATACACTAACAATAAACTATCAGAAAGAGAAATAAAGAAAACAGTCTCATTTATAATCACAGCAAAAACAATAAAATACCTAGGAATAAACTTAACAAAGTAGGTGAAGGACTTATACACTGAAAATGACAAGATATTCTTGAAAGAAATTGAAGAACACACAAAGAAATGGAAAGATACTTTGTGTTCATGGATTGAAGGAATTAATATTGTTATAATGTCCATATTACTGAAACATCTACAGATTCAATGTAATCCCTATCAAAATCCCAAAGGCATTTTTCACAGAAATAGAATAAAAAAATCTTCAAATCTGTTTGAAACCATAAAAGACCCCAAGTAGGCAAAGCAATCCTAAGGAAAAAAAATAATAATAAAAATACATAAAGAAAAATATCCAAACCTCTGAAAACTCATACCATGTGGCATATTCCCAAGGGTGCCATATAATCTTAATTTTGCTAGACTTGAAAATCAGAATTATAAAAATGACAAATTGGAGGGTATATTACATGAATTTTTACACTTTGTAAATTCTCTAAGAATAAATTCTGTGTTTCGAGTACTCACAACTGTAAGCCCACTTTTGCCCCACCCTGTACTGTGAGGTCTGTTTGTTGTCTAACACTATCCCCAACAATGTAGAACACAGTACCACGATTTGGGTGCTGCTATGGAAATAAGCTAAATATGTGGCCAAGCAGTGAGTGCCTGGAACAGATATCACAGGCTAGAAACACGAAGACCTGCATTATGCAGATTAAACATACCTGAGAACACGCTACCCTGCGACAACCAGGAAGGCTGAGGAAGCACCTGCCTCGCCTATTGCTCCACTTTTTGGGTATTAGTTTGTGTCAGGTTATAGTTACTGCTTTTTCCAACATATTATTAAAAACTAATAAGCTGAGGGGAACATTGACTGCTTAGCAAACAGAAGCTAAGGGACTTGTTCAAATGGAGAGACAAACGATAAATTACCATAAATATCAGGAGATGAGAATAAAAAGTGAGGACAAGTACTTATAAGAATTGTAATTTAAACATATAGACTCAGTTGGAAACAAAACTAAAATTATAGGTGTTGCTTTCCACCTCATACATACTGTTTCAGTTGATACCATAGGCCTGGGGGTGAGAGGCATGGGTTTCAGGAAGCAAAAATATAGCAGTATCAAAGTCAATTCTTTTAGTATTGTTTTATTGTAATGTTGCTGAGATGCTGCAGGAACTTCACTCTAGTTTATATCAATGAGCCTGGCATAAAGTTACTTTCCTTACATGTTGTTTTACTTCATTTCCCAGAACCTATCAGCAACGTTAACTGAGGACGTACAATACAGGAGAATACTGTGGACACACAACATTGATTGGGAGCAAATAGATCAAAATGCTAATACATTTTGAGGGTACTTTATTGCCAAAGAAACCAGGAGCCTGGCCTTTAATAAGCCTTGCCCTCTCAAATCCTTTGGTCTCCCAAAGTTACATGAGCAGGAAGCACATTGCAAAAAAAAAAAAAAAAAAAAAAAAATGCACAGCCTGTAATGAAGACATATTCCCAAACCTCACTGCAGATGTGGCCATAGAGGAAAGAAACTGAAAAAGAAAGAGCCTCTTAGAAAGCAAAAGAAAAAACCACAAAGAGTAATAAATATGGGCGTTCCCCACAGGCAGTCTAGATTCTAACTAGGAAAATTCTGTCCCTGGAAAAACAGATTCACCACCCCTGTCTCAAACATTCCATGACTGGTTTGGACTATTGACTTGATGTGTTTCCCAATTTCATATTCAAATTCTCATCCAAACTCCCTTTTTTTGGATAGGAATTGTGTTATGCATAATATGTCCCTGATGTGCCATTTTATTTAGGGGTAGGTGAATGGCAGCTCATCTTTCAATTCAGTCATCAGAACATGAGGAAGGACATCTGGACCTGATGAAAAGAACTGGGAATTACTCAGAGATTCTGGAACTTGAGGTGAGCACAGTATCTGAAATGGGACCTTGGGCTGTCAGTCATCAGAACATGAGGAAGGACATCTGGACCTGATGAAAAGAACTGGGAATTACTCTGAGATTCTGGAACTTGAGGTGAGCACAGTATCTGAAATGGGGCCTTGGGCTGTCTCCATTGGAGAGGAAAGGAGTGTCTAAAGGAGCAGCTGTGGCAGAATGTCTAATTTCCAACAAATCTGTTTCTCTCCTTCCATGGAATATTATTATTGGTGATTAGCATCTTGACAATGATGAACTCTATTGCCCATTACCTCCACTTCCTTGCAGGTAGGTAAGGTCATGTGACTAGTTATCACCAAAAGAATTGAACATAAGTAATATGTGCCAATTCTCATCCAAATGAAGCAGGAATTTTGGGGTAACATAGGCAGGCTTAGGGTTATTTAGAATTGGAGTCCATGGAAAAGCGAGGGGCTGCAGACTGGGAGAAGGTTCATTTCCATAACACCAGGAAGCCAGGTGCAGTTACAGCTCCATAAGACAAGGGAGCAGCAACAGTTGCATTTACATAAGACAAGGGAACTGGAAGTAGCCAGGAAAGGTCTATATTTACAAAATAAACAGAAGGAAGCCCTTAATCAGAAGGAGAAAAAGAAAGCCCAAAGGGAATAGGAAAACAATAAGGAAGGAGAGGGAGAGAACCTCACACTTCCCAAGTGAGGTTCAACCTTTGAGCCCAAGAGTTACTATAGTAACCAACTGAAGGGGAATATTGACCAATCAGAGGGGATATCAGGACACAGGAACTGTAGCCTTTATAAGCCATGGGGAAAAAGAACTCAGTGGGACACTTTTCCCTCTCCCCTCGTGGGAGTCTGTACTTGTTCTTCAATAAATCTCCACCTTTGCTATACCACTTTCTGTCTGTGATTTCATTCTTCGATTTCAGAGGACAAAGAATCTGGGTTCAAGTCCAAAAATTCAGTATCACAAAGATTTTAAGAAGTGAGCATGCTTCACACACACTCATTTTCCCCTTTTGTTGACATCAGACTCTAGAGAATAGCAGAGCCACAAGGTGAAATGCATCTGGGACTCTGAATCCACACACGGAGGAGAGTTGTCTGCAAACAGGAACACGTACCTTGGACTATTTCATGAATGCTAAATAAATTTCTACAGTGGTAGAACCAGGATACTATTTGGAAATACATTTATTGCCACCCCTTACCTACCCTGAATAAACCGCATTCACACATGAGATTGCAAATAGGGAAGTTCTAGGAAGAAAATAAAGCAGGGTGATGGATTCCTACGTGTCAGTGAGTTGGGGTGACTAATTGGGATAGGAATCAGGTCTCTCTCAAGAGGTTAAATTTTAGTTGGAAAGAGTGGAGTCTGGAAATATCTGTGGGGCAAGCATTTGAGACAAAAATTACAGGATGTAAACTCTTATGTTATAAACCAATTTTATGCTTTTATGAAAGAGCAAAACGGCCAGTGTGGAAGAAACATAGAGAGAAAAAGGAGAGAGGCAGAGTTGCTGGCTTGTGAATCTTACTGGCTTGGTGAGAAGACTGGATGGATTTTAAGTTTAACAGGAAACTCCTGAGAAGTTTTAAGCAGTTGGTCTTTCTGGCTGCATGGAGAATGACTTAAGCAGGCAAGATGGAAGAATGAGATCAGGCAGTAGGCTACTGCAGGACTCTAGGCATGGGATGATGGTGGGTGGAAGGGTAGTGGTGTTGGTACTGAGAGGTGGACAGATTGGACTATATCTTAGAAGGACTTGCCTATGAATGTTGTGGATGAAGAAAAAAGAAAAATCCACAATACTTATATGTTTGGCCTCAAAAGCTTAGTGGATGGTGGTGTTATTTGTTGAAATGTAGAAAATTTTGGGAACATTAAGTTGACTATGTGTGGGAGGACTAAAGAGAGAAAGAGAGAGAGGAAGAACTGTTAGCAGAATAACTAACCAGGTTATATATTAAATATCAACTTTTAATACAGGTGTGCTGACACATGTTTCTTGTTTTCAGGTTACCTCTATTATGAGAGAGGGGTACTTAATTTGGGGGATTTTAGAGGGACACATAAATATATTGCATATCCTTTCTCCTCCTAAATTTAAAATTTAGCGGAGCTGGAGCGAAGCCCACCTCAGCGGGTTTTGCTCCCTTCTCTGCTTCGTTCCAGCCGCAGTAAGCCCTATTCTTGCAGGAATCTCCCTGCAATGGGCCTCTAGTTAAAGAATATAAATATACAGATGGTATATCAAGGAATTGTGCACTTGAAACCTATATAATTTTATTAATTAATGTTAGATTGATAAATTCAATTTTTAAAATAATATAAACTTAGACCCTCAACTAGTAGATTTGCAAATACTAATTCCTCAATAGACACTTCTCCAAAGAAGACATACAGATGGCCAATAGACATATGAAAAAATGTCACCACTCACCAGAGAGATGCAGAATGGCCATTATCAATAAATCAACGAACAACAAGGGCTGGCAAGGATGTGGAGAAAAGGGAACCCTAGGGTACTGTTGGTGAGAATGCAGACTGATACAGCCACTGTGGAAAACAGTATGGAGTTTCCTCAAAAATTAAAAATGGACTGTCTATGACTCAGTGAAACCACTTCTGGGAATATAGCCTAAGAATCCCCAAACACCAATTCAAAAGAATATATGCACCCCAATATCCATAGCAGTGTCATTTACAATAGCCAAAATCTGGAAATAGCCCAAGTGCCTATCAGTACATGAGTGGATAAAAAAATCTGTGGGACATTTACACAATGGAATATGTGGCCGTAAAAAAGAAGGAAATCTTACATTTTATGACAGCATGGATAGACCTGGAGATTATTATGCTAAGTGAAGTAAGTCATTCAAAGAAAGACAAACACTGTACCATATGATCTCACTTATATGTGGAACATAATGAACAAAATAAACTGATGAACAACATAGAAACAGAGGCATGGGTACATGGAATAGACTAACAACTGTCAGAGGGTGGAGGTGGAGGCTGGATGAAAGAAAGTGAAGGGATTAGCCAAAGAAAATATATGTATAGCCCATGGACATAGACAATAATGCGGTGATGGCTAGAAGAAAGTGGGGGGGGGGTGCACAAGCGGAGAGGAAGGATGGGGGCATCTGTAATAGTGTCAACAAGTAAAATAAAGTTAAAAAAATAAAAACAAATGCTAAGTCCTCCCTCCTCCCTATCACAGGCAACTCTAAACAAAAGCGTGCCCACACTCTAGAGAGGTCTTTAAAGGCCCAAGGGAGAGCATAGGCCAGTTCCTGTTTGCTAAGAAATCCTAGGAGGGCTTGGGACACATGTCTAGATCTCTCTCCCAAATCCCAATCAGTTCAGTCTGCCCCAGGCTCCTGAGAGAGTGATGCAATGGATAGCGAGTCCAGGAATGTTACCTTACATAGAAATACAAAGAAAAGGAGAAGGAGTTTGTCTCTTAAAACAAATGACTAAGTGAATGTTAGAGGCATCTGGAAGCACCTCTGCAGGACACAGTGAGGACAAAAGAGGGGCTTTTCAGTAGACTGATGTCATTTCAAAGAGGAGCGAACATATTGTCAATGGCCTTTACCTTTGCACTTTCAAACCCAGCTCTAGGAAGACAGGAATAGATTGAAGCAAAATTGAAGTTTTACCGTATTTCAGATAGTAAAAGAAGGAAAAAAAATAGAAGAAAAAACGTCTTGTCCATTAGTTGGATTTAGAGTGAAATTCAGTTTTCCTATCTTCCAATCTCACGTTGTATGGGTGGCTCATGCCCAGAGGGAAAACTTGTCACATTTCCTGCTGCTGCAAACCACCAGCTCGAGATCCATCACGGCTTCACGTCTGCTGGCTCCTGATGATTTACTGACAGAACTGATGGCTCCATCTGAGCACGCAGGTCCTGGGGCCTGACATCTTATTGTTTTGACTAACTATCTCCCCTGAGGGATTAAATAATCAAACTACTTCAAAAGAGTCCTCATGAAGAAAGGAAATATGCTGCACAAAATGCTGTTCTTGGCCACCAGCCTAGCTCAAAGCTCCTTACTTCCCTTTAATTTTAGGTTTAATCCCTGGATTTAAAAAGCATTGCTCTCAGGTCTTTCCCCATGCTTCCAGGGCTCTGCCCTGCACCAGAACTACATTTCCCAGATTCCCTTCCTGCTGTGGGTTCTCCCACTGCAAGGCCCTGGCACATATCTGATGGGATGAAGGCAGGGAAAAGAAACCCTGGCAGCCACTGCCCTCCCTCCAGTGTCTGGGTTATCGAGAGCCATTCCCTCCACAGCCCCAGCTCCTGCTTAGCCCTGGCTCCCACCAGATGAACCCTGAGAACACCCTCCTCCCACCCATTGTCCCTCCAAATCTGGGGGTGGGAGCATTTTGCAGTGGTTGCTAATTTCTGAGAGGTTCACCATTCCCTGTTTAATTTCTCTGCTCTTCCATCCAATACCCTGGTAAATTCCTTCTATTGACTAGACACAGTGGTTCTCAACCTTCCTAATGCCGCGACCCTTTAATACAGTTCCTCATGTTGTGGTGACCCCCAACCATAAAATTATTTTCGTTGCTACTTCATAACTGTAATGTTGCTACTGTTATGAATCATAATGTAAATACCTGATATGCTATATGTGTTTTCCGATGGTCGCGACCCACAGGTTGAGAACCGCTGGGAGCATATCTGATAGAGCCAAGCTGTATGGGCTTTTCTGCTGTTTGTGTGCTTAAATTCATTACACCAGGAATAGGCAAACTATAGCCCTTGGGCTCACTGCCTGTTACTGTAAATAAAGTTTTATTGGAACACAGCCATGCTCAATCATTTAAGTATTAGCTATAATTGGTTTTGTGCTACAACAGCAGAGTTGTACAGTTGAAAAGGGAACCTTTATGGCCCACAAACGCTAAAATATTTACTAGCTGCCCTTTCACAGAATATGTTTGCTGTCTCCTGCAATGAATAAAAAGGCCCTCCTCTAGAGGCTCAGCTGAGTCTGTGATCATTACAGTCTAGACCAGCTGGTCAAACAGAAGCAGAGTGACCACCCGATCATTTCAAATTTTCTAGTAGGCACATTTGAAAAAGGAACAGATTGAAATTAATTTTTAAAATACATTTTATACACACCACTGTATCCTATAATCCTTTCAACATGTTACTGATATTTTTTTTAAAAAAAACTGTTGAAAATATTTTACATTTTTAGTACTAACTCTTCAAAATCCAGGGTGTTCTTTATACCTAAGCACATTTTATTTTGGATACTAACTCTTCATTACAAATACTTGATGTCTGTGCATATTTTATAACATTTGCAGTTGAAAATGTATAGTCACACTATGTACCTATTAGTAGGAAAAGACAAAAAATAGGTACAATACTAAATTCTGGTAAAGACTCAGAGAAACGGGATCACTCATATTCTGGTAGAAATGCAACGTGCCACAGCCACTCTGCAAACAATTTGCCAGTTTCTTATAAAATTAAACATGTAACTACCATAGGACTTTCACTCTTTGGCATTTATCCCAGTTAAATAAAAACTTATGTTGACACAAACCTGTACACAAATGTTTATTGCATCTTTACTCATAATAGCCCCAACTGGAAAAACTATGTATGTCCTTCAACTGATCAATGGTTACAAAAACTGGGACATTCATACCATAGAACAAGCATGACAAACTCAAAGGCTAACATGGGCCAAATAAATGAGGCATGCAGCCCGCAGGCCGCGAGTTTGACATGCTTGCCATAAACATTACTGAGAAATATAAAAAAATCAACCTGCCCTGGTGGTGTGGCTCATTTGGTTGGGCATAGTCCCATGCACGGGAGGTTGCTGCTTCTATTCCCTGCCAGAGCACATGCCTGGGTTGTGGGCTCAATCCTCAGTGGGGGGTGAGCAGGAGGCAGCTGATTGCTGTTTCTCTCTCTCTCTCTCTCTCTCTCTCTCTCTCTCTCTCTCTCTCTCATCAATAAAAACATATTGAAAAAAAAAAAAGAAACCCACAACCATGTGGATAAATCTTAAATTAAGTGAAGGAACCCAGAATAAAAAAAAAAAAAATTGCTTACTATATGATTCCATCTATATAGCATTCTTGGAATGACAAAATTATAGAACTGAAGAATGGATTAGTGGCTGCCAGGGTCAGAGATGAAGGAATGTGTGGAGTGATGTGGGTGTGACTATCTATATATATAAAAGCCTAAGCAACCTGTATGATGGAACTACAGGAACAACCGGTCGCTATGATGTGTACTGACCAGCAGGGGGCAGACACTCAATGCATGAGCTGCCTCCTGGTGGTCAGTGCACTCCCACAGCTGGAATGCTGCTCAGCCAGAAGCCGGGCTCACGGCTGGTGAGCGCAGTGGCCGCCTGCAGCTTCGCACACTGCTACATCCCCCAAGGGGTCCTGGATTGTGAGAGGGTGTAGGCCAGGCTGAGGGTTCTCCACCCTCCCATACACGAATCTATGCACCGGGCCTCTAGTAAACATATAAAAGGACATCATGAGAGATCCTTGTGGTGATGAAAATGCTCTGAATCTCTCAATGTCAATATCCTAGTTGTGATCTTACGCTATCATTTTACAAAATGTTATCATTGGAGAAACTGGATAAAAGGTACATGGGACTTCTGTCCTATTTCTTGCAACTGCATTTAAATCTGCAAAAGGAAAATTTTAATTTTAATAAAAGTAGATGCACATAACCAAAGTTTTTCGAATAATTGAAAGTTTTCTAATAGCTGAAAAAAATGTTTTTTTTAATTTTTAAAATTTAATCAAACTCTAAAAAATTAAAAATGTAATCCTTAGTCACCCTTGCCACATTTCAAGTATTCAATAGCCACATACAGCGAGAGGCTGAAGCATTCACAGTGACACTAGACCCTCTTTTTTTTGGCTAGAATGGCTAAACTACAGCCAAATTTGAGCCATTAGATAGGAAAATGGCCACCCAATACTCCCAGAAAGCACACATCATGCAGAGAAACACACATTTTTAGTCTAAAACTTTGCAATTCCAAAAAAGGTAGTAAGACCTTCATGGTATTAAAAATTAACCAATTGTGACAAACTGCTTATAGTGATGTACCGTTCTTTAGACAGTTCGTCAGCCAGCTAACAAGATGTTGTCTCCCAGATAAAATATACATTTCCTCCTTAAACTCCCTTATTTAAAAAGAATGAATAAAATAAATAAGAGAATGTTGTTTTAGATTACAGCTTTTCCCACCGACCCTATATCTTCATGAGCAATGGCATTTAGTATGATGAGTGGTAATGGCAATATTCACAATAGAGAAGCTAGTGCTCTACGCAGAAGGCTCCTCTCTTTGACGAGCTGACAAATGAAATCTGAAGATGAAATGAAATTGTGGTTCCTCCAGGCACTGGTTGCCTGCCATGCAGAAGGGCCATGGGAGACAGGTGGGAGCTGTTAAATGAACACTGGAGAGAAGTGGGCAGGGTTTGACAGTTCTGCTCTTCTCGGAGACTGTTGTGATTAGGTTCTCCATGAAATAACAATTGAGGGTGTTGGGGGTGGTGGCTGGCACAGCTTAACGTTCAGTGCTACTTACATGTGTGTTTCCATGGGTGGGGATTTGTGCAAAATAGCTCTTTGTGAATGGACAGCAATTGGATCACACTGGGAGAAACTCAGCAGGAACAATTTTCTAAAGGGATTGCTGCGGTTTAGCAGTCCTGGAAAGAAGTCAAGGCCAGCCGCTCAGTCTAGCACTCAAGGCCCTCCACCATCTGGAGCCTGGTGCCTGCTGGCTTCATGTGCCTCCACCCTTCGCTCATACTGGTCTACCTGCTTCCTTCAGAAAAATGCCTGGTTATGTCTTTGCCTACAGTGACACCTGCCTCATCTCCTTTAATTAGGGTCTTAGTCCTCCTTTAAAGTCCAGGTAAAACCTCATCTCCTGGGAATCCAACCCAGCCACAAATGATCTTGACTTCTGTAGGATTCCCAGAGCTAATAATAACATCTGCCTTTCACTGGGCAACTGTAAGTTCCCAGATCTCTGCCTGGCATGTTCATGTTCCCCAACTTAATCCTCACAAACCTATTAGACATGAATTATTGCCTCCATTTTACAGACAACTGAAGATGGGAGCTATTAAGTTTCTAGCCTAAGCTCACATAGTGGGTAACAATCAGAATCACAATTCAAACTAAATATATTTTTTTCTGTCTCTAAGACCTGTGCTGTTATCCTTGTACTATTCTATTAACTCAGGACACAGTCATTTAATCAGATCACATTGACAGAGCATCTGAGAGATGCTGGGCACTGAGCTAAACTCTAAGGCAGTGATGGCGAACCTATGACACGCGTGTCAGAGGTGACAGGTGAACTCATTTTTTTGGGTTGATTTTTCTTTGTTAAATGTCATTTAAATATATAAAATAAATATCAATAATATAAGTCTTTGTTTTACTATGGTTGCAAATTTCAAAAAATTTCTATGTGACATGGCACCAGAGTTAAGGTAGGGTTTTTCAAAATGCTGACATGCCGAGCTCAAAAGGTTCGCCATCACTGCTCTAAGGACACAACACAAATTAAAAGCATTCAAAATACAATCATATAAGTGCATTTGGTAATACACGTACAAAGAATTATAAGGTATCACAGAAATATGACACTTCATGGTAGGTTTGCAAGATGTATGAAAGTTTACCAGGTGGAAAGGGCCTGGTCAAAAGCACGGTGTGGGGTGGGAGAGTGCAGGGTGATATAGTCGAGACAGGAAATGCATGTGCAAAGGCAAAAATTATAAGCCCACAGTGATGAAAATAGCTCAGGAGCATGCTATAAACCTAGCCAAGGACAGCTTGTGAGGGTGTGCTCGGTCACATGTAGGAGTTGGATTTTTAAGCAGAAGATGATCAGGTCATATGGGCACCTCTTTTGGTTATTCACCAAGTATATACTGAAGACCAAGCACTGTCTTCCAATTGGAAACATAAATAAGAGTTGAATGGTGGAGAGAATCAAATAGCCCAACAATTCCAGAAAAAACAGGGTAACTCCTGGACAGAGGTGTGTGTAAGGTAATACGGAGCACAGAGGATGGGCCACTGGTTAGAATGGCAGGAGGTGGCAGATGTCAGAAACAGTGCCCTGAGGAGAAGTCACACTGAGGGTGGCTGGAGGATGAACCAGAGGGCATTAGAAGGGGAATAGAATGAGAGAATTGTAACTGTAATGAAAACATACTTGAGAATTACTGCCTCATAGAAATGATTAAAATATTAACTTACCGGAATGGACATGGAAACAAGGGAGAGAAGGAAGGATAGGGTTGTGACTAAAATCTTTAGCCCAGTGTTTATGGAATGGAAGGTTTTCGGAACAGAAAAATCAGTGTTTTTGCACAGAAAACAGGTCTGCATTCAGTTTTATACACAATATGATAATTCAGAGAGCATTTAAAAGAAAGACAATAATGGAAATGAGACAACAGAATCCCAGATAATAATAGCATACTGTTGATATTTTTATCAAAGCTATGATATTACTTGCCAAAAATGGCACATCATTCTTGCCAAAAGTGGTAAATATTTATCAGCAGAGTACATTTGAGCTTACTAAGCATAATAAATCCCATTGTGTTTGCTTTTCCCTCCAAAGGTGTCTTCCACAATGCAAAGTGAATATCCTGCGGATATGGCACACGCGCTTATAAAATTCACAATGAAGTTTCCAAGAAGCTTTATTTTGTTTGACGATGGCATCATTCTGAGAGTATCATTCTGAGAGCATCATTGTGTGCTTGGGAATCCTTGTGTTTTCCCCAATTTTCAATATTTTCAGTATAGCTATGTAAACTTACAGAGTGTAAGTTTGTTTCCAGTACTTCTATTATGCTCATGTGAGGTTTCTTTGGTTTTATCTGCTATCATTTTTGAAACCTTATTACCAACCAATAAATCATTGCTCTAAAATCTTAAAAATGTTCTTAGGCCTATGTGGAAATATAAAAAGAAGTAAGTATATTTTGTGATCTTGTTTTATAATATTTTCTAAATTTAAATTTTTTTTTCTAAAGTTAAAAATTTTCTTTGTTCTATAATTTAATATTTTTAATTTAATATTTAATCTAATATAAAATAAAATTTACTTATAATGCATTTTCATTATATTTAAGGATAAAATGCTGGGTTTTATTTTTATTTATTATTTTTCCTTTTTATTGAAGTTATTAGGTTAACACTGCTTAACAAAATTATACAGGTTTCAGGTGCACAATCCCACAATATATCATCTGTGCACTGTTATTGTGTGTCCACCGCCCCAAGTCAAGTCTCCTTCCATCACCATTTATCCCTCTTGTACCCTCCTCCACCTCGCTCTCTACCCCTGGCAGTCACCGCACTGTTGTTTATTGACCATGAGTGTTTTCCCTCTTTTTTAAAAATTTTTTTGCTGAATCCCTCCACACGCCCCCAATTCCCAGACCCTCCCCCGACAACAGCTGTCAGCCTGCTCTCTAGCTATGAGTCTGTCTCTATTTTGCTTGTTAGTTCATTTTGTTCATTAGATTCCACATATGAGTGATATCCTATGGTACTTGAAGTTGTTGGTTTTTAAAAGAGAATTGAAGACTTGCTTTCTCAGTTCACGGCAGCATCAATCTATGTCTAAAGATGCTGAAAAAGATTAGAGTTCTTGACTGAAAAAAAAGGAAGAATCTACTCCAAAGAAAGTTAAAATGTAAATAAAACCAAAAGTGTCTTCCCCTCCGCCCCACAGAAAACAATTCGCCTTAACTCATCTTATACAACAGAGCCTGTGGAAACATATTTATAATGGTGCGAGCTGAGGCTCTGCATTGATTTTGAATCCAAATCCTCAGAATCTAAAGAAACAGAAATTGGATATTACTTTTTGATGAGACCTTCAAAAGTTAAAATGATTTTGTGCAACTTTCAAACTAGAAATGAAGAAGCCAGGGAAGAGTCTCCTAGGGCAGGACATTAGCTAGGGGAGGGCCTGTGACAGCTGAGGGACTACTGAGGGCTGTAGGATGGCAGAGCATGAGGGAGGCCCAGACAACCAACAGTGTGAAAATCAGGGATCTGCACTCCAGCTGAATGGTTGGTTCCACTTAACAGCCTGTTTCGCACATCAGCCTTTGCCATTTCCAACCCAAATATTGTCCTGACATTGAGCAGATGGCACTGGCCCCCTAGGATGACTGGAAGACCCAGTCACCAGACCTGTACTCCCATGTCCTGCCTCCTTTACACTCACACAAGCAGTTGTTCACCCGCGCTCCCCTCTGCTCCTCTCCTCGAGGCTGTGGCTGGCAGTCCTTTTCCTCCTGTTCTCTCAAAGCTGCATGTCTCTCTTCCAATTTCTTCCCCAAATTGGTTCCATCCCTACTAATAATTAAGTTATTCTTATAAAGAGAGAAAGAGAACACAGAGCCACTTCTTTCAGCTTTAGTTTTGCCTCAAGTTAATACTCCACCTTAATTTTGTTTTTGTTTTCTTTCTGGTTAAGAACAGTGAATACATACTAGAGGCCCATAGTCTCTCATCCACATGCTAGCATGCATAAAGCTGTCAAACAAAACAACGACAACATTATTTTGTAACTCATTTGAGGGCAAACCCTGATCTTCTAATTTGGCAGTAAATTCTGATAAAAACTGACACTTGAAGTGAGGAAACATCAGCTATGATTGATTCTAGTGCACTGGGAGGCTATGTAACAGAGTCTGTGAGCACTATGTTACATTTTTAAACAACTGTATTTTGAAAAGCATCTGGCCTCAAGTACTTTGGGTCAAAGATTGTAAACCTATACTATCTTTCATATCAATCTCAGTATTTAGGAGCAATCACAAAAGTATTTACACTACATCTCTGATTAATGCAGAGGTTGATACGAAACACGAGTGGTTTCCGACTTTAGTTTGTCCACAGGACTGTGGTCTAATATTCCCTACAAAACTACATTAAGGTGCATTAACATGTCTAGACACTCTTCATATACCATTTAATATTCTCAGAGAATGGATTCTGGTCTAAGTATGGAGCATCGTCTTAATGAAATAAACCTTGATAATCCCCATGAGAACCAAACAATAGATATAAAGAGAAAATAGCTACAGCCGCATGCCCTGCCAGGAGCCTTGTAGAGCAGTTTTCACGGAAAGGTGTGTGCAACGGGGATGTCAACGTTTGTCCAACTTACCAAATATATGCCCTGTCATTGCAACTGAGGTTAAATATTGCAGCTTTCTAAAAGTTGTAGTCGGAGAGAGGTGGTGACAGTTGACATTTATCAAACATACCTCCGGAAGTCTACTGGATGCTATATTCTTATGTTGCCCAAAACTCTCATGGTTATTGTTATTGTTTTACTTCAGAAAGTAAAAATACATGTTTATTATTTGTTGGTTAGGAAAGCTCTCATGGGTCTCCTTCATCTAATTATTCATCTGACAACCTCCCATCAGTCTTTGGAAGGGAAGCAATACTGGAGGTGAGGCTGCAGGCTCTGAGGTCAGGCTGGCTGGGCTGAAACCCGCTCTGTGACTCTAAGGCCTGGCTGAACCTCTCTGAGCCTTTGAGACCTCATAAAGGAGGTTCTTACAAAGGGTTCTTGTGAGGATCCCATATAACGCATTTAGCACCATGTCTGACGCACAAAAATGTTAGTACGAGGATATGAACATGCAAGCTCTTTTACTATACAAACTTAATTGTTTTGTTTTACCATTCACTGCTTCACTAGATGAAAAGAACACAGATATCCCCATTTTCTTCATCTCCTGGGAGAGTTTAATGATTAAGCCCACTCTGCTCTCATGAAACAGGAAACTGACTTTTGTTTCGCACTAGTTCGGGTTCTATAATTTATAGGTCATCAAAGGCTACTTTTGAAAGAAAATAAAGTGGTGGTGTTTAGAACAGGAAGCAAGGAAAAAGTGGCTTAAATGAGGGAGGCAGAGGAATGATCACAGAGGACCGGTTTTTTTTGAATGACTGATGCACTGAGCAGGGCACTTCACAGGTGAGTCATCCCAGCCCTGGTGGTCATGACCATGAAGATCAGGGAGAGAATGAAAAAGAGGCCAAGGCTGAGCAGCCTGGACAGGGAGTTGCAAAGGGGAACCAGAGACGCTTGGAGCAGAGCATGAAAGAACTAGACATGGTGTCAGCATGTGTGTACTTGTGAAGTCTGAGTGGGCAATTGGTAAATTAATGAGGACTTTCCATGGAAATTAATTAGGGAATATAATACACTCTATCTCTTCCTTACTGGACATAGTATAGGGTATTATTATGAACTAAATGTCTATGTCTCCCCAAAATTAGTATGTTGAGGCCCTATTCTTCAATGTAATGGTATTAATGAGTGGGGCCTTTGGGAGGTAATTAGGGTTCAATGAGGTCATAACGGTAGGGTCGTCATGATGGGATCAGTGTCCTTAGATAAAGACACCAAAGAGTGCTGGTTTCTCTCTCTCTCACCCTCTCTCTCCTTTCCTGACCCCTCCCAACCTCCCACCTATCAGCCATTTGAAGGTATAGCCAGAAAACAGCCATCTTCTAGCCAGTATTAGGGCCCTCACCAGTACCCCAACAAATATGCTGGCACCCTGATCTCAGACTTCCAAGCCTCCAGAACTATGAGAAAGAAATACCTATTGTTTGATCCACCCAGACTCTGGGAATTTTTTATAGCAGCCTGAACTGACTATGGCATTCACTTTTTTCCCCCGTTTATTGTTCAAATTATCACAGATATCCCCTTTGTTTGTTTGTTTTTTCCCACTGACCTCCTCTACCCCACATCTGCCCCTCCACGGCCTTCACCACTCTGTTGTCTGTGTCCATATATGTATATAAGTTCCCTGGTTAATCACTCATCAACCCCCCAACCCCATCTTCCCTCTGATTCATCAGTCTGTTTCATACTTCTATGTCTCTGGCTCTATTTTGTTCATCAGTTTATTTTGTTCATTACATTCCACATATGAGTGAGATCATGTGATACTTGTCTTACACTGACTGGCTTATTTCACTTAGCATAATACTCTCCAGGTATATCCATGCTGTTGCAAATGGTAAGAATTATTTCTTTTTTATAGCTATGTAGTATTCCATTGTGAAATTGTACCACAGCTTTTTTATCCACTCATCTGCTGATGGGCACTTGGACTGTTTCCAAATCTTAGCTATTGTAAATTGTGCTCCTATGAACATAGGGGTGCATATATTATTTCTGATTGGTGTTCCTGGTTTCTTAGGACATAGTCCTAGAAGTGGGATCACAGGGTCAAATGGGACTTCCATTTTTAAAGTTTTGAGGAAACTTGATGCTGTTTTTCACAGTGGCTGCACCAGTCTGCAATTACCACCAGCAGTGTACTAGGGTTTCCTTTTCTCCACATCCTCACCAGCACTTGTCATTTGTTGATGATAGCCATTCTGACAGGTGTGAGGTGAAATCTCAATTGTCATTTTAATTTGCATCTCTGGGATGATTAGTGACTTCAAGCAGGTTTTCATATGTCTCTTGGCCTTCTGTATGTTCACGTTAGGTCCTTTGCCCACTTTTTTTTAATTGGATTGTTTGTCTTCCTTTTCTTAAATTGTATGAGTTTCTTAGATATTTTGGAAATTAACCCCTATCAGATATATCATTGACAAATATGCTCTCCCATGCAGTGGGCTCTCTTGTTATTTTGTTGATGGTTTCTTTTGCTGTGCAGAAACTTTTTTTATGTCGTTCCATTTGTTTTTTGTTTTTTCTTCTTAGTTTCCTTTGCCCTAGGAAATGTATCTGCAAACATATTGCTATGAGAGATGTCTGAGATTTTGCTGCCTATGGATTCTTCTAAGATTTTTATGGTTTCACGACTTACGAGTACAGTTAAGTCTTTTATCCATTTTGAGTTTATTCTTATGTATGGTATAAGTTGATGGTCAAGGCATTTACATGTTTATGGACCAAATAAAAGTGCTATGACAATGCTTGGAAACTCAAAGCTGAGAGAATGCCTTTAAGCAAGTAGGCATGATGTGAGCAGTTGTGGAAAGCAGCTGGGAGAACTGTCAATCTAACCTACAGGTGAGGAAACATATTTTAAGCAATGGGCACAGCTGCAAGCATGTTCAGCAGCACAGAGGAAAGGCCAAGATCACACCAGTGTGCAATCACAAGGCCATTCACAACACATCTAGTCTGCAAAATGATTCTCAGCTACATTAAGCTGTGCTAATAGAAACCACAGCCATGCAAATAGTTGCAGAAACATGAGAATGTTGAGCACAGGGCTTGAATGCTGGCTTGGCCAAGTCCTAGCTGCACTGCTCTGGATGAGTTATTGGCTTCTCTGAACTTCACTTTTTTCACTAAGAAAACAGAGGAAATAATCTCTTTCAAGGCTCTGTTGGCAGAAACCCAGTCAACTGGCACAAGCAAAATAAGATGACTTTGTTTTAAGGATGAGGATGATGACATGGAATCTGCTTACAGAACGAGTATCAGATCTCCCAGGAAAGGTAAACAGAAACTAGAGCACCTGGGGAAAGCAATTACTCTCTCCATGGCTGTAACTTCCTATGTCTGCTTTACATTTTTCTCTATATCTTCTGCTTTCCCAACATGAATATGATGGACTTGGCTCTCCATGACCACGGGTTAACATTTAGTTATCAGCAGAAACTAACTAGTTTCTGTGCATCTTAATTCCTAATTACTAGGAGAGCTGCTGGGTGACCCGGCTCTGACCCAGGGGCATCAAGTTACATACAGAAGCCTGGTCCCTAAAGCCCTCTTTGAGGGTGGTTGGGAGTGGGCTGGGAGGATTCTTAATTAAGGGACTGTGGAATAACAGACACCTCAAAACAGAATTCTCTACGGGAAAATCTCACAAAAGGTTGTGTTTAGGATTCATTGAATTACTATATGTAGAGTAGCTAGCCCCTTACTGTGCTCTCACAAAGAATTTAGTAAATATTCATTTCATCCAGGGCTATACTGACTGACTAAAATGAATCTGCTTGAATGGGTATAGCATGTGATCTATGAATTCTCCTCCACATGGGCATATCTCGGATAAGTTTACACCCGAGGAAGTTCACATCCAGTTATTGTATTTGGAAATAATACAGTTCATTCTACAATCTTAAGGAATTTATTTATGACAAAGATGAGATAGGCCCATGCTTCAGAAATCCATGTACAGTCTGTTAAATGTGCAAATGAAAGTTGAAAGATGACTATCAATCATAACTTAATTGGAGTGAACACTGGGAGACTGGAGACACTGGTGTGTGATATTAGAAAGTTGTAGTTAGCCTACATTTCTCAAATGTCATTAAGAGGACCTTAAATTTGGTTCTCCAATGTTCGGTCATTACCTGAATGCCACATGAGAACTGAATTTACTGAACAAACAGATCTACTCTGAAGAACAAGCTGAATTCAGGCAAAAGAATTAGATGTGCAGGCTGTCCTTCCAGTGAGACCTCTACACCTCCCTTCCGAGAGTTAAACAAAACCATCAGCTTCTAGAGAGACAAGTGTTTGGTTTACCTGAATGGGTGGCCCTTTCCATATATTCCCCTCAAATGGCCTTGTTACCTGATTCTAAGATGGTCAAGTGCATGGTCTTAACTAGCTATGCCAGCATCTTTTGCATAAAGAGCTAACACGTAGGTGAGTTTGTAGTTGAACTGAAAGACCATTGTTTAATCTGGATCTCCAACTCTATCACCCTAGACTGATATCTTTCAGAATAAGTACGTCTATAAACTCAGTTTTGCCTATTGTCAGTTACCGGACCGCCATGATACTTGTTACACTTGAATGAAACATTGGGTTTATTAAAAAAACGAATTTCCAAATTGATTGATTTTTGAAAGCTACGGTTTATCTATCACTTTTCCTTGTTAAGGATGAATTTGTTGGTGAAATTTTGTGAATAAGATTGTTTATGGACTGTTTATGTTAAATTCAACCTATTACTTAATGAGTGTCCTTATTCCACGTATTTTTTAAATGCTGTATGAAGTTGCAAAAGTGACTAAGGTATGGTCTCTCGATTCAAAGAATTTATAATATAGTTGAAATAAGAAGATGTAAATATTTCAATAAATAACAGTGGGCTCAGTAATGGATGAAATGACAGTGACCAAACAGAAAAGACTTGGAATATGAATTCTGAAGTAGAAAAGGTGGAACAGGCTGCAGCACATAGAGGAAACTCCACGTAGTAGGTGAAGGTGTAGTTGGGCCTTAAAGGATGGGTGGGATTCAAAGAAAGGAGCTCCTGTTGCTGCACAAGCAAACACAAATGTGGCAGCAAATGGTCCTGTAGGAAACACTATGTGCAACAGCTGAAAACAGAGAAAATTCCTGTAAGGCAAGCATTTTCAGCTGAGGCTAATTTTAAATCCCAGGGGACAATTTCTTTTCTTAATTTAAATTTTATATTTCAATTACTGACTGACTAAAATGAATCTACTTGAATGGATATAGATATTAGTCTAGGGCCATGGTTGGCAAACTGCGGCTCGCGAGACACATGTGGCTCTTTGGCCCCTTGAGTGTGGCTCTTCCTAAGCCTTAGAGTCCCCTAATTAAGTTAATAACAATGTACCTACCTATATAGTTTAAGTTTAAAAAAATTGGCTCTCAATTTCAATCGTTGTACTGTTGATATTTGGCTCTGTTGACTAATGAGTTTGCCGACCACTAGTCTAGGGTGATAGAGTTTACATGCAATATTATTTTGTATTAGTTACAGTTACACTGGGTAGAAATCATATACTTCACAAAGTGCTCCCCCACCACCACATTTCAAGTACTCACCTAGCACCGTGCATAATGTCACTGACTATATTCCCTATGCTGAAATTTACATCCTGTGAATATTTTGTAACTACCAATCTATACTTCTTAATCCCTTCCCCTTTTCACCCGGCCCCCAACCCCTCCTCTCCTTTATCAACCATCAGTCTGTTGTCTGGATCTATGAGTCTGTTTTTATTTTGTTTGTTCATTTATTTTGTTCTTTAGACTCCACATATAAGTGAAATCATATGGTGTTTGTCTATCTGTCTGACTTATTTCACTTAGCACAATACACTCTAGATCAGCCGTTCTCAACCTGTGGGTTGCGACCCCTTTGGGGGGTCGAACAACCCTTTCACAGGGGTCGCCTAAAACCATCGGAAAACACATATATAATTACATATTTTTTTGTGATTAATCACTATGCTTTAATTATGTTCAATTTGTAACAATGAAATTGGGGGTCACCACAACATGAGGAACTGTATTAAAGGGTCACGGCATTAGGAAGGTTGAGAACCACTGCTCTAGATTCTTCCATGTTATTACAAATGGTTAAGATTTTGTTCTCTTTTATGGCTGAGTAGTATTCCATTGTGTAAATGTACTACCACTTTTTTATCTACTCATCTTCTGATAGGCACTTGAGTTGCTTCCATATCGTAGTTATTGTAGATAGCACTGCATTGAACATAGGGATGCATATATTCTTTCAAATTAGTGTTTCAGGTTTCTTCAGATATATTCCCAGAAGTGTAATCACTGGTCATGAGAAAGTTCTATTTTTAATTTTTTTAGGAAGTCCATACTGTTTTCCACAGTAGGCTGCACCAATCTGCACTCCCACCATCCGTGCACAATGGTTCCCTTTTCTTCACATCCTTACAAACACTTGTTGATTTTTGGCAGCCATTCTGACAGGTGTGAGGTAATATCTCATTGTGGTTTTAATATTCATTTTTCTGCTTCAGGAGACATTTTCCTTTACTATAGCTTGAAAGGCAGTAGTACTGGCATCTATCTAGAGATACATGCAGGTCAGAGATGCTGCTGAACATCCTAGAATGTGCAGAACAGCTACCCACGACAAAATTATTCAACCCAAAATGTCAAAAGTGCTGAGGCTCAGAACCCGGGTTTCTGAGCCTCAGCACTTTTGACATTTTGGGTTGAATAATAACCGCCGATAAATTTAGTGAGACCCTCAAGAAATCGAGTGAGATCCTCGAGGTTATGAAAAAGGACCAATTAGAAATTAAGCATACATTGACTGAAATAAAGAATATTATACAGAGTTCCAACAGCAGACTAGAGGATCGCAAGAATCAAGTTAAAGATTTAAAATACGAAGAAGCAAAAAACACCCAACTGGAAAAACAAAAAGAAAAAAGAATCCAAAAATATGAAGATAGTGTAAGAAGCCTCTGGGACAACTTCAAGCGTCCCATAATCCGAATTATGGGGGTGCCAGAAGGAGAGAGAGAGCAAGATATTGAAAACCTATTTGAAGAAATAATGACAGAAAACTTCCCCTACCTGGTGAAAGAAATAGACTTACAAGTCCAAGAAGCACAGAGAACCCCAAACAAAAGGAATTCAAAGAGGACCACACCAAGACACATCGTAATTAAAATGCCAAGAACAAAAGACAAAGAGAGAATCTTAAAAGCAGCAAGAGAAAAAAAGTCAGTTATCTACAAGGGAGTACCCATAAGACTGTCAGCTGATTTCTCAACAGAAACTTTGCAGGCCAGAAGGGAGTGGCAAAAAATATTCAAAGTGATGAATACCAAGAACCTACAACAAGATTACTCTACCAGAAAAGTTATCATTCAGAATTGAAGGTCAGATAAAGAGCTTCACAGATAAGAAAAAGCTAAAGGAGTTCATCACCACCAAACCAGTATTATATGAAATGCTGAAAGGTATCCTTTAAGAAGAGGAAGAAGAAGAAAAAGGTAAAAATACAAATTATGAACAACAAATACACATCTATCAACAAGTGAATCTAAAAATCAAGTGAATAAATAATCTGATGAACAGAATAAACTGGTGAATATAATAGAATCAGGGGCATAGAAAGGGAGAGGACTGACTATTCTTGAGGCGGGGTGGAAAGGGGTGTGGGGGGTGTGGGAAGAGACTGGACAAAAATCATACACCTATTGATGAGGACAGTAAGGGGGGTGTAAGGCAGAGGGTGGGGAGGGAACTGGGTGGAGGGGAGCTATGGAGGGAAAAAAGAGGAACAACTGTAATATTCTGAACAATAAAGATTTAATTTTTAAAAAATAAAAAAGAAGAGCTTAAAAATGATTTTAAGTGGTTCATTAAACTTGCCATCTTTAAACCAAGCAAGAGAAAAAAATGCAGGAGGTTGTTTAGAAAACAAATAGTGTATAAGTCTACTTCTAAATTAGAGGTAAAGCCTACTTTTAGAGTTCCTCATATGCACCGTGGCTAGAGTAAGGCCACAGTTTTGATTCTTTTCATGTTCAAATCTCCATTTTCAAGTGATAAGATCTACCTAAAGCCCTATTTCCTACTGTTGGTTTCAAGGAAAACCAGGTCAGAGAATGTAAGTAGTTCATCATCATGATTAGAAAAATGAATCAAAGTACAAGTTCTGCCAATGAAAGACTAATTGCATCACCTTGATGATAATGTTAATCATGACAATGTTGAAAACTATGATGTTAATTACTTCTTGAGAAGCCTTTCTTTGCTACTCTCCATAGCAGCACCCATTTACAATTGTCAGAAATTAGGAAGACAGATAGATAGATGATTAATAGAGGTGTCAATTCTTATTGACTGCCTGGTCCATTACAATTCAATCTCCATTTAGACAAGCACTTAAATTTATTCTCTCCTGTATGTATTTCTGGATTTAGGAAGTAGGTGCTCATTAAATATCTATGGAATGACTAAATGACAGTTGCTAACATGTATATGGAGTACGCTATTAAAAAAGAACTTTCTTTCCTTTGAGGAATAGCATGCATTGGCACTGTGACTGAGAGAGATCTGAGCCTGCCCCTTACATACACACCTTACAGGCCAGCAAGAGCGACAAGCAGTGGAAAATCCTATATAATAACAGGCGAATATGCAAATCAACCAAAGGGCAGAATGACTGGTCGCTATGATGCACACTGACCGCCAGGAGGCAGACACTCAATGCAGGAGCTGCCCCCTGGAGGTCAGTGTGCTCCCACAGGGGCAGCCCCACTCAGCCAGAAGCTGGACTCGGGGCTGGCAAGCACAGCAGCGGTGGCGGGAGCATCTCCCGCCTCCACAGCACTAAGGATATCAGACTCCCGGCTTAGGCCCAACATCCCCCAAGGGCTCCCGGACATGGAGAGGGTGAAAACTGGGCTGAGGGACCCCTTCTCTCCAGTGCAGGAATTTCGTGCATCAGGCCTCTAGTGTAATTATAACCAAGTGGATGAGTATTCCATAGAGAATGTTGAGTCACCTGGAGGAGCAGAGCAGAGACCCCTAACAGTGGCAAGGAGGAAGGTATAATTTTTCTTTCTATTTCATCAGTGAGAAAACAGAAGGTCAGAGAACTTAGCAGATTTGTCCCAAGTCATGTAGTTGAAAAGTGAAAATAAGATTCCTGTGAATATGTGCTGATCCATTAGCTATGAAGATAAACAGAGGTTACTATTTTGACACGCATGCATAACTTCAGTAGGAGCACCATCCTCACTCTGCTGATACCAGCCCCCTCTGCTGGTGTGAGGGTGTCTGTGTGGCTCTATCTGATTGGAATGTACTGCATGGCGCCTCCCATCAAGAGCTGAGATGTCTACACAGTGAGATGACCTACTGTTAGCAGTTTGCCAGCATTGCAGCGTTACACGTCCTCAAGCAGAAGCATGGGGAGGGTGGGAGGAGTGCAGAGGGGGTGGAGAAGAGAAAGTCATCCAATTTTCTTCAGAATTACATTAGAGAAGCTATTTTACCACCCTGACATGACTAAATGACACTTTCAGAATCAGTCAAACCCAGAACAAATTGCTGAGTTCACTGGTAAAAATGTTATTGTTTTATGCGGCATCAATAGCTGCACTTATTTATTCAAAATATATTTACTAAATGTCAATGGTGTGCCAGCCAGTAAGTTAGTCCTCATCTGGAGACAGGGTATGGGAGGGGGATCTGGTATCTAGAGGGCAGAGGCCAGATATGCTGCTAAGTAATTTACAGTGAACAAAATAGCCCCAACAACATGGAATTCAGACATAGAAAGTGTCAGTAGTGTTAAGGGTGAGAAATCCTGGTGTAGACCTAAATATCAAAAGAAAGAATCCCTGCCTTCAAGGGCTCAGGTATGTGAATAACCACAACCGAACTTGATCAGCCCCGCAGTGACAATATCTAAGGTGCCACAGGAGCACAAGGAATGCACTGCCTATGTTCCCGCTCCCGAGAGAGTCTCCAGAGGAAAGCGCGGTTCTCTTCCCTTGCTCTCTGATAATCAACTATTCCTCTGTCATGGTCAATCTGGGTGTTTAGTCCTGGTGCCAGATATCACATCAAAGACTTAAGGAAATGACTGTCAATGATGTCTAGCTTACTCTGTTCCTTTCTATCTACAGAGGGGCAAACAAACACAAACTCCACATGGCATTTTAGGTGCAGAGACTGTCAGAAGCATTTTTATGTCAACATTTAAAGAACAGCCCAAACTGATATTTCAAATAACGAATTATACTGTAATTTGTACACGAATTTGGAGCAAAAATGAAAAAATGAAAGGAGTCTACTTTAAGGTCGCTTAATCTCCATTGGTTAACAGAAGTAAATTTTATGAAGTATCGCCATCTCCTTTATAAACAATGATATGTTTTATTATGACTCTCATGATGTACATGCAAATAAAAGGGTTTCTATAAGATAAGCTTTCATAAAATTTAGAATTCTATCTCCTAACATTAGAAACACACACACACACACACACACACACACAATCACCATAGAAATCAACCACATCAAACAAGAGAGCATCATCAACATTTTGAGAGAACTTACTTCCATCTGGTTAACTAAAGAAATACGCCAAGCACTTTGGGTTGCTCATTAGGTCGTAAGTTCAGTTTCATTAACAGCTAATGAAAACGTTTTACAAGATGACATCTAAAAGCACAATGTACCCTTTGGGCTGAATGATTTGCTTTATAGTTTCCCTTTAGTTAATTTCCTCTTAACGGTTTAAATTTTTTTTTTTTTTTTCAAAAAGGAGACTTCCTTAATAATTGTTTCTACATATTTAATTCACTGTGTGCCAAAGGACATTAAATGCACTTCCACCAACTCTTCTATTATTACATCATTTGAAAAGGCTTAACTCTAGAGAAATAGACGTTTTGCAAATAGATAAATTGCAAATCAATTTGATCACAGTATATTTTCTTGGTCCAAACTAGGATAGTCTTTTTAAGATAATATGAGACTTATTCATGCCTTTGTTAGTACAATGGATTAGATATGAAACTATTAAATCTTATTACCTTAACATCATATCAAATTTATCTGGATATCTGAATCCCCCAAGCAATTGTTGCTGAAACCAAGCCAAATAATATCAGTCATGCTCAGAAAAGTAGTCCACATATCATTTAATATTCTAGGGTGGACATTTATTTCACAGATATTAAAAGAATTAATGATAGCATCAAATGACCTGAAAGGAAAGTGGTATTTAGGTGGTTCGTAGTTAAATAAAAAGATTTCTGGCCTAATGAATTAATCATGTGGAGTTCTTTATCTAAGCTTTTCATTGGCAATATGATCCCTATAGAAACATCTCTGCTGGTATTTGCCTTAATTTCTGCTTTGTTATGTTACCGCCAACAAGGCACAAGATGCCTCTGCAATTTTTATCCAATGCTATACCTTTGTATGTGGTCCCAGTGAAGAAATCAAGGTCTGACCTGGTCACACATTTCATTTCTCCTTTACTGATGCAAATTTTACAAGCCATCTTCCATGAACTTGTACTGCCTGTGTGAGTTATTTATTTCCTGATTTGGAAATATATTAGACTAGGAACCTCTGATCTTTTCCAGAAAACTCCTGCCTTCATGTTTCCATTAGGTGATAATCTATCTATATTGGATGTTAATGTGATTCAAATCCACAAGAAACTTTTAATTGCTGAATGGCTTTATAGTATAACTTAAACATTCCTGTAATAATTAGCATACATTTTAGTCATCTATGTTTTCTCAGTTATAATTTAAGCTGCCCACAAAGTCTTTCCTTAAAGTGACAAATGTCTGATTTAACTATAGCTTCATTTACTACTGCCTGTTTTTGCCACATGCATATTTACCCTCTTACAACTGATAGAGCCTTTGGCAGGCTTCAGCATCTTTCACCTCCACCAACTGACTTGCTCATAGATATTTGTTGGCTTACAGTTACACTCAGGAATGCCTGTCTGCAAGTCAATTTTCACTATCTGTCATATGAATGTGACTTAGAAAATTTTTGACGTTACTCTAATAGATTGAAATGTAATACCTTCAAAACTAAGAGAACACGAACATTAATGTGCTTGTCATCTACACATCTAGGAGGAAAATGTTTTGTATAATAGTGATTTGAATAAAATTTACATTTTTTTGGTATGGAAAATTTTCTTTAAATTGTTTCCAGTAAACAGTGATTCCAGCCTCTGAAATCACTGTTTCATATAGTTCATGAGTGCTGGTTTAAAAATATTAAAATCAGAATAACAGCAACAACACAGAGCGGGTAACTATTAAGGAACCAGCTCTGGATAGTTGACCTCTCCAAATCACTTTTAAGTGCGATAGAGATGCCGTATAGCCTCAGAGGCCAACCCCAGAACACTACCATCCAGAGGCTGAGCCACAAACTGACTCTTTGCTAAACACAAAACAAGGCAGTCTGAGAAACAAATACGGCCTGCTTTAAAATAAGGACTGTGGTTTACAACACAGAGGAACAGTGTATCGCAGGGAAACTCAACACTCTCCTGAATACCTGGCAGGACTAAAGGCGAGCCAGAATGAAGAATAGAAGAACTGAAGGACCTTGACTACTGCAATTTTTTTTTTTCTTTTCATCTTTTAACTAAGAAACCAATTTTTTTTCCTTTTTTTTTCTTCTTTTTTTTTCTTTTTTCTTTTTTTCTTTCTTTCTTTCTTCTTCTTTTTCCATCACCTGATTTTACCCTTTTAATTACTATCTTCTTATTCTTAACCAGTATTATTACTGCTACCATTTTACCATTTTTTAAAGTGCCATTTTATTTTCTCTTTATTTTATTTTGGGATTAGTGTTCTCCATTCTATTTTCATCATTATATTATTGGTTGTTTCTAGTTTGCATCCATCTCCAGGGAGCTGTTGCTGGAATTTGTTGGGATTAGTGGCAGTTCTATAGGAGTATTCTCCTCATATAAAAAGTCTCTTCCCCTCTTCCACTTCATTCTCTCTTTTCGCTCTTTTTTTTCTTTTCTTTTCTCGCTTTTATTTTCCCCCCTCCTTTTTCCCAATTTCATTTTTGCACTCCTTTTTTTGGTCCCTACTTTTCTTTTCATTTTTAACTTTTATCTTCCTTCTTCCTTATCCCCTAATTCTCTTAATTCGGGCGGTCACCTTTATTTGGGTTTATTAATATTGTGAATATATTTGTGTTTAGTGCCTGGTATGTGGTGCCTTGTTGTGTTGTATTTTGTGCCTTTAAATCAACGAAGCAGATCCAAGCAACAGCAGCCTCCTGAACACCACACCTTCTGCTGAGGAACAGCAGCTGTACGTGAAACCTCCCCCCACCAGCCAGAAGAGCCACCACAGCTGTGAACAGCACCCACCAGAGGAGCTGCTGCCAACTGAAGAGCAGCTGCTACCGCAACCACCCGAAGAGCAACCACAGACCAAGGAGTCACTGCCACCCAGGGAGCAGCCACTGAACGACTCAAAGTCTAGATATGTCAGTGAGATCAAACATGGGTAGACAAAGAAACCCCCAAAGGAAAGAGAAGGAGGACTCTCCAAAAAAGCAGCTAAGTAATACAGAGGTATGCAACATGATAGAAAAAGAATTCAGAATAAGGGTCCTAGAGTGCATAAACCGGATGGATGAAAAAATCGACAACCTCTGCAAGAAGCAAGAAGAAACAGATGAAAAAATCAATAACATATGGAAGAAGCTAGAAGAAACAGATGAAAAAATCAACAACTTAAGTAAGACCCACGAAGAAATGAAGAGTGATATAGCTGCAATGAAAAACACCATTGAAAGTATCAACAGTAGCCAAAACCGGTTTGGCTCAGTGGATAGAGCGTCGGGCTGCGGAATGCAGGGTCCCAGGTTCGATTCCGGTCAGGGGCATGTACCTGGGTTGCGGGCATATCCCCAGTGGGAGATGTGCAGGAGGCAGCTGATCGATGTTTCTCTCTCATCGATGTTTCTAACTCTCTATCTCTCTCCCTTCCTCTCTGTAAAAAATCAATAAAATATATTAAAAAAAAAAAAAAGAAAGAAAGTATCAACAGTAGACTAGGAGAAGCGGAGGACCGAATTAGTGAATTAGAAGACAAGGAAGCAAAACACACCCAAAATGTACTGCAATAGGAGAAAAAAATTAAAAGACAGGAGGAGAGCCTAAGGGAGCTTTGGGACAACATGAAACGAAACAACATACGAATAATAGGGGTACCAGAACAACAGAAAGATGAACAAGGATTAGAAAACCTATTCGAAGAAATAATATCAGAAAACTTCCTTGAAGTGGGGAAGAAAAAAGTCACACAAGCCCAGAGAGTCCCAAACAAGGTGAATCTGAAAAGACCCACACCAATACACATCATAATTACCATAGCAAATGTTCAGGACAAAGAGAGAATCTTACAGGCTGCAAGAGAGAGACGGAAAGCTACATACAAGGGATCTCCCATTAGATTGTCAAATGATTTCTCAACAGAAACACATCAGGCCAGAAAAGAATGGATGGAAATTTACAAAGTGATGCAAAGCAAAGGACTGAATCCAAGAATACTCTATCGAGCAAGGCTATCATTCAAACTTGAAGGGGAAATAAGAAGCTTCACAGACAAAAAAAGGCTAAGGGAGTTTATCACCACCAAGCCAGCATTGCAAGGAATGCTAAAGGGACTGGTATAAAAAGAAGAAATAAAAAGCTCAGAAAGAAAACAGCCACACACAAAAAAAGAAATGGCTACAAACAAGTACCTTTCAATAATAACTTTAAACGTAAACGGACTAAATGCTCCAACCAAAAGACATCGAGTGGCTGAATGGATAAAAAAACATGACCCATACATCTGCTGTCTACAAGAAACCCACCTCATTAGAAGGGACTCACACAGACTGAAAGTGAAAGAATGGAAAAATATCTTTCAGGCAAATGGAAAGGAAAAGAAAGCTGGGGTAGCAATACTTATATCGGACAAAATAGACCTCAAAGTGAAGGCCATAACAAGAGATAAGGAAGGCCACTTCATAGCACTAAAGGGATCAATACAACAAGAAGATATAACCCTGGTAAACATATATGCACCCAATGCAGGAGCACCCAAATTCATAAAAAAACTCCTAGAAGATATCAAAGGAGAGATCGACAACAATACAATCATAGTAGGGGACTTTAATACACCACTGACAGCACTGGATAAGCCCTCTAGACAAACAATCAGCAAAGATACAGCAATCCTAAATGACTCACTAGATCAGATGGACTTAATAGACATCTTCAGAACACTTCACCCCAAAGCCAGGGAATATACATTCTACTCAAATGCTCATAAGACATATTCAAAAATAGACCATATATTGGGTCACAAGCAAAGTATCCCCAAATTCAAGAAGATTGAAATCATAAAAAGCATCTTCGCAGACCACAATGGAATAATATTAGAAATAAACTACAATAAAAACAACCCAAAATACTCAAACACCTGGAAGCTTAATAGCATGCTATTAAATATTGATTGGGTTACCAATGAGATCAAAGAAGAAATTAAAAACATCCTGGAAACTAATGACAATGAAAACACAACAATCCAAAACCTATGGGGCACAATGAAAGCAGTCCTGAGAGGGAAGTTTATAGCTCTACAGGCCTATCTCAAAAAACAAGAAAAAATGGTAGTAAATCATCTAACTCTACAACTCAAAGAATTAGAAAGACAGCAACAAGAAAACCCCAGAGTGAGCAGAAGGAAGGAGATAATAAAGATTAGAGCAGAAATAAATGACATAGAGACCAAAAAAACAATACAGAAAATCAATGAAACCAAGAGCTGGTTCTTTGAAAGGATAAACAAGATTGACAAACCTCTAGCCAGACTCACCAAGAAGCAAAGAGAGAGGACCCAAATAAACAAAATCAGAAACGATAGAGGTGAAATAACAACAGACCCCACAGAAATACAAATGATTGTTAAAAAATACTATGGACAGCTCTACTCCAACAAACTAGACAACATGGAGGAAATGGACAAATTCCTAGAAAAATACAACAATCCAAAACTCAATCAGGAAGAACCCAAAAATCTCAATAGGCCAATAACTATGGAATAAACTGAAGCAGTCATCAAAAAGCTTCCATCAAACAAAAGCCCAGGACCAGATGGCTTCAAAGGGGAGTTTTACCAAACATTCAAGGAAGAACTAAAACCTATCCTCCTCAGACTACTACAAAAAATCCAAGAGTAAGGAACACTTCCAAACTCATTCTATGAAGCCAGCATCACCCTAATACCAAAACCAGGTAAAGACAACACAATGAAATAGAATTACAGGCCAATATCCCTCATGAACATAGATGCCAAAATCCTCAACAAAATCTTAGCAAATCGGATCTAGCAGTACATCAGAAAGATCATACACCATGACCAAGTAGGATTTATCCCAGGGATGCAAGGATGGTACAATATCCGCAAATCAATAAATGTGATACATCACATAAACAAATTGAAAGAAAAAAACCACATGGTCATATCATTTGATGCAGAAAAAGCATTTGACAAAATTCAACACCCATTTTTGATAAAAACTCTCAGTAAGGCGGGAGTAGAAGGATCATACCTCAACATAATAAAAGCCATATATGACAGGCCCACAGCCAGCATCATACTCAATGGACAAAAACTAACACCATTTCCCCTACGAACAGGAACAAGACAAGGATGCCCCCTCTCACCACTCCTGTTCAACATAGTACTGGAAGTGTTAGCCATTGCAATTAGGCAAGAAGAAGAAATAAAAGGCATCCAAATTGGAAAAGAGGAAGTAAAACTGTCCTTATTTGCAGACGACCTGATATTATACATACAAAACCCTAGAGACTCCATCAAAAAGCTACTAGACTTAATACATGAATTTGGCAATGTAGCAGGATACAAAATTAACCCCAAGAAATCTGAGGCATTTCTATACACCAATAGTGAACTTTCAGAAAGAGAGATTATAAAAACAATCCCGTTTACCATCGCACCAAAAAAATTAAGCTACCTAGGAATAAACTTAACTAAAGAGGTAAAAGACCTCTACTCAGAAAACTACAGGACGTTGAAAAAAGAGATAGAGGAAGACATAAACAGATGGAAGAACTTACCATGTTCATGGATTGGTAGAATCAACATCATTAAAATGTCCATACTACCCAAAGCAATCTATAAATTCAACGCACTTCCCATTAAAATACCAACGGCATACTTCAGAGATCTAGAACAAACTCTCCAAAAATTCATCTGGAATAAAAAAAGACCCCGAATAGGTGCAGCAATCCTGAAAAAGAACAAAGTAGGTGGGATCTCAATACCAGATATCAAGATGTATTACAAAGCCACTGTTCTCAAAACTGCCTGGTACTGGCACAAGAATAGGCATATAGATCAATGGAATAGAATAGAGAGCCCAGAAATCGGCCCGAACCAATATGCTCAATTAATATTTGACAAAGGAGGCAAGAACATACAATGGAGCCAAGATAGTCTCTTCAATAAATGGTGTTGGGAAAATTGGACGGATATATGCAAGAAAATGAAACTAGACCACCAACTTACACCATACACAAAAATAAACTCAAAATGGATAAAGGACTTCAATGTACTACAGGAAACCATAAAAATTCTAGAAGAATCCAAAGGCAACAAAATCTCAGACATATGCCGAAGCAATTTCTTCACTGATACAGCTCCTAGGGCACTTGAAACTAAAGAGAAAATGAACAAATGGGACTACATCAAAATAAAAAGCTCTACACAGCAAAGAAACCATCAACAAAACAACGAGAAAACCGACTGTGTGGGAAAATATATTTGCCAATGTCATATCTGATAAGGGCCTAATCTCCAAAATTTATAGGGAACTCATACAACTTAACAAAAGGAAGATAAACAATCCAATCAAAAAATGGGCAAAGGACCTAAATAGACACCTTTCAAATGAGGACATTCAGAAAGCCAAGAGACATATGAAAACATGCTCAAAGTCACTAATCATCCGAGAGATGCAAATCAAAACAACAATGAGGTACCATCTCACACCTGTCAGACTGGCTATCATCAACAAATCAACAAACGACAAGTGCTGGAGAGGATGTGGAGAAAAAGGAACACTTGTGCACTGCTGGTGGGAATGCAGACTGGTGCAGCCACTATGGAAGACAGTATGGAGTTTCCTTAAAAAACTGAAAATGGAACTCCCATTTGACCCTGTGATCCCACTTCTAGGAATATATCCCAAGAAACCAGAAACACCAATCAGAAAGGATATATGCACCTCTATGTTCATAGCAGCACAATTCACCATAGCTAAGATCTGGAAACAGCCTAAGTGCCCATCAGTAGATGAATGGATTAGAAAACTGTGGTACATCTACACGATGGAATACTATGCTGCTCTAAAAAGGAAGGAACTCTTACCATTTGCAACGTCATGGATGGAACTGGAGAGCATTATGCTAAGTGAAATAAGCCAGTCAATGAAGGAAAAATACCACATGATCTCACTCATTCATGGATAATAGAGACCATTTTAAACTTTTGAACAATAATAGATACAGAGGCAGAGCTGCCTCAAACAGATTGTCAAACTGCAGCGGGAAGGTCGGGGAGGGTTGGGGGGCAGGAGGTAGGGGGGTAAGAGATCAACCAAAGTACTTATATGCATGCATATAAGCATAACCAATGGACATAAGACACTGGGGGATAGGGAAGGCTAGGGGACTGTCTAGGGTGGGGGGGGGAATGGACACATATGTAATACCCTTTGTAATACTTTAAGCAATAAAAAAAAATGAATATAAATAAAAATTAAAAAATAAAAATATTAAAATCTGTAAGATAAAAGAATATTTTGTAACTGTGTAGATATAGGGCACATTGAAGACTAGATGATACAGAAATTTCAAAATGTGAAATGGTCAACAAATATGAAATGAGATGCATACAATTAATTCACATTTGTTAAATTCATAATTAATTCATATTTGTTAAATTGTTATTAACCTGCATTGCGGTAAACATTTAATTATTATGTCCCACTGATTTCAAAAAGGATTGGAAGAGTTGGCTGTTTTCTCTTCCAGCACTGACCCTGGAGGACGGGTGCTGAGCACAGCAAGGACTTGCCTTTCAGACAAACAGAATGAGGACTCTAGGGCTAGGCGGTGTTCGCCAAGTGCCTTCTCACAGGTCCCAGGCCACGTCACAATTCAATGCGCATGCTTCTCACACACACCCCACATTTATTCCTTAAAGCAACTCAGATGGAAATTCAGTTTGCACGTTTTTTGAGGTAGTTCTTACTCTTTTAGTATTTAAAGATGTGAAATTGGTTCTCTATTTAATATCGTTAGCTCAGATGTTTCTTCTTAATAATTTTGAAAAGATGGAAAGTTTATGATTTATTGTAAATGTGTACATAACACACACATAAACATATGTACACACACGTAAAATCTCAAATGAGTTCTCTCTTCACTCTGGTAACACCCAAAACCATGTAATTTGGACAATACATTATTAGATTCAATTCTGAAGCAGAGATAATAATAAAATCTTTAGAAGATAAGACTTTAGTTAGTACTATAAAATGACTGTGCCATTTCAAATATATAAAAAGGAATCTAGAAAAAATAGCTTTTCTTCCTCTTCTCTGTATAACAAAAAGCCTACAGTGTGGGCTCATTTTTCTCTACAATAGAAGACACATTAATTGGCCAACTTTAAATTCATGGAACTTGGCAACTGCACATAGATTAGCCCAAAACATAGGTATACAATTACTTCTTTAAGATGTCTCAGTTTCTTCCTACAGTGATGCCAACACACGATTTCTGGTCTCCAAGCATTCTAACACCTCACGGCTGAACGGATGTGAGAAGTCACAAAGTGCCAGTGCGCCCCAGTAAAGGGGGGACAGTTCCCCTGATGGCAAAGTACAGCTATTGCCCTAGGGAAGAAAGACAGCAGATGACATTTTCTGTATCATTCCCTGCCTTTCTTCCCCATAGGGGATTCCAACATCAAACAACAGACATGCTTTGGCAGGCTTCAGCATCCTTCACCTCCACCAACTGACTTGCTCATAGATATTTGTTGGCTCAAGAGAAACATTATTGGCAAAATAATTGGTTGAGTACTGACATAACTTTTTCTTTTACAGAGCCTGAAAACCAAGAGGATGCCAGACAGTGTTCCTGATTTCGCCCCTCCTTACAGTAAGAACAATGAACAGCTTTCCAAGAAGGAGACACCACAGAGAGGATCCACCAGGGTGACACTGAAGCACCCCCTGAGCCTCAGGCTCCCCCCGTGGGAAAGGTCTTCCTGAGCCGCCGGTTCCTCCAGCGGGAAAAGAGACCCCAAGAGGGACCACAAGTGCCCCCAGAATTGTGGGTAGCTTTGTAGGAGCCCTTATGCAGGGATTGCAGGGGAACATGCAGGGCGCAACCAAAATTGGCCCCAAAGTTGACCATAATAGAGCCCACCTACCCACGGGGCAGTGAGAAAGGGCTTACCATAACCAGCACACAGATCTTGGCAGACCAAGTTCATTCCTGCAAGTGTCCAAGTAGTAATCCCAGCCACTGGCTTTGCCCATCTGCGGAACCAAGTTGGGGGCATACTCCGACTAGGGAAATCAGTGGGGTGCAGATCTGCTTGACTGGGATCCACAAAGGAAGAGTTTTGCTGACGCCCAAGCCCAGTTTGCTCACATCAGGAAAGGAAGATAAGACATGGCCCCATCCTCTGTGGAGAGTGTCTTCTGGCTCCATCTGACAGGAAAGGAAGGCTGGCAACAACCCCTGGAGTTGTGTGGGCCATCAGCACTTGACTGTATGCGGAGTAACTCCAGGGGCCCTGTTCAGTCAGGGAACTTGGGGTACAGGCCAGCTTGAGTTAAGGCAACAAATAAATGTACTGCCGTTGGAGCTCCTTTTTCACCCACGCCTCAGCAGGAAAGCTAATTCATCATCAAAACATAGCCCTGCTCATCGCTGAATACAGCCTTCGTTCTGCCCAACCAGGGAACCAAACCAAGCATCCAGGAAGCTGCACAGCCCTACATACAGTGGGACTTGAACTGGGAGTACCATTGCTTCCCTTGTCTGCAGAGCAACACGCTGGCCTTGCCTGACCAGAGAATTCAGTCACACTTGGCTTAATGCAGAGCTGTGCAATTCCTGGCTCAATACCAATGTGCTACCAGGGCAGGGAAGCCAATGCATAGCTCCATCCACAACTGGACATAATATCCAGTCCCGACCATATAGTAAGCCTGACCAGAAATTCCAGGCATCCTCAGAGGCCAGCCTACAGCATCACTTGAGTAGGAAACCAAGCCAGCAGTCCTATCCAACTATTCTCAGCCAGTGGCACACCACCCTGATTCCCATCTTCACAGCTTGAACACTTGATTTGCCCCCAAATTGACCATAATAGAGGCCCACCTACCCAGGGACATTATCAGTAGATACACCCAGAACCCAAGTTTGCCAAAGCAAACTTGTAAAGACTGGAAGATAAGCTCAATTACTCAAATATGCAGATATCAATGTAAGGAATCAAGAATCAGAAAAAAAATCAGGTAAATGTGACACCACCAGAAGAACCTAACAAAGCTCCAATAACTAAACCTAAAGAAATGGAGATCTATGACCTTTCAGACAGAGAATTCAGAATAATCCTCTTAAGGAATTTTAGTGAACTCCAAAAAAAAGCACAACAGACCACTAAATGATACTAAAAAACAAAACAAAACAAAACAAAAAGCACAGTGCAAAATAAATAAATAAATAAATAAAACCTACAACCAAGAAAATCAACAAGGATATAGCAACCATCAAAAAAAAAAAAAAATCCTAGAGTTGAAAAATATAATAACTGAATGAAAGAATTAAATGGAGTTTCAAATGTAGACTCAACCATGCAGAACAAAAACAAATAAGTAGCTTAGAGTATAGGACATTGAAAATTACCCAGAGGGGCAAAAAGAAAAAAGAATGAAGAAAGCCTACAGGAATTACAAAAAACAAACACATTTTGCATTATGGGAATTCCAGAAGGAGAAGAGAAAGAGAAAGGGACATAAAGTAGATTTAAAGCAATAATGGCTGAAAACCTCCCAAACGTGGGGAGAAAAAGGACATACATATCCATGAGGCCTGAAGGACCCCAAAGAGTTGGAACCTGAATAGGACTCACTAAGACACATTCTAACCAAATTCTCAAAAGTGAAAGACAAAAAAAGAATTTTAAGAGCAGCAAGAGAAAAGACAGAAGTTACATACCACGGAATCCCCATAAGACTATCGGCAAATTTCTCAACAAAAAAAATTTTGGCCAGGAAAGAATGAATTTACATATTCAAAATATTAAATAAAAATAACTGTGTGCCAAGAACTCTATAGCCAGCAAAGCTGTCCTTCAAAACTAAATGAGGAATACAGAACTTGCCCTATAAAACAAAAGCTGAAGAAATTCATTTCCACCAGACCTGACTTACAAGAAATTCTAAAGGGAATTCATTGAGTTCAAGGAAAAGAATGCTAATTAACATAATGAAAACATAGAAAGATACTATAAATCTCCCTGGTAATGATAAATAAAGAGTCATAATTAGATTCTGCATCATGGTAATAGTGGTGCACAATTCACTTACAACTCTATCTTAAACATTTTTTAAAAGTGTAGTAAAAAAAAAGAATACAGTAATTTGTTATTAGTTATATAACACAAAAATATGTACATTGTGACACAAATAACCTAACATGTGAGGGGTAAGTAAAAGTTTAAAGTTTGCTGATTATATTAAAGATACATTGTTACCAGTTTAAAGAAGGGTGTTATGTTTTAAGATGTTTTATGTAAGCTTCATGGTAACCACAAGGGACAATCCTGCAGGAATTACACAAAATACACGATAAAGAAGTCAAAGCATCTGATACCAAAAAGACACCAAAACACAAACACACACAAAGACAGCAGGATGAAAACAGTGAACAACGGAACTACAAAACACCCAGAACACAATGAACAAAATGGCAATAGCAAGACCTTACCTAGCAATTGTTACTTCATACAAAGCAGATTAAATTCTCTAAGCAAAAGACATAGAATGGCTGAATGGATAAAAAAAATAAGATCTAATAATATGCTGCCTACAAGAGACTTACTTTGCCCTAATGACACACACAGATTGAGTGAAGAGATGGAAAAGGAAATGTGAAGCAATGGTAACCAAGTAACAACAATAAAACACAAGGGGTAGTTATACTTGCACTAGAGGCCGGTGCATGTAATTCATGCATAGTAGGGTCCCTAAGCCTGGCCAGCGATCAGGGGGGATTGGGACTTTCAAAGCTGCTGGCCTGGGCCTCCTTTCCCTGGCTGCCTGCTGCCAGCCAGGGGACCTCCCTTCCTGGGCTGCTGGATGACTGCCAAGGGCCTCCCTTCATTCCATGCTTCCCCCTGGTGGTCACCACACGTCATAACGAGTGATCCAACTCCCAGTCTAGCTCCCGCGGGGACACTTCTCATATTAGCCATATATGACAAAGTAAACTTTAAACTGAAAATGGCACAAAGAGACAAAGAAGATTATTATACCATGATAGAGGGGTCAATACATCAAGAAAATATAATAATTGTAAATAGTTACGAACCCAACATTAAAGCATCTAAATATTTAAAGCAAAAACCAACAGAGTAAAAATGTAAAAAAAACAGTAACAATAATAGTTGGGGACTTAAATATCCCACTCTCAACAATGGGTAGAGAATACAGACAGAATGAATAAGAAGACAGGGGATTTGAATAACACTAGAAACCAAATAAATATAGCAGACATAGAGCATTATATTAATCATCAGCAGAATACACATTCTTTTTTTTATAGTTTATTGATTTTTTACAGAGAGGAAGGGAGAGGGATAGAGAGTTAGAAACATCGATGAGAAAGAAACATCGATCAGCTGCCTCCTGCACACCCCCTACTGGGGATGTGCCCACAACCAAGGTACATGCCCTTGACGGGAATCAAACCTGGGACCCTTCAGTCCGCAGGCTGAAGCTCTATCCACTGAGCCAAACCGGTTAGGGCAGAATACACATTCTTAAGTTCACATGGAACATTTTCTAGAATAAGCCATATGTTAGGCTACAAAACAAGTCTTAGCAAATTCAAGAAGATTAAAATCAAATTGAGTATTCTCTCTGACCACATTGGCATGAAACTGGAAATCAAAGAAAACTAGAAAATTCACAAACACATGGAAATTAAACAAAACTCTCCTGAACAACCAACGGATCCAAGAAAAAAAATTTAAGGGGATAGAAGAAAGTTTGTTGAGACAAACAAAATTAGAAAAACAGCACAAAAGTACTTTGGGGATATAACAAAAGCAGTTCTAAGAGGGAAGTTCATAGCAAAACCACCTATATTAAGAAGCAAGAAATATCCTAAATAAAAAATCTAACTCTACACCTTAAGGAATTAAAAAAAGGACAATGTTAACAGAAGGAAGAAAATAATAAAGATTAGAGCAGAAAGTTTTAAAAATAGAGAACATAAAAACAATACAAATGATTGGTTAGTTCTGTGAAATGATAAAGAAACTTGACAAACCCTTAGCTAGACTAATCAAGGAAAATAGAAAAAAATAAATATAAATGGGGTAAGTACAATTTCTTTGAACCATAAAAATTCAAAGGAACTTAAGAGGCCAACAAATTGAACAATCTAGAAAAAAAAATAGAAAAATTCTTGGAAACAAGCCACTTTTCAAGACTGAATCAGGAAGAAAAAGAAAAATCTAAATATATCAATTATAGTAAGTACACTGAATCAGTAATATCAATTCTCTCAACAAAGAAAAGATCAGAATGAGATGGCTTCACTGATGAATTTTATCAAACATTTAAATAAGAATTAACACCAATCCTTCTCAAAGTTTTCCAAAAACTGAAAAGGAGGGAATAACTCCTCACTCATTTTGAGGTAAGCATTATCCTAATACAGTGGGGCCTTGACTTACGAGTTTAATTCATTCCGTGACGGAGCTCGTAACTCAAATTACTTGTATGTCAAATCATAAAGTGAACGAGTGAGACACGTGATGCTGGGCTGATGTTGTGGTGTTCACTGTGACATTCGCTGTAATAACTAGCGGTGGGGTATCTGAAGCTGGCTCGTAACCCGAATTTTAGCTCGCAACTCAAAGCAAAAAATCGGCCGAGAGATGGCTCATATCTCGAAAAACTTGTTAGTCAGGACACTCGTAAGTCAAGGCCCCACTGTACCAAAAACCAGGAAAGGATGCCACTAGAAAAGAACACAATAGGCCACTATCACTGATTAATATAGAGGTAAAATTTCTCAATAAAAGACTAGCAAACCAAATTCAGTAGCACACTAAAAAGTTCATCTACCATGATCAAAAGTGGGATTTATCCCTGAAATGGAAAGATGGTTCAACATTATACCGGACATTAATGTAATGAAAGAAGCCCTAGCTGCTTTGGCTCAGTGGATAGAGCATCGGCCCTGGGACTGAAAGGCTGTGGTTTCTATTCTGGTCAAGGGCATGTACCAGAGACATGCCCTTGGGTGTAGGCTCGATCCCAGCCCTGATCAATGCATGTACAGGAGGCAACCAATCGATGTGTCTCTCTCACATTGATGTTTCTCTCTCTGTGTCTCTATCCCTCCCTTCCACACTCTGTAAATATCAATGGAAAAATATTCTTGAGTGAGGATTAATAAAAAATAGAGAGAGAGAGAGAAAAGACTAATATGAACATCTCAATTGATAGGAAAAATCATTTGACAAAAGTTCAACATTCATTCATGATAAAAACTCCTAACAAATTAACATAGAAGGAACATATCTCAACATAAAGGGTGACCACTTTTCCTGTCCCTAGTCAACACAGTACCAGAAGTCCTAGCTAGAGCATTCAGTTAGGCAAGAAAAATATATCAAAGGTATGAGAACTGAAAAAAAAAATAAGTAAAATTGTCTCTCTTTGCAGATGGTATGACTTTTATATATTTAGAAAAAATCCTAAAGACTTAACAAAAAATACTGTTAGATTTAATCAATAAATTTGGTAAAATTGCAGGGTATGAAATTAACACACACAAATCAGCAGCCTTTCTATACACTAACAACAAATCTCCTGCAAAAGAAATAAAGTAAATTGATCCCGTTTATATTTCATCTAAAACAAAAAGATATACTTAAATTTAACTAAGAGGTGAATGATCACTACTTTAAAAATGACAAGACGTTGAATCTATAGATTCAATGCAAACCCTATTAAGAATCCAATAACATGTTTTACAGAAATTTAAAAAAGCTTTCCTAAAATTTATTCGGAAGCACAAAAGACCCTGAATAGTCAAAGAAATCCTTAGAAAGATAATACAGGGGCATCTGCCCTGGCCCATGTTGCTGAAGGATTACGGGTTTGATTCTTGATCAAGGGAACATACCTGGTTGCAGGTTTGGTTGGGGCATGTACGGAAGCAACCAATTGATGTCTCTCTCTCATATCAATGTTTCTCTCTCTTTCTCTCTTTCTCTCTCTTCCCTTCCCCTCCCTCCCTTCCACACTCTCTGGAAAACAGTGGAAAAAATGATAAAAAGCAATAACAAACAGAAAGCATCACTCTCTGATTTCAAGCTATACTAAAAAGGCACAGTCATCCAAAGAGTTTGGTATGGCCAGAAAAACAGACAAACAGAGGAATGAGATAGAATTGGGAGCCCAGAAAGAAACCCAAGTATATACAGTTAACTAATATCTGTCAAGGGTACCAAGAATAACAATGAAGAAAAGACAGTCTTTTCAACAAATGGTCCTGGGATAATTGGATATTCACATGTAAAAGTGAAACTGGACCATATCTTACTACATTCATATAAATTAACTCAAAATGGATTAAAGACTTAAATGTGAGACCTGAAACCATGAAAATCCTGGAATTAAACATAGGCATAAATCTCCTTGGCATGGGTCTTAATGATTCTTTTAACAACACCTAAGCACAAGCAACAAAGTAAAAAATAAACAAGTAGGACCACATCAGAAAAAGCTTCTGCATAGCAAAAGAAACCAGCAGCAAAATGAAAACTTACACAGTTGCCAAAAATATCTGTAAACAATATATCGGATGAGGGGTTAATATTCAAACAATGTGAAGAACTCATACAATTCAATAGCAAAACAAAACAAAACAATTTTAAAAATGGGTAAAAAAGATCTGAATATTCATGTCTCCAAAGAAGAGACACAAAAGGCCAACAGGTGCCTAAAACAACATTCAACATCACTAGGTATTAGGGAAATGCAAATCAAAACACAATGAGAACTATCCTCATGCCTGTTAGAATGGTCATCATCAGATAATGTAATTTTCCCTGTGAAGTGAAGTATCCTGTTCTTTTGTAGTTCACTGTTTTCAATCCATGATAGGGGCACATTGGTGGACTTTAATAACATCCACTAACCCCTAATTAAGCAAATGTTTTCTTAAGAAAAATGTGATTTATTGAATAAAGAGCTATAACAGTTCTTCCAAAATAATGAGTATGTGAGTGTGTACGTGTGTGCGTGTGTGTGTATATAAATGTGCATACTTCTAACTTTACACAAAGCCATCTTTGAATTCTCTTTTTAAAATATATTTTCATTGATTTTAGAGAGGAAGGGAGAGGGATAGAGAGACAGAAACATCAAGGACAAGAGAGAATCATTGATCAGCTGCCTCCCACCTGCCCCCTACTGGGGATCGAGCCCTCAACCCAGGCATGTGCCCTTGACCAGAATCAAACCTGGGACCCTTCAGTCCGCAGGCCAATGCTCTACCAGCTGAGCCAAACCGGCTAGGGCCATCTTTGAATTCTTAGCATAATGACATTTTTTTTCTTTTGACTTAGGACAAAAATAATTTCCTACAAAATTATCAATTAATATTGGCTTTTCAGAAACTCTCCATCTTTTCACAATGGAGACACTAAAGCAGAGTTGGAACTGCACCTGAGTGAACATTACCTTCAGGAGGCAGCACTGAGGGGTGGGGAGGGGAAGGGCATTTCTTTGACATCAATGGGAGAGGATAGACGGGTTATCATTTTGTGACTAGAATTCATAAAACCCCTATGATATTTTTTTTTATTAAATCTTTATTGTTCAGATTGTTACATTTGTTCCTCTTTTTTCCCCCCATAACTCCCCTCCTCCCAGTTCCCGCCCCACCCTCCGCCCTCACTCCCCACCCACTGTCCTCTTCCATAGGTGCACGATTTTTGTCCAGTCTCTTCCCGCATCTCCCACACCCCTTTCCCCCCCCAAGAATAGTCAGTCCATTCCCTTTCTATGTCCCTGATTCTATTATGATCACCAGATTATTTGTTCACTTGATTCTTAGATTCACTTGTTGATAGATGCATGTTTGTTGTTCATAATTTGTATCTTTACCTTTTTCTTCTTCTTCCTCTTCTTAAAGGATACCTTTCAGCATTTCATATAATCCTGGTTTGGTGGTGATGAACTCCTTTAGCTTTTCCTTATCTGTGAAGCTCTTTATCTGACCTTCAGTTCTGAATGATAGCTTTGCTGGATAAAGTAATCTTGGTTGTAGGTTCTTGGTATTCATCACTTTGAATATTTCTTGGCACTCCCTTCTGGCCTGCAAAGTTTCTGTTGAGAAATCAGCTGACAGTCGTATGGGTATTCCCTTGTAGGTAACTGAGTTTCTTTCTCTTGCTGCTTTTAGGATTTTCTCTTTGTCTTTTGCTCTTGGCATTTTAATTATGATGTGTCTTGGTGTGGTCCTCTTTGGATTCCTTTTGTTTGGGGTTCTCTGTGCTTCCTGGACCTGTAAGTCTATTTCTTTCACCAGGTAGGGGAAGTTTTCTGTCATTATTTCTTCAAATAGGTTTTCAATATCTTGCTCTCTCTCATCTTCTGGCACCCCTATAATTCTGATGTTGGTACGCTTGAAGCTGTCCCAGAGGCTCCTTACACTATCCTCATATTTTCGGATTCTTTTTTCATTTTGCTTTTCCAGTTGGGTGTTTTTTGCTTCTTCACATTTCGAATCTTTGACTTGATTCTTGCGCTCCTCTGGTCTGCTGTTGGGTGCCTGTACAATATTCTTTATTTCAGTCAGTGTATGCTTAATTTCTAGTTGGTTCTTTATCACAATATCAAGGGTCTCATTAGATTTCTTGAGGATCTCACTACATTTATCGGCGGTCTCACCAGTCCTTTCGAGGGCCTTACTAAGTTTATCGGCAGCTTCTAGACAGTTCTTGAGAGACCTTAAAAGTGTGGTTTTGAGCTCTATATCTTCCATTTCTGACATTTGCGTCCTGTTTCTTTGTCTCTGCATTTTTTTATCTTTTCTTGGTGCACCCCCTAGTGGTCTTTGTTCGAAGTCTTGTTGTAGTTAAGCCTTGATGTCGGTCGGCAATACCGGGGGTGATTTGACCTCCAGGGTAACTGGCTATGAGAGTCAGCTGTGTCTGCAGTGGGAGAGCTTCTGTGCTGGATCTCTAGGGCGGTGCTAATCTAGCGTTTGCCTGAGGCTATCCGGCAAATGGCTCTGTGCAGGGTTTGGGCGGGGCGGGTCCCCGGGGATCTACAGGGTGGGCCTGAGCGAGCAGTTATGGCTGCTCTCAGTTCCTTCCCTAGGGACTCTGCCTCACAGAGTCCCAGCAACCGCTGCAAACCTCGGAGAGAAAGTTGCCTTCAAGTTCCGACCGAAGCCAGACAGTCCCGCTTCTCCCGTTTGAGTTTGGGTCCCTAGAGACTCGCCCGGATCTGGAGCTCAGAGTCTGAAACTCCCTCCCGATTGAAAACAACAACCGCGCCCTCCGCCTCCAGCCCGCTCCGCGTGCACTCCGCACCTGAGTATTTCACTTCAGCACTGCGCCTCCTCTGAGTCTGGGTATGATATTCTCTTTCCTCCTAGTTGTAGAATTTCCACTCAGCCAGCCTTCCTGTGGTTCTGGATGATGTCCATTCCGTCTTTTAGGTGTACCCTTGAATTGGTTGTTCGAGGCAGCAATCTCCGGCGTTAGTCTATGCCGCCATCTTGGTTTTCGCATTCCCCCAATGATATTTTTAATAATGAGAAGTAATGCGGGGCCTTGGAAATCCCTGTACTCACACGTGCCGACTGTGCTCACCAGTGGCTCCTGCAGCAGGCTTTTGAAACAGGAATCCTTCACTCATCCTGACTGCCCTCTGTTTGGGAACAGACTCTGCTGCTGCCAAACCCGGTCACAGTGTAGTTGCACAGTGGAACCAGTAGAGGGCGGCACACTAGAAACTATGTAAGGAGAATGAATAAGGATGGAGGAGAGCAGGGTGGGAGAAGAATACGAAATTGATTGCACTGCACAATCAGGAGCCAGGCCAAGGGAAACAGCTTCACACCGCAATGAATGCCTTTGGTGACATGACCAATGAAGACTTCAGGCAGGTGTAGAATGGCCTTCACAACCAGAAGCTCAGGAGGGGGATGTGTTCCAAGAACCCCCCTTAGCTGAGACCCCCGTCTGTAGATTGGAGAGAGAAAGGCTATGCAATTCCTCTGAGGGGCCAGGGTCAGTGTGGGGATAGCAAAGGCCTGGACTCAGAGGAATCCTATGCATATCAAGTAAGGAATGAATCCTGCAAAAACAAGCCTGGGTTTTCTGCTGCCAATGACACTGGCTTTGTGGACACCCATGTGCAGGAGAAGCCCCTTACGAAGGCAAGTGTGGGGCCATCTCTGTTGCTATAAATGTGAGCTACAGATTTTTCCAGTTTTATGCAAAAGGCATTTATTATGAACCAGAATGCAGCAGCAAAGACCTGCGTCATGGTGTTCTGGTGGTTGGCTACGGCTTTGAAGGAGCAGAACTGCATAAGTATTGGATTTTCAAGAAAAGGGGTACAGCTTTGGGCATGGGTGTCTACATAAAAATGGTCAAAGACCAGAACAACCACTTTGGAATTGCCACCATGGTCAGCGAGGCTACTGTGTGAGATGACGGTGATTAAGAGAGATGTGATTAAGAATAGAATATCCAGAGGAGAAATTTGGTCTTATAACTCACCAGATCTTATTTTGTGGAATAAAACACTTTAATTACTGAAGATCTAAGCTGTGATTTAAATCGTGTGACATTTTACACTGGTACAATATTACCACTTCTTTAATTATTTGTGCAAACAGTTTTGTATGATTGACTTGCCTAATAACTTTTAAATGTTGATGTTTGAAAAGGATGTATTAAGTTTCATATTTTAAAATAAAGCTTACTTTCAAAGTAAAAAAAGGTAATGTAGCCTTAAAGTTAAAATGCTATAAAGTCAGATAAATGTCAGATTAGAATCTTAGTTGTGCCACATGCATTGCTTAACTGTGGTATGTTATTGCACAGCTTTGTGACTTTTCCCCGGTCTGTATGATGGAACTGGTCAAGTTTAGTTCAGAATTAGCTGTGATGACTGACGATGCAAAGACAGCCCTAACGCAGAGTGGGTCTATGGTAAGTAGGTGCACTTAAGAATGTTTCTAGGAAGGAAGTCATCTGAAGACGGTACTTTAAAGAAATTCATATGCAAGTCAGAGCCTTTTCAGTTCAACTAAGAAAGGGACCCTTTCATTTAATCATTTTGTATCTCAATGGCTGCCAGGCCAAACTTTATATTTCTGCTTTATATCAAATAGGAGATACTTGGTCACTGACTTCAAGAATTTTGAACAATTCTTCTCTTATTATACCCCTGATATCTTCTTAATCCACTCTTTAATTTCTGCTAAGGTCAAGACAACACAGGAACCTGCTCCCTCTACCCTCTAAGTATTTAATCAGGCGGTTTCTCATTCCTGGAATGTCCGTCCCACTTTCTTCGGCAAAATCTTCAACCTGTGTCTTTCAAGATTTTTCTATAGGATCATGACTCCAGGGCAATCAAATTATGTCTCTGAGTTGTGAATGCTAAGCATTTATAACAAACAATCTATGGTGGCTTCCACTCCATCAACACAGCAAAACAGCACCCAGTTCAACTCTTCCCATGAGGCAGATCACCAGATAGTTGCTAACTGACTTACAAATCAATAAAGAGATTTCCTAGTGAAAAATGTTAAACATTTTTAGTGTATGTATGAGGTAACTATAGTCAACTAGATAAAAGACTGAGTTAGTCCACGGAGGGTTAACTTATTCAAATACTGTATAAATAAAGCTCAATGATTTCAACACGAGAGTCACTATCTACCTTTTATCTTATAACTGAAATCTAGATATGATATAAGCAGTATAAGAAAAAATCTGAGCACGAAATGGAAAGTTAATATAATGCAGAGATATGCAATTTTTAAAGAAATGGGAATTTGGGGACAGTATTAAGGCAAAAGAGAGGGAAGAAAAAAAGTAATGGGAACAATGATATGGAGTCAAATACGTAGGGTGTCCCAAAAAATGTATACACACACTTTGAATAATTATAAAGGCAGTGTTTATTAAAATACATTTCATTTTCAAACGTGAGCTATAATCTGTTAAAAGTATGTATACATTTTGGGGGGACACCTTGTATATAAACTAAGGCAGGAAACAGGAAAAAAAATCTAGAGATGGACAATGACATTTAACTATAGTTAGTGAATTGTCAAGAATTCAATTTGTGTTAGATGTTATGGAGAATGATGGAAGACAAAGAGTAAAAGCCAATAGGTTCTTCCAAAACGTAAAAAATAACTGGAAAGGGCACATACACAAAGAAAGTGTTTTAAAACACCTCATGAGACAAAAGAGGACGTATATACTGAGTGGCCAGATTATTATGACCACCTGATGTTTGTAGGCAAATTAGCTATAATTTCACGCTGAAGTTGCTAGAGGGCCAGACCATTATAAATAGGGAAGCAGGTTGTTTACCACAACAGTAGAAGTGATTTTTTTCTGAAGATATGCGTAAACAACGCGATTTAACAGCCTACGAACGTGAGATATATTTGAATGTGAGTGGCCAGAGTATTATGACCACCACATCAGTACTTCGTTGGGCCACCTTTTGCCTTCAATACTGCGGCGATTCTTCTTGGCATTGACTCCACGAGATGTTGAAAGGTGATGTGAGGAACCTGACACCATGCCTGATGAATAGCACTGTCCAGTTCTGTGAGATTTGATGGTTGTGGAACCAGCTGCCTGATGGTTCTTTTAACTTCATCCCACAAATGCTCAATTGGATTGAGATCTGGTGATTGTGGGGGCCACCTAAGCAAGGTAAAGTCTCCCTCATGTTCTTGAAACCACTCCTGCACAATACGAGCACCGTGGCATGGCACATTGTCTTGTTGGAAGAAGCCATCTCCATTGGGAAACACCAGTGGTTGGCAAACTGCGGCTCAGGAGCCACATGCGACTCTTTGGCCCCTTGAGTGTGGCTCTTCCACAAAAATACTGACTTCTGCGCATGGGCCGCGATGTTTCAATCGCACTGTACATGCACGCCCGCACGTGGTGTTTTGTGGAAGAGCCACACTCAAGGGGCCAAAGAGCCACATGTGGCTCACGAGCTGATGTTTGCCGACCACTGGGATACACCATCAACATGATAGGATGAACTTGATCAGCAACGATACTTAGGTATGTTGTGCTATTCAGACGTTGTTCCACACGAATTAAAGAGCCAAAATCATGCCAGGAAAACATGCCCCAAACCATAACACTGCCCCCACTAGCTTGAAGGGCTGTACTCATGCATGTGGGGTGCATGCTTTCATGCTGTTTCCACCAAATTCTCACTCTGCCATCTGCATGATGCAACTGGAAATGTGATTCATCAGACCACATGACTTTTTTCCAATGCTCGACTGCCCAATCCTTGTGTTCCTGTGTGAATTGGAGATGTTTTATCTTGGTAACTGCAGACAGCAAAGGTGTTCGAACAGGCCTTTGGCTTCCATATTCCATAGGATGCAGTGTACGGCTAATTTGCCTACAAATGTCAGGTGGTCATAATAATCTGGCCCTCACGTTGAAATATATACCATATTCAAAGGCTGTTATATCACATTGTTTACCCATATCTTCAGAAAAAAATCACTTCTACTGCCATGGTAAACAACCTGCTTCCCTATTTATAATGGTCTGGTCCTCTAGCAACTTCAGCGAGAAATTATAGCTAATTTGCCTACAAACGTCAGGTGGTCATAATAATCTGGCCTCTCAGTGTGTGTGCTGAGATACAGCAGTTGAAAGGGAAGAACATGGACTCTGGAGTCTCCTATGTCCTATTCTGACACTGAAGGGTCGCATACTCTTGTGCAGCTCAGGTGACCCACTCTAAACCTCAGTCTCCTCATCTGTAATGATCTCGAAGATATTTAGAGTACTTTGTGATTCTAGTTCATTGGGGAGGCATAGCTCATAATCTTGATGTAAAACTTTTTGGAAGAAAATAATTTCGAGGAGGAACATAAAGGAGGTGTGAATGGATATTGACAAAGTGTTTAAAAGGAAATCCCAGGCAAAGCAAAAGCCATGTACAAAAGTCCAAGCTAGAAATGAGAGTCATATGTGTAAGGCAAAACTTATACCTGGTAGGTTGAAATGTGGACTTAGAGAGAAATAACAGTAATGAGATGGAAAAGAAGATAGGGACGTGGAGATTAGCTGCTCCATTGAAGACAGGGCAACAGCAAAAGCACATAGGAATAAAATAATAAAGACAGTATCTGGAGAATGAGCACAATTATTTCTTAAAGGCAAAAGGAAAAGTTTTGATCAAGGGGAACAATGAAATTGAAATGCAATTAAAAGTCAGGAAAGTTGCCCTACCGGCATGGCTCAGTGGTTGAGCATCAACCTATGAACCAGGAGGTCCCAATTCAATTCCCTGTCATGGCACATTCCCAGGTTGCGGGCTCGATCCCCGGTGTGGGGTGTGCAGGAGGCAGCCGATCAGTGATTCTCTCTCATCATTGATGCTTCTATTTCTCTCTCCCTCTCCCTTCCTCTCTGAAATCAATAAAAATATGTTTTTAAAAAAGTCAGAAAAGTAGAAAGAATAGATCTTGGGTTGGTAAATAGGAGATAAAAGTAAGTGGGAGTAAGAAAAAGAATGAGTAGGTGATTTAGAAAAAGTAGATTAAGGTTAGGACATAGATAAATAGTCAAAGATTTGAGCATATCTTCTGAATTGGAGCCTTCAGCATGGCATGAGAATGGGCATTTCAGGGTCATTAAAACAGCCAAGAGAGTTTGGCTTCTGCCATTGCTTTAGCTGCCAAACTCAAAGCATCTCTAAGCAGGACAAGTGCAGAAGAGGAAGTGAAATTGTTGGAGATTTCTGATGAAATATTTCTTCCTCCTGAGGCCAAAACCAATTAATTGGTCTATAATTGGTCTTCTGGCGGTACTGAATGCAATGCAATCCTAACAAGAATTATCTTAGCTAACATTTAGGGAACGCTCCATGCACCGGGAACCATGCTGTGTTTAAAGGCACAATTTCATTTAGTGATTCCTATGAAAGGATAAAGTAAGATGTACATGGCCAGAAAATATGACTCCATCCTGTTCATCGCATCTTCATTTGCATATGAAAGTCAACCATCCTCATAAGGAAGAGTATTAAAAAACCGGGTGCTGAGGGCAAAAGAATACTCTTCCTGAGGTGTCAGCACACAGGAAGGTACCTGGAGGAGCATCATTATCACCTCACACAGGAGAGTCCAAATGAATCCACAGCATTAAAAAGAAATCAGGGAAATGCTAAACTGGAAAGGACTGCAGTGCATGAAAGTTAAATGAGACAATATAATAGAACACACGCTCTAAAACCTTCAGCCTCTCATTTTTATTCTATAATGTAAACACAATATTTTCACCTGGAGGGTGGATGAGGAACAGCTGAGGATAGCTTAGTTCTCATGAGCAGTAAAATAAAGAAACATCACTCATATTTATAATTAACTAGGTTGTCTGTAACAACTATGGGAGACACCCTTTCCAAATGCAATGGCTGGCTGTTGAGGTTTCCTTCTTGTCAAAATAAAATAAAATAAAAGCAACTGCAAAGGTATTTCTCTGATTAATGTTTAAAATTCATTTACTTTAGCATAAGCTCACATTTTCATGTAAAGTCTTAATTTGATCATAATTAGCACAGACTACAGGACTTAATTAGGACTAATCATTCCTTAATGCAATCAGAACCCCAGAAGAACAATATAAACAGATTTTTATTGGTATTAGTGATGCAAACTTGTATACTATAGAGCCAATTAACCTGTGACAATGCTTCCAATATCTATAATAACAAAAGCTTAATAAAATGCTAATTAGACCAGACAGCCGAACAACCTTCTGGACGTCATTCTGGAGCTCCTCCCGGACAACCTTCTGGATGAAGCCATGGTGGTGGGGGCCAAGGCAGAGGCAGTTAGGGGCGACCAGGCAGACTGGTTAGGGGCGATCAGGCAGGCAGGAAGAGTGGTTAGGGGCGATCAGACAGACAAGTGGTTAGGGACAATCAGGCAGGCATGCAGAATGGTTAGGGATGATCAGGCAGGCAGGCAGAGTGGTTAGGGGCAATCAGGCAGGCAGGCAGGCAAGCGGTTAGGAGCCAGCAGTCCTGGATTGCAAGAGGGATGTCCGACTGCCAGTTTAGCATAAACTGGCAGTCGGACATCCCCTGAAGGGTCCCGGACTACAAGAGGGTACAGGCCAGGCTGAGGGATCCCCTCCACCCCATGCACATATTTTGTTCACTGGGACTCTAGTATAAAATAAAGATAAATGATGGGTGCATTACCAAACAGTTCCATGAGTACACTAGGAACATAGTAACAGAGTTCATCATCAAACCCCACAGGGTCAGTTTTCCTTCTTCTGGGCTAAAGATAGCAGTCACAACTGGGCTGCATAGTAAAATATGCTACCTCTTAATGACATTAGGCATGAAAAGACTTTCCAAGACATTCCAGGTTCTATGATGTCAACATAACTCCCTGGTTAAATTCTGATAGATAAGAAAATCTGCAATTTCTAGGTCATGTAACAAAATTGTTTTAGTCCCCTTTCATTTTGAAAAGTTCAACTTCCAAGAGAAGTGTGTGTGTTGAGGGGCGGGGGGGGGGGGGGGGGGGGGGCGGGGGGGGGGGGGGTTGGTAACCATGTCTGCTTTATAAGTTTCAGAATATAACAGCAACTGTTTTTCTTCTGTCCATTACATCCTAACTTTATGTGTTTGCTCCTTCAGCCTCATGAAATGGTTTTTAACTCCCCTGAAGGGAACTTGTAGCCAATATCAGCAGTTAGACATTCCTGTTACAATTTATGAAAAGACAGGAAATGTAATTTGTCTTAACATAGAACTCTCTAATAATAAAATGTCTCCCTGGAATTAGAATCCACCCTAAAATACCTGGAATATTTCACACAGTTCAATTGGAAACTTCAACTGTTCTATATATTCATTTCCATAAAGTGCCAGACTGAACACATTAGCACAGGATAGGTCCTCTGGACTAAGCTTTGAAACAAAGGGTAAAAGTACAAATTGGCACACAACTTCGACTGCACCAAGATTACTTCCCAGCTGGAATTTAGTAAGACATTAACAGGGAGGTGTGATCTTTGAAATATGTAGTCTAAACAGTATGCTCAGATTTCTAGACTGTTGTGGGTTTCTCCTCACAATGTTGCAGATTCAGAGCAGCTTGCTGCTGAGACAGATGCCCAAATCATATGCTAGGGGGGTAGGGGAGCAGACTTCTAGATTTGGTGAACTAATTAGTCCCTTACCTCCTGCCACAGTTTGTCAGGACTTCCAGGATGAGTTCAGTCAAGTTCATATTGATGTGCAAATAGGATAAATCAAAGCTACCGCCATGCCTGAACAAATAACAAGAGTTCTGACTTACATCAACCCCCTCCACCTTTACCCAGAGCTTTTCTAGTTGTTCTTTTTTTATTTGTTTGTTTTTGTTTTTTCAGTAAACACACACATTCTTCATGATCACCTTTTTTTAATTTTTTTTTTATTAAAAATGACTTAACAGAGCCAATTAGAAGGATTCACCAGGAATTTCTAAAAAAAACATGTTTATTTGGGATAGTTGTATGGTTGCGACTTTAGGTATCAAGTAGTAGTTATCTCCTTTGTGGCCAGAAGAGTAGGGCGAGATCGCAAAACATGGTTGCTGTCTTTATGCAATTTCCAGTGTCTCCTGAGGAAACACTAGGCTCTCATTAAACAGTTGATAACTCTTGAGGTAAAATAGAATTAGTCCCTAATTAAGGAACACAGAAAATAGGATCTTCATCCAGGCTTAAGATTAGGATAAAAGGGAAGCAGAGGTGTGTGTGTGTGTGTGTGTGTGTGTGTGTGTGTGTGTGTGTGTCTGTCTGTCTGTGTGTGAGAGAGAGAGAGAGAGAGAGAGAGCACGCCTGTGTGTGTGTGTGTGTGTGTGTGTGTGTGTGTGTGTGTGTGTGTGTTTGTTGGGGATTATTATTTCAATAAGCATGAAATAGCAGATGATGAGAAAAATGAATGTCACAATCACCTCTTTTACCCATCAGCAAGTATGATTTTAAGCTTCTCAAAGCTGTTGCTTATTTTTCTGCTTTTTGAAACAGCTTTAGACCCAGAACTTGAGTATCTGAAACCTGAACTTCATATTCTCTGGAAAGGAGTCACCACCAGCAGTATTTTCAAGGGATCTAAATATTAAACGAAAGCAGATCTGTACATCGATGCTAGCAAGCCATTCTATGTTCTACAGCAAACACTCTCTCATGCTCAAAAGGGTATGTGTAATACAACACCTCACATAACTCAATATTGTAAAGCTTTATGTTCAGTCTAATTCTTCAGCAAACTTGGCAAAACTCTTCCAACCTCTGACATTAGGAGTGACCCTCCCACAGAAGGGATATGAAGAAGAGAAACATCTGTCTGTGGGCATTTTACTGTGAGTTATGCACTAAAATTTATACTTGTTACAATCACATATACAGGAAAACATATCCCCATCCCATGAAAGCCAAGGGAAAAAACAACTTAAATGTGCTACAGATGTCCTCATCTTTTCTTTTCTTTCTGTTTTATTTTTTTTCATCTTGTTTTGTATTCTTTTCTGAGATGACCAGTGAGGTGTGACCACAAGAGGAAAGAGAGGAGAGGCTCCGGAAGAACTAAGTTTCTTATACTCACAGGCCGCAGAGAGATGGTCACTCACACCAGAAGGGGACCAGACAAGAGAGCACCAAGGGAGCAGGCTCAACCAAGCAGGTGAGAAACAGAGAGAAGCACCGCTGGGTGCTTTTATTGGGGGTCAGGGTGGGGTACAAAAGAAAAAGTGCAAAGTGATTTCGCCAGTGCACTTGGATATTATTAGGTTACAGTTAAGGGGGAGTGGGAAGGAGAACTTGTGGCAGGGTCCCACCTTGTCCCACCCATCAGTGCACCTGAGCTCCTGGGTGGATGCTCAGAGCCTGTTTATGAAGCTGTTGAGGTGTTAGGGTCCAACCCCAGCAGGTCCAGGGATTCCCAAAGGTGTGGACAGAGTTGGCAAAGAATGAAGGACATGGAGGCAGCGTTCAGTTGACCATTATAGCCATGTTCTCTCCCCAAGTTCTCTAGCTAGGTTCTCTAGCTAGGTTCTTCAGCCAGGTTCTCTAGCTAGGTTCTCCAGCCAGGTTCTCTCTTGCCAGGTTCTGTGTTTATTGTCCTGTTACATCTGTATTTATACCAGTTGATTTTAACCCTACCCATTCTATTCCAAAGGTTAGGGCATTTGTTAATCTAGTTCTGTTGAGTTTAATCCTGTCTAGGTTAATCTCTGTGTTCCATTATAAGGTCACTGCTCTACTGATAAACTACAAGGAAGTAACTGAAGGAGATTATCCTAAGTAAAGATTATGTAGCTTAAGCGTGATTATTCATAGTTAAAGTGATTAATTACCTGCCTGGCACTTAGTTAAGGGGTTTTATTCCCTCCCTAACTCCAGGGAAAAAGCCCCACCTGGGGAAACAACCTTTCTTGGAGAGGTGACCTTGGTTAAAACACAGAACGCTAAGAAGGGGAGCAAACATATTAAGAACAGTATGCCATATACGCCAGGTCCCTTGAAACATATGCTGTGCAGATGTTTCTTCCTTGTAGCGACTGTGTCAAGCAGCAAGGATGGACCGGCTTCTGGCATTGAGGCAGCAGAAAAGTAAAAAGTTTTAAAGGTTACAATACAGGTCTTTTAGTCTCTGTTTATAAGATTACTAGAGGCTCAGTGCATGAGATTCGTGCACTGGAGTGGGGGAGGTGGTGTCCCTCAGCCCTGCCTGTGCACTCTCGCAGTCCAGGAGCCCTTGGGGGATGTCCAACTGACAGCTTAGGCCCGCTTCCTGGACATCCTTAGTGCTGCCACCACTGCAATCACCAGCCGTGAGCCGTGAGCCGTGAGCCTGGCTTCTCGCTGAGTGGTGCTCCCCCTGCAGGAGCCCACTGACCACCAGGGGGCAGCTCCTGTGTTGAGCGTCTGCCCCCTGGTGATCAGTGCGCATCATAGTGACCCATCATTCCGCTGTTAGGTAGATTTGCATATTACAAATATGCAAATATTATATAGCATTTTATTATATAGGATTTTAGAAAGGAAACTCTGTCTTTCAAAGATAAATTGTAGGCTTTCAGTGTTTCTAATGCTTCCTCTTCCCAAAATGACAGCTTAAGTATAACAGAAATCTTAAATGATGGCATGGCAATTAGGTGGGACCCTCGATTTTTATGTGGGTCATTGGTCTGTGTCTTCTGCTTGTCCAGTTTATCCTGCGTACCTTGTGAAGTTGTCTATTATGGTCTGACTGGTGAACTTCTGGCTTTTTTCCAGGCCCACCCAGGCCAGTTCTCTGCCCCCCCTCACTTGTGCTAGCGCTGTAGCCGTGTCCTGAGGCTCGACCTCAGCTTAAGCTCTGTACCTGCAAACCATGTGGTACCAGGGTTTGAGCTCAGCTCTCTCCTACATGCCCATAATTCCAGCAGAGAATGTCTGAATCACGCCCAGGACATAAGCAACCTGGTTAGGCAAGGAGCCATGGCCTCAGGCCCTCTCCCTGATAAGCATTTCTATTTTGCTGTGACTGGAGGAAGGAAAGTGCGACATAAATGTCAGGCCACTCTTTGTTTCTACTCTCAGAGACTTGAGGGCTCTATCTTGGCCTCTTCAACCTTCTGGCAGTGCCTGTGCACATACTTTGCTTTTTCAAAAGTGGCTGGAGTAGAAAAATCAGTGGATGAAGATAATAAGCCACATTCATGTCATGTTTTCAAAATATTAACCCCACTGTGTCTAGAATATGACAACATTCATGCAAAATCAAAGATATAACTTCTATAAAATATTTTATATTTTAATCCCCACTTAAACACATCTGTCAAACATGGGGAGCTTGTCTCATATTTGCACTCTAGTGTTAAGAGAATAAAGTAAATGTCAATGAAACAATTTTGTAAGTAGGATTATGACTAAAGAAAAAAGAGGAAGGAAATAAGATAGGGAGTAGCTAAAAGAAAGAGGAGGAAGAAAAGAGGGGCAGCTTTCAACACTAGGGATGTTCTCAGCTTGACATAGACAGATTCAACACAGTCTACTTTACTCCTCAATTTATGATAATCCTTGATGTAGTAAATTGGTGGTACTTGAAAAAGATCCTGACTCTGAACAGCTATCAGTTGCATTATTAGACTCTGTTTCCAAGGAGAAGACTAGACAAAATAGTATTATATAGATTTTTAACAATAAGTATTAAATTTTTTTCCATCCCACTTAGAAAATGTATTCCATAAAGATAACCCACTCCCCAATCACTCAAGTTTGCAAAAGTTAAAACATAAATGTTTCCAACAGCAGAGGAAGTACAATAGCTCTTTAATAAAGTAAACATAAAATAAAAAGCTTTCTCATTCATCCGTTAGATATATTTGTTTTGGCATTCAACATGCTCTTTCCACGATTGCCCAATGAATACTGATTGATTAATGATGAGATTATTTTATTAAAAGCAAAAATTTGTGTTCTTAGTGTGCTTCTAAATCACATGTTAGAAACAGTCTGACTCATTTGTTAATAATTTAATAGTTGTGATGTCTCTTCCAATTATGTATTGAGAATTGTGAAGTAGCTTCTTCCATCTGCTAGCCCTGTACACAGACAGATCAGCAAAATCAGAGATTAATGCTAACCCAGCATCTCTGCAGAGATATCAACACACAGGATTAATACATGAAAAAGTCAATGTAACTTCAAATAATGCTATTACATCTTTAAATTATATGTTGCTATTCAGAGATACAAAATGTTACATGAGATGAAAGCAGGAGAAAAGGACTCCTTAAAAAGTTTAGGAGAAAAATCAGTTGGTAGACCAAGAAATAATGATTGAAAAAAATATATAATGTGGGACATACCACTATTGACTCCAATCTCAGTTACAATACATTCTTTGTCCTCATTCCACCCATCCATAAATAATACCTAGCATTAACATGAATAGCCCAGAGAAAAATGCCTCAATATGGCATGTAAAATTCAACCTTTGACAAGTTTTTTCTCAATTTCCTCTCTAAAATGAGGACCACCCTGACCACATGAGGTTTGCATGAGATTTTGTCTCCTTAAAATGATGAAGTTATGAGATTTGATTAGACAAACCATACTGTTCTTTTCCCAAAGAAGGGGGAAATGATGCCTTCAATATTGATCTACATCACACTTGAACAAGTAATGACCACTTAGATGGGTTCATTCCCTTTCAAGAAACAGGAACATGGTCAGACTTGTTCAAATTAAAAAAATAGGCATTTATTGAAAAAATTTGGAGAACAGAATAGAAATATAAGCAGGAAGAAGAGCTTGGTCTCTGAGAAGCAAGAGATGATGAAGCATCATTACTCCCTCCATTTCTCACAGAGGCAGATTTGCTGGTCTCTGTCCTTTTCAGTGAGCTTTGGCTCTGCTACCCTCAACCTTTCCTTCTCCCCTACTCCAACATCCAACCCCATTGCAGCCTTTGTTGCTTTGATGACACAACACACTGAACATCCATTGGCAAAAGTCCACTTCCCCCGCCCCCTTCTGATCATAATCCTGACCAGAGTTTGCTCAGAGAAAGCCATTCACAGCCAGGAAGTTCTGGGTTGGGTAAAGGTCAGTCCTCCTCCTCTACTGAAGGTGCAAGCTTTCAATAGTTTGAGATGTCTGTGGACATAGCAGCACACTGCTGTGAGAAATTTAATTCACCTGTAAGAAAGACTCCAGGGGACACATGAGCCCTGCGAGTAATCCAGAGTCTGGCTAGCTCAGCTATAATGGAAGACACATGCTCAAAATAAAGCAACACTTAGCAACCTCTATTCCAAATACGAATGTCACACATAAATACATATTAATGCCTATGTTCCTACTTTCCAGAAAATGTAGACAATACTTGCTTAGAAAACCTTATGCACAGGTTGTATGTGTTCTATATATGAGCCTTGGTACTGATGTGTCTTATTTCTTTTTCTAATATTAATTTTTTTCTTGGTTTCAGAGAGGAAAGGAGAGGGAGAGAGAGCTATAAACATCAATGATGAGAGAGAATCATTGATTGGCTGCCTCCTGCACGCCCCCTACTGGGGACCGAGCCTGCAACCTGGGCATGTGCCCTTGACTGGAATCAAACCCCGGGGGTCCTTAAGTCCTCAGGCTGATGCTCTATCCACCAAGCCAAACCAGCTAGGGCCTAATGTGTATTATTCCTATAATCTGGATCAAATTGTTTAAACTCTATGTCTTTGTATACATGTATGTATAGAAGGGTATATTTTCCTTTCTCTATCTCTGAACTGGTTTCTTGACAACATACAAGATTGCTCTTGGGACTAAATGAGACAACAAAGGCAAAATACCTATCTTAGGACTCAACATCCAGGATCTATCAATATAGGCTTGTTTGATTCTCGAGGTACAATCCAAAGTTCTTACAAACCTCTCCAAACTCTCTCTTACAGAATAAACAGTTTAAATCTCTTACTTTATGCCAAACCTATTTAATTGTGGCGTTCCCTCTAAATCCACCTACTTACCCAGAATCCCCTCTTGCAAAAATATTTTCCAGTAAAGCCAAGGAGTTAGTGATACAACAATGTCTGAGTTGGTCTTATTAAGAATATAATTGAAATGACAGAAGTATATAGAAAACAGTTATTTTGCTATCTTCTCTACTCATCATCTCAGAAAATATACTTGTCCCATTGTTTTCAACATGTATGTATATATATGCACATATATAAATGCATGAACACACTAGGTGATCCCTGTCCTCTCACTCTCATACATACACAGACACACACATACACAGACACAGGCTCTTCCACCTTCACCATTGAAAGTCATCTGCTATTCATACATCTCTCTGTGTCAGATATCTTCAACTAAGTTTGACCTACTTACTTAATCTAGTCAGCAAATGTGTTTCATTTACCCTACATATATTTGGACCAAAGGGTATTACCTACTCATTTAAAACTTTTGACAATGTCACATGAACATCAATATACACCTGCTATGGAAGGTTTGGATGATCCCTAACACTAGGACTGCATCTCCATATGAAAACTGAATGCTCTAGACAGAGCTCAAGTTCTCCATTTTACTAAAGACTCTACCACTCACTAAGTAGTACTTACTACTTCATATTAAACTGGCTTGCTTCCCATTCACTACCTTCATTGCCCAGAAGGGGCACCTCATTTTGTATACTCTGGACTCTGCTTTTATACTCATTTCAGTGTCTTATTCAGATTTTAGATTCCAAGGGGGAATAAGCACATTGGTTTGACTGCTTAAATGTATTTTTATTTAAATGGAGATGTCAAATAAATGTGTCACATTAATGATGACAGTGATATAGCACTTAATGATTTGTTCTTATATACAGCTGAACCATCTAAGGCAGTGGTTCTCAACCTGTGGGTCGCGACCCCTTGGGCTGTCGAACGACCCTTTCACAGGGGTTTCCTAAGACCATCCTGCATATCAGATATTTACATTATGATACATAACAGTAGCAATATTATAGTTATGAAGTAGCAACGAAAATAATTTTATGGTTGGGTCACAACATGAGGAACTGTATTTAAAGGGTCAGAAGGTTGAGAACCACTGATCTAGGGCATCTTCTGAGTTGAAAAAGCCTTTATGACAACTGTTGATTATTCATGGTCTGCTTCTCCAGTTTATGAATTATTCAGGTCTCTTTGTTTCTCTTCATTTCGCCCACTACCTGATTGCTCTGTGTATCTCCCCCAGTGCAAAAGCATGAGTAGAGAGATGAAGCAATTTCTTGATTAAACTTAACAATAAGGGGAAAGATAGGATCAATGGCTTTAAAACGAGCAAAGATTTTATAATTTAACTTTGTTCCCTCTATTTGGCAGATCTTCAGATAACCTGAAATTTGACAACTGCATTATAACAGGCACTGTCAATGGTCCATACATTGCCCTGAGACGCATGGGCCATTGTGTGCTGGTATCAGGTGACTTTCAATCAATAGCTGACCTTTGTTCCTGGAATGAGGAAAATGTGAGTTGTCCAGAGGTGCTACTGCATGGCAGGCCTGGAGTTCTAATGAGTTAACACTCCCTGAGGCAAGAGAGTCTTCAACAAATGACTTGAGACTTAGTATGCAACTGTCTTACCTCATCATATCTCAGTTGTGTGTGTTGTATTATTTCCCAGAGTCTGTCCTCTGGGACAAGGTCCAGGCACCCACTATAATGCGCATTTAATAGATCATCTTTATTGGCTACATTCCCTTTCTTGCATCACCTCCCCCAGATTCCCCATGGGTTTTTCCTGCACTTCCCAAACACACTTCTTTCACTCAATCTCAATCTCCAGATCTGATACCAGGTGATCCTACAATAAAGTATGTATATGTCAGAAATAGGTAGACTACCAGGAAACAAGCAAATTAGTTCCCATGATTTTCACAGGACCAAAATCACACTTTAAGATGGAAACTCCTTCAGATTAGTTACAGCTTTCAATCAGTAAAAGTTTTGCCAGAGAACACATTTTATATACCATACTTTAGTCATTTAAGATAGGTTTTGGTAACTTGAGAAGAAATATTATTGTGAAACAAAGACATTTTAGTCAAGGTTTTTTATCTTAGTTGATCTAAAATGTCTTTTTATTGCTATATCAATCAACTAAATGATTTTTTCCAAGTTTAAAATAAAATTATATACTTACTGTGTGCTGGGCAAGAGAGACAATGAGAATAAAATTTTAATTGGTTTTCATGAACACGACTTTGTAGCTTATGTGACTGCTGAAGGGGACTCCATAATTTTCATTATGGTAAAGTGACGAATGGAGAAGGCAGAAGCCAAATAAGATATCCTGTTTTAGGGCCAGACAAGTTTCTGAAAATTGTGAAAATCTAACAGTTGTGCTTTGGCATTCAAAGTTTATGGACCTGAGATCCAAAATGCTCTTTGACAAATTTAATTTGGCCTCGGGGGCAGTGGTGAGGAAATAGGATAATTCAAAGAAGTGAGGCAGAAGGAAAATTAATGGGGTGAAAGAATTGGCTGAGGACAGAATGCAAAAAAATAAGGCCAAGTAGAATTCTTAATTCTTGCTGCCTTATAAATGAGCAGCAAATGAAAGGGCTTACCAGCAAACTGATGTACTGCACCCAATTTACCCAACTCTTCCAGCTACTCAGGGACGCACTGGGAATCATCCAGCTTCCATTTAGTTTTCTGCTACTCTGGAGCCAAAGTGATATAAGTACAGAAGTGAAAAGCACTGCAAGCCAGGCATATTAGCGACTGCCAGCAACACAAAAGTAACCACAAGACAGACTTTTTATCTTGCAAATATATCATTTAGCCAACCCATCTTTCTGAAGACCATGGTTGAATCTCATATTTTAACTTCTTATTCTCAAATCATAGACATTTATCATTCATGTGACTGAAACACTTTTTATGTACCTCTATTATAACAGCTATGTTAGAATCATTTTTATGTGTATTTTCTGACTCAATAATGAGTGATTTGAGATTTGGGATAGGATCATTTTCAACTTTTGCATCACCAGAACACAGCTTTCGACCCATAATAACTGCTCAAAAATATATTATATATATTATATATGTAATATATAATACATCTCTTTTATATCAGAGAGGAAGGAAGAGGACAGAGAGATAGAAAAATCAATGATTAGAGAGAATCATTGATTGGCTTCCTCCTGCACATCCCAAACTGGTTGTGCCCTGATCGGGAATCAAACCGTGACCTTCTGGTTCATAGGTCAATGCTGAACTATGGAGCCAAGCTCAAAAAAAAAAATCTTTTGAATTAAAATGCTAAATGATATACCTAGAACTTCCTGATGAGGATAAAAGTATAGCCTTTCTATTGAATCTCATATTTGTTCAAGCTCCTATATTTAACATATAACCATCTTTCTTTATTTTATTTTATTTTTTGGTATCCAACTCGCCAACAGAGATGATATGTCAGTTTCAATGTGTTTCCCACATCTGATTCTCCTATTTCACCTGCTTACTTGTGTTACAAAAGTCAGCTCATCTGTCATGTTATACATTGCTTTCCTTCTGAATATTTAACTTTTAAAGAAATTCTAGCCCTAACCGGTTTGGCTCAGTGGATAGAGCATTGGCCTAGGAACTGAAGGGTCCCAGGTTTGATTCAGGTCAAGGGCATATACCTCAGTTGCGGGCACATCCCCAGTAGCGGGTGTGCAGGAGGCAGCTGGTCGATGTTTCTCTCTCATCGATGTTTCTAATTCTCTATCCTTCTCCCTTCCTCTCTGTAAAAATTCCATAAAATATATTTTTTTTAAAAGAAATTCTAATTTTTAAAAATGCTCAATGCTCAGAAGAAATGCCATTGCCTGGGTATTGTGGCATATCCTAATCGGTATCCCCATCTCAAACATGGTATGAGAAGAAGAGAAAACTGCAAATATCTCCCTGGTACCTCAATTTCGTGCATTTAATGGGGAAAGCTATTGTGCACTTGTCCATCATTATATCAAATGTCCTATGAAATAAGGCCGTTTCCCCCCATGTTTTGCAAAGCACCTCCATCACTAGTAATTAGTGTCAATGACAGTGTTACTCGCCCCATGTTCCAGTGCAGCCCATCTGCTGACTGTCCTGCAATGCCCTCAGACAGTCTCAGGTTCATCTCCTCCCTGCCTGGTGTTTCCCCCCTACAGTTCTGTCCATCTGCTGACTTCCTCGCTCTGACCTTTTAAAGTCCTGTTGATTTGCTGACTCTCTGCCATCCTGGCTCAGGCATTCTGATCACGTTGGGTTGACACAATGACTGATCCACTCTACCAGCTTGTCCTATTAGCTCAGGCTTCTCTGTCCACTGACCAATCCATCTAACCCCTACATCACAGAATACTAAAATGTGCATATTTTATGAGACTCTAAAGCAGGCTGGACATTAGTGGAAGGAGCAATTGATGAGAAACCTGGAGTCCTACGTTCTATCCTTGGCTCTGTCATTACGTAGCTGTATAAACTCAGACAATTCCCTGATTTCCCTCTTGACCTCAGTTGCCTCAATTCTAAATTGAGGGGATTGCACTATACCAGTACTCTAAAACATTTCTAACTCAATGATTGAAATGCATCTCCACTTGGCTTTAAAAAAAGAGATAAATCAGAAGATGTCAGTAACAGGTCAGATGCACAAAGACTGAAGAGAGAAAGCATCACATTAGGTTATCAGCATGTGTGAAAATACCAGAAGGCACTATGACCCGAATACAAGCTACCACCGTTATCATCTCCAAAGGGATGCCCCGCTCCCTCCAGTAACTTCTAGATTCCATTTTACACGCAGCACCTAAAATTATCTGCATTAAATGTACTAGTATATCAGATCTTATCATGACCTCTCTCCCTATTGCACTTAGAATAAATCCCAAATGATTCCTATTGCACTTAGAATAAATCCCAAATGATTCCTATTGCACTTAGAATAAATCCCAAATGCCCTTGGATGGGCCCCAGCCTCTCTGACCTCATTTTGAACCACTCTCTCCCTTCTTGAGTTGTAGCCACGCCAATCTTGCTTTGGTCTTTCAAACACCCAAGCTCATGCCATCTACTTCTGGCAACTGTTACACTATCTGCTTGTCTATCAAATCTTCACACAGTTGGCTCCCTGTGTGACTACGGTCTCAGCTCAAATGTTCATATTGTCATAGAGGCTTTCCCCCATCAACTTATCTATATCAACCCCAACATCCAGCATCACCCATCCTTTCTACTCCAACACCCTGATTTCATTTCTTTCTATTATTGACCTCTACCTGAATATACCTTATTTATTTCTTTATTATTTCTCTCCTGAAACTAAATATAAACTTCTTGGGAATAAAAGCATTAGATTTTGTATTCACATCTATGTTCCTCTCATCTAAAACCAGTGGTTCTCAACCTTCTGGCCCTTTAAATACAGTTCCTCATGTTGTGACCTAACCATAAAATTATTTTCATTGCTACTTCATAACTGTAATGTTGCTACTGTTTGAATCGTAATGTAAATATCTGATATGCAGGATGGTCTTAGGCGACCATCCTGCAAAAGGGTCATTCTACCCCCAAAGGGGTTGCGACCCACAGGTTGAGAACCACTGAAAAACAATGCTTGAAATGACAAATTCTTGTTCAATGGATGAATCAGAGAAGGGCCAGTTACTAGGGTAGTAAAACCTCCTTGGACATTTTAAATGACAGATTTGACTTTGAATTGAGCAGGAGTAACCTATTTACATTATGAATGAAATCAAAGAATAAGGGCCCTTGCTTCCAAATCTGCCAAGAGAGCTGAGAGACTTCTTTAAAATGTAGTTAGAGCTTGTTTAATTCTTTCTCTGGCAAGAGCATGACCTCAGATGATCTTACTCAGGAAGACTGGCCACCACTGATGGTGAGTCAAAACTCATGTGCCCAAAGTTGGAAATGCATGAAAGGCTCCTCGAGGTTAAGACAAGTTTTTTTGGAAAATGCCAATATTTTCAGAGGATGAGGGCAAAGTTCTTCCGCCTGCAGTCACCCCAGGGACAGTCAAGGGTGGAAGCTCCTCACACGTGGAACCCCTTCTCTCACACATCAGTGGAGGCCAATCTCCCCCACTAAGATCACCTGAGGTCACACTGGCCAGAGAAAGAATCAAACATCTCAAACTGCCTTTTAAAGAAGTGTCTCAACTGTCCCCGGCAGCTTTGGAAATAAATTCAGATTAGGTATGGTTCCTTCCACAGCCTGAGGCCACTGTCTTATACCATAGGTAAAAATCAAAAGAGTTTTACAAAATTCACACTGCAATACCTGGGCTTATATTTAGCATCCTACCCACTTGCGAGGCCAAAGACAACCAAAATTCACCCTAAGAACTTCCTGGCCCAACTGGTTTTCCTTAAAATAAAGCCTTTGGCAAATATGTAGAGACCTAAAGAACATTAGTGATGCCTGACTTTAGTGGCTCAGTGGTTAAGTGTCGACCTATGAACCAGGAGGTCACGGTTCGATTCCAGTCAGGGCACATGCTCAGGTTGATCTACAGTGGGGGGTCATGCAGGAGGCAGCCAATCAATGACTCTCTCATCATTGACGTTTCTTTTCTTTTTTAATTTCTTTATTGATTAAGTTATTACATATGTGTCCTTATCCCCACATTACCCCCATCCCCCCCCCCCACTCATGCCCTCAGCCCCTGTTTTCTGTGTCCATTGGTTAGGTCTATATGCTTGCATATAAGTCCTTTGGTTGATCTCTCCCCCTTACCCCACCCTCCCCTACCTTCCCTCTGAGGTTTGACAGTCTGATCGATGCTTCTCTGTCTCTGGATCTGTTTTTGTTCATCAGTTTATGTTGTTCATTATATTCCATAAATGAGTGAGCTCATGTGATATTTATCTTTCTCTGACTGGCTTATTTCACTTAGCATAATGCTCTCCAGTTCCATGCATGCTGTTGCAAATGGTAAGAACTCCTTCTTTTTTACTGCAATGTAGTATTCCATTGTGTAGATGTACTACAGTTTTTTAATCCACTCATCTGCTGATGGGCACTCAGGCTGTTTCCAAATCTTAGTTATGGTAAATTGTGCTGCTATCTCCCTCTCCCTCTTCTTTCCTCTCTGAAATCAATATTTTAAAAAAATGATATTTTTTTTAAATGAACATTAATGGCTACCTGGGATTGGAAGTGGGAAAGGAGATTCACAACCAAAAGACACCAGTGAATTTATTGAGGTGATGGACATGTTCTACAACTGGGTTTTCATGATGGTTGAAAAAGTCAGTAAACTTACCCAAAATTATTAAATTGTATTCTTAAAATGGGTGAATGTTATGCAATGTAAATTATATCTCAATAAAGTTTTGTTTCTTTTTTAAAATTAAGTCTTTTAATTTAATCAGCTGAGTTACCCTGGTTTTCAATTTCAAGGGGACACCATTTCCACTCCTTGTAAAAATAAATTTTTCTCTTTTTGACTCTCAACTTAATCTGAGGATCTGGGGAAATCTCCACTTGTCAGCATTGCCAGAGGTTCTCAGAAAAGGTAGTTTCACTCCAAAAATATTGTCACTTCTTTTTTAATCCTTTTTGGCAAGCAGAAAGTGGCTAGATGTAAAACCTTGGACACATATCTTATACTTGATGAAATACTAAAGGATGCAATTACTAAGTTATCTGAACTGTTGATAGAATAATCCAAACCATGTTAAAGTGACACCAGTCTGGAACTAAAGACAGAAGTCTGTGTGTGGTGGAAGGGGTGGTCGGAATAGCGGGTTTCCATGCCCTTTTCAGCAACGCCCTGTACTGAAAACATCCCTGCTTCGCACCTTAACCCATCCTCACCTGCCTGACATCTTGTCTACATTGTTCCTATTCCATGTATTCCTGTTGATTCAGTTTTCTTCCTACTTTTCACATTTTTAAAAGCTGTCCTCTCATCAAGGCACTAAGTAAGTGAATAGCCATGAAATTGCTATCCGTGTAGCATACTTGCCCAAGGACACACCAATCTTTGATTCTGCAGCAGTCACAGTCATCGCCCTGGCTAAACAACTTTGCCAAATCTAAGAAGGGCCCTCTTTTAGTTGCTCTCTAGTCTATATTGTGAATGGCAGATGGGCCAGGCAGAGCTCGGTATGGCGTCTTGTGTGACCCACATCGGAATGTTGTGTGACCCACTGTGCAGCTAAGTGTTCTCAAATGAGAAATGGAGACATCAGTAACTACCTTTCCATATTGCCGACAGGTCGGGAGATAACACCATGGCGCTCTCACAATGCAGGGGCTGAATTTTGGGTACATAATAACTTATAGTCCATATTTTTCCTGCCACCAAAATCTCTGGACTCTAGGATGGCACAAAGTTACTCCCATAACCCACTAGACAAGTCTTTAGTGTGTCAAAACGGCCAGGTCCTGCTTCCAAAATTATAAGCTGTCAAAACCACAGTTTCTTACCAGTGGGAGCTGACAAAGTGACAGAAATAAACTTTCTAGAATGATGGTTTACAAAGGCATAGCCTTTCTATTGGCAGGAATGATCCTCTACCCTGTGATTTCTATTCTCAGATAATTTGCAGTAATCTGATCTGGAAAAACCATGGCAACACCCACGTGGTTTGATGTTTCCTCAAGATGCCCAGGAGAAGCATTCCAACTACTGCCGCGTTTAGAAGCCTATTCCACATACCTGTTCATGTCACATCTTTACCGCTCGCCTGCTGGATGGTACCTCTCAGAGGAGTTACCAGTCCTGCCCCCACTGTGGCCACTCCTTGAGCTCCTAAGTTATCCCAGTCCTAGTAGTGAGAGCCACTTTCTACAATTCCCAGTTTCTGGGCTATCTCTTTGACCACTTGATATTCTCTCAGTTTCCCGACATGTATATTAAATTCTATCTAATTTAAATGCCTACTGTAGTTTCTATTTCTTGAATGAAGCCTGATTGACATATTATGTAATACATTTTAAAAGAATAATTATTTAATGTATAAGACAAAATAAGATAAACCATCTGGTTCAAACTCATATTTGCCATAAGGCCTGTGTGGATTTGGAAAAGTTTCATAACCTCTAAGCCTCTGCCCAATCATATAAATAAAATATAATAGTAATATCTATTTTAGATGTTATTATTATTATTTTTGTAGTAAACTTTTAATAAAGTAAAGTAGCACATTTTGAAGCAAACCACATAAAAACATTTTAACTCATAAGAATACTAAAATACTATAGACACAACAATAGAACATGCAAAGAGCAAATAGTTATTAATAGCAGTATGAAAATAAATGTTACAAGTTCAGATGAACAGTCATTAACTTCTTATAGAAACCATAATGAAAAAAGAGCATAATCTGAATCATCATTACTTAATCACTTTCATTAAAGTATACGAACCTTTTGAAATACATGATTACACAAAGCATTATCTCATGATATATTAGTTTTAAAATAGTTTCTCTAACCAATACAAGTCACTGAGAATAAAATATCTGCCTTTATCAAATCTCCATATACTAACTTGTACTTTCCAGAATGCCAGAGTTCAAAAATATTATTCTAAATATTAAAACTCCAGGTTGTTATTTTAATAAACTTAATTATGCAAAACATCAAGTGCAAGAATATACTCACAAAACAGAAATATGAAGCAGATTGGTAATTACAGCAACTAGCTTCAGATGGCATAGCAGTACAATGTATTTTTCAAGTGTGGTTTAATAAAAAAAAAATCAATTGAAAACACTTTTCTACTGGTACAATCATAGAGTGCATTACTGTTGAAGACTTGGAAATTCATTTTCACAAATAATTTTTGAAAATAATGAATTTTGCTTGTTCTATAATGACAATGGCAAATACTATTTTTAAAAACTCCATTATAAGAATAAAAGTGCAGTATAAAGAAAAATATTTAGTCTTTAAATTCAATCTATTTGCCACAATAGAATGTAAAAGTAAACATAGTCTTCCACATTGAAAAGCGGGGGCCATAAGAGAAAATGAAGAACTCCACATGTGAGGGGAATAACACTGGACGAGATACTCACTGCACATCTGAAGAGAAAACAAGGTCAATGAAGGAAGCACATAAATCAGAATGGCGAGTACAGATGGGACACCTCTGCTCCTCTAGGAGAATACGACTGGCTACAGTGGGAAGTATGGGAAGAAGAAACAATACCCCCAATTCTAACCTTTGTGCTTCCTATGATTCCTTATCTTGAGGCATGGGGATGGACGTGTGGGCATGCCAGAGAAGGAAAGACTGGAGATGAGAGAAGGTCTGAAGAGGGTAATAGGTATAAGAAAATATGTAATTATAAGTCTGATTCAATTTATACCACAGACATATGAAATGTTTTAAAATCACAGGGGGAGGGAGAATAATCTCCCCGAAATTTCACTAGATGACTGGAAGACTTTTAAAAATAAACCCATGTCTATGTAGCTGCCTCACCCTCCAAAAAAGTATTGACTGGGATGTTCTGGGGCACACCTCAATCACTGAGCTAGAGAATGCCTGCCAGTAATTCTTAAGCGCTGCCATGACATTTGAGAAGCATCGTTTAGTCCTTCAGTACTTTCTATCGGACAATAACTTGCCTCAAACCCAAGTCTATTTAATGTTTATAACTATCTCTAAAGTATTATAAATGAACCAAGGATCAATCTTCATGATTTGTAATAAAGTTTTCAACAACCTAAATACATTTCAATAAGGGATTGATTAAATGCTACAGGAAACTGTGTAATGAAAAGTTAGGTTGTTACTTTAAATCATGCTATTAGGTCTAACAGTTATTATTTTATTTTTAAACAATATTTTTATCAAATTGTTATGCACATTATTTGAAATATCAAATAACAGCAAAATACAATAAAGTATAAAAAGAAATCTGTTTTTTTTTCCCCTTACTGCCTGACCCCCAGAGAAATTGTTTTTATCTCTGTTGAAATTACCATTATATTTCCAAATACTATATTCACATTTCTATTTCTTAATTCTTCAATGTTGGGCATTACGTACTGCCTTCCAAGGAAGATAAGGACATAACTCTCACTACTCAACTCCTATGCCAGGTTCAGGAAAAAAAGCTGATTGCTTATCCAACACACCCTCAGTTTAAGACTGAGCCCCTCAGAGTGGTCCATTCTCCTTGACAGTGTTGTTTTAGGTGTGGGCATGGAACTAATCCTGGTCATGGAGACTTGGTGAGAAGGCTTCTGCGGAGTTACTAGAAAAGGTTTCCTAGGTCCTAACAAGGAGGCTTCAGCAGAGATGATGGCCCTTCTGTTTCTGGACCTTCTCATGACTGAATGCAATGCCTGGAACTTGGGCATATTCTTGCTCTCTGCCTGAGGCTGAGGACAAAGGAGGAGGAGCCCTGAACCAGTTTGGCTCAGTGGATAGAGCCTCGGCCTGCGGACTCAAGGGTCCCGGGTTCGATTCCGGCCAAGGGCATGTACCTGGGTTGCGGGCACATCCCCAGTAGGGGGTGTGCAGGAGGCAGCTGATGGACGTTTCTCTCTCATGGATGTTTCTAACTCTCTATCCCTCTCCCTTTCTACCTGTAAAAAATAAATTAAACATATTTTTTAAAAGGAGAGGAGGAAACATCGAAGGAGGAGTGGAGCCGAGCCCGGAAAGCACTGTGCAGCAGCTCCCGGATCTCAGACTCCTCATGTGAGATGGCAAAGTTAAATTTTGGTGAAGCCGAATTGAGCTGGCATTTCCCATTACAGTTGACTATATCTTAACTGATATGCCTCAGTTATTCTCTCCAGCATCTAATATAATTTTATGACATGTTTTTGTTAAGCTAATGATTCAATGTTTGCGTTTAGTATCTACAGATGTTTGTTCAGTGATAAAAATGAGTACACATTTGCTTTTCTACGCAATATTTCAAGTCCTCAAAATTTAAAATCTACTTCATTTTTCATATTTTTAGTTTATTTATATGCCTATACCATATGAGACTTTTAAGGCAATATTTCACATGGCAGAACATGTCTAGGATGACCACTTCTGAGAATAAAAGTAGGTTTTGTCAAAGATTATTTCAGAAACATAGATACTGAAAGGAATTCTAGGGACAAAATAGGCAGGTTTAATGAGTCTTAGGAATAAAGAGGGTCCATGGGGGAGGAAGGCATAGGTGAGGGCTTGGAGCCGCCGGAAGGCATACATTCACAGAGAATAGAAAGGTGCCCCAGGATAAGGGGAGAGGGAGGCATACATTCACAGAGATAGAGAAAAAGTCACAGAGAATGGGGAAAAAGCAAACATGCTTTCACAGAGGATAGAGAAATGTGGACAGATGCTGGAAAGAGGGAAACATGTTCACAGGAGATAGAGAAATGTTGCAAGATAAGGGGGAGAGAAAGGGGAAAGGCACCACATGGGTTTTGGACTTTGAAGCTGATATTCTGCAAAAGAGTGACCAATTAGAAAAGCACAGGGTCATAAAGTGGGGAAGGGGTCCAATTAGAAGAGAGCGTGAAGAGACAAAGAGCTACAGCCTTTATAAACTTTAGAAAAAGGGCTTGGGAGCGCCTCCCTACCTGGTAGTCTGTATTTGCTTCCAATAAATGTCCACCCTTTTACTAGCAAGTCCCAAAGCACTTTGATATTCTGAGTGACTTTTTTAAAGAACCCTAATCTTATGTCATGGGTTCAATATTTTCTCCTATTTCTTTTTATATTAAGTTTTAAAAAACAGCATTGCCTGTACTTTCTGAAGTTCCTTTGGTAGATTTGTGGTTATTTTGCTGCTCCAATTTATGGCGTTCATGTTGGAGGTTTCCCTAAAATAAATGGTGATCCTTATATTATACATGGAACACTTAGAAGTTGATTGGAAGCTTGTTAACTGGTGGCTTTACTTATGGTGATTAGGTGGTGGCTTTTTCTAGGGAAGTCTGGGTTCCCCAAATATTGCTATTTCTAGGGCTTTCCTCTGAGATTATTCAGCTTCTCTAAAGAAAAATCCTCTATGTCCTGCCTGATGTGTTCCGGGAACAGGGTAGCAAATGAGGGCTGGTGGTCTCCATTTATTCCTTTCTTTTACACTTTCTTTTTGCAAAAAAGTTACCCTTATATTAGATAATTTTTGCAAAAATGTACCCTTATATTAGATAATTTTTATAAACTCACATTAAGGAAGAAAAATAAATATAATGAGTTAATGAACAAATTAATTTTTAGAATATTTTTGAGGTCCCACAACATGTAAAGCATTATGGTTGATGCTCTCTGAAGTTCAAAAGTTATTAGGATTAAATATTTGCTCCAAAATAGTTGACAACCTACTGAAGAGAGACACCGGCATAATAAACTCAAACAGGATCTGTTTCATATTATTACATAAAGGTAAGTCTGGAAATGGAGACAGGCTCTAGCCAGGGCTGAGAGATAAAATAAAGTGGTATAAGAGTGCAGCCAACATTTCTCACCAAAGAAACCTGGACAGGTTTTGAAAATGTGCTAGACTTTAGACAATGCAAAGAGTTCAGTAGGACTAAATCAGATAGAGAAAGAAAGGAAGGAAGAGTTTTCAAAGAAAAATGTATCTTAAATTTTAGGGTAAAAAATGTAGGCTGTTTTCTCTGAGCAATTGAACATCCTTAGAACTTTTGTCCACTTAATTAATCCTTACTGTAAAGCCACCAGGTAACATGCTGCATACTTTTTATATATACGTTATCAACCTGTTGCTTTAGAGATGAGTCTGGTCACAAAGTGTGAGATAGATGGAAAGAGAGGGGAAAAACCAGAGGGCAAACCCAAAAGAGTTAAAACGCTATTGCCTTCCATTTAAAAACTCAAGCAAAAAAGCAATAAAAAATGACATGAAGACCTAAATATTACAAACTCCCACAATACAATGGAAGTTTGTGGGAAATGTCTGTTTAAACACCAAGTAGGAAAGGATTTCTTAAATAAGATACCAAATGTACTAACTGTAAATTAGTCATGTTTATCTACATTAAAATTAAGACTCCTGTTTTTAAAAGACACAAAGAAATGAAAATAAAGACATAAAAGAAAAATAACTTGCGCCGAAACCGGTTTGGCTCAGTGGATAGAGCGTCGGCCTGCGAACTCAACGGTCCAGGGTTCGATTCCGGTCAAGGGCATGTACCTGGGTTGAGGGCACATCCCCGGTGGGAGATGTGCAGGAGGCAGCTGATCGATGTTTCTCTCTCATCGATGTTTCTAACTCTCTATCTCTCTCCCTTCCTCTCTGTAAAAAATCAATAGTTCGATTCCGGTCAAGGGCATGTACCTGGGTTAGGGCACTCCCCGGGGGATATGTGGCAGGAGCAGCTGAGCGTTTTCTCTCTCATCGATGTTTCTAACTCTCTATCTCTCTCCCTTCCTCTCTGTAAAAAATCAATAAAATATATTTTAAAAAAAATAAAAAAAAAATAAAACAAGTATAAACTGGTTTAACCAATTTGAAAAAGAACTTGTCAATAATAGTAAATTAAATATAGACACATCCAGCAAATCAACTCCAACAAACATATCCCACTGAAAGTCATGCACATCTGTATCATGATATAGTAGAGCAGTACTATTTGCAAAAGTAAAAATGGAAACAATCCAACTGTCCATTAACAATAGAATGAAAAAATAAATTGTATAATATTTGTTCAATAGAATGCTGTACAGCAATAAAACATAGAGCAACATGGCACTGTGCAGATGAATCTCAGAGAAAATAAGGGGAGTTAAAAAAGAAAATCACAGAAGATCCTTATAGAGTACTGTACTGGAGGCCCAGTGCACGGAATTCATGCCCTGGTAGGGTCCCTAGCAGCTACTGGCTGCCAGCCGGGGCCTCCCTCCCTTCCTACAGCCAGCTCCATCCCCTGGTCCAACTCCCTGACTAACTCCTGGTTGAGGGGACAATTTGCATACTACATTTTTATTATATAGGATAATTCCATTTACATAAAGTTCAAAACTAAGCTCTTTTCTTTACGGAAGCATCCAATAGTGCTAACTCTAAAGAAAAGAAATGACAATATTATAAACAAAAGGGAAAGTGCTTCCTTCTGGTTGAGGAGTGTGATAAGGACAACGTACATGGGGGGACAAGGGGATATTCTATTTCTTGAAATAGGTTGTTATATCATGGCTCACTTAACAATTATATTTTAAACCTGCATTTATGTTTTTCTCTAAGAATAATGTTGAAATATTTCAAAATTCATAAATAATAAATAAGAGAAAAGACTAAGAAAAGAAAATATCAAAAGCAGAGGAATGAAGGATGGGTTATTTCAATGACCCAGGAGAAATGACCTGAGGTCTTGAACAATGGCAGAGGAGGGGGAGAAATGGGACTGATGTTTTCATAGTTGAGATAGAATTAATAAGACTTGGTGAATAATGGATACAACAGCAAAGAGAAATAGAGGAAACAGTGATGTCTTCAAGATTGTATTCAGGTGACTGATAGGATTAATACACCATTTACCACTATTGAATAGAGGAAGGTGAACAAGTTAGCACGAGCAAGGTGGGGAAGATGTTAGAAACAGCTGGGATATTTTGAGTTTAACATCCCTGTGTGACAGCCCTGTAGAGATACGCAATAAGATTAAAATACTGGTGTAGAATATAATTCCATTGCAATCATTTATTTCAAATATCCAACCAACAAATGTTTTTGTTTTTGTTTTTGATTTTTAGTATCCCCCACTCGTACGATATCATGCTGAGCACTGTAGAGGCCACAATAAAGTGTAAGTAGCATTCTTTTTCCCAAGAAGCTTACAATGTAGTCAAAGATACTGGACATGTATAAAGGGAATGGCAGCAAAATAAAAGGCAAGGCTAACTGAGTTCCAGATATGATAAGTGATAGAGAGTTTATTAGAGGAGGAGAAAAGGTAGATAGGTAGGTAGGTAGGTAGGTAGATGGATGGATCCATAGATAGATCTACGGATAGGAAGGGGTGGAGAGAGAAAAAGATTCACAACTAGTGACTTCTTTTGATCTGTGTCTTGAAACATGTGTAGGATTTAGAAAGAAGGAAAAAGTCTTTCCAGACTCAGGGAAGGTGCTTAATAGTATATGCAGAGGAAACTAAATAGACCAGCCTGGGTAAAATTAAAAGACCAGCAAAGGCAACATGGAAAGGGTTTAATGGAACTAGATTTTTTTTGTCAGATGAATAGGAGATAAGAAAACAAAAGATAAAGAACCATGCCACTATATCACTCAAAACAAAAAGATATAAGACCTGAACTAAAATATAGCAGTAGAAATGCAACCAAAGGAACTGACTAAAAAAAATATTGTTTAGAAAAATTCATATACATTTTATTTGGGGGGAGAGAGTAAAGCTAAATCTAAATCTGACATTTGATCTAGACAGAAAGATCCTTGAGACCACCATGAGAAAGAAGGGAGCCAGGAGAGGAGATTCAGAGAGGGACATGTGTATAATTTTAAGCACAGGGAAGATAATGAGACAGAAACTGATTAATGAAGTAAAAAAGCCCACTGTGGTCTTGGAAAACTAGAGCACTTACTTGGGAAAAAAGTTTGGTCAGCAGAATAATTAAGATTCATGCACAGAAAAGTGAGAGTTGAATCTAGAGAAGTGATAAAATCTCTAATGAATTTAGTACAGAAACATGTATTGAGCATCAACACATTATGTACCATAACAAGAATATAGATACAGAATTATAGAGAGAAAACGCACAGAATTCACAAGTTTAACAAGTGGGAAGAAAACAAACCATTAAAAAGTGACTAAGATTAGCACCTTCCTCATTTCTCCCTCCTCTTAAGCTCTGGCAGCCACAGGTGTAAGGTTTTAACTATGCAAGACTATAGTTAACAATATTGTGCCTATAGTTGACAATATTGTACTTACACTTAAAAATCATGAGTTAAGAATAAATCTCATGTTGTGTTCTTACCACAATATTTTTTTTTTAAACAAAGACACACAGTTGACCCTTATATAACATGAGGGTTAGATCAACAACTCCCTGAGCAATCAAAAATCCAGGTATAACTTCTGACTACCAAGAACTTAGCTACACTGGTTGTTCCTTGGTGTCTGTGGGGGATTTTTTCCAGGATCCCTCTGGATACCAAAATGAATAGATGCTCACAACTACGATATAAAATAGCATAGATCAATGCATTTAGTTGGCACTTCCTATCCAGAAAATCTCAACTACGGATTGAAAACAGTATGGTATTTATTGAAAAGCATTCATGTGTATAAGTGGATCTGCACCATGCAAACCCGTGTAGTTCAAGGGTCAATTGTATTGCAACATAAAAAAAAATAAAAATCAGAAGCAAAAGGAAAACCAGATTATCTCGATTGGAAAGTAAAACATATGGTAGAAGACTAAAAGAGCCAACAAAACAGAGATGTCAAGGAAAAATGACAAAGATAGGGTCTCTGAAATGCCACTGACATATTTGCCAATGTTATCACCGATAAGGGTTTAATCTCCAACATTTACAGGGAACTCTTACAACTTAACAAAAGGAAGATAAACAACCCAATCAAAAAATGGGCAACAGACCTAAATAGATACTTTTTGAAAGAAGATAGAAGGAAGGCCAACAGACATATGAAAACATGCTCAAAGTCACTAATTATCTGAGAGATGCAAATCAAAACAACAATGCGGTACCATCTCACACCTGTCAGACTGGCTATCATCAACAAATCAACAAACAACAAGTGCTGGCGAGGATGCGGAGAAAAAGGAACCCTCGTGCACTGCTGGTGGGAATGCAGACTGGTGCAGCCACTATGGAAGACAGTATGGAGTTTCCTAAAAAAACTAAAAATGGAACTCCCATTTGTCCCAGTGGTCCCACTTCTGGGAATATATCCCAAGAAACTAGAAACACCAATCAGAAAGGATGTATGCACCCCTGTGTTCATAACAGTAGAATTCACCATAGCTAAGATCTGGAAACAGCCTAAGTGCCCATCAGCAGATGAGTGGATTAAAAACTGTGGTACATCTACACAATGGAATACTACACTGCAGTAAAAAAGAAGAAATTCTTACCATTTACAGCAGCATAGATGGAACTGGAGAGCATTATGCTAAGTGAAATAAGCCAGTCAGTGAAAGAAAAATACCACATGATCTCACTCATTTATGGATAATAAAGACCATTATAAACTGATGAATGAAAAGATAGATACAGAGGCAGAGAAGCATCGAACAGACTGTCAAATTACAGGGGGAAGGCTGGGAAGTGTTGCCGGGGCGGAGGAGGGCGGTAAGGGTTCAACGGAAGGACTTGTATGCATGCATATAAGCATAACCAATGGACACAAGACACTGGAGGAGTGGGGTGAGGGCATGTGCCAGGGGGTAAGGGAGGCCGGGGGAAGGTCAATGGGGAAAAAAAGGAGACATATGTACTACTATTTGTAATACTTTAAACAATAAAATAAAATTTTTTTAAAAAGTTAATGGTGGACTCAGGAAAGCAGGTTCATTAATTAATGTGAAGTGGACAGAAGATACATTAGAAAGGGGGAGTTCAGCACTTGTGTCTTCTACCCAGAGCTCTTCCCTCCTGGCTGCTCCTTCATCTCCTTCAAGTCTTTGCCAAATGTCATCTCACCAAGACCTTCCCTAATTCTCCTGTTTAAAACTATAACCACTTGCGCTCCTTTCCCATCCCCATACTCTATTTTCATCACAGCACTTATCACCAAATGTTTCTCATTTACATTTGTTTACATTCTCTCATTCCACATAAATGGCGTGAGAGCAAGAATTTATGTTGTGGTCATAGCTCCAGTACCTAAAATAGTGTCCATGCAGAGGATGTCCTGAAAACCAAGCCAAAGAGACGCATCAAGAGGAAGGCCTATGAACTGTGTCACATGAGAGGTCAGATGACATGAGGACAGAGAACTGACAGGGGCAATTTCAAATAAGCTGTGTGAAAAAATATCTGATTGATGTGGGTAAAAGCATGAATGGGTAGTATGGAAGTAAAGCTCGAAATATAACAGCCCTTCTAAGGAGGCTTGCTATATAGATAAATGGGATCATAGCTGGGGAGATGTGTTTGCTTTGGGATGGGAGATAATATAGAATATTTGTACAAAGATGAGAATGTTTGAGTAGAGAGGGGGAAAGTTGGGAATTCAAAATAAGAGGAATAGTGAGTAAAGCAATGCTCTTAAGAAGTCCAGAGGTGGCAATTTTGGTGCACATGGTTGGAAGTGGCCCTAGCCTGAAGGAGAAACAATTACCCCATTGGGAAAAGCAGCCAGACCTGGCATAGAGGCAAGCTGATGGAAGACAAGGCAGCTCTCTTCTGATTCCTTTCTTAGTGAAGGAGAATTGAGTGTGCTGAAGATTTAATCAAAGAAGACATGAAACCGTTGTCTTGGGCATGAGGAAACTACTTTACTGAGGAGATGTGATAGAGCCTCTAGGTACTACTGAGCACCTATGGGAATGTTGTGGTACGATATTTTAAGTGAGGACATTCAGCAACAAATTATGGATTCTTTCCCAGCTATGTTGAGTGGCAAGGGTACAGTTGTAGAGTGGATTAAGGTTGAATTTAACCATTCTGATTAGCACTATTTTCTACCAAATGAGAAAAATAGTAATAAAAATTATTGTAGCCCAAATAACAGTTTTTCATGTGGTCTGGTCTCACCATGTTAGCACATTAACACACACATACATAAAGTATAATAATAAAAAAAGGAATTGTTTGTTCACACTTCTCAAGGAATACTAGTATTTGAGTAGATCCAATTCAAAACACAAAATGCCATTCCTTTTCCTGTTCACTAACTCCCTCACTCAGGAATACCCTTAAAACCTTTCACCACAATTTATTCACAACTCTGCCAATCAAAAGCTGTGACACAAGGCGGCAATGGGCTCTGCCCTTCCCTCTTAGTTTCCCTTTTCTAGTGCCTTCACTTCCTTCCACTTCTCTTGAGCGAATCATGAATCTTTCCAACACACATTGCCTTCTCCCATGCTTCTCTACTAATTACTCTGATCTGAGCAGTAAATGGAAGGGGAGAGGGAAAGGGATGTTAGAGAGCATGCGGTGCGGTGTCAACCACGCCAGTTAAAATCTTCGGGAAAGTGGAGGGATTTTTCCAAATGTCACACTTTCATCCTTGTTACATCATTTTCATTACATAATTCTGACCCCCCTCCCCCCCAAAAAAAGCAAAGAACCATTGTCTCCATCTCTGGAATATAATATTCAGAAATAGTAATGAAATCTCTAATTGCCATTCTATTAGAACTTCTACTTTGCTCTTCTGTTGAAACCAAAAACAAATGAACAACAACAAAACCTGGATTTCAAAATAAACGTTATGATAAAAATTGAAGAATTAGCTTTTATGTTCCTTCTTTCAAGCTCTATGTTCATTTTATAAACTGGCAAAAAAAAAAAAAAATCCCCACAAATGTGTTATTTCCTTAGGAAGAATAATAGATCACTTATCTTCCTTAAGTTAAATTTCTCAGCAGAAATATGTATTATTTTCTGTGGTGTTTTAACATCATTTCACTGTCAATTTTCCCTCAACTGCCTTGTGAGTGTTTCTAAAGTCTTGAAGCCCAGGCCAGCTCCTATGTCCGCCCTTTCTGCTATTTAACTAGCCTCAGGGACTGTTTCCTTTGTTTTCAGGGGCGGACCTGACACATACCACTTTGGAAGTGCTGCTTGTCCTTCTCACTCAGTGCTGCCCATGGAGCAGGGTGGAACCATCCCGACTCTGCTGCTTGCCAGGCAAGGTTGTCCTCAAATGTTAGGATTTTTATTTCCATATAAGATATATACTGTGGAGAACCAGATAACACATGTTCATACTACAAAGAGTTATCTGTTTCCTATTGCTGCTATAACATATGATCGCATATGGTGACTAAAAACAACACAAATTTATTATCTTATAATTCTCAAAGTCAGAAATCTTCAAAGGGTCTCACTAGACTAAGAACAAGGTGCTGGCCAGGCTCTGTTCCTTCTGGAGGCTCTAGAGAGGAACCCATGTCCTTGATTTTGCAGCTTCTAGAGGCTGCCTGTGTTCCTTGGCTCATGGCTCCCTTCCAGGGTCAAAGCCAGCAGCAGTAGCATCTAGTCTTTCTCATGTAGTATCATTCTGACCATCACCCTTCTGCGTCTCTCTGACTCATCAGACCCTGGTGATCACACTGGGCCCATCCAGAAAATACAGGATTCTCTCCCCATTCCCCATCTCAAGTTCAGCTGGTTAGCGACCTTAGTTTCATGAGTACCCTTAATTCCTCTTTGCTATGTAACATATCATATTGTGAGATTCTAGGGATTAGGACATGGGCATCTTTGGAGAAGGGGGTGCATTATTCTGCCCACCAGAGGTACTAACATTACAAAAACCTAGGAAATCTTTTTTAATGCTCAAATTAATTTTCTTTAGGTCCCAATTCTTTGCTGATACAATAATTTAAAGTTGCATGAGACTTCTATGCCTTTCCATTGTTATGCAAGATGGCACAAACCATTTCACTGTGCCGACAGCCCACATGGACTCCCCTCCTTCGTGATCACCTGTCTTCCTTAAATGTGAAGCGAAGGAAGCAGTAAATCCATAACAATGAGTGCTTCCTTGATTCAAGCTGGGCATGCTTGTTTGAAGACCTCCATAGTAACGGGCACCAAGTCCTGCCAGGAATGAGCCATTCTGAGCATTCCCTCTTAGCATTACTATTTCCATTGAAGAATATATGCACAAATATCAGAACGACCTAGAAGCTTTCCATCAAAGGCAAACATTTTAATTTTTACCTAAGAACTTACCAAAACTTTCCTGATGTCACATTTTCTAAAATGCTATTTCCCTGTTTCTCCCCTCCCCCACTCCCCCACAAGTCCACATTCCATCCCCCATTCTTCTGTTCATAGGACCATACGTGACAGTGGTAGCTCCAAAATTTCTCGTATAAAGAGGTTCAAGATAGGAACCTTGTTTGGTGGGGAAGGCCTGGCATTAGAGACCATGTGCCAAAGCTGCTGTTTGGAAAGCACTTCCAAGAAACAACACTGAAATTACTCACATCCAAAAATGGGGTGAAGCTAGAAAAGCTCATGGAAAGGCTAAAGGCATTCCCCACCCAAAGCTGCCCTGTTGTTATCAGTAATGATGGAGAAATTATATAGAAACTGCACATTTGGAGGAGACATTTGAGACCATTCCAGTTGAAGCCCCAATCCTCAAACGAATACCTGAGAGATGGCTCATCCATCCTGCAATGTCAAACAAACAATCCAGAACTCCCTCACTCAAAAAGGTTAGCATTTTAGCCCCGCTGGTGTGACTCAGTGGTTGAGTGTCAGTCTAAGAACCAGGAGCTGACGGTTCGATTCCCTGTCAGGGCATATGCCTAGGTTTCAGGCTCAATCCCCAATGTGGGGCATGCAAGAGGCAGCCAATGAAGGATTCTCTATCATCATTGATGTTTCTATCTCTCTCTTCTTCTCTGAAATTAAATATATATATATATATTAAAAAGTTAGCATTTAAGCTCTCAGTTCTGAAACTGGGTGATTTTCATTCTGAATCAACTATTCCTCCCCCCAGCCTGGTGTCCTGCTTCTTTATCTAAACTTAACAACTGATTCCTGCCACCGAAGTCCGCTCCAGAGTCTCTCTTCCTTGCCAACTCTCTATTCTAGTTGGGGATAAAGTTCAGAATTATTTTAATCAAATAAACACAAAAAACATTCCTAACTATCTCAGCAATATGTTTATGGAGGTAATTGTAGGGGGACGAACTCCTCCCTCTATTGAGCCATGCATTTTATGTCTTGTCACCCAGATTTCAGACTAAAAGACATTTGAATTTGGAGAAATAATGGCTGTAAGTAACAAAGTTCAGACCACCTTGCTACAAAGTCAACAAGGAAACTCAAGATGATTCCTCTGACCAATTAATATGTGGTAATTGAAAAAGTTCATGAAGTGAGATTTTGACAACCAGGTAACTTTGAGAGAATGTGGGAAGCTGTAAGTTTCTACAAAAACCTGTGTTTAGGGGCAAAGGGAAGCAGTAAGTTTAGAGAATAAGAAGTACTGTAACAAGAAGAGTCCAGTTTCAATAACTCACTTGGACAAATGCTGCAAATTGGAATGTGAGGTTGCTGAGCTGTTCGAGAGGAGAGAGCCACAGCTTCCTTGACTCAATGTCCACCTCCCTGGGCAACCACAAGCAGAAGTCTGGGAAGAAAGCTGCACTCCCAAAGAAGCAGGAAATCATTAGGAAAGTCATCATGGCTGGAGCAAATGAGTAGAAACTGTCTCTGTCAAAGTAGCTTCTGCTCTCGGATGTGCTAATGATCCCTAGATGGTGTTGAATCTGAGGTTTCCTTATAACTCTGCAGTCAATACCACTTAAGACCAATTCCACTTCTGACAGAACTTGCCAGAGGAACCCCACACTGAGGCAATCCGATGGGGCAGGCACACTGACCCTCCCATCCACCACCACCACCACCACCACCACCTCTCCCAGCATCACCCCTGTCTCTGAGGCTTACCTGTTGGAAACCACTTTGGAGGAGATCCAGCCACACTGGGACAGTGCTGCCCATTAGACTGCTTGGTCCTGTAGTAACCTGAAACCTGTCTCCAAAACCGCATGCCCAGTTTTGCTCTCCAGTGCTACCCAGAATAAATTCGCTCATTCTCCCACATAAGTATCATTCAAATAGTTAAAGAAGGTTCTGTTCACTCTGAGTCTTCATTCCTCCCAGGCAAATATCCCCAATTCTCTGAGAATAGCCACAGGTCCTCTCACCCTTGTTCTCTCCTTCCTCTGCCCCGCCCTTCTGTCAATATCCCTCAGGCAAATGTGCCCAAATCCCCATTCTTCCGATGTGGCTTCATTATCACAGAATGAAAGGATTATTACCTCCCAAGTTCAGGGCTGTGCATATGGATGAAACCAGGCTGCCTCTGAATCGATGCATCCAGATGAACCATTTTGGCCAGTACACCAGGTCCAGGTCGCTAAATTAGATTGTGCTTGTAGATTGTGCTTGCAATCAACTAAAACCACTCAATATTTTCACCAAGCTGCAGATAAACTACACACCTCCTTCATCCTGTGTTCATGCAGTCTGCAGTTTAGTTGAAGGACACAACTATAGATCTTACTTATAGAGCTCCTTAGGGTTCCTTGAGCTTTTATTTTTTTAAAATTGAGTTCCCAGTATTTGCGTTTGGATAAATTCCAAAATATATTTATTCTCTCTTTATTCATTACTTCTACACTTTGACTTGTTTCTGCAAAGTAAATTAAGATGGAAATATTAATTTGTTTTACTATACATATAAAATGCTGTAATTAATATGAAAAATAGGCTTGAAAAATCTTACCATTGTGCACCATAATAAAAAATCGGAATTCAAATTTCATCTGGTTACACAAAAAGAACTATTATACTTATTGCAGACCTTTGCATATCCTGATTTAGATATGCAAGATATCAATAATCACTTTTAGCTTTGTATCTCATTAATAAATATCCCCATTGGTGGTTAGCTTCAATATGCTAAGGAAAATACCAGATTGTAACTACTAACAACCCTAAGGCACATTGTTAGCAACTAGTACTGGTTAGTAATGCAACTTTAATCCTCACAACTCAGGTACAGCCTTTCAAACAAGAAGACCCCATGCTCTGGGGTATCACTGAGTTCAAATTTTTCATACTTTACCCACAAAGTGATGCTATATGGTATCATCTGAATTACTGAAATGTATAAGACCACATTCATTCAAATGTAGAGTGCTTTAATCCAGATACAAAATACAAAACTCTGGAGGTTCTTTGCAACATAACAACAAAGAAAAATAAAATGCTTTAGTGAGACCAATAAAACTGTATTTGCCAGGACTCTGCTATAAGATTTAAAAAGGAAGCATTAATAATAATGAATGATAATAATGATCCTATGTAATAAAGAGGTAATATGCAAATTGACCATAACTCCAACACATGAGATGACCGCCCCCATGGGGTCAAAGATGGTCAGCAGGGGATGGCAGTTGTGGGTGATCAGGCCTGCAGGGTAGGGCAGTTAGGGGTGACTGGACCAGCAAAGGAGGGCAGTTGGGGGGAACCAGGCCTGCAGGGGAGGGCAGTTGGGAGGGACCAGGCCTGTAGGGGAGGGTGGTTGGGAGGGGCCAGGCCAGCAAGGGAGGGCAGTTGGGGGCGATCAGGCCTGAAGGGGAGGGCAGTTAGGGGTGACCGGGCCAGCAAAGGAGGGCAGTTGGGGGGAACTAGGCCTGCAGGGGAGGGCATTTGGGAGGGGCCAGGCCTGCAGGGGAGGGCATTTGGGAGGGACCAGGCCTGCAGGGGAGGGCAGTTGGGGGGAACCGGGCCAGTAGGGGAGGACAGTTAGGGGTGACCAGGCCTGCAGGGGAGGGCAGTTAGGGGTGACCAGGCTGGCAAGGGAGGGCAGTTAGGGGTGACAAGGCCAGCAGGGGAGGGCAGCTGGGGGCGACCAGGCCTGCAGGGGAGGACAGTTAGGGGCAATCGGGCCAGCAGAAGAGCAGTTAGGACTCAATCAGGCTGGCGGGGGAGTGGTTAGGGCATGATCAGGCTGGCAGGCAGGCGAGCAGTTGGGAGCCAGTAGTCCTGGATTGTGAGAGGGATGTCCGACTGCCCATTTAGGCCTGATCCCACCTGAATTGGGCCTAATCAGGCAATCAGACATCCTTCAAGGGGTCCCAGATTGGAGAGGGTGCAGGCTGGGCTGAGGGACACACACACACACACACACACACACACACACACACACACCCCATGCACAAATTTCATGCACTGGGCCTCTAGTTAATAATAATGAACTAGTCAAGGCAAGAGACATAATAATAAATCATATTGGCCCATGCAACTAAAAAATCTCAGTAGCCACAGCAGGATTCTAGGCTCACAGAGTGCCATCAGGACTGGTCTCTCTCCATCGCTCAGCTCTGCTCTCCTCCTTGCTGGCTGCACATGTACCACCCTACATCCTCTCAGACTTAATTCTTGATTGAAAATTTATGTCTCTTTTTAGCAATACCATCCCAAGACCCAGGTTAAATGAACCAACACAGAAAGTATAGCCATGAGTCAATTAATGGCAGGGATATGTTCTGATCAATGCGTTGTTAGATGATGTCATCATTTTGTGAACATCATGGGGTGCTCTTACACAAAACTAGATGGCATAGCCTACTGCATGCCTAGGCTTTACGGTATAGCCTGTTGCTCCCAGGCTATAAGCCCATACAGAATGCTACTATGCTAAATACTGTAGGTCATTGTAACATTTGTGTAACTAAACATATTTGAAAGTATTTGTGTATCTAAACATATGTGAAGATAGAAAAGGTACAGTTAAAGTGTGGTATAAACGATTTTTAAAAAGGTACTCTTGTACAGGGCACTTTCCATGAATGGAGATGGCAGGACAAGTTGCTCTGGGTGAGTCACTGAGTGAATGGCGAGTGAATGTGAAAGCCTAAGACATCACTGCCCACTATCATAAACTTTACAAACACTGTACACTCAGCTATGCTAAATGTATAAAAACAATTTCTTCAGTAATAAATTAACCTTAGCTTACTGTAACATTTCTAACTTTATAAACTTTTTAATTGTATAAGGTAAAAAAGTTACAGTAAGTAATGTGTTGAACTATGGACAGACATTACAACAGCTAAGATGTCACTAAGCAATAGGAGTTTTTCAGCTCCATTACAGTCTTATCAGACCACCACTGTATATGTGGACTGTTGTTGACCAAAATGTCGTTATGCAGCTCATGCCTATAAGTGACACTAATTGGCCAGGCCAAGTAATGTGCTCTTGTCTGGAACCAGGGGGGAGCCCTTCCTGAACATAATCTGAGGAAGACAGAGGGCCTCTGAGCTACTGTTACCCAAGGAAGGGGCAATTGATATGAGTCAAACCTCAAATGGCCACTCTCTGCATAAGCCGAGTAAAATTCTCATGGTACACTAATCATAGAACACTTTGTAGATCAAAGAGAAAGACAGGTCAGCTAGGGGTCAGACCAATAGACAAACCTGTAATGTTTCCAGACACAAACAGCCAAGTGCTCTCTCCCAGATTTGCAAAACATGCAACCACATTTTCCATTTCAGCCAGTGTTTAAGATCCATTCTCACTCAGGGCCAAGCTGGCATTGTATGCTGCTGAATAATTTATTTTGCTGACACTAAGTTACAAACCAGTCATGTCTGCTTTGCCAAGTGCCCTTGAGATCAAAGGTTTAGCTCAGGATTCATGTGGCTGGCTTTCTTACATATTTAAAGCATTTAGGGTAGATTTAATCTTATTCCATGCCTGACCTATTAAATAAATGTCTACTGCCTGAGAGGAAGAACCGTAATGTTTTCTCATGTTCAAGAAAACAAGTCGTTTCTATATTCCTCTTTTCTACTGCTTCCAGTGAATGAAATGCCCTCACTTTTGCCCTGCTTTTACATTCACTTACTTTATATACAAAATGCTAAGAAATTTCAATACCAACTTAAAATCTGATATTAAAAATAAATACCTCACACCCTAGACCGAATTGATACCAACATTGCTTTAAAGGGAACAGCAACTTTACAGGAACTGTGATGGCTGATTCTGCGACTGGGCTTCCCGAGGTGGCATATCTGCTTCTCTGAGAGATTCCTATTTAAGGAACATGGGAAGCTATTATTAACATATAGGAAAATTACACAGAGTAGACTGTGTTAGTCATATCAAATCCAATTCCCTTCTGGAGTGAGGCTAATTCAGCCAGGTGACTTTCTACATTACATTACAACAACTTGATATTATAAACTGGAACAAACTCAGGTAATGATCTGGGCAAACAATAGTTCTCCAAACCCGCTTCGATACATTAGCTCCCTCGAGGTGACCCAATTTGTGCATTCCAGCTCTCTGAAAATTACCTTAAATTGCATACAATTCTATTCTCAGATCTTTTCAAACAAGGGCAGAGTTCTCCCATGCCGAGACTGCTAGGTTCTCCAGTGGGTGGTCCTCATTTGTACTCCATTAGTGTGACTGGTCTGCCCCTCACCCTCCATTATAGGTTTTCGGTTCCCTCCAGTATGTTATTCCAAATATGTGGTATTAAAGGATAACAAAAACTAAGAAAGCAAGATGACAATCTATTGGTAAAAAGCAAAACAGTTAACTCTAGAACCTATGGAAAGACAAAGAGAAATTACTACAAACAACCATATGGAAATGATTAATAAAAAACAAGACATCTGGAAACTGTACAGTAAAGCTTGAGAACCCACAAATGCATCCCTTCATGGTCTGTCAGAAGAGGCCAGAGGGACAACGTGAGACAAAGAAAAGGAAGCTCTTATGTGATGTCTTAAAAGTAAGGCAGAGTCTGTAACTGGTCAATATGTCAAATGAGGAGGAAAATCACTATGAGATGAGCTGACCAAGAAAGATTTGCAAAATACTTTTACCCTTTTTTTGCACCTGGCTACCCTTTGATGGATTTCTTCTCATGTCAGTTTAACAGCCATCTCCTCAGGGAGCTTCTGAACTCCCAGACCAGACCAGCCCCCTCCCATCAAACATCTACAACAGCCTGTTTTCCTCTTTTAAAGCACAGCTCACAATAGAGACTGCATAATGAATAACAATGATTTTAAATATCTGATAACTATACTACAAACTCAGTGACTGCAGGGATCACACCCAGGTCCCAGCACCTAGCAGTGTCAATAAATGATACATTAAGTACTTCTTTGAGTGAATGACTGAATGGACCATGTAACTCTCTCATCCCTAGAATGTGACTCTAAAATAAAATCTGAAAGCCTATCACTATTTAGATGACTCAGTGAGGCTGTGTTTCTGACACATTTGTCATTAAGTAAATCTCATATCTCTTAAATTCCAACTCTTAAACTGTGGGCAATGTCGATATCTCTCATTAGCTTAGAGAGAAATGAGCATAGAAAACAAGATAGTGCCCATGAAATTATCGGGAGAGAATAAAAACCCTATTTAAGGATTAGGAACTATTGGTGCTTTAGGAATATATGCTTATTTGTACACTTGTGCTTGCATGCGTTTTAGAGTTGATGACATTCATGTGTGAGCAAAGTGATGTTTGGTCAATGCACGAAGATGGTGGAGTGGCTCTTGGGTCATTTCTCTTTCCACTATGCTGCTCCATTTAAAGCTGACCGCATGGGAACCCTTATTAATGACGGCTAGGGTCACCAAAGGAGGAACACACGAGGCCACGGTGGTAAGGGATTACAAATTTATTAGGTCATCTGGATACCAGATGGGCTGAGACCCCAAATGGAGCCAGCACCCAGGGGCTAGGAGTCAGTTTTTAAAGGACTCTTGGCAGGGTTTTTTGGGGTGGAGAATTCTCTGTGCAGGTCTGGATCCTGGGAAGGTCTGCAGGGGAGAGATTCTGGTTTTAGCAAGTGGAATGTGGTCTAAGCAAAAGGGAATGTCTGTTCTGAAGTGACCTAAAGGTCAGTTCCCAGGGGAGGGGTATCAATTCAATTATTTGGTCAACCCTAACAATGACTTTCATACATTTCTACATGAGGGGCATAATCTATACTTATAAAAGGGTAATATGCTAATTAGACTGGATAAACCGGGAGTCTTCCGGATGTCCTTCTGGACAAAGCCACAGCAGCTTCGAGGGCCAGGGGCCAGCGGCACAGGAGGGGCGACGGCATGGGAGAGGTGGTGGGGTGGGCCTGTCCAGCACTGCGGCCCCTTTTGCAGAGGTGGCGCGGGAGAGGCAGCAGCGCAGGCCTGTCCAGCGCCCCAGCCCCTTTCGCAGAGGCAACAGGAGAGGGGGCTGTGTGGTCCCAGACCCAGTGCTGCCCCTTCCACAGAGGCAGCCACAGAGGCAGCCACAGAGGCAGTGGCGTGAGCCTGGTCCCGGCGCCATGCCTCCATAGAAGCTGGACTGGGTGTGACCTGCTGTGCCTCAATTTCCCACAGCCCCTCCCCCAGTGGGTGGGGGGGTGGGGCCAGCACTAAGAAGCAAGGGCCAAGGGCTGGCAGCCACAGCGGATGGCAGTGGCAGCAGCAGCGGGGTGATGGGGGTGGCGCCTTCCCCTGATTGGCCAGTCACTTCCTGCACAAAGAGGCCAGACTGCAGCTTAGACCCACTCCCCCTGGGGAGCCATCATAGGACATCCCCTGAGGGCTCCCAGACTGTGAGAGGGGGCAGGCCGGACTGAGGGCCCCCTGGACCCCTGTGCACAAATTCTCATGCTCCGGGCCTCTAGTAATGAAATAATCCTAGAAATAATCCTAGAAATTTTTCTCTTTTGAAGCACATTTCACATCAAGACTCTATAATGAATAGCATATGATTTTTAAATACCTGATGATTACATTAAAAACTCAGTGATTGCAGGGATCACACCCAGGTCCCCAGCACCTAGCAGTGTCCATAAATGAAGGTAGCCCACTCTCTACATATATAAGTAAAGCTTAAGTATAAGAAAATACAATTCCTTTTTCTTTTTCTCTGTTTGAGTCACTTACTACTTGAGTAGTAAACATTATATCCTAATGTGAAAAGAAGTTCCTGAGGCTCAAAATAGTTGTGCTTTAAAATAGCTTAATGGCGCCTTTGAAACCAATAATTGGATTAAGGAGCAGTGTCTTTGAAGAAGTTAGCTAGCTTTGAAGCCCAATAAGAAGTTTGTCTTTCCCACAAAATTAATCTAAGTGAAATTTTATCTCTACAAAGGGGCCTTCAGCTGTCCATTCCTTTCTTCTCAAAGTGTAAGTTAAAAACTGTAAGTGAAAGATCTCAAAAATGTTTATCTTACTGTTTTTTTCTCTATAAACTTTTCCTTTATTTTCCTAATATTCTGCCACTTTCTATCAGTAAAAAATCAAGTATTTTTCCATGTTACTAACAAAATATTACATACTTATTTACTAACCTTGGTCTTCAATTATTCTTCCTGAGAAATTTATAACTTTAACCAAATAGCATGTGATTTATCTACAGTTATTTGGCTATAAGTTATAAATTACCATGAATGTTTGCTTTGGAAGAATCCATATGAAATGGTAATTCTAAGTGATTTATGAATTTTTTATCCCCACTAATAGGAAATCTCACATATACACAAGGGAGAAGGTAGCCCACTCTCTTAATGTTCTACAAGGTCATTCCTAGAGACTCAAACTTTATAGTCTGTTCAAGGTCAAAGGTGAAATGGACTCAAGGTTTTCATATTTGATTCTAGAGAACATGATCAAGACAACAAAAAATAATACCTCTTTGTTAGCCATACTCAACATAAAATACATGAAAAATTTTAGTTTCTCTGGGAACCCCTTTACAAGTGCTGGTAAAACATATATTTCACATAGTAATTCACAAAGAATAAAAATATTAAAATGGATTTGGATCTCTTGGGAGATTTACTGTCTTACTCAGATGAAAAAAATTCTCCAAAGATTAGACCTCTGCCACTGAACAAGCCTATACTTAAATCATCTCAGTGATTTCTAGGAAAGGAATTTCAATAACTTACACTAACAAGAAAACAATATTCACAAGCAAGAAAGTATTCTGCACAGACTATGTCTTTCAGTGCATTTCTAATTTCATGGAAACTGAGAAATGGAAGCTACAGTGCATGAATCATATTCAAGTGCAGGAAAAGTCTCATTAAAACAATTACCTAGATAAAAAAACAATCTAATATCCAAAGTTATTTCCATATCATGACTAAGTGAAGTATGTTTAGTTCATGTGATTTCAACGAGTTCATTATAAGTACTATTTTTTTTACTGGCCCATCTTTATTTTAAACACATTGGCTATAAAAAATAATCTTGATGAGTTAACCACACTCTTGGCAGAGAAAAGCTGATTTATAATTGAGGTTGGAATTTTAACAGTTCATTTTTCTGATCACCACAGAGCGATGATAATGTTGGTGACTATTGTATTTGAAATATCTGAATTCTAAAACCATTCAAAACAATCAAACCATCCTCCCTTATAAAACACCATTCTGTAGCTCTGGTAGTCTCAGCCAAAGATGAAGGAAGGAAAATAGAGAGGAAATTGGAATAAGAAAATTTAGTAATTACTGTCTCCTTCCAGATTCGTTCTATCTAGTTTACTCACTATAAAATCCGCTACACATTTGATATTTTCTTCCCAGACGTGTTGGCTAGGAATAGAATTTACACATACAATGAATTCTAACAGTATGTCTTTACCAAAAAAATAGATGTTTGTTGGAGTTCACTATATTAGAATTAAACTTCTATTTTTACTTAAATATATTTCCAGAGTACATTAATCAACAAATGACTTAAATTGAGTGTGTATGATTGTGTGTGTGTGTGTGCGCGTGAGACAATAATAAGGAAATGAGGAGTGGGGGCGGGGAAAGAAACTATTCTATGATGTCTCTCTCTACCTTAAGTTACTTAATGAGTCTATCGTCTAAAGACCAACTCTCAAGTGCATGCTTCATCCCCACTGATTCTCATCCCCACTGAGACTGATTCTCAATAGCAAGACTGCTGCACATTACATACCCATGATTTACTTATTTCATAACTGGAAGTTTGTGCCTTTTGACTGCCTTCATCCATTTTGCCCAAGATAGTATAAGTTTTTTGTCACTAAAATTGAGTGGTTAAACTTGCATAAATTAAAATCACATGTGATGCCACTCCACTGTATTCCAATAATGCAGTGATGGCGAACCTATGACACGTGTGTCAGAGGTGACATATCAAAAATATAAGTCTTTGTTTTACTATGGTTGCAAATATCAAAAAATTTCTATATGTGACACGGCACCAGAGTTAAGTTAGGGTTTTTCAAAATGCTGACACGCCAAGCTCAAAAGGTTCGCCATCACTGCTATAATGCATTAGAAGATTTGTTCCTTCTTCTCTACCCTTTCAAATTGTGTCCAATTAGTACAACAATCCTGTAGCATTAGGTATTTGTGCATGTGTAAATGAGAGACTGCAATAAGGACTTATACTATTTAAATATTAGAAATAATGTGAATCATATGTATGTATTTTTTAAATTATCAAAACCGAATGATAGCTATGCAGCAGTCTCAGTGAATTGTAAGTTATACCTATATTATTGCCACATGGTAACTAAAACAAGGTTTGTCAGGAGTAGTCTTAAAATCTTCAAGTTTTCTACTATGCTAGATTGAAACTTTCTCTCACATAAGATTTGAACCATATGTTGCCTATATGTTTATTTGGTGTGAGATTCCAGGGAAAAAATACCTCTACAGCTCTTAGCATTCTGAGTGACAAACAGTTTAATTTCCAATGTGTGTGTACATCATATGCAAATGCTGCTGTCCCTTAGTAAACTATCCTAATATCATTCCACTGGAAGAAAGGTTTTTCTTACCTAGATTTTCATGATGTTTTCTCTCAACTTTTAAAGACACATATATGACATATACATAAAAATATATCTACTTACATTACATATGATTATTTCTTAAAACATCCTATCTAATAAAAGACAAAAAGGGTAATTGACCGTACCTTTGCTATGCTTCCCATTGGCTAATCAGGGAGATATGCAAATTAACCACCAACCAAGATGGCGGCCAGCAGCCACTCAGCTGAAGCGAGCAGGAGGCTTGCTTGCTCCAGTGATGGAGGAAGCCAAGGTTCCCTGCCTGCTGCGGCCCAGCTCTGAGCTCCAAAAGCAACAAAGTTTCAATTATAGAAACTAAACAAAGCCCAGATACCTGCTTTCATCAGGCCATGGCATCAGAGCTGGAGCTGGCTCTCAGCTCCAGTGAAAGCAAAAAAGTTTCAATTATAGAAGGTAAATAAATCCCAGAATAAAAAAAACAAAAAAGAAAGAAAGGAGAGGCTGGGAGCTTCAGTCGCCGGCCAGCCTGAAAACGGCCCTCAGCCCCTCACCCAGACTGTCCAGGCACCCCAGAGGAGACCCCCACCCTAAAGGGGGTGTGGCCAGCCTGAAAACAGCCATCAGCCCCTCATCCATGCTGGCCAGGCACCCCAGTGGGGACCCCCACCCTGATCTGGGACACCCTTCAGGGAAAACCAGCCAGCCCCCACCCGTGCACCAGGCCTCTATCCTATATAGTAAAAGGGTAATATGAAAACTGACCTTAACAGCAGAAAGACTGGGAATGACTGGTCACTATGACACACTGACCACCAGGGGACAGATGCTCAATGCAGGAGCTGCCCCCTGGTGGTCAGTGTGCTCTCACATGGGAGGAGCTCTGCTCAGCCACAAGCCAGGATGATGGCTGCCAGTACAGCGGTGGTGGTGGGAGCCGCTCCTGACTCCTCAGCAGCGCTAAGGATGTCCGACTGCAGTTTAGGTCTGCTCCCTGCTGGCAAGTGGACATCCCCCAAGGGCTGCTGGGCTGCCAGAGGGATGTCTAATTGCCATCTTAGGCCCAATCCCCCAGGGAGCAGGCCTAAGCCAGCAGGTGGTCACCCCCGAGGGGTCCCAGACTGCGAGAGGGCACAGGCCACGCTGAGGGACCCCTCGCCCCAAGTGCACAAATTTTAGTGCACCAGGCCTCTAGTATTTTTATATATGAGAATATATATGCATATCATATATATGTATATATATACATATATGTATATATATATTAATAAAAGCATAATATGCTAATTAGACCAGACAACCTTCCAGACAAAGCCGGGGCTGCAAGGGAAGACCAGGTCCCAGGTGCCAGAGGGAAGCTGGTGCCGGCCGCCGGGGGAAGGAAGGCCTACTCTTGCATGAATTTCATGCATCAGGCCTCTAGTGTGTGTGTGTGTGTGTGTATAAACTAATAACCTATATCATTGAAATCCCAGCAAAAAAAACATAATTTCAACTGGGTGAAACTAGACAAGGTTCCTAAGAGCCTAAGAGAGAACAGCACTTGTATCATGGAATAAAGTGGGGGAAGTCCTGGCCTTCTGAAGTGTGGCCTTGAGAGGAGGACTCTGGAGGAGGCAGCAGCTACTTGATCAAAGAGAAGGAGGTTAGGCTTGTGATTCCATTCAGTCAACCATGCGAAGTCAAGATTGTCTGGGGGGGGAGAGGGGGTGTGAGAATAGAATAGAAGAATAGCACTGTGGATTGTATCTAGATTGTGAGGGCCATGTCTGCCAGGCTAAAGAATCTAGATTTTTCTAGAGACAATGGGGCGGTTTTCAAGCGGGAGGGGCATGGCATGTGCCACTTGCATCACTAAGATAGTCGTCTATGACTTATTGGGCAGTAATAATGGATTTCTTCATGTATTCAGTGCACAAATGTTTCCTCTCTCTCTGTTTTATGACCCACACTATGAGTCATTAAAAAAAAGCAAACAAAAAACCTCTATGGAGTTAGAAGGAGTGGAGAGGACTTGTGAGCTGAGAAAAGCCTTAGTTTATAAGGAAATGGAAGATATTCATATCAACTCAGCTGATAGTGTTGCCATTCACAGCAGAAGATAGGACTGTCAGGTGAGGGGCGGAGGTGACAGAGCCCCTCTGGACACACCAGTGTGATGTGCCTGCAGAATATCCCATGCGAACCAGCAGACACCCACTGTGCACACTGGCACATAGCAGGAATGAGTAAAATTGAGGTGTTAATTTTCCAAGATAAAACAAAATAACAGAGAAAATGTTTCAATTATTGAATGAAGAGCCAAAATCATATAAAAAGTGAGCTTTAGAAATCCCACATGATCTATAAAAATTAATAGTTCAGTCTGATGCGTATTTATATGCATTTTAGAATTAACGACTGGCCCTGGTTGGGGCTCAGTTGGTTAGAGCATCGTCCCAATAAGCCAAGGTTTCGGGTTCCATCCCAGTCATGGCACATACAAGAATCAACCAATGAATGCATAAATAAGTGGACCAACAAATCAGTGTCTATCTGTGTGTGTGTGTGTCTCCCCCTTACTCTATCTCTAAAATCAATCTATAATAATAAAAGCAGAATATGCTAACTAGACCAGACAGCCAAACGACCTTCCTGACGAAGCCGCCATGGCGGGGGCCAAGGCAGAGGCAGTTAGGGGCGATCAGGCAGGCAGGGCAGAGTGGTTAGGGGCAATGAGGCAAGCAGGCGAGCGGTTAGGAGCCAGTGGTCCTGGATTGTGAGAGGGATGTCCAACTCCCAGTTTAGGCCTGACCCCGCAGGAATCCCTGCAGGATCAAGCGTAAACCAGCAGTCAGACATCCGCTGAGGGGTCTCGGATTGCCAGAGGGTGCAGGCCGGGCTGAGGAACCCCTCTCCCTCTGTGCACGAATTTTGTGCACTGGGCCTCTAGTCAATAAATAAAAAAGAATGACCTAAATAGGATATCCCCTTTTGTTCCCTCATTAATGAAAGATTCTGCTCAGGAAAATGACAGATAAATGAGAGAGATAAATCAAAACAATCTGCAAGTTGGATAATCTTTCATGAGGGTGGGCATTATTACAAATCTTTAGATTTAAATTGTCTCTCCTTCAGGAAATCATGTCCATAACAAAGTAAATTAAATGGAAACTTAATCCCTGACTGGCATTTGGTGTATTTTTCTTTCTTAAACAGGTAGCATTGTTACAACAGCCAATATATGGAAACCACCTAACTGTCCATCAATGGATGAATGGATAAAGATGTAGTATAAACACACACACGCACACACACACACACACACACAGTGAGATACTTCTAATTCTAAGCCATAAAAAAGGAAATCTTGCCATTTGAGACACCACTGATGAAACTTGAAGGTATTATATTAAATGAAATAAATCAAACAGAGAAAGACAAATACCCTCTGATTTCACTTATATGAGAATATATAAAACAAAACAAAGAACAAACAAAACAAGCCAAAGGCATAAATACAGAGAACAAATTGGTGGTTACAAGAGGGGTTTGGGGGATGAGCAAAATGGGTGCAGGTGGCCAATTGCATGGTGATTGATAGTAACTATAGACTTAATGTAGTGATCAATTTGTACTGTATACAAGTATCAAAGTATCATATTGTAGTGACCAATTTGTACTGTATACAAGTACCAAATTATTACATTGTTCATGTGAAACTAATATAATATTATATACTAATTTTACCTCAACAGAAAGGTAGCATTGTTTATGAAAACATTCCAACAAATTTAGGAAATCATTTGAAATCTGATTCCTTCCCTGTGTGCTTAAGAATTTTTTTTAAAAAGAGGTGAAAGGTAGATTTAAGATATCTCAGATTACATCCTAGGAGAAGAAAAGTAATTGCAATAATTCTTCAAATATCTCAATTAACCAAATATTTCCCAACTGCCTATCATCCTGTCAGTGCCATCTCTCACCTCTCCATTCTTGCCTTTCACCGTGGTACTAGCTGAAAATGCAGCAATAAATAGAAAACGACAAAGCCTTAAAGACTTTTCCTTGGTAGAAGAAAGACTTTATCTTAGTTGCATGCAACCATGAATTTAAGATTGCATAAAAATAAGCTATTTGAGGGTAAGTTTTGCAGAACCTATTTATTATACAGAAGGGAGGGTGTCCTGGCTAGGATGATAGTTAGACACATAAATATATGCTGCCCTTTCTCAAAAAAAATAAAAAAGCTCAGGTCACCAAGGGGAAATTTAGGATCAGAGAGCAGCAGCAGGGACAGGAGTAGGTACTAAATGATCCAAATTCCCTTGCCTAGGATCCCTTGCAATTGATGCTGCATATTCACCAGGTAGCTAAACACAGTTCAGCGTACAGTTTGTGTCTGTGAAAAAAAAATGAAAACAGGGATCTGTCCAGAAGTGAGGTGGTGAGATGCAAATACAACACAATGGTAAGAGTTATAATATGTCCACAATGCTTCAGAAAGGAAAAGACCATTGCCATTGGTCAGAAAGAAAGGAAGGCTTCATGGAGGAGACAGTGGTGAGCTGAGGCTCAGGGAATAGCTGGCGACTAGGAATGTGTACACCACATTCATATTGAAGGGAGAGATGCAATTTAGCAGGAATTATATTAGACAATCACAGGGCATCAGATTGTAAAGGCCAGCAGGCCACATGGAAGTGAATGGGACTATTTACTCCAGGTAATGGAGGGAAAAAAGTTAAAAATGCCAATATATTAGCATCTGTGTCTGGGGAAAATTAATCCCATATTTTCTACTCAAGAATTGATTTGAAAAGGTTATATCAAGAGAGTGAAGAACAATTTGGAGGCTGCTGCTAGGGTGGTGCAATAAGAATGCAAAGGTAATTTGAAGAAATTCTCAGCATAACATGGTGACTAATTGCACTTGGGAGACAAATGGAACTGAGCTAATAAGGCAGCTTCAGGAATGCAGGTCCAGGTAACCAGATAATGATGCAGCCAATGAAAGGGATGGGAAATTTATTTTTAATGCAACCTGCTTGAAAAGAAGACACTTGGAAAAGATGCCGTGGAATCGTGGTTATTTTTCTTTAACATATTTTTATTAATTTTAGAGAGGAAAGGAGAGGGAGAGAGAGAGAGAAACATCAGTGATGAGAGAAAATCATTGATTGGCTGCCTCCTGCACGCCCCCAACTGGGGATCGAGCCCGCAACCCGGGCATGTGCCCTTGACCATAATTGAACCTGGGACCCTTCAGTCCACAAGGCGACACTCTATCCACTGAGCCAAACCAGCTAGAGCTGGAATCATGTTTTGCATGGCCAGGTGAGGTAATGGCCTACATGAACTCAATGGCAAAGGAGTTATGTAAAATCCTTCCCCTTGCCATCGTCAAGTCACATGGATTTATCTAAATTTCTATAGCAGTGGGGACTGTATTAGTTTCCTTTTCCCCCACATTAATTCTCTAGTGATGAAAGTCTGCATGAGAACAATATTCTATTTTGGCAGTCACCTCTATTTGCCACACAAAGTCAGATTGGCTTATTCATCAAATTACCCTATTACACACATGGATACAATAGGGGCCTCATCAATTCGGATCGTCGTCTTATTTATTTTTTTTCAAAAGCTCTGTCCACACATTGCAGCACCACATAAAAATCTTCCCAGTTGTGTACCACAGTAGGAAAAAAGGGAAAATGTGTTTCAACAGTCTCATCTCTGCAACAACAAAAGCAGAGAACATTATATTATATTTTCTTTGACTCCAAACCAGAGGGGAAAAACATTTATTTCAGATCCTACATACCACAAATGCCTGAATAAAAATATGTATATATTATATAGAATACATTTTAAAATATTTTATTTGAGGAAAAATGGGAATGATTCAATAGTAAGATTTTAGTTTTAAATGAAGAAAAAAGAAACAATAAAAATAAAACTGCCTTGCCTTTCTTTCCCCATTGCAGGATAAACTAAATCATGCCCTTCATCTTCCTTTGGCTCCTCAGTCTCCGGGTTCTGCATCTTTTTCTTCCCTCACCCTCCTGGTGAGCATTCTCCTTCAACCCCGACTCCTCTCAGTATTTCACACTCTGCTGTTTGCAAGGATAGGACTTCATTCTCTCTAGTATGATTTTTCCAGGTGTGGCCTATGGCCCTGTCCCTCCCACATCAGCACTCCCTTCAGGGTAGGCCACATGCATATTCTCAAACACAGCCCGGGTCAAAGTGCATTGGACTTCTCACCCCTTCTCTGCCCTGACTTCTTTCACCTCTAAAAGCACTCTTTCATTTTTTTCATTACTTTAATCTAGCCTTTATAAGTCCAGAAAGAAGCAGAGTATGTCTTGGTACAAACCCTACCCATGTGGAAAGCATCTTCCTAAGGTTGCATGCTCAATAATGCAAGTATTTTACTTACTCGATCACAGAATCAAGCAACAGCTCTACTCAACTATTTCTTTAATAATTAAACGTGAGGTCTCTTCAACTGCAAGTGAGGCCATGGTTTTTTCTGGACAAGAGGTACCTCTCATACATCCAAGCAGCAGAACACTTTCATTATAAGAAAGTGAAGATGACCTAGAGACAAATTTGGGCAACTGTGTCACGCTAATGAATGAGTAAGGATGATAGTTAATGTTAACTTTTGCTTTGAAGTAAAAAAATCAACAAATGCTTACTGAATATCAGCTCTTAATTTGAGAAAATAAATGCCCAAATCAGAACATTCAAATAAGATTTCAGTTTAAAATAGCAGGAGGTTTGACATAAGACTGTATAAAATCTGCCTGCCAATTGGAGCTATCCAAGGTCAGAGAAGACATAATGAATGAATCCTAAGACATCAGCAAAGGTTTCACAGAGGAGTTGAGATGTCAATGGGGATTAATTGGGTCTGCATGGGTAGAACAGGCAGCAGGCAGGGTAAGCAAGGTGAGTGGAGGTAGTAATGGGGGGAAAAAGCACAGATGGCAAAGCAAAAACCATGTACTAGAGAACTTGAGTAAACTAGAGTGGCTGGAGCGGAAATGCTAATGAGAGGAAATGCCAGGGAAAGGCTTAAAAATAAAGAAAGTTAGAAAGTAGATTAGTGGTTGCCTATGTCCGTGGTGAGGGGGGTAGCGAGTGACTGCTAATATACATAGAACATTTTCTGCAGTGACAAAAACTGTAAAATTAGAATACGGTTGCACAAAGTCAATATACTAAAAACCATTGAACTGAATATTTTAAATGGGTTTGTATTATGGGTTGTGAATTCCATCTCACTAATGCTGTTTTTTAAAAAAGGGACAGTAATGCAAATCAAAACTGCAGTGAGATACCACCTCACACTTCAAACCTCACTTGTTATCAAGATAAGTGATAAGTGTTGGAGAGATTATGGAGGAAAAAAAGAAGCCCCATTCACTACTGGAGGGAATGTAAACTGGTACAGCCACTCTGGAAAACAGTGTAGAGATTCCTCAAAAAATTAAGAATAGAGTTACTATATGACCAGCAACCCCTCTCCTGGGTATCTACCAGAAAATTTTGAAGACATTTTTTCATAAAGATATATGTACCCTGTGTTTATTGCAGCATTATTCACAGTGGCCAAGACATGGAAACAACTGAACAGATAATTAGATAAAGAAAATGTGCTACATACATACAATGAAATACTACTCAGCCATCAGAAAAGAGGAAATACTGCCATTTGCAACAGCATGGATAGATCTTGAGAATATCATGCTAAGCGCAATAGGGCAGACAGAAAAAAATCAAGAACCATATGATTGCACTCATATGTGGAATATAACACAGAAAGCATCAGATGAGCAAACAAGACAAACAAAAAAATCCATAAACACAGACAACAATAGTATAGTTACTAGAGGGAAAGATGGGGAGGTAGTAAAGGCTAAATGGGGTCAAATATATTGTGGCAGAAGGAGATTTGACTTCGGGTGGTGAACACACAATGCAATATACAGATGATGTGTTATAGAATTTTATACTTAAAACCTATGTAATTTTATTAATCAATGTCACCCCAATAAATTTAATTTTTAAAAGCAAAATAGGGGGATATATCTGAATCACTTCTTAAAAGTCTTCAAATATTTTTAAGACTGAATATGAAGCTCTGCCTTGTGATCCATGAGTCCATTCTAATGGTCATATTCTGCATAAATACTGCAGCTTTATCTTGGAAAACTCTAAATACTTTTACATTCATCTTAATTTTAAAAGTTTTTTTGAGTGCCCTTGAAATCATGAATTATAAATTAGTATTATGCTCTCTATTCACTAGCTAAAATTGTGATGTGATTTAGGAATAAAAATCTAAGTACAAATTGAGCTTTTTTTACACAATGAACTGGTAGAAATTTTGGGATAGGCTAAAATGATTAAAATTTAACATGCACCCAGAGGAAAAGGGAATTATATGCTAAAGTACTAAAATGACTTAGGTATGCCTAATTTCTTTTTGCTATACTACATTAATTTTCTAAAGTTAATGCTGCCTAATAATCTCTTCTTAGTGAACATTAATTTCCCCCAGTGCATATACAACTGCTGTCTATCGTATCCACAGAACATGTTGAGATTTCTGCATCTTGCCAGACAAAAACTCTGTGGGTCTCCAAATTCCTTTGGCAATAATTTGTTTATGCAATGATAAAGCAGTGGAGTCATTTGTGTTTAAGTGTAAAACAATGAAGGATATAAATTTATTTTTACTGTAAATGAGAGAATGTTCCACTGTTATGCACAATCCATTAACTACTCTACCTAAACAAAGTCTTTATAATGTTGTGTTTCTCACTTTTTGAATTTTTATAGCTAATGTGTTTTCAGCCCGGAATAACATGGTGACTAGAAGAGAGTTCAATGAGAATATGCGGCGATGCAATAAATGCAGAAGAATTTCTCAGTGACTAGAAAATAATTATTGATCACCAATTTTTGGAAAGCTTTAAAACTGATTTTTATTACAAAAAGTTTTTGAAAAAAACAAACAGGAATTATATAAAAGATTTCGAAACTAATAAGATATGAGTTTTCTTATTTATATGCTAATTTGTAGATTTAATAGGCCCTAATTTAATTAGACTAATGTCTTTTGTGTGAACCTGGCTTGCAGATAAAGACTATCTGACAAATTATCTGAATTTCTGAATTGATGTCTCTCCAAAGAGGGAGAATTAATACATTTTTCAGCTTGGGAACCTCAGTTAATAGCCCAACCTAAGTAACTATGCATTTGGAAGATCCATGTAGTTTCATACCTGCTTACTTACTTGCCCCTTTATGTCATTTGAAGAGATTAGCAGTTGCTTAAATTTTCAATTAGGTTCACTACCAATTAGATTAATGCAATTTAGAATTAGAATATGAAAAGAGAGTAGAAGCTCCATTTTTGTGATAATGACTAAGGATAGGGCAGCAGGGAGCAGAGAGAAGGAGAAAGGGATTGATTATAGAGAAGAGAGTAATATAATTCAAATCTATCAATGATATAAAATCTAGCTGGAGTCTCTTAACCAATCAATAATTTTCTATGACAACCACTAGGTAGTAACCACAATAGAGATGAGCTTATCTTTCATTTTCTGAATGTAACCTACTTGAGAATGTATTGAAAATACAACAAAAATAGTAAGAGGTAGACAAAAAGAAAATGGATAATCTAGAAATTGAATAATTACTCCCCTGGGAATAAAGTCTGAAATTAAGATACTCCCTAACCAGATTTGCAAATGCTACGTTTTTCTTATTTAACCATTCTCAATGCAGCCAATGCTTTACACCCCAGTCAGTAGGTAGATATAGAGATATAGATCGAGATAGAGACAGAGATAGAGAGACAGATATAGATATATATCCTCCGTGCTTCTCTGGGATATTACTACCCCCTGGTGGCCAGTCGGGGGAACTTGCTTCCTTACCACATTTCTCCCCTAACTGTAAAAATGCACATTTTATTTTTCACTGTATCCATATCTTCCTGCTTGACTCAAGTAATTTCACCTCAAGAAGTCAATTTTCAGATATTCATATATCTAAGAATTCATTTTTTCAGTTATTATATCTCTTCCAACTTTTAGTAAATTTCTTTAGGAAAATAATTTTATATGTCTCTCCTTACCTTCTTCCTAGCTCAGTTTTTGAACTCTATAATGAGTTAAATATGGATCAGTGAGTTTAGGGTTCAGGTTTAAGTAAATCATCACTAATAAGTGTATTATTTCTGACAACAGGACTTTAGAAAATCATACCAAAGGACCATAAGTGGGATATAATTATATTTTAAAAATTCACAAATATAATTTAAATAAGTATCAGTACCAGTACTATCTACATTAGATGTAATTTAAAAAATGTTAGATTCAGTAAATCTACATTAAATGTAATTAAAAATATATTAAAACTACTACTGTCTCCATTAAGTAATTTGAAAAGTGACTAAAATATCATTTGAAATCTCTATAACTGTTTCCCCACTTATTGAAACCTTTTAACTAAATATGCCTACATACTATATGTGCTATACATTAAAAGCTAGTTCTAGTTTAATTTTCCTGCTTTTTGTTTTTGGCAACAATTCATTCTATTCTTTTGTTATTAACATAGAATATTTTATGAGCTATAATATTGATGATATAGATTTTCTTTCTTGGTTGGGTTTGGCTAAACACTCTTCGTGATACTTTCTCTAGAGAGAAACGCTTTCCATGTTTTGTACATCCTATGACTGTAGAGAAGAAAATGTTACCTGCCTACAGCATAGAGCAGAGCTACATGGCTGTTTGCTGAGAATACACCCTCACAGCATAACTTAGCATTTAGTCTGAACATGACCCTCCCCCACTGTGATGAAAGGCAGTCTCATAAGAACAGAAGGGCAATGGTTTGGAACCAGACAAACTTAGGTGTCAATTCTCAATGTACCATGTAAGTAGCTATTTAACCTTGACCAAATTGCTAGGTTCTCTGAGTGATGATTCCTCATCTACAAAATGTGGCTAGTAAGGCTATATTCTAGGGCTGTACTAACTCATGCATGTATGTATGCATAAGACAAATACATATACCCGTGTATGCACACACACACACATCCCTCCAAACCCCTAGTCATTGATCTTATCACTACTTTTCTCTGTACACTGACCTTCCTCTCTCAGACTTGCTGTGCCATGAACTGTAACAATAGCGGAAGGCAGAACAAGTGGTATATCTTAATAATTTCATGAGAATATAGGACTTTTCCTAACCAGAACCATCAGAAAAAATTCTGGGAAAACACTTTCATTGGCCCATATTGAGTTAAATACTCATGGCTAGCCAAATTACTCTGCCCTGAGGACTGTAGCACTAGAGTGAACCAGCTTGAGCAGGACTTAGGGACACCAGGTCTCAGCCAATAGAAGCTGGGTGGGCACCCTGGGGAGACAGAGATACTGACCTATGTATACACCACGTTGGCATCTTGAATTCCTCATTTTCTAGAATAAATGGTCTCTTACATTTTTAAGTCATTCGTCATTATTCACTCCTCAAATATATCTATCTGCCTGGATGACTACAGTAGCTTTCTTGCTGGATACCACTTCCAGATTCACCTACCCCCCAATCTCCTTTCACATAATTTCCAGGCTCAAGAAACAACAGTGAGTTTGCATGGCCCTTCAAAAAGAAATCCTATGTCAGTTAGCCATAAAGCCATTTCAGTGCCTGGCCCTCCCTTATCCAGCCTTCCTTATCTGTTACTGTTCCTTAATATGAACCATTCTTCTCCAGTACTTAACATTTCCTGTCATATCACAGCCATTATCCCCCAGGCCTCTGATTATGCTAATCTCATTAAGTAAACTGGTCAACTTTTGCATTTCCACATCCAATCAACCTTTGCAACTTAATGTTCCATTTTTTTTTAATTTTTTTAATATGCAACTCATACTGATTCTGTCCTTCCTTGAATTCTTACAATCCAAGATAATAATAATAATCCAAGATAAATATTAATAATTTATTATTTCCTAATTGCTTTGCCATCTCTCCATTTAGGTGATAAGTGCTTTGGGAGCACAGACACATCTTTGAAATACAGTCCTCTAAGGTATCTTCCTTAGAGACAAGTTCCTCACAGTGCTGGGCCTCATGGGCTCTGAGCAACAAATACCCGAGTGTCATGCAGACTGCAAACAGAGAACTTCAATGCTCTAAAGAGTTAACCCTCAGAAGGAAGGTAGGGGAGGGTGGGGGGTAAGGGGGAGAGATCAACCAAAGGACTTCTTTGCATGCATATAAGCCTAACCAATAGACACAGACAACAGGGGGGTGAGGGCATGAGTGGAGGGGGTGCTATAGGGGGGTAAGGACACATATGTAATACCTTAATCAATAAAGAAATTTTAAAAAAAGAGTTAACCCTGGGATAAAAAATAAACAGAACTGCTCTGTGATTAAACTCATCTATCTCATTTCTCTGTAGCTGTCATGAAAATGTGTTTCAAACTCAACATTTAAGTCCAGTTCTGCTACTGGATAAAGGTCATCCTCAGGTGGTCATGTGGCAGAAGGGGAGTCAGAGACGGGAAATGTGCACATGTTTACCATCTTTTCATGGCCAGAGACTCTCCACGGGGGGAGACCTGGTGCTCTCGTTCATAAATAGGTCAGCAGCCTACCTCTGTGGATACCAGCAATCATCTTCTAAAAACATTTGAAAACCTTAACTCCTGAATCCTAAGTAGCTAATTCATCTTTACATCAAGCTGAGAAGAAAAATACCATTTCTTCATGTCTTAACTGATGGGTGGTTGCTATTTTCAGGAGTGATAAAAACTGCCCAACTTAATGGCTTCTTAAAGTGCCACTTCTTTTTTCTTTTTGACTTATAAATTCACAGAACCTAAAACCTACTAAAAATTAGATGAAGAAAACTGACATTCTGAAGCAAATAGATCAGACCAATGACTGTAGAAAAACAAGATGTACATACTTTAGTACTATTGATCTATTTATGTGGAAAGCTCCAGAAATGGGAATTCATAGTGGGAAGGGATAAGGAAAGTGAACAAGTGCTGATTTAGAGTGATAAGTGTTTCAAAACTAAATTGAATAAACTAAAGCAACCATCTGTTTTATAAACTTAAATGAAAAATTGTTAGTAAATCTTCTGATGGGACACTATTTTTTGGCAGAGAACCAATTTATAAGAAACAGAACAAATGGGCAATCCAGCATAGTTCATAAAGGATAACTACGTTTCCCAGTTATCCATCTGGGTCCTTTTCATTTCAGTGCTTTAATTAAAACTCAATGGTATTATCAATCTGTTACATTTTTCATGGTGATGGTTATTACATTTACAGTACAGCAGGACTACAAATTAAAGTGAGGCAATGATAAATCTCAGCTCCAAATTTCATTTCTGTTTCTCCAGTAACTAATACTCTGGTAATATTTTTTAGCTCACTCATGTTTATAGAACAATTTCCATGATTTTTTATGATTAAAATAAGGGAGGAAAAAGAGAAGCATGATTTTTTCAAAGCTTTTTTTTTTCTTTTTGCATGCATTATATTTTATGACTCTTCTATCAACCCACTCTGTAGATATATGTGAGTTGGGCTCCTAAAATCTTTAATAAATTTGTCCTTATGGCTTCCTTTTTTTAAAAATATTTGTTTTTTTTTTCAAATAATATTTTTATATTAGACTCCTTTGAATTTAAATAAGAAGCATATCATTCAATTATGAATTTCAGGGATATATAATTTATGTGTAAAATATGGTTACTTTATGTAAAAATCATTAACAAAAATAAATGATTACCTCTTTGTTTTAAGGATATCTCTTCAAATCCAGAGCAATAAATATGTATTCTTTGGAGCATACCAGGGATATAGTCACATAATTTTGTCAACATATGATTATAAATTGGTTTAAGCTAAACAAACATGGAATGCAGTGGGTTACACTAAAAAACAAATGCCATACAAATGCTTTCAAAATATTAAAAAACTATATAGCGATAAGCAAAGATGTAAAAAAAAATTAGATTGGAGCTGACATTCAGAATAAAATTTTTAAAATGTACAAAATACACCTCTCCCTCTCCCATCTTCCTCTCTACTGACCCCCAGACCTGGAGAGGATGCACATAAGAATGAATATAATCCAATGTGTCCTCACAGACAATCAAAAGGGCTTTTACTACCCCTTAGGAAGAAGAAACTATTGTTTTGAAATAACTCGTGTCAAATATTAATTTGAAAAATCTCCACTCTTGTCAACATTCCTACACAACTAAGCAATGGTTGTTCGCTCTCAATGTCTTCCATCAGTCAGCCCTGACCATCTACAGTCTACTTGTTTGGACCAAGGTAGACTTCATTCCTTGCATTAGGCTCAAGTCAACCTTCCTCAGAATGAAACACCCATTCCCCATAAATGTTAGGTAAATGCTCTGCCCTTTGTCACACTTAAGCCCTTTGTTACTCACACAGGTGATCAACTGTTCAGTACCAAACACGGGGCTCCATCCCTGAAGCTAATTATTTAATAAGGATCCCAGGACATCATTTAAATGTTAAAAGATGTATATTCTAGTGAAATGGAAATAGAAGAAATTTCTTTTGCTAGTATTCTAGGAGTCAATTTTCCTGGAACTCAACTCAGGCTTAACAATGGAAACACAGCTCCCCTGGAAGTTGGCATACCTGGGTGCCCAGCTGAGCTACTCCTGTTCTAACCAAGTGTGTATGTGTGTGAGGTGAGTGATCAGGAAAAAGCTCACAGCAGGTCATGTTTTACTTATTCTTAAAAGATTAAAACTAGTTAAATATGTAGAGTTAAGAAAGTAAAAAATTGGGAGAGAGAGGAAAAGAGAAAGGGAGTAGGGGGAGGTAAAGAGGGGGAGGAGCAGAGCTATGAAGGAAGAGAAATAGACTTCAAGGAAAGACAAGTAATTCCATAATGCTCAAAACTGTGTGCAATGAAAGACAGAATATAAAGCTGACGCAGAAGATAAATCATGAGTTTTTTGGTATATAACGAAATTCAGATTTATCCTAAAACTGGTAGAGAATTAGTAAAGGATTTTTGCAGGGAAGTGTTAGAAGCAGGTTTGCATTTTATAAAGATAAGTTCGAACTAATTCAAAAGGTGGAGACAAGGAGACCTCTTAAGAACAACAGAATAGCAATGCATTTGAAAAGAAAGGATAAATAATATGATCATTTAAGACAAGAAAGGGGAAGGGACTTACGTAGTGGTGGGGTGGAAGGAATAATTATCTATTAATACAGCCAGCATGGCTGAGAAGATCTCACAGAAATTCACAGTGGGATGGACAGAAGACATTCTCAGAGGTGCTGGTGAGCACCAGTTTGGACCAGTTGAGTTTGAGGGAAACCTGCACGTGATAAGCATGTGAGGATTTCATACACAAAAATTGGAAATGTGTCGCCCTAACTCATTTGGCTCAGTGGATAGAGCATCAGCCTGAGGCCTTAAGGGTCCCTGGTACGATTCCAGTCAAGGGCACCTGCTACGGTTGTGGGCTCGATCCCCATAGGGGGTGTCAGGAGGCAGCTGATCAATGATTCTCTCTCATCATTGATGTTTCTATCTCTCTCTCCCTCTCCTTTCTTCTCTGAAATTAATAAAAATATTTTTAAAAATTGGAAATGTGTGTGTGTGTGTATCTGCCATGTATGAGTTTTGAATCCCACATGAATATTTAAAATGTAGGTGTGCTTCTGATTGCAAGAACTCAAGTAGTGAGCACAGGAAGAAGAGAGCTGAAGGTAGATCCCTGAGGAATGAAGACACTAAAAGGCAAGTGAAGGAAATGAACTTACCAAGAAAGAAGAAATGAATAACCAGACATGTAGAAAGTGAGAGAAAGGTTTCAAGAGAGGAAAAAATTTCTATGAAGAAAATATTCCAACTGTGTGAAATGCACCAAGGATTTCAAGAAAGGTCAAGACCAATATGCCTGTTTAATAATTTTTTGTTTGTTTTTATTAATACTCACCTGAGGATATTTTTTCCATTGATTTTTAAAGAGAGTGGAAAGGAGGGAGAGAGAGAGAAACATCAATGTGAGAGAGATACATTGATTGCCTCTTTAACACACCCAACTGGAGCTGGGGATCGACCATGCAACCCAGGCGCGTGCCCTTGACAGGAAATAAAACCCATGCACGACCCTTCCATGCACAGGGCAACGCTCTAACCATGAGCAACCAGCCAGGGCTGATAATCTTTACAATTACAACTTTATAAGGAAGGTATTATCCTTGTTGTTGTTGTTATGCTTATCTTAAATGAAGAGAATAAAGGCTCTAAAGCAGCCATGGGCAAACTACGGCCCGCGGCCGATTGAAATGAATAAAACTAAAAAAAAAACACCGTACAAAAAAAAAAAAGACCGTACCCTTTTATGTAATGATGTTTACTTTGAATTTATATTAGTTCACACAAACACTCCATCCATGCTTTTGTTCCGGCCCTCCGGTCCAGTTTAAGAACCCATTGTGGCCCTCGAGTCAAAAAGTTTGCCCACCCCTGCTCTAAAGGTTTATATAACTTTTGCAACATCACAAGTGAGCATTGGAGCAGAATTTTGAATACACACTACTGTAGTACCACATTTTCAAGCTTGCTCTTTCTATATGACCTTTCAAAATGAGACTGTAGGAATTCCAGTTATAAATAGAAGAAAGTGAAGGTTGAAGGGAAAAGCATTTTTAAAAAATATATAAATATCAAGAGGAAGGACAGAGAGAATGAGAGAGACAGGAAAACAGAGAGACAGAGACAATATAAGAAGTGGTCAGGTCATTTATTGGAGCAGTTAATAAAGAGATTATCAAATGGAGATTCCAGGGGAAGGGATGTGACCAAAATAGTAGGAGGGAGCCACCTGTCTCAGATATGGGAAAAGAAGGGAGTGCTATGTACACAAGCAAATGCAGGAGCAAGGAGTTTGTGAAAGTGGAGAGAGATTTTGTCTGATCTTTTTATTGTAGGTTTTTGTTTGTTTTTCAGCTAAAGGTGATCAAAAATCTATTTGCAGAGAGGAAGGAGAGTGAAAGTATTAGAAAAACAATATTCTGCCTAGCATTTCTAAATTATTTTACACTCTTAATATCCCTCTCCTTTTATGAACAATAGCATAAAATACATGTGCTCTATGTTTAGGAGAAAGGGAAATCAAGAAAATGGTTCACTACTTTTTTTTTTTTTTTAATGTGGAAAGAGTAAGGAGATTGAAGCAGTAAAAAAGGAAAAGTCCTTGACAAAAGGGCTTTCCTGGATAATTTAAATAAACATTAAGAAAGCAATTAACACCAGTCCTTTTCTAATTCTTCCAAAGAATTGAAGAGGTGAGAACATTCCCAAACTCATTCTATGAGGCCAGTATTGCTCTAATACCAAACCAGACAAAGACACAATAAGAAAAGAAAACAACAGATCAATAACCTTAATGAATATTGATGCAAAATCCTCAACAAATTACTAGCAAGCCTAATTGAGCAGCAGCACATTACCAAGTGGGATTCACATGTGAAATGCACAGATAGTTCAACAACAACAAAATTAATCAATGTGATACACCATATTGGCAAAATAAAGCGCAAAAACCACATAATCATCTCAAATAATGTGGGAAAAGTACGTGACAATTTCAACGTTCTTTCATGATAAAAACACCCAACAAACTTGTAATATAAGGAAATTATCTCAACAAAATGAAATCTGTATATGAAAAACCTACAGCTAACAACATACTCAATGGCAAAACAATGGCGACATATTTTCCTCTAAGACCAGGAATAAGGCACAGTTACCCATTCTCACCACTATTATTCAACACAGTTCTGGAAGTGTTAGCCAAAGCAAGTAGATAAAAAAAAAAATAATAATAAGTAGAAGGCATCCAAACTGGAAAATAATTATCTCTGATTACTGATAACATGATCTTATATATCAATAACTCAAGATTCAATAAGTAAAAGAGAAAAACTGGTACAATTAAACAATTTCAACTATAGAGTACCAAAAAGGATAAAATACTTAGTAATACTCTGAAACAATGAGGTGAAATACTTGTACACTAAAAACTATAAAACATTACTCAAAAAAACCCCCAAAAAAACACAGATGGTACAAAGGTAAAGATATTCCATACTCATGGATTGGTAGACTTACTATTGTTAAAATGCTCATAGTACTGAAAGCAATCTACAGATTCAATGCACTCCTATTGTTACAGAATTTACCAGGCGATCGAAAAATACACAGGAGTACACGGAGATTCAGGATGAACCCATTTATTTTCAGATGTTTCACATGTACTAGTACAGTGACTCAGAAGACCCTGTTTCCAAATCCTGAGTCCCCGAATATGGAGGAAGCTTTTCTTTTATACTCTTTGGTTTCTTTGTCCCCTAAATATGAATCGGACTTCCAGACCTTTTGTGGGGTTTGCAAAAAGCCCCGTGTGTTGGGATGGAGGCTGTGAGACCACACCTAAAGGCCTGGCCTGGCACCAGCACTGATAACCCCCTCTGGGGTTGTGTATGGTTCATGGTTTATGGCCTCAGTAAAATGGGAGTACTTAGGTAATAGGTTTTGCAAGACCAGATAATTAAGGAAGGGTAGTGACTTGATTATAGGCTAACAAGAATATGCATTAGGGATACTGATTAACTAGGTAGAGTCAGGCTGCTAGTCTCCTACATTCTTTCACAAATGGAGTTAATTATTGGCTAGCAAGAGTGTACATTAGAAGGCAGTTTACTGGCACAGATTCAGGTTGCTAGCCGCCCCCTGCCCCAAATGTATTTATATGTTCCCCATCACTATCAAAATCCTAAAAACAATTTTTGCAGTAATATAAACCCACCCTAAAATCCATATGGAATTGCAAGGAATCCAAATAAATAAAACAATCTTGAAAAAGAATAACAAATTTGGAGCCCTTATAATTCCTGATTTCAAAACATAATACAAAATAACTGCTATAAAGACATATATAGACCACTGGAACAGAATAGAGACTGCAGAAATGAACGTGTAGATACAGCCAAATGATTTTCCACAAGCATGCCAAGACACACACTGGGGAGAGGACAGTGTCTTCAACAGTGTTGGGAAAACTGGAGTATCCATATGCGAAACATGAAATCAGACCCTTATCTTACACTATATACAAAAATTAATGTAAAAATAGATTAAAGACGTAAATGTAAGTAGTGAAATGATAAAATTTGCTCAAAACACATAGGGGGAAATCTTCAGAACCTGTATTTCAGTGATTTCCTGCATGTGGCATCAAAAGTACAGGTAATAAAAGTGAAATAGACAAATGGGACTACATCAAATTTAAAAAACTTCTGCGCATCAAATGAAACAATAGAGTGAAAAGGCAACCAAACTACAGATGGCAGAAAACTTTTTGTAAATCATATACCTGTTAAGAGGTTAGTATCCAGACTAAATAGGGAACTTCTACAACTTAACAACAAAATAAATAACTTGATGTAAAAGATGGGCAAAGACTTGAATAGACAATTTTCCAAAAAAAAAAAAAAAGAATGTTCAACAAGCATATGAAAAGATGCTCAACATCACTAATCATAAGAGAAATGCAAATCAAAACTGTAATGAGATATCAGTTCACACTCATTGGGATTGCCACCATCAGTTGAACAGAAAATAACAAGTTGTTGGCAAGGATATAAAGAAACTTGGAACCCTTGTTCATTGTTGGTGGAAATGTAAAATGGAGCAGCCATCATGGGAACAGTGTATGGGGGGAGGGATTCCTCAAAAAGTTAAAAATAGAATTACCATATGATCCAGTAATCCCATTCCTGGGTATATATCCAAATGAATTCAAAGCAATATCTTGAAGAGATATCTGCATACTCATATTCACCACAGCATTATTTACAATAGCTAAAGATTGGAAGCAACCCAAACGTCCCTCAACAGATGAATGGATAAAGAAAATGTATAATATGTATGCAGTGGGATATTATGCGACCTTATAAAGGAAGGAAATCTTGCCATACGCTACAACATGGATGAACTTCATGGGTATTTTACTAAGAAAATAATCCAGCCACCAAAGGATAAACAGTGTTTAATTCCACTGATATGAAATATCTGAAGTAGACAAAATCTCAGAAACAAAAAGCATAAAGGTGGCTGCTTGTCAGGAACTGAGGGAAGGAGCTTGGAAACTAGTGTTTAGTAGGTATAGAGTTTCAGTGTTGCAAGATGAAAAAATTTGAGGATTTGTTGCGTTAAAATGTGAATGTACATAATGCCACTAAACTGTACATTTAAAACTGGCTGAGATGGTAAATTTTAGAGTCTATGTTTTTTTATCATGATAAAAAAGAACACACAAAAAATTTTGAATCCACATGCACATAAACTACATGAACATACAGAAGAAAGGCAGTTGGGTAAAATAAAGTGACATGCAAATAAGAGGGTTAAGAGTTTGGCTTTCCTCCCTGGGCAGTGTGGCTCAGTGGTTGAGTGTCAACCTATGAACCAGGAGGTCACAGTTCAATTCCAGGTCAGGGCACATGCCCAGGTTTTGAGCTGGATCCCCAGTAGGTGGCATGTACTAGTAGGAGGCAGAGATCAATGATTCTCACCATTGATGCTTCTATTTCTCTCTCCCTTCCTCTCTGAAAGCAATAAAAATTTATAATGAAACGTCTGGCTTTCCTGTTTTAATAGAAAGGTGGACTATAGCTAGCTTAATGAAAAAGAGACTAGTCATGGAAAAGAAAAACAGAGACTAGTCATATTTTAGAAAAAATATATAATCCTGTCAAGGTTATCTACTTTACAAGTTAAATGTAGCAAATAAGGGTTCATTAATCAAATACAGCAAACAGAACGGATGTCTCACACCTATGTGTCCAGCTTACTGGACAAGCTGAAAACAGAAACATGTAGTAAAGATAAGAAAGGTCATTAAACTTTTAGGACTAATATTTGGTTGATAGGTCAAAAGAGTATCAACTAGAAATTGCATATTATGGCCAACTAAGTGGATGCTCTCCTCCAAAATAATGTAGCTTTGTTAGAAAAACTTCCCTTCTTCTTTCCACCACCTTCAAAAATAAGTAGCAAGATTTCCAGCCTAGAGAAATTGATTAAGGGGAGGAGGAGTAGGCAGGGCCTGGTACCAGTAGAATCAAGTAGGGAAGAAGGGCAGACAATATGATATATAATTACATGGCAAGTTACAATCGATGTGGCATAAGTCCATTCTGGTCAGAGAATGGTTGCAGTGATTCCCATAGTGGACTAGGCAGCCAAGTGGGAATTAAGGTAAAGGTGATGCCAGGGGTGGGCAAACTTTTTGACTCGAGGGCCACAATGGGTTCTTAAACTGGACCGGAGGGCCGGAACAAAAGCATGGATGGAGTGTTTGTGTGAACTAATATAAATTCAAAGTAAACATCATTACATAAAAGGGTATAGTCTTTTTTATCAATAGTTTTATTCATTTCAAACGGGCCAGATCCGGCCCGCGGGCCGTAGTTTGACCACAGCTGTGTTAGACAGTCACCTTGAACGTGGCTGCTCTTGTCCATCAGAGGTGGGGGCAAGTGCCCAAGAACCAAGAGACTATACAATGGAGAAATAAAAGAATATTGCAGATAGCATTGGGGATTTTTATTCTTTTGCTACTATGTATAAATGCTTACCTGAGATTAGATAGTAAATACTAAGGACAAATGAATACTAAAAAGCACAAAAGCAGCCCCAGGCTCCAATTTCTCCAACCTATTTTTATAGCTTGGGGAGTTTCTAAGGAAAAGAGCCATCTCTGGGTGAAGTGGTAACCAGTCAGAAAGATAAGAGACACCTGAGTTCTCACAACCTAGCTGCAGAGGCGATTTGGCCCAAGTGTTCTGCTAACTGTAATTATAGCTACAGTGCTCAGTTTTGCAAATAATGGTTTGCAGAAACAGAGGCTTTGTGAATTTTGTCATCATGCTAATCCTATATAATAAAGAGCTAATATGCAAATGGTTGTCACACCCTCGTGCCCTCACGCCCTCTCACCAGGGCCAGGGGACCTGAGGCTGTGCCCCCCGCCTGGTGGGGCTTGACAGAGGTGGGGCCGGCTGGGTCTGGGTCTCGCACAATTTCGAGGTGCACGCAGGTGGGCAGGGACTTGACTCTGGGTCCTGCGGTGCGCCCCAGGCTCTGACAGGAGGGAGATTTTCATATACATTTTATTAATTTTCTTTCATCTCTGGCACTTCTACTACAGAGAAAGGGCAAATAGCAATTTTAAAATATTTTCTCTAATTAATTCCCTTTTAATGTGCAGAATTTCATGCACTGGGCCACTAGTTAATTATATAATTAAGGCAATGTTGGGAATCTTAGAAAATCAAGGAAATGCTGATATGAAATTACCATCCAGCCATTAAGACAGTACTGCCAATAGTAAACCTCTGGAACAAATTCCAAACATTTGACCTTCTTTATAACCAAACTGTGCTTTCACTTTCCTTAGCTTGGAACATCTTACCTAGCCTATGGTCTGAGCTTGCAAGAGAAATGAAGCCCAGTCTTGCACATAAGCAGAGTATGGTATTGTTTATGGGTTTCCAGAATTAAAATCCCCTGAACTTCAGTGTGGATAAGCCTGAGTGTGGATTTAGTCCTTGGGGTTGTGATATGGCCCACTTAGAATAAGTCTATTGGGAGGTAAGCATTCCAATGAGAAGTAACTTACATTATAAATGGTTATTAACATAATTTGATCTGGGTCCTCAGACTGAAGTAAGCCAAGCTCCTAAAAAGCAGATTGCTGCAAGGTTAAAAGAATTATAGACAAGAAAAAGCAGGGGACACTCCAAGGGAATTGCCTCCTTCCATACTATGGGGGGCTAGTCCTAATTACAAGGGAATGATCAAGACTATATTTTGACAAAAGGAAAATTCTACTCCATGCATTACTGTTTTAAACAACTATTTCTTTTGAGGTTGTTTTATGTGAGTGCCATCTTTAGTTAAGGGCTTGAAGGGAATAAAAAGGACTAAAGCTATTGAATTGCCAATTATTTACTACCGCTGTCCTAGACTGCATGCAATTTTTATAAATTCATCATTTGGGAAATTGTTTTGCTTTGGGGCTTGGGAAGTACTGCTTTGAAGGACTAGTACTGAAGCCACTGTAAAAGGAGTTCTAAATTAAGTGCATAACAAGGAACACCAGAGGAAAAAGGGCCTCTAGGAGGAGAGTGCCAGTCAAGGCCAGCACTCCCACCCACGGCACTCACGCCCAGGGCCCCGTGTTAGAAGGAGTTGTCTGCCTTGTTCGCCCAGGTCAGAAGGCCAGCACGGAATATACTACAAAAAGTAAGATAGCAGCTTGAAGAAACTAGCATCCCTTTTAACTCCATTGGTTAAGTCTGGATATCTTTTTTAAAAGGGGGAGCCAATTTAAAGTATCACCTCTGGAAAAATCACTAAAGAGGCCAGGTTCCCCAGACTGGTCCCCACAGCTAGAATTCAAAACCCTTGTAATAGAGCAGAAACAAAGCTGTGGACACTTTCTGCCGTCATCATTCCCTCCCAGGAGTATAGTTATAAACCTGTCAGCAGTGGGTCTGTAACTGCCAGACCTGTACCCTCAGGGGTGATGTCCCCTGCCAGTGTCCCCCAGTATCTTCATGACACATATTCAGGGAAAACTGAGGACAGGCTCAGGAGCAGGTCTCATCCAGACAAGGATGAGAATAGATAAGATGCAGCCACTATATTTAGCAAGGTGACTCAATGAGAGGAAAGGGGAGATGGATTTAATTCCCCTTTCTTTATCTATTTCCAACTTACTGAAACCAGAGTGGGAAAATGAACATAAAAGAGACCTAGGTTTTAATTCTTTCCTAAAATAGAATTATGTAGGTGGGAGATGATGTAATGGAAAGCTTCTTCCAGAAGTCAGGGGACTTGGATTCTGGTTCTAACCCTATGACCTTGAACTAGTCAATTTTGTTTTTAGACTCAGAGCTCATCACACACAAACTGAAGAGATGATACAAGAATAATGTCTGTAGTCTATTTCACCTCCCCCAAAAGTCCATGCTCAATGTATTTATGACCACGCTAACTTCAGAAATGAAAGCAATAAAACTTGAACTTTTCAGAATCAGTGGAAATTAATGGAGTTTACAGATTCAAATGTCTACAGACCCCAACTTGTAACACTGTTTTAGAACTGCATTAGTAATCTAAGAATTTCTTCCATCTATCCCCAAGCCATTATAATTCAGTTAAAGGATGTTAGGCTTTTGGATATTGTACTTGAGACTTTATGCCAAAGTAAAGATATCGCTCAAGGCCCATTTGAATTTTTATGGCTCTAATGATGTCAGTTTGCAAGGTGGACTATTTCCTTTGGAAAATGAAGAGTCCTCCCGGGTGACAGAGCAGACGGTGGGCCCACTTTTACTTATGGCTCCGATTACATAGACGCTGCACCTTAAATAATTCATATGATGTGATCATACTAGGGCCTCATCTGTGGAAACAGACTGAACTGAAACCAAATATGTCCCAATCTGTATCCTAATCACTGTTCAATAGCAGAGACGCGGTGGAGAGTCCATTAGGCTAGTCGAGTTGGGAGGCTCATGCTACTTAGGCGCTGAGCAGATGCTCAATTCTGGTTAAAATGCCTCATTCTACCCCACCCCCAGCCGAGAGCTCCATAATGTAGGCTGACTTACTCACTCAATTAGACAAGAGCTGGCTTTGGGGGTTCATAGAAAAAACCATGCAGCAGTCAGCCTCCCCATTCTCACTGAAAAAAAACAACACACACAGATGACTGATATTGCAGTAAGCTAGAGAATGTCTACAAACACGGAGATAATGTGCATATACTTCGATTTATCAACAGGAACAAAGTGAGGGATGGCAATACCACTGTTTTAAACTGAAGATTCCATTTCAGTTCAAATTTTGTGCTTTAAAGTTTGAGTTTGGGTGAGGTCATCATTTATAAAAATCATACCAAAGAAAAAAGGTCCCTCATGAAAATTGATTATTCATAGTAATTGCCTCCTATCTGAGATCAGTGAAACCCTTGTCAAATGTGAATTTTTCTAGATAGAATCATGACCCCTGTAACATGGGCTGTATAACTGTAATTATAGATTTTATAGATAGGGGCCCTGAGGTATATTTAGTAAAGAATTGTAACTTCATTACTAAATAATCAAACCAGTGATTCATGACCTCAGGGTTCAGGTCCTGTTCCACTAGAAAATATTAAGTGCTATTTGCTGCCTTAATCCTTACCTATGAGCCAGATGAAGTGGTAAAGCAGTCCTCACTTGGCTGAGCTACTGGCATCAAAAAGGAGGCAGGAGAAGGGGAGGGACTGCAGCAAATCCGCACCAGCTAGAAGCTGCACCTTATGCTCAGCAAGAAGCACTGAGGACCAAGCATTTTCTAGATCACACACTTGGACTAGAAGACACTATGAGATGGTGGGACGTGGGCACGAGCCAGAGATGCCAGGTCAACACTGAGCTCTGTTGCCCATGAGCTGTGTGACTGGAGCAAATTTCTGAACTTCCCATGCCCGGTTCTTCTCGCCTCTAATGCAGGGATAATATGCATTCTTTGCATTGTTGCAAAGAAATGAGTAAACTCTACATGGCATGTTAGGCCTCCATCAGTAGCACCTTTCTTAGAATACCTGCTGCATGCAGCCACTAAGTCCTTTCAAGGCCACAAGGTTCAATCTGAACCAATAGACTAAATATTCCCATTGATCATCACGGGCAAAAATTAATACGTGCTTTTCCCACACAGCTCCCAACAGGCCACAGGCAATCAAAGCATTCTCACATATAAGAAGCACACTGAAATTTGCTCCTCCAGCACTTTTGGGGGAGATAGCTGGAAGTGGATTAAAAACAAAACAAAACAAAACAAAAAACCCCAAACCAAAAAAACAACCTGACCTTTCCCTCTAGCAAAGTTTAGAACAAAGGGAAAGAAACAATTTTAAGTAAAGTAAAAATGGCTCTTTATCTCCTTTTCTACATGAAGGAAAAGAGATGTCTGGTTATTTCTACAATTGTTTTTAAATGTCCTTCAAGTACACACACTTGACAAGAATCTACAGACCTGGAAAAGAACTGTCATGTGGAACAGAAATATGTGTGTGTGTTTTGCTGTGTTTAATATTATATTTTTATTATAACCATTTAAAAATGTTAATCACTTACTGTATACTAGTAAAGTATGATTTTAGGACTCAGGCTCTGAATCAAAATGGGTTTGAATCTTGGCTCTCCCACTGACTTGCCGTGTGATGTTAGGCTGGATACTTAATCTCTCTGTTCTCCAGTCTCGAGATCTACAAAATTGAAATAGTAATTCAAATAGTAATAGTAAGTTCCTAACAATCTATGTGAGACAAGGGAATACAAAAGTCCATACGGAGCAATTAGAACAGTGCCTGTTTTTTAAAAGTAGTAGATCAATGGGGGATTAAGAGGAGGCACATGTAATACTTTCAACAATAAAGATGTTTTTTAAAAAGAATAAATACCATTTAAAAATAAAAGTATTAAGGCAACTCACATGATTCCTATATTCACATCTTCATTGCTGTATAAACTATAAAAATCCCTTCATGACCTTTGTCATTTTTTATTTATTTTTAAAATATATTTTATTGATTTTTATAGAGAGCAAGGGAGAGGGATAGAGAGTTAGAAACATCGATGAGGGAGAAACATTGATCAGCTGCCTCTTGCACACCCCCTACTGGGGATGTGCCAGCAACCAAGGTACATGCCCTTGACCAGAATCGAACCTGGGGCCCTTCAGTCCACAGGCTGACACTATCCACTGAGCCAAACCGGTTGGGTGACCTTTGTCTTTTAAAATAAAAATGTGTATACATGCCTTCCAGTTTACAATAAAAATATAAAATAAAATAAAAGTAGTAGATGTTAGCAATTATACTTCATTATTACTGAGTGAATCTAACAAGCCTTTAAAATAAATATTTTAAGTAAAGACTGGAAAGGCTAGTTTAACTCTTGAGAGTCTGAAGTAACATCTATCTATCTATCTATCTATCTATCTATCTATCTATCTATCTATCTATACACAAAGAAGTAATATGCAAATGAGGTTGGGACTCCATAATGGTCACGACCAGCTCAGGAGGAGGGCCCGGGCATGGCCCCAAGCCTGAGAGATCAACACAGAGGGGTGCCTGCTCCGAGCCTCCATGGCAGGCTGGGGGCAGGCCCCCAGCAGGCGCGCACACACACACACACACACACACACACAGGGAGCGGACCTAAGCCATCAGTAAGACATCCCCTGAGGGATCCCGGACAGCGAGAGGGGGCAGGCTGGGCTGAGGGACCCCCACTATCCAGTGCACACATTTCGTGCACCAGGCCTCTAGTTTCATAATAAAGTCACTGAAAATTTCTTTGATATTCGTGTTGCCTGCTCTTATCACAGGAAAAACAACATCCCTTCACCATATTTACACCTGATACAGGACATGAAGCAATCCTATATAATAAAGGGGTAATATGCAAATTAACCCTCATGCCCTCACAAGATGGCTGCCTATGACCAGGGGGGTTAGTGAGGGAAGACCAAATGACTGACAGCAGGCTGGGTGGGGTGACCATGCCTGCAGGGTGACCATGAGGGGATACTAGGCTGGCAGGGGAGGGGGGGGTTGGGGCAGTTAGGGGCAACCAGGCCAGCAGAGGGGGTAGTTGGGGCAATCAGGCCGGCACTCAGAGGCAGTAAGGCATGATCAGGCTGGCAAGGGGGTCAATTGTGGGCAATCAGGCCGGCAAAGGGGTCAGTTAAGGGTGACCAGGCAGGCAGGCAGGCAGGCAGGTGAGTGATTAGGAGCCAGCAGTTCAGGATTGTGAGAGGGATGTCGACTGCTGGTTTAGGCCCGATCCCCAGGATCGAGCAGTTGTACATCTCCCGAGGGATCCCGGATTGGAGAGGGTGCAGGCTGGGCTGAGGGGACCCCCGTCCCCATGCATGAATTCCATGCACCAGACCTCTAGTCTATAATAATAATAGCATAATATGCTAATTAGACCAGATGTCCTTCCAGATGTCCTTCTGGATGACCTTCTGGACAAAGCAGGTGCTGTGAGGGAAGCCCAGGTCCTGAGTGACAGAGGAAAGCAATCTACACTAATAAAAGAGAAACATGCAAATTAACCATCACTCCATCACTCCACCACTCTGCTACACCCACCAGCCAATCAGGAGCAAGTATGCAAATTAACCCAACTAAGGTGGCGGTGGCCACGGAGCTGGAGTGAGCAGGAGGCTTGCATTGTACCCAGCGATGGAGGAAGCGAAGCTTCCTGCCTGCCCTGGCTGGCCCTGGCCTCCGCTCAAGGCTACAAAATTTCAATAATAGAAGGTAAATAAATCCCAGATATCTGCTTCCATTCCGCCCTGGCCTCCACTCAAGGAGGTGCTGGAAAAAAAAGAAAAAGAAAAAAGGAGAGGCTGGAAGCTTGGGTCACTGGGGGGCGTGGCCAGCCTGAAAACAGCCGTCAGCCCCTCAACCAGGCTGGCCAGGCACCCAAGCGGGGACCTCCACTCTGAAGGGGGTGTGCCCAGCCTGAAAACAGCCCTCAGCCCCTCACTTAGGCTGGCCACACCACCATGGGGTGAGGGTCCCCACTGGGGGGCTTGGCCAGCCTGCAAACAGCCATCACCCAGGCTGGACTGGCACCCCAATGGGGACTCCTGCCCTGAAGTGGGTGTGGCCAGCCTAAAAACAGCCCTCAGCCCCTCACCCAGGCTGGCCAGGGACCCCTACCCTGATCCGGGACACCCTTCACAGAAAACCAGCTGGCCCCCACCCGTGCACCAGGCCTCTATCCTATATAATAAAAAGGGTAATATGCAAATTGGCCCTAACAGCAGAACGACTGGGAATGACTGGTCACTATGACACACACTGACCACCAGGGGGCAGACGCTCCATGCAGGAGCTGCCCCTTGGTGGTCAGTGCACTCCACAGGGGGAGCTCTGCTCAGCCACAAGCCAGGATGACGGCTGCCAGCACAGCGGTGGTGGCGGAAGCCTCTCCCACCTCCTCAGCAGCGCTAAGGATGTCCGACTGCAGCTTAGGCCTGCTTCCTGCTGGCAAGTGGACATCCCCTGAGGGCTCCCAGGCTGCCAGAGGGATGTCTGACTGCCAGCTTAGGCCTGATTCCCCGGGGAGCGGGCCTAAGCCAGCAGGTGGACATCCCCTGAGGGGTCCCAGACTGTAAGAGGACACAGGCCGGGCTGAGGGACCCCCCCACACACACACAGTGCACAAATTTTTGTGCACCGAGCCTCTATTTTATAATAAAGTCCTCTAACTCTGGACTGCGTGTCCTGATTATTTTTACACTGTAAAAAAGCTAACCATTTCACATGACCTTGGAAAAGAATTTTCAAGTCCCTAACTCAGTTCAATGTTTCCTCAATACCTAAATGTCTTGAAAAAGACTGGTACTTCATTCTATTGCATAGATTTGTTCCCTTTACCAAGATTCAGCCCTGGACATAAAACCATCTTCTGTTTGGGGCATTTTATTACCCAAACAGCCCAACACCCATCTATGATTACCCAAAAGCCTATTTATGTTCCTCTTAGCTAAGATGAAATTATTTTTTTATCTTGTATTGTTCTAATATAAAATGGTATCTTAAAACTTTTATTTATTTTATCTCTTTCTCTTGAGTTACTAGTAATACAGCTCCAAATTATATAGCTGTATAGTAGCATCATGCTATGGACCCTGAAAGCAACACTTCACATAATTCATTTTCATCTTCACAGTTGAGTACATTGCCCAGGGTCTTACAGCGGAGACACACACAGCTCGTGGCACACATACACTATGCTAAACTCTTTAATTCCTCCACTTCTTCTTTCCTCTCCCCTCCCAGCATGCCTTCCACCAGCCATGTGTCTTTGTATCTGTCCATCTCCTCATCTAGCTATCAGCTAGACAGAAGAGAGGGAGGAAGAAGGAATTAAAGCACATGCTTAGAAAGAAATTTGGAATTTCACTAATTCAAAACATCAGTAGGACTTGGTGGCTGCGAAGTGCTCACTTGTAGTAGTAGGCTCAGCATGGCATGCATTATTAAAGAAACAGTACTTTAAGTGCCTGTCAATTTTTCAAAATGTGAAGACTGGCTCTACTTGAGAAACCCAGCAGCCTTGAAGGGACATGTACAATCTTACTATTCAGCAGCCATGTCACTGAGATATGAACATCATATACAAAAGGAAAGATATAATCAACAATTGCTCCTTTCAGTAAGACAAAGGCTAGGTAGGAGTAGGTCTAAACTATCTCTCCTTCCTTAATGAAACTGCTATTGATTTTCATCCCAGTGAATCACTGCCTTGAAGCAATTTCTTTTAGCTGCAGGTTTTCACATTTAATTTGGATGTATGCTTAAGGGAGAGTTTATCAATAAAATCTCCAGAGGAACACCAAAAGGTTTTTATTAGAAAGAAACAGTGAAAGCAATTTTATCAATTTTGTTAAACAGAAAGATGATCAGAGAATTACTAACCAATGACATTTAAAGAGTAATTTCAATGTGAATATGGGTCATATCAACATAACCATCACTATAAATGTTCTCAGTGAGTATGAACATTAAAGATTTCCATGAGCATCACATAAATTTCCCTGCCCTTAAAGGTAAAAGCAGACTGAAAGTTGACTGCTGACCAAAATCAATATCTCCCCAGTTTGTGTAGCATCATCCCTTATTATTTACTTATTACTAAACAAAGCATGAACTATGTATTACCTTATTGGATCTTATAATCCCAATACCATAAAACCCAGTTTATACATAAATAAAGAGAGGTATAGATATCAAGAAATTTGCCCCAAATTATATAATTGCCAAGTAGCAGAGCCAGCATTTAAACTCATGTTTGTGTGTTTCCAGAACCCACATTATAACGGCTGAATAGTTCATATATGCAAACGACTTTATTCTGCCCCATATATAATACAGCCTTTGAATGAATAAACATTTTCATAACATTCATCAATGCTCCAGGACCACTAATTTTTAGACCAATGAAGTTATGCCCGTACAATTTCAATCACCACAAACCCCATGTGCATGCTAGAAGACAAGACATTTTTTTAAAGCAAGAAAAGAATTTTGAGGTCCAACTTATTTACATTAGTTTTCGATATATATTGGTATCATGCAATCCCCATATGGAGATGACTAAGTCCCTCTCCAAACACAGCCCCTTGGCCCTAGAAGTGTGCTTCATTCCAGATTGACACCACCAGAGACAGGACCAGTTCCAGAACCATCTGCACATCGAGCTTTTTCAGCCCTTCCTCTTTGAACCCTCTCTTCATTCTCTCTTGGCCTCCTTTCTGCTCTGTACCTCTTGGTCAATACTGTGCTTAGTCTATAGTCCATTCTAGTTTCTTCTAGTTCAAGTCATTTTCTTCCTCCTAGCAGAGTTCATAGACTGACACACTATTCAACACCACTTTCCCTAGAAACTGTTCTAGGAGTCCCAAAACCTAGGCCCTGCTTTTGAAAGCAGTTCAAACCAAGGGAGATACCTCCTCAAAGACTGCAGAGGGGCCCCTAGCATCAATATCTACCTATGAACGTGGCTGCCTTTTCTGCCTGCCAACCGCACTCCATCCTATGCTCTGCTGGAAGCGTTCTTGGCAAGTTGGCCCATTATGCCAGTAATGTGTATGGAAATCATGCAGAAGAATGAGCAGCAACAACAACTCAAACCAGAACAAAACATTATCAGTAACAACAGAAAAGGACTTACATAGTTTGGCTGTATTATGAGTACTAAAGCATCACATAGAATAGATTCTACTGATTTATTGTTTTTGTACATGGTTGGGACATGTTCACAAGCCATGTTAGTAATGCCATCCACTTGTAATTTTGGACTATATGTTAGATACAACCTGGTTAATATTCAGGGTTTCTCAGATAAGTGGAAACTCAAAATGAATTTTCCAGCAATTCATTCTTCTGTTCTCTACACATTTATTGATTTCAAAATAAGCCAGGCTCTAGGGAGGGATAAAGAAGAGTAAGAAACAGTCATCCTCTCAAAGTTTTTCTACTCCATGAGTGCAAACAGCAGAGCACTGGCCACCATCAGTGAGGGACAGAACAAAAAATTTCTCTTGCTGTCCTTCCCTGGCCTTTTCTCTGTCTCTTTGCTCATCCACCGCTCATTTTTCCAACCCCTCTCCAATCTTGCCATCTTGTTAGCATCTAAACTACACTTTTCACTCCTGTTCTATTCTCTGGTGCCTTACACCAGAAATTTTCAACATTTTTCATCTCATGGCACACAAAAACTAATTATTAAAATTCTGCGGCACACACAATTTTTTTTGCCAATCTGACAAAAGGTAGGTATAATTCTGACTCATTCACACAGGATGGCTATTGTTGTCTTGGCTGATATCATTTTCTTATTTGACAATCAAAAAGAAAAGAGGTAAGTGCCCCAGACTAAATAGTCAGGTATTGCATATTTTAAAACACCAGTTGAAAATTGCTGCCATAAGCTAAAGGGACAATTCTGATGCATTTTCTAGGGCAGTCTCACTTTCAATTAATGTTCCCCATTGTTCCCATAATAAGTTTACTTATTAAGTAATGTTCCATTTTTATGTATTTAGAAAATATAATCCACAATATCCATGCCTCAAAATGTCCTACTTTCCCCTATACAGAAAACTCTAATTCACTCAGTCTTTGCTGCTTGTTATTGATGTAGTCAATGTGATTAACTAAGGTGTGATGCTATTCATTCAAAACTCTGTTCTGCTGTATCTGTCCAGTCAATAAGCATGTATTATGGCCACATGTATGTAGAATATCTCTTAGGTGGTTGATCTATAGACTTAGGGCTCCAGCGGAGGTGGCCTCCTTCAAATGAGACTCTAAGGTTCATGATGGACCCTCATCTGAGGCTCCATTTAAAAATATATATGTATTTTTATTGATTTCAGAGAGGAAGGGAGAGGGATAGAGAGATAGAAGCATCAATGATGAGAGAGAACCATTGATTGGCTGCCTCTTGCTCGTCCCCCACTGGGAGATCAAACCCGCAACCCTGGCATGTGCCCTTGGTCGGAAGTGAACCCGGGACCCTTCAGTTCGCAGGCCGATGTTCTATCCACTGAGTCAAACCGGCTAGGGCTGAGGCTCCATTTTTTTAAAGCGACTGTTTAGGTCCTCGCGAGCTACATGTGGCTCTTTGGCCCCTTGAGTGTGACTCTTCCACACAATACCACGCACGGGTGCGCACGTACAGTGCGATTGAAACTTCGTGGCCCATGTGCAGAAGTCGGTATTTTGTGGAAGAGCCAAACTCAAGGGGCCAAAGAGCCGCATGTGGCTCGTGAGCCACAGTTTGCTGACCGCTGGTTTAGGAGCACAAATCTACTGTTAAGAATATTCTAGTTCAAATTCCAACTCTGCTACACACCTCACTGTGTGACTCAGTTTCCTCAAATGTAATATGGAAAAAAATAATCTCATAGGATATTTGTGAAGATTTAATGAAATAAAGCATGTAAAGATCATCAAGATGTAAAAACTGGTCAATCAACATAAATATTATTGCTGCTATTTTTTGTAGCACATTTTCTTGGAATTTTATAAGGTTTTTCTTATACATTATTAAATTTTTCCATGACACAATAGCTCTAGAGATTTTAAAATGAGCCTTGGAAGCAAAATTTGGCAGTTATACTCAACATTTCTCAAAAAGTCAAAATTAAAACTATTAAAAAAACATGAAGCAGTTTGAATCAAACCTGACCAATAAATTCCCTAAAAAAATTAAATAGAAACTCACTCACTCAATTTTTAAAACTTTAAGATACTAAATTTTCAGGCAAATATAAAAACTACAGATAAATGTTTTTTCATGTGTAAGAACCACCTATGTCAAATTTCCTCTACTAGCATTTCGATCACCTAAAATACTGCACCAGAGGACACATCCTTCTGCTTAATGCTGGCGACCTCTATTTTTCAGCTTGAACAGAAAAAACAAACTTCTAAACTGAAATCTTTGCAGGCCAGTGAAATACAGTAGTTGTCTTTTCAAAAGAAGAAAAATAAAACAATATTTCAGTATTTGAGATCATAATTACTACTTGAGTTTCTCTTAAAACGAAACAAAAATTTTCAGATTCTAAGAAGTAGTTTCACTATTAATAAAACAGTGCATGAAATGAAATTCTCCATTACTTCTAGGTGTAAACATTATTAGGATAATAGTAGTTCTAACAATTTAGGCATTAAATCAATTAAAATTATCCCATGGTTCTTATTTATCAATTTACCATTTTTGTTTTTTTATAAAACACTCTTGGTTATCAAACATTTCTTTTATCCATTCTAGGTGAATAAACAAGTGGATTAAAATGTACATGTTTATACAGACTTGAAAATAAAAAGCTTAAATTTTCAGTTAAAATTAAAAAATAATCAATATTTTCTACATTTAAAATCGATTTAGTGAATAAATTTTAAAGACTACTAACTACATGCTATGCTTCCTCTTTGGTCTAAATTTTAATGAAAAACCTATGGGATCTTTTTTCTATTTCTAATCTAGAAAATTTCTGTATTTTTACAAAATTTCATATATAAATGAGATCATATAATATTTGTTTTTCTCTGCTTTATTTCACTTCACATAATTCCTTCAGGGTCCATCCATGTTGTCACAAATGGCAATATTTCCTTCTTTTTATGGCTGAATAGTATTTCATTGTGAATATCTACCACACTTTATTTATTTGTCAATAGAAACTTAGATGATTTCTGTCTTGGCTATTGTAAATGATACTTCAATGAACATGGAGGTGTAGTTATATCTTTGGGCCAGTGATTTTTTTTTTTTTCATTTCCTTTGGCTATTTATACCCAGCAGTAAGATTGCTGGATCATGAGAGTACTATTTTTAATTTTTTGAGGAACCTCCATGCTTTCAGTAATGGCTGCATGAAGAACCCCAAAATATCCGGTTTCTTTTAGGTGACCTCACTTTTTCCCTTCCCCCAAATAAATCCACCATTTCTACTAGGAAGCACCCTATAAGTACAAGAAAACCAATGTGTGCATTTTCCCCACCCATACACCTCCTTTCCCCCGCCCCCACTAATATATCTTATCTAATAATAGACAAACATGGTAATTAACTATACCTCTGACACGCTTCCCATTAGCTAGTCAGGGTGATATGCAAATTAACTGCCAACCAAGATGACGGCCAGCAGCCAGGCAGCTGAAGCGAACAGGAGGCTTGCTTGCTCCAGTGATGGAGGAAGCCAAGGTTCCCTGCCTGCCGCTGCCGGCCTCTGAGCTGCAGTCTAAGAAACAATGTTGCAATTATAAAAGCTAAACAAACCCCAGAAACCTGCTTTCAGCCAGCCAGGCCTCAGAGCTGGAGTTGCAACAGTGTTTCAATTATAGAAGCCAAACAAACCGAGGTCTCAGAGCTGGAGTCGAGCCTCAGAGCTAAGGCTGGCTCTCAGCTCCAGTGACAGCCATAGAAGGTAAATAAATCCCAGAATTAAAAAAAAAGAAAGAAAAAAAGGAGAGGTTGGGAGTTTCAGTCACCCGCCAGCCTGAAAATGGCCCTCAGCCCCTCACCCAGACTGGCCAGGCACCCCAGTAGGGACCCCCACACTGAAGGGTGTGTGACTAGCTGCAAACAGCCATCATCCCCTCATCCAGGCTGGCCAGGAACCCCAGTGGGGAGCCCCACCCTGAAGGGGGTGTGACCAGCTGCAAACAGCCATCATCCCCTCATCCAGGCTGGCCAGGAACCCCAATGGGGACCCCCACCCTGAAGGAGGTGGGACCAGCTGCAAACAGCCATCATCCCCTCATCCAGGCTGGCCAGGCACCAAGTGGGACCCCCATCCTGATCCGGGACACCCTTCAAGGCAAACCAGCTGGCCCACACCCATGCACCAGGCCTCTATCCTATATAGTAAAAGGGTAATATGCAAACTGACCCTAGCAGCAGAAGGACTGGGAATGACTGGTCACTATGACACACACTGACCACCAGGGGGCAGACGCTCAATGCAGGAGCTGCCCCTTGGTGGTCAGGGCACTCTCACATGGGAGGAGCTCTGCTCAGTCACAAGACAGGCTGATGGCTGCCAGTACAGCGGTGATGGTGGGAGCCTCTCCTGCCTCCTCAGCAGCGCTAAGGATGTCTGAATGCAGTTTAGGCCTGCTCCCTGCTGACAAGTGGACATCCCCCGAAGGTTGCCGGGCTGTCAGAGGGATGTCTGATTGCCATCTTAGGCCCAATCCTCAGGGGAGAGGGCCTAAGCCAGCAGGTGGTCATCCCCTAGGGGTCCCAGACTGCGAGAGGGCACAGGCTGGGCTGAGGGACCCCGCCTCCCCACCCATGTGCACAAATTTTTGTGCACCAGGCCTCTAGTGTGTGTGTGTATACACACACACACACACACACACACACACACACACACACATTCTTTTTCTTTCTCACCAATATTCAGAACACGCTTTCACACTTTGGAAGACTAGGTATTTTAAAGTTAGGAGGCTCTCATAAGATATCTTCTTGCAGCCGGATATTAAGAGTTCACACCCAACCTCAGTTCCCCTGAAAATTCCTTTCAACAAGGGAAATGGGACAAAAGAGGAAATAAATAATATTTTAAAGACATCTACTAGGAAATAGAAAATGAGAAATGGGATCACAAAAAGGAGAGGGGGGAAGACCATGTTAAATGTGCTACAATGTTGACACTTAATGCCACCAGCAATTAAGGAAGAACCTCAGTCTATACTTGCAAGGCTGCCCAGGCAGGAACACTGCCGCAGCTTGATTCTGCTGGTAGCTGTGAGCATCTCCCACCTGTGTTCAACACTCAGAGCCACCTGCATGCCTTCCTCCCCTCCCCAATATGTAAGGCTTCCATGATAGCCCCAATTGGCCTCTTCCATCTGACTTTCACGGTTTTTCTGTCTTTGCATAAGACTACATGCTTCTTCAATTTCAGATGATCCATAATGATAATTTGTCTCAACGTTATGAGGAACTTGTTTCAAATTGGTTATAGTTGGTTTATCTGTCCAAAACCAAAAGTTATACAATATTGTATTAAACACCAGAACATTCTATCGAAGCTTAGGGACGAGTACAAGCACTATCATGACCTGGGAGGTTGACTTTGATCCTAGCTATTAATTTATGACCAATGAAACAGTCTTTCTAATGCATGTACAACAAAATTCATGGTAAACACTTAGCATAGTGCCTGGGATACAGATTATTACAGCTCTTTTCCACTGTTCAGAACAATATTTCTCATGTAATTGTTGTACTCTCATAATGCTTTTGATATATGTTAGCTTTTTGTTCTGTAATTATCTGTTTAGGTACTACATCACCAACTAGATGGTAAACTCCCTAGAATACAGAAAATGAAATGATCATTGTAACCTCGGGGCTTAGAATGTGGCAAGCTCCATGAAAAATACCTCATACATTTCTAACAGACTATTGAAGGAATGAAAGTAGAGTTAAGTTTTGTGAAATTTCACTCAACCACTTATCTGGAAATCTTAATTTTCATTTCATCTCTACCAGTGGTTTTCTGCATTGTCTTAAGCAGCCCACATGAAGTTGGAGAATAAAACTCATGTACAAACTTTGTAGGGTTGCTATGAGGATCACATTAGATAAATGGGAAGATGAAGGCCAAGGACTCAGTCAAAGAGTCAGTTCCCCTCCCACAGATGGTTTTCTCAGTTGAATAACTGAGAGGTGGTACCCACTCCAGCATTATAGGAATCCAGGGAATCCCCAGATGAATTACACCAAAGTTCTCAGATGAATGAAAACAAAAAATTATATCAAATGGAACATACATTTGTTGGAAGCAAATTTTTTCTCAGCTTTTTCTAGCTCCTTTTTTCAAATTATTTCATTTGTTCCAAAATTGCCACCCCATGCAATCCCAGGGCAAATCACTGAAGTTTCCTGGAGGTCTCCAGACCACTCATTGCTTCTCCTCAACTGTGACCCCTGGATGTCTTGGTCGAGTGAGAGATGGCCTCTGCAGCAGGGCATGGGGCCTCATCCAGGTGCCAGCTTGGTTATCCTATGCCAACAGGCCAACATTAGCTCAATTTTATCTTCTATGGAGCACTGGACATATATCCAGGCACTGTGCTAAGTGTTTCAGTAGGTTATACCTAATTTCACATTTTGAAAAAAGGCCTCTGGGTAGATATCATAACCCTATTTTACAGAATACGGTAGGGCCATAATAAATGCTACATAAATGTTTATCAAGTGAATGAGGGAAGGAATTCAGAGCTAAGAAAAATACTGAGGAACAGAGAGGATGCACAGCTAGCCCAAACTCACACACTATGAGAACAAAGCTCAGACACAAACCAGTTTCAATCCAACTTCAAAATGCTTTGATGCTGGACTAAACTATAATGTTGGCCACTTTTGGCATTGATGTTAAAATGAACTTTCTCCCACATAAATATTCTGAAGTGTCCACTTCTGTTCACCAGGTTCCAGAGTCGCCAGTGCTGGTCCTGTCTCTCAGGTGCTTCTCCATTGTCTAATGATGAGAGAAGAATCTTCTACGTTCTTTCATCTGCCCCTTCTCCTGAAAACTTTCCTTTGAATTCATTTATTTTATCCCCTCTTTTAATGGCCTCCTACTATTTAGACTATAAACAGTGGAATGTGTACCACTCAAGTCCACCATCTGCTCGCTAATGGCCAAGCTGTAGTACTTTCTATCATCTGTCCTTTCAGAAGAAGAAAGTGAACCAAACCTGAAATTGTCCTAGGAGGATGGGCTCAGAGGACACCTGTCCCAGTTCTGTCTCTGTTGCTCCAACCTGTTTTCCTGGCCCTCCGCTAGCTCGCCTGTTCGTGAGAAGGCCAGATTTAATGTAGGAGTGGGGAGGAGGTAGTCAGTGGGGGACATCTGCAATATTTTTAACAATAAAGATCAATTTTTTAAAATAAAAACTAATCTCAAGGTCCTTTCCAGCCCCAAAATTCTTTGAAAACATTGGGTTAAATACATATTTCTTTGTGATCCAAACAATCATAGCAACCTATGAAACTAGCAAAGTAACAAATTGTATAGCAGCTGGTCTCCTGTTTCAGTACTGACAGTGGTGTTCAGATTTCTATTTTAATCACCTTAAAACTTGGTCCCTGGTCTTCCAATAAACTCAGCATTGCATTTATCCTCCCCTCCATTTTCATGCTCTAGATTCTTTAACAGTCTCCGAATTCCCACTCTGAGACTTAATTCCAAATTAAGAGGCACCGTTAACTTCAACCCTTTGACACTTAATGTTAAAGGCCTGAAGGGAAAAATAAAATCAAATCAGATGGACCTAAAAAAATAAAATAAAATAAAAAGACCTAAAAGGAAATGCGTTACTTTCGGGTCAGCATGTGAGTATCAAGTATTAGCAACACATATTCTACATCTGTTCACTAATTCATTCTGAACACTTTCAACATACCTTTAAATCTGATTTTGGGCCTTGGGTTCTGTAATAATTAGATCATTCTCCTCCTCTGAAAGCTGGCTTATCTATTTCCAAATTAATCAAGGGCAAACAAATCAGAGATTCTAACAAAGATGGAATAATATATGGTAACACCTAACTTTTAATGTATCACTGGCTTTAATATTGAATACTAACTACTTTTCAAAAAAACCTGTTTTAAAAAGCGTTCTTGATTTGTAAAAATCCTGGTGAGAACACAGCTTCTTTTAAGTGTTATAAATATAACTCCCTGGGGGAATCTCTTCTCGTCAAAATTCACCCCAATAGAAATGTCATCCAAATATCAGAGTGGCTTAAAGAACTACATTGCATCCCCCAATAGTTTTTAAAACATAACCTAAGTGCCGAGGATTGTTTAAATACCCATACAATTCTTCTCAAATGTCCCCTTTCCACTTATCTTGTTACCCACCGTTACCAAGTTTATTGTCTATTCCATTATTTAATGATTAGGAAGCACTTGGGCTTTCTCGGGTGATATTCTAGTGTTAAAAAATAAGAAGCACTGAGGAAAGGATATATTCTTAAGACATCCAAAGTTTTGCATCAGTATAACTTAGAGGGAAATCCTTGGTGTTCTGTCAGCATGGGCCTTTGAGGGGGGCAGTCTACATGCTCCAAGTTGGGGGTCAGGAAAGTCCCACTTGACACAGGAGCTGTGCCTTGCTCCACTTTGCAACTCTCCTAGTACAGCACTTGTCATATAGTGACACCCAAGGACTGTCTGATGCATGAATAGAATCTTAACCTTCAAGCATACAGGCAAGAAAAAGAACCTAAGATATTTCAGAACAATACTATTCTCTATTAAAACAATCGCCCCTAGCTGGTTTGGCTCAGTGAATACAGCATCGGCCTGTGGACTGAAGGGTCCCAGGTTTGATTCCAGCCAAGGGCACAAGCCCAAGTTGCAGGCTTGATCCCCAGTGTGGGGTGTGCAGGAGGCAGCCAATCAATGATTCTCTCTCATCATTGATGTTTCTATCTCTCTCCTTCTCCCTTCCTCTCTGAAATCAATAAAAGTATATTAAAATAAAAACAATAAGAAAATCCAATAAATGAGAACACTTTCCAGATTTATAGAATCACTGAGTAAAAATTGTGAGTTTTCTAAGAAGTATCATGAATGTATATAGTTCTCTCACCTTATGCCTTATGATAGAGATTTGTACATGAGACTTTTCCAAGAGGAGAATGCATGCATTTTCTTTTTCCAAGAACATATGCCTGCTGATTTACAGAAGCAAAAACAAAACTCACTACATTCAAGATCCATGCTAAAATCACAGCTGTGCATCTTTCTTTCATTAACATTTTAGATGTTTTATTTTTCTCTTAAAAGTAAGTTTTCGATCACTTTTAAATTGTCAAAAGTATTTAAAAAGTTGCAGAGTGCATGAAAATAAAAAGAGTAGTATAGGAAAGCCTTATTTATGATGAAGCGTCCTTGGCAATATGAAGTATCAAATAAATATAAGCTGACAAAGCATTAAATAAATAGACCCTTTATTGATTTTTATAAAATGTAATCAAGGGATTTTCTTTGTGATCACACTGCTTTAATATTCAAAATGTTTTCCACACTAAAATATAGAGAGGTTTTGGTGTGTGTGTGTGTGTGTGTGTGTGTGTGTGTGTGTGTGTGTGTGTGTGTGTGTTTTCTGCATTAAGCCCTAGTTTGGAGGAAATCTTATTTGTATTGATCAATAACAACACACAACTCAAAGGCATCCCTAGGGTAAAGAAGACAGAGGAATCTTTCTGTCACTGGTCGTGTGTTACAAAGACAGAGAAAGGCAGTAAGAACAGACACACTGCACACATGTATGCTGAGCTATGAGCAAGACCCCACAATCTATAGAGCCAAGTGGATAGAGATCCCATTGGAACTACTCTCAGCAGCAATAGGACACAGAGTAAGGGTGCACCTCTCAGCTGCCAACATGTCTGATCTTCATTCATGGCATTCCGATTGTATTCTCTTTGAACATATACCCTTTCAAGTGAAATTAATCAATCTCTTTATCACTCTCATTGCATCTGGAGCCATAATCATTACCCAACTGCTGGGAAAGAAATGAAACCACTAATCGCACAGGGAGTAGAGCTTAGTGTTCAGATTAGGGAAGTTTTTATTAAGTTCTAATGTGAAATGTGATTTTTCATGTCTAGCCATACAGACGTGCTTATGTGCAGGGAGCTGACAGCTAAGATTCTACCAGCATACTCGAAACATGCCAACAAGTACAGAACTCACACTTTGTTTAAATTATTCAATGATTGGATCTTAACATCAATTTACAATACTCAACATGTAATATTCTCCTAGGAAAATCAGAATCCATCTGATTTTCTGAACTTACTATAAATGCTGGGAAGTATCAAATATATGAATGTCTAGTTATTCATAATCTTGAAATTTTCCCACCAGCGACTTTAGGAGCCCCACTTACAACTATAACATAAACTCACTGAAATGTCATCCACAAGATTCTCACTTAGTTGTACTTTTTGAACTTTTTAAAACCTCCTACTATTTCTGGACAGTAAATATAGCTGTGTTTCCCTAGAAACTATAGGCATATTATTATACAATATTGATTCATGTTAATTGAAATACATTGTTCAATAGACTTACTTTATAAAATCGGGCAGGTGTTCTTAGAAGAAAAATTAAAGTGCCAAAATACAGTTTCAAAATCACATTTAAGAATGCAATAAACATATTTATGCCATACAGTTGATTGATCAATTGTAGTTAAAGTATTTAATAATATACAATATTGAGAAATACTAAAACAAAAATAAGAAATTTAACTCCCACGAGGCTAGAATTATAGAGCACCAGACATAGGCGTTAGGATTGATCTTTGAAGAGAGCTTAAAGAAACAGAATCACAATCGCTCTCAAACTAGGTACTCTCGACAATATAAGCTAAAAGACCAGATTCTGTTTTGTGTTAATAGTCTATATATTTAACTAGGGGTATTTTTCTTACCATGGTTCATTGGTAATTTAAAGGATATTTGTTCTACTGATTTGCTTGCTGGAAAAGAAGATTCTTGCCATAATAAGATGCTAGGAGAGGCCTTCTGAACGTAAGAGATAGCAGTGATCATTAAGAGGCTCAGGACCCAAGTATTATGTCCCAAGTGAGTTTTAACACAATACAAGCTTCTGTAAGCCCAGTGATGGCGAACCTATGACATGCGTGTCAGAGGTGACACGTGAACTCATTTTTTTGGTTGATTTTTCTTTGTTAAATGGCATTTAAATATATAAAATAAATATCAAAAATATGTCTTTGTTTTACTATGGTTGCAAATATCAAAATATTTCTATATGTGACACGGCACCAGAGTTAAGTTAGGGTTTTTTGAAATGCTGACACGCCGAGCTCAAAAGGTTCGCCATCACTGTGTTAGGTGGAATGTACTGCAAGCAAAGTTAGGTCAGAAGTACTGCAAACATCCTACACTTAATATCCAGAAAGTCCAGAAAAGTTTAGATAGCTCCCTAGTATTATCAATTTTACAACCTGGAGTAATAGCTTAAACACTGAATAGTAAGCTTCATAACCACTCATGGCAAGACAGAAAATCTGTATTAAATACCAATGTATCTCTTTGTACTAGCAGTGAAGAATTTTTTACAACAGTAAACAATCTTAAAATAAAATGAAGACAACTCCATTAAAAATGAATAAGTTTATGAATAAACTTAACAAAGGTATATACATTGAAAATACTCTATGTTCATAGATTGGAAGACTCAATATTCTTTAGATGGCAATTATTTCTAGATTGATCTATAGATTCATCATTATCTGTATGAAAATCCTAGCAGGCTTTCATGCAGAAATTGACAATCTTACCCTAAAATTGAAAAGGAAATGTAAAAGAGTCAGAATAACAAAAGCAATGTTTAAGAAGAAAAAAGTTGAAGGATTTTCACTTCCCAATATTAAAATTTATTATAAAGTTATCATGATAAGCTTTGGTTATCAAGACAGTGTAGTACTGGCACAAGGATAGCATAGCTCAGTGGAACAGAGCTCAAAGTCCAGAAATAAAGCCTTGTATTTATGGTTAGCTGATTCTCACAAACATGCCAACTCAATTCAATGAGGAAAGCATAGCAGCCAAGTATGTGAAAACAAACCAAATGTCCATCAACTCATGAATAAATAAAAAAAATGCTATATCAATAGAGAATGTACTATTCAGCAATATAAAGGAATGAAATATTGATATATGCTATAATTTAAAGTTAAAATGTTATTCAATCACAAAAAATAATGCATCCTGTGTTATTACATTTGTATGACATTTCCAGAAAAGGCAAATCTATAGAGACAGAGACGAGACCAGTGGTTGCCTAAGGCTGGGGTGGGAACAGGATTAACTGTGTTAGATTGTGATGAGGGTTGCACAACTTAGTAAATGTAGTTACAATCGTTGAAATGTACATTTTAAATGAGTATATTTGGGGTATATAAATTGTACTTCAATAAAGTTATTAAAAATAATCTTTCATGCTAAAAATTATGGTATCGTAACAGCGTAGAATGCTGTAAAAAAGAAGTCTCCACTTATAAAACATGTTTCTGGATTATTAACCACCAAAATGATAACCAATTCACATGAAATCTGAGGAATATTTAAAAAGTAGTAATATTTTTGGGTCATGAGCCTCTCTACTGAGAACAGCAACATCATAAGCAGTTTCAATTCAAAGTTTCAAAAGCAGAAAACCAAAGACCTTTGAAAAACGAAGATTCAAGTAGGGAAAGGGTACTGGGCTAGTCTCGGTTCCATTACTCAATATGTGTGCTCTTCAAACTTGGTCTCTTCCTGTAGGATAAATTGAGGTTCTTACTCTGCCTACATCTCAGGTGTTGTGAGGACCACATAAGATAAATAAAAGAAAAGGTATTATAATATAATAATATTTGATCTATTGCCAAATATAAAAGTGTTGCTTGCATGCTTGCTTTTTTTCATTTAGAGTCTGAAGATAGAAGAAGTCAATCTCATGGACCCATCTAAGTTCAAACCCAGGTTTGGTCAAACAGGCCACTCATTCTTGGCTCTTGAGAAATATCTGAGATTGCTTCTGCCTGGTAATTGCCCTGATAGAATCCCATAGCCCTTGTTTTGAAAACAATAATACAGAGTGTCATGAATGAAAATGTCAGGGGAAATATTAGAAGCCCAATACTTGAAAAGCTAAAGAACATGAGGAATACCACTAGAAATAAGCAATAAAATGGCAATACTTATTTTAGAAAATAAACTTTAAAGTGAAGTAAACTAAAAACAAATGACCATTTAAAAGAAATGATATTTACTATAGGTGTATGTTTATATATCCAAACTAAAATATATTCTACATGTCAGAAGGTGGGAAGGACATATATCTCATAAAGCAGCAACCATTGAACAAAAATAAAAATAATATTAATTGAGTACTTAATTATGACTTTGATCATGTAATCTTTATTTTGAGTATAGATAATGTACTCTGAGTATGAGCTATGTTTTATTCAGATTTTCTCATTTATTCCCATTTACTGATGAGAAGGCAAAGGCATAAAATTGAGGTTGCCCACAACTTAGCTTAGCACTCAGTCTGACCCAGTGTCCGTGCTCTGAACTTCATCACTCTGCTTAGTATGTAGCATCAGCATCTTTATTGTTCACGGGTTCTCTAAAAATACAGCTAAGTAATTAAGCCTCAAATGGTTTCCTTTAAAAATTAAAAATGCAGCCACTTTTCAACATAGTGCGTATGCTAAGCAACAAAAATCTTTGAGCAGCTGCATTCAATTAAAAAAATATTAACCCTGAGGAAACACACACACACACATACACACACACACCCCAGTATCCATATGTCATTCTTCCAATTCTTGTTACCTTTGTAGTGAAGTGTATCCATGAGTGAAATCCAAAACTACTTACTCCCACAATAGCTTATTATTTTCCTCTTTTGGGGCAAAAGTGATCAATATAAGGGGGTAATAGTATTTCAGATTCCCTACAGTAACCACAGTTTGGTTACCAGAGTAACTCAAAAAGCAAAAGAAACATAAGGATGAGATGGTTAATTCACATTCATTTTTTTTGCTAAGAAAACAAGCTTAACCAATACAAAGCAATAGAGAGAAGACTTCCCATTAACTGAGGGACATGACACAAATACATATTTTCACTCCCTCCTAATCTCCTAATACCCCACTGAAATGACAGTAAAGGCATTAAAAGATATAACTCAATAAGGGTCAAGAACACAGGGCTAGAGACAGAGAACAGAGAGCAAACAGAGGAGTAGTAAGCACCCTGCCAATGGGAAGGAAGCTGAAGGCTAGGTGCCCACAGAAGAGTCTGGCAGCAATAACAACAGGTAAAGCCCATTTATACTTGCAGAACCTGAGAAGGTCTGGGATCTAGAGACAGTGGAAGGAGGAAAGCTTGTGGCTTGGTGGGGAATAATTAAAAGTCTATAAATGGAACTAATTAACCCCTCAGATCCCTTCCTCTGTCTTTTCTTCAATCTCCACAGACAGCAAAATCCAACTCCTCCGAGGACATCCTTGAGCAGAGCAAATAAACTGAAAGGGCTGAAAGAAGGATGATAAAAATTTTAGAAATTAGAAAAATACAAACAAAAGAAAAAGTAGAAAAATATCTAAAAGTTGAGGATCAGTTAGAGAGGTACAATATCTTCTAAGGAGGTTCCGAAGAAACAGAGACAAGAGGGGGTAGAATCATAGGAAAAAAATACTATATATATATATATATATATATATATATATATATATATATATATATATATATATCAGAACTGTAGTACATTGGCATAGTGATTGAAATATCCTCCTATGGCCAACACAGTACAGGAGACAGGAGAAAGGACTCATGCCAAAGTATGTAATCATGAAATTTCAGAATTTCATGGTAAAAAGGAAAGTCCAGAGAGGAAAACAAACAGGCAAGGCACAAAGAGATGAGATGAGAATAACATAAAACTTCTTGGTAACAACACTGGAGGCTGGAACACAGAATTTCCTTCAAAATTCGGAAGGAAACATGCTTTTTAACCTTGAACTCCACATGCAAGCTATCCGTCAAGATATGACAAGCACAGAGACCCTTTCAGATGTGAAAAATTACTCCAAAGTACCCTATTTGGGCAGTTCTGCACGATAAGACGAGCAGTATCAGAAAATAAAGCAACGGGGTGCAAGGTGAGAAATGCAAGGAGGTTCCAAAGATGACAACTGTGCAGCAAGCCACACTGCGTCAGGGGGAGGGGACTCCCAAAGGAAACACATGACAAGGTTGGGAGCAGTGCATGAGTATGTCAAAAAAATTAAAAATGGCTAAAACCGGTTTGGCTCAGTGGATAGAGCGTCGGCCTGCAGACTGAAGGGTCCCAGGTTCGATTCCGGTCAAGGGCATGTACCTGGGTTGCGGGCACATCCCCAGTAGGAGATGTGCAGGAGGCAGCTGATCGATGCTTATCTCTCATCGATGTTTCTAACTATCTCTCTCCCTTCCTCTCTGTAAAAAAATCAAAAAAATATATTTTTTAAAAAATTAAAAATGGGTGTGTAAGCTCAACAAAGGTGAAGCAAAAGAAAAGATGAGGGTTTTTTAAAAAATAAAAGTTCTGTGTAAAGTAAAAAGCTGAAAGAAAAAAAATGATAAAAGGATATGAAAGCATAATGCCCTGCCTGGCCCAGTGGAGAACAATAGCCATGCAGACATAATAACATAAGCATTGCTCAATAATTTAACTATTTTGATGTAACTATTTTTGAAGAGAGGCAATAAAAAAGGAAAGTAGGTAGTAAGATGAGAGCTAAATCTTAAATTAAGATAACATAAAATCACTAGGAAATGTCCAATATTTCTAAATCAAGAAATACCAATAATGAGTATATTATGAAGATAGGGAGGTGAACATCGGAATAAACAGCAAAAGGAGTTGAAACTGGCTGCCTCTGTGGAAATAGACTGGAAGGTGACTGGCATCTACATCTCATCATAACAACTGTAGTAATAGTTGACTTTCTTCCCTGTGTACCTATTTCTTTTTATTGAAACTGTGTTCATCTTTCCCAGAGATAATCAGAAATGATACTGGAGCCAAACAGTAAGGAAATAATGGATAATTTATTTTTATATTTACTGATTTATAAATTTGATTTTGGTTTGCATTCATTGTATATTATCTCCTGAATATTTATTTCAAGTTCTAGAATAATGGGGATCATACTTTCTTTTTCTTCAGTCTTATCACTTCTCACCTTCCTAAATACGCACACACACACACACAATCATCATAATCATCATCATCATCATCATCATCATCATCATCACCACCATCATCAGAGGTCCTCAATGCACTGTCCTTAATGTACTGGGAATATTTCATATAACAGCTATTTATGTTGTTGGTACTTGGAATTTATCAGTAAATAAAACCAGCAAAGATCTCTGTCCTCAGGGAGCATACATTATAGTGCTATTTAGGGTGGAAAGGGAGAGTTATTTATTTTATACTAGAGGCCCAGTGCATGAAATTTGTGCATGGAGGTGGGGTCCCTCAGCCTGGCCTGCGCCCTGTCACAATCCAGGATCCCTTGGGGGATGGGCCAAGGAAGAAGGGAGGAAGGAGTGTGTGTGTGTGTGTGTGTGTGTGTGTGTGTGTGTGAGAGAGAGAGAGAGAGAGAGAGAGAGAGAGAGAGAGAAGAGTGAGAACCCCCCCCCCCCAAAGACTCCAGATTCCTTTATTCTAAAGCACAAAACTTTGCTTTCCCCATGTTTATCGCATGTCTAAACACAAACCATTGTGTACTTCAAGCAACATGTGTTAGGGAGGGAGAATGCAGCCTTAAAGAAAAGGCTGGGGTTGTCAAAAGTGAATAACCCCTCTGGTCCCCTCAGCTGAAGGTCCTCAGGGCCCTGCCTTTGAGAATCCACATTTATCTCTTGGTGCGTGGGAGGTTAGGGAGCACAGCATTATCCCGGGAGGGGAAGGTCATGGGGACTGCACCCGTGGTCCTCGCCCCAAGTTTCATTTCTTCACCCTCCTGGGTCACTTTCCACCCTCCATTGAGCCAGTTAATGGGGGCAGAGGTCTGCAGCTGATGTCTCCAGGTGGAGAGTGCACTGGGGGCCGGGTGGTCCAGCTCCAAAGCCCCTGCATCCACATCCCACCCCTAACAGCTTCCCACCTGCAGGCAGCAGCTCTGGGTGTACCGCCCTGCCATGTGCCAGACTCAATCCAACTGGGTGCGGGGAAATATTTGGGTGGCTCTGTGGCGGGCAGCTCCATGGCTAGCACCTTTGAATTGTGTGCTGCTAGTTGGGAAAGGAAAGCCTCCCCAGAGAGAGGTTTTTCAAAGGCCTTCAGGAAACCACCAATGGTTAAATAGCAATCTGGGACCCCTCGGGGATGTCTGACTGCTGGTTTAGGCCTGATCCCCAGCAGTCATACATCCCCCGAGGGATGTAGAAGTGCACCAAGCAGCAGGCAGCCAGGGAGAAACCTGAACCAGTGCTGGGTACCACACGGCTCATGCTCCTCTCGGCTGCTGCGCTTGCTGCCACAGGTTGGTAGTGCTGTGGCAGAGTCGGGAGAAGCTCCTGCTGCCACAGCTGTGCTAATCAGCCATGAGCCTAGTTTCTGGCTGAGCGTCACTCCCCCTGTGGGAGCACACTGACCACCATGGGACAGCTCCTCCATTAAGCGTCTGCCCCCTGATGGTCAGTGAGCATCGTAGGGACTGGTCGACTGGTGGTTCTAGTTGTTCCTCTTGGTTTGCCAGGTCTCTGGGCTTTTATATATGTACTAGAGGCCCGGTGCACAAAAATTTGTGCACTCGGGGGCGGGGGGGTCCCTCAGCCCGGCCTATGCCCTCTTGCAGTCTGGGACCCCTCAGAGGATGTCCACCTGCTGGCTTAGGCCCGCTCCCTGGGGGATTGGGCCCACACTGGCAGTCAGACATCCCTCTGGCAGCCCAGCAGTCCTTGGGGGATGTCCACTTGCCAGCAGGGAGCAGGCTTAAGCTGCATTCGGACATCCTTAGTGCTGCTGAGGAGGCAGGAGAGGCTCCCGCCACCACTGCTGTGCTGGCAGCCATCAACCTGGCTTGTGGCTGAGCAGGGCTCCCCCTGTGGGAGCGCACTGACCAACAGGGGGCAGCTCCTGCATTGAGCATCTCCCCCTGAAAGGGCTGAAAGCCTCCTGCTTGCTCCTGCTCCATGGCTGCCAGCCACCATCTTGGTTGGGTTAATTTGCATATAGTTGCTCTGATTGGCTGGTAGGTGTGGCTTGGGCATAGCGAAGGTACAGTCAATTTGCATGTTTGTCTATTATTAGGTAAGACTAGAGGCTCATTGCACGAAGATTCATGCAATATGCCTTCTTTCCCATGGCTGCCAGCACCAGTTTTTCTGTGGCACCTGGGACCCAGACCTTCACTCTGGCCACCGCCTTCCATCTTCACTCTGGACACAGTCTTTGCTGCGGCTGGAGCCTTCAGTCTTTGCTCCTCGCTCCAGCGGGAGTCTTCAGTCTCCGGCCAGACCTGCTCCTGAAGCTCCTTCCGCTCCCTACCCTCCCCCTCATAGCTTGATCACTGCTTCGCCTGCAGACCTCGCTGACAGGCTCCTGGGTCCCAGGGGGCCGCCTTGCCTGCGGCCTGGCTTTCTGATCACGATCACGATCACGATCACGATCACGATCACAATCACGAGTGACAGGCAAGGCGGCTCCTGGGTCCCGGGGGGCCACCTTGCCTGCGGCCTGGCTTTCCAGTGGCTCCTGGTGTCCCGCCCTGCCTGCAGTATGCAAATTAGCTGCCATCTTTGTTGGCTGTTAATTTGCATATCATGCTGATCAGCCAATGGCGATGGTAGCGAATGTACGGTTAATTACCATATTTGTCTATTATTAGATAGGACTAGAGGCCCGGTGAACAAAATTTGTACACAGGGACAGGGGTGGGGTCCCTCAGCCCAGGCTGCACCCTCTCCATTCTGGAATCCCTCTCATAATCTGGGACCGCTGGTTCCTAACTGCTCAACTGCCTGCCTGCCTGATCACCCCTAACCACTCTGCCTGCCTGGTCATCCCTAACTGCCCTCCCCTGCTAGCCTGGTCATCCCTAACTGTTCTCCCCTACTGGCCTGGTAGCCCCTAACTGCCTCTACCTCAGCTCCCTCCACTGTGGCTTTGTCCGGAAGGATGTCCAGAAGGATGCCTGGAAGATGTCCATACTAAATAGCATATTACCTTTTTATTAGTATAGATTGATTACTTGGGTTATATAGACTGTTTCAGACTTATCAGGGGCATGATAAAATTAGTACTTATGGTCTCTAAGAAAAATAATTAGAACTTTCAGCCATGAATCATATGCCATATTTGCCTATGCTTTTGATATCACAGAAATAACACCACTGAGAGTTCATTATACACATGCCTCTAAGATAAATTAATATCCATAAAAATAATTAAAATGATTTCAATTTAATCAGATTCCCAGGAGAAATATTTCATGGATTTCTAGCTCATATTCAAAATTAGTTCCCTGCTAAGAACATTTGATTTTCTCTAAGATTTCTAAACTTAAAGTATACATATTTTTATATATAAATTTTATCTCAAAGTATTTTCCACAATGAAAACATTGTTATTTAAGCTATAACTATTAACTATGTAAGATCTTTTTTCCTTAATTTATTTTATTTTCATAGTCTCTCTTTCTTTTTTTTTCTCCTAAGAAGATTAATTCCAACTTATCTACTTAGTTCTTAGAATACAGGTGATTATTTTGACCCTTTTTATTCACTGTGAAGGAGCTACTAAAATAATAACTTTCTAAGCGTCTGTCATATAGAAAGTTTCAGACCTACTAGTAAACAGTCAGCGAAATTAGACAAGTTATTAATAAAATCTATATTGCTATTGTACTAGCCGGTTTGGCTCAGTGGATAAAGCGCCTGCCTACAGACTGAAGGATCCTGGGTTCAATTCTAGTCAAGGGCACCTGCCTGGTTTGTGGGCTCAATCCCCAATAGGGGGCATGTGGGAGGCAGCCTATCAATGATTCTCTATCATCACTGATGTTTCTCTCTCTCTCTCCCCCCCTCTCCTTTCCTCTCTGAAATCAATAAAAATACAATTTTTTAAAAATCCATATAGCTATCAAACTGAGCTTTCTCTGTTGTGTGTTTAAGGAAGAGAAATATGTATAAATTGAAAAGCATAAAATCAAGACTATTTTAAACATCAAATTATTTATACTAATAAAAGTAATATGCTAATTAGACTGAACATCTTCCAGACACCCTTCCAGACATCCTTCTGGACAAAGACAGGGTGGCAGGGCTGAGGCAGAGGTGGATAGGGGCGACAAGGCTGGCAGGGGAGGGGAGTTAAGGGCGACCAGGCAGACAGGCAGAGTGGTTAGGGGCAATCAGGCAGGCAGGCAGATGAACGGTTAAGAGCCAGCGATTCTGGATTGCAAGAGGGATGTCCTGAAATGAAAAGGGTGTAGACCAGGCTGAGGGATGCCCTCCCCGTCCCCCAGTGCACAAATTTTGTGCACTGGGCCTCTAATTATATAATGACAAATAATAGCTAACATTTATTGAATAGACACTATACACTAGCTATTTCAATATATTATTTTACTTAATTTTCAAAACAGTCTGTGAAGTATTTATTACCCACAATTTCAGATGGTAAATAGAGCTCAGAGAGGTGCAATATCTTCTGTTTAGAGACAGGATTTGAATGTTGGTCTGCATGTGTACAAGGCTCTAGATCTGTCTAGTACACTAAAGTGATCTCTTAGGATGACTTAAGACAATTAAAAGAACTTCTCACAAAGAAAAATATGTATTTTTTTCGTTCAGACCTCATTATTCATAGCACAAAATGTTTTCAGTCTTTATCATAAACTCACTTGGAAATGTAATTTGGAATGATGAAAATTTTCTAAAACCACACAATGGTGATGTTTCTATCACATTGTGAATATACTAAATGTCACTGGATTGTATACTTTTAAATGGTTAAAATAGTAAAGTTTATGTTATGTGTATTTTACCACAATAATTTTTTAAATGTCATTTGGCCCAAAGGAAGTACATTTTGGAAATGTGTTCTCTTCATATACAGAATCATAAATTTCAAGGCTACCACTTCATTTCTAAGGCTACACATTGAAATTCTACCTCTTTGCTAGTGATGTCCAGATTCACATCTCTAAGAAAGACCTTTCTCCTGAATTCAGATCCACATATTCAACTACCTGGTCAACATCTCCACAGAAATTTCTAACAGACTCAAAACTTTAACACACCCAGTACCAATGCCTTAATATTCCCTCCACACCAGCTCCTCCATAGTCGGTCCATATTAAATGATGACAAACTGACTCTTCCAGTGGCTCAGGGCAAAGCTTCCATATCACCCTAGTACCTCTTCCCCCTTCCGCACATCAGTAAATCCACATAGCTTTAAATAAGGGTTTCCCAATCTGGCACTATTGACATTGTGAGGCCTGATAATTCTTGGTTGTGGGGAGCTGTCCTGTGCATAGGATGTTTAGCAGTATCCCTGGCTTCTACTCACAGATGTCAGTAGCACACCCTTTGACAATAAGAAAGATCTCCAAATATTGCCAAGTGCTCCCTTCAGGAAAAAATTACCCCTGGTTGAAAAGCAAGGCTTTAAATATTTCCAAAATCCAATACCTTTCCACCATCTTCACTGCCTTGACCTTGGTGCAGGTTATATGTAACCTCTCCTCTTTATATTTCTGCATTGCCTCCTAGTTGGTCTCCCCCTTCTACTATTCTGACTGCCCACAATGATTCTATTAAAATCTTACTGAAAAGAAAGTTGGATCATGTCACCATTCTCTCTAAACTCTCCAGTGCCTTTCTATCTCATGCAGAGCAAATGCCAAAAGTATATTTTAAAAATTTTATCTTTATTGTTGAAAGTATTACAGATGTCCCCTTTTTTCTCCATTGACCCTCATCACTTTGCACTCCCCTCCTCCCCCATGGGCCACTATTGTCACTATTGCCTGTTGACCTATGAGGACATACCTGATTCAGGCCCCATTCTTCTCTGATCAATTGTACAGTCACAATCCCCATGTTCACTCTGCTCCACATGCTGGCCCCTCTCTGGTCCTCAACATGCCACACATGCTCCTGCCTCAAGGTCTTCTGACTCAGTTCCTTCCATCTGGAATATTCTTCACCTGCTATCTCCATGACTGGCTCCTCACTACCTTCAAGTCTCTACCCAAATCCACTTTCTCAGGGAGTCACCCTATAACCCACCTGCTTCTAATTTCCATCACTCACCTGTCACTGTGTGTCTCTCCTCCTTGCCTTATCTTTCTTTCTAAGCACTTAACACCACCTAACAATTAACTTCTTGATTGTGTTTTTCGCCCTGTTTATGAAGACTGAGGATTTGTCTATTTTATTCTGCATTTAACTCATGTGCTTGTAACAGTACCTGGCACATCATAAGGACTTGTCAAGTATTAGTGGAATGAACCCTCCAACACTGAGGACTTTTTCAAGGAGACCATTAGTTATTGTGACTTCAGAAACATGACCTGTTCATCTCTAAAACGTGTGCAGACATGAATAGTTACATTTACTTAAAACCACCACCATCACTCCTTATCTGATGTTCTTGCTGGCGTGATCCTTCTTTCTTGGCATGAAAGACAGATTGCCTGACACTAAATATAGATCAGAGGATGGCATCACAATGATGACAGGCATCCAACATCCTTGCCAGATCAATGATCCTGCAGCCTACAGCTCTTGTCTCTCCCTGAGAACAGAAATCCTCAGCAACATATATATCATTCTCCTAGGATCCATCAATCCATTGTTTATCCAAAGCCAGGACTCACTTAGATATGCCTCTAAATTGGATGAGGTTGACTAACATCTATGGACTCAGGGGGAAAAACAACAGACACCAGCAAAGAGCTTTAGTGGTTGACACTACGATCTGAACCAAAGAATGGTTTCTAGGTTTCTGAAACAAAGTATATTTAACTGGGTCTCCATGGAAATCTGTTCAACTCCAGATTACATTGGACTTGAATGGCTGGGTTTGGTAACACACTCCAAAGAATTCAGTAAATTTCAGTGCAGTACAGTTTTTTTTTTTAATCCAAATAAAATATAATAAACTTAGTCATAAGCAGAGAATAGAATCTAAGATGTTCGGGTTGTCTTTGAAGGTGATTACCCAGAATTGCTCTAGGACTTACGGCTCCTCAAATTGATTTATTGTTTATCTTTAAAATAATGTTGCACTCATGTCAGTATCATGTATAATAGCAAAACACTAAAATATCCTGAAATTCCAAGCAATAGAGGAAAAAATATAAAGCAATGGGGTGCTGATTAAATAAATTATGGAATAAAAATATAGAAGAATACTATGTAACCATTAGAAGGTGAAATTGATCCATTTGAACTGAAAAGTAACGTTCATCAAGACATCATTCTACGATAAAAAGAAAACTACAAAAATAGATGCAAAGCATGACTGATTGCATGAAGCAAAGTGTGTGTATGTATGCACATATGCACATGTTTGAATTTGGTATTTTCATATGAACATTCCGCACCATCCTTCACTATGCTCCCTGCCCAGGAGGCTGTGTTTGTGGCCACATCAATGGGCTCCTTTGCCTTGTGGCTTCTGGTTGGGTTCAGCCAATGAGAGCCCTGGGAGAAGATGTAAGGACAAGGTTTGTTCATTCCCCTTCCTACTTCTACTGCAAGTTGATTAGATCCCTCTAAAGGCCACAGCATGTGTCTGGCATTCTCTCCATAAAGTTTCTCCCCAGATTCTAGAAACCACTTTCTTTCTTTGCCCCTCCAGACCCGGAAATCATCAAGGTTAATACAGTACTAGCCCAGGGAGCACTCTACAATTCCTTATAGCTGTTCTTCAACCCTGCTCACACTTTCCCACTTGAGCAAATAATCCTTTTATTAAACTCTTATTAATCACTTACTTTGCATGTGCTATTTATTTTCTTGGCAGCACCCTAATTAATGATAATAGTAACTTTTGTGTGTGTGCTTTTTGTGATTTATATACACAAGTATGAACTTTTGTTTTTAATTTTGTATCTTTTAAATTTTTTTTCTACGTTAAAAATATCTGGTCAACTACAAGTAATAAATATGCAATGCAAAAGTAAAATCAAATACTTTGACCATTAACAAAGTATTCATTCATTGTAGAGTGGATTTGTTCCATCCTGTTCCATTGAATACTTTTAGAAAAGCAGACTTACTTTTAAAATTTTGTTCAAAATGAGCCCATGTTCTTAAAACATCTCCTTTATCAACAGGTGCTCATTGGCACCAATTCAACCCCAACAGGAACCCCAACTTGGGTTGCGGTGGAGAAGGAAACTATTCAGTGCACAACAGCTGGATTGTGCTGTGGCATGGCTGTGGCATGGCTGTGGCATGGCTGTGGCATGGCTGTGGCATGGCTGTGGCATGGCTGTGGCATAGCTCGGTGCCAGGCGGCCCTGGAGCCGGGCCCTGCACTGACTTGACAGTGCAGCTCTGCTCCTCAATGGTCTGGTTGGCTACTCTGCTTTGAGCTGCTCTTGTGAAGCATCTTCTGTGTTTCAGCTCAGCCAAGGAGACGCAGAAGGCTTTATCCTTGGTGCAAAGGGGACGTGTACTCCCTAAGCCAGAGGGGAGCTGGCTTATGTGGACAGCCCCGATTGACCTATTCTCATGCAAATAAGGACTCCAAATCATTGAAGTTTGATTAGTCCAAAGGGCTCTGTCCTGACTGGTCAGAATAGAGCCTCTCTGATTGGCCAGAGCTGCACAACTTCAATTGAATGGGGAGAGCCTCAGTCCTATTGATTGAAATAGGAGCAGGAACTCCTTTATAAAGCCTGGCTCAGATGGCAAAAGCAAAGTGCAGGTAGGCAGTTCAGTGCTGACTTCATGAAGTGCAGTTTTCAGGAGAGGCCTCTGTGCAAAAATGTCCACTAGGCTGTTTTTTTGGTGTGTGTGTGTTGTTTTTTTAAAAAATTTTGAGCACAGTTAGCCACCAGGGGCCCTTCTTAGTGAGTATCTTTTCTTTTTCCTCATGGTTCATACCTTCATATTGCAGATTGGCTACTTTCCATTTTAACTGCACTTTTTTGAGAACTTTAGAGAGGAGTATTGTCATATAAATGTGCTTAATGGGGTGGGGGACGGGGGCAGGCTAGAAAGGGTCACTGGGAAAAAGAAGGGGACATATGTAATACTTTCACCAATAAAGATTTTTTTGATAAAATATTTAGTCTTTTGTGATTAAAACAAAATAGCCTGATTCATAGAAAAACAATATTGACTTTTAGAACTATTTCCAAAGCTTCCTAAAACTACCATGGTAAAAAATGCAAATCACTAATGTGATATTAGAGCCCACAATTAAATTAATTTATAGTGACTTTAATGCAATTAAATTTTCCTCCAGACTGTATCTCTAATGGTGCTGGGTTTTTTACTTAATATACTTGAAAGCATAATTTACTTCATTTTTGCAAAGTCATTTAAATATTATAAATTTATCTTTTATACATATTTTCATGCTGACATGATGCATTTGCAGTCTATTTAATTTACAGATGATGAGACTAAAATGAAAACTCTTTGAGGACCATACATCTTCTACAACATCACATTTCCCATTCCAAGTTATTAAGTATGTAAGTTATCTGTATTCACAAGAATGGACTCTTGAAATAGTAATACATATTTTATATGATCTGATTATGGAACTTTCAGAAAATTAAAATCTAGAGCAAAGAAAAACATCAGTGATACAAAGCACCAAGATGTCTGGGGTTCATAACGCAAGTTAATAAATTATCAGCCTTTAAAATTAAATTCAACAGATCCTTCCTACAGCCAAATTAAGGAAGTAGTTAGAGAAGAACATAAGTTATATGAAAGCCTCCGAACGCGATTCAGCTTATTCATTTGGTTTTGTAGAGAACACATTAAGGTGACTTTATAGTCACAACTAATAAGCCAAATGGTTAGGGAAATTTTTCATGCTCCCAAACCTAGAGATGCAGGTTTATTAGAAAGTAGTCAATAATAAATAGCTAACTAGTTTGAACCATGAAAGAAAGAGACACACGGAACTGGTTCAAGACATTTGAAGCCAAGGATACCAGCTAAATTCAGGTGTCACTCTGGCAACACGTGTGCTGCACAGTGGTAAAATATCTGACAAAGGAGAAGCAGATGTAACTAAGGAAATCATATCTTTAGTTACAGCAATGTGAAAATTCAGAAGGATAACAAGCATCAAGGATGGAGGTGACAATTATGCAGGAATAAAAAGCAAATGTAAGTTGTATTCTAATGAAGAAGAATCTAGTTTTCCTCTCTGGCTATTTCCCACTACTCCACCAATAAGAACAAGGAAAGAAAGAATATTCTTCTCATTAATGAAAATGAGACAAAGGAACAGCCAGGACATTCCTACCTGGTTTCCAGATGAAGTGATTATCCTTTCTGCCTTCCAAATGAGCTGCCTGGGACAGCCAGAGAGAAAGGAATAGAAATAGCTTCCTCATGTTTCTCCATACCCAGCAAATGACAGCCACATTACCCTTTGGAAACATTCTTCAGATTTTCAGCCTCTCGACTTGCTTATTCCTATAAGAAAAAAAGAAAATCAGGTAAGTTTCTTCTGTACAGAAATTCTAAAAACTCACGTTGACTGCTAGAACTTTGATCATGATGGCATTACAAATTTCCAATTACCTTAAAGAGAGGACACATTGTGAGGTCAACATTTAATTAGTCACATTTTCAATACATACCTAATAAAGACATTATCAATCCTAGAAACTCCACAGCCCCTCATTCAGTTTACTTTGATTTTTAAAAGGACCGTTGGCAGATACCTGGTATATTCCCACCTTCTATTTAGCAAAACTCCTTGGGAGTTCACAATTTGAGGAGAACGATACACATACACAACAAAATCTAAAACTGGGTGAGGACTGTTCTAGCAGTAGCGTTAAGAAAGTGAGATGGAGCCGAAACCGGTTTGGCTCAGTGGATAGAGCGTCGGCCTGCGGACTGAAAGGTCCCAGGTTCGATTCTGGTCAAGGGCATGTACCTGGGTTGCGGGCACATCCCCAGTAGGAGATGTGCAGGAGGCAGCTGATCGATGTTTCTCTCTTATCGATGTTTCTAACTCTCTATCTCTCTCCCTTCCTCTCTGTGGAAAATCAATAAAATATATATAAAAAAAAGAAAAGAAAGTGAGATGGAAAGATTGAGGAAGAGACAATGGCTTCTTCTGTAATCAGAAAAAAATAAAGGGAAATCTCATACACCAAAAATATTTGAAAAGAGCCTTAGGGAAACATAAGGGCTTACAGGTGCCAGGAAGGGCATTTCAGGCCCAGAGAACCAGGTGTGAGATGTGTTTTGTGTTTGGGGACTGGCCAATGGTCTGGTGCAGCTGTGGGCAAACTATGGCACCCGGGCCGGATCCGGCCCATTTGAAATGAATAAAACTAAAAAAAAAAAAAAAAGACCGTACCCTTTTATGTAATGATGTTTACTTTGAATTTATATTAGTTCACACAAACACTCCATCCATGCTTTTGTTCCGGCCCTCCGGTCCAGTTTAAGAACCCATTGTGGCCCTCGAGTCAAAAAGTTTGACCACCCCTGGTCTGCTGGCTGCTGTGAAAGACACAGAAGGGGAGGGAGGAAAGTACGGAGATGAGGTTGAGAACAAAGGCTGGGCAGCAACTCATATAGAGTCTCTTGACTGTTATGGGTGGGGCCTGGCTTCATTCTGTGTACAGAATAAAAATTATAGGGAGCGAGTGACTTTTAAATAACTGATATCACTGTGCCTAACAAATCACTAGAGGATAAAGGCGGAGAACTTGAGGCCAGTTAGGGAGCTCATGAACAGGTTGAGGCAGGCATTAATGAAGCAGGAGAAATGAGCAAGGTCTGGATTAAAAGGATTTGGATGGGATAATGAGAGAGAAGGTTAAAAACGATAGCAGAGTGTGAACTCAGATGACGGGACCCATGGGGGCTCTTTACCAAAGATGAGAAACAGGAAAAGGGGAAAATTTGAAAGGGAAGATACAAAGAATTTCCTTTCGGGAATATTAAATCTGATGTACTATGCTGCTGTAAAAAATAAGGAATTCTTACCATTTGCAACAGCATGGATGGATCTGGAGAGCATTATGTTAAGTGAAATAAGTCAGTCAATGAAAGAAAAATACCACATGATCTCACTCATTTATGGATAACAAAGACCATTATAAACTGATGAACAAAAATAGATACAGAGGCAGAGCAGCATCCAACTGACTGTCAAACTACGGTGGGAAGACCAGGGAAGGTTTGGGGAGGGGATATTAGAGATTAACCAAAGGACTTGTATGCAGGCATATAAGCATAACCAATGGACACAAGACACTGGGGGGTAGGGGAGGCTGGGGGAAGGTCAAGGGGGAAAAAAAGGAGACATATGTACTACTCTTTGTAATATTTTAAGCAATAAAACAAAATTTTAAAAAAGAAACATTAAAAAATAAATAGATAGATAATTTAATTTACGGAAGTCTAGAAAGTAAAAAATATATTTTTTAAAATTATTTCCTTTAAAAAAAATCTGATGTGCCTACAACATATCCAGGTGGAGTTTTCCAAGATAATAAATAAAATTCTACCCGGAGTTAGGAGATCGGAAACAACTTGCCACAATAGATGTATTAGAAAAAATAAATCAAGAGTCATAGGCAAAGGGGATAAAACGATAAAACTTAAAAGATATCAAGGATTGAAGTTATTACCCCTAAATATTTAGTCACACAAGTGCTAACAGTGGGGAGCAAATCTGACTGTGAGCGTCCTAGTGACCAACGGAAAGAAGTAGCTACGATAGCCATGATGTACATAGGAGAAAATTATGTATTTTTTCAAATTATTGTTTTAGAAGAATTCATGGCCCTGCTCATGGAATTGACCCAAGAGTCCTCATAAATACAGATGATGGTCACCAGTAAAATAGACAAGGGAAATCAGTATTCAGTGGAGTCTCGGAGCACACCTAGAACACGCCAAGGGTGCAGAGACAAAGTACAAATCAGTAAAAATGATTCTGCAAGGAGTCACACAATGAAAGTTCAAGTAAACAGCTCTCTGTGGCCTGCCTCGATGCAGAGACGAAGAGAAAACTTGCATAAGCGACCAAAAGCTTTGCTTCAAACTTCTATATTGCATACCGAGATTTCGACGGCTGAAAGCGGAGTGCTCCAGCAGGAATAACAGAGGGCTCTTTTGCTTGACTCTTTGTCCTCAGGGGCCTGTTAGAATATTTCATGGAACCTTTGGGACATTCCTGGACACAATTCAAAAACCTCTGACCTAGACAACTGAACTGGCCACATTTCTTTGGAGCAAACATGCAAGTGTATGATTTACCACAACTAAGGTTTTGCTAGAGGTTGGGCAACATAGATATTAATTTTAGTTTATGCTAAGGTTATTGCTGGCTCATATGGTAATTTATGTGTGAATCAGAAAAAGTAAAAACATTTTAAGTTAGTATATTATCACACACCCTGAATTGCTCTGGCCAGGAGACCTTCCCAGAGCCCACAGGACAGCAGCCGTGCCTGTGTGCACACACGGGGACACTCTAGCCCCTTGCACACATGAAGATTACAGACATGCACAATACCAGTAGGAAGCATACACTGCACTCTCCCTCCTACTCTCCAGATGAGGAGACGCTCTTGTACTCAGAGTTGGAGCTGTGGGGAACTAGAGAAGTGCCTCAGAGACTCCCAGAGGGCTTGGGAATAGAGTGCAGCCAAGGCATGTGTGTCTGCCTGTTGGTGCCTGCTCTGCTGAGTGTACAGGGCCGTAGGGGTCACTATGGATTTATGTAGGAAGGGGCTCCCTTCCATCTAGAAGCCCAGCAACCTCAGCCCCCACCACAATCTCCATGTAAGTTAGCGTCTGTCTCCCAGGTGAACTGTGCCCCCTTATCTGAGACACCTTTGTACATACACACACACACACACACACACACACACACACACACACACAGACACCCTAGACCATGGATATTTCATGTTGCTAATGTCAAATCCACATGCCTTAGAAAAACAACACAACAAATGTTTAGAAATTGTATAATGGAATTTTAAAGTGTACCTCAGTCCATATCTCAATGGATAGTAATTCCACTTCTGTTGAAAGGTGAACTAAGTAAGCCTGGCCATTATTTTCCTCAGAAACCAACACAGAATTTTTTCCAGGCATGCACATATGTGCATACACACACACACACACACACACACACACACACACACACTCATGGATGATTAATTCTTCACTATGTAGATTTGATTCAAAGACTTTAATCTGGACATTTTTAGAAGACACCATTGAGGCTTTTGAAAAAATATAAATATCACCAGCATAAAACAAAATAATGTCCAGGTGAACCCTATAAACAAATTACTTGAAAAATATATCCCTGGGAAAGCAAGTGAACTGATCTTCTGTATAATGATGGATAAAAGTCCCTGCAATATGAGAGAAGTGTTGATAAAAGTGCTGGCTTGTGTTTTAGGGCAGTTGATCCTAAGCTAACAGGACCAGCTCTCTCCTGAGGCTACCTCTTCTACGACAGGAAGTCACCAGAGTTTAGGAGATGAATTTGTCCATTCTCATTAGCGAAACACAAACATCAAGCATATATAAACACATATTCAAGTCATTGAAATGCAAACCAAAGAGAGGGAAAACCAAACGCATACTAGTATTTGCTGCACTCTAAATGGCTATAGGTGTAAGCCAGAAATTTTTTTTAAAATATATTTTATTGATTTTTTACAGAGAGGAAGGGAAAGAGATAGAGAGTTAGAAACATCGATGAGAGAGAAACATCGATCAGCTGCCTCCTGCACATCTCCTACTGGGGATGTGCCTGCAACCCAGGTACATGCCCTTGACCGGAATCGAACCTGGGACCTTTCAGTCCGCAGGCCGACGCTCTATCCACTGAGCCAAACCGGTTTCGGCTAAGCCAGAAAAATTTAAAAGAATTAGGAATTGCAGTGAGACTGCACATGAGCTGAAATGATTAACCGAGAATTCATATATAAATACTTTAATTTTACATCAACTTTTGGATTTTTACTGCAAAAAAACCCCACAATAACCTACATTAAAATTATCTGAGTATAGGCTGCTATGAATGCTGCTCTCCTCATAGGCTTCCTCTCTAGTCCAGGGACAGGTACTGATTCTGCCAAGGGACACAATGTCTTTATGGTTTCTTTTGTGTTCACGTAAGCCAGGACCCACAACTCCATGGAGGATCCCTGGGCAGAGTGGCTGGGAGAGCTGACTAGACTCCTGTAGTCACCACATCGCTCTGTTGTCACTGACTAATAAGGATAATGCCAATAGAAACCCCAAACTGATGTTGATAAAAAATATATATGAAATAGGGAACTTAGAGGTTCTCAACCTTCTGGCCCTTTAAATACAGTTCCTCATGTTGTGACCCAACCATAAAATTATTTTCATTGCTACTTCATAACTGTAATGTTGCTACTGTTATGAATCATAATGTAAATATCTGATATGCAGGATGGTCTTAGGCGACCCCTGTGAAAGGGTCGTTCGACCGCCAAAGGGGTCGCGACCCATAGGTTGAGATGATGAACAAAGGCATCTTAACTTAGGATGCCACAGCAATCCTACTCCTAAAAACACCCACACGTTTTAGAATCTGAATTACCCATAACCCTATACCTCATTGCCTCCCTTTTCCGGAGAATCTCGAGGACAGAGGGCGGGAAACCAGGCTTGATGGAGCTTTCGCCATTTGCCATGCTGCATGGCTTACACACATAAGTAAAATGAGAATCTCTGCTGACTTGATGGAAAGGGCAGGATGGAATTTGGAAACAAGTTTGTCTTACTCCACTAAACTATATTGCCTCTCTTTCCTCCAAATGCCTGAAACTCACTAAATTATTCCTTGGCAAACACTGAGTCATTCTTCCATCCATTACTTGAAAAGGTCTACAAGAGTCAACAATCAACAAAGTGAGAGGAAACAAGAAACAATTAGATTCCTCTCCTTTTTTTGTATAACATAAAGGTAAAAATGCTGTAACTACGATAAAAATACATATTATGCAAGAAATATGTGCTACCTATGATGGCATGAATAATTTATACCATGAAGGCTGCTGAGCTTCAGATCAACTTATTTACTATATATCTTAGCATCTAAAATGTATTTGTAAGGTTAGCTCTAAACTGATGAGTACTAAGAGAAAATAAAAAATACAGCTTCTCCTTTTAGCCTCAGTTTTCTAATCATTTAAAGGCCATTCAAACAATAAAAAATGTATCTTAACCTTCACATGCATTTCATTTTCCCTTAAACATATTCTTATCATCGGAGTCCTTGAATATTTAAAAGGCACAAAACTCAAAATAATAAAATAAAAGAAAAACTGCTCCAATTTGCTTTCAGTCTGCAGAAACAGCAATGAGTGGGAGAAAGCACTTGACCATCCCTATCCCTATAGCGCCATCTCATGGCAACTGTCCAGAGAAGATGGCTCAATAAAGGTGGCCGAGTGATTGGGCTGGAGATGAGGACATCCATTGTCCCGAGCGATGCAAATGCCAGGATGGCCAGTGCAGGTGACCGTGTTGTACTTTCCACTTCATCTTTCATAACTGTCAATATATAAAATATTGGCCTAAGTACTTAATTTAACTCTAACCAAAGCACTACGATATAGGTATTCCTATTTTCCCCCATTTTAGAGGTGAGGAAACTAAGGCATGGAAAGTTAAATGACAAGTCCAAGGTCACAGAGATAGCAAGCTGCTTGCAAGTGATCTCCGTGGTCTTCCTCCGAAGTGCGAGAGAATAACATTATAACCAAGTATCAACACAAGACATTTATCATAACCCTGAAAATGTAGACCTTTTATAAACCTGTGTCTCTCAGAAGCTTCTGCAAGGCAATTTACATATCATTTCACGTAATCTTCATATAATACTATGAGCAATTATTCCTAATTTTCAAATGTAAAAAGAACTTATCATAAGGGTGTTAGATAATAATTCTGAGGTCACCTCAGCCAGAAGACATCAAAGCTGGATTACAAAACAGGCTGACACAACAGCCCCACTCTGTTCACCACATCACATGTGGTGTCCCTGGCAGGTCACCTGGCCTGGGAGCCTCTGGGTCCTTGTCTGCAGATGAGGAGGACAGTGATCCCATAACCTTAGTGGGTTAGGATGGAATAAAATAATGGATGGAAAGTACTTGGATGAGCGTCAGCCAGAGAATGAGAGCTCACTAAAGGGCTACGTTTGTTACGATTGTCCTTATTCTCTCAAAATTCAGAAAAACTCCTTCTTCAGCAATATTTAAGGAACAGTTTGAGTGCAGTCCTGCCCTGTAGCAGAGGAGTGAGAAATGATTTCTTCAACTGCCCAACCTTCTAAATGTGTGCCTTATTTCTGAAGAGCTAAAGGCACTCTGTACCAAGAACCCCATTAAAGATTCTCACTGACCCTGGGAAGGAGAAAACAGGTTTCATCTCTATTTCATGAGGGAGTTCCCTCTGGTCTTGCAATGACATGATGTTTAGTAACTCTCTCAAGCCATTTAATCACCAGCCTCTTCCTCTATGCACCTCACTCTACAGAATCCTAAATTACACCAATTTAAGCGGGGATACTTGCAAGGACACCATAAAAATAGACCATCTTGTGGGTTTTGGTTACTGTATTAATAAGTGCAATAGGTATGCTTCATGTAATGAGTTCACAGAAAATTTTGCACAAAGTCTTACACAAATATTTGATATATTTCTGAACAAACTTTTGTCACAGGACATAATAGATAAAAAGAGAGCTTGAACCCTGCAGGTGTGGCTCAGTGGTTGATTCCTGGTCAGGACATATGCCCGGGCTGCATGCTCAACCACAGTGTGGGGCTTACTGGAGGCAGCCAATCAATGATTCTCTCTCATCATTGATGTTTCTATCTCTGTCTCCATCTCTCTTCCCCTCTGAAATCAATAAAAATATATTTTTTAAAAAGATGGCTTGAAACAGGTTTGACAAAACCTTTAGGACTACATCTTGGCAGACATTGCAATATTCTCCCTTTCTTCTAGAATTACAACTTTTTCAGAATGTCCACCTGCCCTGATTAAATATATAAATATATATTTCATATATATATATTTTAATATATTTTATTGATTTTTTTTATAGAGAGAAAGGAAGAGAGATAGAGAGTTAGGAACATCAACAAGAGAGAAACATTGATCAGCTGCCTCCTGCACACTCCCCACTGGGGATGTGCCCACAATCAAGGTACATGCCCTTGACCAGAATCGAACCCAGGACCCTTGAGTCTGCAGGCCGATGCTCCATCCACTGAGCCAAACCAGTTAGGGATATATATATATACCCTAATATGCAAATGGCAGAACAACAGATTAACTGGTCGCTATGACATGTGCGTGGGACACTAGGGGGCGTGCGTGGGACATGGCGGGTGTTGGCAGCAGGCAGCAGAGTGTGGAACATGGCGAGCGTCGACCACGGAGGGATGGTGGAGCAGGTGAGTGGGGGTGTCAGGCCAAGGTGGGGCACCAGTCACTGTCATCGGGGTGAGCCTCTGGTGGTTACTGAAAATTCTTTGCTCCCGTGCACCGCAGTCCTACCTGGCGCTCGCACCTGCTGATGGCACTGGCCCCAATCACACCTGCTGCTGGCGCTGTCCCCATTGGCTCCGCACCATCAGCCGGTGCGAGCAGGGCCAGCACTGTCAGCACATGGGAGCAGAGGCAGCGGGAGCGAGGCTGCCTGCAGACAGGGGACCAGGGGCCACGGCGGGAGGGGCTGGGCAGGGGCATGGAGGATGGGCCGAGACCTGCCCCTGTGCCCACTGCAGCCTCTTCACAGCCCACAGTTCCTTTTAAGGTGCACAAAACATATACATATTTCCAGATTTCTTTGTAGTTACAGTGGCCAGGTGACAGTTTTTCCAATGATTTGGATTGTATCAAGAGTGTCAAGAAGACAAGGAAGGATGTCTTCCTTTCTCCAGGAAAGATACAAACCCCCAAGGAGAAAGTAAGGAAGTGTGGTTCTTTGCCATTGGCTCCCTTCCCAGCATCCCTGCCTGGAAAACAGGCAGAATGCCTGGAGGTAGGACAGCCATCTGGAGAGCATGAAGATGGGTGCTGCCCACCAGGAACCAGGGAGCTGCAGGAGCCTGAGACTCAGATGCCGTCATGGAGCTTCAGCAACTGTCCTGGGTGCTCAACCTCTGAGCTGTGTGCTTTGTGAGGAAAATAAATGCTGCTGGTTTAAGCTACTTTTTGTGTGCTTTCTGTTACACGAGCTGAAAGCAACTATGACTCCTGCAGTACCCATGTCCGTAGCCATAGCTACTTGTATGAGTTGCCTCCACACAGCTTCTCACATGAATCGAGCTCACACGGGGTCTCTGTCAAACCTGAATGCAGAAGCCCCTATTTCTAAGCAGGCGAGGCTGGTTTATTTCCTACAGTAACTTCTTCAGGTAATACATGCACTATTCACAGAAATGTAACATGGATCTGTTGTCGTTTTTTATAAGTATCGATGCAGTGAAGAAAGGGTGCTTCATGTGTGAGAACTAAACGTAAAGAAGAAAGGTAGTGACTGCTCTGGTAAGCTTTCTCAGATCCCCCAGTGAAAACCAATCCCTTTATACAGACCTAGTCCAAACTAAGAATATATTTAGGTAGCTGTGTTCTATACAGCTGTTAAAGCCTCCATGATTCTGAAGGTATTATGAACATAGTGTTGTAATTTTAGAACCACCTCGTCATCACCTTATGGAAAATCTTACCACCTCATAGAATCATGTCCTCACTACTCCCTTCATTCCTGATGGGTGCTCAAATCTTCCATTTCATCTTTCTTAATCACTTTTTTTTTTTCACTTGAGACCAAGCTTTCCTCACTTCTTTCCTTCTCACTGGCCACTTCTTCTCAGCCTCCTTTTCCAGCATCTCTTCTCATTTTGACCTTCAAATTGATATCTCTGGCTCTTTTTCTCAGACTGTTTCTTCTCTAGCTTTGCCCACATCTCAAGTGATTGTATGTAGTCCCCCAGCTTTAATACCATGCTTCATGATTCCCGTTTCTCCATATCCGTTCCCATAGCTCTAGTGCTGGCTTGTTCCTGAATCTGTACACCCAACTTACCACTGAACATCTCCCCATGGATGTGTGATAGGCAACTCACATGTAGCACGCATAATAGAGCCCACGATTCCCCCACATTGCCTATAGCCTCCTTCCTCCCTCCGTGTCCCTGCCTCAATAATGGCACCACACTTTATCAGACTGCAAGCCCAGGAGTTGTGCTGACATCATTTTTCTCACATCTGAAAACCATCCATCAACAAACCTCATCTGCAACACCTTCACAACCTATGCAGTACCAAGCCACTTCCCATCTGCTCCTACCTTCCTAGTGCAATCCACCATCGTTTCTCACCTGAGTCACTGTATCAGCCTAACTGGTTGCCCCACTTTCACTCAGGGTTGCCTTTTATGCATTTTTAGAACATCCAGAATAATCTTTTAAAAAAATGCATTACCCTCCCTAATAATAGTCATCCTGTGGCTTCCCATCACAGAATAAAATCTAAACACTTTGCTGGTTGGACTTCTGCTTCCTCTCCTTATCGTTCCCCAGTCTTCTAGCCCGGACACACTGGACTTGTTCTTGTTCTTCACTGATACACCTTCTCAAGGTCCTTGCACTACTTTTCTTTATGTATCCACGCGGCTTGCACCCTCCCTTAATTATTCTCAAAAGCCTTGCCAGACCACACTGTTCATCGCATTTGCAATTGCACTCTCCTCTTGACATTTGTTTGTAATACTTAGAAAAGATGGATACCTGACAATCTAGTATATATTGTTTTATTTTCACCTTCTCAAGTATTATTAACATACTTTATCTCATTCAATGTTATACATCCAGTGCCTCATATATTGCCTGGAAAACAGTAGATATTCAATAAAGATGAATTAACAGATTATTGAGTCTGCATTTGTAAATGTTTTTCTAGTTAAGTTTTCTTGATCTTGGACCATAAACTTGATAAAAAGTCTTTAGCATGCAATGAGAGACAGATGGCCAGAACAGACCATTTACCTAAAAAATTAGACTGCTTTGAAATATATTAAAAATCATGAATAAAACCCTAACATTTGGAACTTATACTTTTAAGTACATTGGTATGGGATCTTATCCAACACAGAGAATGATCTGCTGCATAAGATAGAACTAAAAGTGTTAACTCTCATTTTTCAAAAAAAAAATCATATTTTCATTTTTTCAGCTGAAATTATTTTATTTTTCCAATTAGCCTTTTTAATTCAATTTATTGGGGTGATATTGATTAATAATATTATATAGGTTTCAAGTGTACATTCCTATGATACATGATCTATAAATTGTACTGTGTGCCCACTACGCAAAATCAAATCATCTTCTATCATCATAGATTTGGCTCTCTTTACCCTGTAATACTCCCAGCCCCCTTCCCTCTGGCTACCACCATACTGGTGTCTATGTCTATGAGTTTCAGTTTTATATCCCCCATATGAGTGAAATCATATGGTTCTTAGATTTTTCTGCCTGACTTATTTTGCTTATCATAATATTCTCAAGATCCATCCATGCTGTCACAAATGGCAGTATTTTATCTTTACTTATAGCTGAGCAGTATTCCATAGTATATATGTACCACATCTTCTTTTTTTTTCTTAATTAAATCTTTATTGTTCAGATTATTACATTTGTTCCTCTTTTTTCCCCCCATAACTCCCCTCCTCCCAGTTCCCGCCCCACGCTCCGCCCTCATTCCCCACCCACTGTCCTCATCAATAGGTGCACGATTTTTGTCCAGTCTCTTCCCACATCTCCCACACCCCTTTCCCCCCCAAGAATAGTCAGTCCATTCCCTTTCTATGTCCCTGATTCTATTATGATCACCAGATTATTTATTCACTTGATTCTTAGATTCACTTGTTGATAGATGCATGTTTGTTGTTCATAATTTGTATCTTTACCTTTTTCTTCTTCTTCCTCTTCTTAAAGGATACCTTTCAGCATTTCATATAATACTGGTTTGGTGGTGATGAACTCCTTTAGCTTTTCCTTATCTGTGAAGCTCTTTATCTGACCTTCAGTTCTGAATGATAGCTTTGCTGGATAAAGTAATCTTGGTTGTAGGTTCTTAGTATTCATTTGAATATTTCTTGCCATTCCCTTCTGGCCTGCAAAGTTTCTGTTGAGAAATCAGCTGACAGTCGTATGGGTATTCCCTTGTAGGTAACTGAGTTTCTTTCTCTTGCTGCTCTTAAGAGTCTCTCTTTGTCTTTTGCTCTTGGCATTTTAATTATGATGTGTCTTGGTGTGGTCCTCTTTGGATTCCTTTTGTTTGGGGTTCTCCGTGCTTCCTGGACTTGTAAGTCTATTTCTTTCACCAGGTAGGGGAAGTTTTCTGTCATTATTTCTTCAAATAGGTTTTCAATATCTTGCTCTCTCTCATCTTCTGGAACCCCTATAATTTTGATGTTGGTACATTTGAAGCTGTCCCAGAGGCTCCTTACACTGTCTTCATATTTTCAGATTCTTTTTTCATTTTGCTTTTCCAGTTGGGTGTTTTTAGCTTCTTCGCATTTCAAATCTTTGCCTTGATTCTTGCGGTCCTCTGGTCTGCTGTTGGGAGTCTGTATAATATTCATTATTTCAGTCCATGTATGTTTAATTTCTAGTTGGTTCTTTATCATAACATCGAGGGTCTCATTAGATTTGTTGAGAATCTCATTAAGTTTATCAGCAGCTTCTAGACAGTTCTTGAGAGACCTTAAAAGTGTGGTCCTGAACTCAATATCCTCCATTGACAGTTTTGTCCTGTTTCTTTGTCTCCGCATTTTTTTATGCTTTCTTGGTGCACCCCCTAGTGGTCTTTGTGTGCAGTCCTCCTATAGTTAAGCCTTGATTGTTGTAGTTAATACTAGGGGGATTTGACCTCCAGGCCAGCTGGCTGTGAGAATCAGCTGTGTCTGCAGTGGGAAAACTTCTGTCCTCTAGGGAGGTGCTAATCTGGTGTTTGCCTGAGGCTATCTGGCAAATGGCTCTGCGCAGGGCTTGGGCGAGGCGGGTGGGTCGCTCGGGCTTGGGATCAACAGGGTGGGCCGGAGAGAGCAGTTATGGCGGCTCTCAGTTCCGTCCCTAGGGGCTCTGCCTCACAGAGTCCCAGCAACCGCTGCAAACCTCGGAGAGAAAGCTGCCTTCGAGTTCTGACCGAAGCCAGACAGTCCTGCTTCTCCCGTTTGAGTCTGGGTCCCTAGAGACTCGCCCGGCTCTGGAGCTCAGAATGTGAGACTCCCTCCCGATTGAAAGCACCAACCGCGCCCTCCGCCGCCAGCCCGCTCCGCGCACTCTGTACCTGAGTATTTCACTTCAGCACTGCGCCTCCTCTGAGTCTAGGTATGATATTCTCTTTCCTCCTAGTTGTAGAATTTCCACTCAGCCAGCCTTCCTGTGGTTCTGGATGATGTCCGTTCCGTCTTTTAGGTGTGTTTTGATTTGGTTGTTCAAGGCAGCAATCTCCGGCGTTAACCTATGCCGCCATCTTGGTCTGTTATCACCACATCTTCTTTATCCAATCCTCTATCATAGGACACTTTGACTATCTCCATGCCTTGGCCACAGTGAATAGTGCTGCAATGAACGTGGGCCTGATCCCCGCAGGCCACCCAGAGGGGCCCCACCTGTGCACAATTTCGTGTACAGGGCCTCTAGTTAATAAATAATAATACAAGGATAAATTGTGTTTTGAGTACTCACAACTGTAAACCTATTTTGCCCCACCCTGCATAGAATCCTGCTATCTGCAAAAAGTGAAACTTTCACTTCTTCATTTCCAATTTGGATGCTTTTTATTTCTTTCTCTTGCATGACTTCCAGAACCATGTTGAATAAGAGTGGTAAGAGTGGACACCCTTGTCTTGTTCCTGATTTTAGAGGAACAGTTTTTCACCACTGAGTACAATATTAGCGGAGGTTTCGTCATACAGGGCTTTTATTAGATTGAGTTACTTTCCTTCTATGCTCATTTTATTGAATTTTTTAACCATAAATGGATGTTGTAGCTTATCAAATGTTATTTTTTCCTACATCTCTTGATAAGATCATACGATTTTTATCTTCTGTTTTGTTAATGTGCTATATTACATTGATCGATTTGCATATGTTGAACCATCCTTGTGCTGTGGAATGAACCCTACTTGACTGTGATGCATTATTTTTTAACCTACTGTCCTATTTTACTTGCTACTATTTTGTTTAGGATTTTCGCATCTGTATTCATCAGAGATATTTGTCTGTACTTTTCTTTTTTTGTGTGTTATCTTTGCCAGGTTTTGGTATCAGGGTTATGTTGGTCTTATAAAACATGTTAGGAAGTATTGCCTCATACTCAATTTTTTGAAAGAGTTTGAGGATAGGTATCAAATCTTCTCTGAATGTAAAATTCACTAATGAACCCAGCTGATTTTGAATTTTCATTTACTTTTTCTTTTAAGCATACGATGGTTTCCAAGCATAAAGTTTTTGCCTCTTGTGGGGAACAATATAATTAATAAAAAATTATCTAAAAGGAATGGCTTCTAGAATGTATAATTCCCTACTTCTTATCTTAGGACCTTTCTCACATTATTAAAAACTACTATCACTATTGAATGCTAATCTGTTTCAATAAAATGTTTTCAGGATCCTAATCTTTGTAGTTAAAGTAAAAAGAAAATAGTTAATTAAAATGTATATTTGTCATTTTAACTTGTTTAGCTTATATTAAAATAGAAATTACTTAAATTGAAAACAGCAAAAGGTTATCTCTTGAATAAGTTTTAAGGTAGTTTTGCACAGGTCAATGGTAAACTTTTTTGTAATGAGTTTCTTTTGGTTTGAGTTTCTAAATTCCCTTCTCAGTAAAGTTAATTCAGTAGTTGTGAAACCCTGAAAACCAATTGGGTGATGGTAAGTAAACGAAAAATTACACTGTTTTATAAATAAATTACAAACATACCACACTACCAGCCCCCAAAGAGCAAAAGAATAGAAAATGTTACATGTTGTCTACAATTTTCAAATCCTCGAGTGGAGGACCTTTTTTCATAAAGTAAGACAGAAATGAACTTTAAATAGTTTAATGGAAATAATATGAAAATACATAAGGTAATCACTAGAGAAAAAATAAAGTCTTTATAATCTGGAGGAGCTTAGGTTAATTATAAAAAGAAAATGCATTCAATTTGAAAGCACTGCATGCTAGAAAGAATAATAAAGTCAGTGCAATTACTTCTGTAGATATTTTAAGAACTAAAATAGGTACCTTATGATATTAGTCTATAGTCCATTCTGCTTTAAGTTGAAGGAAAGAATTCAATAATCTCTTTTAACCAAATTCAACAAATCAATATATATTTATAATGTTTTATATATAAATATATAATATTTAAAATGTTATATATCTGTATTTGTATGTAAATATACACATTTATATGTAGATTGTATGCATAAATGAGACAGAGAGATTTTTGTGGGATTATATATAAAACAGTTACTATAAAGAGCTTTATAAGAATTCAATATACCTAGACTATGTGAACAAGATAACATCCCCTTCTCAAGCTATTGACATTTGAAATTAAAAATACTTAATTACTCATTAATATTTTCTGCAATGTAAGATTATAAATATTTAATGTCAAGAGAACTATCCAAATAAACTGTAAATATAGCTTTGTGTTCTCTTGATTAATTATGCATCTACTGTTGCAAAGGAACTTATTGAAAAATGTGTCCACAGTTCACATAAAAAATTGCATGTTTATAAGCCTATAAAAATTTCTAGCACTATCTTCCATTATCTTCTATAAGTTTTCATTTATTATGGTTGGGCATTAACCAATAATAATTTTCTGATTAGAGTCAGGAGATCTGACAGAATTTACTTTAATCCAGTCTCATCTCATTCTTCCCAAAAGAATAAACTAAAATCTGAAAGAGAACATTCCAAATTTAATTGAAATGCAAAATGTGTTTTAGATTCTTTTATTGCACAAGGAAATGTGTAAGAACATACTTGACCAACAGAAAACAGATTTTATTATTTCTACTAGCATCTCTAAGGGTTTTTCTTTTTTTATTTTATCTAGATGTTTTAAATAGATCAACAAAATCTCAAAATACTTGTCCTAAAATATATTTTATTTCTCATTTTCCTACCTTAAAAAAAATGTAACACACTCACTTACACCATGCTACCTATCTCTAATTTCACAGAAACAGGCAGAAATTGGTGATACCAAAGAAAAAGCTATTCTTCATCTTCATGTACCACATTATACTCTGAATGTGTGTAAATATATATAGTGTGTGTACATACATACATACATACATACACTCACACACACTTTAAAATAAAATGATCAAAACCAAAATTTTCAGAGGGATTTCTCTCAGAGTAAGAAGGCAAGTTCACTGGGCACTCTGGCAATTTGCCACTGGAAATTTTACTTTAGAACTTTAATTACAAACTTAGATAAGTGGATTATAATGAAAAATATCTCTAGCAAGGGAGCCCAGGCAGATGCATCATGAATGCATTAAAGAAAACACTAGAGAGAGAACTTCCCATCAGCAGAAAGATTTTAATTAAATAGCAATAGGATGGATCTCTTCTGTGAAATGATATTACTACTACCCACCGTTCAGTAAAACGATTTATTGTAGAGTATATTCTTTGAAACCATTCCTCTCTTTAAAGTATGCTAAACCTTTCCATTTCTCTTATGAGGGGAGGGAAAACTGTGGGTATGGAAGAGGGACAAGGTCCATAGGTGAAGTGTGGGAATGAAAAACCATCTATGTTTTTGTTCATAGTTGGTGAACTGTGTCTGCACTGGCTCCACACTGCATGGAGACCCACAGGCTTCAGGAGAAGGCAAATGAGCCAAGGGCAACCACCAAAGTGTCCACTGAACGTTAGCACTGTTCCCCTTGGGACAGCCAAGAGGACAGCTGAGATCGGTGTTTAATAATGTTACATCTGCACTTTTATTCTTGGCATTAATTCAGTTACTTACTTGGGACATTTGATTGTTAAATACATGCAGTTTCAAAAGACTCAATATTCCACAAGGAAAAATACCAGTGATGTCTAAATCTGAAACCGAAGAAAGTGAAAATGAATTTCATATCAAAACAAAAGGAGGCTAGGTATTCTGCTAAAAAAAAGTCTTCAGAAATCTGGTATTAGGAATGAGTTTCCAATGAGACACACAAAATGGGATTTGATAAGATGAAGAAGTGTTCCTTAGACTGTCTACCTGGTTTAATTCGGGAGGAGGAATGGAGTGAAAAGGAGTTACAAACACTTCATTGGTAAGTATTTAGATTTGACTCTGAAGTATCTAGAGTGGCCACAAAATAATTAAAGGCATGAAGAACTCACATAAGGGCCTGATTTAATGATGTCTCATCACTAATATGGAAGATGTCATTCAAAAACACAGAGAAATTCTGATTTATCCACAGAATGGAGGGAAAATAGAAGTAACTTCCTGCTAGGTACTCTGTGGCCAACCATACAGCCCACATACGCGGAAAGTGAAAGTGAGCTTCATTTCATTTCCATTTAACACTTCACCGCACCCCAAGCTACCAAAGAAAGGTAACTACGTGGGGGGATGACGCGTTAATTGATGTGATTGCAGTGATCATTCCGCAATGTGCATGTATATCAAATGGTCATGTGTAGATTTTAAACACATACGATTTTATTTGTCCTGTATATATCTCAATAAAGCTGGGAAAAACATTCAACACAGACAAATGCTGCTTTCTCACACATCATATTTTCAGAAATATTTTATAATTATACTTACTATAAAACCTTAAAATGCACACACACAACTCAACAATATTCCTGTGGCTTCTGTTTGTTCCTTGAAGTTGGGAACCATGTTTTCTTCTCCTTGTATTCCTAGCTGCAGCCCACTATCTAGATCCAGTAGGGTGCATGGTCAATGTTGCATAAATAGAGAAATGAATGAAGCAAATGGTCTACAGCAGGGTGCTTTCTAGGTTAATAAAATTATAATGAACCAAAAAGAATTTCTCTAGGAAAGACAGTAATCTAAAACACATACAAAAACTTGACTCCAATTATGTGCCCCCCTCCCAAAGTGCAAATTCCACTCTCACAGATTTTCTTAGACTCCTAGCATCTACTATTCACCCTATCAACCTTACTAGTACACCTTTGCTAACACTTTCCAGACATGCCAGTTCCACAGCTGGAATGAATCCAATGTTGGAGGATCTCTAAAGCCCCAAGGAGGAAAATTTTTCTGAGTGTAACAATATATGAAAAATAAAACTCTAAATAGATATTTTAATAAAGCAAATAAACATTAGTTAATAATTAAGTAAATTCTTTAAAAAATTAAATGACTTGTGTCCCTATATTATGAGTCAGACTGTCGGATGCCTTATTATTTCTAGAAATAATCACTCATTTTTACAGGGTTAAGAGTGAATTTCCAGAAGCTTTCAAAGGATCTGATCCTTTAAAAATAATGTATTAGCATAGTCATTTTTATTAAAATTCAAAATAACTTCCTACAGATCTGATATTTGCTATATTAGAGCACTAGATATTAACAGCAACACAGACATGACCACTGGCAGCTAGGAAAAGAACTCAAATAATGTTCAGAAATCTGAAGGCCAGGAAGAGATGTCGGTAGGGAAAAAAAAAAAAAAAGTTTTAGTCTGAGGAAGAGCAAAGAAATACCAAAAATTTCTTAAACTCATTCAAACAAAAATGAGCGAACCAAATGCGTTAGTGCAAACACACGGTTTTTTGCTTATGAAGAACCAGATAAATGACAAGAATGAAACTAAAATAGGCATTCTCACAAATGTTTAAAGAAGGAGTGTCCCTTCTGCCCTGTTGGTAAAATTACTGCAAAATGATAATTGCGCCCACTATGTAAGTTTTTATAATGCTCTGGGGGAAGCAGAAGTAAAATTCATCATTCAAGTTTATCAAATCATATTTATGTGGAATTGTATATTAATGAGACAAAAAGAAACACAATGTTTCACCTTGTGGGTTACTTGGATCACTTTGTCTATGAACAATGGTGCACCTTAACCCTCCATCTGTTTTAATTTTTTAAAATCTTTATTGAAAGTATTACATATGTCCCCCATCCCCCCCACCACTAACCCCTTGTAACCAGCCCCTGCCCTCCCCCCACCCCAGGCCTTCACTCCCCATTGTCTGTGTCCATGGGTTATGCATACATGCATATAATTTCTTTGGTTGACCTCTTCCCACCCACCTGCACCCACTTTCCCTGAGATCCCACAGTCTGCTTCATGCTTCTATGAAAGCTTCTGCACCGCAAAAGAAACAATCAACAAAATGAAAAGGGAGCCCACTGTATGGGAGAACATATTTGGCAAGGATACTCCATCTGCTTTAGAAAAGCTTGCCATTGTCATGGGGAGGGGTGCTCAATAAGCTTAGATAAGAGCAGATGGTTCACTCCAACAAGTCTCTGTCACCATTTTTAAAGACAGAGTAAAATGATTTGTATAGTCTAATGAGGACACTGGTTTTATTGTTTTAATTCTCACTTTATTTTATTTTTTTTATAACTTGCCAATTTATTTTTTGATTTCTTTATCCATTAAGGTATTACATATGTGTCCTCTGGTTTTTTGTTTTGTTTGTTTGTTTTTAATTGTTCTATTGCTTAAAGTATTACAAAGAGTATTATATATGTCTCTTTTTTTTCCCCCTTGACCTTCCCCTAGCCTCCCATACACCCTAGGGTCTTGTGTCCGTTGGTTATGCTTACATGCATGCATACAAGTCCTTCGATTGATCTCTTACCCACCCCTCTGGTTTCAAATGGTGATGACAGCTTCCAGTGATGATGACAGCTTCCAGTGATGATGCCATTTCTTTTTCCCCTCACTTTTTTAAAAGATGAATTTTTTGGACAGTTTCAGGTTTACAAAACTGAGAGGAAGATACAGAGACATGCCCTGTCTCCACACATGCATATCCTCCCCGACTATCAACATAACTCACCAGAACGGCACACTCTTTTCCAAGGATGACATTCACAGGTCATAATCATCCAAGGTCTATTGTTTACCTTAGCATTCCCTCTGGGTGTTCTAAATTCAGTGGGGTTAGACAAATTTATAATGACACATATCCATCGTTATAATATAGCGATGCTATCAATTCTTAACTGATGATGTTATATTCTGATACATGTTGTTCTAAAGCCGCTCCTCCTCTTACAGTAGAGCAAGTCCTCTAACATCTCTTCTAGCTCACAAGCACAAGAAGAAATGAATGGTGAAGCCAATGAGGAAACATAGGAGAATAACAGTAGCCCAGAACAAACACTTACAGGATCAAGAGATTAAAAGGCTGCTAGAAGAGATCTCTATAACTGAACATTTTTCTAATACTCTGAGCAGAAATTGAATATTTCCAATGACAGGGAATGAATTCAATATCCCCCACAAAGCAGCCCACTTCACTTTTGGATAGGTCCAATTATCAGGATATGTAGCTCAATGTGGATAGTTGTTTTCCTTTCTTTATCTAAAGCCCTTGATCTTAAAACACTTCCCTTGCAGTTATAGATAAAGTGTATCTCATGTGTCTGCCCTTAACAAAACTCCAAGTTTTATTTTTTCTCAGCTAAACACATCCAGCCCCTTTACAATCATTCCCCATTAGTCATGGTTTCCATCCCTCATCAATACGGCCCCTTTCTCAGGACATGCCTCCAGAAGTTATAGGGCCATTCTCTGGAGAAGGGCATGACGATAAGCTATTAGCAGCCTGATTCTTAGTAGCCAGCCACGTAAAGGAGATTTGGGTGAGATGGCAACTGCTCTAGAAACAGCCCTAAGTAAAGGGCGTGGAGTGGAAGGCTGTGCACAGAAGTATTCATATCAGGACTTATTATTAAGTTAATTAGAAACAAGGTAAATGTTAATCAGAAAGACAGTAACCTAAGAACCTACTATAAAAAAATGACTAATTAACTGTATTATATCATCTCAATGGAATCATATTACACAATTTCAAAGAATATAAAAAAGTGTATATAATAAGTTGAAAAAACTCAATATTATATTATATTTGACTATGATTATGAGGAAAACTCTATGCCTTACATTTTTTTTCTTTTTTTTTTATTAGTTAAGGTATTACAAATGTGTCCTCATCCCCCCCATTACCCCCAACCTCCGCCCCACACACAAACTCATGCTCCCATCCCCCCGTTGTCCATGTCCATTGGTTTGGCTTATATACATGTATACAAGTCCTTCGGTTGATCTCTTCCCCTTACCCCCACCCTCCCCTACTTTATGCCTTACATTTTTTGTAAAAATATACTAAGGATGTTAGCTGTATTGATGTAGTAGAAACATCAGCTTTTGTTCTTCTTTGTCTTCTTATTCAAGCTTTAAAAATTCTTAATTGGGATGTATAACCCAAACTACCTTTACTTCACAGATTTTTATTTTAAAGAAAACACAGAGAACACACTGTGAGCACCCAACACAACACCCAGCACCACTTGGAGCACATAATGGGTGCTTGATGAGCATCTGCTGCCCCCTTGAGAAGCTAACTCAGTGAGGCCATTTCACCGCACTGTGTGGATTTTGGCAATTTGTCAGGGAAACCATGTTTTTCCCAGGAAGGAAAATAATCTGCTGTAAAGAAACTTTAATGACTACTTTAAAGAAGCGTTGTTTCCCTGTGTAGCCATTCTTCTCCAAGGAGCAAAGAGGGGAAGTGTTTCCCCGCTCCTTTGTGCTCCACAAAGCTCATCTACACATAGAGTTACTACCAACTTTTAATGGAAATGCCTGCAGCAAGACAGAAAGAAGACCCTTGAGTTTCATGGTCCCTGTAAAAAAAATCAAGGCCTGTTGCAGGATAACTTTTATATCTTTTACCATGAAAATTAAAATAAATGTAAACAATTTGCCTCTTTCAAGTTTGATTTATGTGTATTGAAGCCGCTCAGGCATTTAGTAATGAAGGCTTCTAATCAAACAGATTGAGATGTCTGCTCCTTCTGCTTCCTTTCCCATTCCCCATAGTTGCACCAGTCATGGGACCCTCTCCCCAGACCCTAAGGCAACTGAAATCCATGGTAATATTTTTTCCCAGGCTTCTCTGCTCCAGTTGGCTGTCCATTCAGAGAACTGAGGACAAATCCTATCACATTGATAGTCACTGCTCCAGCCAACTGAAAGCCTATTTCATTTAATATTATATGAATTTCTAGTGCAAAAGGATATGAATGACCCCTTGAGTGCTGTTAAAATCTAACTCCATGATATTATGTCTCAAAAAATATAGTGAATAGAATCCCATGATTCTGTTCCTACTCTAACACATTTCATATCAAATATTGCCACCATCAAATATTTAGTGAATACCAGAGTGCAGAGACAAAGTACCATGCTAAGCTCAGGTGAAACCAAAAAGATTCTCACATAGTCCCCCTTTCTGGGTGGGATGCCTACCAACCACTTTAAATTAATAAGTATGAATTCACTTAACTAAACCAAGTAGCCTTTGTAAGTGCCAATTTCCCATTACAGACTGTGAGCAGTATAGGAGTTCCTAGAATTATTTTAAAGAGAAGACTTTGAAAAATAAGTAGATTTTAGACAAGGTTGAGGCATAGGGCCACCCATGGAATTTCAAGAAGGCAGTTGTATGAAGTAAAGTGCTAAGAGTTGGGATAATATTTTAAAAGAATATTGGACCCACAGGGCAAATGGTCTAAAATGTAAAAGCTTCTGTTTTTGTTCAACAGGCAATGGTGGGGTGATCATGAGATGCTCCAACAAGAGGCAGTATAAAACTGTACTTCAGGATATATCTGACAGTAGCATGTAGGGTAGATTAAAGAAGATGAGCTCAGAGTAGAAGACTAGGACAATGACTTATATGTGAAGACCTGTTGTAGATACAGTGACCACTGTGGAAATGGAGAAATGGAAAGACAGCAAGAGAAATAGCAAACAAAAAAGTACACACTAGAGAAAAAAGGAGATGGTCATAGCTAACAATGAGGTCTCAAGCTGACAGAGTTGGAAGGAGGAACTAGTTAAAAGTGATGACAATTTTTGCTTTGTCACAATTTTGATGTAATGATGTAAAATAACATCCAAGCAACAATGTCTATTAGAGAGTGGGAGACATGAAATGGAGAAGAATCAAAGTTAGATTTATGATTTGGAAAATCAGGCACATTAAGTTGGTAGTTAAGTTCAGGAAAGTAGAAAATAGGGCAAGTTCTCCAAGTGAGAGATTTCAGTATGGGAAGAGCAGGAAGCGAAGGGCTTAGCCCTATAATCTGTTGATATTCAGAACAAGAAGAAATCATTTTTGCTCATGCTATCTCTTCTGAGTAATAAGCTCCCTTCTATTTGATGGCTTTATAAACTTGTCTGCAACACTCAAAGCCAACACAAATGGTGCCTCATCTGTAGGATCTTCTCTACCTCATCTGGGCAGAGTTCCTACTCAATTTATGATACCAAAGTATGTTGTGCAATAATCATTTACACCTCTCAGCCATTAGACTGTGAACTCCACATGGATAAAGATTCTGCCTTATCAGTTTGTATGTTCCTGGCACAGTGTATAATGCTTCTTAAATATTTTATGTTCAGCAAAGTTGAGAAAAAATGACCTGACAGGTAGCAAAATTTTATGGAACGATAGTCATAATACCTCGACATGATTTAGATGATAGGATTCTGGACATTGAGCTGATGCTATAAGATGAGATTTGGGGGGTGTCTAGAAAGGGGGTAAATGGGAAAGAAGAAAATCACTGGGAGACATAGGGCAGACTGTGGAAGCTAGCCTCCAAGATGGCCATGAATGATTCTCACTTCTCGGTATTTACACCTTATAAAATCCCCTCCCACACTGAATAGGAAATTGTGAATGTGACAATGGGTGACTTCCTAGACTAGGCCATAAAAAGACACTGCAGCTTTTGCCTTACACTCTCTTGCTCATTCACCTGAAACACTATGTCCCATATCATGAGGATACTCCAGCAACCCGGTCTACTGAAAGTCCATGTGGCATAGAACTGAAACCTTCTCCAACAAGCAGCACTAATATCCCAGGTATTTATGCAAGTCCCCTTGGAAGCAGATCCTCCAGCCCCAGTCAAGCCTTCAAGTGACTGAAGCCCCAACTGATAGCTTGACTGGAACCTCTTAAAGACTCCAGGCCAGATTCCTGACCTATAGAGATTATGTGAGATAATAAGTGTTTTAGGCTATTAAATTTTGGAGTAATTTGTTATACATTAATAAATGACTAATAAACTTAGGCTCTTTCAATTTCTCTAGATATATTTCCCAAAAGGAAAAAGATAATAAGGGATAGTCAATGATAATGGCCCTTAAAGAGTATACACATGATTATTCTACTGATGGATTAAAGACTGCAAAATGGAATTAACCTGACTCAAAAATGAAAGAACCGCCGAGGCCGGTTTGGCTCAGTGGATAGAGCGTCGGCCTGAGGACTGAAAGGTCCCAGGTTCGATTCCGGTCAAGGGCATGTGCCTGGGTTGCGGGCACATCCCCAGTGGGAGGTGTGCAGGAGGCGGCTGATCGATGTTTCTCTCTCATCGATGTTTCTAACTCTTCTGTCCCTCTTCCTTTCTCTCTGTGAAAAATCAATAAAATATATTTAAAAAAAAAATGAAAGAACCAAATTCAAGTCCTTATTCTGTAACTGGCTTACTCTGTGATTCTGAATCTCTATTTCCACCTGCCTTACAAAACGATAAAAATACTTAATGTACAGGTCTATTATGGGATTGCCTTAAATGAGATAAAATGTCTTGAGCACTCATCATCATAGGATCTAGCACATGGTGGATGCTCAATAGATATGAACTGAATAAAAGTCTAAAGACAATTTAAAAAGAAATGAGATTAAAAGTCTAAGAAATAAGTGGAAACAACTATTATCGAAGGTGAACCGCAAAATAATGAGGTCCTAAAATTATATTTCTGCCTCACACAATACATTTCCACACCAGGTTTTGCCTCTTACATGTGGTAGAATAGGTCCATCTCACTTCTTCAGCAAATCCCTCCTATGCTACCCAAATAGGTAGCCTAGCCTTCAGGTACATATCTGGATTCAAAACAACTAAATTCTCTCAATACATAGTTAATGAGTGCCTACTGTATACTAAGTATTATTCTTAGGGATAAAAATACAGCAGTAAACAAAATAAATTTAAAGTAGATAAGAAGTGAGCTATATGGATACGTGGAAAATAGTGTTCCAGGGAGAAGGAAAAGTAAGTGCCCAGGTTCTAAGACATGGAAGCAATGAAGTTGGAGTAAAGTGAGCAAAAGGAGAAATAGAGGAAATGGTGCCAGAAATGCAACAGAACTAGTATAGGGCTTCTGCAGAGCATAATATTTTTGGCTTTTACTGTTAGTAAAATCAGGAGCCACTTGAGTGTTTTGAACAGAACAGTGACATTCTGTGACATATTTTAGCAGGATCTCTGTAGCTGCTGTGTTGAAAATAGACTTCAAGGGGGGAAAATATAGAAACATGGAGACTAGATATCAGACAGTTATGAGTGAAGGTGGTAGGAATTATTCCAATTCTAGCAATATTCTCAAGGCAGTGCCAACAAACTGCTGATAGACTAGATGTGAGTGAAAGAGTAGAATCCGGGATGACTGCAAGATTTTGGACATGAGCAATTGAAAGAACAAATTGCAACTAGCAGAGAGGAGAAGACTATGAGGCGAGAGGGCTAGATGTGAGTTAAGAGAGATGCCAGGACTTCAGTTTTAGATGTCAAGATTGGAGTGCTTATTGCATATCCTAGTGGAGATGACAAATATGAAATTATATCCATGAATCTATAGTTCAGGGGGGAGCCTGAAGCTGGTGATTTTGGAAGGCATTAGCTATAAGTAGTGTGAGGTTAGATGAGGTCATCAAGGTAATGTGATTAGAATTGAGGAGACCAAAGATTGCTCCAAGCCCACCATCAACAATCATATGCTCCTTCCACTCATATCTCTGTCTCTTCTGAGTTCTGCCTCATTCCACTTCCTGGCCTCCAGAATGACTGCTCTCCACAATTCAAATAAACCATGAACCATCTTCTTCAACCCACTCCAATATTAAACTGGGTTCCACACTTAACTTCCAATTCCCATTTCTGGAATGATTTTGGTTTCTTTCGCTGCTCTCATCATCCACTGAGAAACAACAGGAGAACTGATTGTCAGTACCTGCTGTCATTCCTACTACAATTCAACTAATGTGTCTGAATTCTTCCTTCCCTCTAGCTCTGGGTCTTTCTTTTGTGGTCATTCCACTTCGCTTAAAATAAAACACCAATGAGCTTGTAAGATAGCTCTTTGCAATGAACATTAAAAACACCTCTTGCTGTGTGTGCTTAACCATCCATTCTTCTCTCTTGGATGCCACCCACAGGTTTACATTCAAAGCCATCCCACAACTCCAATCAACCCCTCTACTTGTCATCTTATTTGGTGACTGCCACTCACCCTTCCTCTGAACTCATATCTGGATCACTGTCAATTATAATCTCAATGTAGTGTCTTCTCTGAATGTTGGTTTCTATAGCCATCATCTATTAACACCTGAGTGCAGTGCTTGTTAAACTTGGCCAACTCTGAGTCCATCTTCTGCATCAAATTCAATTATTTGAGTGGGAAAATTTTAATTCTAGTTCAAGTGACTTTTAAAATAAGTATATGGGGAACTCCAGAAAAATGGCGGAGGTATAAACGGACGTGTCCTGTGCCTTGTCCTGGAGCAGATAAGGGTGAGCAGCTGAAACGGGTAACATACAGCCTGAATACGCAGAGGATTTTCAGCTGAGAGACTGTCTGCAGCTTGGAAAGACTGAGAACCCTCAGAAAAAAAAGGACGGTTGGAGACTGCTGCTGAAATCTCTCTCGGTGCGCCAGCTCAGCAGTGGAGACTGCGCCATCTTGGGTGGCTGTTGCCGGCAACCAGAGATCAGCTACTAACCTGGAAAGAAGGGATCTCAAGCAGCGTGACTGCGTGAACTCAGACAAGCACTGCTTCTTCTCACGGAAAGGTTAGACTTCCCATAAAGGTGCAGTTTTCAATTCGGGTTGGAGAGAGGACCAAGCTCGCGCATGGGGAGAAAGCTGCGCCCCACAGAGTCCGCAGCCGTTGGGACCAGCATGACCCGCAAGTGGGGAAGGGACCCCACAGGGCTGCTGGCAGAAGGGAACGCTGGAAATAGGCCCACAGCAGAACTGGATGTAAAAAAGCAGCCTTGGACTTTGCCGGTGTGCCAGCTGCTTGGTGCCAGGGGTGAGTGGGCGCGCGGAGACTGTGCGCAGACCTGGAAGGTGGAGGCTTGCGAATTCGCACAACATAGCAGGCTCTTGTTACAGTTCCCCTTAGATCCGTGCATTTGATTATTAAACCCAGTGCATGGGATTCCCCAGTTGGGGTCATTCGCAGAGCCTGTGGGGGAGGGTTCTTTTTGGGGAGCCTGGGAAACAGAGTGGGCAGTGACAATTGAAGAACCAGCTCTGGGCAGTGGACTTTCCAAAATCAGTTTCAAGTACCATAGAGAAAAAAAACAACCCCTACTGATAGAGAGGACTTAGAGCCTCGGAGGTCAATCCATACACACTGCCACCCAGAGGCAGATCCACGAACTGTCTCTTCTGTGATCACAAATAAAGGCAGTCTGGTAAACAAATACAACCTGCCTTAAAATCAGGACTGTGGTTTATGGCACGGAAGGACAGTGTATCGCAGGGAAATTCAACACTCTCCTGAATGCCTAGCAGGACTAAGGCATGCCAAAAAGAAGAGTAGAAGATCTGAAGCACCTTCACTACTGCATATTTTTATATATTTTTTAAATTCTATTTTCACCATTTCATTAAGAACCTATTTTATTATTTTTTTAATTTTTTTTCATCACTTGATTTTACCTTTTTAATTACTACATTTTTTTAACCAGTATTATTGCTATCATTTTACCATTTTTTCAAGTGTCATTTTATTTTTTATTTTTTTTATTTTTCTTTATTTTATTTTGGGATTAGTGTTCTACACTCTATTTTCATCGTTCCTTTAGCATCATTTCTCTCTATCTCACATTTACCCTTAAGCCAAAACTCTCTTCCTCACTTTTCCCCTTTTGTTGTCCTGTTTCTCTTACCCTATTCCTGCTTTAGATTTTCCCTATTCCTTCTTTTTCCCCACAGTCTAAATTTCACTCTACTTATATATCTAATTTCCAATCCCTTGCTCTAAATCCATACACACCTCTCTCTTATCTTTCCTCACTATCCAATTTTTTTTTTCTCTCTCTGTCGTTTTGCTAGTGTTTGCTTGATTTTGAGTATATTGGGGGTTTTTATGCTTGTTTGGGAGATTGTTTTGTTTTTCATTTTCATTTTTCTGTTTTGCTTATTTTTTCTTTCTCTGGTTATTTTTGTGCTTCTGTTTTCCCTTGCCTTGCTTGATATTAGTGGTTGTTTGTAGTTTGCATTAATCTTCAGGGATCTGCTGCTGGAATTCATTGAGATTAGTTGCGGTTCTCTTAGAGTTTTCTCCCCATACAAATAGCGTCTTCCCCACCTCTATTTCATTCTCTCTCTTACTTTTTTTTTTGTCTGTTTGTTTTTTTCTTCTCTCCCTTTTCCCAATCTCATTTTGGCACTCCTTTTTGTTTTTTCTTTTTCTCTTTAATCTTTTTCTCTTTTTTCTTCTTTACCCCCTAATTCTCTTCACTCAGATGGTCACCTTTATTTGGGGTTATTAATATCGTGAATACATTTTGTTCAGTGCCTTGTACGTTGTGCCTTGTTGTGTTGTATTTTGTGCCTTTAAGTCAACGCAGCAGAGAGAGAATTACATAACCAAACACCTGGAGAAGAGAGATCATGGTGAAACAAAGAACCAACCCACATATGAAAGAAAAACAGGCATCATCAGAAAAGGAAGTAAACGAAATGGAGGCAATGGACGCAAGCAACCTGTCAGAGAAAGAATTCAGAGTAATGGCCATAAGGTGGATGAAAAGAATGGAAGACCAATTCAACAATATGTGTAGGAACCAAGAGGAAATGAAGAAGAACCAAGAGGAAATGAAGAGAAACCAAGAAGAAATGAAAAATGACATCACTGATATAAAGAACTCAATAGAAAGCATCAACAGTAGACTAGAAGAAGCAGAGGACCGCATCAGCGAGCTAGAAGACAAGGTAGGTAAAAATACCCAAACAGAACAGCGTCTAGAAAAAAAAAATTAAAAAGCAGGAGGAGAGCCTAAGAGAACTCTGGGACAACGCTAAACGAAACAACTTCCAAATAATAGGGGTGCCAGAAGGAGAGGAAACTGAGCAAGGAATAGAAAACCTGTTTGAAAAAATAGTAACAGAAAATTTCCCTGATATAGGGAAGAAAAATCTCACACAAATCCAAGAAGCTCACAGAGTCCCAAACAAAATGAACCCAAAAAGACCGATACCAAGGCACATAATAATTAAATTGGCAAACACCAACGACAAAGCAAGAATCTTAAAAGCAGCCAGAGAGAGACAGAAAGTTACCTACAAAGGATCCCCCATCAGACTAGCGACTGATTTCTCAACAGAAACACATCAGGCAAGAAGAGAATGGGCCGAAATCAGTTTTGCTCAGTGGATAGAGCGTTGGCCTGCAGACTGAAGGGTCCCAGGTTCGATTCCGGTCAAGGGCATGTACCTTGGTTGCGGGCATATCCCCAGTGGGAGATGTGCAGGAGGCAGCTGATTGATGTTTCTCTCTCATCGATGTTTCTAACTCTCTATCTTTCTCCCTTCCTCTCTGTAGAAAATCAATAATATATATATATATATATATATATATATATATTTTTTTTTTTTTTTTTAAAGAAGGGAATGGAATGAAATATACAAAGTCATGCAAAGGAAGGGTCTGAATCCAAGAATACTGTACCCAGCGAGGCTATCTATCAAAATTGAGGGTCAAATCAGGAGCTTCACAGACAAAAACGGTCTACGGGAGTTTATTACAACCAAGCCAGCAATGCAAGAAATGCTAAAGGGTCTGCTGTAAATAGAAAAAATAGGAAACAAAGAACGATCGCAGCGGTAAAGAACAAAAATGACGACTAACAAGTTTCTATCAATAATAACTTTAAATGTAAATGGATTACATTCCCCAGTCAAAAGGCATAGGGTAAATGAGTGGATAAGAAAACATGACCCATATATCTGCTGTCTACAGGAAACCCACCTCACAAAAAAAGACGCAAACAGACTGATGGTGAAGGGATGGAAAAAGGTTTTTCAGGCCAATGGAAGTGAAAAAAAAGCCGGGGTAGCAATACTTATATCTGACAAATTAGATCTCAAAGTGAAGGACATAAAAAGAGATCAAGAAGGCCACTTCATAATACTAAAGGGAGCAGTCCAACAAGAAGAAATAACTCTGGTAAATATATATGCACCCAATAGAGGAGCACCCAAATACGTAAGAAATCTTCTGGAGATCAAGGGAGAGATTGACAGCAATACAATCATAGTAGGGGACCTTAACACCCCATTATCACCACTGGACAAATCCTCTAAACAGTAACTCAGCAAAGAAACATCAATCCTAAATGACTCACTAGATCAGATGGAATTAATTGACATCTTCAGAACATTTCACCCCAAAGCCACAGAATATACATTCTCCTCAAGTACACATTTGTCATCTTCAAAGATAGACCATATATTGGGTCACAGACAAAGTCTCTTCAAATTCAAGAAAATTGAAATCATATCAAGCATCTTCTCAGACCACAAAGGCATAAACTGGAAATCAACTACAACAAAAACAATCCAGAAAAATCAAACACATGGAGACTAAATAGCATGCTATTAAACAACGACTGGGTTACCAGTGAGATCAAAGAAGAAATAAAAAACATCATGGCAACAAATGACAATGAAAACACAACAATCCAAAACCTATGGGACACAGCAAAAGCAGTCTTGAGAGGGAAGTTCATAGCTCTACAAGCCTACTGCAAGAAACAAGAAACAATGAGAATAAATGACCTAACTCTACAACTCGAAGAGTTAGAAAGAGAGCAACAAAAGAAGCCCACTGTTAGCAGAAGGAAGGAAATAACAAAGATCAGAGCAGAGATAAACGACATAGAGACCAAAAAAACAATGCAAAAGATCAACAAAACCAAGAGCTGGTTCTTTGAAAGGATAAACAAGATTGGTACACCTCTAGCCAGGCTCACCAAGAAACAAAGAGAGAGGACCCAAATAAACAAAATCAGAAATGAAAGAGGAGAAATAACAACAGACCCCATAGAGATACAAAGGATTGTTAGAAAATACTATGAACAACTCTACTCCAACACACTAGACAACCTGGAGGAAATGGACATATTCCTAGAAAAATACAACCTTCCAAAACTTAACCAGGAAGAATCTAAAAATCTCAATAGGCCAATAACTATGAAGAAAATCGAAGCAGTAATCAAAAAGCTTCCAGCAAACAAAAGCCCGGGGCCAGATGGCTTCACAGGGGAGTTTTACCAAACATTCAAGGAAGACCTAAAACCTATCCTCCTCAGACTATGTCAAAAGATCCAAGAGGAAGGAACACTTCCCAGCTCATTCTATGAAGCCAACATCACCCTAATCCCAAAACCAGATAAAGACAATACAATGAAAGAGAATTATAGGCCAATATCCCTCATGAACATAGATGACAAAATCCTCAACAAAATCCTAGCAAATCGGATCCAGCAGTACATCAAAAAGATCATACACCATGACCAAGTAGGATTTATCCCAGGGATGCAAGGATGGTACAATATCCGCAAATCAATAAATGTGATACATCACATAAACAAATTGAGAGAAAAAAACCACATAGTCATATCAATTGATGTGGAAAAAGCATTTGACAAAATCCAACACCCTTTCTTGATAAAAACTCTCAGCAAGATAGGAATTGAGGGATCATACCTCAACATAATAAAAGCCATATCTGACAAACCCACAGCCAACATCATACTCAATGGGCAAAAACTAAAACCATTCCCCCTAAAAACAGGAACAAGACAGGGATGCTCCCTCTCACCACTCCTGTTCAACATAGTACTGGAAGTACTAGCCGTTGTGATCAGACAAGAAGAAGAAATAAAAGGCATCCAGATTGGAAAAGAAGAAGTAAAACTGTCCTTATTTGCAGATGACATGATACTGTACATACAGAACCCTAAAGACTCCATCAAAAAATTATTAGACTTAATAAATGAATTCAGCAATGTAGCAGGATACAAAATTAATGCTAAGAAATCCATGGCATTTCTTTACACCAATAGTGAACTTACAGAAAGTGAAACTACAGAAGCAATCCCATTTACTATTGCACCAAAAAAATTAAAATACCTAGGAATAAACTTAACTAAGGAGGTAAAAGACTTATATGCCGAAAACTACAGGATGCTGAAAAAAGAGATAGAGGAAGACATAAACAGATGGAAGAATATACCGTGTTCATGGATTGGTAGAATCAACATCATCAAAATGTCCATACTACCCAAAGCAATTTATAGATTCAATGCAATCCCCATTAAATTACCAACGGCATATTTCACAAATCTAGAACGAACGTTCCAAAAATTCATCTGGAATAAAAAAAGACCCCAAATAGCTGCAGAAATTCTGAGAAAGAACAAAGTAGGTAGGATCTCAATACCAGATATCAAACTGTATTACAAAGCCACTGTTCTTAAAACAGCTTGGTACTGGCACAAGACCAGACATATAGATCAATGGAATAGAATAGAGACCCCAGAAATCGACCCAAACCACTATGCCAAATTAATATTCGACAAAGGAGGCAAGAGCATACAATGAAGTCAAGACAGTCTCTTCAATAAATGGTGTTGGGAAAATTGGACAGATACATGCAAAAGGATGAAACTAGATCACCAACTCACACCATACACAAAAATAAACTCAAAATGGATAAAAGACTTAAACGTAAGACGGGAAACCATAAAAATACTAGAGGAATCCACAGGCAGCGAAATCGCAAACATATGCCGAAGGAATTTCTTCTCTGATAATGCTCCTAGGGCAATGGAAACTAAAGAGAAAATAAACAAATGGGACTACATCAAAATAAAAAGCTTTTGCACAGCAAAGGAAACCATCAACAAAACAACAAGAAGAGCCACTACATGGGAGAACATATTTGCCAATGATACCACCGATAAGGGTTTAATTTCCAACATTTACAGGGATCTCATGAAACTTAACAAAAGGAAGATAAACAATCCAATAAAAAAATGGGCAACGGACCTAGATAGACACTTTTCGAAAGAGGACATACAGAAGGCCGAAAGACATATGAAAACATGCTCAAAGTCACTAATTATACGAGAGATGCAAATCAAAATGAAAATGCGTTATCATCTCACACATGTCAGAATGGCTATCATCAACAAATCAACAAACAACAAGTGTTGGAGAGGATGTGGAGAAAAAGGAACCCTTCTGCACTGCTGGTGGGAATGCAGACTGGTGCAGCCACTGTGGAGAACAGTATGGAGCTACCTCAAAAAACTAAAAATGGAACTCCCATTTGACCCAGTGATCCCACATCTAGGAATATATCCCAAGAAACCAGAAACGCCAATCAGAAAGGATATATGCACCCCTATGGTCATAGCAGCACAATTCACCATAGCTAAGATTTGGAAACAGCCTAAGTGCCCATCAGCAGATGAATGGATTAGAAAACTGTGGTACATATACACAATGGAATACTATGCTTCGGTAAAAAAAAAAAAAAGGAACTCTTGCCTTTTGCAACAGCATGGATGGAACTGGAGAGCATTATGCTAAGTGAAATAAGCCAGTCAGAGAAAGATAAATACCACATGATCTCACTCATTTGTGGATTATAGAGAACAACATGGACTGATGAAAAGGGACAGACCCAAAGACTGAGAAACAGCAATCAGGCTATCAATCCCCAGAAGGAAAGTAGGGGAGGGCGGGGGTAAGGGGAAGAGATCAACCGAAGGACTTGTATACATGTATATAAGCCAAACCAATGGACATGGACAACAGGGGGATGGGAGCATGAGTGTGCGGGGCGGGGGGGGTGGGGACGTTAGGGGTTAATGGGGGGGATGAGGACACATTTGTAATACCTTAATAAAAAAATAAATAAATAAATAAATAAATAAATAAATAAATAAATAAATAAAATAAGTATACGGGTAATGTGTATCTCCTTTCAAAAATAATTGGCAAACATGTGAAGGAATCATTTCACATACTAGTAGGTAATGTTTTATCCTTTTTAAAACAATGAAATTATATGTGACTTCTCTAAAGCTATGATTAATAGTTAGGACTTATAACTCCTGGTTTAGTAACCTGTTAACACATCACAGTTAAAGAAATGACAAGTTGATTGATAACAGGTGTCAACTGTGAGACACTACTAATTTTAGAGGACATTAGTTTGTTGATATATTGTAGCTGAAACAATCGCACATTCTTTCCCATGCATATGAAAAAAACAACGCAGAAATTGTCAGCCCAACCCAAGTTTCCATGAAGGTCATAAGAATGCAGAGTTCAAATTGTATCTCTGCTCCAGTAATTTGTTCTTCCCTGCTGTCACTCCCATTATGCTTCAATTAAGAGTGGAAGCCGGGAGCGGCTTGATGAACATCTGTCGCATCCACCTGGAAATAATTCAATAAGGGCACACCATGGGAAGATATTGTGGGACATCAGCCTAAGTTTTTTTTTTCCATTTTCACACTGAGTGGCAAGAGAAATTCAGATAATGGGAAGGAGAAGGGTACTTCATCACCTATAAATATTAGGCCAATTTGCCAGTGTAGCACCCCAATACATATTTAAAAGAAATAAAAAATACAAACACAAATGAATAGGACTTATGAAGCTACATGATCACAATGGCATCACTTTTAGGTCAGACACATAAAATACAGTGTTAGCAGAAGCTTCTGCCAATCGAAGTACCACAACCTAAATAGTGTGTATTGTGTAAAATAACATATTTTTGATATATTATCTAAGCACATCACACAATGCCCAAGATTGATCTGCAAATGAACAAAAAAGTGAAGGACCATTAGCTTAAATTATGTGGAATAGAATACAATGGAAATAGCAATTTAGGACAAGCCTGGGATGAACCACATTTTTGCATCTCTGAAATTCCCAAATTAGACCTAGTGATCATTGGATAGAACTAGATTCCTTTTTAAGTAAAAAATGAAGCTATGCTGCGGTACAAAAGAAGGAATTCTTACCATTTGCAACAGCATGGATGGAACTGGAGAGCATTATGCTAAGCAAAATAAACCAGTCAGAGAAAGACAAATATCACATGATCTCACTCATTTGTGGAATATAATGAACAACATAAACTGATGAACAAAAACAGATTCAGAGATAGAGGAGCATCGATCAGACCGGCAAACCTCAGAGGGAAGGTAGGGGAGGGTGGGGATAAGGGGGAGAGATCAACCAAAGGACTTGTGAGCATGCATATAGGCCTAATCAATGGACACAGACATGGATGGGGTGAGGTAGAGGTTGAAGGCATGAGTGAAGGGGTTGGGGGGGGGCAATGGGAGAATAAGGACACATATGTCCTTATTGATTAAGGCTTAATCAATAAAGAAAAAAATGAATCTCTCATTATTTGTTGAAATCTTCAAACTAGACATTTTCAATCTCCAAAAGAAAAACATTCCAAAAAAATCTGTGCTACCTAAGCCTGAAAAGCTATTACTTCAATAATCATTACTTATAAATTGTTTTAATTAGCATATCTAAATAACACATCTCTATTATTTAAATAGTTATTTTCCTCCAATGCTGTGCTCCCATGTTACATTTTTCCTCCTATGTTATGTTTTTCAGACAGGTGTTTGCAATGCTACACCCATGCAGAGAAAAAGTTAAGATATTAGGCTTAGGAGAAGAGGCTACAGGAACTACAAATATTTCAGAATACAAAATAAGACAGCCAGTGAATAAATATAATCACCTTCAAGCAATACAATGAGTAGGAGACAGACATGGGAGGCAAACAACTATTCTCTACAGATGCTAAAACAGCAAGAAATGGGATTAAGCTGCAGGTGCAGGAGACAAGATTCAGTTTGGACAGAGGAAAGATCATATATCAATGTTCAACAATGGCAAGTGTTATTGTAAAGGACATGGCTCCATTTTTCCCCCTTCAATTATTGTAAAACTGTTTGATTACTGTGTGAGATGCTGTGGGAGCGGTCTTGTATGAATTTAGCAACCCATATCTGGTGGACCTCCCAATCACTACTCAGGATATATCATACCAGCAAATTTCACATGGCTTTAGAAACATGTCATAGGCGCTGAATAAGATAGATCCAAGTGCAAAATTAAACAAGGGAGAAAAAAAAGACAGACAGGATGCCTAGAAGAACTTGGAAAAGGGATAGCTGCTTTAACACTACCAGGGTCAGGAAATAGAGAGAAACAGTTTGCTACTGCTCTCAGCCCCTTACTGCTGCATCTAGTCGAAAGGTAAGCATGTGGCTGGCCATGGGAACATCAGCCCAGTAAGATCAGAGCATTCCCACCCCACAGCCTCAGCACAGGGTGGACATACCCAATTCCCATGGAGGGCCTACTCTGGCAACTCAAGATCTTGTCTTTGTCTGTGGTTAAACCTTTTTTTTTTTTTATTGTTGACACCATTGCAGATGTCCCTTATTTTCTCCCCCTTTGCTCACTTCCACCCAGCCCCTACCAACCCCTGCCCCTGGCCTTCACCACATGGTTGTCTGTGTGCACAGCTATGCACAGATGTTCTTTGGCTAATCTCGGTCACATAATTTCATGACCTCACATTTGTAAATTGGTGGCAATGTAAAATCAATATAAAGTTTTATTTACTGCTTATACAGCAAACGATTTTTCATGGAGAATGAGCTCTATCTCTTAAGAGGAAATGACATTCCTCTCAAGAGCAATGACATCCAGTCATCCTATAAGCAACAGCCTTCAAACAGAAGTTACCATACTGATTGCCTCGATCTGGTCTTAAAATATCATCCTCCAGGAAAAATTGCTGATTCCAGGCTGGGTCAGAAAAAGTACAAGTTGACAAGCTGAGCCCAGAACATCCTGTTATTCCAGAAAGTCTGGAAGTACTCAAAGAATGAGGAAGATATGTTCAAAGGACGTAAACCAGCTTCAAGATCTACCATAGGCTAATGTAAGACAATCTTAGCAGCAATAAAACAAGACAGACAAACAAACAAACAGACTAAAACTAATGAGAGTATAAAAGTACACTCTGTTGAATAAAATTGGAATCCAAGACTCCTTGCTGATATAATTAAAATAAATGAATAAACAGATAAATAGGAAATCAGAGAAAACTCTTTTCACAGCTAAATGCTAATCAGCAAATGTGAAAAAGATGAAACTAATAATAACCATTTGCCAATCGTGGTGGTAATCGTTAATATAAGCAGGAATATTAATGAATGCCAAACATGGTCAGGGGCGTAATATAGCAGTATCTTGGCATAATATAGCAGTATCTTCCCACAAAATGCTAATAAAACACAAAGAAATGTGGTCATTTTAAAAGGTGAGAAACCTAGCAGATACCATCTTGACCACGTAATCAAGGTTAGCATCAGCAGTGATTTGATGGGTGAATGTTGTAGGTTTCCTGATTTTATGCACTAAAAGAACACAGATTTATTTCTATAATATCCTGTCTAGAATTCATGGCCTAGGTTTGTACTCTCTCTTCCCCTTCTGTCACATCTCTCTGTCTTCATCTTCTCCCACGTTACTCATATTGAGCTGAAGAAAGTTCTGTGCTCTTAAGGGCTCATGAGATTATATTGGGCCCCTGGGATAATCCAGGACCATCACTTTATTTAAGGACCATCTCCTTATTTAAGGACCGAACCATTAATCAAATCTAAAAATACAACATATGCACATGGATTAGAGTGTAAGCATCTTTTGGGAGCTATTATTTTACTACTACATAAATTATATAAATGTATATTTGGTGCAGACTGTATTATTGGCCTCAATTCTTCATCTTTCCCCATGGTTATTATACCTTTTGTCATTGACTTTGGAATTCCTCCTGAAAAGGCAGAATATATCTCTGCATCCCTTGACCTTGGGCTCAGACAACATGAATTACTTTGTTTAACAGAGTCATAAATGATGCAGGACTACGCCTTAATAAATTTTGAGTGTTTCCATTGTTCTCTTATTCCTCTCAAATCACCATGAGAAGAACATCCCTCTTTAGTTCCTGATTCAAGAAAGATGAGGGGCACATGCAAAAAAGCCACTGCAACTGAGCCCAGCCAAGATCAGCTGGTTGCCAGCTGACCCACAGACAAATAAGCAATAATAAGAGATAGTTGTTTTATGCCGCTGAATTGGAAGATGATTTGGAGGAATGGTAGCTAACACTATAGTGAGATAAATGCTAGCCTACACAAAGAAAAAGGAAAAGTTAAATAACCAGAAAATATTATAAGAATTTATCCAGAATCCTTTCAAAGACAAAAGAGAAGTCAGCAGCAATAAGATGCAGTTAACAGACATGGAGGGTAGAATGAAGGATAGTATAATGTACAACTAATAGTAGGTACAGAAAAAAGGAATAAAAGGAGTTATGAACAAGAATACCTACAGAGATAAGTAGATGAGGATTAGACATAATTTAGGAAAGATATGAATCTTCAGTATGTTGAGTTTATTTTATTTTTTTTAAATATATTTTATTGATTTTTTACAGAGAGGAAAGGAGAGGGATAGAGAGTTAGGAACTTCAATGAGAGAGAAATATCAATCAGCTGCCTCCTGCACACCCCCTCCTGGGGATGTGCCTGCAACCAAGGTATATGCCCTTGACCGGAATCGAACCTGGGACCTTTCAGTCTGCAGGCCAATGCTCTATCCACTGAGCCAAACTGGTTATGGCAGTATGTTGAGTTTTAAAAAAATAAAATTAAAGACAAATCTATACCTGAACATATAAAAAATCTAAAAATAACAAATAAAGAAAAAAGACTGTACACTTTAGGAATGAGAAGAGAAATTATTATAATGGAACAATTATTCTCACAACAGAGGTCTCATCAGCAACAAAAAACAATGGAGCAATATCTTTAAATGGTTGAGAAAATAAATTTAAACCTCTAATTTTATAATTGGATAAATTATCACTGCTGACCGAGCTCAATATAAAGATAATTTTAGACATACAAGGAAATACTAGGAAAATTAAGAAACCTATTAAAGAATACACTTCAGAAAGAGGAAAAGTGAAAATAAAGAGAATATGTAAGATATAAGAAGTAATAGTGAGCCAAATATTGATAAAAATTAAGTAATATATTTAAAATATAATTAAACATTAGCTATAACACTTTTTAATGCAAAAAATAGATAAAACCATCCTTTACCCATTACCAAGCAACATCTTAAAAAAGAGTTCAACATCACTAATTAGGAAAATGAAAATTAAAACACATTAACATACCATTTTATATGCCCCAGATGGAAAAGGTTTTAAGTATCTGATATTATAGTCATACAATAAGGAACTCATAAGCTGCTAGTGGTAGCGTCCACTGTTACAACCCTTTTGGAAACTGGCATTATCTAGGAAAATCAAAGATGCATGTGCCCTTCATCCCTGCAGTTCCATTTCTAAATTATTTGCTTTACCTTTCTTTTAGGCATCATAGAAAAATCTTCCAAATATGCTCAAGGAGAAAAATATACAAAAATATCACTACATCACTGTATTTAATAGCAAAATATGGAAACAAACTAAATGGCCATTCAGAAGAGAATGGATAAAACAGCAATAGTGTACTCAAACAATACAGTATTACACAGTGTGAAAATCAATGAACTAAAATTACATTGATCAACATAAATAAATCTCAAAAAATATAAGGTTGGACAAACAGCAAATTGCAGAATAATGCATAAAGTATGAAGTTATTTATGTAAAGTTTAAAAACATCAAACAGTAGAATATATTTTAATAAATGCATATAGATGCAATGATAGTATAATATATACATATACTATATATATATATATATATATATATATATATATATATATATAAAATAATCACCAAATATAGGCTAGTGATTAACTCAGGAGATGGGGTGACAAAGAATTGGTTTGCAGAAAAGAACATAAGAGGCTTCCAATGTTAAAAATAAATAAGTTCAAGTAGTAAAAAAATTCTTCTGGAGTAAATATGGAAAATAATTACAATTTGATAAAGCTGGGTGCTATACACACAAATGCTATATTATTTGCTTTAGCTTTATGGATTTCTCTAATATGCTGTAACAAAAATATCTGAACACTTTCTCAAAAGACCATTTGGCTTATTTTGGCAGAGAATGAGAGGCAGTCTGGGAGGGCATTTTAGTGCATTAGCCCTCCCTAGGGTGGATGCATTTGCAGGGGACAACTGAAGGGAGCAAGGCTGCATTTACAGTGATAAAACACTAATGGAAAGATACCAGGCTTGCCAGCCCCTGATGGTTTACCAGGGAGGCTGTGTGGGGACAGGACTTCCTCCTACTCACAACTGTCTCCAGCAAGACTTCCCGTTCTGCCCATAGGTAAGTCTAAACTAACCACATCAATTGTCAACTTCAATAACATTTAAAACCATTTCGAGGCTTAGAGAAACACTGCTGTCTTGAAAAGAGTACATGTTTAGGAGGCAGAAAGACCTGGGTTCAAATACTGCTCCTAGAATTACTTAGCAGGCCCCTTACTCTCCTGAACTTTCAGAATTCTCATCCTTGAAATGAGATTTTCATGACTTCACTTGCAGGGTATAGAGAAGAATTAATGAAATCACATCTATAAAATATACAGCACCTACTAGATACTCAACATGTGAGGGTCTTAAACTGCCTGCAAGCAATACTGATGCAAACAAAGACAAAATGCTTCAGAAACCAGATATATCATTTGTGGGATGGGGGAGAAATGTGTTTCCTAATGGAGAAAATACAAATCTTTACAGCCTAAACTATCAAATTGCATATGTATTTCAATAAGTTACATGGCATTTCTCAGTATCAATTCCTTCATCTGGAAAATAGGAATAAAAACATGTAACTTGCAGGGTTCTTGAGAGACTTGGAGGCCCCGAATATTAACGTGTTAGGCACAAAAAGGCACTCAGTCGTGCAGTAAACAGTACCTGCTATTATTATTGCTGTTGTCAACGTTATTATTCTCTCAAAACTGAGAGAGAAGAACAAACTGAAGTTTGTGATCACAGAGTGAGGAATTAATTATGATTTTTGAAACCACTAAAACCCTTGTTCCATATAACATGTCTTTGCACAGCTTTCAAGAGAATTAGAACATTTCATCCTCAACAAAGTGTTGCATAACTAAAACCCCTGTACCTTTCTCAGAATGATTGGCAGACTTACTTCTTGGCAAAAAGTGAATTAAAAGACACAATACGTGCTTAGGTCTTAAGTCTTCATTGCTTTCAACAAATACAGTATATTCATAATCAAAATAAAAAATAGAAAATTACGATTTTCAGTTGAGACACATCCTTAAAAAAGCATTAGGATTCATATTGTGTACTTAATTTACCATCTTTCTTTATATGATCCTTTCTTAAATTTTCCAATCTCAGGAACCATCCAAAACTACAGGTTATATTTTTGTTCTCAAAGTATAGTCTCCACAGGAACAGCACCTGGGCACTTGTTAGAAATGCAAATTCTAGGGCCTGGTCCCAGGCCTGCTGAGTAAAAACCTCCTGGGGTGGAGCCTGGCAGGGTCTCACAGCCTTCCGGTGAGTATGACACAGACTAGCGCTGAAAGCACTGGCTTACATAACAGGAGAGCCTCGGCTTCCAAACCCGAGGATAATGGCTTAGCGTTATGTGTAGTGCCCTGACCACATGTGCCAGAGGCATGCTGTGCAAGGAACTCATCAGGATTAGACCTGGATTAGACCTCTGAGCTCCCTCGCATCGTTGGTGCTACAAATGATGGTCTCTGTACTCACAGGCTTCAAAGCAGAGCAGGACATTCCATATGATCACTTGCCTAGTCCAAAGTTCCATGACAGACAACCCATATGGCATGGAGTAAAACCTCAGATGAACACTGTTATATTACCAAATGTTCTCCTGTAAGAATTGATGAATAAGGTTGAGTTGGGCTGCATGCTTTTATAAGTCCACATGGTTTGAATTTAACATATTCATTCAAACTAAATACAAGCCTCAAGTAGAGAAATAACCCTGCCAGTATCTCAACTAATCAGAGACAAACATGAGATTCTCAAAAGACAAAGATCTGTTTCCATGCTCTTTGACATGGTTTTGAAGGGTGAAACTTACTAGTAAGTAGACAGACTTGTATGGGCCCTGATAGTAAGATTCTATCAAGTTCAAGGATTTTGTGCCTCTATTGAGAATCAGTTGACAATCATATACATGTTTCCCTTATTCAGACTTACTACAGGGAAACTTCTTAAAGAACTGTGATTAATTTCTCAGTATCAATTCCCTCATCAAATAGTTTACCATTTCAACTCTGAACCCAGACATATATTCATCTGTTTCTAAACTGGCCACTAAAGTCTTCCTCTGAAAGGTATGGTGCCACTCCCAGGACTATCCATCCCCTTTGATCCAGGAGATAGAAAGCATCTCCTTTCCCTCCCCAATAAACATTCTCTCTCAACCTACAGACCCTACACAACAAAAAGAGGCTTCTGAGGACTCCAAAGATTGCTTTCCAGAGAGTTCTAGATGGTGCTAAAATTAAGCAACCCTCAGAGCATATTCATTTCCATCTTGGAAGGTCCACTCTCAGGTTCCACGGGCCGAACCTGACTTACTCATTCTGTGCATTTTCCTACTTCTCCATGACTTTCATCAGCACAGAGGCGACTTGAGCTGCAACAGTGTTTTCCCAATAGGGGGCAGGTTTCCTTACCAGAGGGCTTGTTCCAAATCAAAGAGATTCTATTTATTTCCATCCCAAATAACATGTGTTCACAATCCATCTTCATTCCTATATTTAATTCAGCAGTAAAAGTCTTCCTCATGGGGGGTGGGAGGGACCATAAGAAGATTATATCAGATAGATGCCCTTTCAGATGTGTCTCCTATGGCCAGAGCTAAGGTTTACCTACACTCTGAATAGCCCATAAGGTTACATATAGATCCAGTAGGATGTCTACAAATTGAAATTTTAACTTTTCACCATCATTTGTTGGTATTACTATTGGTATTTACTGCATATCAACAGAGTCCTAGGAAAGAGAGTTGCCAGGAAACTTTAACACTGTCCTAGAGTTGCCATGGAATCTGTGTATCATGAAACTCATCCAGTGCTTCAGCGTGTGATTTCCTTCCCCACATAACAAGCACTGGACATACTTTCGTTGAACTCTACATCATAGGAGTAAAACAGTGATATCCTAGTAGGGCAATTTTCAATGTATAATTATGATGATGCCTTTGTTGCTTGCACTCTGTCTGAATTACTAAGTAAGGTTAAAATGGAATCACGAAGTGCTTTTTAATAAAACAAGGGCATCTATAAACGATCCTCGTGTTGATGACTTAGCATCAGCTTAATAACTAAAGAAAATCAGGCAGGCACTGGGGTGTTGCTCCTGCTTCTTGAAGGATAGGTATATTATATTATCGAATTACTGCTACAGAAAGTGTTTTCATTTCTTTAATGAACAAAATGATCGCACTACCTAGTTATGGCTCCTTTCCCACATGACAATAAGCATAAAAGAGAATCCTAAGAGCACCTTTCGGACATTTGTCTCAGTAGCTGGAGTCTCCTTGGCCACCATGTTTAGATCCCTATCAGAAGAAGCAATGGCACAGGAAGCTCTTTCTCTGAAGCCAACATCACTGTGGATGGGTCTATGTAGCAACGAAGGCCTCATTTTATTAGGAAAGTTTTCCACTTGTGAATTTTTCCCTGGTGATAAGCATCATCATTAATAAAAATTGAAATTTCCTAGTAGTTCTCAGGAATCCAGCCAGTACTCCCTGGGCCATGATGCAGGACAGTGACAAGAAGACATCTGACTACCTCCTACACTCACTAAAGTTCCCTCATTAAGCCAGCCACACCATGGCCAGTATTGAGGATGGTTCAAGTACTCCTTTTGTATGCACACATATCCTAAGATTGTACAATATCTCAAGAAATCAGTAGTAACATTCAACTTAAGCTCCCAAATGTTCAGTAATAACCTTTGATGATACCCCTCTCTTCTTCAACATAAGCTATAAAAAAGTATTTGAATTTTCAGTATAGTCATTTTCTTGAGAAGAATGGTAAATTCATGCTCACAGACAACCTAAATCTATTCTAAAAGAACCAAAAACACTTTTTGCCTCTTTGTACAAGCACAACGCCTTTCCTAAACTAAAGTTCATAGTAGGTTAGCACACCATTCCATTATGTAATTGCTTGTAAGAGTGCCTTTCTGATTTTATTTACTTCTAATGTGAAACCCCAGAATATAAAAAATAATTTGTAGTGAAACAATGATTTTTTTTTTCTACCTGGCTCAATTATGCTTTTGTGATTAAAGCTTTGTATGGGGGGGGGGGGGGAAAGTGAACCTGTGTACAAAATCTTGTTGGACAGCTTATTTAAAATCTGTATGCCTCTTTCTGCCACACTAAGAAATATGTTTCCCCAGATGCTGCAAACTTTAAAAGAAATTCCTCTTTCTCTATTCGTGGCTTCTAGTCCTTCCCTTGAGCAGAATTTGGTACCAATGCCAAGTCTTAAATTCTTGAACTACTTCTTCACTAAACATAATAATTCCCACTGTTACACCGTTGATTGAGCTCTTCATCTCTTCCAGAATCCTCCCTTCACAGCCACCCACCTATTCAAACCCCCCGGTCCTTCCACCTCCTCCTGGGTGACTTGTCCAACTGCTCCAATGCTCAAAGGACTTTCCCTTTCCTGCTGCTTCTTGAATCTATGAATAGAGTCAGCATCCTGTTTCCCCTCCCGGGTCCATAACCTTTCCTTTTTTCCCTCTGCCCTGGATCATGTCTGATGTTGGAGTTGACAAGTATGTCTGTGTCCAAGTTCAAGTTATCTAGAAGCAAGTGCTAAAATGGCATTTGGGGTAGAAGACATTTACCTGTGAAAGAAAAAGGGAGGAAGTAGAACTGGGCCGAGGGAGAAATCAAACTGGTATTCAGGCTTGACAAAGTCTTGGCCCACACATCGGGGAGCTTTGGAGGGAACACTGCTGCTAGAGCTGTGCCACCTGGAGCCTAGAAGATCAGTCCTCTGTATGTTCTCCTAGCTCAGTTACCAGATGTAGGCTGCCCCAGACTGGGCATGACCTCAGCCTCTCGGTAGCTGAGACAAATGGAAGGAGCTGACATTTGAAGGCGATCTGCTGGCCATATTTCCTACAGCTAGCTGTTCCCTGAAGGAAGGCTCATTTCCATGTCTGCCTAAGTCAGCTGTTTTCAACGTGTGGGTCACGACCCCTTTGGGGGTTGAATGACCCTTTCACAGAGGTCGCCTAAGACCATTGGAAAAAACATATATAATTACATATTGTTTTTGTGATTAATCACTAAGCTTTAATTATGTTCAATTTGTAACAATGAAATTGGGGGTCACCACAACATGAGGAACTGTATTAAAGGGTCGCGGCATTAGGAAGGTTGAGAACCACTGGCCTAAGTAGTCATCACCTATTTGGGCTCAGGTTTAATCTTGGACCTTCTCCTGCAAAAGACCTTTCACCAGTTCCAAATTCCCTAAGTTTGGCCAACAGGAGGCAATTAGAGAGCAGGAGCAAAGAGAAGCCAGGGTATTCTTTCCCTGTCACTCTGTTTGAGTGGCCTCACCTCCCTGCTTCCAGCTCCTGCTGGAACTCCTGCCCTCTGTAGATCCAGCATCTAACATGCAGGCCAGCCATAATTCCACCTCCCACCAAGTGGGCCCAGATCCGGGCTCTGGCAGTAACTCTCCCCCAACCTTGTTTCTCCAGACTATGGAATGGTCGTAGCTTCCAACTGCCACCTCGTAGTTATCACATTGTCCATTCGTCAGCTACTCAGCTCTTTATCACCTGTGTTACCACCTCCCTGTGTTAAATGAAATATCAAGAATGATTTTTGTATGCCTGACTGAACCCTGATACAACTCTGTCAGAAACAAAATCATATGCAGATACTCGACATTTAAAAAAGATCGGAGTGCCCTGCCTGGCCAGCATGGCTCAGTGGTTGAGCATCGACCTATGAACCAGGAAGTCCGGTTCAATTCCCAGTCAGGGCACATGCTTCGGTTGTGGGCTCGATCCCCAGTGTAGGGCATGCAAGAGGAAGCTGATCAATGATTCTCTCTCATCATTGATGTTTCTATCTCTCTATCCCTCTCCCTTCTCCTCTGAAATCAATAAAAATATATTTTAAAAATTAATACATACATACATACATACATACATACATAAAAAGATCGGATTCATAGAGCTCTGGCCAATGGGGTTGAAAGCACTGTGCTCCCTGTCACAGTCAGGACTCTGGCCTCTCAGAGTACAGTTTTCAACCCACAACAGATGGCCCTCAATTACCACTTTAAACATTACCCCCACAGCTGGGAACAGTGCATGGCTGCTGAATCATGGAATCATGCAAACTGGAGAAAATCCCGAGCTGAAGGACACAAGGATTACCCAAGAACCCAACCATGTGCAATAGCACAGATAAGCAGCCCCCTCAGAACTGCCAGAGTGCCCTATTTTGGGCTCCTTCTCATCCACCCAGTACAGAGAAACCACCTTACTAACATATGTACCTTTATCTGCACACCAGGTGATAAATTCCTGCACATGAGTCATCTTTAGAGATCTACAATAATAGATGCATGCCTCCATATGGCACTGGGTTGCCACTGGTTTTTCATGTATCTGTCTCTTCCATTGGAGCATGTCAATAATTCTGTCTTATTTATCAAATTCCACCTGTAAGAAAGTGCATGGCATATAGCCAATTCTCATTAATTTTCTCTTGAATGTTACAAATGTTTTATTTAGTATGTTTTCTCCATTTTTTAACTTTTGGTTTTCCTATGCATGTGGGATAGTTATGATGCAGGAGAAAAGGGCAATAGGACACTCATGAATATGATTCCATTATAAGGGATAAGCATGTTAATATAAGTATCATCAGACAGAATTTTAGATGAAGCAAGAATTTCTCTTGGGATATGTAGTAAGAAATGTGATGTTTAAATAGACTTGATAAAATTCTAACTTTTCCCCCAATAGGCACCAATAAGTGTAACAATGGGACATTACCTTACTTCAAAAGCATGATTACTCTTGACAATGGAAGTATAAACAGTGCTTTTAAATCTGTTAAGTTAAATGAAAGAAAAGAAAGCAATATCTTAGTGAGAAGCAAAGGAAAAAAGCAAAACAAAAGAAACCACTTGGTTTGAGTGAACAGCTATTTTGCTCAACTTCAAAATCACAATAACAGTTTTTTTGAAAGGGAGACCATGCCAGTGAGTACCTGATTAGAGTTCATTATTCAGAAACATAAAAAGGATGTTTATGGAACAATTTACAGCACATGAAGGATTGTGCATGATGCTTTCACATATATTTTCTTGTTCAATTCCTAAAATAAGTCTGTGAAATATACTATCACCCCTTTCTTTCATGGAGAGAGAAACAGAGACCTGTAAAGATTAAATCCCTTCCCCGGAGTCAAATAGTGAAGGGCGGGGTCAGGACTCAAAACTAAAGCAATCTGATGTCAAATACCCATATTTCTTCACCACTGCTGTTCTGTGATTCGGGTGAAATTATTGTTCCCTTTGTGAAAATATTTTATTATTTCCAGAAACATTTATTCCAAATGTCAATTTTAGGAACATAGCTCAGTTTTTAGTCTCCTAATAATACTGAAGTAGAAAGTGAGGGTTTCATTTATGGTACTTTTCACTGAAATCACCTCAAAATAATTTTTCTAATTATTGCCTCCTTTCTAAGATAATATCTGTTAAATGCATGCCTATCTGGGAACTGAAACTCCTCCACTTATTAAAATTAACCTATCTTTGACCCTGATAATGGGACCAGATTGATAGAGTTGAGATTAATGAGTCAATTATTTTTGGACAAGGTACAAGGCACACAAAGTGTTTCACACTGTTCGTACCGTGTAGTACTTTTTACTTCCTGTGCAGCTTTTGAGATCCATAAAAATAACCTGGTATGAGTATTCCTTTTCCCAACTTAACAATGATGAATATTGCTATTTTCCCAAAAACACAGCCATCATTTGGATTAAAAGGGAAGTGATAAAGCAAGGGTGCAAGCTATACTTTAAAAACAATTTTTTTTAAATCCTTCTTTTTGACAAATTCATGCTTCCTTAGCCAGCTTCCTCAGAGTATCATTTTTAGAGTTCAATTAGTCTGCGAAAATGACTTAGGTCCCATATTGGTGAAGCAGGAGACACTGACAAATTAGCAACAGACTAACATAGGAAAACATTAGAAATCTCTAGAATCTTTGAGAAAAGTTTATCATGATAATAAGTATTAGAATCTATACCAATCTGCTTCCACAAACTGATCCTTTCACTTCTTTATTTTCTTTGTAAGGAGTCAGGGTCCATACAGTTGCAAGAGTAAGAAAGGTTTTGTTGGCATGGTTCTTTTTTTAAAATAATGTATTTTTTCCATTTATATAGTTTTCCTACCACCCATCCACTGATAATTTCCAAATGTGTTCCTCTCACTCTGATTGCTAGCCTGAGATCCAGATTCATATTTTCAACCCCAACTGTGTAACCTGTAGACATTCTTCTGTCCTCACTGAAAGTTCACCCAGAACAATCAAGCCAAGTCTTGGCTTTTTGTGTGTCAACAGGATTAGTTTTATATTTTTGATGGATTACTCTGAATAAGAGGCTATATACTGACCACCATCAGGCTAACAGTGGACACAAAGAGATATTTAAAAAAGATGAAGCCAGTCCAATCTAGGAAGAGCTGCTGGGATTTCTTTTGGAATATATGTGGGATATATCTGGAAAGTATAGGACTTGCTAATAGATTGAATGTGAAATGGATGAGAAAGATAAACTTCAAGATTAATCCCTCGTTTTTTTTTGTCCTAGGCAACTGGTTAAATGATAATGCCAGATGGGTTGGAGAAGACAAGAGAGGAGCAAGGTAGAAAGGGGTGTGTGTGTAGCAAGAATCAATAGCTATCATCTCAGGCAAAGTTGGTGTGAGATGACTTTACACTTCTAAGCAGACATTTAAATATATATAAAAGCCAAGTGACCAGAACAACCAGTTTCTATGATATGCACTGCGGCTTGCCAACTGGCCTGATCAGGGACAGGGCCAGCCAGCCAACCTCCTGCAGCCACTCCCCCAAGCTGGTCTTGCCCCCGATCGCCCTCCCCCGGTTGGGGGCGGGGCAGGCTGGCCAACCTCCCCTGTCCCCTCCCCCGGTCCAGCTTGGTCCCTATTGGCCCCAATTGGGGCCGGGCCAGCTGGACCCCACCCAATCACCAACCTCCCACGGTCCCTCCCCCTGGCCAGCAGGCCCCCATCACCCAATTGGCCCAGGCCCTGGGTTGGGACAGGGAACCAGGGATGGGTGGCAGCAGATGTGGCCCCTTTCCCGGGGGTGGGGGGGTGGGGGGGGCAGAGGGCCTCCTCCCCCCTTGGGACCAGTGGCCAACCTCCCGCGGTTCTACCCCCCCTCCCCTGCCCCGTTCCTTCCCCAGCCAGCAGGCCCTGGTGGGATCTCGGTGGCAAGGGAAGGAGAAGGGGGGAGGGGCAGGGAACTGTGCAGTGGCAGGGCGCCAAGGTTGGCATTGGCATCCGGTGTCTGTTCCTTCCGTACCCAGCCGGGTGACCATTGCCTCCTCTTCCAACCCCACCGGGACCTTCAGGCCCCGATTGGCCCGGCCCAAGTTGGCCCTGATTGTCAGCCAGGCCTAGAAACCCCACCCATGCACAATTTTTTGCACTGGGCCTCAAGCATATAATAAATCTTTTGCTAGGGCTGAAAAGAAAAAGAAAATAGACATATTCACCATATAGATGGCATAAAGCCATGGGCTTAGATTAAATCACCTACATTGTGAGAGTGTTTGGATAAAAGGAGTAGTCCAAGAACTGAATCCTGGAGCACCAACATTCAGAGGCCAACAAAGGATGGGATCTAGAAAAAATGATGGAGAAAGCACAACCATGGAGGATTTTAGGTTGCAAGGTGGTTTTACCAATTATTATACTGTATAAAGTGTTAATGCACAAAACTAATGAATTTCCTTCCTGCTAACCACAGAACTGAACAATATGAGATTTAAAATATTGTGTGTGTGGGTGGGTGTGCACACACACACACCTCTTCACAATAAAGATGGAAAAAAGCTTTTAAATTCTATCATCTCAATCAGGCAAAGGTTGGATATGTACCAACTCAAAAATAAAAAAAAAAAAGATGAAATTGATATCTTTATCCAACTTGTAGCTGAAGCTCAGCGTCAGTGACATTTTTGTTTATGATTACACCCATAGGATGTTTGTGCAGCAGCTCACATACGCATGTTTGAATAAATATGGTTTGAATAATGTAATAACATTTCCAAAATGGCCTACACTGTTTTGCCTAGCAGTTCCTTTATCTGTGAAATTAACTTCAAATTCTTTAATTTCATATTTGGAAACAGACACCAGCTGAATGCTCGCCCCACACGCAGTGATCTCCTTTTTAATAATGCAGGCTGATGTTCTCTGAAACAAAGATTAAAGAGTACAGTCAGAAACTTCCTAAATAACTTTGATGAGATTAGTTTAATTTCTTCCCCCAAAGCAAAGATAAACAGACATTAATTCTCAGTCATTTTATGTCCTTATGCATCTCAAACTTCTGTGTTCTTTTATCAAGAGCAAGGGCAGAGACAGTCCTTTATCTAACATCTCAAATGCGTCCCAGGCTCTCTTTTTGAGCATAGAACATTCAGAAAGTATAGCATGTTCTTCAGAAATAATAAAAAAATGCACCTGTCTTTTATTTCACCATTGTTGGTGGGGAAACAAAAAGTCTGAGATAATACTTTAGAAATTCTCCATGCCTAAGCATAAAAATGTTAAAAGAAATTACTAATAATGGAGTGACCTTCCCAAGAAGACCCAGGATGCCATTCAAAAGGTTGTCCACAGAGTGAAGAGGGGAAAGGGCACAGAAGTCTTCCTGCCAAAGGGCCTCATCCACTCCTGACATCAATGGAGGGACAGGTGTGACAGCCAGAGCCTTCTCAGGGCGACAAAACTTAATGCATTCTCGTCCTACATCATGGTAATTTACATCATCAATATTCCTCACTTAAACGTTTCTCGACACTCGATCACATCTCCTGAGAAGTAAGCTAGCATTAATAATCCTATTTCAGTAACTAAAGAAAATATGGTTTAGCAGTCCCTAGAGAATTATACCCCAACTCAATTAAAGAGCTCAAAATATTACCCTGGTCCCTCTCTCTCCATGAATGATGCTGACACATCAGGACAGCATCTCCTCTCACATGTGAACAGACATTTTTGTTTCATTTTGTTTTGTTTCCTAACTTTTAAAGCGCCTTATTTGGAATACTGGTTTTCGTATGGAGACCCAGTTGGGATCAGAGTGCCTTATTTGGAATACTGGTTTTCGTATGGAGACCCAGTTGGATCAGAGTGCCTTATTTGGAATACTGGTTTTCGTATGGAGACCCAGTTGGATCAGAGTGCCTTATTTGGAATACTGGTTTTCGTATGGAGACCCAGTTGGGATCAGAGTGCCTTATTTGGAATACTGGTTTTCGTATGGAGACCCAGTTGGGATCAGAGTGCCTTATTTGGAATACTGGTTTTCGTATGGAGACCCAGTTGGGATCAGAGTGCCTTATTTGGAATGCTGGTTTTCGTATGGAGACCCAGTTGGATCAGAGTGCCTTATTTGGAATACTGGTTTTCGTATGGAGACCCAGTGGGATCAGAGTGCCTTATTTGGAATACTGGTTTTCGTATGGAGACCCAGTTGGGATCAGAGTGCCTTATTTGGAATGCTGGTTTTCGTATGGAGACCCAGTTGGATCAGAGTGCCTTATTTGGAATACTGGTTTTCGTATGGAGACCCAGTTGGGATCAGAGTGCCTTATTTGGAATGCTGGTTTTCGTATGGAGACCCAGTTGGATCAGAGTGCCTTATTTGGAATACTGGTTTTCGTATGGAGACCCAGTTGGGATCAGAGTGCCTTATTTGGAATGCTGGTTTTCGTATGGAGACCCAGTTGGATCAGAGTGCCTTATTTGGAATACTGGTTTTCGTATGGAGACCCAGTTGGGATCAGAGTGCCTTATTTGGAATACTGGTTTTCGTATGGAGACCCAGTTGGGATCAGAGTGCCTTATTTGGAATACTGGTTTTCGTATGGAGACCCAGTTGGGATCAGAGAGCCTTATTTGGAATGCTGGTTTTTGTATGGAGACCCAGTTGGATCAGAGTGCCTTATTTGGAATGCTGGTTTTCGTATGGAGACCCAGTTGGATCAGAGTGCGGGGAGCAGTTTCCTGTGGGCTCAGGGCGGATCTGAGGTCTCAGCTTTTGCTCTACTGCCCAGAGGCATCTGGCTACCCTCAAGTCACTTAATCTATAAAATACAGACAGTAGCAACTTCTTACTGATTTTCTGAGGATAAAATGAGATGATGGGTATATTTGAATATTTATTTACTAGTATATCCAACCTTGTTTCATTAATGATTTAAAACATTTTATTGCTTTATAAAATACAGAGGGTAACATAAATGTGTCTGAAGCCACCAATCTGGTCTTCTTTTAATAAACCATGGAGTCTAAGCAATTCAACAACCCATAGAATATATTTGTATCTACACTCATAGAAATAAACTTATAATCCCTAATCCTAAATATCTCCAGCATAAAACTCTGAGAACTCCACAATATTTCATACAGTCAACCTCCATGCATTCCTTCAGGAAATAATGCTAATGACAAAACAAGAAGGCAAAGACAAGCATTGTTCCACTCACTTTTGCCTAGATGTGTGGCTTTATTAAGGCATGATATCTACCACGTGGAGGATTTCACTACCAATTTTAATCTGGAATGATGTCTGTGAAAAAAACACAAAAACACACACAACATTTATAAAGAAACTCTGAATTTGGAAAGGAGCAGGAAAGATCCAGGCCACTGAGCTCCATATCTTTCATGTTAAAGCAAAAGAGTCTGTGTAACAATAGCCAAGGCTGAAATTCAAACCATTACAACAACAGGATGGATGCAGAAAAGAGCAGGGTCTTCAGTGACATCTAAAGTACTAGACATCGACTCTTTATCACTTGGATTATGAGATGTTTCAGCAGGCTGGGACAGAGACTTTTATGAACCAACAAGAAAATACTTCAATATTTTGACAAGCAGAATGGCCATACTGCTGTGTACCAGCTACTTATTAGCTATGGGACAACTCAGTAAGAACAAAGTCTGGCTATGCCAGTGAGTTCCAAACTTCCAGGATAAATGTCACAAAAACCTGTAGGGATTTGGAGGGTATGCCACACCTTTTAGACAGAGAGTAAAAACATGGTAAAATTTTATTATTTTAATGTTAGTGAATTTTATACTTTTTATGAATCAAACTAGAGGCCCGATGCATGAAATTTGTGCAAGGGTAGGCCTTCTTTCCCCCTGGGACCTTGTGTTCCCTCTGGCCGCTGGCAGGCACCCAGGACCCGGGCTTCCATCGCAGCCCTGGCTTCATCCGGAAGGACATCTGATCCAATTAGCATATTATGCTTTTATTATTATAGATGACTTTCCATGTCTCAAGAAACTTTCCTCCCATCTGATCTCAAACTCTTTTCCTTCCTGTCCTCATCAAAGACTGAGCAAGTGGACCTGTTACACATGAGAAAAGATAAGAGCTTCGTAATGGTCTAAATTATTCTACTTCACCTTTTTCACTATGCTTGAGTGAAAAACACTTCCTTCTATGAGCCAGACTCTAAATGAGCAATTTGACTTGGGTACACAAAAGCAATTTGACTTGCATACACAAAAGCAAAATTATGACACGGGATGTAACAACAGTCACTGCGAATACTTTTTTGTTATGAGACCCACAGTTGATGCTTCATGAGTATCCAGCCAAGAGTACCTCTAATGATTGTCTTATAACTAAAATGAAAAAAGATGGGTCATTAAGAGATTATTAAAAAGTGATGGTTTTATCTGGAAAACCCACCAATTCTTAACTAGCTACCAACGTTCCCAGATACAAAGCAAAGACAAAAGTTACATCTGGAGGTTGGACAGTGGGCACACTTGAAGAGACAGCATGGTGGAGAAAGACTGCATCCCAAGTCTGCTACTTGCTGGGCAACCTTGAGCAAGTTACTTAACTTCCTGAGCTACTGTCTCTCAACTATAAAGTGGGGAGACTGCGACCATAAGGATTTAGCTAGCATAGCACCTGAGATATGCTAGATCAGGGGTGGGCAAACTTTTTGACTCGAGGGCCACAATGGGTTCTGAAACTGGACCGGAGGGCTGGAACAAAAGCATGGATGGAGTGTTTGTGTGAACTAATATAAATTCAAAGTAAACATCATTACATAAAAGGGTACGGTCTTTTTTTTTTTTTTTTAGTTTTATATATTTCAAACGGGCCGGATCCGGCCCGCGGGCCGTAGTTTTCCCACGGCTGTGCTAGATGCAAGACAAATGATAGCAATATTTTTAAAATGGTATATGACAGATTGGAGACTGGGGCAGCCACTAGGGACAGTGCCATCCCACCCACTGTGGCCAAATTAGTAACACACACACACACACACACACACACACACACACACACACATCCTATCTAATAATAGACAAACATGGTAATTAACCATACCTCTGCTACACTTCCCCTTGGCTAATCAGGGTGATATGCAAATTAACTGCCAACCAAGATGGCGGCCAGAAGCCAGGCAGCTGAAGTGAACATGAGGCTTGGTTGCTCCAGTGATGGAGGAAGACAAGGTTCCCCACCTGCTGCAGCCCACCTCTGAGCTGCACTCTAAGATACAATGTTGCAATTACTGAAGCTAAACAAACCCCAGATACCTGCTTCAGCCAACCGGCCTCTGAGCTGGAGCTGCAACAAAGTTTCAATTACAGAAGGTAAATAAATCCCAGAATAATACAAAAAAAAAAAAATGGAGAGACTGGGAGCTTCAGTTGCAGGCTTGGCCTGCCTGAAAACAGCCCTCAGCCCCTCATCCAGGTTGGCCAGGCACCCCAGTGGGGACCCCCACCCTAAAAGGGTGCAGGCAGCCTAAAAACAGCCATCAGCCCCTCACCCAGGCTGGCCAGGCACCCAAGCGGGACCCCCACCCTGATCCGGGACACCATTCAGGGCAAACCAGCCAGCCCCCACCCATGCACCAGGCCTTTATCCTAAATAGTAAAAGGGTAATATGCAAACTGACCCTAACAGCAAAAAGACTGGGAATGACTGGTCACTATGACACACACTGACCACCAGGGGGCAGACGCTCAATGCAGGAGGGAGCTCTCCTCAGCCACAAGCCAGGCTGATGGCTGCCAGTACAGCGGGGTGGTGGGAGCCTCTCCTGCCTCCTCAGCAGCGCTAAGGATGTCCGACTGCAGCTTAGGTCTGCTTCCCACTGGCAAGTGGACATCCCCTGAGGGCTGCCGGTCTGCCAGAGGGATGTCTGATTGCCAGCTTAGGCCCAATCCCCCGGGGAGCAGGCCTAAGCCAGCAAGTGGTCATCCCCCGAGGGGTCCCAGACTGCGAGAGGGCACAGGCCGGGCTGAGGGACCTCCCCGCCTCTCTGAGTGCACAAATTTTTGTGCACCGGGCCTCTAGTAAAATTATAAGCATGGTTCCATCCTCACAAGCCCTTAAATCCAGTTGAGGAAGTAGAGCAAAAAACAATAAGCTAGTACGTTTGCTCAGTGCTATATGAGTAGAGCAGACAATTATTTCAGGAGGTACTGAAAGAAAGAGATCCAAAGTGCCCTGGGGATCATGGAGAAGACCCACAAGGAAGACTGTCCCAGACTTTATGGAAAGAAAAGCCTTTATTCAAGAGAGCGAGGGCAGAAGAGGGGGATGGCATACTAGGGACACCTGCCAATCTAAGGAGTGATATTTGGTAGAGCCTCAAGTTCTCCTAAAGCCTCTGAGACATTTGACTTTAACTGCTGAACCTTTGGTTATTTTTTATTATTTTAATGTTACCCTGGGGCACGTCCACCAACAGTTGATGTTCAGGGATTACTGATCAAGTCTGTGCTACAAGGAAAAATAGCATAAGAGGTATGTCCTCACCATAGAGAGATGCCTTTAACACATATTTTGAGGAACTCCTCTTTGCATGGAACTTCAAGCATGCAGTGTCCACTCACAGGCTAGCTGTTCTACCAAAGACACGGAGATGCACAGAGGAGTGCCCAAAGGAGCCCAAGGCAGCTGACAGGGTCGAAGCTCAAGCTCCGTTATTTCACGGCTAGACGGCCTCTGCCTGACCCTTTCGCACTTCAGTTTCATCCTTCATAAAGAGAATATAAACATCTGCCTACCTATAGGATTGTGTGCTGTAAGGGCAAATGTAAAGGTGAATGGAAATAAAAAAAATATTAGTTACTAAATATGTCTCTTTTTCATCTTTAGTTAAGATCCTGATTTCTTCTTAAAAGATATTATTATTAGGAAATAGCATTTTGAGTTGCCTCTGATAAGAAAAGTATTTTTAAAACTCCTTTGGCAAAGAGGACATGCCTAAAAAGAACTATTTTGCAAGCCTAGAAGTTGCAGCACCATCCAAATAAGGCAAATGAGGCAATACAGGGCACAGTTCCAAAGACTGAAAGGAGAAATGCTGACTAGTTTTATTGACAGCAATTACCAGTTGATGATTGTTTTATGTATTTATAATTGAGCCACATATGTCATTTTCTGCTAAGTAATGTGACTCCTTTCTTTTCTAAAAACAATCTAAAAATGAATCAATGGGTATTTATGCATCACTTACCATAGGCTGTAACTTCTAATTTCAAGAGAGTACAATCAAAGGGGAATAAAAATTAGCAAACATTAAACAAGGAGCAATTCTGGACAAAGACTAAGTAAGTGAAAATTGTATATTGAGCTAAATTCAATGACAATAATACAGCCAATGAAACATATTTGAGGGGGGGAGGCCTTGTCCATTTCAAATACCTAAATGAAGGTGTTTAGGAAGGAAATGAGAATTTAGGAACTGGGAGAACATGAGGAACCAAAGGTCTAGAAGGGTAAAGAGAAGAAAACGTTCGCAATCACAGTAAAATTTGACATTGATGTAAGAAAACATTAAGGTATGTTATTGAAACTCTATTTCCAAAAACTTTAAGGTTAGTGACATTCAAAACACCTCCCCACATGCTCTGTGGGAGCTGAATAATAGAGGAAGAAGCAAAGAACCCCCAAGAGGAAACAGAAATGAAATCTGAGACTTGGATAAACATAAGCAGAAAATCACTGACTTATTTTGTTTGATTAAGTTTCCCATTTCATCCCTTTTCAATGGAGAGATATGTTCATTACAATATGCAGCTAATTTTCTCGCCTTTAACTTAATGTACTAAAACAGTTTTACATACAAAATTTCATTTGTCAAATGCCAAACATCTGCACCCTTGATCACAGCCCTTCTATTAAGACCCTGGATTTTCAGGTACCATATGTCACAGTATTTCTTTCAGTGCAATCTTTGTCTATGCACATCCAGGTGTGTGTGTGTGTGTGTGTGTGTGTGTACACACATGCACACATGTGAGCCCTCACACATGAGTGCACAAAAAATAAAATTATATCTGGTGCTTAGAAAAAGAAAAGGCAAAAAGGACCAGGAGGAAAGGCAATGAGATTTGTGTGAACATAAACTAAGCCACACACAACCACTCACAGTTACAGATTGTGATACCCTGTGGAGTCACAATGTATGGCTTGTATAATAAATGTATAAAACAGAGAAAAGGAGGTAAGAGTAAAGGAGATTTTAAAGGGATGTTTTAATGTATAATCATTCTATAAATAAACATTTAAGTAGCAAGGCATAAGGGAATTAGGTATGATGTATATGCTTCAAACAAAAATAAACTCTAGATAATGGTTTTCACCAAATATATAAGCCATCCCTCCCTCACCTGACTTAGTCCACACACCCAGATGTTCCCCCAGGATCTCCCGGGCTTTCCCCGTCCCTATTAATTTCGATTCCCAGCATGTGTGCCTCATCCTATTAATGAGAGCTTATTTTTTCCCTCTAAATTTAAATGAAACAACCTCACAAAGAACAATGAGCCTGGAGTCAGGGGACCCAAGTGATGGCCACAGCTTTTCTTCTAATTAGTCAGGCAACCTAGTCCCACTTACTATGCACCTGCCTTATGGAAGGCAAGAGCCTCTCCTCCCCAGGTGTCACGCTCTGATCTGAAGTGTGAAGAGCTGAAGGCTGCTCTCTCTCAGGCTCCATAAAGCTCCCACAGAGAAGGGGGTGCAAGTCAATGGTGCTACTTCCACTCCTCACCTATCCCCACAAACTCCATATCGAAAGAGGCTGAAGGATAAAGCCAAGAAAAGCGTCAGCATGTGTAAAAGATTATGGCTGAACTTCACATACGTATGAACAAAGGTAAACCAATCCCCAAGTCTTGGATCAAAACCTGCTTTGTGCTCAGAATTACTCTGGGCACGTGGAGACTTTTTAAAGCTTAAGATATGGCCCTAACCGGTTTGGCTCAGGGGATAGAGTGTTGGCCTGCAGACTGAAGGGTCCCAGGTTCGATTCCGGTCAAGGGCATGTACCTTGGTTGTGGGCACATCCCCAGTAGGAGGTGTGCAGGAGGCAGCTAATCAATGTTTCTTTCTCATTGATGTTTCTACCTCTCGATCCCTCTCCCTTCCTCTCTGTAAAAAATCAATAAAATATATGAGAAAAAAAAATAAAATAAGTAAAGCTTAAGATATGTTTCTTGTTCTCATAGAACTTACCACCTGTCCTTATATGACTTACTATCTAGTTAGAAGAACACCCCAATATACATGAAAAAAGAGAACAAGGAAAGACTCACACTTAAGTGATGAAAACTAGGGTAACCTAGAAACTGGAAAACTTTATGGCATGAATAGCTAATGAACACTTCATAGAGGAAGTAAGATTCTGCTCATTCAACAAATATTTACTGAGAGCACACTCTGTGTCAGGTGCAGAAATAGGCATAGTTCCTCCTCTCATGGAGCTTAATAGTCATTAATAGGAGGGGTCATGCTGCTATCTGCACTAATAAAAGACAAAGATGCTAATTGACCGTACCTTTGCTATGCCCAAGCCACTCCCACCAGCCAATCAGAGCGACTATATGCAAATTAACCCAACCAAGATGGCGGCCTGCATCCATGGAGCTGGAGCAAGCAGGAGGCTTGGTTGCCCTGGTGATGGAGGAAGCCAAGCTTCCCGCCTGGCCTGGCGGGCTGTGGCCACCCCAAAAGGCAACAAAGTTTCAATCATAGAAGCTAAATAAATCCCAGACACCTGCTTCCAGCCAGCCTCCACTGGGAGCTTGGGTGGCTGGGGGCTGTGGCCAACCTGCAAACAGCCATCAGCCCCTCACCCAGGCTGGCCAGGACCCCAGCGGGGACTCCCAACCGGAAGGGGTGTGGCCAGTCTGAAAACAGCCCTCGGCCCCTCACCCAGGCTGGCCAGGCACCCAAGCGGGACCGCCACCCTGATCTGGGACACCCTTCAGGGCAAACCAGCCGGCCCCCACCCATGCACCAGGCCTCTATCCTATATAATAAAAGGGTAATATGCAAATTGACCCTAACAGCAGAGCGACTGGGAATGACTGGTCACTATGACACACACTGACCACCAGGGGGCAGACAGTCAATGCAGGAGCTGCCCCCTGGTGGTCAGTGTGCTCCCACAGGGGGAGCTCTGCTCATCCACAAGCCAGGCTGACAGCTGCCAGTACAGCGGTGGTGGTGGGAGCTTCTCCTGCATCCTCAGCAGTGCTAAGGATGTCTGACTGCAGCTTAGGCCTGCTCCCCGCTGGCAAGTGGACATCCCCTGAGGGCTCCCGGGCTGCCAGTGGGATGTCTGACTGCCAGGTTAGGCCCAATCCCTCAGGGAGCGGGTCTAAGCCAGCAGGTGGTCATTCCCCGAGGGGTCCTAGGCTGCAAGAGGGCACAGGCCGGGCTGAGGGGCCCTCCTGAGTGCACAAATTTTTGTGCACTGGGCCTCTAATGTCAGACATAAAAGGGGGAGGGAATCTAGTAAGGAAATTCAAAGGGAACTTTCCAGAAGTGACACTCACGCTAAAATCTAGACAAAAAGGCATTAACCAGCTGAAGAGAATAGGCAAAGAATATAGCAAGCAGGGGTATAGCATGTGCAAAGGCCCTGTGGCAAATAGGTGCTTAGAAGGTCCTAGGAACTGCAAAACAGCCATGTGGCTAGCTCTAATTCGTTTGGCTCAGTGGATAGAACCTCTCGGCCTGAGGACTGAAGGGTTCCAGGTTTGATTCTGGTCAAGGGCATGTACCTTGGTTGCAGGCACATCCCCAGTAGGGAGTGTGCAGGAGGCAGCTGATCAGTGTTTCTAACTTTCTATCCCTTTCCCTTCATCTTTGTAAATAAATATATATATTTAAAAATCCATGTGGCTTGTGTGCAAAGAGCAAGGAGTGCATGATGATGTGTCAGAGGAAGTCAAGACCAGGCATGCTGGGCCCTGTAGGCCATGTCAGCAGTTTCACTTTGAAATAACATCTTCAAATGCACATTTCTGGTGACTATGTGGGGAAAGGAATAGAGCAAGACAAGAACGGACATGGATAGATATTGTAAACATCAACTTCAACAGACCAGATGAGAAGTGATAACATGCTGGACTAGGGTGGTGGTGGTGGAGATGGAAGAGGTAAGGATGACCAAATTTGCTGATGGATAAGATATTAAGACAAGGAAGTGGCCAAGAATAACTCTAGGTTTCTGATTTGCATAAATGAATGAATGATTGTGCCATTAACTGAGAAGGGAACACATGAAGAGCTGTTTTGAGGACAGGATGGTAAGTGCAAAATGCTCTTGAGTGTTAGGTAAGATGAGGACTTTGAGCTTAAAAACATGAAGATTACCAGAGACCTTAGCAATCTGAGGTGGAGTGAGAGGTCAGGTGACAGATGATTGTACACTTAGAGAAGAGCTGAAGATCAAGAAGTAAAGACAATAGAGTAAAAGTATATGTCCACCCTTACTCACCTGTTAGCATCTTCATAGTTCCTATGTTATGTCCATCAGTACAACACATAAGAACAAACATACACTCAAAACACACACACAGCTCACATCACTTACTAGAAATTGGTGCAACCTTCTCTAAATAGTTAAAAAGATTAAAAAATGGCTAAATTCAATTTCTGTAACCTGAAATAAAACAGAGTATAAAATGACTTACTTATTTTATTCACTTGTGCTCTCTCCATCTCTAACTCCCTATTTCCCCCTCTCCTCTTTTTTTTTCAATTAAATCTTTATTGTTCAGATTATTACAGTTGTCCCTGTTTTTCCCCCCATAGCTCCCCTCCACCCGTTTCCCATCCCACCCTCCACCCTCACCGCCCCCCAATATCCTCATCCATAGGTGCACGATTTTTGTTCAATCTCTTCCCACATCCCCCACACCCCTTCCCCCATCAAGAATAGGCAGTCCACTCCCTTTCTATGCCCCTGATTCTATTATAATCACCAGTTTATTCTGTTCATCAGATTATTTATTCACTTGATTTTTAGATTTACTTGTTGATAGATGTGTATTTGTTGTTCATAGTTTGTATCTTTACCTTTTTCTTCTTCCTCTTCTTAAAGGATACTTTTCAGCATTTCATATAATCCAGTTGGTACCTGTTTAGTGGTGATGAACTCCTTTAGCTTTTTCTTATCTGTGAAGCTCTTTATCTGACCTTCAATTCTGAATGATAGCTTTGCTGGATAAAGTACTCTTGATTGTAGGTTGTTGGTATTCATCACTTTGAATATTTCTTGCAACTCCTTTCTGGCCTGCAAAGTTTCTATTGAGAATTCAGCTGACAGTCATATGGGTACTCCCTTGTAGGTAACTGACTGTTTTTCTCTTGCTGCTTTTAAGATTCTCTCTTTGTCTTTTGCTCTTGGCATTTTAACTATGGTGTGTCTTGGTGTGGTCCTCTTTGGATTCCTTTTGTTTGGGGTTCTCTGTGCTTCCTGGACTTGTAAGTCTCTTTCTTTCACCAGGTAGGGGAAGTTTTCTGTCATTATTTCTTCAAATAGGTTTTCAATATCTTGCTCTCTCTCTCTTCTGGCACCCCTATAATTTGGATGTTGGTACACTTGAAGCTGTCTCACAGGCTCCTTACACCATCTTCGTATTTTTGGATTCTTTTTTCATTTTGTTTTTCCAGTTGGGTGTTTTTTGTTTCTTCGTATTTCAAATCTTTGACTTGATTCTTGTGACCCTCTAGTCTGCTGTTGGGAGTCATATAATATTCTTTATTTCAGTCAGTGTATGCTTAATTTGGTCCTTTATCACAACCTTGAGGGTCTCATTAGATTTCCTGAGGGTCTCATTAAGTTTATCAGCGGTTTCTAGAAAATTCTTGAAAAACCTTATAACTGTGGTTTTGAATTCTATACCCAGTAGTTTGCTTCCCTCCATTTCTGTCATTTGTGTCCTGTTTCTTTGTCTCCACATTTTTTATGCTTTGCTGTGTCGATAGAGTGGCTTTCTGTGCTAGGTGTCCTATAAGGCCCAGTGGCTCTGCCTCCCCAATTACCTGAGGTGGACACTCTTGGTGCACCCCCTTGTGGGCTTGGTGCACAGTCTTGTTGTAGTTAAGCCTTGATTGTTGTAGGTAACACTGGGAGGGATTGACCTCCAGGCCAATTGGCTGTGATAATCAGCTGTGTCTGCAGTGGGAGAAGTTCTACACTGGAGACATCCCTCCGGGGCAAGACTTGCTTCAATGGGGCTTTGGTGCTCACTGAGTCTGTCCCCTGAGTATGTCCTTTATGGATCTGAGGAGCTATAATCTGGATGGTCCCACTCTGACCACTGGGCACACAGGCTCCTGGATCTCTAAGGAGGTGCTAATCTAGCCTCTACCTGAGGTTACCCAGCAGGAGCCAGCTGTGAAGCAATACAAGTTGCCCTGGGGCCTTGGGCCAGCTGCAGTTTGTTAGGTAATTATCAGATTGCAAAGGGCCAGGCCTTTCATATGCAAAAGCCTTCACACATAGCTTGGGTGGGGCGGGGTCCCAGGGGATCAACAGGGCGGAGCAAGCAGTTATGGCTGCTCTCAGATGAGATCGGGCGAGTTCAGGGTGGTATGGCCGTAGACAATGGCTGCTCTCAGTCCTGCCCTCAGAGGCCCTGCTTCTCAGTGTCCCAGCAATCGCTGCAAGCACCTCCGAGAGAAAGCTACGCTCGAGTTTCAACTGATGCCAGACAGTCCAATTTCTCCCGTATGAGTCTGGGTCCCCAGAGACTCGCCCAGAGCTGGAGCTCAGAGCCCAAGACTACTTCCTGATTAAAAACGACAACCGTGCCCTCAGCCGCCAGCCCTCTCCGCATGCACCTCTGTACCTCTGTATTTTACTCCCGCACCGCACCTCCTCTGAGTCTCGGTATGCTTTTCTCTTTCCTTCTAGTTGTAGAATTTCCACTCAGCCAGCCTTCCTGTGGTTCTGGATGATGTCCGTTCTGTCTTTTAGTTGTATTTTTGAAGTTGTTGTGGGAGGCAGCAATTTACGGTGTTTACCTATGCCACCATCTTGGTATCTCCCTCCCCCTCTCCTCTTATTCCTTTCTCTGTTACTGTCTGTAAATATCTTATTTCTATTGGCAACTAATACATCTTTGTAAGTATCAACTCAAGAAATGTACCTGTATCTTCTACTAATGGGAAGTCATTCATGACACACTTTTTTTTTTAATCCTCAGCTGAGGATATTTTTTTAAATTAATTTTTAGAGAGAGTGGAAGGGAAGGAGGGAGGGGGAGAGAAAGAGAGAAACATTGATGTGACACATAGGTCAGTTGCCTCCTGCAAGAGCCCTGACCCAGAGCCAGGGATCGAACCTGCAACTTGGGTATGTGCCCTGGACTGGGAATTGAACCTGAGACCCTTTGGTGCTCCAGCCAACGCTCTTTCTATTGAGCAACACCAGCCAGAGCATGAAACACTCTTCACACACCTTCTGGCTTGGTTTTCACTGCAGCACCTGAGGCTGTGCGGCCCTTTCTGGTACTCATCACCCTCATCGCCCACCTGTCTGCATCCACTAAACTGCACACATACCAGCAACAGAGGCTGGCCCTCTGAGGAAGGTTCTTCCTCCCATAAAACTTCACTTACATCCCTTAGCGTACAGATTAATTGTTGACAATCGCCTGGCCTAGAGAACTACACTTTTATTTTTCTCTCCTTGCTCTTTACGGCCACATGATTCTTGTTCAGTTTGTCCCAAACACTTTAGAATTATTACCAATCTTTCTTTTCAGGATGTTAACCCACATAAGTCTGGACACCAGAATCCTATATAATAAAAGGCTAATATGCAAATTGTTCCCACTAAGTTCCACTGAATGAGAGTTAGACATGCACTGGCCACCAGGAGGTGGCATGGAACATGGAGGGCGTCAGCGACCCAGCACTGGCAGCAGGCGGCAGTGGACATCCTGCCAGCCCCAGTGGGCTCCAATGAGAGTGGAACCATGGTGGGATGGTGGAGCTGGTGAGTGGGTGGCGCCAGGCCAAGGCAGGTGCAAGCGGGCACCCCAATTGCCCAATGGTCACACCACAGATTGGCCCTGATCAACGGCCAGGCCTAGGGACCCTACCTGTGAAGGATTTTGTGCACCGGGGCTCTAGTACCATAAATAAGAGTTTTCTAAATATCTTGCATATTGTGATACTCTTTATTATGATATATATTCCAACTTGATGAGAGACACAGCCACTCCCCCTGAAAAATTGGGTCAAAAATCCTGGAGAAGTCTGGAGCTGACCTAACATTGCCAGAGGGATTCCTGACTTCTCATCTATGGCTACAATAAGGTCGAATCTGCTTGTTAATCACAGAAACTATATTAGCATGTTCTTGTTCTGCTTTTCTAAATTCTGGGTTTCTGTTTATCAGCACAAACCTTTTGATAAGAAAAGTCAAAAACTCTGTCCTCAAAGAGATGAGGATATAAATATATAAACTAACCAATGACACAATAAGTCTACCCAGAGGTAGGAACTGTGCTCCAGGCTCTTACTAAATGCCTCATTCTTTCCCCTTCATTGGTCTTGGAGCAATGGAGACATCATCCAGTTCAGAGAAGATAGGGAGTGCACTGTGATTTGAGGACTACAGGGGAAGTCTTTTTTTTTAAATTGATTTTAAAGAGAGAGAGGAAAGGAGAAAGAGAAGAGAGAATGAGAGAGAGAGAGAGAGAGAGAGAGAGAGAGAGAGAGAGAGAGAGAGAGAGAGAGAGATTTGGTTGTTCTACTTATTTGTGCATTCATTTGGTTGATTCTTGTATGTGCCCTGACCAGGGATTGAACTTAAAACCTTGGTGCATTAGAATGATGCTCTAACCAATTGAGCAACCCAGCCAGAGTGAAACATCTTATTGCTAAAAAAATTCTTCTTCCATTTATTGGTTACATCTGAGGTTCCATCATGCTCTCTTTGAAAGATTTTATCACTATTACAATGCAAACTAACACATTTTGCCAGGCATCGTGAGTGAAGAATTTAACAGCAGACTTTGCTAGGTCAAAAGGCTCTCACCTCCCAGAGGAAGCAAGATGGGACCATCTGACATAGAAAGGAAGAGAGGAAGCAAGAGGCTGAAAGTGAAAAACAATCTGAGCCTCGCCCAATCTGACCAGCCCTCCTGAAGTTCCTTGGTAATCAAACTTCACTTTAGCAGCAATCCACAGATTGCAATCCACAGATCTGCCAGCACTGTGTCGCTGACGCCCTCCATGTTCCACGCCACCTCCTGAACAACCATGGGCTCAGCACTGAGCATGATCCTCTGGGGAAGAAAGGGTGGGTCGGATTCACCTTTAGTTTGCTTGGGAGCTACAGTATATGTGGGAGCTATAATGAACACACGAAGCAATTTTAAACCACAGATGACCACACCAAATTTTCTCAATGGTAATCCTAGGGAGCTGGCTTCTTAACCTAAGGAAATTTAGTAAATAGAGCCTCCTTCTTTCATGTCTGCCCTTTCCTGAAACCTATTACATTGGAGCTCATTCAAATGATTGTGAACTATGCTGCATTTCAGAAAGTCCACCTCAGAGTGTTTAAATTCATAACTAAAAGGATGACACTGACACTTACTTATAAGAAGTCCTTTCGCAACCTGTGTCCTGACATCAGAGAGCCTGAGGGAGGCAGAAGAATGCCCCCAGCCCGCAAGGTGTCCCCATCCTAAGCCTCGGAGTCTGTGAATGTTTAGTTACCTTACACAGCACAAAGGGCACTGCAGCTGTCAGGATGGTGAGATGGAGCTTATTCTGGATTATCAAGGTGGGGCCATTCCAATCAGGAGTCCTTAACCGCAGACACTTTGCTGGATGGGTTCGAGAGGTGAGAGGGAAGAAGGGAGAGAGACCGGAATCATTACGGGTGCTGGACTGCTGGTGCTGGACTTGAAGATAAAGGAAGAAGGCAGCGCCTGACAGTGGGGAGACCCCGGAGCCTCGAGGAAGGAATGCAGTCTTCCTTGATTTTAGCCCAGAGAGACCCAGGGCAGACTTGCAACCAACAGATCAGTAAGATAACAAATCTGTTCATTTTAAACCATTGAGTCTGGGATCAAGTTTGTATAACATCCATAGAAAAATAACTTGTTTTTCTTTATATTTTGTCCACTGTAAAATGCCCAAACTGTCTTTTCATTTTTCTTTTAAATTGTTGCAAAAATTAAAAGCCAAATAGTAGACACAGATCTTTAAAGAAAAAAAGCTGAGTAGGAAGAAATAACATTTAAACATGTTCTTCAGTGCACTTGCTTTCCCTAAACCTTACAGGATCCAGTCAATCAGAAAATAAGCCAGAAACCTAATCTAGTTTAGCAGTTTCACGGCATCCCCAGGTAATCACAGGCAATCTTTCAGATTGATCATAATATGCAACTAGTTGAGTTATAGAGACACATATATTTTCAGTTCTTTGGCAAATCTAAAAACTCCCTTAGAAAAATACAGTAATAAAATATTCTCAAAGTCAGGCTGCAGATCTCCAACTGCTAGGCACGTTAATGAGATGCATAGCTGGGGACTTAACATGCATCTCAAGTGCAGGCTCTGCATAAGAAACACAGTTGATTTGGATCTCATCACCTTATCCATTTTTTACAGAAACATCTATCAGCAAAGAGAAGACACGCCATGTATTAAAAGTTTCCACATCCACCCTTAGCTATCAGAAACAGGACAGCAGCCCATGTATTAGAGTTTGCAAACCTTATAAAACATTTTTCAAGTAACATATTTAATCAGTCAAACACTGATTATATTTGGTACACTCAAAATACTGAAGCCCCACCACACAAAATGATTTGTCAACACACTAGGCATAGCCCTTTAAAAGAAATTACTTTGGGGTTTATATATTAGATGGGTACAAAAAATGAGCTTCAAGCTCACATAACAGGAAATCATCTGGTGGACATGAACATAAAACAAATTTTAGCCTCATATAATATTAAATAATTAGAAATCACTTCTATGCAACAAAGAATAAAAATGCCAAAATTAATATTTATATATATTTTTAAAGAAAAGCAGAAAAGGGACAAAACATGTCCAAAGCAACTTTCTACATTCAAATTTTGGCTACACTACATATTACATAGTATGTATTTTGGGAAACTTTCTGAACTTCTTTTATAAAAAAAGAAAAATAATATAAAGGGAGCCACTTTAAAATGGAGTCAGAACCGCCATCCCAAAGAACTGCTGTGCAGATCTAATGCCTCAAACCTTTAGAATGCTGAAACAGGGCAAATTAACCTTTGGGTGGGTCTAAAGCAACACTGTATCCCAAACAACTGTTTGCAAACATAACAAGAAAGAAGGTATTATGAGTAACCACTGATGGCTCCCAGACTGAAAATTAAAAACATTGAATTAGCATCACTATGTTAGCTTATCTGCACCAATAGATGCTTTCCTTCTTCTGATGTAATTGTTCTCTTGCCTTTCTTATAAATACCCCTTGCCTTTATCTCCTAAAGGAAACACCATCTGGGCTTCTGCCTGAATCAGTGCTTCCTGAATAACTACTGCTTTTGGTAGCAAATAAATGCTTATTGCCTCTCATTGGCCTTTTATTTTTAGTTTAATACTTTTCACATCAGTTTCCTCATATGTCACAGCATTTTACAATTCTGCATTTAATAAAGCACTTAAAGTTTGGATCTGCTCTCTACTCCTCTCTCAATCTACTTTTTCTCTGCCACGCCTCCCCACCAGAAGTCTAGCCCTTATGTGATAAAGACAGCCCCAGAGTATTCCTATGAGAAACCTTCTCATTTATATTGTGTCATCAAAATGCAAAAAGGATTGGTTAACTGCACTGTGGTTAACAGCAGCAGCACAATGATAAAAATCTATATTCCTATCTTCTCTGACACCCTGGAGCAGGAGTGAGGTGGACAGTGTTCTGACATTAGAGGGGACCCCATGAAACAATCCCTGTGGCATCATCAGGCTAAATAGAGCTGAAAGTGACACCTAATCCTGACTGTTCCCTCTCATGTGGTTCTGTTTTCACCTCTGGCCCCTCCTTTTCCTCCACAGGTCCAACACACACGCACACACACACACACACACACACACACACACACACGCAGGTAAAACAGTATTTTTCTTTGTTTTCTTTCTCTAAAACACACACACACAAAATACTGAGCTCAGCACATTGTTATGAAGAATAAAGGAGATGATAGCTGCAAAATGTTCACCCAATGCCTGAGCCACAGTATGCATTTAACACAGCTTGAGAATTATTTTCATCAATATGACCACCATCATCATTGCAGAAATAACTACCACAAAATCTTCCAGAGAATCTAGTAAATAGATCAATGTTCATCAGATCTATTGCTTTCCATGTGTTTGTCAATTTCCTATACCAATAGAGACAATTCAAAAGAAGGATCTTACTCAGACAGTCTTTCTTAATTCAGTAAAGAATCACAGAGGAATCCCTTTGGAGTAGAAATCTTAAAAGCAAGTACACATTGACAGATTACAAACCCTGAGAAAAGGAGGAGAAAAATCAGGAAGACAATAGAAGACTTTAGAAAAAAAAAGATGATTACCCATGTAATAAATTGGCTAAAATGAGAACTTTGTGAATGGTAAAGAGCAAATGGAATGTAATGAAAAGTAAAAATTAGGCCAGGCTTTACAAAAAAAAAGTACATGTATGTAGATTTAAGTTTCAAAAATTCAAAAGAAAGTTACTGGGAAAAGGCAGAAGACCTTATAAAGCAGAGAGACATGGGAGGAAAGGTAAACTGATCATTGTAAGGAGGCAAGCTTGTATTTTCAACTATATGTTTAAAAGAAGTCTGCTGGGACTGCTGTAATTGAGAGAGCAAAAAGCTCATAGGCATAAACAATTAAAATGCCAATAAATAAGTACCTATCAATAATAAACATTAAATGTAAATGGATTAAATGCTCCAATCAAAAGGCATAGGGTAGCTGAATGGTTATGAAAACATGGCCCATATATATGCTTTCTACAAGAGACCAACTTCAGAACAAGAGACTCACACAGGATAAGAGTGAAGAGATGGACAAAAATTTTCCATGCAAATGGGAAATGAAAAAAAAGCTGGGGTAGCAGTACTCATATCTGACAAAATAGACTTCAAAATGAAGGCCATTATAAGAGACAATAAATATCCCTACATAATTCTAAAGGAATTGATCCAACAAGAGGATATAACCCTTGTAAACATATCTGCACCCAATATAGGAGCACCTAAATATATAAAAAACTTCTGGAGGACTTTAAGGGAGAGATCAACAGCAATAAGGTTATAGTAGGGGACTTTAACACCTCACTGACTTCACTGGATGGATCTTCCAGACAAAAAATTAACAAGGAAACAGTGACTCTAAAGGACATATTGGATCGGATAGATTTAGTTGACATTTATAGAACATTTCACACCAAAGCTGCAGACTATACATTCTTCTTAAGTGCACATGGGTGATTCTCAAAGATAGACCACATGTTAGGTCACAAAACAAGTCTCTACAAGTTCAAGAAGACTGAAATCTTATCAAGCATCTTCTAATATCACAACAGAATGAAATTATAAATCAACTAGAGTAAAGATACTCAAAACATTCAAATACATGGAGGCTAAATAGCATGTTATTAAAAAATGAATGGGTTACCAATGAGATCAAGAAAGAAATAAAAGACTTCCTAGAAACAAATGAAAATGAACACACAACCCAAAATCCCTGGGGCACAGCAAAAGCAGTCTTGAGAGGGAAGTTCATAGTACTTCAGGCCTACCTCAAAAAGCAAATAATAATAATAATAATAATAATAATAATAATAAAATAACTATTCAACCTTACAACTTAAAGAATTAGAAATAGAATAACATGAAAAATCCAGGGTATATAGAATGAAGGAAATAATACATTTAGAGCAGAAATAAATGACATAAAAACTAAAAAAATGAATAAACAAAAGATCAATGAAACCAAGAGCTGGTTCTTTGAAAAGATAAACAAGATTGATGTACCTTTAGCTGGACTCATCAAGAAACAAAGAGAGAGAACCCAAAAAAATAAAATCAGGAACAAAAGCAGTGAACTAACAACTGACACCATAGCAATACAAAGGATTGTAAGAAAATACTATGAGTAACTATATGCCAACAAGCTGGACAATGTGGATGAAATAGATAAATTCCTAGAAAAATACAGTCTTCCAAAACTGGATCAGGAAGAATCAGAAAATCTGAATAGACAAGCCAAAAACACTTGATGAAATTGAAACAGTAGTCAAAAAACTCCCAGCAAACAAAAAACAAAAGCCCTGGTCCAGATAACCTCACAGGGGAGTTTTATCAAACATTCAAAGAACTAATACCTATCCTCCTCAAATTATGAAAGGAGAGAGAGAGAGAGAGAGAGAGAGAGAGAGAGAAACACTTCCAAGTTCTTTTTATGAGGCCAGCATTACCCTATTTCTAAAAACAGATAAAGACACTACAAAGAAAGAGAATTACAGGCCAATATCACAGATGAACTTAAATGCTAAAATACTCAACAAAATCGGCTTCAGTAATATATTAAAAAGATCATACACCATGACCAAGTGGGGTTTATTCCAGGGATGCAAGGCTGGTACAATAATCTCAAATAAAAAAACATGATGTATCAGATAAAAAACTGAAAGACAAAAATCACATGATTATAGCAATAGACACAAAAAAAGCATTCAACAAAACCCAACACCCATTTTTGATAAAAACTCTCAGCAGAGTGGGAATGAAGGGACTATACCTCAACAGAAGTAGACCCAAGTCATTACACTCAATTAATATTTGACAAAGGAGGCAAGAGCATACACTGGAGTCAAGACAGTCTCTTCAGTAAATGGTGTTGGGAAAATTGGAGAGATATGTGCAAAAAAAAAAAATGAAATTAGACCACCAACTTACACCATCCACAAGAATTAATTCAAAATGGATAAAAGACTTAAATATAAGTTGTCAAACCATAAAAATCCCAGAATAAACCATAAGCATCAAAATCTCAGACATCTCTCATAGCAATATGTTTGCCGATACATCTTCTAAGGCAAAGGAAACTAAGGAGAAAATAAATAAATGGGACTACATCAAAATAAAAAGCTTCTGCACAGCAAAAGAAAACTTCAACAAAATGAAAAGAGAGCCCACTGTATGTGAGAACATATTTGGACATCTGGTAAAGGTTTAATATCCAAAGTATATAAGGAACTCATACAACTTAATAAAAGGAAGACAAACAATCCAACTAAAAAATGGGCAAAGGACCTAAATAGACACTTCACCAAAGTGGACATACAGATGGCCAAGAGACATATGAAAAAATGCTCAAACTCACTGACCATCAGAGAAGCATATTAAAACAACCTGTCAGAATGGTTACCATCAACAAATCAACCAATGTCAAGGATGTGGAGAAAAGGGAAACCTAGTACACTTCTGGTGGGAATGCAGACTGATGGAAAACAGTATGGAGTTTCCTCAAAAAATTAAATATGGTACTGCCATTTGATCCAGTGACCCCACTTCTAGGAATATATCCTAAGAGACCCGAAACACCAATCAGAAAGAATGTGTGCACTCCTATGTTCCTACCAGTACAATTTACAATAGCTAAGATCTGGAAATAGCCCAAGTGCCCATCAGTAGATGAGTAGATAAAAGAGCTGTGGAACATTTATACTGTGGAATACTATGCAGCTGTAAAAAAGAGGGATCTCTTTCCTGTTGAGACAGCATGGAAGGACCTGAAGAGCATTATGCTAAGCGAAATAAGCCAATCAGAGAAACACAAGTAGCACATGATTTGACTCATATGTGGAATTTAATGAACAAAATAAACTAATGAATGAAATAGATGCAGAGACACAGAAGCATGGAACAGACCATTGAATCTCAGAGGAAAGTTGGGGGTGAGTGGGTGGGAAGAGATCAAACAAAGAACTTGTATGCATATACGCATAACCCATGGACACAGACAATAGGGTGGTGAAGGCCTGGGATAGGGGGTGAAGGGGCTAGAAGGAGGCAATGGGGAGGAAAGGGGGACATATGTGATGCTTTCAACAATAAATATTTTTAAAATAAATAAAAGAAGTCTGCTTTCTGCTAACCACAACAAGTACTGTCTGTCACGAGAAAAAAGATCAGGGAACCAGAATTCAGAGAGAACTTACTGAAATGTACTTTAGCTGCTGGATATCTTCAAATGAGCAGTCTTAATGGCCCACCTTGGAGGATAGTTGTGGAATTTCTGAATGTTATTACTAAGAGTCTCATTCTCCTTGGCTATCCATTATCTCTGCCTTTGTCTTTGAAAAGCCATCTTATACTTGGATATCCTACAAGGTAATGCATCTCTTCCAGATGGTACACATCTCTTCCATATTAAATAACCAACCAACTAACAGAAAACATGTTGTGCCCATTTTTCTAAATACTATCCAAATCATAAAACAAGGTGCTTATTGATCATATTGCCTTATAATTAGAGCCCAAATATCTTCAAGGTAAAATCCCCAACAATATTCCACAAAATGAAATGGAATTTACATGTTTCCCTAGAATAAATTTTAATGAATGCCCAGGGCTAAATCTAGCTAACAGTGCAGTAAGGACATCAGAATCACCTGCGGTGCTTTAAAAAGATTACACTCACCATCCCACCCACAGAATCCTGAGACAGGCATCTCCCTTTTAAACATTCCCTGTGGTGATGTTTAGAAACAGTAAACATATGCGTGGGCCATCTTCTACTAGCTCCTTCTTCGGGACACTTCCCCCTTTTATTAGACATACTTATGCATATTTTAAGGCAGGGCTTATGAGCAACAGACTTTGAACCAGGCAGAGCTAGAGTCAAAATCTTGCTATAGAATGTAATGGCCAAGTCACTTCCCTAAGTCAGTTTCTTCACCTGTAAATGGGAATAGTGCTCATTTCACAAATTTGTTCTATTGATCTGAGGACTAAATGACTCAATGTTTCAGGTGCTTAAAGAGTGCCTGGCACTCATGCATCCTTTACTGAAGGAAGTTAGCAGTCCACAGGGGGGAGCAGCAGCCGAAGTCATCCTGAGGGTGGGGATGTTAGAGCTCCTAGGACAGAGTGCCCTGGGTTTTGTATGTCAGCACATACACCTACACAAACAGCCTAAGGAATTTTTTGTGAAATTAAATTATCTTAAAGTGGGTTCAGTGGAGGCAGGCCTACAGGGGGTTTTAGCACTAGTCTTCATAACTCTGACCAGTGAACTCACCAAGATGGCAGCACACTGGTCCCAGCATTGTTCAGGGAAATGCAGGAGGAGAGACAGTTAAATAGCCTCTTTGTAACTCCCAGTTTGTGCTCAAATTATGCCCTGGTTACCTTGCCCTGTCTAGTGTGCACACGGCTCACTCTCCATCTTCAGAGGGGCTTGAAATTGAGTGATGTACCTTGATCCATGATCCAGGGCCAAGCCATCTCATTATGTCGCTGGTCACTCATGTCTTGATATAATTTCCTGTGTTCTCTGTAGACAGCACACATTTATTGAACTCTTATCTGGTCCCATGCACACTGCAAGGCTGTGCCCTGCTTAGGCTTGCAAGGGAGCAAGGGGATTCACAATCAAAGGTGGGCTGTGGCAGGTATCACTGCAAGATGATGGTTATAAAAAGACATAAAGACTCCCCTAGAGGTCATTGAGTTTGGAGCCAGGGAAGACAGAGCACCTGCACTGCCTCTTCTGAGAACCCCTAGGCAGGAGGAACTCACAGCAGACCACAATCAAAAGAAGCAAAGAGACCCTGCGGAAGTCACAGCCCTGTACCTTCAGTACCAGCCAGAGAAGCACATAGTAGCAGGGAAAGGAACCTCCTCCAGTTAATCCAGCTGCTGTGCTTGTCACTCACATAGAGGCCTCTTTACCCACCCGTACCCTGTACCCCACACCCACCCAACCACCAACTGCTTAGGAGACTGGGCCTGGAGAAGAGAGGGAGGGAGAAGACAATAGAGTCCATGTGAGCCAGTCCCAGCAGACACATTCCAGATGAGCCTGGACCAAGAGGCTTGGAACTATTTGCACAGGAAGGAGTTTAGAGCTCCAAACTGATTATAAATGAACTAGAGGCCCAGTGCATGGAATTCGTGCATGGGGGTGGGCGCGTCCCTCAGCCCGGCCTGCACCCTCTCCAATCCGGGACCCCTCGGGAGATGTCAGACTGCCAGTTTAGGCCCGATCTCACTAAACCAGCAATCGGACATCCCTCTTGCAACCCGGGACCACTGGCTCCTAACCACTCGCCTCCCTGCCTGCCTGATTGCCCCTAACTGCCTCTGCCTGCCTGCCTGCCTGATTGTCCTTAACCACCCTCCTCTGCTAGCCTGATCACCTCTAACCACCTCTGCCTCAGCCCCCGCCACCGTGGCTTTGTCCAGAAGGAGGACAACACGACCAGAGAAGATGTCCGGTCAACACAGTCTAATTAGCATATTACCCTTTTATTAGTATAGACATCAAGTATGAAAAATTGTCAGGAGGAGCCGAGAAGCCACTAACTGGCAACTCTAAATCCCCTCCTTTCTTTCCCTCAGCAAGTACATGGAATATGGGATCTTAAAAAGTCAAGTTGATATAAATTACTGGGAGAAATTCCCCCCAACAATTTATATCAGCTTGACTTTTTAAATATGTTACTCAGTGCCGGGGTCCAACCCCAGCAGGTCCAGGGGTCCCCAAAGGTGTGGATGGAGTCGGCGAAGAAGGAATGACACGGAGACGGAGTTCAGTTGATCAGCAGCCTAGCCAGGATCTCTAGCCAGGATCTCCAGCCAAGTTCTGGTCTGGATCTCCAGAGAGGTTCTGCTTTGGATCTCCAGCCAGGTTCTGTGTCCATGTTGTCTTGCTAGGTTCTCCAGCCAGGTTCTCCAGGTTCTCCAGCCAGGATCAGTCACCAGGTTCTAGTCAGGTTCTCTTGCCAATTTCTGTAGTCAGGTTCAGTCCAGGATCTTTTGCCATGTTCTCTCACTAGGTTCTGTCTCTAGGTTCTGAGGCCAGTTTCTGTCCAGGATCTTTTGCCATGTTCTCTCCAGCGAAGTTCTTCTGTCTCTAGAGAACGTTCTGTGTAGGTTCTGTCTCTCTTAGTTCTGTGTTCTAAGTTCTGTATTCTAAGTTCTGAGTCTTGCTGTCTTGTTACATCTGTATTTATACCAGTTGATTCAATCCTATCAATCTCTATTACAAAGGTTAGGGCGTTTCTTATCTCCATTCCAGGGAGTAAAGATTATGTAGCTTAAGCATGATTGTTCGTAGTTAAAGTGATTAATTACCCACCTGGCACTTAGTTGAAGGGTTTTATTCCCTCCCTAACTCAGGGGAAAATCCCTACCTGGAGAAACAACCTTTCTCAGAGAGGAGACCTTGGTTAAAACACATAGTGCCAAGAAGGTGAGCAAACATTTTAAGAACAGTATGCCATATATGCCAGGTCCTTTGAAACAGCAAGGATGGACCGGCTCCCGGCAACTCAGCAAAGACTGTCCAGTCATACCCACGTTTTCTTTCTTTTATTTAATTTACATTTGAAGAATAAAACAGAAGTTATGAGTATTAGATAAACTATGTAAAATGGGCATTTTATAAGTAAAAAAAATGGCCAAATATTGGTAATTTTATATGATACTACCTAATACGATTTTTGCAATTTATCTGTAAGTTTTCTTAATACAATGAATTTTCATTTATACCTCATTTCACTTATTTAATTTAAATGTCATGGCATTTGCTGTTTTGTTTTCTCTTGATTGATTTGACAGGCAGACAGATTATGGCTAGCTATAGATATAAACATATAGCTACAGATATAGATAGTGCTAAAATATTTGAAGTAGCAAACACCATAATAATTTACCCCTAAATACCTCAGTGTGTATTTTTTAAGAACAAGAAAAATGTCTTATATGATCACAGTATAATTGGTATTTTTGAAAAATAACAGAGTTATTTTGAAGAATGCTTCTCATATTGGATTTATCTGATGTTTTCTTATGTTTCCTTGCTTTTGTGGCAAGGTAACACAGAAGCGATAGTGTCCCTCTCAGTGCATCACATCGGAGCCATGAGATTCTATTCATCCCATTGTTGGTTACATTGACTTTGGTCACTTGATTAACATGGTGCCCTTCAGGTTGTTCCACTGTATAAATTACCATTTTCCCTTTGCAATTAATAAGTAAATACTCTCCCAAGTAATTAGCTATCATTTATATATACAATTCAATAAATATTTATTGAGCACCCGCCCTATCCAGAAACATTTGAGGTGGTAGGGATACCGCAGAAAATAAAAGACACAAATCTCGCCGAAACCGGTTTGGCTCAGTGGATAGAGCGTCAGCCTGCGGACTGAAAGGTTCCAGGTTCGATTCCGGTCAAGGGCATGTACCTGGGTTGCGGGCACATCACCAGTGGGAGATGTGCAGGAGGCAGCTGGTCGATGTTTCTCTCTCATCGATGTTTCTAACTCTCTATCTCTCTCCCTTCCTCTCTGTAAAAAATCAATAAAATATATTAAAAAAAAAAAGACAAATCTCTTCCTTCAAGAGTCTAATATTTCAGTGGAGGTGGGAATACTGATGATGTACAAATAATTAGGGGTTCTCTATGCTAAGAGGCATTTCCAGGAGTGTGCATGCTTCCATTTTAAACAGGGAGTCAGAGAAGGCCTCCTTGAGGAGTGACATCTCAGCACAGGTGTGAAGGGGTGAAGACCAAGCTGTGGGGAAGGGGGGAACTTTCCAGTCTGAAGGACCAGCAAATGCAAATGGCCTGGAGTCCTATGTCTCAGGCTCAACACTGAGCCAATGTAGCCAGAGAAGAATAACAGAAGAGTTCTCGGGATTCTTCCTTTTACCTTTGACCTAAACTCCTACGTTGAATTAAGAGGGAAGGCAAAACAAGAAAATGTACTAGCCAATAGAATATTGGCATCCACGGAGAAGCTCATTTGGGCCAAAGCTGACTGAAGGGCTAAAAGAAGGGCCATAGGAGCCTGTCCCTCTCTAGCTCTTGCCTCTGATTTCTTCTCCCCGTAGGTGGCTCAGATGGCCTTCCCACATCCAGACTTCCATTGGATTTATTATTCATCCCCAGGGGAAGTGAGTGCCTCTCCCCGCAACAGACTGAAGACAAGTTCTGAGAACCTCATTCATTTGCCTTGCTTGGCTTAGGTCCAATCCCGAGTAACTCCCTAAGGGGTGAAGGGAGAAGAAGAAGGGAAAAGTGGTCACAGACAAGGTCTGGATCACAAATCCACCCCCGAAGGTCAGGCCATTCCCACCCTAGGACACAGGGAGAGAATGGATGAGTGCTGATTCTCTCTAGAGGTAGGTTAAGGTCCTAATTCTAAGAAAAGGAAGAAGGTGTACTGAGCAAAAAAACAACATACAGTGTGGGGCAAAAGTAGGTTTATAGTTATGACTATGCAAGACAAAGTTTGTTCTTGTGTTATTATTTATTAACTAGAGGCCCATTGCATGAAATTCATCCAAGAGTAGGCCTTCACTGGCTTCCCTCCGGCACCCAGGACCTGGACTTCCTTCTGGCCCCAGGCAGGCACCTGGGACCCCGGCTTCCCACACAGCCCGGACTTGGTCCGGTAGGTCGTCCAAAAGGACGTCCAGAAGGATGTCTGGTCTAATTAGCATATTATGCTTCTCTTATTATAGATTATTGTATTATTTTCCACACAAATAACTGTAAGCCTAATATTTCCCCATCCTGGATGTATATTATTAGTGTATTGGTATAATTATACAGTGTATCCTTAAAAAATAATAATAATCTTGATTTTCAAAGCCCCTAATAAATGACAATTTGAGTGAGATTATTTTGCCCACCATTTTGTTTTTAAGGACACTAACTTGGATCTTTTTGTTTCCAGTGATGACACTCGAAGATTAAGAAGAAATAAGCAAAAGCAAAACAAAGTATTAAGCACACCGTTTCACAGTGCTTCTTGTGTTCATTAGATCTGCTTCCACCCGTGTATAAATACCTAATTCTTCACCGAGATGCTAGGATATCAAGAGCATAAAAGCCTGATAGCACCTAAAATGTCAATTCTCCTTTACAACAGCATCTTTTATTAGAGCTACAGCAGCCAAATCCAGTCCCCTAAAAATCAACTTATTTGAAAGCCAATGGACATTGCTAAATGAAAAAAAAAAAGTAAAAATGAGGAATCAGTGGCATTTTATTATACCATTGACCTTAACACTCTAGTTAAACAATTTCACATAGCTGAAAAACTAAATTAAAACATAAATTTTTTTTTAAGCTAAAAGAAGCAAGGAACTACAGCTATGCCCAAATCCATCCTGGGTTCTTAATAATGCTGAACATAATTCAACTGTTTTCTAAGACTAATCATATTCTCTCTTTCTAAAACAAATTTGATAAATAACACCAAACAGGACTTTAATATTTCTAAAAGTTCTACTCTTAAAGGGAAGCCTCCAAAATTATAGATTAATCCAGATGTATTCATCCAAATTAGATCAGTACTTTACTTATGATCATTGTTTTGGAGTTTAGGTAAGATTAACCAATAATAGAATCTTTTATGTGCATCTTCACACAAAGAGAGAAAAGTTCAAAGATTTTCATTCCTAGGACCTACTCTAACCTCTGTTGCCTAAATGCAAATGGAGAGAATCATCTTAAATATTTTTAGAATGAATAGGAGAGCTCAGTATTATAACCATTTACAAAATATACCAAAAATTACTGTTTTCCCATTGTACCAGCAAGTCAATGGAAAACAGTGACATAAAGATTGTCATTCGTCATCACAATAGATAAATAAATTTTTGAATATACTATGTATGAGAAATGTGTCAACTCTATATTTTAAAAGTTACAAAACTTTTCTCAGATATAGGGATGTAGATCTATAAACAAATAAACAAACTTTGCATTCATGCACCTTCCCAGTGAAAATGTAAATTTGTACAACTTTTCTGGATGGCAATTGGCATTACACATTAAATCTTACAAATGTGCATACCCTTTAAGCAAGGAACCCTGTATAAAAATTGATTCTAAGGAAATGATCAAAAATGTAACTACGGATCAAGGTTGTTTATCTCAGTATTATTTATAATAGCAAAACAAAACAAAAATATAAAATTTTAAGGAGAATTGATTAAACTATTTTCATTCATGCAGTGGAACCCTATGCAGCTATTAAAATCCTTGTGTTCAAGCATATGAAATAGCCTTAAAAAATAAACTATTAAACCAAGATACCAAACTGAAGAGGAAAAATAGTATCATTTCAGAAGATGCATGTAATAGACACAACATTATCAAAAGATATCTTTCAAGGTTTCCAATCCCAAAATCTATAAGCATCCCATAAAATACAATCAGATATCTATACTAATAAACACATAATATGCTAATTAGACTGGATGTCCTTCCGGACGACCTTCTGGACAAAGCCAGGGCTACAAGGTAAGCCCAGGTCCAGGGTGCCAGAGGGAAGCCGGTGCTGGCAGCCAAGGGAAGGAAGGCTTACTCTTGCACTAATTTCGAGCATCAGGCCTCTAATAATGAAATAATGTTAGCAATCTCTTCACTCAATACCTGAATGAACTCTAAAGAGCATGGTGCAGAGCAATGCTTTCTTAATGTTCCAAATAATCCCAGACCAAATTCTGACCTCCCTCCCCTGGTCCTCTCTCCCCACTGGAAGATGAGCCTGGCTTTCCTCAGGGAATCCCCTCATCTCACTTCTTCAAAATTTACCTCTGTGTGTTTCTGGAATGCCCAGGATCTCCAACTACATTTATAACCTAATTTGTTTTCATTTTTTTAAGTAGAGTTTTCTAAACTTTGGCCATTTGTTTACTAAGTTCAAAATATTTACCAAACTTAGATATTATCTGTTACTCTCTATTTTTCTTTATATCAACTCATGTTTTTATGTAAATGCTTTAATCTCATGTCACCCATGAAATCAAAAGTTTGATGTTGTAACTATTTTTTTAAATATATCTTAAAATAAATAAATACATTGATCACAGAAAAATAAGCCTCTAATACAATATCTCATATGTTCCCATCATTGCTATTGATTCCAATGGGAAACTCCAAATTAATGAACACTAATAGATGAGCTGCATATAGTTTAACAGAGTTCATCAGGAGAAGCCATGTCTTAATCCCCATTAGTGTCTCTGAAGGCTGGAGCGGGCAGCTTTTGGAACTGGCCAAAAGTTTAACATCCTTCTGCCTGACTGGCCTACTTAAGTCAATTCTTCTGTAGGTCACTGAATATTATGCGGCTTTTTCCCTAAATCCAAGACATAACACCTTTTATTTATGAAATAAAATATGTATTTAAAACAATGCAGTTATACAGTGGGGCCTTGACTTACGAGTTTAATTCGTTCTGAGACCGAGCTCGTTTGTTAAGGAGCTCATTAACTCAAATTACTCTGTCAATTCAATGCAAAAAATAGGCCAAGAGACAGCTGGTATCTCAAAAAACTCGTTAGTTGGGACACTCATAAGTCAAGGCCCCACTGTACTTTCCTTTAGATCAGAGTTGGCAAACTTTTCCTGTAAAGAGCAAACTAGTAAATATTTTTGAGTTTATAGACCAAACGGTCTGTCACAACTGCACGACTCTATCATTACAAAAGTAGCCACAGAAGATACACAAATAAATGAGCTGAATGTAGCTGTGTCCCAATAAAACTATTCATAGACACTAAAGTTTGAATATGATTTATTTTCAACTGTAAAATACTTCCTTAGCTCAAGAGCCATACAAATAGAGATGGAAAACTAGATTTGGCTCACAGGCCATTGGGCTTGGCAATCTTACTGCTCATGTAACTGGAAGCCAAAGGCTAAGTGTCAGTAATAATATTCCTGAAGGTTTCTTTGTATATACAAAATACTATTTATCAAGACAAAAAGAACATGTATTTTATCCAAAAATTTTTTTTGAAAAAGACTTATAAGAAGAACTATAAATGGTGTCATTTAATCACACATACATAATTACCAGCAAGGCCTTTCTGAAGCTAAATGAATGTACATTGATAATAGAGTTTTAAATTCCCCTCCTCTTCCCATTAAAGGCCTATTTTCATTTTATATGGGAATGTTGGCATCTTCATCTAGGAATAAATCAACGTAGGCAGTTCATGTAATTGCTATTCAATAATTACTCTAAGGAAATTCTAATTCAGTTCAAAGTTCAAAGAAAAATGAAAGTCAAGGTTCCTGACTGGCAGTTCTAGAAAGCTTATGCAACTGAACACAGGGTGGTACTGAGAAATTCAAGGACCTGCTATAGCCCAAGTCGGAAACCCTGAGGTCACAGTCCCCTCTGCACACACCAACCTCAGACAGCAAGTCATCCTGTCACCTGAAGAGCCACAGATCTTTATATATAAAATGGGGATCACTTAACTCACAAACTTTCCTGAGAATCAAAAGGGAAAATCCCTCTGTAAGCTGAGGAGGTTAATGTGAAAACTAAGGGGATCCAAAAGAGAACTTTGATAGTATTAGAAGCATTGAAATAAGCTAATTATACTCATTACATAATATAACAAGCAATCTCACTTTGAAGGATATGGCCATCATTTCACTCTCTATATGTCTGGAAACAACAAAAACATTCTGTGGAGCTTGCTAAAAAAGTTACAGAATAACTAATTAAATCATGACATTTTCATAAATATTATTCTTAATGTTGTAGTTCATGTTCAAAGTTGTATGAGTTCAAATTTGAAAGCAGGAGTTAAAAACCTTCAACTGTCTCCAAACTAATACCAGTGTAAATACAGTCGAGCCGTTTGTCAATTCTGTGTGTGTGTTTAAGTCATCTCAAAAAACAGTCGATTCATTTTCCTTCTCTTGGGAAGTGAGAGGTATCCATCATTAATTTTCCAACCAATGTGAGCTTTGTTATCACGCTGTGGAGCTAATCCAAAGAGTTTGAATGCGCAGCAGTCTCCAGTGAATCACAGCAGGTCTGAGGGCAGGTTAAATGGCTTTAATTAAGAGTAATAATAAAAAAGAAAAATCATTTGACACATAGGTCAATATTTTTTCTTCAAACCTAATGTAGGCATACTGGGAAAAGTTCATTGCATATTCATCAAAAAGAAGCAAGTATAAGGCTTCAGAAAGGAAATTAATTAAACAGAGAAAGACTAATTAAACAGAAGAAAAAGGTGGTACACAAGACATACTTTTATCCAATCATAATATTATTTGATCTTGAAAACCAACTGAGTTAATAAGAGATGGGGATTTTAACTTGCCAACTGGTGCTGCTGATTTGCATCATCAGGTATATGGGAACACGTTCATATTCACCTAATACAGACAGCTTCTGTGAACTTTCAAAAATACTGTACTATTAGAGCAAAACGTAACATCGTCCAAAAAACAATGGTACCCTAAATTAGGAGATTCAAGTGTGAAGGCTAATTCTGTAATTTATTAGTAGTATAACTTAGGGAGTATGTGGTGGTGACATTAAAGCTAAACAGGCCTGAGGCTGAATTCCACTCTACTGCCTATCTGTGTGACCTCCCGCCAACAGTTTCAAGTTTCTCAGCTTCGGTGTCTTCATCTAAGAATTGAAGATGCTTACGCCTACTTCTTTGAGTTGCTCTGATGAATAAATAGAATAATGTATGTATTTAGCACTGTGCCTGGCACAAACTTCTCAAAGAATAATAGTTGGTATTATTAATATTAACATCATTATCGTTTTTGCTCAACTTCTGGTTTTAGCTTACGGCTCTTTCACCAACATCTTATCAGAATCATAAGCTACAGCATAAAAATGTGCTTTTTATATTATAAATACAATATATTAATGTAAGTAGGTTCGGGTCAACTTAGTGCTATAAATTTGTTATATTCTTTTCAGATAATTCACTAATATGTTATTAAAATGTTCCATTACCAACATTATGCAAATAGCATGATAAGGTGTTAGCCAATTAAACAAGAAAAAAAATCACAATTGTAGGCTGAAATACAAAGTGTGCTCAAAATGTTCTCCAGCAACCTTTGAAGGGCTCCAGGATAAAATTTCAAATTATTGATATTTTAAAACAAAGCTAGATTATATTTAGAATGAATAAATCACTTACACGTGATTCATACGATTCTAAAATGTTCAAAAATATTACTTCAATGAAGTAATTTCTTTTAAAGCCCATAATAATTCATCTTATGTTCGGTTAGAGGGGAGTAGGAAGCAAACTCTCAACTGCAAAGCCAAGTCCTGGCTCCTCACAGAGGGAGGGTCTCTGATTTCCTCCTCCACTGTGCTCCCTGCTATTGGTCATCCCTGACACGGCCTGGACTAGATATCTACCTTCCTTTGGTTAAGAGTTTGGAATTCATTTTCACAAAGTTACTGAGTAGATGTAAGAAGTAGTACTTTTCCCATTTGTAGACCCTCGGGCCTTAAAATACATGCACAGTATGTGGAGGGTAAATAATTGCCAAGCAAGATAGATAGTGGAGGAATGAGAGTGAGGAGTCGCAGCTCTCTTACTATGGAGTTTTGCCCTCTGACTTCTTGGGATGCTTATTATCTAGATCACAGAATGCTCAGCAACTGCCATCAGGTTTCCTCTTCAGATTAAATACATTAATCCCACTGCTCATGAGAATTATTTGTGTGTGTGTTTTTTGTGAAAATTTCTCTTCCACAGCTCCTTTTCAGCTCATTAGCTTATCATTATTGTTAAAACACTTTATTTTGAAAATGGTGGGATATTTATACACTAGGTTTGAACTTAACGGCATTTCAGAGGCTGAATCTAACCTTTAGACTTGGTTTGCTTCGTCTAAAGCAATTGGCCAGAACAATGTGTAGAATCTTTTTAAATTACTTTCCATTATTTAAAAAGTAGGAGATGTTACGGAAGACTTGTAATTTCTGGCTTCTGTTGGAATGTCTCCAAATGGTCACTCAGGGACAGGATTTGTACGTGGTGACCACCAGCGTGTGCTCAGCAGTGGCCACCCTAATCTGACAGCTGCATGCTCTCCAGGCTCCCACAGGCCTCCACACTCATTACTGTTGCAGGTTTGATCTCTGTAGGTATTGGGTGTTGACTCTTCTGCTCTAAAGAATAAATTCATCCAAGACTGTGTTTTACAGATGAGAGTCAGTTCCAACTCCTATCTATGTGAACACAAAATTAATTATGGATAGATCGTGCTGACAGACTCACATGCCACACTTATTGGCACTCAACATGTTGGTTTAGAAAGGAGTTGATGGATAGGATCCAGCTCAACAGAGGAGACCTGAGGAGCAAATGAGACTCACTAGGAATTGCTGCCTCTCCAACTTCTGTTGCCATGGTTCCTGTCACCTCATGTTCATGCACAAGTCAAGCATGATACCCCCATGAAGAAACTCAATCCATGCCAGGAGCACTGCCAACCCAAGGGTTACAACACATTTATTTCTGTATCTTTCGAGCAGGTTTGGCACGGTGCCAATGTCTGATCTGCAGGAACATGTCTGCAGGATCAGACCATGTTGATCTAAGTTAGTAAAAATGGCATACAAACCAACTAGAGGACATAGTCCCAGAGGACACCAGTGGGAAACACCCACGGCAGTGCCCACTACACTGCCAGGAGACCCATAAGGGCAAAGCTGTCTTTTTGAAGGAACCCAGTGTAAGCACCACCCAACACCCAGCTTGATGAAGACGTTCTCAGAGAAACCACAGCTTTTCAGCAGCAGCAGAACACACGATGCCGCTTTTTATGGTTTCGTTTTTGAACAAGACATATCTACAGACCAGGTTTGCAGTAGGGAGCAGGAGATTAACTACCAGATGAGCTTGGAAACTGGCATAGGTGGCCGGCTCTCTCCTTTTATATTTAGTGACCGCTTTTATAGTCGTATAGAGATGTTTTTCAAGAGATTTCACTCCTATGTACTCATGGCGAGAAGCCTGCAACAAATGACTCGCTGTGTTTTCCTCCTTCTCTGACAGGAGCAATTTCTTTGAAAGACTGCTCTCTGGAAAGTTCGAAGTTCAGCACAGCTCCTCTGCGGCCGCTCTGCTCTCCAGGAACAGCTTTCATGGGCTATGAACTCAGGCGGCAGCACCTGACTGTACAAGTGAAAACTAAAGGGGGAAGGCTCCTGTCACACTCCTCTGCATGTCAACCACCCAGAATCTGAAAATTATCTCCAAGCGCTGCTTAACCCAAGCACAGGCAGCCCACCCTGCTTTTGCAGGAGTTACAAAGGCCACCCCTTACCTTCTGGGAGGAGGCACTGCAAAAGGGTGTGGGGTGTCTTCCTCGCAGCTGCTGAGTCACAAAGTAAAAGGCTTAGCGTGTGGGATGCAGCTGGACTCCCAGCTCAACCTGCCTACCCTACTGGTACCTTGGGCAGTGCACTAACTACACAACTGTGCTTCCTGGCATGTTTCTCATACTGCCTCCACCATCACCCAAGACCAAGCACCAGAATCTTTCCCCCGGACTATGGCAGTAGCCTCCTCTCTGGTCCCTTGTCTTTGTTCCTCACTAACTCAAAGGTTTATCCACACACAAAGGGGAGACTAAATTTTCAACCAAATCATATCATTCCCAGGCTCAAAATTCTCCTCTGACTTTAAGTCTCATTCGGAATAAACCCGTGACCAGAGTCTCCAACTTTGCTATTCACTATGTGGCCCATGGACCAGCAGCAGTGATATCACCCAGGTGCCCATTAGAAAGGAATAATCTTAGGTCCCAGTCAAGACCTGCTGAGTCAGAACCTGTATTTCAACAAGATGCCCAGGCGCATTCAAGTGTGAAAAACACTGATCTACAGAAACCAACAAGACCCAGCTCGACCTTCTCTCCAACTTCATGTCCTACCACCTTCACTTACTCAGCTCCGGCCACACTGCACTCCTCATCGCTCTTCAAACATGGCAAACACCTGCCACTTCGGGGTATCTGTACTTACTCTGCTCTCTGCCTGGGATGCTCAACCCTGTGTACACCTGTCTATCTCAGTCCTCTGTACATCTGTCTACCGCATTCCCTCAGCACTTCCTGATACCTGCTCACAGTCATCTTCTTAGTGAGCCTTTCTCTGACAACCCCTCTCTCCACTCAAAGCTCCACGGTTCTCTAAATTCCTAGACTCTGCTTTGGTCACTAATTTATATTGTATTATGTTGCATTACATATGATGTTATGTTATGTTATGTTATGTTATGTTATGTTATGTTATGTTATGTTATGTCATGTTATATATTTATATGAAAAATTGCTCTCCCCCCAACAAATGTAATTTCCATAACCACAAGGATCTTGTCATTTTTTTTCACTGCTCTATCCCCAAGTCCCAATATATAATAGATATTCAATAAATATTTGATGAATCAGTGATTATATGAAACTAGTGTTTGTAATTAATATTGGCTTAGTCAGGTATCCAAACTAGCTTTTTCAGACCTTGAAAAGGGACCTTAGGCACTTCTGACTTCTGAAAGAAAATTAGCTATAGTTGACAAGTAACATGGTCAAACTTCAGCACAAGGACACAGTTCTTAAAAAGGCCGGATGACCCTAGGTAATTTTAACTGTGGCCAGAAGCTATAGAATGATTAAAAATAGGAAATACATGTGTTGAAATTTATATATTTCTAGAAATGAAAAGAATTGGTAATACCAAGTGCTAGTGAGGATATGGAGCAATTAGAACTCCTATTCATTGCTGGTGGGAATGCAAAATGGTACAGCCACTCTGATCACACACCTAGATATTTACCCAACTGACTGAACACATGTGTCCTAGGAACCAAGTATTATTCTCACATTTTACATAAGAAGACATAGCAATTATATAAACTTAGTGCCATGCAGCTGGGCAGTACCGGAGGCGGAATTCAAACCTATTGTTTTCCTGACTCCACAATCCATGCTCCATCTAGTATAACATTCTAATGCCATAGTATAATTCCTAAGAATTCTAAAATACCACAGACTGAAAACAGCAAACAAAAAGAAAATATTTTGACTCCACAATTCTGAAGAAGTAGCTCCAAGATTATAATCTCCAAGAGAATGATTCAACTCTGGCAATGCCGTGGCCAACTAAACTTCTATTTGGCCATATTTAGCAGATACCAGAGTCATCCTGGGCCTGAATCTCCCTGGGGGTCTCCCACCCTCTCGGTAGCACCAGCAGAAAATGACAGAAGCATTCCAAGGCCCTGGCAGGCATGGATAGCACACTGGAATTGGGTATTCTGAGGAGAGTTCAATAAAGGTATTATTTGCAAAGCTATTGTCTGAGTATAAAAAAGCCACGAGGACTAATGCAGTGCCCAGAACCAGCAACAGCCAAGTTATCCCCAACCTCAACCTAAAGACCAGAGGACAGAGCCATTACCAAAACCCAAGAGAAAGAGCCGGGTGAGGAAGGCCACTGAAAAGAATTATAGACTCCACAGGGAGGAAGTCCAAGGACTAAAGGCTCAAACCTCACTTTTCTCCCACACTAGTTGTCCCCTACTGGCCAAACCTAGTCAGAAGTCTACGGGCAAAAAGACTAAAAAAGCAACCAGTGTGATTTTGTCTCCTGTAGTTCACAGCATCACAGCAGGATAAACAAAAAGGGGGGATGGGTGTGGAGGGGCAGACAACAGCTCTCCCACACACAAGGAAGTTGGTTAGCTGTTCTACCTACACACACAACTGAGGCCATGCTGAACTTAGGAATGCTCTTCTCTCTCCTGCCGTTTTAGAGTCAGAGCTGTCTGTTCAAACTTGCAAAACAGATCACCTGTCCCACCCCAGTGATCACGTCACAAAAATGCTGCTTTAATATATCCCCCCCACCCCCCATTTCTAATTCAAAGGAGCCTAAGGATATTCAAGTCTGATCACCAGATTGTTTAACAGTTGCATATACAAGAGTGTATTCCAGCCGTGGGCAAACTACCACCCCGAGCTGGATCCGGCCCGTTTGAAATGAATAAAACTAAAAAAAAAAAAAAGAAGACTGTACCCTTTTATGTAATGATGTTTACTTTGAATTTATATTAGTTCACACAAACACTCCATCCATGCTTTTGTTCCGGCCCTCCGGTCCAGTTTAAGAACCCATTGTGGCCCTCGAGTCAAAAAGTTTGCCCACCCCTGGCTCTATTCCAACAGAAGTGCTGCAGCTGAAGGGAGCTGATAAGAGACATTGCTTGCTAATTGATCCATTCCCCCCAAAACAAGGACTGAATGGAATCACTTGCACTGTAAGCATTTTTCTAGGGAAAAGGAAAGAGCAGCAGTGATGGCCTGAGTCCTTGATGGTTTAGGTCAGTGTACTGGTTCGCTTTGTGAACATGTGGATGCCATGCAGTTCTAATTGGTTTGTTTAGCCACAAGCCTGAAAAGGGCCCTGTGTTGCCCACTCTTAGGCTACCATTGCCATCGGTTGACTGTAAGAGGCACCCTCTCTCTAGAAGAGAAGGTAAATCTGGAGTAGCCTAAAATGCTGACCCTGACTCAAGGACGCAAGGAAATTTCTGACAGCACCATGACCTATAAGTCTTAATAATTAAAGAAGTTTCTTTTTTTAAAACAGGTACTCAAACAGAAAGTACTTTCAATGTATTTTTAAGGTACGCAAACAAAAAGGTGACTTCAAGGAAAGGAATGCCAATTACAGCAGAGCTCTGGTTGTCTGTAGGAAAGATGAGGCTGTGGATACCAGCTGAGGCTTTCAAAGAATGTCCACAATCTTAGCACTCTGCACTATAACATCATTGAAATACCTCAAGCTAAACTTTGATATGCATGTTGATCCTCATGGCCTTAAATTTAATAAGGCATCAGGTCTATTTTCCTCAGCATCAATTTATTTAAGGATACATCTCAAGTGAAAAGCAGAGAGAGAGAGTGTGTGGTGGTGGTACAACCATTCATAACACTGGTGTTCAGGGGCTGAAGAATAAAGAGATGAACTGACAGTGAACTTCCACCTCTACACACACACATTAGTTCATTATGCCCTTGCAACAATTCTACAAGGAAGGTCTTTGCAGACAAGGAAACTGAATATAAAAAGGTAATTGAATTACTGACGATTACACAGTTATAAATGGGTAAACTAGTGGTCACAGAGACCATGTCCTACCAAGCTTTGTATAGGAGCATTTAATCTCATTTTTATTCTTTATTGAACGCCCAGGTACAACATTCCATCTGCATTTTTCTATCAAACAGCCACTGTTGACATTTAACCACACTCAAAGTCTTCTACACATGGTCCTGTGGTAAATATTTCTCTTAGGATTGCATGTGGACATATGTTCACCTTTAAAAGTTGACATGTTCCCTCCTTTTTGGTAAACAGAATTTTGCAATCCACCATAATATGCCTAAGCCTAGGTTTGACTGCCAGCATCCAATTTAAAACTCATTCACAATAGCACCACTAGGGTTTGTTAGAGAATTTGCTTTTTCTTTCTCTTTATGATCTCGTATGTTTATTTTATTTTATTTTTTAAATATATTTTTATTGATTTTTTTACAGAGATAAAGGGAGAGAGATAGAGAGTTAGAAACATCAATGAGATAGAAACATCGACCAGCTGCCTCCTGCACACTCCCTATTGGGTATGTGCCCACAACCAAGGTATGTGCCCTTGACTGGAATCAAATCTGGGACCCTTGAGTCTGCAGGCTGATGCTCTATTCACTGAGCCAAACTGGTTAGGGCTCATATGTTTATTTTATATCAATTTATTATATGCTTACTAAAAATTTAGACAGAACAAACCACTATCTTTTTTATATATGTTTTATATTTAGGAAATATGATTTGATCCATAAATATATCTAAATCCATGAAGTAGAAATCCATAACATTGAGAATGTTACCAGATAGGTTATCAAAAGTTTTTATAAATAAGTACCTTTTTTTCCTTATTTTTCTATGGCTCATAAAAGTTAAAAGCGTAGATTGACTCTCTGAAAAACAACAGCATTGAATCTGTTGTTAGATATTAGCTCTATTTGTGCAGGACAAATGTTTCCTAGCATGCCCATTATTAGGTGGTAATAAAGAACTAAATAATAATAATGGCATTAATAATGTATTTGGTTATACAGCAGTGTCCCTCTAAGTGAAGCGGAAGGGCTCACGTTTCCAAACCACTCTATTGCAGTTCAGCTGGTGAATTAAATATTTAGGGGGCTGCTTAATATTTCATTATAGACAAATCATAGTGGGTTTGACCCACTCTTGGGTACAAAAACGGTGATCAAGTACCACATGTATATAAAAATTTAATTCATAAATCATTTTAAAAGGCATTACAGTCAACAGTACATGTGTAGCCATGGTTGAAGACCACAACACTGGCTGTCATAAGGCAATTACAGCATTTGCTTTGTGGAATATTGTGTTATCCTCTCAGGAGAAACCACCTCAGGACAGGCAGACTTTACTCCCGCTCTGTACATTACTGAAATCAAGAGAAATTATGCTCACTGCTCCTGTCACAAAGGAAGTCAGTACTTCAGCCAAGATAATTTGGCTCTCTTGCTAGTGCATAGCTTTCCTGTTTGCCTTCACTATACATATATTGCTAAATCTATTTTGAAATGAAAGAAAGTTAATTCTCCAAGGATTAATGAGATTCTATTGCCTCTGGCTATTCTCACTTCTCTTACCACATGGTACATTTCTATCAGCTTTGAAACTCTCTGGTGATGGTAATTGACAACTTACCCCCTTAATGCTCTCTTTATATTTAAAGTGTTTTTCTCATTACTAGCTATATTTTATTCTGTCCCTAATAATTGAGAAGAATAATCCATCTCTACCCAGTTATAATGACTCGGGGGTTTACAAGGAATTGCTTATTAAACAATTATTAACTGTTTGGGAAACCACACATGCATTTGGTTATTGTAACAGCCACTCATATCGATACAAGCAGCTCCCTAAATATGCATAAGCCATTTCTCTACAATAACAGGTAACTACCATGTCTACATTATGCCACCACAATGAAATAATGCTCTGGTTTAAGATACTATCATTTCCTTCCCTGAAGTCTCCTCTTAGTTCTAGCCCTCCAGATCACAGCATGTACTGAAAATTACTGCCTCGTTTTAGCCATTCAAAGCTACACAATCACAGCCCAGCCCTCAGACACAACTCCACTCTAACGCCTTGCCAATTGCGTTAGAATACTATTCAAACCATCCTCCCTGCTTTCAAAATGCTCTTACACTTGTTAGAGCCTTCTTAATGGGCTCTTCCTTTGCTTAACTGGCATTTTTCTTCTCCTCATAAAGATGCCAACCAAAGAATATTGAGACAGAGCGCAGAAGGAGGAAGAGCACACTGTGTGAGTCTTACCTGAAGAGGTGATCTAAACCACCTCCGGCTGAGATCCACTTTCTAAAAAGCTAGAGAAGAAACCAGCCTAGCCAGCTCCACCATTTGTCTTTCTTAAAATTGGTTTTATTCCAATGTGTCCATCCACTGCAATCAAATAATTCTCTATACAACCAAGTCTCCTGAATGGAAATACAACTTTGGGAATCCTCATTCTTTTTCTTATCTGTAAAATGAGAAATCTGAACTAAAAAGTTATTTGTGCCCATTTCTCCATCAGTCATGACAGACTGCTAAAAGGTACATCATTTGTCAGAATAAAGTTATCTGCCTTCCAAGTGATAAGTTATATTGGGGGGCAGAGCTATGTAAACTATCAAGATTAAAGCCCGTGCCAAGAATGAACATGTGTACAGAGGATGAGGGAGAAGTAGGAGAAAAAAATTCCAGGTCTACTGGGAAAGTCGGGAAAGACAGTGAGTGAGGTGGCTCTAGATGTGTTTTAAAGGATGAGTCGAAGTTTACATAGCAGACAAACGGTGAGCTTTTGATAAGCTGAGGGAACTGCACTGGTCAAAATATTAAAGGCTTCAAGATTCTAGTGGATGCATAGAGCTACAAAAGTTCTGTGCTATTGGAGATGCTAGGAAGTTCAGGATAAGAAAATTTAAAAAGTTGATATGTATCTATATCTTTCTATCTCTTTCTCCTTCCCTCCCTCTCCCTGCCTTACCTCTTTCTCTCAGTGGACACCTACAGGGGTTTAGGTTATCATCCCAAATGTTAAGATGAAAAACATGAAAAAATTATGGAATCTCTGATTCCACTTTTAAAATGGCTCATCTTGCAAATATATTGATACAGTTGTGATTAGCTAGTTATTAATAATAGGAAAGGAGCAAAAGGGAGGCTAGCCATTACAGGCATGTCATTTGGGCAGCTTCCCCAGGAAGCTACAACTTTGCACTCCCCATGCAGCTAGCAGCCCATTCCCCAAAGATCACTGGGGGAAGGGGATCAACACAGGGGAGAGAGGTGCTGGTGCAGTGAAGTAGGGGTGGCATAGGGAAGGTGCTTGGCTGTCAGTAAGACCTGGGGACAGAGATAGTTGGCCAGAATAGGTGTAGCCACTGCAAGCCCATGCAAATTTGAGAATACAAAACCCCTTAACAGAGAAATCCTCTCTCTTGTGATGCATGGCTTTTGTTGCTCTTTAGGTCTTGGCTCATGAGGCTCTCTCATGCCTGCTTTCCTGCATCCACCCATGTTTCCTCCACAGCCATGTCACCCTGTGAATCCCACATTCAATGGACTGATGAACTGCAACAGGGAACATAAACTAAACTAACCTAATGCTGAACTAGAGTACGCAGACATGGAATGGAACCTCTGGACACTGACTCTATTGGAACTAGAGCTACACTTCTTTTATGGCAGGACTGAGGGAGAGGAGACCTTAGAAACTCAGGGATTTAATTCCACACAAATAAAACTCATTCCTTCTCCAATGCAAGCCTCAGAATATTCTTTTTCTTGGTATATCACAAGAATTCCACTCCCACAAGCAAAAGTTAGGGATGAGGACCTACCCACTTCCACTGGCAACAATTTTATTTCCAAAATGCAGTTTCAGCAGGTTTGATACTAGTTGAACAAGTTATTATTCTAATCAGATTCATATAGCTGTATAATTAACAGAGGAAAACACCCACTTTTTCTCTTGATTACAGGTTTAAAATTTTCTATTCTGATTTGGCAGCAATAAGTCATATAATATTATAACCCACTTTGTGGGCGATATACCACAAAATAACCACCTACTGATAGATACTGGATATAAGGCACAGAAAGATAAAATAAACCATGAGATACAAGATGGGTTTCAAATTCAGTCAAAGCCAACAATCTACATCCTTAATATGTTTACAGGAGGTAGCCACAAAAAAAATAGTTATTGTGAAAGTAGTTGAACCAGATGCAAATAAAATGGATGGGCAATATTTTGAAATAAAAAATACTTTTAAGAATATACTACATAAAAGATTATAGAACCTAATTTAATATCAGAAATTCTGTGCAAGTTCAATACAAATAGGTTAGATTTCTTAAATCATCCTATCTAATAAAAGAGAAACATGGTAATTAGCGTACAACCGCTACCCTTCCCATTGGCTAATCAGGGCAATATGCAAATTAACTGCCAGCCAAGATGGCGGCTGGCAGCCAGGCAGCTTGAAACCTAACATGAGGCTTGCTTGCTTCAGTGACAGAGGACTCCAAGGTTCCCGCCTGCCGCTGCAGGCCTCTGAGCTGCAACTCTAAGCAACTATGTTACAAATACAGAAGCTAAACAAAACCCCAGAAACCTGCTTTAGTCTGCTGGGCTTCAGCCAGCAGGATCGCAACATTGTTTCAAATACAGAAGGTAAACAAAGGCCAGAAACCTGCTTTCAGCAGTGGAGGCCTAAGAGCTGGAGCCAAGCCTCAAAGCTAAAGCTGGCCCAGAATAAAAAGAAAAAAAAAGAAAAAAAGGAGTGGTTGGGAGCTTCAGTCACCTGCCAGCCTGAAAACAGCCCTCAGCCCCTCACCCAGACTGGCCAGGCACCCCAGTGGGGACCCCCACCCTGATCCAGGACACATTTCAGGGCAAACCAGCCGGCACCCACCCTTGCGCCAGGCCTCTATCCTATACAGTAAAAGGGTAATATGCCTCCCAACACTGGGATCAGGGGAGTCACGAGGCCTCCCAGCACTGGGATCAGCGTGACAGGGGGCAGCGCCCAAACCCCCTCATTGCCCTGCAGCTCTGTGTGTGACAGGGGGTGGGGCCACAACCTCCCTATCCGCCCTGCTCTGTTCCTGACAGGGAAGGTGCCCCAACCCCCTGATCAGCCCTGTGCTGTGCCTGATAGGGGGGAGCTCCCCAAACCCCTGATCGGCCCTGCTCTGTGGGTGATAGAGGGCGGAGCCCCAACCCCCACCCCACGGGCCCTGCTCTGTGTGTGATGGGGTAAAGCCATAACCTCCCCATCGGCCTTGCCCTGATTGTGACAGTGGCAGCGCCCCAACCCCCTGATCTGCCCTGCTCTGTGTGTGACAGGGGGCAGAGCCCCAACTCCCCTATCAGCCCTACTCTGTGAGTGACAGGGGGGAGCTCCTCAACCACCTGATCGGCCCTGCTCTGTGCATGACAGGGGGGAGCTCCCCAACCCCCTGATGGGCCCTGCTCTGTGCATGACAGGGTACGAAGCCCCAAACCCCTGATGGGCCCTGCTCTGTGCGTGACAAAGGGTGGTGCCGCAACCTCCTTATTGATCCTGCCTTGAGTGTGACAGGGGGCAGTGCCCCAAACCCCAATCAGCCCTACCCTGAGCGTGACTGAGGGTGGCATTGCAACCTCCCGATCGCCCTGCTCTGTGCATGACAGGGGGCGGTGCCCCAACTCTCCAATCGGCCCTGCTCTGAGCCCGACCAGGGGCTGCACCTAGGGATTAGGCCTGCCGTCTGCCATCTGGGAGCAGACCTAAGCCAGCAGGTAGTTATCTCCCGAGGGGTCCCCGACTGCGAGAGGGCACAGGCCAGGCTGAGGGACCCTCCCTCCCCCCCATCCCGAGTGCACAAATTTTTGTACACCGGGCCTCTAGTCCTATATAATAAAAGCCTAGTATGAAAATTCTCCCCTCGGGCGTTTGTTCAACCAGGAGTTCAACCTGGAGTTCAGGAGTTCAACTGCTCCCTATGATGTGCACTGACCACCAGGGGGCAGTGCCCAACCTCCCACCACACCTGGGCAGGGGGCTGGGACCTCTTGCCGGCTACCTGGAGGCGGGGGTGATGGAGACAGAGGTGTGGTGAGAATGCAGGGTGTCTGCTGAGCTCACCCTCAGTACACCTGCTAACCTCCCCCAGGATGCCAGGGCTCGCATGCCAGGGAAGCCCCCACACTCAGGTGCTGGGGGCCTGTGAGGAGCCTGCCCCACACCCACACAGTCTCTTCCAGGTGAGCCGGGAGCAGCCGCCGGGACCACAGGGGCCAGTCAGGCTCCCCATGAGTTAGTGCAGGAGTTGGTCTGCAAGGCCAGCTGGGAGAGAGTGTGCTGCCTGCCCGGCTACTGTGTGGCACTGGTGGGAAACCCAGAGGTCCACACTGCTCCCCGGCCCATGGTGTCTAGCCGCGCTCACCGCATCTCCGTGTGCGGACTCGGGCACCATGACTCAGGCAGATGGGGCGCATGGGGGCCCGGGAGCCCAGGTGCTGCTCAGGGGCCAGAGGTCAGCTGGGACCTGCCCTTCCATGACAGATGCTTGCGCTTCAATCACGGGCCAGGTCTAGGGACCACACCCATGCACAAATTTTGTGCACCGGGCCTCTAGTGGGACATAAAATTGTTTTTCAAATGAAATCAAATTTCTATACACCAGCCCTTATCAGAATATCTTTTATTTCACCAAGAGTGGATATATATCTCAAAGAAATTCTATATATTTTAAAGGCTTTCTTCTTTTAAATACCTTTTAAAAATAATGTTTAGCTATTTTATTTGCACACTCAATCATGTTCATGCTTTTCAGGGCAGTGGTGGAATCAAAGTGACTCATCTTGGAATCTAGAACAATGGAGACGCCTTCCTGTGTAAAGAGATAAATTAAATAGAATGGGCCTCTTAAGAATAACTTACTTTAGGATATAAAAATTTATGTTGATGCCATTAAAAAAGCAATATTCCAATTTATGAAAGTTGTGTATTTCTTTCAAAGTAACACTGATCCAGAAGAAGTAGTCCACAGTGACAAGAAGAGTATGTATAATATACAAATAAATATGTGTTTGGATATCTTGGTGCTTGTGTATGGTGTGTGTGCATTCAGAGAAATTAAAAAGTGACTTTGTAAAATCAAATGTTGATTGACTGGAAAGGAGATAATGCCTTACAATATATCTGAACTGACCTGAATTACATTACAGACATGCTTGGAACACAGGTCAATGAATTTGAAGGTGAAATCAGGCTACAAAAAAAATAATAAAAAAAATAGCAATTCATGGAAGCTATTGATGAATAAATCAAGGAATCTTTTTTTTTTTTTTGTCACTACACTAAAATAAATAGGCCCTAGTTAATGGTTCCAACTGTTCAAAAGGAAACATTTGTAACATTTATGAAACTTAAATGTTAAAATTATTTTTTCAATCTCCTAAAACACTTCCAAAATGTATTTTGTACTAAGAAATTGGACTATTATAGTGTAGGTCAAGGATGACATTACAGTAAAATCCCAGAGCCAGACAATGTCTTTCTTGCTATATGTAAATAAATCATTTTTCTTATCCAGCTAACAGGTATGTAAGTGTTGAGCACTATCCTACTTGAGAAGTTTAGATGTAAGATATTCTTTTGTTTGGTAAAGAAGAGTAGAAAAAAGAGTTCCTTCTTCAAGGAAGCTTGCAAAAGGGAACTTTAGACAAACCCCCAAAATCTCTGATTCACATTGAAAGTAGCTATATGGAAGTCTAGTAGGGCAAGATGTCAAACACTGACAAGTGAATCTCTAGGTAAACCCTAAAAAAGATTAGGAAAAGAGTGTAGATGTAAAACCAAGATGAAAACATTGCTAAACTACTTCTATTGTCTATTTAATCAAAGTTTCTGGGGATTTGAGTTTTCAAAGGAAATTGGCTAGGTAAAATACAAATGATTACTGTTTTACATAAGTTCAACAGAGAGTGAGTGGTCAGTTAGTATGGATATGGCCAATGTTGATTATGCAAGGGAGTAAAAATGTTTACTGGCTAGTTTGGCTTTTGTTGGCTTGTTTTTGTTTTTGGTACAGTGTTGACAGATCATTGTGTCCACCAATAGACATCCTTGAATATCAGGAAGGGGCTCAAGAAATTATATTTCAAGTGGAAAATGGTCATAAAAGAGTATGAAAAAGAGGAAAATTAAGCTTAATGGAATGCATAAATTTTGTAGATTCTTTGCTTATAATTTTTGTAGTGACAGTCCTTTAAGTTCTCTGAAAATCACCCTACATACCAGTTTTTGCAAGAATGTGGCTTATTTTGTGTATGATTACATCAAAGTAAAATTCAGATATATTCAATAGCAAGACAGAAAATTCACCAGCCCCTTTGGTATAGGTAAGCAAAAACAAACAAAAAATCCTGTCTAATAAAAGAATAATATGCAAATTGACCATCACTCCAACACACAAGATGGCTGCCCCCATGTGGTCAAAGATGGCCGCCCCCATGTGGACAAAAGATGGCCTGCAGGGGAGGACAGTTAGGGGCGACCAGGCCTGCAGGGGAGGACAGTTAGGGGCAACCAGGCCTGCAGGGGAGGGCAGTTGAGGGAACCAGGTCTGCAGGGAAGGGCAATTGTGGGTGATCAGGCCTGCAGGGGAGGGCAGTTGGGGATGATCAGGCCTGCAGGGAAGGGCAGTTGGGGACGATCAGGCCTGCAGGGGAGGGCAGTTAGGGGTGACCAGGCTGGCAGGGGAGGGCAGTTGGGGGCAATCGGGCTGGCAAGGGAGCAGTTAGGTGTCAATCAGGCTGGCAGGGGAGTGGTTAGGGGGTGATCATGCTGGCAGGCAGAAGTGGTTAGGGGCAATCAGGCAGGTAGGCAGGCAAGCGTTTGGGAGCCAGCAGTCCTGGATTGAGAGGGATCCCAGATTGGAGAGGGTGAAGGCTGGGTTGAGGGACAAGCACCCCCCCCCCATGCATGAATTTCATGCACCAGGCCTCTAGTACTATACAAAGGTTCTAGTTTTAAATAACTATACATGTTTACATATGGTAGATACTACTTGGAAATGTTATTTTCTCTATAAAAAGGTGCTAATGCTTTGAAGCCAGCATAATTTAATATCAGTCTAAATGCTTTACTTAAATGATAAGACTGAAAGGGACTAGGCCAGGGGTGGGCAAACTTTTTGACTCAAGGGCCACAATGGGTTCTTAAACTGGACCGGAGGGCCGGAACAAAAGCATGGATGGAGTGTTTGTGTGAACTAATATAAATTCAAAGTAAACATCATTACATAAAAGGGTACGGTCTTTTTTTTTTTTTTAGTTTTATTCATTTCAAACAGGCTGGATCTGGCCCGTGGGCCATAGTTTGCCCACGGCTGGACTAGGCTAACTAAAAAGAAAACCATGAAGTGTCCCCTTAAAGGTTCAGAAAAATAGAAGTGCCACCACTCAATAAAAATGATTAAAATGTGTGCAGAATTGTACTGCATTCTATCTGACCAGTCTCAAAACGATCATGAACAATCATTATGTGTAATCAATGGCCTATTCATCTGCAATACATGAACAAGCCCATTTTTAATAAGCCCTACTCTGTGGCCTTTACTCTGATGCTTCATCTACACTAGTGAGACTTCGCTAGAATGATGGCTGCCCTGAGGTTGTTCATCATGAAGTTGCCTACGGAAAGACTTATGTGCTCACCAATTGTTTTGAAGTCCATTAATCCAAAATGCAGAGAGGTTATATAATTAATTTGTGCATCTTAGGGATTCATGGCCTTGAGAGAGCTAAAGAAAGTGGTCGTTTAAATCTTCCCCTTGACTGGGGGTGAAGGGAAGTGATGAGTATCCAAACCAGCCAATAAGGACTGACATAATTTCCCAGGAATAAAATTTCTCATCCTCTTTCAACAACCTGTTCCAGTATCTGAAGGTCAGTAACATACAGGAGTAATCACTCTATTATTCTTCAAAGGCTCTTCAGTGAACAAAATTTGATTTCTACAAAAAATGTCCCAGACACTTCATTATTACTGAGATTCGTTTTCCCCTTTTTGATAAAAACAAATGAATCTTCACTTCCATTTTCGGCAGGTCATCAAATATGGTATCTTAATATTTTGACCAGTAAAATTTACAATGTTATATTCTGCCAAATACTTCCCAAATTTAACTAGGGTTTCTTCATAAATGTCCGAGATATAGGAGTAGAACAAATTCTATATATATTTTTAATTGCTATTTAAAAAACCTTAACATTAAAAATGGAAACTCTTCAAGGAAAAAGATAAATTCATAACCTTGGTCTTGATAGAATTTATATTGTGACACACCTGAAACTTCAGAATCTCTTTCAAAACTTAAACAAATATTAACTTTAATGTATGTGATAAAAGTCATCATTTAAAAATGGACTATAATGTCATGGATACATACTGAAATCTCAAAAATCCCAGAATTTTAGAAACATAAATGTTAAAATACTGGGGATATTTTAATTTTATAACTTAGTAATTAACCACTGAAGAGCTTGAATTATGTTCTATAATTAAATACCTTTCTACTGCCACCTACGGATAGTCCTCACCTCTTACAATCCACTCTTATAAAATTTCTATGGGACCTTGGTACAACTAGTTTCCAAGTAGAACCTCTCAGGTCAGTGTGAATAAGATAACCATACAGTCTGCTGTTGAAGGTCCACAGTTCCCAGCAGGAATCCATGCCATGTCAAAATACGCAAACCTTTCCAGGAAGGGACTACTAGAATAATGAGAAAACAAAAATGAAGTATGTGCAAACACCAGCTATTGCTACTTCTGAGATCAGTCCAGAGTCTGTACCTGGTTCCATAATGATCTGTCTGTCATGCTCTAAGCATCCCTTTAACTTTTCTCTGTCATAAATGACACCCCCTGACTTGTGCTTTTAGGATGGTTGTACAGGACATGGCTACTTGTTGAGGTCCTGCTGCAACTACTATAACAAAGGATAATTTTCAAAAATAACATAAAAAAAATACATCAAAAAGCTGTGGGAGAAATGAAGTCTAGATGAACTAAAATTACAGAAACAGCAAAACACTTTCCAGGTTAGAAGAGGGTAAATGAGGGTAAGATATTATGCGTGTATTCAATATGCAAATGAGACTGGTAATCAAAAGAAACAGAATCAGATTCACCTGCGATCCAGGTATAAGAGTTAGCGTATGAGAACTTTAAAAAATGCATGCGATAAATGTAAAGGCAGGATAACAGCTCCCCCAAAGACGACCATGGCCTAATCCCCTGAACTGGTGAATATGTTATCAAACATGGCAAAGTTAAGGATCTTAAAACAGGAATATTATCCTAGAACGACCAAGTGGCCTAATATAATCAGAAGTGTCTTTATAAGCGAAAGGGGATTCAGGAGAGTTAGCATCAGACTGGCAATTGCTGGCCTTAAATATGGAGGTGGGCCATGAGCCAAGAAATGTGGACAGCCTCCAGAAGCTGGGAAAGGCAGGAAAATGGATGGTTCCCTACAGACTCCTGCAGTAATGCAGCCCTGTCAACACCTTGATTTTAGTCCATTGAGACGTATTTTGAACTTCTAATCTCAAGAACTATAAGAAAATAGATTTGTGTTTGTTTCAAGTCAACAAGTTTATGGTAAATTCTTTCAGCAGCATTAGGAAACTAAAGTAGTTGGTTATAAGAGAAACATCTTAAATATAAATATATGGATAAGTCAAAAGTAAAGGATAGTAAGAGATATGTCAAGCAAATACCAAAAGAAGCAAGTATGGCTATATTAATAGTAGACAAATTAGACTCTTTGACAAGATGTTTTAAAGCAAATACATGGGGACATTTCATAAACATAAAAGTACCAGTTAAAACCAGAAGACATGGCAGTCCTAAATATTTAAACTCAAGGAAAAACAAAAATTATATAAGAAACTAGACAAATCCACTATCATTGGAGAATTTAACAATCTTCCCTCAAGAACTGAAAGAAGTACAGACAAAATCTGTAAGGGTGTACAAGACATAAAATCACAATGAAGTAAACTAATTTAATGAAAAATTTATAGAACAATGCCCAGCAACTGCAGAATACACATTCTTTTCAGTGCACAGTGAACTGCAAAGGAGATCACACATTGGGTCATAAAGCAAAACTCAACAAACCCCAAGGAATTAAATCCTATAGACAATGTGTTCTGATCCCAGAGGAAATAACTTAGAAATAAAAAGAAGAACGATAACTAGAAAAATCCATCAATTGTTTCAAAATTAATAGGAAAAAGTAGAAATGAGAAAGTATTTTTAAGTGAAAGATCATGAAAATGTAACTTATCAAAACATGCTATGCAACTAAAATAGTATTTAGAGGACCTTTTTAGCTACATGTATATATTACATAGCATAAAGATGGAAAACCCATTATTTAAGCTTAACAAAGTAACAAAAAATTAAAATTGAACAAAGTATAAAAAAGGAAATAAGATAAGACAAAAGTCAGTGAACCAGAAAGAAGATATACAGAAGTCAATAGATCCCAAAAGCTGCTTAATTTAAAAGATTTGTAAAATTGATATACTTAGCAAGACTGAATGAGAGAAAAAAAAAGAGAAAATTCAAAACACCTGTCAGGAATTAATGAGAGGTATCACTACAGACAAAAAGATAATAAGCAAATATTATGAACAAATTTATAGCGATAAACTTGTCAACCTAAATGAAAAGGAAAAATTAAAACTGAAAAATACAAATCACCAAAATGTATGAAAACATAAATGAAAATCTGAATCCATAATTAAAAGCTTTTCCACAAAAGCCCAGAGGCTTTACTAATAAATGTCTTCAAACATCTAAAAAGTATACAATACCAAACTTAAATATATTCCTTTATGGAATAAATAAAGTAGAAATAATGTTCCATTTATTTTATGAAGCTATGATAATACTCACACTGAAACTCAAGAAGGATAGTACAAGAAAAAATTACAAACCATTATCCTTCATGAACATACATACAAAATTTTAAAAAAAATTTTAGCAAATTAATATATATAAAATGGGTGATCTAACATTTCATTCCACAAATGCAAGATTGGTTTAATATTCAAAATCAATCAATGGAACATGAAAAATATGACAAAATTTGTGAATGGTGCTGTGTCAAACTTAAATAATTTCATTTTCAAAAGACACTGTTAAACAAAGGAAAGACAAACTGAACAGTAGAAAAAAATACATATATTATAGTTTGCTACCCAGGATTCATAAAGAGCCCTTTTAAGTCAATAATAAGAATACAAAAAAAAAATCTCAGTTTTTAAATGTGCCAAGATTTCAACAAACACTTCACAAAGAAGATATAATAGGAAATAAGCACATGAAAAGATGTTTAACTTCATTAGTCACCAGGAAAATTTAAGTAAAAACCAAGCGAGATGCCACCACATACCCACAAGAATAGCTAAAGTCGAAATGATAGGCATTATCAATATTAGCAAGGATGTGGAGAAACTGGAAATCCCACACATTACTGATGAGAATGTAAGGTGGTACTGCTACTTTGGGAAGGTGTTTAGCAGTGTTTTAAAAATTAAACATATACTACTACACAGCACAAAAATTCCACTCATATATTATTAACTTAATGAATTGAAAACATGCCCACAAAAAAAGGACTTGTACTCAAATATTAATAGCACCAGTATTCATAATAGTTAGAAAAGAGAAATAATTTAAATATTAAAATAATAATTAAAATGTGGTATATCAATATAATGAAATACTACTCAGCAATGAAAAGGCATTAACTACTGAACATGAATTTCAAAAATGTCCTGGTAAGAGAAAAGGAGCCTAACAGGCAATAATATGCTTGTTATGATTCTATTTATATAAAATTTCTAAGATAGACAAATAACTATGGAGATATAAAAAGATCAATGGTTGTTTGTCTTTGGAATGGGGATTTATTAAAAATAAACAGAGAAACTTTTAAAAAAAAGAAACTATTTTTTAGAGGAATTTCGGGTTCACAGCAAACTTGAGAGGAAAGTACACAGAATCCCCATAGACTCCCTGCCTCCACACATGCACAGCGCCCTCCACCCCTCCCCACCCCAGCACATTGCCAACATCCCTCACCACAGGGGCTCATTTGTCACAATAGATGAACCTACATTGACATGTCATTATCACCCAAAGTCCATCATTTACATAGGAGTTCATTCTTGGTGTTATACACTCTGTGGGTTTTGACAAATGTGTGGTGACATATATCCAGCATTATAATATCATACACAACAGTTACACTGCCCTAAAAACCCTGTGCTCTGCCTCTTCATCCTTCCCTCTCTTAACTCCTGGCAACCACTGATCTTATTACCATCTCCGTATCAGAACGTCATAGAGTTGGAATCATTTAGTATATAGCCTTCACAGCTTGGCTTCTTTCATTTAATAGTATGCATTTAAAGTTCCTCACAGAAGAATATCTGAGAAATGATGGAGGTGTTCTAACCCTACGTCCTGACATGAAAAAGTGTTCAGCATCATTAGCCATCAGGAAAATGCAAATCCAAAACATAAGATACCACTTCATACCCAGTAGGATCAAAATGACAGATAATAACAAAGATTGGCGAGCATGTGAAAAAATTAAAACCTGATGCACTGTTAGGGGGAATGCAATGTGGTGTTTTGGAAAACAGTCTGGCAGTTTGAATGGATAAACATACAGTTAGTTACCCTATGATCCAGCAACTCTACTCCTTGGAATAACCAAGAGAAATTCAAAAGGCCACACAAAACCTTGTATATTGATGTTTATAGCAACATTACTACTCATGATAGTTAAAAAATAAAAACACCTAAATGGCCACTGACTAATAAAATGCGGTATATCCATCCATGTGGATATTAAAAATGAATACTGATAGGTCTTGATAAACATGGATGGATAAACCTCGAAAGATTGTGTTAAGTGAAAGAAACCAGACATAAAAGATAATATACTGAATGATTTATTTATATGAAATTTCTAGAATAGGAAAATCTATAGCAAAAGAATGTAGATTAGGGTTGCCAAGTGCTAAGACAGGAGAAGTTGGGGAAGGAGAGGAGTTGATAGAAACTGAGAAGTTAATGGAAATAGGTTTCTTTGGGGGAGCATGAAAATGCTCTAGAACTTATTTTGGTGATGGCTACACAACTCTCTAACTATACTAAAAACCACTGATTTGTACACTTTAAATGGGTGAATTATATGGCATATGAATTGCACCTCAATAAATTTGTTATATTTTAAAAATAAAGAATCAGCCTACTGTTTTGATAAAGTTAAAAATGAAACAACTAGCTTGGAGAGATGATTGTATAATTATTCCTCACCAGGTTTCTTTGTCCAAGAGCAGGAAGAGGGATGCCCAGGAGTTGCTACATCTTCTGATTTTGTGATTTTGATTCTCTAGAATGCTTAATGTTTCCCTCTTTCTTCCTTTTTCCTATTACTGCCCAGTCTCCAATGGATGCCCCCCTGGCCAAGCCATGCCCTTCTCCACCAGATGGAATGCCTCTCTGAGACAGCCCTGTCTGTTCAAATAAACACATACATTATTTCTTTTTAATTTCCCAGTTGCTAACACTAATCTACCAAGGTTTTAGAGCTCCTCTTAAAATCTCCAGTTTAGGTAGAACTTCCACTTTGGCCAGTGAGTATTGTCTTTTCCATCAACCCTCCTATTTACCTTCTTTTTTCTGAGTTTTCTCTGCTGGACTTGGATGTTTCTCTAATTAGAGGTAATTTGAAGTTTGTAGTGTCTTAGGTCTCTTAGGTAAGCTGTGGTTTTATTTGCTCTCTTTGTTAAAGAGTGTTCTTTCTTTGGTAGATGTGTAGATAGATTTGGACTCACCTAAATACCATTCTCCAATGGGATCTTAAAAGTCCTATAAAACATGTTTATTCATGGTAGAAATAGTGTAAATTACAGCCCTTGAAATCTCCAAGGACCTTCATTGTTTTAAGGAGAAACTGTTTAAACACAGACAGAAGGAAACCAGATACAAGGCAATATATCACTGAAGTTCTATTACCTACAATAATTGTAAATATTATAGAAATTGGGAATAAAAGTAAAGATAACAGTGAAATAAATTATTGATAAGAACTTCAGAAAGAAGGTGGGATTTTAATGAAAAATAGAATTTGTTATAGAATTAAAATAAATACTAAAACAATAGTTCTATAAAAGTAGCCAGAGATTACTTTAATAATTTGAGAAATTAAATAGGTGTTATTTTCTTCCACATTTTTTTCTCATATTCTCTATTCTTTCCCCCATTCAGTCTGTGGGATTTATTGCCTGTATGGAAGCGTAATTCATCAAAAGTGAGGTGGAAGACAAATTGAGTTTCTTTTTTTAAAATCTTTATAGTTATAAGTATTATATATGTCCCCATTGACCCTTTTTAGCCTGCCTGCCCCTGCTCCCCACCCCACAAATTGAGTTTCAAAAGCCTGGTCTCCAAAGAAACCCAGGGCAAGTAGTATGGAACACACACACACACACACACACACACACCCCACTAGGAAAGAACCCTGAGCACTAGGAGGTGGCAGAGAGTTAGACAGGAAGGCAGGAAGGGTGAGCTTACAATTTGGTAAGTTGCTGGGATCAAGGACCCTCCTCTTCCCCAGACCTTGAAAGATCCCTAGATAGATGCGTGGGATGCCTCTGCGGAGGGCTCCATGCTTTCTGTTACCTGAAAGGGGAGGACTCCTGGCTCATACAATGTCACATGCTTTAAAACTGGGAATAAAAAGGTTATATATTTTTCATTCTCCAAACTATCCCCTCGACAAAGATATGATAATGTTCATTTTTACATTGTTGTTGTTTAGATGCAGAAGCAAATTTTGAAAATAATATGGGTTTCATAATGTTTTATTAATTTTCCCTATTCCCCCATAATAAAATCAATTACTCTCTCCTCTATATCCCAATTACATAATACATGAAGCTCTCTCCTATCTTTTAAGTTTCTGTCTCCTGTTTTAGGTAGTAAGCCTCTTGAGGGTAGGGGACAAGTCTCTTAATCTTTGTATCACCAGCTTAGCACAGGGACCAACACACAGGAGTTGCTCAGTGACCTGAATGAAAATCATTTATTCAAATTAAAACTAAGTAGTGATTATCAATTCTTTAGAATTGGAAAATCTGTGTGTGTGTGGGGGGGGAGGTTTCATGTTAAAAGATTATTTTTTGCTGAGGACTGAAGGGTGGAAGGATATGGCCCAAAAACAATTTCAAAAGCTATAAAAACCTTTAAAACCAAATTGTCATGTTAATTATTAAATATTCATAATAATAACCCTTTAAATAGTGATTTCAAACATCCTTACACCTCTAAGAACCTATTTTTACTGAATATGCAAACCTAGCGGTCATTTCATTTAATAAATACATAAGTCCTAATCAGCTGCGTACTAATGAAGTTCATCTGAAGGCTATATTTCAATTATAAATTATAGAGCCTGAATTAAATATATCTGCTGAGAAAAATATTATCTTGAAGATCAACTTCATTACACCAAGTGAGGTGAAAAGTGATGTCTCTAATTCTTAATTTTTTAAAAAATATATTTTATTGATTTTTTTTTTACAGAGAGGAAGGGAGAGGGATAGAGAGTTAGAAACATCGATGAGAAAGTAGCATCGATCAGCTGCCTCCTGCACACCCCCTACTGGGGATGTGCCTGCAACCAAGGTACATGCCCTTGACCAGAATCGAACCTGGGACCCTTCAGTCTGCAGGCCGACGCTCTATCCACTGAGCCAAACCGGTTAGGGCTCTAATTTCTAATTTTTATGTAACTCTCCTTATGCAAAATAATGATTTATAACCACCTAGTAGATAACTTGGCTAATATAAGGTGTGCCGCACAGATTGGCATGCTCAAAATGAGCCATACAACCTAAGATCCCTGAGGTTTGTAATTATAGCACACTTCAGCAGAAGTATTTATCCTGCTTCAGCTCTGAGAAATTAATTTGAATTGAAGAGAGATTGGTTTTTCCTCTCAATTCATAGCTCTCACAGTTTATTCTGAGCATGTTTTCTCTTAAAGAAAAAAAAATCAAATATAAAGGCATTTCTTTCTACGCTGAGTATGACAGTCATCAGCTGACATTTATACTTAAGTTGAAAATTAATTTGTGTGACTATAAAAGCAGCAGATTGTGTTATTTCATAGTGTGACACTGCAATTCAAATAACTATCTCAAATAGCATATCTGAAAGAAAAATAATTAAAAAGTCTCAGCTCACTTTCAGTTAATTGTTCGAACAGACCACTAGACCTAGCCTCAGAGTCGAATAATGCTCCAATCAGAGAAAGCTCTTTCTCATTCTTGCAATCAGCTGTGATCTGCAGTGCTAGACATGACTCTGGCAGTTTACGGTATCTCCCAATGGGCACTGAAGCCCATTCTGGTTTGGCAGCTTACTTCATTAAGTCACAGAGCTGAATGGAAAAGCCAGGTGCCTTCAAACCAACTATGTAAAGTGGATCACTGACTTAAAAATTCTCAGCCTTACACTGTGATTTGTACCAGCACAATCCTGTATTGTATGCATGCACGTCTTTCTCCTCTGTAGCAGTCAGTGTAGACTAAGTTAGGTTGCAGTAACAAGAAATCACAATTTTAGTGGCTTCCAACCACAAACAGGTTCATTTCTCAAAGATGCTACACAGTCATCACAGATCTAAGAGCCAGGTTGAAAGAGCCACTGCGATGGAGGACACCCAAGACTCAGGCAAGAGAAAGAAAAATGGTCTTGGTTGAACCACACAATGGTTCCTAAAACTTCTACTTGAAAATAGTGAAACAGGAATTTTTTGGGGTGAAAAGGACAGGTTTAGGAAATTTTAGAAATTAAGGGGACCATGGAGGAAGCACAGGGCTGCAGAGCAGCAGAAGGTATAGCTCCATAGAATAGGGAAGCTGAAAAGCTGCAACAGATACATTTCCATAGAATGAGGGAGCTGGGAAAAGAAGAAGGTCTGTCTATATTTACAAAATAAGGAGAAGGAAGCCCTTCATCCAGAGAAGAAGAAAGCCATGTGAGGTTCGACCTTTGAGCTCAGGAGTTACTGTAGTAACCAGTCTAAGGGAATAGTGACCGATCAGAGGGAATATCAAGGCGCAAAGATCTACAGTCTTTATAAGCCATAGGGAAAAGGAACTCAGTGGGACTCTTTCCCTCTCCCCACGTGGGAGTCTGTACTTGTTCTTCAATAAATATCCACCTTTGCCATACCATCTTCCGTCCCTGGATTCATTCTTTGACTCTGGCAGATAAAGAGCTCGGGAACCACTCTGCCCAGGGGAACACCGCGCGTGTTCCAGTCCAAAAATTCCATATCAAGAGGACTTAATAATTTCATTGGCCAAAGCATGTCACTTGGCCAAACTATGTGTGAGAGGCCCCTGGCACAAGGGACAGCAATGGGTTTCTAATAATGTAAATAATAATGAGGAAATAATACACTAATATATTTATCATACCTTCTAAAACCATTAACCTTTATAATTCCGAAGGAAAACTTTAGTTTCTACTCCAACTCTCCATGGGATTTGAATCCTGTCATCCAAGGCAACAAACAGACCAGCCAACAGGTTCCTCTTCTAAACTTCTACTCCAGGAACACTTTACAAAGTAGCCTGTTCCTAAAAACTAGACTTTGAAACTCTCTAAGAATCCAACACCACCCAAGTCTCACAGCAGCCTGGATGTGGTCATTGTGCTAGAGCAGAAGGTAATTTACTCCTGGCAAACAGAAAAGAATAACTTACATCTGAAGAGCTGAAAAGAGGAAACTATGAACAAATTGTCAGAGTTCATAAAAATCTGGAACTTAAAAGCGTACTATACAGATACTTTTTAAAAAGTATTACAACTCAAGACTTTCCTTGAAAAAGCAAAGAGTCATCCAATCTCAATTTTACAAGCACCTTACATTTAATTTTTTAGGGTGCCTTAAATACTTTGAATATATTAGACTACGAATTCCATCATTTTCTAAACTTACGCCCTCCCCTTATACTCATCTGAGGCACAATGTCAGCCTCATTCTTTATTTTAAAGAACCCTTATACTTTCTTCTGAATTTTAGGCTCAGTGCTTGACACTTCTGACAATCATGTGTTGTCCTGGCCACCAAGATACATCTCATCTAAAAACTATGGATCTCTTACCACCTCCCTAAATTAAACAGAAAAAAGCTTATGTAGCCACTTTTTAATTAATATTTGTTATATCAATCTCAATCTCTATAACATGCCTAGTCATTTCTTCTTATTCAAAATACCTTTATTCAGTATTATTGATGCTAAAACTATTAGGTGAATGGGTGATGGGGAATTAGAAGTTCATATAATGTGAAAATAACCCCATACACATTGCTAATTAGACAGGGGGAAACATAGAGTTGTACTACAGAAGTATCAGGGAATCACCACCCTAATCCAACCTTAATTTTAGAGTTGCTAAAATTATCTTTTGATACCATGCAATCTGAAGCATCACCAATGAAGCAAAGTTAAACAACATTAATAAACGCTGTAGACAAAATGTCCCATTAAAAACCAGAACAAGCTAAACAACACCTTAAAGAATCAATTAGCCACACCTAGAAAGTGAGAAATTTCAATAAGCCAATGACATTAAAAATTGATGCTCTTAGTTAGATGCTGACTAGGATAACCAGCAATAAAACACTACGGGTACAACTGGGAAAATTAAAACATTCTTTGGTTCTGAATGAGATAAAAGTTAACTTATAAATTTATATGTACACATATATGTATATGTACAGAGAGAAAGAGAGAAATTAAGTGAATATACACACTGGCATGTTAAAAGTAGTCATCTCTACATGTTGGAACATGGTGATTTCGTTTTACTTGTTGGTATTGTCTCATTTCCTACGACACACATGTACTACTTCTGTGATAATATGAGACTGTCTTTAGAGGCTTTACCTCAACGTAGATGTATGATGAATTTCAGAGGGAAGGTGGGGGTGGGGGGGTGGGTGGGAAGAAATTTACCAAAGAACTTATATGCATATATGTGTAACCCATGAACATACACAATAGTGTGGTGAAGGCCCTGAGGGGTCTGTGGTAGAGGGGATCAATGGGGAAAAAGGGGGGGGACATCTTTAATACTTTCAACAACAAAGATAAATTTTAAAAAATATTTTGGATTATAGCCTGCAGTTGGCTTTTTTGACTGATCGCTGGGTTTGGCACTTGACCTAATCTGCTCCATTTAATTTTTATAATAACCATATAAACCGGATATTATAATTCTTCTTTCACAGGTGGGAAAATAGGCTCCCAAGAGTAACACATCATGCTTTAAGAAAGTGCACTGGGAGATATGTAGGCAAAAATATTGCTATGGGATATGTCTGAGATTTTACTGCCTATGTTTTCTTCTACCATCTTTATGGTTTCACAACTTACATTTAAGTTGTTTAACCATTTTGAGTTTATTCTTGGGTATGGTGTAGGTTGGTGGTCCAGTTTCATTTTTTTCATGTACCTATCCAATTTTCTCAACACTATTTATTGAAGAGTATGTCTTTACTCCCTTGTACACTTTTCCCTCCTTTGTCATATATTAATTGACTATACAGACATAGGTTTATTTCTGGGCTCTCTGTTCTATTCTACTGATCTATATGCATGTTCTTATTCTAGTACCAGGCTGTTTTGATGACAATGTCTTTGCAGTATATTTTGATATCTGGTATTGTGATACCTACAACTTTGCTCTTCTTTCTCAAGATTGCTGAGGTGATTCGGGGTCTTTTTTAGGTTTCACATAAATTTTTGGAATATTTGTTCTAAATCTGTGAAATATGCCATATTTTTGTCAATATATCTCCTAGGAAAAGGTAAACAAAGAAAAAATAAACAAATGGGACTATATCAAATTAAAAAGCTTCTGCACAGCAAAAGAAAAAAATCAACAAAATGAAAATGGAACCCACTGTATGGGAGAACATATTTGTCAATGATCCATCTGATAAGGGGTTAATTTCCAAGATACATAAAGAACTTATGTAACTCAACAACAAGAAGATAAATAATCCAATTAAAAATGGGCAAAGGGCCTAGACACTTCTCCAAAGAGGACATACAGATGGCCAATAAACATATGAAAAAATGCTTAACCTCACTAATCAGCAGAGAGATGCAAATTAAAACTACAATGAGATATCATCTCATACATACCAGAATGGCTACTACCAATAAATCAATAAACAGCAAGTGCTAGCCAGGATGTGGAGAAAGGGAACTCTTGTGCACTGTTGGTGGGTATACTGATTGGTGTAGCCACTATGGGAAGCATTATGAAGTTTTCACACAAAAAATTTAAAATGGAACTGCCTTCTGACCCAGAGATCTCACTTCTGGGAATATATCCAAAAAAATCCAAAACACTAATTCAAAGAATATATGCACTCCTATCTTCTTAGCAGCTTTATACACAGTAGCCAAGATCTGGAAATAGCCCCAAGTGAATAAAAAAGCTGTGGTACATTTACACAATGGAATACTACATGCAACAGCATGGAGGGGCCTGGAGAACATTATACTAAGTGAAATAAGCCAGCCAGAGAAAGACAAATACCTTATTATCTCACCTATATGTGGAATCTAATCACCATGAAATAGAAACAGGGGCTTGGATATGTGGAACAGACTGTTAGCTATCAGAGGAGTGGGGAGGGAGGAGGGACTGAATGAAAGAAGGTGAAGAAATTAACCAAAAACACATAACCCATAGACATGGAGATCAGTGTGGTGATGGCCAGAGGGAAGGAAGGGTGAGGGCAGGACGGGGGGTGGGCAGTGTAAGGTGGGCAAAGAGGAGGGAAATGGGTACATCTCTAATAGCGTCAACAATAAAAATAAAGTTTAAAAAAGTACACTGGGGCCCAGCCAGTGTGGGTCAGTTGTTGGGCGTTGACCCTTGAACCAGGAGGTCACCACAGTTCAATTCTTGGCCAGGGCACGTGCTTGGGTTGTGGGCTCGATCCCAGTGAGCGTTGTGCTGGAGGCAGCTGATCAATTTCTCTCATCGTTGGTGTTTCTACCGCTCTGTTCCTCTCTCTTCCTCTCTAAAATCAATTTTAAAAAACATGTTTTAAAAAGTGCACTGGGTGTTAACTGAGGCTCCCTCACCCACGCTTCATTGAATTTCTTACCTGGGACTGTAGACCTTTTCTCCCAACCCCAAGGACTTCTACTGAACTGCCAATTGCCTTAAGGGGCAATGAGAGAATCAGGAAATGGAAATCCCAAATCTTTGACTTTTGGGCTTAAAAATTGGCCTCATATGCTTGTTCAGGAAAAAAAAAAAAAGGGGGATGAAACATTTAAAGGGAACCAGAAGAGTTAGATACAGTTTGGGTTTCTAAGAAATGGGGTAGAGGAAAATAATAGGTCCCCCCGAAGTCACGCCCTGCTTTCCTTCTGGGGCCCTGGGCAATGGCAAGTGGTCCCTGCCCCCACATTGCACTGTCCCCATGGTGCCAGGGGGCCGAAGTCTGGGTAGCAATGGCAGCAAGGGACTCGGCAGAGAAGCTAACGTGCCTCATGGAGTTCTGCATGAACTGATGAAACAGGGAGCAGGCACCTCCTTCATGATCAAGACGGGCAAGGCCGGGACAGGCAGGGCCAGACAGCAGACACGAAGGGCCTCCCCCAGTGATAGAGGATCCTGGGTGGAGGGTAGGAAGGCCCTGATCAAGAGAGAGCAGGTGGGAACTGGAATACTCTGCAGAGGCCAGTATGAGGAAGGCCTAGCAATGCCCAAGGCCAGCAAAGGGTTCACATCTCAGAGGATGCCAGCTCAGCCCATGACAGACCCCGAGGGCCAGGAACTTGCCCCATAACAGGTACCATCCAGGGAAGAAAAGCAAGAAGAATATTCAGAATTGAATGGGGGTGGGGGACGGGTGGGGTGGGGGGACAAAAACAGACACAAGGAAGTTAACCCATAATTCTGCTATTTGGCTGAAAGGTTTCTGAAAATAGAGATTGTCACGCAATAGTATAATAAAAAAATCTACTTATTTGCACTTTCAAGTATGTGGCTTAAACATAATGCAGCTAGTGTCGTTTATCCTCGTTTACAGAGCCAGTGGGTGTCAGGGTAACGTGCCTTGTAAATTGCACTTCACAGAGCTACTAACAGAGGAAAGGCTAACAAATATTTCATCGTGCTGGCAATTTTATAGACTAAGAATAAAAAAACGTGTCTTGCTTATAAGGCCTTGGAAATTCAGAACTAAACGTTAGTTCTAAAATAGAACTATAGAACACGTAGAAAGAAATTCAATAATTTTTGAAATTTAAGATGCATTTATTAAAATTAAATTGCATTTTTATTTCCATAATAATTCCCCCTTTTAAGGAGGAATTATCAATGAATTTTAAAGCCTCTGCTTTGTGCATTTTAAATTTCTTCATATATTTTACAAAAACAAAGAATGGAGCCTACAAAGTAAGTATAATCTCTTCACTGGCCTGGGCCTTTAATATCTTACTGAAAAAATATGTTCCTAGCCATTTCTGCAGTGTATGGTGTTGTTCTGCTAAATAATACAAGGAATGAACTAAATAAAAAGGCAACCCAAATAGGATGTTCTCATTCTCAGGGAAAATCTGTACTCAAAATCATTATTTGTAAAAGCACCATTTTGATTACTTTTGTTTTGCCCTGGAGAATACTTTAATATGCAGCTGGAAATATAATTTCTGGAGGACAATATTGCCAAAAATGGCAAGGAAAATAATTCGGGGTAAAGGTGAGAGGCACTGTATTGTTGCTGTGATTTGAAGCTAAAGAGAGACTTCACTTTTTAACACATATTTTGCATAGACTCATTAGGAACAAAATTTCATCCTGACATACATTGCTCCCCTCTAGTTAGCTGGATCTCTGTGACTCACGCTTCACATGTTAATCTGAGTAGTCTCTTAACCAGTAGGTTTTCTCAAGGAAACTCTAATTAAAGTCCTAACTGCTGTGTATTTCTCTTAATGAACTGATGGAGAAGCCTTTCGCCAAGTGATCCATAAGCAGCACTGATACCACTGATTGACTGATTTATTGGAAAGGGGGTATGGTGATGAAACACTGGGTCCACACCAACCATTTTCCCCATTGCTCACCACCTCAGCCCTGCTCTGCTCTGTGGGGCAGGGAGCTGATTCCTGCAAACTGCACTCCAGGACTCCCTGGCCAACTGGCTCTGCTTAAATTCTTTTTTTTTTGTTTAAGATATTTTATTGATTTCCCAGAGGAAGGGAGAAGGAGAGAGAGATAGAAACATCAATGATAAGAGAGAATCATTGATTGGCTGCCTCCTGCACGCCCCCTACTGGGATTCAAGCCCTTGCACGTGCCCTTGACCAGAATCAAACCTGGGACCCTTCAGTGCCCAGGTCAACACTCTATCCACTGAGCCAAACCATCCAGGGCTGGTTGAATTCTTACAAGAGAGGCACTGGCAGGAGATGGGGGTAGGACTGGAGAAATTGGGTACTTTTTTACCCCCAACACCCTTAGGCAGCATTTTCATCAATGGCTATGACTCCTGTGGTTGCAGGTGCCTCTGGGTGGCTCTGCCCAGGCTCTGTTGAGACCACTTCACACAGGGGTCCCTCCAGCCCCACAGTGGGCAGCAGCTTCCTGCGGTAGCCAAGCTCTGAACTGCTTCACTATGGCTTGTTTCTGTTTTCAATAAAAATTGTATATATTTAAGGGGCACAACATGATTATTTCATGTACATATACATAGTGAAATGATTACTACAATCAGGCTAATTAACATATCTTCTCACAGTTACTGTGTGTATCTGATGAGAGCACCTGAAACTTCCCTCATCAAATTCCCAGTATTCAATACAGTCTCATTAACTACAGTCATCATGCTTCTCATTAGATCTCTAGACTTATTCACCCAACATAACGGTTACTTTGTGTCTATCTCCTCACTTCCCCCACCTCGCTGCCCCTGGTAACCATGGTTCTACTCTCTGCTTCTACATATTTGACTTTTCTAGATTCCAATATAAGTGAGATATGCAGTTTTTTTCTCTGTCTGGCTTATTACAGTTAACGTACTATCTTCTAGGTTCATCCATGTCGTTTCAATGGCAGAATCACCATTTTAAGGTGGAATAATATTTCATTTTGTACACATACCACAATTTCTTCATCCATCCATGCAGGAACAGACATTTAGATTATTTTTAGCTTTCAAAAGCCCCCTCTGAATTAATGCCCATCTTTAGTTCCCTCCATTGAACAACCTGGCAAGAGCTCTGATTTTCCAGCTCAATTCTGCCTGATACAGGGACCATGTGTCTAATTAAGAAACTACCCCCAAATTTCACTCTCTATGTAGAAAAACACACTAAGCCATAGTCAGCCATCAACATTTCACTCATAGGGTATGCCCCAGGCATGAGTGTCCTGAGAAAGTGGAAGATGAGAAGAAGATTCATTCGCTCACTCGTCAGGTGCCTACCACTGACCAGGCGACATGCTAGATGACAGGCTGCAAAGATGAGCGTGCAGGCCCTGCCTTTCTACTGCCCAAACTGATGGGGAATACAGGCATTCAGGGAAAATAGCACAAGTAAGTGCAGGTTTACAACAGTGCACAGTCCGTTCTGTTTTAATACTTGTTTAAAATTGTGAAGACGATATATGAGGGAACAATTTGAGCATAACAGGATTCTGTGTTTGCTTATACAGTAATTTCATCTGTAAGAAGATGAACATGCGAAAATTTGCACCCGGCTGAACAGAGCCATGTAGGGACGCGCGTGGGACACAGGCCAGGGACCTTCTTCCAGGGACCTAAGTTCGCCTCTGATGGTACAACTCTCCAAAGGGTTTCAGACAACCCTCCTTCCACCACTTCACCACTCCCAGGCAGCAGCCTTTCCAAAGCCTACTTCCACAAGGAAACGCCATGTCTTTTTCAATGGAAAAGACAGCATTTTGCAGTCTTTACGCATTAATGATTTTACATGTGCAAAAGCATACTACCACTTCGCACTAGATTCTGACCTCTTTTTTTTTCTCTCACCTGAGGACATGTTTTCATTGATCTTAGGGGGTGGGGGAGGGGAGAGAGAGAGAGAGAGGAACATCAATGTGAGAGAGAAACATTGATCAGTTCCCTCCCATATGTGCCCATACCTGGGATTGAACCCGCAATCTAGGTATGTGACTGACTGGGAATCAAATATGCAACCTTTTTGGTGTATGGGATGACACTCCAACCCACTAAACCACCCAGCCAGGGCTATCTTCTTTTTTTTTTAATGTGTCACCTGGTGAGTTTTGAATGTTGTACTCCTACGCCATTTTCCCATTAAGCCCTGTGGTTTTTATGGTACCATTTTGCATGACATGGTAATTTTTTAAATGCACATGTTGCATAGTAACAAAACTGACTGTATTTTTAAGGTAAGGGCTCTGGTGCTATGAAAGCCTGCACTAAAATAAAGGGGCTTGGGGCAGGGCCACTGTCCTGGACAGAGAGAGCAGGGCATAGGCACAAGGAACCTGGAGGCAAGCCAGGCTGGATAACTGGAAACCGGGAAGACTGGTCTGGGAGGAGGCCAGAGAGCTGGAGAGGTAGACAGGGGCTGCAGGTGGAGCCTGCCAGGCGTGGGAAGTGGTGAGGAGCCACAGTGTACCAACAGGAGGGAGCTGGGCACTTGGACAAGTCTCCACAGGAAGTGAAGGAGACTCTGCTACTTGGGGCAAAGTAGTATCTGCTAACCCTGCATAGAGGAAATAAAATTCAGTTGGAGTGGGGTTTGGGGACATAGAGATCAAAACAGGCTACACACTCACACACACACACACACACACACACACACACACACACACACACGCATGCGCACGCACATCTATCTGGTAGACAGCCAGTCTGCATCCTTTACCAATCGACTCCCTTAACTCTGACCTTTAAATTTCACCCAGATTCAGGCCAGACTCCCGGGTTCTTCTATAATTTCTCTCCATTGTATTCTGAGTACACAACCTTTAGCAGCAGGTCTGACATCAGTCCCTCCATAGGACTAACACCATTTGCATCCATAGCCAGTCTGTTTGCATTCTGCCACAGGATTGTTGTAGACTGAATGGATCCATGTGCATGCATATCTATTTTTATATATAGTAAAATTCCATTTATTATATGTCTAAAATGCCAGAAACCCTAAATAAACACAATTTGCAGTGCCATTCAATGGTAATTGATTTTCTTAGTGTTTCTGGGAATACTCCAAGTTCCTAAAGGAATGCTAAATCATCAAAGCAAGAATTACCTGTGCTCAATAAGGTTTCCAAGGTTTTTTTTTCTTACTTTAATATGATTCATTTAAGAAATGCTTAAATTAGCTCCTACTATATATACAGTAATGTGCTCAGCATAATGGAGAGAATCCAAATATAATACAAGGTTTGGGACCTTAAAGCACTTATAATACTCATATGAAAAGGAAAGCCAGAACATAAATTAAGCTGCACTATAACAATATTTATATTAATGCCACTTGCCAACAAAGACACTTTTCTTTCTGCTCTAATGTGTACTGAGAAACTAGACCCTAAATTGGATTATATTTCCCAACGGAAATATGTTATAAATTATAAGTAGAGGTTGTTTTCCTGATCAAGGACTTGATATTTTAAAGAACACACACACACACACACACACGTGCACAAATGCACACACATGAACCATGCATGCATACGCACATAAATATATAGATGCATACACACATATTAAATAACATTACATTGAGTAACATAACATATTCAAACAAAAATTACAAGATATTCCGGTAACCATTTAACACGAGTGTCCCACAAATGAGATAATAATTATGTAGAAATTATACACTGAGATCCAGTGTACTCAAGTGTACACAAAGCACAAAAATAAAACTCTAATGTAAACTCCAACATTTCATAAATTTTCCTTACTGCCATAACGTCAGCTCTGGCAAACACAAGCATATCATTAACCATAGTTTGCTTGACTTGTTGAATAGGAAAGGGTGCTTTGGGGATGCCTTGATGCCTGGGTCTTTTTTAAAGATGAGCTGATGCATTCTTTTTCTCTAGACACATTTCCCTGAAGAATGTCTGAGCCCTCAGACTTTCTCACTGACCTAAGAGACAACTTAAAGAACTAGGGCAGGTGTTTCATAAATGTCTGCTCTTGATCGTGGTGGTGGCATTGGTGCGTCTTTTCTCTTTTAAAAGGACTGACCTAATATTTATCCCCTTCCATCTCTCCTCTCTCTTGAATTTTTTTAAAGTGACAGTTTCTGAACAAATAAAACATAAGGGAAAAGTAAATATGAAATAAGCCTAGAGTCTGTAAACAGTTATCTTTGAATTTAGCTGGGAAACCCTACCCACCAGCAATTATTAGGTAGGGGACTGAAGTGGTCTTTGAAAGATGCCAATCAGAATTTTCTACAAACACATCCTTCATTTTCTCCACACTCTGGCTCAATGAGTTTGGTGCTCATTGGGCACCAGTGTCTGAGTGCACGTTCATCTTTATGAATTCCTTAAAAACTCGCCCTTTGAACTTCTTTAGGCTTCAAAGACTTCTAGGAGGAGGAACACGTCTGTGTACTCAGCAACGTTTCCCTTCACCCCTGTGGAGCAAACAGGGGATCTTTCATAAATGATGGTTATATTTTCTACTAATAAATCCTAATTAAATTTCCTTTTACTTACCCATGTCTTGCTCAATTTCGAAGGCTGATATTCCAATTTCAACTTGATTTTGGAGCTATTCTCTTTGGCAAAGTGCCATACGTTTCAATCTTTTCCAGTTTACACTTAGTCCAAAATTGCCCATTTTGCTTGTCTAAATCTTCAGTAGTTATTTTGGCAGCTTTAAAAGGGAGAATCAAAATGGCAAGATCATGGGAACTTTGCCAATCCCTTCTTGGCTCCTCTAATAAACTAAGATTCTTCTTTTAATCATCATAATAAAAAGAGACTGGAAAGTATCCATTGGAGTTGACAACTGGGAAGTAATCTGTGACTTTGGCAAGACTATTTACATTGGAGCAGTGGGGGGGCACAACTCAGGCTGGATGAGCCAGACAGGGGAGGAATGACAAATCCGACTAGTTGGGGAAGGTATAATTTGAAAGGAAGGCAAGAGATAAAGAGGTAAGTAGAAGGTGAGTCAAGAGTAGATTTTTTGTTTTAAATGGGAAAGACTTGCATTTCCATATTCTACATATGAACTTGCAATGGTACATTATACCTCGCATTAAATTTCGCTGTATCATGCATTGTTCTGCCATTTGTTATTGCTCTCTTTAATAAAGTTTCTCTAAATCCAAGAGAATGCATAACCTGAGCTGTACAGATTTCTCCCACCTCTGCAATTGGCTCAACCTCCGGGGCAGTATGCACTCTTTCCCAAGGCGTTTCCTCCACTCCCTTCTAATTGGCTCATCTTTGGTTTGAATTAAATGACATTTCCGAACGCATGTCTAGTCACAACAGCTGGGAATGTTTTTCCCCTTTCAGTTGAATAATTCCCTTCCTCTGTTCCTCTCTTCCTGTCATTTCTCTCTCGCATTTGCTATCACTTTCATTCAAATATGCATGTTTTCCTTTAGGGGGGAAGGGGTGCTTACACGTGCACCCTACCAAATTGCCATCATTCTATGTTCCCATCTTAAGCCTTCACAACATGAATGATTTCATACTATTTTGAGCATCTCTTAGCTTTCAGTTCTTGAGGCTGATTGACTATTTTGCTATTTCAGATGCTTTTATCTTGTAGGCATTTACCAAACATTTATGCTTGCCAACCCTGTTGCCAAATCAATGGATAACTCTGTCCCTGTGTACATTTCCCCGCCACTCACTGACACGTGCCAGGACAAAACTGTTTACTTTAGATTATAAGGATTTGGGTCTCACTTTATTTAGACTGTGAGCATCACAAGTTTTCAAAACACAGAATTTGAGAATGGGATAAAGTTCTATACAGACCAGTAAACCAGAGATAAGCCTATCTGCCCACATTGCCAGGCTGCAGGAGAGCCTATTGTTGTTTTTAATGAATCTTGAAGAGGATTCGTAAGCCATGGACTTCAAAACACTACATGACAGAAGATGTTATATTAAAGAGAATACATATAACCAGTCTAAGAGACTAGCATATATAACACAGAATCAGAAATAATGTTGGGGAAACTATAAGAAAAAAACAAGCAGGTTTATGGGGAGCCCAATTTCTTCCTTCCCATGCTAAATCTCCTCATCTATAACACTCCACAGATGCAATTTTATCTTTGAAATATCCTTCTTTTTTCTCCTTCTTTCACATGAATCTATGAAAAGTCCTCAGGGGTATGGCCAGTTCCCAGGATTGGCTGCACACCCCACTGGGCCAAGCATAGTGCCTTGCACATCATAGAAAACACTACATAACCACTGGCTAAATTTTCCATGAGGAAAACGGTATGCTGAAAAGAATCATTTTACTCTATCAAAGTAGATTGAAGGCCTTGCTTATAAAATGCTAAAGAAATATCTTCCTGATGAGCAGATACCCTCACTGCCTATGTCAATTTTTTTGTAGCTGGTCAAATTGCCAAACTAGCAATGCAGCACATTCTACCACTGATGAGATACTCACAGCCACCTCTGTGGGTTATATAGCCTTGCCAATCATTCGCTGATTCCTCTTGCTCACACACACAAAGTGCTCATCCTGATAGTGGTTAGCTCTATATTCTTCAAGTCATTGGAAGCTCTAGGCAGGCAGATGTAAACATATTTCTTATCCCATCCTACTCTCCACCTCTCGTATGCACCCTTACAAGGATTATTTAGCCTTAGTGAATGTCAAGGTTCATCCACAAAACAAAATAGATTTTTTTGGTACCCAGAAGGACTCTGTGACTGAGGCTAACTCCTGATAGGACCCTGGCATGCTGAAAGGAGAGGCCCACACTCCCTTCAAGTTAGAACCATCTTTTTCAACTGCAGCTAAGCTGCTAGGAGTTACCAACCTGAGCCAGCAGAGCAGATCCAGCCAGGGAATAGCAAAGGGACCTGGATGAGACTTTATTCATCCTCATTATTTAAAATGAGATTTTATATAGGTGCCCCCATTATAAAGGTAGTGAGAAAGCTGTATTTTAATTCACACGTATAAATTAAATCAATGCATCACTTTCATTTAATCCAGCACACAGCTATTGTGCAGTTATTCTCTGCAAGGTGCTGAAGATCCAAACATAAATAAGAAGCATTCTCTGCTCTTACTTGGGAAAATCTCATACATATTTCACAAGGTGACTCTGCTTTGCCGAGGGCAGGGGAGGTGCATGCCACATCTTCCCAGTGAGACTGCAAAGTCCTGGAAATTGGGGCTGGCATCACATACTTGCTTTCATCCACTCTGCACCCTGGACACAGCAGGTGCTCAATAAACACCCTTTGAACGTATTCATATAGCTAACAAACAAATGCACCTTGCAATTTCCATTGGTTTATCTTACTGTGTGAAAACTGCTTAGTTATCAAATAATTAATAATAATAAACACCTGAAAGATGGGCTGCACTGGGGATATATCACGTCCACAAGCATGATGTTTCAATTCAAGCAACTCCATAATCCAACTGAAATACCTAATATTCATGTACATAATATTAGATGACACATCCTTGGAGTCTGTCTTAGGAAATTCCTCCCTAAGAAGTTTAACATTTTTCTTTATTTGCAACTGAAACCTTGTTCTTAATACTTTTCTTTTAATGAGCAACTGAAGTCAGATTTAAGCTAATCATGTAATATGTCCCTCACCTCGACAGAGACTTGGAATTATTAAAATGTTTCACACGATCATGTATAGCTGAATAGAGTTTGCCCTTACAAAGGAAACGCAGGACTTTTTTATATGTAACACACAATAAAAGGCATGTCACATTCTGCTTTTTCAATTGAACCCTTCCACAGCCCAGAGGGTTGGTTACTGCCAGAAATTCAACTTGAGAAAAGCCCTTCGGATAACTGAGAAGAATTCTACCGGCCAGAAAATGAATCAAGCCTACCAAAAAAATTACTATAATTTGATCAGAAACATCACTTTGGTGAGCCACATGCCATTTCTGACTACAGTAATCACAATAAGGATATAGAAAAGAAGACTGAGTAATACACACCAAGTGTAAATGAGAAAAACTGGTGACGTTCAACCTTAGTTAAAGGTTATTTTTCCCTTCTCATTCTTATTAGAGGTAAGTATATCATAGGATATGCCTATTTCATGTGCACCAGGCTTCACATATATGCTAGCAAACCAAAACAAAAATGACATAAGAAACTGGGATTATTTAGCCTGTAAATAAAAAGGGCACAGTGATTCCATAATGTGTATGAATAGTTGTAAAGTGGAAACAATCCAGATATGCTCCATCTTCACAAACAAAAGGCATATAGGACTTATTTTTTACATACTAGTGGCCCGGTGCACAAAATTCGTGCACAGAGGGGGGGTTCCCTCAGCCCAGCCTGCACCCTCTTTAATTGGGGACCCCTTGGGGGTTGTCTGACTGCCGGATGTCCTCAACCGGCAGTCGGACATCCCTCTCACAATCTGGGACCACTGGCTCCTAACTGCTCACCTGCCTGCCTGCCTGATCACCCCTAACTGCCTCTGCCTACCTGCCTGCCTGACTGCCCCAACCCCTCTGCCTGCCTGCCTGATTGCCCCAACCCCTCTGCCTGCCTGCCTGATCACCCCTAACTGCCTCTGCCTGCCTGCCTGATCGCCCCTAACTGCCCTCCCCTGCCAGCCTGATCTCGCCCCCAACTGCCCTCCCCTGCCAGCCTGATCTCGCCCCCAACTTCCCTCCTCTGCAGGCCAATTTGGTTCTGACTAGTCGATTTCTATGCCAGTCAGTGTCAAAAGCTCCGCCTCCTAGGCAGCCATTGGCTCCTCACACTTCACTCAGATTTGGTTCTGATTGGTCGGTTTCTATGCCAGTCAGCATCTCTGGGCCTATCAACGAGGCCTGATCAGAAAGGCAGGGCTGATCAGCAGACCCGGTGGAGGCTTGTAGAGAAATGGAGGTGCGGCTGCTGGCCTGGCCAGGAGAGAAAGAGAGGCAAGTACTGATCAACAGTTGCCAAACAGGCTACAGATCAGACCCTGCTTCTCTCTTCAGGCCTCTCTCCAGGCCTGATTCACAGCTCCTCAGCAGTCAGTGCTGGGTCACCACACCTGCAGCCCAGCAGTCAGTGCTAGGTCACCACAGCAACTCCGCACTGACTTCAGTTGGTGGAGCCTCCAGTCATGACGGACCCAGGGTTTTTATATATTAGGATAAATACAGAGAAATCTTCCTATCTTGTAGATTTTAAGTTGCCCTGGCTGATTTGGCTCAGTTGTTTGAGCATCCTCCCATGCACCAAGAGGTAACCAGTTCAATTCCTGGTCAGGGCACAGGCTCGGATTTCGGTCTTGACCCCCAGTAAGGGGCATGCAGGAGGCAGCCAATCAATATTTCTCATCCATGTTTCTCTCTCTTCCTCTCCCTTCCTCTCTCTCTAAACTCAATAAAAACATATTCTTTAAAAATAAATAAAATAAAAGTAAGTGTGTTCCTGAGAGAAGTAATAGAAGTGTTTTAAGTCTTTTACTTAAGAGATCATTCATGCTGATATTTAAAGGCGGAGTTAATAAATAGATGAATTATATTATATATGCAAAGACTAATGATATAAGCCTTGTAAGGAAACTGGCAGGCAAAAGACAGCCATTAGAGTGGAATTATTCATGGTGCAAGTTCTAGGCACGTCCCAGATGGTGGCCACCAGCCACATGCTGCTATTAAGTATTTGAGACAAGGCTAGTCTGAACTGAGAGGTGCTTGCAAGTGTAAAATGCAGATTGGATTTCAAGGACTTAGTACAAAAAATATATTAAAAATCTCATTAATAAATGTTTCATAATCAATACATGTAAAAATTTCAATATCCTGGATATGTTAGATTATTGAAATATATTATTAAACTTAACTTCATTTTTCCTTTTTACAGTGATGCTACTAGAAAATTTAAGATTTTATATATGAATTGTATTTGCAAATCATGCTCAATTTCTGTTGAAGAAAGCTGCTCTAGAATTAGACTGAGTGCAGATCCTGACCTGTGAGACTACAAGTCACTATTCCTGCTTCTGTAAATGGGAATAATAATAATACAATGGACTCCAAGCTTTTTGAGAGACTTCATATGTTGAACAGTATCTGGCACATAGTATAAGCTCAATAAATCTGTTATTAATATCCAATGCACATGTTCTCTCTGTAGAATACCCTAACATGTACCTGTTTTTCCTCTGTTTAGATACCCCCAAAGATGGGAACCCACATTTCCTAGAGATAGCCTACCACATTCCTAGATAGCTCTGAATGGAAAGTTCATTCCTGAGAATGAGTAAAAAATATCTCTTTACAATTTCAAATCGTCTAAGCTTTTTTAATATATGATTGTGCCTGAGGCAAGGAGAAAAGATGGTCATACTCCAACAGCACATTTCTATAGAAATTGTTACAAAACTTTGGTATCAGAAACTGGGATATTATATATTCCTATGGAAGATCATAGCCAGAGACCTCATGCTGACCCAGCAAAACACTTGTAAGAGACAGACCTTCAGAAATGTGACTTCTCGTGCAGGCTTAACCAAAGAACCATCCTTCTCTTCTTAGTAAAGCTGGCCCCTTCCACCAAGGACACTTTCCTGTCCAGATGCACCTGGAGCAAAGAGGACAGAGAAGGACACTCGCCTGACCAGATCCTCAGCCCAATCATGGGAGTGACCAAGGCCACTACCAGCCCACTCACACTCACATCTGAAGACTGCTCTTCCCCCTTCCCTGCCCTTTGTGCTACTTTCAAAGCTAATGCTATGCATAGTCAGAACAGTTCTGCCTTAATGATAAGCTAATAGAGAAAAGGAATATGATGCGGTTTTCTTAAGTATGCCTGGATTTTCTGAATTCCAGTGATTCCTCAGGAAGCCAATGTCTTTTCTATACAAATGTCTCAATCTAAGATATTATAATCTTCACAAATCAGGTCTGTGTCAAATCAAAATACAGCCTTTTCTCATATTTCCAAACAACCCGTCTATGCCCAGGGAGAAGTGACTCAGCAATTCTCTGCCAGCCAGTCATCTCCACTGTGTGTGAGGCTCTGGCAGAGAGCGAGTGTGTGTGTTCGTGTGTGTATTTGTGTGCATGTGCGCACGTGCATTCGCACTCTTGCATCTGGGAGAAAATCCAGCCAAGGGTAAAACTAAATCTGATGACCCAAACTTCAGTCTCTAGGGCAGTCTGGTGTATCAGAAGCAAAATGTCAACAGACTGGAATGCAAATCTTGGCTCCGTAATTAATCAGCTGCACTGGCCTCACATCACGTGCCAAAGGTCCCTCAGCCTCTGTTTCCTAGTATGAATAATGGGACTAAGTAATAGAACCCACATTGCAACTTTATTCCGAGGATTAGATAAACTGATGCAGCATGGCCTAGCTAACCACTCTTGTTGCCTACCTGGCTATTGTTAGGTCTTGCCTTACAGATCCTCAAAGGGCTGTTCTACCCAGGCCCTACTCTGCATCACCTTCGCCTCTCAGACATTTTCTACAATTCTCACTAAAGAGTGATGCCCTTTCTCATTCAAAGCATTTACTATCAGAGTTCCACAAGTAGATGCTAATAAGAAAATAGATTTAATCAACCATTAAAATTAGAATTTACCACCTCAGTTCTTCAGATAGAAGACTTTGTGAATTTGTGTAATCAGAAAAAACTCAATGGAAGTATAATTAAAACTGAGTCTTGCCTAACAGATAAAATTTGGATAACTGAAGACTGGGGGCCCAAAGCAGCAGATGGGCCTTTTAAAATAAGTGTGGGTCACCCTGTCCAGTGTGGCTCAGTTGGTTGAGCACTGTGCTGTGTACCAAAAAGTCACTGGTTCTAGTCCAGGTCAGGGCATATGCCCAAATTGCAGGTTTAATCCCTGTTTGGAGTGCAGGAAGTAACCGATCTTGCTCTCGCTCTCGTTTTCTCTTCCTTCCTCTCTCTCTAAAAAATCAATCAATAAAAACATATTAAAAAATAGGTGGAGGTCTTGTGAGCCACTTAAAGGAGACAGACTTCACAGAAGAAGCGGGTAATAGGAAGTTAATGGCTTGCATGAGTCAATTCAATGTAAGATCTGGAACACTATTTTTTTCTGTTTAAGAAAGAAGCAAAACTTTACTAGTATTTTTCAGGGACTCCTCTAGCAGTGTTTGCTTTTAGTTTTAGTTAGAAGAGATCCAGAAGAAACAACCAAAGGATTTTCCTTAAAGAGCCTTAAAGCTATCAACATCCCTTCTTCTCCATGACTGGCCAGAAGATATTCCAGTTCACAGAAAGGTCAATTTGGGTGAAACGAAACCCTGTTAACAATATTGAATCACAAAAATGAATGAAAGTAGATACAAATAACTAAGTTACTTCTGAAGACTAGAAATGGAGATGGAAAAAAAAATTGCTTTTCCCCAAAAAAGAAAAATAGCCTGTTAAACAACTCCAATACACATGCATTTTAATTAGGTGGGGTAGAAAGATGTATATACTTCTGGCAGATGGCCTAGCTGAGAAATTAGGCTCTGTCTCTTTCCATTATGACTTAGTATGGGGTTAGTTTACGTTTGGGGGGGGAAACAAATGAAATTGAAAGTAGAGTGACTTTAAATGAATTGATAACTAAAAGGTATCTAGGTAACCTTGGGCTTTTTAGTAACATAAGTATATGCAAATAATATTTAATATATAAATCTTAAATGTAAAAAATTAAAATGCAAAGTTAAGCAGATTTCAAGTTCAACTACTTGATAATGCCAATGGTTGCATTTATTCAGGTTATGGATAAAAATATCAAGGGACAATATAAAAAATATTCACCAAGTGGTAGAGCTCAAGCACCAACCAACCAACCAGAACAGGCTCCAACAACAGCCCTGGAGCAGGTCCTGACCTAGCCCCACTGCCACACCAAGTGGCTGCAACAAGAAATGATCTAAGACAGCGGTTCTCAACCTGTGGGTCACGACCCCTTTGGTGGTCGAATGATCCTTTCACAGGGGTCGCCTAAGACCATCCTGCATATCAGATATTTACATTACGATTCATAACAGTAGCAACATTGCAGTTATGAAGTAGCAACGAAAATAATTTTATGGTTGGGTCACAACATGAGGAACTGTATTTAAAGGGCCAGAAGGTTGAGAACCACTGCAGGTCTCAGGGGAGTGGCCAGTAGTCCTGAGGTGGCAGTAGCCCCATCAGGAGGCTCAGAACAGCACTCATTTACCTACTGTGCAGAGGTATTTCGAGATTTTTATAGTTAGTAAGGCTGTATCAGTGCACACTGGCCAAATCACCCTGAAAATGTCTAACATAGGCACGAAAGGTAGAAATCAATAGAGAGCCCAGAAGCAAACTCTGTAAGGAGAGATTCCCGCAAGCCTTAGTCTTATTATAATTAAAATCTTTCATTAATGTGTACTACACGGTATGCTTTTAAAAATAAGCACCTGAAAACCCCAAAATTAAAATATGCATTACTGCAACACTACAGTCAAAGACCGTGGCGGCGATGGTGCGTAACTGCCATGAACTTGAGTGCTTTCCTCAACATTGTGATTCTTCCAGAAGCAATGAGCTGTTCCCTAACACAACAGTAGGTTACAAATCTGCAGTCAAACCCTCACACAGGCAGTAGAACACAGCAAAGAGCTCCTCCCCAGTCAAGGCACTGAGGAATTGTTTGTGCATTAGTTACTTAGGACTCTCTTTTTAGCTGCCGTGTATTTAATTATGAGAGGCTCATAATTAGAATATGCCTAGAGAGGCAAAATCAAAAGCAGGCATCATGTCTCTTGCTGCAAAATATCTACGTGCAACAATGAGAGCCTTTTGTTCCCCGCAGGAACACTTCCACCTTTTCACAGATCCTTACATCTAGGTCAACGTCCAACCTTCTTTGATATAAGGACCTCTTTTATTTTAACTTCAAAATTTCTACAGATTTCCACATCGCAGCAGAGAGTTATATTTTTAGAAGCTATTAATTGCAAACATGCCTAATGACCAATAGCTAGTAGGAATAGTGATGCTTTTAAATGTAATGTATTTTATTCATCACGAAAGCATATACACAAACTCATAGATGTAGAGTAGTTAGTGCATGCGCTGAAGGTCATAACTGTTTGGTGCATTGAACTGTCCGCCCTGCAGTAACTCTGAGCCCCCTCCAGCAGGGAGGGACATCTCCAGGGTTGATTTTAGAAGTCAGCCAAAAGACATGGAGCAAATGATTTCTCTAATATTCTAGTTTCCTCTTCAAATGAGTCTCTTGATCTGGTAGCTATAGAATACTCATAGCAAAGCCCAGATGGATTACAACTGAAAAATAACTAACTATTTACATTTTGTACAACTGTCCTACTCCAGGCAGCATGGCTCAGAGTGAAAGCCTAATCCTAGGAATTCGATGGCTGTGATCCTATTTCCCCCTCAGTCAAGAGCTACCTACAAGTTGACAGGACACTGTTCCTAATCTTCTTTGCTTGCTTTCATCAACAGCTACTGTGAGCTATGAAAAACCACCCATGAAAATGCTAGTAAAACACCAACAAAATTATCCCAATTAATGGAGAAATTTTAAGGGTGGAATAAAATGCTTGGAGCAAGGGGACCTCGCCTTCCCATCTGCTACAACACTGATCCCACTCAAACCCACAACTTCCAAAACTCCTAAAATTGGAAGTGGAATTTAAAATTCATCTCCTTTCACAGGTTTAACATGTTAATTATCACTTAGATATTAATCCCCTTAACAGTGCTAAATTAAGGATCTGTGCTATATTTAGGAAGCTACCTGGTGTTAAAGTGAATGTACCTGCTTCCTTTATAGTCACGTAGTGGAGAAAGTCTTCTTTAAAAACATAAAGCACTTATGAGTAATTCATATTTTAAAAATCCAAAAGCATATCTAAGTGGCTTATAGAAAAAGTTTCTAACTGAAATGCCCTCCAGCCAGTCAAAGACCATCTCTCACACTCTTCTGCAGAGCGTCTGGGAAGCTGCTGCGTTGTTAATGGTGCTCTTCTTTCCTCCAAGTAGTACAGTAATCACCACTTAGACTCTTTTAATCTGTCTTGATTGTGTACTTAATATATTGTATCATCTGTCATTTTGACTCTGAACTCAATGGGACCAGTCAACTATTCTTCATCATTGTATTCAAACCTTTGAAATGATGTTATTACTTTAATGCCTAATCGTTATAAAGGTGTGTAGAACAGCAAAATTGCAGTTTGGGCAGGATTTTGTTTTGCTTTGAAGAAATCATATGACTCCAGCTTCAGTTTGTAGAGTATAATTAAAATGAATTGACATGCTTTGGAAATTTTTTTGTTTGTTTGGACAGTCCTCTCCCACTAACTTAACTCCTAATTTTTTATTCTGCTTTCTCAGTCTGTTATTTAAAGGTAAACTTTTTTTTTTTTTACAAATATCAATAAAAGTATTATCCCCTCAGAAACAGGATCTGCACCAAGTAGACAAGGTCCTAATGGCCTTCCTGATAGAGTACATTATAGACGTACCATTTTTCTTTAAATCTTTACTTTCTTTGTCTCAAAAAGCACACTCAGCAGAGAACAGAAAGGTACCTTTAGTTGACAATTAATTAATGTCAACCCTCAAACTGTACAGTCTGTGTTAATGTTTTTATGATAAGTAATTACTGTCTACTTGTCTAACAGTCTTTCTGCTTCTTAGCCCTTCAATTCTTTAACAAGCAAACACTTTGATTAAAAACAATGGGGCCTGGGGTGATGGAGGTTTATGAAACATTGTAAAGATCATTTTTAAGTATTGATTTAAATATTAAGGTAGATATAAAGTAATCCAACATGTTATGAACCCTCATAATGGGCCATCAAAGTCCTCCGGCAGCAGACAGTCCTTTCCTGGACCACACATCTCCAAGCACTTAGCACGGATCATCTCCAATCCTCAGAACCCCGGATGGTTTGTAGGTGTCAGCGCTGTTGGAACTGTCTGTGCTAATGTGCAAGCCAAGCCCACATTTTTAAAGCCAACAATTGTATCTGTGTATGTGGTAACAGGGACAAGAGAATTATCTTTGTATTTCTTAAATTTGCATGAAGAAGCGTTTCCAGTCCTCACATCCCAGCTGGTAGGTGGAATAACAGACAACAGAAATCCACAATGCCCAGGCATAGTAGAAAGCCAATTCCAAGGAATCCACTCAATTGGCTTATCTACCCACAGAAAGCAGAAAACTTTATGTAGCTTTCAACCCACAGACACATGAGCTTTTCACTGGATAGTACTTCTTGGTTTGCTTAGTAACATCTTCAGTGGCTTTCTCGAAGCCTTAAGAAAAAAAGCTGCAGTATACCTAGAGCACAGAAAGGCTTCCCTGGAGATCACTGCCCTTTAGCAAACACACACTGTCCTCACACTGCCTGGGAGATAAATGCATCGCTTTGACATCCCAAAAGTTGCCTGCCAAAAAGGACACTCGTGTGCACGTGTGTATTTGTGCACGCACAGGCACACGCAAACACTCCCCCCACAGCCTGGCTGCCCTGCACCCAGCCTGCATGGGTCACCATTTCTGTGATAACAGAGCACCCACAGGTACACTCCTGGAAAACACCAAGAAGGCTCCTCCGCCTACCCTCACGCACAAGAGCACAAATGCACATAAAGATGGGAAACTGCAGGCTACAGCAGACTAGCCTTGGCCATAAACCAAGCACCAAACAACCTGGAGTCTTCCAGAGACATGCCCAGGTACCATAATCTTAGTGGAACTCCACCTTGACCATAGGGGATGGGACTGAACTGTAATCGCTTAAGGAAGGCGCTGAATGGTGTGCCATAAAAGTACCATTAGCTCGCTCACCCTTCTCCTGAAATAAAGCCCCCACCCCTTATTTCAAAAAGAGATTGAGAGCATAATGACCCCCTCGCCAAACACACCCACGCTTTCCAACTCCAAAGACTCAAAACTAGGAGGACTCCCAAAAGTGGGGGAGGTCTCGCTTGCATATTCAAATAACTGAAATACTACCCGAGATGTTAGAAAGGAGAGGTGACAAGAGCCCATGGGTAAGGCTCTAAACATTACACGTGTCCTCCTCTTGCCCCTCGCTCTCAGGCTCCCTTGACAGTTTTCTCTTGATAAACAGCCAAATGTCACACCAGCCCTGAACCCCGTTCTCCCCGGCATGCCCCTCGCCCACCGCAGGCACAGTGGCCACGTAAACTGTTGCTGCAGCCTCCTGACATTCCCCGATAAAGCAGGGGAAGCTGCAAAACTTCTGGGCTAGCTCAGCCACCCTCCAGGGGCACTGAACGCCACTCTCAGGTGCCCAGTCTGCTTCCGCGCTCCCGAAAGGGAACCCTCTGTCAACCTGTTTGCAGAGTCAAAGCCCGCAGAACTCCCCGCCCTTCCATCCTGGGCTCCGAGGTTCCCCGTTCAGGATGGGGACCCAGACTCCCTTCTTCAGTACCTGCCAAAGCAGCTGGAAGTGGAGGAAACAGAGCTCCCGCCGCCCCAATCGGACGACTCAGTCCCACTGCCCAAGGTCTGTGCCCAAGTCTCTAAGTGGGGCATCTCTGCTCCCCAATCCAGGGTCTGGGCGCGCGCCCGGGGCAGCCCATCCCTCCGCGGCCCCTGCCTCTGGCGGCCAGAAGCTCCCTAGAAGCTCTGCTAGCAAGTTCCGGCGTCTGGCTGGGAGAAGGGGTGAGGCAGGCTGTCCAGGGAGGAAAGAGCAAAGTCCGTGCCCGCCGTGCACCCTCCCGCCCCGGTCGTTGCCTCTGATCGCCCCCGCTGGCTAGGGGCCCGCATCCCGCTCCCGGCGCGCCCGCCGCACTCACCCGCCTTGCCCTAGACGCCGCAGCCTCCGGGAGCCACCTCGCCCCGAGCTTCCCGAGCGCCAGAAAGATGGTGGTGTGTGTCGGGAGACCACCCATGCCAGCTTCTGGCAACCCGGTGGCGACTCTGGCTCCTCAGCACTGAAGCGAGAGGAGGAGGAGGAGGAGGACGAGGAAGGAACAGCGCAGTCGGACGCCATCTGCTGTACAACTCTGCTCAGCCATTGGCTGCCTGGTGCGTCCCCAGAGCCGGCTCCCAGGCTGCGGGGTGCCACCTTGCTCCTGGCCTCCCCAGCAGCTGGTCCCCACCCCCCCCCCACTCCCCTCCACCCCTCCGCCTTCCACTGCCCCTTCTAAGAGCCGGTGTACCCTCTCCCCCAGGGGAGAGCCGCTGGCATGGCTGGCCTCAGCCTTGGCTCCTCTGCTCCCAGACGCTGTTTTTCACAACTTTGAAGCTTGGGGTGCAGGTGCGGACCCGTTGAGTGGGGATCCCCCAGCTGACCTGAGCCTGGGGTGCCCAAGCCGCTGATGCCAGAAACAGAGGCGAGCACTTTGCGCAAGAACCATGAAGTGAAGGGCTGCGAGGGGGTGGGGGTGGGTTAGGAGGAAGACAGAGTGGGGATGCTTTACTCCCAGTTTCTGGCCCCTCCACTCCTACACACGCTAGCCAGAGGCAGGCACTGAGACACAGCATCAGTGTACCCGGTGTCCCTCTGCAGTCCCCGGCAGGCATGAGAGGGCTTCGGCGTTACAGGGGAAATCACAGATCCTAGTGGAATATGTAGAAAAGGGAGAAACGGGGAAATTGGGGGTGGTTCTGGGGGGACACCAGGAGCTGGGTCCTCACCTGCCTGGACTTCCCCTTGTTCAGGGGCTCCCAGAGGCTGCCAGTCCTCGCAGACCAGAACCTGAGCAAACCTCTTCTCCACCGGGTTTGCAGTCCCTGGATGTGGGAGGTGCCAGGGAAGTGGAGGTGGGAGGGAGAACTCCTTTGGCTCCTGGGTGGTCCTGGGGGGGTGGGGGTGGGAAGGGAGCCTGCCCAGGTGAGGCAGGAGGGCAGGAGGGCAGGAGGGCAGGAGGGCAGAGAGCAAGAAGGCAGGCTGGGAGCAGAGTCAGACTCTGGGAGTCCTCTGCTTACTCTCTGACACAGGTTCCAAACCCTCCTGGTTTTTGATAACTTTGATGGAGGGAACTTCTTAGACTTGTTCAGAGAGATGAGGTTTCTTTAAAAGGGAGAAAGGGAAAAAAGCATAAGGACTACCCCTTGCCAATGGCGGGATATTTTGCCTGTCATATTGCTTTTAATGTGTGAGTCCAGGGACAGCAAGGTTTGTATCTTTTCTATTTTATCCAATGCTCGGCGCGCCATGGGTGCTTAAAAGGAAGCAAAATACTCATGAGAAAATTAAAGCTTGATGTCACAGAGCAAATTAAATTAAAGAGATAAAGAGAGCAGTGAGGGCTGTCACACAAAAAAATCAAAAGAAGGTGCCGGGCCATTGAAAAGGGGAACAGGAAGACCATGGTGAGGGGTTCTGATCCACTTTGTGTAGGAATGGATTCAGAAAGTGGGAAAGGGAACCCACCTTACTTAATATTTAAATCCTCTCCTGAGGTTATGTGATTGTTTTTATTTTTTTTAAAAAAAAGAAAGGATGGAAGAGGGAAAGAGAGAGAAACATCGATGTGAGGAAGAAACATGAATCAGTTACCTCCAGGATGCACCCTGAACCCACAACCGGGTTATGTGTCCTGACCAGGAATCAAACATTTGACCCTTTGGTGCATAGAACAATGCTCCCACCAACTGAGCTACAAGGGCCGGGGCCTGCTTTACTTAATATTTAAAACAGCCATTGCTATTCTCCCCGTGAGCTACTGCCATCCCACCCCAGTTAAGTTTTTCTTTCTGACATCACTCTTGAAAATAAATCAGCTGCCATCCAGATCCTAGACTATTTCCCCAAATCCTAGACCATGATTTAGTACTCCCAAGAAATAACGCGCCAATCCTGTAAGCCCGAGGAAAGAAAAACTGGTCCATTATGTGTTATTGTAAGCTCAATATGCATGGATCAATAGTCAATGAGTCTCATTTAAGTAACTCAGGAACAACAGCCAAAACAAAAAATAAAAAAAAAGAAATTCTGTTTTACCTGAACTGTTACATCCAGGATTCCCAGATTTCAGTCTTCCCAGAAGCAAAGCAGCATTTTCAGACCACATCCTATGCACAAGCAGCCATATGGTGTTTGCAGCCCTTCTGGAGAGAGGCCACCAAGGACGTCTGAGTATGTCATTTATGGACATATGTCCCTCTCTCTCTTCAGAGGCAGTGGTATGTATAGGTTTTTTTAGACTGCCAATTAGATTTCAACATAAGTTCTAATTTAATATCTCAGCCCATTCTCATTAACCCCTTGCTCTGTGTCAGTAATCACTTATGGTGCTCACAGAATAGTTTGATTCTGAAAATGTAACTCTCCTCCTCTATCACATTGTTTGTATTTGGTCTCTTGGTTGTTGTTTTTTATCTAGGATAATAGCTATACAGTAATTAAGTGCTAGACATTGGGATTCTTAAAGTCAAAAGTAAGTAATTCATAAGAATGAAATCTAAATTATTTCTAAAATGCAAAGAGCCATGAGCTTTAAACATTGCTACCTTTTGTTAGCTTACTGACTCCTCTAATCTACAGAATAGTGGCTTTTCATTAAGGCACTCTGCCAACCACAGGTATCTCAGTATAGTCAAATAGTATAAGGTGCCCAAAATTTCTCTGACATTGTTCAACTGCAAACAAATCTGGGAGAAGGAAAGGCAGAAATTTCTGGCTCAAACTCCCCATTTAAGTTTTAAATACATATAATAATAATAATATGAGTTTCCTGCCAAGATAGTAACTTTGCTCCTTAATAAAAACACTGTCCTCAATATGTAGATTAGGTTAGAAACATTAAAAGAATAACCTAAGCAGGGAGAGAGACTGTGTCAATGAAAATTGGTTGAGGGTGGATAGGGGGATTTTATAAAATAAGTGAACAAAAAAAGGATTTGGAAGAAGGTAGCCCTAAAAAAAAAAAAAGTAACATTACAATGTATAAGGAATAGATCAATGTTCCAATGTGAAAAACAAGCTGGAGATTATAAATTTCCAAAACCCTCTACACAGAGATGCCAAAGGCTTCAATCACCAGCAGGCTTCCTATGAGTATGGAACAAAACAACAGAACAATGGAAGAGGGAAGAGGAGAAGGGGTGGGAGGAGAAGGTCTCTTGGGACCCAGTTACTAGTTAGGACCAAGGGGAAGCCACAGAGGAAAGTAACCCTATACTCCCCAAATATCACTGGAGTTTAAAGTTTCATTAAGGTTGTATTTGTCATTGCTCTTGCAAACACCATGTTCTCCAGACAGTCTGACAAGGTTGGGTGGGAAAGTGCTGTCTAAATAAAATAGACAAACATTAGCACTAAACAAATAAGAGATAAAGAAGGCATGTTGGTAAAGAAGCCCAATTTAAAACAGAATTGAGAAATTCATCCTGAGCCAGTATCTTGGGCCCACCAGCCAGCAAGTCACTGCCCAGGCCCACACTGGCCCAACTGAGTAGGGGGAATAAACCATGACTGTCTCATTTACACAACTCATCCAGGCCAATTCCAGGTTGGATGAGCTTCTATGGCGAATCTGAAGGTTTTTTCTGCCAAAAAAGAGCATTTAATCCTGGCATACAAATATAAGTTCTGAGCTTGGTCCAGTAATTTGATTTTGATGTGTCAACATCTTGAAATGCAATGTAAAGATAATGTATTGAAAAATAGTGAAGTGGAGCTGCACTGGCCTCTGGCCCAGATCAGGCCCTCTGAGGGGCCAAGGCTTTCCCAGCAGACACTCAGCCTTCGCTAACTTAGGCCTGACCCACAGCTTCAGTCATTCATTCAGCAAGACGTTTATTGAATGTCTGCTATGTTCCTGGCACTGTACATGATGCTTGTTCAGGGACACAGTGGGCTGAGTCCTTGCTATCATGGAGTTTACAGTCTTACAGGAGCATCTGACAATAAACAGATACACAAATGATTATAAACATACAGGATGAAGGAAATGGGTTTTGCGGAAAAGGAATGCAATAGACGGGAGTAGAAAGAAAGGATCAGGTTCAGGCAACACTTCTCAGAGAAAATGATGTTTAGGCAGAGGCCCAAATACAATAACAGGTAGCCTTTATTGAAAATTGTCTAGATGTTGAGCATTGGGCTAAGTCTTTTACATGTATCATTTAATCCTAACCAGCCCATGTGGCGGGTACTATTATCAACTCTATTTTACAATAGTGGCATAGAGAGTCAGCTACTCAAAGTCACACAGATGATAGGTGGAAAAGCTAGGATCTGGCCAGGCAGTCTGTAGTGTATACAGTTGTCACCACTAAGATAGCATGGCATCTCACATAAGTAAACACCAAGCAAGAAGGGGGGACACAGGGATAACATGACCAAAGACCTTGTGGCTTTAAGAGCTTGGTTCACAAAGAACCTACCGGAACCCAAAGTAGCTGGAGACTAGTGAGCCTGGGGAAGAGTGACCAGCAGGGAGAGGAGGAGGGGCAGGCCAGGATTTTGATGTGTCAATATCAAAATCAGAGCTCTCTTGTCCTTGTAAGCCAATGGGTAGTTTTAACTCTGAGTGATGTGATCTAATTTGGCATTTTAAGGGGTTGGTAATGTTCTATGTTTTAATTTTAGTTGTAGTTACAATAATGTATAAATTTTTCATCATTCAAACTGTACAATTTTAAATGGGTGCAATATATATATATATATATATATATATATATATATATATATAGAGAGAGAGAGAGAGAGAGAGAGAGAGAGAGAGAGAGAGAGATGATATGGTAATTTTTAAAAGATCATCCACATGCTGTTCAGAGACAACAATCAAAGCAGAAAGAGTGGAACAGTCATCCAAGCAAGAGATGATGGTGGCTTCAAGGAGAGAGAGAACCATACATGTTGATGGCTATCTGTTTATCTCTTCATTTCTGCTTCTGCCTTCCCACCTCCCCTAATTCTCTATCTCAGTTACTGGACCTTAGGTCTGTTTCTTGTCATACATGTGTATTGTGGATAAGCTGAGTTCCCCCTCTGGCCAGCTCTGGGACCTCAGTGTCTGTGCCCTGTCCTAGAATACCCTTCCAGGCACAGCAATTGAGTTCTTCGTTTTGCTGCTCATCCTCCAATAATATTGATTGACCAAGAGATCGAGGGTTACCACAATCCCTTCTTCCCCACTGCTCTCTAGCATCACCGAGCCATGCAAAATCAGGAGAGGCAGTCACCAGATTCACACTCCACAAGGGAACACAGGCAGGCAATTCCATACATATCAGAAACAACTCTAATTTGGAAATAATCAAACCCCTGGAGTGACAACTTGGATCATATTCATAATGACGGGGTTTGTAAAGACCAGGTGTTATGTAGATTGGAGCTTGTTATACAAAGATTTGGCAACCCTGCTCCTCTTCTGCTGGGCTCAAAGCCACACCATACTCACAGGCCTGACTTTGACAAGATGGGCAGGAGAGCCCATACCTTCTATTTTTGTTTTCCAAGGACACCCATCTATCTGATGGCAGCAGGTCCCTTTACAGGAGGAAGGACAAAAACATTGAAACTGACAGTGCTGTTAGCAGATCGCAAGCTACAGTGTTCATGAAGGTGGTACATGGGATGGAACAAATGGAAGAGGTTTTTGTTATTTCTTAATCATTTAAACTATAATATCCCATTATCAAGGAAATAAAAAATCCCCAATACATATATTGAAAAGAAACTTTATGTAAGGGAACCTTGTGTAACTAAAGCTTTCTAGCATATTCTTCTTGGATTCTGAATTATACCATGTTCTTGCTGCAAGCTAACTGACTGCCCACCTTTCTCTGTATTGTTATCCTCCTGATATACTCTGTCACATTACTTTGATTCCCAGGAACCTACTATTTTCTTTACCTTGTCACTTTGTCCCTTCATAATTATCAACTCCTTCCAAAAGCCTTTCCTGACCTTCCCCGATAGAAAATGGCATGTTCCACCTCTCCATATCTCCTCCTATCTTCCTTTGCTTCACAGCACTTATCACAATCTGAAATTTTACTAGGTAGTTGTTTCAATGCTTATTATCTATCCTCTCACCAAAAATGTAAGCTCCATGAGGCCAGGACTATGTGGGAGTACACATACACACGTGCATACTACTTGCTTATAATAGTGCTTGGCATATGGCAGGCACTCCACAAATGTTGAATGAATGAATGAATGAATGACATAAATGACTAGTTTACTGACTTTCGAAATCCTTTCTAATCTGGCCCCACCTTACCTTTTCATCCATGTTTCTTGTCATTGTCCAATAACATCCTTTCCTCTGTTTTCTGGGATCTCATTTGTCCTTTCAAAGTCAATTACACTCTAATTCAGGACCTCTCCATGTCTCCCTCCACAGCCTGGAAGACCTGACCTTTCCTTAAACTCCCACCTTCTCTAAGAAATTTTCCTAAATCTAATTTCCTTTCACATTTATCTATTGCTTTCCTTTACCAAGCTCTTGTAATGCTCATTGTCTGTGCCATGAACCGTTCTCAAATGTTTTCATAGCCTTAGCCTAGCCCTCCTAACTGCACTGTTATGTCCCTGAGTATAGAAACTAAGGTAGGTAATTCCTTTCTTCCCCTTCAATGAACATTTTTGGTGCACAGCAGGCATCCAGTAAGTACCTGTCGATGGAGGAGGTATGTGAGAATCTGAACCTGGGGTTAGGCGTCCTTTGGTCATGTGACATTAACAGAAACACGTATCACCTTATGTTTGTGACAACCAACACCCTTATCACTTTGCGTTCCTGGGAGTTGATCTTGCCAAGTGCCAGGCAAGACTGTTCATTCATTGAACTAACACATAGGATCGGCTTTGTGGCAGATACCACTGTAAGCACTGGGGGGAATCCTGGAGGAGATGATATCTGAGGAAACAGACACTTAAATTGCAATATAATAATCCTTAGAGGCATCCTGTGGACACAATGGGAATATCAAGGAGGAACATCTAACCGCATGTGGAGTGAATCAGAAAAAGCTTCCCAATTTGGAGATGTCTGCATGTGCCCAAATTCAGAACCTGGAAAAAATTCCTCTGGCTGGAAATACTTTATCAATATAGCATTTTTATAGTGGGTTGTGCTCCACCCATGACTTCCTTCTAAGAAATCATAACACAGGCTCTCTCTTACAGCCAGCAATCTAGGGAATCACACTGTCATGGCCATGTCTACACATGCTGCAAAGCAGCCCTTATGCTCAGGTATTCAGGATTTGAACTCTGAGGATCCTATTTTTTTTAAAATATATTTTATTGATTTTTTACAGAGAGGAAGGGAGAGGGATAGAGAGTTAGAAGCATCGATGAGAGAGAAACATCGATCAGCTGCCTCCTGCACACTCCCTACTGGGGATGTGCCCACAACCAAGGTACATGCCCTTGACTGGAATCGAACCTGGGACCCTTGCATCCGCAGGCCGACGCTCTATCCACTGAGCCAAACTGGTTAGGGCATGGATCCTATTTTTAAAGCTTTTTTTTTTTTTTGGTAATGTATTTTTATTGATTTCAGAGAAGAAGGGAGAGGGAGATGGAAACATCAATGATGAGAGGGAATTATTGATTGGCTGCTTCCTCCATGCCCTCTATAGGGGATGGAGCCCACTACCCCGGGATGTGCCCATGGCCAGAATCAAACCTGCGGCCCTTAAGTCTGCAGGCCAATGCTCTATCTACTGAGCCAAACCGGCTAGGGCAGGATCCTATTTTTAAACCTCATCTTCTTTTCTTAGTGTCCTAGATACCACACTATCCTGGCTTTCCTCTTTTGCTGAACCCTTGTGTCTTAGAGCATATGGAAATGTTCTAGACTGGGATCCCTTTTCCTCTCCATCTATACTTTCTCCTGAAATGAATATGTCCATTCCCATGATTTCAGGTAGTATCTTTTTACTGGAAATGCTTAAACCCATTGTTCTGGCTATAGTAGTATAGGCCAGCGGTCTGCAAACGCATTAGTCAGCAGAGCCAAATATCAACAGTACAATGATTGAAATTTCTTTTGAGAGCCAAATTTTTTAAACTGAAACTATATAGATAGGTACATTGTTATTAACTTAATTAGGGTACTCCTAAGGCTTAGGAAGAGCCACACTCAAGGGGCCAAAGAGCTGCATGTGGCTCGCGACCTGCAGTTTGCCGACCACGGGTATAGGCTAATGTGCTGTAGTAACATATGAACCCCCAGATCTCAGTGGCTTAACACAAGGTTTATTTCTCTCTCATCCTGAGTGACCAGCACAGGTAGCAGAGGGAATGGTGACTCTGCTCCACATGCACAGCTCAGGGCCTGGGCTGAAAGGCTCTGCCATCGGGGACATGGCTGGTTGTTATGGCAGCAGAGGGGAGATCACAGAGCACTCTAATTGCTCTTCTGTGCTTCAGCCCAAAGTGATATTCCTATTGGCCAGAGCAGCCACAGGGCTCTCACCAAAATGCAAAGTGGTTGAGCCCAAGCCGGTGTTGCTCAGTTGGTTGGGAGCATCATTCATACACCCAAAGGCTGTGGTTCCATTTCTGCTCAGGAACATACCTAGTTGTGGGTTTGATCCCGTCAGGGAATGTACAGACGTACAGGAGGAAGCCAATCAGCGTTTCTCACAACAATATTTCTCCCTCTCTCTTCCTTTCTCCCTTCCTCTCTCCCTTCTCCCCCCTTTCTCTCTCTAAAATCAATAAAAAACATACCCTCAGGTGAGGATTAAACAAACAAAAAAGCAAAATGGTTGAAAATACAGAAAAGCACTGAGTGTCCTCGGTGCCCCTGCTCCATATTCAAGAGCTGGCTTGACATCTTTTTGACATCACCTGTACTTCAAAGTGAACATTGATTTTTTTCCCTCCAGACCTGTGTTCTTCAATAGGAACATTGATTTCCCCTCTCCCAAACCTGCTTCTCTTCCAGTCTTCCTTGTCTCAATATATATCACCATCCATTTAATTGCCCCATCCCAAACTCTAAGAATAACCCTTTGTTCTTTCTTTCTCACACTTCACCCACATGAAAATAACTAGTTCTGTTATTTCTAACACCCCCCCCCCTTACATAAATCCTACATACATCCACTTCTCTCCTTCGCCACCACCACAACCCTGATCTTAGCCACCGAAATAGTTTGTGGTGGGTGATCATACGAGCTTCCCAACTGACCTATCTTACACTCTTGTCCTTAAAACAATCCATTTTCTACAGAGCAGCCAGACTAACATTTTCCCTGCTTAAGACCTTCCAGTGATTTCCCAGTACACGAGACTACATTTCATGTTCCTTATGTCTGGCTCCTATCTTTCTCTGGGAAGTCATCTGCTACTTCTCTACTGAGTTGTCACTACACCCTCACAGGCAGTTGTAGCCTTAGCGTCTTTGGGCCAACTTTGTCCAGTGCCTGGAATGCTCATCCCCAGACCTGCACCTGGCTGCCTCTCTCTGTCATTCAAATCTCAGCATTAATGTCATTTTCTCAGGAAGGCCTTGCTGAACTCCCAAATAAAGTAGCCACCAGTCACTCTCTACCACATCCCCCTGATTGGTATTTGCATAGTACTTGTCACTATTTGATATTTTGCTCTTTCTGTAACTGTTTGTCCACTGAAATGTAGGCTGCATTAGAGCCAAACCTGGTCTACCTGTTCACTCCTGGACCCCTCAGTGCCGCCCTAGAGGATCAGTGCCAAGCACACAGATCAGCTGCCAGTTCACTAAGAGACTCTGGGGCAGTGCTCACTGTCACCTGTGTCTACAGCGTGAGCACTCGCTTCTTTTCCATATATGTCCTTTCAGTACAAAAGACTCATTTCTAACTCATGAAGACAAATCTCAAGAAGAGAAGGAGCAATGTGAGCATCCATGTGTTGGTGATTTGCAGTCTTCTGCTTGCCAATCAGAGGGAGGAAGTTAACTAAGGAGGCAGCTACTTGTCACATCTAGAGGTTCTTTTGACCTCAGTGATTAAGATGATGTGCCTGACGTGGTGAACTTTTCTATTATGTTGCAAGAGAACTGTGAAAACAGCCCTTTTGTCACACTGAGTTCTCAATTTTTGTGATGGCTGTCACTGTTCTGGAAGGATGACTCACCCAAGACAAGGGAAGGGGGGGCAGGCGAGGGGCCAGTGATAGAGTGAGAAACAGCACTGATCTGAGGGTCTATTTCCAAGTCCACTGAATGAAATAGAAAGTAAATGTGCCATAATACAAGGCACATCTTGATGCCACAGCACTACATAACTTTGATCGAATTTCTAAAGCCCCCAGGAGAAAAGACCTCTCTATTCCTTAGCAGACTCCTCTCCCTGGACTGAGGCTGCCCAGAAACTAAAGGCAGTTTGTCTTCTAGTGTCTGGTTCTACGTGGCTTCTCAAAACTGTCGGGACAGACAGGGGGCCTCATACTGTATCAACCTTTATCCAGCACTGATATCCCTTAATATAGTCTCACTAGAGGCCCGATGCATGAAATTCGTGCAAGAGTAGGCCTTCCTTCCCTGGCTGCCAGCACCGACTTCCCTCTGGTTACCAGCAGGCACCCAGGACCTGAGCTTCCCTCATAGCCCTGGCTTCATCCAGAAGGACAGAAGGACATCTGTTCTAATTAGCATATTACGCTTTTATTATTATAGATATCTTGCTTCTGTACTTCTTCCTGGCCCTCCCAGCACTAACTCCCTGCTTTGGCTTCCTGTTTATGGCCTCCCTTTGATCCATTATCTCAGTGCCTCTTGGCATGCTTCTCCTTCTAGGGCAATTTGCCTTCTGGATCAACCATAATTTGGTTCATTTCCCAAGTGATATTGCTTCCATTGTTTTAAGACAACACTCACATAGCCAGTCTCATCTCTGTGAGACCACAATTGTCAAAGCAAATAAGGGCTGAGCCCCACTTTGTTTTTACCCCACTTTAAGTTATAGATCAGAGCTACACCTTCCTCTGCAAGGTAGTTGCAATGGATGGAATGTGTGCCCCCCCAAATTCCTATGTTAAAGCCCTAAATGCCAGTGTGACTGACATTTGGAGGAAGAGCCCTTAGAACAGCGGTTCTCAACCTTTGGGTCGCGACTCCTTTGGCAGTCTAATGACCCTTTCACAGGGGTCGCCTAAGACCATCCTACATATCAGATATTTACATTACGATTCATGACAGTAGCAAAATTACAGTTATGAAGTAGCAACGAAAATAATTTTATGGTTGGGGGTCACAACATGAGGAACTGTTTTAAAGGGCCAAAGGGTTGAGAACCACTGCTAGGAGATGATTAGTTTTAAATGAGGTCATGAGAGTGGGGGTCCCATCATCTCCATGATGGAATTAGTGCTCATGTATGGAGAGATCAAAGATCTTACTCATTCTGTTTCTCTACCATGTGAGGAAACAGCAAGGAAGTGGCCACTTTCAAGTCGGGAACCTGAACATACTGACACCCTGATCAAAGAGATTCCAGCCTCCCAAACCGTGAGAACTCAGTGTCTGTGGTTTAAACCACCCAGACTGTGTTATTTTGTTACAGCAGCCTGAGACAAGACAATAGTTATTCACCTTTCCTAAAAGTCTGTACACTTTCCAAAACCATGTTCCATTATCTCATAACCTTTAGAGTCAGTGGGAGGGAGAAAAGTCTTCTATGCTTCTTGTCTATATTTCTCATGATTTAATTTAATTAGGGCTCATACCAAATGGGAGGGTTAGACCTCATGAAAAATGAAATGTGTCTCCCTTCATTTCTATAATGAGAACTTTTTCAATCTTTAAGGAACCTGATTTCAATGGTATTTGATCTATCCTTGATTATACAATTATTAGCCTTTTGGTGATCTAACCAATGACATTTAAATGGCATTTATGTGCAGGGTTTGAATTATGGAATCACAAAACTTTGGAGTTAAGAGATACCTCAGAGAAAATATAGTGCAATTCCTGTATTTTAAAGATAAGGCAAGTTGAGCCCCAGATAGCTGAGGCGTGTTGTACAGGGTCACCCAGCTTGTCAAGAAATAGAAGGGGAGATAACATGCAAGATGGCCTTCTTACCATTTTACCTGTAGTTGAAGAAAGTGTTTTAAAAGATAAAAAGGAAAAGTCTTAGGCTGTTAAAAAAACAAGCAAACCATAAAAAAAAAAAATAACCCCACCAACTTGATGCCTTCCCTATTCATTTTATCACAAGGATGGTATGTCATTAACACAGAGACATTCTTCAGAACATAAGAACATCGGAAAAATCATAATTCTAAAAAGAGGGGTTAATTCACAGATCATTGGGGCGAAGGGACATGGGAGGGAGTGGGAGGAGAGGCCTTAAGGATACCAACCTAAATCATAGTCCCTGGAACTGGTTTCTCCTGCTTCTGTTCTATTGGGAGTCTTTTGTAAGAGAAAACTAAAAATGTTCAGCTGCACACAGATTGCTTTATTTAGCAGACAATCTCAATAAATAAATAAATAAATAAATAAATAAATAAATAAACAAACAAACAAACAAACACAGCATGTTCTCTTGTGATTTGAGGCTTGATTATCTAATTTTCTCTTTGTGGTGCTCCTCCTCCAGCAACCACCTGCTAAATGGCCAGAACAGACACAATTACCCTGTGAATGGTCCTTGGCTCTAGTCTTGTCCCCCTCCTGCTCTCCATGGAAGCTGCCATCCGCTCCCATTGCTCCCACTGAAGGGGCCTCAACTCATTCTCCAGCTCTGACCTTTCTTTCAAACTTTAAACTGATTTCTAACTGCCCGAGGTGTATCCCTACCTTGATGTGGCATAGGTACTTCAAACACAGCAAGTCTGAAACAAAATCCATTACTTCCCTTCCCATGACCCCAAATTATTCTCTCTTTACAACCTAGCCAGGTTCATGGTGTCACCAGGCACTCAGTTCTCTACGCTGAGCTCTAAGAAATATCCCTGACTCTCTTCCACTTCACCCACCACACCCAGCTGATCACCGGTCTCTCCAGCCTACCTTTTAGGTAGCACTGGAATCTGTCTCCTGTACCTTCTCCCCTTCCTCATCATCTGCCCAAAGTTTAGACTCTGTCATCTTTTGCCTAGACCCGTGGTCGGCAAACTGAGGCTCGCGAGCCACATGCGGCTCTTTGGCCCCTTGAGTGTGGCTCTTCCACAAAATACCACATGTGGGTGCACACGTACAGTGTGATTGAAACTTCGTGGCCCATATGCAGAAGTTGGTATTTTGTGGAAGAGCCGGTATTTTTGGAAGAGCCACACTCAAGGGGCCGAAGAGCCACACTCAAGGGGCCAATGAGCCACATGTGGCTCGCGAGCCGCAGTTTGCCGACCACTGGCCTAGACTATTATAACAATCTTCTAATAACATAAAAAACTTATTTTTCCTACCTTTACTAATCCAATTCGGTCTTGCTAAAAACCACCTCCATGTTTCCCTACTGAGAAAGAATAAATTCTAAATTCTTTAACATAGAATATAGATTACTTTAAATTGACTTACTTTAAATTTAAACATACTGAGCCTAACTATGCACCTTGAAACTTTGACCCATTAGTAATGAATCTGTTTTCAAGAACTGTATGTGGCATAAGAATCAACCTATGCCCCCATTCACAAAGAGGGCTATGCATTGTGTTGGAGAAAATGGCACTAAAAGCAGGTGGAACTGGATGAAGTCCTGACTCCACCCTGAGCCACCATGGTAACCTAGTTTCTTACCTGTAAAATACTAGTATATACAGCTTCAAGTTGTTGTGGGAATTACATCAGATGTATGCAATGTGCCTAATACCTAGAGGTGTTGATAAAGAGTAGATATTATTACTATAACTTTTCTTTAAATATTTCAAGATAACTATAGTAGGCCACTCATAATTCTCTTGTTCAATACAAACATTCCCATTTCTTACAATTCATTTCAAAATCAGTTTTGAGGATGGTTCTCTCCTAGTTAACTCCTCTAGACCACCAAGAAATTAACCAGGACTTTACAACAAGACTTGAAGATAAAAAGGACAGTGGTTTGAAGGTGATTAATAAATACAAAGTCTCTTTTTCCAAGAGTGTTTTCTCTTTGAATCATTACAACTCGAAAGAATTAAACTCCTCTTTAGTGTATACTTTTGCTTCCTAATTGGGGCTTTCAAGGAAACTTTAGAGTGACTGTGTCAGACCACAAATTAGTCTGTCCTTTCTAAAAATGCACCGTCCAGGTTTCGGTCAGATTATGGGCAGGAAGTGAGTGAAAGTTTTACACTTCCTTTCTGTGGCTTCCTAGAGCAGTGCTATCAATCTAACACTTTCACCAGCTCTGAATTTACAGTCATTTTAATAAGAGGGTAGTTGATAGAGCAGCAAATTAGCTTTCTCTTGCTATAAAAACGCAAACAGATAGCAAACACAGTATTCTATTAAAGGAATATAAGTAATCCTAAGAAGTCAAGATATTGTTAGAGATGTCTAAAAACTGTAGACAGATAATAAAATTGGGCAGTGAGCCAACGATACCCATGCAGAATATATGCATTTGTTTCTTACATGAATTAAATAATTCTTCAACCAAGAGAATGGGGAACTTCACATTTCACATATTCAGAGTGTAGCTACTGTTATCTAGAAAATGAATACAGTGGGGCCTTGACTTACAAGTTTAATTTGTTCCGTGACCGAGCTCGTAACTCAAATTACTCGTATGTCAAATCATTAAAGTGAACGAGTGATGCTGGGCTGGTGTTGTGGCATTCCCTGTGACGTTCGCTGCGCCAACTAGTGGTGGGGTATCTGAAGCTGGCTCGTAACCCGAATTTTAGCTCGCAACTCAAAGCAAAAAAATCGGCTGAGAGACAGCTCATATCTCGAAAAATTCGTTAGTTGGGACACTCGTAAGTCAAGGCCCCACTGTATTGAGAAAGTTTTAAAACAAATTACTGCAAAATCTTGATAGAGGTAGCATCACAAGAAAAAGCTCTTAAGTTTAAATATCTCAGTCCAGCTCTGGCCAAGTGGCTCAGTTGGCTGGAGCATTGCCCCATATATCAAAATATTATGGGTTTGATTTCCAGTCACAGCACATACCTAGGTTGCGGGTTTAATCCCAGTAGGGGTATGTATGAGAGGCAACCAATCAATGTTTCTCTCTCTCTCTCTCCCCCCCCACTCCCTTCCTCTCTCTAAATCAATAAACATATCTTTGGGTGAGGATTATAATAATTAATAATAATTGTTAATAATAAATAATAATTATTATTATAAATACTTCAGTTATAATATTAACCCATCACTTACTAGCCCTGGGCAAGATTCTTACTCTACCTACACCTCTATGAAATGAGGAAGGATAAATAAAAACATATTGTTTTGAAATGAGGATCAAGTCAAGATCATTCACAACAGGTGCCTAACAGCACCTAACACACAGTAAGCACTCAACTGTTGGCCATAAGTGACTATGGTTGGATAACAAGGTTGTGATAATCTCACTTTATTTTTGTTTAGAGACCCAATGCAGTGACAGAAAGTAAAATATTCAATCAACAATTTAAAATGTTATCTTCTCATCCATTTGTTTTTGATCTACATAAAATCAAACACCAGTGGGCTTTTTCCCACTGAAATGAACAGCTGTTCTATCACATGTAGAAATGCCCTAAGTGGATATTACTTTGGCATACTGTACTTTCTTGTCCCATAATCTTACATAGAGATCTGTCAACTCTAAAGAAATCTTATGCCTAAAGTTCTGTGCAAGGTCAGGGAATGATATATGATTAAAAATAATAATACAAATATCATGATTGAGAGAGTTCTACAAAGTAAACTATTTGCCATCTTCACAGAAGTGTTTACAATTTTTAAAGGAAAGACTCCGCAAGAACCCTACCAGGCAAGCAGGTGGCTTTAATTAGGTATTAAATAGAGGAACATGAATAACTAAATCAAGTCGTAGCCTGTCAACCTGGAAAATATTACTATGTTTATTGCAACCAGAAGAAATGTACACAGTAAGCTCCGAGAGAAGGTTGGGAGACTGCAGGACAATTATCCAAAATCTCAGAATTCTTTGCATTGCATGGTAGTGTAGCCACTGTTTTGTTAAGAGTCAAATGCAGAGGCATCCTATTACCACCCATTGCTATATGAGATTCAAGTGGCATTAATTAGACACTGAATACCAAAATCATGATTAACTGAATTAAGTAAATACAAAATGCCAAGATGTGTGTGTAATGAGCTGTCTTCCTGGTATTAATCTGGATAAGTAAATAAACTACATTGTCTTCATTCAAGTATATGTAAACTTATATTTTTTTGATTGATCAAAATACATTCTTAGAGAGTAAATTGGCATTCTATAATGAAAAGGCCAGTGCAAAGCAAAATGTTGGTAATATTTGCTAACACTTATTAATTTCCTGATAGGTACATGCATATACTTCTAAGCACTTTATGGATATTTAATCACTTGATCCTCCCAGCAATTCTATGAATATCTAACATAAATACTCTTACCATCTCTATTTTATAAAGGAGAAAACTGAGGCACAGAAAAGTTAAGTACTTTGTCCATGGCCACTCATTCAGTAAACAGGTGATCCAGAATTTGAATTCAAGCATTTTAATCCAGAGCCTTTAATAATATCCTCTCTACCAGTGTTTTTCAACCAGGGGAGGTTTTAGCCCTGGGAGTATTCAGCAATCTCATGACATTCAGTTTCAATGGTCATGACTGGGAAGGGAGAACACTATTGGCACACAGTGGGTAGAAACCAGGGATAGTGCTAAAGTTTCTATAAGGCACAGAACAACCCCCCAAAATGGAGAATTATCTGATCCAAACTATCAATAGAGTGGAGGCTGAAAGCCCTTGCTCTAGGACAGTGGTTCTCAACCTGTGGGTCGAGACCCTTTGGTGGTCGAACGACCCTTTCACAGGGGTCGCCTAAGACCATCCTGCATATCAGATATTTACATTATGATTCATAACGGTAGCCACATTACAGTTATGAAGTAGCAACGAAAATAATTTTATGGTTGGGTCACAACATGAGGAACTGTATTTAAAGGGCCAGAAGGTTGAGAACCACTGTTCTAGATTATACTGCCTCGGGGATCAGTTATACTCTTGCTATGAAAAATGTGGTACATAGACCACCAACATTGTATCACCTAAGAGTTTATTAGAAAAGCCCACCCCAGATCTACTGAATTGGAATCTGCATTAAATAAGACCTTCAGATGATTCATCTACATGTTGAAGTTTAAAGAGGCAGTGAGTAATACTCTAAGCTCCATAATGCTGTGGTAGGTCTCAAATAAGACAAATACACTTTGTCCCATAAAACAGTCTCCATGCACAAGCACAGAGAGGAAATGTTAGGGGGCTGGCAAAGAGGATAGATAGACATATCAGGGATGTGATATTAGTGGTTGGAATTTTCTTTGGCAGATGGTTACTTGAAGTAGCAGATATAATAAGAAGGCAAGTACAATCTGGGTCTATGAAAGGACAAAACTAAAATAAACTCAAAATCCAACTCTGGCAGATGGCCAGCAGCCAGGTAAATGCAGGCATGAAGTAGAGGTGAAAGAAGCTAACACAACTGGAACATGGACAATTGTCACCAATACAAAAGCCAGCTAGGACGGCAAAGCTCCTTGCTTCTGGGGATCAGCTGTGTGGACTGGGGATTGGCCTGGTTTAAAGGCACAAATCCAGAGAAAGCCCATCCATCTGATGAGATTTGGGTGTATTTCCACAAAATGAAACTTTTCTAGAACACCTCTTTAACAGTCACGGAGGCAAAAGCACCACCAAAATACAAAACTCCAACAACAATGGGGCATCCTTTTAAGAAAAGCTTCAGTCCTTTGAAGAAATCAAGCCACAGCAGCTAATAAAGAAGAAACTTAGGAAGAGTTCCTGCTCCCAGTGGCCCTTGGATTTGGCCACAAAGTGCTTTAGCACCAACACTGATGCATAAACCATTACACAATTTCACATTTGGAAATTTAAGACTATACTTTTGTCAAAACACGTTTCTTCCCCCACAGGCCTCTCAAACCATTAGCAAAACAACATTCTCTTGTGTGTTTTACCAAATGTTAATTGGGAAGCCCTACTGTTTTTAATTGTGCTTGAATAAATGCAGACCAGGATCTAAGAGTGCAAATATAGTGGTTTCCCTCCCTCTCTCTGCCTCCATGTCATCTTTGCTTGAATGGGTGGGCATTCCCAAAGGCAAAGGTTAGGTGAGGGCAAGATTGAGGCAAAATCCTGGAAAGCCATTTCACGGTAAACTAATCATCTAAGAATATTATTGTTGTGGTTATCCAAATAATTTCCTTTACTACCATTCTCTATTCCTAAAGCACCACTCTAACTGTTGCATTAAAATCATAGGATTGGGGATGAATTGGATCTTAAAAGATTTTCTAGCACAATAGTTTCTAAATATGGGGTCCTCTCACCTGGGAAGAGAGTGCTCTGTGAGTCAGCCCAGAGCCTTTTAAATTCCCTGGGCCCCACCCTTGGGGCTTTCTAATTCAGCAGGTGTCAAGGGGACCTGAGGGATTTGTGTCTTTAAAAAAACTCAGATTACTGTGGTGCTCAACTGGGAATCACTATCTACTTCAATGCTCCCATTTTGCAAGTCAGGAAACAGAGTCAGACAGGTAATTCATTGTAATGCCAGAGCAAACATCCAAATCTCCAAACTGAATTTATTTTGATGACCTAATCCTAATATTTGTTTTCATTTTATCAACAACACTGCATAATAGTAAAATATCATGTTCCAAGTATGAGCCACCAAATGCAGAAGAACCCAGAATTTGGACATGGGATCTCTTCTGTTTTTCCACTTCTGATTCCTGCTCATTTTAACCCATGTGAAAAAATGAAACAGCCTCCCAGATATTCCTAAACAACAGCCTCCCCTTCACAGGGAGGACAGAAATGCTTTCCAAGCAACAGTCTGCAAATTAGCTGTGAAATCAATGACATTCCATAAGTGCATTACCTCCCTTTTAATCTCTTACAGCTTTATTGTTCTGAAGATTGCAGGGAATCCTCAGTTACACTCCCAGAAGAAAAATGGCATTATCATAACTCAGGCCCTACTGACTAGTCACTATCAACTATTATAATTGCCATCTTACCTACATACATACATACTTTTTAAGAGGAATTAATTTTAAGAACACATCCACTGTTTGTTTTTAATTTCCCTCACTGCATTCTTGATTTTCTAAGAAGTAACTTATGTATCTTATTCATAAAACAAATAGCATTAACAAAGAAAAAGTACACCCATTAAGATAGTGGTATTGTTTTGTCTTGGTCTTTTAAGGTGTAAGGAACACTACAAAAAATCAGAGGTTAGTTGTTTATTTTTAGACAAAGCCCACTCCTGTTTGTAAAAATATATCCAAATTGCGGCTGAGTTATCTAGCTTGTAATTCTGCTCTGGGATACAGGTGTACTGTTACCACATCTATTTATTTTTTCAGGCATTAAGATTGAAAGAAAAGAAAAGCAGGTGATCCTATGAGCCACAACTTTCCTATACAGTGTGCCTGGTGTTTACTGGTAGTCCAGAATATCTATATTCTTATTTTAAATCTTAATAGTCACTTTAATTTCCTAGGTATTATCAAGTAAAGCACATATTTTGTCTCCTCCATCTATCAAAATCCTACAAGCTTTGGGGCCCAGACATACCCTGCCACCTGTGGGAAGCACTCCAGAATGATTCAGCTTCCACTCTTCCTACAGATGTAGCTTCACATAGGGTCTCCGCCCTCCTTACACAAAGTATGGCCTTCACACCGGCAACATCAGCATCTCCTGGAAACTTGTCAGAGGTGACAACTCTTGGCCCCACTTCAGACCTACTCTACCAGATTTTTGTAAGATCCCCAAGTGATTCATATGTCCATTCAAGGTTGAGAAGCACTGCTGTATGCCCTATAAGACTCCATTAGAGTTTGCTTCAAATCTCGTATCTCCTCCAACTCAATTCTCATACCTTACGGGAGCACCTTTCAGCATCTGGCACCACGACAAGTCTATGGTGAAGTTTAAAATAATACTTGTGTAGCAGACTCCGTTGGTTGCCTGTCCAACAGCTATTTCTCACTTTAAAGCTTGCTAACAGTACCTAGACTTCAATCATGGAGGCAGGTCCAGGTGCCCCAAAGGAAGTGAGCACCAGCCCCATCTCCAGTCCCTGGCTCAGGGGAAAATCGCAATTGGTTTATGCTGATCATGATGATCCCATTTCTCTTCCCAGTGACTAGACAGTGGGGAGTATGGGCATAGGACACAAGTGTAGCCAAGTTATTGATGAGGGAGACAGATGGATCCCGGGAAAGTTTTTGGAATAGTTACAAGTGACATATGAACGAAAAACACCCATTTTCTGACTCTGGACATTTCTTAATGAAGATATGACCTCTAAAACTAAAACAAGCTACCTTGTGAAAGGAATTAGCCCAAGGAGAATATTAAGAATGGTGCAGGGGGATGTTGGAAGAATCTGAATCTCTGTAGGCATCACTGTGCAATCGAATTCACTAACCTTGGACCAGCTTTACTTTCAGATTTCTTGTAACACGATATATAAATCATCTTATTAAGCCATTTGAATTGGATTTTCATGACTGAAATGCAAGTATTCTAACTGATAAAACTGTTGACAGAAATATTGACCATTAACTGAGGAGGTCCATTTACCCTTTACATATACTCTCTCACAGTTATTAGGCTAGTTCAATGAGGAAGGCACTGTTGTCGCATTTTACTGATGCAGAGAAACCTAAAGTTCAGAGAGATCTCTTGGATCCCTAGCTCAGGCATCTGTTTCCATTCTCCTTCCATGGTCTGACAGATTAATAGCCAGGATAATTGACTGACACTGTTTTCTTGGGCCTGAATCAGAGTTGATTTGGGGGAGGATTTTGCTCCAGCTCGGGATGGGGAGGAGAGCCTTTTATAGGTTCTGTTGAGCGTGGTTTATTATTTGCTTTACTGATGACATTGCATGAACAGATGCATGGGTTATTTAAAATAGGAGTCGTCTCATCCTACACACCTCTATCCCCAAAGAATCCTGCAGCATGCCAAGCAGGCTCAGGATGAATAACAAAGCTCTCAGTTTGCGGAACCGTTCACTGTAAAGAGATGTTGTGTTATAAAATTAATGAATCCTTCCAAGAGGTTGATAACAATGAACTGATAACCAATTCCTGACACGTACACATGGGTCTGGAGGGAGATGAAACCTCTACAAGCAGTACCAGAGGAAAACATAATACGGCACTTCTTTTAATCCACCAGTTCACTTTGAAAGTATGTGGCTCAGCTTTCAAATGGGCCCAATATAAGGGAACATCTGCATTCATTTGTTCAGATGTTTGTCTAAAAGAGGAGATAAAAAAAAATCCAAATAGATGAAATTCTCCAAAAACACCACCTAAATATTTTTTTTTTTTTGCCATTCCCACGTGATAGACTGGTAGAGACATAGCTCTTAAAATGAGGCCAACAGTTTACTCAGACTGAACTCCAAAATTATAGGAGATGAAAGGCTTTTGGACCAATCTTTAGCGCCCAAAGGAATACCATTCTTCGTCAAAGAAATGTCATTTCCCAGGTGCATCTAGATACATAACAAGCAGCAACCTTTCTGAAATAAAAGATGCCCACAAGCTTAGACACAATTAGGAACATTAAAGAAAAGAAGCTGGCTGTCCACCCAAGGCAGGCCCAGTCCTCACTCAAAATAGATATCTTGGGACACTGGCCTTCCACTTTCCATGTGCAAGCTATGCTTGGAAGGTCACCTTTATGTAGACAGACGCTAAACTTAGCTCTTAATTAGGTCATTTAGTCAATACAGTGGAAAATTCAGTCCCGATGGTTATGTAATGCATGTAAGCAATGTTTGTCTTTTTCATCTTAACCTCACAGAATCTTTCAAACCTGTTGTTGGAAGTGACCAATTATTTCAGTGAAAAAAGATGAACTAATAATTCTGTGCAGACACAGGCATTGCTGATTAACTAGAAATAGCATTAATTCACTCAGCATTTTTTCAAAATATTGACTTTCTTTTAAAACAAACAAAAATGAAACTTTGACTTGAGAGAGGAACACCAATGTGTGAGAGAAACGTTGATCAGTTAACTCCCATATGTGCCCCCACCAAAAATAGAGCCCCCAACCATATGTGCTCTAACCTGGAATCAAAACCTCAACCTTTTGGGGGTATGGAAGGATGCTCCAACAACTGAGCCACTTGGCCAGGACTTCACTTTATTTCTTAAAATAAGAACTCTGACTCATGGTTGTGAGAATCAGAAAACAGTTTCTCATTCTTAAGTCAATAGAACAATAATAAAAAAGAGATTTCAATATTTCATCTTCTGATTGAATTTCTGAGTTTTGCACAGGCATTTAAGTAATTTGAAGGACAACGAAAGATGTCTTGGAAAAGAGGAAAATGAACCATCCCAATTGCTAACATTAAGCACGTTCGACCAGTTTGTCATTAATACAACTATGGATTTTTAATTTTTTCTCCCTAATTAAGTATTAATTTAAACCCTTCTTTTTTTGATACATCGATCCCTGTGTTAGTCAAAGTAGACCTAAGATATGATTGATGATTTGTATATATTTTTTGAAAGAGAGTCTCCAAAATATTAAATAGTCTTATCATGGCATATTCTCTTAAACTATAGAAATTTAGGGGAAGTTAGAATTTCACTATTTTCAGCCAATCCTTAGTTCTTAAATTCTTACTAATAAAGGCGTGTCACTCTTAAATTTTTCACTAAGTAATATAAGACCATGACTCTTTCATTGTTTAGATTAGATATGCTCCAACTCAGAAGTATATAATTATATGTCTAAGTAGATTATTTTTTAAATGATGAGCATATTTTATTAGTGCATTTTTATTTCTTTTATACGATGTTCAAAGTAAAACCGAATGGCAGTTGGGTGACAGCCTCAAATTGTCTCCCATTGTAAATGTTGCCTCTGGTACCAAATCTCTGCCCTCACACTTGCAGACTATAGAACTTTAGAAGCCCTTGATAGCAGCTTACCGGGAAAGCCGGGAAGGCTAATATTATACTGACTATTCTCATAGGTGAATAAAGGTTTTCTTCTGGAGAGGACAAAAGTTGCTATAAATGTCAATTCTAATAGCTATGAAGGGATGAGAATAGAAGTCCTCTCTCTCGCTCTCCTTTTAAAACCATTTTTCCACCAATTGGTAAAGATCAATTGGTAAAGATTAAAAAATTTTGTGGTTTCAAAAAACTTGTAAAGAGGACCCTCTTCTGATTGAGCTACAATTTAAGACATCTGTACGTCATTTTCCTCCTCTAGGTAAAGATTTGCTCACTCACTTAAAGCTGAGAGGTTCTGTTTGTGGAGGTCTGCTTTGGGAGAATGGGTTGCACAATATTAGAAAGTGGGAAGAGACAGCAAAAATGATCTGCTCCAGAGCTTTTATTACATTTCAAGGTTGGGAACCTTCTGCATTCTTTTTATTTCCCAAACCCAACAGCTGATGTGATATGAGAACAGGGTTCAAAGGATGTGTAGCAGGCACAAATAAAACATGCCCACCTCGACCAGTAGATCCTTGAACTGCTGCTTGAAATTGAGTTTAGTAATTCCTCTAAATGCATTTTATACTTTACAGGTGTGTGTGTCTCTTCCTAGATTAGCATGCAGTGCAACCACCTCATTTTTCCCCCTCGGGGGACATCTCGTTTACCATTCCATATTCTTTTGACTCCCCCCCCCCCCTTGCTTGAGGGTTTCTGAGCAATCAGCTTCACTCTGGTGCTGCACCCCAAGCCAAAACTGGAGCCCCACACCTCTCCCTTCCTCACCTCTATTGCCTGGGAGACATTGAATAAATACTTCCTGTGATGGTCAATATTATAGGCCAGCTCCATTGACAAAGGGGTGCCCAGAAACATTATTTCTGGGTGTGTCTATGAAGGTGTTTCTGGATGAGATTAGCATTTGATTGGTGGACTCAATAATTGCTCTCAGTGATGTGGGTGAACATCATCCAATCCATTCCTGGCCTGAATAGAGTAAAGGCAAAGGAAGGAGGAATTCACAATTTTCTTGCCTCACTGTTGAGCTGGGGCATCTCACTCATTTTATCTTCTCCTGCCCTCAGATTGGGATTTACATCATCAGCTCCCCTAGTTCTCAGGCCATCACACTCAGACTGAATTGCACCCCTGGCTTTCCTGGGTCTCCAGCTTGCAAACAGTATATCATGGGACTTTTCAGTCTCCATAATTGTGCAAGCCAATCCCTCATATTTAATCTCCTTTTATATCGTATTCGTTTTGTTTTTTTTCTGGGGGACCTTGACTAATAATACACTTCCCCTTTTAGACAATTTTGAGACACATTTCATAAGGTCTCCAGAAGGGCTAACAAGATTGGGTATGTCACATGTAGCAGTGGCCAACTCAGTCACTTACATAAGTTTCCTTCCCTATCCCATTTCCCAGCCCCCACTCCTGGACTCACTTCCCAAGTCATCTACCTACACCCAAGGTTCTGATTCTGGCTCTGCCTTGAGGAGGACTCAGCCTAACACAGCTAGAACATCTTAATCATAACCATCATTTCCTTGGAATGGGAGCCTGCCATGAGCTGGCTGCTTTACTCGGAGCTGAGAGTCCGAAATAAGAAAATTGACAGAGTGATGTAGTGAGGATGTGACTAGGATTCAAACCCAGATCTGCTGGAGACTCAACATTGCCTTCCATCTAGTACCATTCAGAACAACACTCTGTAGACACTGAGAACTTGACATCAATAAAACATTACAGTTCAAAGTTCTTTCAAGTTGTCTAGGAGCTTCCTATTACTGACAATAAATACTACTATGGACCTTCTATGTACCAGGCTCTGTGCATACTTGCCATCTTATTGCATCTTTAGAACAAACCTGTGAAATAAGCCAGACCCTATCCCCTCATTTTATACTACAGTACCTGCCAAATAAATAGACTCTATTTGTTTATCAATTTAAATTGAATTGAAATAAAGTTTGGAAACCACAGATTTGTTCCATCTTCCTTTGAGATAAATGAAGTGAACCTCATGCTCACAAATTTTCTAAATTTTTTTACTTTGTTCTTTGATAATATATTCTGATATCTCAAGAACAAAAAGAAGCATATTTTCAAATCATAGGGAAGTAGTATCTTCAAAGGCGGAATAAAAATGCTGGGTTCACTCAAAGAGATTAGTATCGTGGAACTCTGGAGCTATAGGGAACCATGGGAGGTTATCTAGTTTGTAGCCTTGCCTCCAGGCAGTATTCAACAAAGCTGCCATGAACACATTTCTGTCTGTGTCTACAGGTCAACCTTATTAGAACCCATGATAATTCCCATCACCAAATGATAAAAAGATCCCTCTGATCCAACAACCGGCCAGTTTATTTCAAGCAGTGTTTGATAAGGCAAAATCCCAACAAAATATATTTTAGTGGGCCAGAAAATGAAAATTCAAACAGGAGGAGAATTTCAAAAAGCTACATAAAGGCCAAAGACTCTGGGATTTTCATCAATGTGTTCTTTTTTATTTTTTGAAGCTGAAAGCCCTGGACTCAAAGAGAAATTAAAGAGCAAAAAATTCTGAAACCATAAAACTTCATTACACCAATAAAATAAATACCTATTTCTTATAGGTCAGAAGTAGATGAGCATCATTACAAGTATTTCTTTATTGGATTAATAAACATGGTCTTGTTCAAGAGCCCCTGGGAAAATGTACAATAAAATGTGAACAAGAAGAGAAAGAGAAACATAATATGTTTGAGCACCTTCTAACCCAAAAGCTAGTGTTTATGTCCACTTTTTCCCCCATTAAAAATGCAAAGATCATTTATGAAAAGTGGATGGTAACAATGGGGCCTAAAGTGCATGCATCAGAACTCCTTTAGAGCCTAGCTCATTATTAGATGTGTTTTGCATGCTGCAGGGGTCAGGCCATCTCCTCTGGGCCATCGGGACTACATTCAGCAAAACACACTATCAGGTCTTCTCACACTATCGGGTTTATTAAAACACAGAGGCAAATATCTTCGTTCGCTACAAAATGCATGAAGATAACAAATGAAGTATTTCATTACTTAGCTGAGTTATTAATTAATTAAAGATATCCCAAAACTACTGCTATGTTGTCCATTAAGGATAAAAATACTGATTTGGCGGAGAGTTACTTATATAGAGGTAGTAGAAATTGGCTTTTCCAGGATGAATTAACACAAAAGCAGAGCATTAGATTTCCCATTTCCCCTCATGATCAGGTGCCACTAATACTTCCAATGATGCCTCACTGTTACTTAGATCAAGGAATTTGTGTACCCAATATTATACAGTTCATGTGTCTTTAGACTCTGCTCTTTATTTGCAGCCACCCCGCCTTGAGTCACAACCAAATGTACACATTTCTGACCAGTACAGACTGCAGGGCTATCCATAGACTGTATTACAGTAGAGTACAATACAGTACAGTATTAGTATTATAGTACATATTAGTATAGTATATTGGTATAGTGTAGAAGAATATACTAAACATATGTTTTTGTACAGTGAGGGAATAACATTAGCTACTGTAATAAACAAATCCTGGAGGCTTAATATCAAAAAAAGGTCTCTTTTTCACTAGTATGCCATCTAATTCATGAATATAGCAGGTAGGTTCCCAGCCTCTGTGTCTTGTGCCAGACTGTTGTCAGTCCAGTCAGTGGAAAGGGAAGGAGATGGCCGAAGGGGTGCACCAGCTTTGTAAAAGACTTGAGTAGAAATGACACTCATCACTTTCATTCTCATTTCATTAGTGAGAACCAGTTTGTGAATAGCTAGAGGGCCATATCCAGATGCAAGGGGGCTTGTAAACTTCAGTCCCTGGCTGAAGAGCCATTCTCCCACTAAAATGTCATCATGTAGGTGATGCAAACGCTTTTCACTAGGCAATTACCCACCTCTCCCCCACTGTTCTAGAGCACATTTAAAAGGCTTTCCCTCTTACTTGTTTGATGGCTGGGTTTCACAGAGGTGAAATTTGCTCTATGGCTGAAAAGACAAGATATTTGATAAAAAGGTAAACCTCTCTCCTTAATATACTTGCTTGATTCACAGCTAAATTCATTGTCTCAAAATTTTGTCCATTTGGGTAAATATTTAACAGATATGTAACATGTGGAGTCTTATATAGACCTACCCTATCTCTACCATTTGTGGTTTTCTTTTCCTGCTTCTATTATAGATTTCAAGGTGAGGCAATGTTCTGTAGTTAAATAACTACAGACTCCATCTATGGGGAGAGGGGGACTTCTAGCAAGCTCTTTATTTACTTAACATTTATTGAGCAACTACTATGTACAAGATGCTAGGGTGTGTAAATCTTAGGCTACATAAAATGTAGCTCCTAATCCTCCCAAAATTGTAAGTAACATAAAGAAGAAGGACATACAGATGGCCAAGAGACATATGAAAAATGCTCAGTCACTGATCATCAAAGAGATGCAAATTAAAACGACAATGAGGTATCACTTCACACCTATCAGAATGGTTACCATCAACACATCAACAAATAACAAGTGCTGGTGAGGATGTGGAGGAAAGGGAACCCTAGTGTACTGCTGGTGGGAATGCAGACTGGTGCAGCCACTGTGGAAAACAGTATGCAATTTCCTCAAAAAATTAAATATGGAACTGCCATTTGACCTAGTGATCCTGCTTCCAGGAATATATGCTAAGAAACCTGGAACACCAACTGAAAGAATGTGTGCACCCCTATGTTCATAGCAGTATAATTTACAACAGCCCAAGTGCCCATCAGTAGATGAGTGGATAAAAAAGCTGTGGTACATTTACACGATAAAATACTATGCAGCAGTAAAAAAAAAGAAGGCTCTCTTACTCATTGAGACAGCATAGAGGGACCTGGAGAGAATTATGCTAAGCGAAATAAGCCAGTCAGAGGGAGTCAAGTATCACATGATCTCACTCATATGTGGAATCTAAGGAACAAAATTAACTGATGAACAAAATAGATCCAGAGACATAGAAGCATGGAACAGACTGTTGAATCTCAGAGGGAAGGCAGGGGTGGGTGGGGGAGGTGGAAAGAGATCAAGCAAAGAACTTGTATGCATATGCATAACCCATGGACACAGACAATAGAGTGGTGAAGGCCTGGAGCAGGGGATAAGGGTGGGTTAGAAAGAGTGTGTGTGTGTGTGTGGGGGGAGACATATGTAATACTTTCAACAATAAAGGTTTAATTTTTTAAAAGAAGAAAAACATTCCTCCATAAATTATCTATCTCCTCTTTTCCCGGAAGGAAGGAAGGAAGGAAGGAAGGAAGGAAGGAAGGAAGGAAGGAAGGAAGGAAGGAAAGCAGGCCAGAATTCCCAAATACTTATTTAGGAACCAAGTCCAGTAGAGGGCAGCACACATACACATACTTTCACTAGCACCCCTGCACCCTTAATAAATCTAGCTAAGTAGATAGAAGGAAGAGGAAATTCTTTGCATAGTACCCAGCACATGGTAGGTATGCAATTGATTCTTAGAAAAAATTGAAATAGAGTGGTAAGGGAGAAAGCATTTACAAACAGGCAGCTGTGCCTTAAATAAAATTAGTATTCTAAAAGATAATAAGAACAACCTAATTTATTCCTCATGTCTTAATAATTTCTTCAAAAACACAGTGTACACAGAATGCAGTAAAAATCTACTTCTATTGAAAATGCTGTATAATTCAGCTCTATTATCAAATTACCGTGTTTGATTTGTTTTCTCTGAACTCTGATGCAGCTATGAAAATGAAAAAATCAAGTGCAACATTTTTCCATCAATGAAAATAGAGATAGATGTAACCTAATTATTAAAACTAGCGTGTACCTTAGTTATCCCCATGCTTAGATAAATTATCCACATTTTAACCATAAAAGGGAGCAGGAGATAAGCACTAACTCATTAATATTGTATGAAATTGTTTGGTTTATTAATAAAAGACTCTATAATAGCAGAACCCTGTGCATACATAAGGTAGATTTATAACTAGCACTTGTAAGAAAGAATGTGTACATTTGCTGTTAATATATTGAAAGCAAAAGTTTTTCTCTTTGCAATAAGCCTGTGTACATAGTTTGTAAATTGTGTTGTAATCATGGTCTTCAAACCAGAGAATTGCTAAATTAGCACATCTAATGAAATCAATAAATTCTGGGGCCAAACGAACATTTGTGAGGTCTGCACGGAAAACTATTTAGCATGGCAGGGCTGCCCTTTGTTTCCATGGAGTGCTGATTCATCACTTCTAAGTAGCTGCCTAAGGATTGAACATCTATTTTTTTTTAAAATATATGTTATTGATTTTTTACAGAGAGGAAGGGAGAGAGATAGAGAGTTAGAAACATCGATGAGAGAGAAACATCGATCAGCTGCCTCCTGCACATCACCTACTGGGGATATGCCCGCAACCCAGGTACATGCCCTTGACCGGAATCGAACCTGGGACCTTTCAGTCCGCAGGCTGACGCTCTATCCACTGAGCCAAACCGGTTTCGGCAGGATTGAACATCTATTACTGGAAGAGTAAGGTATAACATTAGAAGTTTGCTCATTCTTACTTAAAGAAAAAAGAAAAATTCCCTTTTATTGAAGGGTAACAAAGTTTTGTTATCAACATTAGGAGTAGAAATGACTTCTCTCCCTCTTTCCTAGGTGAGTGCAGTTGAGGTGGATAAATAAAAATCAGAAAGAGAAAATTAGGCATTTCCAGGATGCCTGGGTCACATAAGACATTTCGTCCTTCCTTCCACCAAGGTTGCAGCGCATCAGATTTTCGCCCTGACATTTGGGCTTTTTAATACTGTATTGGGTGTCGGAGTAAACATTTGTCATGCTTTCAGATCAATTCTTTTTTAAAAATCAATATTTTTAAAGAGCATGTGTCAAAATGCCCCTACCCTTTTCCCACTTTGAACTTTCTCAAACATTAAAAAGTTTTCTTCAATTTTTTTGGTTCTAAAATCGAAGTGCTTTAGCTTCGTTTTATCAATTCTTAAAAATGAAAAGAAAAAAATAGAACTATTCAATCTAACTTTGTTGACAAAGGGAATAAAATGGTTTTGCATAGTTTGTTCTCCCTGGTAATGACAATTTGCAGAGGCATAATTCTTACAAATGTATGGAAGACAGTACCATCTGATAGATAATAGCAAGGGGAGGCCCGTGTTTAGGCAGGAGAACACATTAGCTACTAAACTCCCTTCTATGCTAGAAGGGAGAAAGTAAGTTAGAAGTGCTGTACCAATAGCACTTTTGTTTAACAGGCTTTATTAAATGATGTACCTATGGACTTTGATTTCATGAAAGGTTTCTAAAACATGCATTTTCTCCAAAGTAATTCAAGAAAGGGGTGGACTCTCACTGACTCCTGAGTTTGAAAGGTCCTTATCTGAGTTAGAAGTTTGGGGAAGTTAAGTTCATTGCCCTCTCTGAGACTTACAAATTCTGTATTTTCCACCTTTCCTCCACAGCTATGCATTGGTCACCTCCAAGGGCCTTTATATTAATGATTCTCAAGCTTTATAATGTCCATTGGGAGCACAGATCAATCCCACAGGGTTGCCTACCTACCCTCTCCCTGCTTTCAGATAGTGATAATAGATGTTTGAGTGCACTGCAGAGTATACTAAGTACTCTGTTGTATGACAGGTCGTGTAAGGCATAGAGCTACTGTGGTGAAGGCGGTGTTATCTAACAGTGAAATGTAAGACACACCCAAAACAGATTGACCTTGACTCTGCCAGTCATTAGGCATCCAGTTATATGCTGTCTTGTGTTTTCACTTGGCTGCTTTATGTGTTTTCTCTCTTTGACTGGCCTGTAAAATCTTCCAAAGATCATATTATATATCTTTTATCACCCTCAGCTCTAGCACAATATTGAGTAAAAAGTAAATGCTCAATTAAATACTTCAGAGAATAAAAGTAAAAATGAATGAATGCATAAATGAAGAATGACTCACCAGGGAAGACATCGTTATGATTTATCCAAAGAATTCTAAAGCCAGAGATTTTGAGTGTTAAGAAATATGGCTCCTTGTCTAGGTTGAATCCCTGTCCATTCAATTTCCAGACTTGATCACTTTCACAATAGGAACTAGGGATGGTGCAAGACTGACACTCTTTCCTCTTTTGGGTTCCTCTCACTCAGCTTCAAGATATCTGTTAGGCTACTTTTCCTACCCTTCGGAAACTTTTCCAAGCTTAATCCTTAAGATCATTCCCTCCTCTGAATTTCAAGCATTTGTACTCAAGCCAGCACTCAGTCATTCTCCAGCCTTTCTTTCTTTCTTTTTTTCACAATCTTGTCTTTCAATTTCAAACTGCCTTTGATTCCTTCTGAGTCTGCTAGAGTAGCATAGTAGCTAAACAGAGTCACATAATGGGTATCTATTAAATAGTTTACTTAGATATGGTTTTATTCATTCATGCATTCAACTCTGTACTAGGGACTGCTGTGAGCATAGAACACAGCAGGAAACAAAACAAAGTTACTGCCTTTGTGGAACTTACATTCCAGGTGTGGGAGACAGGCATCAGCAAGTAAACAAACAACTAGTACAACAAGTGCTATGGGGAGAGTTGTATGTCCTGATCTAACAGAGAACAGTCACTTGAAGCAGTGGGGATGGAAGCTGTGATTATTTTAAGCAACTTAGACAGGGAAGGCCTCATTGATATGGTGATATATGTGTAGAGATCCTAAGGACACATCAAAGTAAAACATGCAGATATCTGAGGGAGGAGTATTGTAGGTTGAGGAAGCAAGTGAAAAGACCCTCAGGTTGGGTCAGAATGAGCACATTTAAAGAACGTCCAGGCACACAGAATGGTGGAGCAGAGTAACTAAAAGCATTAGCAGATGAGATCAAAATATTTTGGGGACCCCACTGAAGGCCTTGTAAGGATTTTGGTACTTAATCTGAGTTGATGAGCCATTAATGAGCATTGTGAAGGGGGCTGACATAATCTGGCCTACATTTCCTACAATTTTTCTGGCTGTGGATACAGATTACAGTGTAAGGAAGCAGTAATGGAAGCAGAGAGATCAGTTGGGGAGCTACTGCAGCTGCCTAGGAGGCAGTGGGGAATGTCGGGAATTCAGAAATATTTTGAAGATTGAGCCAGTAAGGTTTACTTCTGAATCAGATGTGGAATGGAAAGTAGGAAAGGCGTCAAGAAGGATGCTAAGGATTTGGGTCTGAATGATTAGTTAACAAAACTGAGGAATACTGTGGAAGGAATGGGTTCAAGGAAGAAAACCACTAATGAAATGTGTTCATGTTTCTTTTTAGGTTCCTATTAAACACCAAAGTTATTAAGCATCCAGCTGATGTTCAGGAGAGACACCCAAATTATAGCTATAAATATGAGAGTCAACAGTATATAACATAATTTTAAGCCATGAAGACTGGATCTGATCACTTATGAAATAAATATAGCTAAACAAGAGCAGTGACAAGATTGAGCCCAGCAGCCAAATTTATTTAGACATCTGAGAGATGAGAAGCAAACAAGTAAGAGTAAGAAGGAGGACAAAGAGGTAGGAGAATTAAGGGAGGCTGGCTTATTAAAAGTTTATCAAAGAAAGTGTTTTAAGGTAAGGGAGGCTGGGGGGAGGTCAATGGGGAAAAAAAGGAGACATATGTACTACTATCTGTAATAATTTAAACAATAAAATAAAATTTAAAAAAACATTAAAGTGTTTTAAGAAAGAAGAAGTGATCAGCTGGGTCAAATTCTCCTGACAGATGGAACAAGATGAGGACTTAAGATTGGGTCTAGCTAGCAGCATGAGGTCATTGGTGACCTTGACAAAAGCGCATTTGCTGGAGTGGTATGGAAGGAAGCCTTGTCAGAAAGGGTTCAAGAGATAATAGGAGGACTGGGGTTGAAGTTGAAGAGGGGAAGAAGTTTCTGGATATAGACTATAACTTTTGATAAAATTTTCTACAGAGAAAAGCAGAATGGAATGATACTGTGTGTGTGTGTGTGTGTGTGTGTGTGTGTGTGTGTGTGTGTAATGTGCAGGCAAGGAGGACTTTTTTAAAATAAGGGCAATATGCTGACCAGTGTGGCTCAGTGGTTGAGCGTCAACCTATGAGCCAGGTGGTCATGGTTTGATTCCCAGTCAGGGCATATGCCTGGGTTGTGGGTTTGATCTCCAGTGTGGGGAGTGCAGGAGGCAGAAAATCATGATTCTCTCTCATTATTGATGTTTCTGTCTCTCTCTCTTTCTCCCTTCCTCTCTGAAGTCAATCCTATATAATAAAGAGGTAATATGCAAACTGACCATCAGGCCCTTGCACAAGATGGCCGCCCCTATGTAGTCAAAGATGGCAGCCTCAAGATGGCTGTCAGGGGAGGGCAGTTGGGGGTGACCAGGCCTGCAGGGTAGGGCAGTTGGGGGCAACCAGTCTGGCAGAGGAAGGCAGTTAGGGGCAATCGGGCTGGCAGGGGAGCAGTTAGGCATTGATCAGGCTGGAAGGGGAGTGATTAGGGGGTGATCAGGCTGGCAGGCAGAAGCGGTTAGGGGCAATCAGGCAGGCAGGCAGATGAGTGGTTGGGAGCCTGCAGTCCCAGATTGTGAGAGGGATGTCCAACTGCCGGTTTAGGCCTGATCCCTATGGGACATCCTCTGAGGGGTCCCAGATTGGAGAGGGTGCAGGCTGGGCTGAGAGACACCCCCCACCCCAGTGCATGAATTTCCTGCACCAGGCCTCTAGTTATTTACTAATGGAAAACTAAACCAAAACTGGTGGTTGGCAAGCAGGATATGACATCACTAATTTAAGCTCTACAGGAGAATAAGTACTCCACCCCATAAAATCAGCCCAGATGGCTTTAAGTAATAAGCACATATCAACTAGCCAAAGACCAGAAAGTGAACGAATACACGGAGAGCAGGTATGGAGTAGAACATCATTTGAGGATGCTTTGGAAACAAAGGCTGTTTCTCATTTCAGTTGGAACCTCCATCAAAAATGGACAAATTAAGGAACTTTTAGATGTACTCTACTGTCTATAGAGGTGGCTATCCCCATGATATCCCCTGCTGCATTTGTTGTTAACAATATCGTCTTTTCCAATGAGATTGAAGAGCAGTTTGCAAAAGAGATCCCATGGAAGTTAAATTAAATGTTCTCACAGATCATTATGCCATGCAAGCAGCCTTAACCAAGTAAACAAAACAGTTACTGTCTTAAATCAGTATTGGCGGGAAAACTTCAGAAGGATCGCTGAAGTTATTTGCAGGTCATGTGTTACCTGACAACAACATAATCATGGAAAACCTATAAAGGTGGGACATAGCCAGGAATCAAAACCTCAGGGGCATTTTGAACAACAGCTATATTTTACTCAACTTTTACTCTCCATGGGATTGGAATATATTTTAGTTATTGTATGTCTACTTTCAGAATGGATTGAAGCATTTTCCCTGCCCAAAGGCTGCAGCTCTTGCAGTTGCTACAAAGCTGTTTGATGTTTGTGTTTCTGACCCAGAGCAGACCAACTTTTATACTAAGTGACTGAGGAACACATTTTATAAAAATCATTATAAATAAGAACTCTGTAAGGCATTAACCCTTACTCAAAAACTACACTTTCCTTACCACCCACAATCTTCTGGACAATTTGAAAGAACCATTATCATCCTTAAATTAAAATGAGCAAAAACTTCCAGGAACCCTTGAACTCTTCGGCCAAATGTACTCCCACTAGTCCTATGGCCACACAGTTCACTCCCTGGAGGACACATCAGTTATCACCCTACGAATTGATAACTAGAAGGTCCATTTATTTTAGAATTCCACCTCTGATCCTAGACACTGGCCTTCTATGACAATTATGGCAAAATATTGCAAGGGATACATATAATATACCCAGTCCTATAACCAGCAGTTTAAGGCCACCTTCCCAAAACATCTCCTTAAACATGTTCTTCTTGATCTTGAGGCAGAATATTTCATGTATTGGAAGAGATGTCAGTGGAAAACAGCTCCTCCATCTCATTGGAAAAGACCGTATTGTTAACAACTAATGCAACAGTGAGACTGCAAGTAGTCCATTCTTGGGTTCATATTTCACAAGTAAAGAACCAATTTCAAATTTACAGAATTGTAAGGCTACTTAACAGGGCCTTTCAAATGGGGGGTTCTCATGGATCCTCTAGAAGTACCTAACTTTGGAAGTATGCAGCTGACCCCACACATTTGAAACAAGCTGATGACCAGAGACAGTGGACAGGTTCCACCAGAACATCAAACCAAGATCCCTGTCTAAGTTTTGTTTGGCTTTTGCTTGCTTATAATAAATTTTTTCTCATTTTCTATAAATAGTTGTCATCCCTATAATGACCTCTTATTTTTAAATTCTCTCTTTATTATAATTGTTTTATCTGAACATACTCTAAATCTTACAGTCTGTTGAATGTATCATTGGTCACCAGACCCCATGATAAAAAAAAACCTCTGGGAAATTTCAGTTTCATCAAATGAGATTACAGAGAATTATAATTGGTGCCATTTTCACCTGCACCTACATGTACAAGTGACCTTAAACAAAACTGTCTGTGATTTTCCTAGTGTCCCTTTTTCTCAGAAAAAAATAACTAATTATTATAATCTAATGATCAGAATCTAGAGAACTCTAAATTTGAATTCAACAACTCATAGGATTATGGGCCAAATCATTGCCAACTCTACAAGACTAGTACAGATCCAAATATGTAACCCAGCTAATATAAGGTCTGGTTTCTGACCTTGTCTCATGAACAGCTCCTGTATTCCTAATGCCAGGATTATTGTCCCAGTAGTCCAGAATACTACTTCCTTCGTGGCCAAGATGCCTAGTCTTGTTTGACTCAGGCTGGTAGTTCATGTACTTTAGGAATAGTATTCTGACACTTATCTATACACAAATATCCTAGTTCTATAAATCATCAAGGCTGGAAATTCCAACTCAGACAAGAGCTCCAAAATGAGGCCTATCTTTGGTTATTCAGGTACCTTACCTAAGGGAATTACTAGCTCATTCCTTATGTGAACAACCAAAGCGATGTTCCTGAGGGTGGGAATTATACTAATAGCAAGGACTGAAATAAACTTATCACAAACTCGGCAGTAGTCATTAACAATACCACCTTTGCCCTAGATGGAATAGGGAGTAGTCTAAACTTATTGGCTCAGTACAGATGGGCAATCACTCTGCTCTAGATTTTTTGTTGGCTCACTCTGCTATAATTAGCATTATAAATACTAATACTTTTAGCTGTGTTTGGATCACTAAAACAGACAAGATAGAATAGGCTATATTCTTTACAGCCGATGGGATTTTTTTTTTCTCTTGGCCTGGGTTGGGGAGTTCCTGGTTCCAAATCAACTTACAATGATTATTAATTGTTATTGTTTTTCCATAGTGATCATGATGCTAGATTACTGCATTCTACCCAGAGCCTTAAATACTTCTGTACAGCTGCTCTCTCATCAGATGATTGCCATGATGATATAAGAACAAAAAGACCAAGTAAAGCTCACAATACTATTGATTGTGGAGACAGCTAAACAAGCCTCAATAGAAGAAAATCTGAATGTCTGGGTTCCCATGAATTATTCAACCTCTCATAATTGAGAGAATGACCACAAGGGAGAAAGAAGAGGCTGTATATACAAACAGATAATGGCAGACCACATATGACAATAGAACTCTGACTCACAGCTTTTACAGAAACTAGCCCAGAAAGTCTAACTAAAACCTCTGCAGCCATTGGCCCAGAACAGTCAGGATTTGGTCAGTATCTATCATATTCCCTATTTTTGTCCCCTCTTCTGACATAAGACTAACCAAAGAAAACCACATATGCTCCTCAAACCAATCACATAACTTCTAGTTTGCTGCCGCTAGCTGCCCCGTGCCGACAACTTCTGATAAGAGCATAACTGATACCATCTCCTTTTCGCGCCATCAAGATTTCCCAACAGTCTTCCTGGCTTTGAGTCTCTGCCAGGCACAAAGTGATGGTGGCTGACTCCCTTGCTGTAGCAAACTGTGAATAAATTGTTTTTCTTACTTGGGTGATCTTTATTTACACACAGGAAAGAGAGGAGATGAACAGACCTTGAATGGCCCTGAGAGAAGATGCTATGATTTAATTAAGAGGGTTATTAGAAATCATGGTTTGTCCCTGGACTCAGATCCTTTAAAACAAATTCATGCATTTCAATATGCCTATGTTCAGGTTCTTCAAAAGAAAAAAAACTTCCTATCTAATAAAGCTGGAATATGCAAATAGACCATCACACCCTCACAAAGCTGGCAGCACCCATAGCCACAAGATGGCAGCACCCAGTCCCCTCAGCCCCGCCAGAATCCCTCAAGTCCTTTCAGCCCCACTGGGGGTGGTAGGTGCATGGTGCAGCTGGACCCGCCCTCAGCCTCCCAGCTGCTCAGAGTCGGCCCGAGGCACAGGCAAGCCTCAGATGGTGGCTGCCCAGCCAACACCTGAGGAGCAGGCAAGCCTCGGATGGTGGCTGCCCAGCCACCCAGGGCCGCCTGAGGCTCAGGTAATCAGGCCAGCCGAGACTTGTGTTGCCGGCAGTGGCAGCAGCAGAGGTGTGATGGGGCATCACCTTCCCCTGATGGCCAGGTCTCCTCCCGCCCCCGAGGGCTCCCAGACTGTGAGCAGGCCGGTCTGAGGGACCCCCCCTCCAGTGCATGAATTTTCATGCACCAGGCCTCTAGTATTCTATAATGTTATATCTTTTAATTTTTAAAAAGTCCATTATCCAGTTGTCTTCAGCAATATATGAGTTACTAAATGGTATCTCTATAGGCAACATCCCAATGAGAATGTTGGTGTGTTTAATTGGTGGCTATTATGACACTGGAGCCTGAGATTACATGAAAAATGTATGTTTACTGTCTATAAAGGTGATAAATCATATTTTTGGGGGGAGATTGGAATCTAATTTACAGTTATGTGTTTTTATATTACCTCTTAGCATACTAAAAGAAATGATTTGCACAGCTATTTATTTAGCTGTACAACTTGTTAAAAATATCTTTATTTAGCAGAATCTATTAAACTACTGCATTTGGCAGATATAAGCAATCAGATATATAGATTCTTTAAAATAAAATACTGCTTTTGGAAAGATATGCTTGTATATAGTGTTTTGGATAGTTTTCCCAAAAATATTCATTATTCAAATATCCCTACAGCTGAATTTGAACTTGATAATATTTGTCTTACAAAAAGAAAAGTGCAATCCTAATGTTTCTGTTTGTCTGTTTTAGATGAGTGTATCTAGAAGGGAGGAAACCCTGGAGCAATTCTGAAGACTTGTCTGTCTCCTGCTGAACAGAAGGAGAATACTCTGCAGTCACTTAGGGCTCATAAGTCAAGCAGCCATCCACAGGAGCATTCCTACACAGACAGTGTGGAGAGAGGCCTGCTGATCTGGGAAAACGGTAGCTATGATCTATATTTAGGCAATGCCATGCACACCTGAAATGACTATTTAAAAAGTAGGATAAATTTATAAGCCACTCCTTTCAAAAATATAGCCTGTAAGACTGCTGGATCTTGGGGCTAACCTGTAGGGACTAGAGAAACACATTAATAAAGGCCCCTCAAACTGCAGCTGGTAGCCAATAAGGGTTTTGGCAGAATCAATATCTAAAGTCAGAAAAAGCTCTTGTTAAACCTTTGATCTCCCAGCAACTGGAGGGATAAAGGTTCAACTCACCTGCAAGTTTCCAAGGCTGAATTCTGTTAGGAAACTCAATAGAAATGGCTCAGGGATTCCCTTCTATCACTTTCACTTGGCAATAAAACTGCTGAGATCAGCCCTGTCTTGTGAACCTTTATTCAAGGGCATTAGTTTCTTCATGATATATTTGGGCATTTTTCTAACCCATCATGAAGTGCTTAGTAGCTTAAATATTGTTGGTTGTCAAGTTTCTTCCCTAATTCTGGTAATCCATGCTTTTAATGAGATCAAACAGAATTTCCTCATTACCTTCTCAAAATAATGATTCCACTTCAGAGAATTTTCACATATATTAGGTCACTGGCTTTGAAAATATATTCTGAAGGCCACCAGGAGTATACACAAATCGATGTTTAGGGAGTGTCACATCAGACCAACTGAGTCAGACTCTCCGGGAATTTGCATTTTGACAAGTGTAACATAGTAATCTTATGCATAGATATTTAAGAACCACTGTCTGCAATCTTCAAACTAGGAGAACAGGCATCTTGTCTTACTTGTTGTTCTCAGCAACAAATTGTTATTTATTTCGTAAATGAGTAAATCATTTCTTTGGCTTATTGATTTTAGAGAGAAAGGGGGAGGGAGAAGGATAGTGGGAGAGGGAAGGGAGAGGGAGAGGGGGAGGGAGAGGGAGAGGGAGAGGGAGAGGGAGAGGAAGAGGGAGAGAGAGAGAGAGAGAGAGGAACTCCAACTTGTTGTTCCACATATCCATGCACTCATTTGTTAACTATTGTATGTGTCCTGACCAGGGATCGAACCTGCAACCTTGATGCTCTATTGTGATGATGCTCCAACCAACTGAGCTATGCGGCCAAGGTGAGTGAGTAAATTATTAAATAACTAGTGGCCCAGTGCATGGATTAGTACACATTGAAAGGAAATTAATTAGAAGGAATATTTTAATATTCCTATTCGCCCTTTCTCTATAATAGAACTGTCAGAGATTAAAGAAAATTATTAAAATGTATATGAAAATAATACATAAATTAATAAATAAACAATAGCAACATGATATAACAACGAAGACATGATATAAAAACATGATATAAAAACAACATTGATAAAAACTATGGCTGATAAATTGATTAAACTTATTCTAATATCTTTCTGTATACCACATTAAGAGTAAAAACACTTTCAGAGTGCTTGACTAATTTCCCTTGTGATGAAGTATTTACAACTGTAATTTTAATGGCTCACACTCTTCGAAGTCGAGAGAAAGCAACATATAACTGACCATGTCTGAAAATGGGTTCAGGTAGGAATATTCCTACTCTGTCTAGAGTTTGTCCTTATGATTTATTAATAGTCATCGTAAATGCTGGCATCATGGGAAACTGTCTTCGAATTATTTTCAATGGGAGGCCAGTGTCAGATGGGGACAAATCAATTCTTGGAATCAGAACAACCTCTTCTTCCACAGATCCTGTTAGTACTTCAGCTTTGATTATGTTAGGTCGCAATCTTTTGATAATAAAACTAGTACCATTACAAAGATCCCATTTACTATTAACATTTCTCAGTATTATGATGATTGTACCTACTTTCAATTTTAATTTATGACATGGCATTCCCGAAGAAATAATACTATTAAGAAATTCGATGGGAGCTTTATATGTATTGCACATGCGCAAGTCAACATTTATTTTTAAATTGACAGTGAGCATCATATGTACTGGCTGGTCAGTCAGATAGTCAGATGATTGGACAGGTGGTCACCTAGCCTTTTATATATATAGACATAAATTATTTGAAGTTTGAGGCAAATATGTGTGAAAGATCACTTTTCTATATCTTTTACACACACATACATTTTATGATCAATTTAACTTTGCTTTAGACCTGTCTGGGTCACTGTTAGAAATTAAGATTCCCTAGACCTACACTCCCTGTTTTTACAATAATGGGACTTTATTATGCACTCTGGATAGCAGAGAAACACCTTTCATTATTGACAAACTAGTCAAAATTATGATGCCAATAAAATAAAATGTGATTAAATGTATTTTCACAAAAGCCTGGAATAGAAAGTCCTGTTATTTATATTTTATATGTGGAGAGATATAAGATAAAGAAGATGAATAATTTCCTCACTGCCCTAATAAGGAGATCCATTAGCTTAGTTCATATCAGCAGTCCACAGTACCTCTACCACAATGGCAAAGGGAGCCCAAAGAGAGAGAGAGAGAGAGAGAGAGAGAGAGAGAGAGAGAGAGAGAGAGAGAGAGAGAGCATTCATCCCCAAATCTTAAATGTTGACATTAAAGGACAATTTGCAAAGGTGGCATGCCATATAGTTCTTTCTAGTGACATTCTCTTACGTACATTAAAAATTCAATAGTAACACTGTATTCAGATAACAAGGCAAGACAGCAATGCAGAAAAGCTTCAAGACAATGCCACATTCTCAAATTAATGGCCCCAAAACATCAACTATGATGTTCCAATAGTGGAAAAGCCAATCACAGTTGTAATAAACTGATGGTGTCTAGGAAAAGGGATACAAGCTGGAATTTGGAGGGAGACAAGATTTAACAGTTCAAATAAAGTGAACACAGTGATATTTTCATCTATGTTTTCCACATTTACTGGATTATCTTTTATATGACAAAAACTATGTTATTAACAGGGTGACTGTTTTCCCAATATTTCATCCTTCTGGGAATCCTCTATCTCCCATTTCCCATTGGCTGACCACATCCACCTGCCTCAGGACTACACACAGGACTCAAGCATGAGCAATTCAGTCCTCTCTCCCTTGGCCACAATGGGACACGCATAGAACCTGAGGTGAACTGACCAGAGTCCCCTCTGGAAGCATTCTGTGAGAGAAATTCCCATCACAAGCTACACATCCCACGTATGCAGCAGCTGTGTGTGGCCATGTCCTCTGGCTAAATGGAGGGTGCCTTCTTCTGTGAGAGAAAATGCAGTTAATATTCAATCTGCATGAGAGGCAGTGAGCAAAAAAGGGAGTGCTGATAAAAATCATTTGATTCCTTGAAGTCAGGTCTGCCTCATTCCAGGACTTTTTTAATCCTTAAGCCAATGAATTTCCTCTCATGAGTAAGATTGTCTGAGTCAGTTTCTCATCTTTGTGGGCAAAAAGTATTCCAACCAGTAAAGCAATGATATGGAGTAAAAAATATTTACTGCCATCAAGAAACTTATAGTTAGTCAAACAAGAACACTAATGCAGTGTGATAAATATTTAATCAGTGTAAGCATTAGATGGTATGCTAGCACAGAACAGGGTCACCTTATTTTTTATCTAGAGTTAGAATTATCAAACTTCTGCCACTGAATGGTATCAGGATTATTTATCATTTACATAAAGGTATTAGGGATTCATTAGCCTTTATCCTCTCTAACTAAACTTTTTTCTCTATTATGAACAGAAATGTCCATTCAAGCCAATCAGTGAATATTTTCTTCTAAAAACATAGCATACAAGTATTTAAAAAATGGCATAAAATATTTGCATCTATTTTCTTCTATTTTGTGACTTATTAATGAAATTATAATTTACAAGGAATTTTAAATAAGATGTGTAGTTTTTTTCAGTAAGAAAATTTTCTCACACTCAACATCAAAAAGCACTATTAACATTATTTTAAAATGCTTTACCCTTTAATTAAGTGAAAAATTTCCAATTCAATAATCATCTTCAGGACCATAGACACTGGGAAGAGATAAATATTCACAGAAAATTGCTCTAAAGGGAGTCCATAAAAAGACAGAGGTAGCGCAAAATGAGGCAAGGGGAAGAATCAAAAAGGAGATAACTCTACGTGTGTAGTTAATCATGAACATGTGTTAACTACAGTAATAGATAGAAAGGCAGTCACCAGTCATGGTAATTAGGTTGATTTCAAGTTACAATCAACATTAGTCAATGGCAGGAAAAGAGCAAATTTAGTACAGGATTGTCAAATGGAAGGAGCACCGAGATTTGGTAGGCTTCCTCACAAGGCAAAGCAAAGGAAAAGTCCCAGCTCCAAGAAAACATGGGAAAGTCCATGTAAATTCATAGATAACAGGGTAAAGGATACTAGGAGGTAGAAGGAAGGTAGGCTTCAGAAAAACATGGGTAATTCACAATGTGTATGATCTAAGCAAAAATAATGGGAAAAATTTAAATTCTGTTCCATGCACTAGTTGAGATAATCTTCTATGTAAAGAAAGGAAGAGGTAAAATAACCTTCTCAGTATTTTCTGTTTGCTAATTCTATGATTTGATGCAGCCTGAAAATGTGGTGAGCCTGAATTTAAGCAAAACTATCCCTAGATGGTGCAAGAGAGTGCCAACACCTTAGAGCCAAACCGAGCTGGCCTTGCCAGTTCAGCAAACTCTAGCAACAGCACTCTTCCAATAAATCTCTTTCTCCAGAAGGAAAGGGGAAGCAGAGGAGAAGAAAACCATGTTTATTTATAGTGCATAGCAGGCCTGCTTCTGAAAGAGGGCTTAAAAGAAACAAAGAGTAAACAGCAAACTCCTTAAGGATGAACATTCTGTCAATTCCATCTCTGCCAGCACCTTTCTCATAACTCTGCATGAGGTAGAAGAGGATTAATAGGAATCTAATGAATGCATAGGGATTAATTAATACTCAGTAGAATAAACAAAGCTAAGAGGCAATCATTGACTTGTTCTACTCAAATAACTGGGCCCCTTGTAGCCAAATCTATCTAGAAGAATCTTAGGAACTAGCATGGTTGTCTCACAGTAGATGCTCTAAATAATTGACATTTTAATGAATGCAAGGGATTCAAATTGCTGGACTGAGTCTTTGATCCTCATTCATACACACCCGCGAATCACTAACACGGCATTCAGTGTAGGCAGATCATCATTCCATGCAGAATGGCAGAATGGCCAGTTTTTCCTGCCCACATCTCACAGTTTTGGCAAGGTAAGATGAGCATTGGATGCAGCATTCAGAAAACTGATCCTCTCCAAAGAAAAACTTCCCAATGATTAAGAGAGTCTCTTCAAGGCCCCAAATGAGTATGCAGAGGCATAGATGCTGACCTTAAGAAAGGGATGGCTCTTCTCTGCTTACTCCTATTCAAATGCTGTGCCCTCGATTGTGACTTTGTGGTTTGTTTGCAGAAGGGTTTCCATGTGCTCCTGTGCTGCCCGCATCCATGCCCAGTTCCGAAGACTGCACACCATTGAACCAAAGGACCAAAAGCCATGGTTACATGTTTGTCTCTCTCCACTTTCTGTGCTTGATAGGAGAGGCAACACACAAAGTTTTTTCCAAGCAACTGATCCCTGGTTTTCTTCAAAGTGTGGAATGCTCTGAGTAGGACTAGGCAACTGCTCCCTCAGGGGTGGAGGAAGCATACTTAGAAATGGGGTGAAATTTAGTCCAATTAATATGGTTTATCTGAAATTTTTCTTCAAAACAAGTGGTGAAGCTAAGTGACACTTCAGAGTCCCCTATTGTTCCTAAGAGAATGTGGAATCCCATGTAAATGGTGTGTTTAAGCCACCCAAAGCTGACAGCCTGCTTGGTTTCTAGAGGAGTGTCAGCACCACACTGTTTATTCCCGTTAGCAAAGAACTATCAGCAAGACCACCATTCCAGAGAGACTTCCTCCGCAAACTGCCTATGAGGCAAGAAGAATCAGGAAACGCTAGGCTACCTGAAAGTGCTGTGTTTTCCAAATTCCTGAGCCAAATTCTTGATTCCCAATCAAGGCTGCAGAGCCTTCATGGACAAGGAGTGCATGGTACATTCTTTCATTCAGTTCTTACTGAGCACCTCTCAGATGCCAGGCAGGCATAGGCACTAAGGTGAGAAATGAAACCTGCTCTGCTGGTCTCTAAAGAGCTCATACAAAATACAGAGAAGTAATGGGGTATACTACTGTGTGATAAATGCTAACATGGAGTTCAAGGTGAGTGTTTGTACAGGAGTAAGAAGGATTGGGAAGGGGTGTCAGGAATGGATAAACGGAAAGAAGGAGTCTCCACAGAGAACAATGCCAGGACTGAGTCATGAATGAATTAGGAGCAAGCCATGGGGCAGGGGCTGCAGCAGCATGTGAATGGCATGGAGGTGAGAAAGAGTAAGGAGGCTTTCAGAAGGGACAGCGATGGTGTGGCTGGAACAGAGGGAGTGGTCAAAGGGAAGGCAGGTGCTATTTCTTAAAGAGCCGTGCAGAGCATGCAAAAAAGCTTGAATTTTACTGAAGGAAAAGAGTAACTAAGGGACCTAAAATGAGGGATGTCATCCAGTTAGCCTTTTAGAAAGGTCATTTGTAGATCCAAAAAATACTCAATTGCTGGACTTTTAAGACTTAATAGAAGAGGTGTCAGTCCCTCCAACTCTGGATGATTCCAAAACTAACAGCAATCAGAATGCACGGCTTAGACATGCACGCCTCCCAAAGACTCTTAGCTTTATATAGATAGGCTGCATTTGACTTTGCTGCAAGTTCTTCTAGGTACAGAACATAATGACGTCATTCCCAATAAATTTGAAAAATATATTTTCATAAATATATTTACTTTCACTGTAGGCTTTGAAATACAGTGTATTAGCTGTCTATTGTTGCTGTAACAAATTACCATCAAGTTAGTGTGTTAACCACTACACACACTCATTCTTTTACTGTGGGTCAGAAGTCCAATACAGTTCTCACCAGGCTGTCACCAAGGTGTCAGAAGGCCGCAACTCTTTCTGGGAGTTCTAAGGGAGAAAGTTTCCTCGCCCTTTCTAACTTGTAGAGGCCACTCAACGTTTTTGTTTCATGGCCCCTTTCACCAACTTCACAGCCAGCAACTGGAATTTCTCCCTGACTCTTCATTCACAGTAACATTGCCCTCTGACTGCTCCTGGGAAAGGTTCTCCATTTTAAACACTCATGTGATTAAATTGGACCCATCTGGATAATCTCCCCCTTTCAAGGACTGCCCTTTTAATTACATCTGCAATGTAAATTAACATATTCAAAGGTTTAGGGATTAGGACCTGGGCATTTTGCAGAGGTGGGTAGGGCATTAGTCTGCATACCATGAAGGGATTTGGCAGTATCTCCTGCCTTCAGTTGTTACTGCTTGACCAGAGAAAGAAAATTTAACAAAAAAATATAACATAGTTTCATCTACTCTTGTCTTTCATTTTCAGCTCACTTAAAGCATTTAATAAGATGCACATTTATGTCTAAGGAGTGTGTTAAGGCCTTGAATGTGCTCTCATCAGCCACTGAACAGAAAGAGAAATCAGGGCAGGCATCAATGCTGGCAGGTCAGGCCCACAGTGGGACTTAACATGAGAGTCTGGGGCAACTGGAAGCTGAAGACATGGCCCATACGGGCCTTTAAAGAATCATGAGTAACAGGATGCCCTGAGACTATCTATAAAGATGAAAACAATATCAAAGCAATAAAATCAGTTTTTTAAAAAAGCACAAATATCCAGGTGTTTAAAATAATCTACTCAACATCATCAGCAAGCATCCTGCCTCATTAACCATGGATGTATGTCCCAAAGGCAAAGCGAACGTAAGTTTGTGTTTTACACAGCAATAAGCCCATTGTCAATACTGCACCAATAAATTGTAATAGCTTACATACACTAAGTCTTTCAGTGCCCAGAAAACAGGTGTAGATTTCAGACAAAAAAACTAGAGTTCTCTGCCCTCCCTGTCCTTTAACCATTTCAAGATGCAACACATTTTCCAAGACAAACCCATCTGTTTCAAAGGACATTTCCTTTTCAACATTCTCTTTGAGGAGAAAGTAGCCAAGGACACATATTAAACAAACATTAAATCTCAGTAATCTAGCTATAGTCATATGTTTCCAGAGCATGCAAACACTCTGATCATATTCCAAATCTATAACTAGTGCAATTACTTTTTTTTTTTTTTTCACTCTGTGCTGACTTGAAATTCAGACTATGATGCCAATTCTAAAATAAATGGAAGATATTCTGCTTTGGGGGACAAGATGCCTAGAGAGGTAGTGAGGTCACCACTGTATGAGATTATATGGCACATGGACATGGTGCACTGGGGGCTCAGAGGGGACTCACACATTGGGTGGAGACAGGAAGTAGATTCATCTCCAAACCTGAGACACGTGGTTCAGTGATACATAAGATATGGTCATGTTAAGAACTGTTATTGCTGCCCAGCCAGTATGGTTCAGTTGGTTGAGCATTGTCTCATGCACCAGGAGGTTGCAGGTTTTTGTTTGTTTGTTTTTAAATATATTTTATTGATTTTTTACAGAGAGGAAGGGAGAGGGATAGAGAGTTAGAAACATCAATGAGAGAGAAACATCGATAGCTGCCTCCTGCACATCTCCTACTGGGGATGTGCCCACAACCAAGGTACATGCCCTTGACCGGAATCAAACCTGGGACCCTTCAATCCACAGGCCGATGCTCTATCCACTGAGCCAAACCAGTTAGGGCAAGGTTGCAGGTTTGATTCCCTATCAGGGCACATGCCCAGGTTACAGGCTCAATTCCCAATAGTGGGTGCACAGGAGGCAGCCAACCAATGCTTTTCTTTCATCGATGTTTCTACCTCTGTCTCCCTCTCCCTTCCTCTCTCTGAAATAAATCTTTAAAAATTTATTTATTTATTTTTGTTGTTGTTGTTGTTGTTATTGTTGTTAATCCTCACCTGAGGACATATTTTCATTGATTTTTAGGGAGAGTGGAAGAGAGAGGGAAAGACAGAAAGAAACATCAATGTGAGAAAAACACATGGATTGGTTGCCTCCTGCATGAGCCTGGACCAGGGTCCGGGCTGGGGAGGAGCCTGCAACCAAGGTACGTGTCCTTGACTGGACACGTACCCAGGGCCCTTTAGTCCACAGGCTGACGCTCTAACCACTGAGCACCGGCTAGGGCAAAACATTTTTTTTAAAGAATGGTTATTGCTGACCTGTACTAGAAAGAATTACACCTGTCCTGTAATTTTGTCCATAAGGTAGAGTCAGAAAATGGAGAAAACTAGGTGAAGATTTACAGATATTGGATTCCTACTCATAGGCAATGATAACAAGGATGTGACATAAGCCCATCTATTTCAAAGGACATTACCTTACAATATTCACTTTGAGGAGACAGTAGCCAAGGATGCATATTAGACAAACAACAAACCCTGATGTGGTGGAATCATGCAGAGACACAGGCACACACACACCAGGTATGACTGCAACCTTGCGGGAGGTTGGTCTTCCCGGCAAGCCACCGAGCATGAAACTGACAAAACAACATCTGGTTTCCACTGTTTCTTTCTTCTTAACATTTTTGGAAAAGATAAACTGGCCTCAAAAGAAGGAGATGTTGGGACTTAGACTATTAAAGTGAGTTAAATCCATTGGCTATGTTTCAGGTTTTATCTGTAGCATTTATTGGTTGCTTCCTCATTTGTAATCTGCTCTTTTAGCTTCTATAGCAATGCACTTACCTGATTTTCCTCATACTTCATTGATGGTTTCTGCTCTGTCTCCTTCATGCATTCTTTTTTCTTCATCCTACCCATAAAAGATGGTCTTCCTCATGGTTCTGTATTAATATTCTGTTCTCCTCACTGTTGTCTCCCTCCTCTGGATAATTTATTCAGCTTATATTCAGAGTTTTGACCACCACTTTTTGTCTCCTGGACAGACCTTCTCTTCTAAGCCTCAGACTCATCAATCCAACTCTCTGTGGGATGTGCTGACATGAATATCTATAGGTACCTCAAATCCAGCCAATCTCAAACTATGTACTTCATCATCTTACGCCCTACATCCAGCCAGATAGCCAGGAAGAAACCTGGAGAGCATCATAGTCTTTTCTCATCTACTCATCTCCTAAATTCTTCTGGGTTCATCTCCTGAATATGCTTCCAAGTTCTATTTTCCTTACTTGACAATACTACTAAGACTGCTCTAGCTCAGAGTTTTATCAACTTCAACATGGTGTCAGTAATAGCTTTCCAAAAGTATCCTGGCCTTTAATATAGTTTACAAGGTCCTCCAGGATCTATACCTCTCCTCTCCCTGCCTCCCAGCACTATTTTATAATTCCTCCATGCCTTTGATCATGTAGTTCTCGCTATCTGGTATGGTACCATGTCACTCAGTGACTATCTCTACCATCTGTGAACCACAGTGTATTGTGATTATTTGTTATCCTTGAGGGCAAGGACTTTGCCTTACCCATGCTGGTCTTTAGTGTCTAGCAAAGTAAGGAGATGGTGAATAAATGTGTAGTAGGTAGATAGAGTCATGATTGGATAAGAAAAATCAGAGTAGAATTTTTAATTTAAATATGTTGAACATTTATTGGGTTATCATTTCATCTGGGCCAGAAATTAGAAGAGAAAAAAATCAAAATATTTAAATTTGGAGTTATGTATATTAAGAGTGTAGATTTAAGGAAGCTAGAATAGTCTACCTAAAATGTGTAGGTAGGGAAGGGTTCATCATATTATCATTGTCATCATTATTGAAAAAGCTTACAAGACACTAGAGATCAACACCACTCTCTTTTTTCTTCAGAAAGACAGAAGGAAAAACATCATCTCTTACTAGATGTGAGTTTCATATATTCCTATAAGTATTTGTAGTTTAATTATAAAAATCTGGAAGAGCCAACCTGGCTTTCACTGGCTCACTCTGAGTTCTGTAACAACCAGACAGTGAAGGCTCAAACAAGGCTGAGAAAGAAGAGTTCACTTCCCTTCTTGTCTGCATCAAGCCACAGCAGAGGACCCGCCAGCAGCTGTCACTGGCTCTGAGCATCACCCAAAGTGCCTGCACCCACACACTCTATTTAAATCGCCCACCAGTCCTGCACCTGAAAAGTCATCAGTTTTCCAAGACACCATGATTTTCACCCTAAAGAACTGATCAGATGACTCACATGAAAAAGCTGTCAAAGGACAAGCTATTATTCTTCACCGAGTTCTCCCTGAAAATCAGCTCGAGCACTTGGAAGTCACCAGCGAAGGGAGGAAGCAGGCATTACCTTGCCTTCTTTACTTCTCCATGGATATGTGTTAGTTGGTATCTGGGCACAGAGTACTCTGCTGAATGTCTTTAAAATACAGAGGAGCCTCAAGGTTCTCTGAAGATAAAAGTGCACTTCTCAGGACTACATTTTCTTCCTGGAACAATGCATTGCAAGGCAGGGCCACAGGGAAAGAGATCTCTCTGCTAAAGAGAACTAAGCTATTTACCAATGCAGAAGTTCACGGAAGGCATTTTTTAATTTATTAATTTATTTTGTACACACACACACGAAGTAAGTTACCCAGAAGTAAGTTACAATTTAAGGGCCGAAGGAAAATAGAAGAGAAGGAAGATAGAAAATTCTGTTCCATGTCAGTAATAGTTGTCAGACAAAGACAACCTAGCCAGCCTTTTCACAGCTGGAGCAAAGAGGGGCTTGTAACCACTCAGCACGGGAACTCAATGGAAAAAGGCTGCGGAGTTCTTAAGCCTGAGCACAGAATAATTTCCCCCCTGCTTTTCAGATGCCCATGCTGTGTTGAGGGCTCCTTTGTCACTCCTAGCAGGCAGCTTCCCCATGCTGCCCTTGTGTTTGTATTGTGCTCTCTCGTCTGTATATCAGCACGGACATAGTCAAAAGCTCCCAGGGCTAAATGCGGGATCCAGGCAGGAGGACAAGGGAGCCCGGGCAGTGGGAGTCCAAGGCCCTCTCCCCTCCAGCTACGGATTGAGACCACCTGTGGACACTGGCTTTTATAAAAACAAACACTGTGCTCACCTGGCCTTGGGTTTTGCAACAATACTCTAAAACATGGAACTAGTTGTGACAGTCATTTGAGTCTAGTCATTTCTGCTGACTGTGTTAACTGAAGTAATCAGAATTTAAAAAGCAGTATTTTGTTCATGAGCAGGTGAGCTATTCTTGCAAGAACAATCAATGATAAGAGATCCCCATTAAATTCATATAAATTTCTATTACTATGAACACTAATTTCTCCACTGTATTAGCCTCTTCTTCTCTTTTGGCAACCAGAGAAATCTCTTATTTCCCCAACTCCAGATTTCATCATCCACCCTGCCTTCAGATCTTCAGTTGGTAGACAACCGCTCATAAACAAATGTCCGTTGCTATTGGGAATCCATTATGCCACTTTAATATTGAGGAAGTTAATTTCCAAAGATGAGTCACAATCTAACCAGAGGGGGACTTCACTTTCCCTGGGCTGGGGCTGACAAGGAAGGTTTGGCAGGAAACCTCGTCATAACAGTCTCAGGCATAGCTGTTCTGCTTTTAATGGGATTTCAAGAGAGACAGTTTCAACCCCATGTGCTATGTGAAGGCTTGAAAGGCATCTTTAGTAATCAGAATACTCATTACTTGCCCCCTTCAGAGTTCCCGTTTTAATTTCCACTTGCCTTTCATGTCAGAGTGGAAAAAAGACAAAGGGGCAGGTAGATGAGAGTACACTCTTCATGAGAAAGCCCTGTCTGCCACAATAATGGTACCTCCTTAAATATAGGTTGTCTTGGTCCCAAAAAGCTTGTCCATGTTCATATGCAAAACACTTCTTGCCAGAAATCAGACTAAGTTACTTGGAACTTGCATCTCTACTCACTCTCTCTTACAGTCAACCACAGATGGTGAATTCCAGCCCATTCATGATGTGGGTCAGACAGATCCACACAACTGATTCCCATTATTTTGCACCTAGTGTCTAGTGATAGAAGCTTGGAATTTCCAAATGAATGGTTTTCACAACCACCAGATAAGGTATGCAATATCACCCACATTTTTTTAAAAAAATTAAGGTTCCCCCATCATTGCTAGTTTTAATTTCATCACTACCCATTAAATTCCTACCTATGTTATGCATTTTACCAAGTTAGTGAAGTAGAAGTTATCTCTACTGGGGTTGTGTGTAAAGAAAGAAGGCTATTGGAACAGAGCCCAGAGTTTCCATGCAACAGTGAATTCTGTGTTGTAAGGCAGAATTCCTCAGTTTCCCACAACTGGTCACTCTTTACTAATTGAGCCCAATATTCCCAACAGCATCTACCATAGGGTTTTCCAGTTCCCATAGACCAGCCTCTTCCCAATTCCCCACACATCTTGCTCGTTCTCATCTTCCTGTCATTGTTTCCACTCCCCTCATGGTCAGAGATGCTTCAAGTATAGAGTCACTGGTGTGGGTCATTGCACCTCATTTGCCTTCCCATCCAGCTCATGTATTTTTCATTTTAATAAACATTTTAAGGTGAAGTTTAACATACGGCAGAAAAGTACACACATCATAAACGTACAGTTGTGTGAATTACCACAAAGAGAGCATGCTTCTGTAACCCTCTCTGAGATCAAGAAACAGGATATCATCAGCACCCCAGAGAGCCTCCCTCTTATCCTCATCCAGTTAAAAAGCCCCTCCTCTCCAAAGTTAGCCATTACTCTAACACTGCAGATTAGTTTTGCATATTTTTGAGCTGTTATGTAAGTGGAGTCTGCAGAATACATTCTGTAGCATCTGGCTTCTTTTGCTCGCTATTATGTTTGTGTGACAGCCATCTTCTTGTTTATAGCTGCAGTTTGCTTTCATTGCTATATAATTGGCATTGCATGAATATATTAAAATTTATTTACTCTACTATGGAGAAATCTCAGTTGTTTCTAGTTTGGCACCGGTACAATAATGCTACTATGTATATGCATCCATGTGTCTTTGGTTCATACATGTACACACTTTTCTGGGTATTGTAATATCTGTTGTTAACCCATCTACATTTCCTTGGAGTTTATCATTTCCTTGCACTCTGGTCCAACTTCCAACTGCTCACACCTGTCACTCTACCTTTGAAAGCTATCTCTGGCCACCAGTAGTATTAGGAAATTATCAACCTGGAATAAGTAATTATGGGATCACCTTTCAGATGAGATCATTCTAGTGTTTTATCCTGGCTCCCAATGAACCCAGCATAAACCTCCAGATTCTCCCACAGGTAAGTTACTTACTGATGCATGCCACTGTCTTCCTTCCCATCCCGGTTTTGATCCTCACTCCCCTACTTTTACCGGAGGTTATCTTCCAAATAAACTACTTGCATGTAAACCCTTGTCACAGGAACTGCTCTTGGGTAAACCCAAAGTATAACAATTTTCTCCTCTATTCATTACCCTTTAAGGCAGCGGTTTTCAACCTGTGGGTCGCAAACAATAAAAATACATCCTGCATATCAGGTATTTACATTACGATTCATAACAGTAGCAAAATTACAGTTATGAAGTAGCAACAAAAATAATTTTATGGTTGGGGGTCACCACAACATGAGGAACTGTATTAAAGGGTCGCGGCATTAGGAAGGTTGAGAACCACTGCAGGGGTTACCCTAGAGATTACAAGATCAATCTTTAACATTAAAATCAAGCTAATACATATACATTATAGACAACTCAAAGATCTTATGACATTTTAATTCCAGCTACCCCTTCTTTCTTTTGAACCTTTATTGTCTTGTCTTAAATATGCTTTCAATCCAATGCTATATTTATTATATTTTTTAGACATTTTTATTTACCCACATATTTATTCTTTCCATTTGTTCTTTCTTTCCTCTGCATTTCCATACTTCTTCTGGGATCATTTTCCTTCTATTTGAAGAAGAGCTTTTATTATTTCTATTAGTATGGTCTCCTGGTAGTAATCTCTCTGTTTTTGTTAGTCTGAAGTGAGCTTCACTTATCTTCCTTTGGAGAATATTTTCACTGGGCACAGAACTCTAAGTTAGCAGGAATTTTTCCCAGCAGCATGTTGCAGTTGTCAATCATAGTCTTCTGGCTTCCATTGTTTCTGTATGATATTATTTCTTTTTCTATCTGGCTGCTTTTAATATCTTCTCTTTGTGTTTAGTTTTCAACAGTCTTACTATGATGTCCTTAGGCATGGGTATCTATATTAATCCCACTTAGGATTTTGAAGTAGTTCTTAGACCTTTCAGCTTGAAGTTCTGTAAATTTTGGAAAAATCTTAGCCCTGGCTCTTCAGATACTGCTTCTCACTCGTTCTTTCTCACACAATTTTATTCTAAATATTAGGCCTTTTCATCACATTTCATATAACTTTTATGCTTTTATGCATATTATTTTTCTTCCTATAATTCAGGTTGACATTTGTTTACTTTTAAGTTGTGCCTAATCTGTTGTTAAACTCACATATAAGTTCTTAAATTCAATTACTATGGTTTTTTTTTTAATTTTATAAATTCCACTTGACACTTTCATTTTTACTACTCTCTGGAAATTCATCATTTTGTTAATTTCTTGAACACAAGTTACTTAAATTTGCTAACTGAAATATGTGGGTTTTCTATATGCGAATTTCTTTTTGCTTGCTTGCTTGTGTTTTTTTTATTTGCTTAATTTTTTGTAATCTTCACCCCAAGGATATGTTTGTTTTTATTGAAAGGAGAGGACGAGAGATACATGGATCAGTTGCCTCCCATACAATCCCTGACTGGGGATAGAATCCACAACCTGAATATGTGCTCTGACCAGGAATTGAACGAGCAATTCGGTCCATGGGATGAAGCTCCAACTAACTGAGTCACACCGGCCAGGGTTCTATGTGTGAATTTCTACAGTCTTTGGTTCTCTTGACTTTTCGGGGGGCAAGTCTTACATTTTTCCATGCCTATTTTGGGAGGTTTTGTTTGGGTTTGGGTTTGAATAACCATGATCACCTTGTGGCTCTGATTGATGTCCTGTGCCTCCAGAGAGGATTTGCTTTTGCTTGTGCCAGCAATTAAAGTAGGAGCCGGAATCTTCACCTCGTCTGAGATTGAGGTGATTTAGATGGAGTTTCAGGCCCTGTGAGAGTTGGTCCATTTTCAGTTTGTCTTTACTCTGGAATGTATCCCATTAAGGGTCCCAGTGAAAAGCTTCAAGTAGTTATGACGGTTTTTCTCCCACGGCAGATGCTTAATTTCATTGTCCTCTCAAAATCCCTCTCAGCTGCTACATGAGAATTTGCAAAATGCAGTGCAAAATGTTATACCTGCATCTCTGAGGGGTTTTGCCTCCAGGACCCTCAAGTCTTTGCTGTCTTAGAAACTTTTAATGTCTTTAAACAATAGTTTTTAAACCCAAATTTCCTGTGGTGGGGGCGAGAGGGTTGATCTAATTAATGCACACTAGTCTGCCAGAGCCCAAACAGCTAGTTTCTACCCAGCAAAAGCCAAACTCAAGTCATACCTCCTTTGAAGAGTCTTCATTATTGCTCTGGCCAATGGTTCTCCTTCATCTGTGAACTGTAATGGCATTCTTAGTTTTGCTTCATGCATTTTAGTACATGATTTCATTCTCTTTTATTTTCCTCTGCTTGTTTATGAGAGTTGCAGAATGAAATTATTGCAATAATATGCAACAAAATAAATATATATGTATGCATTATGTGATTAAAATTATGTAATCTATAGCATTGAATAATTATGAACTGATATTCAACACACTTTTAAATTCCCCAAAAGCCAAGGATCTAGCACTTATGTTGCTTTATATTCATCGATGAAGGACTTGGAATTACAAAACACACACACACACACTGTAGAAGTGGACTCACTTTTCCCTATTCACCAATGTCAACTGATGGTTGTTGGCATCAATTCAACACCAACAGGAGTTCCCAATTTGGGGTGCGGTGAAGAAGAAAACTTTATTCAGTGCAACCAGCTTAGTAGTGATACAGCACAGCTGTGGAACAGCTCAGTAGTGATACAGATCAACTCTGAAGCATGACTGTGAAACAGCACAGCTATTAGGAGGCCCTGGGCCAGGCTCCTCTCCAGGTAGCAGCTCGCCCTGCACTGCTCTGCTCCAGTGAGACTTTTTTGTGTGTCACTTTCCATGTTTCAGCTCCAGCCTGGGAAATGCAGTCTTCAGTCTTTGTTGGAAAGGCAAATGGAGCTACCCTGGTTGGCTGATGAAATGCTAATGGAGCTATAGCTACACAGCTCCAACGGAAGGGGAAAGCCTCAGGTGAGTTGGTTGAAATACAAGTCCAGAAACGCCTTTATACGGGCTGGCTCAGCTGGCAGAAACACTGTGCAGGAAGGGAGCTCAGTGCCGGAGGCAGGTGGCTTAGTGCAGGATTCTCCCTGAAGTTTGTGTGAGAGGCTTCTGTGTTGAATGGCTGCTAGGCTCTGTGTGTGTGTGTGTGTGTGTGTGTGTGTGTGTGTGTGTGTGTGTGTGTGTGTGTGTGTTAGTCTGAGGCCAGGTAAGCAACCAGGAGCCCTTATTCTTGAAGCTCTAAGATAGGGTCCACACTGGAAGACAGGTGTCATGCAGTATACATGGTGTCCAATACTATGCCTGCCCACAGTATCTACTTGATAAATAATAGTTCCTCATCTCTCTCCTTCCTTAAGAGAGGATATAGTTCTCCCATTTTCTCCCCTTTTCTTAGATATAGCAGCAAAAAACCCCACAGAATCTACAGTTATCTTCACCTTGAATCATACACCCATTAAGTGCAGTGAGGTAAGAATGTTGAATTCTCCAACAGCTCCACTGCTTGGAAAATGTGAACTATTGCTTCCTTTCCAATCCAGTTTAGAGAATTGTGAGATTTTAGGTAAATTACAGGGGAGGCAACCTATTCTGGGATCAAAAGCACGGTCTTTAGAACCAGAGAGAACTGTCTTTATATCCAAGATCCACAAAGTATGAAGTTGCTTTGGGGAAATTACTTCACATCTCTAAATCTAATTTCCTCATCTGTAACCAAGGATAGCAGTGCAACCTCACCAGGTTGTTGGAATCATTTCATGGAAATGATCTTATTTATGTGAAATGCTTACAACAGGGCTGTTTTATGATTCTTTCCCGCTTCCTTACAATGGACATGCTCTCTGTATAACAATATTCCACTGGGGTTTAACTTCATGTCATTAGTGACTAGACATGGAGCAACAAGCTGAAGAACATGCTGCGGGTAGCTGTACTGATTTCACCACAACTCACACAGCAGATACACACAGGGTCACATTAAAGGTAAAATCCCTCATTTCTCTGTGTTTTTCCCCCACCTGTGTAATATAACTACAAGCAAAATATGCAGCCTCAGTAGCTCTAAAGTCCCCAGGGAAATCTCAAATGGATTCTTTAAAAAGTACTCAGACATTCCTTATCAGCAGAGCTTCACACCCGCTGGCTTCCACCAAAGGTCTGGTGATGTTGGTGCCAAGAGGGCGAACTTTCCATGCTCTGGAAGGTTGAATTGCAAGGTGCCAAATGACCCAGAATCCTTGGAGTCACTGGGCCAGGGCCTCTCTACATCCTGTGCAGAAACAAGGGGGCTGCCCCCCTCCCTGTTTCCATGACACTCTGTCTCCTGGGCACCCAGGTTAGCCCACTTGCCTGTGGAAGCAGCATCTTCCATTTCCTTCCGCATCCCCTTTCTCAGAGGGCAGTCAATCCCCTTGGGAAAACCACTCATCAGGCAGAGCTCCACATACCCAGCCTCTCACAGAACTAAACTGGTATCTGGTTTAGGGGGAAATATCTACACATCTGAACTTGTCTACAGCTATTACCAAGAGAATGGAAACAGCAAGAAGAAAGTTCACACATATGGGAAGGACAAGGAAGTAAACTGTATTTATCAAGTGCCTCCTCCATCTCTAGTCTTCCCTCCCCAGAGACAGTATCCAGAAAGAAACTTTTCGCCTACCCATGGTCAGCAAACCGCAGCTCGCGAGCCACATGCGGCTCTTTGGCCCCTTCAATGTGGCTCTTCCACAAAATACCACATGCGGGCGCGCATGTACAGTGCGATTGAAACTTCGTGGCCCATGCGCAGAAGTCGGTATTTTGTGGAAGAGCCACACTGAAGGGACCAAAGAGCCGCATGTGGCTAGCAAGCCACGGTTTGCCGAGCCACAGTTTGCCGACCACTGGCCTAGCCAAACAAACAAACAAATAAGTGACCCTGCTGTAAACAACCCCTAAGGGTCCTCAGTCAGACGTTCATAGCCACAGTGCAATCTGGACTAAGCTTAACCTGGCTCCTGTTCCACTGGATCACGGCCTTCCTTTCCTTCTGACCAAAGGTCTTCTCCAGGCCTCACCAAGCATCAAGCATCCAATTCCCTCTCCTGTGGGAAAGGGAGGGGTAAAGGCTCCTGGGCTCATCGAGGTGGCCTCAGTGGACATCTCCATCAGCCTCTGAGGGAGGAATCACAGGACTGAAATGCTGGTGCAGAGAGAGCTGTGCCCTTTGCCGTCGCCCCAGGCTGCAGTGCATCTCAAAGCCTGAGCTGATGAGAGTCCTTTTCTTTCTGGTAATACTGAGAGGTCAGTTCTAGAGTAGAATGGGAGACTACAAATAGAAATTGTTCAATCAATTTTTATTATGTACTTAAAGGGAAAAATTCAGATAACTCAGGGACAAGATGCAGCCCTTCCCCACTCCGTGGCGAGGGAGCCTGGGACGCTCCCGAGCTGGTGTTTGGGAGCAGAGTGTGGCATTCACCAAAGCAGACTCCCAGGCGGAAACAGTCTGAGGAGAGTGTTTGGAGAAATCCCTCCTGAAGTCAGAGAGCCTGACAAAAAGAAAAAAGCTGAACTTTTCCTCCTTTTTCTCTAACCTGCGTTTCCTTTTCTTTGATTCTCTTAATGAACCCGGTCCCCAGGATTGCAATAACAAAATGTTTTATACTCACCATCCTATAAGAACAAACTACTTTAGAGACATGTTCATACTACAGGGCATCACCTTAAGCCAAGATAAAACCTGAGGAGCATGAATTTCTTTTTTGAAAAAGAAATGAAAACATTTTTAAAGCTTCCCATCGGACTTCTAAAATGAAACTTTTCTCTTCATATTTGTCTGTTATTTTTCAATTCGTGAAAGTTAAAACTTTGAGTAAGCCTGACACTAAAGCAGTTGACCATTCTACCATTGCTTTTTGGTGTCTTGCTAATTGGTTCAGTAGCTCTTCTGATAGCAAGGGTATTAGAAAAGCCAGAATTATGAACCAGGGATCAAGAAATGCCTGAGGCCAATTGAATCTCTTTTTATAGGCAGCACCATGGACTAGTCTTAGTTGGACTTACCCTGTGAAGGCACAATTGGAAGCTGTGCCAGTCCATTGGGCTCACCAAGAAGCCAGTCAGCAATTCTATTGCATAATACTTGGTATCCAGTCCAGCAAAGTAAAGAGTTTATGGTTCCTTTTATGGTACTGTATATAATAATACAGTGTAATTTTCAGTAAATGTCTCTGGTACTTTGGCATTAAGAACACTCTAAATAATACATTTAGTAAATGCATCAGGTACATTGGCATTCAAAACCATCTACCTAGTAAATGAAACATTTTTTAACATATATGATAACATACTGCACATGCAATTCTCAAAAGGAGTGATTTAAATTGGTATGTTTAAATGTTAGACACACACATACATTTTCTTAGATATGTACAGCCTGTCTCTGCAAGGACACATGAGAAACATGAAGATACATAAGAAGTAGAAGTTAGATTTACATGTAACTATATACCCTTTGGAAGCTTTTAAAACTTATATTATGTATGTGATTACCCTTTAAATATTAATCAATCGTATTTAACATAAAATTTTTAAAATATCAAATGATACCTACTGGCTTAAAGGTATAGTTAGTGATCTTCTAAAAGTCTCTAAGCATGAAGATGAGGGGTTGACACGCAGTAGAGGGAGTGCCACTGAATAAAGGCAGAGAAGTCATTCACTCAATGAAATGAATGATTTACTCAAGCACCTTACTCAGCAGGGATGGGTGAGGCAAAATGAAAACCTCCCAGACTAGCCACATATTCAGAGACTGAAATATCTATAATAATTAAAACATAATATGCTAATTAGACTGGACGAACGCCCAGATGACCATCCGGACAACCATCCAGGACCACGCTATGACACCCACTGGCACCAGGCCAGCCAAGGCGGGTGCAATACCATTGGTCAGGGGCCAGCCATCGCCCCATGATAGCCCCGCAAGAGGGAGGCCCAAGCCACCAACCAGCGGGCTATGGCAGGTGGGCAGGGTCTCCCTCTGTGAGGGAAGCCCAGGTCACATGTGCATGCCTGTAGCCAGAGGGAAGCCTGGGTCCCGGGTGCCAGAGGGAAGCTGGTGCCGGCAGCTGGGGGAGGGAAGGTCTACTCTTGCACAAATTTCGTTCATCGGGCCTCTAGTAGAAAATAAAACACAGTATTATAGATGGTATAAGGGGCAGGCATGTGGCATGATATGTTTTCATATAACTGGTTAACCTACTAATATATTTTCTTGTTGCAAAGTAAATTCATTTTCCTATGCCATGGACACCAATGAAAGGCGTTTTTTGACCTATCGTGATCATTGGTGTGACAAAACGCTGACAACTCCCACAGCTGCATGAACCTCTGCAGATGGTCTCAGGAGCTTCAGCCTGAGAACACCTGAGAGAGCAGTGATTTTTTTACTCTGAAAGGCCAAGGTTTGAATTCTGCTTCTTTCTTGATGGGCGACTTTGAGCAAATTGCCTGATATCTAGGAACATCACTTTCCTAATCTGAAAACTTGGAATGAAAGCTTTTGCATTGCAGCCTTGCTATCAGATCTGTATGTGTGTGCATGTAGCAGAGTGGGTGGGTGTGCGGGGTGGCATGTTACTATGCTGGCATGTAGAAGGAGCTCAGTGAATGGCGGTGCTTATGATCCTGGCTATTATTAATAATAACAGCTATGAAGGATGTGGAATACAAATATTTGAGAATGACCTTTGCTTTTCACAAAATAAATAGATAGCTCATAAGGAATAAGTGTAAACAGAACAAATAGGTAAATATCTGCTATACTTATGAGCATAAATGTGCCTCCTCTTGGTTTATAGGGCCCATGATTATCTCTGTCAGCTGGGCTACTCAGATAAATGCACTATGTTGAAGAGAAGGCCTATCCTATGGAACTCAATCAATAAAATAAAGAACCTGAAAATGACAGCAGCCTGATGATTATTTTATCTGACTTGTTTATCTGTGTCTCTCTGCCATCTGCCACAGCCACACCTAGGGTAGCTCCAGGGCGCTCACCTGGCTGCAGGGGAGCAGAGGTTTAGGGGAGGCAGGAAGAGGCAGGCCAGCCTCAAGCTGATGCGGAGGCACGTGCAGCTGGTTGAAGGTCAGTCTGGAGGTTGCAGGACTACAGACCTGCTTCTTCCACCCTGTCCCAGGTGGCCACAGAAGCTATTTTTGAGCAAAGGACAAAGCCCAGAACAGGTCCAGACCATCCACTGTAGATCAAGATCTTCCTCATCTTAATAATGGGTCAAAACGGGGTCAAACATTCATGAGGCTTAAGGGGCAAGGCTGAGGCGCTCTTAGGTGGGTAGGAGGAAGACTTGGCCAGAGAACCAAGCTTGTGTCCAGGGCAGAATAGCCTTGGTGTTTGGGACACAGGCAGGATCACAGGAGGCTAAAGGTGCTGCAGGCTGACAGGGGGGTTTGAGCAATGGAGGTTTGCTGCCAATGGCTTCCAGTAAGGGGACTAATTGGGGTTTTACTTGGCAGCCCTTCCACAGGGAGACTGTAATTGTCCTAGAGGGGCCTGGACTCCTGCTGGGGCAGTGGTCACCTCACCATAAAGGCCAGAGCAGCCATGTTGATTCGATCATGGAAAAGGAAGATATGAAATACCTGATTAAAGTCAAATAAAATCCCAACTTCTAACCAGTCTACCAGATCTTACATGCATGGCTCCTGCCCACCTCTCTGACCTTGTCTTTATTCTCTCCCCACTGGCAGGCATCTCTGTTTCTTGTTCAAGCAAAGCTCAGTCCCACCTCTGGGCCTTGCCTTTGCTCACTATTGTCTGGCTCATTTTTCCTCTGAGTGCGAATGGCTCTCTCATCTTTCAGGCCTTGGCTCAAGTCCACCTTCTTAGAGAAACCCCATAGGGCCACCAACTCCTGATGCCCCAATGACTTGTATCATGTTCTCTCACAACACTCTGACACCAAATGTGTGTGGGGTTTGCTTTTTGTTTTTCCCACATCAATCAATTTTCCAACTCTGCAGATACCAACTGGGTGTCCTATAATTTAATTCAATTCAACACTGACTACCCAGAGTTAGCATAGACCCTGTAACCCAACAACTAAGGGTCCGGGCTGCCTGTCACTACTTGAGCTAATTAAGCAGAGACAGGGTTGAATCATATATGAGTGTTTATTCCAATACTATGGACAGTATGAGAGAACAGCAGGTCATCCACAAAAATCTGCTCTGCCCTCCTATAAGCTAGCTCGTATATTGGGTAGAAGGGAAAAAGATTATGTGGGAAAGTAAGAATTACAGGCATGGGAAAGTAGGCATGGTATAACCGTTACAGGTTACAGCTTATAGGCAATGTGGGCTGGGGAGGTTGTAGAGGACAGGTGCCACCAGGCACCTCTGAAACCAGATAGGGGGGGTTGCAAAGGGTGGGCGCCTCTGGAACTAGATGTTTCAGCCAGAAGAGGTTGTAAATCTTTCCATAATGATAGGCAGTTCTTGGGAAAGGTGGATGGACTGCATTCCAATGTTAGCTCCCATGTCCAAGGGCATACAACTCTCAGCCAGGTTAGAATGTGCTTTCTCTAATCAGAACAGAACAATCACAGTTAACAGAGCATGATTAATATTTCTTATAATTATAGGTAGTCCCCGATATTCTATTTCTGTCCCTAACAACCCCACGGGTCAAAAGCTTAGTCCCACAAGACTGCTCCTCTCCTCAACTCCAGAAGCCAACTGCAAGTCCTGAGCTTCCTATACTTCTAACCGATCAGTTTTAAATCAAGGGTTCCCACAACCCCTCCTCAGGTTCCATAATTTGCTAGAATGGCTCACAAAACTGAGGGAAGCATTTCACTTACATTTACTTAATTATATAGGAACAGCCCGTGGAGGCGATGCATTGGGCAGGGAGTGAGGGAAGAGGCTGGAGCTCCCATGCCCTCCCTACTAATAGGCATGCCACTCCCGCAATACCTCACTGTTCGCTAACCAGGAGCTCGGGGAACCCTGTTGTTTAGGGTTTTTAATAAAGGTTTTATTTTGTAAACGTCATTAATTAAATCCTTGGCCACTGGCGATTAACTCACTCCCCAGCTCTCCAGCCCCCCACCTCTCCCCAGAGGCTGGAAGTTTAAAAAGTTCCAGTTCTCTAATCACCCCCTTGGTCTTTCTGGTGACAAGCCTCCATCCTGAAGCTATACACTCCAGGTATTCCAAGGGTTTTAGGAGCTCTATGCCAGGAACTGGAAACAAAGACTAAATACACATTTCTTATCATATCACAGTAGCACACACACCTTGTAATTTTTGCTGCAAGCAGACATGATTGTTGAGTAAAAGAAACTGCAGTAAATGGGCCTTTAGTGTGAGGTTTTATGTTTATCTGGCTACCAGTGGGATAGTTCACTGTTTGCTGTAGGAATCAAAGGTGTTCTATGTTTGTCTCCTCTGTTATCTTTGAGTTTCCCTAGAGCAGCTGTTCTCAACCTGTGGGGTTGAGCTGTTCTCAAACCCTTTGGGGGTCGAACGACCCTTTCACAGGGGTCGCCTAAGACCATCAGAAAACACATATATAATTACATATTGTTTTGTGATTAATCACTATGCTTTAATCATGTTCAATTTGTAACAATGAAATTGGGGGTCACCACAACATGAGGAACTGTATTAAAGGGTCGCGGCATTAGGAAGGTTGAGAACCACTGCCCTAGATCAGTGGTCGGCAAACCGCAGCTCATGAGCCACATGCGGCTCTTTGGCCCCTTGAGTGTGGCTCTTCCACAAAATACCACGTGCTGGCGCACGTACAGTGCAATTGAAACTTAGTGGCCCATGTGCAGAAGTCGGTTTTCGGCCTGGGCGAGTCTATTTTGAAGAAGTGGCATTAGAAGAAGTAGGGGGTGTGGGTCAGTCGGGCAGGTGACTGGAGATGCGGTGCAGGCGGGCCGCGGGATACGCAGTGCAGGGGAGGCACAATTCATGCGCGAGTTGAGTGAGCCAGTCAGTCAGCAGTCTCGTTGTGCAGTGGTTAGTGCTAGTCGCGTCCGCAAATAGCGCGTGGTTGACAAAAGTAAAGTTTATTAAGTTAATTTTAGGGAACGTTGTGGAATGAAAAGAAGATGTAGTGTCGAGGATTGAGAAAGGTATGTTGAGATGGTTTGGACATATAGAGAGGATGAACAAAAGGAGATAGACGAAACAAGTATACAAGACGAGTGTGGATGGGAGAGTTGGAAGGGGTCGACCTCAGCGAACGTACCTCCATCAGATTGAGGACGTTTTTAGCAAAGGCCAGCTTAGGAGTACCCTAATTAAGTTAATAACAATGTGCCTACCTATATAGTTTAAGTTTAAAAAATTGGCTCTCAAAAGAAATTCCAATCGTTGTACTGTTGATATTTGGCTCTGCTGACTAATGAGTTCACCGACCACTGCCTTAGAGGAACCTTTTTAAATACAGTCTGAGCCTTGCAGTTCTTTCCCTTGTGATTGCCTTGTAACCTGTGGACTTGGTGGTGAGGTGTGGGGGAGGGGAAGCATTCTATAATCCTGTGATTAGAAATCAGTCTTATAGTCTGCCTGGGCTAAGACAGGATGGCTAGAGGAGGCGGGTGCTACCTTTATCCCTTACCCTTAGTTGGTTAGGCTTTGGTAAGACCCATTTCGTTTAGACTAGTAAAGGAGTATTCCTTGAGGGAAGACCTTTGTTAAAAAGAACAGGACACTGTGGAGGTATTTCAAAATGATCACTTTTCCTCTCTCCCTGCCAGAAGGATGAGGGGATTTTTCTTTAATCTTTACCCTAAGAGCCTGAAGCTCTTTATTACCTTACCCTATTTCATTTTCTTCACAGCACTTATCACCCTCTAGATTTGAATCATCTTTTATATATATTTGTAGGCGCAAAAAAACTGTCCTTCATTTGAATATAAGCTTCAAGGGAATGAAACCGTGTCTGATTCGTTCCCCATCATATCTTCAGTACCTACAATAGTGCCTAACCTAATAAGTACCCAAAATACTGTTGAATAAGTACTTGGATATCTGGCTCCCTAAAACTGACTTCAGTGATCAAGATACGACCTTGATCTTTACTGGACCTGAGATAGGACCTCCTCCTTTCTCTATCAATGGCAATGATTGTTTCTCCATTGCCTTTAGATCCAAATCTGGTCTCTAGCCCCTGGACCCTTCTCTTCCTCCCTAGGTACACCACATACACACACACACACACACACACACCTCTCTCTGACCCTCCAGGGAAAGCTTTCCTATGAGCCTTCAAAGTCTCTCTTCTCATGTGTCATCTCTTACCAGTCACACAGGAACCAGTGCTCTTATCCAATCTTATAAACACATTCAGGAAAACAGAAGAGTCTGTCTTGAAATGAGGTGATCATTAATTCAGCACTTTCCTGTCCTATTTATTCCCATCCTCATGTGTAAGATGAGTAATGTTTGAATCAAATTGAAGCGTACAGCTGGGAGGATGAGAGAGTTAGTATCAGCAATAATTAATATTCCTGCGTTTTTATAGAACAATTATTGATTGTCTAGAAGAACTTTGAGCTCAAGGTAAGTCTACCATTAAATGGCCAGTTAAAAATTTCAAGAGATTCATTATTGCTCTTTAAAAATACAGTATGAAAGAAATGAGGTTGCATTTTCTATGCTATAAAATGAAAAATTCTAATGATGATATATCCTCAATAAGCCTATACTGTGATTAAAAATAAAATGAATATCACAGAAGAAAATATTGGCTAATATGAAATGAGAAAAGGGCCAGCTAGTTTAAAAATTCAGTAATGTTTTAGCAATTCAAACTACTAGTATCTCATTAATATTTAGTCATCAGATAAAACGGAGTTTTTAAACCTCTGTAATTTGAACAGCGGTTGTACAGACATTTCACTGTCATCATGCCTCTACCTGGCTCTTCAGCATCTGGTCTCCTCTGGTCCTGAGCTTTTATTCTTTAACCCTCACTGTCTTCCACTCCCGTAGGCAGACTCACTCACGGTGGGCCATGAACTACAGTCCTTCATGAGCCCAGCCCCCCGCAGCCACACACCCCAGTCTTTCTGCACTACTTTCCCGCTGGCTCTGCCAAACAGAGCTGCTCACCCCTCTTGCCTTCCCCCAAAGACACCTGAGATTTCCCTTCTCTACACCCGGAGTGCCCTTCTCTCCTCTTTCATGCTTCACAAAAGGACTCAAAGGTGGAGCTCAAAACCCACTTTCTCTGAGAAAAAAAAAAAAGTGAATAATACCTGCCCTGTGCACCTGGCCCAGGCGCTTGGTTTTCTGATGTACCTGGAGGTCATGGCCCGGGCTTGAGTTTCTTTGTATCCTACTCCACAGTAACATTTTTATAGGAAATTGTGGTAGGAATACAACCACAATCCCCTCTTCTCTGGCCCTTGTCTGAAGTCTGTCTATACTCTTATTATTCTTAAGTACTACCCCAAATACAGCTTCTTGCTGAGTGATCTGACCACAGTGATTGCTGCTGTTTGTTCATTGAAAACCTGCTCTGTGTAAATCAATATGCATACATTACCTCTCCTCAAAATGCCTCATTGGAATGGGGTGAGAGTTGTTTTTTTAATCATGATTTACCAATAAGAAAACAGGCCCAGGGAGATTAAGTAAATTGTTCAGATTCACATGGCAGAAAGAGAATTAAAAATCAGGTCTGTTGGAACTCCTTATATCAGTTCTTTTCAGATGCCCCACACCTTCCTGCTCTTTCTATTCTCAACGAGTTTTCCTTTTATAGAAACGGGAGTCCACGTGGAGGGTTCAGCCAGCAGTAACAGACTCCTGTTCTCTCAGGGTCATCATTCTGGTTTAAGGTATGTTGTTCAGAGAGACTGAAAGTTTGAAATCTAGGAGAACAGCTCAAAATTCCAGGGTCGTTATCTAGAATGTTCTGAGTGAAACAAGGACTTGAGGGTGAGTGATTTTTGTTGACTTAGAAAGTGGTTCTCAACTGGAAGCACTTTTGCCCTTCAAGGGGCATTTGGAAATACCTGGAGACATTTTGGGTTGTTTCAACTCAGGGCATTGCTCACAGGCATCTAGTAGGCAGAGGCCAGGGAAGCTGCTAAACATTCTACATGCATAGGACAGTCCCCTCCCCTGCAAAGAAGTATCCCATCTGAAAGGTTAGTAATGCCAAGTTGATAAACACTGGCCTAGCGGGAGGAAAGCTTTTACAGTCCGTCTCAGGCAGCCCCAACCTCCCCCACAGTTGGCACTGTGGATACTGCAGCATCACTGGCTTCTCCCAGCTTCAGGTGATGTCAGCTTTTGGTTTGGGGTCTGAGTAGAGGAGATAAGAGGAAATTTTAAGGCCATGCCTGACTTCCGTGCAGCCTGGAGAATAGGGTCTGGGCCACTCCTAGGATCCAGAGACCAAGTCTGACTTCTGATATCTTCCGGAAGAGTTCCACCAGAACATGTGACTTTATAATTTAAAGCCCTCCTCTATCATGTCTGTCATTCCCTATTCCCCCTTCCCCTTCCTCCATGCCCACTCTCCTCTCCACTGAGTGCTCACCAGCCTGTTTAAACCTCTCTCTGGCCCATCGCTGTCTTCTGTCATATATCCTTCCCAGCATGTGCCAGCCCCACCCTTAGCTCCTTTCAGGGTCAGTTCAGGACTCGCCTCATTTAGGAAGAGGCAGTAAGAAACGGACCTCACTCAGCCACAAATGCCTAAAGAGCCCTGCTGAAGCCACCCTCCCTATAGCAATCACCTCATCTGTGCAATCTGGGGGTGTAAGGCCAGTGCCTGTGACCATTCAGTGTTAGAGTCAGATTCACTGGGAGAATTCCCTGAAATGCTTCCCCCTTGGAAGGACTCAGATTTATTCTTAAGTCCCCTATTCTACTCATGGTCCTTATTCGAAGTCCAAACCACAGAAGAGAAAGGTACTGTCATTAAAGAAATTAATGGAAAATAATACAGTATAAGCCAAATATCATTAAAAAATCATATTTAAGGTAAGATATATTTATTTTTTAAATACATTCTGAGCAAATGAAACCCTTTAACCTTGAAGGTGCACGGGAAAAAATGTCCTTGACTTAGCAATTGTTAGTGGAGTGTTTACCCGTGAATGATAGGACTTTATATCTAAAAGATTTCAAGATCCCAGAGAACAGAGCCTTAAATAATGTGTTGAGATGGTAACTTAAAAGATATCTGGAGCCTATGCAAACCCAGAGTCAGAAATTATATATCTTTCTCTTCCTCATAAAACATCCTTCTACAATAGAATATTTCACCTTCCATCTAGAAGCATCTCTCTTCTCCTAGCCTCTGCCTCATAAATAACTGCAGTGACGGAGAAAAATTAAGTTGGCATCTGCTTTGTCTGAGATGTGGTTCAGAGGACAATTACTTTCTCTAGCAGTTTTTAGATCAAAACAGTATCGTGTTTTCTCATGACTTAGGTCAAGGAGCCTTGCATCACAACTCGAATAATGTGGTGAGACAAAGTGTTGTTCTAGGAGCAGATAAAACCTTGACACATCAAGGGTAAGTCAACTGCTCAGATAGTGAGGGGCGGGGGAGGGGAGCACATCTTTACATGTTGTGTGACTCTCAGAATCACATGGTGCCTAATTCACTTCCAAACTCTCTGAGAGGCATCCAGTTCATCCACAAGTATATGAAAGAGGGAGGCCAGGTTGCAAAGGCTTTACCACCTATAAAGATGAGATAAGATGCAAATTTAGTAAAATTAAACAAATTAATGTTGACAGAATACCTTCTACATGGGAGACATAGAATATACTTAAAAATCTCACTATAACATAGAGGAGATAGACGGGCAAGGTAATATTTACCAGTCAATCTAATAAGCTACAAATTGTGTTAGCACAGATCAGAAAGTGAGATTATCTGGTGACAGGTGGAATTGGTTGAGCTGGTTCACCCAGAAGGCTATCCTTGAACTAGGGTTTTGAAGACTGAACAGGAGTTCTCTGGCTAAACAAAGTAAGAGAGATAATCTAGAAAGAGAGAACATTTATCCACTCACATGACACTATGTATTTGTAGAGGGGGGTCATGGGAAAGTCTAGTCTTAGATCTTTAAAATGTTGAAAGGTATGAGTCTAAGATCCTAAGGGATCAGCTGAATAAATTGATTTCTCAAGGAGAAAAAGACCAGACAGGAGAAAGTTTTGTGACTGTACCTGGAGACAGATGAGAAAGCCTGTATCTGTAGGAGGCACATCTAGACCAATAATAGGCTCGATAGTGAGGTCTAAGCTCTATGAACAAGGAGTGTCACAGAAATAGGATGTAGGAGCATAAGCACATGAGTGAATTTTGAAACATGATGCACAGACACTGTGAATGACACCAAAGAGTGGCACCAGTGTAGGGGACAAATCAATGCAAAATACAGCACTCTTTTGGCACTGAGAAATTTCATTCATCATGGAAGGAAAGTTAGAAGAGCAGTAGCAGAAACTGACATGCTCAGCAAGAGATGGAAGATGCCCAGTGGACATGGAAATGCCCAGCAAGTGCCCAGCAGAAAATAATGGAAGCTGGACCAACATGCAGTGCCCAGAGGATGCTGGCAGAAGAGCAAAATCAGCCTAATGCAAGCCCACTTGTCTGGAAATCCAGTATGATTCTCATAATATGGGGAGGACCTGTCAGAAATCTGCAGATCCTTTAAGTAGGACTGTGAGCATGTTCCAGTGGCATTCAAGTTAATATTATGAATGGGATGGCATCGGTACCTGCAGGCTGCTGAGGTCTGTGGCAATTGCAGTTATGAATTTATTGAAGAGTGGAATAGACCAATGTGACATTGTCTTGGCTCTCAGGTGGCAAGAAAACGGATATCAAAGGTTAGAAAGATGGCAGTTTGTGTTATGTAGAAGCAAAACACCTGTCAAACTTTTTTATATGGTGACTAGGGAGGCAGACGTGCCTACTCAGTCTACAGCTCTAAGAGAAGAGGCTGAAAAACAGAGTGTGAGTAATAGGTGCTGATTTGGAAAGAACAGGCTGACTTGCAAGCAGAAATTAGAAAGCATAGACAGCGAATACGTAAGGCTTTGCATGGTAGAAAAGCTGACTGCATCAAAACTCCTCAGGACAGAAGGGGCCTAGATCCAATTGAAGGAGCCTGAGTAGTCACTTATGGTAAAAGAGAGCCACCTAGAAAAGGTATCTATTCAGGAATAGCTACATTGGACTTAGAGTAAAAGAGAAATAGGTTTCCAAACACTAAACTATGGAAATTTAAAAAATAAAGATAGTCTTGATTCACAGACATTTAAAACCTCTTTATATTGATTAAAGTGGTTCAGTGTAAAGATCATATTAATTTATACCTGCCCCACACATAGTTTCAGATATTCTTAAGGTTGCAATATAAAGGGGCACAGGGGAGAGGGAGCAATGAAATACATCAGTACCAAGTGTTATATCTGGTAATTCCTGAGCATGCTTACAGGACCCTGAAATTGACTATAAGCAAATGGATCAGAAAGTGACCAAGTTCTGAAGAAACATTACTGCCAAACAAAAGTCTTGGACTGTTCCTGCGGTATAACAGCCGTCAGGTCCTCTAGGTTGCCTGAGCAGAAGAAAGGAGTAAAAGCTATGCAGTCCCCAAGGAGGGCATGCCCCCAGCACCTTTCTCAGATGTGGCCCAGAAGATATGCACATGAAAGCAAAAGAAAAATGTGGTCCGTAAATGGACCAGGGGCTAAGAACTATGGATAAGAAAGCAATAACTGGGCCCAATCAAGAAAATATCCCACCATGAAGGTAGGAGGCCTCCAAAATGCTTGAGATCCCATAACTTCTAAGATCATAGCTGTGCTGGGTTTTACATACTTCCTTTCCCCAAATGAGTGTCTGTCCTGAGGTTACCCTGTCCCTGCTCCACCACTGAATACTGGATGTGGGGGTGGGAGCAGGAAGGATAACTTGTCCTTTTACCTCCCAGATTGCTTGGCCAAGATGTTTTAACAGCCACATCTGAACCTAATGAGGAGACTGCACATCACTCAGAAACCATGGACTCTGAGCTAGATACAGTGATTATACAGGACTTTGGATGAGCCCTTATGGAGGGGGAAGTAAATGTGTGCTGTGGGGGGGCGGGGGGGGGGGGGAGAAGAAGAGGGCACATGGATATTTAATAATCAGAAGGGCTGAAGGTAGCAGGGTTGTCTCTGATGACCAGAAGTTTGTGAGTGGAGTTTTGGTTAGGAAAAAGGTTTTAAGGCCAGGACTACATTTCCCAGCTCCCCTTGCAGCTAAGTGAGACCATGTGACTACTTCTGGCCAATGGACTGGACTATAAGCAGAAATCATATGCCATCTTTCTAGTATTTAGTGGTTAATTATTCAGTGTGCCTTCCTTCCCCATATTGTTTTTTTTTTTTTATATGGACAAATATCTGTAGCACCTCAGGACAGAAGGAACCTAGATCCAATTGAAGGAGCCTGAGTAGTCACTTAAAAAAGAGCCACCTAGAAAAGGTATCTACTCAGGAATATCTACATTGGACTTTGAGTAAAAGAGAAATAAATTCCATTGTAGTAAGTCACTGGTTTTCCTGTTGTTGTTACAGCGTCTGGTGTTAAATAGCCTAATACAACCAACATAAGTGAGCGCACACAGGTAAAAAATATCTCATTGTAGTTAATAAACTAAAATAGTTTATACTGTTAAAGTGTAAGATTAACAGGAAGAAGTGGCAGGATGTCAGGCTTGACAAGTAGGCAAAGTAAAGATAAGTGTTTCTCAAAGTGTAGCCATGAACATCTGTATTTAAATCACTTGGGAGTCAAAAGATACTCCAGTTTTGAGGGCTACACCCCAGACCTACAGAATCAGAATCTTTTTTTTATTATCCCCATTGTTGAATGTATTACAGACGTCCCCCTATTTTTCTTCATTGACCCCCTCCACCTGACACCTGCCCCCACTAGGCCTTCACCACCCTATTGTCTGTGGCCATGAGTTATACTTACATACATACAAGTGCTTTGGTTGATCTCTTCCCACCCACCCTTGCCTTCCCTCTGATATTCATCAGTGTGTTACATGCTTCCATGCCTCTGGATCTATTTTGTTTACCAGTTTATTTTGTTCATTAGATTCCACATATGAGCGAGATCATGTGATACTTGTCTTCTCTGGCTTATTTTGCTTAACATAATACTCTCCAGGTCCCTTCATGCTGCCTTTAAGGGTAAGAGATCCTTATTTTTTACAGCTGCATAGTATTCCATGGTGTAAATGTACCACAGCTTTTTAATCCATTGATGTACTTATAGGCACTTGGGCTGTTTCCAGATCTTTGCTATAGTAAATTGTGTTGCTGTGAACATAGGGATGCATACATTCTTTCTGATTGGAGTTTTGGATTTCTTAGGATATATTCCTAGAAGTGAGGTCACTGGGTCAAATGGGAGTTCCAAATTTATTTTTTTGAGGAAACTCCATACTGTTTTCCACAGTGGCTGCACCAATCTGCATTCCCACCAGCAATGTAGTAGGGTTTCCTTTTTTCCACATTTTTGCCAGCACTTGTCATTTGTTGATTTATTGTTAGTACTCATTCTGACAGGTGTGAGGTGATACATCATTGTCATTTTAATTTTCATCTCTCTGATGATTTGTTACTTTGAGCATTTTTTCATGTCTCTTGGCCATCTATGTGTCCACTTTGGAGAAGTGTCTAAGATTTAGGTCCTTTGCCCATTTTTAATTGGATTATTTGTCTTCCTTTTGTTAATTTGTATGAATACTTTATATTGTGAATATTAACCCCTTATCAGATGTATCATTGGCAAATATGTTCTCCCATTGAGTGGGCTCCCTTTTTATTTTGTTGTTGGTTTCTTTTTCTGTGCAGAAGCTTTTTATTTTGATGTAGTCCCATTTGTTTATTTTCTCCTGTGTTTCCCTTGCCCTAGGAGATTTATCAGAAAACATATTGCTGCCTAAGATTTCTTCTAGACATTTTATAGTTTCACTACTTACCCTTAAGTCTTTTATCTATTTTGAGTTTATTCTTGTGTATGGTGTAATCCTCATCCAAAGATATGTTTTCATTGACTTTTGAGAGATACAGAGAAAGAGGAAGGAGGGAGAGGGAGAGGGAGAGGGAGAGAGAGAGAGAGAGAGAGAGAGAGAGAGAGAGCGAGAGAGAGAGAGATGGATGAGAGAGAAACATTAATTGATTGCTCCCCATACTAGTACACTCCCCCATTGTGGATAGAACCCACAGCTAGGTATGTGCCCTGACCAGGAATCAAACCTGCAACTTTTTCTTGGTGTATGGGATGATGCTCCAACCAACTGAGCCACTCAGCCAGGGCAAAATCTTTTAAGAGAAGGCCTGCAAAGATACATTTTAAATAACAATTCAGGTGATTTGAATGCACACATCAGACTGAGAGCTACCTGACTGTATAGGGAAGGGAACTTGTGCACCATTTTAAGAGTTCTTATCTAATTTTACCACAGATAATTGCAAACTGGGGAAAGGTCATAATTAGAGAAGCAAGATGATCATTTCTCAGTAGGGTGTTAACTCCATGAGAGCAAAGAATTAGTTTTGTTCACTGCTATATCCTTAGTGCCTTACATAGTATCTGAAATTTAGTAGGTATTCAATAAATATTTATTGAATAAATGAGTCAGATTTGAGTTCTAAAATGAGCATTGCACAGAAGTGCAGATAATGAATTGGAGGGGATGATAATGGCCGTTAAGTGACCTGTGAGGATGTTATTAAAACTGTTGAGGTGTGAGATGATGTATTTTTAACTAAAGCGATAGCAGTGAGAATAAAGCAAGGGTATAATTTTGAAATATATTTAGAAAGATAAATTGGTGTGTCTTAGGACTGACTCAAATAAGTTGGTACGGGAAAAGAAAGAGTCTAGCAAGACTGATTTCTGTGTGTGTGTGTGTGTGTGTGTGTGTGTGTGTGTGTGTGTTTATGTGTGTGATCTAATGAAACTGATGATACTGGTGTTACAATGATCATGAACTTAAGTCAGTTTTCAAGAAAACATGGTAAATTTTAGTGTTGAATACATCGAGTTTAAAATTCTGATGAAATATTCAGATATTCTGTACATGGCTGGCTGTATGTGTCAGGGACATATGAAAGAGAACTGGACTGTAGATGCAGATTTGAGAGTTTGCATTCATTTATTGATTCATTCATTAAACCAGTACTTAACTAAGTATCTATCTTATTAGATGATAGGCTAAGAGTTAGACATAAAAAGTCTTAGAATTTCATAAAGGACTAAAGAGTAGTAAGCTCCCAGGAAGAGGTATTTACAGGCAGGTTGAGAGAAAGCTTCACAGTGGAGGCCTTTAGAGAAACCACAGCAGAGGGAGAAGCATCGGCATGAACAGGAATCAGTTGCAGCAGATTCAAGGAGAAGCCAGATTGCAATGGGTTGAGAAGTGAATGGGAGATGAGAAAGTAAGGATAGTGAGCTTGAGACAACTCTTTCAAGAACTTTTGGTGAACAGGAAAGAAGAAGAGATATGAAGAACTGAAGGGAACATTAAAGAGGCCCAGAAATTCAATAGAAAAAGAGAGTTGAGCATGTATCTGTGCAGAAGGCTGGGAAAGGTTGGAGTAATACACGAGGGAGAGGTGAAAATTGATGAAGTGAAATCACAGAGAAGACTGAACAGAATGGAATAAGTTGACTTGATAAACAAGAGGTGAAAGACCTCTTCTAGTGCTCTTGGTGGAAGTGTACAGATGAAGATTCCATCTGGAGAGGGGAGGGAAGAGTGAGGAAAGGAAAGGTGCCTAATGCATGTCTGGGGAGCACTGTTAGGGGTTTTGGAGATGGAACCAACATGTAGTACTCTTTGGGTTTAAATGAGAAGAATAAAAAGAACACTATATAGCTGTGACTGTTGCTGTTTTTAATTGGTTTAGAAAGAGAGGAAGGGAGAGGGAGAAACATTGATGGGAGAGAGAAACATTGATTGGGAGGCTAAGCCAGTGACCCTTCCGTGCACAGGACGACACTCAACCACCTGAGCCACACTGACCAGGGTAAAGCTGTAACTTTTAAGGAGAAGCTAAAGCCAATCAATCCAACATGCCAAAAAATATGCATGATGACCCCAAATAAGATTAGTTTTTATAAAGATATATTTGTTTCCAAATTAGAAGAACTCCATGGCATCCCAAGGGCCTGTTAGCAGACTGCCTGGACCATGACAGACACTCAGCAAATGGTTGTGTGAGGCTTGGGCCCTGTCAGTTACTCTACAAAAACTTTTGTCTATTCCTAACAGCCATACATTTTTATTTATAATGAAAATAAAATCATAATTAAAAACAAATGACTACCTGCTAAAATTAACAGCCGGTCATTTCAGAAGACTAGTTTTTCATGAGAATAAAAGAGACCAATAAAGATGACCAAGTTTACATTCAGGAAACCTGCAGCATGGTTCCATGCAATTGGGGGGGAAAACAGGCGCGAATTCATGACACCATCTCGGGTTGCTCAGAGTGCTTTGCCGGCCTCTTTATATTCAGAAGAGATTCCTTTGGCTTTAGAGTAAGATTTAAATAATCTCCTAAAACAACATATGCTCAACTCATAACTGTTACCAAACATATGTTCAGAATGCATAAGCCAGTGGCTATAATTTATGCAAGAGGAGAAGGCAGCATGCCTATTTATCTTTGCCATTCTCAGATTCCCTGTGGATTCAATATGAAAATTGTATAATTTCATCCTTCAGGTTCACCTGACGAGGTGATAGAAGTACAGCTACATTAATGATTGCTACCACCTGACTCGCCAACAGCAGCAGCAGCAGCAGCAGCATCCACAGCAGCAGTAGAAATAAGTGTCTCTCTGAAAGCGCTAGGTTCTGTACCAGTCCTTGCACTTGGGAAGCTTATCAAGGTCAAGTGACACAACTGGAGGAAGAAAGAACATAGACTTGTGGCTGGATGAGGCTGCTTCCCCAGTCATGTTGACTGAACCAATTCATAATGGGCCCAGAGGTTCTCAACTCTCACCGCATATTGAAATCTCCTGGGAAAATCTCCTGGATAGTCCCTACCCCACACCAACTATATCAGAACCTGGAAGGAGGGAATGTGTTGGAGGATCCAAGCATCAGTATTTTTTAAAGCTTCTTGGATGTTTAAAAATTTAATTCTTATTTTGTGCCCTGGCTGGCATTGCTCACTGGTTAGAGTGTTACCAATGCACCAAAGAGTTGCAAAATTGATTCCAGGTCAAGGGCAGGCACCTGGGTTGAAGATTCAATCCCTACCCCCCAGTCATATGGCATGTGGGAGACAACCAATCAATATGTCTCTCGCACATAAATGTTTCTCTCTCTACCCCCGCTACTCCCTCCTCCCATTTTACTATAAAAATCAATGGAAAATATATCCTCAGGTGAGGATTAACAACAAAAATTATTTTTATTTTGAGATAGTTATAGGTTCACATGCAGTTTTAAGAAATAATACAGAGCCCTGGCCAGTGTGGCTCAGTTAATTGGAGCGTCTTCCCGTGCATCCAAGGGTCACAAATTCCTGGTCAGGGCACATACCCAGGTTGCAGGACTGGTCTCCCAGTCAGGGTGCTACCATTTGATATTTCTCTTTCACATAGGTGTTTCTCTCTCTCTCTCTCTCTCTCTCTCTCTCTCTCTCTCTCTCTCTCTCTCTCTCTCTCTCTCTTTCTCTCTCATCTCTATCTCTATCTCCCCCTCTTCCTCTTTCTCTCAAATTATTTTTTTAAGAAAGAATGCAGAGAAATTTTGTGTTCCCCTTTACCCAGTTTCCCTTGCTGGTAACATCTTACAAAAATATAGTACAATATCATGACCAGGATACTGACGTTGGTACAGTCAGACACAGAACAGTTCATGACCACAAGGATTCTTCCTATTGCTTTTTCATAGCCATAGCCACATCTCTCCCATTTCCATCCATCCTCAAACCCTGGCAATGGCTAATCTGTGCTCAATTCTTATAGTTTTGTCACTGCAAAAATTTTGTACAAATGGAAACATACAGCATATGACCATTTGGGATTAGCTTTTTTATTTTTTTTTTCACCCAGCATAATTCCTTGAGACTTCATCCAAATTGTTGTGTTTATCAACATTTGGTTCTTTTTGTTGTTGTTGCTGAGTAGTGTTCTACAGTATGAATGTACCACAGTTTGTTTGAACAGTCACTGGTTGAAGGACATCTGGGTTGTTTCATGTTTTAGGCTATTATGAATAAAAGCACATATGAACATTTGTGTACAGATTTTTGTGTGAAAATAAGTTTTCATATCTTTGGGTAAGTGCCCAAGAGTGCCTTTGGTGAGTCATATGGTAGCTGCATGTTTAATTTTATAAGAAACTACCAAATTGTTTTTCAGTGTGGCTATCTTACAGTCCCACCAGAAAATCTTAATGAGCTGGTTTCTCCGCATCCTCCCAGCATTTGTTATTGTCATGGTCACTGTATTTTATTTCAGCAATTCTGTGTATAGTAATAGCTCATTGTGGTTGAAATTTGCATTTACCTGATGGCTAGTGATGTTGCACATCTTTTCATGTGTTTATGTGTTAGCACAACCTCTTCTGTCTTTTGCCCATTTTCTAATTAGGTTGTTTCTTTTTTAAATGGTGACTTTGGAGTTTTTTTTAAAAATATACTCTAGTGATCAGCTTTTTATTGAATATGTGTCTTGCAAATATTTTTCTTCCAGTTTGAAGATTATCATTCCATCTTCTAAACTGGGTGTTTCATAGAGCAAAGATTTTAAAATTTTGATGAAGTCCAGTTTATCTGTTTTTCCTTCTATGGAGTATGTTTTCAGTACTATCTATATAATAGAAACCCAGTTGTTGTAATGCCATAACAACCAAAGACTGGTCACCAGGAGGTGCCTTGACGCTGCGTCCCATGGTGCCAGCAGGACTTGACTCTGGATACCGGGTGCACCAGGTCTGGGTCTCGTGTGATTTTGCGCACTGAGCTCCTAGTGTTAAATAAGTGTCGTGAGAATGGATGTATTTGCCTGTTCTCAACCTCAGAGAGAAATCCTTCAGTTTTCCAATATTAAGTTTGATATTTACAGTAAACTTTAATAGATGCTCTTTATTTAGTTGAGAAAGTTTCCCTCTATTACTAATTTTTTGAGAGTTTTTGTCATTAATGGGTGTTAGATTTTGTAGTGTTTTCTGTGCCCATTGATATGATTGTGTCAACTGATTTTTCTTCTTTAGTCAGTAGATATTGTATATTCTATTGATTTATTTTGAAATTTGAATCAGCTTTGCATACCTGAAATAAGTGCCACATTGGTTATGGTGTGTACTTCTTTTTATATTTATATATTGATGAATTCAATTTGCTAATATTTTGTTGAGGATTTTGTGTCTAAGTTCATGATTGATCTTGGGTCTTTTTTCTTTTTGCCTTTGTCTGGTTTTGGTATAGGATAATACTGGCCTCATAAAATTAATTAGAAAATGCTCCTTCCTCTTATATTTTCTGGAATAGATTGCATAAGATTGATGTCAATTCTCCTTTAAATGTTTGGTAGAATTCTCAATGAAACAATATAATCCTAGAGATTTATTTTCCAGGACCTATTAAAAATTAAATGTTTAAATGGTTATATAACTATTCACAATGTCTACTTCATCTGGTTGAAATTTGATAGTTTATGGTTTTTGAGAAATTGATTCCATCTTCTAAATTGTCAAACTTATGAGTTGTTTGTAGTGTTCCTTTATTATCTGTTTAATGGCTGAAGGATCTGTAGTGATAGTCTCTTTTCATTCATGATGTTGATGATTTGTGTTTTATATTTTTGTCTGTCAATCAATCTTCTTAGAGGTTTATCAAGTCTAATAATTTTCTAAAGAATGGTCTTGTTTTATCTATTTTCTCTCCTGCTTTTTTCTTTTGATTTCATTAATGTCTACTCTTACATATATTTCCTTTCTTCTACTTGCTCTTTTTATTCTAGTTTTTTTAGGGTAAATAATTTAAGTAAATAAATAATTTAAGCCCTTTTCTTTTTTCAAATATAAGCCTCTAGTGCTATAGATTTCCCTCTTTGCATTACGGTAGCTGTGTCCCATATATTTTGGCATACTGTACTTCCATTTTCACTCAATTCAATGTGTTCTTTTGTTTCCTTTGAGACTTCTTCTTTGACTCGTGGATTATTAAAAATATTGTTTAATTTCTAAGTGTTTGGAGATTTTTCTGTTACCTTTCTGCTATTGGTTTCTAGTTTGATTCCATGTGGTCAGAGAATATTCTCTGTATGATTTCAATTCTTTTAAGGTTTTTTTTTCTTTTTAGTTGCTGCAGGGTAGAGTGGAGGCTCAGCTCCTCACTGGCTCCATTGGACACAAGGGGAGAAAGTGAAGCAGGCCGTCAGCTACCTCACTTCTTACCACCTTCCTCTGCCTCCTGTTGCTGGGTGCAGGTGGAGGCTCCGCCTGTCACTATATTCTGCCAAAACTACCGGCAGGAATAACAGTGCATTGCCGACTTCTGCCAGGTGAGGAGGGGAAGTTTGTTCTCTGTCCCTGAAGACACCACTCAGTGAGGGCATCAGGGTCCATGTGCTTAGAAGATACAGTTCTTACTGGGTCAGGTGAAGTAGTGGAGAGGGGGTGAGGAGGTGCAGTTTTAACACTGGTATTTATTGGAGTAAAGCAATATTGCCAAAAAGGTTTTCTCTTGTCAGCTCACCTTTTTAATCACTTCTTTAACCAGGGGAACTGGCTTTCCCCGGAAGTTTTCTGGCCTGTGCCTGTTGGCAGTACCTGACATATGGGAGGCAATAAAGAAGCCCAGAGGATTCACTGCTTTGTCACTGCTCCATCTTTCAGAAACGTACTATGCTTTTTAGGTGTAATGGGGAGGACCTGGGAAACATGGGCTATCCATCTTAAAAGAACTTTTTGAGTCATTTTAACGAGAAACCAGGATCAAGAACCTCTGGTTGAGGCCAAATGATTCTTCTGGAAGGTATGTTTCCCCATGTAATTGTTTGGACGATATGAGGAAATTCAATAGATATTAAGTTTTCATTGATTTCTTGCTACATGCCAGCAACTGTCTAGGAGAGAAGAGGGAAAGACCAAGTCCCTTCCTTCATGGACCTTACATTCTAGTGACCAGAGAGTGGGAGGAGGATGCTTGGAAGTTAAAAGCAGCATCCCCACTGTCACTCGTGACTTTCAGCTCTTTGGTACCTTCTGTCAAAATCACTGAAATTGCCACCTAACTATCTTTCCTTCTTTGTACTTTCCTCTCTTAAGGACGTCAATAAATGATCATATCTGTGTCTTAACATCCTTAACTCACTGCCTATCACTACAATATAAAATCCAAGGTCCCCTTAACAAGATTTAAAGTGCCTCCATTATCTCTAGAAATGGCTCCTGACACAATTTCCAAAATGTGTGACTCTGGCATTATGTGCTGGTGTCCCACCTAATGCCTTCTTCACATGCTGCTCTCTCCAGAGCACCCCATCCTCCTGCTTGACTGCTGAGTGATGTCCCTCTTACTTGCCAGAAACCCCTTTTCTGGCCCTTTTTAGGTCTCATGTCCCTAAAACAAAGGACAAACTAGTTTACAGGAACTTGAAAGACTTTATTATTTAGGGTCGAATGTACTACAAAGAGAAAAAGCATCTGTCATTCAGAGGTAAGCTTGACCCTTCATCAAAGGCCCACATTTTTGAGCATCTTCTAGAGGCACAAGAAATCCCTGTTCAGAGACCCAGGATTGCAGTCTTTTTTCCCAGGTCCAGCTGCCTTTCAACACAACAGCTCAAGCATCTGCAATAGCGTGATGGGATGCATGAAGCATTAGCACAATGGAATGGATCGCTTCACCAATGCCGCCTGCCCTCTCTCTTGTGGGAGAACCCTCCCATCTTTTCTGGACAGTTCTCATCAGCTTCTGTCTTCCAACCTCAAGCACTGATGGACCTGAGTTTTCAAGGAATCTTGGCATCGGTTCCCTTCCCTGTGCCAGTACCTACAAGTCAGCAAACAAACGCTCTGATGTAGACCTAACATGTCAAATAGAGCAGGGTGTTTCTATGGGGGAGCTTTGTGATCCACTGACTTACCAATTACTCAGAGCCACCTGGGGCCACCCCTGTTGTCTTAGGATACTTTCCACCTTTCCCTAGGCCAGTAGCCTAGGTCAGTATCAGAAATGACGCAGATAATTTGTTGGAAATGTAGATTCCACGTCCTCATTCCCACATATTGAATGTATTAGCTCTGCATTTATTAAAAGAATTGAAAAGAGTGAAATAGAATAGAATAAAAAATACAAGAATACATCACAATTGATAAGATTAAGAATTGTTCTTAGAGATCTTATTTCTGTGTGTGTGTGTGTGTGTGTGTGTGTGTGTGTGCGCGCGCGCACGCGCTTTCACATGTAAACCATAAGTGTAAAGTATACTTTTTATAGTGGATAGAGGTAAAAATGTTTAAAAATACCGAGAAATGTTAAGATTTAAAAAAGCATGTAGCAGGGATGCCTTTCATTTAGAGTAGCTAGGACTTCACATCTCCATAATAATGTACAGGGCCCAGAATGTGCCCTCAGCTCTACATTGGTGACATTCCCTCCAGAAACCACTTGTTCTGTGGGGTCCTCCCTGACCTCCCCTTCCCAGACAGTTTGTCCTCACCTCTTCTGAACTGCCCTTTCTCTGTCCTTGTAACACTTGCCACTCTGACTATAATGTATTTGTTTATTTGTTTGTTTTTCTAATAGATTGAAGTTAGAGACTGAGTTATAATTATCTATGTGTCTGGTGCAATAATCAAAACATAGTAGATAGTCACTAAATTGGCCATTTAAGAATGAATATGGCATGTATGAATGCTAAAATTAATGGAAGAATGTTTGATGAGAAACAGTATTTGCATATTATACTGTGATTATACTAGAGAAGGCTATTATTTTTTAAATACACCCTAAAATATTTTAAAGGGCAGGGAGAGAGAAAATGTAACTCTTCTATAAATCTAAATTTATCTCAAAATCAAAGTTAAAATGAATGAATTAATGACAAACGTTATTAATTAGTAGATATTAATTAGGGGCCTTGGCTAGGCCTATGTCTACCTCACTGAGCTGAAATGATGAATCACTCACTAATTATAAGCAGCTTTATCACCAGGCCTCCAGTCCCAGTTCTCAGTGGTCTGACCCCCAGTGGCCACGTGAAAGCACTAGCTGCAGCACCTTCCCCCCTCACCCCTAGGCACATAAGCAGCACCTTGCTGGCCCAGCCCTACACCACCGCAGGTTTCCCCTCTCAGCTTCCTCTTTGCAGAGCAGAAGCTCCCCAGCAGCCAGCTCCTTTAGAAGGAATTCCCTTGCAGAATTTCTACCTAAGTATATAGACATAGATATTCACTAAATTACTTCATCAAGACTGTCTGGGTGCAAGGCTGGGTTTGGTGCTCTGCCAAAAGAAGGGTGCTGATTCCCATTGCCAGATGTTTCACACACAAATAGATTCAGCCCATTTGGTTTTTAACCAGGGATTTTACCAGGTGATCAAACTACATAAATCAAGTGTTGTTTCAACATGGGACGAACCCTAACTAACTACTTAATGCCCCAAATCTCCTGTTGGATCTGGGGTGACTGCGAAAAGACAGCCTCAGGTGGTGAGATCAGACACCCCTTTAGCAATTACATTCTCCTTAGGAAGCAGAGTAGCATGAGTCTGCACAACTGCTGACTGGCTCCAATATGCAGGGGGTCATGGGGAAATGGAAAGGTGAGAGAAGGCGACAGTGTGGCCTCCCTGCAGCGGAGGCTAGGGAAGGGGTGCCTCTGATCAGATGTAGCTCCACACCCCTGTTTCCTGCTTACCATGTTGAAAACTTTCCTTTTCACCCGTGAGGCTCTTAATTCTCTGCCTCTGTCCTCTACATCCCTAGACACTCTATGGTCCCAGGCAAAATCAGGGTCAAACATGATCATTCATAGCCACACCTGTAATAAAACGTTATGGGATGATTATGTGAAACTCTAATCATAATTTCTCTCTGCAAATACATTTCCTGAAAACAAATATACGTGTAGGGAAGAGACAAAGGGATATAGGAGAGGAATTAAAATGGACATTTGGAAATCCCTTGGCTCTAATCGCAGTCGAGTCATAGTGAGTTGGGTGATGTTAAGCTAATTCCATAACTTTTGTCTTCTTATCTACAAAATGAGAGTTGGGACTTGACCTCCAAGATGATGTCTATGTTCAAAAGTGCTTAATCGCACTGCTTTATAAACAAGAGGAATCACTCTTCATTAGCGAAAGAGGCCTATTTAAAAACACTGCAAAGGTCACATTTACACAACTGATGTAGGATATCCCTGTAAGGGCACTGACAAGAACCAGAGACATGCCACAGGACCTGCAAAAATGCCCAGAGTGGGAGGACAGGAAGCTTCACGGGAGACATCCTCAAAGCCATCTACATGCAGACCACACCTGCCTGTGCATATTAAATGGGGGCTCAGACACACACGATGGTGCTAATGTGGATAAAATATGGATAAGGACAGACCAGATACCAGCTAAATGAATGAAATTGAGACATTGGGAAAATGAAACACGGCCCTTCCAGCCAAGTGGCCAACATCAATATCCAATTCGGAAAAGTTTGGAACGGTATGTGCAGACTACCAAACAGAGCAGGAACTCTGAATAACTTAAGAGTCTGCGACTTGACGTGCATCCATAGACAGAGTGTGTTGCAGAGCCCTGCATGTGAGCCTTTGAGGGGAGGTGCCCAGAGTGCAGGGCTGCAGGCCAAAAACCTAGACCCCAGACTTGGCTCTACTACTACCTACAAGTATATTGCTTACCCTTCTGTCTGTATCTCTTTCATGAAATCAAGACTCTACAAGCTCTAGTTCCCTCACAGAGTTGTTGGAAGGACTAAACATCCAGAAAATGGATGTGAAATCCCTGTGAAGAAATGTATCAACCACAATATACCCAAATATAAATAATTACTTTTAATCACTAGGATCTGGTTAAACCACATGATTCAGAGAGAATCTCAGTTTGTAGGCAACTCTCTCATCTGAAAGGAGTTTGGGCAGGAAGCATCTTATATCATTAACCATAATCTCAATGAGTGTCCGATATTGTCACTTACAAGTGCACGATCCACTTCATCCTCTTCACCACTGTGACCCTCGTGACAAAGGGTCATGGCCTCATCGACTGTGGCTCTCTCCGATGCTGACTTCTAAGGGCCAGTGAGCCCTCCTCCTCACACAGGCCCCACTGGTCACATCCCACAGGATTCCCCCACAGCTGCTCTCCACCACTTTTGCGTTTCATCTGTGTCCTCAGCTCTCCTGATGTCCCTGATATGCCCCTGCCCATCCGCCCTCACAGTGAAAGGGTTTCATAAACAGTGACTTCCGTCTTGTACCTGCTGCCACCCTGATCCAGGTATCTACAATGTCACTCTTGGCTGATGACTTCAGCTTCCAACCTCTTCTCTGTCCGCAGTCTTTAATATTTTCAACTTGTTCTAAGTCCAATACCAGACCCATCTCCCTAAGGCACTAGTTTTATGACATCATCCTTTCCTGTTTTGTTTGTTTGTTTAACTATAAAAGTAACATACTTTCTTTATAATGTTTTTCAACAATTCAAAAATATATGAAGAAGAAAAAAAAGTTATTTTTGCTCTTGTCCTTAAGATAAACTTAGGGCATAACTCAGAGCAGGCAGATTTGAGCATCGTTAGCTAAATGAGTCCCAGTTGTCCCTTTTCACTGTGTGTTTACAAAGGCAGAAGTTGGGGGGTAGCGGGGAAGAAAGACCTTGCATTTCCTTAGACCTGTGGCTTCCAAACTGCACCCCTTAGGTGGGGGCAGTGGGGCCACATGCAGGTGCCTCAGGGACCAGAGACGGGCTGAGGGGTTTCATGGCTTTCTACCTTCTCAAGCAAAGCACCTCCATGTTTCTCAATTTTCCACACTGACTTCCCAGGTAAGATATCATTGGAAGAAAAAGGCCTGTTGCAAAAAAAACAAAAAAAACAAAAAAAAACAAAAAAAAAAGAAAAGAAAAAAAAAAAACCCCACACAGTTTGAAAACCATTCCTTAGAGACTATCTTCCTTAAATATCTCTTCTCTCAGATTGCATTTTGATAAGGACTAGAGAGCTGACAATTTGAGGTTATTTTCTCTGACAAGAGTCTTGAAGGCAGATGGTCTATCTTATTGATTGAGCAAAGATGGATACAGTTCAAATACAAGGCAAAGAAATGGTTAGTTTGATATTCTGTTATGAAGTCATCAAAATTGTAGTGTGGCCTGGCTGGGTAGCTCAGTTGGTTAGCACATTGTCCCAGACCCCAAAGGGTTGCAGGTTCAATTCCCAGTCAGAGCACATACCTAGATTAGGGGTGTGGGTTCCCTCATGACAAAGGGTCATGGCCTCATCGACTGTGGCTCTCTCCAATGCTGACTTCTAAGGGACAGTGAGCCTACTCCTTGCATAGACCCCGCTGGTCACATCCCACAGGGTTCCCCCACAGCTGTTCTCCACCACTTTTGCGTTGCACCTGTGTCCTCAGCTCTCCTGATGTCTCTGATATGCCCCTGTCCATCTGCCCTCACAGTGAAGGGGGCATGCACAGAAAGCAACAGATTGTTTCTCTCTCAAACTGCTGTTTTCCTTTCTCTCTCTCTCTCTCTCTCTCTCTCTCTCTCTCCCCACCTCTCTCTCCTTTCCTCTCTCTAAAAATCATTAAACATACCCTGGAGGAAAGATAAAATTAAAAAACTATAGTGTGAGATCCCTGGGGGAAAGGCTGGTGTCTTACATGCCCTGTGTATGCCCCACAACCATCCAAAACAGTGTTGCTCAGGTATTTAACAGGTGCTCATGATCACGTTGAATCCATTTTGGCCAAGAGTATCCCATCTGAGTTTATGCAGGGTCTACGTGTGTGTATTTAGGGCTGTTGATGTCAAAGGTAGACCCAGGTGTCCTAGCCCATCTTAAGAATTTCCCAGCAGAGCGCCAGGTAAAATATGAAACATTTAAAAACCCTTCTCCACATCCTACTCTCTCTTGGTTCTCCAGGCGCCCAGGCTGAGGTGCTCCACCCTGACCTGCTCTGCTGGGATAGCCCACTCCACGTCGGTCAGACAACCAGCTAATCTGCTTTCAGCCCCTACAGAGTACCGGCCTTCCTGTATCCTCACCCCACACAGAGGACCAGTGTATAAAAGTTCCTCTTTCTTCCTCACCTTTATCAAAACCCAGTCACCCTGTGTCCCAGGCCCACATTTTACTCCTGACGTGGCATTAGAATTAGCAGGTCCGTGGCTCATAAAGAACCATCGTGCTTCTACATGACATACATTTTCATTTTGACAGAAGCTGACAATGACTAACCCAAGTGGTGAAGGGCGATATTTTGAGGCCACAAGAGCTTCAAATCAGAATGAGTAAATGTTATCATAGCCATCTCTCCTGCCTGGGTCTTGTTGTACAGGCATAAGAAAATAACTTGCACACTTATCTTTCAATGAAAGAAGAAATAAAGGACTCTTTCTTCCCCTGGCCACAGTACACACCCAGCGCACTCTAAACGTGGCCCCATTAATTAAACAAGTGAAGGCCTCCCAATTGGCACAAAGATGTTCTTCAAACAGTACAGATTTATTATTTCACACACATAATTGCTGAGCATCTGCTATGGGCCAGACACTGTGCTAAGTGCTAGGGTTATAAATAGGACAAAGTCCCTGCACTCATGGACAGGTATGCTAATGGAGGAGTTATACATTAAAAAAGCAATTACAGTAAGCTGTAGTAACAGGTCTTATGGAAAAGGACAGGCAGTCCATAGCAAGAACATGAATCCCAAGCCAGAATGCCCACACCAGAGGTTCACGGCCCCTTCCTTCTGTCTTCTTCAACTATATCACCACTTTCCCCTCTCCCACCTCCTGTTCCATGAGGAAAAGACTGAGGTTCATCCCCACAGTTACCACTAACACATGCCTTCTATGTACTGAAGACAATCCTTAGAAAAAAGATTTTTAAATATCTAGTGCCTAATTAATATATGTTGACTTTAATGATGGTAATAGTAAAACATAGAAGGCTAAAACATATAAAACTCCAATGATATCCTCAGTGAGCTGTAGTCACCACCAAAAATAGCTCACTCCAAAGTCAATGCTAAGCAGCTCCATTCAGAAATTAAACTGTACAAGGAAATTTGTTTGTCTTTTTCCATTCAGTACCATCTTTTTTCATTCACCAAAGCTTGGTTCTAAGCCCTTAGCCTCTCACTCTGCAACTTAAACCCAGTTAGGGTTCAAACATGCATCTGGGGCACAAGGGAAACTAGTTGGAACTACCATTTGGTTGTTCTGAATATGGACCTTCCCATTGGAGGGCTGGAATACAGGGTAGGAGTGGGGGGAGTCCCCTCTTATTTTTGGATGGTGTATTTTAGGTTGGGGATAGTTTTTCCTGGGATACTCTTGGCCTAAGAGGACCCAATAGAGACTGGGGTAGGACTCAAAAGAGGAAACAGCGAAGAGGTTACTTACATGATAACTCTGCTTAAGATTTGAGATAAGAAAGATCAAAGAAGCGTAAATTCCAAGTTCATAAGTGCTTCAGCCAACCTAACCAGAGCAGAAGTGCAGCTAGGACTTGGTGTTGAAACTGGGGAGGAGTTGGGCAAAAACTAAAACCATTCCCCCTAAAAACAGGAACAAGACAGGGATGCCCCCTCTCACCACTCCTGTTCAACATAGTACTGGAAGTACTAGCCATTGCGATCAGACACGAAGAAGAAATAAAAGGCATCCAGATTGGAAAAGAAGAAGTAAAACTGTCCTTATTTGCAGATGACATGATACTGTACATACAGAACCCTAAAGACTCCATCAAAAAATTATTAGACTTAATAAATGAATTCGGCAATGTAGCAGGATACAAAATTAATGCTAAGAAATCCATGGCATTTCTTTACACCAATAGTGAACTTACAGAAAGTGAAACTACAGAAGCAATCCCATTTACCATTGCACCAAAAAAATTAAAATACCTAGGAATAAACTTAACTAAGGAGGTAAAAGACTTATATGCTGAAAACTACAGGACACTGAAAAAAGAGATAGAGGAAGACATAAACAGATGGAAGAATATACCGTGTTCATGGATTGGTAGAATCAACATCATCAAAATGTCCATACTACCCAAAGCAATTTATAGATTCAATGCAATCCCCATTAAATTACCAACAGCATATTTCACAGATCTAGAACGAACGTTCCAAAAATTCATCTGGAATAAAAAAAGACCCCGAATAGCTGCAACAATCCTCAGAAAGAACAAAGTAGGTGGGATCTCAATACCAGATATCAAACTGTATTACAAAGCCACTGTTCTTAAAACAGCTTGGTACTGGCACAAGAACAGACATATAGATCAATGGAATAGAATAGAGACCCCAGAAATCAACCCAAACCACTATGCCCAATTAATATTCGACAAAGGAGGCAAGAACATACAATGGAGTCAAGACAGTCTTTTCAATAAATGGTGTTGGGAAAATTGGACAGATACATGCAAAAGGATGAAACTAGATCACCAACTCACACCATACACAAAAATAAACTCAAAATGGATAAAAGACTTAAACGTAAGACGGGAAACCATAAAAATACTAGAGGAATCCACAGGCAGCGAAATCGCAAACATATGCCGAAGAAATTTCTTCTCTGATAATGCTCCTAGGGCAATGGAAACTAAAGAGAAAATAAACAAATGGGACTACATCAAAATAAAAAGCTTTTGCACAGCAAAGGAAACCATCAACAAAACAACAAGAAGACCCACTACGTGGGAGAACATATTTGCCAATGATACCACCGATAAGGGTTTAATTTCCAACATTTACAGGGATCTCATGAAACTTAACAAAAGGAAGATAAACAATCCAATAAAAAAATGGGCAACGGACCTAGATAGACACTTTTCGAAAGAGGACATACAGAAGGCCGAAAGACATATGAAAACCTGCTCAAAGTCACTAATTATACGAGAGATGCAAATCAAAACGACAATGCGTTATCATCTCACACCTGTCAGAATGGCTATCATCAACAAATCAACAAACAACAAGTGTTGGAGAGGATGTGGAGAAAAAGGAACCCTTCTGCACTGCTGGTGGGAATGCAGACTGGTGCAGCCACTGTGGAGAACAGTATGGAGCTACCTCAGAAGACTAAAAATGGAACTCCCATTTGACCCAGTGATCCCACTACTAGGAATATATCCCAAGAAACCAGAAACGCCAATCAGAAAGGATATATGCACCCCTATGTTCATAGCAGCACAATTCACCATAGCTAAGATTTGGAAACAGCCTAAGTGCCCATCAGCAGATGAGTGGATTAGAAAACTGTGGTACATATACACAATGGAATACTATGCTGCGGTAAAAAAAAAAGGAACTCTTGCCTTTTGCAACAGCATGGATGGAACTGGAGAGCATTATGCTAAGTGAAATAAGCCAGTCAGAGAAAGATAAATACCACATGATCTCACTCATTTGTGGATTATAGAGAACAACATAGACTGATGAAAAGGGACAGACTCAAAGACTGAGAAACAGCAATCAGGCTATCAATCCCCAGAAGGAAAGTAGGGGAGGGCGGGGGTAAGGGGAAGAGATCAACCGAAGGACTTGTATACATGTATATAAGCCATACCAATGGACATGGACAACAGGGGGATGGGAGCATGAGTGTGTGTGTGGGGGAGGTTGGGGGTTAATGGGGGGGATGAGGACACATTTGTAATACCTTAACTAATAATAAAAAAAAAAAAAAAGAAAAAAAATGGGGAGGAGCGTGCCTGATTTTTCTGAAGTGGTCTGTTCTCTGTCTTTTTAGTGCCTCAGGGCTCCTGGATAATGAGTTGAGATTTAGGGATTCCAGACATTGGAATCCTTTGAGAAAATGGATCAAGGGACCGAAGGAAGGAAGCAAGGAAAGAAGTGGAAAATATCAGACAAAGAAGGCAGTGAGCTTGAAGAGGTATTGTTAGTGTCATGTGACCTGTTTCCTCCCCTCCAACATCCAAGAAGAGAAGTGTCCATTTTCTCACTCTCCAGGGCTATCACTTTCTTCATGGTTGTCTGAATAAACCAATTTCATTTAGGTAAAAGTTTATTGAGAGTCTGCTGCATGTGAGACATGTGGTAAGCAGCAGGAATACAAAAATTAAAAAAAACCAAACACATGTTTCCTGCTATCCAAAAGGTTATAACATGGTAGGGGAGAGAAATATACAAACAAGTAATTGCAAAATGGCATTACAAGGACAATAAGAGAAGTGTGAACAAGGTCCTTCTCGCCACAAAGTGATCACTTCTGCTTGGGTGGATGCCAGATATCTTCTGTTTGCTCTTTCGGATTCACGCCTCAATCTTCATCCTGCTCTCTGTCCCAGGAGGCTGACTAATATGATCTATGTCAAGGCTCCCTGCCCTTCCTGTCCTGCTCCTTTTGGTTTCAGCCAGTGGTGAGCACTGGCAGGAGACTGAAGGGAGGGGGAGAGTAAGATTAGGGTATTTGTTCCCTTGGCTTCCTTCATGCAAATAGAGTAGGTAGGTGGCTTCATCCCTCAAACAGCTTTCTTTGTCTCTGCATTCAGGTAACAGTCCTCTTGCCCAGGAAGGGGGCAGATGGCAGCTCCCTGTTTGAGCTTCAGGGTACTTACTATCTACCTTTTGTGATTTCTTCACATCCTGCCCATATCTTTGTAAATATTCTCTTTGTTAAAATGTTTCTCAAGTTACCCATTTGAATGAGCTATTTCCTGCCAGAAGGTGACTGACACAGATGATTCTAGAAGGAATTCATAGAGAGATGAGTTGAAGGGGTTTGACAGGGAGATTAGATAAGAAAGGAATATCAACATGGGGAAAACACATGCAAAATCAGGAAGAGACTGCAGGGCATCCTTGATGAATTACTCATAGTTAAGTATGTCTGATGTATAGATATTTGGGTGGGGAGCGGGGGGGACATAGAAAGGAAAGTTGGAGAGGAGGGTGGGGCCAAATGACAGAAGGCTTTCCATACCATGCTAAGAGGTTTAGACTTCGTCTTAGAGCTACTGAAATATAACACATGATCCATTTCACAAATCTGAGATGGAACAATGAGACCAAAGGCAGGAAGACCCAATGATAGGCTACTACAGAAGTCCAGATGAGTGATGTTCTAAAATATGATGTTAAAATGGTGATCTTTTTCTATGAAGAGCCTCCATCTAGTTATAAGAGAAGAAGAAAGGGAGAGGTGTGAAAAAAAGTTAAGGAGAAGGAAATAACAGTCGCTGATTAGGTCAAGGATTAAAGACAATGAGAAGTATGGGCTGACTTACAGATTTCTCACAAGGGAAGATGGCAGCATCATTAAGGATGGGAATCCAGATGAGGAAGAAATGTAGGGAGGAAAATAGATAGTTCTGTGTTTCTCTTGCTGCCAGTAGGTTGAAGCAGTAGCAAGAATAAGACCAGCCTAGAAACAATACATTATTTTGTATTTAATAACATTGGGAGAATAACCTATGAATGTGTTGGTCCAATGGATTCAGCCAGACAGGACTTCAGAAAAGAGGTATGGTTCCCATGGTCAGCTCATAGGTCCTTCACACAGCCTTCCTTCCTCAAGAATGCCATAGGAATTCCACTCCACCCCCCAATTCCTAATGTTCCCAATATGAATTCTGTGCATATCTGCATGAAACAGCCTTTTAAATTTAAGACTGTCAACTGTGAGACTGTGGGGACAGTAATAGCAAAATAGAAGAGAAAAATGTTTTCATTTTTCATCTGAATATTGTATTTTCACTTGTAATATGTGACACATTTAATTTTAATAAACTGGAATCTGAGGTGTTTTTAATCTATTTCTCACTATGATAGTTTGTTAAAAAATAGACAAGTGACAAAGGGCAGAAGAAACAGAGAAAGTCATTGTGAGAACTGGTACTCCAATCATTTTGTCTCCTGCCCACAAAAATATGGTTCTATTTTGAAATGCATAAGTTGTCTCAATTTTTGCCTTAGTATTTCTCCCAAAAGATTGAAGCTCTTATTAGGGGCAGATGTAGAATATTGGGAACTAGCTATAATTATAAAAATATTAATCATGCTCTGTTAACTGTGATGGTTCTGTTCTGATTAGAGAAAGCACTTTCTAACCTGGCTAAGAGTTGTATACCCAGGGACATGGGAGCTAACATTGGAATACAGCCCATCCTCCTTTTCTGAGAGCCGCCTATCATTATGGAAATATTTACAGTCACTCATGGCTGAATCAATCTAGTCCCAGAGGTGCCAGCCCTTTACAACCCCCAGCCCCTTATCTGGTCCCGAAGGCACCCAGAGGCACACATCCTCTGCAACACCTCCCCTAGCCCGCATTGCCTGTAACCTGTAACCATTATACCGTGCCTACTTTCCCATGCCTACAATTCTTACTTTCCCACATAATCTTTGTCCTTCTACACAATATAAACAGCTGGCTTATGGAGAGGGGCAAAGCAGATTTTTGTGGATGACCTGCTGTTCTCCCATACTGCTGGCATTATTGGAATAAACACTCATATATGATTATGTCTGTCTCTGCTTAATTAGCTCAAGTAGTGATAGGCGGCCAGGACCCATTGGTTGTCCAGTTACACTCTGAATAGCTAAGACTTTGGACTTGATATGCAAACAGTTTCTTGATTTAGTTTGGCCAGAAGATCATCTCAGAAGCACAATAATGGACCAAGTCTAGACTCTGTCTTTGGAGAGAAGCCAATGGTCTATAAATGGTGGTTCATCTGCAGTTGGACAACAGCAAGCCAGTTCCCGAAGAGGAGGGAACTCACCAGTGTGACTCTTTCATTAGGCATGCCACTGTTTCCAAACTGAGATTGAGAACTGGCGATACTGCAGAACTATAAATCACATGAACAAATCAAAGAAACAACAAAAAGATGAACACTATAGCATACGTCCTCCCTTATTCTTCATTCTATAACTGCTTTTTTTAACCCTTTTACTCTCCCTCATCTCCTGACAATGCAACTCCTAGTCGTGCCTCAAAAACCCAGCCTAGTAGTTAAAACCCATGTAAACTGTTTCCTTATAAACCTCCAGAATCAGAGCCAAGCCTCCCTCTAGTCCACTATCTCTAGAACTGATATCTGCTTCTGTTATTCCTGTCATCACACAGAACTGGATCTACCACTTACATGTCTGTCTTGTCGATTAGACTTTGGTATCCCTGTGTCTTTATTTATCATTGTGTTTCAAGTGCCTGGTCCAGGGTCTGACACCTAGTGAATATTCAGTCAGTGTGTACAGAATGCCAGTGGGGTGGATATGCAGGTCAGACCCGGGGCTAGAGGGGCAGATGACAAAAGAAAAAGGGGGAAAAACTGGTTATATTGCAATAGGCAATTTCTAAACTCTGTGTGTATTCACTCACTAATCCCTCACAACAATCCTAAGAGACAGATAACATTAAGACCCCATTAACTAATGAGTAAACTGCGGCACAGTTGGAAACTAGGAAGATAGAGTCCAAAATCGACTCCCTTAACCTCTATGCAATACTGCTTCTCAGTAAAAAGCTAGTCCACACATTTGTGTAGCACACTGGACTTCAGTCTTCGTTTTCTTTTGGATTCCCTAACACTCATTTGGACAAATAAGTATTTCCCTCTGAAGTCCATCCTATGGCCCAGTCCCCCAGCATGCCTTGGGGGCCGTGTGACTCTGCCTGGCAGGCTGGTGCAAATAAACACATAAGCTGTGCCTGGGCCTATGGTGAGGCTGCTGGAATGAACTCATCTCAATCCCCACCACTCACTTGGCCTCCTCCTGAGAGCCGAACTTACACACAACTCCTTGGCCAGAGTTTGTTTGCTTAGCGGTATCGACATTATCCATTAAAGACAGAGGAGTAGTAATGTGGGGCATTAAAAGCCAGCAGCTTCTAACACAAATCTGAGCGGAAAAACATCACAGTGCAGCCAGGAAAATATTCGTCTTGGAACATCTATATTAATGAATTTAATCACATTTATTCCACCATGTCAGATGTATGATTCAGGAGGCAAATTAAATATTTAGATAACAGTCTGCAGAGATTATTGTGTTTGCTTAAGAAATTAGTATTTTCTAAAACATTATTTTGGGGGGAAAAAAAAGGAAGATAATAAAGAGAAATGCCGTATAATCAACCTACGAGCATAACCTCCCTTTAACAATTAGTCACCAGTTTCCACAAAAGACATTCAAAATGCTAAGAGAAGTCTACATGGCTTTAATGTTAACATCAATATTAGATTCCTGAGGATTAAAATATTTCTCTGATTAAATAATGTTGGACATCCAGCCACCATTTGGTTTCAGCTTCAAAATTGAGAATGGTGCCGAAATGGTAATAAAGCCAGCAGAAGACACTGAACAACAGAAAGGATCAAAGTGATGTGATCTCTCTTCTTCTGAGCAATGACTTGTGCTTTCATAAACTTTTTAATGAAAATAAATCCCTCAAGTCAGACTGACCTTCTCCAGATGGTCCTGGAGGGGGACTGTGTCTCCACTGCCCCCAGCAGCGGTTCCAAGGAGACACAAACACGATCAGCTTAGCTCCAGCCAGGCCAGCAAATGTGCTGACAGCTGGATAGGCCCCCAAATGACAGCCCTAACAGAATATTCAAGTTCACCACTAGCTCCTTCCCATAGCACTCTGCTCAGAACAATCAGCTCCCCTCCTTGCTAACAAACCATCATTGTCCTTGGTCAGCCCTTGTCATTTATCAACTGGATGGCTGCAAGCCCTGCAATGTGTCTTCTTGTGTCCAATTCCATACCCTTCTGGGCCATTCTCCTTGCTGCTTCCAGATTGATCTTTCTGAGGCATGAATCTGGCCACACAAATCTCCCTTTAAAAATCCTTCAGAGGCTCCCCCAGATCAAGGAGAATGACTGACCTTTGAGACTTGACCTTCAAAGTTCTGGAGAATCTGGCCTCTCCAGAGAGATTTCTGCACTTTCCAGACACATACACTTTGTTCTGATTATTCTGCTTGCATTTTGCTCACGACATTCTCTTGATCTCAAATGTTCGGCCTTACACCCTAGTCCTTCCTCTCAAGGAGGCCAAAGCTTATACTTAAATTAGCAAAGTCAGCTCAGACATCCCCTGGGCTGCAACTCTCTCAGATTGAGCTGGGACACATGCCTCTGTGTCTTTCTCCAGAACTTGCTTATTTTTCTGTGTATGACTCATAAGACACTTATCCTACTCTATCCATTCAGTTAGTCAACTAATATTTACTGAAGAAATTGACAACTAAGGGCCAGCTGATGTTTTCTCAGTAAATGACAGTTTGTCTCTCAACAAGCTCCTAATGAGAGAGACAGGAATTACACAACCATTGCAATACCACATGTACGTGCTACACTCAACGTTGTAGAAGGACAACTAACCCTGATTTGGGGGGGTAGTGAGGAGGTAGATGAGAAAAAACTTCTTGGTGGAGGAATTTGATGTACGAAGGAAAAATAGGAATAAGTTAGATTTTTAAAAAATGAAAGGGAAGTGGGAATAACCAAGGAAAAGGGCTGGCGGTGAGAGGGCAGGAAAACCAGAGCGAGGGAAAGAGGCTTGGGAGAAAAACTGAAGGCTCCACTCAGGCTTGTTTTGGCTGGGATGGCTGCGATACGTGTGCAGCTGGATATTTGAGTCTAAATGGAGAAAAAGAGGTCTGGGCTGGAGATATAAATTTGAAGTTGTCAGCATAAATGTGATATTTAAATCCCATAGACTATAATAAAGTGACCTAGGAGAGAAAAAGAGATGGCCTAGGGCCAGACATAATGCACTATTTATCTTCTTTATGCATTGCTGTATTGATTTTGGAACTCTTTGGTGAGCATTTGTATGTATATGCCCATGAATGAGATTAGCCTACAATTTGGGGATTCAAGGTATCCAGTTTTTCTACCAGTTTTAGAAAATTCTCATCTATTATAAATTTGAATATTGCCTCTCTGTCATTCTCTCAATTCTCTCCTTCTAGAACTTCAAATAGGTAGGGTTTTCCTCATACTGCCCTCTGTCTCTTGACCACGCCTGTATTTCCTACCCCTTTGTCTCTACAGGACATTCAGGGGGATTTCTTCAGATCTACTTTCTGGAACATCACTTCTCTCTTCCTTTATTTCCAATCTGCTATTTAGTCTGTACATAATGTTTATAAATTTCAATTACTCTTCTTTTATTCCTAAGTAGTCTGTTTACTTTGTTCCAAAACTTACTGGTCTTATGTTTTGTCATTTTTTTCATCCCTCTCTTGTCATTCTTTGAACATATGAAACACACATATGTTGTATTCTCTGCCTGATTAGTTCAATATCTGCATTCTTCACGGGTATGATTCTATAGTTTCTTATTCTCTATTCACTCTCACTCATGGTGGCTTTACTCCTTGTGTATTTGGTGGTTGAAACTTTTGGGGCCTGGATTTGAGAAGTCCATAAAGGATTTGCATTTGCATCTGTCCACCTCTTCTGGGCACTGTCAACTCAGGGGCATATTATGTGTGATGTGTTTGTTTTGTGTTCTCCTCTTTATTTTAATTTCACATGTGGCATTAACTCTATCCTCAAACCTGAAGAGTAGGCATATGAGGTAGGAATTCTGGGTGGAAGCTTTCTATCTTTTCCTTTTCACTCCACACAGAACCAAGGCAGAGATGGACAATTCTCCTTCTGTAGGAAAGATTCTATTAGAGTTCACCTACCAAACATGTTGAACTTTGAGGCCTGAAGCCTTGTGCAAGAATTTCTAACCCAGCCTCCCATCCTGCTCAGGCGCAAGCTTTCTCACCTGCACACTATGCACCTTCATGGTGCCTGAAAATCCGGGCTTTAGGATACCAGCGCTCTGAGCGCTCGCTTAATAAGAACCGCCAGGTGTGTGCACATGAAAATGCCTTTGACCATGTTTTCCCTTCTGTGCGCAAGCTCTCAGGACCATCACTAGCTCTAATGTTTATTTACCTTGCAGAATTGTGTATTCTTGTCACTTAGAGTCTTCGAATGTTCACCTTCACTGCCAGCTCCACCTTCTTTACAAATACATGTTGAAATACTTTACCTCGCATTTTTATCTGTTCTACACCTGAAGGGGTTTGTCAGCCCATGTAGTATCATATTGCTGGAGATGAAATCTATTCCTTTATAATTTAATTTTTACAACGTATTTCTGTACCACCGATCAGCCTGGCTTTGCAGTTAATCTGAATGGAACAGGCAATTTCTCCACTTGCAGAAAGACTGTGAAGTGCCTCCGAGCAGCACAGGCATTTCTCGGACCCCTTACGGGGGCTGCAGAGAACTGGTCTCATGCTTCTCAGCCCCTCCCCACCAGCTGTCCTGGTGCCCTGCCTGATGCCAATGCACCTGCATGCCTCAGTTTCTGCTCTCACACTCATTCCAGCCCCCCCCCACCGGCCCCCCTCCCCCCCACACACAGTAGAGGGCCCCTCGGCTTGGGTACACACGGGGTATTTTTAAATAGCAATAAAGCCAAACATCTGCAGTATTTTCAAAGATTAATTTTCACTCGCTTTATGAAAAGTCAATTTTCTTTAAACTAGGGATGCAAATGGGAAAACAAGTGAAAAATGGATTTCCAGAAGAACCACATTTCTTGCTATTCAGCAGGAATCATCCCTAAACACCGATTAAAATATTAGGTTTGCTTCATATCTTATTAATCTCTGGTGAAGAGGCACTGCCATTTAAAATTAGCAAAAATCCTGTGATATGAGAGGAAAACAAGAGCAAAGCATTTATAAATGCTAATTTACAAAATAGATTTTTTTACCAGGTCAGTTTTGATTGGCAGTAGAGTAGCCAACCATTTATGTGAGGAAATTTGAAAGAGGCTAGGAGAGTCTGTTACCTCCTGCCAGTTCCCTCAGTAACTAGTCATCAGAGCATAACAATTTCACCATCACTCTGGATTATGCCTCCATTTCTCTCTCTCTCTCTCTCTCTCTCTCTCTCTCTCTCTCTCTCTCTCTTTCTCTCTCTCTCTCATGAAATTTACTTTATTTTTTTTCTAACTCACCTTCTATTGGAAAACAGATTATGCAAAGTCCAGGGAAAATGGGTTGTTGTATTGATCAGATCAGGCTGCCATAACAAAACACCATAGACTATGTGTCTTAGTAGAAATTTCTCACTGATCTGGAGGCTAGGAATCCAAGACCAAGGTGCTAGTCTATTTGGTTCCAAATGAGAACTCTTTCTCTTCCTGACCTTCCTTCTCACTGTGCTTTCACATGGTGGAGGGGGGTGGGGTGGGGGGGTGCGGGAGGCGGAGGGAAGAAGAGGATGGGGGTGGGAGAGAGAGAGAGCGAGAGCGAGAGCGAGAGAGAGAGAGAGAGAGAGAGAGAGAGAGAGAGAACTAACCACTAACTCTCTGGGCCTCTTTTTATAAACACACAAATCCCATCATGTGGTCCCAATCCTCATAGCCTCATCTAAGCCTAGTGACCTCCCAAAGGCCCCATCACATTAAGAGTTAGGGCTTCAACATATGCATTTGGTGGACACAGTCAGTTGACAACAGTTGCTAACTAAAGGCACACTGGGACTTTAATGATAAGCAGTAGAGAAATAAAGGAAATCTAAAATCTGCAGGATATGGACCAGAAGAAACTACACAACTGGGGGTCACTGCCCTGGGAGGTAGGGAGAAGTTAGCACTTTGAATTACACTGTCCTAGAGGAATGATGAACTTGAACTACACGTATCCACATCAGTGGGGATCTGATCTATGGGGTGAGACAGAGCAGCAGGAGCCTTGTCATCTCTGATTACATGGAGTCAGAAAGAGGGCAGTGGTTGCCTTCATAGCTTGGAACAGAATACGAGGCCAGTGCATACAGAGGGTATACCAGAGGGAAGGAACTAGGCAGAATGCTGTTGTCCCTGCCAAGTCTGGAGTCCGGACAAAATAGCTTCCCTGCCTGTCCTGGTTGAGGTAGAGCCATGAATTCCTGGGGCGATTCTTCCAGTACCACACCTCCTTGATTCAGCTGGGCAGGCTGAAGATGGCAGAGCCAGACTGAAGGTTTATAAGACACAGAGACTCTGGGTACAAGTAGGAAGGAGAGAGTTGCAAGAGGAAAGAGGGGGCGCAAACATAGTAACCAACATATCCACCTACTTTTCCATTTTCCCTCTTACCGATCTCAACTCTGTACTTCACTTGCTTTCTAACTTCTTATTCATTCATAATTGATTGGATGTGAGCCAGAGGGAAGTTAATTGCCCATTTATTTTTAGTACACTGTGGAGACCCTGACCCCAAAATTCACCTCTCAGACAGGGCAGATGTGCAGTCAAAAAGCTAGGAAGTAACATCTAGTGGTCTTCTGTGACTACCATGTGCAGCCCAGGGGGCTGGAACAGGACCCCAGTTGGGCTGGGATATGCTCAGAGCAAGGCCAGGCCACCTATGAACCTCTGCTCAGTGTGGTGCATCGCCCAAAATTTCAGATCGCCTGACACTGGTGCTTTTCTTTGCCTGTTCAGCAATTTGTCCTGAATTGTTCAGTGGGTCTGTGTTCCCTTTTTAACAAAGTCTGCATTTATTTCTACAAGGAACCAGAAAAATATATACAGATTCATGCTTAATTGAAAAAGAATTTTAGATATCACTGTTTATCTGCAGCTTGAGAACAATTCCATTTAGAAATGGTTCATGGGCTCAAGTCCTCCTTGAATAAAGCACTTGCTTCATTCATTCATCCTTGCTTCACTCATTCACCGGACATTTTATGTATGAGCCCGGGCTGCACTGGCACTGAGAATGCAGATATTCTGCTGTGTTTCATCTATTCCTTCTTTAGTAGTTATTGTATGCCAGGCACTAGCTTACCTGCATTATCTTTATTGTCTCATTTAAGCGTCAACAACCACCTAACACAGTAGGAACAATATCAACTCCCAATTGATATATGTGGAATTTAGGATTCTGAGAAAGTAAGTTATTTGCCTGAGGTCACATGTAGTTAGATCTGCTTAGGACTCATGGTGGATAAGAAAGATCTCTACCATCAAGAACCTGGCAATGCAGGAGGGGAAAATGGGCCCATGGGTAGATATGTACAATAAAGGGTTATGGGTAGACAAAACTAGCAATATTGGGAAGAACCGGGCACAGAGGTCTGAGTGGGCCATTCTAAGGGTCAGGAGTCTAAAAGCATCACAAAGAAATTGGCTTGAGTTCAGTGATGTTCGCAACACTAGGTAGCAAATATGTATGTGTTGGTGGTTGTCTGTGTAGGGTGGGAGGTGTTTTGAGATTTATGTTGGGGGAAGAGGTAATGAAGGAGAGAGAATGTATCTAGTCCTTTAATCTTGTCATCTAATGATTCTACACAGAAGACAAAGTTTTGCAATTTATACCATCTACCATCATTCTCTAATATTTTCTTTTGTAAATATTTTATATCTACTATCAGATGACAAACTCTACTAGGAAATTTGAATACAGTTGCCAGCACACTCTACTGAAGTGTAACTACAAAACAGTTATTAGTTTCTTGCTGAAGTGCCAGGAGCCAGGAGTACAAGTGATCATTACCGAGGAAAAGCCTTCCCCTGAAGCAATGGTCCCTGTTCCAAAGGGAAGTACATAGTTTACCCACCTTTGGTTTTGCCAAACATCCAGATAGTCTCAATCAATACTTCAACATTGAGCAACATTGCCCTCTTTTCCTGTGATTTGATAGTTTCAGAAGCCACTGACTATCAAAGGACAATGGAGCATCCTACCGAGGACTGAGCAAACCAGCACAGTGGAATGCAGAACCACGGTCGCACCGGTGGAGCATGACGCTAAATGGAGAAACCTGAGCATCACTAGGCTCCTTTCAGCTGGGGTTGTGGTGATCATAGTGACTAGCTTTTCTTTTTTTATCTTCTTTGTAATAAACTGTTTCTTTACACTCCCTCCTGCCTCTTTTCTTTCTCCCCTGTTCTATGAACCTTGTCAAAAACAAACAGAGAGTGATGGTAAAAAGCAGCAGGGGGACACTCTAAAAATAAAGACAAATAGCAAGGGCTGTTAGGAAGTAGCCTATGTTTGTCACGGTCCATTAATATGTGCTATGGTTACTCCCCTGTTTTCTATTTTACTTGGATTTTTTTTTAAAATGTCAGACATGGCCCTGACTGGTTTGGCTCAGTGGATAGAGCATCGGCCTGAGGACCAAAGGGTCCCAGGTTCGATTCCGGTCAAGGGCATGTACCTTGGTTGCGGGCACATCCCCAGTAGGGGGTGTGCAGGAGGCAGCTGATCGATGTTTCTTACTCTCTATCCCTCTCCCTTCCTCTCTGTAAAAAATCAATAAAATATATTAAAAAATAAAATGTCAGACATGACTTTCTAGAGTTCTAGCAGATGGAGGGAGTCTGCGTTCAATTTTGGGAACTGAAAACTGTGGGAAAAGATTTAAAAACCCTATGGGTGGGGGAGGACCTTGAAAATCGGTGAATGGGGTAGGAGATTGGAGCCATTCTCTGGCTAAGGGACAAGAGATGGTGGTAAAGAATCCAAATGATAGACAATGGTCAGCAGACTGGCTGACAGATGGTCATTAGCTAGGTGATCTGTCCACCCAGGGTGGTCTCTGCCACCAAGCTGTGCTGCCAGGTGGGGCATCTAAATGGGGACTATAATGTATAAACCAGGCTCCATAGGGAGGGAGTTTAGGTTAGGCCTGACTTAGAGAAACTTGGAGTGTGAGACTGGGTAACTGGTAAGAATTCAGAGAGATGGACCATAAAAAGGACCCAGGATAAAGCCCAGACTTGTACCAGCAGATGACAGGGAAAGGCTCATTCCTGGAAGCATTGAGTCCCACAGCCAATTGGCAAAGAGGAATCTTAGGAATAACAGCTGCTGGATTTTAAGTCTGAGAGGAAGACTATTCTGATCATGGGCCTGAGTCTGCTCTGTTTCTGTTGTCTCAAGAAATATGAGGCAGGGCCCAGAGCTAGCACCTCGCTACCCGACAGGTACTGTGGGTGAACAAACTAGTGCCCCCAGAAGGCTCATCTTAACTCATCTCCACTAGATCCTAGAGCTACTATGATCAAGTCGCAAACAGAATACCATTTTCAAATACTCTCTACCACTTCTAATTCACTCATTCAGCCAACAAATAATTGTTGATTATAATATCACTAGAGGCCCAGTGCATGGAATTCATGCACAGATGCAGTCCCTAGGCCTGGCCAGCGATCGAAGCATGAGCATCTGGCATGGAAGAGCAGGTCCCAGCTGACCTCTGGGCCCTGGGCAGCACCTGGGCTCCCAGGCCCCCACGCGGCCCCCTCCGCCTGAGTCATGTCGCCCATGTCCCCACGCAGAGATGCGATGAGTATAGCTGGAGGCCATGGAGTGTGGGTCTCTGGGCCACCCAGCGGTGCCACACAGAAGCCGGGCAGGCAGTGCGCTCTCTCAGCCTCACAGACCGGCTTCTGCATGAACCCATAAAGGGCCCGACTGACCAGCCCTTGTGGTCCTGGCAGCTGTGGCCCAGCTCACCTGGAAGAGGCCATAGGGGTACTGGGAAGGCTCCTCGCAGGTTCCAGGCACCTGAGCACAGGGGCTTCCCAGGAGTGTGAGCCCTGGCGTCCAGGGGAGGGTAGCAGGGGGAGTGAGAGCAAGCTCCACGTACACTCCGCATTCTCACCACACCTCTGTCCCCATTACCCACCCCCTCCCCATCCCCAGGTGATCGCAGCATGTAGCCAACGCCCGCCATGTTCCACGCCACCCCCTGGTGGTCGCAGCACGTCATAGTGAGCGGTTGAACTCCTGGTCTCCCAGTCGAATGACTGACTGAGGAGACAATTTGCATATTAGGCTTTTATTATATAGGAAGTGTTAGGCATCATGCTTGGGATTAAATGGTGATTCCTAGGTTTATAGTACAGTAGAGTAGAGAGACATTAATTGAATGGCTTTCACAACCATACAAAGACTATAGTGATGACATGTAGTATGAAAGGGAAGTACCCAGTGTTTTGAGAGTCTATATTAGAGTATTTGACCTAGTAAAGGAGAAGGTATCCAACTTGCACCAGACTGGAGTAACATACAGGAGGTAGAGGAATGCTGAGAGCAAGAGTACATGGAAGAGGGGTCTGAGAGCAAGAGTACATGAGGGAAGAGGGGTCTGAGAGATTAGTAGAAACCAGATTGCTTAGGAACATGAGTTCTTAAGAAATCTTGTCTCTCTATTATGAACAGTGAGAAGTCAGTGGTGTTTTAAGCAAGGCAGTAGCATGACCACATTTGTATTTGTGTGTGTGTGTGTGTGTGTGTGTGTGTGTGTGTGTGGTGAGTGTGTGTGTGTGTGTTGATTTTTCATTATGGAAAACTTCAAATACACACAAACATAGAGAGAATGAAATGAACTCTCTTTGTGTCCATTACCCAACTTGAATGGTAATCAACATTGTGCCTATCTTGTTTGGTCTTTCTCCTGTCTATTATTTTTTCTGAAATATGTTAAAGTAAACTCCTAATATTATACCATTCCATCAAGAAATGTTTCATTATGCATCTGCAATGATAAGGCAATTTGTTCAGATTTGTGTGGTGAAATAATCACTCTGGCTGCATTATGAAGATAGGATTGGACAGGATCCAAAATAGAAGTGGGTGAACTTGCTGGCCTGTGCAAGAGGGTCAGGTTAACTTGGACATTGGTGATGATGGTAGCAATGGAGATAACTGATGGATTCCAGAAACATTTACGAGGTAAAACCAGCAGGATGTGGGGATGAATTAGACACGAGGGTTGGGAAAGTGGACTGTGTCTAGGCTACCATGACATTTCCAGAGGGAAGAATGCTGGTGCCATCCACTGAGAGAAGGAGTCCCGGCAGAGGATCAAACCTGGGGAGAAAGACTGTACATTGGACTTTGGACATGCTGAGTATGAGGTTCCTAGGACCTCCAAGATGTATTCTGTAGAACACTCCTGTATATGCGGGCCTGAAGCTACAGGAATCTAGGCTGAGGATACACATGTATGAGTTTCTGCAAGAAATTGCTGACTGAGGCCATGGGCTTGGTTGAGATTAAGTAAGGAAAGTATTCATAATAGAGAAAAGGAGAGGACCTAGGACAAGGGCATTCTACATTTAGTGGCTAGGTATTTGAAGGTGTTCCTGTCAAGAAGATAAAAAGGAGTAGCCATAAAGGTAGAATAAAATTCAGAAACTCAAAAACTCTGAGGATTAAAAGTTCTAAGACACCTTCCGATGTCCTCAGGGAACACCTGGCAGAGCACAGAGGGAGCTTGACAGTGGTCAAACTGCTGCTCCACCACAGGAGTGAACTGCACCGATACGTCGATGGTGCATGTATCCCAGCTCCCAGCAAAGCACTCTCACATACATTGCACCCACATACCTTAATCACCCTAAATCCTTAGTGCCTAGCACAGTGCCTGGCACATGGTAGCTTCTAAATCAGTGGTTCTCAACCTGTGGATTGCGACCCCTTTGGCGGTCTAACGACCCTTTCACAGGGGTCACCTAAGACCATCCTGCATATCAGATATTTACATTATGATTCAGAACAGTAGCAACATTACAGTTATGAAGTAGCAACGAAAATAATTTTATGGTTGGGTCACAACATGAGGAACTGTATTTGAAGGACCAGAAGGTTGAGAACCACTGTAAATAAATGTGTGCTGAACAAAGCTAAAAACACACAGTCAGAGCACTGAGACACGGCTCCACCATCAAAAGAGAACTCATCCATCACAAACGGTCCCTGCCACATAAAATCAGTAAAATAGTGAGGCACCTGCAGAAGCCTGTGCCTACCCTCTCCCACTCAGCCACACAGAGCATATGGCAGGCAGAGCCAAATTAAATACAACTGACATTTGGATGGTCTGCACCACTGCTCACCCCCATTAGCATGGATAGAAAGTTAACCAAATTCCTTTTTAAAAAAATATTTCCCAGAAATGTTTTAATGGTATTTTTCATCAGTATTCACCTGCAGCTTGCATCAGTGGTGTTTATCAGCTCCCTCCACTGGCTCTGGCCTGTGTGACTGACATCTGTCATTTTAATCAGAGATGGGCAAAATACACAAATGAATCTTGAAGGATGGGAGTTACTCTTCAGCAAAGAATTCAGAGATGCCATAATTTACTGTGACAACACCAGCAACAAGCCAGGGTGAGTTGGGCTCACTGAGCCAGATGAAGGGAAAAACAAAAGGGCCTTGTTGAGAAGCAGTAGTCACAGAATACCTTGGTGGCTGGAACACAGACAAAAATCAATGGGAAAAAGAGAAATCTTGGAATCCTGAAGGAAGCTGACCTCCATTCAAAGCTCACTTTTGTTTTTGTTTTTTTGTTTTGTTTTTTTTTTATTAAATCTTTATTGTTCAGATTATTACATTTGTTCCTCTTTCCCCCCCCATAACTCCCCTCCTCCCAGTTCCCGCCCCACCCTCCGCCCTCACTCCCCACCCACTGTCCTCATCCATAGGTGCACGATTTTTGTCCAGTCTCTTCCCGCATCTCCCACACCCCTTTCCCCCCCAAGAATAGTCAGTCCATTCCCTTTCTATGTCCCTGATTCTATTATAATCACCAGTTCATTCTGTTCATCAGATTATTTATTCACTTGATTCTTAGATTCACTTGTTGATAGATGCATATTTGTTGTTCATAATTTGTATCTTTACCTTTTTCTTCCTCTTCCTCTTCTTAAAGGATACCTTTCAGCATTTCATATAATCCTGGTTTGGTGGTGATGAACTCCTTTAGCTTTTCCTTATCTGTGAAGCTCGTTACCTGACCTTCAGTTCTGAATGATAGCTTTGCTGGATAAAGTAATCTTGGTTGTAGGTTCTTGGTATTCATCACTTTGAATATTTCTTGCCACTCCCTTCTGGCCTGCAAAGTTTCTGTTGAGAAATCAGCTGACAGTCGTATGGGTATTCCCTTGTAGGTAACTGAGTTTCTTTCTCTTGCTGCTTTTAAGATTCTCTCTTTGTCTTTTGCTCTTGGCATTTTAATTATGATGTGTCTTGGTGTGGTCCTCTTTGGATTCCTTTTGTTTGGGGTTCTCCGCGCTTCTTGGACCTGTAAGTCCATTTCTTTCACCAGGTGGGGGAAGTTTTCTGTCATTATTTCTTCAAATAGGTTTTCAATATCTTGCTCTCTCTCATCTTCTGGCACCCCTATAATTCTGATGTTGGTACGCTTGAAGCTGTCCCAGAGGCTCCTTACACTATCCTCGCATTTTTGGATTCTTTTTTCATTCCGCCCCTCCGGTTGGGTGTTTTTTGCTTCCTCGCATTTCAAATCATTGACTTGATTCTTGCGCTCCTCTGGTCTGCTGTCGGGAGTCTGTATAATATTCGTTATTTCAGTCCGTGTATGCTTAATTTCTAGTTGGTTCCCCAATATAACATTGAGGGTCTCATTAGTTTTCTTGTAGATCTCATTAAGTTTATCGGCGGCTTCTAAACAGTTCTTGAGAGACCTTAACAGTGTGGTTCTGAACTCTATATCTTCCATTGACAATTCTGTCCTGTTTCTTTGTCTCGGCATTTTGTTATGCTTCCTTGGTGCACCCCCTAGTGGTCTTTGTGCGCAGTCTTATAGTTAAACCTTGATTGTTGTAGCTAATACCAGGGAGGGTTTGACCTCCAGGCCAAGTGGCTATGAGAATCAGCTGTGTCTGCAGTGAGAGAACTTCTGTCCTCTAGGGAGGTGCTAATCTAGCCTTTGCCTGAGGCTATCCGGCAAATGCCTCTGTGCAGGGCTTGGGCGGGGCGGGTCGCACAGGATCAACAGGGTGGTCCGGAGAGAGCAGTTATGGCGGCTCTCATTCCTGTCCCCAGGGGCTCTGCCTCTCTGAGTCCCAGCACCCGCTGCAAACCTCGGAGAGAAAGCTGCACTCGCTCTGACCGAAGCCAGACAGTCCCACTTCTCCCATTTGAGTCTGGGTCCCTAAAGACTCGCCTGTATCTGGAGCTCAGAGTCTGCGACTCCCTCCCGATTGAAAACGCCAACCGCGCCCTCCGCCGCCAGCCCGCTCCGCACACTCCGCACCTCAGAATTTGACTTCAGCACTGCGCCTCCTCTGAGTGTCCGCATGCGTTTCTCTTTCCTCCTAGTTGTAGGACTTCCACTCAGCCAGCGTTCCTGTGGTTCTGGGTGATGTCCCATCAGTCTTTTAGTTTCACTTTTGAAGTAGTTGTTCAAGGCAGCAAACTCCGGCGTTAACCTTCACTTTTGGTTTTATAGTCTTATGCAACCAGAGATTTCAGAATGCTCAAGCCTGTCTATGCCCAGATAAAGGGTAGAGCTAGGATGCAGGCTCCAAAAAGGTGGTAACTTAAGGAGCATTTCTACTTGGCTTTACAAAGGATTTGGACTCATAACTTTGCATGGTGGCCAGAGCTCTAGGAATTCACAAGTAATTGTGGAGCCTAATTAGGAAGCTGGTACACTGGCAGCCTTCCCGCTGCCCTCCTGAACAGTTCTCTGCACTGCCTACCGAGGAAGGGCCTCCTTTCTCGGGCTGAGACAATGCCTGCCTTTGTTCAACAACCATTCTTGCCATATGGCTATCTACTCAGCAAATACCTCCCCTTCCCTGGAAAAGGATCAATGCGCTTAAATGTTAACATTTAAACATTTTTATTTTATTTTTTATATCAGAGATATAGTCTGACACAACTAACTCTTTTGGCAGGTAAACAAAACACAACCCCTCATTCAAACTTGTGCTTTAGGGTGACTGCTTTCTCCCTTACAACCACCACCCTACTGTCTGTTACAGGACGTTTGCTTGACTATCTCTAAGTGAAGATAAGACCCATAAGGTGGAGACCGTGTGTGTTGACCTAAATTTCTAGATCATCGTTGGAGCTCAATATACGTTTTTTAATAAATGAGGTAGACAAAAATCGTAGATTCAGCGATTTCACCTTTCACTTACTTCGGGATATTCTCATACATTAGATCTGTAAGGGACCATAAAAGTTCCCTAATTCTATCCTCTCAATTTGCTGAGGGAAAAACGGAAGGCTATAGAAATGAAGTCTGTGTGAGATGAATTTGGCAGCTTCTTACTGTCTTGATGGTGGCGGCTTCGGGTTTATCACACAAAATGTGTTTGCGTTATTTCTTCTCATTTGCCACAAGGAGCTCCTGCCACACAATGCCCCAGAGGACAACAAAATGAGGGGGGTAGCCTCAAACTCCAGGCCATGAATCTGCTCTATTAGAGAGACCTGAAGGTCTCCACAGACCATACAGGGTTAAGTGATTCATCACCACCCATCACCACTAGTTAGTAGCAGAGATAGCTCCTGGCTATGGCAGATACCGGACCAGATGCAAGTCAGGCTCCTACCTTCATATCACCTTCCTCTCAAACTTCTAAAATTCTTATTTTGATTTTGTGCCTTCCCATCTTCAAAGCCTCTCTGGAGCCCGTGACCCCAAAATTCAGAAGGAAACTTGCACTGACTCATTCAGCCACAGCAATGTGCCCCCGAATCCCTCCTTTAGTCCTATAATAAGAATCTCTACTTGAGGCGGCTGCCATTTTTAGCACAACATCCTGTGTGCTCTTCAGACCCCATCACCTCGTTTCCCCCCAGGATGTCTAGCCCAAGATTTTCTGCCATTCTGTCTGGCTGATGTGCTTGAATTCTTGAACTTCATTTCTGTTGTCCTCCAGGTTTTGCCAAGTATTATAATTATGTTATTTCCAGCAGAGCGAGTCTGCTTCCCAGCACGGCTAGCGGGTCATCTCAGTGACACACTGATATCCAAACCACTAAGAATTTTCAGTGTCTGGTTTTAAATGCTAGTAACAATTTCTCTCACAAGTCCTCTCACAGAGTAGTCTAAGTTCCAGGAGTTCTGGTCCAATAAATAGGAATTCCACAGGCACTTACTCTGGCTTTTAACTGAAGTCTTATGGTTTCCAGCCACCAGAAGAATGATTTGGGTCTAAATGAGATCATAGAGTAGGCCAGTAATCTCTGCCCAGAAACCCCTCTCCCCCTTTTCATGCCTCCATCCTTGCTTCTTTCATCATCTTGTTTAGCAGCTCCTGTCCTAAGAGACAACTTATTCTATGCAGATATCTTCCTCTTCTGGGCGCTGTCTGGGACTGTCAGGTTGAGTAAAGATTTGAGGGCCTAGGAATTCAGCTGCGATCTGTCTGAAGGTGATTCTTGTGCTATAGTTACATGAATCACTGCTCCAGAGACAGCCGAGTCCAAAAGTAAACCCAGGATAAAGAATGTCTATAAATTCAAAACACCCACGGGGACTGGCAGAACTGTGCATACCGACTGTACTAACAGTGCAGTGGGGTGCGGTGTTTGGCTTTTAATTACTCCTATACAGACTGATTCTTTGTTACTTGTAGTACATCAATCAGTGAAAAGAAAAAGAGGAGAGGAAGGTGCTCTCAGAATTTAGAGCATAAAGAATTTCAAAAGGCTGGAGTGAGCAACAAAGACCCTGTCAGACCCAGGCATGCACATGGACCAAGGAGAGGAGTGTCTTGTGTGTATTGGATATTAAATAATTCCTTATCAATTAATGAATCAACATACACTAGCAAATATGCATACTGTGTTTTCTACCTGCCAGGCAGTGTTCTAAGCCATGTGTGTGTGTGTGTGTGTGTGTTCAGTTAACCTTTACCATAACTCTATAATTAATATAACCTCTATTTCCAGATGAAGAAACTGGGGCTCAAATGGGTTAAGCAATTTGTCCAGGGCCACAAAGCTAGTATGTAGTAGAGCAAGGACCCAGCGATCTAGTTGCAGAGCCAGTGCTCTTAGTGACCATGTTGTTTGTGCTGTCCATAAATGAGTGGATGAGGTAAGAGCAATTTAAATTTGAAATCCATTGAATGATTGGTTTCCCTGAGCTCCCTCCATCTAGGTGACATAAAGAAGTCAACTGGGAAGAGATGGGGTAATGGGAGGAATCATGCCTTACATTAAAGCAGTGCCATGCATAATGCACAAAAGTAATATCATTGCACTAGCAACCGAGTAGGCGATAGCTCATTGACAGCATCAAAGGTTAGGCCCATTTGTTTCATATTTTTATAGAAAAATCCATTCTCAGAGCTTTGTAGACTCTACTAATTCCCATTTCTGACTTTCCCCAGCTGTGTTATTTTAGATCCTTCCCCTCAGTCTGTGGACATCTTTTACGACCATCTCATATTCTCTGTCTCCTTTTAAGCTCCAGTCTTGCTGTGGCAGCCAGTTGCTCACAGAGATAACCAGACAGCTCCTCATCTCAGTCACACCAGGTACTTCTTACATTCTGCCAAGGGTTGTTCTGCAGCACCACTGGGGAGCCGGTGGATGTGCACTCATCTATGTGGGCCCATGAACACTCTATAAGGGGGTCTTTGACCAATGGAGGCAGGAGCTAGTGTACAAATGCTTCCCTCTTAAGTGTGTCTGCTGGGCAACTTTAAGGAGCATTCTACTGGGTTCCTTAGATGGTCCCTGTAGGATTGAGTCCCAGTTGCCTATCAATAATATCCCCTTGGATTGGCTTTCTCTCCTTTCCTATTTCACTTTTCAGACCCTCAGTTATATTCCTTTGTGATCACATTCCAAAATAAATTATGCAAACTAAGCCATTGCTGCAGGCTTTGTTTTGCAGGTGAACCACCTAAAAGCTGCCCCAGCCACATGGCCAATAGACTGACAAGAGTTGTGAGGCTCAGTCTTTTTTGATAGACTCCTGATCTCCACCTGCAGCCCTCAGGATTCAGAAACAGGTCTGTATGTGAGCCCTGGCTCCACTGCCTGCTTAGCAAGTGACCTTAAATAAAACACATAACTTCTCTGTGACTCAGTTTTCTCATTTAGCAAATATGAAAAATCAGAACATCATCCTCCCAGGGTGTATGAGATCATGGATATGAGAATGAAGTGAGGGATATGCATAGACTTGGTAGGTAGGATGCTGAGAGCGAGCGTGTTTGTGTTCTTTTTTTACTGCCACAAGAAAAATTATTCCAAAGTACATTTATATAAGCAGGAACCACTAGCCACATGTGGCTATTTAAATGTACATGAAATAAAATTAAATCAAATTAAAAATTCTATTCCTCATTCATACTAATAACATCTCAAGTGCTCAATAGCCACAGCACCCTCCTTACAGAACTTCCAACTCTGCACCTGCAACACGCCTAAAGGACACGCCACGGAAGACAGGCCACTGGAGGCACACAGATCTGACAGCCTATCCTGGGCACGGAGGCTGACCATTGGGTACTTGGCATGATTTTCTACTGGGATATTGTAAGTGCCCCCACACTTCTGACCCACCCATTAACCTGGTAAGTGAAGGCAGCACTGTTCCTGGCAGAGCCCGGCAGTGGGAAATTGGGAAGTAGAAAGTTTGTCTTCCCAGCCCCACTCAGTGACCAGCCCACTAAGTGCCCAACTGCTCTCAGGCAGACCCGCCTCCCACCTCTGCAGGGGCTGGGCCTGGGCTTGCCCTGAAAGTTAACAAACTTGTTGTTTTTCTGCCCTGACATTTCCCGTTGTAGAATCTATCAATATATCTGAGTAATCCATGGTAACGTAAAAATTGGTAAAGATATGATCCTCATCAGAACTAAAGTTAACAAAAACATATTCTTGAGATGCAAAACTTTAACCCAGTACTTCCCTAAGAGGAACTCTATGTGTTCACCTGGAGGTATCCAATCCCCATTGGAAGTGCCTCCCATGGTACACACAGGCACATGGAGTAATGGTCACAGAGACTGGAGAATCATAAAACAGCCTTCCGCAAGGATCAAGTTCGCTGACCCTGGCCTTTACCTGACCTTTAACAGAGCTGACCAAGTGTCCATCATGCCCGATGCACACAATGAAAGGGAGACTGCAGTTGTTCTCACAAACACTCTAGGTAGATCTTCCTGCATCTTTTCTCCCCATTTCTCACATTGTCACATTTTTGACAGTTAATACCATCTTGGTTGTAATGTTCTTCCTCCCTCTGCTTTTCTTAGCTCTTTGTGACCACCTTTCTTCTCATTCCTTGGCTCTGGAAACTTCCTAGCATGAACTCTTTACCTGACAGCCATGTGACTTGCCAATACTCAGAAAGCAAGGCTTACAATACAACCCAGAAAAAAAATGATACATAAAGCAAAGCCATAGTCTAATAGAGGAGACATGGTTATATCTTAGAGTGTCTCTCACATTACACCTACACCAAAACCCAAGATATAATTTAGAGCTTACAAATTAGCTTTGGAGTCAGAGGGCCTGAGTTCAAATTACGGCTTACTGCTTTAATAACTGCAGAACCACAGGTGAGTTACTAACCTCCTTATGCCTCACTTTTCCACTGTGACATGTGACCATATCATCTTCATGCTAGGATTTTTAGAGGATTAAAATGGGATAAAGTACAAAAAAAAAAACATTCAACATAGTGTTCTGTGTCTTCCCTATAGTGATTAATTAACAATAGCAATTACTACTAGTAGTATTACTTAATCAATAAATTGATCACTAGTATCCACTTAATAATTATCAAGACTCCTTGAAAACTGATTAGAGTTAGTAGTCAAAAGGGATGGAAGCAAGAAAGCCAAGATCTGTGCCTCTATGAGAATAAATCTGCCTTTTTGACTCAGGAGCCTCCCAGCTGCCAGGACACAGTCATTGCCCAGAGAAATGACTAGACTGAAGTACCCATTTATTTTGTCACTTTTCCCCCTATTATCCTCTTCAGTGCTTCTCGAAATAGATGTTTATTTAATAAGCTAGCCAAGGGAAAGTTTCCTTTGTAACATTCATGGAACTGAGGAATATAAAAAATGTCATCATTTATAAAACCAAGTGAAATGGCTTATTTTCCCTTAATTTTTACCACATGCTTCAGGTGATGTTTTTGTGAACACAGCAAAAAGAATTAACACAAAAATTCACTATTTTCTAAAACAGGTTTTTGCAGTGACATTTTGCAACAAGAAAAATTATTTCTCAAGAAAAAAAAATTCTCATCTTCACAAACAAAAGAAAAAACACGTAAAAGTAACATTTTTCTTTCCTGAGAATATCTTTTTCATATGAGACCTGCCTTTCACCTCTGTAGTCAGCTCCAGGTGTTAATAGAAAATGCTTTTGTGTCAATAACTCCTGCAAACCATGAATCATCTCCAATCCAAGCAGAGATGAAAATTAAGATCCTCAGTTTATGGGGTTGGCATTAATGTACAAAAACCAGGCCTCACATTGGAGTATAAATATTTCTGTATGAAAAGGAAGACTTAGAGAAAATCTAAAACTTCTCCTATGCTCCTTATCTTTACTCTTCCTCCTCAATTATCATCATCATCATCATTAGTCATTGTTATTAATCCTCACCCGAGAATATCTCCCATTGATTTGTAGAGAGAGTGGAAGAGAGAGGGAAAGACAGGGAGAAACATTGATGTGAGAGAAACACATCAATTGGTTGGCTCCTACAGGAGCCCTGACCAGGGCCCAAGCTGGGGAGGAATCTGCAACCAAGGTATGTGCCCTTGATTGGAATCAAACCCAGGGTGCTTTGGTTCACAGGCTGATGCTCTATCCACTGAGCAAAACTAGCTAGGGCTCTCCTCAACTTTTAAAAACATGCACATATACAATCACTTTTTATTGAATTTACTAGAGGCCCTATGCACAAAATTTGTGCAAGGGGCTCAGCCCTTACAGCCCTGGCTGACTCAGCTGGCCCTCGCAACCCCTCACAGCCTCATCCTGCCCTCCCAGCCCCGGCTTCATCTGGAAGGACGTCCAGAAGGATGTCTGGAAGGTCGTTCAGCTGTTCGGTCTAATTAGCATATTAGCTTTTTATTATATAGGATTGGAATGACATCCTATATAATAAAAGGGTAATATGCAAATTGACCCTAACAGCAGAACGACTGGGAATGACTGGTCACTATGACACACACTGACCACCAGGGGGCAGATGCTCAATGCAAAAGCTGTCCCCTGGTGGTCAGTGTGCTCCCACAGGGGGAGCTCTGCTCAGCCACAAGCCAGGCTGATGGCTGCCAACACAGCAATGGTGGCAGGAGCCTCTCCCGCCTCCTCAGCAGCACTAAGGTTGTCCGACTGCAGCTTAGGTCTTCTCCCTGCTGGTAAGTGGACATCTCCCGAGGGCTGCCGGGCTGCCAGAGGGATGTCTGACTGCCAGCTTGGGCCCGATCCCCCAGGGAGTGGGCCTAAGCCAGCAGGTGGACATCCTCTGAGGGGTCCCAGACTGCAAGAGGGCATAGGCCAGGCTGAGGGACACCCCCCCCCCCAACAAATGCACAAATTTTTGTGCACCAGGCCTCTAGTTGGTTAATAAAATTACATAGGTTTATGATGTACATTTCTTGTAATATTGTTTTGGTAGTAACAAACTCCTCTAGCTTTTTCTTGTCTGAAAAGCTTTTTATTTCTCCTTCAATTATAACTTTGCTGGAGGTAAAATAGTTTTGGTTATTGGGTCCTTGCTTTTCATCACTTTGAATATTTCATGCCAATTTTCTTCTAACCTGAAATATTTTTGTTGATAAATCAGCTGACAGCCTATGGCAGCTCCCTTATAGGCAATGAACTGTTTTACTCTTGCACTTTTTATGTTCTCTCTTAGAATTTAACATGTGTCATTTTACTAGTAATTATGATGTGTCTTCATTTGGGCCTCTTTAGGTTCATCTTGTTAGAGACTCTTTGTGCTTCCTGGACTTGTGTCTTTTTCCTTCAGCAGGTTGGGGGACTTTTCAGCCATTATTTCTTCAGACAGGTTCATGATCCCTTGCTCTCTTTCTTTTCTTTCTGGTACCCCTATGATGTGGATGTTGTTACACTTCACATTGTCCCACAGATCCCTTAAATTATCCTAAATTTTAATTTTTTTCTTTTTGCTGCTCTGATTGGGTGTTTTCTGCTACCTTGTCTTCCAAATTACTGCTTCATCCAACTCACTGTTTATTCCTTCTATTGTGTTCTTCATACCAGATATTATAGTCTTCATTTCTTAAAGGACATTTTTATGTTTTCTGTGGGTATTTTTATGCATGTTATATTTTTGTTGAAGTTTTCACTAAGTTCCCTGAGCATTCTCATAATCATTACTTTGAACTCTATATCTGGTAAATTGCTTGCCTCCATTTCATTTAGTTCTTTTTCTGAAGATTTCTCCTTTTCTTTAATTTGGGGCATGTTTTTTTTTACCCCATTTTGACTGCCCTTTTGTGTTTGTTTCTATGTATTAGGTAGATCTGCTGTGATTCCAGTCTTGGTAGGGTAGCCTTATGTTTTATGTGTACTGTGGGACCCAGTGGTACAGTCTCATTTGTCACCTGAGCTGGGTACTTTAGGAATGTCCATTGTATGGTTTGTGGGCCCTCCTTTTGTAATTGAGTCTTGATTGCCATTGGCCCATTTGTGTATGGGGTCAACCCTCATGCTGGCTGACTGTGAGGGTCCACCCAGACCACAGTATACAAACTGCTATACAGGTGCTGACCACACAAAAGCTCAGCAAGAATTAGCCTCAGCAGGGTCTGGTGCCTGCCAAGATCTCCCTTTGAATATGCTGCTTGTGAAGCTAATTGGATCTTGCTCTGATGTCATCTGAAGCTGGCCACTGTATATGTTGGTTCTGGGGGTCTTGAGAGGGATTCTGGAGCAGGCCAATGTCAGTCTCTACCTGTGACTGTCCCTGAGCAACCTGTTTGGAGTCACAAAGAGATCCACAGATGCCTCTGATAGCCTGATGTGCATGGTAAGGACAAAGCTGTGCACCAAGGCCAGTTTTTACCAGCACTGAGCCCAGGGATAGGTCAGCAGAAGTCCCAAGATCCCACCACCACATGCCTCCACCTGCCAGCTGCTTGTTAGGCTCAATCACTGAAAGAGCCTCTGGCAGTATTCCATTTCCACAGTAAGTCCTCAGTGAGTCACTAGGTAAGTTCTCAGTGAGTCACTAGGTAGGGGCAAGTGATATTCACCAGATTGATACAGGTTTACTCTTAATGCCAGTGCTGGGTCTGAGGGCACCCAGAAAAAGTTCCAGATTATAGCAAGTATAGCTGCCACCTCCCTGGGTGCTTGTATACCTTCATGATAGGGTGGGGTCTCAGTGAGTCATCAGGACGAGGCCAGCAGAACTTCTCAGGCCTAAATAGACCAAGATTTGGCCATGTGAAGGGAAGGCTCTGCACTGGTCAGGCCCCTAACCTAGAACCACACAACTCAGTCTGTCCCAGATTCTGCCAGGAGCACTAGCTCAGCAGGTTGGGGCTGCCAGTAGTTGGTAGGATGGGCTAGTGCAGTGGTTGGCAAATTCATTAGTCAACAGAGCCAAATATCAACAGTACAATGATTAGAATTTCTTTTGAGAGCCAAATTTTTTAAACTTAAACTATATAGGTAGGTACATTGTTATTAACTTAACTAGGGTACTCCTAAGGCTTAGGAAAAGAGCCACACTCAAGAGGCCAAAGGGCAACATGTGGCTCGTGAGCCACAGTTTGCCGACCACAGGGCCAGTGGATCTCCCATGAGGGGCAGGTGCAGGACAGGCTTAGGGAATGGTGGGGGCAGTGGCCCCCATCTCAGATCCATACAACTTAGTCTGTCCCAGATTCTGCCAGACCTTGGCAGGGCAGAGCCACCAGGAGTAGGGAGAGAAGGGTCACTGGGAGCCCATAGAGTGGGATAGCAGATCTCTTGTGAGGAGGAGGCACCAGTCAGGTATACATAAAAGTTGGGGGAATGGTCCTCATCCCAAAGCCACACCATTCAGTCACTGACACCCCTGAGCCTTCCAGTACCTCTATACCCAAGCCAAGGCAGGTGACTCCTCAGAAGTGTGAGCTCTACAGGGTGGGGCAACAGAGAGTGCAGAATAATGCCATATGAAGGAGAGTGCTCCATCCAAGAAAGATGGCGTCTGCAGTGTGGGAGAATGACACAGCACAGGGATCCTGGTGGCTGTCTCCCCAGAGCCACAAACCCCAGTCTCTCCTCCCCTGACTCTAGTTTGCTCCACCCTCCCTTTTCAGGAGCCCAGAGTGAGAGGCTGAAAATAAGACTGTGTGTTGGCCTTTAAGAGGGTACCTGTGTCTCTAGCAGATTTCTGTCTCTCTCTGGCAATCAGAATCCCTGCTGATTATCACAGCCAGATATTATGAGGGTACCTCTTTCCCACTCTGTTGCTCTGGGCTGAGGAGCCCAGCTTGGAGTTGAGACCCCATGGCTCTCATTGGGAACCTTTGCAGCTGAGCTATTCCTCCAGAATCTCAGCCATGGCCCATGTGCAGGGCCAGCCTTTATCTCATCTCTGCCCTTCCCAGAAGTCTTGATGTGGCTCCTTCTTTATATACTTGATTATAAGACTTCTCTTCAGCTCGTCTTCAGGTGGTTGTACAGGCTGATTGCTCTATATTTTAGTTGTAGTTTCAGTTGGTCCTGGAGGAGGTGAGTGTATATCCACCCACTCTGCCACCATCTGGCTCTTCTAACACATTTTGTACTGGTTCAAAAAAATACTGGCACCACAGCAATCAAACACTGAACAAAGTAATTTGTTTCAACAAATTCCTTAAATGGCTGGCCTGAGCAATTCATAGGTGTATCTTTTGTCCTTCCATTTTAACAACCATAGCAGAGGTATGAGGGCCATCAATAATTATTTGAGGGTAAGAGACAAGGGAGAGATGGAGAGAGGGAGGTTCATTCCAATAAGCATTTCACATCACTTCAAGGTCAGTGGCCCGCAAATGAAAATGAACCTGCTTTGGTGTTTATGACCAATTAGCGAGCACCTAATGCTTCATCTGGTGCTGAGGACACCCATATTTTCCCAACGTAGTAGTGAGTGAGGAGGAGGCTAAAGCCACGATAAACACAAATACTCTCAAAATGTACAATTAGGAGTCTGGAATCCTTCTGAAGGGAGAGATTACAGAAACAGATTGCCCAGATTTGCTCCCCAATATCACTAATAATTACAAAATTTCCAACACCTTCTACTGCCTCCTTCATTTACAACTTAATAAGAAGGCCAGTGAATAACTGGCCTGGAGGGTTCCATTCATCTTGCTCCTTAAAATAGTGATATTTCAGGGAAATCTGGGAGTAAAACCAATCCTGGAAGAAGAGCAGTTACTGGTTCAGTCAATATGAGCATATTTATTGCATAATCTGGTAAATTATATAGTGTTACTATTACTCTAACCTTGTGAAGTGCAACTGATTCATCTAAAACTAGAATTTCCAAATAAAATATAGGTCACCCAGTTAAATGTGAGTCTCAGATAAACAACAACACTTTTTAGTATAAGTATGTCTCAGTGTATTTATTCAAAATTCATATTTAACTGAGTGCCCTATTTTGTTTTGTTGCCTAATTTGGCAACCCTTCTTGAAATTCCCTTGTAGTAGATTATATTATTGTTCAAAATTAGTCAGATTCAACTTCACACCCATCTTCAAGGTGGAAATTTAAATTCCCACTCCAGCACATTTGATCTTAGCCAGTAACTTGCTCTGACCACAGATGAGTAGAGTGTGCTTCCTCCCTTGAATTCAGCCTGGTCATGTACTAGTAAATTGCTTTGGCCAATGAAATGTTAGCTGGTGTGATACAACCAAAGGCTTGAATTGGGTATGTGTAGTTGGACTTGAATTCCTGTACTTCTCCCCATTGCCATGTTCCCAGGGAGAAGCTCAGTCCCAGAATGAACACGTGTGGAACCACCCTGAGCTCAGGCTACTTCAACGAGCTGAGCCCCACCAAATCCTCTACTTGATGAAGAGCTGGCCAGCCAAGACCAGCCTAGATCAGCCAAATCCTGGCCAATTTGTAGTGTTGTTTTAGAGACTGAATTTGGGAGTCATCTCTTATGCAGCACTAATATAGCATTTACTAACTAAAACACTACTAAAAGTAGTTTTAAACATATATAAAAAATCTTCGTTTCCTTAAACAACTTCTCAAAATAGTCTTCAACTATTACAGTTGTGGTTATCCCAAAATGTTAAAAAAGGCTCCACCGGGGCTCTTCTTGCAAAACACTGGGCTGAGGGTCAAAATATATAGGTTAAAATCCCAACTCTGCTATTTGCAAACTGTGTAATTGTGGGTAAATAGATGAACCTCTCTCAGTGTGTTTGCCTAGCTGTGATATGGAGATAATTTCTGTCCACGTGCTCACTAAAGTTAAAATGAGGAAGCAATGAGCCAAGGTTTCTAAAGTGATTTGGTAAATTGTAAAGTTCTAAATAAATATGTATAAAGTATTTAGAAATATGCCTTGCATACAGTAAATACTATATATGTGTATTTGCTAAATAAATAAGTGTATATATATATATATATATATGTATATATATATATATATCCACTGTATAATTTTATCTATTTGACGATCTTTTTTAGCATGTGCATTGTGCTAAGCATTGCAGATAATTATAGAGTAAGGAGGGTATTCAGGGAGTTAAAAGAAAGCTTTTCTAACCCAGATAGGAAGGTCAGGAAAAGCTTTTCAGAAGAAGAAACAGATGTGATATGTTATTATCATATGCCACATTAAGTTACAGTGATCTCTCACTCAATAGATTTGCCTACTGCACAAATAATGTCATGGAATTTTTTTCATGGGTTCTGAGACATGGGCATTTAGAGAATGACAGTCCCTCATTCTTCCCTCTGTAGATAGTTATATTTTCCCAGCATAAATATACATGGGTGGAATGGAGAAGAGGAAAAGGGAGAAAGAGTCACAAAAGCCCCATTGCAAACTATAAATCAGTTTGACTGAAGCTGTCATTTTCAAGAAAGCTGGATTAACTTTTTTTTAATATATTTTATTGAGTTTTTACAGAGAGAAAAGGAGAGATATAGAGAGTTAGAAACATCGATGAGAGAGAAACATCGACCAGCTGCCTCCTGCACACTCCCCACTGGGGATGTGCCCGCAACCAAGGTACATGCCCCTGACCGGAATCGAACCTGGGACCTTTCAGTCCGCAGGCCGACGCTCTATCCACTGAGCCAAACCGGTTTCGGCTGGATTAACTTTTATTGTTTGGTTTGTGTTTTGGTTGCAATGAAATCCATTTTTCATGAAAAACATTTGAACTTTTCAATTTTCAACTTATACTGTCTTTGATAAAGCTAAATAAATGCAGGCTTTTATTTCCCAATTAAAAGAATTATTAATGAATTGTTTCTATCAAAATTTATTTATATAGCCAATTTGTTTTAAGCAGGGCTCCAGACTTTATCACAGATACCAGAACTGTATGCCAAAGGGTGGTGACCCAAGATGTGTGAAATTTAAACACATGGAATTTCATGCACTAATAATATCACTAAGGGCTTTAACGAAGACAGAACATCAAGAAAAAAGAAAAATTATTATATTTGATAATAGCTGTACAAAAAAAATCAACAAACATTTCTTTTTTTCTTTTCTTTTAAAATATATTTTATTGATATTTTTACAGAGAGGAAGGGAGAGGGATAGAGAGTTAGAAACATCAATGAGAGAGAAACATCGATCAGCTGCCTCCTGCACACCCCTACTGGAGATGTGCCTGCAACCAAGGTACATGCCCTTGACCGAATCGAACCCGGGACTCTTCAGTCCATAGGCCGATGCTCTATCCACTGAGCCAAACCGGTCAGGACAACAAACATTTCTTGAGAAGCTATGCACATAAGTGCTGGATATCTAAACCTAAATAAAACATGTTTCCTGCCCTCAGGAGTTCCAGTCCCATGTAGGAGATAGCCAAGTTGATGGGCAGTTAAGGTACCACAACAGAAACTTAATAGAAACAGAAACAGAAATGATGATATGATGATATAGTAACAGTAATAGATTGTGGAGACATGAAGGACAGAATATTTTAAAATTTTACAGAAAGATTGAAGGTTTTACAGAGAACCTTTCTACTATGTGCATTACCAAGTTCCTATGGAAAAAGCAGTTGGTGACTCATCTAACATGTTACATATTTTTCTTTCTAAAAGAAACCTCCTTATGTTCAAGCATCAAACAGATTTCTGAGAAGACTAGAGGCCCGGTGCATGGATTTGTGCACTGGTGGCGTCCCTCAGCCTGGCCTGAGCCCTCTCGCAATCTGGGGCCCCTGAGGGGATGTCGGAGACCCAGTGCACTGATTTGGTCCAATCCCTGCAGGCCAGGCTGAGGGACCCCACCCGTGCCTCTAGTATGCATATGAGATCTTTGATTAATCTCTTCCTGCCATCTCCCCTCCCCTTTTTTCTCTGAGATTCATCAGTCTGTTTCATGTTTCCATGCCTGTGCATTGAGCGTCTGCCCCCTCGTGGTCAGTGTGCATCATAGCTACCTGTCAAACGGTCAAACGGTTGAACAAACTGTCACTTAGGCTTTTATATATAGAGATAGCTCAAGAGTCTAGACCAGGGGTGGGCAAACTTTTTGACTCTAGGGCCACAATGGGTTCTTAAATTGGACCGGAGGGCCGGAACAAAAGCATGGATGGAGTGTTTGTGTGAACTAATATAAATTCAAAGTAAACATCATTACATAAAAGGGTACGGTCTTTTTTTTTTTTTTTAGTTTTATTCATTTCAAACGGGCCGGATCCAGCCCGCGGGTCGTAGTTTGCCCACGGCTGGTCTAGACCAAAGGATGAGCTAAGTTTGGCCTGACCAGTCATGGCTAACCCATTTCCCTTTGCCTATGATTGGTTGGGAAGTGGCCATGGGACCTATTTCTAGCCAATGAGACATAAGAGGAAACTGGTTGGGCAGCTTCTGGGAAATTTCTACCTGATTAACAAAAAACAAGAGGCACAAGACAAAAAGTCCTTGATCCACCACTTCTGCCTTTGCATTTGTACATTGTCCTACCTATCCAACATCTTACATCTTTTCCTTCCTAACAGAATCTAGCCTTGTGGTTATGGCTGCTGTAACTGTAACATAACCACAAAAGGAAATATTGCTAGCCTGCTAGGTTGGCAGAAGGAAAGAAAGAGGACAAAAAAATTGTCGAGCCACAGGGCCAGTCCTGGAACCACCATCTCCAGGCTTCCTATTACATGAGATGATAAATTCCTGCACACAGTTTAAGCCACTACACCATACCCTATTGTTTTTAGCAGACACATTCAAACGCATAGAGTGCAATGATGAATGAAACCCTGTCCCAGACATTATGGAAACACAGTCTAGTCAAGGAACTTATAGTCTAGGGACATTTGGTCTGGGTTCTAAAGTATGAGTAGGAGTTTATCAGATAGGCTGATAAGGGGATGGAAGCATAGCAGTCCACAGAAAACACACAGGGAAGAAAAGATAAATAGGTAACAGATTATAAAGGGTTTGGACCATACTGGTGTTCAGGCTTTACCTTACAGTCTATAAAAGGCCAGGAGGGGTTTCAAGCAGAGGTTAATTTTACAGAACTCATGCTGCCTGCAGTATTAAAGCTGGACAGGCAAGAAGGGAGGCCAGAGGAAAGATGGAAATTAATGGGCTGCCTAATGGTAATTTAAGACCTTCTTTCCAGACGCCTTTTTGCTTTGTTATAAGGTAAAGCTTAACTTTCCACATAGATTAATCCAACTTCTTCTGATTTGGCCTGTCACTTTTCCTGCACTCAGTGATCCCCAAGTGATATTAAATCACTTGTCATTTAAATTCTTCTCTCTGAATGTAATTTACTTGGCTTTAGCATCAACGATTACTCTAGGAAATTTTCTCTGCTTTGCAGGGTGAATGGCCCAAAACAAACAAAACGAATAAACAAATAAGAAAACACATCAAAACTAACCAAAGACACACAAAAAAAACAAAAAACTAGGAGCAATTCAAGCTTTAAACTCTGTTTCTTCCAGCTTAGCAAAGCAAATTAAGAATAATAACAACAGGACAGGGATGCAAAATCCAGAGGCTCTGGTGCTTCTGAGCTATGCAACTGAGGCAGCCATATGCCTTTTCATCACCATCTGCCCCACAGAATTGGAAATTCTCAAATTCTGTCATGCTAAGATGAGAACACTAATATTCACAAACACCTAGTGCATGTCATGCACTCTACTATGTACTTTACATTTTTTTATTTGATTTGATCTTACTAGCAACCCTTTATGCACATTATTATACCCACTGCACAGATGAGAAACTGAGACCCGTGGATCCTGACAACCTTGCTGAAGATAGTAGCAGAGCCACCAACAGAACCCAGGCCTCAAAAACCACTATCTGTATTGTTAATAACTTTTCCCCATCATATTCTAAACTTATATTAGTAAAAAGTTTTTGGAAAAACATAAAGAATCTTATCTTATATCTGCACCAAGAATTGTGCTAATGGACACTTGAGCTACTTCCAAATCCTGCCTATAAAATGGAATTTTATGAAGTTTTATTTTTTTTAAATAAATCTTTATTGTTCAGATTATTACAGTTGTTCCCCCTTTTTCCCCCCATAGCTCCCCTCCACCCAGTTTCCACCCCACCCTCTGCCCATTACCCCCACCCCCCCACTGTCCTCATCCATAGGTGTACGCTTTTTGTTGCCAGGTCAAAGGTCACACACATGGAAAATGTAGCTATTTCCATCCGCAACGTGTCCCTGTGTTCGGAAAGGTCTCTCACGTCTTGTTCACGTTCTACTCAGAAAGGGTGCGGAGCCATGTAACGGCTTTTTAAAATAATGTGTCCTCTTATGTTTAAAATGAGGATTTCGCTACCAAAAGCGAGGAGAAAGCAACACTACAGCTGCTCTCGCCCCTCTCGCCCTTCGGGTGATAGTTGTGCGTAGGGCTGCGAGCTGGTTCACGGGCCGTCGACGAAGCCGTCTGGGCAAAGTTTTATTTTTTTTTTTTTTTTTTTTTTTTTTTTTATTTTTTTTTTTTTTTAATATATTTTATTGATTTTTTACAGAGAGGAAGGGAGAGGGATAGAGAGTTAGAAACATCGATGAGAGAGAAACATTGATCAGCTGCCTCATGCACACTCCCCACTGGGGATGTGCCCGCAACCAAGGTACATGCCCTTGACCAGAATCGAACCTGGGACCCTTGAGTCCGCAGGCCGACGCTCTATCTGCTGAGCCAAACCGGTTAGGGCAAGTTTTATTTTTTTAATGTGAATGACATTGTATTACACATTTTTTGATTAATTTTGGGAAGATTTGAAAAGGGTATGAAATATGTTCTGTGGCCCTGTTACATATTCCAAATATAATTTGCCATAAACAAAAAGTTTGAAATGACTATGGTCGTGGTGCCTGAGGCAGGCAGTGATGGGCAGCAGCCTCAGCAGCGCACCCAGCTGGTGGGAGGGGGGGGGGAGGGGGGGCGTGCAGGGAGGTCCGTGTAGGTAGCCCCCAGGAGTCCCACAAAGTGTGAGTTCCCCGGCGGCCTTGGACCCTGCACAAAGGGACATGCAGTGTGGAGAACTGGGAAGAAATTTTTATATTGTGAACCACATGAGAGAATTAAGAAGTACTAGAAGAACTTTATATCAAGAGAGATGAATTCCACCTTAAAAATCCACCTGTGGGGTGGATCCAAGACAGTGATGGATTAGGTGGAAGCTACACTCACCTCCTCTCAGGACCAAACTGGAATTACAACTGAAGTAAAGGAAAAGCATCCTGAATAACCACCTGAAGACTAGCTGGAGCCAAGCCTTATGATTAGAACTTCCAGAGAGGCCACATTGAGACTGGGAGGAGGTACAGAGGCACGCGAGGGCGGGCCAGGCACTCATGGGCAGCAGCCGAAGTGTGGAGGGATATATCAGCTGGGAGGGGGGTCCCCCGAGAAGTACAGGGTCTAAAACCCAAGCCAGGCTCCCCAGCTCAGAACACCAGAACTGGGAAAAGGTGCCCACATCTGGCTGTGAAAAGCAGCAGGGTTTCTATCCATCAGGGAGAGATGGCTGGAAATGTAGATACCCTCTTAAAAAGCCAATGCACAACATTTTGTTCATAGCCACCCACCCTGGGGTGGAAGGAAGCAGAGCAGACTAGAGCTGCATGAGGAGAGTTTGGGGTTGGTGGCTCTGGGGAGTGTGCTGAGAGAACAGCCGCCAGGATCCCTCTGCTGAGTCATTCCCCCAGACTGCAGAGGCCCTCATTCTCAGGCAGAGCATTCCCCTTCAGCAGCATCAGCCCGTAGGGAAGCAATTACAATTATCCATTGTAATTCCTCTTGCCCCACCCTGTGGAGCTTACTCCCAGCTGAGGAGTACAGACCAAGGCTCTTTAAGTGACTGAGCCTAACAGACAGCCTGTGGGCAGAGGTGGATCTCTGGGTGGTTTGAGACTTTTGCTGACCTGACCCTGGGCCTGGAGCTAGTAAAAGCAGACCTTGTTATGTAGCTTGGTCCTTTTCACAAGCATCCAGGCCCAACAGAGGGAGCCACAAGCTGTGGATCACTGGTAGCTCCAAATAGGTTGCCCAGGCCAGTGACAGACAGGGTCCTGCCTAGGAGGCCCAGAACCAACACACCCAGTGGCCGGCTTCAGACAACAACAGAGCAGGATCCAATACGCTTCACAAGCAGCACAGCCACAGGGAAATAATCAGCAGGCACCAAACCCTCCTGAGGCGAACTCCCCTTCGTGTGATCAGCACCTGCACAGCAGCTCGCACACTGTGTTGGGGGTTGATTCTATACACAAATGAGCCAATAGCAATCAAGACTCAATTACAATAGGAAGACCCACATAGTGTGCGGAAGGGACATTCTTAGAGCACACAGGTCAGGTTATCAGGGAATCTGCGCCACTGGGTGCCCCAGGTCACCCATTACATAAGGCCACCTTATCAAGGTGGGGAGTCATAGCAAACCTACCTAATAAGTGGAGTGGGGGGAGGTTGGTGGAAGTGGAAGAGGGACTAGGAAGATAAATGGTGGTGGAAGAAAAGAAAGAAAAATAAAGCAATTCACCCTCACAAGTACTCTATCACACATGTCTACTGCATGTAATCCTGCTGCTATCATTTTCAAGATCTGTAAATATTATAGTAAAAAATATCCTTTATTTTTTATCTTTGATTCTTAAAGAGGTCAAACATGTTTTCCATGTTTATTACTTATTTTGATTTCTTCTTTGATGAACAGGCTGTCTACTTTTCTACTGTGATCTCAGTGTTTTACTTTTGGGTGGGTGCCATCTCCTTATATAGTATCCCCCTTTATCCCCAGTTTCTCTTTCCATGGTTTCAGTTACCACGGTCAACTGTGTTCTGAAAATATTCAATGGAAAATTCCAGAAATAATTCATAAATTTTAAGTTGCATGCCATTCTGCATAATGAAACCTCACGCTGCCCCGCTCTGTCCTGTCCAGGATGAGGATCATCCCTTCCTCCAGTGTCTCCACTCTGTATAGCTTCCCCTCCCATTGGTTAGTCACTTAGCCATCTTGGTTCTCAGAGCAACGGTTGCCATATTGCAGTGCATGTGTTCAAGTCACCTTTATTTTACCTAATAATGGCCGCAAAGCAATGCTAGTCTAGGCTAGCAATTTGAATATGCCAAGGAGAAGCTATGTAAAGGGATGTCTTTAAGTAAAAATATGAAAGATCTTGACGTAATAAAAAAAAAGAAAAAAATCATATGCTGAAGTTGGTAAGATCTATGGTAAACATAAACCTTCTATTCAAGAAACTGTGAAGAAAGAAAAAGAAATTTGTGCTAGTGTCGTTGCCACACCTCAAACTGCAAGTCATGGCCACAGTGTATGGGGAGTGCTTAGTTAAGATGGAAAGGCATTAGTGAACAGAAGGCATATATATATGGTTCAGAACTATCTGAAGTTTTAGGTGTCCACTGAGGGTCTTGGAATGCATGTCCCGTGGATAAGGGGACTACTGTTTATCAATATCTTCAAACTATTATATGTTATGTTTGTCAACAGAAGTCTCCTGTAAGGTGCCTGAGACAAGAATTTCTTGTTGTATGTTTCCCACTAGTTCGAAAGAGTATAAATGTAATGGTATAAACCTGACAAACAGGAGACTGTAGCCTATAAACTGACAAAATGGTTTTAAAAAATCAGTCAATCTGTCAAGGTTGCTTGATTGCCTGCAGAGGCTGTGATGCAGGTGATTAAGTTTGATCACTGAGGATTCCAGGAAGCTCCTGTGAGCCCACAGGTGATCACAATGCCTATGGACTTTAATGACCCCAAGGAGTTTGGAGTCCACCTTCATAGCAGCCACCTGAACAGCTAGGTTACTTTCCCCTCACACTCCCGCCAAACTGGCCACAAATGATGTGATGACAATTTCTTTCCTTCTACCTGTGTAATACAGTTCACTGACTTGCACTAACTTGTGTGTTTCTGGCAGCCTTGACCTTAGTATCAGCAAGATGTGACCTGAATGCTATTCATTCTGTTATTTCTTATTTTTTACTTTTTCTACTAAGTATTTATTTGTATGCTGCTGCCAGTGTTTATGAAATACTCTTTCTTATGAAATAGAAATCCATGAAAATTCAGGGAGGTAGATGTTAAGGACAAAAGCAGAAGTTTGTATAGTATGGCACATGCCATACAATAAGCTTTTCATACAGGCTTCAGATTTAGCTTTGTTTGAATATTCACTCGTTCTTGAATATTCACTGGTTCAAGAAAAGTGGTTTAGAACACCTTCAAAATTCCTTTTACTACAAAAAGGAACAAACTTTCTGGGGTCTGAAGGGATTGGTACTTGAAGATACTCCAGTCAGCAGGGGGTCATGTTGAGAATTCTGCAGACAGAATTGTTTCAGATCTGCAGCTGCCTGGGAAACCAGGTTGGGCCCGCCCTCCAGCCAGAGCTGTTGAACCACTTTCTTCATAGCGGTGATGCTGGAGGAACAAGACATGGTGCACACGAGGGCCGGGCAGATTGGTCGGTAGCAGGTCGCGAGGTGTGAGTCCACGGGGCCAGACGGCGGGGCAGCAACGCGAGGTCATTCTGTTCTTATTTATTCGTTCAAACAAACATTTATTAAACATATGTTATTTGCCAGGCACTGTGGTGGGCATTGAAAGTAAAATAGTAATAAAAAATGAACAAAACCCCAACCTCATGGATTCCAGTGAGAAGAAAAGACATTATCCACATAAACACACAAATAAAGGTGTTTGGAGCACAGGGTCCGGGTAAAGCCTACATGGCAAAGTCAGAGAGTGGACTTATTGGACCAGAGAGACCATGAACAACAGGAAGCCACTGGCTGTCCTAACCATATCTTTGGAAGGGTCATTCTGTCTCTTGGATGGAGAAAGGTGTGGGGGTGGCAGAAAATACAACCCTTAGAGACAGAGTAGCATTCGGAGCTATTGCTGTGGCCTGGGAGAAGCAACGACAATAGTTTGTACTGCGGTAGACATGAAGATGGAGTTCTTCATTTTCTCTTTGCTTCCTTCTACTCATCTGCATTGTTGAACCAGGTCCCTAACACCATAACAATAGCACTGAGTGGGGAAAAGATACCTGAGAGGAGGATAGAGTCCTCCATTTTGTCTGTCACCTGAAGGACAAAAACAAAGATGAGTGTCCTTTTCCCAGAACAAGTTCGGTGGTAAGAAGCCAGCTATCTACTACATTAAACCAATGAATTTCCACTTTGTATGGTATTTTCTGACACCAAATACATCATTCCCATACCAACCAATTCTCTAATTCTCTGATTCCAAATGGGTAGCCTACAATTCAATTCAATATTGACACTAACTACCTAGATTTAGCACAGAACCACAAGTTAAGAATAAAGTCCTTCAATTCTGACACTAACTCCTCAGAGGTAACACAGACCCCTGAAGTTAAGGGCTCGGTCCTATAAGACTTACCTCACTTCAGACGCCAGTCACAAGTCTTAGGTTCCTAGGTTACTTGCACTTCTGTCCAACTTGGCTACAAATTCGGGGTTTCTCACAACCCCTCCTTCAGGTTTGGTAATTAGCTAAAGCTGCATATATGCGGATCCATGCAGTTCAAACTCATGTTGTTCAACCATCAACTGTATTTTCTACCTAAGGTTGGGAATCTGCATAGGTGGAGGGCCAACTTAAGTTACGCATGGATTTCTGACTGCAAGGGTGGTCGGCACCACCTAACCCTACATGTTCAATGGTCAACTATACTATGTTTTTTCCTATAACATATATACCTATGATGAAGTTTACTTTACAAATTAGGCCAATAAGAGATTAACAATAATAACTAATAATAAAATAGGACAATTAAAACAATATACTTAGAGTTATGTGAATGTGGTCTCTCTTAAAATACCTCACAGCACTGTATTCACTTTTCCATTTAAAAGAGCACTTTACCAAGGCTTGTCTTTGGCATACCTGAATTGCCAGCATCACGACTCTTTGTGTTTTGGGTCCACTATTAAGTAAAATAAGGGTTACCTGACCACAACCACTACGATGCCTTGATGGTCGATCTGATAACTGAGATGATTGGAGACATTGGACAAAGGGATGATAAACATCCCGGGTAGAATGGTCTGGATTTCATCATGCTTCTCAGAATAGCATACAATTTAAAACTATGAAATATTTGTTTTGAGAATTTTCCATTTTCCATTTCCTCACCAAGGTTGACCATGGATAACTGAAAGCTCAAAGCAAAACTGAAAATAATAGGGCGAGGCTACTGTACATGAATTGGGCATTTAGGAGGCATTTGGGAGTCATTGAGGTGAAGATATTTAAAGCCATGGAACTAAATGGGTATATTGTGTCATGAGGGGTATGTGGGGTAAAGAAGCTCAAAGGCTAATGGATTTGGTGAAGAAAATATGAGGTCACTCTTATTGCAACAGCTATTTCAAAAGAATCAAATATTTATCATCTGAGAGAGGCCTGAAGAAACAGGGCATGTGGAGAAAGGTATAGTCATAAACGCAGGAAGAGGCAGGGGCTGTAATAGGAAGAACAGTGTCGGGCAGAGCTGAGTGCCCACTGAGATGTGTGGCCGGTCTGCCCATTTGGAGATTTTCTCCAGCCCTGCTCAGCTGTTTGGGTGCAGGCACAGAATAGGAGGACTTGGATTTCTCTAGGCCAGTGTTTAATCCCATGAGTTCATGGGGGCAGCAGGCAAAGAAGGATGGGTGTTGTGTAATAAGGAATTTGGCCTCACCATAAGAGAGGCCAGGCCTTTGTTCAGGCAATTGTGAAGTAACCTCCAAGCCCTTGGAATCTCTTCAGGGATAAGTGTCTCTTGTTATTCATAGTGGAACCTTAGACCCCGCCTAATAGTTTATGGAAGCAAGATGGCTGAGGGTGGGAATGACCACATCTATAGCAGTGAGAGCAGGCCATTGTATAAAAACCAACTCGTTTAGAGAGCAGGTTACTTGAGTCACGTGGTTCCAGTTAATGTTCAGGCAGAGTTTAACCACAAGGGCAATCAATCAATATTTCCTACGGAGTGAAGCTCCAATAAAAACTCTCAACACCAACACATGGATGAACTTCTTGCATTGGCAATACTTAGTGAGCATTGTCACACGTCAATGTTGGGAGAAGAACAAAGGAAGCTCTGTGTTTGGAACCCTTTCAGACTGGGATGTGTAAGTCTCTTCCCCTAGTCCAGTGGTCGGCAAACTCATTAGTCAACAGAGCCAAATATCAACAATAAAACGATTGGAATTTCTTTTGAGAACCAAATTTTTTAAACTTAAACCATATAGATAGGTACATTTTTATTAACTTAATTAGGGTACTCCTAAGCTGGCATTTGCTAAAAACATCCTCAGTCTGATTGAGGTACGTTTGCTGAGGTCGACCCCTTCCAACTCTCCCATCCACACTCGTCTTGTATGCTTGTTTCGTCTATCTCCTTTCGTTCATCCTCTCTATATGTCCAAACCATCTCAGCATACCTTTCTCAATCCTCGACACTACATCTTCTTTCACTCCATAACTTTCCCTAAAATTAACTTAATAAACTTTAATTAAAGTTTTAAGTCAACTTTGCACTGTACGTGCACGCCCGCAGGTGGTATTTTGTGGAAGAGCCACACTCAAGGGGCCAAAGAGCCACATGTGGCTCATGAGCCGCAGTTTGCCAACCACTGCCCTAGCCAATTTTATTTTTTTTAAATATATTTTATTGATTTTTTACAGAGAGGAAGGGAGAGGGATAGAGAGCCAGAAACATCAATGGGAGAGAAACATCTAACAGCTGCCTCCTGCACACCTCCCGCTGGGGATGTGCCCGCAATCAAGGTACATGCCCTTGACTGGAATCAAACCCGGGACCTTTCGGTCCGCAGGCCGACGCTCTATCCACTGAGCCAAACCGGCTAGGGCTGCCTTAGCCAATTTTAAGATATACTTTCCTCATACTAAATACAACGGTGTGCATAACAGCCTTTCAGTGAGTTTTGTGTCTTACTAGCACATTATCAAACCTGATGGTTTTGAAAACCCCTCTGTTATGGTTTGAATTATATCCCCCCAAATTAAGCCTCAGAACTCCTTATTTGGGAATCAGGCCATTGAAAATATAATTAGTTAAGGTAAGGTCATACTGGAGTAGGTTTGGGCCCTAATACAACATGACTGATGTCCTTATAAAAAGGGGAATTTTGGACATAGACACACACAGAATGTCACAGGAGGATGAAGGCAGAGATTTGGGTGATGCAAGCCAAGGAATGTCAAAAATTGCCAGTGAAACACTAGAAGCTGGTAAAGGCCTGGAACACATTCTCCTGCATAGCCCCCAGAATGGCCCAACCCTCCCAGCATCTTGACTTCTGGCCTCCATAGTGGTAAGGCAATAAATTTCTATTGTTTAAGCCACCCAGTCTGTGGCACTTTGCGACATGCCCAAACCTGTGGTTGGTGTTAGAAGTGTTGGGAAGACTGGGCAGTCTATGCCCTTAAACATCACAATTTACCCAATTGCAGGGAAGTGTCTGGGCTGGTTACAGAAGAATATGATGACATGTGGGGACATGGATAGTGAGAAAATAGTAGGGACAAGGAACTGAAGGGCCCAGTGTAGTTAAAGAATTATTGTACTTGAAGACATTGGGGGATAGGGGAGGCTAGGGACTGTCTAGGGCGGGGGGATAAAATGGACACATATGTAATACCCTTTGTAATACTTTAAGCAATAAAAAAAAAAAAAAAAAAAGAAAAAAAAAAAAAAAAAAAAAAAAGAATTATTGTACTTGAAATAAAAAACAGTGAGATGAAAAGGTGGAACTAGTAATCAGAGAGTGATCCCAGACTAATGGATCCATTTGCCTGCATGCATCAGAGAAAGGAGTTTGCAGGGGAAATAAAAGTATGGGTTTATCTTTAGGAAGTGGCCCACACCTGGAAACAAGTGAGCAAATGTGCAAAGGCCTAGCTCCCTGATGGCTTCCAGGGGATGGTTATACAGGGCAAAAATCATTAATCATGGTGACTAAGGGAGTTAGGGTCATGGTCTCTACTGATTGGTCAGTACTAGGACAAGGGGTAGTTGATCAGTGCATCCAGTCCTGCTGTCAGCCATGGTGTCACTTCATCTTGTTTTGCTGCATTTCTGAACCTGGAGCTGAAACAACTGAGGCCTAGATGTTATCTTTAGTTTGATTGAAACTCTGTGTTTGTGGTCAACAGACCTGAGGCTTTGTTCCTCAGATTGTTCAGGATCTCATTGTCCTGAGGGCTTAATGACTAAGGAAATGATATGTAAGGAAGAAGGAGGCAGATGAGTCAGGGTGCTAGATGAGGCCAGTTTTAATCAAAGAAAAAGAAAGGAGAAAAGATTATATTAAAGAAATGAAATTTCTACACAATTATAATCACCCTCTTTCTTTTGATCATTCCTTAACCTTGAGGAACATAGGGCAAATGGGTCCAGGTTCAATCACAAGGGAGGATTAGCTAATAAGATGGAGTCAGATTTGTCTACCTACTGTGTCCCTATTATCTTGCTCTTATAATCTCACACCTCACATACCCATTGCTTCCTCGATGGTCTCTGAGCCTTAAAGGGGGCATTATAGGGGTTTGATTTATAAGCAGGAACCACAGCAATAACAGAAGCAGAAATAGGCCAGATACCTATACTGTAATTAATAATCAGAGCAAACCAAAGTTAGTCTCTGAGACTACCATTTGAGAAGACCTCTAGATGAAAGGCTCAGAGCTTCATTTTTCTGGAAGGAAGGCAAGAGGTGACAAATCCAACAGATTCCCCTGAACCGCAGTCCAAACATCCCTGATGAGTGTCCCGACACCAATTCAAGTCAGCTGTGTGACTTCCACTGCATCAGTCATTGAAACCATTCAAGCAAGAGCTGTCATGATGATTTCTCTAAAGTTTACACTACATCATCTAGCTGGGGTCTGCAATTGTAAGGCTCAGAAAAAAAAAGTTTCAGTTCTCAAGAATTCCAAGGCAAAGGATGGGAGAGAAATAAAATATTAGTTCAGAGAGCTGCAGCCAAACACTTCCATTAGAAAAAATCAGGATCCAGTCCAGTCCACAGGTGGAAAATAAGATTTTAAAGACTATTAATCAAAAGCATCTAATATCCAAAATTGAAACAATTTTTGTCTCTAAAATTATCCTCATTTTATCAAGGTAGCCAAGTTAAGACTAACCTATTATGTAAGTCTAGTTTCAATATATTTGGCCTGTTATTTGCATAAGTATGATAAGAATAATAATAGATCATATAGGCTCTTTGAAATCTGCTCTGCTGGGATTTCATAAGGAATATAACTCCAGATTGGACTTTAATTAGCCTCTCAGGGCTAAGAAGCCAAGCCACATAGTTGCTACCAGCATTGTGTGTAATGCCTATTGATGTGGGTAAATTCCTCAGGTTCTCAAGGTTCCCCAAATTGTCTTGAGGTTCTTCCTTTTCTATCTCCCAGAAAAACAATCTTCATTCCTTAACTGGAAAAATGGCTGTGAACCATGCAAATAAGGTATTAAGCCATTTCTCCAAAGGGCTTTTATCAGCTTCCAAAGTCAATCTGAATTCCTTAAAGCTTTCCAGTGACATACAAAGTTTATGCATGTCTCTCTCAAACAGGCCATTCCAGTCAAAGTTTGGTAATAAACCAATTTCCATTTGTGTCCTGTTTTAAAAATAACATATGCCAATCGAATTTATGCAAACAACCATTTTGCAAAGAAAATAATAATACTCACTCATCAGACTCATCAAACTTCTAGAGCAGCAGTCACCAACCAGTGGTCCATGGACCACTTGTGGTCCATGAGGTCTGAAAGGTTGGCAACCGCTGTTCTAGAGGGATCAAATAGGGACAAAATATAAATGATTCAATAGTGCTTACAAAGGTATAACTTACCAATTTGTTCTAAGTCATAGGTAGTTAAAGAAAAAAACAATATCCTTATATCTAGAAAACAAAGATTAAAAATTAGCCATATTTCACAAAAAGTTATAAAAATTATTATCCATAGTTCATTGAGTCCCTTATAATTAACTAGAGGCCCAGTGCATGAATTCGTATATGGGTGGAGTCCGGCTGGCCCGCCCTGATCCGGGCAACCAGGCTGGGCCAGCCAGGGGGAGGGACCACAGGCAGTTGGTAGGCTGGCCCTGTCCCCTGGTTGAGCTCCCAGACAAGGGGACAATTTGCATACTAGCCTTTTATTATATAGGATTCTTGCTTATCTGGAACCTTTGCCAGAAGTTCATGAATCCAGAATCTTCTTAGAGCAGTGGTTCTCAACCTGTGGGTCTCGACCCCTTTGGGGGTCGAATGACCCTTTCACAGGGGTCACCTAAGATCATCGGAAAACACATATATAATTACATATTGTTTTTGTGATTAATCACTATGCTTTAATTATGTTCAATTTGTAACAATGAAATTGGGGGTCACCACAACATGAAGAACTGTATTAAAGGGTCACAGCATTAGGAAGGTTGAGAACCACTGCCTTAGAGCTTTAAGAATTTTCACTTAGTTTAAAGGTATGATCTGAAAATTTAGTTATAGAAAACTCTTTTAGGATAAGTCAAAGTCCGTTTCATAGATCTTTCTGAAGAGAAACATACTTGTAAAAGTGTCAGAGAAAAATTATGATTGTAAATGATAAAACTTATAGATGACATGGTTATAGATCATATTATAATGTAACTGACAAACAAATTTGCTTTTCTGTAACAACATTTTAAGAGAACAAGGATTAAAAATTTGTATTGATTCAGAACTTTGTAGACTCCTGGAGGTTTTTATGTAATCTCTAATATACAGAGTGGGGCAAAAGCAGGTTTACAGTTGTTTGTATGGAAAAGACAATAATTAATAAATAATAGAAAAATAAACTTTTTGTGTACTCACAACTATAAACCTACTTTTGCCCCATCTGTATAATATACATTTAATAATAAGAATATATAAATACAAATACAACACAATTATTTTCTTAGTTAACAAAGTTTCCTGTGCCATTCAAGCAAATAAAATAGTCCTAATTAGGTCAAAATCTCTCCCTTGCACAGAGAAAAAAAAATCCTTTGAAGTGTTCCAGGGGCCCATCATACCAAGCTTCTTACTGACAGATTTTACAACAGAGATAACATGAATTTACTGAACTAATAAACCCAGGTAGAACAAAAGTATTAAGTTGATGCTTTTAAAGATGTGCTTATTTATCCAAACCAAATACAAACTAGCTTTAATGTCAAATCTTTTCCCAGATCATGTGATTCTGAAAAGCATCTGGGTTAGTTTCTATTATATTTTGAGGAATTCTCATATAAGCACTTGTTTCTTTAAGCAAATTTTTAGAGGTTCTTTTTTAAAATTAACAATGCCATCCAGAGGTAGAAAATACAGTGGGGCCTTGACTTATGAGTATCCCGACTAATGAGTTTTTTGAGATACCAGCTGTCTCTCGGCCGATTTTTTGCATTGAGTTGATAATTTGAGTTAACAAGCTCCTTAACGAGCTCGGTCTCAGAACGAATTAAACTCGTAAGTCAAGGCTCCACTGTACTGTAGTAGGTAGTTAAAAAGCCACTAGTGGAGAAAGCCCTGGGTACGTCACAATGGGCAAAACTTGGAAAACCAGTATTTCACCTCCAGGGTGATCTTTCTACCCCCAGCATAGTGCTGGTTATAAGGTTTAGAACCTTGACCTCTCATATTGCTGGTCATGTGGTTCAGACCCTCCCCTGACCTTTCCTCCCCTGGCATGTCACTAGTCATGCTGTAGACCCCCTTAGAGGAGGAATAAGAGGGGCAGAGAATGGCCTCATGTGACTTCCATACAAGCTATTGCATGATCACTCCTTTAAGCATTAAGCCCTCGAGACAATGAGTTTCTGATCTGCATCAAATGATCTTAGGATGAAAGCCTTGAATCTGTTGATCACAGAGGCAGAATTTTGGTCAAACTAGAGATAACATCTAGGCCTCAGCTGTGTTTCAGCTCCAGGCCAGAAAAGCAGCAAGACCAGGCAGGGCAACACCATGGCTGACATCAGGACCAGCTGCTATGACTAACCCTCTGCCCTGGCACTGACCAATCAGTGGCAATCACAGCCCTGAGGTGAAACACCTGGAAAACTGATGCATGCTCCATCTGGGACCTCCCCTAATATTCCCAACTTTAGAGAGAGGATAAAAACCCTCAGGACCCAGGACCCAGAGTGCTCATAACTCCGCTATCTCTCCCTCTCTCTCCTCTTTCCTTCCTCCTTCCCTCCCTCTCTGTCTCTCTGTCTCCTCTTGAGCATGGCCATGCATTCCCCACCACTTTCTCAGGTGTATTCTCTCTGGAATACACTCGAGCCTTTCCCCCTTTCCTTCCCCTATGCACCTATATCCTTGCTTTCTTTCTCCTAAATTCTAAGAGCCCTTCTTTGCCTCTGTAACTTGTTTCCTGAGCCCACGAAGCCCAGCTGGCTCACTTCTTCCATCATTCACTTCTTCAACCTCTGTGACTTGCTAAGTACACTTTTCTCTTATAGTTTGATTCTTGACTCTGAATTCTTTCTTAGCCAGAACTCAAGTACCGAGGTTACTGGACTAAGATCTAACACCTGGTGCCATTTTTCCACTGCTAACACTTCCAGTCCTTTTTTCTTTTTAAATTTATCTTTGTTGTTGAAAGCATTACAGATGCCCCCCTTTTTTCCACCCCATTGACCACCTTCACCCTACTCCTGTCCCCTCTCTAGGCCTTCACCACACTATTGTCTGTCCATGGGTTATGCATATTACATATAAATTATTTCGTTAATCCCTCCTCCCACCCCCAATCCACCGCCCTTCTCTCTGAGATTTCCCAGTCTGTTGCATGCTTCAAAGTCTCTGGATCTATTTTGTTTGTCAATTTATTTTGTTTATTATATTCCACATATAAGTGAGATCATGATGAAAGGGTGAGGGCTACGCCCTCCATCTTACCCTAGCAGCCATGTGCTCGGCAAGGCTTCTTCCCGGAAGCCCAAGCCTCTGCTAGCCACGCCCAGGATTTCTTTAACCAATGACAATCAAGGGAGGTGCGTGCCATAGATATGACCACATCCTGTGTCACCTGGCCAATCGGCAGGGCCCACAGTCACCTCTCCTCCCCTTACTCCACCCTCCTATAAAACTCCTCTTCCCACTGGGCTAGCCCTCTCTCGGCCACTTGGTTTGCCATTGCATCGGTGAGTGTGGTCAGGGAGCCGAACTAGTTCGAATAGAGACTCTTTGCTTTTGCATCGGACATGGCTGGCTCCCTGGTGTGGTCTATTGGGGATCTTGAAATCTGGGCATAACACATGATACAGAAAGACAAGTTACCACTTCCAGTCTTTTTAATTTCTCCACACAGGATAAATAGAGCAGACTTGTTTGGGGCTGTTGAATCTTAGGGGGGCCAATGATATGGGGGCTTGTACTCTGATAGATAGAGCACCTGAATTAAACTGGAAAATAATTACATTCTTTTAAATCTCAGAACACATATACTTATGTGAATAGGGGTTAAGTTTTTCTTAAGTTTCCTTTTCAAGGCCTGTGCAAAGAGATTAAAAGGTGACTCAGCTGTGAATCCAGCAAGCAGAACCGATAAGCAGGGTCAGACTGACGCACAAGGAATCAAAACATCATCTCATCAGCATAATCTCATCGCCTGACAACTAAGGACAATAGCTGACTTCTGCAGACCTGCAAGGGCTGCATGTAACTGCATTTCATTCCCAGCCTCACCCTAGCCCCCTTCCCCTTTATAATCCTATTCTCTACACCTTTCTGGGAAGACAGGATTTGAATGTAAGCGCCCTGTCTTCTTGGTTGGCTGGCCTTCTCAATAAACGCCTTATATAATTCAACCCTGCCTTCATTATTGGACAGAGCGGCAGGCAGCCTGAGCCCAACTGGGGGTTTCCCAGTAACACAAACAGAGGGTCAATTTGGCTCCTGTACAACTTTTGGTAGTGCTGCACTAAAACCTGTCTTATGCCCATTAATATCTGTTTTATTTAGCCCATTTTTTCCTTTCATAAGTTCATATCTAAACGTACTCCAGTTCTGTAAGATGCATCCCTGAGAGCTACATTGAGGCACAGAGATGGAATTACCCATGTTATTAATTAACATCTTTATTAATCAAAGTAATTACTCATTTTCAGCTTGAGCAATTTTAAACAAGTCCTAGGATTAGATAGTTCACACAAAAGAACAAGCAGAGAACAAGCTTACAAGATCTAACAATTCAGCAACCCCTTATATCTTTCTCAAGTTTAGCCACATAGACAAGATAGTGGCCCAAACTTCCTGCTACATCTCAAACTCTGAGTACTATTCCCTCAGAGGGAACAAACACAAAGTCTGCTCATCTGGTCCATCTGAGATGAACTTCTGCCTCTAGTTAGACCGGGACTAGCTCCTGATCCCCACTCCTTTGAGGTTTGCTGAAATGTGGTCAGAGCTGGCTCCATTACAACAAGATGAGACACAGACTTAACAGATGACAAATACAGCCTCAAGCAGACTGACAAACAAGATTTCTCCCTCTTGGTTCCCTCCAACTTTCCCCAAGTCCGAGAGAAGGAGACTAGATCAGACAAACTAACTAGAATTTCTCAAGCACCATTTCCCTCCCTGTTCCCATTCAGGTTTCTCTGAGCCTAAAAGAGAATGGCTTTCCTGGGATCGTCACCCACAAAACCTTACTATAAGACATCTTCAATTTCCAAAACCAGAGCAAATTCCAAATCTAGGCCTTTCAATCCCTTGTCTCTTATGCTGCAAACAAAAGCGCGGTAAATCGTGGACTGCCATTCAGCCACCACCTCCAAGACAACAGGTCTGGGAAGCTGCTAGGCGGGGCCTGAGCCAGGGTTCATGAATTTACAGGCACAAGGGAGGCCTCAAGTTAAGCACCAAAATTGTTTCCAGACTGAAGGAGCCCATTTGTCTGTATGCATCAAAGCCCAATAAGGCATGAATGGGAGTTCTCAGCAAAGAAGGTAAGGATTTGTTAGTTCAGGAAGTGGGCCAGACATGGAGCCTGGTGAGCTAATGCTCAGAGGCCTGGCTCCCTGATGGCTTCCAGGGGATGGTTATACAGGGGGGAAGTTATCAATCATGGGCACTAAGGGAGCGAGGGTCCTGGTCCCTACTGACTGGTTGGTGCTGGCAGGGTGGGAGTAATTGATCAGTGCATCTGGTCCTGATGCCAGCCATGGTGTTGCTTTGTCTAGTTTCACTGCGTTCTGGGCCTGGACCTGAAACACAACTGAGGTTTATCTCTAGTTTGACTGAAACTCTGTCTCTATGGGTCAATAGATGAAGGCTTCATTCTGAGGATTATTTGATGCTGATCAGAACCTCATTATCCCAAAGGCTGAATGATTAAGGGAGTGGTTGTGCAAGGGAGGAGGAGGCAGGGGAGTCAAGGTGCTAGATAGGCCAGTTTGAATCCAAAGGAAAGAAGAAAAGTTCATATTAAAGGAAAGCAGTTTCGATGCAGTTACACAGTCTCTATCTTATAATACAGATTTTTGGAGGTCCTATAATTATTGGTTATTGCTAAGTCTAACATAAGACCAGGGTGAAGCAAGCTGAAGTGGAGTGGAGGAAAACATCATGAGAGGAAAGGAGGTAAAGGAACCAAGAGGCCATTATGTTGTTTACTTTATCTACATAGATGTTGAAGTTCCCAATAATGATGACTGGAGTCGTAGGAAAGAAGGGTGAGGCCAGGCACAATAGTCTTTCATGAATAAGAAGGAACACTCAGCTGTCCATTGGTGAAATCGAGGAGAAAGAATACTGGGCAGTAATATCTGATGACACCGGCTTTAGTGGAACCTGGGCAATGATTGAAGAAGGAGTGAATATAAACTCCAATTGTCCATGGGGAGGGATCAAGGGAGATGCCCAACCACCACCAAGTCTCACCACTTGTGAGTCTGACTTACATTAAATCGTGTTTTCATTTAACTGAGTGCATACCCTGTCGATTAGAGATAACCAAAATGGTTCTTTCAAAAAGCCCCTGTCTATCCTAAACAGAAAGGTTATGTGAGGATCCCTTACATCCAAACATGAGAGGGAAGTCACAGCACACTTTACATCGCTGGAAAGTGAAAGAGCTTCCATTTGAACCCTGGTCTCTGTGGCTCCAGAATCACACCTTCACAGACAGAAGTCTCTGTTCAGGAAATGACTGTACTTCCCTATCTCAGTGGCATCAGGCTTTGGCCAATAAGATGTGAGCAGAAGTGACATGCATCACTTCCCAGCAGAAGTTTAGGAGTTGGTATGTGACCACCATATTCTCTTTTCCCTCTGCCATCAAATGAGCAATGTTCAAGTGAGAGCAGCTGGACCCGTCTGGGTCCAGGGGAAGACCCTTTGAGCACAGACTCAGCCAACTGTAAATGACACTCAGCATGAATGAGAAATAAAATAAATATTGGTTGTTTAAAGCTACCGAAATGTTGGAGTCATTTGTTATCTCTGCAAACCCTATCCTACCCTAACTAATACAGTGAGGAATCTAGGGTTACCTGAGGTTTCAGGTCTGGGTACCTAGGTAGATAGAAGTACCACTTACTAAGCCAGCAAACACTGGGGCAGAGGAAACACTTTGCCCCATAATGCTGTTTCTTTATCCAGCTTGGGCTTCCTAATAATCTTTCCAACTTTCCTCCCCAGCCTAGTCACTCTGTGAATACACATTGCGTTACTTAGCCTCCATGCTGGGAGCTGCCCTGAGACAGAGCCCTTACATTTTACCCCAGTGGCATTCTCCCCCCAGCTTTACTCAAGGTGGCGCTGGGGTGGGAGGCAGGGGCATCTATATTCACCCAAAGTCACAGAAAAATGTCTCATTAGCTCTCCAGAGTAACTGTCAGTGTCCACCCAACAAAAGGCTCTCGCAGTTAGACAACAGAGAGAATTATTTCCAGGGCCTAGAACAAGTCATGTTAAGACACGTATTGTTTAGGCTACAAATTCTTGACAACTTTGCCTGTTTCTATTATACTTTACCAGTTATTCCTGCTCAACAGCCATAAAAATAATGTGAACAGAACAATGCCTCATCTCACCTAGAGTTATAGCCTCCTGCTTAAGTTTTTCCTCAGCAGCCATTTTCTTAAATCCGTTAGGCAACAGTTGACTGAGATAACAGCCCTGTCGCTAGACCAGGGGTCCTCAAACTATGGCCCGCGGGCCACATGCAAATACAAATATTGTATTTGTTCCCATTTTGTTTTTTTACTTCAAAATAAGATATGTGCTGTGTGCATAGGAATTTGTTCATAGTTTTTTTTTAAACTATAGTCCGGCCCTCCAACCATCTGAGGGACAGTGAACTGGCCCCCTGTTTAAAAAGTTTGAGGACCCCTGCACTAGACCCTCACCCATTTGTCACATCACTCCACATCCTTCCCGGGCCTCACCTGACAGTGGCTCCTTCATTAAACTTATCTCCAGAAGACAGGGAGGAGGCAGCTGGTAGTCACTGGTCTGTTTGTTTGGTCTTTGCTCCTGTCAGCTCTCCTTTAGTTTGTTTCTTTATCAAATGCCTGCTGGAGGAGCTGCACATCCCAGCCCAAAGTGCAATTACTAAGGCTTTTATTCCTTCCTCTTGCAAATAGAGCTGCTACACAGACCCTGAAGCAGGAGACGGGGGGAGGGACGCAGCTCTCACAGTGCCCATCAGAGGCTCCTCAGGAGAGAGCCCAGGATGAGCTCAGTTTAGATTCCTGTCATCGCTGCCTGTTTTCCAGCAATGGTCCCCTACCTGGCCCCCATCCAATGGATCCATCATCACTGTGCAGCAAGAGAGATCTTTCTAAAATGCAAATCAGGCCATGCCTCTGACCAGCTTAAAATCTTTCAGTAGATTCCTATGAGGGAGAAAACTAAGCACCAACTCTTAAGCACCTATACAAAGTCCCTTATCATCACTGGTTAGGCTATTTCTAGACTTTTCCTACTGCATGTTGCTCTCTTTGGTTATACTTTAGATCTTTCCTACCTGGCAAACTTCTTGTATGTTTCAAATATGAGCCTAATGTTACCTCCTCTGGAAGCTACCCCTGCATGTCTTGCCCTACCCTATCCCGGACTTCATCCCAACCTGTGGGGTAAAGGGCTTCTTTGTCTTATAAAACACTGACCATGGCTCTATTACTGCACCACAGTTACAGAATCACTATTTGCTTATATGGTGTCCTCTCCATCCCATTGTAAAAATTGACGAGAGAGAGAGAGAGAAAGGGAAAAAGAGAAAGATGAGAGAGGGAGACAGGGAAGGAGGGAGGGAGGAAGAGAGAAACATCGATGTAAGAGAGAACATCTATCATTTGTCTCCCATACCTACCCTGACCAGAGATTGAACCTGCAACCTGGGTAGTGCCCTGTCTGGGAATTGAAACTTCAACCTTTTCAGTATATAGGATGATGCTCAAACCACATAAACCAGGGCTCCATCCCATTTTTAATTTACAAGAAAAGGAATCATTTTGCTCTGGCATCACTGTACTGTGTTCAATATACAAGCAGGCTTCATTTCTGTTTATACCCATTTACTGTAAAGTGGTTGGAATGAAAGTTAAAAAATCCCACTTCCTACTGTAGAGGACCAGGTAGAATTGACTACAATTGTGCAAACCAGCCCATTTTCAAGTAATTGTATTATATAATAAAGCTATGTCACAAGAGTCCCATACTTCTTTCTTAAAAGAAAAAGGTGAATGAACCAAAGAGCAGAGAGAAGAAGAATTATGACATCATTATTATCTTCATTTAAAGGTTAATTGTGGCTTAAGGAGATGCATATGGGTGCCGAATTGACAAAGGTGATATTGTGATGGTTAATTTTATATGTTAACTTGACTGGACCACAGGGATGGCCAGATATTTGATCAAATATTATTCTGGGCATTCCTGTGAGGGCATTCTTGGATGCAGTTAGCATTTAAGTGTGTACATTGAGTAAAGCAGATTGTTCTCCCTAATGCGGGGTGGGTCTCATCCAATCAGGTGAAGGTCTGACTAGACCAAAAAGACTGACCATCCCTTTAGGGGTAAGAGAATTCTTTTCTGCCTGACAGTGTCTGATGTGGGACATTTTCCTGCGCTTGGCCTCAAGCTGAGACACTGGCCTGCCGACTAGAACTACACCATGGGCTCCCTGGGTCTCCAGGTGGTCAGCTCTCCCTGTAGATCTTGGGACATGCCAGTCTCCATAAGTGCCAACTCCTTATTTTAAACACAGGGTGTCCCAAAATTGTATACACATTTTTACAGCTGGTAGCTCAATTTTGAAAATGAAATGTATCTTAATAAATGAGAAACATGTAAATTGACTGTCCCTCTGCTACGCTCACCAGCCAATCAGGAGTGAGTATGCAAATTAACCCGACAAAGATGGCGGGTTAATTTGCATACATAGGCGCCAGGCTGAGAGCAGAGCATGAGAGCCAGCAGCGTGGGGGGACGTGGCTCCCTTGGTCGCTCCCCCAAGCCACCAGGCAGAGAGCAGAGCAGGAGAGCCGGCAGAGAGTGGAGCGGTTTGGGGAACTTGGCTCCCCAAGCCGCCAGACAGAGAGCAGAAAGGGAGAGCTGGCTATTTGGAGGACTTGGCAGAGTGGGAGACCGTGGGATGGAAACAGAGCAGGAGGGGAAAACCAAGAGTGTGGGGAGCACCAGGAATTCTGGGAATAGTAATTCTGGTGACAGCCCCAGGACCTGAAGCGGAAGCCCAGAGCGTGGAGAGCACCAGGAATGCTGGGAATCGTAGTTCTGGTGGCAGACGAATCTCCTAGACACTAGAGCAGCAGTTCTCAACCTGTGGGTTGTGACCCCTTTGGCGGTCGAACAACCCTTTCACCGGGGTCGCCTAAGACCATCCTGCATATCAGATATTTACATTATGATTCATAACAGTAGCAACATTACAGTTATGGAGTAGCAACGAAAATAATTTTATGGTTGGGTCACAACATGAGGAACTGTATTTAAAGGGCCAGAAGGTTGAGAACCACTGCACTAGAGCAAAGTGAGCCTGGAGCAAGTTACTGTTGCAGTGGGGGGTGGAGGGAAAGCAAAGGTGAGAGACATAAGTAGAATCAGAGTGTCTAGGAAAAATTAAAAGGAACATATCCTAAAACTTCCAGGAAATCTCCACCAATGAAGCAAAAAAAAAAAAAAATGCCTCTATTTTTCTGTGCGCAACAAACCAAACTGGGTTGGGGGGTCTCAAACAATTTGCTCATATGATTGCAAAGGCAGACAGAAACTCCTAGATTGGAGAGGGCTCTCCTGAGGGCTCCCAAATTGGAGAGGGTGCAGGTCGGGCTGTGGGACCCACCCCCAGGCCCCTAGTGACTTTATAATTACTTAGAGTGTGTTTACATTTTGGGGGGACATGATATATACATTCTGATGGTTCTTTTCCTCTGGAGAACCCCGACTAACATCCTATTATAGTGTTAATATAGTGTTGCTTAATCAAAGCTCAGGTTTTTGAGCCAGACAACCTGGTACAAATCCCAGCTCGGCCATCGATTAGCTCTGTGACCCTGGTAGAGTTATGTACCCACTCCAGGCTCTAATATTCTCATTTGTAAAGTGGGAATAATAGTGGTGTCTACTTAATAGGGCTGCTAGAAGGATAAGAGTAAACGCACAAAAGGTGCACAGAACAACAATTAACTGACAGTAAACATGCAGGGAGTATTAGCGGTCAGCATGTGCAGTCGTCAGCAGTTATTGTTAACACGATAGGATGGCAGTCACCATGCCACCTGCTCCGCACCCACTGGCTTGTTGAATTCTCACAGCCCTTCTGTGGAGGGATTCACGCTGTTCCCAGAGAAGAGTGGCAACAGCAGGGCAGCAGGGCCGCAGGGCCCAGGTGTCAGTGGCTTCCAGAATCTGACATACCATCCATGGGAACCTGGGTGCATTATTTGAGCCTGTTTTCTTATAATAGAATTGATTTTATAGGGCTGTTTGGAAGATTATATAAGATAAAAAGCTTGGCATAGTGCCGGGCACATTTAAGCACTCCACAAATGTGTTACAAGATATTACTGTTAAGATATGAATAATGATTATTATGGTTAAGAGTCCCCAGTGATATAAGAGCTGAAGCCTGAGCCCTGGTCTGGCTGACTCAAGCCTAAGTTCCTAAACCTTCTCTACCTTCCCCCTCACCCCAGCTCTGCCAACCCCAGAGCAGAAGCTACGGTCAGTGCTGCCCAGCCCGGCCCTGCAAACAGTGGGACTCTAAGAGGGTAAGTCCAAATCCAGCCCCAGCAGAACATGATGCACTCTGTCTCCCCAACTCAGTCCTCTGATTAATTAAGACCCAACACCTTTTCCCCAGGGCCTGTTTTATTTCACAACTAGAGGCCCAGTGCATGAAATTCATGCATGGAGGGGAGGGTTCCCTCAGCCCAGCCTGCACCCACTCCAATTGGGGACCCCTCACCCCTATCACAATCTGGGACCACTGGCTCCTAACTGCTCACCTGTCTGCCTGCCTGATCACCCCTAATTGCCTCTGCTTGCTTGCCTGATTGCCCCTAACTGCCCTCACCTGCCGGCCTGATCAAGCCCCCAACTGCTCTCCCCTGCAGGCCTGATCTCACTGCCAACTGCCCTCCTCTGCCGGCCAATTTGGCTCCTCACAGTTGACCCAGATTTGGTTCTAATTGGTCAGTTTCTATGCCAGTCAGCATCAAAAGCTTCACCTCCTAGGCAGCCATTGGCTCCTTATATTCACCCAGATTTGGTTCTGATAGATCAGTTTCTATGCCAGTCAGCATCTCTGGGCCTATCAATGGGGCCTGATCAGAAAGGCAGGGCTGATCAGCAGCCAGGCAGGGAGAGAAAGAGATGCAAGTTCTGATCAACGACTGCCACAGAGGCTAAAGATCAGACCCTGCCTCTCTCTCTGCAGGCCTCTCTCTGGGCCTGATCCGCAGCCTCCTAGGCAGTCAGTGGTGGGTCCAGCACCCGCAGAGACCCCAGTCAGTGCTGGGTCTCCACGGCAACCCAGCACTGACTTCTGGTCTGTGGAGCCTTCAGTCATTATGACCTTGGCTCTTTATCTTATAGATTTTACTTCCTAGTTGAAGTTGGTATCAACAGTTCTTAACATGTTCTAATTATTGTTCCTTTGTATAAAAAAAAGACAAGAAGAAAATGCCCGGCCAAAGATAGCTGTCACTTGTGTTTATATTTAATCCACCTAAATATCCTCCTCCCCCCCCCCCCCGAAATTAGAAAAATATAAGCATTCCTCAAGCAGCCACCTCTGGGCAGGGACAGCACTTTGGATGTCATCTTGTGCTCAGAATTGCTTTCTTTACCCACGTGGCATCCCCTGCAGGAGCAAGGGGTGAGCTGGACTGTCTAGAAAACACCAAGGGAATGGAGGAGGATGACAGGTGCACTGTGGAGACCCGTCCTTGTCCTTAACAAGAGTTTTCAAAGTGCTTTCCACCTCTATTTTTAAGGGCTGCTCTCCTCACCCAGATAGTCCCTGACCTTACACTGCAGATGCTGGCTTTGAGCTATTTTTATACTAGTGATGATGGGTGTGGGCCAAGGCACACACCTGTCACCTTTGCAGGTCCTCTCCCTGACAGCACAGACCTTGGTGAGATAGCTGAGGTGTGATCTGAACTGCCAAAGGCAAGCTCTTGGCGTCAGAAAATAGACCTGGCCGTGGGCACATTAGCCCAGTGCTTGTCTCCCAGCAGGAGCCACTAGGGGCCATTTGTGGCACTTACCACTCAGCCTTCCCCTACTCCCCCCACTCCCACCCCTCACACTCTCTGAACCCTCCTCCTCATTGTCTCTCTCCTTGAGGCTGCCGCCTCAGCCAACAGGGAGGCCAGACCCACTCTGCCAAGAAGCCTAGAGGACTTTCACACTTTTTTTTTTTGCTAGCACATTCCCTAAAAGACTCTTTAAAAGGGTTTTTAGATCTCCTTATAATTTTTAAATGTTTATCATATGGTTGATGGTTAAAAGATGTATGGCTTCGGGCTGTATATTGTGTGTGTGCTCTGAATATATTCCCATCAGAGCCTTGGCGCTGCAAGGTTGGCGCATTTAATTCACAGAAAGTGTCTGCACATAACCGAACAGACAAGGTGGTCTCCAAAGCCGGACCTGTCGGCCAAGTTTCATCCTGACAAAAGTATGACTTCGTTTTTCAATGTTAACCCAAAATGTTAGTAAGTGTCTGTGACAAACATCTCACTTCTGAAATCTGCATCTAAGATAGATGAGACCAATCAACCAACCAATAGGTAACTAGGACGGTGGGAGGGAGGGAGGAGAGGGAGGGAGGGAGTGAAGGGGAGGGAAGGGAGGGACGGGAGGCGGGGGGAGGGGGGGGTGTCTGGGGATGATTCTGAAACCAGCTCCCTTTAGTCCTTCTAAGCTAAAGTCTCTTTGCCAAGATTCTCCCTCAGAGCTAAACATTCCCCAGTCGCCCCCTTTTTCAGTGCTCCTGAGACTTTTTTTACACCCTGGAGAAAGGAACAACAATAAAACTGGGGATGGGTTAAAGATACGGTTTCTTTTAGTAAGCGGGCAAGGGCAATTGGAGAGGTTGGGGGAGTCCTTGGATGGCCCACTTCTAAGAAGGAGGCCCAGGATTTGGAAAAGGATTCCACAGCAGCCTGCACACTCAGGTCAGAGACCAATGACCATCTGTCAGTCTGGGTCCCTGCATGACTACAGTGGGGCATGTAGCAGAAATGAGAATTGAGTGTTTTTGTTGTATTAAACCACTGAAACTGGAGATGTTTCTTACCACAAAATAAGCTAACCTAGCCTAGTTAATACATACATGACAAAGTGAATGCTCAGATTGGGCTCCTGGCTGGCCCGGTGTCTATATTTTAATTGATATGAAACTTAGAAGTTAGAAAAGGAGGATTTATCGCCCAATCCTCCCTAAAACTCTCTATCCAAATCTTACCCTTTAGGGCCCACATTTCCCATATCAGCCTTAATATCTTCCTTTGCTCTCTCACCTCAGAACGTTCTTTTCCCTCAGAACCAGGCATTGGCTTGAAGATGTGACTCCAGTGCCTCCAGGAGCCAGGCAGGTGGCACCAATGGGAAACTGGGAAGCCTGGCAAGAACCTGTCTTCCCTAAAGGCATCCCGATTTAATTAAAATGAGGGAAGGAGGGAAAGTGCACTATGCCAGCCAAATAATAACAGCTCTGGTCTGCTGGGTTGTGACCTTTGAAGAATTCATAAGAAATTCATTTCTCCTACTGGTGTTTTAACTATTATTTTGAGCTTTCATTCCGTCTTCATAAATAGTCATGAATAAAAAGTGTTTCAGTTTTATAAGTGGTTGACTGCTTCTCTCTCCAGCAAGCCTATAAGCTCCCTTAGGTCTGTCTCAACTCTGTGTTCTACATAGATTCTGATGCAGTGCCTTCATAATATTTTTGATATGATCTACTTTGAGGTTTTATATGGGAATGGAAGGAGCATTATAAATTATATTATAATTAGCATAGCACAGAATATTAGGTTAGTCTGCCTTAGCCACCGGGCTCATTTCTCCTCATGGGAATGCCTGTGTCATATTAAAGCAATGCTCAGTGCCAATAATGCCATTATCCTCTGTAAGTGTCACTGCCCCCGCCTCTGGGGGAGTGAGGGCAGAGGCTGAGCCAAGCAGGCTGAAAAGGCTGCTCTCTTGTGGATGTAAACCCTATGACAGCAGTTTCTCTAGAAAGTCTCTGGCTTCAGCTGACGTGGTGTAGGCTTCCATCTGCCTTCAGAGCAGATGATGATAGATGATTCTTCTTTAGAAATAAAAACCACTGTCCGTCTTCATTCATTCCAGTTGCTACCCCCCAGGAGATAGGGTGAGCAAGCTCCCTTTGCCCTGTGGAGGGTCCCAGCACTATCACCTGTTTCAATTTCATTTACTTATGACCAATTAAATTCATTCATCTTAATGTCTTAATTCCTGCTACTATACAATGTACCCATCACTGCAAGACTTTTTTTTTTTTTTTTTGGCATTATTTTCCCGTCAAACATCAATTGAGACTACTAATTGCCTCCAGAACCATCACAAGGGAAGTTTCCTGTCAGGGATCTGCCTACCATCAGTGCGATTTTTCCAGTGTTTCTCCACAATTTCATTATTTCAAAAAGCTTTTCAATCTAGTAGATAACACTAAAGTTCAATGGGAAAATTTCTTTGACATTTGCAACAAGGTGTTGCATTATATTATCAGAAGCCTGAAGTGGGCTTCATTCAGAGTGTCTGGCTGCATCTTACTATCATATTCATTCTCATCTGTGAGATAAAAACCCCTTCACCCCATGCCCCCAGCCCCGAGACACACACATACTCATTGCCACCGTCTTCACCATCTACTGGGATATGTGTATAATGCTGGGCCAGGGCTTAGAGCCCAGAGGCCCAAGGGAGCATGACTTACTGAACCCCGATATGTAGCCAAGTCCCAGGCTCTTTTTCCCCAGAATCACTGTCTGGGGCTGAGAATCTTCTTCCCCAATGTGTGGCTTCAGTTACCATTTGAAATCTCTGCTTCCTCCTTCCCAAAGAATCTAACAATTCTATCACACAAGTCAATAGCTTACTCTCAAGAGAGAGCGAGCGTTATTTCCTCTTAGGCCTCCCAGCATTTGCACATGCTGTTTCTCCTGCCTGGACCCTGCTCCATCACCTCTGAAATGTGTGTATTGTCGGGGATAGAAGATAGGGCAGGGTCATGGCTCTCAAATGTCTTCCTGGACCATGTCCGAAATGTGCTAAGGTGCCCATTCTCTATGCATCCAATCTAGTCTTCAAGCTATTCCTCAACCTGGTCACTGACTTTACTTTCATTCGACCTCTTCCCTGCCATACTGTGAACTAGTTGAGAACAGTTGGCATTACTTATTTTTGAGTCCAAGGCCCTTTGTAAAAGGAAGGGAGGGAGGGAGGGAAGGGAAGAGGTGAGGAGGGTGAGAAGGAGGAAAGTCAGTATGTTTTTAGAAAAGTGTTTGCTTTCTTAACTTACTATATCATTATCATAATAGCTGATTTCTCTGAAAATTTAACAAAATAATTTTAAAATCTACCTGAAAGACTAAACAACTAAAAACATAAAACACTATAATGAAAAGAGAGCTGCTGAGTGATTACAATTGCCTACTTTTAACTAAAGATCATTTTAATTAAAAACTCTCTATTGCAGAAAGTTACCTCTTCCTAAGCGTCTTTCGAGGCAGAAAACACTGAGTCCCTAGGATCAGGAATCTGACAGGCTATGAATCCACAGAGGGTATTACCTTTGGGGATTCCAGTTATTGGTGGGAAATCATTTGCTCTTTAACAGTCAGTAGCAATAACACCCTAAAATACTCATAAATATTAGAAGTCTGTTCAACCAACTGCTCAACCACAGTGGATTTTAGGCAGTTCGGTCCATGATGAAAAAATAAGATAAATCTACCTGTTAGCTCATGGAAGATTATTTTGTGATGTTGTTAATCCTCACCCGGGGATATTATTTTCCATTGATTTTTAGAGAGAGCAGAAGTAAGGAGGAGGACAGACGAGAGAGAGAGAGAGAGAGAGAGAGAGAGAGAGAGAGAGAGAGAGAGAGAGAGAGAGGTGAGACACATGATTCGTTGCCTCCCACATGCACCCCAGGAGGGGGCCAGGGATCTAACTTGCAACCAAGGTACTTGATTCCTTAACCGGAATCAAACCCAGGACCCTTTAGTCTGTGGGCCGATGCTGAGAAAACTGGCCAGGGCTCAAGGAAGATTTTACCTTGTTTGAAGATGATCTAGGCTTTGGATCTGAATCTGAGTGGGTCTGAGTCACCCCTCTCAATAGCAATAGCTCCAGGCCTTCCTAGATTATGTGGGTTCTCTGTGCAGGTAGGCTGTGGGCATGGCATTGAAAGTTTTATTCAGACCATTTCCTTCAGCCGTTGCATCGTAGCTATAAAGATGGGTGCATTGTACATCACTTGGAGCACATAATCACAGAGCACTGCAATGTAAGCAGAGGATAAACAGTTTACCATTACCTCCTCGGTGACAGATAATGTGAGATTTGTATGCAATCGCAGAGCCTACAAGATGACCCTGTGATAGGAACTAAATCACACATACATTTGTATATTCAAACACACACGCCCACTAGTCACTGTGGGCACCTTCGCACATGCCCACATTTCCCGCTAGATAGAATTATTTTTATTATCACTTTTACCGGGTACTAAAAAGATTTTATGCCTGAAATTGGCACCAAAAGGCAAATCCACATCCATCACCATCGCCCTTTTTCAAACAGATTCGTGTTTAATACATAAAATAGTAAAAATTGCTTCCACCAATGCAGGATTTAATATTGTATACTCTGAATCACTTGAGTCAGTTGTTTTTAAAGTTTTCTATCTATAATCCAGCCAGTCTTATGGACAGTGAATCTTTCCTTAGTAAAAATTACAAAACATATGCTGTATTTCTAAATAATTGCCTCTTACTCTTGTTAGCCACTGAACTCTATTTCCACCTCACAAGGTTTTCCTAGAATTGGCTAGATTGCTATTAGATTCCAGAATTGTACTTTCAAGGGAATTGGAGTGACAAGAGGTTAAATTGCTCTAGTTTTCATGAAGTGGAAAATAGTAACGGAACATCTCACCAAAAACAAGGTATATTAACAAAAAAAGAAGAAGGAAGAAGGACGTAAGCCTTGCAAAACAGCTTTCTGAGACCATGCAGAGTTATGCTCAGGAGACCTACCTGGTTGGAAAGATCAAGGCCAGCCTGCTATGCAGCCCATGTCTATATTTCCCTCGTTTCTCCCTCCTTCTACTTCACCCACCTCTGAAGGCTGCAAGAACACACTCACTTATCTAGTTATGATTACCGTATGTACACATTTATATTTTTAAAAATGAACTTCAAGATGAAAGAGAAGGCCCACAACCAGCATCATACTCAATGGACAAAAACTAACACCATTTCCCCTAAGAACAGGAACAAGACAGGGATGCCCACTCTCACCACTCCTGTTCAACACAGTACTGGAAGTGTTAGCCATTGCAATTAGGCAAGAAGAAGAAATAAAAGGCATCCAAATTGGAAAAGAGGAAGTAAAACTGTCCTTATTTGCAGACGACATGATATTATACATACAAAACCCTAGAGACTCCATCAAAAAGCTACTAGACTTAATACATGAATTTGGCAATGTAGCAGGATACAAAATTAACCCCAAGAAATCTGAGGCATTTCTATACACCAATAGTGAACTTTCAGAAAGAGAGATTATAAAAAACAATCCCGTTTACCATCGCACCAAAAAAATTAAGCTACCTAGGAATAAACTTAACTAAAGAGGTAAAAGACCTCTACTCAGAAAACTACAGGACGTTGAAAAAAGATATAGAGGAAGACTAAACAGGTGGAAGAACATACCGTGTTCATGGATTGGTAGAATCAACATCATTAAAATGTCCATACTACCCAAAGCAATCTATAAATTCAACGCACTTCCCATTAAAATACCAAGGGCATACTTCATAGATCTAGAACGAACTCTCCAAAAATTCATCTGGAATAAAAAAAAGACCCCGAATAGCTACAGCAATCCTGAAAAAGAACAAAGTAGGTGGGATCTCAATACCAGATATCAAGATGTATTACAAAGCCACTGTTCACAAAACTGCCTGGTGCTGGCACAAGAATAGGCATATAGATCAATGGAATAGAATAGAGAGCCCAGAAATCGGCCCGAACCAATATGCTCAATTAATATTTGACAAAGGAGGCAAGAACATACAATGGAGCCAAGATAGTCTCTTCAATAAATGGTGTTGGGAAAATTGGACGGATATATGCAAGAAAATGAAACTAGACCACCAACTTACACCATACACAAAAATAAACTCAAAATGGATAAAGGACTTAAATGTACAACAGGAAACCATAAAAATTCTAGAAGAATCCAAAGGCAACAAAATCTCAGACATATGCTGAAGCAATTTCTTCACTGATACAGCTCCTAGGGCACTTGAAACTAAAGAGAAAATGAACAAATGGGACTACATCAAAATAAAAAGCTTCTGCACAGCAAAAGAAACCATCAACAAAACAACGAGAAAACCCACTGTGTGGGAAAATATATTTGCCAATGTCATATCTGATAAGGGCCTAATCTCCAAAATTAATAGGGAACTCATACAACTTAACAAAAGGAAGATAAACAATCCAATCAAAAAATGGGCAAAGGACCTAAATAGACACCTTTCAAAACAGGACATTCAGAAAGCCAAGAGACATATGAAAACATGCTCAAAGTCACTAATCATCCGAGAGATGCAAATCAAAACAACAATGAGGTATCATCTCACACCTGTCAGACTGGCTATCATCAACAAATCAACAAACGACAAGTGCTGGAGAGGATGTGGAGAAAAAGGAACACTTGTGCACTGCTGGTGGGAATGCAGACTGGTGCAGCCACTATGGAAGACAGTATGGAGTTTCCTCAAAAAACTGAAAATGGAACTCCCATTTGACCCTGTGATCCCTCTTCTAGGAATATATCCCAAGAAACCAGAAACACCAATCAGAAAGGATATATGCACCTCTATGTTCATAGCAGCACAATTCACCATAGCTAAGATCTGGAAACAGCCTAAGTGCCCATCAGTAGATGGATGGATTAGAAAACTGTGGTACATCTACACGATGGAATACTATGCTGCTCTAAAAAGAAGGAACTCTTACCATTTGCAATAGCATGGATCAACTGGAGAGCATTATTCTAAGTGAAATAAGCCAGTCAATGAAGGAAAAATACCACATGATCTCACTCATTCATGGATAATAGAGACCATTATAAACTTTTGAACAATAATAGATACAGAGGCAGAGCTGCCTCAAACAGATTGTCAAACTGCAGCGGGAAGGCCGGGGAGGGTTGGGGGGCAGGAGGTAGGGGGGTAAGAGGTCAACCAAAGGACTTGTATGCATGCATATAAGCATAACCAATGGACATAAGACACTGGGGGATAGGGGAGGCTAGGGGACTGTCTAGGGCGGGGGCGGGGGGAATGGACACATATGTAATACCCTTTGTAATACTTTAAGCAATAAAAAAAAAAATTCAAAAAAAAAAAGATGAAAGAGAAATTGGAAAAATGCTAAATTTATTTTAGGCCACCTGTTTGAATTCAGTTATACACAACTGAATATTTGGGGTGGGGGGAGGTTCTGAGTTGTATTATACGTATAACAAATATACGTATAACATTTCTAAGATTCATTGCTCTTTTTTAGAACCAATTGACCAGAAAAGTTGATAACTGGAACTTACTATGTAAGGAAAGCAAACCATCCAACAAGTAGCAGACCAACCTCAAATACCTCTATAAAAACCTCTAAAAGAAAAAAGTCTCCAGCTTTCTTCCAGCAGATGCTGAACTGGCCTGCTTCATAAATCCACTGAAAGCCCACAGAAACTCTGACATTCTCACTCTATCCTTCAGTTTGGACTGACATTGATGGGACCTGGATCTGTGCCTCCTAAACTTCAGGTTCCTTTTAGATCAGTGGTTCTCAACCTTCCTAATGCTGCGACCCTTTAATACAGTTCCTCATGTTGTGGTGACCCCCAACCATAAAATTATTTTCATTGCTACTTCTTAACTGTAATTTTGCTACTGTTATGAATCATAATGTAAATATCTGATATGAAGGATGTATTTTCATTGTTACAAATTGAACATAATTAAAGCATAGTGATTAATCCCAAAAACAATATGTAATTATATATGTGTTTTCCGATGGTCTTAAGTGACCCCTGTGAAAGGGTCATTCGACCCCCAAAGGGGTCGCGACCCACAGGTTGAGAACCGCTGTTTTAGATTAATTCCCAAGCTGTGATCATGTGACCCAGGAAGGACAATTGGATTTCATCCACATGCTAACTAGATAGGAGGGTTAAGAGAAAACAGAAGTATGCTATATGATTTCTGTATCCAGCAAGAAGGGGGACTAGATACTCTGACAAAAATAAAAAATAAAAAATACTAGTAAAAGCCCACTCCAAAAGAACTGGATGTTGGATAACTTCCAACAAAGCTAAAAACATTGTTGAGCTAAAAAAAAATTTATCCCTGGCAAATCCCAAGGGTCAAAAATCAACAAACAAGCAAAAACACAGTAGAGGTAAATAAAATCAGGCTAGTAAATAATATAATGCCCTTACCAAGAATTAAACAATTTGGAGATAATGGAAGAAACTTGAGCAAAACTTAATCTAGGGACTTGAGATGCTCTCATCACCAACACACACACCAGCAAGGCAGGAAAAAATATTCTGCCTGCAGCAAATGGAGATAACAAGGAAATCTGTGAGAAATAATAATGATAACCACACTGTCTTCTCTGTGTACCAGTAACCATGGACCTGCCCCCACATGGATGTGGATACTGAGTTTATATTATTTTCATGGCTAGAAAAATTCAAACCAAGGAGTTAAAGAAAAGAAAATTGGTAGTATCCCTTGGCTTTAATTGAAAGCAAACACAAATCCTCTTTGGAGGGAAGCAGGACAACATTGACCTTGCAGGAAACTCAGATTAAATTCAGCTAAATTGAATTCACAATAAAAAAAAAAATGGTCAAACATATAAGGAAACAGCCTACCCTGAATAACAATCAATAAAACAAGAATATGAACAAATAAATAAGGTATATGATCCTCAAAGAACCATAACTTAGAATTATAACATGAAAATATAGAAACATGGTGTAAAAAATGGTTTAAAGAGCTAAAATATGTTATGCAAAATACGAGAAAGGAAAAAATAGATTACTAAAAATAGCTAGGAAGATTTGGGGAAAGAACCTAATAAAACTTTTAAAAATAAAAAATATATAAGCATTAGAATAATTTGAATATTTGCTAAAACTCCCCTGTGAAGCAGTCTGGGCCAGGGTTTTTGTTTGCTGGGAGTTTATGACTGCTTCAATTTCATCCGTTGGTATTGGCCTATTCAGGTTGTCTGATTCTTTCTGATTGGGTTTTGGAAGATTGTATTTTTCTAGGAATTTGTCTATTTTGTCCCGGTTGTCCAGCTTGTTGGCATATAGTTGTTCATAGTATTTTCTTATATATTTTTTTGTATGTCTGTGATGTCAGTTGTTACTCCATCTCTTTCATTCCTGATTTTACTTATTTAGGTCATCTGTATATTGTATTGTGTGTTTACCACCCCAAGTCCACTCTCCTTCCATTACCATTTATCTCCCCTTTATACTCTTCTACCTCACTCTACCCACCTTTCCCTTGGTAATCAGCACAGTATTGTCTATGTCTGTGAGGTTGGTTTTTTGGTGTGTTTTTTTTTTTTAGTTCCTTCACCTTTTCCCCCCAGGCCTCCAATGCCCTCTCCTCTGACAGCTGTCAGTCAGTTCTCTATATCTGTGAGTCGTGCCTATTTTGTTTGTTAGTTTATTTTGTTCATCAGATTCTATGAGGACATCAGATTCCAGGAGGGTAAAAGATCACATTTCTCATGTAACGGTTCCACAAGGGTAGACTTGCCATTCTTCTCAGTCAGAATCTTCCAGGTGGTCCTTTGAATTCAAAGCCTGCCATGTTTAGCCGGCCAATGAAGAGAGAAGAGAGAAAAAGTGCTTCTAAACTGCTTTATCCCAGCAGCGAGGCACATCACCTCACCTGGAAACACCTAACTGCGGGAGGCTGGGAACTGAAGTCCAGCAGCATGTCCAAGGGAAAGTGGCATCAGGTTTGGGGGACAGCTTAGCCACTCTCTGCCTCGACATTCCTAAAGAAAAAGAAGGGAGGGAAATGTCCCCTAGTGGTTCTCATGACAACATGAAGCTACACATACTTACATATATATGTGTGTATATATGATATGTGTATGAGTGTGTGATAAATTCACCAGTGAAATCTTCAAAACTCAGAAAGAGAACTGTAGATATATAAAAAACTGATGTTATTATGTAAGGGACATTTCAGATACGTATGGAAAGGATAATAAATAATCCAAGACATCTGGAGAGAATATGGAAAAAATTAAAAATTGAACCCTACCTTATACCATATGCAGAAAACAAACTCCATATGAACTAAATGTGAAAACAAAATATTAAAAGTTTTATGATATGATATGGGGAACTATATTTTTGTAGAGCAGGAAAAAAATGTTTTAACACATAAAACCATAAGCCAAAGGAAAGATATTGATAAATTTGACTGTTAAAATTTAGAACTTCCATTTGCTAGGATACAAAAGGAAGGAAAAAAGCTATAAACTAGAAAATATTTGTATCCAGAATATATAAAAGAGCTCAAATGTGCTACTAAAAGAATGAGTAAATGATATAAGCTTATATACCACTAGATCAGTGCACAAAATTCATGCACTCAGGGGTGGGAGTGTCCCTCAGCCCAGCCTGTGCTCTCTCATAGTCCAGGAGCCCTCAGGGATGTCCGACTTCCAGCTTAGGCCCGCTCCCCATGTGGAGAGCGGGCCTAAGCTGGCAGTCAGACATCCTTAGCACTGCTGCAGAGGCAGGAGAGGCTCTCACCACTGCTACTGCACTCGCCAGCCTTAAGCCCGGCTTCTGGCTGAGCAGTGCTCCCCCTGTGGGAGCACACTGACCATCAGGGGCAGCTCCTGCATTGAACGTCTACCCCCTGGTGGTCAATTCACGTCAAAGCAACCGGTTGTTCCACTGTTGGGCCAAAACCGGCTAACATCCCCAAAGGGGTCTCGGATTGCGAGAGGGCACAGACCAGGCTGAGGGACCCCACTGGTGCATGATCAGGGCTGAGGAGGGATGTGGGAGGTTGGTCAGCTGGGCAGGGACCACAGGAGGGCTTTAAGGTGTGTCCGGCTCATCTCGCTCAATCCCGATTGGCCAGACCCCAGCAGCAAGCTAACCAACAGGTTGGATCATCTGCCCCCTGGTAGTCAGTGCATGTCATAGCAACTGGTTGACTGGTTGACTGTCTGCCCCCTGGTGATCAGTGCAAGTCATAGCAAGCAGTTGAGTGGGCTTAGCATATCATTAGCATATTATGCTTTGAGTTGAAAGGCTGACTGGATGACTGGACACTTAGCATATTAGCCTTTTATTATATAGGATTTCAAACCCATCAAATTGGCAGAAATTTTAAAACCAAATAATACTAACAGTTAGCAAGAATGCGAAGTAATATGAACTCATGGACTGTTGCTGCGAGTATAAATCATATAAAAACTTTGATATTGTTTATGATATTATTTGGATAACCATTTATTGTAGTTGAAGAGACACATATCACACAACACAGCTAATTTTACTCCTAGGTACACTCTAGAGCAGCAGTTCTCAACCTGTGGGTCGCGACCCCTTTGGGGGTCAAATGACCCTTTCACAGGGGTCGCCTAAGACCATCGGAAAACACATATATAATTCCATGTTGTTTTTGTGATTAATCACAACTTTAATTATGTTCAATTTGTAACAATGAAAATACATCCTTCATATCAGATATTTACATTATGGTTCATAACAGTAGCAAAATTACAGTTATGAAGTAGCAACGAAAATAATTTTATGGTTGGGGGTCACCACAACATGAGGAACTGTATTAAAGGGTCGCGGCATTAGGAAGGTTGAGAACCACTGCTCTAGAGCATCTCTTATAGCTGCACTCAGGACACAAATACTACTTCTTTAAGTCAACATTCTTTATAATTGTGAAAAACTGAAATAAACCTAAATGTTTATGGACAAGAGAGAGCATAAATAAACTGTACTATATTCGTTCAAGGCAATGCTTTATAGCAGTGAAAATGAATGCATGGCCATGGAGGAATCTCAGAAACATGATGTTGGGTAAAAGCAAGTTGAAAACTAATACAGAAAGCATTTCTTTAGACAAAGTTCAGGAACAAAACTAAATAATATATCCTTGAAGATGTCTCAGTTATACAATAATGTAACGAAAATGGAGAAGATAAACTCAAATCAAAATATTGGTTATCCTGCCCAGCCATGGTGACTCAGTGGCTGAGTGTCAATCTATGGACCAGGAGGTCATAGTCTGATTCCTGCTTAGGGCATATGCCTGGGTTTCAGGCTCAATCCCCAGTTGGGGGCATGCAGGAGGCAGCCTATCAATGATTCTCTCTCATCATTGATGTTTCTATCTCTCTCTCCCTCTCCCTTCCTCTCTGAAATCAATAAAATATATATTTTCAAATATGTATATATTTTGGTTATCCTGGGAAGCTGGGAGTGGGATGTGATCAGGAAGGGGACATAGGAGGCTTCCATCATTCTAGTAACATCTCACTTCACACATACATCTGTATAGATCTTCAATTCATTTGGCTCCATACCTTATTCACACATTTCTTTATATGTATTAAATATAATTTCAATTTCTAAAAATTGAAATGTGTACATATACACACATAAACACATACATAACATATACATGTATATATATACATATACATGTATGTATATATTCAGATTCAGTTTAGTTGTGTGCTTAACTTTCCCATGCCTCAATATCTCCATCTCCAATACTCTTTTCCTTAGATCAATGTGAGGATTAAACAATATAACAGGTATGTTTTGATAATATAAAGTGTCACACAAAGGTAAGAGGTTAATTTTCACATTCATAAAGACACACAAGCAATTCTTGTGGGTTTCACTTCTTGCCCCTTTCATTTGCTAGCTGTGTGACCTGGGGAAGTTATTTAAGTGCTCTGAGTCTCAGTTTCTTCATCTGTAAAACAAATTACAGTATCGACCTCTAAGGGTTGTTGAAAGGATTAAACAAAATGATGCATTTAAAGCATCTAGTTGTTTCAGTCAGGAATTGTTTTCTTGAACATACTAGAAAATTACTCAGACTTGCTTAGGCAAACAATGGAATTCATTTTAAATACTAGTAATTTTACTTAATGCCAAAAGCTGGGCATGCTTTGGGCCTCCCATGGGACTAACTAAAACCAACTGAAGCACGTTCAGGAAACAAGGTGCTGCTTCCAGGAGTTCCTCCCTCTCTCTGGAGCTGCAAGGGTCCCACCTCCGCCTCTCTGATGCTGGACCTCACTCTTCTCTATGCCTCTCCCCTCAGTGAGAGAAGTTACTCTCTCCCCAACACCTCCCCCCCAAAATATCTTCCAAGTTTAAGAATAAACAGTGATTGGCTATCTGTTCGCAGCCACAATCCCGAATTCCCAGAGCAAATTCAAATCAGACCAGGTGTCCATCCTGCTCCAGCCAGCTGTTATACAGGGACACAGAGTACAAAGTATGCACGTAGCACTGCTCAGGTGCTTGATAAATACAGTTTACAATTATTATTGCCCCAAATGCCAGGACAAACAACCATCCTATTCATCTTATAACCTTGCCTTTTCATACCTGTGAGATTGACCTCTCAAAGATAATTACAGGAAAACCCAGTGAAATGGGCTGTTCATCGCGTTTTGCAGTACATTGTTGAATCCCAAGGAGGTGTGCCTTAGGATGGAATCAGAACACTGGGACTGTCGCACTGAATTGCAAGCCCAAGTTCATCCAAAACCTCTAAAGCCACAAGACCCTCAGCAAATGCCATAGTTGATGGGAGATGGCTTTGCCTCACCAGGATCCCGGGAAGGAACGGACACTTGCTAGGAGCTATCGACATGGCATGCCTTCACGCTCTTTGTTGGAAGGTTTTATTGGATACACTGCCTATTTACAGAAGCATGCTGTGGAAAAAATCTTTACAGATGTTGTTAGGCTGCTTAACAGGAGTGGATAAACTCAGCGGGGAAGAAGCACAATGCAAGTTCAATGTTTTCAGGTCTCCCTTGGAAAAAATCGAACCTGCGGTCATGTCACCTGTCCAGGGACCACCACTCCCTTGTCCCCGAAATCAGGGTCAGGAATCAGGACCCCATTTTCAAGACCCGGGGGGTGGTTGCTCCCAGATCAACTCTGAAGAGCTGCATCTTCACAGTTGGATGTGGGCTGTATCAGTGGGGAATGTGTTGTAGAAAGAGCAGAGTTTTTTGGATTCGAACAAATACAGGATTCGATCTTGACTCTACCACCTACAAGCCACGTGAGGTTGGACAAATTACTTAATCTCTTCGAGCCTTCGTTTCTGCATTTGTAAATGGAGAGAACAGAACACTGCACGGATTAAACAATTGGATGGATATTCAGCATCTGAGTCACCCAGACCAGCAAAAACAACTTGACTATCATTGGGAGACTGGCAGGTAACATGAAGAGTAGATGTAAGGCAATAAAAAGGTGAGGAAAATTGTGGGGGATTGGCATCAGATTCAATTTTTAAAAATGGTTTTGAGAACAAAATCTCATTCAATCTCTAAGTTTGTGATCTGTGCCCTGGCATTCAAGAAATGTTAGTTAACTACCTTCTCCCTCCCCTTTTCTGTTCTATGCTGACAATGTGCTCTCCATTTAAAAAATCCATTTCAATTATTCATAATGGAGTGAATTTTGAAGACATGGGTTTTCATGCTTCTGACAATTAGTGAACAGAGAAATTAAGGATGGTGGCTCACATAATGCAGAATCCTCCCATTCATCAGGGTAAAATATTGTTTAAAATTATCTGAGCCACCCTAGCTGGTTTTGCTCAGTGGATAGAGCATCAGCCTGCAGACTCAAGGGTCCCGGGTTCGATTCCAGTCAAGGGCATATACCTTGGTTGCGGGCACATCCCCAGTGGGGAATGTGCAGGAGGCAGCTGGTCGATGTTTCTCTCTCATCGATGTTTCTCACTCTCTATCCCTCTCCCTTCCTCTCTGAAAAAAAATCAATAAAATAAATAAATAAATAAATAAATAAATAAATAAATAAAATTATCTGAGCCTAGAACCTAATTCCATTTCTTATAAAGACAAGTATTTTTGCATCATTTTTATATACACTGCATTTTCAGGAACACAGCTACCAGGGAAACTTTTCTTTTGCTTCATATAGAAGTTTACCAAAAGTTCTTTGCTATGAACTGAATTGTGTCATCCCCACTCCAACCTCCCAAATTTGGGTGTTGCAGTCATAACTCTCAATTTGATATTTTCTGTCTCCAAATAGCAATTACCTGACCTTTGGTAGATAATTAGGTTTAGATGAGTTCATGTGGGTGGGGTCCTCCCAATTGAATTAGTGCCCTTATAAGAAAGGACCAAAGGGTGTACTCTTGCAAAAAACACATCTGATAAAGGACTGTTATCCAAGATAAGCAAAAACAAACAAACAAACAAAAAACTCTTAAACCTCAAACAATAGCCTGATTAAAGTAATGGGTCAAAGGCCTTAACAGACACCTCATTAAAGAAGACATACAGATGGCAAATAAACATATGAAAAGATGCTTCCCATCATGTCACCAAGGAAATGCAAATTAAAACAAAGATATACCACTACACACCTATTAAAATGGCCAAAATCCAGAACACTGACACCACCAAATGCTGGTGATGATGTGAAGCAATAGGAATACTCATACATACCTGGTGGGAATGAAAAATAGAATAGCTGCCACAGAAGACAGCTTGAAGGCTTGTTACAAATTAAACAAATTCTTATCATATGACCCAGCAATCATGCTCCTTTGGTATTTACCCAAAGGGGTTGTATGTTACGTCCACACAAAAACCTGTACCCAGATGTTTATAGCAGGTTTACTTATAATTGCCAAAACTTGGGAGCAACTGAGATGTCCTTCAGTAGATAATTGGGTAAATAAATTGTTCTACAACCAGACAACAGAATACTACTCACCACTAAAAAGAAATGACCTATGAATCCATAAAAAGATATGGAGGTGACTTAAATGCATATTACTTGATGAAAGAAGACATTCTAAAAAGGTGGCATACTATGATACCCACTGTAAGACATTCTTGAAAAGGCAAAACTAGGGAGACAGTACAAAGTTCAGTGGCTTCCAGGGGTGAAGTTGGAGGGGAGTGATCAATAGGTAGAGAACCAAGGATTTTAGGACAGTGAAAATATTCTGTATGGTACCATAATAATGACTACATATCTATATATATGTAATAGCCCAGCAACCGTTATGGCAGAACAACCAGATGACTAGAACAACTGGTGGCTATGATACACACTGTGGCAGCCAACCAGCCTGATCCAAGCCCCCATAGGCGCCCTCCCCTGCCCCAGCCAGCCCAGCCCTCAATTGGCCCCCAATACCCCGATCAGGGGTGGGGCCAGCCACCAACTGCCTGTGGCCCCTCCCCTGGATGGACTGGCCCCCAGCATCCCTAAATCACTGCCTGGCTCCCTGGTGCATGTACATTTAGTGAAAACACAAGAAAATAATTATCAGTCCCTTCTGTCCCCAACCAGAGTCTCCAGAGGATTGTGCTAATCCTTCAGCCAAGGTGTGGAACTCTCCCTCCATGGCCCGCAGCCCCAGGATACCTTCCAAGTTAGCCAAAAAGGCAATCTAAGCATTAACGGGACGGCGGCCCTTTGCTGAGGAATGTAGAGAGGCTGGGTGAGGATTTTGTGAAATTTCGGTGCCTTGCAGATTAGCTGAGCTTTCAATATCTCTTTAAAAGAGGCGGCAAAGAGGACTCACAGGCTGCCAGGAACAACAACAAAGGGTAGGCACATTCAAAAACAGAAAATGTTTTAAACAAATAGACGTGAAGATCATATTGGGAAACTGAGAGCAGAGCCCTGGGAAGAATGCAAAAATCATTAAAGGGCCATCATCCATCTTGATATACATTTGCAAACAACACATAAACAACTTCATCTCATGGCATGTGAAATGCAAAACAGTTCTGTTGTGGGTTTTCTTTTGGCAATCCTTAAAGTATAATTAGATCCAGCTGGGGGAAAGCTACAGCTTCCAGCATTAGACCCCACGGCTGGCCCTGCCCGATGGGCCCCCATTGGGGTGGGCTGGCTGGACCCCACCCATGCATGAATTCGTGCACCAGGCCTCTAGTCATTATATGTTTACCCAAACCCATAAATACACATCTTCAAGTGTGAACACTAATATAAACTCTACATTTTTATTGATTATAATGCATCAATGTATGTTCATCAATTGTAGCAAGTGTACCACTATAGTGAGGGATATTGGCAATGGAGGAGGCTGTGCAGGTGTGGGGTATGAAGTACATGATAAATCTCTGTACCTCCCTCCCAACTTTCCTGTGAACCTACAATTACTCTAAAAAAGTATTTTTTCAAAAATACAAATGAAAGAAAGTAATGCTACCTGGGTATCTGAGTTACCAATAAAACATACCAATAAGATTTTGTGTTCAATACAATCTATACCAATAAAAAGGGTAATATGCTAATTAGACTAGACATCTTCCAGATGTCCTTCTGGACAAAGCCAGAGTGGTGGGGGCAGAGGCAGTTGGGGGCGATCAGGCCACCAGGAGAGAGCAGTTAGGGGCAATCAGGCTGGCAGGGGAGGGCAGTTAGGGGTGATCAGGCAGGCAGGCAGGTAAGTGGTTAGGAGCCAGAGGTTCCGGATTGTGAGAGGGATGTCCAACTGCTGGTTTAGGTCCGATCCCGTCAGGCCTAAACCAGCAGTCGGACATCCCCCAAGGGCTCCCAGATTGAAGAGAATGCAGGCCAGACTGAGGGGTCCCCCTTATCCCCCCTGCACAAATTTCATGCACCAGGCCTCTAGTCTTTTATAAAGGTGTAACAACTTCATTATGTCTTCTAATATAGTCCTGTCCAAGCATTTACAATTTGAAATACATATTAATTTATTATAAATCTTTTAACCTTTATATTTTCTCTTTATTATATATAGGTAAGGCATTCCATTGATTTTTAATGAATACAAGTAGGTAGATTAAATTATCTATAAAATTACTTTCAGGGTGGTGAAAAAGACATTACAAAATATTTTCTTTAAAAAGAGAGTGGTAGAATTAAGAAACTTCTGCTCTAGATTTTTACTTCAGAACCAATTTATGGAAATTAGCTGCAAAATTACTTTGTGTCTTGCTCAAGTCCCAGTGATCAACTCTTCTGCAGAGCCATGAAAGTGGAGAGAATCATTCGTGCAGGAATAACAGTAGAGACGAAACAAGAGTATTAAGACTATTGGGCGCTCTTGGAAAGAGTCACCAATGCAAGGAAATGCAGGTAAGAATCGCACCTCCCCGGACCAAGTGGCTGCGAGTCATTTAGGTGAGGGATTTGTCAATTTTCTGCCTGTTTGCTCCCTCACTGAGTCTGACCTGCAATGCTAATGTTATTTTAATATTGCTTTTACTCTATAAATTTTGTGGGGTAAAATTTTATTTAGTTACCTCCTTCCAAACTAACTGCCATAATTAAAGAAAATCAGACACTTAATTAAAGAAATCTGCTCATTCGTGGAGAGTGGAGCAGATCAGTCGCCTGTGCCATGCCCTGTAACTTAATGTGGAAGTTCCGTGTAATGGTTTTGTAAAATAACGTTTTGAAACTGGCGTTAAACGCACAGTAACACCTCGCAATGGCACAACACGTTCACTTAAAGAAAAGCTGCTTCAAACATTTCTCTTTATAGGTGTAAGATATTTAAATGAGGTCCTAACACCTAGATGGAAACACACACACACACACACACACACACACACACACACACACACACACTCACAGAATCAGATTGGCTTGTCTGTTGAATTGACCTTGCTTTCGGCTGGGTTGACTGATGCTTGGGTGGATGTGCAGTTGGGACAGGAGGCTCCCCTTCTCCAGGCACCCTCCAACCCTACTGCCAAAAACAGAACCACAACTGAGAGCAGGTCCAGGGTCTCGAGGTTGCTTCCAACATGCTTCCGAATGAGCTGGGCCTCCGCTGATGTGGATTCCTGAGCCCACCACAGGCTGCATCTGACTTCCTGGAATGGGACTCAGGAATTGCATTTTAATAAACTCCCCAGGGGTCTCCACCCCCCACCCCCCACCCCTCCTTAGAGAACTACTGGTGTGATGACTTCCTGGGGTCCCTGTCCTAGGCCCACATTACAACTTTCATTTGTGACTTCGGGGGCCCTAGTCACTCCAGCCTTGGCAGGACACTTCCTTCAAAACAAACAAACAAAAAGTTTTATTTTTAACGACTGCATTGATATAAAGATAAACATATTAATTAAAACACATTCTTCAGCCCTAGCCGGTTTGCTCAGTGGATAGCATGTCGCCCTGCAGGCTGAAGGGTCCCGAGTGCAATTCCAGTCAAGGGCACATGACCGGGTTTCAGGCTCGAACCCCAGTAGGTGTACAGAAGGCAGCCAATCAAGGATTCTCTCTCATCATTGATGTTTCTATCTCCCTCTCCTTTCCTCTCTGAAATCAATAAAAATACTTTTAAAAAACCACACACCCTCTTCAAGCTGAAAGTTCACTTTTTCTTCTCATTTAAAAGAACTCACAACATTTCCTTGGGTCCCCAGTACTGTGGGCCCCAAGCACTGTGTGTGCTAGGTCTCATGGATTAATTGGCCTGCCTGCCCATATCCCTTAAAGCCCACACATCTGGGGCTACTTTACCTTCTCCTCCAGTCAAATCCCCTAACAAGATGAGACCTACACTGGTTTTGTGGGGTTGATTTAAAGAAATAGAGCGTGGACTGAGGGAGAGGACAGGGTGAGGGCATTATGAGAATCTCCTAGGAAGCTTTTGAAATATAATATTAATTCCCAACACCTTGGCTGGGGTGAAGGTGAGGAGATGGATGGTTTGCAGAATGCCTGAGGCTGTGTCCACAGCTCCTGGTCATTACTGAAGTCTCGGCACCAAGCATCCTCTTACTGATCAAACCCTCCCCACACTTTCATTAGTAACCCTCTGCCAGGTGCTGGGTGCTTTACACACATCTCCCTTATCTTCCTAACCACGTTACCCATTTAAAACCTACAGTCATCACAGCACAGTGAGGTCAAGCCCATTGCCCAGTCACCCAGCTCGGGGAAGGTACAACTGAGATTTGAACTTGAATTTCTTTGATGCCAGAACATCCAGTCTTACCCCGTGCTCCCTGCCGCCCCGAAGCTGTGCTCGGTTCCTCCCGCCCACCAACTGAATCCAGCTCGTGTTTCCTCCTACCGCGTCCTGCCTTGATGACCAACTCTCAGCCCCAAAGCAAGGTCCCTCCCTCACGCCACTCACCCTCCAGCCACAGCCTGAGTCCACGCACTCCGGGCTCCAAGCTGCCCGTCACCACACTCACCTGCCCGCCAGCCCCACCACCACCTCTTGCTGAATTTCCCTGACGCTGAACACCTGCCTATGTTTCTGTTCGGTTTATCATTTACTTATTCATTCAACTGACATCCAATATGTCTCTCCAGACCAGTCATCTGCTAGGTGCTAGACTATGAAAACACCAGCTCTGCCCCAAGCTCCTCCTAGCCCGCTGGAGGGGAGTGTGTGGTGGCTGGAATACATGAAAAGCCTTGGACGAGGCGGGAGCCCAGGGCCACAGGGGCTCCAGGGATATGAGTAATCACTAGGTCCTGACCCCCCTGTCCTGCCGACTCCTGGCCTCTCCCTTAGTCTGGCCCAGCTGGACCTGCCCCCAAGCAAAGCTCTGCCCCAGTTGCCTCTGGTCTAGCTGGGCCCCTCCTGCCAAGCCAGGGGAGCTCTGGACTCGATGGGCTGCAGGGCCTGTGCCGCCTCTTAAGGCATTACCGCTCTCATTAGTCATCCTGCCTAGCAAAAGCGATCTTTAAAAACCCCATTTCACTGTTTACACAGGAATTTCACTGTAGCCCTCCAGAGTGGAAATCAGTCAAGTATAAATGCGTTCCTCAAGGGCATTTATTCAGCGAAGGACCGAAAAGCCTCATTATTAAAGTGTGCCCACCTTTGACCAGCCACATACCATGGCCCCCACAAACAAATTGCATGCCTTTTTCTATATTTTGAAGTTCATTTATTGAAAGTGGAATCACTATTTCATGCTAATACCGTATACAGGAAACTATCAAGAGAAAAATCTCCATTGGGGCACCCACAGCATTTGCTGGCATCTCTCCCAACAGCGTATCTCAGGTCTCCTTGGCCTTGTGACAGGGCTGGATTTTGAGGTTTCATTTCTCCACTGAAATCCCTTCAGGACAGGGATACCATCTCACTCACCTCGGTGTTGCCCACAGCCCAAGGCCTGGCACAAGACTCACCCCACAAGTCCAAGATGGCAAGATGCCCCTGAGCCAGATTCTGCCCACAGAAGCGGGTTTTATGCCCACACCTTGTTGTAAAATGTTTAGAATCTATTTCTCATATTTGAAAACGTACACAGAGGTCTCTAAGTTTTCTTGAAAAACTAAAAAAAAAAACTAAAAAAAGCCAGCAACACAGAGCTGGAGATAGCCCTGCCTACAATCAACTCAGGGGAGCACGCCCCCTTCAGGTGGGTTTAACAGGCCACCCCCGCCCCACCCTGCTCAACCTGCTCCCAGGACCCCCTGCCCTGGAGGTACCTGAGTCTGTGGCTCCTACAGTCTTTGCTCAGAATAGCTTTTCCCCACAGCCTGCTCTCCTCAAGCCAAACCAGGTCACCCTAAAGCAGCGGTTCTCAACCTGTGGGTCGCGACCCCTTTGGGGGTCGAACGACCTTTTCACAGGGGTCGCCTAAGACCATCGGAAAACACATATATAATTACATATTGTTTTGTGATTAATCACTATGCTTTAATTATGTTCAATTTGTAACAATGAAATAGGGGGGGGCTGCCCTAACCAGTTTGGCTCAGTGGATAGAGCATCAGCCTACGGACTGAAAGGTCCCAGGTTCGATTCCAGCTAAGGGCATGTACCTGGGTTGCGGGCACATCCCCAGTGGGAGATGTGCAGGAGGCAGCTAATCGATGTTTCTCTCTCATCGATGTTTCCAACTCTCTATCCCTCTCCCTTCCTCTCTGTGAAAAATCAATAAAATATATATTTAAAAAAGGAAATTGGGGGTCACCACAACATGAGGAACTGTATTAAAGGGTCGCGGGTCACGACATTAGGGAGGTTGAGAACCACTGCCCTAAGGCAAGAGACTATCCCAAAATAATAGGGGCAAATGAGCAAAATCGAACGGGCTATCCCAATGGAGCAGAGGAGCCAGCTGGGAGAAAGGCGAGGCCGGAAGTCCAGCCTGCCGCAGAATGCCTGCTGGCTCTGCATTGGGAAATGCCGGCACAGGACACGCTGAGACAGTGAGAGTTTTGAAATAAGGACTGGACTTCCACAGCCGGGGCACCGGAGGAGCAGGCGGGTGACTCACAGCCCCCACATGGCACCTGTCTAACTTAGGCCAGACGCAGCCTGCTCCAGCCTCTCACGTGCAGGCCACAGCCAGAGGCCGCGCTGCCAGAAGACAGACAACAGAACCCTCCAAATCCTGCAGTTCCGGTCTCCCCGACCCGCCACACTGACTCACCTTGCCATTCCCCTCAGCTTCGGTAAAGTTCTCCAGCATCCACATCCTCACTTGCTCTCCGTCCTCAGATGTCTGCTGGGGCCCGGCAGCGGCCAGGAGGTGCCTGGGCGGTGGGCTGGCTCAGGGGCGTGAGCACTGGTCAGCAGGGAATCCTGGGTGGTTAGGCACGTGCCGCTCTCTCAGCTGCAATGATCTATAAAGAACGAAGCTGAGCCCAGGTGAGCTTCACGTTGCCTAATTTAGTCCACTCCAAGGCACGTGAAAGATTTTCACACAAGGGAAGTACACTCTGAAACTCGTTTGCTCTCTGGATTGTAAGGTGGAATATTAAGGGCCACGGGCTGTCTATGTCCGTTAGAAATAACACCTTGAGAAGACCGGGCTACCCAAGGGAAAGTGTAGGAATTGGCTTAAGTGGCATATCATTTCCAGCCCCGTGCCTTTCCCTAGACCAGTGGTTCTCAACCTCTGGCCCTTTAAATACAGCTCCTCATGTTGTGACCCAACCATAAAATTATTTTCGTTGCTACTTCATAACTGTAGTGTTGCTACTGTTATGAATCGTAATGTAAATATCTGATATGCAGGATGGTCTTAGGCGACCCCTGTGAAAGGGTCATTTGACCGCCTAAGGGGTCGTGACCCACAGGTTGAGAACCGCTGCCCTAGACTGTTTCTACTCTTAATATTCCTACCCTGCCCTCCACCACCATCTCAAGTGGGCAGGTCAGTGAAAGCAGGAGTGCAAACCTCAGTGCCTCCAGGAGTCAAGCATGTGTGTCATGGCTAGTGCGGGCACTGTGCCCTGCCTAACCTGAAAGAGCATGTCCTATCCACAGGCGAGACTCTGTGCCAGCCACACACAGCATCTGCATTCATGGCTCATCCTCAGATCTACCCTGCCCTTCCCTGCTCTGCTCTGTCACATGGCCCACAGCCCTGCAGCTTCCTCCTGTCCTGCCAGTGAGAGGCCCTGATGGAAGATTGGGGGTCAGAAGGGAAGAAAAGGTCAGGGTGCTTGCCCCATTTCTCTCTTGCTCAGACTGCATCTCCTGTGTTGTTTCAGCTCCCACAGGACAGGGTGCTTGGCTCCAGCCTCCTCAGATGGCCCCAGGTGGTGCCCATAATGCTGCATCTCCCTTTGTCTTCTAGCCTAGGGCAAGCAGTGGCTTCAGTAGTTGTGATCCAAGTCAGCCTATAACAAAACACCACAGGCTGCATGGCTTGAACAATACACATTTATTTCTCACGGTTCTGGAGCATAGGAGATCCAGCACCAAAGTGCAGGCACATTCAGTTCCTGGGGAAGGCGCTCTTCCTGGCCTGAGAGAGAGGGAGAGAGAGAGATGGAGAAAGGGAGAGGAGAGAGGGGAAGCGGGGAAGGTAGAAAAGGAAGGGAGGGAGAAAATGAGAAAGAGAGGAAGAGGGAGAGAGGTGAGGAGGGAGAGAGAGAGACACAGGGAAAGGGGGGAGGGAGGGAGAGGGTAAGGAAGAGGGAGAGAGAGAGAGAGAGAGAGAGAGAGAGAGAGAGAGAGAGAGAGAGAGAGGAGAGAGGGGAGAGGGGAGAGGGGAGAAGGGAAAGAAGAGAAGAGAGGAGAGAGGGGAAAAACAGGGGAAGAGGGGAGGTAGAAAAGGAAGGGAGGGAGAAAATGAGGAAGGGAAAGAGGGGGTGGTGAGAGGTGGAGGGAGAGATGAAGAGAGGGAGAGAGGGGAGAAGGGGAGAGAGGGAGAGGAGAAGAGGGGGAGAGGGGGAAAGAAGAAGGAGAGAAGGCAAGGGAGAAAGAGAGCTCTCTGCAGTCTCTGCTTTAAAAGCACTCTTCCCCTCAGGAGGGTCCCCACCCTCAAGACCTCATTAAACCTAATCACCTCCCTATGGCCCATCTCCATGTGATTCTCATTGAGGATCAACAAGTGAATTTTGAAAAGACACAACTTAGTCTTTAGCATCCCATTTGGCTTCTCATCTCCTCTAACACCTGTGCAAACCATGCCTGCATTAAATTCTCTCTTTCGGTATTACCTAGAGCAGTTTCTATTTCCCTGATTGGTCCCTAATTTTAGACTAAGCCAACCTATAACCATGATACATATTGTGCATAATTGTCATGATACCTAAGTTTGGCAAGACAGGCATGCTAATACACTGCTGGTGGGGGAGTAAGTGGATACAACATTTTAAAAAGACAAGTTAGCAAAATGCATCAAAGCCTTGTAATTTTCACATCATTTATCCCAGCAATTCCAAATTTAAGGGTTGATTCTAAAGAAACATTTGGATGAAAAACTCTTAGAATTATGTATAAGAATGCTTATCATGCCTTTAATTATAATACTTCAAAATTGGAAGCACTCTAAATATCTAATAATCATGTATAATTAAACAAATGATGGCACACTATTTGATAGATGATAATGTGTCCATCCAAAGTGATTTTGTTAGTATATATTTATTAGCACAGTAAAATATTCATAACATAATGATATGGCAAAAAACAGTATATATAGTATAATTTTTAAAACTATGTACCCATAAATTTAGAAAGGAAATTATAAAAGTAGTTTAACCACCATTTCTTTATATGTATGGTTAAATTGCAGATGGTTTTTCAAATTTCTTTCTTATAGTTTTTCAAATGTTTCTGGAAAAAAATTCTGCTTTTATCATCAGAACAAGTGAATAGAGATAATAAGTAGCAAATATGAGAACAGAGATATAATTTTTTCATCCTATACTAGTAATTTATAAATTACTGTGAGTTTTCATAGTTGAATTTCACTTCAAAGCCCATGCTCTTTCTGCTATTTAAGGAAAGAAGGAAGTAGGAGTGAGAGCCAGTTGAGAAAAGAGATAGAAAGAGAAAGAGATATGATAAGAAATAGACCCACAGCAGGACTAAGACTAACTCTGAAAGTCATTGGTTCATTCTTTAGTCTAAAGTCATCCATCTATCAATGGGCCATTCTATCTTACTGATAACACCTTCCCCAGCTTAGTCCTGCTAAGCATGATTAGTAAATCATGCTTTGGGGGAAGCTATTTGCCTCTATTTAAACATAAGGAACAATATCATTAAACTCACACCAAGTCTGACCACTAAAGATTTTGGCCAGGATGCGATTCATTTCATCTCCTCATCCTCTCTGAGCATCCACTGGAGAAGTTTCTCTTTGATTTTAGTACCAGACATAATTATCTTTCTACTATACAAATGGTTCATTTTTGTCTTTTAGTCATTGTAAAGTTTGTGCTTTATTAATGATTCCCTCTTCATGTGGACTATTTCAGAGACTTTTATTTGAGTCCCACATCTAAGTGTATAGGATTAAATGACATCTGTTCTTATAATAACTTTGCTACTGACTCCTCATTTTTTAACTCATTTGAGTATATATTAAATTATGTTAACATATGCATATTTGCAAGCCACTATAAATCCTTTTTGAATAAGCATACATTTCTGGTACCTTTGTCGCACCTCCCAGCCCACATCTGTTTTTTTTGTTTTGTTTTGTTTTGTTTTTAATATATTTTATTGATTTTCCACAGAGAGGAAGGGAGAGGGACAGAGAGCTAGAAGCATCAATGAGAGAGAAACATTGATCAGCTGCTTCCTGCACACTCCCCCCTGGGGACGTGCCCGCAACCAAGGTACATGCCCTTGACCGGAATCAAACCTGGGACCCTTGAGTCTGCAGGCTGACGCTCTATCCACTGAGCCAAACCGGTCAGGGCTCCACATCTGGTTTTGACTTTAGTTCAGTGGACAGGTCCCAGGTCAAGTGTCCCACCTCAAGGTTGATGTACATTCTGCTCCAGAGTCATCTCCAAAGTCCCGGGAGCTCACCACGCTGTGGTATGCAAGGAGTCTGTAAGTGCAAGGAAGGTAATGACCTTGACAATAACCAGCAGTGAGAAAACAAAGCTGGTGAAAAAGGCTCCAGTCTCTTGTCTATATGCTCCTCAGAAAATCTGGAGCAATTGAGCTACCATTTCTCATAGCAGTGAGCTTGATAATGCCCCCTGATATAAACTTTCTTCCTTCCCTCTCTCACTTGGTTTTCTCATACCTCTTTCTAGGATCACATCCCACGTGAACCACCTACACCAAGGCCTTCTTTCAAACCTCTGCTTTCAAGGGAACCCAAACCAAAGGGTAGGATAAAATGAAGGAAGAAGACAGGGAGATAATGAATAAATTACTTTATATATATTAATTGATTAATTCTTTACAAGAAAGAATTTTTCTACCCAGATTCCCGACTATGAGTTCCTTGCCTAAGAAAAGTGAATGTCCCTAAAGTAAACCCCATGCCTAACAGACATATATGCCACTCTCCCCTCAGATAATAATTTCTATGCCTTTGGGCAAATAGCTAAAATTCAATAATTTCACCAAACACAGTATGATAGGCCATGGATATCCCAATTCCATTTTAATATTTCATACAGCAGATGCAGGGGAGCACTCTACTAGACTTCCTGCCTCCTTTGGTTGCTTGTACAAACCAGAAGGTGGTGCTCTGAAGGACAGCAGTGGCAGGGAATCAACCCCATCCAGTAGCCACAGGTGTCTGGCCAGGATGGCTCCTCCATGGAGTACACATAAATCTCAGGAAAGGCCACAGAGACCACAGGAGACTTGCAATCGCACATCATCTGTCCTAGGGGGTGACACTGAGGACTTCAGCCTTAGGGTATAAAATGCCCACTCTTAATGCTTTGGAGGATCTTCATATTGCCTTTTGTGCCCCATGTATGGTAGCCATCCAATCAAATGTTGATGGCTTAATTGAACCAGATATTTCTTGTACCTTCTCCTTACAGCCTCAACTTGGAGAGTGGCAGTGACAGTGGTGATGCTGGGGCTGCTATTTATTAAATACTTGCTCCCCAGGACCCTCATTTAACAACGAAGGAAAGAAAGGTCCAGACAGATGAAGTGTCCTGCCCACCACAAATAGCTGGCCATTGACAATGTTGGAACTTTGTCTCCCAGGCCAGGATTTGTTCATTATTCTTTGTTGCTACTATGTTAATGTGCAAATGAGAATTTAAACCTAGGCATTTCCATGACCTATGGGATCTTCAGAAAGCTATAGATATAGGAATAAAAAAATCCATTCTCACATAAATAAATATGAGAAATTCTCCCTGGTCACTGAGATTATACAGTGTAAAATAGAACATGCCAATCCATGGGTATGGTTGGTCACCAGCTCTTGGGGCAGGGCTTTTGGGTTGGGGCTGAAAATCCTCAATCACCTCTAGTGACCTCAGGCACAAATAGCCAAGTCTATTTTCCTCAGTTTGCCTTACAAATGGAATTATAATTTCCTATTGTGCAATGATATGAAAACATTGGGAAGAACTATCTTTTTTAAAATATGTTTTTATTGATTTTACAGAGAGAAGATGAGAGAGATAGAAACATCAATGAGAGAGAAATATCAATATCAATTGGCTGCCTCCTGCATGCCTTCTACTGGAGATCAAGCCCACAACCCAGGCTAGTGCTCTGACTGGAAATTGAACCATGACTTCCTGGTACATAAGTCAATGCTCAACCACTGAGCCACACTGGCCGGACAGGAAGGACTATTTTAATAAGTATAACTGGATTTTTTTTATAACTTTTAGATACAAATTTTTTTTGTAACTTTTAGATACAAAAGAACAAGCCTATTCTGGGATTGAGTCCCCTTTGCTTTTAAAAGGTACAGTCCAGTATAAAAAGATGGTCTCACATGAATTCAAAGCTTCCAACCTACTCTTTGCTCAGGTCCAACCCTTGGATCAAAATCATAAGTGACAAAGGGATGTGGTCTGTTCTTTTCCTCTTCCTCCATCTCTCCTCTCTTCCTTTTCTGACTCTCAATGGGCAGGAGGGAAGTGGAGAAAAGGCAACAAGTACTTTACTTAACTATACCCATTGTTTTAATTCCCTGCAGGCTGGCTAACAGTGCCCTCAGAGATAAACCAAATAGACAACATTCTCTGTCACACACACTCCAGGTACTTTAAATAAACCTAAGCTGTTCAGAAAAAGGCACATAGTAAATCCCACAAGAGTCAACCTGCTTGTTCTGACACACACCCTAACAGCTCCCCTTCACCTTCTTTCCCCAACTGCCCGCCACCCAGAGGCCCACTCCGCTCCCAGTGTTTGCTTCCAGTGCTGCAGGCCTTGAGATCTACCTTGAGCACATTTCTGCAGCTCACACTTGCACCTTTCACAGTCCCCTTATTTGTCCTCCATTTCCAGGCACCAGCCCCTCCCTCAGCGCCAGCACATGGCCCTGGCTAACCCAGGACCTTCCAAATCTCTACAAGATTCTTGCTCATCTCTATGAATCAGCTCTAAAGTTAAAGTTCAATTAAAAGAGAGAGAAAGACACAAGACTTGCTAATAGCCAACAGCTTTCACTTCAGATGCTCTGAATAGGAGAAAAAAAAATGGCTGACTGAAATCCACCAACAAAATGTATGTCTCCCAATATTTACTATATTTACCATATTCATGTGACCGGAGTACTCCTGGTCTATTCATCCATCTCCTGAGCCTCACTGATCTTGTGAATCAATTTTCAAACTTGGTCGGTTGATGATTTCTCTATTCTTATCCTCAGAGTGCTCTTGGCTCTGACATGGGAAACAGGGGTGAAGCAGCCTGTTCCATGGTCTTATTCTGTGCCTAGGACTGGAGCAGGGACATCACAGGTCTCCTCACAGGGAAATGGGGGAACCAATCCACCTTGTTTGGTCCCTTCTTAGCTTAGAGCCTTCTTCATCTTACAAGTGTTTTAGGTGTTCCATACTAATGCTCAGGCCTCATCCTCAAAAACGCAGTATCAACTTGAACTTTTTGTTTGTTGAACCCAGCAGGAGAAAGTCAGGAGGGTGGCTTCAAATTGTGTTTTATTTGTGCAGAGGAATAAAAACACACTCCTCCATGTGAAGGGTGAGCTGCAGCAGGAGGTCGTGCATTTTTACAAGGCAAACCAAAGCCTTGATTTACTCTCCATTCACTAAAACTTTACAGCTTCGCCATCAAATGGGACAGGCTGCTCTCAGTCTCTTAGGCGGTAAATATAGTTAAAGTGCTGAGCGGTGGTGCACTGGCTCTCAGGCTGTTTATTAGGGACAGGAGTTATTTAGTGACTTCCTTTGTCTCGGAGATGAGTCCCTGGGAGATCACTGAGAGCCCTGAAAGCGTTGCTCAGCCCGGTGCACCACTGCCCGGAATCCTACTGGTCCACAGCAGATATACAAAGAGGTGTATAGGACATTACTCATGTCTGGAGTCCTCCTCCGTTCTGGAAGTGGAATACTCTTGAGCTTTCAGTGGCACTGAGCTAATCATTCATTTAAGCTCATTTACATCTCTGAGTCCACAGAGGTGGGGCACAGATGCCGTAGTGAACAAGAAGAGGGAAGTGGTGTTGGCCATTATCAGCAGTGTGGCCTTGGGTGGCTGGTTATCTATATATATAAAAGGCTAAGTGTCCATCTGACCAACTGGTAGCTATGATCCTCACTGACCACCAGGGGGCAGACGCTCAACGAAGGAGCTGCCATGATGTGCACTGGCCATTTAAAAATAAATGGCACTGGTACCTGGCACCAACAAACCAACACTTGGCTTCCCCCAAGTGGGACAGAGTCCCTACCACCACCCACCAAATCGCAGCCAACACTGCCAAGACCCCATGGTGCAAAATGCGGCCCACAGCCCAGCCCAGCCTGGAAACAGTGGCTATGGGTGCTGGGTAATGACGTCACCTAGCAACGCCCTGCTTCCTCTCCCTAGAGACTAGCATCCTTGGAGTTACTTCAGCCCAGGAACCTGAATTGCTTTATAGCCAGGTGCAAACATTTTACACTTTAACCAAATGTCTGTGAAGTGTTTTCCCATGCCTCATCTCATTTGATCCTCACAGAAGTCCTGGAGTAGGTATATAGGAGACTTGGTAGAATCCTATTTTCTTTTCATTAGCAAGATGTGAATAGTGATATTAAAATATTTCTTCTAATTAATTTCCTTTCAATGTGCACAAATCCATGCACCGGGACACTATTATTATTATTAGAAATGTCTGGATCAACTTCAGCTGAGGTTTAGAAGGAGGTGGGTCGAGGGGATACACACAGCAGAGATCTAAGGACCCCACACCCTAGAGTAGTTCTGATGACTCTAATGTGTGCCATGTCAGGGATCTCACTGTCTAGTCCAGTGGTCGGCAAACTCATTAGTCAACAGAGCCAAATATCAACAGTACAATGATTGGAATTTCTTGTGAGAGCCAAATTTTTTAAACTTAAACTATATAGGTAGGTACATTGTTATTAACTTAATTAGGGTACTCCTAAGGCTTAGGAAGAGCCACACTCAAGGGGCCAAAAGGCTGCATGTGGCTCATGAGCCGCAATTTGCCAACCACGGGTCTAGTCTGTTCATCCATCTCCCTGAGCCTCACCATCAGCCCAGCCTGCTACTGTAAACCAATTAACCCCATACATGCATGACCAGGTTTGCACTGGCCCAAGATATACTAGAGGTTGCTGTTGAAACTTAAATATTTCCAGTAATTTTATATACATGTTTGTATAATGTCTTTATTTATACATAGTCTATTAGTTTTCTAGGGCTGCCATAACACAGTGCCATGCACCAAATGACTTGAACAAGAGAAACTTACTGTTTCACAGTTCTAAAGGCTGGAAGTTCAGTGTCAAGGTATCAGCAGAGCCATGCCTCATTTCAAAGCACTAGGAAAGGATCTACTCCAAGCCTCTTTCTTGTGTCTGCTCGTTTCTAGGCTGTGACAGTATTTGCATCACGTTTACCCTGAGGGCATGTCTGTGCTCACGTTTTCCCTTCTTATAAGGATGCCAGTCATTAGATTGGGGTCGCCCTACTCCAGGAGGACCTCATCGTAATTAACTGCATCTGCAACAGCTCTTTTTGCAAATAACACATTCTGAGATCCTGGGAGTTAGGACTTTAGCATGTAAATTTTGGAAGAACACATTTCAATCCATGCATAAGACACACACCATATGCGTGTGGATGTGTGCATGCATGCACAGCCACATGCAGTTGGCTTTCATGTCATCTCTAAGGGATGGAAAAGGCAAAAAGTTTGGCCCCTATGCTCCAGATAAGACGATTGAGGCTCAGAGAAGTGAAGGAATTAGGGGAATTCAGGTCTGTAGACTTGCAGTTGAGCATGCTTTCTTCTCTCCTGGAGCAACATGTCTCTTCTCGTGCCATCACTTCTGCTGCTGAACTGCCAACCAGCAGATTCCTGAGGGTTCTGACCTTGGCCAACACAGATATCAGGCTGGTGGGCAGTCGCTAAAGCATTTCCCAGACTGTGCTGACAGCGTCCTGGCAGCAGAGTGGGCACTGGGATGAAAGCCTGTTCCGGCACACGGCATCCTTTCGGGCTGCCCAAGCTGCCCGCTTTCTTCAGCAGCTAAGAGCTGTTGGCAGCTGTGGGTGCAGACAGCCAGCAAGCTGAATCTATAGGAACCACAGAGCAGCATCTTTCCAACTAAAGGGGCAAGCTGTCAATCAATCCCATCCCACTAAAAGCCTTCTAGTTATCACATGTTGCTGTGTCTTCAAAATGATCACCAGCCCAATATCTAATTTATTGAGGCAGCATCAGCAAATCGGATATAATCTAGTTCTAGTCTTTGAGCTAGAACACCACAAAATCTTTCTGTAATCGATGCCCAAACCCAAATCCTCCTCTTTAAAACACTGCCCAAACAGAATAATAAGGTTGTTATCTTGAAAGATTTGGGGGGGGGGCAGGGAAGAACTAATTAGCTTTTCAAAAACTCAGATGAACACATGGCAGCTAAGTGTTGCCTCCCAGAGATTAATGGAATCATAGAAACAAGGACAACCGGATAGGTCAGCTGGAAAGCAGATGTAGTAAAAGGGGATTTCTATGAAATCCAGCTGTTAGAGGCAATGGTTAAGACATGCTGGGAAGGGTGGCAGGAGGCAGGAGAGCCGCCCCTGCCTGACACCGGCTGTGGAGCCTGCACTGAGCCACCTCCCTTCCCTCAGCCTTGCTTTTCCCAGTGTGAAATGAAATGGTGGATTCAAAGATCTCCAATGTCCCTTCCAGTTCTAACATTTTTCCTGGCAAGGAAACCAGGTACATAGATTAGCCACATGCTCTCTACATGAACAGCAGATCCCAAAGCGCACTGTAGATTCCGTGCTGCTGAGAGTCATCACGTCCCAGTCACACCCCCTCCCCCAGAACCACCCCAGACACAGGACAGATTCTGAGGCCTCGAGCCCCACTGACCCTGATGCTCCAGAGAACACCTAAGGCTTTAGCCGCCAAGCATCCTGGGTGGCTCAGACAGCATGGGGCATGGAGACAGTGTAGGCCAGTGATGGTGAACCTATGACACGCATGTCACCTCATTTTTTTGGTTGATTTTTCTTTGTTAAATGGCATTTAAATATATAAAATAAATATCAAAAATATAAGTCTTTGTTTTACTATGGTTGCAAATATCAAAAAATTTCTATATGTGACACAGCACCAGAGTTAAGTTAGGGTTTTTCAAAATGCTGACACGCCGAGGTCAAAAGGTTCGCCATCACTGGTGTAGGCTATGACAGCGTGGCTCTCTCCAAGAAAGGATGGGAACCTAGTAACAGGCAAGCACCACTGCAGACAAGGTGGGTCACAGCTCAATGCTCACAGCCAGAGCTGTGCTAGATCCTCACCACTAGTCATTCCAGGAACTGAAACCCCATGAGGCAGAGACCACAGTCATGACAAATATCTATGCTGGCAACCAGCGGGCCATATTTGGGCAGACCTGTTTTGTTTAGCTTCCGCAGTGTTTTCCAAAAAATTAAATTAGTTTTCAACATTAAAAATTGTGGGAATTTTTTTTACACAAAATACAGCTTCTCTTGGAAAAAAAATCCACTATTTGGTAAGGCTAAGCCTTCATTCCCACCTGGAGGCCATCATCTGGAGCTGAGGAGCACCTGCCTGTGATAGACGGGGCACAGCTTCCCAGTGTGGCACAGTCAGGCAGCTGCTTCACCCACTATCCTTGCGCCAACGTTGTATTTGTGTAGGGACAGGCATGGGTGTTCGTCTCTGCACCGCCTTCAGGTTCCTAAATAATAACCAGGGACCGAGGGCAGCACTCAGCTAAATCCTAAATGTGACAGGCAGGAGAGAAACTGGAAACACATTGAGTGATCACAAGGAGAGAAATGATTACCAAAAAAGTGGCACGTTTGTACTGTGGAATATTATGCAACTATTGAAATGAGTCAGATCAGTAGCTTTAAATTGGAGGCAATCTTTGTGCCCCAAGAGGCATTTGGCAATGTCTGGAGAAAGTTTTGGTGTCACAACATGGGCAGGAGCCGGGGAAGGGCGAGGTACTGCTGTGAACTGGTATGTAGCTGACAGCAATCATGTTAACCATCATGCAATGGGCACACAGCCCTTCCACCACAGAGAATTATGGAGCCCAAATGCCAAGAGTGCTGAGGTTGAAAAATCATGAGTTAGATCCATTCTTGTTAACATGGAGAGATTTCCATGACGTGAACTGAGAAAAGCAAGATGCAGAGCAGTACATACGCATCATTTTTAATATGAGAGAAAAAATAATGCACACAGATTTAATAAACAGTATTGTATTGTGACTTGCATGAAGTTGCAGAAGATATTTCTGTGCCTGTGTGCGTAAAAATTTCATGAGAGAATAGGTCTCCTAATGTTAATGGGAGCCATCTCAGCATGCCAGCATTCCAGGTAATTTCTACTTTCTTCCTTACATTTCTTGGCATTGGATGACTGTTTTTCAAATGAATGTGTATTACTTACATAATCAGAAGAAAAACAGTGAAAAAATCAATAGATAATTCACACTCATGACCTTCAATAATAGATTTGTTATTCACCCCACCAAACCTGTACCATTAACAAAGATCATTTTAATTGATTATCATCTCCCTCTTCTCCCTTCCCCTTCCTAACCTCAAAAAACCCTTGCTTACCAGAGGTCAGGAAAAGAGCACGTGTTTATTAGCAAGAGAAGTCCAGACAGCTAATCAGTTAAAGAGTCAACACCCAACAGCCAGTCAGGTGCCAATCAATGACCCACCAGCTTACAAGACCATGGCGCCTCTCCCCTCTCCTAGTCAGTAAGTTTCTCCTGGGTGCAATGAAGTCTCAGAGAAAGAAGAGCCAGAGGACACAAGCCCTACCCTCAGTGAGCTCACATGCTACTTATGAGAGGTACAAAACACACAGCGGAATTTGGTGTGTGGGTGGGTGGGAGGGAGCCAATAACAAATCCAGAGCTCTCACACCCAGCCCTGCCCATCATCACTCAGGCCCACCTCCCTATCTTCATGCCATGCCAACTATTCTGTGGTCTGATGAGCAGGGCTTTCTGCAATGTCAGAGGCTCAAAGGGCTGGGGCTCAGTCAGGCTGCCTTGTACCTGCTGGAGCAGGCACAGTACAGAGCCAAGACTGCGCCTATCAGTGGCTCTGAGAGACTCTTGCTTGGGAGTCATAACATCAACACCAATGGGCTGAGTGCAAAGTGGCCTCGGCTTCTCTGCCCACTTCCCATTTTTCCCATTTCCTTGTGCATCGTGTCTTATTAGTGAGCGCTAAAGACAGATTTAGTCTTCTTAACAAGAGTTAGCAATGCATACATCATACGTACATACTATCGAATAAGTCAACTGCAACATTAGCTGGAGAAGTTAGCCACTGTGCACGATGATAAAAGCGAGCTTTGGAACTGTACTGTGCACCTGTATTTTGCTAGGTGCTCTTCAAGCATATCTTCAAGCCTCACAAAATCCCTGCAGAAAGAGTCACATTATCCTCATTTAATAGATGAGCAAACTGAGACTCAAAAAGTTAGATACATCGCCCAGTCCGCTCAGCTATTAAATGCTAGAGGCAAGATTCAAACCCATATCTGTTTAAATTCAATGTTGTTTCCATTAGATGACGTTTCATCCATGTTTACTCCTTGTAACCCATATATTCTATGGAAAGTGTTCACAGTGTCAATCAATCCAAAAAGCTATAATCAATAGTTGGTGCTTTCTAGAGTCTACATCTATACCAAATACTTGTCTGCCCTTTAATGTACAATAGTCAATTAAGTACATATCATGAGGTATGTAAGGTGTAATTTCCAAAACTAAATATCCAAGGTACCAATATCTTAGAGATTCACTTTAGTGAAACTAGAGTTTTTGGGGGGTTTTGAGCAGAACTAGTAGTATTTCACTTTTCCTAAGGTCTGATGAAATTGCCAATGACATTGGGGCAAACAGAAAAACCCAAGGGAGGTTATCATCAATTTCATATCTCTAGTTCATACAGGGGTTGCTAGTTCTACTTATTGAAGTACAAAGTGGTGCTTATTATAATTAAGACCTTGTGTGCATTTTCTCTGATGAGCAGGTTAACATCAATTCCAAATGCCCCAAACAAATACCAGGGGCTTGTCAGTCTCAGCAGCTCCTCATTAAATACAGGAATGAGTCTCCCAGGAACCTGCAGGTCTTGCTTGGGTTGTGATGCCTGTTTTGCTAACTTCATAAATAAACAATGTTTCTCAGCAGATTTTGTACTTTTAAAAAATTTAAGCCCATTTTGATGAATATAATATTCTCAAATATTAAATGAATCAGATACTAAAGCCTCCTGTTGATAATCTCTGTCCCTCTAAAGACAGTGTCGCTTCACGAAGTAACATTTAACGTCTCTAGCTTATTTTCTGAAGTTTGTTTAAGAAAATAAGATTTTGTTTTGTTTGACATTGTTTTAATAATGCATCAAAATAGTGAATATGCTTCTCAAACTGCATACAACCTGCCTGTCCCTTATCAAAAAAAAACCCTGTCCTTCCCTTCTAGGGGGTCCTGGCACTCTGGTTGAGAATCACAGTCCTGATATCTAATTAACTGCAAAAACAGAAGAGGTTGCTGAAACCGGTTTGGCTCAGTGGATAGAGCGTCGGCCTGCGGACTGAAAGGTCCCAGGTTCGATTCCTGTCAAGGGCATGTACCTGGATGCGGGCATATCCCCAGTAGGAGGTGTGCAGGAGGCAGCTGATCGATGTTTCTCTCTCATCGATGTTTCTAACTCTCTATCTCTCTCCCTTCCTCTCTGTAAAAAATCAATAAAAAATATATTTAAAAAAAAAAAAAAACAGAAGAGGAAACTAATTTCACCATGTCACACTGGGTGGGGAAAGAAAGTGCGAGGAGAGAGGAGCTGATGATGGAGGACGTACGCCTTCCCTTCAGAGGAGCAGGCCAGCCCTCCCTGTAGAGATGGTGTAACAAAGCAGAGAGGCCTCCGAACTTGTCTGTTTACCAAGAAAATGGTGTATCAAAACGTTTAAACCACAGAGAATGGGAGGTATCACTAGAATGACAATTTTTGTGTTGGTAATAATAACTATCATTTATTGGATCCTTGCTGTATGGGATGGATGGACAGATGAACAAATAAATAAGTATAGACATCTAAGTATAAATGCTTATACTTAGTACACATGTATTTAATTCAGTTTTACTTCATTGCAATTAACTTAATCCTAACAAACACGTATGCCATGGATATGTCAATCCTCCCTTTAGCCTGAAGAATCTGAGACTCTTATAGCAAGTGACTTCTCCAGGGTAGCAGAAATAGAGTTAGACCCAGTTTGTCTGGCTCCAAATCCGATGCTGTTACTACACTACTTATTCGTTAACAAATGCCAAAAAAAAACCAAAACAGTGTTACTTATGTTTTAAGTGTTACGTATATTTTCTTGTTCAAATTAGTCACCTGGAGACACAATGCCAATCCAGGGATATTGCCATTGATGAAAATCACGTGGGGACCCACTTACAAAGTTCCCATTATAGACTTAAGTACATTCTTAGGATTATCTTAGTTGATGGCAGATCCTCATGACTTAAGAGTAGAGCTTATTTAGGGGACAACCAAAAGTCACTCAAAGCAAAGATGGTTAAAAACTGTGATGACACTGCGAGGTGACATCATTTGAACTTTAAGGAAAAAGTGTATAGTTATTTTGTGTGTCTTACCTACTATCTCAGAGAAATTCCCAGAGGGGACTTGCTAGCAGATTCTGATCAATGGCTCCATCACTGCAATAAATACAGACACCAAGAATAGCCCCTACAAAGTTTAATACTGACCTTGTATATTTATTAAAACACCATCCATAGGACAATTGTCATACCTTAGTCATTCTTCAGAGCAAATCAATCAGATGTTGCCTTAACTACCAGTGAATAGAATGTTTCCTTAAAAAAAAAAAAAGTGGCTAAGGAACCAATAGTCTTTGATGTTAATGCTGTTATGACATCCTGTGCCCTAACTTCTTCCTGAAAAATCCGAAGAGAAATAATAATGCCCCTGGGGCATTACTGCCTTCGAACTTAAAACTTCTGATCGTTGTGAGCAAGATGATGGATGACTAGGCATCTGGGATGAAATGACCTGCCCATCTCCTGCCCAGAGACTGACTAACATGTCAGCATCTAACAGGGTTGCCTCTAGTACATTTGAAGAATGGCCTCATATTTGGGCTGGAGAGGTTCCTCTGCTGTTCACGGTCCATGTAGCAGGTGCTCTCCACTGAATGGTTACTGTTTTTCTCAAGAACTGCCCATGTTCATTACAGCAATGGACTGGAGGGGTGCTGAAATGTCACGTGAAAATAACAGTACTGGCCGGCTCCCCTTTTTTCCATTAGAATTCAGCAAAATGAGTAAAGCGAAGGTAGACACGATAATAAAGGCGATGCACAGGATTTTATTTCTTTTATATTTTCTCTGAGAACGTGTTAATAAACTTAGCAGTGTTCCAATAACAGCAAGGGTTAAAAACATACATTTCTCAACAATGTGTGCGTTTCCTCCTGGAGTGTATAATAAAGCTTTCCAAATGCAAATCTCTTATCAATGAACATACAGCGGGGCAAGATAAAGAAGGGGAAAATGACATTAAGCTAATTCTCAGTCATCTCAGAAAACCAGAAGAATTAAAACTTTTAAATTAACTGAAAAATATCCTCAAACTTAATTTTAAGCTTTCACTTAGTTAGCGCTGTCAAAACTAGCCAAAGCTCCTTACAATGAATAGTAATTCTTTTGAATTTCAAGGATTGGGTCAAAATCATATGCCTTCCCGCAGGGGTAAGAGGAAGAGATCAACCAAAGGACTTGTATGCATGCATATAAGCATAACCAATGGATACAGACCCCAGGGAGGTGAGGGCATGAGTGGGAGAGTGGGAGGTGGGGAGGACAATAGGGGTATAAGGACACATATGTAATACCTTAATCAATAAAGAAAATTTTAAAAAAAATCATATGCCTTCCCATCACCTACCACACAAAGCCAAAAATCCTCTTACAAATCCCTCCAAACTCACGCCCTGTCCAACAATCAAAGCCCTCCATAGCCCAGCCCACTCAGCCTCCAGTCATTTCTGCCATTTCTGCCATCACACATCCCTGGCTAAAAACAGTGCCTTGAAGGTCTGTGATGCTCTACCTTGTTTCTTCCCAACTCTTCCTCGTCCTCTGATGTTGACCCTCCTGAGCTGTGCCTTTTTCTTCTGTCTCTGCTGCCCCTCATGCAGTCTAAACTACCATCTCACAACCTGATAATAAGCCATCTCGAGCGGACCACACCTTCTTTATGGACACCATCTCCCAGGTGGACAGCGCACTCCCATAACACAGAGACAGTACGGGGCATACATTTGTGTTAAGCATTTGTTGACCAAATGGTAGACTCCATGGCCCTATTCCTCCTTCTGTAGAGATCCACACAGGTCAAAAGACAGGCAGAAAGAGACGAGAAAAAGGAAAAGAGAGGCAAGAGACCTACATACTCCAGAAACTTGACAATGAGCTGGACAATGGTCTATATAACCCTGAGTTTACTGTATACATAAAGGAAAAACATACACATGGCCAATGCAATATACAGTAAAGGTGCTTTGAGAGCTGTAATGATTTGTTAAGAGGAACCCTAACATAAAAGGTACGTCCAGGAAAAACAAATAAGTAGACATAGAATATTTCCAGAAATCAAATAATGAAACCATTAATGTGCCAAAGAAAAATTTCTCCCCCAAATCATTCTCAACTCAAAGGGGTAAATTAAATTCATTAGTGGTATGCTCAGACATGCTGATGACATTGACTGCCCCTGCCGGTGATAAATAAAAACATCACGGTCTCCCAGGAGCATGAGGAGAGCCATTTTCACAGCCATTTGAAGCCTCCATCTGTCTTTCAAAAGGCTAAAGCTGCATTGGATCCCCCATGAAAAACCCAAGGAGATGCTGCCCAGGGCAAGAACGATGCTAATGTTTCTATCAAACCACAGCAGTCACAATTACTTGAAATGCCAAATATCATGACAGAGAGTTGAACTGGTGCTAATCTGGAGAGGCCCAAATCCACGGTGTTTTGTGTAATGAAATGGAAACCATCTCACTGAAGCAAGCCCGTGAGCACAGCACCATTTCTCGTCCAGTCATTTTTATGGCAGCAAAGTTTCATAAATACAGAGGCTGAAATTCAGCCCAAGGCAAGTCACCAAGAGCGATTCTATGGTTGGAACCTGGGGCAGGCCAACAAACTGTTTCCTCTTTACCTTGGATTTTTTTACACAGTAATATTTCTGAAAGGGACTATGACTTGGGATGGTTGTAAATTTCAACATGTTACCAAAAAGAAATTGCCTTTAGGAAATTAAGTACCAAAACAGTGGAAGAGGTATGCCTCTAACCCATTTCCACCCCACAAAAACATCCTTGGATGTATTTGTTTACAAAGTGTATGGAAGTAGGGAGGAAAGACACAGACCCTGAAAAATATTTTTTAAAAAGAAGAAAAGAGAGCCCACTGTATGGAAGAACATATTTTCCAGTGATAAGGGGTTAATATACAAGGAACTCATACAACTTAACAAAAGAAAGATAAACAATCCAATTTAAAAATGGGCAAAGGGCATAAATAGACACTTCTCCAACGTGACAGACAGATGGCCAAGAGGCATATGAAAAAATGCTCAATGTCCCTAATCATCAGAGAGATGCAAATTAAAACAACAATGAGGTATCACCTCACACCTGTCAGAATGGCTACTATCAACAAATGACAAGTGCTGGCGAGGATGTGGAGAAAAGGAAAACCCAGTGCACTCCTGGTGGGAATGCAGACCAGGGCAGCCTCTGTGGAAAACAGTATGGAGTTTCCTCAAAAAATCAAATATGGAACTGCCATTTGACCCAGTGATCCCACTTCTAGCAATATTTCCCAAGAAAACAGAAACTCCAATCAGAAAGGATATATGCACCCCTATGTTCACAGCAACATAATTTACAATAGCAAAGATCTGGAAACTCCCAAGTACCCATCAGTAGATGAGTGGATTAAAAAAAAAAAAAAAGAAAAGCCGTGGTACACTTACACCATGGAATACTATGCAGCTATAAAAAGGAAAGATCTCTTACCCTTTGAGACAGCATGGAGGGACTTAGAGAGTATTATGCTAAGGGAAATAAGCCAGTCAGAGAAAGACAAGTATCACATGATCTTACTCATATGTTGACTGTAATGAACAAAATAAACTGATGAACAAAATAGATCCAGAGACATAGAAGCAGGGAACAGACTGTGGAATCTCAGAGGGAAGGTGGGAGTGGGTGGGTGAGTGGGAAGAGATCAAACAAAGAACTGATATGCATATATGCCTAACCCATGGACACAGTCAACAGTGTGGTGAAAGCCTGGGGTGGAGGATAGGTGTGGGCTAGAAGAGTTCGATGGGGGCAAAGGGGGAATACATGTAATCCTTTCAACAATAAAGATAAATTTTTAAAAAGGCACAGCATGGAAGACTACTGTGTTTCCATTGCCAGCTGAAATCAAATGACCAGTAAAGGATTGGCACAGGATGACTAATTAAAACCAAACTTACTCAGAATGCAGATGTCACACTCAGGTTAGAAATATATACACAATTGAACAACGCGAATTTGAACTGTGTGGGTCCACTACATGCAGATTTTTAAAAATAAACGCAGTAAATGTATTTTTTCTTCCTTATGGTTTTCTTAATAACATTTTATTTTCTCTAGCTTACTTTATTTTAAGAATAGAGTAATACATATAACATAAAAAACGTGTTAATTAGCTGTTTATGTTGTTCATAGGCTTCCAGTCAGCAGTAGGCTATTAATAGTTGAGTTTTGGGGTGTCCAAAGGATACATGAATTTTCAACTATGGAGGGGGTTGTCCCTAACCCCCACATTGTTCAAAGTTCAACTGTATATGAAGACTAAATCATTTTATTTGTACTTGGGAAATTTGCTTTGGATGTCAAATTCGCATTGATCAAATCTACCTTCACATCCCAGGGACTGATCTATGCTGACTAGATAATGCCTCTATGTACTATTTTGCTTCATTGACTTGGGCTTTTTTCTACACGGAAAACCATTTAAGGAAGGGTGATTGGTCATTTTCATGATTCCTCATTTGTGCAACAAATAGTTATGAATAGCTGATGTTCCAAGCCCTGTGAACAAGACAGACCCCCCCCAACCCATCTTTGCGAAGCCTACTACTGATCAAATATTAACGATATCTGTGCTACTACAAAGTGTAGTGTTTTGTACAGTCTTAAAGCAAGAGATCCCCATGGAGCTAGAGTGATGAGGAAGACTCGACTGAGGAAATAAAGTGTAAGATGAATCTTTAAATTGAACAGGAGTTGGCTGGGTGAAGGGGAGAGAAGATGTTGGGAGAGTGTTTCTAGTACGGAAAAGTGCCTCTGCCAAGGACCGCAGGCAGGAAAGCGCTTGGCATGTTGCTGCAGGAGAGGCAACACAGCTAGAAAGGACAAGGACAAAGCTGGACAGCAGGGAGGGGCCAGGCCATGTGGCACATTGAAAGCCACATTAAGGCTACTGAACTTTACACCACCAAGTTTTAGACCCAGGACTGACATCAACAGTTTGCATTGCTAACATCACATGTGGCTTTAGGGATCCTGGGTGGAGGTTGGGTGAGGAGCAAGATTAGCAGCAAAACTTTAAGATACTTCTGCAGTAGTCCAGGAGAGAGAGAAGTTGCTTGCACAGGCTGATAGGAAGAAGAAAAGGGATTCAATAGATATTTAGGGAAAAGACACAACAGAACTTGGTGATGGGCTGGTGTGGAGACTAAGGGAGAGAGAGGAGCCAGGTGGACTCAGAGATTACTGCCTTGAAGAACCAGTTTGGTGGCAGGGCCACATACTGAGATGTGTTAGCTTGGAAGAGAACCAAATCTCAGGGCTGAGGAATGGGTAAATATTAACTACAAGACTGAACACCAGACATGGTGCCCTGCAAACAGAGCATGACCTTAGTTCAATTAGATTTTAAAATGTGTTGATAAAGAAACTTAGAAATTTCTCCATCAATTATGGAACCACATAGCTTCAGACCAGTAAGGAATTAAGCAGATCTTCCAACTGAAATAACAAGTCTATGGGAACCAGTCACTCCAAATCTGAAGGTAGAATGTTAGTCCTAGAAATTTTAGTATTGCTACTGGCATCAATACTTCTAGAAACAAGGAATTTATCATCTGCATCCTGGGCAGATGCCCAGAGGTCCTTTTAAATGTAGAATTCACACTGGATGCCAGTTTTCGGGAGCAAATAAATCATTCAGTTGCTAAAGAATTTATGTTAAGATTTTCAGAAAGCTTGTGGGAATGCTAGAGATCTTTTGAAGTTTTTAATTGGACAGGGATTCCTGGAGTTTGTATCGATTAGACAAGATCAAGCAGAAAGTTTTCATTTCCCCCAAGTGTCTAGTTCTTTGTCATATTTCTCAAAAGATAATTCACTTAATTATTTTAGCTCTGGTAAAAAGTGGGTGGCAATCACAAGTTTCAGGTTGTTTATTCTTAAATAATTCTTCCACATAGAAATAATCCATTCCCGAAAGTCCTGGGTCACCCATGCGATAATGCCCCTGGCCTATCCTCAGCCCAGAGGACCTGACTCTTGTTATCTTCTGCTGCTACCCTAGCTCGGCATGTTTTATATTTTTAATGTCACAGGTTTCAACTCCAAATAGCATTGCCAAATCTCTCTCTTCTCTGACGTAATCTCTTTCTGGTTTGAATGAACATTCTCTCCTGGGCCTATTTATAAATAATACAAGCAGCAGCTGGGAAAGAGAAATGGGCACGCTATAGCAGGTAATTTGGAAATTCAGAGAAACACAAAAATTCTGGGCAGAGAGTGAAGCAAACACAGAAGGGAGATTGGGAGCAGAGAACAGGACTCACGCTGTATGGCCTTGATGTCCCTGTGATGCATACTTTCCCTGGGGTTGGGCTCTCAACAGCCAGGAGATACATTGCATGAATGCCGGCCTTGGGGAAAGAATGGGAGCAGCTGGCACTGCACTCCAATGGAGCAGCGAAGACTGGTGGGAGAGCAGACGCCCAGAAAACCATGTGTAATGGAATAAATTTGAGGAAAGTCCCCCTGCCATAAGCCAATGTGACTGTTTATGTGTCAGAAATCAGTGCTTTGAAAGTTGTGTGCTCTCTTCTGCCAGTATTCTGGGGAATCGTGTGTGTGTGTGTGTGTGTGTGTGTGTGTGTGGGGGGGGGGGGTGGCCAGGGTGGGGGGGGATTCAAACACTTGGTTTTCAGAGCAAGCAGAGTTAGATATTGAGCTTCTGATTTGGTTTAAAACAGACAAGGAATCAGAGAACGTGTAGCTGAGACAATGAGACCCAGCTAGCAATAGGCTTTGATTTCTAGTATTGGCTAAATGCTTTGCTGAATAAGATAAACTCACTAAGACAATACAAATCCAATAGCCATCCTTCCATCTGGGGAGAAAATAAGCTTCTGAGTGGGAGGCACCCAGTCATGTTCTGAAGGACAGGGCTCAGGAAGCAGCCCTGCCCTCCAGATGAGACTCAGTGCACACAGCTCCTCTGAGTTCTTCTTAAAGAGGAGGCTTGTCAGGGGCCCAGAGCAGACCAATTTTGGTCCAAAAGAAGTTATACCCTCCTCTGGTCACATGCACCCTCCAAGTAAAAGCTTAAATTGTAGCCCTAACTGGTTTGGCTCAGTGGATAGAGCATCGGCCTGCAGACTGAAAGGTCCCAGGTTCGATTCCGATCAGGGGCATGTACCTTGGCTGAGGGCACATCCCCAGTGGTGGGTGTGCAGGAGGCAGCTGATCGATGTTTCTCTCCCATCAATGTTTCTAACTCTCTATCCCTCTCCCTTCCTCTCTGTAAAAAATCAATAAAATATATATTTTTTAAAAAAGCTTAAGTTGTAAAAGTTTCCTTTCCCAAAACAGGGATGGGGAAATGGAAGTTTGTGCCACTTTCTGGTGCTAAAATAAGCCTCCCTTCCTTGGTAAAGGGTCTACTGTCAACAGGGCTCAATATGGTTGATACAGGGGGCTAAGTTACATTTGGCTTCAGCCCCCACGGAGCCCTGCACTATGGCTTGAGCACTGTCTCCTCTGACAGTCACCTGCCTGATCCAAAATCTTAACAGTGGCCCCGCAGAAGCCCTATGACAGGACCTGGCCTGAGCACCTGCCACCTGCACACAGAGGCTCAAAGCACTGACTTCTGCCATCTGAGGGGACTTTTACCAGCACACGCAATGGATCTCTTGCATCTGCTCCCACACTGACTTATTTATTTCATGTCCATCCTCTTGGAATGTCCCTAAGTCTAGTCATCTCACCCATGTCCAAATACGCCACAAAATATAAAAGTGGTGGAAACCCTCAGTGTAAAACATGATTAGGACTATAATATTCAGTTCATCTGAATTTCTATGGCCCTTACCATCTATACAACTCATCTGCTAATTTGCATATGTTACTCATACTATTATTGTTCCACATATGTGTACATGTATGCACATAAACACCCCTCCTCTCCAATTGATTTTGTGCTCCTTAAGAGCAAGGTCAATCCTTCATAGTCTGCATTCTCAGCATCTGATACAATACCTCCCATTTAAAAGTACGTTAAACTATTTACCACCAGTTGTGACAATTATAAAGATTTGTCCAAGACTCCTTGAGTGATTTCAGTGCATAATAAGCATGGAGAGAGTTGCACCTGCCCATGAGCCGGCTTCAGAGATAAAGGGAAGAAAATCAGCCTGTGAGTGTGCTCAGTCCACAGGGTAAACACCAGACCCCCCCCCCAAAAAAAAAAAAAAACTGCTTTAGCCATTTTGAGTAAGGCTGCAGCAAGATCAAGAAGACCCCTGGTTGCCCTAGTCAGTTTGGCTCACTGGATAGAGCGTTGGCCTGTGGACCGAAGAGTCCCAGGTTCAATTCCCGTCAAAGGTACATGCCTGGGTTGCAGGCTCAGTCCAACATACAGGAGGCAGCCAATAAATGATTCCCTCTTGTCACTGATGTTTCTCTCTCTCTCTTCCTCTCCTTTCTTCTCTGAAATAAATAAAAATATATTTTTTAAAAGAAGAAGAAGAAGAAGAAGGAGGAGGAGGAGGAGGAGGAGGAGGAGGAGGAGGAGGAGGAGGAGGAGGAGGAGGAGGAGAAGGGGAAGACCTCTGGTTTTCTGGCTTAAGAGATACTTCAAAGGTACAGGGGATGCTCTTGTAAGGGACCTCCATGAACCAAATCAGCAGACGAACCAACATACTCCATTTGCTCTGCAAAACACAGGGAAAACACAGTGGCCCAGTCCAGGCACAGGGCAAATCGGCCACTTGTAGGAGCCCTTGGTTGTGCAACACCAGTTGTATTCTGTGCCTGCCAAGAGCATGTTAAATTTGTTCCTCAGCCTGTTGTTAACAGTTTTACATGCTATTAAAATTACTAGATAAACCGATAAAATATGAGTGAAAAAGAGAGCTAATTCTATGAAATTTAGGCTGAATTCTCCTGTATAAAAAGATTCCAAAGCTGTGTTTAATTAGGTGGAGGGAGAAGGACTTTTAAAAACCTGGGGAAATCACTACAAATGCCTAGAAGGATTCTGTGCTCAGATTGCTTTACAAGGGTCCAAGTTCCCCTTGGCTGGGTGGTAATGCACATGCAAGTGTCAGGCCTTGACCCTATATCACAAGATTGGGAAAGGGCTGTGCACTCACAGGTTCTTAAACTAAAATAATAGTTTTGGAGATATGCATGCACCATTTCTCAGGTTCCCATTTTAGCCAGTCTTTACATTACAACAGCTAGCAGTCCTGTCATATCAATTAAGAAGGTTCTTCACACACTCCACCCACCCCTACCTTGCTGTTGGGACCCACTGAGAAATTGCTCAGGACTCAGGAAGCTAGAAGCTGCTGCAGCTGTCACCTAAACTGTGACAGAAATGCAAGAAAGAAGTCACTGCTAAGGATTTTCTTCAGTTCTGCTGGTTTTCATTATATATATATTCCTGTGCTTTTCCAAGTTTCTGGGTCTAGGTGGAATATTTATAGGAATGCAGTATATAATTAAAATCAATAGCAACGACTAGGAATCATGAATTACCTGCCAAGCTGAGCAATTCTTCTTCAACAGGTCACCACACAGATTCAACACAGTCAGGCACTCAGATGGTCAGTTGGGCAAACAGGCAGAGCAGCGTGCCCAGGATCCGGAACCACGGTTCTGGGACGATATACAGAGGAGATTAGCCACGGTACCCTTCCCTGCAGAGCTTACGGTTCAGTAATCAAACCAGGCCATCAAGTTGCATTTAGTTCTTTATAATGACAGCAAGGCAGGATTTAGATGGAGGGGAGGGAGGAAAGGAGCCAATTTGTAGCTTTCCTCCCTCAATAACTCCATGTTCACTGCCAAATGGATATTGGAAAGTAGTGAGCATGAGGGTTGAAATATTTTGGTAGGAATATGACTGTAAAAATGTTTTTCATAGATTCATAAAATGTCAAAATAGGAAAAGTGATCTTAGAGACATCTTGTCTCACCACCTTATTTTGCTGAAATGGAGACCAGGACAAGAGAAGCAGAGAAGGCAGCCTGCTAATGAGGACCAGGCTGGGACAGAAACCAGGCAGCCTGACCCTAAGTCTACTGCTCTTTCCAGAACACTGATGGGCTATCCTCTGCCTCAGGGTTAGCATCCCTTTTTCTCCATTCCATGACCCCACATCTATCCAGGACAAGGAGATTAAGTGGAACCCCGGAAAGCTCATTTTTTAAAAAGTTAAGATGAATAACTAAAAAAGATAAATCTATTTAAAAACCTTAACAAATTGAACAAAACAGAGTTGAACAAAATTCATGCTAATTGTGTGCTTTCATGTAGACAAAATATTAAAGTTCTGAAAGAATTGTTGGTCAAGTTATCTAACTTAGAATACAGACCCATCTATCTGGGAGAAAACCCAGTCAGAAAACTTTATCTACATTTCATTCATTCAGCATATACACACTCTCCCCTCACAAAAAAAAAAAAGTAGACCTCAGAAGAATTTACATTGATTTCTGTGACGATAGTTTCAAAATAACTCAATTTAGCAACTATCACATGAGTACCTACTGTGTGCAAGAAAGTTAGTGAGCACCCACTGTGTTTGAGCCTAGGTGTTATGGGTGACACCAGGAAGACTATCTCTCACCTCAAGGAGCCACAATCTAGTCGGAAGCTGCGCTCAAACAACAAACACATACTGGAGTGTGGTCGGGATTATAATGGAGATAAGAATCATCTAGAAACACAAAAAAAGGAAGAGGGTGTGGAGGGAAATTTCATAGATAAGATTGCATTTGATCTGGGCCTTGAAAATGGAAGGCAATAACACATAGAAAGAACTCAGACATTCTTAACTTAAAAAGAGTAGCCCACAGTCATATTTCTTTCTGCTCTTCACCCCCTGCTCATGTCCCAACCTCTTGAAAATTACTTTCCACCCAATTAATGTTTTGTAACCAATTTCTCCAGTGACCTCCTCCTTGCCAGATTAAATTGTCATTTTCAGTATTGATCCCAAATTATCTCTTGGGAACCCCTTTTGATCTTGACTTTCTTGAAACTCTTCTCTGGTTTTCATTATCTGCTCCCTCCTGCTACACGCCCCTCCCCACCCGCCCCGCCCCCCCCCCCCCCCCCCCCCCACACACACACACACCTCTCTGGCAATCTCCCTGTTCTCTGTGGTTCCTTGTTCATATCTTTTAATTTTGACCCTAGACATCCTACCTAGATAATTTCATCACCTCCATGGCTCCAACTACTACCTTGCTCTGATGACAAAAATTTAAATACTAACCCCTATTTCTTTTTCAACTCCAAACTCATCTTCCCAACTAGTCACTAACCTGCCAATCTGGACAGCTTATAAACACCCCAAACTTAATGCGTTTGAAATCTAATGCATCCTTTTCCCCTAAACGTCACCCTTTTATTTTCCTTAGAACACAAATGCACACACTGTCATGCCTCGGTAGCTTCCTACATTCTATTCTCCAGCTTGGAATCATTTTCTGTATTGAACTACTAAGAAAAGTTCATCTGTAAACAATTAACACCCTTGTTATCGCCTCTGTGATAGACAAGGAAGCAACGAGATGTCCTAAAAAACAGGACCAATTTTGAATCCTGGATCTATCGTTTATTATGTAGTCATATAACCTTGACCCCACTGAGCTTACCTTTCCTCAGCTGTACCCACCTCTGAGGGTCATAGCTTAACTGAGATGATCTTCATGAAAATCCTAGTGCAGGAAACGGCACCTGGGAGGTGAATGAGTGTCATCTTCCCCTCCCTCCCATCGCTGGGCTACCAGGACATGTGCACCGTTGACTGCAGCCCTGGTTACACGGTGACCTCATTCTAATTCTCTAGACGCTGAGCTCTCCAACGGGAAGCCTAGAACCCAGCACCACCGGTGGGCACTCAGCACATGTTTCTTGAATTGCGGTAAGACCAGAGGTAGCTCAGCACCCAATTCTGGGACTCGATATACTGAGCTGGTGTCACTGGGGAAATGATGGTATTATTAAGAAAAATGGAGAAATTGAGAAGGAAGTCCTGTGGGCAATCATGTGGAGAATTCAGCATGGTACACACTCACTTTTAAAGAGCAGAAGGAAGACACCCAGCAGCAGGCTGTGTCTGGGGAAGCCCACAGTTAAGTAACAGAGGGAAGGAACACGTGACAGCAGCCAAGAAAAGGGCAGGGGGCAGCAGGACAACACAGTGACAGAGAAATAAAAAAGGAAGGAATTTCAGGAAGAAAGCAGAGGGCCCATCACGCTGAATACAAAAGAGAGGTTCCTAAAATTAGGACAAAAACAGGCTTTGTGGTTTTGGTGAAACAGGAGGGAAAAAATAGTTTCAACAGAAGATGAAGACAAAACAGATAGCAAGGGGTTAAGAAGTGGGCGGGTAAAGCCTGAGGGGAAATCTCCAAGGTAACTAAATCTCATCTCACATCCCTGTTTATAAATGCGCAGAATTTTCAATCCCTGAAGTCTGACACTGGCAGCAGCAGAGCCCTAGCCAGAACCCAGTTTCCTGCCTCCCAGTGGTCGGGTCCCCCACACCACACAGGCACACCCTCTACCCCATCGCAGCAGCAGGACACATATCAGACGTGGGCCAGCCGTCACATTCCACTATAAAGGCTGAGACTCTGATTGATTCCTGCCTTGCTTCGTTGACAATTTCATCACTCAGGAGGCTCCGGGAGCAACCAGAGGAGCAGCTTTTCCTCAATTAATTTTAATCAACAGTCAGCCTTGAATGACGGAGTGGATGTGATAGGAACTTCGGGGTAAAGTGATGAAATTGTCTTGTAACAGTCAAGGAAGAGAAGGCTGGTAGAAGTCAGACAGGACTCATGGGATTTAGGAGAGTGGATTTTTACGTTTGACTCCTCACCCCTTTCTCCCTGGGGCATGGAGCTCCTAAATGGAAAACACAGGTCCCTGAAGCCAGTGCTGACTCCTTGGTTTTATTATCATTATTACTGTTTTGATTAACTCATGCACATTAAAGTTGAGAATGACAGAAAACAAGAAGAGAACTTAGAGAAATGGGTCAGTAGGTCAAGTTCATTCAGGAGGCTATCAGGATGAATTAAAACTAATAAGATTAATTTTAATTAAAAAATATGAAGTTCTTCCCTAGATTTAAAAGAAAAACACAGAAGAAATATAGGTTGGGAATAGGATAAAGATATTAAATAAATGTTATGGTTTAAAAATTTAGGAAAAAAATGTTCAGACCATTAATGATAACCATTTAGAAACTGGAAATATAAGTCATAGATTGCAAAGAGGAGAAAAAAGAATGGGAAGTTTAAAAAATCAAGCAGAAAACAGAAAAGGAGAAAAAAAATAAAAGTACAAAGTAGAAGATATAAATGAGTCCAATTACATCAGTTTTTCAACAAATATAAATAAGCTCAGCTGTTAAAAACTCAGAGTATCAAATAGATTTTTTTAAAAACCCAGTTACACATAATAGAAAACCCTAAAAAAATACCAGAAATTTGAAAAATAACATAAAGGCAAAAGAAATTCAGGAAAAATCTTGGCAGAAAATGTCTTCTACAACAGTGATTGCAAGGCAAAATGGACTTTATGGTAAAAAAAAAATCATATGAATAAACAGGGCCACTAAGTACTAATTAAGAGGACAACCCCAGGAACCGATAATAAGCATTAGACTGCGGGCAGAACTGTAGGATGGAAGAGCTCAACTTAATAGTAGTTTATTTAAAAGGATGGGTTTTAATTTCACAAGTTTACTAATGTCCATGGATTAAAAACAGGTGCCTCCAACAGTCATTGCCGTTGTGGCTAACAGTGACAGGTGCAGAAGAGCTCAGGTGAAGGGCACTTTCTCTCCCTGTCAAAACTCACCTGGAGGGGAGTGCGGAGGTCTGGGCATGTCATCTTGAAACAGACACTGTCAAACTGGGGAACTTCCAGCCGAAACGGACCAGGATGAAAACAGCACAAAAAGACATCACCTAAGTAACAGCTGAAGGACAGGAGATTACCATTTAAGAAACGGGAAGAGTTTAGAGGAGAATGTCAGCCAAAGTGGGAACTGTAACAAACGGTGGACCCAGGACTGGAATGGAGCAAATCTCGTTGCAGACTGCACTCCAACCAGCCTTAACTATGCTATCCTACACTGCCTCGCTGTGAAATACCAGAAAATACAAGGAATAATTTTCATGGTGTCAGAGTGAAAAGGTCTTCCCTTTTGATCATGTCCATAAATATAAAAAGGACTTTTTTTAACAGGATAAATTTTTGAAATTCTGCATAAAGATACAATAAACCAAGATTTTAAAAAAAAAGATACAACAAAAAAACAGAGTAAAGCATACACTGCTAGTGAAGGTGCAGAGAAATTGGACTACTCATCCACGATTGGGGAGAATGTAAAATGGTACAGACACTTTGGAAAACATTTTGGCAATTTTTTATAAAACTAAATATTCATTAGCCTGTAACACAGAGATCACACTCTTGGCCATTTATCCCAGAAAAATGAACACAATGTTCACACAAAGCCTGTACGTGGATGTTTACACCAGCTTTATTCATAATAGCCAAGCTTTGGAAACAACCCAGGTGTCCTTCAATGGTGCATTTTTAAGCAAACTGTGCTGCCTGCAGACCATAGACCACGACTCAGCAATAAAAAGAAACAAACTATTGATAACACACAACAACTTGGAATTTCCAGCAAATCGTGTGGAATGCAAAAAGGAGTCCCAGAAGGTTATTTAATGTATGATTCCATTAATATAACACTTTTGAAATGACAGTATTTATTAAATGGAGAATAAATTCATGATTGCCAGGGGCTGGTGGGAGGAAGGGCAGCATAGAAGGGAGGTAGATGTGGTTATAAAAGGGCCACATGAGGGGATCTTCTGATAGTGGGACTGTTCCGCCTCTTAACTTTGGTAGTGGATACATGAACCTACAATTGTGATAAGATTGTATAAAACTATCAAAAAGACAGAGAATAACAGGTTTGAGCCAGGATGGGGAAAAACTGGAACCCTCAAACACTGCCGGTAGAAATTAAAATGGTACTGCTCTTTGGAAAACAGTTTGGAAGTTCTTGGAAATATTAAAAATAGAGTTACTATATGGCTCAACAATTGTACTCATAGGCATAGTATATCTAAGAGGAATGGAAACATGTCCACAAAAAACTTGCTCATCAATATTCATAGCAGCATCAATCATAATCGTCCAAAAATGGAAACGTGCTATCATCTGATGAATGGATACAATAATGTGGTATATCTATACAATGGAATATTATTCTGAAATAAAAACAAATGAAGTACTGATACATGCTACAACACAAATGAATCCTGAAAATGTTATTAATACTAAGTGAAAAAAGTCACAAAAGACTATATACTGTATGATTCAATTTCTAGGAAATGTCCAGAATGGGAAAATCTATAGATAAAGTATATTAGTGGTTACCTAGAGATGGAAGGAGGAATTAGGAGTGATTACTAATGAGTATAGAGTCTCTTGGAGGTTGATGAAAACATTCAGTAGTGAAAGTTGCACAGCTCTGTGAATATACTAAAACTACTAAATTGTGTATTCTAAACATTAATAAATTGTGTAGAACCAAATACACCACACCCACAGATTAGTACATGTATAACTGGGGAACTTTTAATAGCATAGGTGGATTGTATCAATGCCAATACTTTAATTGTGATAATATACTACCATCTTGCAAAATGTTGCCATTGGAGAAAACAGTAAAATTTACACAAAATTTCTTTGTATTATTTTTTGAAACTGTGTCTACAGAAGCTGCTGCAAAACTTCACATTCATCTACACACACTCACTCACCAGCCCTGGAGGAGCAACACTACCTTCTCTTTTCTCCGTTTTCCAATCATGTGTGAGCCGTCTCGATGATCTAAGTTAGAACTCAGCTGGCACAGGATTCTGGGACACATTGTCCTATCCTCCAGCCCCTCTGGTACAGGGAGAGCATAAAAGATAGCATGGATGAAGGCCAAAATATATAAATAAATTATATTTATACTAGAGGCCCAGTGCACAAAAATTTGTGCACTCGGGGGGGGGGGGGTCTCTCAGCCCGGCCTGTGCCCTCTCGCAGTCTGGGACCCCTCGGGAGATAACGACCTGCTGGCTTAGGCCTGCTCCCAGGTGGCAGAGGGCAGGCCCAATCCCTAGGTGCAGCTCCTGGTCGGGCTCAGAGCAGGGCCGATTGGGGAGTTGGGGCGCCGCCCTGTCATGCACAGAGCAGGGCGATTGGGATGTTGTGATACCACCCTCAGTCACGCTCAGGGTAGGGCAAATAGGGGGGTTGGGGCACTGTCCCCTGTCACACTCAAGGCAGGGTTGATGGGGAGGTTGTGGCACCACCCCCTGTCACGCACAGAGCAGGGCCAATCAGGGGGTTGGGGCGCCACCACTCTCACACTCAGGGCAGGGCCAATGGGGAGGTTATGGCTCTACCCCGTCACACACAGAGCAGGGCCCGTGGGGGGGTGGGGAGGTTGGGGAGCTCCCCCCTATCAGGCACAGAGCAGGGCTGCTCAGGGGGTTGGGGCCCCGCCCCCTGTCACACACAGAGCCACAGGGCAATCAGGGGGTTTGGGCGCTGCGCCCTGTCACGCTGATCCCGGTGCCGGGAGGCATATTACCCTTTTACTATATAGGGTAGAGGCCTGGTGCATGGGTGGGGCTGGCTGGTTTGCCCTGAAGGGTGTCCTGGATCAGGGTGGGGGTCCCCACTGGGGTGCCTGGCCAGTCTGGGTGAGGGGCTGAGGGCTGTTTTCAGGCTGGGAGTGACTGAAGTTCCCAACCGCTCCTTTTTTTCTTTTTTTTTTCTTTTTTTATTCTGGGCCAGCTTTACCTTGAGGCTTGGCTCCAGCTCTTAAGCCTCTGCGGCTGAAAGTAGGTTTCTGGCCTTTGCTTACAATGTTGCGAATCTGCTGGCTGAAGTTCGGCAGTATTTGTTACAATGTTTCTTAAACTGCCCACTCAGAGGCCTGCAGCCGCAGGCGGGGAACATTGGTTTCCTCCAACGATCCTCCGTCACTGAGGCAAGCAAGCCTCATGTTAGTTTCAAGCTGCCTGGCTGCCAGCCGCCATCTTGGCTAACAGTTAATTTGCATATCTCGCTGATTAGCCAATGAAAAGGGTAGCAGTCGTACGCCAATTACCATGTTTCTCTTTTATTAGTGTAGATATATTGATACATGTACACACATATGAATATAAATGTGAATTATAATACACACACACACACACACACACACACACACTAAATTTGTGGCTCAATGTTTAAATGAAATCTGTTTGAAGTTACATATATGGTGCCTTAGCCTATGTTCCCCCCAAAGTAACATCTACAACATCTGTGACATGTGGGTGGTTTTCAGGAATAGGATCTCAGGAAGCAAAAATGCAGGAGTAGGAAGATGGAGCAGAGGACAAGGGAAAGAGAATATAAAGATGAAACATTGTGTTGGTCACTACAAGAGGAAACTGACTGCTCCATCTCTTTCTGAGAAGCCCAAGGAACAAAGGGCAAGTCGATTTGGTCAAAAGTTTGAGCTGCACATGGTGAGCGGTTCTCGCAGTCATGTCACACACTCACACCACTGTGTCAGAGAAGGAAGAGCACATGGTGTGTGCCCGAGGTGAGGCACTATTGGGTTACACCAGTGGAAACTGGTTAAAGCCGATAGCCATGGCTGGTGCTGATGAGGAGGCTGGAAGTGGTGCACAAGAGGGATCTGTAGACCAAAAACTAAGATGGCGGCATAGGTAAACACCGGGAAATTGTCGCCGCACACAGCAATTGAAAATTACCGCAAAGGACTGAGCAAACATCATCCAGAACAACAGGAAGGCTGGCTGAGTGTAAATTCTACAACTAGAAGGAAAGAAAAGCACGCTGAGAGCCAGAGGCGCTGCGGAGGTGAAGTGCAGAGGTACGGCGGCTCGCGCTCGCGAGGAAAGGGGGTGGCGCCTGAGGACACGGCTGTCTTTTTGAATCACAAGCTCCCGACTGCTCTGAACTCCGGTTCCGGGAAGTCTCTGGGGACCCAGGACTCATACGGGGAGAGGCTGGTCTGTCCGGCAGCGGGCGAACTTGAGGGCGGCTTTCCCTCAGAGGTGCTTGCAGCCGTTACCAGGACACTGAGATGCGCGACTCCGGGCGGAGAATCGGCCATAGCTGCTTTCTCCGCCCTTTGACTCCCTGAGACCCCGCCCCACCCAGGCTGCGGCAGAGGCTTTTGCATGTGAATGTACCTAACTGCAGCCAACCAGGCAGGCCCGGAACTTCCGAGAGAAGGCCCAAGGCCCCGCAGCGGCTTGCATTGCTTCACAGCTGAGCCTCTTCGTGGCTCCTGCTGTGTGGCCTCAGGCAGAGGCTGAATTAGCACCTCCTTAGATCCAGGAGCCACTGTACCCAGTGGTCAGAGGGGGACCATCCAGACTGCAACTCCTCAGATCCATAAGGGACACACTCAGGGAGCAGACTCAGTGAGCACCAAAGCCCCACTGAAGCAAGTCTTGCCCCAGAAGGGTGTCTTCAGCACAGAAGGTCTCCCACTTTAGACACAGCTGATTCTCACAGCCAATTGGCCTGGAGGTCAATTCCTCCCAGTGATTCTACAACAACCAAGGCACCAAGAGTGCACCAAGAGTGTCCACCCCAGGTAACTGGGGAGGCTGAGCTACTGGGCCCTACAGGACACCTGGTGCACAGGGCCACTCTATCAACACAGGGAAGCTGCCAAAATGCGGAGACAAAGAAACAGGTCACAAATGGCAGAAATGGAGGAAAGCAAACGATTGGATATAGAGTTCAAGGCCACGTTTATAAGGTTTTTCAAGAATTTTATGGAAACCGCCGATAAATTTAATGAATCCCTCAATAAGTATAGGGAGACCATGGAGGACATGAAAAAGGACCAACTAGAAATTAAGCATACACTGACTGAAATAAAGAATAATTTACAGAGATCCAGCAGCAGACAAGAGGATCCCAAGAATCAAGTCAAAGATTTGAAATTCAAAGAAACAAAAAATACCCAACCGAAAAAGAAAAAAGAAAAGAGATTCCAAAAATATGAAGATAGTGTAAGGAACCTCTGGGACAACTTCAAGCGTACCAACATCAGAATTATAGGGGTACCAGAAGGAGAGAGAGGGCAAGATATTGAAAACCTTTTTGAAGAAATAATGACAGAAAACTTCCCCTACCTGGTGAAAGAAATGGACTTACAAGTCCAGGAAGCACAGAGAACCCCAAACAAAAGGAATCCAAGGAGGACCACACCAAGACACATCATAATTAAAATGCCAAGAGCAAAATATAAAGAGAGAATCTTAAAAGCAGCAAGAGAAAGACAGTCAGTTACCTACAAGGGAGTACCCATACGACTGTCAGCTGATTTCTCAACAGAAACCATGCAGGCCAGAAGAGACTGGCAAGAAATATTCAAAGTGATGAATAGCAAGAACCTGCAACCAAGATTACTTTATCCAGCAAAGCTATCATTCAGAATAGAAGGTCAGATAAAGAGCTTCATGGATAAGAAAAAGCTAAAGGAGTTCATCACCACCAAACCAGCATTATATGAAATGCTGAAAGGTATTCTTTAAGAAGAGGAAGAAGAAAAAGGAACTCTTACCATTTGCCACAGCATGGATGGAACTGGAGAGCGGATAAATACCACATGATCTCACTCATTTGTGGAATGTAATGAACAACATAAGCTGATGAACAAGGACTGATCCAGAGACGGAGAGGCATTGATTGGACTGTCGGGACTTGGAGGGAAGGTAGGGGAGGGTGGGGGTAAGGGGGAAAGATCAACCAGGGGACTTATATGCAAGCATATAGGCCTAATCAATGGACATGGACAACGGGGGCGGTGAGGGCATGAGCGGGGGGGGGGGGGGTAGAGGGTAACGTGGGGACAAGGACACATATGTAATATCTTAATCAATAAAAAATATATTTAAAAAAAAAGAGGGATCTGTAAGTATAGGATGCTCCCAGCGATAGGAAGCGCATGTATTGGACTGAAAAACATCTGGAAGGAAATTTAGTAACATACCAGTAGTGTTTCTCTCTGGGTTATATAATTATAGATAATGTTTGGTTTCCTTTTTTATAGTTCTTGTACATTCAAGTTTTCTACAGTTTCTATAATCATAAAATGCAATAAAAGTATTTTTAAGGAGCTGAGCTGTATGGTTTGAGGATTAATGTTTATACAAAGACCAGATGACCCAGACATAGGACTTTTCTCCTTGATGGAAATCTGGACCCTTTGACCTCTCAGATCACAGGCTAGGACTCTCAATTTGACTGTAATGCCTAGGAAAAAAACAGGTACAAAGTAAGCACTCAACACAACACACATTTGCCAAAAGAAGGTATGTAGCAGCACAGGAAGAATTAGAAAATTTCTGCTACCAGGAGCTCACAGTCTCTCAGGGAACATAAAAAGAAGAAATTTTTTAAAAATCTTTATTGTTGAAATTATCACCTATGTCCCTCTTTTCCCCCCATTGACTTCTTCTAGCCCACCTCCACTCCCTCCCCCCAACCCAGGCCTTCACAACCCTATTGTCTGTGTCCATGGGTTATGCATATATGCATACAAGTTCTTTGGTTGATCTCTTCCCACCCACCACCCTTCCCTGTGATCCCTCTGAGATTCCACAGTCTGTTCCATGCTTCTATGTTTCTGGATGTATTTTGTTCATCAATTTATTTTGTTCATTAGATTCGACATATGAATGAGATCATGTGATACTTGTCTTTCTCTAACTGGCTTATTTCGCTTAGCATAATACTCTCCAGATCCCTCCATGCTGTCTCAAAGAGTAAAAGATCCTTCAAAAAGCAGCAATTTTAAAAGATAGAGTTACATATGACCCAGCAATTCCACTCCTAGTTATATACTCAAAAGAAATGAAAACATATATCCACACAAAAACTGGTATACCAGTGTTCACAGCAGCACCATTCAATGACCTAAAGGTAAAAACAACCCAATGTCTATCAACAGGCAAATGAATAAACAAAATGTGGTGTATCTATATAACCCAATATTTTCAGCAATAATAGTGAAATACTGATACATGGAGGAACCTTGAAAATGTTATGATAAGTGAAATAACTAGATACAAAAGGCCACATATTGTATTGCTTTTATTTGAAATATCCAGAATCAACAAACCCATAGAGAAAAATAAGTATTTAGTAGTTGCCAAGAACTGGGGGAAGAGAGGAATGGAGAGTGATTGCATAATGGGTATGAGGGGATTTGGGAGTGTAATGAAAATGTTCAGAAATTAGAGACTGGTGATGGTTGCACAATATTGTGAATATACTAAAAATCACAAATCATCCACTTTAAAGGCAACCTACTAAATGGGAGAAGATATTTGTCAATGATACATCTGATAATCTAGTTAATATAAAAAATATATAAAGAACTCATACAACTCCATACCAAAAAATGTCAAACAATCTGATTAAAAAATGGGCAGAAGACTTGAATAGACATTTCTTCCAAAAGGACATACAGATGGCCAATAGACACATGAAAAGATGCTCAATATCACTAACTCAGGGAAATGCAAATTAAAACCACAATGATATATGACTTCGCCTGTCAGAATGACTATTATCAAAAGATAACCAAGAATAAGTATTGGTGAGAAAGTGAAGAAAAAGTACTCCTAGTGCACTGTTGGTAGGATTATAAATTGTTGCAGCCACTATGGAAAACAGTATGGAGATTCCTCAAAAAATTAAAACTAAAACTACCATATGATTCAACAACCCCACTCCCAATAGTTACCTAAAGAAATCTAAAACACTAATTCAAAAGGATATATGCACCACTATGTTTGTTGCAGCATTATTTACAATAGCCAAGATATGGAAGCAACCTAGGTTCCCATCAATAGAACTATGGATGAAGAGGATGTGCTACATATGTATTATGGATATGACTCATATGATTCAGCCATAAAAAAAGAATGAAATCCTGCCATGTGTGACAACATGGATGAACCCAGAGAATATTAGACTAAGTGAAATAAGTCAGACAGACAAATACCATATGGTTTCACTCATATGCATAATCTAAAAATCAAAATAAACAAAACAGAACAGAAACAAACTCATAAGTACAGAGAAAAAACTGATGGTTGCCAGATGGGAAGGGAGTGGGGAGATGGACAAAAAAAGTGAAAGGGATTAAGAAGTACAAATTACCAGTTACAAAAACAGTCAAAGAAATGTAAAGTACAGCATAGGAAATATAATCAATAACACTGTAATAACTACATAATGGTGTCAGATGAGTACTAGACTTATTGCAGTAATCACTTTATAAGTTATATAAATGTCTAATCACTATGTTGAATACCTGACACTAATATAATATTGTATGCCAACTATAGTTAAAAATTAAACTTTTTAGGAAGTCCTTAAAAAGGAAGATTTTGTTATGTGATTTTTATTTCAATTCAAAAGGATAGTAAACAGCCCTTGGTTACAATAATGTGTGGTATGTAATGGTATTACAGTCTGGGGTCATTAGGGACAGCTGCATAGACGTGAGAGTCTGGGTCTTCACAGGAGCAGGAAAACAGACATCCCAAAGATGCTGGGCAAATAACATGGAATTGAATTCAACTATAAAACAGTCCAGGAGGAAGAGTCAGCAAGGGCATGAAAAGAGCAAGATGTAGGACGAGTCCTGTGGAGGATGAGGCGACGTCTCAGGGTATGGGAGTTGTAACAGTGTGGGAGTGGGAACAGATAAGGCACAAGAAAAGAAAATATTTGACATTCATATAAACATTTTCCTCTGAGAAATCCTGCACGATAATGCTTTGTCCAGATTCAGTTGTTGTTCTTTCTAATTGTAGAAATAATATAAAAGAAGACACTCTGGTGTCATGGTTTAAAGATTCTGTGCCAGTTAGAGGTCATGCTCTGGGACCCCATGATTTTAGTGGCTTCCAACAGAATTTCTAAATGCTGGAACGTTCTCACTAATTCTGCATGCCCTCATAGAGGGGCTGTGCCAGGCTCCTTGTCATCTTCACTCTGGACCCCTGGCTAACTGAACTGCCTCTCCCTGAAACTGTCACCAGGGCAGAGAACAATCTCCGAAAGGGCATCTCTGCCACTCTCCTCCCAGGGGTCACAGTCACATGGCCTTGCCCAAGGTCAATAGGGTGGGATGGGCCACCAAATATGGGTGACCAATAGTTCCAACCCTGACCTGCCATACAATAGCTTTTGGCTAAGTTGCTCATATTCTCTGAGCTTCAGAGTCTTCATTTATTAAACAAGGATAATTAGGTCTACACCACGAAATTATCATGAGAATTAAATGAGATCATGTAAGTGCAATGCTTGGTGCAATGCGTGAAGCGTAGTAATTGCTCACTAAAAGGAACTGCCCCACCAGATGACAAAAAGCTTCGTGAGGGCAGGGCTTCCTTTTACCAACTGTGTATCCCAAATCTAGCACATGCTTGGCGCGCTGTCAGTACCTCAATAGCTGCTTGGTAAAGGAATGAATGAATGGAAAAATGAATCTATTCTCACTAAGGAACATTTAGACAGCACAGAAAAGTATTGAGGAGAAAATAAAATCAATGTACTCTTTTCAATCAATGGCCAATGCACAGGGAATGCACTGATGAGCAAGTTATGGTCCTTTTCAATATACGTTCTTTCTTGCCCGTGCTCATACCTGATACAGAAACCAAAGCTTACATGCACAGACACTGCCTGTCTTTTGAGAACTGAATACTATTTCTGAATAACCTTTCTGGCTCAGCAGGGACCTGACAATAAACGGTTCTTATGGAGCCTCGCGTCCAGACCGGCTGGTGTACTAGACTGTGCTGGGAGCCTCCAGAGGTGAGAACAATGAGAGAAAGGAGTTGGAAATTACTGCCCAACTTGGTCCTTCCTGGGATGAGGTCTCCAAAAAGAAAGAAACCCCTCTCTGCCAGGATCCCATGTGTTTGTCATCCACTCAGGATAACAGAGTTCTTTTTGAGATTTAAAAAAAAAATGTTATTTAAAGGCCCATAATTTAAATGTATATCAATAGATTTGAGAAAAAGGAAATGCAAATAAAAATCACAATGAAACCCCACCCTGTCTCAATAAAAAATTATATCTACTTTTTCATTCTCTTTATTCAAATAAGTGAATTATATATTAAATTTGATTTTGCGATGTGGACATTTTCATTACTGGTAGACTCTAATGATTAGCACGGCCAGTTATTATAAGGATTTACTCCAGGTAAGATACTGTCCTCAATAAAGGCCCAGGCACTCACGCACACAAACGCCCACACTATGTGTATGAGAAGAGAATATAGCTGTCTATTACTTCCTTCTCCTCTAAGAAAGAAAAACCCTGCTTCTGTGTGGAGTAATTGATAGAAGCCACAGGGAAATGTTTCTCGGTTAAATGGAAGACTTCTCAAACAGACAGCTTTTAAAGACCCTTAACCCTGAGCTGCAAAGATACGGGTAATAAATAGCCTGATTTAACTTGAAAAGCCCATCAGGCAATAGTTCCATTGTAGTTAAGGGTCTTTCTGTTCCCTGAGGGTCTGGCAACAAATGTTTGAGCACCTGTGCTCTGCCTCCCACTCTGCCAGGAGTAATTCGGGACAATAGACTCGGGATCACAATCCTCCCTCGGAGGGGTTTACCCTCTACCTGCCAAACAATAGACACCCCTGGGAAGTCCAGTGGCATAGCCAGCAATGACACTACAGCTCACAATGCCACAGGAGGAATGAAGTTAATTGCCAAGTAAGTGCCACAGCCGATCAGTGCAGAGGGGTGGATAAATGTACCAAAGTTCACAGTGGCAGCTGCCTAATCTACACATTTAGATCAATTCTGTTCTCAGCAAAACAGATTTCTCAGGTTCCTTTCAGAAAAACCACCATCCAACTCTCAAGTCCCAGACTCCCCCTTAACACCAGTCCCCCCCACCCCCCGCCCCATACACACTCCCAACTCCATAATTCCACCCCACAAGAGGACCTACTCTTACATACACACATATACACATGCATGCACACACACTCGCACGCACACACACACTATCTCTCTCTCTCACACACACACATACACATGCACATCCGCACTCCCAATACTCTGTGGGGAAGAAGACTTTTCCATTAAATGGCTCCTGCACTGTGAATTGTGCCACTTCTGTATTTCTCTCCACTTTATTCCCCTTTGATCTGACCACTTGCTCATTGCTAACAGTCAAAAGCTTCCTTATGGGGCTTTAGAACTTGGTTGGACAATCAAAACACTGCACCTGGTCTCTTACAGGAAACAGGCAAGATTTGAGAGGGACTGAGAGAGATTTGAATATGGAAGATTCTGAGAAGATGGCCACTGTTCTTCAAATATTCAAAAGGAAAAAGCAGGCTTGTCCTGTGTGAGCTCAAACGTTAGAAATTAGGGTATAAGATTTGGCTCAATCTACAGCAGGACTTGGAAAGTGAGACATCTTAGGAAGGGGTGAGCTCCTTGTCACCAGCAGAGCTCAAGCTAAGGAGTGACAAATGCCTGGCCAGAATGATCTAGGAGCCTGGCCTGAAAGGCCTTAAGGCCTCTTTCAATGCAGAGAGTCTCTTTGATTTGACCCTGGGAGTGCCTAGTGTTAGAGTAATAGGATAGTTGAATGAACAAAATTTCTGGGACAGAGTCATGAAGAACCGCAGAAGGGTTGACCATTGGTGGGAAATGGAAGGACTGAATAAGAGGTTTCACTCAGGAGATGACAAAAACTTAGTTCAGGCTTCAATTTAAAATGACCTTAAATGCCAAGATTAAAAAATATGAATTTTATCATAAAAGTTGTTTGTTACAAACTGGTAGCCAACTGTTGCCTTTTTACTTGAACTGCCCCCTGTTTTATGGTATTTGGTCTTAATACAAGCAATTTAGAGCTAGTGCCTGGAACTCAGAAGACCTGACACAATTATATTACCTGCCATCCACTGTGAGTGCTGCCAGAGATGATGATAAATCACTTAAGATTTTAAAATGGGAAAGTGGAATAACCACAATTGTAGGGGAATCACAATAGCAGGGACATGCAGCTTATATTTGAGGTCAGGCAGTCTAGAAGTTTTCCCTGTGATAGACCAGACATGAGAAACTTAGGCCAAACCTGAAGAGTGAAAGTGGGAGAGGAAATGAAAATAGAGATGCAAAATGTGTCAGAAGGAAGAGGTAATGAGAGAGGAAAAGCATCTATAGAGAAAAAGCTTGTATTATGTTCAGTTTCCCATACACCCAAGATAAGCTGTATAACTTAGGGAATCTACACTAATAAAAGAGAAAGATGCTTCAAAAGAGGACATTCAGAAAGCCAAGAGACATATGAAAACATGCTCAAAGTCACTAATCATCCGAGAGATACAAATCAAAACAACAATGAGGTACCATCTCACACCTGTCAGACTGGCTATCATCAACAAATCAACAAAAGACAAGTGCTGGAGAGGATGTGGAGAAAAAGGAACACTTGTGCACTGCTGGTGGGAATGCAGACTGGTGCAGCCACTATGGAAGACAGTATGGAGTTTCCTGAAAAAAACTGAAAATGGAACTCCCATTTGACCCTGTGATCCCACTTCTAGGAATATATCCCAAGAAACCAGAAACACCAATCAAAAAGGATATATGCACCCCTATGTTCATAGCAGCACAATTCACCATAGCTAAGATCTGGAAACAGCCTAAGTGCCCATCAATAGATGGATGGATTAGAAAACCATGGTACATCTACACGATGGAATACTATGCTGCTGTAAAAAAGAAGGAACTCCTACCATTTGCAACAGCATGGATGGAACTGGAGAGCATTATACTAAGTGAAATAAGCCAGTCAATGAAGGAAAAATACCACATGATCTCACTCATTCATGGATAATAGAGACCATTATAAACTTTTGAACAATAATAGATACAGAGGCAGAGCTGCCTCAAACAGATTGTCAAACTGCAGCGGGAAGGCCGGGGAGGGTTGGGGGGCAGGAGGTAGGGGGGTAAGAGATCAAATAAAGGACTTGTATGCATGAATATAAGCATAACCAATGGACATAAGACACTGGGGGGTAGGGGAGGCTAGGGGACTCTCTAGGACGGGGGGATAAAATGGACCCATATGTAATACCCTTTGTAATACTTTAAGCAATAAATTAAAAAAAAAAGATTATACATGCACACACATATTTTGAGATATATATCTCAAATACCTATATGTGGTTGTTAATGTTGGCTAACTATTTTCACAAGTGTGGGGGGAGAGAACAAAAATAAATAAATAAATAAATAAATAAATAAATAAATAAATAAATAAAAGAGAAAGATGCAAATTGACCATACCTTCATGATGCCCACCAGCCAATCAGGAGTGAGTATGCAAATTAACCCAACAAAGATGACTGGTTAATTTGCATACACAGGCGCTGAGTGGCAGGGCGACAATGCAAGCGTTTTGCACCACCCCAGCCACTCAGGACCTCTGGGCAGCATGGGCAGGCAGGAAGGCAGCTCCGGGTCAGATTGAAGACAGAAAGGCAACTCCAGCCAGAGTGAAGGCGGTTCCAGCATCCAGGGGAAGTAAGGCCCATTCTTGTACAAATCTTCATGCATTGGGCCTCTAGTGTTATATAACAGCTCTGTTACTTTATTTTCCTAAGTTACACATTGGGGATAAAATTGTCTATCTTGCAGTGTTGTTTTAAGAATTTGTAATACATTATATAAACCTACATAAAGTTCCTAGCACAGGCCCTGCCAAACAGTAAAGCACTGTATAAATGATAGAAAATTTTACTGCACAAGATTATTAAAATAAAACTGTGTGACTATATGTGTGTGATGTATTGACAGATTGGAAGTAGAAGTCCAAAACTACTAATTGTAATAAAAATTTGAGATGCAAATCTGAGATAAAGATGACTAGCTAAATCTTTTTGAATCTGGAAACGAATTGTTCACAGGATACATCCAAGTATAATTTCCTAGCTAAAAACTGACAATAGGCACATGCAGGTGGGAAAAAGTTGGACCAAAGATTCATATTAATTGGGGAAGTTTGGGGCAGCACATAACCAAACACTCAATTAGCTTAAACGATAAAGAAAACAGATTAGCTCCACAATGGGAAGCCCAGAGGTGGGACAGATTGGGGTTATTTATTTCAAGGGCTCTGCAATGTCCTGAGGGATTCTGGTTCTTTCCATCTGTCTCCCTGCAGCCTAAACATGTTGGCATACCTGTAGACCTGCTATTCTCATGGTCGCACATGGCCACAGCCATTTCAGGGTTTACATCAAGACATGACAATGAGGTTACCCTTCCTGAGAGGAAACATTTACTAAATAGCCCCCAAATTGTCTATAATTTGGGATAAATTCTTCTCCCTAAACCGAACATTGACCAGAAGAACTGGACTCCTCCCTTTGGCTTAGATTAATCTGATTCACCCAAGTCAGGGAGAGGAGGTTGGACACTCACATGAAAGACTAGAATGGCTGCAGGTCACTGGTGGCACCATCAGGCATCGCTGGCTGAATCTTGGGGTCCAAGGCCTTAGGGCCCTGGCTCTTGCTGAACCCTTTTTACTGTCACATGGCTCCTGCAGAAGACAGCTGCCTTCCGGCTGCTGACCCCTCCACGTCCTTTCTAGCATTTGGGTTTTTGTGTCCTTCCATGTGGCAGCTGTACCTCACTTCCTCCAGGCATCCAGACTGAAGTCATCACCATGTTCCTGAAACAGTTAAATGGAGCAAGGCAATGGCGGTGGCTGTTTCTCCCTTCCCAGCACCACCTGCAGCAGCCCTCACTCTGGCAAGGTCTTTGCAAAACCAGGATGGATTGGATCAGTTATACAAACTGCCTGATTCCCTCTCCACCCAATGAGTCACACAACAGGCAGGGAGCTAGAATGGCTGGCTGGTTGGCAGATGGTGGCAAGGGGTGGCTGGCAGATGGTAGAAGGTTGCCCAGTTGCCAAGAGAAACAATAAACACTAGTCCTAGCAGAGCATAAGCCTTTTGTCTTCTTGATCCACATGACAAACTCACTTACAATCAGCATATGATCTCTCTCCTTTCCTGAGGTCCTTGTTTATGACTGACCGGGAGGTGGCATCATAGCCTTGGACAACATAGCTGGCCACCTGCAGGTCTCTGGATGGGGCAAACGGGAGGAACCCAGATGAACTTGGAACCCTCACCTTACTCTCGCTGAACAGGAAACTCATAACGAGCCAATCTGAAATTGGCCGGAAAAGACCATTAACCCACCTCCCTGTGTCTTGCAAGGTCTGAACCTAAGTCATCCAGAACAACAACATTATCTTATAACATTCATGAAAATACCACAAACTTCCATGGACTCCCTTGGTAAGAGACACACCACCAGTGAGACAATTTCTTTTAAAAGTTTACCCTGCTGGCTCCGAAGCATTTCATAGGTGGTACCTCAAGAAATTTATTCATCATTTTCCCTAGACTGGGCCCACATTTTTTAAATTCTTGCTTTATAAACAACGTTTCCAGCAATAATTAATTTCCTCTCCCATCTTATATTGCAAAAAGTCATATTTAACCAGGCATGTAATAAAAAACAGAAGTGGCTACCACACAATTTCTACTAATCATGTTGTGGGGGAGGTGCTTAAATGTTTTAATTTTTACATTAAAATGCTTTTTATTTTAATTGAAGTATAATATGCTATAGAAAAACATCTGTATCAAAAGTGTATTGCTCAGTTAATCTTCACAAAATGAACATACCCACATAACCAGCACCCAGATCAAAAAACAGAACAGCATCAGCACCTTTGGTTCTCACCATCCCACCTTCTCTCCAGTCCCTCTGCATCACCACCCCTGACTTCTAGCAGCACAGAGTAGTTCCCTGTCTTTGGACATGATATAAATGGTTCTTACAGTATATATTGTCTCTAGCTACTTTCCGTTCACATTAGCTAAGATCCATTCTACACAGTTAACGATCATGCTCAGTGCCTAGGGCAGGGGTGGGCAAACTTTTTGACTCGAGGGCCACAATGGGTTCTTAAACTGGACCGGAGGGCCGGAACAAAAGCATGGATGGAGTGTTTGTGTGAACTAATATAAATTCAAAGTAAACATCATTACATAAAAGGGTACGGTCTTTTTTTTTTTTAGTTTTATTCATTTCAAACGGGCCAGATCCGGCCCGCGGGCCGTAGTGCATAGTCTATTGAAGGAATATACTACAAGTTGTTTAACAGCCTTATTATTGATGGGTGTCTGGTTAATTTCCAGGTGTGAGCTATTTCTTATGCAGCACTGAAGATTCTGGCACCTGTTTGGAGGGAATTTAAGCATTTCTGTATCTAGTACCCATACCTCATAGTCACTGGGCCCTGGGATATGTGTGTATTCAGCTTTTTTGGATTCTGCCAAAGCAGATCCACTGGACATTAGAGATTTTTGAAATGTGGAAAATAGTGTATGGACCTCACTACTCCTTTCATGTTCTTAAAGGTCTAAGGGCATCAGTTAGGCATCAGTTAGGAATACCAATTAAAAGAAATATATTGTCTTGCTCTGTCCTCAATGAAAAGATAGCACTTACTCCTTATAAAATGTACCTCAATTATTTTGACCTGTGATGAAACACTCTCAGCCCTGTTACCTTGGGCTGTAAAACCTCTCCTTACAGGTAATGCCTGGCGGAGGCCTTTGTGCTCACCTGTAGCCTCTTTGAATGATGAGGACCCTCAGGCTCAGAGCGTTAGATCAGTGGTTCTCAACCTTGGCTGCACATTAGAATCACCTGGGAATCTTTTTAAAATCCTGATTTCTGGGCCTCACCCTCCGGAAATTCTGTTTCTTTGTTATGGGGTGAGGCTACAACATTAGTAACAAAGAAACAGAATTTCCGGAGGATGAGGCCCAGAAATCAGGATTTTAAAAAGATTCCCAGGTGATTCTAATGTGCAGCCAAGGTTGAGAACCACTGCGTTAAATGATCACGGTGGGGGCTGAGGGTAGTCTCAGAACCACGTCCTCTCTGACACACAATCTCTCTCTTCAGTGTCAGGTAGAAAGGGAGGCAGAGCAGAGTGAGAAAAGCACGCACGTCGGGGTATAGAGAGAGGCTGTGATCTGGACACTGATTTGACAGCTCTCTGGAGGGACATAGGACTAACAAGAACAGTTGTCTGATTCCCCCCATGAACTTAGGATCAGCTTGCATTTCTAAACCCAGCACTTTCTTTCCTGTTGTTAAAAGAGGCTCTTAGAATAAAGTCTAAATGCCTGACCTGCCCAACTGGTTTCTCCTGACCTTATCTCCTTCCACTGGGTCCTCTTTCTTCCCTCAAACACAGCAAGTGTATTGTCTTTTCAGAGCCTTTGCACCTGCTGTTCCCTCTGTTTTAGGTGCTCTGTTCCTTTATCTCCACATACTTGCCTCTCGTGGTCAGGTCTCAGCTTAAATGTGACTCCCTTGGAGTGCCCTTCACTGGCCAACTCATTAAGCACACCACCACCACCTTTCACTATCCCGTTAGCTTAGTGTTCTTCACAGCATGTCATTGTGTGACATCATCTATTGTCTTCCACAACTAGAACGAAGGGCCCATAAGGGCAGTGACAATGTTTCTTACTCATTGCTATTTCCTCAGCACCTAGAATAGTCGCCAGCACACACTAAGTGCTCAATAAATGTTTGAGAGATGAATGGTTGCAGTCCAAGTGAAGGAGTGTGGCAGCCCAGATTCAGCTAACATTGATTGCCTTGGTGCATTCACCATAGTTCCAAAGGCTTTCTGAGCTCTGGGTATCTCTTATTTCTATAAATCAATGTCGTAAACTTTCTGTTCTACACGAACTCGCACTAATGCCTTCATTAATGAACTGAATGTCACCAAGCCCTAGAAGACTTTGCCTTGTCAAAATTGAAAACTGTTGGCTGTGGTCAATGCACACCTGGTGCCTGAAGGCTCTGCAAGACTGAAATGCTGTCCCTTGCAGCTTCTCGGGCCCTCACAGCAGAGCGAGACACGATCAATGGCGAAGCAGGGCTGTCCGTGTCACAGGACGCTGCCTCCGCCCAGCATGCTGAAGGCAAGGAGCAATGGTCAGCTCCTTGTGCCATGTATCCACCCGCAGCAGCTTTCAGTGACTCCCATCACTTTGCAGGAAGAAGAAGGAGCTTTGTTAGAAGTCCTCAGACTTACAAGCACTATGTATAGTGGTTCTGCCTTTTTCTGGAAGTGTGAGTTCCACGGGTATCAACTAACTTGCTTTTGCTTTGCTAATGGCAGTGCTGGTCAATACTTGTAGGAGGTCCAGACACAATGCAAAATAATGATGCTGAGAAGCTATAACATTCTCCAAACACAACACTTCAATACATAGGTTTCGTCTGACAGAAAATGAACCACAATGATGTAATCAACTATAATAGACCAGAGACTTGTAAAGCTGGCCTGGCCCATGCCCTTTGAGCTGACATAAAAATGGGCCTCAAATACCCTCTATTATTCACAGTTTTGATCCTAAAGCATTCCCATCAATAAGCCAGAACCCAAGGACCCCTGATCCCACAGGCTCTGATGGCAGAATCGCTCCCGTCAGAGCACACCTGGCCTCCCCTCTTGAGTAAGTGCACTGCCATAAGCTCTCATGCCTGTGTTATCTCAGGCCCAGGTGAGGAACCCAACAGATCAGGATCCATCCGTGCCCACGCTCCCACTGAACCAGCTGTTCACCACCCTTGGCTAAGAGCGTGATGCGGGTTGCCGCAGCCCTGGGGTCAGGCTCCTAGTGGTGACTCCACATGCCCTGCTGGGCACGAGAAGCACTGGGTAAGATCTTTGCTCTGTGTCCTTTGGCCAGGGTGGACGCATAAAGACTGCATTCCCTGACTAGCATTCTCACGTGGGTTTCACCTCAAACACTCCCAGTGGGGTGGGAGGTGGGGCTGGCCCAGTGGCTGGAAGCAGCACAGGCATGAAGAGCTGAGGTACGGGGGCTCCTGGAGCCCCTAGGGAAAGCCTTGCCTCTGGCAGAGCCTCAATGTGCTCAGTTGGTCGGAGATCACACAGAAGGAATGGTAAAGCCAAAAAGCAACAGTGGGGACACCAGGAAGGAACCCTGGAATTGGCACAGCAATTAGTGTGGTCACACTGGTGAGCCCTTCGGAGTCCCAGCTGCCTCTTACAGTGACAGTGACTGTTTAATGGTTCTTTCGCAACCTCTGCTACATAAACCTTTGATTATATCCACTTTCCAGGGTCATGCTCACACTGTTTTTATTGCATAGTGTTCACTCGGTGACCTGAAAGGAATCCAAGTCAGAGACTATAAAACAAATTGTATGCAGCCCACAGGTGAGGAATTTTTAAATCTGAATTGTCTGCCAATATTTTGACATTGAGAAATTGCACATAAAATCCATATTTACAACCTCTTTTGAGAAATTCTAAGATCTGACAAAAGTGAGCTAAGTAGCAGTCTCCTCTTTGGAGAGGCCACAGGATCTAGGTTCATTGCCATCCACCTGGCATGAGTCCTCATGTAAGTGGCTGACCCGGCAGGATTTGAGTTTGATACTTAGTTCACCCAACAGTGTGTGTTTGTGGAGTGGGATCTGGGGTAGCAGTAATTGTGGAGGTGGCTGAGGTCATTGCTATTGTCCTTGTCATTGTTGAGGGTTTTTGGTTGAAGGTTCTCTGTGGTACAGAGTCCATTTCAGGGAGACAACATAGACACAGATCTTCGCTGTGGGAACTTTAAACCAACAGAAAGATCAATTCAGGTGGATTCTGTAAGACACTGCAAAACTCAAAGTGACAGTGATTGATGGGAGATAGGAACAGAGGCTCCATAAAGACAGCGGGAGATCATAAATGGTGGTTCATTGCTCACTGTCACATAGGGAAGGAGAGCTTCAGTCTACCACCTCAGATCGCAGATGGACAGATAGAGCCAGCCCCCAACCTCAATTTTACTTGTCGAGTCCTGGGCTATCCATAAAAAGGAGAATTTCTGGCTTCAAAGCCTGACCTTATGTCGACTCAGAATGTCCCTAAGATGGGACAATTTTGAGCACTTAGTATGTGCTGGCACTGTGTGAGGTATTCCTCCTACACAGGTTCATAGGAGAGGCAGATAGTGTAGATGTGAGTAGGCTTGTAGTTGGCTGGTTGGATTCAAGTGCTGGCTCCATGCCTTACAAGCTGTCTGAACTTGGATATCTAAGCTCTTTAACATTTTATTTTCCCCAACTATCAAGAGAGAAATTAATGGTACCTACCATATCATTGTTAGGATTAAATTAAAAGATTTAGCATAGTAGCCACCTTATAGTAAATACACAAGTACTTGTATTACTACTACTATTTACTACTGAGCCTCCTTTCATCAGGTGATGAAACAAAGTCAAAAAGAATAAGCAACTTGCTCCAAATTATCATATAAGTTTACTCTGCCTGAGACTATCAGTGGTTCTGGCACCTTCTTTCCAGTGATGTCTCAGGGTTGCCTGGGCAAATAGTAGAGATCCTACTTTCAAAGTGCAGCACTAAATCATCCTGGTTTCTGGAACTCTTTTTCCTCTAAATCCCATTGTTCTATCCATCAATGAAGCCATTTTCCATGCACAGGTTAAGCCCAATTCTCCGTGGAAAGACAACGTCATCCATCGCAGGCACAAGCCATGCTTAACAACGAATGGCAGGGCAGACTCATCAGCAAAGCCTCCTGGATCCCAGCCAGTTCTCCCACATGGAAGGCGCACGCACTGCCACTCAACCCCACCGCCCTGGACATTCTCCAGGAATGAGTGACAGGTCCCGCCATGTGGGCAGGCAAAGGCGTGGGGGTGGTTAGAGATTGTATGGGAGATGAAAGAAACACATTGGGGATGAGCAAAAGCCAAACAGATGGCAAGGCCCTCGCTGCGGGTGGCTAAGGGACCACAGCAGCAAGCTGGCCAAGTGGGCATATGTATGACTGAAAGAACCAGGAGAGGGACAAAGAAGTGGAGTCCCAGAGGCACCAGCTTAGCAAAGAACAACCACAGCCAGGAAACGAAAGATGTTCATGGACTAGTGAAGAATCAAACCTCAGTGGCATGAGGGCCTTGGGATTGATGGGGAGGGGATATGGGGTAGAAATGGAATAATCAGGAACACAGAGCAGGCAGCAGTGGAGAACAGCAGCTGGAAGCCAGGCTGGCCGTATCTAAAACTCAGAAGCAAGGGACCCCTAACACAGGGGTGGTGGGCAAAGTTAGGGAGTCTCAATGGACTAATACCAAGAGGTCTTCTGATGTCTCAACAAGGGTAAGGGACCCATTGCCTTTCTATTGGCATCAGTCACCACCCCACTTCTCAGAGATGGCCATTGTTAATAGACATATGCACACATATACAAATAGACATATGTGTACATATACACACATATATACAGGAGTGGGCAAAAGTGGGTTCACAGTTTGAGTACACAAAACACAGAGTTTATTCTTGTATTATTACTTATTAATTATTGTATTATTTATTTTTATTGCAACAGTAAACCTACTTTTGCCTACCCCTGAATTCTCAGGTATTCAAGATGGCGTTAGACTGTATGTACGTTGACCTGTATTTTTTTCACCTAACTAGATCAAGGACATCTTTCAATGTCAATGAACTTACTGCTGCATGATAACTTTAGTGGCCTTGTATTCCATCATGTATATGGTGGAAACCTACTAAGGGCATGTATGGTTTTTCATGATTAGAAACAATACCATAATTATCCTTGGGATTAATTCCTTGATGTAGAATTGGTAAATCAAAGGGCATGAGCATTTTTTAATCTTTTATTCCATAAGAAAAAAAAAAGGCGAACCTTGACCAGGTGGTTCAGTTGGTTGGAGCATTACCCCATATACCAAAAGGTTGCAGTTTCGATCCCTGGTCAGAACGCTCATGAGAGGCAGTCAATCAATGTTTCTCTCTCATATCAACATTTCTCTCTCTCTCTTTCACGCTCTCTCTCTCTCCCCCCTCCCTTTTCTCTCTTCCTTCCTCTCTCTAAAATCAATAAACATATCCTTGGGCGAGGATTTTAAAAAAAAAAAGGCAAAAGACTGCACCAATTTACCACTCACCAACAGTACAAAGGTGCAGTTTTTTCACACTTTTTGGAGTATGATTATTATTACTACTAGATATTATTATTACTTTTTCAATTTGCTAAGTAAAGAATGCCATGTCATTTACTTATTAAAGAAACTGAGTGTTTTTATAAGTGCATTCATAACTCCTAAGCACAGGCTTGATCCTCTACAGAAAGATGGCTTTGAAGGGGGTGAGACCAGTGGACCGGCTGCTCAGATCTGGCCTCAGAGGGGGATTCCTTCTTCACACCTGCATGTTCCATCATGGGTCCGAGGGGCTGCGCCTCAGCTTTGCAGCTGCCAACCTGACTCCTGTTCACTCAAGTGTGTTCTGGCTCTGGAAACACATATTTGCTAAGAGAATCCCCAGGAGAATGGCTGCCAAACCAGGATGCTCATTTATCAGCTCACAATAAAGAAATACAATCTTTCCAACAGTGGGACTATTCAGGCCCAATAGCTAGAACACTCCCTTCTGGAAAACAGAAGGTTATGTAAGGAATAAAAACTCGATCCCAGTGACTGAGAGGAGCAGCAAGAGGGCATTTCTAGAGACCAGAATAAACCTGCGGACTGGGTCAGGGCCCCACCCCCGGGGACTCTCCACTCTTGAGGAGAGGTGTTCTCACCAAGCCCGTCCAGAGACCCACTCCCCACAGGCATGGCCAGGAGAGGGGACTGTGGCCGTGGACGACTAACCACTTCAGAGTCAGTCACCTCCCTCTCTAACTTACGTTCATCAGCCACACCTGCCCATGGTCACAAAACCAGTAGCCTCCATTAATCTCCGTTCGAAGCTTCTGGATCAATCAATCAATTATCTTTCTCTTTCTCTCTTTTTTCTCATACAATGGTACAAATGTTTTCTATTTTTCTTTATGTGCCACGCCAGCACAGCCAAGGGTGAACCTGAGTGGGGGCGGTGAAGGATTGAGAAAAGACAGACAAGGGCAGCGGTTCTCAACCTGTGGGTCGCAACCCCTTTGGCGGTCAAATGACCCTTTCACAGGGGTTGCCTAAGACCATCCTGCATATCAGATATTTACATTACAATTCATAACAGTAGCAACATTACAGTTATGAAGTAGCAATGAAAATAATTTTATGGTTGGGTCACAACATGAGGAACTGTATTTAAAGGGCCAGAAGGTTGAGAACCACTGGACAAGAGAATGAAAGCTGGGTCTGGTTGGGATGCTGCTTCTCTGATGGAGAGACAGCAACAGCGCCCACAAGCCGTGTCTTTATTTTATAGCCAGATTCCATGAGGCAAATTAAGGGCATGGTCAAGATGTTTACAGCATTCTCATGAGTTTCAATCCTACTCAACTAGCACCTGAATTCTGTCAAGCCCAATCACTCAGGCACGTGGGACCACGTGTTCGGACCATAGATTCAAGCTTACAACTATAGCTGTTGGCTGTAATTGTGCTGGGAGGGCCCTGCCCTCCAAGCTGGGACTTGCACGCGGCAATGAGAGGACTGTGTCCTCTCATTAGTCCAAAGCTTGAACCTGTCCAAACACTGTAGCCCAGTGGTTCTCAGCCTTGGCTGCACATTAGAATCACCTGGGAATCTTTTTAAAATCCTGATTTCTGGGTCTCACCCTCCGGAAATTCTGTTTCTTTGTTATGGGGTGAGGCCACAACATTAGTAACAAAGAAACAGAATTTCCAGAGGATGAGGCCAGAAATCAGGATTTTAAAAAGATTCCCAGGTGATTCTAATGTGCAGCCGAGGTTGAGAACCACTGCTGAGTGTAGCCGCTCTCCATAGCTTTAGACTTATTTGCATGAATCCATGTTTTGCCTTCCCACCCTGTACCTGCCTGAGACACCCACTGGCCCTCACATTGGGATGTATGTATCCCAGACGATTCACTGGGGCTTGACTTACACTTGGAGCCAGAGGGTAAACAGCTTATCTGAGAAAACTTATTTTTTTAAAAAATGTTACATAATTTTGAGGACATTCAGAAAGCCAAGAGACATATGAAAACATGCTCAAAGTCACTAATCATCCGAGAGATGCAAATCAAAACAACAATGAGGTACCATCTCACACCTGTCAGACTGGCTATCATCAACAAATCAACAAACGACAAGTGCTGGAGAGGATGTGGAGAAAAAGGAACACTTGTGCACTGCTGGTGGGAATGCAGACTGGTGCAGCCACTATGGAAGACAGTATGGAGTTTCCTTAAAAAACTGAAAATGGAACTCCCATTTGACCCTGTGATCCCACTTCTAGGAATATATCCCAAGAAACCAGAAACACCAATCAGAAAGGATATATGCACCCCTATGTTCATAGCAGCACAATTCACCATAGCTAAGATCTGGAAACAGCCTAAGTGCCCATCAGTAGATGAATGGATTAGAAAACTGTGGTACATCTACACGATGGAATACTATGCTGCTCTAAAAAGGAAGGAACTCTTACCATTTGCAACGTCATGGATGGAACTGGAGAGCATTATGCTAAGTGAAATAAGCCAGTCAATGAAGGAAAAATACCACATGATCTCACTCATTCATGGATAATAGAGACCATTATAAACTTTTGAACAATAATAGATACAGAGGCAGAGCTGCCTCGAACAGATTGTCAAACTGCAGCAGGAAGGCCGGGGAGGGTTGCGGGGCAGGAGGTAGGGGGGTAAGAGATCAACTAAAGGACTTGTATGCATGCATAGAAGCATAACCAGTGGACATAAGACACTGGGGGATAGGGGAGGCTAGGGGACTGTCTAGGGCGGGGGGATAAAATGGACACATATGTAATACCCTTTGTAATACTTTAAGCAATAAAAAAATAAATAAATAAATAAAAACACACAAAAAAAATGTTACATAATTTAAAACATCGCTAAAGTATGGAGAACATATACTATGTAGAAGAAGGAAAAATGTAGTTCATATCAAATATGATTTAAAAAAAAATGAGACTCAAAAAAGTCCAAGTTGCCCACTGTGTCTGGTTTAAGCTCTAACCAGTCCCCTCCGTCCCTGCCCACTCCCCGCCATGGGAGGGCTCTGCATCAAGCTTTTCTGCCTCGTAAGAGCACTTCGGCAGGAAGCTTAGCAAGCACTAACCCATTAGGAAGGTGAAGAACAGAGATCAGATGGAATGGGGTTCAGATGGACCTAGCCTGGAAAACAGCAACTCCTGTACTAGTTGGGTGCCTTCCAGTAAGTTATTCAAACCTCTAAGCCTCAGTTTCCTCATGTGTTGAATGGCATAATAATGTAATAATTGATAGACTTTTTGTTGTCAGGAAAGTCTATAAATTTTGCAAAAAAAAAGATCTTAAAAATGTATCCAAAACCCACCTCAGCTTAGCTGTGGGTCTTGCATTTCTGCTGATAGTAGAACACTTAATCTTTCCGTATAAATTGGCTTTTTCTAATGCGAGACTTTCTTAGGGACTAAATTTTGACTTAATTTTCAAAGGTTCACCCCTCAAACTTCCCCATCCCTGGGAGGTACAAGGGGTTTCTTCACGGTTCAGGATGGAGCAGCCGAGCCAGTGCCACGACTGGAGTTCACATCTCTTCTGGTGCAGGTGCTGGAAGTGTGCGTGCCAGCCAGAGCCACCGCCTGGGCCAGGAGGAGGCGGCACTCGCTGCTCTGTGCTTGGGTTGATCTAACCTTGGTGGTGCCTGCGACTATGCCTTGTTTTGGGGGAAGGGGAAGTGAAGCTCTCTATGGCAGCATCAGCTGTCTCCCAGCCGCCCAATGTGCAGACCCTCAAAGGGGCAGCTAAGGCTCTCTGTGGCCGCCACCAGGGGAACAGGCCCCCTGGGGTGTCCTTCTTGGTGTGTCTGCTGTCACTCAGTCAAGCACCTCCCCGGGCAGCCCACTGGCTCTCCCTCCTGGGCTGATGCTCACACTTTCTCCACTCAAGGAGCTGGGGTGGAGAAGGGGAAGGTAGGGGGGTGGGTATCTTTGTGAAGCCTAGTGGACATTCTCTCAAGGGGAGGAACAGTTAGAATTCAGGACCACTCAGCTGTTCATGAAGCAACATCCTGGTTTATCTTCTGCTGCTGTGTTTCCCTGTAATTAACCTCTCACTCGGAGGAACGTGGCCAGGATGTAGGACCTTCGAGGTCGGCTCTGAGCCATAGGCTGTTCATAGAGCAGTGGCTCATCTAACAAAAGTTGCCATATGTTCCCAGTCCAGGAAGAGTGCAATAGACAACATTAAACAGAAGTCTTGGTGATCAAATGTGAAATAGTCTACTGACACACAAAAAGGCAGATGGAGAACTTATAAACTTGAAACATATACAAATCATGGCTTAAAATGACACATCTCTAAGTATCATGAGAATTAAGTGATGTTGAACTCCTAGAGAATATAAGTGATATATAAGAGCTAAACAATTTACATTTGCTGAGCTACTTAGGGTACTTACTGAAATACCATGCAATGCTGATATTCTAGATGACAAATCCCCCCCCCCGCCCCCCGCCAAAAAGCAAATCACTTTCAAAGTGGCTTGATAAATGACAAGGAAATAGCCGTTTTATAAATCTGATACCGCTGTTTTGTGTGACAATGGAACAAATATTAAAAGAAAAAATCTATCAATATCTCCAAGATAATATTACGGTATCCAGGTAGTTGTACTAGCTTCTGAAGAAGCCATACCAAAATAGCGGCTCCCCCTAAAGGCACTGGCAGAAATGTGTTGGCTATTTCAGTGAAAGTTACATGAACACAGATGCTGGAATATCCTAAATGTTGGGAGGAAGGTCACTCACCTCACTTACTATTTCACCTGTGTCCTCTATCTTTTTAAAATACATTTGTATTGATTTCAGAGAGGAAAGGAGAGGGAGAACGAGAGAGAGGAAGAGAGAGAGAGAGAAAGAGAGAGAGAGAGAGAAAGAGAGAGAGAGAGAGAGAGAGAGAGAGAGAGAGAGAGAGAGAGAGAGATCAATGATCAATGATGAGAGAAAAGCATTGATTGGTTGCCTCCTGCGCATCCCCCACTGGGGATCGAGCTTGCAACCAGGACATGGGCCCTGACCAGGAATCGAACCATGACCTCCCGGTTCATAGGTCAATACTCAACCACTGAGCCATGCCAGCTGGGCTGTATCCTCTACCTTGATAGCTAGCACCACTGCTCGAACTCTCCCAGTTCTCTCCCTGACCTCAGCATCCTGTACTCCTTCTTAGTCTTCAAATGTCAAGTTCAATAAGTTACCAAGACCCAGGGTCATGGCTCCACTCCCCATTGGCTGAGAGGTGCTCCTGGGATGATAGCTCCCCTGCACTTCCAGGCTGCTGGGCATTGGAGAAGGCCCTGAGGCAGAGGAGAAGGAGGGCCTCTAAGCATCCTCCAAGCTGCAGCTGAAATCACAGGTAGACCCAGGTATGTGACAAGGGCACTCAAACATCTGCTCCATCAGTTACACTACTCAACGGGAGCCACGGAGCAGAAAGATGATGAAATGAACATTAAATGGAGAGGGGGTTAGGGACCAGAGAAGGATGGAGCAAAAAAAAAAAAAGAAATAAAAGGCAGAACAGGGACATGAAGGAGATGGAAAAGGGAAGAGAAGGAGTCCAGAAGCCAAGTGAGAGGGAACAGTTAGGATCCGGGAAAAGCTCAATTCACCTCATTGGGGGAAGAGGTTGAATAGCAGATTTTCAGACAAATAGGACAGTGCCACTTATTGGAATAGCATCAGGAGCCTTAGAGGCGAGCACACTGTGCAGATCATGGAGGTGGGAGACAGGAGGGCATATGAAACATAGTTGAGAAAATTAGGGAAAAAAATGACACTGGGTTTTACCCCAAAATATGGTCACATTCTGAACAGAAGGATCTGAGAACTTGAAATTTGAAATTTGCAACTTCAAGGAAGAATCATCAAAGACAATTACCTGGCCCAGAGTCCCACAGTGATTGTCAGCCTCTACTGCTGGGAAAGTGTGCTCCCTGCACTGGGCTGAGATTTCTAACATAATGTCATTGGAGGGTGCGAGTGGGGAAGAGGACTGGCACTTAGAAAGCCTCTCTCCTCCAAAACAACCTTTCTCACCAGCTCACTGATACCTCCAATGCCACCAAGTTTTGTATTTGGTAGAAGGAAAGGTGTGAATGACCAGTTATTGAGTGCCTATCCTGTGCCAGTTTCATGCCATAGGATTTACATACATGACCTCATCTGCACTTCATGATATCCTCTGAGGTAAAGATGTTTAATCCCCATTTTCCAGTTGGGAAAGTTAAAGCCGGGAGTGATTCAGAAACACTTCCAAGACCACACAGCTAATAAGAGGCAGAGCCACCACTCAAGCTATATCTTTTGGCACCAAAGTCCTCCATCTTTGCCCTACACCAGTGGTCGTCAAACTGCGGCTCGCGAGCCACATGCGGCTCTTTGGCCCCTTGAGTGTGGCTACGAAGTTTCAATCACATTGTATGTGCGCGCTGCATGTGGTATTTTGTGGAAGGGCCACACTCAAGGGGCCACAGTTTGCCGACCACTGCCCTACCCCATGCTGCGTATATTTTACTTAACACTTTATCTCTTGGTAAAAAGGTCATCTCCCCTAAAAAGAATCACACAGGTTTAGATGTCACTAACTTTGCCCATTCATTCAATGCACATCTACTGAGTATTTTGTTGGAGTCATTCATTCACTGGGTATATACTGATTCCAACTGTGTGCCAGGCACTGTGCTAGGCACTGAGATACATCAGCAAAGCACCCAGATGTGACCCCTTGCCCTGATGGGAGAAGGGGACACAAAACAATTCAATAAAATAATTACAAGTTGTAATTGTGGAATGTGCTGTGAAGGAAACATGAAGGAGGTTGGGACAGAGAGAAGTAAGGGAAGGGTGGCCCACATTGGAAGATGACATTCAGGACAAGGGCTAAAGAATAAGAGGGGCAGTCATGGGAGCTGAGAGAGGGGATTCCAGGCAGCAGGAACAACCCATGAAAAGATCCAGAGCATAAAACAAGCTTGGAGAAGGCTCATCAAGCTGGTGGGTATAATACATGGGTATGCAGGATGCTTGAGAAACAGGCAAGGCCACATCCTGCAGGGCCTTGTAGGTTCTCTGGGACTCAGGGTATCGTCTACATGCAAAGGGAGCCAAGACAGATTTCAATTATAGAAGGGATGTGACCCAATTATTTCTTTAAAGATTTCTCTGACTGCACATGGACAATGGACTGTTGGGGGCCACTGGTAGAGACAGAGAGAACAGCTAGGAGGCTGCTGCAGTATTCCAGGGAAGAGACAAAGAGGCCTGGGTTAGGGGGCTGGTATATCATGGAGAGAAGTAGCTGGATCTGAGATCTTCTGGAGTTTGCACCAAAAGGAGTTGCTAATAGATCATATATGAGAGGTAAAGAAGAAAGTGACTACTGGGTGTCTGCTGAAGAAATTAGATAGATAGTGGAGCCATATATTCAGATTTTTTTGATAAGGGAAGAAAGAGAATAGTTTTGATTTTGAACTCTTAGTTTCTTTTGGTTTCTGAAATTCAACTTGTCTATGAGACATCCATGTGAAAATATCTAGTAAAAATATAGCTGTGTGAGTCTGGGACTTAGAAGAGAGGGCAGTTCGGGAGATGCCAGTTTTGCAGTTGGTAGAATAAATAAAGAGAGGAAAAGACCAAGGAAGAAGTTGATGCTTAGAGGTCTGGTGGAGGAGGAAGATGCAGCTCAGAAAGATGGGGAGGAGCAGCCAGTGAGGTCTGAGTCCAAACAGGAGACGATGATGTCAAGAAGGGAAACCATCTTAAAAACCATTCTAAAATTGCTGAGAGATAAAGAAAGATATGAGAGTAAAAAGGGTAAGTAAGATACAATTCTTATCCCAGAGGAGTTCACAGTCTGATGAGAAAGACTGTTATAATTGATAAAGCAATAAAAGGCTAGGGTAACATTTATTGAACACTTACTCTGTAACAGGAACTACGCTAAGTGATCTATACACATTATCATCGAAGCCCACAGTGACATAGGAATCATTATCCTCATTTTACAAATGAAGAAACTAAGTCCTAGAGTTTGTAGCCCACAGAAGGGCAGAGAGCTAGTGAGGGGGAGAGTCAGGATTTAAAGGTAGACAGTGTGAATCCCAAGGCACACTCCTAACCCAAAGTTGCAGACACGGACATGTTGCTCATTCCCTATTAATAACTCCCCTAGGCTATTTCCTGCCTAAATGGTTCCTCTCCCTTATTCCCATACATGTCCTTGCTCAGAACCTAGGACAGCTCTTCTCACTGCAGTGACCTTGTTCAAAGTGGTGCTGATGCTCAAGGAGGCAGCCCCAGCATTAGGGTTCATTGAGGTTTTACAATCCCCCCACCCCCTCACAGCTACAAGGACACTAAGCCTTGCCCCAGGTCCCCGCAGGTGCGCCAACACCAAGACCTGGCCTGGGGATAATTAATCTTCATTTTAAACCAGAAATTGATCAGATCAGTCCCATTTTGAACATGGTTTCAACGTGGGAGAGCCGCAAAGGGAGTAATCATTGCTGATAATATGGAGAGAAATGGAAGAAAAAGCTATTTAGCTTAAATTGTTTCCTATAAAACAGTTTTGAAGGTAAAAGGTACTATCTTCTTGTCAATGTCAACATTTCTCTCGCTGGATAAATGAAATTATGTGTCTGTCAATGATGAAATCACTCCAAAAAGGAAGTGATATTTTGTTTGGTTTCTGGCAAAAGATTAGGTCTGATGAAATGTACGACTTTCTGGGTGCATAAAACAACATCTGCACAGGACACAAGTGAACATCTCCAAAGTTCCACTGCCTGCAATGAGGGTACGTCCAAGGTGCTTACACTTTGCCTACACTAACTAGGCTCAATTACCTGATGAATGATTGTCACTGATTTTTTTGCCCATTGTGTGAGCGATACATACAGCCAGAGACTATATGCTACTGCTTTCTCCCTCCTACCTATTATGCAAACTCCACCTGCTGCCAGGAGCCAATATCCAGATGGACACCTTTGCCTGTTCCCCCATAACTTCTAGCAGGACCATCTTGCTGACCCAACAGTGCCACAGTCTAACACCTGTTCATCGGAGTTCAGCTGTATCTCGACATCAAAACCAGTTTAAGAGATTCCCCATCCTGCATAAAACCTCAACATTCAAGGCTCCTGACCTGAGGGTGCCAGGCACCAGGCTGCCAGCTGCACTTCCTCTTTCTCCAGGTGCCAGCTCAGCCCATGACAGGTAATGCTCTTGCAGCTATGTGGAGGGCCCCAAGATCTACAGCTGCAGGAAGAAACCAAAGCAATTGCTCTAACGGGTTAAAAGGGAGAGAATCAATCTTTATTTCATAGATGCTGAGCTGACGCTCCCAATTGCCAGCTTCTGCCCAGAAAACCAGAAACGAGAAATAGATGGAGGAGCGTGGCTCGGGCACACGTCGGTGTTTACTCAGCTGGAGTGGAATCCTCTGAGACAGTGAGGGGCATCCGTGTCCCACCATATGGAACAGCTTTGGTGCTGTTCTCAGATTTTTCATGCTTGGATCTTCTCAGACTAATAGTGGACGTAAGTTATGTACACCCTTTGGAAAACTGTCAATGTGGAGCTCACACCACGCCAAAATCGTAAGTATTTGAGAACAGAGAAGGGATAGGAGAAAAAAAATGAAGGAGAATTCAGAAAGAAGAGTTTAACAACTTTCATGGATCCGTCCAAACAATATAAGCAAATGTCCTTTCTTTCCCCCAAATAGTCACACAAACAAATAATAGGAATTAAAGTTTTTTAAAAAAAGTTTTTTTTCTAAATTATGCCATTATACAACATCACATTTTCTCTCACTTCCCTCCTTTTCCTCCTTCTCTACCCTGGCCCTGCTTCTAAATAAATCAAATTTACAGCCTCAGAGGTGGCCGATTATAATATGCAACATTATTTCATGAGCCAGTCAGAAAGAAAAAAAGATGCTGCCAATTAAACCCTGATACACACCTTGATTTTCAGAGATGTTAAATGTAAACAAAAAAAAGGGGTCCATTAATAAATCTACTAACCACAGCACACCCATGCGCGCGCGCGCACACACACACACACACACACACACACACACACACACATCACACTCATCAGTTAATTTCTCCAGCAAGGGTAAACAACTGTCGTTAAGAGCCAATTTTCCAAATGGGCTAGATTTGTGCCACCCTTCAAAAGGAGGGGTGGGGAGTCTGACATTTACTTTATGGCATACATTTGCTGCCTGAAAGACAACTCAGAACGCCATGGACAGATAATGGGCCACATTTCATATCTGAGAAATGAGTCTGATTTTTAAAACTGAAAGCAGAAAAAGACATTAGACTTGCTTTCACTCCTGCCACTGACGGGCAGGGCAATTTTCATCATACCTATTCCTCTCCGTTTTCTTCATTTTCCTCTTTTCTTACATTCACCTTTATTCTCTCTGTTTTGTTTGTTTTACGTCAAGTCTCATTTCGTTGTCTCCATACCTCATGAATGTGGCCTGCCTCCAAGGTACGTAATAATAACGTATTGTCCATGATTATTACATTTGATAGGAAGTAATTTTATTGAAGCCCCTTTTGTCTCCTGGTTTGCAAGTAATCTTGTGTCACCATGCCGGTAATGCTGTCCCTATGAAAGTACTATTTTTAGCATTATACCTGTTTGTTATAACCAAGGAGATAATAATGAGAATTCATGAGGCTGAACAGCAGGTACAGTAAGTCCATCTCCAAAACAGCCTGGTACTTAACTATAATAAAGATGATTTGTATTTATTTGGCATAATGTTCATGACAAATAATAGTGGCCATTTTCTCTTCAAGACTAAGGATTTGTTTAGATCAACTTACTCATTGCATTGGTTATTTGTTAAAGCCTTAACTAGGTCACACATACAAAACTGGTGCCAATTAATTGAAATTTAATTACCCATCAAGTCAACATTTATTAAGTGCCCAACCTTTGCTCAGACATCTGAGGATAGGTCAATAGTGAAGATATATTTCCTGACCTTAAATTTAGCAGAAACGTTTGAATTAAAGATGGCTCAATGTATCAGTCCCTTCCAGCTGCTGTTACAAAATGCCATAGGCAGGGTGGTCACCGCATGGTCAGGTAAGGGCTCTCGTTCAGGTTTCAACCTTGTCATAAACTCACATGGTGGAAGGGTCTAGGGACCTCAGTGGGGTCTCTTTTATAAAAGCACCAATCCCATTCATGAAGACTCCACCTTCTTCACCTAATCACCTTCCAAAGGCCCGACCTTCTAACACCATCACATTGGCCATTAGAATTCAACATGTGAATTTTAGGAGGATACAAACATTCAGACCATGGCACCCAGCAACTCTCAGACAGTTAAATTAGCACTGCCTTCCCATATTTTACCCACCTGATAGCAGTTACTACCTCCTTCTCTGGATCCCTGTTCCCCTCGATTAAGACAGCCCCATGCTATACTTACAGCATTCCCACTTCCTAATCCCACCAAAACCCACAAAATCTATAATAATAAAAGCATAATATGCTAATTAGACCAGACGTCCTTCCAGACATCCTTCCAGACAACTTTCAGATGAAGCCACGCGGCGGGGGCCGAGGCAACTGCCGTGGCTGCAGGGGCCTAGCCCCTTGCATGAAATTCATGCATTGGGCCTCTAGTATATTCATAAGAAGGAAAGAAAAATGGAAACATCAATGAGAGACATGACCTATTTCATTATTTATGCCTTCTGCTTCATTTCTCTGAGGCTGTCAAACAAAAACTAGAACATGTTTCAATGTTACTTTAACCATTTATCTCGGAAAAATTTAAATATATAAAGTAGACAGCATAGAATATGAACTCTAAGTACCTATTCCCAGCTTCAATAATTACCAACAATTCTGACATTTTCATTTCATCTCTGCCCTCCACCTTTTTCCTTATTACATTTCAAAGCCTAGATCTACTACCATTTCACCCATAAATACTTCGGCATTATCTCTAAGTGATTGGGACATTTTCTCTTTTAACTTCACCAGTGTCATTATATCTCATCCAACAAAATGAACAAGGATTTCTGATTATTGCCTAATAACTTGCAATAGGGTAGTGAAGAGCTATAAGTGGGGAGGAATGGTAGGGGCTGGGAGGAGGAGGAGAAGAGGGAGAAATGGGAGATATCTGTAATACTATCAACAATAAAAATATATTTTAAAATTTAAAACAAATTTTAAAGCACCAAAACACACTTGAAACAGTTATCCAAAAAAGATAAAAAAAATTATTTTCAACCTATAAATGCCTCCAACCTCTATTATGAACAAGAACCCCATTTTGAAAAGAGCAAGATTTTCTGGCCAAAATGTTCACAGACCCATTTGATAGTGGTGGTACTCTTAATATCTACTGATTATGAAAATGTAAATCATGAAAAACTCCCATAAATTCAGGGGCCCTCTAAACAGATTTCTATTATGTTGATCATAACAATATATTCACTTGAGATATAGCAAAGTGTCTGCCATGGAGATAAATACAACATTTTTAATTACAGTAGGTGCTCCCTTATCCACAGGATATATTCCAAGACTCCCCAGAGGATGCCTGAAACCTTGCATAGTACCAAACTCTACATATATATTGTGTTTTTTCCTGTACATACTTACCTATAATAAAGTTTAATTTATAAAGGAGGCACAGAAAGAGATTAACAACAATAACCAATAATAAACTAGAACAATTATGACAATATACCGCAATAAGTTACATGAACATGGCCTTATCAGGTAAAATAAGGGTGACTTGGGATGCCAGTGACTCATGGGCAGGAGCGTATTCAGTGTGGAGACACTGGACAAAGGGCTGAGTCGCATCCTGGGCAGGATGGAGCAGGATGGGGAGAAATTTTATGATACTACTCAGAATGACATGCAATTTAAACTCCTGAATTTTTTACTTCTGGAATTTTCCATTTAATATTTCTGAACCGCAGTTGACCATGGCTAACTGAAACCACAGAAAGCAAAACCACAGGTAATAGGCGACTACTGTATGCAGGTTGCAATCTGTCCCCTTGTCTCACATCCCAAAGCACGTCCCCTCCAGAGAACAAAGGTACGCACCTGCTGGCCCAGCCCTGGGCTCTCCTCTGGAGTGCTGACCCCAGTAAAGAGCCAAGAGCTAGGGGTTGGGTACAGCTGACTCAAGCCAAAGAAGCCTAAGAGGTTGCGTGAGTTGATACACAGTAAGGAGCTGATCAAGAAAGAGAGACTTTGAGGGAGGAATTCTTCATGCTGACAGAGAAAGGCTATGGGAGTTCACAAAGAAAAGAGCAAGATTTTCTGGCCAGATCTGCTCCTCCTTGCATCCTTCACCCTTTAACACTTTCAAGAGTGACTGCAGGGGCCTCAAATTCCCATTCCAATTATTCTGGGCACCAGGATTTGACAAGAAGCACATGTATGTGAGACACAGTGCTGATTCAGTCAACATGTTCCTTCCAGATCTACAGCTCCAGGCAGCTCCCTCTCCTTCCCCATCCCACTGGGGTCCACAGTCCAGAGCTGGCCTCTAGGAGTATCTGAGAGTTTGGTTTCTAACACTTCAACTATAGGCTCTACTACCATCACCATCCCACAATAATATCAAGACACTCTCCTAAGTGCCTTGTCTACATAAATCCAGAAGGCAAGCAAGCACATTCCCCCCATAAGGGAATCTTTTAAGCTAGAGATTGGTCCCCCAAGACTCAACAGAGCCCAGGGCACCATCAGTCCTAGTAGTCATTAGGGTAAGGGACCTCAGTGGCCTACTCTCCTGCTAGGGCCAAAAAACCCATGGTGCACCTGCCTGGCGAGGCTGGTTGTGAAGAGAAGATGCAAGGCTAACTAGGCCAGTGTCCTAAACTCGGAAGTTTGCAGCCCACACTGTTGGGGGCCCCCAACTCAACCCTCCTTCATCTATACATCATACCATTTGATATTTCTGCTGATATTCTTTACTTGGGTCGAAGGCATTTTATTCAAGAACGTGTCAAGTGCAACTTTTGAAATTGTGAAGGAATGAAGCGATTTGTTGCAAGCGGAACTGGCTTTACAGAAATGCTGAGAAGATGGGGAGTAGCTTCAATCCATCAATCAGAAAGAATCTGCAAACATTTTGGATGAGTCAATTCCCTAGAAAGGCAGTTCAGAAAGGGGTGGGGGGCAGAGTGGACCTGAGGAGAATGGTGAAGCTGTCAGCTTCTTCAATCCTCACCTCCATTTCCATACAGAGCTCTTCTCCCAATATTCAAACCATAGAGGGGCAACTTTTTATGATCCAACCTCTGCCCATCAAACCTCTAGCCCAATATTCCTCTTTTTTTTAATTGCTCAACGAGAACATACTCCTGAAATGCAAATCAGGAGGAACAAAAACAAAACAATAACCTGTTGACACCAAGTCTAGCCCTGAGAAATGAATCCTGACCAGAAATGAATCCATAACATTTCTCTTAGAAGGCCACTACGTATGCTCCATCTTCCCCCAAGTGGAACTGGACAGCAATAAAGTCAGGTTCAGCCTCCCTTCCTTCCTTCCTTCCTTCCTTCCTTCCTTCCTTCCTTCCTTCCTTCCTTCCACAAACTTATTGGGCACCCCTGTGCAAGGGGGTACACAGTGCTGTCGGTCCATGACTTTCTGATCTAGCTAACTATGCTGCTAATCTCAGGGCTACATGGTGTGATGATGCTACAAAAGTGAGTCTATCATGCCATGGGGGCAGCATCCTAATATTTTCAGTGGGGGTGATGGAACTCTGTGGAGGGGTGTGCCTTTGAAGTCTTGCTTTTGCTCTTGGTTTATTGCATCTGCTGACTGTGGCCTTGGGATTACTAGAGGCTTGGTCCCACCTAGCCGCCAAGAAACTCCGTGTCTCAGGTTTCTGGGTTTTCTATGGCTAAAGTTCTCACCCAAGAATGACAGTCACCTGAGAAAAACAATTTCTGTATAAAGGGGAGGGTGACTTAACCAAAGCCAAGACCCCTTTTCCAAAGGGTTGTGGAAGAAAGATGACTTTGAACTAAGATCTATTCCACATGGGGGGGAGAGACAGCAGAGATGAGGTAAGAAAGGAGAAGTCCAGGCTCTATTATATTAATTATAATTATTACTGAGATCATTGTAGAGTCACATGCAATAGTAAGAAATAATACAGAGAGATCCCTTGTACACTGTTCCCAGTTTCCTCCAATGGAAACATTTTGCAAAACTATACTATAGTGCCACTGCATCGGATATTGGCATTTCTACTATCCACTATTCTTATTTAGGTTTCCATTTTACTTGGATTCATTTCTGTGTGTCTCCATGGAGTTCTACACAATTTCATCACCTGGGTAGCTTCATGTATCCAACACCATAGTAAAGAAAGTGTACAGACCCACCACCAGAGGATCCTGTGTTGCCCTTTTATGACCATACCCGCCTCCTTCCCACCACCCCTAACACCTGGCAACCACTGTCTGTCTTCCACTTCTAACTTTTGTCATTTCTAGTTATTATATAATTGGAAACCCAGTGCACGAAATTCGTGCATGGGGGGCAGGAAGGTCCCTCAGCCTGTCCTGCACCCTCAGGGGATGTCTGACTACTGGTTTAGGGGATTGGGCCTAAACCGGCAGTCACACATCCCTCTCGCAATCCAGGACACTGCATGCACCAGTGACCATACTTTTCATACAGGTGAAAGGCATCTTGCTGTTGTATGGGCAGCTACATTTTTTTGCTCTGATTATAAAAAGTAGTACTTAACATGATCCTTCTGAGGCAGTAGTACCATTCTCCCCATCTTATGGGTGGAAAAACTGCAGCAGAGAGAAGTTAAGTAATTGGCTTTGTCACACAGTTATAAGTGTCAGAATCAGGGCTGACCACAAAATGTGCAAGCCAGAGTCCATGCCTGTCATTGCTGCATCATCCTGTTTTTTTCAGTTAGAGTAGTCTTGCCAGGTTTTAATTTTTAAATCTAAGAGACTGTTCCCAATATATAGGGTAGGGTCCCTAGGCCTGGCCGGCAATCAGAGCCTATCTGTGGGGCAACCGGAGAGCAGGGCAATCGGGGGGCCCCCGCCGCCACCCACCTTGTCTGGCAGCCTGGTGCCGCCTGCTGGCTGGCCCTGCCCCCTGATCACTGCCACCAGTAGCCTCCCTCTGGGGGGCAGTGCACATCATAGCAACCAGTCATTCTGCCATTCAGTAGATTTGCATATTAGGGTTTTATTATATAGGATTGTAATTATACAGTATGTAGCTTCTTGGGATGGACATTTTTTCCTTTTTTTTTTCTTTTTTGTTAAATGTAATGCCCTGGCTGTTCATTGAAGTTGTTGTGTGTATCAATAGTTTGCTCTTTTTCACTGCTGAGTAGAGTCTATGGTAGGATGTACTATAGTTTAACCCTTTCCTTACCGAATGACATTTGGGTTGTTTCCAGTTGGAGCTATTATGCATGAAGCTGTTATGAACAGGTTTTTAAATGCCTATAGGCATGAAATTCAGAGACCACATTCTGGGGCCCGCCCCATTTTTAAATGGCCACTGATCATGGACAAACTGTGCAAAGATCTGCTGAGGCGGTCACACATTTCCATCCCTTAGACACTGGGCTGGCTGCCGAGCCCCTGGGATTTGAGGGCCCATCACTCTGTGCCCTCCAGTCAGCAGCGCTGGCAGGCAGGAAGGGGTCCCCGCTGCTCAGTGGGGCTTGTAGCTACCCCACATCCTCTGCTCCCTCAGCTTCTCCAACCATAATGTGCAAAGGAAGCTGGGGAGTTGCTACAATGCAGACTCCTGGGACCTGCCCCAGAAATTCTGATTCACATCCAGGGTGAGCCTAGCAACCTGCATTTACAACAGCCAGACCAGGTGTGGCTCCCCCAGCCCCTCCCCCTTCCTGGGTTCACACTTGTGTGTAATCTCCTCTTGAGTGTGGGTGGGATCTGTGACTTACTTCTCAACCAATGAATTATGACAAAGGTGATGGACTCTCATTCCTATGATGGTGTGAGCTCCAATGTGCCACTGAATTTGCTCTGACTCCTGGCAACTCTATGAATGAGTGATGCCCACAGTGCCCTGTTCCCTCAGCTCCTGTAGATGAGCCTATGGTTTCTTTTATGGAGCCAACTCATCTCATATTTGGTCTTCCTCTTTTCCTGCTGCCTTCTATTTTCCCCAGCATTGTTGTCTTTTCCAAAGAACCCTGCCTTCTCATGATGTGCCTGAAGGAGGACAGCTTCAGTTTTGTGATTTTTGCCTCCAGTGACATTTCAGGCTTAATTTGCTCTAGGAGCCACCTGTTGGCGTTTATGACAGTCCAGGGTATCCGCAGAGCATTTCAACAGCATATTTCAAATGAATCAATTTTCTTCCTGTTAGCCTTCTTCACTGTACAATTTCCACATTTGTACACAGTAATTAGGATTACAAGGGTGTAACTGATCTTAGCTGTGGTCTCTAACGATACATCTTTGTTCTTAATGATCCTAATTCTTCCACAGATGTGGAAGAATTGTCAGCCTTCTGAATGTCAGCCTTCTCTTGATTTCTTGGCTACAATCTCAATTTGAAATGATAACTGAATCAAGGTAAGGGAAATCTTTAACAATTTCCCTGTCTATGTTAAAGTTGTGTTTTTCCTAGTCATGTTTTTTATCTTCTTGATGTTCAAATGTAGTCCTGCTTTGGCCCCTTCTTCTTTCACTTTCATCAGAAGTCATTTCTGATGGTTGCTACTTCTTGCCAGTAGGATGGTGTCGTCTGCATATCTTAAGTTATTAATATTTTCTCCACTAATTTCCACTCCTCCCTCCTGAGTCTAGTCCATATTTTTTTGTACATGTTCTGCATCCAGATCAGACAAGTAGGGAGATAAAATGCACCCCTGTCTGACACCTTTGCCTGTAGGAAATCATCCTGTCTCTCCATGTCCTGTCCTGACAGTGCTTCCTGCCCACAATGTAAGTTATGTATCAAGGCAATCAAATGCTGAGGTATGACCGTTTGTTTCAAAGCAACCCAGAGCTTTTCATGGTCGACAAAGGATTTACTGTATCTATAAAACATAGACTAACTTTCTCCTGAAAGTCTTTGGAACACCCCAGTATCCAGCAAATGCCCACAATTAGATCGTAACTGCCTCTTCCTTTTCTGAATCCAACTTGAAAATCCATCATTTCTTGCTCCATAGAACATGGAACCTTTGTTGCCTCACCTTAAGCATCACTTTACTTGCGTGGGAAATTGGAGCAAGGGTCCTAGAGCTACTGCACTCCTCTGCATCTCCTTTCTTAAAGATTGGGATGAATACTGACGGTTTCCAGTCTGTAGGCCACTGTTTTATTTTCCATATTTGTTGACATATTCTTATTAGGATTTTGATATATTCAGTCTCTGTAGCTTGAAATAATTCTATTGGTATCCCACCTATGCCTGGTGTCTTATTTTTTCCAAATATTTTCAGGGCATCTTTCATATCCCCTTCTAGGATTATAGGTTCTCTCTCATGGGAATCTTCTTCAAAGGTATTGATCATCTTTTTATCTCATCTGTATGGGTTTTCAGTGCACTGTTTCCTCCTTCCCTTCATCTTCTCCTGAGCACTTGTGCTTCTTTGTTGGATGTTCAGCATTCCTAGTCTCGGTTTGAATTTCCCTTTTAGTTCGTGAAGCTTCTGGCAGAGATCACTTGTTTTTCCTTCTTTGTTGTTCTCTTCTATCTCCTAACATTGACTACTGTGCTAGTTCTCTTCATCTCTACCTGAAAGTCACTGAAAACTGGCATTCAAGATTCTAACCCTGCTTTGTCAACTTTAACTTTTGCCTCTTGCCTGTTTTTAATCACTTTCAGTGTTTCTCCTCTCATCCATCTCTATTTTTCTTTCCTTTTTACTTCCAGCATTGTCTTTTTACAATCCTTCCCTAATAATATTTCTAGTTTCAGCCCATAGTTCTTCTGGTTCTCAGTCAGTTAAGTTTAACAGCACAAGTCTGTTTTTATGTGCACCTGAAGTCCATCGGGAATGTTACTCATATTACACGTTAGCACTGCGATTCCTTTAGTGATCATCTTCGGCTGAGCGCACGTGCTATGGACCCACAGGCTGAGCAGCAGAAGGCAACGGAAAACCACTGCTGCATTTTCTTCCCTTACTCGTTTTTTCCCCCCTTTTACCTTGTAAAACCTATGACGAGACAGTCCAGAATGAATCATGAGATAGTGCTGAAAGATGAGACTCCTCTGCTCGCCAGCTTGATGGGTAAGTGGCCACAGTGGGAGAGCCTATGGAGGGGTCTCTCTTTTCCGCGTCCAGCGTGGCTAGAGAGTGGTCCAGTTCTTTGAGTAGGGGCGGCTGGGGCTTGAGAAAATGAAAGAAAGAGATAGACACAGAGATGGAAGGAAAAAGCTGGGGCCGGGTGGGACCGCTGCCCTCTTCTGATGGAGAAACAGGGACCCAGCAAAGATACAGATAAAAGATTTATTTTATATCTCAAATACCAGGAAGTTTCACCAAAGGTCAAGACAAAGGAGCTTGGGTGGGCCCCAGTCATATTCATTCCTGGTGCTTGGCTGGATTTACATAATAAAACCCACACCCCTGCACCTGGGCAAAAATGAAGGTCAAGCTGAGAACACTTCTGCCTTTTTGGTTAAGATGTGTTTCCAGGATGCGGCTTTGCCTACCACCCTGGATTCAGCTGACAATTTATTAAAGAAATGCCCATGTGCCTTCCCAGGGGCCCTCTACAAGAGCCCTTGAGGCAAGAACTGCACACAGACTCTCTGAGGCAGCCTCCAGCCTCCACCAGTGAGAAGTCGTGACTCTCAGCCTGACAAGCCCAAGGACAAGAATCCTGCCAACAAGCTGAGCAAGCCTGTAGGTGGATCCTTCCACAGCCCAGGAAGCCAACCTCTTGGCTGCAGCCTTGTGAGAAATGGGGCAGGGGATCAAGCTAAGCCCTGTCCGGGCTCCTCACCCACAAACTGTGAGATAACGAACATGGGTTGTTTTAAGCTGCTAAATTTGTGGTAATTTGTTATACAGCAATAGAAAACAAATACACAGGTGTCACAGACTGGATGCTTGTGTCCCCCAAATTCATTAGCTGAAATAAAATCCCCAACGTGATGGTATTTGGAGGTGAAGACTTAGGGAGGGGATCATGAGGTCATAGCCCTCATACTGGGATTGGTGCCCTCTGAGAAGAAGGCAGCATAGCTCACGTTTTCCTAGCATGTGGGGATACAATGAGAAATTGTCAGTCTGCAACCAGAAGAGTCTTCACCAGAACGCAGCTAACTGGTGCAATGACATTGACCTTCTAGCCTCCAGAACCATGAGAAATAAATGTTTGTTGTTAAGTCACCCACTCTGTGTATTGTGTGAGAGCAACCTGAGCGGATCAAGATTCCAGGTGACTCCTATTTACTCAGCAGTACATACAAGCACACTAAGTGGCCCAGACTCGGAGGAGCGGGCCCTGTTCTAGGCCATACCTTGAGAACCATTGACCCAAAAATTAAGAAGAAACTAAGCTTCAAGGGGCCTCCAGTACTAACCTGCCTTCAACCAAGCCCTAGAGGTCTTCTTCACATTAAAGACATGCCTGTCCCATAAAGAGTCCTTCAATTCTTCAGGAATACTTTGGAGTTTGAGTAGCAACTCCCACTGACTCAGGCTGCCACTGACTCTCCTATCCAGAGGTGGCCCAGGACCAACATATGGAAATCAAAGAGCAGTATAGTTTGCCACCCATCTTTGACGTAGTGGAGAGCATCAGGAAAGTCTTTGGGGTCTTAAATGCCTCTACTTAGTATCTATTATCTACTTGATTATGGGGTTAACTTTTAGATGGCAAGAAGACTGACATGTACAATTATGTTACATAAACAAAAGTATATTTTTGTATCTTTCTCCCTCTACAGAGAGAGAGAGAGAGAGAGAGAGAGAGAGAGAGAGAGAGAGAGAGAGAGAGAAATGCAAGCACCATAACATAAGGATAGAGATTTTTTTCTGTGGTGTTCACTGATGTATCTCCACAGCCTAGAACTTTGCCTGATACACATTTGAAAGAAGGATGGAGGGATGGGAGGGAGAAAGGAAGGAAGAAAAGAGGGAAGGAAGAAGGAAAAAAGGAAGAGAGGGAAGGAGGGAAGAAGGGAGAAAGGAATGAAGAAAGGATGGAAGGAAGGAAGGAAGGAAGGAAGGAAGGAAGGAAGGAAGGAAGGAAGGAAGGAAGGAAAGAAAGGAGAGAGAGAGGAGGGAGAGAAAGAAGAAAGGAAAGAAGGGAAAAAGGAAGGAAAGGAGGGAGGGAAGGAGGGAGGGAGGGAAGGAAGAAAGAAAGGAGGGAGGGGAACTGTGATCATCTCCCATCGGGACAGTGCTAAACTAATCTGATGTTAATGGATGATCATAGTTTCATCATTTCACACCTCAAGGAAACAGCTGTAGGAATATTCCGGACTGTGATGAGATGATTCACATGCCAAAGAAAATTGTCCCTCCCACCTACTTTCAGAAACAACAGGCATTTTAACTGCATACTTATCTGTCATAAAATACCCTGCTGTCCTCAATCAGCCACAATGTGCAGCCAGTTGAAGGAAGCACGCATATTTTTGGAAACCCTTATGGTGGGTGACACACCCCTGCTCACCCATGAGAATTCTTCTCCTGATAGTCCACTTCCTGTCCAACAGTGGAGTCCCATAAAGGGACGGCCCACTGGGGAAGGGCCTCATTCATGCACAGTAGCCTTAGCGGGCCAGTCTTTAAACAGACACCCAGTAGGAAAGCTGATTGATGGAACCAAGTCTGGGAGGGAAGTTTCTCTTTAACTTTCTGTTTCCTTTTCTGGCTGAAGACAGATTTGTGATGTGATTTTAACATAGCTTTTTGCAGCTCCAAATTTCCCTAGCAGTAAAACCAGCTTCGTGGCAATATTTTTCCTCCTTTACCACTTCCCTAGATGTAGGGGTCAAATTCTTTCAAATCAGTCTATGAAGAACCTGACAAGCTTCCTGCGTTATTTACCCTCCAGTAAATTAGGAAAACCATGAGCAGCCTGCCTTGTGTTTCTTGGCAGGTCTAATCACTGAGCACACAGTTGTCCTACTTAATCAAATAATTTATTCTCCCAGAATCAACATTTCTATTCATTCTTCACATTTAAAAAAAGGAGGGAAGAAAAACTTCTTAAATCTCTAGTCTTTAATTTGGAACCTGGTTTGCCACCATCACCTGTCTTCACTTTGGGGAGTGGGGCCAGAAGGAAAGATGCCACGCACTCACAGAGGTCTCCCCAGCATGCAGTGCCCATGTGCACGTGCGCAGGACAAAGGTGAGGATTCTGCCTTACCCCACACCCTTCCCCACAGCACGATGCTCATCCACGCTCCCATATCTTATCCTAGGTCCAAACAAGGGGTCAGAGAGCAGTGCCGAGACAGGTCATTCACCAATGTCTGAGCCCCTGCCTCTGCACATCAACCAATAAATATTACATCCTCATTGTGTCCGAAGGGCTGAATGTGGAATATATGCAGACAGAAGGCCACCAAGTGGGGAGATGGGAGTCAGCAGGTACCACGCTCCTCACTTCTGGGCACTGACACACATTTTCTCCTTTAATTCCCACCAGATGCAAATGTGTTCTCCCTCGTTGTACCATGCAGAAACTGAGGCTCAGAGGAGTTAAGGAGCTGGCCCAAGGCCACACAGCCATCTATGAACCCTAACCCATCTTCTTCCCGCTACGTCACAAATTATCCTGGTTTTTGACTCTTAGCTACCACTCTTCCCACATGCCCTTGATCTTTCTGCTTCCCCTTCCATTCACAGACAGTCAACGCTTTGTCTGGCTTTCCCCCCCTAAATGCTGCAGGACTAGGGCCACTCTCTTGCCAGATAAACTCCCAAAAGGGTTGATATTTTACATTACTGCTAAATGTATCCAGCCAGTTGGGCCAGATTTGGGGAGAGTGGGGTGATTTATCACCCAAGTATTTAATGTAAAACCCCAGCCAGTCCAGGCGTACAAAATGCAGGCTATGAATCTTCCCACCGAAAGCTGGAAAACAAGGATGTGAGCGCGAGGAAGAGCAAACGCCGGTGGCTCAGAGCCTTACAAACACAACCTTTATTCCTTCAAGAGGGGACTCTCCTTTTTTTAAATATACTTTTTATTGCTGATAGTGTTACAGCTATCTCCCATCCCCCCCTTTACTCCCCTCCTCCCAGCCCCTACCCACCCACCCCCAGGTCTTCACCACCTATTGCCCATGCCCATGGGCTATGCATGTAGGTATGTAAGTTCTTTGGTTTATCACTTCTCGTCCCCCCACCCCCCACATCGAGGTATGTCAGCCTGTTCCATGCTTCGGGTCTTATAATAGGGGTCTTTCCTTAAAACTTGACAGATAGAGAACCAAAACAACAAACAAACAAATACATGAATAAATAAATAAGGCTTCCAAGGAAGTAAGGGCCACAGAGAAAGCCTGATGTGTTCCTTCATCGCTGTCTCCGATCAAGTCCACGGCGCCTGTGCGCGGGGTGACTGGCTTCCTGTGCACTCGCCCAGAGAGCAATGGCATGAGTTGCTTATCCCCGTTTGGTTTTTGGAGGCCCAGGTGGATTGGAGTCACCTTTCCTGTGAGCCTGGCAACCCCTCCGGTATTTGTTTGCAGGTGGTTTTCTGAACAGCAATAGGTTCTAATCAATCTTCCTGGCTTCATTTCTCAGAATCTCACAATCTCCTCAAGGAACATTTCAAACCTGATTTATCATCATTACCAGGCCCTAAATATTCACCGGATTCTATATTATTTATTACACCTACTTAATTTCCCTGTTCTGGCCTTACGGGTGGAATCACAGAGCATGGGGAAGATTATTCCCGCAATATGTCACCAAGACTCCGCCGTTTGCAGAGCCACACTTGGAATGCTCTGAGCAGTAGCAGGCCCTCTGGTTCCCTCCCAGACTCTGCCCCGCATCCAGGCACAGGCTCCCAGCAGCCCCTGGCTACACGCAGGCGCCCAAGCCTCAGCCACACCCCACCTCCCTCCGGCCCAGCCAAAGCCCCGTGGTTGCCTCTGTACGCAGAGCCTGGCAAGGGGCTGGCTGGGCAGGAGAAAGCGATCCCAGGTCAGTCCTGTGTGGGGAGAAAGTGTTCGAAGACTACACTGCGGTGAGAAGTGGGCACAGGTCACAGGGCTGCCCGCTGGGACAAAACTCCCCTAGTTGACCTTTCAAAGGAGACAAGTCGCTCCTGCACCTCTCATGCCTGCCAACAAGCTGTGTGGCTCTCCAGACCACACTGCCCAGGCCCCGCCCAACCCCCCAATCAGGGAAACCTGTCTTGGCCAAAAACGGCCAAACAGGCTCCCACCCACTGCTCACAGTACAGATGAGAGAGGGTTCACTGGAATTCTCTTTTCTGGAAACATCTGTATCTCATCCAGGGTTCTGGGCTCTAAGACCTTCCAAAGCCCTGGCTCGGCCCGGGAAACAGCTGCCTGGCATGGGGGGAGGTGGGGGCGGGGGGGGGGGGGGCAAGGGATGGGAGGCAGTCATCTGAGTCTGCAGCTCCAAGAGTCAGAGATGTGCTGTTTGCTCCAGAGGATAGAACTAGAACCAATAAGAGGAGTTGTTGAATGAGGGCTTCTCAATACGAGAGACAGCTTCAGAGTCGCCTTCAGGAGAGTCTGTCTGTGGAACAGCTGCACAGAGGCGAGGTAACCACTGCCAGGGACAGTGTGTGAGAGGCAACCAGATGCCCGCTGCGACCTCTCCCAGCTCAAAGCTGCAGTGACTCCGAGGAGATATTCTACAGGAAGCTCTCAGAGCCACAGCGTTCTGTCCCTGGAAGGAATTTCTAAGTTAATCTTGTCTAGAGGTTGCAAATTAGTAACTCCATGCTGAATTCAGCCCAAGGGAAAATTTAATTTTGTTCACAGAGCATTGGTCCACACGAGTTTATGGGTCCATTCAATACTTAAGAACGGAAACAATTTGCATAGAAATATGGATTTTTAAGCTCCTCTTTTAAAAAGTCAGAGGCTCTGGTCACAGGAGGCCTGCATTCAGCTTGAAGCATTATTCGGGGCTGCAGTCTCTGCCACCCTCCATTGCCCCCCAGCCTCACAATGAAGTTGGGATTTTGTTGGCTTTCTGTTTTACTGTTTTGTTTTGTTTTCTTCCAAGGCTTCTTTATTCACAGGTGTTTTCTGTCTTGTCCCTGTGGCCGTGTTTGTCACCGCTGGCCTAGTGAAACCCTAGATGAGCTGGCTGTGGTTCAGAGAAGTTAAGTGACTTGTCCATGGTCACACAGCCAGCTAATACAAAGGAGCAGAACCCAGGTTTCCCCATGATCTAGTACTTCTTCAGCCTGGCCACACTGCCAGTCTTATTTCCCTGGACTAATTTGACTGTTTGCATTCAGGTTATACAAACTACTCCACTGCACGTCCATTTCATATATCCTGGTGATCAAGTTTCCACATTTTCCTTAAATAGCAAAAAATAACTCTTCTTTTCAGCTGACATTGTAAATAACTAGCACCCAAAAAACAAACACCCTTTTATGTGTTCAATAAAAAATCGACCTGATGAGCACATAAGATTGCAAAATCAAGAATAGGACAAAACCTTATTATTTCAGACTCTGCATTGACAGTCAAATCAATAGTGCAAACAAGATTTCTGGGGGAAAGGTTAGAGTAATTGGCAGAACACACTGGTGGTAAGCCATCATAAGCCCTTTCAAAGCAAAGAATTACATACAAATAATTGATAATCTCATTATAAATCATTCTTATCTATTTATATTCATAGTAGGGGCTTTACAAGACTTCTCTCTATTAATCTAATTTGAGTACCGCCTACATTTGACAGTGATATAACTTTACATCTCTTAAAATCTTCTGCAATCAAACCTGCAGCTGATTGAAGCTGCCGTAGCTCCCATTTGGTCAGGAATTATAAGGACTGAGAAAACTGTAGGAAAGACTGGGTAAGGACTCCTTAAAGCTTTCAGCTGGGGAGGGAGATCACTCTAGGCAGGGTGTCCATTTACTCCTGTTGCCTATGCATTAAGCAGAGTTGTTTGGCTCTGGCACTGAACAGAGATGCAACTTGGATTGACTGGCTATTAGGTCCACACAGAGGACAGAGTTGGATTTGGCTGGGTTAGGTCACAATCGGGCTCACCTTTTTTAAAAAAAATATATACGTACATATATATTTTTTATTGTTGAAAGTATTACAGATATCTCCCATTTCACCCCCTTTTAGGACAGAGTCTACACACAGTCAGGTAAGCAGGGGGAGCACAAAACCTTGCAGAAACATAGAGCCATTGTCCATGGCTTAGGGTTCTGTGCCTCAAATCTGCCCTAGCTCCTGCCCTTCATTACAAGAAATAGGAAATGTCCTCATTGTTTAAACTTCTTTAGGTGGGATTTCATTCCTACTGTAAAGAGTATTCTATATTCACATGGGCCAATATGGCCAAAGCGGGTTGGAGGGGCTTCCCAGGTTAAGCTGGTGTCTTAACCCATCCCCACCCCATGCAGATTTTCTAATCAGAGCAGACAGAGCAACTGTTTGGAGCTGCAGAGAAAGCTGTTTTTAATGTATCCGGGTACACAGAGCATCACACACACTTGTCATTGGGTAAGGAATGGGGGTCAGCAAAGTGGGGAAAACATGGCTCTAGACCAGTGGTTCACAACCTTCCTAATGCCGCGACCCTTTAATACAGTTCCTCATGTTGTGGTGACCCCCAATTTCATTGTTACAAATTGAACATAATTAAAGCACAGTGATTAATCACAAAAACAATATGTAATTATATATGTGTTTTCCGATGGTCTTAGGCGACCCCTGTGAAAGGGTCGTTCGACCCCCAAAGGGGTCGCGCCCACAGGTTGAGAACCACTGCTCTAGAACGAGCCCGTCATGAGTGCATCTCAGCTCTGCCTCTTATAAACCCTGTGACCACAGACGTGTCCGTGCCTGTAAATCTTGGCGCCAATATAATATCTTACAGCCTGTCTGAGAATTTGGAGAAGTGCGTGTAGAAAATATCCAGTGCACACGATAGAAGCTCAAAAAAGAAAAGACATTTTCCTTCCCCTTTCCCCACTCCATCTTCCCCACTCATCTGCCCAGATCCCCTGACCCTACGTTCTCCAGAGACACTCCAGTTGCTCCAGCTTCTGTTTCACCTCTGTCCTTCCTTCCCCTCCAATCCTGCACTGGTTTACCTTCTCTCCCTGCTGTTTGCATGGTTAGAATATGTTAGAATATGTGTTTCATTTACTGGTACTTACTATGCAGTGGGTACTATTATGGCATTTCATCCTCATGACCAGAATCAGCCTGTGAGGAATGTGATACACTTGCTTTAGAGTTGATGAAATGAAGCTCAAAGAAGTGATGTAAACTTGCCCATGATTGTTTTTAAAAGGAGAATCACAGAGTAAGGAATTCTAGGCCAATGTGATTACAAAGGCTGTGCTCTTTGCTACTCCATTCTGCTGAAAGAGAGAGAGGGGGCGGGGGGGGGGAGGGGGAGAGAGAGAGAGAGAGAGAGAGAGAGAGAGAGAGAGAGAGACCTATAAATCTTCCAGGAGACTGAAGTTCTTAAAAAGCAGAACTATTACTTTCTGAGGAAAGATTGATAAGATTGATAATGCAAAGACTGGACAGTCACCTATTCTAAGCCATTGTTGACAACACACACTTTTGATTATCCACTGTGCAAGCTTTCCTGAGGCCTGGGATACACAAAGAGGCATGAGACATAGTTTTTGCCCTCAAGGGGCCCAAAGCCAGATGGAGGAAAAGGGTCTCCACAGAAAGCAATCCTATATAATAAAAGCATAATATGCAAATCGACCGAACAGCTGAACAGCGGAATGACTATCCGGACAACCATCCAGGATTGTATCACATTCCTCTCCCAGGCCAGCCAGGTGGGTGCGGTGCGATGCGATTGGTCAGGGCCTGGCCATCGCCCCATGGTCACACTACAGAGGGAGGCCCAGGCCACCAACTGGCAGGCTGCAGTGGGTAGGCGGGGCCTCCCTCTGTGAGGGAAGCCAGTGGTGGCAGCCAGGGAAGGGGGGCCTACTCTTGTACAAATTTTATGCATTGGGCCTCTAGTATGATATAACATACCTTGTTTCCCCAGGGAGAAGCACCATATACAAGTGCCACAGGAGATCAAAGGAAGGAAATCACCAAGAGCTGGACCTGCAGAGGGAAGATCCTATGTGCATGGAGGGGGAGGGTGGGCGGTGGAAGGTGGAGGTGGAAGGTGGAGGTGATGGGGGCAGGCATTGGAGGCAACACACAGAATACAGGTGTCAAAAATAAACAAAGCTGGACACTAGCTTTAGTGGTAAAGACAGGTTTTAATCAATAATATACTTTTGCAATATGGAAGAGTCCAGCATGAATTAAACTCAACTTTGATTTGTATAGAAGTGACTGGGTGTTTTAAAGGGAGGATGAGGGAAGAGGGAGGGGTGAGTGGGGGCTCAGTAGACTCACAGAAGAGAAAAATTACAAAAAGCCGTAAGGAGGTTGGTCCGTGTGAACCCACCTGGGGTGGCTAACGGGTGCTAACTGAAGTTCAGCTCCTACCCTCCCACAGACACCGGGAGGCAGGGGTCTTATCTTCAGGTTTTGGCTGAAACAAACTAAATTTTTTTAGCAGCCCGGAGTTTTCCCAGGCAGGCACTTGAAGAGGGTGGGCATAATCCCACGGATGTGTCCTTGAGCTGTTAGACACTGTGGTAGCGTGTTCAGTTCTCCACAGGCCAATGTTGAGGCCTCTCGGAGAAGAGGCTCAGAGGCGCCTGGCTGGCCTGGTCTGGGAGAGTCTGCGTCAGACAGCTCCAGCCAGCGCCCTGGCGCCCACAGGTTCTCTATGAAGAAGAGCAGTAGATAGGTGTCACAGCGAGAGGTAACAGGCTGCTGACTGTGAACTCTCCCTCAGAGGTGGGATAAGCAATAGTCCTGATTTGCCCAAGACTGAAGGTTTCCTAGGCTGGGAGACATTCGGTGTTAAAATGGGGGAAGTCCAGGCACATAGGGACCCGCTGATCCTCACGCTGCTTGGAGGCATGGGCACGTGGGGAAGGTTGTTGAGCAGCAAGGCGGTATGTGTTAAGAATGAGTGGTTTCAGGTGATCCCTCCAGCTGTGAATTGCCAAGGAGCCCAAGGTCCACTGTCACGCGCCTGTGTGGCCTGTCACTGGGTCCTGGCATGCTACTTCTGGGCATCATAGTCTTCCAGAAGTTTCTAAGTTGGGATAGGTCTCCCTCCTTTGCTTTGGGAAACTCATACACACAACAGCGTGCAGCACGGATTGTTGGAGGAGGTACGACCACTCACTGCTCGGCTGCATTTCGGGAACATTGAGGAGTTTGACTCCAGAGAGGAAAGGCCTCATGCCATGTGCCCCTGGGCATGGCCTTTCCCTTCCTTAAGCCTCAGCCTCCTCACCCGTAAGACAGACATACACAGCACCTCACTCACAGGGCTGCTAGGAGAATTACAGGAGATTATGGCAAAGGCTCTTGACAGGTGCCTGGGAGGCACCGAACATCCAGGGAGCAGCAGCCAGTGTTATAATTGTGGCAGTTGTTTGAGCTGTTAAGCACGGAAAAGAAGCATGATTGTATCCACAGCGTTTAAAGGTCAACATCCTGAAACATTTCCCTGGGTTAGATTTTCAGTTGAAATAAACAAACATGAGGAATCTGTCACATAAATAGAAGTTAACCCTGGGCCCCTTAAACGTATGTAATAGCCCCTCAGAGACTTCTGGGAAAACAAAGTGGATGCATGAAAAATGCCTGTAGTGCCCCAGGGTGCCGTCCATCAGTGGTGAGGACTAACCCCAACTTTATTTTCTATGTTCAGGGAAGGCCCAAAAGGGGAACAACTCCAATTAACAAATGCGTAACTGATTTCACAAACCCGTGAAGGTGGAGCATCATTCCGGCTCTCCAAGGAAAACCCTGTCACCATCAAGTGTGGTTAAAAACAGACGGGGTAAAACAGTTACTCGTTAATTCTTTTTTAAACATGCTCTTACTTTAAAGCCCCGGGAACGAAGTAGAAGCAAATCACTCTATAAAATATTGACAGTGGACTATCGCTGCAGTAACGAGCAAAATCCAGAGCAGGAGCACAGCGAGGCACCTGGGAGGGCCCCCCAGTCCCAAGACCTCTGAAAGGCAGCCGTGGGAGCAACCCGTCGGGACCCTTAAACACCGGAGCCTGGCCAGGCCAGCTGTCCTCCTTCTGGGCTCCTGTCCCCACATGAATCCTGGCTTTGTCACTTGCACATTTTAGTACCAATCTTGACCTTTTGAAAGCCTCAGCTTTCACTGCTGTTCAATGGGGAAGACAGTATTTGCAGCCCAGGGTTATTTCCAAGATTAAGAGGAAATGCATGCACAGTCCTTAGTTCAGTGACTGGTGAGTACCTGACCTTTCCTCTCTGTCCACTGAATCTGTTCACCCCTGACTCTTCCAGACCACACCTCACACCCTTCCTAGGACACTGTGACATTGGGTTAGCAATTATGCCTCATTTCATCAGTTTATAGATTTTTTTCCAACCTTGTGACAGGGTAAATTCCTTAAAGTCAGAGATGGTTGATTACTTAACAAACACAAGGTGTGCCAGCCTCGCCTCTCAGCCTTTATGAACATTGATGTGTTAAGACAGCAGTTCTCAACCTGTGGGTTGCAACCCCTTTGGCGGTCGAACGACCCTTTCATAGGGGTCGCCTAAGACCATCCTGCATATCAGATATTTACATTATGATTCATAACAGTAGCAACATTACAGTTATGAAGTAGCAACGAAAATAATTTTATGGTTGGGTCACATGAGGAACTGTATTTAAAGGGCCAGAAGGTTGAGAACCACTGTGTTAAGACCTCATAACAATCAGATGGGGTCATAACTATTGTGATTCATGTTTTACAGATGAGGAAACTGAGGCATAAAGAGATTCAGTAACTTGCCAAGGTGGCAGCTCGTCAGCTGCTGTGCTGAGATTTGAACTCATGGGGGCTGGCTCCTGGGACCATGCTCCTAACCACCAGACCCCTATGTTTTAGACTTATGTGTCCCACCGGCCTACCACGTAAGTGCAAGGTCCTTAACAAAGGCCTGTCAACAGAAAGATATTTTAACCAGTGAGCACATGAGGAAACTGAAAAGACAAAGATAAAAACAAAAAACATCGAGGTTACATACATCATCGTAGGTCAGAAGGACAACTGGAAAGCAATTATGGCCCAAAGTTTCAGATGCCGGGTGGCTTGTTCTTTCTGCCAGGCCAGCCTGATGGCCTTTTGAGGTAAGAGCCTCCCATTGGTGGAAGGAGAGAGAGGAAGGCATGGGAGCAAGCCTTTGTCCCTCATCCTACACCTGGGCCAGGTGAAGGGCACACGTCTCTCAGCACTGACCCAGCCACCATGTCCCAGACAGGTTTGCACACTCTGGGTCACCAGTAACTACTCACCGGCTTTATTTGCTGTTAGGAATACTCGGGATTGGTCAGTACAGGAGGGCCGCCAGGCCAGGGGAGCAGAGGCCCAGCCCCGGTGCCCACAGACCACTGCTTGGGGCAAGCCTTCAGGGCCTTCAAATAAGCATCTCAAGTATGTGAGGTTTCCCCAAACAAATTCTGCTGCAGAATTTTCTCTCAGGCGTCTTTTCTACATCTTTTCACAATTCAGTAAATTTGTTTTTAAAAACTCAAGAGAATAAACCCCTAACTTCAACCCTTTGCAGTCTAGCAATGTGCTACTTTGTACTTCGAGGAAAACTCGCTGTGGTGTAGACCTGGGCACAGTATCAGGAGCCAGGGGCCCAGGTTCAAATCTCAGCTCCTGAGCTGGTAGCTGTGGGGCACTGGGCTTTGTGCTCAGTGTCCTCATAGTGAGAAGGGTAATAGTCACAGGAGCCACCTCATGGGCTTGTTCTGAGGATTAAATTAGTGTGTGTGTGTGTGTGTGTGTGTTTGAATATATATCCATATTTGTGATACAGTGCACATATGCATACATATAACTATACACAGGATTGAATTATGTTCCGCCAAAAGTCATATGTCGAAGCCCTAACCCCCAGAACCTCAGAATGTGACCTTCCTTGGAAATAGGGTCTTTACAGAGGTAATCGAGTTACAATGGAGCAATGAGGGTGGGCCCTAGTCCAATATAACTGGTGTCCTTGCAAGAAGAGGACATTGGGACACACACACAGGGAGGAGGGTGTGAAGACACAGGGAGAGGACAGCCATCTCCAAGCCAGGGAGACAGGCCTGGAACAGACTTTCCGTCCCAGCCTCAGAAGGAAGCAACCCAGCCCATACCTGGGTCTCTGACTCCTGGCCCCCAGAACGGTGAGACAATAAACTTCTGTTGTTTAAGCCGCCCCGTTGTTATAGCAGTTCCAGAAAATGTGTGTGCGTGTGTGTCTGTGTGTGTCTGTGTGTGTCTGTATGTATAAAGAGAAAGAGACAGAGAGGCACCACCATTCAAAAAGGTACCCACCATGTGTAAGCGTAGTACTTAACAATTTGCTAATAATAGGAGCAGTCAATGTGTTATTAATCAGAAAGTGTGCAGTTTCACACTGCACTTTGAAAACTCACACCTGTGAATATAAAATCACATCAGAGGGGAATAGGACAACTCGGTCCACATGCTCACCGTTGCGATGCCAGGCCAGCAGGGCTCATCTGTCCTGATGTAGATGCCACCGTAAGAGCAGCACCTTACCGTCACTGACGTGGAGTCTCTACAACTTGTTCTGTCCTTAGTGCTTTTCTTCACTTTATTAGTCAGCGGTTCTCAACCTGTGGGTTGTGACCCCTTTGGGGGTCGAACGACCCTTTCACAGGGGTCGCCTAAGACCATCAGAAAATACATATATAATTACATATTGTTTTCGTGATTAATCACTATGATTTAATTATGTTCAATTTGTAACAATGAAATTGGGGGTCACCACAACATGAGGTATTAAAGGGTCGAGGCGTTAGGAAGGTTGAGAACCACTGTTATAAGTCAAACATGAGCTGATACCATCGCTGATTTAACGTTGAAACAAAAATTTCAACTCCTACTGCTCCTCCTTCCAGCTTCCAAATGAGTTTAATGGAAATGTATTCTGTTATATCAAGGTAAGCTACAAAAAAAAGTTACATTTTTACAGCTACTTATCTGTGAATTCATCTCAGTATTCTCAGTATTGTGCAATCAAATCACAATGCAGAAGTTGTAAGATTGCAACTACCATCCATCACCCCTCATTGCATATTCTTGTGCTCACCGAAGCAGTCTCATTTCCCTCATTGACTGTTTATTATAAGTAAATTATAAGCTTGAACTCTTGATAATATAGATTCTGAGCACAGAATCCAGATTCTGATCCGAGTAGTGAATTGGAGTACTGTACAAGATTATGTTTGAAAAAGAGGGGTCTGTGATGGTTAATTTTATGTCAACATGACTAGCCACAAGGTGCCCAACTATTTGGCTAAAAGTTATTCCGGGTGTGTCTGCGAGGGTGTTCCCAGGTGAGATTAACATTTAAATTAGTAGACGGAGTAATGACCCCCCCCCCCATGTGGATGAGCCCTATCCAATCCTTTGGAGGCCTGAATGGAGCAAAAATGCTGAGTAAGGTGAGTAAGGGATATCTCTCTCTCTCTCTCTCTCTCTCTCTCTCTCTCCCTCCCTCCCTCCCTCCCTCCCTGTTCAGCCTTCAGACTCTGACTGGACCTTAAACTATCAGTTCTCCTGGGTCTCCAGCTTGCCGATTGCAGATCTCAGGTCTTGGCGGTCTCATAATCATATGAGCCAGTTCCTTATAATACATTTCAAGATGCAGATAGAGATGCAGATGATAGATAGAGATAGAGACAGAGGTAGCAGAGACAGAGAGAGAGAGAGAGAGAGAGAGAGAGAGAGAGAGAGAGAGAGAGAGAGAGAGACTCCTATTGGTTCTGTTTCTCTGTGGAACTCTGGCTGCTAAAACAGGGGCTGTTCTGTGACAAAAAAAAAGTTACATTTTTACAGCTACTTACATTGCCTATGTCACACTCCTTGGGAGAAACTGTTTTTTCACTTCATTCACACAGACTCTGCCTCCATTAAGCCCCATTGCTATTTTCCTTCCATTTTGAAGAACAAGAATGCTGGCCACAAAGTTCACACCAGGTTTTGCTCAGCCACAGCCACAGTGTGGACCCTAAGGGCTGGCGTCTTTCCTTTCTCTTCATCTCACAGCTGCATTATAGGTTACTAAACTGGGTTCACAGCTAAGGAAAGGGAAGTAAGGAGTTAGGTAACTTTCCAAGGTCACCTTGGCTGGCCCAACACCCGCACCCTAACCCTTGGAAAATAAAAGTGTGAGAGGCAGTTAGACAGACATAAGCAGAGCAAGGACGGTGGGCAGGTACAGTCACCAGGGCAGAAAGCCCTGGGAGCCTAGCATCGGACAACTGTCGGTAGGACCTCGTCCCCAGGGTGACATTTCCTCACCTCGCATATCGATGGTCATGCAGTTTGGACCCCCTTGGCCTTTCCTCTCTAGAGATAACATCTAGGCCTCAGCTGTATTTCAGCTCTAGGCCCAGAACAGCAGCAAATCCGGACCAGCAATGCCACAGCTGCCTCAGGACCAGCTGCACTGAATCATGATCCCCTGCCCTAGTAGGGACCAATCACCAGAGACCAGGACCCTGAAAGGACACACCTGGAAAGCTGCTGAATATTCTAATGAGATCAGCCCCTGGGACCGCCCCTAAAACCCCGCCCTGAAAACCCTTAGAACTGAGGACCCAGCGCATTCTTCCTCCCAGGAGTACACTTGCGCCTCTCCCCCCTCCCTTCCAACCCCCAGGCACCTCACCTTTCCCTTCCTCACTTCTAAGGTCCAAGGGCCCTTCCTTTGCTTCTATAATTTGTCTCCTAAGCCCATTTCTTCTAGAAATTACTTCTACTTCTGTGATTTTCCTAAATAAATGTTCTCTTATAGTTTGAGTAGTGGCTCTAAATTCTTTCCTAGCCAGAACCCAAGTACCGAGTTTGCTGAACCCAGGTCCAGTCTGATCTGGTGCCTTTCCCAGGCCACCAACGAAAACATAGTCCACAAATAATTTTGATTAACCTATACATCCAAATTTCATCTGCATCTTACCTTCATGTGATATTCTCCATAAAAGAAACAAATGCAGAATTCTGTCTTTTCTTTTCCCACTCTTTTCTCTATTTCACCTGTAGGTATTTCCTCCAGATAAGAACGAAATAATGTAAAGTGTGATTTTAAATTGTCACATCACCTGACAGTTCCTGAAGCATCACCACGTTCTCTATAATTATTTTTAACTGTAGGCTCAACAGGCAGATTATTGGCTTATCTCCTCCTACCCAGGTTTCTGAAAGACAAAACATAGCAATTACTGTTAAAGGAAAGAATTACAAAAATCATGCATCTTTAATGAAAGACACAGGAATAGAAATGTTATTATCTAGCTCAGTTGGTTCCCACTTTGAGCTTCTGGTGAACCTGTCTTGCCAGTAATTCTTTGAGGAGTAGAGAGAAACTTGCACTGGGGAGTCAGGATCCCAGGGCTCAGGATCCTGGGGTTCCAGTCCTGACCCCACATTTAAGCAGCTAAATGACCTTGGGAAAATCAATTATTCTTTATGGATCTCTGTCATCTGTAAAAGTGGGGATCGGAAATGTGTCATAATTAAGGCAGGTTAGCACAATGGTTAAGGTGTGGGTGTTCAGCCAGCTAAGGTGACTGTGGATAAGTTAACTCCTTGCTTCTCTGTCCTTATCTGTGAAATGAAAACCATAACAGACTTCCCTCAGAGACTCCTTGTGAGATTTAACTAAACTAACATGTGTACAGTGCTCAGAACAGTGCCTGGCCCAGAGTAAAGCCTTCTTTAAATGCCAATGATCTCCAACGTGCCTATCATTTTTAAAAGTATTCAACTCTATTTCTCTGATACCTCTCCCCAAATTCTTAGTATCCTGAGATTTCACCATTGGGATAGAAAGTGAGCCCAGAGAGAAATACTGAAATTGAACTCATCTTTTTCTTTCTTTATCAATATATTAATAGGAAGTTAGAAGTCACACAGATTTCTCAAGTATCAAACACAGATAAATTAGGCCATTAGTATAAAATGAGCAATTTCACATGGCAAAAGCCTTAAAAAGAAGTGGGAAGAAAGTGGGGGGAAATGTTTTGTTTTTCAAGAAAAGAAAACATTCACTGAGAGTGAGAGAGAGAGAGAGAGAGAGAGAGAGAGAGAGAGAGAGAGAGAGTCCTATTGATTCTGTTTTTCTGCATCTGTTGGGTACTCTACAGCCTCATTTCATTAAGTCCCCTAATATCACTTTGACACAACATCACTATCCCCATTTTATAGATAAGGAAATTGAGGCGTAAGGAGGCTTATTACAATTTCCAAAGCATTTAGCTCTTCAAGGGAAGATTCATATTTCACCAGGCCTGACTGCAAACCGGTGCCCCTTCTACACCTCAAGGTGGGTCCAAAACACAGGCATTTCTCACTCAGGATTACAGTGCTTAGGGAGAAGTTGGGTCTTGTTTGTTTGTTTTTTAATTTATTCCATTTATTGAGGGAACATTATATACGTTTATATAATGTTAATAACATTATATACATTTCAAGTGTACAGTTGTATAATACTTCACCTGTAGACTGCTTTCTGTGCTCACCACCAAAGTCTAGTCTACCTCTATCACCTAAGACTTGACCCCCTTTACCCTTTTCACCCTCCTCCTTGCCCATTCCCCTCTGGTAACCACCCCTCTGTTGTCTGTGTCTATAAGTTTATTTGTGTGTTTTTTTTTCATTCATTGCTTTCTGTTTTATATCCTACATATGAGTGAAACCCTATGGTTCCATCTGACTTATTTCACTTAGCATAACACTCTCAAGATCTATCCATGTTGTTGCAAATGGCAGTATTTCATCCTTTCTTATGACTGAGTAGTATTCATTGTATATATGTACTACATTTTCCCAATGGCATTTTTCAAAGAAATAGAACAAAAAAATCATCAAATTTGTATGGAACCACAAAAGGACCCTGAATATCCAAAGCAATACTGAAGAAAAAATAACACAGTTGGAGGTAGTACACTCCCCATCTATAATAATAAAAGCATAATATGCTAATTAGACTGGACGACCTTCTGGATGAAGCCAGGGCTGTGAGGGAAGCCCAGGTCCCAGGTGCCAGAGGGAAGCTGGTGCCAGCAGCTGTGGGAAGGAAGGCCTACTCTTACAGGAATTTCATGCATCGGGCCTCTAGTCTTCAAATAATACTACAAAGCTACAATAATTGAAACAGTATGAAAAAAGAAAAGAAAAAAGACACACAGATCAGTGGGCCAGAATTGAGAGGCCAGAAATAAACCCATATGTATATGGGCAACTAATGAAGAAAAGGAAGCTTCTTTAATCAGTGGTGTCGGGAACTTGGAAAGCCACATGCAAAAGAATGATACCAGACTGCTATTTGACACCATCCATAAACATTCACTCAAAATGTGTCAAAGACCTAAATATAAGACCTGAAACAATTAAACACATAGAAAAAATCATAGGTACTACGCTTATGAAACTTGGGGTCTCAGAGAAGATTTTATAAACTTTATTTCAAAGACAAGGGAAGTAAAAGCAAAAGAAAAAAAGAAGAAGAAGAATGAAACTACATCAAACTAAAAGGTTTCTGCACAGCAAAAGAAACCATCAACAAAACGAAAAGGTTACCAACCATATTGGAGAAGATATTTCCAAATAATACCTCTGCTAAGGAGCTAATCTCTAAAATATATAAATGTTGTGCCCAGATTTCAAGATCCCCAAGAAAACCACACCAGGGAGCCAGCCAGTCCGATGCAAAAGCAGAGGGTCCTTTATTGAGCTAGCTCGACTCCCCCTCCTGGCCAACGCAGCAATCGGAAGCAGAGAGAAACCACCGTGGGAGAAACAGGGTTTTAATAGGGGGTAGAGTGAGGGGAGGGGAGCTGACTGTGGGCCCTGCCGATTGGCCAGGCGCCTGTCGGGTCTTCTTACACAGGATGTGGTCATCTCTATGGCACGCACGTCCCTTGATTTTCATTGGTTAGTTTAAAGAAATCCTGGGCGTGGCCAGCAGGGGCCTGGGCTTCCGGGAAGAAGGTACTCTCCTGAGCACATGGCGGCCGCCCCAACATGGAGGGTATGGGGCAAGATGGAGGGCATAGCCCTCACCCTTTCAATAAAGAGTCCATTAAAATCCTTTTATTCTTTGGGGCGGGGGGAACGAATCCATACAACTCAACAATAAAAAGCAAACAATTCTATTTTTAAACATGGGCAGAGAACCTAAAGGGACACTTTTTTTCCTAAGAAAACATACAAATGGCCAACAAATATATGAAAAGATGCTCAATTTTGGTAGCTATAAGGGAAATACAAATTAAAAACACAATGAGAAGTTAGTTTTTATAAAACAAATTATAACAAGTGCACTAGAAAAATTTTCTCTTTAAAATGAACGTTACATAAGTTTTCCTATGAAGAAAAAATAAAATAAAATCACTTCCTAGTTTTTTAAAAACAATAATAGGAAAGTAAGAACAGTTGTCAAATTCAGGATTGAGGGATTGTGGTGGAGTAGAAAGTTGTCATATAGTGGAACAGAATTTGAATTCAGATGACCTGGGTTGCGGTCCTACTTTCGACACTTTCTAGCAGAACATAGTCATTTTCTCAGATCTGAATAAAGATGCTGTTCAACATCCCTCATAATCTAAGAGGTTGGAGAGAAGAAAAAAAGAAAGAAAGCCTCTAATTTCTGCAATTCTACTTCTAACTATATGGCTTCATCTTAACAAGGAGAACACTTCTAAATTTGAACATTCAGATACAGTCTGAAATAGCACCTCTTTTATAAATTATTTCCTGTTACCAGAGAAATGCGAGGATGATCTTTCTCTGTTGCTAGTGGGAGTGGGGTTCCTGTGGTATCGCTGGAATAAGCATTTCTGGATGCCCGCCCCCCACCCCCACCCCCCATAGGAGGGTGAGATGCGGTAAAAAAGCTTTATTTGCATGGGATTACACTCTTGGATTTCTAAAGTACCATTTAACTTAACCCAGTCCAGGGAGATGTGTAGTGAGCAGGAGAGCTAGAAGCAAAGCCAGCATGCAGAGTTTCCATCCCCTGGTGGAACTGGGTCCAGTACAGCATTAGGCTAGGTACAGTCCAGTAGTCCATTATGTGGGTCCACATGGCTGTGAGCCATGTGGGCAAATGCAGGGGAGTCAAGAGAGTGCACCCCCTGCAACAAGAATCCCAAAGGTTCTGAAAACACAAGAGAGCAAGAGCGAACTTCTTTGTTTAGGTGATGAAATATCTCAAATCTTCATGCACTTACCGTGGCCACACCTGCTCTGGCCAATGGCCTGTTCCCAGGTGTCACTGACAGACAAGTACCTTCCCTATGTCACCCAGACGTTACTGGGCATGTGTCTGTTCTTCCCTTGTCCAGTTCCGTCCCCCAGTGATCTGCTGGGAATAGACCCGGGGAGTGTTACAGTGCAGCTTCCTGACAAAGCTGCACAAGTCACATGCGTATATTTGACCTTCCCTTTGTTCCCCCCGTTATTAATAACTGGGTTCATTACAACATTATCACTGGCCCTCTCATGACCAGGCACAACTGAAACTTCACTCCACTCCCAGATTTGGGCATTGAGGTTCCATAGACCCAACATCTACAAGACTTGCCTGCAGGTACATCTTCTGGAACCAAGTGCTCAGCCCAGAAAGCAGAGACCAGCTCCTTTATTTTTTTTGCATCTCCTAGACTGGTGTGCTAAGTAGCTGTTCAGCAAATGACTACTCGAGTAAGTAAATGAATCTCTGAATTCCATTTATCTGTGCCTGGGTACAGAGGCAGCTACATAATTTATGGGGCCTGGTGCAAAATGCCAATTCTGGGCCCTTTGTTCAAAAAGGAAAAAAAAAGTGCTGTTAAAGGTACTAAAATATACAGCATTTTCCTTTGTTCTGTGGTCTCTCTGCTTGTCACAGTATCTTTATTTGCTTTTTAGTGTCATTCTAAAGAAATATTAACTCTGTAAATTATTAACAAGAATCTTGTGCATCTTTACATTGGATAATGCTATCTTTAAATGCAACTATAACAATGAGACTTCACAGGTCACAAGCCCAGGAAGTCAGCCAGCCTGAGTACAATCCTAACAAAATAAGGAATAAATGACAAAAGTAAGTTATCTTCTGGCATGAATTTACAAAATAATAGCAAGCAAAGTCAAGGAAATCTGCATATGATAGAAAGAGGGCATTATGGAGTAGTTTTCTTCAACTTGTCATAACATCAAAAAAATCTTTCATTTAACTGATTGCAAACCAAATTTATTCCCATGGAGATGAAGTCCTTCAATAGTACTTAAAATGTTCAAGTAAATAAGTTTCCATCTTCTTTGGGGGGTGGGAAAAGAGAAAGAGAATGAACATAAAAAATATGCTATTGATATAAAGAATTATGGACGGAGAAAATTGCAGGTTTGTATTTACTCATATTCCATTCTACCTACCTGCATGCAAGGAGCTGGTGAGATATTATATCATAATTATGGACTCTCCTAGCAGCTTGGGTATCAATGGTTCCTATTGTTCCAAGGCATCTAACAAGCCCATGAGCTTCCAGATTGCATCACACAGAAAAAGAGCAGATGCTAATTGCATTGCATATTTATACTTCCCCTATTCTCACCACTACCCATGTAATTCCCCCTGGGTTCTAATTCGCTCAATCAGGGCGGGGGGAGATAAAATTTTAAGCAATTTCCAGTAAGATGTGGTTTGGTACTAAAACAAAATTTAGCAAAATACTAACCTTATTCAACTCAGGTTTACCTACCTTTTATGGAAAATAAAACTGGATAGTTTTGTGTATATGTGCTTAGATTTAATCAGGGTAATAGTGTTATCTGTGGAAGTGGGGGATCCCTTCCCCCATTGAGTGCTGGGGGTGGGGTCTTTACCATACTTCAAGAAAAAGAATTTTTTGAGACTCCCATGTGGAGATGAGTGATTTTTATTTGTGTGGAAATACATCCCTTGGTTTCCAAAGTCCCATTTTCCGTAATCCAGTCCTGGAAAAGGTCCAGCTAGGGATTCAGTGGAGCTAGAGCAAAGCCCATGTCCAGAGCTTCCATTCCATGTTGGAATTGGGTTCGGTTTAGCATTAGGCTAGTTGCAGTCCAATAGTCTATTGGGCCATGTGAGGGAATGCAGGAGAGCAGGAGTGTGAGAGTCCCGCAGGCCAGGAGTCAACCAAGAGGAACCAAGAGAAGCCAAGAGCCAAGATTTCAAGAGAGTGAGTTCCTTTACTTAGGGGATTAAATATCTCAAATTTTGGCTGATCAGAGTGGCTCAAAGGTTGAGCGTCAACCTCAATCCATGGACCAAGAAGTCTCTGGTTCAATTCCCGGCACATGCATGGTGGCAGGCTTGATCCCCAGTACGGGATCTGCAGAAGGCAGCTGATCAATGTTTCTCTCTCCCTCTCCCTTCCTCTCTCTCTAAAAATCAACTTTAAAAAAATATCTCAAAGACCGGCCATGCTTACTCTGGCCAATGACCTGTTCCCAGGTGTGACTGACAGACAAGTATCTTCTCTATGTCACCCAGACCAAACTGGGCATGTATCTGTTCTTCCCCCTGTTTAATACCTTCCCCCAGAGTCTGCAGGGAACAGACCAGTAGCTCTCTGGGCAGAGTTAAACTACAGCTTCCTGGCAAAGCTGCATAAGCTGCATGCCTAGACTATTTGGCCTTCCCTTTGCTCCTTTCCTGTTATTAATAACTAATCCTCACCTTTTAATCCTGTGCAAACGAAAATGAATGTTGCTTAGGAAAAGGATTTCCCTAACAGGTCATATCCTGGGAAAATAAACTTAATTACTCCAGGTACCAATTAGTGAATTAAAGTTTTGAGAAATAATTTGTTGTTGTTAGTGAAAGCACCAAACACTTCTCTTAGCATAAACAAGAGCACCATCAAAGTCACCCCTTCCCCCATCACCTCATTATTAATTCATTTGGGTTCAAAATCTCAGTTCCAATCAGGGAGATGGCTGCGAAGACTGCACTTACAATCAGCGTGCTGCCAAATGGCCTCCTGCAATCACGCTCCTCAAATCTAAAGATGATCCCTAATGAAGAAAATTATTTGGACGGTAACTGGTATGTGAGACCCTGTTTAGAGTTTCTAATGGCTAGAGATTGGGGGCCACACCTGCTTTCTTCTCCCTAGAAGTCCAGCCTTGATCTCAGGGTGGTTAGGGAAAGCAGAGGAAGGGAGCCTTCCAGAGAGGATGTGAGAAGACAACCTAGACCAGAGGCCTTCGGACAAATGAAGGAGGTCTACAAAAACAATGTGTTTCTCCTGCCTTCCTCCCTGGCCCCAATACATTGTATTTTATTAGTAGCTAACATTTAAATATTGGAAGTATTTACATAAAACTCCAGGTGCCAGCTTCTTTTAAAAATTCACGCTTCTTTAAGCAGAAGGCCTGAATTCTCACACGTTAAAAATTAGTAAGTGCCGAGAGGAGGCAGTCATCCTTCCACAGGACAAAGACTTTCTTTGTTCTCTGTCTCCCCCACTCCACCAGGCTGGCTCACTCTTTTACCTGCCTCGCTCCTATAGACATCTGGGTTTGTTCCCCTGAATCCAAACCTAGGGTTCTCCAAGTGGGCCTTTTCTCCAAGTTTCTCTACGCGGTGGTTGGCCTGGTACAAAATGCCGAAAGGTAATCAGCTCATAAAGAAAGAAAAAGAAATAAAGCGAAAGCTCTGCTCAAAAAGTTTTATTTTTAGAATTTGCATGGAGGAAGGATCAGGCATTATTCTTCCCTCATTCCGTACATATTTATTGCACACCCAGCATGTGCCTGGTACAGTTTGAGGAGCTGGAATTGCAACAGTAAGAAAATGGAATCTTTACCTCACCAAGTTTCCCTTCTCTTGCCAAACAGGCAATAACATGAAAAATTAGTACGTATCATATCTGGTAAACGTAAGTGCTAAGAACCCAAATATACAAACAAATGATGTCCAGACTACAGAGAAAAATACAATTCTGGCTTACAACCTGTAGCAACCTGCCCAAGAAACCAACACAGGAAGCCAGCCTGCTGTGAGTCAGACTTGTAGGAAGCCAGATCATTCAGTATAAGTAGAGAGAGTCCAGGAAGCCAAACAATAGACCCTATAGCAGCCGGCCCACATGACCAGGACTTGATTAATAACTGGCAGTTTCCCTAACTTTTGCCCCTGCTTCTATCTTAGGACCAATCAGAGAAAGCCAAATATGTACCCAGAACTAATCATATAGGAAGCCCCACTTCTAGTTAGCCTGCCTACAGCTCCCCTGGGACAACAGTATCCAGCTGGGCGCACCTGAGCCCTCCCTTTCCCCACTGTAAAGCTTTCCCTCTCCTCTGCCTGCCTTTGGGTCTCTGCTAAATGCAAGTGATGATGGCTGTCTCCCTTCCTCCAGCTAACTCTGAGAAGAAGCCTTTGCTTGCTCTCATTTGGGAGGTCTTCCTGTATTTCCATGGGGCTTTGAAGTAAAATACAGTCAAGGGATAGAGTGATGGGTGGATGGAGTGACATTGGAGCTAAGTCCTGGGAAGAGGGAGGGAGGGAACCATGTGACTCTGGAAGGAACAGCAACACAAAGGCCAGTGGATAAAATAAGCTGCTGTATTCCAGAATCATCCAGCAGAAAAAGGGAAGAAAAGAGTGTTTATAAACCAAGAACAGAGAGAACTTGTTGGACACCTTTTGACAATCCAATATGGAATCACAGCCAGCCATGTATGTAGCATGAACTACAGGGGAGAAGGTGACAGGATGACGAAGCAGAGAAAGATGCAGCCACAAACCAGGAAGTGTGAACAGCCACCAGAAACCAGAGTACACAGGGAACGGATTCTCTCCTAGAGCTTCCAGGAGTGTGGTCCTGCAGACACCTTGATTTCAGACTTCTGGTCTCCAGAACTATAAGGGAATAAATGTCTGTTGATTTAAGTCACCAAGTTGGTGGCAATTTGTTACAGCAGCCACAGGAACTAGTACAGAAGAACTGTTCTTTCAAATGAAATCTCATGCAGCCCCCCAGTATACAAAGTAGGTCAAAGGAGAACTATTGTTGCTGAATAGAAGTGGGGAGCAGTCGCCTCCCATCACAGGTCACCTTTCCCCGCCTACTTGCTCACTGCCCTGGGGCCCTGAAGGCGCACTCCCATTGGCCTGGGGCAAGCACCAAAGTAGCTGGATGGAACAGTCTGAAAAGCACTCTTCTAAAACATGCATCAGTCAGTACTCTAACGCTGACATGCATCTCCCTCCATATGTCTGCTTTTCCTCGCCTTGCCTTTTTATTTCACCAGCCCTGGCCTTTTGGGAAAGGTTGCAAAAATAGGCATGTGAGTTGAGCAGCTGGCTCTCAGCCTCTGAGCCTCAGCCTCTGGAACATTCCCCTGTTAATGACTGTTTATTCTACTCCTCTCTCCTGTTTTAAATGAGTGATTTGGTGCCTTCCTCTCTTCCTCATCCTCCAGTTTTGATTCCACTTTCATTCCTGGGGTTTGTCTTTGGCCTGTTCTGGAAACTTCCTTTTTATTTCATTTGATGTTTTTCAGCCTCAGACCCCTGATCTTGACCCTGGCTTTTAATTTCATTTTGTGCACCCCCTGAAGCTCTGCTGTCCATCCTGAGTCGCCTGCCACCTTGCTCAGGCCACACATTACTCCCCGACAGAGTAAGCAAGGGTTTCCTGCATCCCCTCCAGGCTTTCTGAAGCCAGGAGAAAGTATTCCTTCGAGACCATCCAGAGTTGATTCTGTATGTTTCAATGCCATTCACAAACCATATTAATATCCAAGACGCAGAGGCAAAACCACTTGCCTTATAAGAACTCTGCAAGTAGGACATGGATTAGCCCAAGAACCAAAATGCCTCTAATTCACTTTTTTTAGATGACTCCTGCCATCATTGAGCCTCTTCTCAGAGGCCTCTAAGGATTCAGGTAAAACCTGGGGATAGGTGGAATGGAAGGAAAAGGCCAGAGAGAAGTGAGGAAGAGAATTAGAACTTCATATCAAATAAGCAACTTTGTATGCAATGAGGGTACACCTGAGGTCATCATTTGAAGACAGCCAAGACATTCTTCTCAGTATTTTTTTAAAATATATTTTGTATTGGTTTCAGAGAGGAAGGGAGAGGGAGAGAGAGACAGAAACATCAATGATAACAGAAAATCATTGATTGGCTGCCTCCTGCATGCCCCCCACTGGGGAATCCAGCCCACAACTCGGGCATGTGCCCTTGACCGAAATCGAACCTGGGACCTTTCAGTCCGCAGGCTGACGCTCTATCCACTGAGCCAAACCGGCGAGGGCCCAGCATTTTTATCACTGAGTTTTAGGTGTCCTTGACCTAGCAGCTACCCAAGCAGCCTCTCCCAACTTTTCATGACATAGAGAGGCGCCTCAGCTTTCACATTTGACTTCCAAACAGTCAGCACATTCACACATTATGTATTAGCACTTCAGACCTCTTCCCATATGCCAAATCCTGACTCTCATTCAACAGCGAAGGAATAGTCACTCCAGCTATCACACGGTGGTGTGACCTGACAGTGGGTTATTTCAGTTCAAAATGTTTGTGCAGTTATCTGGATGTTTATCATCTTTTGTCCTATTATTTTATAAAAATGAGCAGAAAACAGAAAAATGAAAGTGGTGATACAGGTGATAAGAAGTGTAGGTTCTGTAAACATTATGCAAGTGAGACAAAGATGGCATTCTTTAAGCAGCTTGAAGACAGAGGATCTTGCACCTTAATCCGATTCTCATTGGACTGAAGCAGGTCAATCTGTGCTCAATTAATTGTGGGGGAAAAGAGCCCAATTAAAAAGCCTGTACCAAATTTGCAATAAATCATAAGTGATTGTGTTTAATAAAACCGAGGGATCTTGTCACTTTTTTAACTCTCTGAGAATGGAACTCCTATCTCTTATATATCAAATAAGCCTATTGTCTGGCTTTCCTACATTCAACTCTTAAACAAATTCTCAAGAATGTATTATGCATGAAAGGAAAGAACTGCCTGTACTTATGGCCGAGAGAGAGAGAGAGAGAGAGAGAGAGAGAGAGAGAGAGAGAGAGAAAGAGAGAGAGAGAGAGAGAGAGAGAGAGAGAGAGAAATACTGAAGTCCAAACTGAAAGCAACCTAATGCCAGTATCTAAAAGGAATTTCCTTGCACTACAAAGCAGAAAGAACGGTGGAGTAAGCCTGAGGCTGGGCTTCTCCCTGGGACAGAGACCACCTGAAGAAGACTGCAATGGCAGAGATCCAGGAGACAAACCTGCACAAATATGAGACAGCCTATGCACAAGGTTATTTATGGCTGCGCATTTGTAATAGCAAAAGACTAGAAACCCACTTGTCTCTCAGTAGGGGACCGGTTGAATAGCCCTTAATTACAATGGAGAACCATGTAGCCTTATAGCTAAGTCAACATCTCTTTGAATTTGTTTTTAGAGAGAGTCGAAGGAAGGAGAAAGAGAGAGAAGAGAGATAGAAATATCAATGTGAGCCCTAGCCGGTTTGGCTCAGTGGATAGAGCATCGGCCTGCAGACCAGAGTCCCAAGTTAGATTCCAGTCAAGGGCACATAGCTTGGTTGTAGGCTTCTCCCCGCCTGGGCCCTGGTTCGGGCTCATGCAGCAGGCAACCAATAGATGTGTTCTCTCACATAGATGTTTCTCTCTGTCTTTTCCTCTCTCTTCCACTCTCCCTAAAAATTAATAGGAAAATATCCTCGTGCAAGGATTAACAAAAAAAAAGAAAAGACAAAAAATATCAATATGAGAGAGACACATTGATTGGTTGCCTCCCATACACGCCCTGACCAGACGTGGGGATGGAACCTGCAACCCAGGTGGGTGTTCTTGACCAGAAATCGAACCTACTACCGACCCTCCAGTGTGCAGGCTGATCCTCTAGCCATTGAACCACGCCACCCAGGGCATCTATGAATTTGTATATGACTTCTAGGAAATATTGCTAAGTTAAAAAATCAAAATACAAAATATATAGTTTGACATATTTTATGTAAGAAGACAGGGGAATGAGTATATACACAGATAATTTGCTTATTTCTCAAAGTAACATGAAAATTAGCTAATAGTTATCTACAGGGGGTACTAATAAGACAGTGAAGAAAGTAGGAATAGGAACTAATCTAAATATATTTTGTGTATAATTTTTATTTTTGAAGTATATAAATAGTCTACATATTTAAAAACTGAATTAAAAAAAATGAGCCTTAGAAAGCACACACAATCAGAAGTAAATGAACCCAACTGCATATAAAATTGGAAACCACACAGAAAAAAAATCAGTCTTCAAAATTTCTTTGAATACAAAACTAATAGTACCTCCTTAGAGTGTATATTCTAAAGGTAAAGAACAGCAAAGAACCATTAAACTTATCCAGTGAACTATGAACATTGTTAGAAGTCTAATTTTTAAACCATGTTACAATGACTATTTTGAGGGGGCAGGTTTCAGCCAAGAATTTTATACCCAACCAAGTCCTCTATCACATGTAAAGATAAACTATGCTACCACATACTCTTTTGTGGAAAAGAAGTCACTTGACACTATGCTCCAGGAACCCAAAGATCATATTTACATCAAAAATGTATCCATCTATATATAGAGAGAGCTAATATGCAAATTGTCCGCTCAGCAGTTTGACCCAGAGAACAGGAGTTCGATCACTCGCTATGATGTGCGCTGACCAGGGGGCAGCACAGAACATGGTGGGCAACCAGTGGCAGCAGTGGCGGGGCGCTGAGGGAGCGAGGGAAGGAGGAGGCGGCGAGGCGCGAAGGCCAGGCCTAGGGACTCTTCCCTGCACAAATTTTGTGTACCAGGCCTCTAGTTGTGGTATAAAATGATTTACCGGTCTTCCTTTGGTTTGGGCCTCAAACAGGAATATCTGTTGGTTTTCATGTTCCCAGATGGATTCCACATCTCGGAATATAGGTTGGCCCTGCTATGCTACCCTTAGCTGCTTTCTCTATCTTACCCACACAAGAAAGAATGTTTCTTGAGTCCTGTTGTTTATCCCAGAGTTCAGATAAAAGCTTTTGCCATGTTTGAGTAGCACTTAAAATAACCTGTATTATTCTGTTCCAGTACTTGCTCTAATAACAGATAAACTACTTACATGGTTAAGATGCCGTGCTGGGTGAAATCACTATAGTATTTTTTCTTTCTTCTTCCATAAAAGTATAGCTGCATAGAGCAACATAATAACCATTTTCATTGCCAAAGAATTCCAGTAATGACTCTCTGCAACTTTAAAATTCATAGTGAATAACCTAAGTCTCAGAGCTTTGTTTTGACTTCTAAATTGATCAAACTAGATAATAAAACTAGTCTAGAGCAGATACCGTCTTCAATCCCTCTTTTTATCATCTTCCACCTAACAGTTACAAATGTCCCTGTATTTACTGTATTTTAAACTTTGAAACAAATACATTTTAAAATGCATACAATACAATGGAGCAATAGCATTGACCTCTGGGTAGTGAAATTCTGTGTACTTTTTTTATTTACAGTTTTGTATTTTTCAAGTCTTTGGCAAAGCACATATATCACTTTCACATCCACAAAAATACTTGTTTAAATCAGTGAATGCAGTCTTGTATTTGCAATATGATCATAATTGTGCGTTTTTTAATATGTGCAAAAACAAAAATAAGAAAGAAAAACAACACGGTTACCTTTTCTGATAAGACTATGGCTAACTGTTTTCTCCTTCCCTAGGCTTTTCTGTATTTTCCAAGTTTTCTGTAATGAGTGCGTATTACTTTCATAATGCCGAGGGGATTTTCCTGTGGCTGTTTTCGTGGTGAGGGAAAACACAAGTCAAAATCACTAAGCAGTTGGAAACCACCAGGCTAATTGCTACTAATTTGAAAGGAGGATAGGGAACAGGCAAGAAAGAGCCACTTGGGCATACTGAGGCGCAGGCACACTTAGCTTCTGCGTCTACACCAGCCTCACACGGTGAGCAGCGATGATATGTCCTTGTCAGACTGTTCTCACCCAGGCTCCCCGGTCTCTCTGCACCTCTGGGTCAAGGCAGGAGGGAGGCAGACTTTCCTACCACCTTTCCAGCCCCCAAATTCCTGCCCCCACGAAGCCAGTGCAGAGCAACCACCACATTAAGTCACTTTCCTGCAGGCATGTGAATTGCAGAGCCGAGTGTTTATTTGCAAAGAAAGACGCGGTTGCCTTGTAAAGCCCAGAATTAAGTGCTCTAAACAGATTTTGGTTTACAGGACTCTTTTAAACGACATTACTTTCCCCCTAATAAAGTTTTCCTCTTTGCTGCCACAGTAAGAGAGAAACATTTTATGGTTCGCCTTTAAAAATGATGTGGCAGGCGGCTGATAGCACAGTAAGAAATTTGATTCCCTTGCTGGAAAAAAAACCAGTCCTAGCAAACATTCCTCTATAGCAACTAATAGCTTCTAAGTAGAGATAGCTCTGTTTAAAGAAAAAAAAAAATCCCAGGGCGAATGCCTTCTGTGCATTTTGGAACAAATTGACAAGTTTTCTTTTGCTATTGTGTTAGCCTGGGTGACCTAAAAGAAAAAGAAGTGGCTTATCTTCCGCGAGCTTCAGCACTATTTTTAATAATCCGCGTTGCCTCCGCAGTGCACGATGACAAGGAACACACAGGGGCGGGTGCTCTTACAAGTCCTCACTCCCCCAGTGTTTATACCAGCGTCGCACTCACTATCATTCCTCCGCAAGCTTCGCTGTGGGCAGAGTGATGTTTTCTTTTTCGTTTTATTTTTCCTAATACCCTTCAGTATGGAATCCAATATTTCTTTGGTTCCTCTGGGGCAGTTTGAACCAATTTTTTTCAGGAAATGTGTCTATGGCGCTTCATTAATTCCATTCTTGGGCTGTCATTTTATCAATCTGTGCCTCTACTCCATCCTCCAAATGAGAGGGACAGCTTTGCCCACAGTGGGAAAAACAAAAAATGGGGCTTTGGAGCCAGACAAACCCTAGTTCTAATCTTCACTCAGCCACTTACTGGGTTGATGAGTTAGAGTGGGAAACTCATTCTCTCTAAGATTCAACTTGATCACTTAAAAGATGGGTCAGTAGCCCTGGCAGGTGGGGCTCAGTGGGTTGAGGTCCTCGAAAATTCGCTGGTTTGGGTTCTGGGTCACAGCACATGCCCAGGTTGCAGGCTCGATTCCCAGTAGGGGGCGTGCAGGAGGCAGCAGTTGTTTCTCTCTCTCTCTCTCTAAAATCAATAAAAACATTTTTTTTAAAAATTTTGGCTAAAAAGCACTTACATCACAAAGTTGCTGCAACAAAAAGAGATGCTGTGTGGAAGGCTCAGGCCAATAGCAGCCCTGATGAAAAGGCAGCTGTTCATCTGGCCCATCATTAACACATCCTCGGAGCCTCCTGTCAGTGACTTGCCTTGTAAGATACCACCAGGGCCTTTTCTTACTGCCTCATTGTCTCCGTGCTTAGCTGACTTTAGTGTCATTCTGGCCTATACACATTTCCCTGTGCCTTTTCTCTTTTTTATCACAGGAAACTATTACGTACCTCCAGTCTGAGCACTAGCCTCTATGGGTGCCTACCCTTACACCGTGACTAGTTAAAACTAGAGTTTCTCCTCTCCTATTTCTGGGCTGACATAAGTGTCTGTTCAGCAAATATGGCTGAGCGTGTGGACTTGACCAGCCGTGGACTTGACCAGCCTGCCCGGAGCTTACAGTCTAGCACAGAAAGACTCCGCCAGAGTGTGGGGCTGAACATTTGAGAAGAGATTTTATTTTGTGAGGTCAACGGTAACAGGATAATACAACCCAGTATGACTTGGGAAAAGCTTGAAGCCATGCTAAAGCAGGTGTCTGAGCACCTTCTTGTAGGTAAATAGTAGAGGAAGAAGTGAAACAGATAAGTACTGTATTATTTCATTTATATAAAACTAGTGGCCTGGTGCACAAAAATTTGTGCACTCGGGGGGGAGTGTCCCTCAGCCCAGCCTGCACCCTCTCCAATCTGGGACCCCTGGAAGGATGTCCTACTGCCGGTTTACAGGGATCGGGCCTAAACTGGCAGTCGGACATCCCTCTCACAATCTGGGACTGCTGGCTCCTAACCACTCACCTGCCTGCCTGCCTGATTGCCCCTAACCACTCTGCCTGCCAGCCTGCTTGCCCCCAACTTCCCCCCCCCTCGCCAGCCTACTTGCCCCAAATGCCCCCCCCCCGCCAGCCTGATCACCCCCAACTGCACCCCGTACCAGTGTGCTCACCCACAACTACCCCCCCTGCCGGCCTGCTTGCCCCTAACTGCCTCCCCCCCCCACCCCCCCCCGCTGGCCTGCTCACTCCAAATGGCTCCATCTTCTATTCCATTTGTGCCCTTTCCACCCCTAAGTTAATGTCGTGTCCTTAATATGTGGTTATGAGATGTCTCTGTGACTGAGCTGGGAGACCTTTCACATTTCTCTTTCCTTTCCTTTCATCTCAGGATAACTGAGCTCTGCAGTTTGTGTGGGACCAAGGGACCTGGGAATACAATGCTGAGCCCTCTGAACTCATTTTATTCTTCATTGTATTATTTGATTCCTGGGGCTGAATTAAACATGAAAACAGAAGAAAATATACCCTTAGATATAGAATCTGAGTCATTACCCGGAGATTTTTGCGGGAGTTAACACTGAGGCATGAGACACATGTGTTTATTGGTCAGTTTCCTCAACTATGGAACGAAGGTTGATCCTGCCCCTCGGATCCTTTGGAGGTTGGATATGATGCATCCAGAGGGAGTAACTGGCAGCTCGGAGAGTAAGATCAGAAGTCAACAGACACTTCTTTCCTTTACCCAGACAGAGTTAGAAAAACACAACTCCCTTTATCATAACAGCAGCAAGGGCCATGCCTGTGGGAGGAGGAGCAGGGAACCAGGGCTTCCCCCTTGCTCCTTCCCCGCCCTCCCTCCCTCCATCCCTGCACTGGTCCAGCTGCTATCACTATCCTGGAACCTCTCAACTCAGGCTCTGGCCCCGCCCATCTCACAGGGAGGAGCATGCGCAGTTTCTTGCAGACACAGAAGCAACTGTGGAGTAGGGAGGTGGCAGTTTTTCCCCTGAGCAGGTGCTGAGGTCCTTGTTGAAGTCTCCACTCCGGAGCCTACGAGTCCAAGTCCTGGGAGGCTGCGCAGTTGAGGCGCCACATTCCTTTCAGTAGAAACTGAAGATTGATAGGAGCCTGCCGGCTGGGGGGAAGGACCAGGAGGTCTGCCTTGCACCCATTTGCCAATCCCCAGTCCTGCTTCACTGATCGCGCTGCCTGAGCCCCCCGCTGGCCACGAGGCTCAGGCAGCACGATCACCACACCTGCCTGAGCCCTGCCGGCCAGGGCTGCACACAGGGACCTGGATGGTGACTCCTGCTATCCTGCCCTGCCTTCAGTATGCAAATTAGCCACCATCTTTGTTGGTGGTTAATTTGCATATCACTGGTTGGCTGGTGGGTGTAGCAAAGGTACAGTCAATTTGCATCTTTGTCTTTTATTAGATAGGATACCCAAATAGGCAAATTCTTAAAGACTGAAATTAGATTAGAGATTACCAAGAGCTGAGAGAGAAGAGCAAGGGGAGTTGTTGCTTAATAGTTAGTTTCAATGCAGGGTGATGAAAACGTTTTGGAAACATGCCAAGGATCACACAACATTGTAAATATAATTAATGCCCAGGAATTGTACACTTAAAAGTGGTTAAAGTCAAATTCTATGTTATATATAGTCTAATTTTTTTAAATGAAAAGGTGAAATAAAAATAGAGTTACAAACAGCATAGTATCTTTTTCTCCATCCCTTCCCGGGTTGTCTGGACAATTGGTGGTTCCGCACACAAGACTTTCCTAGTAATTTTATCAGCAAGTGTTTTGGAAAGCCCAGTATGTGGCAGGCAATGTGCTAGGCACTGGGGAACAAAAACATATCCTGCCTGTGCTCCGTCCAGGCCCACAGCCAAAAGTGTCCTCCTATTTGTCCAGCTCAAGGGACACCTCCTTCAAGAAGCTCCTAAGATCACCAATTGGAATAAATTGTCCTCTTGTCTGTATCCCTCAGTGTTCGTTGCCCTGTTGTCAGAACCCTCAGTTCAACCTCCTTGTATTTTACCCTTTCCATGTTGGGCTCTGCCCTCACAAACTCCTTTGAGGTCTAGACTCTAACCCAGCCGTGGGCAAATTACGGCCCGCGGGCCAGATCCAGCCCATTTGAAATGAATAAAACTATTAAAAAAAAAAGATCATACCCTTTTATGTAATGATGTTTACTTTGAATTTATATTAGTTCACACAAACACTCCATCCATGCTTTTGTTCCGGCCCTCCGGTCCAGTTTAAGAACCCATTGTGGCCCTCGAGTCAAAAAGTTTGCCCACCCCTGCTCTAACCGTTCAACTTTGCGCCCATCAGTTCACACACTGCATGCACAGTGGGCCCTCAGTCCACGTGGAGTCCAGTCATCTGGAAAGCAACATGTTCAGAGCCAGCCAAGGGCCCAGGAGCAGCCCCTCCCACTCTGCTTTACCACTTAATCCCCCCATCCCTCCTTCTCTTACTGCCGGTATTAGCTGCTGCTTAACCATGAGTAGAAAAAGAGAAAATGGCCGATTCTCTTCGTGAATTAGCCTTCGCATTTAGGAGGGCTGAGATGTGCCCAGCACGGGCATTCTCTTCCCAGCTGATAAAAAGGACTCACCTGTGAGTGCTCAATGCTCAACAAGTATTTTAATTCCAGATAAGGCCAGTCACTACCTACCAAAGAAATAAATGTGGGCAGGAGGGGATGGGAAGAATGAGGGTGACTATTCAATTATACAAACGGATAGAATGCTCTTAATAAATGACCAGCAGTCCCAGAGTACTGAGCTCTCCAATAAACTCTGAAGCCCTTATCCACACAAAGAATTTGGAAACCTGGGTCAAATTTATGCATATTTGTAGTTTTATATACAAGCCTTTTGTGAAGACAAAACACAAAGCAGTTTTAAACCTATAATAGTAAGAGCTACCAGTAATTGGGTACTTACTACATGCCAGGCTCATTAAAGCTGACCTGATGAGCATATTGAACACCTAAGACAACCCTGAGACATAAATGGCCACCCTGAGGTCATCAGCACCCAGAGAGGACAAGTCCTTTGTCCACGGTCACACAGCTGGGAAGTGACAACGTCGAGATTAAAGAGGTTTTCTGATTTTAAGTTAATAACTTACTCAGTACACTAAATTGACTACTTACCAGCCTTTCTCACCTCCTGCTTTTGCTTGTATTTTTGCCAAAAATCCAGGAGTCACTTCTGATTCCTGCCTTTATTTACTGCATAGTCCATCAGACATCACATTTCGCTGGCATTGCTCCAAAACTCTCCTGCTCCTGGCCCCCGTGTCTCTCCTCCTCACTGCTCAAATCCTGATCCAAGCCACCACCACATCCGGCCTGGGCCCCAGTGTGGCCTTCCAGCTGGTCTGTCTACTTCTGTTCTTGACCCCCAAATCCTTTCTCCATGTGGAAACCATAGTGACCTTGATAAAGCACAAGTCAGCTCTTATCATTCTTCCTATTAAACTTCCAAAGTTCCCCATTAACTTCAGAATAAAGTCCTAGGTCTGACCTCGGCCCACTGGCCCATGCTAAGCAGACCCCTGTTTTTGACCTCATTTCCTCTTTCCTTCCCTCCCTCCCTCCTGTCCTTCCCCTCCTCAACTCATGTCCCCTGTACGCCGACCCACTGGCTGCCTCCCACCCCTTCCAAACATGCCCCTGCTACTTCCATGCCTAGACTCCTCTGCCTCCAGGCCTTGTTTTCATGACTGAGGTCATTTCAGAGAAATAATTCCCATCTTTTCTAGCTGAAGTGCCAGCCGCTGTCCCCTGCCACCCTACCTAGTCATTCTCTGTCCATATTTTATTTTTTCCACAGTACCTTTCTCTAAAATTGCACCCATTATTGATTAAACGCTTATTGGCTGTCTCCCTGACCCCACCCCTCAATTAGAATGTAAGCTTCATGATGGCAGCTACTGTCTCTCCAGCGACTGAAACAGGGGCTGGTACATCCCCGGTGACCAGTGATTCCTGGTTAAATGAATGAGAATGGCTCTCTCGGCATATCCTTCCCTCCCACCTCTGCCTAACCTCTGCTTGTCCCTCAAAACCAGCTCAGAGATCACCTCTTCCGGAAAGCCTTCCCAGCAGTCTCAACTGAATGGCCCTCCTCTCTGCGTCATCTCCTCTCTCCCATCGGAATATCTATCAAACTCTGTTGCACTTGCCCGCCTCCCACACTGGGTTATGTCCTACTCTGTCTTTTACTTCAGTATCCGTCCCTCCTCTCTCACATGGGCCGGCTACCACAGCAGCTCAATGTGTTTGATGAAAGATTAAGTGAACAGATCACCTTCTTAATTATTTTTTGGCAAAGGCAACTAATGTTCATGTGGGGGAACGTCTTCAAGTGCTTTTAGAAGAAACTACATTTTAAAAACTTGTTGTAATTTGTGCTAAATGTGTTAAAGCTTACATTGAAGACAGCAGCCAAGACGAAGTGAGGGATGTTTTAATCCTGGGTAATGAGGCACGGGGAATGATTAACACATCCTGGTTGGCTGACTGACAGGATGAGATAAATGAGGCTCTGCACACATGGACATCTCAGGAGGCCGTTGTCTTGCAACCCCACCAGACCAGGGTGTGACCCCACAAAGCCCTTCCCGTGACGGAGCAGACTTGTCCACGGAGGCGGAGGCCGAATAGCTACAGGCCCTGGATACTCCATCTTTATCCCACGTACAGCCGGGGTAAACCAACTGTATTCTGAATCTTTGAATCCCCCTTACTTAAACCTATTGAGAACAGCTCCTTCTCTTAAGAGAAGTCCTTCTTTGGCCGTGCCAACCCATCCTTCCAGCTACCCCCACGCCCTGCTCTTCTGGTTTGGGTCCTGTTTTGTAAGATGCCTCTGTAGATATCTGAGCTCACCAACGTAGGGCTGACTTTCCCACCTATGTACAGAGCTCTGGGGGACACCCCTCTGTTCACCCCTTGCCATCTACATTACAACACTGGAATTTTCATTTGTCATTTATAAAATCCCAGTATTCTCTGGCAAAAAAAAGGACTATTACCTCTTGCGGTCTGACCTTTACCCTTTCCTGCCTCTTTCAGTTGTTGATAGAATTTTTCCCCTTGATCAATTGTGATTTCATTGTGTGTGCAATGGCATGCAGTAAATATCCCGTGTCTCTAGGATACCACTGGCTCTCCCCCTAAATTGCATTCTCAGAAGGAACTGCCTTATTTCCCCGAGTTGAGTCTATTTAGTCAATGTGAGGTCGAAAAGGCTGGGAGGCCGGGATTTATGGGAGTTCCTATCTACAATTCAGCAGTAAATTCCTCTCACACCTGGCAAAGTTGGATTTTGCTGGCCCTTCTCACTTCAGATGTTGATGAAACAAGTTATTTCCCGGCTGACACTGCACTCCATTACGTCTTACTTTTGCAAATTCAAAACATAGATTGGTGGGGGTTTTCTGCTTTGGGGTCTTTTCTGGTTCAATTGTTTTGGCTCAATTTTGTGGGCTTAATATTTGCTTTGTGCTGAAACAATAAAAAATGTGCCTTTTTATTGGTGGCTTTTTACAGTCTTAGCTTCTTTGCTAAAAGCAACAGATCCTAACCTCAACCCACTTCAGCCCAGGCTCTCAGAAAGCATGCCTCCTAATTCTCTCACCAGCATGGGCTCATCCTCATCCTTGCCAAATCCCTTCTATTCTGGAAGGAGACCCACTAGAAAAAGGGAGTCAAATAATCTTGAAACTCCCTCATGTCAAGACTCAAGAATCTCATCATAAAACTGGTCACAAGGGGCAGATCTGAGGATGAGGTGCTTTGGGACTGACCTTTATCCTATGGAGCTTCACAGCTCTTCTGGAGGGTCTGAGAAAAATGATGTCACCATCTGAATAATATTTGGAGCATTCTAAGTAGCATTTTCAACTAATGAAGAAATAGTCTAGCCCCCTAACCACTAAAGGCTGCTTGTGTCATTTGATTCAAACTCAAGTCTTTAGCTCTGTTTGTATAGCATAGTAACAAACCTCTTTAACATCAGGCGAAAAAGAAGAATACTGAGATCACGAATTCAATGTAGTGGCAAGGGCTCAATTTAACTCAATGAACACTTATTGAGTGTCTGACGTGATCAGGATTGTGCAGGGTGGCATAAATGTGATAAGACAGCCCTAATCTCAAGGAGTTTACAATCTATGGGGAGAAATAGACCCATATGTAATTAAATAACATTTGGACATGAAATAATAGATGTATACACAGAATGATATGGAAACACATGGAAGGGCATTCAGTCCAAGGGAAATATCTAAAGAGAACAGTAAAAATTAGAAGCATTATTCAAATTCCCTCCCTGGGCAGTTTATAATTCTTACCCCCAAAATATCACAGCAGCTTATGTCTAGTCAAGATATAAAAATGATATATGGAAGGCAGAAGGATAAAGATGGTGACAAAAATATATATGAGCCTTTGAATTGCCAAAGCACACAAGCTATGTGGTGTGCGTGTGTGTATGTGAATTCACAAAGCTTGCAAACTTTTGGGGGGGGGGGGGTGTGCGCGCGTGTGTGTGTATGTGTACGCGCGCACACACACACACTTGGTAAATGTAGCTTAGATAATAAGTACTCTACTATGCTCTTAAAACATAGGTTGACAGAATTAATTGAATGAAAATTACAACCCACACATGTGTAATATATTAGTGTCTCCACGGATTTAGAGATAATCAGCAATCTGCCCACATAGGCAAAATCCACTCACAAATGATTTAGTTATGGCTTCTTTATTCCAGAACATTTGCTTCTTAGGAGGAAGGGTAAAATGCCCTAGTCACGTTGAAAGTGAATGTTTAGTTTGAGTTCTTGCTTCTCATTTTCTAATTTTGATTTTTAAAGGAAAGAAAAATCACACTACTTTAGCAACTACTATGTGCAAAACTAGGCCTTTTACCTGTATGGCACTCAGTTAATCTTTACAGCAATGTTCCATATAAGATATTGTTATTCCGCATCCCCTATACACATTTTACAGGTGAGGATATGTAGATTTGGGGAAGTTAAGCACATGCCAAGGGTCCTACAGCTAGGTCTGATTTCTTCTAACTATGTATATCCTGTTCTCCCAAGAACATAAAAGATTCTCCAATACAAGGAGTATGCCTTCTCTTTCACCTACATCTCCCCACAGTGCATCACAGAAAAAAACCCATAAATCAGTAATAGCCATGTTGGGTCTCCTCATGCCAAGCAGGAAAAGGCTGAGTATGGTTCAGGGTGTTTCCTTTACACAAGAGAAATTCCTAAAGCCTTTCTATACTTCATAGCCCTCTACTCTAGATTTTTCATAATATATTTCATAGCCCTATACCCTGGATTTTTCCAGAGATTATTTCAAGGTCAAGTATTATAGTATGGCTACCATAAATCACCAAAATTATAACAAAAATGGAACTTCTAGTGAAAATGGCCTTTCCCGTATTTTCACAAAAGACACACTTCATGTAAAGGTTCTCAACAATGAAACCAAAACCAAGATTCAAAACATCAACACAAAATGCAAAACCCAGCTTTAAACAAGTGGCCACTGATACCACATAAAGCAGCTGAGGAAAGTGGAAGATCTTTTGCCCTCTCCTGCGCTGTCTGCTCCCTAGTTTACCAACGTGGTCTGTGCCAATCAGATCGTTGAGGCATCAGTACCACTTTGTGAGGCGGCCATAGCACTTTCTCTGTAATCTAAATAGTGTTCTCTTTTTAAAAATGGGTAAAATGTACATACGTAACAAACGCTATAATTTTAATCATTTTTAAATGTTTAGTTCAGTGACATGAAGTACATTCACATTGTTGTACAACTACCACCATCATTCATCTCCAGGACATTTTCATCTTCCTAAACAGAAATATTCTATGCCCATTAAATAATAATTCCACATTTCTCTCAACCCCCATCCCGTGACAACCAACATTCTACTTTCTGTTTATGAATTTGACTACTTTAGGTGGCTCATATAAGTGGAATCATACACTATTAGTCCTTCAGTAACTGGATTGTTTCACTGAGAATAATGACTCTAAGGTTCAACCATGTTGTAACATGTGTCAGAATTTCCTTTCTTTTTAGGGGCGAATGATATCCCATTGTATAGCTATACCACATTTTTGTTTATCCATTAATCCATTGATGGACACTTGAGTTGCTTCCATCCTTGGGCTATTATGTGAGAAATGCTTCTATAAATATGAATGTACAAACTGAGTGGTCAATTTATGCACTCAGTTGAAGGCTCTAACTCCTAAATAACAGCTAGGGAGAAGATAGGGGAATTTGGAATGGGCGAGATCGCATTAGCATATTAAATCTTGAGAGCTGAAACCTCAAGTGAAACATCAAGACATGACAGAGAAAAGCAGAAACCCCATGAGAATGCACCCAGGTGTCTGTTGGTACTATTCAGACTATAGTAAGAATAAGAAAGAGAATGTAGTCCTCAAAGTGCTGAGATTTGTAGGAAAAAAATGCCAGTAGACCAAAGTTTCTAATACGTTTCTGAGAGATAAAAGAAGGCAAGCAGGTGAACTCTGGCAGAAATTCACTACCCACAGCTTGCACCACAGAAGGCTGCAGTGGAGGGGGAAGCCTTTCTTCGTGGAGAACTCTGTGAAGTCAGCTGGGATGCAGAATCAGGGTGAGATGGGGGACAGAACTGGAGGCAGTGATTGAAGACTGTGCAGCAATGGCATTTTGCCCCAAGGCTGATTCTACACAGATTATATAAAATAGACTTCCAGTCTAAATCAATCGCAAGAGTCAAAAGTTACTATAAAGGAGTCAATTCACAAAGAAAATGTAAGAATTATAAACTATATAGACACTCATATTGGAGCCCCTAAAAATATAAAGCAAATATTAACAGAACTAAAAAGAGAAATAGCACTAGAATAATAGTAGGGGATTTTGATACTCCACTTTCAAATTAGATAAAATACCCAGATATAAATCAAAACATAAGTGTATTTAAATAACACTAAAGATTAAATGATCCTAACAGACATGCATAAAACATTCCACCCAACAGTAGAATAACATTTTTCTCAAGCATACACAGAACATTCTACAATATAAATCATATGTTGGGCTATAAAGCAAGTCTTAACAAATTTAAGAAGAGTAAAAGTATATCAAGTATCTTTTTCAATGCTGTGAAACTAAAAATCAATAACAAGGAGAAAAATTCACAATTATGTGAATTTTAAAAACCCATGGAACAAAGAAGAAATCAAAAGGGAAACCATAAAGTATCTTGAGACAAATAAAAATGAAAAAACAACTTACCAAAACTTACAGGATGAAGCAAAAGTATTTCTAAGAGGAAAGTTTATAACAATAAATGCCTACATTAAGAAAAAAGAAAGATCCAAAATAAACAACCTAACTTTACATCTCAAGAAACTAGACAGGGAACATACCAAGCCCAAAGTTAGCCTGCGGAATAATAAAGATTACAGCAGAAATAAAGAAAATAGGGACTAGAAACTAGACAACTTAAAAAAACACTGAAACTGAGTTGTTGGATTTTGTTAAAAAGATAAACAAAATTGACAAGCTTTTATCTAGACTTACTAAGAAAAAGAGAAAAACAACTCAGCTAAATAAAGTCATAAATGAAAGAGAAGATATTATAACTGGTACAAAAATACAAAAAAATCATAACAGGCTACTATAGAAAGTTATATACCAATCAATTGGACAGCCTAGAAAAAATAGATTAATTTCTAAAAATATACAACCTACCAAAATTGAATCATCAAAAAAATAGAAAATCTGAACAGACTAATAACAAGTAAAGAAATCGATTTAGTAATAACAATTCTCAACAGATTGAGTATAGAAAGAATATACCTCAACATAGTATATGACAAATCCATAGCGAATATCATACTCAATGGTGAAAGGCTCCTCTAAGAACAGAAACCACAAGGCTGTCCACTCTCACCACTCTTATTTGACAGTAGGGGCCCAGTGCATGAATTTGTGCACCTTGAAAGGAACTGTGGGCTTCGAGGCTGTGGTGGGCACAGGGGCGGGTCTCAGCCCATCCTCCATGCGCCCTCCTGGCCCCTTTTACCACGGCCCCTGGTCCTCTGTCTGCTGGAAGCCTCACTCCTGTTGCCACCACTCCCATGTGCTGATGGTGCCGGCCCCACTGGCACCCGCTGACAGCATGAAGCGATTGGGGCTGGTGCCAGCAATGGGTGAGAGCGAGGCCGGCGCTATCAGTGGTGCGAGCAGCAACTGCTGCCCCTATCGCCCCTCAGGAACAGGGGGAGGTGGAGAAGCCCTCAGGGGCAATCGGGGCTGGCAGCCCCTGCTCGCCCCCGCTGACAGCGCTGAGTGATTGTGATCGGTGCCCAATCACTAGAATAATAGTGTTCTCACTACATCAAATAAAAGGTAACTATGTGTTGAATAGCTTGACTGTGATAATCATTTTATCATATAGCAAAATATCATGTTATGTAACCTTAAATATATATAATTTTTATTTTGTTAATTATAGCTCAGTAAAGCTGGAAAAAGAAAGAGAAGAAGAGAGAAGACAAGAGAGGATTGATCCAAGAGGGCCACATACATCCAGCAGAAGTCCAAGAAAAAGAACCAAAAACATGCAAGGAATAAATTAATCACAAAAAATAAAAAAGAATTCCCAAAACTGATGAAAAGCTCAAGCCCCCACAACTCCCCTCATGTTTAAGAACATTAAATCTAAATGCAAAATCTAGAATAAGGGGAAACAGTTTACCTGAAATGGACACATTTTTTTTGAAATTGACAATATCTTATAGCTATCTGTCAATAATGCTTTCCAAGTTTAAAAGGAAAAACATGTTGAATATATCGTTCCACACTGAGCCAAACCATCCATCAAGTTCAAGGGCAAAATAAAAGATATTTTTCAGACATGCTTTAACTTAGAAACTTTAACTTCCATAAATATTTTCTGGAAAATGTATTGAAAGTATAATTCCCTAAAACAAAGCATGGAAAAATAATTAAAGATAGAGTAAGATATAAGATCCTAGAAACAGCGCACTCAACTTAAAATACGTCAGAAGAAACCCCAGACCGACATCTGTGCAGAAGACCTAGAAAGTCAGGAAATTCAATAAGCGGTTGGTTTCTTTTGTTGTTTTTTTCAGAGAGGAAGGGAAAAGGATAGAGAGATAGAAACATCAATGAAAGAGAAACATGATCAACTGCCTCCTGCACGTCCCCCAGAGGGGATGGAGTCCCCAACCTGGGCAGGTGCCCTGACTGGGAATCAAACTAGTAATCCTGGTTCATAGGTCAATGCTCAACCATTGAGCCACACCGGCTGGGCAGCAAGGGGTTGGTTTTAAAAGCTGAATGAGAAGGAAGCCTATGTTCCTCCAGGCAATAAGAAAAAGGAAAAAAAAAAAAAAAGAAGGCAATTACAAACTCTCAGGAAAGCAAATATGTGTTCCCAGAAAGCTATATTCCAAATGTGAAGTACGCCAAGCCACTGTCTGTGAAGTGGAGACCCAGGCCGCAGACCTGAGTGCCAGAGAAGGGAGAAGTCATGACACCAGTCAGAGACATTAGTGAGCCTGGTGAGGGCAAGCGCATGCAGGAAACACACAGATATGTTCCAGTTAGGACAAGAATAACAAAAATAGCAAGAATAACAATATTGTACAGATTTAAAAATCAAGGACTCTCAGAGAAACAAAACAATGAAATCTTCCCATCCTACCATATTAGCCAAATCATGAGCAGAAAAACCTCTTGGAACGCCTCTGTGAACCTGATACACATAATAAAGACATTATTATTTTAGGATGGTATATGGTTCATAGCTTCCTGATAAAATAGAAATGCCTTTGCACCCTGCCTAAATAAATGCTAAAAGTAAACATACTGGCATGGTAGGTAAATAAGTTGATTTTTAAAGTATATTAAGCCCAGCCAGTGTGGCTCAGCGGTTGAGCTTCAGCCAATGAACCAGGAGGTCACATTTCAATTCCTGGTCAGGGCATAGGCCCGGGTTGCAGGCTCGATCCCCAGTGGGGGGCATGCAGGAGGCAGCCAATCAATGATTCTCTCTCATCACTGCTGTTTCTATCTCTCTCTTCTCCCTTCCTCTCTGAAATAAATTTAAAAAAATATTTAAAGTGCATTAAAACCTCAGTGTATTTTCCTCTTCTTCCCCCTCCCGTTCCTCCTGAACCATGCAATCCAAAAGCCCAGGAGGACTTTGCAGTGGCCCAGAGTGGGGTTTTGGCGCCTTACCATGGTGAGAAAGCATCCCTTGTTGAGGGAGAGGACAGAGGGAACAGTCCAAGATGGCCTGTTGGGGCCTAAGTGTGGTGAGGAAGGCATTCACAAGAGATAGAGTAAGACTGGCAGGCCAGCTCAGCATATGATTTCAAAGCATGAGTGGGACAGGAGGGCAACTGTGTGGGTATTACAGCCACAGCTGGGTGAAGAAGTTGTCCACGGTGCATGTGAAGGGCAGCCCAGCACTAGGTGTCAGGGTCTGAGGAGGGTAGGAAGGTCATCTATGGAGGAGAGGAGCCCACATGAGGTATCAAACCTGAGTTGGGTGAGGGGCATCTGGACAAGCCAGCACAGGTGTCAGAGCCCAGGCAGGGAGGGGAGAAAAGGGTCCATGCGGGGAGCAGGCAGCAGTGGAGAGGGGAAACTGGTTATTCAGACAGGGAAGTTGATCAAATAAATACTTCAGACAGAAAAGACTGGGGGCACAGAACTGGAATTGGAGCTACCAATGAAAATCATGGTATTCGATGCATATTGATAAATACTGAAACAAATAAAGATCCAAATGTGTACACACACACATAGACACACACAACACCCTAGCTCTGTCCACTGAGTGGGTCTGGAATGGAAGCAGTGACACCTGGGAGCAATGAGCACACCTAGTACTCAGATCCTGACTTCTAAATACCATTCTGCTACTAAAAAAAATAAAAAGGAAAAGCAATTAGAGCTCTTTAGAGAAATGGCTGATTCTAGGGGTGGGACAGAGAAAAATGTAAGATGAGCCTGGAATACCATTTTGCACCAGAAAAAATGGAACACTCAACAAATGATGGGGACTTGTCAAAAGGACACAGAAGCAACCTTGAAACTGAGATCATCTGAGCATTACAATAATGATAATAAAATCACCCATTTACTAAAATAGGAAGTCCTGGGTACCATACCCTTATGGATGGACAGATGAATAGATGGGCAGGTGGATGGGTAGATGAACAAACAAATAAATAAATGGAAAGCTTGATAAGGAACAGTATATTTACATAATCTCAAAGTTTTTCTCCAGAAAATCCTTATTAATTACAAAGAGGAAAAAAAAGCAATTTTACAGTGAAGTCTGATGGACATCACCTTAATCAAGTAACTGAAGTAAACACTATCAAATATAGGACAAACTGAAATTGTGTACCAACTAATGAGATGCAACAAGAAGAACTGAGCAGCACACTTGTGATATTTCTGACAAGGGTCTATAACCTGAATCTACTCATGAGGAAACATCAAACAAATGCAAATGGAGAAACATGCTACCAAATAACTGGCCTGTCATCTTCAAAAGCATCAAGGTTATGAAAATCCAGGATCCAGCTACTGTTCCCAGTTGAAGGATATCTTAAAGGCACATGACAAATAAATGCAATAGAAGAATCTGGGTGTCTCTTTGCTATAGGGGAATTAGCAGAATGTAAATGGACTGTGAGGAGTAGATGGTAGTAAGGCATCAGTATTAATTTCCTGATTTCTATGGTAGTGGTGAGGTAATATAGGACATTCTACAAGATACATCATGCAATCAGAATCATCTAGAGGACTTTTAAGATACATATAGCAGGACCTCATCCCAGAGCTTTTGATTTGGGAGGTCTGGGGCCGGAGGGGGGGGGGGGGGGAGTCAGGCATTCACACCTCTAACCAGTCATTAGGAGATACCAGTGCCATTGGTTCAGAGGCCCCACAGCGGGAGCTCTGATGCAGGGGAATAGCCTTGTTCATAGAAAAAAACTAAAGTATTCAGGGGTGATGGGACTTACCCTCCTGGTCCAGAAAAAGAGAAGTTCTTTGTGATGTGCTTTCAAGTTTTCTTCAATTTTGATACAATATAGCATTCAATAAACAATCAATCTCATTGGCTCCAAAGCACTGAGCCAGAATTTAGGATATCTAGTCAGTGAGGCAGCTGTGCAGTGCCCAGTAAACCCTTTCCTAATAGGTAATGCAAAGTAAAATAAATAAAATAGGAAACAGGCCATTTCAGACACTTAGGAGAACCAAATGTTTTTAAGTTTTTAAAAACATTCATTGACAACCGATGTGTACAACATTCCATCTCTTAGCACTAACCTGGATGTCCTTTCTTCAGAACCACTTTGAGTTTTCAGTGGCCACTTCCCTCCATGTCTCCAAATTCCCCCTTTTCCCTTTTACTGCTGCCATAAGCTCTAAATTAAAAGACTAGGAAGCACATCTAATGAGAGAGCTGATACTCTTCCTTAAAGCATCACCTAATACCATGTCACAGGGTTGGGTGAGAAAATAAAATCCAATCACTCTTCAATCCCATCTATACCTTCCCAAAAGGTTTGCTGGCTCCTCCCCCTACCAGTCATGTGACTCTAGGCAACTTTCCCAACCTCTCTGTGCCTCCATTTCCCCATCTGTAAAATGTGGATAATAATGGTACCTATACCTCATTGCTGTGTTATGAGGGTTAAATAAATGTAATGGACTTAGAATAAGCCTGGAACACAGTAAGCCCTTGATAAGTGTTATATGTCAGCGTGGTTTCATTTTAGCAACACAAAATATTCTCTGCATTTGATAACGGCCATACCAGCACCCACCACACTCCCCTTACCACTTGATATGTGAAAGTGGAAGACATCTGAGTAGAAATTAAGAAAATTTGCATAGAAACCAAAGAGTTTCCTGGGAGAGAAGATACCAAGATGCTGCATATTTCTCTTGAGGTTCAGTGTTTGTATATCATCTTTGGTGGTTCTGTTGGTTCCAACTCAGATCAGAGAGGCAGTGAATTAGGGTGGTGGGAGCTTAGGCTCCAAACATGGGTTCTGGGGTTTTAATTTAGGTCCCACCACTTACTGTCCTACCTTCAGGTTAGTTAACGTCTGTGAACCTCAGTTTCCCACTCTGCAACATGGGAGAGATGGTAATAGTCATGAACCTCATAACGTTGTTAGGAATATAAAGGAGACAATTTATATCCAGCAGCTGTTACAGGCTCGACATGTAATAAACACTCAGTAAAACTTCTGGGTGCAAGGTGTGGCCATGTGACTAGCTCTAGATAATAGCATGTTGTGTGCCACTACTGCAGAGATGTAAAAATACTTGTTCTCTACCCTCTTATGTCCGGTGACGGAGACCTGTGAAGTGAACTGACAAAAGACAGATGAACAGGAGTGAAGGTTTATTTTGCATTCACACACCCGTCTCTCCCAAGAGCTACACAGAAAAGAACTGAAAACCCAAAGAAGTAGTTAGGCTTGAGAGCTTATATATCATTTTAACAAAGAAATTGTGGAGAAGTGACAAGACAAAGGCAAAGGGATCTGAGCTTCGAGGGGTGGGTAAGTGGTAGAAAGGTAAAGGTATGCAGGGAACTAATGGTAGATAATGGTAAGGTTGTTAGGAAAACTCAATGCCATCTCTAGTGATAAGTCGTTTCTGATGATTAAAAGTTGTTCTCTTTCTGGTACAGGAGAGGGGAGGGGAAAGGAAACGCCTTCAACATTTCTACCCAGAGCAATGCATGCCATGCTTCTAGGGAAGAGGGCAGACAGTCCCTCCTCTGCCTGCTGTTTCTCAGTTACCTTAGCTCAAAACAATCTTTATGCCAATGTAGCATATTTTGGGGTGACATATTCTGACCCCCTTCACTTCTGTGGATAAAAAAAAAAAAGGAATTCTATGGAAAGGAACCTCACAGAATGATCTGGTCATAAATTCCTAACTGGGCAGGTCATGGTGAGTAGACACACCCAGGGCCTATAACTTCTGTACTAATAAACTTGTCCTTGCCTGAAGCAAGCCCTGTCCATCCTTTCTGTGCTTTTTAGGTTAACACACCTTTGATATGTCCCCTTTCAGACCCCCCTTCCGAAGTATGAGAGCCCATCATCTTAACTATCCTGTAACGAGATCCCCGCCTTGCTTTCCCCCACCTTCAGGTGATCTTCCTTACATTCCCTCCTTTATCTCAAATGCATAAAGGAAACTGCAAACTGTCATTCTCAGAAGCATTTTTCTCAGTTTGTTGAGATCCTGCTTCCAGGTGTACCCTCTGTTTGGTTCAAATACCTATTTATAAAAACCCGCTACAGGTTTGGACATTCTGATGTCGACACATCTCAGCTGAAGCATTTAATTACAGCTGCAAGACCCTATAGAACTCTTTCCCTCTGACATGGGGACCATCAACTTTCTAGATTGTGGCTGCTCAGTCAGCTTGGGGTCCTGATTACTTATAATATAACTAGAGGCCCGATGCACAAAATCCGTGCAAGAGCCCGCTGCAGCTTTGTCCGGAAGGAAGGACGTCTGGTCTAATTAGCATATTACACTTTTATTATTATAGGTGGAGCCACCTCTGTGATCTACACAGAGCACGCAGCATGAACAAGTACGGAAATGAACCTTTATCATTTTACACCATTGAAATTTAGCAGATGTTTGTTACGACGGCATAACCTACACTATCCTGACTGATCCAGCACAACCACTACCTACCCGACTGCCAAGGGTAGCCCACCTTGAAGGAGGAGGGAATTGGGATTGCTGACTTGGGCTAGGACAGGGAGTAGGGATACTGTTTCTGAGCACAGTGTGTGGTTGAGACTGAAAACCCTCATCTTATTCAATAGACATTAGTTATCTATGGCTGCATAATAAATTATCCCCAAACTTGGTGGGCCACGGGCACAGACCACCACAGCATACTGTCAGTACTCAAAGCTGAATCTGCCACCTCGCCCAGCTCCTGGGACTTTCCTCTCTTTCCCTATTGAATTATATTCTACAGCACATGGAGTTTACACAAAATGTCAGGTGTAAGTCAAGTTGCTGTGAGAGTAAAGAAAAAATCTTACTGTGTCTCAATTCTTTGAAAAACACATGGGTAAGAGACCACCTTGAAAACAGGCACCTGAAGGTGTGGGCAGAGAGCATGAGCCAGGGGCAGGTCATGTTGGCACCCTTGTTTGGTGGGGTGACCTAGCACATGAAAATGCTGTCCCCTCTGGGTGACCTTTTATGCTCATCTGACCATCTGCCCACTGATGTTTTCATTGCCTCTCTCACACTGCTTCCCAAAGGTGTTTTCAACAGTCTTCATCATCATGTCAACACGTTATCTTAAAAACAATGATCAGGGAGAAGTCACTAGAGAAAGTGTTGTCCATTCCCTCCATCTTCCCTCTTAGCTACACCTGGGCCACCAAACACTGTCCCAGAAAATCCCAGCATGTATATGGGCAAGTTTAACAAAGGCCCTGATTTAATATATCAGAATTCGGGAGCTAGAAAGAGTTGCTGAACACCAGAGAAGATCATGCAAGATGCTACAGTAAGTGACTTAATAATACAAGGCTGACACTCCTCCTTCCCAAGGAAAAAGATGGCTATTTCATGGGGTTCCTCCTCTCCCCAATTCCAAGCACAAATAATTGCTTCAGGAAAAACAGACTGAAAACTGCGGGCATATTCTACTCCCAGATAGCATGCCATCACCCCAGGCAGTGTTTCCAATCAGGGTGTGAGCTAATGGAGATGACAGAGTTCTTCCCTGGAGACAGAGAAGTATCATTTGAAGAGAAATGGAACTGGGTGGGGAAGGGATGTAAAAATCAGCAGGCTGTTCCCCACTGGGTTAACAAAATAAGTTAAAGCCATCACTTCAAGGTTAAGGCAGGACACAGACGTGATGCTATAAACTCGGTGCCCCTTTAGGTACCAATGCATGGATCATAACAAGCCATGGCCTAGGTGGGAGGCACAGTGGATGCCCATCAATGTGAGGCTTGAAGGACTGACAGCTGGACAAATATGAAATGCAAGCCTTGCAACCAGGCACTGCCCTGGGTGATGTCTCATTAAAATGCATATCACAGATCATATGGCAGGGGCCAAAGAGTGAAAAACAGAGCAATGGCCAGCCTGGGAATAAGAAAGAAGGAGAGGAGGGAAGTTAGCATTAGCCAGGAACCATCCCCAGCTGCCCACTGGCTGCCGGGCCTTCAGTAACCTGACAGGCTCCTATCAAGGGCCATGGGGTCTCAAAACCATCCTGCTTCAAAGCCTGAGGACAGACCCATGACATAATGCTATGACACAGCAAAAACCTCCTCCCACTGTACCAGGCACTGTGCTATGTTCTCTGTGTATCCTCTCTTCCCTCCCCTCTTCCCTCTCTTTTAAGATATTTAGGTGTTTATTTTGTTCCAAACCTTTTGAGGATTTAATGTACCAGCTTCTGTGTATATTCCCTTCTGTCATTACTAGAGGCCCGGTGCACAAAAATTTGTGCACTTGGGAGGATACCTCAGCCCAGCCTGTGCCCTCTCACAGTCTGGGACCCTTCGGGGAATGACCACCTGCTGGCTTAGGCCTGCTCATCGGGGGATTGGGCCTAAGCTGGCAGTCAGACATCACTCTGGCAGCCCAGGAGCCCTCGGGGGATGTCCACTTGCCAGCGGGGAGCAGGCCTAACTGCAGTCGGACATCCTTAGCGCTGCTGAGGAAGCGGGAGAGGCTCCCACCACCACCGCTGTACTGGCAGCCGTCAGCCTGGCTTGTGGCTGAGCAGAGCTTCCCCTGTGGGAGCACACTGACCACCAGGGGGCAGCTCCTGCATTGAGCATCTGCCCCTGGTGGTCAGTGTGTGTCATAGTGAACAGTGATTCCTAGTCGCTCTGCTGTTAGGGTCAATTTGAATATTACCATTTTATTATATAGGATAAAGGCCTGGTACATGGGTGGGGGCTGGCTAGTTTGCCCTGAAGAGTGTCCCGGATCAGGGTGGGGGTCCCGCTGGGGTGCCTGGCCAGCCTGGGTGAGGGGCTGAGGGCTGTTTGCAGGCTGGCCATGGGCCCCAGCCACCCAAGCTCCCAGTGGAGGCTGGCTGGAAGCAGGTATCTGGGATTTATTTAACTTCTATAATTGAAACTTTGTTGCCTTTTGCAGAGGCCACAGCCGGCCAGAGCAGGCAGGAAGCTTGGCTTCCTTTATCACCGGAGCAACCAAGCCTCCTGCTTGCTCCAGCTCCATGGCTGCTGGCCGCCATCTTGGTTGAGTTAATTTGCATATAATCACTCTGATTGGCTGGTGGGTGTGGCTTGGGCATAGTGAAGTTATGGTCAATTAGCATCTTTGTCTTTTATTAGTGTAGATGGGAGGGATGAAGCCTGTGTAAGGCAGGCTTTATCCCTCCCACTTCACAGGTGCAGAAGCCTGAGGTCAGAATTTATAGACAGGTCCCAGACCACACAGGTGGTAAAGCTGGGGTTTGGACCCAGATATTTCCTGCTCCAAAGCTTATTTTTTTATCCCCAATGCTGCTTATTTGGTTCTTACAGTATCACAGCTGCCTGGGCCTTTCCCTACCACCTTCATGGCAGCTGGGCCAGGAACATCACACACAGGCTGCCACTCCCTTCCCACAGCCATTTGTCACTAGTGAATGAGCGTGGGTCCTGCTGAGCCAGGACTCCACTGCAGACCCTGCAGAGAGAATGTGCAAGCAGCTGCTGCCAATCCATCCGTGGGCTGAATGAGCAAACCAAGGGGACACCTTGGGTAGTTGGTGTATCAAGTAAAGGTGGCCAACAAACGCCAGTTTTCTGTTAGTGGAGACAGGAGTCCCCAGTAAGAAAAAGAAACTCCTCACCCCCTTTGTCACGTGTCCCCTCTGTCTATTCCCACAGCCAAATGGCCTGGATCAGGTGCTCCTCATCTCCCCTGAGCCACACCGTGGCCCTGTTAGTCCCAGCACATGTCTGAGCATGACTTTCTCCAGCTTAGAGTCCTTCAGGGGCTCCCTCGGCCCCAGGATAAGAGAATCTTCCACAGCAAGAAACCTCTTCCAAAGGCCTTCCCCTGCCTTGGCTTCCTGAAGAAGGCCCTATCAGCTCGCAGGATTCAGCCCAAGGCCATGGACAGGCACACACCAGGCTATTGACATTGATGACTTCTGAAGCTGAGACTATAAAGGGATCAGAGAGAAACTACCAACTGTGTACTTATTCAGCTCTGTTTGCTTTACTTGCTATAAATATATATATAATTTTTTAAATCCTCACCCAAGGATATACTTTTTCATTTTAGAGAGAGGGAAAGGGAGAGAGACAGGGAAACACTGATCACTGATGTGAGAGAGAACATTGATTGATTGCCTTCCATACATGCCCTGACCAGAGATTTAGCCCACAACCTTTTGGTATACGGGACGCCGCTCCAACCAACTGAGCCACACTGGCCAGGGCTATTTGCCATAAATATCTACCATGGTTTTAAAAGTTATGATAAAGTAAAAACAATAATCCTATATAATAAAAGCCTAATATGCTAAGTTCTGGTCGTCCGATCATCCGTTCAACCAATCAAAGCATAATATGCTAATGATATGCTAAGGATGCTCAACCACTCGCTATGGCGTACACTGACCACCAGGAGGCAGACACTTGGACCAGTAGGTTAGCTTGCTGCTGGGGTCCAGCTGATCAGGACTGAGTGAGACAGGCTGGATACACGCTGGAGCCCTCCTGCTGTCCCTCCCTGGCTAACCAACCTCCTGTGTCCCTCTCCAGCCACGATTGTGCACCGGTGAGGTCCCTCAGTCTGGCCTACACCCTCTCACAATCTGGGACCCCTTGGGGGATGTCGGAGAGCCAGTTTTGGCCTGATCCCTCAGGCCAGGCCAAGGGATCCCACTGGTGCACGAATTCGTGCACTGAGCCTCTAGTAAACATATAAAGGTAGAGACAGTGGTGTCTAATTTCAGATACCTCCTTCCTCCTCTGCCTGTGTGGGTGAGACCCAGCATCCAGAATTCTTTACTGAACCCCCACACCCTAGCTCTAAGACACTGGTTCTGATAAGAGGATTCCACTGAGAACAACCACACATGTGATTTGCCAGGAGCAGGCTCCTTTAAACCAGTGTCCTGAGTAATTATTAACAGGTGCTCCTCCTTCGCTCTCAAGCGTCCCAGTTTGAACAACATCGTCACCCAAGTTAGAGAGAGCCACCACCTACCCCTGCCTGCTTGCCCTGAGCCCACACTTAAACCTCCCATGCATTTGGTGCCAAGATCCAAGCACCTCCGGTCCTTCTCTGATGACTGCAGGTAACAGATTCCTCCACCTCTGAACCAGGGACCCACAGTCACAGAGTCCACAATGCTGCATGGATGGCTGTCACACTGATATAATAAAAGTAATAGTATCTCTGGTCTCTGTCCCTGGTTCCAGGCACAGACTCCTAAAACGCTTAAAATTTCCTAAGTGACAGGGGTGAGAGGAGCGCCTTTGGTTATTCATATTAAGCCTCTGTCAACTATGCCCAAGGGTATGCTAATGAGGCTACTCTTCCACGGGGCTGGTTGCCACAGGAAGAGCCAAGTGATAAATGTTCAGAACTTTCAGCCACACTCCCGGACCCCTAGGGCGGGGAGAGGGGGCCAGGGATTGAGTTATTCACCAAAGGCCAATGATTTGATCAATGGTGCCCAAGTAATGAAACCTCATTAAAAACCCTAAACCACAGGGATCAGAGAGCATCTGTGTTGGTGAACAAAACAAGGAGCTGGGAAGGTGCCATGCCCAGGGTGAGCATGTGGCACACCCAGAGTGGGATAAGAGCTCCAAGCACCTCTCCACATACCTTGCCCTATGTATCTCTTCCATGGGGGCTGTTCCCAGCTGTATCTTTTATAATAAACTGGTAATGGGTTTCCCTGAGTTCTGTGAGTCATTACAACAAATTATCAAAGCTGAGGCGGGCATCATGGGACCTTCAATTTACAGCAGGTTGGTCAGAGGTCCGTTCTTGTGACTGGCGTCTAAAGTGGGGGCAGTCTTGTGGGACTGAGCCCTTAACCTTTTGGTCTGTGCTAACGCAGGTAGTTAGTGTGAGAACTGAACTGTGGGAAACCCAGTCAGGGTCTGGAGACTTGGAAAATGGCTGGTGAGGAAAAACCTCCCACACATTTGGTATCAGAAGTATTGTGAGTTGAAAAATCTGTTTTTCTGTTAATGCCATCCTTAATTTACATGTCACTAGCCAGGGACTCCCTAAGGGCAAGGACTGCATCTTATTTACATCCTTCTATCCCGTGCTGACCTGGAATAGATTTGTGATGTGTTTGTTCAATGAATGAATGAACACACAAATGAATTAATAAATGAGAGTCACTGTGCTGGGCATCTCATAGACATATCTTACTTAAGGTCTGACACACTTACCCAGCAGAGGAGGTACCGTGATCATGAAAGTGGTTGTCCCAGGGCAAGGCTTATCCACTGTATTCCAGGTGTGCTGACCGCTACAATTTCCCCAAATGTTGGGCACTCAACTGCATAGTTTGTGGTAGTGGGAGGAAAAAAAGGTCTAGCCTTTTTCATCATCAAGATGAAAAAGGTTAGGCAGACTTCATTTAGGATGATTAGCATGAAATTTGGATAAAACATTGGGGAAATGGGTATAATGTAGGAAAAAATTACATTATAATTTTAAGACGTATATGTACACTAATCTATATATATAAAAGCCTAAGCTACTGTTCGACCATTCGACTGGTAGCTATGATGTGCACTGACCACCAGGGGGCAGACACTCTGACCAATAGGTTAGCTTGCTGCTGGGGTCCGGCCAATCGGGACTGGGTGAGACGGGCCGGACATGCCCTGGAGCCCTCCTGCAGTCCCTCCCTGGCCCTGATTGTGCACCAGTGAGGTCCCTTGCCTGTACTGCACCCTCTCACAATCCGGGACCCCTCGGGGGATGTTGGAGAGCCGCAGGCCAGGCTGAGGGACCCCACCAGTACACAAATCCTTGCACTGAGCCTCTAGTTTTAACCATAAAGACCATCCTATCTAATAATATACAAACATGGTAATTGACCATACCTTTGCTATACCTCCCATTGGATAATCAGCACGATATGCAAATTAACCACCAACAAAGATGGTGGTTAATTTGCATACGTAGGCTCCAAGCGGCAGAGGGAAGACTGAAGGCAAACCAAAGCAGCGAAGACGGAAGATTAAAGGCAGCTCCAGGCTGGAGCGAAGGACTGGGTCCCGGGTGCCGGAGGAAAACCTGTGCCAGCAGCCAGGAGAAGGGAAGGCCTATTGCATGAATCTCTTTGTGCAACAGGCCTCTAGTATGTATATATTATTACTAGAGGCCCGGTGCACAACATTCGTGCACTGGAGGGGAGGGGTGTCCCTCAGCCCAGACTGTGCCCTCTCACAGTCCAGGACCCCTCGGGGGATGTCCTCCTGCTAGCTTAGGCTCCCCAGGGATCAGGCCTAAGCCGGCAGGCAGATATCCCTCTTGCAGTGTGCGGTTCTCGCAGTCTAGAATCCCTCGCTCCTTACTGCCCACCTGCAGCAGAGGCAGGAGAGGCTCCCGCCACCACCACTGCACTCGCCAACTTGAGCCCAGCTTCTGGCTGAGCAGTGCTCCCCCTGTGAAAGCACACTGACCACCAGGGGGCAGCTCCTGTGTTGAGCATCTGCCCCCTGGTGGTCAGTGCACATCATAGCAACCAGTAGTTCTGCTGTTCGGTCGATTTGCATATTATCCTTTTATTATACAGGATTTTATGAGAACAAAAACCAAAAGGTAATATGCAAAGAAGGTAAAATAATGGGATTCTAGGTGTCTGTATTTGTAATTCTATTTTCCAAATAGTCTTTTATTTTTTTCACTACAGAAGAAGAAAAGGGAAACAGAACTTGGAAGCTGTCTTGGCCTAGTGGTCACTTGCAGGACAGGGAGACTCACACCACAGGGCCCCTCTTAAGGGCCTGGGGGACCCTCCAGGGCTGACCTGGCACTGGGACAGGGAGGCAGATGGAGACAAATCACTTTTCCATGTAAACCAGAGGCTTCCCGGGTCAACACAGCAAGACCTAAACCTCTAAGACATTGACTATTCTGCATGCTGCCAGGTCTGTGGACAGAGGTTTTAAAAAACAATGAGCTTCAACGGTTACTCTGCTTTGTCTTTTCTGAGAGCATCCAGGGCCTTCCCATCACCTGCAAGGAGCCTACTCAAGGTTAACAGGTATCAATCTAATAAATTGTGCAGCAAGCACCATTATTTTCTTCTTAGTCTATTTTACCTGCCATGCCTCCCAGGGAAGATTGGAAAATATGTGATAATTATAGATTGATAGAATGTGGGAGCAGGTTAGATATAAACCCATGTACTTGGCTTCCTCATTAGCCAGCTAAGCTGTGCTCAGTGGGATTCTTCTTTGCTCTTTAAGGAATTTCCTTGCTATAGAAATTGCCAGAACCTCACATGTACCGAGCCAAGGGGCGGGGGTGGGGGTGAGGGGAGGGAGGCTCTGAGGCACAACCTGAGTTACCCTCCTCACAAGACTCCCATCCAAATCCTGCGACTTCCACATGGACACACACGACTTTCCTGGCTGCCTGGTCCCCTACACCGTCTAATTTGGAAGTTAGTCAGCATGAAATGACTTACTAGGAAAGGGTCACTGGACCGTATTTGTCGGCACTCAAAAGAAATAAACGACCTTATCTTTTTTAAAAAATATTTTTTTTTATTGATTTTTTTACAGAGAGGAAGGGAGAGGGATAGAGAGTTAGAACCATCGATGAGAGAGAAACATCAATCAGCTGCCTCCTGCATACCCCCTACTGGGGATGTGCCCACAACCAAGGTACATGCCCTTGACCAGAATCGAACCTGGGACCCTTCAGTCTGCAGGCCGACGATCTATCCACTGAGCCAAACCGGTTAGAGCTAAACGACCTTTTTTTTAAGGAATGTAGCAAGCTGTGGGTTTAATAGTAGTTTTTCTCACAAACACTAATGATAATAGCTCCCAGCAAAGAAACCACGGGGAAATGGGAATGGCGCGTCCGGGAACTTCAATGCTCTTCATGTGATTTGTCTAGAATGTTTAGGCAAAGGGAGTGAGGGAGGAGACCTCACGTCAGGCACTGGGTGAAGGGCAGCGTGGAAAGCAGGTGGTGTCCCACAGTGCTTTGGGGCTGCTGCCTGGGTGATCTAAATGGATGATCTAATGGGTGATCATTGTGGGTGATCTAAATGGATCCTAGGTCTAAAAGAAATGGGAGGAGGCCACATAATCCACATTTTGAGGGTGAAACAGGCTAGTGAGCCAGGACAAGCAGAATAGGGAAACTGAGACAGTTAAACAGCCAACCAGTTTGCGGCTAGCTGGAAAATTGCAAAATCCTACCTTCCCTAACCAAGGACACTCAAGAGTAAATGGTTACACTTCTCCCCAGCCAGAAGATAAATAGCTTACATAACCCTACTCATGGAGACATAGCAGAAATCCAATTAGTGCCATTTGCCAACCACACCCAAGGACCAAGGAAGTTAAGGGAGTACATATCATTTTGGCTCTTCAGCATAAAACTGATGAATATTCTATTGAGATCCTCCCCAAGACCTGCCCTAAACTCCCAGCCTTTCAAATCCTCAAAACGAAAGTCGAAAGTCGAAAGTCGTAGCTCTCAGGCTCCCTCCCAGAAGCACACCCAGGCCTTTCCCTTCCACCTCTCCTTCCCCCACAGGCTGGGTCCTAAACTCTAAGGGACCCATGCGACTTGCAACCAGGAAGCAATGGGTAGCCGCAGCTCCTCCCGGGCTAACCCCTGCACCTCTCCTTAAGGCCCCCTTTCTCTGACTTCCTCTCCGGTTGCTTCTTCTGCCCTAGGCCCTTCCTTGTGTCACTGTCCCAGCTTTATTAAACAGACTCTAAAAATCACCTCGACTTCGTATTGTGAAATCTTTCCTGCACGAAGTCAAGAACCCACATACTACCAGCGGGCCCAAGGCAGACCCCCTCGGGCCAGGTCCCCTTTCCCATAACAAGGGTGCAACCAGACTGTTGCAAGGTGGTCCTGTCACACAGCAATTCCAATGAGCATGATGGCACCCAATTCCAGCTGGGGCCCAACTCTCCCAGCCCTGACCCCAGCTCCCCTGTGGAACTGTGATAAGCAGCCGGTGGCTGAAGTCATGAAACCCGGGTTCTCCTGCCAGCTGTGCTGCAGGACTAACAAGCTGCTCTTCCACAGGACTTGCCTCTCTGTCCCCTTTCTTATCAGAAAATAGAGAGCAGGGAGAGAGCTGTGACCATCCACCGCATATGTGAAAAGAACCCACCAAAACCAGCCTGGTCTGGCCTGTCTGCGTCGTTCTTTTTTCAAAAGATATCTCAGGTTGGCTGAGCCAAACAACTGCCAGGCAACCTGAAAAGGGCACAAGGAAACAGAACTTGCCCTTGAAGGTGAGATCTGCCGATTAAAATGCAAGCCCAGAAATCATCCTCTAACTTATGAAATACAGCCTTCCCCTTACAGAAGAGCAGCACGCAGCCTATGTAACTCAGCAATAAAGTAATTAGGGAGGCATGCTCCCTCTAAAATGAAACCACCAGTGCTGTAGCATCCAGTTAAATTTAATTACCGCCTAATTTCCTTTACAATAGATGACCTAGTTTTTGGACAATATTCTCAGACAAGAGATTACGTGTGGGTGTAAAACCCTGCCCTCTCTAGAGAAGCAGAGAGACCATTCACAGGCTCACCTAATCCATCCAGATATAAATGTATGAAGGAGAGTGGATAAGATAACAGCCCCACTGAAGAAACACGCTCTGTTCTCACACAGAGGTCAAAGCAATTCCATGGAGACTTGGGAGCTGTTTGTCAGACTTGCTGCCCGCTTCCAGAGGGCAGCCTGGGACATTTAGATGAAGAGCTGGCCTGTGCATCTGCCCCATCAGCTGTTACCTGTGCAGACTTGACCCACACCCCCAGCTCCCAGGCTCCAGGACTAGGATGGGGCATTAGCACAGAGCAATCCCACACTGTGGGGGCTACAGAGACTCTTAGAAAGTCCTGAGTCTGGCGGGAAAGGAGGGAGGGGGGCCCACGGATGCTCAGGCTTGCTGTCCCTTCTCACAAAGTCATCTCAGGCTGAGCTGAGCTCAATGGATGGTGATGTGTGAATGACAATGAATGGTGACATGAACAATGAATGAGTGACACCCCAATCTCAGGCAGCCAGAACCAAGGACAAAGTCAAATGCTTCTTCATTCAATTTTCTCCATAATTAAAAGTGGGACACAAATAGCATGGGGAGACGTAAATATCTGACCCTAAAGAGCTAAGAGTCTAGGAGGGAAATACGCAAACAGACAATTACAAAGGAGTGTAATTAATTCTACGGCAGGAGAGTACAGCATATTACAGGTGGGAAGGGAGTAGGGAGAGGAAGTGGAGAAGGGGAATCAGCATGACTTCCCAGAGCTCAGGACCTTGAAGCTGGATCTAAAATACAGGAAGGAAATAAGAGGTGTACAGGGTAAGGGGTGGAGTGGGAGAGTCTGGATGCCCAGGCAAAGATGTTGGCAAGTACAAATGCCTACGGGCAGAGAGAGGAAGCAGCATCTTGAGGACAGGCATGGGGATCTGTGGGGGACTGGTTGTGGGACAGATGAGGAGCTGACAAGCCAAGGCCAGTGGGTGCAGACTGTGGTGGGGGCACCCCATCCTGCAGCTTTGGGGTGACACTGAAAGGTGTTAGGTAGGCCAGTGACCAGTCCAGATGTGTGTTTTTAGAACAATTGCACTGAAATGGTATGATGTTTTGGGAATTACAAAATACAAAAATTAGCTACTCAAGCCAATTATAGAACCAAAAAGGGGGATTGGTACAAAAAAATAGTGAGCTGTTGATAATGGTTGAAGGCAGGTGGCAGGTATATAGAGGTTCACTATGCTATTCACTCTACTTTCACCTCGGTTTGAGGTTTTCCATAGTAGAACTATTTTCATCTTATTGGATGAACTATTATTAAAATATCGCCAAAACCGGTTTGGCTCAGTGGATAGAGCGTCGGCCTGCGGACTGAGAGGTCCCAGGTTCGATTCCGGTCAAGGGCATGTACCTGGGTTGAGGGCATATTCCCAGTAGGAGATGTGCAGGAGGCAGCTGATCGATGATTCTCTCTCATCGATGTTTCTAACTCTCTATCTCTCTCCCTTCCTCTCTGTAAAAAATCAATAAAATATATTTTTTTAAAAAAATAAAATAAAATATCAGAAGCATTTATGTTAAATTCTTTAAAAATGTTATTTATCCTAATTTATTAGCCAAAAATAAGTGGGAGTGTGCTTGGATATTTTTTTCTACATTTAAAAAATATCATTGGGCCCGACCGGCATGGCTCAGTGGTTGAACTTCAGCCTATGAAACAGAAAGTCATGGTTTGATTCCTGGTCAGGGCACATGCCTGGTTAGGGGCTGCATCCCCGGTGTGGGGCATGCAGGAGGCAGCCAATCAATGATTCTCTCTCACCATTGATGTTTCTATCTCTCTCTCCCTCTCACTTTCTCTCTGAAATCAATAAAAATATATGTTAAAAAATATATATCACTGGGCTGCTGAATGGAGAGTAAATTGAAAGGAAGGAGAAAGGAGGCCATTAGGAGGCTGAGCAGGGCCCCAGGATGGTGGTGGCCTGCATTGACACAGGAGTGCAGGAGATAAAGGGGTGTGTTTAAAGTGAGCAGGAGGTAAAATGGCCAGTGTTTGACTCAGCATAAATGAATTATGCATTCAGTCACTCCCTCTGTAAAGATTCAGGGCCACCAGCTCTGTCCACAGGACAGCCAGGGACTGGGGGAGGATGAAAAGGCAGGTCATGCCTGAGGCCAGACCTCAGCACAGTAATCTCTGAGAGCAATACGATGAGATAAGCTAAAAGGGCAAAACCAGTTTTGAAAGTAAAAAGTAAAAGCCATAAGTAAACGTTAGTTTAAAGCATGCTGGAATGAATACCAGTAAAATCGAAAAATGCTGCAAAATAAATTTGATGAGTTGAACAGTGCACACTTAAAATGTTAGAACTATAAAAGATAAAATAAACAGATTACATCATAAAAAATAGGTAATACAATAAAAACTACAGATGAAAAAGCAGAAGTAAATAATATAAGCTAATGGAACATATTAAGAAGATTAAATAGTAAAATAAAATTATTGAGGCTACATAAATTTTGTAAAAGCACATCCTAACTAAAGGGTAACAGGAGAAATACAGGCGGCTATGAAGACACCAGCACACAAGTGAGCTGCCGGGGCCACCTGGTCAACCTCACTCTGTCACCACTGTGAAGCATTCTGTGCCCAGCCATACCAAGAACTTGCCGGTCCCCAAATTTACCATGTTTCCTTTAAAGGACTCAATTATCCAACAGGGATGAATTCCACAGCAGAGGCCCCACCCCCATGGTGGCTTCTTATGGCTTGCCTCCCATTGGAGGTCCCTGGAACTCTTGTCTTTCATGTGGACATTGTCAGCTTTCCCCAAAAGGCACATAGGTAACAGCAGAGCTGCCTCCCACCCCCCCCTCCCCCATAGAATCCACTGCAATATGCAAGGAAGGAAACATCAGGGCCATTGCATGACCTCAAAGAGGGAGCCTCCCACACCCCTGACTAAGGGGGGCCAATAAAGGAGGCTTTGAGCCAAGGCTTCAAGGGTGGCGAGGCTGCATGGATGGAGGGAGAACAGGACAGGATTCCTGGTAAGGAAACAGGGTATGAGCTAACATACAGAGAGACCATTTCAGCCCTCCATCACAAAGGCTGTCCTTCCCCCCAAGTGCAGTGTGGAGCACATTCCCTAAGCTCAATAGTGGGAACTTCACAGGAGCTGCTGAAAAGCCATAAGGCAGGGCCACTGATCCTGTAACGAGATCACATCTTTCTCCATGATGCAGAGACCAGCTCCTGGGCGTTCAGCATGCTCTCCAGCCCCCAGCTCCATGGGCAGCCCTGCATTTGCATTTTGCACAGCTGTAAGTGTGAGAGGACATCACGCTCTATTCTCTGAGAGAACATAGCCATTCCAGCTGCCTCTTCCATGAGCTCCTCCCTGTGAAGCATTACACTCCTTAGCGAGGATTTGCCTAAGCCAGTGGTTCTCAACCTTGACTGCACGTAAGAATCACCTGGGAATCTTTTTAAAATCCTGATTTCTGGGCCTCATTCTCCGGAAATTCTGTTTCTTCGTTACTAATGTTGTGGCCCCACCCCATAACAAAGAAACAGAATTTCTGGAGGATAAGGCCCAGAAATCAGGATTTTAAAAAGATTCCCAGGTGAGTCTAATGTGCAGCCAAGGTTGAGAACCACTGGCCTAAGCTCTTGTACGAGCCAATGTTCAGTTGTCAGCCATTGGGATTATGTAAATCATTACACAAACTTATTACTACCAAGCCAATTGCTGGCCTTTTATTTTTTCAGTTCCAGGGAAAGCAGGGGCCTTCTTTGCCTAAACTTCACAGAAGACTTCAGGGGAGGTTCACCAGCTATTCAACCTTGCATTCATCTGGAAGAAGGTAGGATGAAATTCCTCCTGTGTGTTCCCAGAAATGCCAATAACACAGACACAGAGAGCAGAGTGAGTGTAGGACAGCCTTGCTATAACTGGATGTTTGTGTCCCACACCCCAATTCATACGTTGAGATTCTATCCTTCGGTGATGGTATCCTAAAGCACTCCTGCCACCACAATAGAGGGCCTCAATCCCATAGAACTGTAAGAGAAAGCTTTTTCTAAATGTTCATGAACCATAAGACTAATCACTTTTTGTCGGAGGCAGGACCAATTCAACTGAGGATTCCTACAGCTAGTGAACCACTGAGATAAACATTTATTTCAAATAATTTGCAAATCCTAAAATAATTGCAAATAATCATTTCTCTTCTTTTTATCCCATGGAGAAATCAGCAGAGGGTCAGGCATGTTTTCTCGTTAGACATTTGGGAGTCAGCTTATCATGATGCAGTGTTTGGGGCCAACTTCACCTGGGATGTCCCAGTGATGGGGAAAATAAGACATTTGGGGGGGGGGGGGGCTAGCAATCTGAATCTGTGCCAGTAACCTAATGGACATTCTTGATAGCCTATAATTAAGTCACTGCTGCTTTCTCCACAATCTGGTCTTGCAAGACCAGTTTACCTAATACTCCCATTTTACAGAGGCCATAAACCATGAACAATACACAACCCCTGGAGGGGGTTATCAGTGCTGGCACCAGGCCAGGTCTTTAGATGTGGTCTCACAGCCCCCATCCCAACACATGGGGCTTTATGCAAAGCCTGTGAAACGTACAGAAGTCCCATCCATATTTGGGGGACAAAGAAACCAAAGGGTATACTGTAAAGGGAGAGCTTCCTCCATATTGGTTTGCTCAGGATTTGGAGAGAAACAGGCTCCCCTGAGTCACTGTCCTAGTACATGCAAAACGTCTGAAAATAAGTGGGTTTTCCCTGTATCTCCAAGTATTCCTGTGTATTTTTCGGTCGCCTGGTAAATTCTGTAACACCAGCATGAAAGAGCGCCACAGACCTAGATTGCCTGCAGCTGTTTAGATCATCGGTAACCATATTTTCCCCTTGACTATATGTACATCCACTGAATTCATAGAGCTACATTCAAGTGTTTCAATTTCACCAACATTTACTGTCGGGGTCCAGCCCCAGCGGTCCAGGGGTTCCCAGAGGTATGGACACATCAAACATATGTAGAATATTTTTATGTGCAAGAAGGAACAACGCTGCATCTAGGAATGCTAACATGAGTAAGATCATAACATAGGAGCCAATGAGGCTAGAAGAACTGTGTATGAAGACAGTTTCCTACATATACTGGACCTTCAGCAAGTACCTAAGCACTGTAGTTGCTGCCTTCAAAAAAAACTTGCAAATGAGTAGATACATCTTGAACACTTTAAAAATCCTAAAAATGCATGTATAAAAGTATTCAAGGACCTTTCATTCACCTGGGGAGACAGTATCTAATATGGTTAAATGCGTAACCAGTGTGTAGTGTGATTAAAGTATTAAACCAAACAAGAAATAATACCTGATTGTACACAGTTGCCATGAAACTAAAAGGAACTTTAAGTGCAATATGCACAAATTCATAGGAGAAAGAGGTCACAACTGCTAAAAGTCCTTGTGTCCTCCACTCACTGACACATATATTTTAATTCAAAGGGAGGGAAATTACTCAAGTTTCTTGAATACTTACTCTTTTCAGGCTTTCTACAGACATGATTTTTACACTTGATCTCATTTCCCCTGCACAACTATATGAATTCAGAGTAACTGCATCATTTTAGAGATAAGGAAATGAAAGCAAGATCTAGTCGTTTACCTGCAGAGAGAGAACTATAACTAAGAGGTGAAGCTGGACTCATATCCCAGTCTCTCTGTCTCAAACCCTGTTCTTACACCAGACCACACGCCTCCCTGAAAACTTCTGGTGAGCAGTGGAAGAAGGCACTAATAGGCATGCCGTTATGCGGATAGTCAATATGTTAGCATGTTCAATATGAACACAGGTGCTGCCTGATCAGTATCAAACTGAGACGTTTTACTAAACAAGGTGTGTCCTATTTTATTTTCTACAGTCCCTGCAGGATTTTGATGCCAGTTTTAAATGTAGAAAACCCTGAGACAATTTACAGGACCAGTAGCTGAATGCAAAGGTGTTCCCATTTCTTGCATCAAGCCCCTTCAATACACTCCAAACCTATTTGCATTGTGCTCATATAAGTGACTGAAAAATGAGCATTTCCATTTGTTTGGATTAATCCTTTAAAGTGGTTGCTCAATGAGTATTTGATGTTGGGTGAGTAGGTGATGGTGATGATACCTCGAGTTGCTTTCTTTCAAGTCAAGACCCACTGGCTCTTTCCAATCAAACAGAATACACAGGTGTCCTATCAACAGCTAGAGAACACCTTGTAGTCATCAAGAAGCCGCTTATTTTGAAACTAGAGGCCCGATGCACGAAATTTGTGCAAGAGTAGGCCTTCCCCCAGCTGCCAGCACCAGCTTCCCTCTGGCACTCGGGACCCGGGCTTCCCTAGCAGCCCCAGCTTTGTCCAGAAGGTTGTCTAGAAGGACGTCTGGTTTAATTAGCATATTATACTTTTATTATTATAGATGCCAAACATTTTCTTTATAGCACTTTAGTCTCTGTTCAGGATGCCCTGTCCAGAGTATGGGATTTAGCAGTTCAACTGTTTTCTGTTATGTTATAACTAGAGGCCTGGTGAACAATTTCATGCACCAGTGGGGTCCCTCAGCCTGGCCTGCGGAATCAGGCCGAAAACAACTCTCCGACATCCCCCAAGGGGTCCCGGATTGCAAGAGAGTGTAGGCCAGCCCGAGGGACCCCACCGATGCACCATTGGGGCTGGGGAGGGACATGGGAGGTTGGCCTGCTGGGGAGGGACCATGGGAGAGTTCCAGGGTGTGTTCAGCCCATCTCACTCAGTCCTAATCAGCAGGACCCCAGCAGCAAGCTAATCTACCGGTCGAAGCATCTGCCCCCTGGTGGTCAGTGCACATCATAGCGACTAGTTGACCAGTGGACTATCTGACCCCTGGTAATCAGTGCACGTCATAGCGAGCAGTTGAGTGGCCTTAGCATATCATTAGCATATTACACTTTGATTAATTGAACGGATGACCGAACACTTAGCATATTAGGCTTTTATTATATAGGATGTTCAAGACTATATTGTCAAGGTGATGACTCAGAGGGACAGGAGTTTTCAAATCAAGCCCTCAGGACTTCGAATTCCATCTTTTTAGTCATTGTGAGGTGACAGGTATCGCAAGATAACTACTTCAAAAGCTGAGAAAACTTTGGCACAAAAAGTGAGCTAGGGCACTCAGTGGCCAATGAATATATTGGTGCCCTCCATTCATTCACACAGATCATGCATGAGGAGACAAGAAGAAATACTGAGTCCGAAGGCTGGATGGGGGCAACCTCTCCGGTGGCTCCATGTGCAGCGTCCATCTAACCAGAACCTTGGCTGTGGTCTAGAAGCACCCAGTATGAGCTGGTTGGTGTGTGCTCAGGGACAACAAGCGGGCCTTACCTGGAAAGAACTCAACTATGGCCTCTGAGCAGCAAGAAGGGCCCCTGCTATCTCCTGAGGAAGACGAAACTTTGGAGGTAAAGAAAACCCCAAGGAGATATGGTGAGCAGAGGAAGAACATCAAGATCAGAAGGAGCAGCTCCCAGGACTTGTCTGGATCCACTGAAAGGGTCAAGGAGCTCGGTCCTCTTTCAGGAAGAACCAGGCACAGAAAAGCAAAATAGTCTTCTTACCCCTGAGAACAAGCAAGAAAAGTATTTGTTGCCCATCTCCCTCCCAAACTAAGCCAACTACAAGGTCAAGAAAACAATTTCAAAAGCTATATGTTCATTTGGGCGCAATTACAAGTGTATAATTGATGTAACATATTGAAAATGATTGCCTGTTTCCTTTTTTTCCTTAAGCTTGGCTTTGCTTTGATAGTTTTATATTAACTGTCTTTGAGTCTGTATTTGCCTCCCTGAAAAAAGAAATCATTATGCTCAGAAAATGTTCTATTCTGTTATTTCTTAAGGAACTAATGCCATTTTTATAAATGGCCATGATTAAGTCATAGACTGGTGCTTTTGTTCAAGCTCTTTCTCTCTCTCTTCTCTCCTTCCTGAGCTTATTCTAATCTCTGACTGCAGCTTGTAAACATCTGTCTAGAATTGATGAGATGACGCCGTTGGGGGTTTGGGTCAGCTCAGCAGCAGAGACAGCAGCAGAGACTGCTTAGGAGCGGAGTACCACCGATGTAAGGTAAAAACTAACAAACTAAAGTGCAGTAGAGGGGAACCTCACAGGTTAATCCCTGTAAAGCTTCCCTTCACACAAAGCTGAGACTTTAGGAGAGAAACGTTGAAGGAAAACAATTACTAGAATATTAATTTATGCGTGTGATTAAAACACTCGAGGTCCTGAAAGTAGGGAGCTTTCTGAGGTCCGTTTGAAATGGAATGTGCCAGAGGCTACCCTAAGTGTCCTCAAGCCTGCCTGCTCCCTCTCTGCCGCTACGAAAGGTAGAATTTGACCCCACATATTGCCTCACCCTTGCACCTCTGCAGAAATTCTTGCACCCAGAGATTTCAGTGTTTCCACAAATAGAAATTAACAAGCCTCATCATCACTTCTCTCCACCGAGATTCCTTTAAGTAACACAGAACTTTACCTCAATGGCCTACTCAAGGTCGCCTGAGAAGTCCTTGGTGTAGTCTGGCAATGGCTATCGAACGTGTGAAAACACCTGGCAGCCTCATGGCAGCCCCAGATGCACTGCATCCTTTGGCAAGTACCACTGGAGGGAGGAGCCATCTTCTTTCATCTGTACAGCAAGGCTCCCACCTGTTGGCCTTTCCTCAGCCTCACCAAGCGCCCACATGCCTGGAAATCCAGACCTCAGTCCTACTCCTTCCTATCTTTTTTTAAAATGTCTTTTATTGATTTGAGAGAGGGATAGAGAGAGATATCAATGTTAGAGAGAATCATTGATTGGCTGCCTCCTGCATGCCTCCCACTGGGGATCGAGCCTGGAACCTGGCATGTGCCTTGACTGGAATTGAACTGGCAACCCTCTGGTTCATGGGACAATGCTCAACCGACTGAGCCACACGGGTAAGGGCACGCCTTCCTATCTTATCTGCCCCCAAAGCTGAGTGAGGACAGAACCCCCTCAAACTCCAGCTAATCTTCCCTTTTAAACAAAAGTGAACAAACCTCAGGATCAGAATCTTTGAATAAGAAATGGCTTTTGGCTAGAATTTGATATTATGTTAATTATATTTATTTTATGCTTTTACTTGTGGCAAATTCAGATAATTTTCCACGTAGGACTGGGATATAGAATTTCATTTTCAATTAATCTTTTGAAGTAAGAAAGATAAGATTTAAAACATATATGATAAAGGTCATACACAGATTTTTGGCAAAAAAGCATGAAGTTAATGTACAAATGACTGAAGTTTGGGAAACTGGGCCAGATGATTCCCAGCCTGCTTCTGAGCCTACCTGGAGGGTCCACATTTTTTGGAAAATATTTACGTAAAATTAATTTAAATTAAAATAATTTATGAAAATAAATGTCATATGTATGTATTGCTTTTATTTTGCAATTGTTTTCTCATAATAAAGATTTCTTATGTTTTTTTATTGGAATATGACCCTGGAAAAATCATAAAGGCATAAAGATATGTAAAACACAGAATACCACAATTCAAGGAAAAACATTTACTCTGTGAGTTGTTTTTCTTATTTTGTATTTTTAGAAATATAATTTTGAATCTCAAAATGTTAATACATATGTACCTCTGAATTTACATAAGAGAAATAAAAGGGATATGGTTTTGTTTATTAAAAACAACAATAGAATGATTTTAAGTATCAAACCTTTCCTTGTGTACTTAAAAGTTTAATTTACTCAAAATTTATATACATGTAATATTTAGCCCCATACTTATCTAGTAATTTAAGCCACATCTTTACTAAATAAAATTTCATTCTATTTCAATCAGCTATAATGAAATGAGTGAAGCTTCCTTTTGGAAATTATGCATTTAAACCCCTGCTTTTCTTACTTGCCAGGGACATATACTTTCCACACTTTGCCTTTTTACTATGGAAGAGTAAAAACATAGTTGAACCTCAGAGGGAAGGCAGGGGAGGGTGAGTGGGTGGGAAGAGATCAACCACAGAACTTGTATGCATATATGCATAACCCATGGACACTGACAATAGGGTGGTGAAGGCCCAGGGCAAGGGGGTAGGGATGGGCTAGAAGAGGTCAATGGGGCTAAAAGGGGACATATGCAATACTTTCAGCAATAAAAATTTTAAGAATAAAATAAAAACATAGAAGATTGAGCCCTAACCGGTTTGGCTCAGTGGATAGAGCATCGGCCTGCGGACTCAAGGGTCCCGGGTTCGATTCCGGTCAAGGGCATGTACCTTGGTTGTGGGCACATCCCCAGTGGGGAGTGTGCAGGAGGCAGCTGACCGATGTTTCTCTCTCATCGATGTTTCTAACTCTCTATCCCTCTCCCTTCCTCTCTGTAAAAAATCAATAAAATATATTTTTTAAAAAATATATAGCAGATTGAGCTGCGTTCTAAGTTTCAATCATAGGAAATGACTTTGGCTCTATTGCCCTACTGAGCCAACAGGTATAGGGAGACAATTATCTACTTATAAAAATGGTACAGGTGTTGAAAATATTTATTTACATTCTTTTTCCAAAGCAGAACGTCAGCATGGTATACCATTATTACCTTAATCACAAACAGGCGAGTCGGTTAGAAAACAACTCCAACACGGATGGTCGTTGGTATTATCTGTATGGTCTCATGAGGAAACAGGCTCAGAAATGTTAAGTAATGTGTCAGGCTCACACAGTGATGGGACTAGGACTCAAAACTGCGTGTCTGAGGCCAAATGTTTCAGTGCTTTTCTCCTACAGAACGGAAAAGAGTGATACGGCCTCAAAAAGGCCGCATATATGAGAACAGAAAACGCCAATAGTGCAGATTCAGATTCCCTGTTTTAGAATAAATATCTTCAGTTTTGTTACAGTTGGCATTCAGCATTGTTTTGTGTTAGTTTCAGGTACACAGCAGTGGGCAATCATGCACCTCACAAAGCGCTCCCCGATATGTCCTGCACCACCTGGCGCCTACTGGTGGCCGCAGCCATGTGTCCTGCTCCCAGCTGCCTCCATCCATCAGCCTGTGGGCTCTGGGTGGGCTGAAGCGAAGCGGGCTCCTGGGCAGTGCCAGGAAGATGGGGAAGTGATTGCTGCTCACCCCGCTCTCCCTCTCCTGGAGAGTTCCCTCTGGACACTGCGGGGGAGGGGGGGATGAGCAGGCAGAATGGAGCTGGCCTTCCCTCTCTCTTCGCAGGCTTTTCCCTGTGTTGCTGAGGTTTCTTACGCGGACTCCGGCACTCTCTCCCGGAGCTGTTTCTGCTCATGGACAGCTGCCTAATGGTTGATCTGTGTGAAGGGAGATGCTGGGGTCCCCTCTCCCAACCTGGTGACATCACCTCCCTAACAGGCTTGGTGAAGGAAGGGACCATCTATTCCCCAGCCCCTGTTCCCTAACAGATGTTCAGTAAGTTAAATCCAGGAATGAGGGAATTGATCAACGTAACAGAATTTCCTCCATACATTTTTTAAGGCAAAAAAAAGAAAAGAAATCTCATAGAAAAACTTCTCTTTCCAATCTTGTCTCTAGTAGCCCAAATGCCTCCGCTAGTCATCGAAATCCTTCATTTTCCAACTGATCACTCTGGCAGCAACCTGACCCAGCTTCGCCCCCTCCTCCTGCTTCCACACCCCTCCCTGGGGCTCTGTGGTCTGCAAAGCGCTTTACTAACCAATTAGTCCCCTGGTGCCTGAGAGTGAAGCCCCCCAGTTGTCGGGCTGGCAAATGGGTGGTGCTCCCAGGTAGAGGATCACGCCCACACCCCACTGCTTGGGCCAGGCCCCCGCGGACCCTCAGCCCTTCTCCTGGCTGCTTGGCCTGCCTTCTTCCGCACCGTTACCTGACTGCAAAGGCCCGGCGGATTCTCCCAGAGCAGGGGTCCAGATTTGGCGGGTTTACGCTCAGCATGCGGGATCCAGAGACTCATTATGACCCAGAAGTTGTTCGTTCAGTAAAACCACAAAAGCATAAATGAAAAGAGAAACCGAAGAGCCACAGGGCACCAAAGTATATAAAGCAGCGGGAGCCACGCACACTCCGGTCCCATTAGGAACATAGGAGGTGATTAAAGGGAAACACAGGCCGCTTTAATGCTTCCACGTTGTAACAGCTGCAGTCTCCCCAGAATCCTCGTTCATGGAAATAAATTCACTTACCGCCCGCAAGCGAAGCTAGAAGTGCGTATGTAAAGGGCCCGCGCCGCTCTCTCAGTTGTTCAGATGATCGTATTAATTAAGCCCAGGTCAGCAGTTCAGTTCTCACGTGGTAGTTTCGCCAAGGATGGCTCCATGCTCAACGCCCCCATCTCCCCGCGCCCAAGGTCAGCCGTCCCTCCAACCAGCACCGGCTGTAGGTGTCACGGGTTTGGAAAAGCAACACAAAACCTTTGCGTTTTAAGATATGGTGAGGAACCAACAGCAACATTGCTTTTTTATATCATGTTATGCACTCAGTTCCCTCCCCAAATGCATACCCTCTGTGAAGCCCTAATACCCAGTCCCTCAGAATGCAACTTCATTTGGAGACAGGGTCTAAGGAGCTAAGTTTAAAGAGGGGTCATTATTCCAATATGATGGGTGGACCCTCTTACAACATGATTGGTGTCCCTTGGAGAAGAGGAAATTCGGACACAGGCAGAGGGAAGAGCAGGTGAGGACACAGAGGAAAGACGGCCATTTACAAGCCAAGGAAAGAGGCCTCAGAAGGAACCAATCCTGCCCATAATGTCAGCCTTCTCGCATGCAGGACTGTGCAACAATGCATTTGTGTTGTTAAGCCACCCAGTCTGTGTCAGACTGTTGTTACAGCCCTAGCAAACTACCACGCCGCATTCCCTGCGACTAACTTTGCAACTCCAAGAGAGCAGCAGTTTTCGTAGGTTTGGATCTCTGCTGTATTCCCAGTGTCTAAAATAATGCCTGATACAACATCGCCACTCAATAAACATTTATTGAAAAAAAGATTAAAGACTGACATGACACCAGTCTAAAATGCCATTGCTGAACTCTTTTCCCCTTCCCCTCTAACTCCGCTCACATCAAATCTTGGTTATACAGGGGTGGGCAAATGTAAGGTGACAGTTATTCCTATGGAAAATAATATAATAATTAATAAGTAGCCCTCGCCTGTTTGCTCAGTGGGTAGAGCTTCAGCCCAAGGGCTGAAGCGTCCAGGGTTTGATTCTAGTCAAGGGTAACTACCTCAGTTGCAGGCTCAATCCCTAGCCCTGGCCAGTGTACATGTGGGAGGCAACCAATCGATGTGTCTCTCTCACATCACTGATTCTCTCTCTGTCTCTCCCCCTCCCTTCCACTCTCTGTGAAAATCAATGGAAAAATATCCTCAGATGAAGATTAACAAAACAATAATAATCTATATACATAAAAGCCTAAGCAACCATTACTACCAAATGACAGGAACAACTGATCGCCATGACACACACTAACCACCAGGGGGCAGACACTCAATGCAGGAGCTGCCCCCTCGTGGTCAGTGCACTCCCACAGCCAACCTCCCCTGGCTGGCCATCACAGATTGCCAGATCAAGGCCTGCTGGCCAACCTCCCTCAGTCCACCCCCACCCCCCACCCCAGTGCACAAATTCGTGCACCGGGCCTCTAGTTAATAAATAATAATACAAAAATAAACTCTGGCCCTAACTGGTTTGGCTCAGTGGATAGAGCGTCGGCCTGTGGACTCAAGGGCCCCAGGTTCAATTCCGGTCAAGTGCATTGGTTGCAGGCACATACCCAGTAGGGAGTGTGCAGGAGGCAGCTGATCGATGTTTCTCTCTCATCGATGTTTCTAACTCTCTATCCCTCTCCCTTCTTCTCTGTAAAACATCAATAAAAATATATTTTAAAAATATAAATAAATAAGTAAATAAATGAACTCTGTGTTTCACATACTCACAACTATAAACCTACTTTTGTCCCCCTCCCCACTGTATCTTTTTTAAATGATTCAGAGAATTTAAACCACTGCCACCTGCAATGCGCCATGCCCACTCTGGGTCAGCAGACAGATGTGATGCGCAGTCCAACCAGATGCACGTGCATTCATGAACCTGCTTTCCCTGGTTGCGCACCAGCTGGTGCCGGGTTCTGACCTGTCAGACACAGAGGAAGCCATGCTTTTTGTTTGGTTTGGCTGCAGCAAATCCATAGGGTAAAGAGTCACTTCCAACTTCAAAGATGAGGGACTGCCTGGGAGCTGAAACTCACCCAAACGCCAGCCTGTCCGTCAGCCAAGGGAGCTTCCATCAGTGGTTTCCTCCGTCACTCCCTCAAACCCAGAGAACCCTCCCATTTAATTCAGCGAGCATTTATTGAACACCTACTCAGTGTTTAGCAGCATGTGAAGCAAAAGGAAGTGGGAGAAGGGATGTAGAAAGCAACGGCCCACCCCTCAAGCTCAGTGATATGGCGGGAAGCCAAGGCTGAGATGCAAAAAGAAACCAAGGAAGCGTGTGGCCTGGAGACAGCAGGGAACCCGGGTGGGAGCAAGGAGACCCGCGGAGTGTGGGCGAGTTCACTGCCCCCTGCAGCCCTAGGCCTCTCATCTGCACAGTCGGGAGGGTAAGCAAGGCCCTCCAGAAGGTCTCCACCAGTCTATGGGCTGTAATGAGACAGGCTGCCTTGTTGAGTTGCAAGGACCAGAGACCCAGCAAGTTACCTCCAGGGATGGGATGGGTGAAGAAAGTTACTGTCAGATGCACATCGGCTAGACAGGAACCTGGAAACCCAGGCACAAGCAGCTCTGGGGTCAGGCCTTCCTCCCACTCTCCCCTCCCTGGCACTTCTGACTGGCTCTGTGATCTGCACAGTTCTCTTCTCTCTGCCAACGTATGCACAGTTTCTTCTCCCTCATAATCTCATCTGACCTGTGGCTTTGGCCGTGACTCTGTCCCAACTCTCTGCCTCAGCAGATCAGTGGTAAATCCTACCCCCAGGTTTAGCAGTTAGGATTCCTGAGAAAGAACATCTGAGTTCTCATGTTCATCCTTTTATACCAGTTCTTAACCCTAACCCACCGCGGCCTGGTGATGCCTGTGTCAGGCCCCAGCCTCAGACTACCAGGCAGATGGGTCGGAGGCACAGGGCCCCCCTGGCACTAAGCCCAGCAGCTGCGGCTGCAGAGGTGATGGTTGGGCAGCTTCCCTTACAAGGGGGCATAGGTGGGTAAGAATTTGGTGGTCGAAAGTCATAATACATGGTACAATAAACACGCGCCTGACAAAGGTACGTTATCCAGATGCAGGTTGGCTTGCCCCATAAATGATGGTATTTTATCATCTCTACCAGTGATGGCAAACCTATGACATGCGTGTCAGAGGTGACACGCGAACTCATTTTTTTGGTTGATTTTTCTTTGTTAAATGGCATTTAAATATATAAAATAAATATCAAAAATATAAGTCTTTGTTTTACTATGGTTGCAAATATCAAAAAATTTCTATATGTGACACGGCACCAGAGTTAAGTTAGGGTTTTTCAAAATGCTGGCACGCTGAGCTCAAAAGGTTCGCCATCACTAATCTATACCCTCCCTCCTTGCACCCGTAATTAGACTGTACCAGGAGGTGTCTAGGCCAGACTTAAACCTTCTGAAGATGGGGAAAGAGATAGCTCCACAGCCATAACTAATCCTAGGGCTATCCCACTGCTGGGTCATGCTTCTATATATAGTGACAACTGGGATCCGGCAAAGACCCCTGGATTACAAATGAGAAGAGTCCTGGGCCATTTGTGTGACCTTGAGAAAAATTACTTAGCCTTCTGGACCTCAATTTCTCACTTGTGAAATGAAAATACCTTCCCTCATGTCCTTTATAGAATTATAATGAGAAACAAAGAAGAAAACATATTAAAATTGCTCTTACAAGCAGAAAGGTACACCTAAAGAAATTATCAATAACTTTAATTAAGTCAGAAAACAGTCTATATTTAGGCATAGAAAAAAAAATAAAGACTAGAAGGAAATACACCCAAATGGTCAAGTAGCTCTAGTAGATAATGGCAATTATCTCTAGATGGCAAAATATGTGATTTTCATTTCTTCATTCTATTATCCTATTGCTTTCAAATTTTTCATAATATAAGTGTGGTAGCAGAAAAACACTCTTAAAAAACCTGTGTGTCAGTGAGACCTCAGTTTCTTCCTGGGCTGTGTTAGCTGCGGACATTCCACTGTTGTTTCTAAGTGTGTGGCTTAGGGGCTGGGCGAAGGAAATAAAAGGTCATCAGCTGCAGACCAGTCGTTTCTGCCGCGTGTTAGGGCCCCTTTGAAAGGGTCCGATAGGAGGGGAAGGCGGAAGCCCTGTGGCTGAAAGGATGCTGAGACAGATGCTGGCATTTCGTTACCGCTCTCCTTGCTCCCTGCGACTAAGACTTCACTCGGCCTTGCTCTTCCATCTCAACTGGGAAATCCATGTGATGTTCTAGTGAAAACTACTAAAAAGGAAAATAAAACGTCCTCAGATCCTCCAGGAAAGAGTGTGGTGTGGAAGGTTAGTGCCAGTGTCATTTACAAAGGGGTATTGCATTCTGGACCCAGTATGTCCTCGGCGGTCATCCGGCTGCACTGGTAACAGAAACAAACACTTGCATCCCTGAGTTAAATATCTCCAAGTCCCCACCATGGGCCAGGTGCTATGCTTCCCGCATATAACGGTGACAACGACAAGCCCGGGGCCCCCGCACCTAACACAGTGCCTGGACACACAGGAGCTCCCGACCCCGGTCATTGAATGAATATATGAGCGTCTGCTGCCTCAGGGGCTGTCCTCTCACCCGAAAACATGGGCAGGGCTGTCCCTAAGGAGATTCAGGACCCAGGGTCACACGGAGGCCAGGGGGTGGGGAACCAGGGGGGAGCCAACGGTGTGCTCCTTCCGCCAACATCACTACCTCAAAAACAGGTGGGCGCACTGTTTATCCCTCTGGAATCAAATTAAAATCAAAGATAAGGGAGCGAAGGAAATGTCTCAAAAGCTACACTGAGCATCCAAGATGGAGAGTATATATGAGATGACACTGAGGAATCACTGTTAAATCTTCTTGGTATGATAATGCAATTGTGCTTATGTTTTTTAAGTGCCTGGTGTACACGGAATATTTAATTATTTAAGTAACAGAAGTCTGATGTTCACTTTCAAATGAGCGGGGGAGAGGGGACAATGGAAGATGAGAGACTAGGACACAGGAGCTACAGGATCAGCAAGCGTGGCTGTCTTTGATCACTATAGAAGGCAGACGACAGGTGGTTCCCAGATGTCCGCCCAGGGGAACCAGTCAGGGCGCTTAAAATATACTGTGCCTGGCCCGGCCAGTGTTGCTCAGTGGTTAAGCATCTACCGATGAACCAGGAGGTCACAGTTCAATTCCTGGTCAGGACACATGCCAGGGTTGCAGGCTCGATCCCCAGTGTGGGGTGTGCAGGAGGCAGCTGAACAATGATTCTCCCTCATCAGCGATGTTTTTATCTCTCTCTCTCCCTCTCCCCTCCTCTCTGAAATCAATAAAAATATATATATTTTTAAAAAATACTGTGCCTGTTTCCCAACCCAAGTCTATGAAAAGGTCTGGGAGGGCTTCAGCACTGGGAATGTTAAAAGATCCCCAAGTGATTCTAATACCTAGGAACCACGAGCTACACTGTTCTCTATGCTTCTGGGTATGTTCGATAATTTGCAGAACAAAAAATGGCTTTTTTAATACAATGGTGACAAAAGGCAGTTAAGCACCTGGGGAGGGGGAGGGGCAGGAGCCTCCCTGCTCCCCCTCGACTGAGGATGAAGGGCTCCCTGGCCCCCCTCACTCCCTAGCCCCAGGCCCCTCTGCCGGGAGCTGTCTCCCTGCCTCTTGGCTCCAGAAGCCAGATGGGAGTCCATGTGAGGTGGTGGGACCACATCACCCACTGCCCCACGGATGGCCCTCCCTCGAGCCCCTAAGGACCCTGAGTGCAGCCCTTCTGAGTTGGGAAATCCGGATCCCACAGTGCAGCCTCCTCTCCCTCCTTCTACTTTGCCACCCCCATGCCTTCTTTTATGACATGAATTATCCACGTTTGCCTCCTGCCCAGACAGGGAGGCTAGGGCTCCATGACTGAGATGAATCATGCTCAGATGGACGGAGGTGTTTACCTGCTCATTTCCAGCAGGACCTGCAAAGCCCTCTCGCCCGGCTCCGCGGGCCCCACGGCCAGGCCCATCTTGTAGGATAATGCTTTATTTCAGCCAGGATGGCTTGATAGCAGGTTTCATGTTCTCAGCTGTGCTCACTATGGGGATGTGATTTTCCTTCATGAAAACGCTATTATTATAGAACCCCAGGTTCCTCGTCCTCCCAACAATAGCTCTCCATTATTTGTGGGGATGTGGTTCTTTGGAGCGGCATTTGCATGTGGTTCTCTAAAATGAGCCAAGCATGGCGCACAATCAAAGGCCTGCATACAAACTGTGACTTCAGCCAGCCTGCCAGACAGTCACCGGGTGCTGGCTAGGACCAGAACTTCACTCTGAACGTGGGAGGACCCCCAAATGAAGCAAACCCAGCGGACTGAGTCCTGGCTTTACATCTCTGTCTCCATTAAAGAGTGTTCTCGTCCCTTCATTCTTATTTAGTTAATCTCTTCTCAGGCCGGCCCCTGTCGTGTGTGTGTGTGTGTGTGTGTGTGTGTGTGTGTGTGTGTGTGTGTGGAGAGGGGGAAGGGAGTGGGGGAGGGGGCCAAGGAGGCCATCTCAGCCCTCAAACAGGAAAGGAAATAGCTAGTAGTAAGTGTCCCTGTCTGCCACTGTTCTAGGTACTTTATAGCAGAGATTGCACACTCCAGAAAAGGGGACAAGGGAAGCATGTTGAGTTGGGCATGCGATGGGGTGTGGTGGGGACTGTGGTGCACACTCTGTCTAAAAAAGGCAGTCAGTACTTAGTTTCAGACCATCGTTTCAAGTAGAAATAATGGCTTGGTGTAGCCAAATCTATATTCTTCCAGGAGCTGGAAACCTGGAGTTCCAAGGGACATCTCTCAATTTTTAAATGATGGTAAAAACAAACAAACAAACAATTTTTAAGGGGGGAAAAAATAGTGGCAAACACTGCATATCCCAAACCACAGTTATGTTTGGTCTGGACCTCTCCACCCCCAGATTCATATCCGTTACCTTTGCTTGATATATCAGCCTCTCTCTCCCCCTTCCTTGAACATCCCTGTGCAGTCCATTAGCGTGTTTCTCCTACTGCACTGAAAGTACTCATGGACATATCAGCCTCCTCACCCTCAGAACCCAGCTTGTGACTGGCTTCTTGAATATATGTTTGCTGAATGATGCTGAATGATACTCCTCACCACACCTATAATGCTGGTGTTCTTATACCCATTACACAGATTAGGAAACTGAGCCTTAGACAGGATGTGGGACTTGCCCAAACCCCCCATTCCCACCCATGTCTAACTCCAAGCCTGTGCTCTTTGGGCTGCCCCACCCTATCTCCTTGCATGTCGTTTTTCTCCTCAATGCAAACATTGTGTACCTACTGAAAGCCATAGTCCTGGCTTGAGATATACATAGACAGCACGTTAAAATCATGTCAAAAGTCCTCCACTTTTCATTTAATACTGGTTTGGTGGTGATGAACTGCTTCAGCTTTTTCTTATCTGGGAAGCTCTTTATCTGTCCTTGGATTCTAAATGATAAATTTGCTAGGTTGGTCTTTGCTTTTCACTGCTTTGAATATTTCATACCACTCCCTTCTGGTCTGCAAAGTTTCTGTTGAGAAATCAGCTGACAGTCTTTTGGGAGCTAATTTGTAGGTAACTAACTGCTTTTCTCTTGCTGCTTTTAAGATTCTCTTTTTGTCTTTAACTTTTTGCATTTTAATTATGATGTGTGTTGGTGTGGGCCTCTTTGTGTGTTGGTGTGGGCCTCTTTGGATTCATCTTGTTTGGGACTGTCTGTGCTTCCTGGGCTTATATGTCTGTTTCCTTCACCAAGTTAGGGAAGTTTGCAGTCATCATATTTTCAATTAGGCTTTCAATTTCTTGCACCCCCATAATGCAAATATTGGTACCCTTGAAGTTGTCCCAGAGGCTCCTTACACTATCTTCATATTTTTTTTAATTTTTTTCCTTTTTGCTGTTCTGGTTGGGTGTTTTGTGCTTCCTTATATTCCAAATCGCTGATTTGATTCTCAGCTTCTCCAATTCTACTGTTGATTCCCTGTAAATTATCCTTCATTTTGGTTAGTGCATCCTTCATTCTTTATTGTGGTTTCCATGTCCTTTTTTATGCTGTTGAAGTTCTCACTACGTTCATTGAGCATCCTTTTAACCAGTGTTTTGAACTTCGCATCTGGTAGATTGCTTGTCTCCATTTTATTTAGCTCTTTTTCCAGAGTTTTGTTCTGTTTTTTTCATTTATGACATGTTTCTTTGCCTCCTCATTTTGGCAGGCTCCTTGGGTTTGTTTCTATGAGTTGGGTAGAGCTGCTGTGTCTCCTGGGCCTGGTAGAGTGTAATGTAATAAGCATTCTGTAGGATCCAGTGGCACAGCTACCCAGTCAGTCACCCAAGCTGGGTACTCCAGGTGCACCTGGCCCCTATGTGGTCTCTGTACACCCGCCTGTTACATGAAATGTTAAAGGGTCTTCTTTAAGAAAAGAAGAAAAAAGGATTAAAAATATGAACAATAAAATGGCAATAAATACATTTCTACCAACAATTGAATCTGAAAAAAACAAAATAAGTGAGCAAGCAGAACAGAAACAGACTCACAGATACAGAGAACATTTTGATGGTTGCCAGATGGGAGGGGCTGTAGGAAGGTGAGTGAACAAGAAGGGATTAAAAAGTACAAATTGGTAGTTACAGAATAGTCATGGGGATGTGAAGTACAGCAGAGGGAATATGGTCAGTAATATTCTAATACTATGTATGGTGTCAGGCGGGTATGAAATTTATCAGGATGATCACTAAGTTATATAATGTCTAATCATCGGGGTGTACACCCGAAACGAATATGGTAATGTATGTCAGCTATAATGGAAAAAAAAAATTTAAAATGATTTTTAAAAACTCTGAAAAGTCCTCCACTTTTCATCTCAGTGTGTCACCAAACCACTCACTGAGTTATTTACTGTGTCGACTGCATGATCCTTTGCTAGGTCAAGGCCTGAAGAGGGTCAGCAAATCAGTATTTTAAAGATGCCCATTAAATCTCCAACAGCTGGTGCGTGTTAACTGAAGTCAGCCGCCCTCCCCCCATCACTTAGGAGTTTCCATTAGGGCAGAACATCTATTCTTCTTGGGCTTTTTAATTACTTGGGCGGGGGGGGGGGGGGGGGGGGGGGGGAATCACCAACACATTAGCTTTCCCTCTGAATAAAACAGAACAGTTTGTGAACGGTTTTCCTCAACTCATGTGCACACACTCAAAGTCGCGCCTTCCTTAGACAGATGCTCCTGAGTCCCAGGGGAAGGTGGCTGTGTCCACTCCACCATCAGTGTCAGGTAAGGGGAAGTTATTCACCTGGCCCTGAGAAAAATGCACCCACAGGAATCCCAAAGCCTCCTCCAGGAACCTCCAAATCATGCAAGGGCACAGGCACCCCCCAAACCATGCAAGGGCACGGGATCCCTCACACCTGATTAGTGACCTGGCTGGGAACTCAGCTCTCAGCTGCTGACTGCTTGCACCATTGGCTGCCCAAATCCAAGTACCTGGCCTGCCACCTTGTGGACACTATGAGAAAAACACCCCTGGTAAACATTCCAAAGTTGGCCCTCTGCCCACAGACCCACTCTGAGAGATGGCTGCGAGAGATGTGAATACAAATGAGAAGGCGATTAATTCCACAAAATTAAAGAAAATGCATGAGGAGGATTTGGGGATCATTTTTTTCTCCATATAATTAAGGCTTTATATCTGGGATAATGCAAGTTTCAAATGCCCTAAATTCAAACCACAGATGCATCTTTAAAGATGATGTGGCCCAGTGATTCTAAGTTGGTTGAGTGTCAGAATCTCTCCTAGGAATATTTTTCAAATGTAAATGCCCCACCCACTCTAATCCATTTACTCAGAATTTATATGAGAGTCTTCATTCGTTTTTTTATTGTGGTGAAAGAAAAACACATAAAATTTACCACCTGACCATTTTTAAGTGTACAGTTCAGTAGTGTTAAGTTTATTCCCTCTGCTATGAAACAGATCTGAAGAACTGTTGATCTTGTGAAACTGAAACTGTACTTTTTAAACAAGACCCCATTCCTCTCCCTCCCCCAACCCCTGGAACCACTATGGTACTTCCTGTTTCCAGGAATTTGCCTACTTTAGCTACCTTGTGTAGGTGGGAGGAATCATGCAGTCTTTTGTGACTGGCTTATCTCACTTAGCACAATGTCCTCAAGGTTCACCATGTGGTAGCAATGACAAGATCTCCTTCCTTTTTAAGACTGAATCATACTCCATTGTATGTGCATTCCACATTTTGTTTATCCATTCATCTGTCAATGGACATTAGATAGCTTCTACCTTCTGGCTATCGAAAATAATGCTGCTTGGAGATGCAAAATATCTCTTTTGAGACCCTGCTTTCAATTATTTTGGATATATACCCAGCAGTGTATATATCTAGACCATACAATAGTTTGGCACCTTTAGTTTCCCAGGCCCCCTGGGCGATTTGGATATACAACAGAACCACTAATGTGATCCCACCCCTCACCACTCAGGGGAAACCCGGGTCAGGGGGCAGCAGGGAGGGCATGTGAGAATGCCACTGGTGAGACTTTGCTCCATCCTCTCCTATCTAAAGAATAAACTTTGAGTTCTGTGTCATTCCAATTACTCAGTCTGCATGTAGCCTGGAAGAAATAGACAATAAAAAACCAAGTAATTTCAAACAGTGATTAGTGTTATAAAGAAAACAAACCAGCCGAAACCGGTTTGGCTCAGTGGATAGAGCGTCGGCCTGCGGACTGAAAGGTCCCAGGTTCGATTCCGGTCAAGGGCAGGTACTTGGGTTGCGGGCATATCCCCAGTAGGAGATGTGCAGGAGGCAGCTGATCAATGTTTCTCTCTCATCGATGTTTCTAACTCTCTATCTCTCTCCCTTCCTCTCTGTAAAAAATCAATAAAATATATATTAAAAAAAAAAAAAGAAAGAAAACAAACCAGGTTTAAAACCAGAGTGACTCAGAGTCGGGGCATGTCGACACTGACACTTATATAGCACTGACTCTGCCCCAGACACTGTCCCAAGGGCTTCACTATATTAACTTGAATAAATCATATGAAATAAAGATATCATGAGCCTCATTTACAGATCAGTAAAATGACACAATTAAGCACTTGCTGAATATTACACAGCCAGCACACAATAGAGCCAAGAATGAAAGCCAGGCAGCGGGGCTCTGACATTCCTACTCAAGGCAGGCAACATCTGAGCTGATATCTGAATGCCAACAAGGAGTCAGCCAAGCATAATTCTGGGATAGAGCATTCCTAGGCAGCAAATGCAAAGGGGCAAAAACCAGCTTCCAGGACTAAAAGAAGACCAAAGTGACTGAAGCAGCAGGTAGAGTCAGAGGGGAGGAGAGAGAGAGCACATAAGAAGGCAGGGTCAGATTATAAAAGATCTTAATGGCCATAAAGAGGAGGTTGGATTCTATTCTACTGACGCTGGAAATTCACTGGAAAGTTTCAAGTAGGGTAGAGACTTCTGCTTTTGCCTTCCTCCTGATATCCTTCCTCAGTAATATATATTAAATATGGTTTATAATAAGAAACCAAAGTCTGGTGGGTGCCCTGAGGGTCCAAGTATCCAAGTTTCTGTGTCCTTGCACATGTTTCACTAATACTCCATCCATGGTTAGAATCTCTGCGGTTAGAGCATCACATTCATTTCTCTACACGCAAGCATCCTCGCACTGAGGCCACTCTCTCAGCAGCCATTACTTGGCCGATGGCCTGTGTCCGCCTTAACTGCAGACTCTGTAATTTGCTTTTACCTCACCACGCTTCCATCACACCTCATGGCCTTGGAACCAGCACTTGATTTTCAGGAGATCATATTTCCCACCACAGGGGGACAACATTATTTGCCACTTCGGGAGGTCTGTGAAGACCTGTAATTGCTACAGATGAGTTAATGAGTATGAATTAGAAATGGCAGCCCGGTCAAGGAAAGAAGAGGCAACCAAGGGAATAGATGTTCGTATTTGCACCATGAAATATCACTTACATCTACACGAAATGGAGAGGATTAAAAGAGCTCTTTACATGAAGCATCTGCCCATCGCCATTATCATAAGCCTTTGTTCCCATGGAGGCGGGCCTGTCAGGAGCTGTTCATCCCTGAAGCCTGAACAATCTTCACCTTTTACTTGAGCAGTTCACCTCCTCACACCAGAAAGCTCTAAATCAGTGGTTCTCAACCTGTGGGTCGCGACCCCTTTGGGGTCGAATGACCCTTTCACAGGGGTCGCCTAAGACCTCGGAAAACACATATATAATTACAGATTGTTTTTGCGATTAATCACTATGCTTTAATTATGTTCAATTTGTAACAATGAAAATACATCCTCTCGGGAGGCTCCTTCTGTTCTGTCCTTCCTCTTACCAATTTGGTACAGGGTGGTCATGTGACCTTAGCATGGGGTGGTCATGTAACCTTGGCTCAGCCAATGGAATACTTGCTTCCCTGGAGTGTTGAATCTTGGCCAAGTGACACAAGGTAAGAAATTAGATCACTGATGAGCTCAAGGCCTGCTTCCAAGAACTTCTGTAGTCCCCTTGGCAAAAATATGCTAGAAGTGACTTCTACCCACACCTCACGGACTACCTCAACATCAAGGAAAATTAGCAATCGAAGTTGTTGTTGGTTTTTAAGTTGGGCAAATTGCCATATTCAAATATACAGGAGCCCCATCCTTAAAAAGGAGAGAATGGATATTGGGTAGGCAGCTAGCAATCTCTTTCACACACTGCTTTCTTGACAATTACTGAAGCTTCAGAAAGATATTGTGAGGACCCTCACCTACTTTTCCTCAACCTTTCATGGTCAAGCTTGTCTGCAAAGATCCCCTAGTCTAAATTCTGATTATGAGGAAAACTACGGGAAACTTTCTATTTCCACAGACCCGACTTTCAATCATGGTTCCACCACATCTTTACTAAATGACTTTGAATAAGACTTGATTCTTCAGGAACTTATTTGCCTCAAGTTAAAACACACCTCAGTCAAGGAGGACTGGCCTAGACCAATAACAACTCACAGTCCCATCTAATTCAAAGATGATGTGAAATTAACATTTTCAATCGTTGAAGTGTCTGAGTGCCCTATAAGAGCGCTAAGATAAAAGAGATGTGTAATGGACATAAAGTCAATGGGACTTTGCAAATTCTCCTCAGACAGTGCCCGCCGGAAAAGTTTGAATTGTACCTCGAGTTCAGGCAGGAATTTGTCTGCCTAGATGTCCTTAGAAATTAGAGATGGAAATCTACTAGATCCAAAGCCAGGGTGAACTCACCTGAGGCAGCTGGGAAGAAATTGCAACTTTAGGGCAAAAACATGTCTTTGCCCTGTTGGGAGACGATTCTCCATGCATCTCTTGGTTCCTGCACATATTGCAAGCAAAGGCATTGATTGTTTTTGTTCCAGAATCCTTTTTCCAGGGTGTCTGTAACAGAACGGCCTTGGGAAACAGAGACAGTACCTCTCTCCAGAGAAACAGACAAGTTTGCTTACTGCCCATATAATCAAGATAACGCCTCCCTTTGGAGATAAAGGCGGGCAGGCTTACTTCCAATGATAAAAGATTCAGGTTCCCTAAGTTCAGCATACCGCTCCTGTAACACATGCCTTTCACGTGTAGGTGTCACCTGGCCCTCTTCTATCACCCGGAGGAAATGGGGCTCCGGGAACTGACACAAATGCCGATACTCGGGCTACTGCTATCATGGAAGTAATCAAGTTTGTTGTCTCTGAGTCAGGAGTCCGCTGGCATCCAGGAAGCTGTGGCTAACTAACTGGCTGGCTTGCTAATTCCAAGTAAAGTAAAACCCCAGACGCTCCACAGTCTTGATGTCCCTTTCCTCTCCGTCACTTCCTCGTACTGTTTCCCCGGCCTACCTCCTGCACATAAACACTGTGCCCGTAGCTCCAATGATCTCCCAGAAAATAGAAATATTTTTAACACTTTCAACTGAATTAGAGAAATCTCAGAATAATTGCCTGCATATTATTAAGGACTCTCTAGTTGCAGAACTAATTCCTCCAGGCATTTAGCCCCCTTACAAGTCCAAACCTTTGGGATGACATCCTTAAATACTATTTGCTCAACTCATGGAAGTCAACCACATCAGCATAAAAAAGGGATGGTGTGTCAAACCCAAAGATCCCCCAAAGGGACCAAGAGCCCTGGAAGATGTGTATTTTTCTCCAACATTCATCTTCCAAACATTATCACTGATGCCTAATTTTTTGTTTAAAGAATTGGGAAGTTAAAGGAATGAGATTATAAATAACAGGTTAAGCTGATGGTGGGTGAAACGGTCCATGCTGTTTAATTTTTCAATACTAAAACCTTTGGTCACTCCAAATACACACAGAGAATGACCAGATAAGAAATAATCTCATGCCCAGCAATCTGTTGCCATCTGCCAGGACTACAGCAGAAGTAAAACACCGAACAGTAATAGAAAAGATAGGCATCGACCCTGCCAGTTCCATTTATTTCCCACACATCAGCGAGAGTGTGTATTTTCAGCCATCAAACCTAATTGTGACCCTTCCTTCCCTTGTGATAGAAGTCAGGAGCAAAAGCCACCTTTCTCAAATTCCATTTTCCTCAGAGAAATAATAAAAGTCCGTTTATTTCCATGAGCACATCCACATTAGCCAACACCCTCTGCTCTTCCTCAGAGAAGGGTTTTGCTGTAGAATCACCAACCATTAGAACTGAATGGAACCTTGGAAATCTCCTTGCTCAAACCCTCAATTTTGTATGAAGAAATGAGGCCTGGGGCAGGGTGTGAGGGGGTATACAGAGCATCCAGCAGTGTCTGAGTCCTAGCCATGGCTCTTTCTACAACACCCCCCTGACACAGGGCCTTTGCACTTGCTGTTCCCTCTGCCTGGAATGCTCTTCCCAAGCCATATTTCCACAGAGTATGCCTTCACCCCCTTTAAGTCTTGATGTAAATGTCTTAGTGAGCCCTTCCCTGCTATCCTATATTTAAATTGTACCCATTCACTTGCTATCCCCTTCTTTGTTGTATTTTCCTCATAGAACAATCGCCCTCCAGCATCCTACATAATAAAAGCCTAATATGCTAAGTGTCTGGTCAACCAGTTGGCCATTCAACCAATCAAAGCATAATATGCTGATGATATGCTAAGGCTGCTCAATCATTCACTATGATATGCACTGACCACCAGGGGGCAGACAGTCGACTGGTCAACCAATTGCTATGACCTGCACTGACCACTAGGGGGTAGATGCTCCGACTGGTAGGGTAGCTTGCTGCTGTGGTCCGGCCCAACTGGGACTGAGCAAGACAGGCCGGACACGCCCTTGAGCCCTCCTGAGGTCCCTCCCTGGCTGGCCAACCTCCTGCATCCCTCCCCAGCTCTGATCATGCACTGGTGGGGTCCCTCGGCCTGGCCTGTGTCCTCTCACAATCCAGGACCCCTCAGGGGATGTTGGAGTTTCAGCCCAATCCCACAGGCCAGGCCGAGGGAACCCACTGGTGCATGAATTTGTGCACCGGGCCTCTAGTATTCTATAATTTACTTTGGGTCATGCACCTTATAATGAGGTTTTGGTCAATGACAGACCACCTCTACAACTGTGATCCCAATAAGATTATAGTAGAGCTGAAAAGTTCCTATCCCCTGATGACATCGACCAACACATCATTCACATGTTTGCGGTCATGCTGGTATGAACAGACTTCCTGCACTGCCAGTTGTATAAAAGTATAGCACATACAAGAATAGTAGGAGGTTCCACCATCTAGGTTTGTGTAAGCACACTCTTTGATGTTTGCACAATGACAGAGTCGCCTAACGACACTTCTCAGCCCATATCTCTGTCATTACGTGGCATACAACTGTATCTGCTACTGTCTGTCTTCCCACACTAGGATGTAAGCTCCTTGCAGGCAGGGAATTCTGTGAGTTTGGCTAGTCCGCATTGATACTCAATTAATGTTTATTGGAAAAATGAATAAAATGCCTCAATGAATCATGTAAAGGTCATAAATCCAATTGCTACAGAGAACAGGTAGGAAATGTCACCAGTGGGCTCGGGACTGTGGCCAATCAGTGAGCTTAGGCCACCACCTAGAGAGGACAGCACTGCTTAGCACCAGCAATCACTGCCGTATGGCGCTGTTGTTTTCACTTCTATTTTTTAAGAGAAACTTGAAGTTGAAATTTGAGGATGAGAGTGTGAAATCTACTGGGTTTTATTTGAGAAGAAAAAGATTTTAATTGAATAATGAGCATACTGTTCAAAGTGAGTATACTGCTCAAATGGCAGTGGCTTTTGACCCAAACTGGAAAATGGTACAAAGCGGGTGAGGAGGAAGAGATGGGGGCATCAGAAGAGTTCCCTCTTTCTCTTCTGGGCATCCCTGCATGGCTGGGAGACAGGAACAGATGGCTTGGATGTAGCCTAAAGAGCCAAGAGATTAACTCAAGAGCTTGTTTGGGGAGGTTCATTGCACACCAATAGTTCCCCAAATATCATGGAAAGTCTCGCTCTCAAAAGATGAAGCTCAAGAGATTCCTCAATATGCATTTTGTGAAAGCACTCTGTCCCCAGACAGCCTTGGATGAGTCTTGGTTAAATTGTAATACTTTGCCTTGACAATTTCCTGAGAAAATAACAGAGTCAAAAGCTTTGCCTAAGTGGACAGAGGGCATCTCCATCACCAGGGGAGAATCAACCAGATCAGCCAGGTTCCCCATGCTCCCCCGGGCCATGTGGCAGCTTCTCAGGTGGAGGATGGACCCAGGGTCTCCCTGGGGCAGTCAGAGCTGAGTCAGGAGGCCACAGCCCGGTGCACCCAGGGCCAGCAGGGACTTCACCGGGACCTCATCCAGCGTCCATCCCTGTGTCATCCTCAACCCAGACTCCTGCACAGTCAATTCGCTGGCCCAGCAGGCTTCGTGCAGGTAAGTGCACCTTGGGGGGGACTAGAAACTTCTGCACAGAATCTGCAGCGGTGGATAGTTAGGAAATCAATTTCCAGATTTCCTGCTCCCCCATCTTTCTAACACTGACCTCTGTGTGGCCACTTTTATCGTATGGCTTCTTGCCAGTCTGTCAGTCCCTTGTGCCACCTCCCTGCTCATGGTCACCCGAGGCTCACTAGAAGGCCAGCCCCCTCACCCAGTCTGAACTTCCCACAGGTCTTGGTCCAGGTGTTCATCAGCCAGGCCCTAAATAAGAGTGTGGATGTCCGTATCCCACAGGGCACCTGACAGGCCGCTGTCTCTCCAGGTGTTAAACTTGTCCTGTGAAGAGCCAACGAGGGCATTAAAGACGAGGTATGTGGGCTGACCTGATGTCCTCTCCTCTTCTGCCCCATGACTCCCATCAAAGAAAGCAAAGCTCCTGAGGCTGGGATCAAAGAAAGCAAACATCACAGCACAGGCCTATGTCACCAGGCAGCAAACTCCTGGCCCCACTTAGCTCTTTCTTTCTTAGAAGTAGAACCAGGAGGGAGAGAGGGTCTCAGATGCCTACTTGATTTAGAACAGAAAGTCAGATGTTTTCTGGCAGGAAGCAGGTAGATTTGGCTGATGGGCTTAACCATGGTGGACATTTTTCATAAATTAAAATCTCTAACTACACAGTTTCATATAAATATATTTAAAGCATTTATATTTAATTTTAAAAATTGCATTGGCAAGGTGTACTGAATTGACCAATATTTTTATTTTCTCAATAATTTACAAGAAAAGATGATGACTTTAGGTGAAAAAATACAGTGGGGCCTTGACTTACGAGTGTCCCGGCTAACGAGTTTTTTGAGATACCAGCTATCTCTCGGCCGATTTTTTGCATTGAGTTGACAGAGTAATTTGAGTTAACCAGCTTGGTCTCAGAACGAATTAAACTCCTAAGTCAAGGCCCCACTGTACCTGTAATTAATAATGATTTGGTAACAACTAATAAATACTTTTCAAGATAACTCCAAGAAATCAAGAGGGTGAATGAGTCTAAAAACTGGATAGCAAATCTTTTACAATTCAGGCTGTTTCCAATTCTTTACTTTTAATAATATTGAAAGAGGAACTAACTTTATTGTCAAATGATGTATCATTATTAAAATTATTAAAATAAATTTTGTGATATTTCACTTTGTGATTGTTGTCATATAATCATGAATTAATTCAAACTAATATTACAAATCTCCTTCCATAACTATTTATTTATATAAGAATTTTTAATTTACATCTATAAAAATAAAAATAGAATTGATGCTGTACCCTGCCTCTTTCTAGTAAAAATATTCATCCATGAATACACAAACTATTTGTTGAAGCCTCAATCATGTCATTTACAAGATATATTTCCAAAACATTTTTTACATTTTATGACTTATCAAAATTGTGATGTTATTATGATGCTATGGTCAATAGAATACTGACAGTGTATTTGTGTACTAATCCTATCTAATAAAAGACAAAAAGGGTAATTGACCGTACCTTCGCTATGCTTCCCATTGGATAATCAGCGCCATATGCAAGTTTGCATACTGCAGGCAGGGCTGGCCAGCGCCAGACACCACCCGCCCCCCGTGTGCGGCCCTGTGCAGCCAGGCTTAGGCAGTGCGATCGCGTCACCTAAGCCCCGCCCCAGCCGGGACCCCCATGTGCCACCAAAGCCCCGTGCGCCTAAGTCCCACCCCCAGCCTGACCCCCGTGTGCTGCCAAAGCCCTGTGCGCCTAAGCCCGCCCCCAGCCAGGACCCCTGTATGGCGCCTAAGCCCTGCTACCAGCTGGGACCCCATGGCGATCCCAGAGCAGGAAAGTTCCCCACAGGCAGCACCCAGCAGGGCCTGCCCCCAGTCTCTGCAGTGATCCGGTGATCCATAAGCAGGAAAGCGCAGCCTGCAGGCAGCACCCCAACCTGACCGCAACTCAAGGGAGAGAAAAACATGCAGTGGAGGCCAGGAACCTGAGAGATCAACACAGAGGGACACCTGCTCCAAGCCTCCACAGTGTGGCTGGGGGCAGGCCCCCAGCAGACACACACACTCAAACACACATACACACAGACACACACACACACAGTGCCTGCTCTGAGCCTCCAATGCAGCTGGGGGCAGGCCCCCAGCGGACACATACATACACACACACACACACACACACACACACACAGGACGCCTGCTCCAAGCCTCTGCTGCCAGACTGTGGCCATCAGTAGGACATCCACTGAGGGCTCCCAGACTGTGAGAGGGGCAGGCTGGGCTGAGGGAACCCCACCCCCCCCAGTGCATGAATTTTGTACACCAGACCTCTAGTCCTATATAATAAAAGCCTAATATGCAAATTGACCGAACAGCAGAATGACCGGTAGAGTGACCAGTCACTATGATGCACACTGACCACCAGGGGGCAGACACTCAATGCAGGAGCTGTGCCCAGCCCACAGGCCCCAGGCCAGCCAAGGCAGGTGCCAGCAGCCTCCCCCCCACCCCCCCGCCTCGATTGCTCCACAATTTGTCCCACAGATTGGCCCTACCTGTGCATGAATTTCATGCACTGGGCCTCTAGTAATAATTATATCATCTTAATTAAGAACTTTTTAATACTTAGTGTTTTATAATTACAGGATTTAAAGGAAGAATTCAATTTTAATGAGTGCGTTTCTGTTTTAGAAAAACATGTTAAAATGATCAATAAAAAACTTTCAAGCACTGCCCTAGCTGGTTTGGCTCAGTGAATAAAGAGCATTGGTCCTTGGACTGAAGGGTCTCAGGTTTGATTCCAGTCAAGGGCACATACCTCGGTGACAGGCTCAATCCCCCGCTCTGGTCGGGGAACATGCAGGAGGCAACCAATCTGTGTCTCTCTCACATTGATGTTTCTCTCTGTGTGTCTCTCTCCTTTCCACTCTCTCTTTAAAAAATCAATAGAAAAAATATCTTCAGGTGAGGAGTAACAACAACCAAAAACTTTCAAGCATAAACAATTATATATTAGAATAAAATTTTGTGGAGTAAGCAGTATAGATATATAAACTCAAGGAAATATGTAAAATATCCAAATGCTAAAGAACTTGTTTATGTATTAAAACAATAATGTACTAGGGCAAGGTGGGAACTGGTTGGAAGGGAGCAATGTGGGGGGAGAGGAAGGGGACATCTGTAGTACTCTCAACAACAAATATTAAAAAAATAGTTACTGAAGAGTATCAAGACCTATGGTATTTAGATTTCACTGGATACATTTAAAAGAATAAGGTAAGAGATTTATTTTTAAATGTGAATATTTAGAATATATCAGAAGTCAATACCTTTTATTACATTAATTTTCTTAAGTGTGATAATGGTGTTTATTGTCATGTAATAGGAGAATGTCCTTATTCTTAGCAGATGTACCATCTATTGTAATTTTCCTCCATATTCATGTATCAACTGGGCTGTCACTAATTTAATGATTTTACTTAATAGACTCATTTTCTTTTACTTAGTTAATTTTGAAAGAAAATGTATCATTAGCACAAATAGAAAATCAGCAATACTTGTCATAAAAAGAAGACAGACATCAATAAATAAAGTGAAACAAGATACTGTTTTAAATTTCTGGCTAGATCTGTCACACAATAAGTCTAAGCCTGAAACCTCTCTTTTATTTAAAAAAAAAAAAAAATAGGGTGGTGCTGGAGAAAGCAGTCCAGGGAGTGGTAGAAGCATTAAAGGAACTCTAGACCCAAACTGACTTTGTTTCTTCTCTCAAATGAGGGTGGGGAAAAAAGACAATTAAAATGGAGTGTTTTGCATGCTAAATAGGTGAGGTACAGGCTGCTAGGAGAACACGCAGAAGGAGTGGAGTTCTCAAAGGGAAAAAAATAAAAATATCCCAGGGGGAGGGGACATCAAAGCAAAGGTCTACAGATGAAAGAAAACAGAGTACATTTGGGTAAGGTTCAGTATGACTTGGGCTGACTATGCCTCTTGGTTTTCTTGGGAGAGCTCTGTTTTCTCTTATTGTCCCAGAGAAAGTATTAACAGCACCCTCTTTCATTCGCAAGTATATTCTGCTCTGGACAATCAACTATAGGGTTCCCTAAGTATGACCAAAATGTGTAGAATAAGATGAGAAGAGGCAAGAAATGAGGCTGAAGAGGTGGGTGGGGCCAACTGAGTCCCTAGGACAATAGGAAACCTTAAAGCACTCAGGCAGATGGCAGGGAGGCTGGGGCCGGGGGGGGGGGGGGGGGGGGGGGGGGTCATGGGGAGGGGCATGATGAAATTGCTTTTGAGTAGACCTAAGTGTAGCGAGTGGACTAGAGAGTGGAAAATGGATGGAAGTGAGGAGTATAGCATCAATGAGAAAGAAGAGGAATGATCTGATGCAAATGATCTTTCAGAGTTAGATTCACAAGGGCTTGGCAATCAATTGTGGGCATCAGGATGGGAGTAATGAAATAGGAGGAGTCAAGGTGATAACCAGCTTTTGCTTGAGTAACTGTTTGAATGGTGGTACCACTCACAGTAACTGAGGATCCAAAAAAATGAGCAAGTTTATGGGAGAGCTGTGTTACTTGGGTCAGATTGAGTGTGAGGTACCCAGTGGACATGTGTAGTAGCACCTGCATGTACTGGTGACAGATTGGGGTCTGTCAGCATTAAATAAGAGCTCCTCAGCGGGCGCATGTGTGTGTGCGCGCGCGCACACACACACACACACACACACACACACACACACACACACACCTGAGGAACTACCATCCATAGAAGGACCTTTGTGACACTGAATGTCAGTGACAGATGGTACATTCAGAACCCCTGCAACCACATATGTAGTTTGAAAAAGCTTCTCTCCTGGCAGGCAATTTTGACAGCCCTCCCTCTGTTTGAGTATCAGTGGTGCCAAGTGGAGGGGAAGCCAAGCCTGTAGATAGAATTTTCAGGGAGAATAGGGACCAAGAGCAGAACTGGAAGAAGTCCCAGCATGTAAATAATGAACAAAAGAATGCCATCCAGCAAAGGAGAGTGAGAAGGAGCATGTGGAGAGAGGAGGAAAGCCAAGAAAGTGTGGTGTCCCTCAATGAAGAAATAAGAGTGCTTCAAGAAGACGAAGGAAGGGGTCAAATGGTCCCAAACAGCGACAGTGGCGCCAAGAAGTCATGGTAACAATCAAGAGGTGGTCACTGGGCCTGACAACAAGGAGGTCACTATGGCCCTCGGCTGAGCATCTTCCAGACAGTTGAGAGGCAAAGCCAGGTTGCAGTGGACTGAGGAGTGGGTAGAGATGAGAAAGAGGCCTCTCCATCCAGACATTTGCCTGTGACTGAGAGAAATAATGTGACTCCTAACCAGTCATGTGGATTTTTTGTTAATTTTTTTCAATGTTTTCAATTACAGTTTATATTCAATATTATTTTTTATTAGTTTCAGTCGTACAGTAGAGTGGTTAGACAATCATATACTCTACAAACTATTCCTGCTTGTATTTCCAGTACCCACCTGGCACCATACATAGTTATTACTATATTATGTATTATACTAGAGGCCCAGTGCATGAAATTCATGCATGGGAGGGGGGGGTCCCTCAGCCTGGCCTGCACCCTCTCCAATTCAGGACCCCTTGGGGGATAACTGGCAGTTGGACATCCGCCTCTCACAATCCGGGACCGCTGGCTCCTAACTGCTTGCCTGCCTGCCTGCCTGATCACCCCTAACCGCCTCTGCCTGCTGACCTGATTGCCCGTAACTGACCCCCCCTGCTGGCCTGATCACCCTAACTGCCCTCTTCTGCCAGCCTGATCACCCCTAACTGCTATCCCTGCCAGCCTGATCGCCCCCTAACTGCTCTCCCCTGCCAGCCTGATCGCTCCTAACCACCTCTGCCTTGGCCTCTGCCACTGTGGCTTTGTCCGGAAGGACGTCCGGAAGATGTCTGGTCTAATTAACATATTACCCTTTTATTAGTATAGATTCTCCATGCTGTACTTTACATCCCTGTGGCTGTTTTGTAACTACCAATCTGTACTTCTCAATCCCTTCACCTTTTTCACCCAGTCCCCCAAACTCCCTCCCCACAGGCAGCCATCAGTCTGTTCTCTGTATCTATGAGTCTCTTTCTGTTTTTTTTTCTACATTTATATTGCTCTTTAGCTTCCACATATAAGTGAAATCATATGGTTTGCCTTTCTCTGACTTATTTCACTTAGCATAATATCAAAAGTGTGACCTGAGCTCAGGGAAAGGTAGTGAGAATTGCAGAAGACCCAGCCAATATTGGCCCACAGAAGCCATCACTGGGCTCCCTGGGCTGGGTGCCACATGCAGCGCCGTACCGCCTCTGTGCCATATGTCCAGTCAGACCAACTGCATTCACATCTGGACATGGGTTCTTATCCTCGGTCCCCAGGAACGCCTGCATATGTAAGACAGAACTATATCTGCTGTACCTTCATAATCTCAACAGTAATCAATGATTACTTTTACAACTAGACTTTAAGGAACTTGTAGTTCACACTTGGGCAGCACTATGAACTTCTTCTTTAAAAGCAATCCTATGCCGTAAACACAATTATTTGTATCAAGGAAAGTGAGGATCAAAGAGATTAAGGCACTTACTTGGCCCAGCTCACACAACCACTGGGTGGAGAGCCAGAACTCAAGCCCACATTTGCCTGACCCTGCTGGAACACCTCTGCTCCCCACAGGGCTTGCAACAAGAGCATCTTACTCAAAATCGCCCAAAGCCTCCTGATGCTAACAAAGGGCAAAGTGTCATCTCACTACATCTTTGAGGGAGAGAGAGTTGTATAGAGTCTTTTTTTTTTTTTAATATATTTTATTGATTTTTTTACAGAGAGGAAGGGAGAGAGATAGAGAGTTAGAAATATCGATGAGAGAGAATCATCGATCAGCTGCCTCCTGCACATCTCCTACTGGGGATATGCCCACAACCCAGGTACATGCCCTTGACCGGAATCAAACCTGGGACCTTTCAGTCCACAGCCCGATGCTCTATCCACTGAGCCAAACCAGTTTCGGCTAGAGTCTTGACTACAGTCTGGAGTCAGAAGAACCAAGTTCAAGTTCTGCCCATGGTAACCTAGTCACCTAACCATCTTTCTCTTCATACATAAAAGAGGGGTGGGTGTTGGCTAGATCAGGAGTCTCCAACTTTAATCATGTACCCCATTAATTTAAAAACATGAGCATATATTACCAATATATAAGCATTTATTTATCCTTTCACTTATAAGGCACACATAGGTTCTTTAATGAAGAAATAGTGCATATATTATTAAAAGGCATAAAAATAAATTATGTAAAAGGATGAAATAAAGACTATTAAATTCCTGTTGATTGTGATGACTTGATGCTATTATCAGCTATTGCCTTGAGGCACAATATAATTTGGGGTAAGATTAACTTATTATAATCATAGTGCACACTATTAAACATAGTAGACAATATTTATAGGTCAAATATCTTGATAATCTAGACATTTTTACCTGATTTCTTACCAGCTTTGATGGAACTATCTTTCCTTCATAGCAATGATTGATGGGGAGGGGCAATGCTGCCATGTCCATGCGGTCCACTGCGCTTCCACAGTCTCCTACTGGTGGTGTCTTTGCAAAGTATACATTGAGTGAGGGATAGCTTCATTTAAACAGGAAAATGGAATTCACAAATCTATCTAAGTAGGCACATGTATTGGTTTCCTGTGGCTGCCATAACAAAGTACCACAAACTAGATGGCTTAAAACAACAGAAATGTATTCTCTCACAGTTCCGGAGGCTTGAGGTCTGAAATGGAGGTGTCAGAGGGCCACGCCCCACTGGCACCTGTAGGGGAGAGTCCTTCCTTACCTTTTCTAGCCGCTGGTGTTCACTGGCAATCCATGACATTCCTTGGCGTGTTGATGCTTCATTCCAACGTGTGCCCATCACTACACAGCTGTCTTCCCTCTGAGTGTCTCTGACTCTGTGTCTCTTCTCTTTTTTTCATAAGAATACCAGCCATATTAGATGCCCCACCCTAATTCTGTACGACTCCATCTAACCTAACTGATTGCATCGACAGCGACCCTATTTCCAAATAAGTTACATTCTGAGGTACTGGGAGTTAGGATTTTAACATGTTTTTGTGAACCATAATTTAATCCATAACAGCCTACATACATATGCTAAAGAAAAACAGGAAAGGCAGCCTTGCCCATGCTATAGAAGCTTCACCCTCGCCTTGGGCATGGGACCGGCAACACATGACCTATGATCTTCTGATGCAGAGAGCAAGTGAGGATGGCGTGTCAATCCACAGATCTTTTTAATGCAGGGAAGAGGAAAGCTGTAAAAGAAGCTGAGAAGGAGCAGCCAGAGAGAGAGGAAAGGGAGGAGAGTGGGACCTCACTTTATTAAAGGAGACAAATACTTCAAGAAGAAAGGGTCTGTCTCTCAGCCTTCTGTATGTCCTCTTTCAAAAGGTGTCTCTTTAGGTCCGTTGCCCATTTTTTGATTGGGTTGTTTATCTTCCTTTTGTTAAGTTGTATGGGTTCCCTGTAAATGTTGGAGATTAAACCCTTACCGGAGATCACATTGGCAAATATGTTCTCCCACGCATTGGACTTCCTTGTTATTTTGTTGATGGTTTCTTTTGCTGTGCAGAAGCTTTTTATTTTGATGTAGTCCCATTTGTTTATTTTCTCCTTAGTTTCCATTACCCTAGGAGCTGTGCCTGTAAAGATATTGCTTCAGCATATGTCTGAGATTTTGCTGCCTGTGGATTCCTCTAATATTTTTATTGTTTCCTATCTTACATTTAAGTCCTTTATTCATTTTGAGTTTATTTTTGTGTTTGGTGTAAGTTGGTGGTCTAGTTTCATTTTTTTGCATGTATCTGTCCAATATTCCCAACACCATTTATTGAAGAGACTGTCTTGACTCCATTGTATGCTCTTGCCTCCATATGAAAACATGCTCAAAGTTGCTAATCAAACAAGAGATGCAAATCAAAACAATAATGAGGTACCACCTCACACCTGTCAGAATGGCTATCATCAACAAATCAATAAACAACAAGTGCTGGTGAGGACGCAGAGAAAAAGGAACCCTTGTGCACTGCTGGTGGCAGTGCAGACTGGTGCAGCCACTGTGGAGAACAGTATGGAGTTTCCTCAAAAAATTAAAAATGGAACTTTCACTTGATCGAGTAATCCCACTTCTAGGAATATATCCCAAGAAAACAGAAACACCAGTCAGAAAGGATATATGCACCCCTATTCATAGCAGCACAATTTACAATAGCTAAGATTTGGAAACAGCCTAAATGCCCATCAGCAGATGAGTGGATTAGAAAACTGTGGTACATCTACACAATGGAATACTATGCTGCTGTAAAAAAAGAAGGAATTCTTAGCATTTGCAACAGCATGGATGGAAATGGAGAGCATTATGCTAAGAGAAATAAGCCAGTCAAAGAAAGATAACTATCACATGATCTCACTCATTTGTGGAATATAATGAACAACATAAACTGATGAACAAAAATAGAACCAGAGACATAGAAGCATTGAACAGACTATCCAACCTATGAGGGAAGGCAGGGGGTGAGGAGGTAAGAGATCAACAAAAGGACTTGTATGCATGCGTATGAGCGTAACCAATGGACACAGATAGTAAGCGGGGAGGGCATGTGTGGAAGGGGGAGGCAGCAGTGGGAGCAGTCGGGGAGAGGTCAATGGGGAAAAAAGAAGACTCATGTAATACTTTAAACAATAAAGAATTTAAATTAATAGGAGAAGAAGAAGAAGAAGAAGAAGAAGAAGAAGAAGAAGAAGAAGAAGAAGAAGAAGAAGAAGAAGAAGAAAGGGTCTGCTGGAATTGAGGCATTATGATAATGTCTAGGAGATGGCCATTAGATTTAGCAATAAGAAGATCACTATGGCCCTTAATTTTGGTTTTATATTATACTAATATTTTCTTCCCCCTTTCTGATGACTAACTTTGCCTGCAGGATTGAGCACTTTATTTTAGAGATCTGTGTCCTGGAGTATTCCAAAAGTTTCTTCCAGCTTATAAGATATAATGATCCCATGAGCATCCCTTCCCCAGATATTGCTTCCAAAATGACTAAGAAATCAGATGATGTGAAATTATGTTAGGTTGACCCACTTCAGAATTTTAAGAGGGCAGGAAGGGGAGACATAAAAAGAATACTTAACCTGTTATTATATATATTTTTATCTTAAGGCCATACCTACAAGGAAAGCATGTAGAAAAATATTATGTTGAAAGAAACTGAGGGCCATATTACTTATCATTATCATTAGTACTGTTTTCCATTCACCACATGGAAGGTAGCTAGTATACTGGTTAATGGCTTAAGTATAGAGCCAGACTTCCTGGTTCACATCCCCCTTCTGCCACTTACTAGCTGTATAACTTTGGGTTATATAATCTTTTTGTGCCTCAGACTCCTCATCTGTAAAATCTGTTATAATAATACTACTTCATAGAGTTATTTTGAAAATAAATATAGGTTAAGTGCTTAAAGCCTGGTACTTAATAAGAGCCATGTAAGGAAGGGTTAGTTGCTATTGCAGTGATGATGTCATTCGCCATTTACTGAGCTTCTCTAATGAACTGACACTCTGTTAAGCATTTTACTTACCTTCTCTCCCCATCAATGCAAAATAGCACAGCATTTAAGAAAATTCATTGAAAAATCAGCCTGACCTCAAATTCAAATCTTGTCACTTGCTAGCAAGTCACCCTAGAAAGTCAACTAACTTAACATATTCAAACTTTTTCCCTGGCTGGAGTGGTGCAGTTGGTTGGGCCTATTCCCATGCACCAAAAAGTTGCCGGTTCAATTCTCAGTCAGGGCACATACCAACTTATGTTTCTCTCTCCCTCTCCCTTCCTCTCTCTCTAAACATCCATTAAAATACATATTTTTAAATTTTCAATCTTTCATTTTCTTATAGGCCTATCAAATTACCCATGTAATCCATCAACTGGTGAATAGTCAATGTTCAATTAACACAAGCTCTTATGATTCATGACTTAAAGAAGGAAGTATAATAACACTCATACAGGCTCAGGGTCTCATAGCTGATGTGGACTTGAACTTGGCCTAAAAGTCAAGTCAGTTATAATCACCTTGGGCTATGGAAGGGACAGTTTAAATCTATTTGTCATTCAATCGCTTATACCTCATGATGCTGTCAGTCATTGATTGACAGGGGTTTCTCAGAGCAGCAGAAAGTATAAATGTAAGCACCCAACCTTTAACCAGGACAACGGTAGTCACACTGTCTTTCTTAAAAGTAAAGTACTGCCCTGCCTTGGCAGTGGGAAAGCAACATTTTAAATAACCACTGAGTAAGGGACATTTTTAATTTAGACTCAGTTCTGAACCCAACTAAGGTATGACTTTGGTAGAACAGATTATCTAGTCCCTATGTCCCCTTTGAGTTCACAAAGTCTATAATTTTATAAATTTACAATCTGGGTTGAAATATAAGACCGAGATACATAAGGTAACTATTAAACAGTTTGAGGCCATTCCTGACCCAAAGATAAAGGCTTTGTGGCGGTTAGGGAGGCCCTTAATTGATTATTTAGACAGAAATTTCTAAAATGCCCAATTGTGAGAATGTCCTGGGGCTCCTTTTTAAAAGTAAAGATTACTGGGCCCCCTCCCAGACCAACAGAATCATAATCCCCAGAGAATCTGTATGTTTTAAAAGCACATCTGATTCTTAATCAATGGTTTCAACCCCTGGAATGGTGGTGGTTCGGGGATGGCATATTTTTTAAAGCTCTACAGGTTGTTCTAATATAACCAGGAAATCACAAAGTCAGATCATTGAGTTATTGGGAAAAAACTTAAAGAAAAGGATGAGATATGTGCACACCCATGTTCAGAGCAGCATGATTCACAATAGCCAAAATATGGAAATAACCCAAATATCTATTGACAGATGACAAAATGTGGTATATACAATCAATGGAATATTATTTAGCCTCAAGAAGGAAGGAAATTCTGACACATACTACAAGGATGAACCTTGAAGACATGCTACGTGAAATATGTCAGACACAAAAAGACAAATACTGTATGATTCCATTCATCTCAAGTAGTTGAGCTCAGAGAAAGAGAAGTCGAATGGAGATTAACAGGGGCTGCGGAGTGAGGGATAAGGAGCTGCAGTTTAATGGGATAGAGTTTCAGTTTTAAAAGATGAAAAAGTTCTAAAGACAGATTGCACAATAGTGTGAATGTATCTAACACTAATGAACTGCACACTTACACATGATTAAGATGGTAAATTGTATGTTACATGTATTTTACCACAGTTAAAGAATGTTTTTAAAGGGTGGGGTGGTAGGTACATAACTCACTTGGCACTGGCCTCACCCCACCCTGGCAGACATTGCTAATTGAGTACTGCACACTCCCACACAGAGCCCAGGTCCCCAAGGCCCCTGAGACGGGAGAGGACAGTGGGAGAGAGATGGGAGAAAGGAAAATGACGAAGGTTCTGTGTCTGTGTGTTTGGGAGATGGAGTGAGAGTGGGAGAGAAGCAAAGGAGATGATCCACCAAGAATGGCAGGATGTACTGGGAAGGAAAAAGGACCCAATAGATCAGCGGTTCTCAACCCGTGGGTCGCGACCTCTTTGGGGGTCAAACAACCCTTTCACAGGGGTCACTTAAGACCATCGGAAAACACATATATAATTACATATTGTTTTTGTGATTAATCACTATGCTTTAATTATGTTCAATTTGTAACAATGAAAATGCATCCTGCATATCAGATATTTACATTACGATTCATAACAATAGCAAAATTACAGTTGTGAAGTAGCAACGAAAATAATTTTATGGTTGGAGGTCACCACAACATGAGGAACTGTATTAAAGGGACACGGCATTAGGAAGGTTGAGAACCACTGCAATAGATGAAAGCCCCTAAGACACACTGCAGTGGTCGGCAAACTGCGGCTCACGAGCCACGTGCGGCTCTTTGGCCCCTTGAGTGTGGCTCCTCCACAAAATACCGACTTCTGCGCCTGGGCCACGAAGTTTTAATCGCACTGTACATGCACGCCCACACGTGGTATTTTGTGGAAGAGCCACACTCAAGGGGCCAAAGAGCCGCATGTGGCTCACGAGCCTCAGTTTGCCGACCACTGCCCTACGGTATGTGGTATCAATCCTTTAAAATAGTGCCTAGTGAGCAGAAGGCCACACACTCCTTTTCCGTTGCTGCAGTACCACGCAGCCTTACCAGGGACTAACCACCACAGAGGTTCCTCGGCCCTGGGCCACTTGGAGGAGCAGCCTCCGCCAGATCCCTCTCCAGGCCCCAGCTTCACAACACTCCGGGGCACAGATGCACGTGCAGGGCTGAGAGCGGTCTGAGGCGGACCCACTTCAGGAACACAGAGGTGTCAGTAGAGGCCTTTTTGCCACGTTCCATGTGACACTTGTCTAGACCAGGTTGCCACTTTGGAGGCGTCAACTTTTTAAAAAGAAGACCCGCCAACACCTTTCATGAATCACATCCTCCGGAGGTGTTCTCTCCCCTTCCCTCCTCACAGTCCCTTTTGTTTCTCAAAACCAGAGACAAATGTGATGTTGCTCCCGTCAATGTCTGGGTTCCCCTCTACCATAGCAAAGCCAAAAATCTGTGGAAGGAAGCACGTGGTTCAAGCTCAGAGTGCGGAGAGTTTATCTGCTGGGAGGGGGTGGGTAGCTCCCACAATAATCGCCACTACAAAGGCAAAGCAGTGCCTGAAGATTTGCTCCCCCTTTAGCACTAATTAGTGACAGAGGGAGGAGGGGAGGAGACGCCAGCTGTGAAGATTTGTTATGTTAATTAACAACAGGGAGAGACTGGAAAACCAGAGTCAGGTCTGATCTGTCTCAGGGTGCCCAGACAGGTCCTGTATTGCCCAGAGAGTTGGGGGAATGGGGAGTGGGCACCCACCACCTCCCAGGGGGCTGCTGCTGGGCCCAGCACCAAGGTGTTGGCCCTGGAGCCCTAACTCAACTTCAGCTGGTCACCAAGAACAGCTCCCACCCCAACCCAGATCTACTTGAGGCACCTTGGATGGAAATGGTTGGGGAGGGCTTCTCTATCGTGGCCACAATCACTTTGCTAGCTCGAGCCAATGCCAGGAAGCGCTCCGTGGCGTCTGGCTGTATTTTATGTCAGCTCTCAGGGCAGGCGTGTAAGAGTGGATAAAGGTTAGTGATCAGGACACCGAGGGGATATCCAGAGCAGAATTGAGAGTCCGGTGAGAAAAAACAATAGACCTCTATTCTTAGTGAAGTAGCTCTGCTTTTAAAAAGGGTTTGCAAGTCTGAGCAGCTGTTAAGTACACACAGAAATAGCTCCATGTGCTTGTTCTAAACCTCTCCATTGTTCCTGCATCCAGAGAAGCCATGGTGCCCACTTGCCTGCTTCTGAAGGTGGCGCGGGCACTTCATCTGCTTGTCTTCGCGGTGTCTGGCCAGCATGGCGGCTGCAGTCTTTGCAAATGCTCTGATGCCATGCCCCAGGCAGAGCCTCCCTTGCTCCCTGGAAAGTGTCCCCTCCTATGCAGGCAGCTCCCCTATGCACCGGGGGAGCGCTCCGCACTGGGACTGCGGGGATCTATAGCAGGGAGGCAACTGAGGCAGCATCTGCTCCGGCAGCCTCACTCTGGAGGCCATGGACCAGCTGAAAGGCACAAAGGCAGCACAGCGGGACCAGTGTCAGCCAGAGCCAGACCAGACCCAGGACTCTGATCCTGCCTGCCTGCACTCACTCGGTCCCACGCACCTGGACAGTCAGATTCCGCTCCCGTCACTGTTGTTTGCTGGGAAAGTCCCCATGTGCCAGCCACTGTGGAGGGAGGATAAAGAGCTGGAAAGGACTTATTATTGAGGCCCTGCTGTTTGCCAGAGACGAGGCTAAGTTCTGGGGACACAAAGCAGGACTCACAGTCCAGAGGGGACAGCAGAGCCATGACCCCTGACAGGCTGACACTGGGCCCAGGAAAAGACACAGCAAGCTGCTGTGCGCACCTGAAGGCCGCCCTGAGCAGGTGATGTTTGCACTGATCTTCCCTGTCCCTCCTGGAATTCCTGTCCCTGGGAACTCAGCACCTAAAAGTCCGCTCTCCCCAGGAATGCCTTCTGGTCCCTTCTCACCATCCATCTTGTGGGATGAGGAAAATGTTCTAAAAATGGTTGTGCAACTTAATAAACTTACTAAAAATCATTGAAATGTACACTTAAACGGGTGAACTGTGTAGTATGTAAATTATACCTCAATAAAGGTTGTTCTTTTTAATTCCCAGCAATCTTTATGTTATAGCATGTAGGAAAAAGCAATAGCATTTGTATCACACCCTGGAGTAAACTGAAGAAAATTTGGAGTTTAGTGGTAAAAAGTATTAGACTTTATAACAGTACAGTAGACCCCTTATTTTCAGGGGATACATTGCAAGACGCCAGTGGGTTGCCCAAGTCCAAAGATAGTACCTAACAAGTCGATCAGGTACAGCGTGGAAACATTGGACAGATGGATGGTTCACATCCCCGGGCAGGACAGAGTGCGATGATGAAAGGTTTCATCATATTACTCAGAATAGCATGCAATTTAAAACTTATGAATTGTTTCTTTCTGGAATTTTTCGTTTAATACTTTCACACCACGGTTAACCATGAGTAACTAAAACCATGAAAAGTGAAACCACAGATAACAGGAAATTTCTGTGTAATAAAAATAAAATACAAAACTTTTAGGAAGTTATGAAATAGTGAATTTATATACAACTTCCAAATAAATGTTTTTAAATATGTAAGTGAGATACTCAAATTTGTGTCGTTGAACATACTTTGCGTAACCTCTCCCCATTCCGTTGGGGGAACACAGGTTGGAAATGGCTACATATGGCTCTGGAAAAGCACTTTTTAGTGATAGTCTCTTCAAATGCCTGATGATCTCCATCAACAAGAAACTTGGTTCTCACAAGACTATAATTACAACCATTCAAAAAATCTACATTTAAATTATATTGGAATAACCTATTAACTATTTCCTTCATTAACAAATAAGTAATGTTGACATTTTTGTGATAATATAAACAGATTTCAAATCCAATCAAATTTTCATGACACATATTCCAAAATAATGATGATATGTTTATTTGAAAAATGTGCAAGAATTATTAGAACACTCAGCTTACAGCTGGCTTGGATGACACTAAAAGTGTCTAGGAGCTGCACAAATGATCGTCCAGCATATGTGAAGACACTGGAGTTGGCTCCACCAGGACACCCTGACTGGCCAACACCTTGGATGACATACCTGCTCCCCAGGCTCCTGGGACATTTACTTCTCCAGCTGTACACTGGGCACCTGGAACCAGGAACACCAGCTCCTCCCACTGCTCCCTTGTCCTCAATGGGCAATAGTGGTCTCTGCAACTGGCTGCCCAAGTGGATGTCCAGGGAATGAGGCAAGTAGGGGATGAGCTCATAGCAGGACTGTGGGCCACATCATCAGACTCCCCCCAGTTCACTCAGACACTCTCTAAGGGACATCTGAGGCTCAGTCAACCACCCTAAGGGATGAAGGATCCTGATCCGGGACCACAGGCTGCGAGAATTTCCTCAGAGGCTTCGACCACTCTGAGATAATATCCATTTTGAGGCCTTGTGGGTCACCTCCTGGAGAGGTGGTGTACTCAGACTAAGAGGAGCAGAAAGTTAAAAACACAAACTTGTAAAAAATAAATCTGTATTTAAGAAATACATGGACAAGTACCAGCTTAGGGAGAAAATAGGAGGGGAGAACAGCCAAATGCTGAGAAGCCACAGAGTTAAAGGAGGGGAGCAATTAAATAGCCAAGAGAGAATAAAGTCCAAAGTGCTGCCGAGAGGAAGAGAAGGGAGGGCAGTGGGAAGTGGTGGAGAAGAGGCCACTGGCACCTGAGAAGACAGAGGTGCACAAGGTTGGGGGTGCGGTTTGCTGTTGAGGAAAAGTAATTCATGACGCCTGTCAAAGAGGGTAAGGAAGACTCTTTAAGGACCACGGCATTGTTGTTTTGATTTGCATCTCTCGGATGATTAGTGACTTTGAGCATGTTTTCATATGTCTCTTGGCTTTCTGAATGTCCTCTTTTGAAAGGTGTCTATTTAGGTCCTTTGCCCATTTTTTGATTGGATTGTTTATCTTCCTTTTGTTAAGTTGTATGAGTTCCCTATAAATTTTGGAGATTAGGCCCTTATCAGATATGACATTGGCAAATATGTTTTCCCACACAGTGGGTTTTCTCGTTGTTTTGTTGATGGTTTCTTACCATTTGCAACGTCATGGATGGAACTGGAGAGCATTATGCTAAGTGAAATAAGCCAGTCAATGTAGGAAAAATACCACATGATCTCACTCATTCATGGATAATAGAGACCATTATAAACTTTTGAACAATAATAGATACAGAGGCAGAGCTGCCTCAAACAGATTGTTAAACTGCAGCGGGAAGGCCGGGGAGGGTTGGGGGGCAGGAGGTAGGGGGGTAAGAGATCAACTAAAGGACTTGTATGCATGCATATAAGCATAACCAATGGACATAAGACACTGGGGGATAGGGGAGGCTAGGGGACTGTCTAGGGCGGGGGGTTAAAATGGACACATATGTAATACCCTTTGTAATACTTTAAGCAATAAATTAAAAATAAATAAATAAGAAAAAAGGTAAATCAAAACCTTCATTAACCTGTACCCTTGGAAAGGAATTCAGTGTTATATTTCTAAAATAAAATTATTTGTTTCATGCAAAAAAAAAAAAAAAAGGACCACGGCAGTGGGGGCTTTTGCAGCGGTTCTCAACCTATGGGTCGCGACCCATTTGGAGGTCGTACGACCCTTTCACAGGGGTCGCCTAAATACATCCTGCATATCAGATATTTACATTACAATTCATAACAGTAGCAAAATTACAGTTATGAAGTAGCAACGAAAATAATTTTATGGTTGGGGGGTCACCACAACATGAGGAACTGTATTAAAGGGTCGCGGCATAGGAAGGTTGAGAACCACTGCAGTAGGGGAAAGAGATTGGGCTTAACACCCAATACAAGACAGGTGGGATTTGCAGTCAAGGAGCAGGGTGGGGGGCGGGGGATGGAAGATTACTAAGAGGAGAGGGACATCAGGGGTGAGGAGGATTCTGCCTAAACTGATCTAACAGCATTCTTGCTGAAGGCAGCCCAGAGTGATGAGTGGGGGATAAAGAATTTGATCAGATTCCAAGGGTGGGGAGAGTTTTGCTAAGCTGATACAGCAGTATTCTTGCTAAAACTGGAGTTAACAGGTTGGAGACAGGGCCCAGGGTGGAAGCTTAGTCCAGAGGAGGACTCAGGGGAGCCGATCAGGTTTGGTGAAGGAGGTCTTTGTCAGAGCAGGCTGACAGCTTCAGAAGTCACATGGCCAATGGAGACATTGCTTTTTGACTTGCTGGCCCAAGCGAAGGAACACTGCCCACTGTGCTGGAAGAGGGCTCTTGGAGAGAGCCAGGAGGAGAAGGGCCTGAGGCCAGGGACCCAGAGGAAAGGCCTTCCGGGGAAGGAAGGTGCTCCTCTGCCTCTGACTGGGGAGCAGAGGTCTTCCTGTTGGGGTGACAAGGAGATTCAAAGAGCCAAGAGCCACCAACTAGTCAGTTGGTGCAACAGATGGGGACAGCTGGCTCATGGCAAGGTTCCTTCATTATTCATGAGCCAGCATTTTCGGGACAGCTGCTGTGCGAGGCCTGGACAACTGGGACATGAGCCTTTCCCATGAGGAGCCCAGAGTCCAGGGGACGAGTGAGTTATCAGTCCATCACAGAGCCAGCAGAGAAGACTGGGAGATGGCAGCCGCAGTGGGGAGCCACTGAAGGAGCACCCACCCGCCTCAGAGAGCTGAAGGTGGCTTCCTTCAAAAGGGTGCATCTCAGCCAAGACCTGAGGAAGAGCAAGAGTTAGACCAGAAGGGGCAAAACTATTCCAGGAAACTGCCCAGGCCCCTTCCACTCTAACCCTTCCTCTCCTCAGTTTGGGTGGAGGCACAGCCTAGGAAGGCAGAAGGTGATGGCCAGAGAAACAAGGGCAGTGGCAGATCACGAAGGACACTACAATCAGAGTTAAGGGTTCCAAGGTTTTTCCCAGGCTTTGGAATAAAAAGATTGATCTAAAAGAGAAAGCTTTCCCCGTTCTCCTAGACTCTGAGGACACCAAGAACCCCTGATCCACAGAGAAAAATAAGGGGTCCTAGGCCATCCAGATGATCCGCTGTTCAGATCAAATGGACAAAGTCAAGTGCCCTGAAGATCAAACCTTTACAAACAAGGTCAATGGGATTTCGTTGTCCTGTTTCTTTCCTCTCTTTGCAGAGATTATAGAGTGCTTATGAGCCCTGACTAACTTAAACACGATTTTGGTGTCTTATTTTTCTGCTCAGGAATCTTCTGAGGCTCCTCACTGCCTTTCCCAACTCACCTTTCCCCCCTTCTAACTGACGAGGAACTCCCTACCAGCTTTCTCAACATCAACACTGAATTGCCTTAGAAGACAGAGACCCTGCACTGAGACAGTTTACATGTTGTTGGAGAGGAGAGCTGTGCACCTTTCCCTCGGCTTGAACAGCTGCTGCCTGCCCTCGATCCTCAGTGGTGTTGGCATGTAAACAGACAGTAGGACAGAATACAAAGTCCGGAAATATGATACCCTCTCAAATCAGTGGACAAGAGTGGGCTGTTCAGTAAATGGAGCTGAGACCACCGAGCAGCCATCTGGAAAAGCCGGCTCCCGCCCCGTCCCCTTTAATGAGGAGTGAAGAACTGAGCAGATGGGGAGCAGAGAAGGGTCAGAGGCTCCTACCCTCCATGCTTCTGGAAGTTCTGAAGTTAGAACTACTCACAAAATTGCCTGTTTTCCTCTGAAGGGAAAACAGAAACAAATGACTAATTCTCCAGCGGTGATGAAAGATGGATTGTCCAGGAGCAGAGCTGAAACCCCACAGGTGAGAGCCGTGTACGCCATCCTTGCAATAGACCACACAACACAGAACATAGGGCCGACCACGGAAAAGGCTCTAGGGGTCGGCGGTCCCTGTTGCCATTCCTGCCCATCTTTAACTGTTGGGCCAGGACTTCAATGCAAACTCAAGCTCTCTCTGGGGAGAGAGTACAGTGTTTGTGCCTGTTTCCCCAGAACCACTGCTAAGTTTGCCTGATTGGCAGAGATCAGAGCTATTGACAGCCTGGGACCCTGGATGTGTAAGTTTGATGGGAGATACAGACACAAGGACTAGGGGTGTGGCTGACACTGTCAGACCCCAAAGAAAGCCAGAGCTGGAACAGAGAAGAGGGAGCACAGGGCATCTCAGAGCAGAGACCTGAGCATTCACTGAGAGAGGGCTGGGAAAGGAGGCGTGGAGTGCATTTCCCCAAGTTCACCTTCCACTGGGCCTCCTCTTTGAGGAGCTGGGCCTTCCAAAGAACCTGGAGGCTGCACGCGATGATCTCAGAAAATTGTCTCAGAAAAATAAAAAAAGGAAAGAAAAAGAAATTGTCTCAGGTCCATTGTCCTCTGTAGTGATTTTGGTTAAATTGCCCAACTGGTAAAGATTTACATCCCCTAGATTTGAAAGACACACAAGACCCTTCTCCCCCACTAAGTCAATTCAGGGGAATTGTGTGTTCCAAAGCCTTCCTCCACCCCTGAGTGCACCCTCCAGTCTCAATTGTCCCAGCCTTTGACTTGTACTCCTCCTGGCACTTCCTGAGAGCATTCACCTCCCATGGTTCCCCCAATGGGTTCAGGATACAAGCAAGAAAGAAAAGGAGTGAAAAATCAATGCAGCCCATAAACACTCATTCCCTTGCCTCTCCCCAGCTCTAAGCACTGGAGTCTAATTCAACTGATGTGGAAAGCACTGCTGATGAATTGTTTTATTATTTCCTGATCATAAAAGGAGAACTCCATTTCTGACCCTTCTGGGTCTTATCCTGGAGACTTAACACAGTGACAGCGAGTGGCCTTATAGAAGTATCTGAAAATACAGAATGAATATATAAGAAAAAGAATTCAAACACCAATTAGCCTACCACCCAAGGTAGTACTGTGTTTCCAATATTTTTATTAATGCCTGGTGTATATAACTTGGATAATATTATATATTAAAGCAATATACCATCTACTATTTATTTAATGTATAATAACAACCAAATTATATCATTTGCCCAGGGACTTAAATTTTTTATAATTTTTAGTATTATAAAATATTCCATCTAAAAGATACGCTGATATGCCAAAGTTTATTTAATCATTCCCATAATGTTGGACATGTTTTTGAAGTTAGTTTTTCCCTAATATAAATAATGTTCAATAGATAATGTTTTACCTAAAGCTTGACCCACATAGAGATCATTCCCCTAGGAAAAATTCCCAAAACTTAAGATTATTAGGTCAAAGGGCATGAACATTTTTAAGCCAACACATAGTATAAAATGGTCTGCAAAAACAGTTGTTCCCGTTTTTACTCCCCCAGCTACCTGTGGGTTTTAACCTTTATTCTCTATATCAAACTCTGAACCACTTCCCAGCAGAGCTGCGGTATCCGGACTGGATGGAAGTGGTGTCCTATCAGAGTATGATGTTCATGGGATTGAGGGGTCGACCGGGGAGGCAGATCTGGAACCCATCCGAGGAGCATATATAATGGGCATATGCTTTTTGATCATCTGCCTCCATTGACCCTATTTCTGCTAACAGCTAATAGGAATCCACCTGAGGGCTATCTTTTCCTTGACATGAAATATGTGCATCTTTTCCAACAGCAATCAAATGATTCTCTAACACCAAGTTGGTGTCCTACAATGCAAGTCAATTCTGACACTAACAAGCCAGTGTTAGCACAGATCCTACAGGTGAAGGGCTCAGTCCCATAAGACTGCCCCCACTTCAGACACCAGTTCTAAATATTAGGTTGACACTCATATTTCTGACTGACTGGCTACGGTTCAGTGGTTCCCACAAACCCCCCTCAGTTTCAATAATTCATTAGAATAACTCACCAAATTCAGCAAAGCACTTTCCTTACTATTACTATTTACTATAAAGAATATAAATTAGGAACAGCCAAATGGAAGAGGTGCATAGGGTAAGGTATGAGGGGCCTGTGTGGAGCTTCCATGCCCTCTCTAGGGTGCAACCTTCCCAGCCCTTGGGTGTGCTCACCAACCTGGAAGCCCCTTGAACGCCATAATATAAGGGTTTCGGTGGAGGTTCCATAATGAGGCAGGCCTGTGTCCATCATTGCCCATTGGTGACTGAACTCAATCTCCAGCTGTCCCCCATCCCTGGAGGGGGGGCTGAAAGCTCTAATCCTCTACTCACCACTTGGTCTTTCTGGTGGCCAGCCCTCATCCTGAAGCTACCAGGGACCCTCCCCCTCCTTACCCCTCCTCCCACACACACACTTTAGTCATCTCATTAGCATACAAAAGATGCCAGTTTCAAGAGTCTTCAAAGCTACTATGCCAGGAACTGAGGACAAAGACCAAATGATTATTTTATTATACAACATCACCTCTTCCTCATTTTCTGTTTTTATGGTCTATGTGGAACCCTACCTACTCTCACTTCCAATGGTTGAACATAAGACCCAGGCTCAAGCCAGTCAGGGCACCAAATCCCCACTCCAGCTGCAGAGATTGGGCCAGGGTGGAATATGACCCAATCAGATTCAGGAAACCACATGAAGCAAGGTAAGAGATTTTCCTGCTTTCCCACGAGCATGAAAGGAGAAAAGACACAAGATGTGGAACAGGTGCAACCATCTCTTGCTACCAGAAGGAATAACCTAAAAATGAATCATCGTGAAAGAGAAACACCAAGCAAAGGTCAGTGCGAACGTCCACATGAATCTCTTAACTAAGCCATATCCAAACCAGAACCTGCCTGAGCCTTGTAGGCAGAAAACTTGGGTCAGAGCCAGGGTGAGCTCCTGAGATGAGGCCAAGAGGCTAGGAGCTGGGCAGTCACCCTGGATGGGCCTCACCCAGGCCCATCTCATCAGACAGGAGGGGCAAGTGGAGCAAAGGAGGGAAATGAGATCTGTGAACATATATCAGTAAACCAGACTGAGAGCCTGGGTTTTAAGACCTGGAATCTGGATAGAAAGGCAGGAGTTAGGTCCCAGAGCTGACTGTGGGCCACTGATAGTGGAGGAGAGTGTGGCACAAGGTTAGGGCCCGGGCAAGGGAGAAACAAACAAAACCTTCTGTGCCCTGGGGATGGGACCAGACCTATGTCAGTGACAGTAATTTAAAGCACACGTTATTGATGTTGAGGTTCTACATTCGATGTGCCATTCTCTCTGAAGTCCAAGATTTTAGGGGAGGTCTGAGCCTCCTATGGTAGGAATTAAATACCCGCCTCTGTGAGTTTGGGGGCATGTTGAGTAGGTGGGCAGATCACCAAGTGCAGAAATATTGGTCACTGGATTTAGGGGAGTCCCCCAAGGTGAGACAGAGCTTCTTGAGGACAAGAGCTACCTTATTCCACATCTTCAACATTAGGGCAACGCAAACCAAAGCCACCGTGAGGTCTAACCCCAACCGGGATGACTGTAATAAAAAAGACATAACAACAAGAGTTGGGAATGCAGAAGCACTGGAACCCTGATGCATCGCTGATGAGAATGTAAAATGTTGCAGCCACTTTAGAAAACAGTCTGGCAGTTTGTCAAAAGGTTAAACAGAGTTACCATGCGACCTGGCAATTTCACCCCTAGGTATAGACACGAGAGAAATGAAAACATAGGTCTACACAAAAACTTGCATGTGAATGTTTATAGCAGCTTTATTCACAATAGCCAAGCAGTAGAAAGAGCCCAAATGTCTATCTCCTGATGAATGAATAAATAAAATGCAATATATCCATACAATGGAGCATTATTTAGCAATAAAAAGAAATGAAGTACTGATGCACACTACCACATGGGTGAATCTTGAAAGCATATGCCAAGTGAAAGAGGCCCATTACAAAGGACCTCATACTATATGATTTCACTTATATGAAATGTCCAGAATAGGTAAGTCTATAGAGGCAGAAAGTAGATTAGTGATTGCCTAGGGCTGGTGAGAAGACAGGAGTGACTGTTAGTGGATACGGGTTGTTGTTGTTGTTGTTTTTTTTTGGGGGGGGGCGGGGAAGGGGGCTGAAATGTTCTACACTTAGATTGTGGTGATAGCTGCATAACTGCGAATATACTAAATACAATTGGATTATACACTTTAAATAGGTAACTTGTATGGTATATGAATTATATCTCAAGCCATTAAAAAAACTGTTCTATGCCTTTTGAAAGAGTTACTAGCGATACTTAGCAGAAAGCAAGATCCTGCCACAGCTCCTCATTTCACTCACCTCCTGCACACTAAGAAGTATGATACGGGGTGATTCTGGTTGAGTTATACATATGCAGTACCCCTGGCTCCTCTCTTTTAGCCCTGATAATTCCCAACCCTTCCATACTTTCTCTGTCATACAGAAACTTAAAAAGTATATTGCAAGAGAGACTGTCAAAATTGATAGACCACACATTGAAATCACCCTACCTTCCTACAGGCCTTGTTCCCTAAAATGTATGCTCTGTGAAGGCTCAAGCCACTGTTCTGGGCAAGGACCCCACCCATGACCACATCCAGTCAAATACGTAAGCTGGGCTACTGTGCAACAATTCTGCATTATAATGACACTAGAGGCCCAGTGCACACATTTGTGCACAGGCGGGGTCCCTCGGCCTGGCCAGTGACTGGGGCCAATTGGGGTCATCTAGCCCAGTCTGGGGGGAGGGACCAGGGGAGGTTGGCTGTGGGAGCACACTGACCATCAGGGGGCAGCTCCTGTGTTGAGTGTCTGCCCCCGGTGGTCAGTGTGCATCTTAGCAACCAGTCAACCATCATGGTCACTTAGGCTTTTATATATATAGATATTCCACCTCCCTAACCTCATGCTCAACAACACCCACTCTAGAGGCACACCTGAGAAACCCCTAGATCAGGGGTGGGCAACCTTTTTGTGAGTGCGTGCCAAAACCAGCAAAATCTCTGACTCAAAGTTCTTCTGCGTGCCAACCCTAATTTTTTGAGAACATGTTATGCCTACTTGATATCTCTTGAGGTGTACATATGTGAAGAACCTTGAAGAAATAGTAAAATTCATTCAAGTGACAAAAACACAGTATATGATGATGAAAAATACATTTATTTTTTAATGTGTACATGTACACTGATAGTCCGACAGAAAACTTTATGACTCCATTTGATATTATCAGTGGGACTTTTGCTGCTGCATCACTGATGACAGAGATTTTACATCAGGTTTATATTTCGTGACCTTCAGAAATATGCACAAGCTACTACTTTCATCCGTCAGGCTACTCCTATTATGAGACTTAACAAAATTCATCACTGAGAACAAAGATTCACAAGCATATGTGGATAAAAACAGGGGGAGTAAAGCTGTTGCAAAGTTTTTTAAACAGAAAAAATTTTCTGGAATGGCATTCCAAGTCCTCAATAGTTTGTTTTGACACTTCTCTCTGGCACTCCTGTCTCTAATTGCTTTTTTTCAATGTTTTCCAAGTCAACTCTAAGGTCAATAAATTTCTGCTTCCAAATTGAGCTACTCTGAAATTCAATCAACTGCATTTCAAAGTCAGCCATGTCTATGGTCTTTAAGATAACTTGTTATGTAAAATTATTTATTTATCTAAGATGCACTTACACTGAATTTATCTGAAAAATAAAAAAGTCGATATTAAGAAAAAAATTGTAAGTGGAAGATTATAAGACAGGGTTTCATGTGTCAGCAAGTTACAGGCATGCCATGTTTGGCACGCGTGCCAGGGGTTGCCCACCCCTGCCCTAGATCAATGTTTCTCAACCAATAATGTGCCTACAGATCTCCAGCGATCTTGCTTAAAAATAGGTTGCTGGTTCAACAGGTCCAGGGGACAGAGGGTGGCAGAGATTCTGCATTTTTAGCCAACATCCAGCTGACACTGATGCAGTTGGTCTAGGACAGTGATGGTGAACCTATGACACGTGTGTCAGAGGTGACACGCAAACTCATCTTTTTGGTTGATTTTTCTTTGTTAAATGGCATTTAAATATATAAAATAAATATCAAAAATATAAGTCTTTGTTTTACTATGGTTGCAAAGATCAAAAGATTTCTGTATGTGACACGGCACCAGAGTTAAGTTAGGGTTTTTCAAAATGCTGACATGCCACGCTCAAAAGGTTCGCCATCACTGCTCTAGGAGCCCCATTTTGAGTAGCAGGGTCCAGGTGGTTCTGATGAAGATGGTTTGTGAACCACGTTGAGAAACACCATTCTGAAGTCTGGCTCACTGCTCTAAAGTTTCTGTTGTATTCAGCACATCCAAGGCTTTTGTCTTGACTTATTAAGATTCCAAGAAAGAGGCTGGTTGAGCCACTATTATACTCATTAAGATCTTACTCCCTTCAAACCACTCTCCTTAGCACAATGGCATGAAAAACAGAATCAGCGCCACGTGGAAACTTGGGCAAAGCAAATTCTTGGGCTCCACCCAGACCTAGTGAATCAGGAGCAATGAATTTGTGTTTGCGCAAGCCTTCCGTGATTCTGGCACTTGCTAGGATTTAAGACCCGCTGCCAGAGGGTAACACTGTCTGAGCTTAGCCCCCCAGGTCGGCATCATTCAGCCCTGCCCGCACCTCCCCGGACCTTCTTCCTCTCCCACAATGGGAACTGAGGCCTTCCTCACTGCTATTCCTTTTGCTAGTGAGGCAGACAGGCCTTGTTTCATTTCAGGTAGAAAAGCTGCCTCCACTTTCTGAGCAGCACAGCCCATAACCTGGAGGGGATTTTCCCTTGAACCCTTTCCCTTGAACTGCAGGGATCCTCTTCATTCCAGAGCAGAAGGGAGGGGCATCCATTGCCCTGAAAGGCACTTTTGTGGAACTGGCTGCAACCTCCTCTACGTGGCCTGGAACCCAATACCGTCCCTGCCCAGGAGCAGGGTCAGGTGCCTCAGGGAGGAGAGAGCTCATCTCTACCCTCTTCCTCTTCTTCTGATCAATGTGTTCAGATGCTCTATGTTCTGCATTGGGTTGAGGTCAGTCAGCAGGAAAGAGAACCAGGCCTGGGGAAGCTGATGCCCTGTGGAGCGGGAGCCTGAACTGGTCACTCAGCCTCAACACAGGCACAGGCCTAGCTGTTCACAGGAAAAGATAACTTTGACCCACAATAGTCACGTGGGCACAGAGGCTGTGCTTTGGGACTGAGGGCTGAGCACACCCACGTCTTGCATTGGCACCTTAACCAGTAAGTCTCCTTTATAGCTACGTCCCCAAAACCTAGTCTAGTGCCGGCACAAGGTAGGAACAGAATAACTACGCTTGTCGGGGGGCTGTAGGCAAACTCACCCAGAATCACTGAGCCAGTCTCTTCATTCCACTGACAGGGACCGACTCTCAGAAAAGTTGAGTGACTTCCCCTTGTCATACAGCCAACTTAGGCAGGGCCATTCTAGAACTTGGACCCTGAGACACCCAGGGCCTTCACCCCCATACCTCACGCCCAACTAAACTCCCCAAGGCCAGCATGCTTTGCTTCCTCTCAGATTCAAGATATACCTGGGGAAATAGTTCAGGGCCTGAAATCTTTTTAGCTCCTATTAAATTTTGGTATGGAGGAAGAGGGCCTCTGAAGCAGGTAAGTCATATCAATCCAAAGTTATTCTGAATCACCTTAGTTTATTATGATATCCAGCTCCCGGCACTATAAACATTGCCGATAGAAATTGCACTGGCATCAGGCTGCAGACAACAGACCCAGTCTATAATCCCATTTTCTGAACTATAGAGTGTTCCCAAAAAATGTATCCACACAATTTGAATAATTATAAAGACAGCGTTTGTTAAAATACATTTCATTTTCAAAATTGAGCTACCAGCTGTGAAAGTGTGTATACATTTTTTGGGACACCCTGTATATTCAAATGTGAAGAGCTAGTAAAATGGACCATGGGATGAGACCTAGTTTTCCATAGGCACTCCTTCCTAATCATTGAGAAGGGATGTGGTGACAATCTTCATGGCTCAGCGTGGCTCGGGGGATTTTACACTAGAGGAAAGACTTGTTATTTGATACAAGGTCATACAGTCATATGAAGGAAAACAGAAAACATCTCTTAATGAAAAAAAGAAAATCCCTTGCATAAGTAGAAGTATTGATTAAACTCTATCCAAGTGCCTAGAAATAAAATGATTTTCTAAAATTACCAGAATGCATTATGTATTGCACACGTCCCTGAGCTAGGAGAACAGCATATCAGGAAAACCAGAGGTTCATGGGATTTTTTTAAGGATTGGTTAAGACCTGCAAGCAGCTCAGTTGCAGTATTGAGGGCCACAGTCTTCGGGATCCTCCCTAAGGGTTACAGGGACAGCCCCTGGGTCTGCACACAGTGACACCCCCAGTAGCAATGATGATATGCTTCTCAGGAATCTACTCCAAAAAGGGAAGAGCACCCCTTCCAGTAACAATAAAAACTATCATGGCAACTAGTGTTCTATTATAAATAATCTTGCCAAACATTTTTTAATTATAAGAAATTTTATATTCACCCTCAATTTGCTCTGACAACAAACCTCTGAGGCAGACAGATCAGAAGATGTGCCCGTCTTATTTATGCATTGAGCACCTACGATGTGCCAGGCAACAAAGAACAGAACAGAAATGCTACCGCCCAAATGAGCCAGCAGTGCTGTGGGAAGGCAGGTATTAAATAGCAATTCCACATGAAGAAAACTTTTGTTCTTCCTATTTGTCACTCAACTATCATTTATTAAAAGGCTATTTCATGCTATACTCTCGCTAGGCGCATGACACAAAGATGGCCAAGACACAGCCCTGCCTGCAGGAACTTCCTGTGTTGTCACAAAGAGAGACTTCAAACAAGAAACAGTTCTGTTGGAGGACAGATGACTTCACTTGAGCTGAATGTGAAGAAAAGGGAAAGATTTTTGCTTTTCTGAGAGAAAGAGCCTTCCGGGCAGAAGAGATAAAGAGTATATTGTGCTCAGGTGAAAGGGAGCCTGGCAGGGGGTGTGCAGAGGTGGAAGGGCTGAGGAAAGGAGGCGCCAGCCATAGGAGGTGAGACTCGCCAAGCGGATGGGGGAGAGGGGGCAGAATCCCTATACTGCAGGGTTGAAACATCATCTGGGCAAGAGGGTGCATTCATGGGTCTCAGGAAAGCATTCGTATAATCAATTTCATTCTAGGAAAATGAATTCTGTTTCCAGTAGAGCATGGGTTTTAGGACCAGGACATGAGGATGGGAGTCAGTTAGTAGCTACAATCTACAACTGGGTGCCATTTATGCTATTCATTTAATCCTCAACAGGCTTACCAAGTGTTCCTATTTTATAACCTGTAGCACAGAGAACCTGGGTAACTTCCCCAAGGTCACATCCTATATAATAAAAGGGTAATATGCAAATCGACTGAAGGGCAGAACGACTGGTTGCTATGACATGCACGGACCACCAGGGGGTAGAAGCTCAATGCAGTAGCTTCCCCCTGGTGGTCAGTGCGCTCCCATAGGGGGAGCGCCGCTCAGCCAGAAGCCGGGCTGACAGCTGGCAAGCACAGCGGCGGTGGCAGGAGCCTCTCCTGCCTCCTCTGCAGCACAAAGGACAGCTGCAGCTCCCGGACTGCTAAAGGGCGCAGGCCAGGCTGAGGGGACCCCCCCACCCCCAGTACAAGAATATCATGCACCAGGCCTCTAGTGTCTAATAAGAAGCTGCAGTCTGGACTCAGAGCCAACCGCCCTACACCATGCATTGCCCAGCAAATGTCTGTCCTGTCAGGTAGGCGAGTGCAGGCTGCGGGATGGGGAGTGACTTCGGTGAATGTGGGGAGTTCAGAGGAGAGAGCAGTTGGAGCGACTCTCCCCACCCCTCGAGGTGTCATCCCCCCTCCTGTGCTCTGATGAAGAAACAGTAGGAAACAAACAGCGGTCTCCGGGAAGATCCACCAAAACCTCGTTTACTGAACAAAGGATGGCAAAATGGCAAGAAGCAGGCCACGGGGAATAGGAACGTGGATTCTGGCTGAGACTTCGCTTCCACCCACTCCGCCTGCTCAGCAGGCCCATACATCACTTTTCCCTCAGACTGCTAATTAGAGAGACACCCACCACCCCAACACAAGGCGTTAATTATGAAAACAGAGCGCCGTGCACAACATAACATGGAAATGAAGTGACATGCATCCAATTAATTAAACTTTTACAGCTCCAATCCGTTTTAATTAGAGAAGCTATTCTTTCCACTCTCCTCCTGATCAATAAATGAACTCTGCAATACATACACATTTTTTAATCAATTAGCAAACAGGAAAAAAAGTATAAGTTTGTTGTTGAGGGACACTATGAACTCTTCCATAAACCATGCACAAGTGTGTTCACTATTCATTTTTATTCTTGGTTTAATTTACAAGCAACAGGGTTGAGCCCTTGCAACTTACTTCCAAGTTAAATAAAAAATGAGAAAGCTGGGAAACAGCATCCCCACCGTTCCCACTCGGCTTCTTGGACTTCTTGTGTAAATGCCTGGAAAATGCAATAAGGACACCAGGAATTAAGAAAGGCTCATAGCAAAATGTCGGCAGAAGAGCTCAAAAGCTGTGTCTCCTCGGATCATCAGTACAGTGTCTGTGTACCTGTGCCCACAGGACAGCTCTTTCTCTTTCTGGAAAGGCAACCTCTTTGACCAAGCATACAGCCGCTGCAGATCTGCTCACAGATTAGTGAGGGCCAGACAAAGGGGACAGAAGTCTAGCTCCTCAAATCAGCCAAGTAGCCCTTGAATGGGGTGGCACACGCATCAACCAGACCAGCCTCATCCACCATCTTGTCGGTACCACCCATCTGGTGCTTCCAATAGGCTGCCACGTGCTGTGTTCCTGCCTACATCCTGGCTGGATTTCTAAATCCCCTCCCTGAGGAAGAGAGAGGGTCATGAGAATAGAACAAGCAATAGAAGGGCACAGGTAGGCGACGGTTCCTACCTCCATCTGACAGACATAGCTAGTCAATGTTTGTTCCCTTTCATACTGCTTCTGGAAATGACTTCAGTACAAAAATGAAGTCAAATCAATTGGTTTGACTTTAGAAACCTTGACTCAAACTGGCTTCCACAACATGGAAATGTATTCTCTCACACGACAGGAACTCCAGTGGGGTGGACTTGAGGGCTGCTGGATTCAGTGTCTCCGTGGATTATCAAGCACCCGGCTTCTCTCCTCTACCTTTTCGGCCATCCTCGAAGCTGGCTGCATAGTCATCCTGGCTGCAAGGCGGCTGCAGTAGAAATCGTACCCAAGAAATTGTATCCAAGATGACAGGCCAAGAGGACACAGAGAGATCTTCTGTCCCTACTTGTAGCAGAAAAGTCACCTTTCCAAGAAACCCCAGCTGCCTTCTTCTCACGTCTCAGTGTTCTGAGGTGGGTCACTTGTCCTTTTCTAAATCAGTTCCTGGCCCAGGAAGACAATGGTCCCGCCCGCCTTAGACTCATCCGCCTGGGCTGGAATGGGTGTTGGAGAATCATGTCTCCTGAGGAAATCTAATTCTTTACAGCATCACGGCATCCACCACTAGCTACTGATCAAATAGGCTCCAGAGATTAAAAAAAAAAATCTCTTGGCCATCCTGGGACTGGGAGAAGAGTTAACAGTTGGGGGACAAGAGAGCATGGCTTTCATTAGAAAGGCTGAGGGAATGGAAGGAGCAGAAAGGAAACCATTTGAAGAGTTTGAGAGTTTGAGTTCTTGGAGCTGAGAGGTCTGTGCTCCCTGCCCCCAAAGACTTGGCACCACCTGTCTAAACTTATGAAGAAAAGGTTCTCAATGGCCATGATACACATCGGAAGCTGTGGTCCCATGTTATTGGCAAGAAATTAGGTCAATGTGTACACACTCAGGCAGGGAGTCTAAATCATAAATCAGCTTATATAGAGAGGTGAAGTGAAAGCCTAAGGGAGACTTGACAACCAGTACCGGGTGGACTGTGACTTGAATCTGTGGTCGCAGGTTTCGCCTGCCTGTACTTTAGCCATTAGATTCCTTTTCACCCATTCTTTGGTGATGGACAGAACGCAAAGTGGCCAACAGTGGGTTTACTCTCACAAGCTTTGTCGCTGCGTAGGTCCTCTGAGCAGCCCTGGGTGAGTTGGAGAGGAGGACAGGGAGGGAGGGAGGGAAAGAGGAGAGAGAACTACTCCCCAGAGTGCATCAGACACATGGCCAGCGGGCAGTCCCTGGGCCCCAGAGAACTCCGTGTCTGGCTCCCCCTCAAGGCAAGCAGAGCACACAGTGTATATCTTCATAGGCAGCCGGGAAGGATTGAGCCCATTTTGCTGAGGGCCTGTGATTGTTTGGGGGCATAAAGCAGAGGTGGACCACATGGACAATATTGCAGGCATCTCTCCCCGGGTGGGAGGACAACAAGTCATCTGAATGACCTCCTTTCTAGCCTTCCTCTTTAAATCTGTTTTCCCAAAGGCCCACAAAGCCAAAAAGAGGAGAGCCCACAATGGTGGTTGTCACCTAAGGGAGAAAACATCTTTCTGGCAGAGACTCTCACATTTTCTGAGCGGTGATCTTAAACTCCTTCTTAGTCTGAGGTGAGAAGGAAGCACATGATAATAATAATAATTTTCAAATATTGAGGGGGAGAGGGGAGAAGAGAGGAGAAATTAAGTGGCCTTGGCATAAATGGATGAGCAAAATCCGCATTTTCAAAACATTATCTGATGTTCATAAATCAAGAACTAGAGGTATAGCATATTATAAAGAGGTAACTACCAGAAGAGTTAAATTATAGAAAGACTAAAGCAGGGTCTGGGGAGGGGTAATGACCAAGTGAAAGGCTGCTGTTTGCCATCACTAGCTCATTATACCATTACTTGGGTCAACATTCAAAACAAAATAACTGAGAAGATAGGTTTAAAGTATTGTTTACCCTCATATCCCCACTGCCTGACACGTAGTAAGTGTTCAGTAAGTTGTGTGTTTCTTTTTTTCGTTAACCAATGAAATGTCCCAAATAAGAACAACTGTTTGGTGAGCACCAGCTACAAAAGTTACAAATCTGTGCTTCACCCTCAGAGCTGAAGCCCTGAGCTTTCTTAAATGAAATGGTTCATCCCTGGACTCTCAGTCTGGGCCTCACCTCTGACAAACCTAGAAGAGCACTGTGGAATACTCTGTCAGCTTGAAATTTCAACATCAAAAGAGCATCTCTTTTTGCTGATCAAGTCCCACGGTTTCAAAGTATTACATATGGTAAGTCCCATGACCAGGTGCCCAGCTGAATGGCAGCATCCAGAGCTGTCATCGGGGGGCAACCCACCCCCAGGAGATCTGCAGGGGAGCCGAAGGAAGCAGTTGTTATGTGGAGCTGTCCAGCTTTAGCTGGTGGTCTAGCATCTGGAGAGAATCAAACGTTTACCATAGATTACAGCACAGACCAGCTCACTCAACATACTCTATCTACCCAAGTCCTCCGCACATCCATGGGTACCAACTTTCTCAGTAAGAGATTTTCTTGAAGATTTCCAGAGAAAGAGCTTTTCATGGTGGTGCAGCGTTCTTCAAAACACAGCGGGAAAGTCCCCTGGAGGCCAGCACACTCCTGGCAGGTCACTTCCTCATGTTTCCCTTTGGTGATTCCGGGAGGCCTTTAAGTTGTAAACAAGTGTCCTGACATAGTGATTTGCAGTATATGTTGGACAGGAGTTGTCTATGAATATTAATTTTTAAGTGGTTATAAAAATGGTTTTGCAATGATGTAATAATCATTGGCATTGGGTGTGAATGAGTACTGTGCCAAATGACTTAAATGTGCAAAGTATTCGGATTGGATTAGTTGTAAAAAGAAACGGAAAGTAAAAAGATGCTGAATTGGTTGGTTCTTTCTGGGGTGTCCTTGCAACTGGAGGTCACCATCTGTCCATGTGGTCCACCCCTGCTTTATGCCCCCAAACAGTCACACGCCCTGAGCAAAATGGGCTCCATTCTTCCCGGCTGCCTATGAAGATACACACTGTGTGCTCTGCTTGCCTTGAGGGGGAGCCAGACACGGAGTTCTCTGGGGCCCAGAGACTGCCCCGCTGGCCGTGTGTCTGATGCACTCTGGGGAGTAGTTCTCTCTCCTCTTTCCCTCCCTCCCTCCCTGTCCTCCTCTCCAACTCACCCAGGGCTGCTCAGAGGACCTAGGCGGCGACAAAGCTTGTGTGAGAGTAAACCCACTGTTGGCCACTTTCCGTTCTGTCCATCACCAAAGAATGGGCGAAAAGGAATCTAATGGCTAAAGTACAGGCAGGCGAAACGTGAGACCACAGATTCAAGCCGCAGTCCACCCGGTACTGGTTGTCAAACTCCTGCTGCAGTAATTGCAGGCCTGCCCCAGTCATTTGCCAAGTGGGAGCTGCCAGGCTCTATGCTTTGCGACCTGGTTTTGCGGTTGTGTCATGACACACAAATGATAACCCTAAAGGATCCTGTGGATAACCAACGATATCCAGGCACGAGCTGGGATGCGTGTCCTGCTGAATGTCCAGGCGGGCATCCCGGCTGACCTCCGCCATCTCAGTCAGCCTTAGGCAAAGACTGACACCTCCGCACTGAGGTGCTGTTGTGTGTATGCCCGCCCTCGTTTTGAAGGTGCTGCAGGCGAGGCGTCATGTGGCACCGAGCTGAGGACAACTCCAGTCATGATCCCAGAAATCACAGGCCCTTTGTCACTCAGGGGACTTACATCCACAGCAATGCGACATCTGTTTATTGATCAATATTGCAAGCATCTCTCCCTTTGTGAGAGGACAACAGGTCATCTGAATTATCTCCTTCCCAGCCTTCCTCTTTCCATCTGTACTTCCCAAGGCTCACAAAGCCAAAAACAGGGGAGCCCATAATGGTGGTAGTTTTTCAGGGCGGGGACGGGGGGTAGGGGGACGGGGTGGAGAGAGAAGGGGGCAGTTACTGCTGTTTCCACAGATTCAACTTCAAAGAAAGAGTACCCCTTGCTGGTTAATGTCAGCAAAGTGGAGGGACAAAGAAGAAGGGAGATAAGGTTGTAGAAGGCAGAGGGCCCCTAGTTCTGGTTTAGGCAGCTGTTTATTACAGGGATGGACAGCGGGGCTGTTCCTGCATCATTTCACCCAATAATGAGTCCTTTGTGAAAGGCTCCACAGTGCTTGCCTGTTTTATTGCCTCAGAGCCCAGCAAGAAGATCCTCAGAACATGCTCTCAACAGACAGATGTCCCTCTGCATCTAGGACACTAAAACCTGAGGTGGCCAGGTTTCCTTCCTGCAGGGACAGGGGCTCGGGCCATGAACTGTAGTGGGTCTGCCTCACCACCAGAGGGTGCCCTGTGGTCACTTTTCCCTCTCGGCTCTAGGTTGGATGTTCATTCAGAGTTTGGACAGAATCAAGTGTCAAATGCATCACATAAGTTGACACTAAGGGTTTTTGTTTTTTGAAGAATGCCTTTGGGATGATGGCAGACTCTTACCACATATAACCATTTTGTTTTGGGCAATGTCCTTTGACCCATGCTATTGTGGATCCTAACCGAGGAATCAGTCTCTGAACATTGTGCTTTCATTATGACAGTGACTCATATTTGCAAACTACTTGTTTCAAAACAACACACTGTTCAAAGCTCCAGGATGCAGGGGACTAGAGGAGAGAAGTGAATCCCTCCTCAGCCCATCAGGGCTAATAGCTCAGATAAGATAGGCCCTTGCTGTGGGTTTTCCCCATGTCCTGTCTGTCCTTCTATCACAGGTGTTCCCAGCCATCTTCTTCCAATGAGAAGATAAGGGTGACTAACACCCTAAGTCACAGAGAGCTTTGAGTAGCCTTCACAGAATGAGCAGGTTTAATCATTCCTGTGACAGAAAGCTCTGTTTACAAGCTGGGTGGCTATAGCTCTGATGGTTCTACAGGCATGGAGTTGAGTTTTCTCTGTGTCAAATGTACTGGTTCATCAGAAAGGATGACTATCCCCCTTCTCTCAGTCATCATTGTCTTCTTTGACACCTCTTTGACACTTTCTGAATCACAACACCATCCACTAGCAGTGGTCGGCAAACTCATTAGTCAACAGAGCCAAATATCAACAGTACAACGATTGAAATTTCTTTTGAGAGCCAAATTTTTTAAACTTAAACTATATAGGTAGGTACATTGTTATTAACTTAATTAGGGTAGTCCTTTACTGGCCTTTGCTAAAAACGTCCTCAATCTGATTGAGGTACGTTCGCTGAGGTCGACCCCTTCCAACTCTCCCATCCACACTCATCTTGTATGCTTGTTTCATCTCCTTTCGTTCATCCTCTCTATATGTCCAAACCATCTCAACATACCTTTCTCAATCCTCGACACTACATCTTCTTTCACTCCACAACGTTCCCTAAAATTAACTTAATAAACTTTATTTAAAATTTTAAGTCAACTTCGCACTGTACGTGCACGCCTGCATGTGGTATATTTGTGGAAGAGCCACACTCAAGAGGCCAAAGAGCCGCATGTGGCTCGCGAGCCACAGTTTGCCGACCACTGCACTAGTGTGTCCACACACAGCCCTTTCTACTTCCTACCACATCTTCACTGCACTATCCCATCAGCATCTCATAACACAAAGCTGAGGTGAGTAGAGAAGGTATTAATGCACTTCCCCAATTCTCCCAAGCAAAATCAGTTGGTCTGTTCTGTGTTCCCATATGTTGCATGACCCTTTATCACAGACATTTTTGCTGCATTGTAACTGCTTCTTTACCAACTTCCACCACTGTGTGCTCCCCTAAGTCAGGAACCAGATCTATCTCACCAGCCTTCTGTCCCAAAGCTTTGCAGTGTCTGACATATAGTAAGTGTTTAACAAATGTTTGTTCACTTAAATGACTATACCCATTTGACAAGGTAATCAAGTCACTCAGAAGGCCTGCATGATACCACCTGCTATGTCTACTGCTGGAAGTGAGTAAGGGAAGCATGTGGGACAGTGCATACATGGTCCAACTAGAGGAATAAGCAGACAGTGAGGAAGTCAGCGTTGAATCCTGACTCTGGAACAAGCGCCCTGATGAATGCGAGATGAAATAACAAGACATGATCAAAGCCCTTGACAGCCATCCAGGGACCAGAGGGGTCCTTTAGCTTCTCCAGTCTTAAGCTTCATCTAATTCAGGATGAGCAGTTTGGAAAATAAGATCTACAGGGGTGGGCAAATAGATTTACAATTGTGAGTACACAAAATGCAGTTTATTCTTGTATTATTATTTTATTATTATTATTATTATTATTATTATTAACCTACTTTTGCCCAACCCTGTGCAATGGCTCGTTTAGCTCTAACATTCCACGGCCTCATCAATATTCTCACTGGGGAGATGCTACATACACCTTCACAGAGAAGTACCACACACAAACTAACACACACATGTAATGCAAGAGTAACAAACAATACGCCACATCACCTGGCGGAATCAAGGTGGAAAGAGCAGACCAGACACACCCTGAGAAAAGTCTAGAGAAGAGAGAGCTTGGGGAGCAGAAGAGTTCAGAAGGCTCCATATACGTGGGACTAGAGCTGAGCCTGAAGTCCACATGCTTCGAGCCAGCATCCCTGAGGAGGGCGGTGAGTGAGGGCAGTGGGAGCACCAAGTGTGTGCGCTCCGAGGACAATAGATCAGGAAGCAGGGGAACCGCCTTTCCATGGTCAGGGCCTGCTGTGAAAGAGAGCTTGTGTTGAGAACTATAAGTAAAGCCTGTCTCCTCTCCAGGCAATGTCTTTTCCTCCGCCACCCGAGCACACGCCCATTTCCTCTAGTCTTGGGCTGAACCCCCGATCTAAACTGGGTTTTAGCCCACTGTGCGGTCCCATGGCATAAAGAACTTTTAGTTCACGGTTTAAAAAAAATAGTAATTGTATATGCATGTCGTCTACTCTGTGTCTATTGCCTTTATCCCCTACAAGACCGAAAGGTCTCCGAGAGCAAGACTTGCATGTGTTGTGGTCATTGCCAGATCTCTTACCCCTGGAATTCACTAATTCCTGCGCAATGATTTGGTAAATGAAAACGGGCAACATTTGGAAAGTGGGTCCGAGGGACCGCAGGACTGCTGCCAGGCCCCAGTTGTTGTGGCGGCCTCAGCGCTGTAGCCCAAAGTCCAACAAGGTCATAAGTGACAGGTGCACATGAGCCCAGGCTGCAAATCTGGCCCTGCGCCGGTGGTTTGAGAAACACAACCACGAAGTTTCGTCAGCCGACCCTGGCTCTGCGCACTCGCCACATCCCCGCCCCGTTTCCTCTTGCTGGAAACGGAAGACACGTTTCTCTCGAAACAAACTTCTGTCGAGCTTCAGACCCTTTCCCGCCTCCCCACATGCACAGATTCAAGCCTCCTGCCACCGACTCAGTCTTGTAATGAATGACTTTGTCTAAACACACCCAGAACCATACAGCCGTTCGTGGGATCTGTGGCCCCACCTGCAGCTCCCTGGGCTATTTCTGCCTTTGGAGATCTGGGGAACATGTCTCAGAAAGAGCAGGTGACTCTTGAAGGTCACACAGCTAAAACCCCATACGAGGGGCTCTACAGAGGAACGGGGCTCTTTATCATAACGCCAGTTACTACTGAGTGCTCGCCATAAACGAGGCGTCCTGCTAAGGGCTTCCTCGCATTGCCCCTGTCAGTCCTCACCACAGCCCTGTGAGATGCTAGATTATGAATCCCACTTTACAGAAAGAGCTGAGTCACAGATGAGTTACATAACTTCCCAAAGCCACTCAGCCTGAAGTCACAGACCTGGATCAAACTCAGGACCCAATCCGACTCCATGGCCTAAACCAGTGATGGCGAACCTATGACACGCGTGTCAGAGGTGACATGTGAACTCGTTTTTTTGGTTGATTTTTCTTTGTTAAATGGCATTTAAATATATAAAATAAATAGCAAAAATATAAGTCTTTGTTTTACTATGGTTGCAAAGATCAAAAAACTTCTATATGTGACACGGCACCAGAGTTAAGTTAGGGTTTTTCAAAATGCTGACACGCCGAGCTCAAAAGGTTCGCCATCACTGGCCTAAACTCTTTCCCCCACACCCTCATCACACGACCACAGGACCACTGGGATGACTTTTCACCTCCTAGATTCTCAGGTCCAGTTATGAGCTCTAGACAAAAGGGCCACCTGGTGGGAGAACTGACCCGTGATTCATGAAAACCATTTCAGAGTAGGACTCACCCAGAGGAATCTTTCTTCAGCAAAATGACATACTCAGGCTCCGGTGGCCCACATCCAACCGCCCCACTTTTCCTGGCACCCCTTCTTCCTTGCTCTCCCATCCACATCAAATCCTAGACCAGTGGTTCTCAACCTTGGCTGCACATTAGAATCACCTGGGAATCTTTTTAAAATCCTGATTTCTGGGCCTCATCCTCTGGAAATTCTGTTTCTTTGTTATGGGGTGGGGCCACAACATTAGTAACAAAGAAACAGAATTTCTGGAGGATGAGGCCCAGAAATCAGGATTTTAAAAAAATTTTTCAGGTGATTCTAATGCACAGCCAAGTTTGGGAACCACTGTCCAAGACCCTCCATGCCCCCACAGCAGCCCCACCCAGGCCCACCCTCCTTGAGCCCAAACACGCCTTCCAGTTACTTCGCCACCAAAGAACTCAGCTAGTTTTGTAGGAGGAAAGCATCTGACAAACCCAGTGGCTGTAGCGAGCACGGGCCTCCCATATATAGGGGGCATCCCATTAAAATTTAAGTACATCTTATTATGACCAAGTCAACTCGGTAGCAGTCTTGTGTTCGGGGCTCCAGTGTGATCATCTGCTGCTCCTGCCCTGGGAGGAACAGCGCCGTTATAGGCCTGGGGGTGCCCTCCACTGGGGACTCACATACTCCCATTTTCACACAGAGCAACCTTAAGAGAGAGGGCAAGGCCCGGGGTGCGAAGGCTGTGAGTGTAGATGCTCACTTCCTCGCCTCTGCTGGCCCAGCCCTCTGCCACTGCGAGCTTAGGTACCGCTACTGTATATTGAGCACCTACTATGGACTACCTACCTTTGTTCATTTGATCCTTAAAACCACACCAGGAAGTAGGTTGCACTGTCCTAACCTTACAGGTAAAGAAAATGAGATCCAGAGAGATCATATCACTTCCCACATGGTATAAAGGATTTGGGGGCCAGCTTTGCCTGACCCCAAAACTTTGAGTATTTGCCACCACACTAAACTGCCTCACCCATTCTCTCTCTAAAACTTGAAGACTTTGCAAACCAACACCAGCTCATACCTTCCCCAGCAACACTGGCTAGAAGATCAACCAGAGGAGTTGTTGGACCCTCAGCCTCTATAGAGGGCGGGTGTGACATACAAGCAGACATCTGTCTGCTAATCTGCAAGTAGAGTTCTGCTCCCAGGTCCAAGATTTCTCGCTGGATAACTGTGCCCACACATCCAGTTTGATGTGCCGTTCTGCTTATTTATTCTTTGCCCTGGAATTGCTTAGATTCGCTGGACAGACCAAACTTATAAACGGCAAGTTAAACAAGAGGGGGACGTGCTGCATGCAAGTGCTATTGATCAGGCAGAGCGGGAAGCAGGTCTTTTGATGTATGGCCAAATTTTCTGAGTCTATTGACAATTTTCTCTAAGGCCCTGTAATAATCACACGCCTGCTTTGCCTTTTAAATTGCCTAACCTTTGGGTGGTGAAATCACAGCATGTTATTTTAATCTCTTTATAATGAACTGGAGTTCAGTTCAAATAAACATGTCTCCCGGGTGCCCACGGTGAGAGGCAGGAAGGGTCGGTAGCAGGTCTCACGGTCACGTGGAACCCAAAAGCCTGAACTGAGCTCTCCATCTGATACCACAAAGGCCTCTGCACCTGCTGTCCTGGTCTCTAAACCTGGGTTCCCAGGCCAGCAGCAGCAGCACCTGAGGAACTCTTAGAAATGCAAATTCTCAAGCCCTTGCTCAGACCAAGCCATCGCCTGAAACAGTGGCTTGTCCATAGTAATGACTCAATAAACACTTGCGTTTGTTGAGTAATTAGCACAGGGAGAAGGAACTGAGGAGGAATGAGTTCAGTGGTGAACCCAATGGCTGCTGAGAGCGGTCTGCTTCACATGTGTCCAGGGATGGCTTCTATTCCCCAGCACCGTGGTCTTCTAACTGGAGCCTGCCTCTGTCACCCGAAAACACAGACTTCTGGCCACAATCCCAGAGTTTCTGACTCAGTGGGCCTGGGCTGGGGCCCAAGACTGTGAATGTCACCAAGACCTCGATGCTGCTGGTGCAGGGGCCACATTTTGAGAACCTCATCTGTCTCTGCTTTCTGCCTCTCTTTCTGGCCTTGGGTAGCATATTCTTTTTAAGGCCTCCTCTCCAAACTTCTCAAATGGCTCAAAATATTGCCTAAGGGCTGATCCAGAAACAACTTAAACCTAAAGAAGCATAAATTCCTTTCTCTTTTAAGGAATTGGTGGGCTCTACCATAATAATCGAGCAGTTACTTTCTCCATTCTGGAGACAGAAAAGCGAGGACGACACAATCATTAGGAATTCATGGTCAACTTTTTCTGCTGAGCAGGTAGGGAACATGCATTCTAAAACTCTGGTTCCTTTTCTGAAGCTCAGGTCTCTGGTGGTCTTTAGAGTTTGCCCAGCCACAAGATGGCAGCGCTGAGTTGGTGTGCACAGGAAATGTGACACTGGCCCCCCAGCCCTTGCTTCCTCTCAGGGTGGCTACCCAGAGCAGGACAGAAGCAAAGGACTAATACATTTGATAGAACCAGACGAGGCCACAGCTTTTTCTCCCAGGAAACCAGGCATTGAAGAAATGCTTCATCCAGCAAATGCAGACCCTGCAACAGAGACCCGAAACCCAGCTGCATGCATTTCACCCAGTCTCTGGAGATAGAGCCACAATCTCCCACTCAAATTAGGAGACATGGAGCGGGCTACTGACTGGCATTGGTACCAAGGAGACAAAAGGGCAGAATAACAGATCTGGGCATTCCTCAAAACATTGGGGATATGCAGCCACCTTAGTTACAAACTTTAAATCCCAAATGGAAAGCTGTCTCAAAATCGATTCTCTCATGGTTAGCCAGAGCATGGTGCACTATAAGCAACAGGCATCATTGTTTCATGTCAAAAATGGAAATTCACGGTTTGTGAGCTCTAAGTGGCAATAGGCATATATGAAAGGAACAGACTCCCAGCACATCCAGAATGTCTGGTGACCACAATGGGAGTAAACTGTTCAGAAATACAATTCTTTCCTCTCTACTCAACCTCCCTCCACTGCTGTTTTCTCCAGAGGCTTGGTCTGAACTGAAATAGGTGAGAAGATTTTGCTTTCCACCCAAATGTCTCCAAAACAGTTACTCGTGCTTTACATAATTCTAATGAAAATGCATCTTCATGCTGAAATTGTATGCATATTTGCTTCCCTTTTCCCTGGAATTGGAGAGAGAACCCCTGAAGTCGGTAAGGCCCTTGCCTTCACTAGCTCAGTAGTTTCTGAAACTTGGCTGATCATCAGAATCCACGGCAGAATCATCTGTTCCACAGCCTGTTTGATTCAGTACAGACTCCATGCCCCCGTCAGCCTGCTGACGGACAGTCCCGGGGAGGGGAGCGCTGGAGAGCTGTTGGTCTCTAACACGTCTGTGGGAAGAGTAACCCACCTGAGGGAGTTCCCACGATCAGTGAGGATCAGACGTGGCTGCACCAGGTCACAGCTTTTCAGGCCCAGAGCATGTTCTCTCCATCACATTCTCAATGTCCCGTGGGACCAGGAGGAAGGAAATACTGTAAGCACACAGGACCTTTACAGAGGGAGGACAGAATGGGACTTGCCCGGAACCTGGGGGACTCATGCAGGGGAGTTGAGCTCAGGGCCTCCCCTGACCCAGTTCTGGGCATTCTCATCCACCCAGAGACATCCGCCCTCGCTGTGGGCTCTGAGCCTCACGTTGACCAGACACAGAGCAGCATGGCATGCAGAAGCCATGGAATAAATGACTCGCCCTCAGTCGGCTGGCTCTTCCCGGAGGCCCTGTAATCCATCCAGGATTCTGGCACAGCACCACGGAGAGGAAACGCGTGCAAACAAAGACACGTGAGAACAGGGTCAAGTTGCTGGGACGCTTTGAACAGAAGAATCAAAGGCTCGGGGAAGAGCTCATCATGTCTCCCAGTGCTGGGGGCGTCTGCGCGGGGCCCAGGCAGCTGGTGGGTGATCAGAATAGCCCTCACCAGCACCCACGCCCACACGGAACATCTGCTCACACCCGCGGAAGAGCAGGGAGCTTTGTTTTATTAAGAGGGGAGGAGGAAGGCATTTTATTGGTTGGGCTTGGGCTGGAAGAAGAGAGGAAAATGGCCTCTGCCCCCATCAGCCCTGCAATTTGAGTCTCTATAAAGGTAATGGTCAGACATAGGACAGTTTGCTCTCGTGAGAGGCCTTGATGAAGGTTTTAGCAAAGCAGAGCTGCTCTGGGACCAGGGAGGCCTGTGTTAGTCGGGGTCGATCAGAGAAGCAGAACCACTGAGTGACATGGAATAAGGCACTTATTGCAGGGCGGACCTCACACCGCTGTGGTGGCGGCAGAGCATTCTATACAGGATGCTGCCTCTGTGCCTGGTATTAATTCAGAGTTACTATAGATCAGCTAGGCTGTCAGTCAAGAAGGAGAACTGGATGTGGACAAGGGCCAGGACCAACTGGAACCCACACGGACGAAATGGACCTCCATCTGTCTCCCACCACCTCCAACCTCGATGCCCTGAGTGACCTGCAGGAGACAGCAGTCCCTTCACCTCAAAGCGGCACAGGCATCTGGTCAAGAACCCCCCAAAGCAGACTGTTTGTGAGCATTTCTATGGAAGCCAATTTGGAGATTCCCCCGAATAACTGAGGGAGACTTTGGGCAGGTAGGGGGTTAGAGGTTTGTAATTTGCACATAAATGGAGATGTGACCCCATTTAGTATTCAGGGATGGGGATGCCTGGTCATGCTGGTCACACAAGTGGCATATCGTGATGAGAATGTCATAAACTCAGAGGCCTGGAAAGAAACACGAGAGCATCATGACCCACCTCTCCTCTCCTCTCCTCTGCTGTCCTCCCTCTTCAGGAGCCTCCCATGTGTCAGTCAGGCCCAGCTCTGGTAGGTGTCTAAATGCACCGCACGGTTATATGCTTTGGAACCTTTGCATTTAATAAAGCTTTGATGTGGAGACTTCCTCTCCCCCCACCCTTTTTTCCCTCCCCCTTTCCCTGAATGACATAGACTCAAATTCCAAGTCTCAGATCAGGCATTTCCTCTTCCCTCACCTCCAGCTAATGTCAGTTAAGTACTCCCCCATGTACTCTCTGTTGATAGCATCCTGAACTTACCTCTCCCCAGGCACCTAGCTATTACTCTACTAGAGGCCCGGTGCACCAATTTGTGCATGGGTGGGGTCCGACTGACCCACCCTTATCAGGGGCGGGGCCAGCCAGGGGGAGGGGCTGCAGGCGGTTGGCTGGCTAGCCCCAACCCCTCGTCGAACTCCCGGTCGAAATCCTGACCCAGGGGACAATTTGCATATTAGCCTTTTATTATGTAGGATTTTGATTTTTAAGGAACTTCATTGAAGTATCATAGACCTACAGCAAACTGCACATATTTGAAGTGAACAATCCAATATGTTTCTACATAGGTATACATCACAATCCTATATAATAAAGAGGTGATATGCAAATTGACCATCACTCCCTTGCACAAGATGTCCGCCCCCATGTGATCACAAGATGGCCACCACAAGATGGCCGGCAGGGGAGGGCAGTTGTGGGCAATCAGACCAGCAGGGGAGGGCAGTTAGGGGTGATTGGGCTGGCAGGGGAGGGCAGTTGTGGGTACCAGGCCTGCAGGGGAGAGCAGTTGGGGGTGAATGGGCCGGCAGGGGAGCAGTTAGGTGTTGATCAGGCTGTCAGGGGAGTTGTTAGGGGGTGATCAGGCTGGCAGGCAGGCGAGCGGTTGGGAGCCAGCAGTCTTGGATTGTGAGAGGGATGTCCAACTGCTGGTTTAGGCCCAAACCCTGTGGGCAGTTGGACATCCCCCAAGGGGTCCTAGGTTGGAGCGGGTGCAGGCTGGGCTGAGGGACAACCCCCCCCCCCCGCCCCCGTGCACAAATTTCATGCACCAGGCCTCTAGTCAAGATAATAAACAAATTAATGCATCATCCTAGAAGTATTAATGATCCTTTATCATTCCTCTCCCTGACCTCCCCAACTTCACCTCCAGGCAAACTCTGAGCTGTTTTCTATCACTATAGATTAGTTTTCATTTTCTAGAGTTTTATTTAATGGACTCATGTAGCATGTAATCCTTTTTGTCTGTCTTCTTTCATACTCAGCATAATTATTTAGAGATTCATTCCTCTTGTGTGTGTCAATAAATAGTTCAACCCTTTTTATTGCTAAATAGTATTTGATTTATCCATTCATCTGCTGATGGATATTTGGGCTGTTTCCAATTTGGGGCTGTTAAAAATAAAGCATTTATGAACATTCATGTACAAATATCTTTATAGAAATATATTTTCTTTTCTCTTGGGCAAATACCTAGGAGTATAATGGCAGATATATGGTAGGGGTATGTCAACTTATTTAAGAAACTGCCAAAATGTTTTCCAAAGTGTTTGTAGCACTTTACACTCCTCCCAGCTGTGTATGAGAGTCCCCATTCCTCCATGTCCTGGCCAATGTGTGGTGTGTCTTGTTCGTTCTCATAACAGTGTCTTTTGGAGAGCAAAAGTTTTTAATTTTGATGAAGACTAATTCATCATTAAAAAAACAATAACACCTGAATATATCATTCCTTTAATTCTCTAGTGATTGTCTGCTATCTCTACTGGTCTGTGAACTCCTAGAGGGCAAAGACCACCTTCTTCTACCTCTGGATTCCCAGCACCAAGACAACGCTTACCACTTAGGAGACAGTGAAACTGTCGTTCTTATGGCTGCATCCTTACTCCTGCCTGTTGTGGCAAAGCCTCCAAGTCTCCTGGCAACTGCTGCGTAATGACTGCTTCTTTTTACAGGAATGGAGGTTTTTCATCAATATATTTTTCTTAAGCCAGGATATGCCTACTAAGGCCTCTGCATAGTTCCCTATGAGAGATCTGTGTATTTGAACAGAGAGAGAATGAGGAACAGAAAAATCTTCTCTTGAAAGCCCTCATTTAGGAATTCTCCTGCTTTCTCTCCTGATCAGGGAGAGCCCTTTGTTTTCGGAATAAGTAGAGAAAAATCTCATAACAGAGTCTCCCAGAAGGCAAAGGGGACTTTACCAGGAAAGCAGTTCAAGGGAGTTTCACCACAAGGCCTGCCATTTTTGCCCCAGGAAAGGTGTCTGAAGAAAGAGATGAAACATCTCCTTCACCTATGAGATCCACTGCCTGGAGGTCCCTCCAACAGCCTCACTACAGGCCACTGGCCCACCGATGTGTCCACAGTCACCCTACCAGCAGTAACGCCGGCTCCTTCGGGTGATAGCAATGAAGGGTGTAGCTCAATATTGTTGGGATGTTCAATTCAATAGAAAACAAACGGTTGAAAGGCTCTGATAGGCGTTTACCTCATGGTGTCCTAAAACTTCCACTGTTCACAGTGAAAAGGACTCTAAGGATGAATCCCAGTTCTGGAAATACGGGAGAGTAAGATAACAATCAGAAACAACAAGAAAATTGCTTGCTTCATAAAACAAGAATTGCTAATAAAACATCATTGAAAAATATTTTAAAAATATATTATTAGACTCACAAGGAAAAAAAATAAGTGGACGTTTCCAGGTATCAAATAGGAGTGTGAACCCAGAGTGATTGTTTAGAACCTGGTAACGCTGTGGTTACCACAGGGTGAGCAGTATAATGGCTTGAGCTTTAAAACTAGGAGTCAAGATGTTGCAAGGTCAGAGAGTTAGAACTGAGAACTCTCAAGGAGTGATATACTCTCTGAAAAAAAAGACTAGAACAAAATCTGTCGGCACAGATAAGCAGGTCTCATCTGTCTCTGAATTCTAGATGAGCAAAAATGTCTCCTTTGGGAATTGGAAATCTCACACAGACCAAATTTATCCATATTTCCTAGAAAATAGTGAAAAATATAAGGATGCCAGCTATTATTGCTTCTCTACAAACTCATACCTTGATGAGACAAAGGTTTTGAACATGCATTTCTCCAAAGACATGCATATGGCCAATAAACACATGAAAAGATGCTCAGCACCATTAGTCATGAGAGAACACCAATCAAAACTGCACTGAGATACAACTTCATACCCACTGCGATGACTATGATCAAAAACACAGACAGCAAGTGTGGTGAGGATGTAGAGAAATCAGAACCCTCATAAATTACTGGTGGGAATGTAAAATGGTGAAGCCACTTTGGAAAGCAGCTTGGTGGTCCCTCAAAATGCTAAACATAATAGTGCCATTTGACCCAGAAATACCACTCTTAAAGAAATGAAAACATATCTACCCAAAAACTTGTATAGGAATGTTCATAGTGGCATTATGCATACAACCCAAAAGTGAAAACAGCTCACATGTTCATTGAGCATTTACATGGTATTAGGTATTAAAAGTAATCTAGAGATGATTTAAGGTATACAGGATTATGTGCATAGGTTATATGCAAGTACTACATCATTTTATGTAAGAAACTCGAGCACCCATGAATTTTGGTATCTGTGGGGGCCCTGGGCCCATCACCATAGATGCTGGGGGGAACAACTCTATATTCACACAATGGAATGTTACTCAGCTGCATTTTTTTTTTAAAAAAAGGAATACTACCTTTAAAAAAAAAGTACATGCTACCACAGGGATGAAACATGAAAAATGTTAAGTAAAAGAAGTCAAACATATTATATGATTCCATTTTTATGAAATATCCAGAATAGGCAAATCTATAGAGACAGAAGTAGATTAGTGGTTGCTAGGAGCTGGGGCGGAGAAGAAGGGGAGGAAAGTGGGGAGTGGTGCTAATGAGTATAAGGCTTCTTTCGGGGGGGGGGGGATAAAAATGTTATGGAATTAGATAGTGAGGATGGCTGTGCAACTTTATCAATATATAAATTTTACACTTTGATAGGGTGAATTATACCTTAGTAAAAAAATAATTAAAAAGTTATGAGGTTATAGTAATTAAAACAATGTGGTAATGTATTGGAATAGACACCGTGATCAATAGAACTAAATACAGAGCATAGAAGGGATCCACATACACAAAAGCCAGATGTAGGGCATAGATGACATTATAAAGCACAGGGAAAGGATGAATTACTGAAGGAATGATGAATGAAATTAGGTTCCTCCTTTACACCTTCACAAAAACTAATTTTAAGGGATTAAACACATAAGCGTGAAAAGGAAAAATGTATAACCTTTAAAGAAAACATAGGAAAATATATTTTGTGAATCTGGGACTGAGAATGACTTCTTAGGTCACAGAGAGAAAAAAAAAACAAAGGAAAAATAAATATACAGTTAATAAAAAACACAAAACAATCATATTGTGACCATTCACAGACACGTGCATTATAGTTAAGATATAAAGTCATTCATGAGAATAACACACACCAAGTTCAAGTGAATGGCTACTGTTGGGGAAGGAGGAAAAAAGGGTAAAAGATTTGGTGGGGCAATAGCTGTGCAGGTATTAACTTATCTTTCCCTTTTTTAAGAACACTAAAGGGCATATAACAAAAAAATAGCCATTGTTTAAACTTTGTGGGGGATGCATCAGGGTCTGTTATATTATTTCCTCTAATCTTCTGTGCTCTTTGAAGTGTTTCACAAATAAGGAAAAGGGGTTTTTTCACATAGTAACATACCATCTGGTCTAGAAAGTTGAAGAATCCCCAAATGCACCTGGGCCCCCTCCTGGGGTCAGCATCTCCTTGAAGTTAGACAACAAACTTGGGGTAGAAATGGAGCTGAACCCAGCGACGCTCCACCACAATCGCCTGCTCTTTCTGGAAGCAGCGCATGTCTGCCATTCCAGGCAGGGACTCAGTTATTTCCGCTCTGAAGTGTGATGTGGATTTACTGAACCAACAAGAAGTCGGGGGAGAAACCTAAATCACTGTCTTTGCAAATTGCTATTTTCTGTGAATACTGAGCACTTATTCTACCATCAAATCAATGAGGGAGAGGGGAGCAAGGGAGTGACATGAAGTACTTTTCTTCCTCTGAAGTGCAGACATTACTCCTGCACTCAGTGGGGCCGCTTCCCGGTCCCCTCTCACCTGGAAAGCACAGATGCCCAGTGAAAGGCATCCACCTGCACCCCCTATCAGGTCAGTGTGCAAAGGTGCTGAGAGGAGTCCCCACCCCCCTAATCTGGAGCCTAAGGAAAAAGCCTGCCAGCCAGCAAGCAGGGGGCCAGGCAGCCCCCCCGGGGAATTAGAAAACCCCACTTGCTTCACTCTTCCTCTTTGACCACCAACCATGAGGGGCCAGGCTGGGCAGGGGTGACGGGCAGAGTGACACGCAGCTGGGTTCTGGAGAGCAGACACACTCTCCTAAGGCCGCAGTTCTGCACCCTGAACAACATGACAACAACCAGGGAACCAAAACATACCAGTGGCCAAGCCCACTCCCAAAGCCTCAGAGGCAACTGGTTTGAAGCCGTCATTTTTGAATTTTTGGTTTGAAGCTTTATTTACAAGCACACGGGTCATTCCACGTGCAGTCTCTGCCCTAAGGACTCACAGAAATAACTTGGGAGTGCTTTTAAGAGCAATGTAAATGAAGTGAAATCAGATAAGCCCAGGCTCTAAACCCGGCTGGGCCACTTATTTCTGGTACGTGACCTGGGGCAAGTTACTCAATTTGAATCAACCCTAATTTCCCATCGGACCTGGGGACGATGATACCTACCCTTCCGCGCTGGCAGTGAGATGATATATGCAAAAGAGCGACTGCCACATGGCTGTCATTACTAAAGGCCATTTCGACACAGGAATGGCTCATCTGCGGTCGAGTACATCCTTGGGGTGATGATTCAGAACCAGAGAGAAGTCAGAGCCTCGCAGGTCTTGGTCGCTCCGCATTTGTGGGGAAGGATCACCACGGCATCTACCTGATCTTTCTGGACCCAACGTTGATCTTGGGCTTGAATGGCAAATCCTTCAACAGGGAGCTCACCGCACTTCAAAGGGATGAAAGAGAGCTACGTGGTATGGTCTAGAAGAGCCGTGGGCAAACTACGGCCCGCGGGACGGATCCGGCCCGTTTGAAATGAATAAAACTAAAAAAAAAAAAAAGACCGTACCCTTTTATGTAATGATGTTTACTTTGAATTTATATTAGTTCACACAAACACTCCATCCATGCTTTTGTTCCGGCCCTCCGGTCCAGTTTAAGAACCCATTGTGGCCCTCGAGTCAAAAAGTTGGCCCACCCCTGGTCTAGAAGATGCTTGTGTCCGCCACCAAATTCATAAGTTGAAACCTAACCCCATGTGACGGTATTAGGAGGAAGGACCTTTGGAAGGTGGCTATGTCTTGAGGGCAGAGGCCTCATGAACAGGGTTAGTGCTCTTGTGAAAGAGGCCACAGAGAGAACCCCACCCCTCCCACCAGGTGAGGGCACAGCGGATGGACGGCCATCTGTGAGCTAGGAAACAAGCCCACACCAGACTCCAGATCTGCCAGGGCCTTGATCTTGGTCCAGCCTCCAGAACTGTGGGAAATACATGTCTGTCGTCACCTCGTCTATGGTGTTTGTTAGAGCATCCCAGACTAAAGCAGGTGAGTAACCAAGACTCCCTACTGGGGGAATCTGAAATCTACTGCAGGCGGTGGTAGGTAGAATAATGCCTCCCCACCCCCCACTACTCCCCAGGATCTGTGAACATGTGAGGTCTCACAGTGAAAAGCAGCTTAGGTTGCAGATGGAATTGAGCTGCCAATCTGCTGACTTTGACATGAGGAAATTATCCTGTATGGGGGGTGGGCCCAATGTGACCACAGGGGCCTTCCTACATGGAAGAGGAATGCAGAAGTGAGGAAATCAGGCAGATGGTATCATGAGAAGGACTTGAAGCACTGCTGCTGGAGGAAGCAACAGGAAGAAGAAGAAAGCATGAGTAAGCTCTGCCTCAGGGAGCTGGAAAAGGCGAGGGAACATTCTTCCCTCGAGCCTCCCAAAGCAGCACACCCTGCCTGGATTTTAGCCCCTGTAGACCTGATCGGGGCCTCTGACCTCCAAAACCGTCAGAAGATAAATTTGTGTTGCTTTAAGCTATTGAGTTGGTTTTTGAGTTGTTATGGTTTGTTTGTTTTTTGCACCCCATTTAATTTTTTTCTTTTAATGTCTTTTCTTAAATGTACCGTCCATCACCTTGGCTCAGCGCATGTTACCAAACATTCTCCAGGGTTTGTATAGTCTCTGACAGTCGGCTACAGCTTGGGTGCCATATTAAGTTCATAGTAACAGCAGCAGTAGAAAATAATACCCCAAATGCTTGAATAGCCAGAAGGTTTTCAGGTCTTCTCTGTGAGTGTCCCTAGCTAAACTAGATGGCTAGGTGGTGACTCGGGGAGTCTGCAGGCTGGGGTGAAAACGACCTTAACAACTGTTCCTCAAGAAACAAAATCCTCAACCTGAGGTTTATTCATACATTCATTAAGGAATATTGCTGAGCATCTTCTCTGTGCTGGACAGTGGGAACACCAGAGGTGTGGCCTCAGACTTCGAAGACCTCACTATCTACACACAGGAGCCAGGGACATAAGTAGGGAATTATGAGTACTGTGATCTATGTCTACTGTCAGGAAACTTTAATTTAGAAAAAACAGCAAGTATTTGTGGAGCAAATGAAATTCAGAAAAAGAGAGCGGTGTGAGCAAATGCAGGGCCCTTGTGAACACAAGCACCCAGGAACCGTCCCACCCTGCCCGCCATCAACAGGTCAGACTTGTGCTCTGCAGACCCTCTCCCCAGACCAGCTTCCCTCCGGGACACCCCAAGCCTGACCTACTGCAGGCTCTGAGTGTCCAGGATCCTTAGCTCAAGTGTCTCTTATATACCTTACATAGTCTCTAGCATGTAGTAGGTGCTCATTAAAAAAAAATGTTGAATGAATGAATGGATGCTGAGAGGGAGAGAGAATTAAACACCAAACTCCACATCTCCCTCACCCCTCCCCCTCACTTCTATGCCATTACTCGTGCTTGTTTTAGTATTCAGCCCAGGACCCTTCCTCACCCCTGCTCCCACCTCAGGACCCCAGGACACAACCCTAACATTCTCCTCCCTAATGGACTTCATTCCTACAGTCTCCTCTCAGCCCTCCCTCCAGTCTTCCACCTACTATTGTCCATGACCCAGCCCTGGTGAGAAAGAGAAACAAAGAGGCTAGTGCCCCCTTTGAAACCCTTCCACAAGCTGTTCCTTTTCTGGAAGAAAAAAGAGAGACTAGATTCATACAGGTGTGTCTGTTTTCCAATGCACTGGAGATCAGACCTCATTCCAAACCAGAAGAAAGTCATTCATTCTCCAAAGAAAAGAGAGCAATTCTTCCACAACAGTGACGCTACGGGTGGGTCAGAGGCCATGGCACCCAACAGCCCTCCCAGTTTTTAAAAATGGTAACATTCTGTGATATGGACACTTGCCATCTCATCAATTTTATTTAAAATGTAACTAAAAATGTCTTAAGAAAGATGTCATTTCTTCATTGATCAGTATTACACATTGATCAGTAATTTTTTTTTTAAAGTTTCACACAGGTTTCTACTCTCCCACCCTCTTAATACTCAAATTTCTGCTCCATTATGCTCCAAGGTATATAGTTTTGAACTCTGACAGATTCTTACCATAGAAATGACTAATTCTGACTATCAGCTGAAACTTGCTTCAAATTATATTCACATTTATGTGCCATTACCACTGGTCACCTGATCTCTGGGTTATTCATTAGAAAAAGAGAAAGAGAGAGAAAGGCCCTCAAAACTAATGTGGCAGATGTTTCTACCAGCCCAAAGCACTGGAAACAAACATTGAAGAAGGGGTTTCCAAACCCAGTTTTAAAATCAAGAATATATTTAGGCCAGCCAGAATGGCGCAGTTAGTTGAGTGGTGTCCTGTGCACCGAAAGGTTGCCGGTTCAGTTCCCAGTGAGGGCACATGCCTGGGTTGCGAGTTTGGCCCACGGTTGGGGCATGTATGGAAGGCAACCAACTGATCAATGTTTCTGTCTCACATCTCTCTGTCTCTTTCTCCTTTCTCCCTCGATAGCATGTCCTCCGGTAAGGATTAAAAAGATAATAATAAAGTATTCGACTTTACAGTAAACAGCACTGGAGGCACAGCCCCCTAAGGCATCGCTGTCCGATCCAGATCATCAGCAGGGAGATTTACAGTAGCTTTCGGTGGGCCTGAGGAGGAAACCTCACCTGTTTCGCAGTTTCACTGAGGTCTGACAGGCAGAAACCACCTAGCAAAGGCAAGTGTAAAAAAAGAGGTACTTTACACAAACCAAGATGGAAAACATGAGTCAATGTATGTTTTTCTTTATCTGTATGGTTGTTTGGGGACCTACTATTGCTTTCATATGTGAAAACAATAGTCACACTGTGTGCGGGGGAGATGTAACCATTAAAGCCAGTCTGACGCCCTAGTACTTTCCACACTGTTCACACTCAAGGGCAGAACCTGCTTAGCCGCTACAAATTTTATGTGCTGAGTTAGTCGATGGTTGCCTTTCTCACTCCTCCTCTGACCACTTGTGCAAAAATCCTCCTTGGGTTATATGTGCTGGGATACCCACACACAAAGCTGACTGGCCCATTGGCTTCTCAGCTGTGCATAGCTCTGTCAAAACACTCTAAGAGGCCTCAGCCCTGGGCTGTTGAATGGTCTACTTACCTTCTAGCTGTTCTCACCCATCCAGACAAGTTCTTGCACACTTCACCTACCTCCATGTACAGAGCAGGCCTGGCAAGCTTCCCACCATCTCTCTGAGTCCTTCGAGACTCGCCTCTTGTTCCCCTTTTCCAGTCGGGGTTGGTGCTCCTTATCCTCACTCCCTTCATGCCTTAGCCTCACTACCTCTATTGTTAAGACTCAGCTGAATAATGGAGGTGATATGCACATATGTTGGGTTCAAGCTGTATCTTACTCATCTTTGTGCCTCCAATGTGTAAAACTATGACTACCACCTAATAGGTTCTCAATAAAGGTGTAGGTGAAGCAGACACGGCATTGCTATACCTCTCTCCCATCAAAGAAAAGCTCGGAAAGTAAAGGTAGCCCTGCAAGGGCCTCCAGTGGTCGGCAAACTCATTAGTCAACAGAGCCAAATATCAACAGTACAACGATTGAAATTTCTTTTGAGAGCCAAATTTTTTAAACTTAAACTATATAGGTAGGTACATTGTCATTAACTTAATTAGGGTACTCCTAAGGCTTAGGAAGGGCCACACTCAAGGGGCCAAAGAGCTGCATGTGGCTCAGGAGCCGCAGTTTGCCGACCATGGGCCTAGGCAAATCCCAGCCAAACTGGCTGGGCGGAAAGAGCATCCAGCTCCGCCTGAAGCCCCTGCTGCATCCCCCCACTCCTGGGAGTGCCAGCCAGCATCACTGTAGTAGTCTGACTTTGGTTTTCTCTTAATGTGGAAGAGAAAGGACATTTGGTCTGATGGGAACAAGCATCAAACTGTGAGGTAAAGAGATGTGCTGTCCAGATCCTAACTCTGCGACACAGGAGCTGTACAGGTTACACCTACTCTTTCGTCTCCAGTTTATTTATCTTTGAAATGAGATGGATACCATTTCGCAGCCACTATGATGGCTACAATGGAAACAGACAATAACATGTGCTGGTGAGAATAGCGAGAAATGAGAACCCGTACACTGCTGATGGGAATGTACAGTGGTGCAGCTGCTTTGGAAAATAGTGGCAATTCCTCAAAAAGTTAATCTTCAAGTCACACATGATTCAGCAATTCGACTGCTATGTATATACCCAAGAGAGATGAACCAAACTTCTAGTCAAATATGTGTGCACAAATCTTCACAGCAGCGCTATTTGTAATAGCCAACAAGTGGAAACAACTCAAAGTCCATCAGCCAATGAGTGGCTAAACAAAATGTGCTATACCGATGCAATGGAATATTAGCCATAGAAAGGAATGAAGTACAAACACATGCCACAACATGCATGACACTTGAAGACATCATGCTAAGTGAAAGAAGGAAATGGACTGACTGGTTCATGGGTCTAAGGTCTCCTTTGAGAGAGATGAAAATGTTTTGGAACCAGAGAGAGATAATGGTTGTACAACTTTGTGGATTTGCTAAATGCCACTAAAGAATACATTTGACAGTGGCTAACTTTATGCTATGTGAATTCACCTCAAAAAATAAAGAACTTTTAGAGTTGAAGAAATGTTTTAATTTTTAATCAGCCTGGACTAAATTCATATTTTACCAACTGTGCCATCCTATATAATAAAAGCCTAATATGCAAATTGTCCCCTCGGGCAGTCATTCGACCAGGAGTTCGACTGCTTGCTATGACATGCGCTGACCACCAGGGGGCGGGGCAGAACATGTAAGCATCTGTGATGCGGCACTGGCAGCGAATGGCAGTGGAGGGACTGCCTGTGCTGATGGGTCCCAATGAGAGCAGGACTGCGGTGGGATGGTGGAGCAGGTGAGCAGGCGGCACCAGGTCAAGGTGGATGCAAGTAGGGGCCCTGATCGCGGCACAGACAGTGATCAGTGGTGGCAGCAGGGGGTGGCGCCACTGCCTGGCAACCAGGCGCTGAGGGAGCTGGGTGGGGGAAGGGGGGAGGGTCAGCCCCAATCGACTGCCCCTCAGGCGGGATGGTGGAGCAGGTGAGGGGGTGGTGCCAGGCCAAGGCCAGATGCAAGGCAGGGCTGCGAGGCTGGGGGCACGAGCTGGGGCCTGATCTCTGTAGGCCACCCAAGGGACCCCACCCATGCACGAATTTGTGCACCAGGCCTCTGGTAAAATATAATTTTTATACACAATTTTAAGTGGAAAAAGAGACCAATGAAAGCCTCCTGCTGCCCTGCTGGGTGTGGGCTGACTATCCCACTGGGAGGTGGTCACTTGAGACAGATCCACCATCATCACAGGTCTGGTAGAGACGGCAAATGGCAGAGGGCAATGGTGGCTGCCAGCCTTGTCCTGGAGGCTTCCAGGAACCATTGCAGAGGCCTAGGCTGTGGGTCCTAAAACAGCAGGTGCACGTGAGAGCCATAGAAATAAGTCACGGAACTCAAAGTGTCCTTACTTTAACACCAGGCTGGGGTGGCCTTGAGAAATAAAAAGAGTAGTAATTGCTAGTTTTTGAAATGCAGCCTCCTTTCTTTATTCACCTGGACACTGCTAGGTATGCTGCCTGCAACGGAGGCCTCCCCGTTGCACAGATGTGGGAACCGAGACTGCTTAGAGAAGGCGAGTGGCTTACCGAGGTCACCCGGCGTGGAGAGTGAGAGTCACAGAACCACACCCGAGTCCGGCATCTCTCTCCATCACACCATGTAGCCTCCCGTAAGGGGAGTATCGGGTCTTACACAAAACCACCTTGGCTAGCAAACTCGGAACGCTGTGCCTTCATCCTGGAAATAGTCCCTTCGGGCTTTCGCACGTGAACACGTGACAGCACACACCAGGCCCTGTGGACAGTCCTGTAGCGATGGTAAGCCCTAAGAAATGTATCCGCAAAGGAGCACAAATAGGATCACAGAATATCCATGCACTGCCGCTGGGGACATTTTCTTTGCTTTGCCCGAAACCATCACTGGTCACTATCACTTGTGGACCAACAGCTAATCACTTTCTGATCTCATTAACAGTTCCAGGGCCTAAATTTATTAGTGAGTCAGGAGGGAAAGCAAAGTGGGTTTAGCTTCAAATAGCAAAGCGGCAGGAGAAATGGGCCTCCCACAGTTGGCTCCTTCTAGACAGGTCCATGAGGATGAGTGGGTTCAAGGTTTGCTTGCATAAAGGTCGGCAGGGGGTCTGTAGACCTGACCTAGAGGGTGGCCCTTTGGGAAGCAGGTGAAGAGGGGGAGGAGCAGTGTTAGACCTGATTATTTAACCAGGGAGCCTCCTCACAGACGTGCACCTGGGGCGACTCGGCTGCAGGAAGATGACCTTGGCGTCTGGGTTCAATTACAGCCTTTAAACAAACAGAGCCCTGGGCATCTCTCTGGATACCACATTTTATCATCTTTTGGACCTGTACAGTGTTTCCAGGAAAGCTTGTCCTGTTGAAAAATTGCCGGGCAGTGGGAGAAATCAGCAAAAGGTGCATATTTGTAAACAGAACCTCTAATATTATTTTTCCCAGAAGGGATAAGGCCAGCTCACTGCCACTGGATAAAATTGGCTTTGGCTGCTGTGGCTGTCATCCCGATGACAAATGTATTTTTCTTTGCTGCCCAGAGCGAGTCTCTTGACACACTCTTTGAAAAGCGAGGGGGTATGTTAATTGCTAAGCCCACTGGAAAAGGAGAAGAGTGCTAACGATGCACATATTTTCACAAAGCACATATTTTAACGGCAGGGTCTGTGCCAGGAGGGCTTTGTCTAAATCCTTTGCAACAAGGAGAGTTATCTATCTAGTGGAGAAAATTGGGGCAGGGGAGAGCGTAGAAAAGAGATGGTGTGCCTGCTGACCTGCACGAAGCTGGTTAAGAGTTGTCCGTGGGAACTGTTACTTACTGGGAGACAGTGGGTTCTCCAGAGAGTTGACTATTAAAGAATAGAGCTGGTGTGGGAAAGAAATGCAGACGACTCTGGCAGACGTGGGTGGGGCAGGGTCAGCATGAGATGTAAGAAAGCTTCTGCCTTACTTGTCCCACTCCTCTTTTAGCCCACATTTCCCTTCCCTGTTCCATGTGCGTCCCAGGTCTGGGAGTGTAAAATCTGGCAGGGATGAGAGATCATGCAGGCGGGACCAGCACATACTTGCCACCTGGACCTCCTCCTGCGCCCAGATTAAGCATCACTAGTGGATCACTCTGCTTGCTCTTTGTAAGTCTAAATGCAGCCTCAAAAGTGTCTTTAGCCCTGCATTCCAAAAAGCCACCAACAGACTTTATAGACCAAACAAAACCTATTTTCCAATTATAGTTTTGTCTACCCTCATCTCATTTTTTCTGTTTAAAACATTTCTTGTTCATTACACATTAAAGGTTATATATTACTAGAGGCCCAGTGCACAAATTCATGCACAGGTGGGGTCCCTCGGCCTGGTCAGCGATCAGAGCTGATTGGGGCTGAGGGAGGTTGGCCGGCCTGGGGGAGGGACCCTGGGAGGCTGGCTGTGGGAGTGCACTGATCACCAGGGGGCAGTTCTTGCGCTGAGCATCGGCCCCCTGGTGATCAGCACACATCATAGTGACCAGTCGACCAGTCATTTGGTCACTTAGGCTTTTATATATGTAGATACTATTAAAGGTTATGTTTTATACCCGTGGTCGACAAACTGTGGCTCGCGAGCCACATGAGGCTCTTTGGCCCCTTGAGTGTGGCTCTTCCACAAAATACCGACTTCTGTGCACGGGCCACAAAGTTTCAATCGCACTGTACATGCACGCCCGCACGTGGTATTTTGTGGAAGAACCACACTCAAGGGGCCAAAGAGCCGCATGTGGCTCACGAGCCGCAGTTTGCTGACCACTGTTTTATACTATTGTTCTTTTTTATTGATTGACTAGAGAAAGAGAAACATTGATTTGTTGTTCCACTTATTGATGCATTCATTGGTTGATTCTTGTTTGACTGGGGATCAAATCCACAACCTTGCCATATCTGGACAACACTCTAACCAGCTGAGCTACCCAGGCATGCTACTACTGGCTCCTAACTGCTCACCTGCCTGACTGCCTGATCACCCCTCATTGCCCCCGCTGCCAGCCTGGTCACCCCATGCAGCCCGCTGTTCAGTCATTTGGCCGGCCCTCACTAACCCCCCTGCTGGCCTGGTCACCCCATGCAGCCCGCTGTTCAGTCATTTGGCCGGCCCTCACTAACCCCCCTGCTGGCCTGGTCACCCCATGCAGCCCGCTGTTCAGTCATTTGGCCGGCCCTCACTAACCCCCCTGCTGGCCTGGTCACCCCATGCAGCCTGCTGTTCAGTCATTTGGCCGGCCCTCACTAACCCCCCTGCTGGCCTGGTCACCCCATGCAGCCCGCTGTTCAGTCATTTGGCCGGCCCTCACTAACCCCCCTGCTGGCCTGGTCACCCCATGCAGCCCGCTGTTCAGTCATTTGGCCCGCCCTCACTAACCCCCCTGCTGGCCTGGTCACCCCATGCAGCCCGCTGTTCAGTCATTTGGCCGGCCCTCACTAACCCCCCTGCTGGCCTGGTCACCCCATGCAGCCTGTTCGGTCGTCCATTCGGTTGTTTTGGTTGCAACGGTCGCTTAGGCTTTTATATAGAGAGATAATCCATATGCCATGAAACAGATCATTTTAAAGTGTACAATTCAATGGTTTTTAGTACATTCACAAGGTTGTGCAACCTTTACCCCTATCTAATTCCAAAACACTTTTAATCACCCCAAAAGAGACCCTGAACCCATTAACGGCCACTCCCCAGCCCCTGGCAACCACTAATCTACTTTCTGTCTCTTTGGATTTGCTTGTTCCGGACATTTCCTATAAATGGAATCATATAACATGTAATCTTTTGTGTCTTAAAGTTCACTTTTTTTATTGATTTTAAAATAAAGCAAAACATTGCAACATTGCTGTGGCCCTTACAAGCGTCCTGGGCCCAGGCGCTAAGCTTGTGGGAGAAGTTGGCCAGCCCCTGGGCAACCTCCCAACCTGCAGGACACCTCCACTTCTGTGGCCACCACATGCTGCGACTCCCGACAACTTCCCAGAGCCTCCAGAGCCCAGGGCACCCAGAAGCCAGGTCCTGAGAGCGGACAAGGGGGATGCTGCCCTCCCTGCGCCATGCCAAGCCTGCCTGCTCCCACTGCTGTGTTCAGGGCACTGACCCAGAAGTTCGACCCAGCCTGTCTTCCCTCAGCCCACCCTCGAGGCCTGCAGCTTTGATCCTGGGCCAGGCATGTCCGCCTGGCTTCTTCCTCACTTAGAACACTTCCCTCCAGAGGGTTTCCTTATGCTCAGAAGCTTTCTGCCATCAGGCTGCAACCCAGGGTGGGCCGGCTTATGTGTAAATGCCAGGCTGTTAGCAGATCTCCTGTGCTTCCACTATTACCAACAGACTACTGTGGAGGCAGCCAGAGCCCTGCTTGGGCAGCAAGTACAGGGCACGTAAAGCCCCAGCTCAGGCCTTTGTCGCCCTTCCCAGCTCCTCCTCCCCAGTCTGTTCCCAGAATCTCCTTCTGTTCCTAAGCCTGTCCAGCTGGGGGGTGGGAAAGGAAGGCCCGTCTGTCAGGCCTTCCGCAGGGACTTCCAGAAACTGGGGTGGGGAAGCAGACTGTGAGGACAGGACCACACAGCGGGGCCTCGGGGAATTCACATCTTCTGTGTGTGATTAAGTGGCCAACAGACTGAAAAGACGGCCGAGTGCCAGGGCCCAGGCTGGGAGGCTGCACAGCCCAGGACGTCCCAAGGCATGCGCAGCAGCCCGAGGAAACGCCGCGGCGGGCTGGATGGCCCCTCTCCCTGGGCCCTGCCTGACTCCTCTCCACTCTGAGTCCCTCAACCCTTCCCTGAATTTGCACGAAGAATCAATCTACCCACAAGCAGTTTTTGGACCCCTCACTGTAGCCAGGATACCAGGCAAGACTTAAAGTAGCAGGTTGTTCACTCATTCATTCATTCATTCATTCATTCCCTCTCCTCCCCACCCCGCCAAACTGAGGTTGTGCTCAGCACTGGGCTAGCTGATGGACATGCAGGAGTGAGCCAGGACTGGCCCTCAAGGAACCTGAGGCCCAGAGGGGATGATACTCAGGGAAACCGTCCAATAAAAGGGGACCTGGTGAGAACACCAAGGAAAGAATGTTAGTCCTTCTTGACGGTTGGGCTGGTGTTAAAAAAGCTTTCCAGAGTATATTAACTTGCTAAGGCTGCCATAACAAAGTACCACAGACTGGAGGCTTAAACAACAGTAATTTATTTCTTCACAGCCTGGAGGCTGGAGTCCAAGGTCAAGGTGTCGGTAGAGTTTGCTTATTCTGAGGCTTCTCTCCTTGGTGTGCAAATGGCCTTCTTCTCGCTGTGTCCTCACATGGCCTGTTCTCTGTGTGGGTGTGTCCTGGGCATCTCTATGTATATCCAGCTTTCTTCTTCTTATAAGGACACCCGTTGGATCCGATTAGGACCCATCCTAACAGCTTCATTTAAACTTAATCACCTCTTTGAAGATCTTATCTACAAAATAGTCACATTCTGAGGTACTGGGGATTAAGGCTTCAATGCATGAACTTTGAGGAGTGTTGGGTGCAAGTTCCTCAGCCAGAGACTTGACCCTTCTGGGTGCAGGAAATTGGAAGAACACACAAGTGACTATAGGTAGGTGGGACATGATTTATTACGAACAAAGCAGCCAACAACTGGCTGGTCAGGGGCACCTTATATACACGCTCAAACAAAAGAGGCCTCGTGCCAATTAGTGATGTCCATACCATATTAACATAAGTAGGCTGTATAAGGGTGCGCCTGCGCAGTATGCACAGTGCTACTGGTGAGTAATTGCCCTCGCACATGTATACTCTGGTCAGGGCCCCCACAGGGAGACAACTCAGCCCATAACAGAGAGGTTGCCCATGGACTGTGCCTCAGCAACAGAGCCACAAATGACTGGGTGGGCGGAACAACTATTCCTGATGTGCAGCCCAGCAGAGCAAAGACCCAGAGGGAGGGAACACCTGTCTCCTTCAGGAACTGGCTTGACATCAAGAGTTTGCATAGGTGTAAACACAGGAAGGAGGCCAAAGGATGGTGCCACATGCTCCGAGCCCGTGTAGGATCCTATCGTTGTGTATGGGCAGGCGGACAGTGGATAAGTGGGTTCAGTTCCGAGAGTTCTCAGGGGTAGAGTTGAAGGTTGTGCAGATTAAATACAACATAGTGTTTATAATAAACACTTTCACTATTACAAGTGGGTTTTTTGCACCTCTCCTTTTCTGTATGTCTGTCCTTTGGAGAATTTAGATTAGCTTTGTAATGGGGGGGGGGGGGAACTTTAAAAAGTAGTCAAGGGGCAGCAGATGCTGAGGAAGTCAGAAGGCGAGAAAATCCATTCTGTGTCGCTGTCTAATCATCAACTATTGAGTGGGCTGAGTCCTCTGCACGGTGCTGTGTGGAGGAAAGGCCAAGGCAGGCTCCTAGTGCGGCAGGGCTGACAGCTCCCCTGGGAATGATCCTTCGGAAGACGAGCCCACCCCAGGATGTTGGCAGGGGTGCTGCCACTGTAATCACAGCCCTCAGTCCTCTCAGCCCCAGAAGGCAGTCTTCAGAGCTGGTGGCTAAATCAAAGCGTGAGGGACAGAAAATGGCTTGAAAGACCTCCCAGAAAGTGCTTAAGGCCCAGAAGGGTGTTTTTCACATAAGCTGCCTTGTGAAGGGCTTAGGGCTCCCCTTTAGGTTTCCTTGAAACTGTAACTGAAAGAAATCTTGGAAAACTTGAATGTTGTTGTCTCTGAGAGGGATGTGGATGGAGCTGCGAGGCTGAGGCCGGAAGAACACGCCCGAGTTTTGGCTCTGCCTTCTCTAAGGTGTGTGCGTGACTTTGGTGGAATCACTAGCGAATGAATCTTTCGGAGGGGTCCGTTTCTCTCCTTCGTCTCCAAAATCGGGAGCAGATTACTTCCTACTCTCAGCTGCCTGAGGACTTGGGTTGCCGAGAGGATAAAATGGGTAATTGAAGAAAAAAAATGCTCTGAAACCGCGAAGTTCTACCCATCCCTAGCTGCCTTCCAGAAGGATGTAGGAGGAGTCTCCGTGGCTCCCAGACTAGGCGTGCATTGAAAACATCTGGTTCCGGCTGGGAACTAGCCATGCCAAGCTCCAGGGATGGGTCCTGGGTACTAGTGTGCAAAGGACACCCCTCGGCTGCTTGTTAAGCAGGAAGAGGCCAGGGAACCCTCCCCCACACAGAGATTCTGGTCCCATCGGTCTGAGAAGGGACTCGGGAAATCTGTATTTTAGTCACATGGGGTATAAAGAGAATGCACTGAACTCAAAAGAAAAAGAAAATAATTCTTGTCCTTGCTGTCATCCTAAAACAGGTCATCTTGGCCTGCTGACAGCAATGATCACCACAACAGCTATAGTTTATTGAGCACATACCATGTACCAGGGACCTTAGGTACATGGATTCTTCCTGTGAGCTGCGAGGTGGCATTCTGGGTTCCTGTATGTGAACACAATTCCCCTCCCTCTGGCTGTGTTGAGGAAGTGCCCTCCCCCATTTCACATGACTCTCTTGTGGATCTGCCAATCAAATGACCAAGACCACGCCTGTGGGGAGAGGAAGTGATCAGAACAGGATATGGGACTCAGTCCCAGCCAATCGGGTTACTCTTCCTGGGAACCTGACTTGAGTGGAGACAGGTTAGGGCTAAGAGCAGGTGCCCTGGGCTGAATCCCTGAGCCAGCCCTTCCCAAGACTTGTGGGTTAGCTCTACCTTACATTTCATGATCTAACTAACCAGTAGCCTTGCTATAAACCTTTTTGGGGCTTAAGTTTATAAGAGTCAGTTTCATGAAATATTCATTTTTCAAATAAAGAAGCTGGGACTGAGATAAATTAAATGACTGGCTCACAGTCCCACAGTCAGGAGACAGAAAAGCAGAAATCAAAGCCAGGCCTGTCTGGTTTCAGAGTCTACCAGCCTGTCATTAGCTCACATCCCTTATATGCTCCCAAGAGTTCAAGATGAGAAGAGGAGGAGAAAGTACACTCAAAAATAGATCAATCGATAAATAGATATAGATAGATATCAACACATAGATATAGATATATAGTTTGAAAAATATTTAACAGAAATTTAAAAGTTACTATGAACTCCCACACTCATTCCTGTATAAGTTTAAAACCTCCCAATCGGAGACCTAGACTAATTATTAATGTAATTGATCCATTTTTATTAGCAACTTTCTTACTAAATTACATATCACATTACCACACAGGGAAGAGGAAACGGGCATAGGACGCAAACAGTGGTTCAAGTTTGGAAGATGCCAAAGAAAAACATTCCAACAAAGTAATAATTAGAACCAGAATTCACCACCACTTCATTTTATTAAATTACTGACTTCTTAAATTCATGGATCCTAAATTATGATCTTAAAATTGCAAAACATGGACTAGACTTGTGACCACAAACGTGACCAAGTCATCCTTCTGAGCATTAAATCTCCTAGCTCTTTCTCCTAGAACAGATGGCTTCCCCTGTTTTTTCCTTCTAACCATACATATGAGACTACCAGGTGAAAAAAAACCTATGTTTGACATTATAATATGACTTTTGTTCTACTATTCACCACAGTCCAAAGCCAAGACTAGGTGGATATTTATCACTAAACAGAAATGAATTTAGCAGAATTACTTTAAAAACATACATAGCCCCTATTCATTGAGTTTTGACTGTCTCAAACTGACTCAAACTATCTCAATCCTCAAATTGGAGGATTCCAGGCAGCCTTGTTGTACCCAACATCCCCAATGGGTAGCCCATAACAAATACCCCTAAATGGTAAGCACGTGGCTAAGGCCATACACACACTGCTTCACTACACTGCTCTGCCAATACCAGCTGCTTATTGTCAAACAGTTTATTGGCAAACCATTGACGCCACTTCAGGAAAGTTAGTCTCACAATATGATGACCCAGGTACCCAAATATTTAGCCCTAAGACCATACATCACAGCATTGCTTACAATAGAAAAAAAAAATGAAAACAACATAAATGTCTAAAATAAAAGATTAATTAAATTCATGATGGCATAACCATTGTAACAATACCATTAAAGAATATTTCATTAGTCATGAGAAAAAATATTTATGGAATATGCTCATGAGATAGTGTTAAATGACAAACTCATAGAACAGTATGTCCAGTGTGATTTTATTTTATTTTTTATAAATATATCTTTATTGATTTCAGAGAGGAAGGGAGAGGGAGAGATAGAAACATCAATGATGATAGACAATCATTGATCGGCTGCCTCCTGTACACCCCCAACTGGAGATGGAGCCCGCAACCTGGGCATGTGACCAGAATCAAACTGGGGACCCTTCAGTCTGCAGGCCGATGCTCTATCCACTGAGTCAAACCAGCTAGGGCGCCAGTGTGGTTTCATATTGTATGAAATACTTCTCCCAAAAAAGATTAGAAGGATGTTCACCAAAATAGAAGGGACAGTATTGCTGAGAATTATAGTTATAAATTATTTTTATTTTATATTTTTACTAGTCTATATCCTTTAAATTTTAAGAAGAGAGAACTTTTTAAAAGCAAACTATTGGACTGGCCACAGAATGGTTTAGCTAGTTATTTTTGCTGTTCGCAATCAAATCTGACTTGGCTGAAAATATCCCACAGGACTAGACCTTCAGATCCCTACTGCATGCCATCTGGGGAGGCCCTTAGGATGAATCCACAATGTTGTCCAGAAAGAGTCCAAACAGGGAAGTAAGTCCAAGGGATTAAAAAGTAAGAGGGAGAAAAGGTCCACAAATCACCATAGATGTAAAATGTAACTGGTCAAATTTAATAGGTGATTTGTGAAACTTTACCAACTTGCTTTTAAAATAACAAGGAAAATTGCCTGATGCAAGCAAGAGGACTTGGTTTGAGGAGATCACGTCTCAAGCCAGCATGGAAAGACCACTGCCAGCCGGCTAGCCTAGAGCAGGTTTAACAAAAACAAGGAATGTGACCACTGTGTCTCCCTCGGGCTCCAAACCTATCTCAGTTCCATTACCAGACATCCTCCAGGAGAAGGTTGTTTTAAAGATGTGGAAAATCACCTTCCTCTCTAAGTAGTTCAAGGTATAGAGATCGCTATGGCCACCGTCTTGGTGTTGGGCTGACCTCCCAAAGCATCCTACAGGAAGGATCCTACGGTAGTTGTACTTGTAAAATTGACAGGCAGAGCTTGGGTTCCAAGTCTAAATGACACTCCCTGTGTTAGCTGAACCCAGAATCATGTGCTCAGGCCTTGATAGACAATCATTCTACCATCCTTCTGTTTAGCAGCGGTTCTCAACCTGTGGGTCGTGACCATTGGAAAACACATAGCATATCAGATATTTACATTATGATTCATAACAGTAGCAAAATTACAGTTATGAAGTAACAACAAAAATAATTTTATGGTTGGGGGTCACCACAACATGAGCATTAGGAAGGTTGAGAACCACTGGTTTAGAGGCTGGAAATGGTGGCCCATGGATTGGAAATGACCCATGTTTTGTTTGACCTGCATGCACGTTAGTGGGCCACATTCTAAAAAGTGGGGGAGAGGAGTCAGATGCCCACATTTATAAATCAGGAGTTTCTACCTTAAGACCGGAGTTGGGGCTTTTCTGAAAAACGCTTAATATCTAAGAACACGCAGGAGAGCCGACAGGCTCTAGTCGGCCCTCGCTCCGTTTTTCAGTCTACACAGTTTTCAATAGCTGGTCGCCTTCACTTACTGACATTATCTGTTTCACCTCTGTAAGCATGTGGGTTTGCTCCCTTGGTCTAGTTCAATACCAGCTACCGTTTTATAACTGAAGAGCCTGAGGCCCACACTCTGGGGCGGCGTGGCTGGTGTTGAGTCCCTGTGCTGTACCTGGTACCACACATGTGTTATCCCATTTGGTTTTCATTTCAACCCCGGAAGGAAGGCTTTACTGGCTCCATTTTACAGGTGATGGACACTGAGTCTCGGAGAGGTTGAGTAACTTGTCCACAGGCACATACAGCTGGTAAGAGATGGAGCTGATGCTCAAACCCAGGTCCTTGTGAGTCTAAAAGCAGGCCCTTTGTGCCCCCACCATAGCAATTCTCTCCCACCATAACGACTGCTCTTTCTTGCCTCCCATGCCTTCCCCTCTCGTTTCCCCAACACCCCTTTTGCCTCTGTATTAGCACATAACCAAGATTCCCTGCCTCCTCTCTCTCGCCTCTTGCCATCTGACCCTGTCCAGCGACATATTAGTCCCAAGGCCCACATTTCCATATTGTGCACCACATCACAGTCATAAAATAACTCGCTCTGCAGCAGGAAGGGGTCCAATTACAACCCATGTAATTGGCCAAAAAGAATCATTCATCACAGTGGTCCTGGAATTGGAGGTCATCACGGCCATTTCATTTGTTGGACATATTCCGTTTGGTCCAGCCACCCTTTCATCACAGTCCTTTGCAGATCCCAGAGGGCTCCCTGGGACATTTCACAAGTTATCAAATACATGCATTAAGGATTGTTAATAGCAGCCAAGGAGCGGAAATCATTTTGTGAGAATAAAATGCATTGGAGAAAATGAAATTTTTGAGTGACAGAGTAGAAAAGGAGCGTGTTTTTTTTCCTTCCAAGTGACCCAAGCAGCCCAGAGCTAGGGCCCAGCGGAGTTACTATCTTGCACAGAGGAAATCTTCCACATCCCATAAACTTGAAAAATAGCAGGATGGGAGTCCGTGGCCTTGCCACGTGAACCAATCTTTCCACATCGTGTGTTGCCTCCTTTTATGCTATTAAAGAGGCAGCCAGTGGTTTTCTAGAGAGCAAACTTTCCCTTGTCAGGTTGGAGGACAATTTCTCTACCATTTAAGTCAAATAATTTGATTTGAGTTTGATTAGTCTATATCCTTCTCAGTACAATAGAAAAGACGGAAACAATTTAATGGAAGTATAGAATTTTAGGATAGGGTAGGGTAGGATAGGAAAGGATAGGATAGGGTAGGATAGGACAGTGTAGGATAGGATAGGATAGGATAGGATAGGATAGGATAGGATAGGATAGGACAGTGTAGGATAGGCTAGGATAGGATAGGATAGGATAGGATAGGATAGGATAGGACAGTGTAGGATAGGATAGGATAGGATAGGATAGGATAGGATAGGATAGGATAGGATAGGATAGGATAGGACAGGACAGTGTAGGATAGGATAGGATAGGATAGGATAGGATAGGATAGGATAGGATAGGATAGGATAGGATAGGATGTGGAGAATACCTAGTCTAGAGCCCATCCTGCGGCCCACCTCTCAGACCTGACTCACAGATGTGTTTTGTCTAAACTGTGCAAGGTTTTTGTAAAAATATGACTTGGTTACCAACAATTGAAAATCAAGTGATTTCACTTTCTTTAAAATTTCCCCTTCTGCCTTATCTTTTTAAGAACAACTTTAAAACCTGGCACTACTGGGCAAGCTTCCCTGTGAGGCGAGTTGGCTGGAGCTGCAGGACAGCTGCCTTAGACGGAGAAGAACTGCCCAAAGGTCGCCCCACCCACCGACCCTACTGCCTCCCACCCTCAGGCGGAGGGAGTTGCCACTTCACTCCTTTGGTTTTAGCAGAAAAAGTCAGTGCCATGCCCAAGGCCACTCATCAACTCATTCAACAAACGTCTGTGGCCACACAGACTGTGCAAGGCACTAAGCCAGGCACGGGGAACACTGCAGTGAAGAAACCGACCCACGGTCCTGGCCCCAGGGGTTTGACATTCCAGTGAGAGACACAGGCAGGAAGCAAAAGCAGGAAAGCATACAATATGGTGAAAGGCGATCAGCACTGTGGAGAAACACCAAGCAGGAGAGGCGCAGAGTCACAGCTTTCAGCGGGAAGAGGAGGAGGGCCTCTCTAAGAGGGTGAGTGCCACTCAGCACAAGCTCCCAGGAAGGGAGGGAGGGAGGGAGGGAGCCATGTGTCCTGCTAGGGGGAGAGCATTCCAGGCAGGAGGAGCAGGACCTGCGAAGGACTTAGGTCTCAGCACCAGGACCGGGACTTACCGGGGCCGCTGTCCTCCCAGCGAAAGATGCTGCTGCTGACCATTAAACCTCCACAGAAGCTCTGGGAGTTGCTTTTTTCAGAGCACCTGTCATCTGGTTTTTCTGAAAACCCAGAACACCCTAAGTGAAAATCCAGATTTATGCCACAGATAAAACGAAGAGGGATTATTCACTTTACCAGGGCTTCGCAGCAGGAGCCTTTTATTCAGGAAACTTTCCTGGCCCGTGTAAAATGGTTTTTTGATTTAGAATGGTGATCCTCACTATTTTTCAGAAACCCATTTACCGCACAAAACAAAAAGCCCCTCTAGTGCCGACGGATTTATGCTGATGCCAACATGCTCCCTCCGGTCCTCGGGGCCTTCACACCTCCTCACCCGCAGGCCTTTGCAAGCTGCCAGCTCAGGTTGGGAAGCCGGAGCCAAGGGACAGGCTGGGCTGGGCTGCAGTCAGCGGCTGCCGCTAACAGGACTGGGCATGACCGCCGGCCACTGGCAGAGCTCCTGCTCCAGCCACTCTGCCCTCCCACGTCACCTGACCTGTAGGCCTTCACCCAAAGCTGGAGGGCTGGTTTCATTGATTTCAGCAGCATTTATTGTTTTTCAGATTAAGAAACACCCAATTTGTAGGGTTTAGAAAACACACAGACTAAATAATTGTTTTTAAAAAAAGATCCATAATCCCATATCCGGAGAAACCACTGGGATCCAGCCTGGCTGGAAGCTCATTATGGAAGGTGCAGGGGTTTAGACAGCTCTCTCTTCTGTCTCCAAAAAGCTTCTCTGACAAGATGCCAGCCCCTCAAGAATGCTTGAAGCCAAGGCTTAGATGTGGGCAGGAGGGAGGTAGGAAGGATGGGGGTCAATTTACATTGACTGGTTCAGGTCAAGCTGTAAGCGTCCATGTCTATGACCAGCTGGGCAGACCCTAGATCGGCAGGTGCACCTTCAATCAAACACATTAGTAGGGTTTTCTCCTATTTGGGGCCATAATTTACTTTTAAATACTCCCACTGCATATGGTGTAATATAATATGTGTTCATAGTTTAAGCCAGGGGTGGGCAAACTTTTTGACTCAAGGGCCACAGTGGGTTCTTAAACTGGACCGGAGGGCCGGAACAAAAGCATGGATGGAGTGTTTGTGTAACTAATATAAATTCAAAGTAAACATCATTACATAAAAGGGTACGGTCTTTTTTTTTTTTTTTTTTTTTTTAGTTTTATTCATTTCAAATGGGCTGGATCCGGCCCACGGGCTGTAGTTTGCCCACGGCTGCCCTAGAGTGTGTCTTCATGATAGAGCACGTGACAGCCCCTAGAGCACAGCTTAAACCAGCCGTGGGCAAACTATGGCCCGTGGGCCGGATCCAGCCCGTTTGAAATGAATAAAACTAAAAAAAAAAAAAAAAAAAGACCGTACCCTTTTATGTAATGATGTTTACTTTGAATTTATATTAGTTACACAAACACTCCATCCATACTTTTGTTCCGGCCCTCCGGTCCAGTTTAAGAACCCATTGTGGCCCTCGAGTCAAAAAGTTTGCCCACCCCTGCTCTAGGGGCAGTCAGCTAGTATTTATCAGAAAGGCCACACTCCAGTGGTAGCTACGGCTCATTCATCTGTTATCCACATTGTGATGAATAGCAGATTTGCTACAGAGCATCCTAGATATGAGACAGGGGTTTCACTGACACAGTGATTTGAATGGCAATCCCCCCAAAATATGTGCATATCTGAATCCCCAGCACCTGTGAAAGTGACTTTATTTGGAAAAATAGTATTTGCAGATATAATTAAATATCTTGAGATAATGAGAGTATCCTGGATTACCCAGATGGACCCTAAGTCCAATGCCAACTGTCCCGATAAGAGAGAGGCAGAGGGAAATCATACAGACAGAGGCAAGGATGTCAATGTCAAGACAGAGGCAGAAATTGGAGTAATGTGGCCACAAGCCAAGGAATGCTAGCAGCCACCAGGAGCTGAAAGACTCAAGGAACAGATTGCACCCTAGAGCTTCTAAAAGGAGTGAAGTTCTGCCACAATGTTGATTTCATACTTCTGGCCTCTGGAATTATAAGAGAATAAATTTCTGCTGTCGTATAAGAGAATAAATTACATGTATGGTAATTACTTTCAGCAGCCACAGGAAACTAATACAACTGATAGCACTGGTGACATACCAGTCTGCATAAAGATGCTAGAAAGAGGCTCTCATTGGTCAACCATGAGGACTGAAGAAAACAATTGAGAGCTATTCTCCATCTTTGCATGAACTGATTATGAAAACCTAGCAAGGCCTTTAACCTGGACACATAGGGATGGTGCATAGACTTGATCTACAATCTTATATTGAGCTATTGGTCTAGAAAATTCTGGATGCCTGAGGTCATCTATAAAGGGAGTAGAATCCTGCCTCTGGTGTACTATTAAATCTGCATTAAGTGATCCATGCAGACAAGTTAGTGGTAAAAGCGTTTAAAAGGACAAAATCGGGGCTTCACTGAGTATCTAAGAGCAGGTGGTAGAAAGAATGTGTAGTCTCCTTGTTAATAAACACTAGTTCAGTGATTGCTGTGTGGTAACATTTGACATGAATTTCAGTTTGTTCTCTAATCTCACAGTGATTTATTCTGGCTACAGTTATGTTGCAAAGAGAATTTAAAACTGGTATGTGATCAAAGTATCTTAAATCAGTTCTACAAAGGTCCTAAGGACATCATGATTCACGAAATACTGGGGCTCCGACGGTCATCACTCCACACTGGTCAGCAAGCAGATGCCCACTGCCAATATCTTGATGGCCCCTTAAGTTGGGCAGCTCAGTTGCTCTCTTGCACAGGAGGCATGGCAACCTTTGCTGTTTTGGGGAGCACAGGCACCTAGAGTCCTCTCCTTGCTGTGCCACCAGCCTTTCCCCTCCCACTCCCCCCAGGGAGAAGGACACAGATCCTCACCACTCTCAGCCATCCCTTCCTGTCCCCTTTTCAGTTCTGCAGAAACTGTTGGCTTTCTTAGTTTCCATTTCTCTCTTCACCAACCATCCTTCTCCCTCTCCTCCTCCTCTGGAACCCCCACACAATGTTCTGCAAGAGATCATGCCAAGAGGCCTCCACAAAAGATGAGGAGAGAAGGTGTCCTCCGGCAACCTCACCCACGTGTGGGCTAGCCCCTTGGAATGGGGAGAAGGAAAAACTCTGGGAGAATATAGACACATAGAAGGAATTAAATTTTCCTGGCACATAGACAAAGTGCTAACACAATGGTATACATGCAATGAGTTGTATTAATAACCGCCAACATCCATCAGATCACACCACCTAGCAATGATGTTATGTAGGGCAGCCCCACATCTCTTGCTCAAAACATATCCTCAAGGCCTCTCAGAACTCCTGCGCAGCAGTGTTCAATGAATAATTAGTTATTCCATGAATGAACATTGCATAGTTTTCTAGAAATTGGTGCAAAGTTGGAGATATGGTTAAATACAAGATTGACTACATTTATGGGTAAAAACCAAGCAATCACTCAAAAAAAATACAACCATCTTGGTTGCTAACACCAGAGTGAAGTTTTCCCCATTTACCTTCATAGACAAATTTTCCTTCTTCCTATTTGTCTATATTTTCCAAAATGTCTATGATGAGCAGACAGCAATTGCATTTTTGGTCAAATAAACCAGCCTTCTAAAAAACATGACTTTTCATGACCTCCCTTCAAACCTGCCTATTGGTTCTATTAATTTTGGAGACAGAAAGATACATGCGTTCACCCACATTATATGTTCCTGATTGTTCCCACTGGTTGGTGAGGTAAGGAACTTTCTTGCAGAAAGTGAAATAAAATGGATCTAATAAGCTTCTAACAGTGGTTAATTACTCTGTCTAGTCTCTCCCAGACTTCACGGATGGCATGTAAGGGCACCTTCAGTACTTCAGTTCCTTTATTTGTTTACCATGAGCTTCTGAGCAGCAGTCATTTTTCTGCTGTGTGTTCACACACCTCCCACAAAACATGTGAAGTAAATACTTTCACTAGGGAGAGGCGATGAATCTGCACAAAAGTATGACATTTGGGGCAGCATCTCATAGACCTGAACAGTAGGATTGTCTCCATTGGACACATTCCCATGATGCCATGCTTCTAAAAGGATTTCTCTCCTGGATGGGAATTCCGGGGGTTGTCGTCATTGAAATGACACCAAGGGGGGGGGGGAGGTAAGTGTAGGGCCAGACAGGATTGTGCTGGCTCCTTCCCACCCCCAGTGGAGGTCCTCAGAGGACATCTGAGGGGCTGCTCCTGGGTGGGAGCTGCTCCCATCCAAGAAGAATGCAGAGAGAGCAAGCAGCAAAGAGGGGCCTGCCCACCTCTGCGCTAACACACCCCTCATTCTCCACTGCTCTTGTGGAAAAACAAGAGGAAGTAACTTACTCATTGACTGGGAAAACATTTAGGTCACTACAAGAAAAACTTCCTGACTCCGGGAGCAGCTGAGACCCCGGAAGAGGCTCAGAGGATAGAAGATACTCAAATGCACACTCACTCTCAAGAGCAAAAGGAGTTGATGAGGGTTTCAAGCTTATGAGAAAAATGAGCAAGAGGTGGGGTATACAAAGCCAGGGTCTTGACCTTGAAGACAAAAAGAGACAGCAAGTTCCGAGGAGAAGGCAAAGCTAACGAGCATATCCAAGACTGCACAGCAGCACTGAGTGGCAAATGCCAGAGAGGAACTCAGGATGTCTCACACTCTCTGGGGATAGGAGCCAAGCATGGGCGTCTAAGTCTGAGAGTAGAGTAAGTGCTCAGGGCCAGAACCAGAGGCACGAGGGCGAGCAGGATGGAGTTTGAATGAATGGGCACATCACTAAAAGAATGAAAGAAGTGTTGCTGTCATGAGAACTGGCTCTGGACCATGCCCTGGCAGGGAGCTCTCACCAAAGGATGATGACAGGGTTTGTTCAACTTAAGGTAGAACCAGCATGGAAATGGCTCAGTGTTGCCTCGAACCAGGGCAAAGGCCTGGATCATTATTTCGAAAACTCCATTTCTCAGAAAGCTTGTCCCAGGATATGGTCCTTGAATAAATAATTCCCCAATAAAATAATCTAAGGAGCTCGACAATGCACTTTAGCTTATGGAGGAGGAATACACTTAAGAAACCTGAACCAAACATTTCCCAAATGGATTAGAGCCAGTGATGGCGAACCTATGACACGTATGTCAGAGGTGACACGCGAACTCATTTTTTTGGTTGATTTTTCTTTGTTAAATGGCATTTAAATATATAAAATAAATATCAAAAATATAAATATTTGTTTTACTATGGCTGCAAATATCAAAAAATTTCTATATGTGACACGGCACCAGAGTTAAGTTAGGGTTTTTCAAAATGCTGACACGCCGAGCTCAAAAGGTTCGCTATCACTGGATTAGACCATAGGACATCTCTTCTCCATTAAAAAAAAAAAATGTTCTCCCATAAAACACCAATTAACACCATAGAGGACATGAGTCCGCCTCTGGATACGTTTTGGGGAAAGCTGGCCTGCATGCACATCTCCTTCAATTATTTATTATCAAAGATCAAAAGCAGCACCTAAAAGAAGTATTATACTCTCTCCCTCCTTCCTTCCCTTTCCTTTTCTATCCTTATTCCCTTATTCTCATCTCTCTCTCTCTATCTCTCTCTCTCCCCCCTCCCCTTTCTTTCTCTTCCCCTCCCTCTCCCTCTCCCCTTCCCTCTCTCCTTACTTGCCTCCTTCCCCTTTCTTAATCTGGGACTTCCCTTTCATTCCCTCTTCCTCTAGCTCATCTTCCCTGGCAATGTGCAGCCATTCCTTGGGCCTGCGAGCTGATATCCCACCATAGTTGCAGTTGAACCATTTCCCCTCATCCCTGGAGCCATCTAGAGTTCCCCATCTCAGCAATTTACAAATAGTACCAAGGGTGTGCACTGCTCCAGCAATGGCCCAATTAGCTGCCAGTTGCATTTCACCAGCCTGCAGGTTAATTAGCTCACATGACAGAGATGGAGTAAAGCGCAGCCCATTAAATGGATTTGCTTTAGGTAACAATCCACTGTGCTTCCCACTCGTTTTCACAAAGCTTCACAAGCGACAAGTGAGAGGGCCAGGCTTAAGATGAGGAATGGCTGCTCAGTAGCCTGCCTGGGCTAGAAGCCTGCAGTCCCTGCCCTTCCCTCCGAAGCACAGTCATTGCACCACTTCTGTGACCTTAGATCCCGCCACCAGTTAACCAAATGCTCTGAGTTTTCGGTTTCTCGTCTTCTGTTGAAATACTTGCTCTTTCTTTCTGAAAAGCCTTACCTGAGGCTACTGTTTGCTTGTTTTTCTTCTTTTAAAGCACATTTGGAGTCTCCCCAAGACTTCTCGAATAATTGCCAGATCGCCAATTCCAACTCCCTGTTTCATCATCCTCCAGCATTGACTGCCCAGGTGGAAATCTATTTTCCCTCTCATACTTGCAAGCCCACGTCCCTTGAGTAATGTCTGCCCTGCTATGTTATTCTAGGTAATATTGATCTTCCCGCTTTCCTCCAAAGCGCCTTGCAGAGTGCCAATAATTTTGTCATGGAAACCTTTTATTAATGGACTCCCACAGCTTAATTTTGTTTAAATAAATTTAAACACAAACACACACACACACACACACACACACACACACACACCAGTTTATTTGCACCAGAAGACAGGCCACCTGTGAAGTGGTTTACAGGGAGTGGGGGTATGGAGTGAGCGGGCGGCACCACTACAAACAAAACTTCAACCAGCTGCCCGGGAGCTCTGAGTCACCCAGAGAAGCAGGATGTCCCACCAAGCTACAGATGTTTGATTCCACCCAGAGCTAAGTGGCACCACGCTGGCCTAAGGCTGCCAGGCACCTCTTCGCTGGCTGTCCCAAGACACTGAGGCCCCCAGTGAGAAAACCCCACATGCAGCAGGAGTGGCTGTGGGCTGAGATCTCCTGCATGTCTGACATGAGAAGGAGTGCATTTTCTCCTGAGATCAGCTTCTATGCAAAGAGATTAAATCAGACCCGTACAGAGGAACTGGTTTTCCCACGCTGGCCTGTGCTTATGAAAGGCTGTCAAAAGGTCTTCCGAATGAAGCTCGTCAGAATGAAAGTGATGACGGGACAGATTGTGCCCACAATCCCAGGGTCCTGACCACAGAAGGAGCCCCTCCACAGAAACCCTCCAAAGAAGTCAGCATGCGACCCAGGTCCGGTGCCTTGCAGCGGCCTCCTCACCTGCTACAAGCCTGGGTCTTCCCAGCAGTAGGGCTTGGTGGCCGTGAAATAGGTTTGTTTCACATTTTATAATGACAGACATTAGGCAGAGGTGACTATGAACTGAACAGAATTATCTTCAAACTTGCTTTTATCCTGACATAACAGATGCAAGCTAACTGGCTCTATGATTAAGCAGAGAATATGAGATAGCTAAATTCACATATGTTCCCCAAATATCTATCCCATATTCTATTCCAGAAATTCCCTCAATGAGAGAAGGTTTAATGTTGAGATGTTTTAAAAACCATTAACAGTGTAGGTTATATTTTATATTTGCTTACCTGAGTGGAAGGGAGGGAGGGAGGGAGGGAGGGAGGGAGGGAGGGAGGGAGGGAGGGAGGGAGGGAGGGAGGGAGGGAGGGAGGGAGGGAGGGAGGGAGGGAGGGAGGAAGAGGAAGGAAGGAAGGAAGGAAGGAAGGAAGGAAGGGAGGGAGGGAGGGAAGGGAGGAAGGAGGGTTGGATGACAGGATAAATGGAGGGATAGATGATTTGATGATAGAATAGATAGAGGGATGGAGAAATAGAGGGATGGAGGAGTAGAGAAAAGGCAGGGTTAGACTTCAGAAAATGTTGACGAAAAAAGTAGGACACGTATCATTCACAATAGGAGTAAGAAAGTGAGAAGAAAAAAACAGGGAACATGAGATTTTGCCAAATAGGACACATTTTGGAGAGGAGAGGATGTGGACCACCATGAGGATACTGGTAGAGAATGGCAGAGAGATGGAAATCCTAGGAGAGGTGGAACAAAAATAAATCTTCTCCTTCCCAGATTTGACCAAGTTTTTTTATAGTCAGAACCTCAGCTGCGAATAGTATTTCACCACCAATAATAGTATTTCATTTCAGCCCTTCACCCAACGACTACACTAGCTTCCTTGCCTTCTCTAACTCATGGAAATGAGGGAATAGGCCCCAGAGAGAATATTTTCTAGTTAAAGATATTTAGTGACTGGGCCCATGACCAGATCTTTAGAGACCTCACTGTCCCCAGGGGTAGCTGCAGCAGGGCGGAGCACATACCCTCAGGGCTGGAAGACTTGCATCCCTGAGCAAACGAATAGCCTTCAGTTCCGCTAGCACATAGCAGTTCTCCTTTTCTCCTCCCTTGATTCCTTTAATCCATACAATACTCCACTATGGACCCAAAAAAGACCGTACATTTCAAAACCCTACCATTTTGCTACATGTTGGCAGTGGAAAGGTTTAGTAAAAAGTTAATGAGTTAGCTAGAGTGGCTTTGAGGGTTGAGTGAAAACTTCCTTCAGTGGCCCCTGACCCTATGGGCAGAGAAAATCAGGAGTCAATGAGCAACAGCATCCTGGGAACTCCACCTGAGTCACCTCCTCCAACTCTCACCAACTTTCCATGACATGCAGGGTCAGAGCACATGGTGTAGCACTTCAGTTAATCCCTGTCTCTAGCTATTTCCTGTGGACACAACTGTCCACCACATCTTCTCCATCAATATCCCCATGGAGCCTGGAGGTTTTACAGAATAAAAGGTCTTTAGTAAACACTTGTCAAACTGGCACAACCATGAAACTTTGGTGGACCTGAACTTGAGCACAAATCATTTTGGAAAATAATTTGGCATGCGTCTTCTGGCAGAAAATATGGTCGCCCACTATTAACCATTCTTTCCATCTTTAAAACAAATCCCTGAATTTTAATCAGGCACACAGCCAAGCTAGAGACTGCATGTTATAGCCTTCTTGCAGCTTACCGTGTGGGTGTGGCCACGTGATTAAGTCTTGCCAATCAGATGTGAGTAGAAAACTCTACCACTTCTGGGTCATGCCCTACTCAGGAAGGCACACGTGCCCTCTTGACATTTTCTTCCCTTGTGGCCTAGGACACGGTGTGAGCCTGGGCAGCCACCCAGGACCAGAGTGGCAGCTGTAGACATGTCACAGTTCCTCCTCAAGCTTTGGACCACTTACCTCTACTCTGTCGTATGAAAGAGAAGTAAACTTCCTTCTTTGTTGAATCACTGTATTTTTGGAGACTAACTATATTTGGGGCCTAACTTTGAGCAACTTAACCAGTGTCCTAACCATAATAAGTTTTAAAATATTCTTTGGCCAACTAATTTCACTTCAGGACACACTGGTGAGAAAATAACACTACATACCAAACAATAACAGTAACAATAAAACTGTTGTCCAGTTGGACTATTGTTTTTAATGTAAAAATTGGCAACATGCTAAATATCTAATACCAGGAAATGTATACCACTGAAGCAAGCATGTCAAACTCATGGCCCTTGGGCCACGTACCCTGTTTATTTGGCCCGTGTTAGCCTTTGAGTTTGACATGCTTGCACTAGAGCAACGCCTGTGCCCTCAGGCCTTGGTGCCACTAAAGAGTCTTAACTTACCTGCATTTTTTTTGCCCAGCGACTACCTCTGCCCTTGCAGGAGGCAGGCTAAAAAATGCCGGAAATCAAAGCCTGCTTTGAATGACTTTCAGGAGTCACAACCAATGATTTACAAGAATTGGTGCAGACAGATCATTGGGAAACATCTTGCTTCCTCTTTATTTTAGAGATAACAGTACTGAGGTGGTAAATGACTTGCCCACGGCAAGAACTGAACCAACACTCCAGCCTCCTCCTGCCTCTTGCTTCTTTTTTTCCATCACACCACTCAGTGCTGGAGGCCTGAAGGCTTGTCATCTGTCCCCACAAAGGGCTAAGACCCCAACAGGAGCTCAAAGGTAGGAGTGCATCAAAAGTAAATTAAACCCGGAGTGATATTATAATGGAAAAGGTCACTGCGGATTCAGCGGTAACACTTGTAGCCCCATAAAGCTGTAGTTCCCACCAATCACATTGGGTTAACCAGAAAAGACTCCAGCTTTACTGTAAGTACTTCATTCAGGTAAATGGGCTCTGGGGAAAATTCTTCTAGAAAAATCTGCCAGTAAAATTTTGCCTTTATATCCAGGAGTCCATTCTCTGGGGATGAAGTCAAAGGGGCACCCACCTGGCTGATCCCTGCCCCCCCCGCCCCCCCCCCCCCCCCCCGCCCAAGACACACACACACACACACACACACACACACACACACACACACGGAAGGCTTCCTTTCCTCCCATCTAGCCTAACTGTGTACCAGTCTTCCCTCCTCAAGCTGGTTTCTGGTCACTGCCCGGCAAACCCACTATCTCCGTTCATCCCCAACTTGGTCCTTTCTGTTGAGTTTCCTCTTCTTTAGCGCATCTCCTCTGTTGCAATTCACAGCTGGGTAAGGAACCGTGTCATAGAAGGAGCAGCTCCCTGGTCTCCATTGGCCTCTGGCTCTGCTGGCACGAATGGTGGGCTAGAGAAAGGTGGACATGGGCCCCCCAAGAGGGGACACAAGCCAGAGCCAGGCAGGTGTCTGTCTCCTCTCATTGTCTGAGTCCTGCTGAATTTTTGTTTAGTGATTTGGAGAACTGTGTTCACCAACATCTTTTTCCCTTGTTAAAAAGTCCACTTTAAGAACATTAAGAACCCGTCTGATCTGGTCAGGTAGCCCCACTGAGGGAATTCAAGCTGAGTACTTTCTCTTGAACAAGAAAAAACATACAGCAAAGGTCTCTCCCACATCTCCACACCAGCAAAGTCAGGAGATATTCCCAACCAGCTAAACGTGTTTCCTCTGCAGGCTTCAGTCTTAGGGGACGGCACCTGGGCTGCCGTCATTTCCTGTACAAGTTGCTTCTCCTTTTGAAGAACACAGAGTGGTCCAGTCACCCAGTTTCAGACTCCTCAGTGTTTAGGATCTGAAGAGGTGGCAAAAAAAAAAAAAAATGTGATAGATGGATAAGTAAAATGTGATATAAACATATGATGCACTCAGCCATGAAAAGGAACGAAGTTCCGATACATACTACAACATGGATGAACCTCAAAAATATGCCTAATGAAAGAAACCAGACATACACACAGGTTACATACTATATGATCACATTTATATGACATATCCAGAATAGACAAATCCATAGAGACAGAAAGCAGAATGGTAGCTGCCAGGGCCTGTGGGAGGGAGGAGAGGGACTGCTGATGGGTATGGGTTTCCTTTTGGGGTGACAAAATGTTTTGGGCCTGCGTAGAGGTGGTGGTTGCACAACACTGTGAAAGTACAAAATGCGCCTGGCCATGGTGGCTCAGTGGTTGAGTGTCAACCTATGAACCAGGAGGCAGGGTTCAATTCCCAGTCAGGACATATGCCCAGGTTGTGGGTTCCATCTGTCATCATTGATGTTTCTTTTTTAAATATATATACATATATATTTATTGATTTCAGAGAGGAAGGGAGAGGGAGAGAGATAGAAACATCAATGAGAGAGAATCATTGATCAGCCGCCTCCTGCATGCCCCCTACTGGGAATCGAACCCACAACCCAAAGTGCCTTGACCGGGAATCAAACCATGACCTCCTTCTTCTTAGGCCAATGCTCAACCATTGACTGGACAGCCTCATCATTGATGTTACTTTCTCTCTCTCTCTCTCTCTCTCTCTCTCTCTCTCTCTCTCTCTCTCTTTCTCTCTCTCCTTCTCTCCCTTTCTCCCTCCCTCCCTCCCTCCCTCTCTGAAGTCAATAAAGATTTGTTTTTTTAAGTACAAAATGTCACTGAATTATATAATTTAAAGTGGTTAATTTTGTGTTATATGAATTTGCCTCAGTTAAAAAGAAAAAGTGACAAATCAGGCAGCTACCTATCTCCCCACAGACCAGCATGCTTTCAAAATCATTCATGAAAATTTCCAAATTGACAGAACACTCCACCATAAGGCAGGGAAGGCCCAGACACGCTCCCGCAGATGCCTGACCAGAAACCCCAGACGGGTCCCAAGAGGCCCGATTTTGAGGGAGCAGAAGATATTTGTCTGAGCTGTTTCAACTCTTGACCTAGAACTGAAACCACCCAGGGACGGACAGTCAGTGTGTGAGTGGTGGCGTCCTTGAATCACTCTTTCCTCCCCAGGTATTTCTCCCTGAAGCACTCACAGGTCAGGTTTGTGGGCCAGCACAACCTGGAGGACCTAGTTAGCACTTCTTACAGTAGAAGAGTCCTATTAACGCCTGGTGACCTTCATTCTGGGAGAGGAGTCTGATGGAAAGAGGGAGGTGGGGAGGGAGGGGAGGTTTGGGGCGGTAGGAGGGGTGGGACTTGGGTTGAGCCAGGCAATGCAGAACCTGCTTTAATTGCTTCTCATCATAGGGAACTATTGTTCTAATGAGGACATCAACAAGTTCCCTATTTCTCAAGCAACTGGATGGGTTTTATCAATCTGATGTGACCTCCCACTTCCCTCTCCCAGGCCCATTTTGGCTCAGGCAGAGGCACTGCAGCTCAGGGCCCCTCCCCACACGCTCCTGCGTGAGAAGGGAAATCTATGTTCAGACTACCAGGGGAGAGTCACCCACCTCCGGGCTAGCCTTTGTCTTCACTTCTGAAGGGACCTGTGTCCCTGACTCACCCCGTGGATTTTGCTCCCTATAGAGCCATCCGATAGAATCATCCATCAAAGAGCTAAAATTAGGATTTCAGGCTTTATAATGGGTACTAGACTTTTGATCAGCCACTTCCTGACCTGCCCACTGGATTTCTCTACCTCCTGCTGAGGACAGACCTGGGTCTTACAATACAGTGCCTCTCCCACTGTGCCTGGCACAAGACAGACCCTGAAAATGATTCAATGAGGGAAATTTAGAAATTGAACTCATATGAGGTGCTAAAAAGGCATCGCTGGTAAAAATGAGAGGGGGCCCCAATCTATGAGGAAGGCCAAACGAAAAGCTGCTGTACAATGTGGCAGGGGCTGGAACAGAGCACAGAGGGGAAAGTAAGGGACCCGGTAAGGAGAGCTGGGATTGCAGAGTGCGGGGAGCTGGAAGGAGCTGGAGAAACCACACAAGAGAAAGGAACCTTCACCTGGAACCTGAGGGGTGAGGAGCAGTTCTCACAAACAAAGGGATGAGGTATCTTAGAGGCAAATTAATCATTGAAGGCAAGATATTGCTTCAGAGTCCTTTGGGCAATTGGCCTTTCCCTATTTCTTTTTCTTCTTTTTTTCCCTTTGGAATGCACAGGCAACTTTTTCCTATGGGTGTTTTATTATCTCTGTGGTTTAAATGTTGTTGTTTTTTAAAGAAAATGAAATGGAATCTTTTTTCTTTACACACTTTTAAAAAATAGAGTAGTGCACACTGCATAAAATATGTCACTGATGGGTTTTTTACATTCTATTCGGCTCTTGGCTTAACAGGTGAGTTCTTGGGTGGGTCCTGATGGGACATCTCGTGTCCTCTTGGCTCACCTTTTCACTCAAGCCAATGCTGAGGCAACAGCCATGTGCGGGAATAACCTGATAGCACCTTGTCCCAGCTGCCCCAGGGCTCTGCACTGCCATGTAGGACACTTTGCATTCCTAACAGGTGCACAGCCTGCAAGCATGAGGAGTTAAGGCCCCATTGGACAAACCTTGACTAATGGAGAAAAGAAGATGGTAGATACATTGGATAAATACTCCTGTCTCTTCAGCGGACATTCCTGAGGCACATACAGTACAGCTCCTCAGAGGGACCCCATTGGATAAGCCTAGTGTCCCAAAGAGATGACCAGCTCATTAACGTAACAATGCCCTTTGAATGAACTTCTCCTCCTTGCCCGTTACTCCCTTCCCCATACCTTGAGGTCATGCCCTAAAATAACCTGGTAAGAGGTAAGCTTTCTCTCAGGCTCATACATCTTGGAGGAACACAGGTTAAGACAGCAGATACCAGAAGTGGCCCTAGAAAGCAGACCCATGGGATATAATTTTGGAGTCAGATCATTCATGAGTCAGAAAGACTGAGCTGCTGGCAGTAAGGGAGGTGGTGATAAGCCCTGTGTGCAGCAGCATCACAGTTACGAAGACCCTCACTGGTGGTGCCTCAGATGGAGCCCAGGCAGAAGATGAGCGTGAGCCTGTGTGGCAGGGTGGTGGCCCTTGAGTGGGAGGGGCAATGGTAATTTTAAGAATTATGGGGTTATTCAGATTTTGTCAATGGCGTTAGATGCTTTGAGAAGAGAAAGATAAAGAGAGGTTCTAGTTAGTCAACTATCAACCTCAGGATATCCTGTGCAAGCGAAAATGCCTCCTTTGCATGTGTAAGCCAGGAGGTAGGGGTTCTCCTCCACAGGAGGCTAGAAAGCATGCTCAGGATTTAATAACAGGGGTAACCGAATGACAAAGGAGACTGAGTGCACAGCCTCAACTGGTCTCTGACAAAGTCAGTCTTTATAGAGAAAGTACAGGGTAAAGGGGGTCAAATATATGGTGATGGAAGGAGATTTGACGTTGGGTGGTAAACACACAATGCAATATACAGATGATGTATTATAGAATTGTATATTTGAAACCTATATAATTTTACTAACCAGAAGCACACACACGAAGGAAGGAAGGAAGGAAGGAAGGAAGGAAGGAAGGAAGGAAGGAAGGAAGGAAGGAAGGAAGGAAGGAAGGAAGGAAGAAAGGAAGGAAGGAAGGAAGGGAGGAAGGAAGGAAGGCTCAGAATAAGGGCATTTGGGTAGATAAGCCTGAGAATTTGAAACACTCAAATTTCTCAAATTTTTTGTCTAGCAAGAGGCTCCCTCTCCCTTACTGGAAGAAACCAGCCTGCCAGCCGTGATAGGACCTCACCTGAGACACATCCTTATTAGCTGATGCTTGTCCTCCTCAAACCACCTTGCTTCCCCTCAATGCCTCCAGACTAAAAACTGGAGTCAGGTTATAGGACCACCCAAGTGAAGAAATACAGCCCTTGCTCGGGGAGGAGATAACGTATACAACCAAATTATTGCTCCAAGAACCAGACCCTCAGTTGCCTTACTCTTCTTGGACTATGGTTGCTGCACTTGCTCATTTACAGTTACCTGGGCTTCGGAAGCTCCTAGAGACACCCCAGTGAATCCCCTTCATTTAAGACATACTCTCTCTTGTCCCCATTGTGTAGCAACAATGAAGCACAGGCAGAAGATGGTAATGAACTTCGTGGCATGAATGAACTTAGACGGATGATTACTAGTTCTTCATGGTAATCAGGGTCAATTACTACTGCAAATATGGCCCGTCAGCATAAGGAGTCTAAACTGGGTGGCAGTCATAGCTTCAGATTCATGAGAACTTGTACTAATTCCCCTGTGGCTAATTCTCTAGCCCCTCTCAGCAAACCAGGATTTGTCATCCAGGAGAGGTTAAATTTTCAAGGATGAGAAGTATGACTTCCACAAGTAGGTCACTGGGATTGCTGATAAGAGGGGCCAATTCAACTTTTACCTCTTGGTTCCTGGATCTATGTAAGCTCGCTATTGAGGAAAAGAGGCACAAAGCAACAATGACACAGTAATACTTGTTCAATGCCCTATGAATTTCTTAAAATATTTTAAACTTTAAAGGATTCTGTAAACAAGGGCTTTATAAATATCAGGCACTGTGAACACAAGGCTTCTCAAGAATCTATAAAAATGTTAGAGACTTGGAGAAAAAATGTTGATTTCAAAATACAAAAGAATAAAATCACAAAGTCTATTTAATTCAATACCTACAAATATAGCCAACATGACAAAGTCACTAATTGTTAAATTTAATATTTCTAAAAATGTGATTACACTGGAAAAGAATGTGTAGGTAAGATTTTTCTCACTTCAAAAGAATTTCTAGCCCTGGCCAGTGTAGCTCAGTTGGTTGGGCCTCATCCCATGCATTGAAAAGCTGCTGTTTCAATTCCTAGTCAGGACACATGCCCGGATGGTGGGCTCAATCCCTAGTGGGGGGCATACAGGAAGCAGTGATAGCTATGTCTCTTTCACATTGATGTTTCTCTATCTCTCAAAATCAATAAAAAAATATTTTTTAAAGATTTTTTAACAGCATAGGGAATAAAATCAATATAACTATGAACAGGGCCAGAGGGGTACTTGAAATATTGGGAGGGCACTCTGTAAAGTACATGATTGTCTAACCATGATGCTGTACATCTAAGATTGATCTTGAGTAATACTGAATGTACACTGTACTTTAAACATTTTTAATTTAATTTTTAAAGCAAAAATAAAATTAAAAATTAATAAAATAATTTCTAACTACACATAAATTATGGTCATGCAATTTCAGTCAATTACAAATAAGTTACAATAGCCATATACTTTTAAAATCCATTTTATAAAAATCCATAAAATTACATGTGTATACATGTGTGTAATGTGAAATGTGGATGCCTTGTAATACGTATGCTTGGATGTAGAGTGGGGATCTCTGGGAGTAGTAGTTTGCTCCATAAAATTTTTCAATAAGCCTTGTTTATAAATATCACCTTGATGTTATCTTTCCTGTGATGATGTCATTAGTTCTGATTTATAGATATGCTGACCTAATATGAAAATACCTTTGGAAATATCTCAGACTCTTCAACCTGAAATCAGAACATACTTGCTAATACATATCATTATAATTTAAAATTTTAACAATCTTGTGTGAAATAGTTGACTAATACATTTAAATTAATTCTTCTTAGGAAATACATTCTATTCTCTTTTAAATGAAAGTTTTACTGATGACAAGACTGGCCCAGAAAGTTTGAACACTGGATATTACTGATTAGAAATTTAAGTCCCTAGACTTTAGTTCAAATCTGAACTGTTTAATCCAAGAGGATAATTGGTCCTGCTTTATATTATCATAAATTATCATCTTTTTCAGATCACCTCCTGGTTTTCTCAGGAGCAATAACAGTTGGGAGCACATTCATTTATAAAAGGATTATGAAAATTAAATAGTTTAAAATTTAACAGGTCAACTTGGTAGAATTGTCAGAGATGAATGATGCTTTCTGGGCATAACAATTTTATTAGGCACGCAGTGAAGATGCTTCCCATGCATGTTTACTAACGTGCATGGAAAGATGGTGGTGTTTTCTTTTGGAGAACTTTGACACCACTTCTCATAAGAGAAGAAACCAATATTCTATTTTGTTTAACTGTGGAAATCACTATACAAACTCGTCGGTTGGCCAGCAGCTTCTTTCTCCTCCCTCCTAACTGAGAATGGACTCCAGGTTGCACAGCAAAATTCCCTTTTCTTCCTTTCTTTCCTTCTTTCTTTCTTCCTTCCTTCCTTTCTTCCTTTCTCTTTCTTTCCTTCTTCCCTTCCTTCCTTTCTTTCTTTTTTTCCTTTTCTTTTTTTTTTAATTCTCACCCAAGGATATTTTTCCATTGATTTTTAGAGAGAGGAAAAGACAGAGAGAAATATCGATGCCAGAGAAACATCAATTGATTTCAGGGCCCAGGCCCAGGAGGAGCCTACAATTGAGGTATGTGCCCTTGACCAGAATCAAACTCTGGACCCTTTTAGTCCACAGGCCAATGCTCTATCCACTGAGCCAAACTGGCTAGGGCTCTTTCTTTATTTATTTTTAAAATATGTTTTTATTGATTTGAGAAAGAGAGAGAGAGAAAGAGAGAGAGAGAGAGAGAGAGAGAGAGAGAGAGAGAGAGAGAGAGAGAGAAACATTGATAAAAGAGAAACATCAACCAGCAGCCCCTGCAGGCCCTTCACTGGGAATAGAGCCAGCTGGGAATGAGCCCCAACCAAGAGGGAATCGAACCCGCAACCTCTTGGTACATGGGACATCCCTCAACCAACTGAGCCATACCAGCCAGGGCTCTTTTCGTTCATTCTGTGAGATTCTGCATAGAAGATTCAGAGACAGGAAATTTCACCACAGAGGCTCTCTGCTGATGCTAAGGTCCTGCAGTCATTTTGCAAACAAACGATCAAAAGAAATGATAATAATGCCCACAGACAACATAGCACACCCAGGTGTGAAGGCTGGAAATGGTGGTATTTCAGTGCCCTCTTGATTGCTTTTATGTCAGTGTTTTTCTGTCTCTGAATCTTCTATGCAAAATCTGACCTTAAATTGGGCAAACCAGTGCCAGTTTGAAGTTTTGTGGGTTTTCTTGCGTAACACACACCATTTCTGAAAGTTGGGAAGAAAGACAAGATGTATCTATCTGAGGTTTATGGGAAGTTTTGACGTGTCTCTGAGGTCCTCTGCAGAGACCGTCTGAGACCACTAGCCCCGTCACTTAGCCGTTCTTAATCACCAAGTCAGATGTTTTGCTTCCCTGTTTCCCGTTCCTGTCTTCAAGAGATACTCCAGCTTTGCTCTTACACCCCCCTCTTCATTGTCTGTCCTCACCTCTGCCCCCGCCACCCAGGGAATCTGTTTACGAAGCCATCTGGCTAGTCTCTGAAAGCCACAGAGCTGGCGGCCCTGACCCTGGCTACCAGCAGCTCACTCTGTGCACAAAAGAAAAGCAGCTTTTTGTGTGTTTTTTTCTCTTTAAGTTCACAAAACCAGCAAAGCCCCAGAAATTCTTTGGGAAGCTGGGACTTGATGATAAATAAAAATTGAAGACAAGTAAGGTTCTTTTTCAAACTTCTCTATCCAGTTGGTAAAGCTACAATCTGCTTGCCTTTCATACTAATTGCAGAAATCATTAGGAAAAGTGGCTGAACACAGAGGCAATGCCCGGTGAGCACAGCATCTCTTACGTGTGTTTTAAGAACCTATAGAGCCCACCCTGGACTCCCCCGCTTGCACATAATTCTGCAGAATTTGAGAACCTGGAGTTGTACATGAATTTAGAGGAAATATCTCATATCTCAAAATATCTCATCCTGCCAAAGATTGCAAATAAAAAAGGATGTGTAATATATCAGCACTGTGTTTGCATCTCAGAAAAGGGGGCTGTAAAGCCATGGGAAGACCTGAGGATCTGCTCTGTCCAAATTCAGCCCTTCTGGGGTTGCTGCTCTCAGCGCCCCTCGATGAAACCCCACCGCCCACAGAGTCAGAACAGATTTGACGAAGGTACCAAGTGTCTCGGGGAACTTCGGTGGCCCGCTAACAGCTGTCTGGCGATGTGTGCTGAGGTTTTTCATGCCAGGAGCACCACTGTCAGAACTTCTGGGGGAATGCACAGTGGTCCCCGGGCTGCGGAGCGTGGGGATTTCCAGGGCTGAGTGGTGACACAATGATGCTCCTGGCACTCTCCCCATGTGATCGGTGTCCCTGAGGGTTCTTTCTGTCACGTAAACAGAGCCCACAGCAGCCTCTAAAGCAGACGCCCCTGCCCCCCATGGTTCTAGCACTCATGTCAGTATCCCCACATTAAGTCGAAGCAGGCCGGGGAGAGGAGCCGAGAAAGTGGCTCTGCACTGGAAGTTTCACCACTTCGCTGGTTCTGACTCTGGACCTCAGCTGCCTCATCTTTAAAATGGGGGTAGTAATTCCTTTATATAACAGGTTTTGAGAAATGAAAGTAGGTAAAAGGACTTTAAAATGTGAAAAGCACAACGTTAATGAAGTATCTCGTTACTAGGCTCCGTTCTGATACCAGCTAGTTGTGTGACCTTTGTGATTATAAATATTAGTATAATCACTGAAGTTCCTTCTGCAAACGCTGTGAGCCTGTGAAAAATCAAAGAGAAACTTCAAATAGCCAGGACTTCCTACTACAATGCTCAGCTCAGCTGTGTTCTCTCTACTTAACCCCTTCGGTTAGTTGTTGTAGTTCCAGTTGTAGTGGCATACCAACCCCTCCTCTACGCTTTTCCCACTTGGTAGTCTCGGTCTATTTTAGAATATTTTCCTCAGAGTATCCTGGCATTGGAGAGGAAATCAAACTCTTCAGCCGCTCCATTCCTCTCTCTTGAGCTTAATTCTATGAATAAGAGAGTACTGAGTGGCTTCATAAACACTACACAGATGAGCCTGAATCTGCTTCCTAATTGGCAGAGATGGGCACACCCAACTCTCTTTTAGAGCATTTCCGTTAGAGCTGACTGTCCCAATTAAATCTGTGACCCAGATATAGTCACCTCTACTCCAGAGAGCTGACACAACTAGCTCTGTGGGAAACAGCTTCCAGTTCGAGTGCCAAGTACACTAAAGCGAGCTAGTGAGCTTTTGCTGCGCGCTCTCTTCTAGAATTGCCTTCTGCCCCCTTTTCAGTCCTTCAGTTGGTCACGCAACAAATATTTCCTGAACACGTTTTATGGTTCAGTACTGTGCTAGTATTGTGGATCTAGAAAGATAAACCTGATATGATCAATGCACTCAAGCAGCTTATTCCCTGATAAAGAAGTCATTCTAGTGATAGTGGGAGGCATGTCTGACAGAGTGGCTAGGAGAGTATGAAGACAGGAGACATGCCTTATGTCTGGAGGAATTAAGAAGACTTCATGGAGGAAGTGGCATGGTGGCAGTTTTGATGGAGGGTTTCAAGAGACGAAGATTGGCGTAAGATGATGTGGAGATAGGAACTGGCTTGGATGGGCCTATAGCCAAGAGGTCCAGTAGAGAATCCGAAAGGGCAGTGTAAAGGCAGGAAACCAATGTTTATTGACCACCTGCGATGTGCAAGTACATTTGTTTTCATATGCTATCATTCTCTGTAGATTTTATTATTCCTTTTTGTGTGTGGAAAAATAGCTGTAAAAAGATTAAGTGACTTCCTTTAGGTTCCAACACAGGGAATGGAGATCCAGGACTTTTAGCCTGACTAACTCTGAAGCCTGTCTACTCTCTGGACACTGAGCTGCCTTCTTAGATCTGAGGCTAAAAAAGCCATATATCCTAGAAAGCTAAAGAGCTTGGATTTTCCCTTCCTCTTGACCTAGTTAAAGCCTTCCAGGGCTGACTCAAACTCTACCCTTTCCACTAGACTTTTTCTGAACACTCCAGCCGTCGGATATTCCCAGTCACTGTTCATGGGTTTTCACTGCCCTGCAACCTTCTTTATTGGCTCCTGTGACTCCATTAAGAATCCTCAATAAAGATGCAAGTTCTTAAGGGAGAGGAACTGATCTTGCCCTTCTTCCTTGCCCCTGAATGAGTAATTGTGGAATTAATTCTCTCTTTTTGGAGAGGACATAGAGATGAGCAGTGGCTGGCCTCTCTCCAGTGTAGTCGGCCTGCACTGATGTCAGAGGGGGTGGCACTCCCCAATTCCCCAAGGCCCATCCACAGACATTTGCCTTCCCTGGAGTTTCTTTCTAAAAGGAAGCCACCAGGAAACATGCCCAGCTCTGCTGAGCACAACCAACCCAGTGGACCACTGTTCCACAAATGGCCACACCTAGTCATCCACTGGCCTAAAGCTGATTCTGGACTGTTTCCTGGATGGATCTAGAGCAGTGGTTCTCAACCTTCTGGCCCTTTAAATACAGTTCCTCATGTTGTGACCCAACCATAAAATTAATTTTGTTGCTACTTCATAACTGTAATGTTGCTACTGTTATGAATCATAATGTAAATATCTGATATGCGGGATGGTCTTAGGTGACCCCTGTGAAAGGGACGTTCGACCGCCAAAGGGGTCGCGACCCACAGGTTGAGAACCGCTGATCTAGAGACAAGCACCTCCCTCCCTGAGCATGAAAGGAGAAGTTCTCGACCTGGAAGGAGACAGTGCCATGGGCAGCTCTAGCTCACACAGGAAAAGCCCTGCAGATGGTGCCAACCCATAGCCTGGGAACTCATTTGGAGATTTCTGGATGGATATGTCGAAGGGAAGAGGCAGCCTTACCTCTGACTGGTGTGGATTTGATCTCTCTGATCATTTCCAGACCATTAAACACTCTTATAACGGTTGATTTTCCAGGTCACAAATTTCATGGGCACACTTGCGACTTACAGGATAACTATTGATCATTTCATTGCAAGGTAAGTACCATACAGAGGATGGGAAAATCACATAGTAAACAATTACTGCCTAAGGGCCTGGTAATTTTTGAGTCTGGCTACCAGTCATTTATTTTCAAAGTTGAATTTAGTCCTAGAACAATTTCCCACTGGTGTCCACAGGGATGCTTGAAAAATGTCTCCCTCTTAATTCATAATTATATCAGCAGTATTTAAATACATTCTTATTTTACTTTTCCTGGACTCTAACGTGGCCATTTTCTTTGCCTGGTGCATCCCCCAATGTAACAGAGTAGTAGGCCAGAACTGGGGGTAGTCAAGCCTGGTCAGGAGTCCCAGTCCATCATTTATCCGTGGTATTACCTTGGCAAGGAGCTTACACTCTCTCAGCCTGAGTTTTCCAGTGGTCAGATGGTGTGAAAATGCCTACTTTGTGGGGATATCATTAGCAATAAATTAGATAATTTGTGTAATGTGCCTGGTCTATGGCAGTAATATTTCTACGTACCCATTTGGTGCTTATGCCATGCCAGCCACTGTTTTCAGCACTCTAGGGTATGTATTAACTCGATCTTCACAACAACCCCCGTGAAGAAGCAACTATTATCATGCCCATTTTATGTCTGAGAGACCGAGAGACAGAGGAACTTGCTCAAGGTCAACAGCTGTCAAGTGGTAGAGCTGGGATTTAACCCCAGAAAGACGGGCTGTAGGGTCCACGCTCTTCACTCTACACTAGGCGGGCCCACAGGTGGTGAACACAAGCTGCTGCTACACAGTGTGGGTTCACCGGAAGAGTGAGAGGATCGGGTGTAGCGCTTTTGGTAGACAGCCTTTAGTTGGCTCCCAAGAAACCCTGCCTCCTCGTGTTCACACTCCAAGGGAACTGCCTCCCCCTTGAATGTGGACTGGACCTGATGACTGGAATCTAAAAATCAGAGTTTGGCAAAAATGATGGAATGTCACTGCCAAGTCAAGGTTGCAAGAAGATTGTGGTTCCCACCTGGAGCAGCCCCTCTCACTCTCTCTTGGTCACCCTTAGGGAAGCCATCTGCCATGCTGTGAGCTACCCTATAGAGCAGTGGTTCTCAACCTTCTGGCCCTTTAAATACAGTTCCTCATGTTGTGACCCAACCATAAAATTATTTTTGTTGCTACTTCATAACTGTAATGTTGCTACTGTTATGAATCGTAATGTAAATATATGATATGCAGGATGGTCTTAGGTGACCCCTGTGAAAGTGTCGTTCGACCGCCAAAGGGGTCGCGACCCACAGGTTGAGAACCGCTGCTATAGAGGGTCCATGTGGCGGGAAACTAATGTCTCCAGCGAACAGCCTGAGGTTTGCTCACAGCCCCGCCAGTGAGTGTGGAAGCGGAACTCTGCAAGTTGAGCCTCAAGAGGATGACCACCAGCATCAACTCCAGCCCACAATTTCTAAACCAAATAAGTTAAGCAAATAAACGGTTCTTTCCAGCACTTTCAGTTTCTTCACCAACACACTTACCAGAGATAAGTTGAACAGCCAGAGAAAAAAGGGAAGACAGGTTTGTCTGTCTGTAGCTTATGGTTTCTTAATACAAACCACCTGTGTCCCTCACCATGTGGGGTAGTAGGGAGCTCTCTCTGCTCCAGATGGGATGAGACGCGGGTCCCAGTCCTGCCTCAGTGTCACTCTCACCCTAACGTGGCACTCAGCGGCTGTGGACCTCTGGGGAAGTCTGTAAACCCTGTGGTCTCGGTTGTTCTGACTGTATAAAAGGGTACTTCTTGGCCTGCCTGAGCAAGGCGAGGATGCACCAGATCATCCAGCACGGATCCTGCCGCAGGGTCTCCGTGGCTTCACTCACACTGAATTTTCCCAGCTCTACTACTATGGTCTCCAACTTTGCGGTCTCAGGACCACTTTACTTTTTAAAAAATTTTGAGGATCCAAAAGCTTTTTTTTAGTGTGGGATATATACATAAGCAGTCTTTATTATTTTAGATTTTAAAGCTGAGACATATATTTTTTATGGATTTTTTACAGAGAGGAAGGGAGAGGGATAGAGAGTTAGAAACATCGATGAGAGAGAAACATTGACCAGCTGCCTCCTGCACACCCCCTACTGGGGATGTGCCCATAACCAAGGTACATGCCCTTGACTGGAATCGAACCTGGGACCCTTCAGTCCACAGGCTGACGCTCTATCCACTGAGCCAAACCAGTTAGGGCAAAACTGAGACATTTTTTAAGTATTAACTAGTTCCTTTAAAAATAGTAACCCTATAACATCCTATATAATACAGAGCTAATATGCTAATTAGACCGAACAGCCGAATGACCTGCCAGATGTCCTTCTGGACAAAGCCGGGGCTGCGAGTTGCTGAGCCAGGAGCCCCTTGCACGAATTTTGTGCATCAGACCTTTAGTGTTAACATAAAAATATAATTTTATGACAGTAATCACATTTTTTTTTCAAAAGAAAGAAGTGAGGAGAGGGGCACTGTGTTACATTTTTGCAGATCTGTCTAATGCCGGGCCTAAGGGGGGGGGGAGGGGTTTACCCCAGCTTTTGCATTCATGCTGTGGCAACATCGCATGCCACAAAGCTTCTGGAAACTCCTCGTATCCTGATGACAGGAGAGGGCAGACAATGTCTCAATGTTATTATGAAAATAGTTTTTACTTTACAGAAATCCTAAAGGGTTTCTGGAACCCCCACGGATCCCTGGACCACATTTCAAAAACAGCTGTTCTATTAGTTCCTACTGGAAATGCTAAGATTTTTTTTTTCCAACCTTTTGCCTACCCACCATGCAAAAAAATTACAAACACACGTACACACAAAAATGCACCAACCCTCCACTCACACACACACACACACACACACACACGCACGCACGCACACAATTACTATAAACCTCTCTCTAGACAACTGCAAATCAAAATATTAAGCCTAAGGAGAATCTCTACAGAGACACCGCTCCTCAAAGGAGGGTGTCAGCTCACCCTCCAAATGGTGGCTTCCTACTTATCTATTGAACCCAATGAAAGCAACAAATGGCTCGTTGAATGTCTGCACTGAGTTTCTCCAACAGGATGAATAGCTGAGAAATTTCAAAAGTTACTTGCCTTTGAAGCTTTGGCTTCAAAAACAAATGCCTGGGGGAAATCAGCAATGAGCAGGCCTGCTTCAAAAGCTAGCAACCCCCTGATCCAACAAAACCACAGGGACCCTCTAAAGCCCTGGTGGTCAGGCGGTCAGCCAACCAGGAAGCAGCCCAGTGTGCGGTGGGGACAATGTCAGATCAGTTGGGGGCTTTCTGAGAAGACCTTTAACAAAGCACAAAGTAGAAAAGGAAATCCCTAGATGGCCACCCTAAGTATGTAGAATATGGGGTTGGAAAAGCTCCCAGACAAGGGGTTTCCGTTCTGGTTCTACTATCAGCGTGGCATTACCAAAAGCAAATGACATTTTCTGAAAATGATAAAGGGGGCAAGAAGAGCACTAATGTTCCTTCCAGCTTTTGATGCTATTTTTCTCATCAATAATGCACATAGGTCTATGAATATATTTCTGAACCAAAGGTGGGATACATCCCCTATCCTATTTATGCCTGAAATACACAACCCTCCCATTTATTCAACAATGATCAAGACTCCAGTTTGTTGCAGACACTGTTCTAGCACTAAGACAACAGTGAACAAAACAATGAAAATTCCTTCCATATATTCTACTGGGAGAGACAGACAGACAAAACATATCACCTCAGTGGTGGTAAGCATCTCAGAGAAGCCTGAAGCAGAGAAGGGGAACAGGGACTACAGGGTTGAGGGTTGTTTGCAGTTTTCAATATGCCAGTCAGTGTAGACAAACCCATGAACCTGGAAATTTGAACTATTACACAGCTTTACATGAAATCCGGCCAAAATAAAATCATCTGTGAGGGTAGGTAGCTAGTCACTGACAAATAGGAAGAGAACAAGGGAAGTCAACACTGTTGAGCATATTCAGCTGGGAGACAGGGGCCTGTCTGCTTCACCAGGGAGCTACAGCTTCACACACACTCCAGGGATCAGTGCCCCACACCTTCCCCTCTTGGATTGTAGGAGGTGGGGGAGTAGAGGGAGATAAGCACATGCCTAATAAAGTCTAAATGGCACAGGGGTGGTGCTGGACTACAGAGGCCTATTCGTCTAACCCAGCGGTTCTCAACCTGTGGGTCGCGAGCCCTTTGGGGGTCGAACGACCCTTTCACAGGGGTCACCTAAGACCATGGGAAAACACATATATAATTACATACTGTTTTTGTGATTAATCACTATGCTTTAATTATGTTCAATTTGTAATGATGCAAATACATCTGTATATCAGATATTTACATTACGATTCATAACAGTAGCAAAATTACAGTTATGAAGTAGCAACGAAAATAATTTTATGGTTGGGGGTCACCACAACATGAGGAACTGTATTAAAGGGTAGCGGCATTAGGAAAGTTGAGAACCACTGGTCTAACCTGAGAAAAAGATCATTGGTTAGGGGGTGGAGCCAACGCAAGCCCTGCAAAAGCTTGGGAAGTTGCCAAAACCGGTTTGGCTCAGTGGATAGAGCATTGGCCTGCGGACTGAAAGGTCCCAGGTTCGATTCCGGTCAAGGGCATGTACCTGGGTTGCGGGCACATCCCCAGTAGGAGATGTGTAGGAGGCAGCTGATCGATGTTTCTCTCTCATTGATGTTTCTAACTCTCTATCTCTCTCTCTTCCTCTCTGTAAAAAATCAATAAAATATATTTAAAAAAAAAAAAAAAAAAAGCTTGGGAAGTTGATTGAAATCAGCACCTGGTTCCTCCCAAGCCCAAGAATACATAATGCCAGGTGAACAAAGCATCTCTCTCTCTCTCTCTCTCTCCCCACCCCCCCACCTCTCCCCTGTTCTCTCTGTAGTAGCCATGTGCCCTAGGAGCATGTAGCTCCACACACAGGCTCCAGGAGGAAGCCTGGGTACAGCAGCAAAGCAATGATTGCAGCTGGGAACACAAGCTCAGCTCACCTGACACTGGCCTGAAACTTAGCTTTAATGTGGCACAGGATCTCTGGACATTGACTCCATCTCTGGCCCTGATTTTTCATGGTGACGGACAGAGACAGGACACCAGAGAGGCATCCTTTTGATTTTGCACCACAAATAAATATTGCCACCAGACCTCAACCACCCTTGTGGGTCCCTGAAAATGCTTTTCTTGTGACAGGAACCCCACATCCACTGGCAACAAATCAACATTCATTCATTCACTCAACGAGTCAGTCAACCAGTCGGCAAACATTTACATGGGGCACTGAAGATTTTGCAGCTCTGGGAGTTTGGAGAGGAGGCCGCCTTGGGTAGAGACGAGCTTTTGCTCCAGAGCCAGCTTCAGGTAACAGTTGGCCGTGGGATCTGAAGCCAGGCTGCCTCAGTTCGCATCCTGTGTTCCACCTATGAGATCCTGGACAGCTGGCTGAAACGTGCCACTCCCATTTCATCTTCCAAGTGGGAATAATAAAAGTACTTTAAGAATTGGTTAAGATGTTAATTTTATTCACACCGGACATAAAACCACTCCCAAACAGGAGCCATCAGGGCTGAAATCAGAAGAGAAGAGCAAGAGGGAGTTGTTTGTGGGCCTGTGACAGACTCCCTCTTGCAACACCCCACCCTGAAATCAATGGGACTTACTTGGATTGAGACTTATTTGGGTCTCACGTGGCTGGCTGAGTCCTGGGAAAATCGGGTTGCACTGCTCTTTTTCAGTAGATTCTGCTGGGCTCCCAAAGCAGAGAAGAAAACAGCTCCCACCAAGGACTTGAACTGACCACTAGAGCTGGCCTCAAAGGGTCGTTCCAAACAAGAGAGACTGGTTTTATTTGAGAAGGATATGGTTTTCCTTGAGGACTAATATGCCTCTCTTTCCTGGAGTCTAGGCTTTGCCATTCTCGCTGTCCGAGCGCAGGCCGACCCCAGTGGGGATAAGAGCAGCCCCCACTCCTGCCCCCTGAATATTGCCACCAAAGACCGTAGCCTGTCCGCCCTCGTTTACATAAGAATCCTGCTCCATCTGTTAGAAGGAGCAATATCTGTTCATGCTAATCTGATTGCTCTGGTAACTTGTATTAAAAAACATAGAGGCTACCACAAGCTTTGCTCTGACCTTTGATTTTTCCAATATCGCATCTGGGGTAAGCACTTCCTTTTAATCTCTACAGACAATAGGCAAAATTTCACCAAGGGGCCTGCCGACGGAGATAGAGATCATAGAGCATGTGGCCATGACCCCAGGTTAGGTGATTATAATAACGCTTTTTAGGCTCTTCTAATAAAGAATATGCTGAACAGGCTCCAACGTGCATGTGCAAAAGTCTAATTGCTGTTAACATGTCACTCCCATCACGGAGAAGCAACAATGTACTGACGGCCTGTCAAATTTGGAATTGATTTTGGAATTGCTTTAATGAGGCGATGAATAAGTTTGCAGGGGCCTGGCCATCTGAGAGGGCTCAGCGGCGTCAGCCCAAATCACCTGCAGTTGCTCTGTTGACCGTTCATGAACGAGGACAGAAGCGCACAGAGGGCTGCTGTTTGGCTGCCGAGGATTTGCCAGCTCTGAGCTGGGATTTCAGACCCTGCTCCCACCTCGGAAGTCCCTTGCATTTCAGATTTATTCTGAGGTATGTGTGTCCGCTTGCCTTCTGGCCGTGTTCCCCCCTATTAAATACCTAAGTAAATACCTCCAACTGAAAGGGCTGAGCTGGTTTTTCTCAAAAGCACAAGGAAGGGATTACAAGTTCCTTCTTGTTCTTCATCCAATGGGTGTGCGAGGCACTCTGAGAGTAATGCCCTCCCAGGTCTGAGCTTTGTCCTGCCAATCAAGCTGATTGGCGGCCTGGATGCAGAATAAAGCTTTTCTGCCTGCATTACTGTCCATAGCGATGGAGCTGATCAGCTGTCACTCTGCCTGCAGAATTACTGTGCCCATTTTTGGTTTCCCACAAACGGAGAAAGGTTGAGAAAGGTTTTCCAAACTGTCTAAGGCTGGACCCCACAGCTCTTCTCAATATCCAGCCCACTGAAACCCAGTGAGGCAGCAATGGCCATGTTTGTTTGGATTTCATGCTCGAATAACAACTCTCACCAGGTATTTCAACAGGCAAGGCAGGTGGGGAAAGTACCAAAATAATCTTCCAGCTCTGACCAAATTTAAAGCAATGTGTCACCCAATTCCCACCCAAGATGTGGTTTTGGATTCGTGATGAGGAAATGGTGTTTTCCCGGCCAAGAGAACTGAATAAGCTTTCCTGCTTCCTTGTCTCTCACTTGTAAACAACACCAGCACTTTGACAATGAAGACAAATGTGTGCCCAGCTTGCAGTAAAAATGAAGAAACTGCCAGTAACACTTCACAATTGTCGCTTTTATTACCTGCCTCCCCCGCCCGGAACATTATTTCATTCGGAGCCAAGGTACAGAGCCAAATTGCCTGATTTCCAGAGGATATGAGCATATTTTAGAAAAGCATCTGTGTGCATTATATTCCGTGGGGCACCGTCTCATTTCTGTTGTCCTGCGTTTATGAGCGCATTACCAGCATCCTTATCAGGGACAGAGGCCTTCAAGAAATCGGATGCAACAGGGTCTATACATCAATGTTACGATGATGTATTTTTCATGAAATCTGTAAATAAGGCCAACAGGATAGGGATATTCTGAATGACAGAATCTTTCATAGTTTTTGAGGAATAGCCTGTTTCCCCATAAAAAGTCAATTTACTTTTTTTTTTTTGAGTCTTGCTCATTAAAAAGTCTAAGCTGGCTACTTAAGCAGAGCATCTTGAGAGAAAGAGGCACTTTGCTATAAACCAATGAGTAGAAGATATGCAAGTTGTTAGCATGAAAGGCATAAATAATTGGCACCTCTGGGGTTTCTGATGTGTTTCCTTTCCTTATCATGTAAAACACTGTCTCAGGCTGAAGGAACAGGTGACTTGGTCTTCAAAGAAGATGATGACAAAAAAAAGGAAGAAGAAAATGCTCAGGGTCATGAGTGCTAGGACTTATCGTTCAAAATGTCGTTTTTATAACCTCAGTGAAATGGGAAAGTTATCTCAGCTTCTGCTAAGCTCTCTCTGCCCAGGACATCGACTGCGCACTGGGGTCTAATACTGTAAGGAGTGTTTGAGTGGCTCAGGAGCTGAGGAAACAAAGCTCTCATGTGCTGGTGTCTGTCACCCACTCAACTCCAGGCCACTCGGGTCTGAACGAAGGCACCCAGCACAACCCACTGAAGCAAGGCTGGGTCACTGGCAAAGAGGAACACCGAGACAAAGGGGACCGAAATGAACCACAGCTCAGAGTGAAATCAAAACTGCAAGCAGGACTGGGGAGGCTGAAGGATCTTCACCAAATCTGCTGCCAGGGCTTGGGTGTCCTCCATCATTTTGGGGACCCACCTCTCTAGAGCTGTGAAACAGGAAAAATGGTACCTCTGTTAAAAAAAAAAAAAAGGCAATTTTGAAGAAATGGAAATATGAGGACTGCAGAAGCCTTAGCAAAGGGCCAGTTGTGTGGAAGTAGTAAGTTCTGAATTGATATATAGATATAGATCCTGATCCTCCCTCTGTTTCACATGTATATGTAGATGTATATAAATATAAATACATGTGTACAGATAGAAAGAGAAATATGGGCTTTAAAGACATAACAGCAACTTTCAAGCAACTAAAAGGAAAGGAAAATATCCTTCTATATTAAATACATTATTCTTTATTACCCTTATTATTAACAACAGTGTAGACAATCTCTTCCAGATCAATGAGCATCCCCTCAGGCCTAAACACAAGAGTAAATGAATCCTGAGTGACAGAGCCTGGAATTTCACTTGCTCCCGCCACCTGCTCTTGGAGGTCAACTGTACTGTAGTGTGTAATTACCAACCTCATCTCTGCCTCTCTGCTTCCCTCACCCACTGTCTAATTGATGGCTTGACACCAGCCCAGGGTCAGCCCTCTAAAAGCATCTTGAGCATGAACTACTCCTCCACCCAACAGATGCTGCTCACGCGGGAGCCTGCCAGAGCCGGGAACTCCATGATGACTTGTGTTTGCTCAGACTTGGAAAACAAAAAAAAAGATAGAGCAAAGAACAAGATTACAGATCTACTCAGGCAGAAGGAAAATTAGAATTTGGTCTTAGCTGCAAATTCCACTCCATGCACTAATGGTATTCTCTGGCCCTCTTCCAGGAGAATGATACTTTGGTTTCTTGCCTTTCTTTTAGGTCTCCCTTGCCACCCTCTGAAACCTCACGCAGATAGCGGAATCATTGCCTTGGCAATGCTAACACATTATAAGGTGTCCACATGATAATGGATTATTCACATCTGTCAACAGCTGCACAGAGGAAACCAGAACTGCTACTGCATCTCCTTTGCCAATGAAATACGAATCGCCAGCCTAAATCTGGAATTCTACACCTAGGTGCTCTGCCCTGACATTGACCCCTCCAAAACTGGAAACAACCTTGCTCCCAGGAGAACCTGAGGAAACTGGATTCTTTTCTAGCTCAACTCTGGGCTGCTAGAAGATAAAGCTCCTGGCTTACTCCTAGAAGCACATCCTTTTTTCTTTCCAAGCACCAAACCCCAACTCCCCTGGGCCCAGCTAAGACAGGCCAAGAGGTTTCATCTTAAAACCAAGAGGGCAGGGTGCCACTTTGAGCTTCTAATCATCACATATCTCTAAAAACTCTCACTCTAATCCCACACTCTACCTATAAATGCAAGCTCAAGAAACAGGACTGGCCAGCAGGTGCTGTATGCTGAGACAGCTCAAACTGAGTTTTTTCAAAGACCATGGGGTAGGTCCGATATTTTTCCTAGACAAGGCTATTTGTTTCTATTTTTACCACTGTAATTAGCTAGTTATCAATAATAGGAAGAAAGCCAAAGGAAGGCCAAACATATAAGCATGGCCATCTGGACAGCTTCACCAGGAAGCTGCAATTCCACATGCCCCAGATCACTGGAGGAAGCGACTGAACAAAAGGGAGGATGGGGCATGTGCAGTGGAGTTGGGGTAACGCAGGGAAGATACTTGCCTGACAGTCTAGTTTGGAGAAAGATAATGGCTAGAGGGGGTGGAGCCACTGCAAGCATGAGAAATCATAGGTTAAAATCCCAGACAAAGGAATTCTCCCTCTCCTTCCTCTGGCTTTGCTCCTGCTTCCTTGCACTTGTCCGTTTTCCCTCTGCAATCACTGGGGCCCTAGAAGCTGCATAGCCCATGTCCATGCAGACCCCACACACAATGGACTGCACCTGGGAACACAAGCTAAGCTAGCCTGGTGCTGGACTGGGCTGTGCAAATATGGAGCAGAAACTCTGGGCAATGGCTTTAATCCTAGCGTTGCTGAAGACACAGCTGGATTTTTTTCTTGGCAGAACAGAGGCAGATGGACCTTGGAAACTCAGGGATTTAATTTCATGTAAATAAATACCACTCATTCTCCCATGCAAGTCTCAGAAAATTCCTTTTCTCATGACATTGCAAGAAGCCCACCTCCACCAGCAACAGGTGAGGAGCCCTGGCCTGTGTAGCTCAGTTGATTGGGCATTGTCCCATGCACCAAAGGTTGCTGGTTTGATTCCCCAGCCAAGACACATGCCCAGGTTGTGGGCTCCATCCCCAGTAGAGGGCATGCAGGAGGTAGTCAATCGATGTTTCTCTCTCTCCTTTCTTCTCTCTCTAAGAATCAATAAAAATATTTTTTTAAAAAGCCAAAACAGATGGGGACACAGAGAACACCCCAGGATAACACTATCACTTGCTCTAGATTAGGAATCAGCAAACTACAGCTTACAGGCTGAATCTGGCCTGTTGCCTGTTTTTGTAAATAAAGTTTTATTGGAACACAACCGTGCCCATTAATGTACATATTGTGTAGTGCTGCATTGGTACTATGAAGGCAGAGATGAGTAGTTACGAGAGAGACTATATAATTCACAAGGTCTAAAATATTCACTGGCCATTTACAGAAAATGTTTGCAGACCCCTGCTCTATTAGTCGTCCTCACATCACCCAATTATTGTTAGTGATAGCATTCATCACTTTGTCTGCTCTTGACTATTTTGACTTATGATGTAAAAGCTCACATAACTTTACAAAAGCAATAAAAGAAGGGAGGAAGGAAGAAAGGAAGGAAGGGAGGAAATCATGAGCACTAGATCTTGTTTAAAATTGGCTAAGCACATAAAAGATAGTGTTAACAATTGCACACAAGCAAAAGAGTCTGATAATTTTTTAAAAGAATGACAAGGCAGGAATTACATATTTAACTGAAGCCTACGCTGTAGTTATTGAGCAAGTGATTCAAGATCATGGGACAAATAAAGATAATAGAAGCCTTTCCTGTAGAATATCAATGGAAAAAATGTATTGAAGATTATTTCACATCAGACTCCACTACTCAAAGTCCATAGATATGAAAATGAAGGAAATCTCTTTAGGGATTTGCTCAAGAAAGCCCAAATTTGTTTCGCTTGATTCAAATGCCAATCATTAAATGATTCTTCACAAAGAAACCTTTTATAAGGTATACTAGAGGCCCGGTGCACAAAAATTTGTGCACTTGGGAAGGGGGTCCCTCAGCCCGGCCTGCGCCCATTTGCAGTCCAGGACCCCTCGGGAGATGTCCACCTGTTGACTTAGGCCCACTCCCCGGGGGATCAGGCCTAAGCTTGCAGTCAGACATCCTTCTGGCAGCCAGGAAGCCCTCAGGGGATGTCCAACTAAAGGCTTAGGCCCCCAAGAGATCGGGCCTAAACTGTTAGTTGGACATTCTTAGTGCTGCCACGGAGGTGGAAGAGGCTCCTGCCACCACCTCTGCACTGGCCAGCCATGAGCCAGCTTCTGGCTGAGTGGCACCCCCCATATGGAAGTGCACTGACCACCAGGGGGCAGCTCCTGCACTGAGCATCTGCCCCCTTTGTGGCCAGTGCGCATCATAAGCAACAGGCCATTCAATTTGCATATTAGCCTTTTATTATTATTACTAGAGGCCTGGTGCACAAAAATTTGTGCACTGGCGGTGGGGGGGGGGGGTGTCCCTCAGCTCCATTTGTGCCCTCTCACAGTCTGGGACCCCTCGGGAGATAACGACCTGCTGGCTTAGGCCCACTCCTGGGTGGCAGAGGGCAGGCCCAATCCCTAGGTGCAGCCCCTGGTCGGGCTCAGAGCAGGGCGGATTGGGGAGTTGGGGCGCCACCCCCTGTCATGGACAGAGCAGGGCGGATCAGGAGGTTGCGATACCACCCTCAGTCACGCTCAGTGTAGGGCCGATTGGGGGGTTGGGGCGCCACCCCCTGTCACGCACAGAGCAGGGCGGATCAGGGGGTTGTGGTGCCACCCCTGTCACATACAGAGCCGGCTGATCAGGGGGTTGGGGCGCTGCCCCCTGTCACGCACAGAGCAGGGCCGATCAGGAGGTTGCGATGCCACCCTCAATCACGCTCAGGGTAGGGCCGATTGGGGGGTTGGGGCGCCGCCCCCTGTCACACTCAGGGCAGGGTTGATGGGGAGGTTGGGGCACCATCCCCTGTCACCCACAGAGCAGGGCCAATCGGGGGTTGGGGCACTCCCCCCTGTCACACTCAGGGCAGGGCCGATGGGGAGGTTGCAGCTCCACCCTGTCACACACAGAGCAGGGCCCATGGGGGGGTTGGGGCGCCGCACCCTGATACACACAGAGCAGGGCCTATCAGGGGGTTGGGGTGCCTTCCCCTTTCAGGAACAGAGCAGAGCGGATAGGGAGGTAGTGGCCGCGCCCCCTGTCACACACAGAGCCACAGGGCAATCAGGGGTTTGGGCGCTGCCCCCTGTCACGCTGCTCCAGGGGCCAGGAGGCCTCATGTCTCCGCTGATCCTAGTGCTAGGAGGCCTCGCTCCTCCGCTGATCCCGGTGCTGAGAGGCCTCGCGGCTCCGCTTGACACAGGGGCAGTGAGGCCTCGCTGGCTGCTCCACTTATCCCGGTGCTAGGAGGCCTCGCGGTTCCACTGATCCCGGTGCTGGGAGGCCTCGCTGCTCGGCTGATCCCAGTGCTGGGAGGCATATTACCCTTTTACTATATAGGATAGAGGCCTGGTGCACAGGTGGGGGCCGGCTGGTTTGCCCTGAAGGGTGTCCTGGATCAGGGTGGGGGTCCCGCTTGGGTGCCTGGCCAGCCTGGGCGAGGGGATGATGGCTGTTTGCAGCTGGTTACAGCCCCTTCAGGGTGGGGGTCCCCACTGGGGTGCCTGGCCAGTCTGGGTGAGGGGCTGAGGGCCATTTTCAGGCTGGCGGGTGACTGAAGCTCCCAACCTCTCCTTTTTTCCTTTTTTTTTTTTTAATTCTGGGATTTATTTACCTTCTATGGCTGTCACTGGAGCTGAGAGCCAGCTTTAGCTGTGAGACCTCGGCTGCTGAAAGCAGGTTTCTGGGCTTTGTTTACTTTCTGTATTTGAAACTTTGTTGCGACTCCAGCTCTGAGATCCCAGCTGACTGAAAGAAGGTTTCTGGGGTTTTGTTTAGCTTCTATATTTGTAACAATGTTTCTTAGAGAGCAGCTCAGAGCCCAGCAGTGGCAGGCGGGGAACGTTGGCTTCTTCCATCACTGGAGCAAGCAAGCCTCCTGTTCGCGTCAGTTGCCTGGCTGCCGGCCGCCATCTTGGTTGGCAGTTAATTTGCATATCGCCCTGATTAGCCAATGGGAAGGGTAGCGAAGTTATGGCTAATTACCATGTTTCCCTTTTATTAGATAGGATATAGGATGTCCCTATTTCCCCCCTCTACCCAGCTCTTGCCCCCCACTTCTCTCTGGCCATCACCATACTGTAGTCTGTGTCCATGGGTTGTGCATATATTTTCTTTGGCTAATCCCTTCTTTAAGTTCACTTCTTTAAATTTTTATTTTCAGATAAGTGCTTATAACTGCACTATTATATATTTTCTATTATATCATTTAGAATTAAGATATTTTTTAATTGAACCCTTGTAAATTTTAGCACAATTTCATAAATTATGCTAGAAGCAATTAGGAGATTTTTCATGTAATGCAGATACATTTCAATTAATATTTTATTAATTTTTAATTTTTTAATATTTTTATATGAAATAATCTCATACATGTAAAAAAAAACCCTATAAAATACTACAGCATATTATATGTACCCTTCACCCAATTTCTTAGGTGTTAATAACTTAAACATAACCATTATACAACTAAAAAAATTTGGAATATATTTTTTTTATAATCTCTTTAATGTTACTTAATCCATTTACTTTGTTTTTGTTAATCTTCACCCAAGGATATTTTTCCATTGAATTTTAGATAAAGTGAAAGGAAAGGGAGAGACACATTGATTGGTTGCCTCCTGAACATGTTCTGATAGGGACTGGGGATCAAGCCAGCAACTGAGGTACATGCCCTTGACTGGAATCAAACCTGGGACCCTTCAGTCCATAGGCTAATGTTCTGTCCACTGAGCAAAACAGGCTGCAGCTTAATTCATTTACTTTTAATCTATATGTGTCTTTATATTTAAAGTGAGTTTTGTTTTTGATTCACCCTCATAATCTGTCTTTTAATTGGTGCATTTATGCCACTAACTTTCAGAGTGCTTACTGATAGAGTTACTGCCATATCAGGCGGCTTCTGGGGCTGGCCAGCGGCCTGGGATCAGATCACCAGGCAGCTTCTGGGGCTGCACATGGGGGCTGGCCTGCAGCCTGGGACTCGATCTGGGTCCCAGGCGGCAGGCAGGAGGCTTCTGGGGTCGAACACAGGGGCCTGGATGTCGGCTCATGCTGTCCCGCCCTGCCTGCAGGATGCAAATTAGTCGCCATCTTTGTTCGTGGTTAATTTGCACATCATGCTGATTAGCCAATGGGAGACGTAGCAAAGGTATAGTCAATTACCACGTTTATCTATTATTAGATAGGATATTTTTAAATGAGAACAAAGAAATGGGTACTTGTTTTTCCATGGAATACACAAAATCTAGCATACTTTAGGCCAGCCGTGGGCAAACTACAGCCCGCGGGCCGGATCCGGCCCGTTTGAAATGAATAAAACTAAAAAAAAAAAAAGACCGTACCCTTTTATGTAATGATGTTTACTTTGAATTTATATTAGTTCACACAAACACTCCATCCATGCTTTTGTTCCGGCCCTCCGGTCCAGTTTAAGAACCCATTGTGGCCCTCGAGTCAAAAAGTTTGCCAACCCCTGCTTTAGGCTCTGCCCCAGGCCTATTAGCCATTTTAGAAATCATTGTCCAAACCTTCTCACTGAGTCTGATGTGAAGTGAGATACAGAGCTCTGACTGGTATGTTTTCCAAGTGGTTCATAACAAGACCTTACAGCAAACTTACCTGTCTAAGTCTCCCTCAAACCTCAATCCATTGGACAAAACTTACCCAGGTCCCTTTGGCTTGACCAAAGAGTTGAAAATGGATTTGGGGTGGAGCTGGGAAGGCTCACTCCCAGGCAACTCAGATTTCTCCAATTGTTGGATAACATGCCAAAGGGGTTGTGTCCACTATTAGGAGGCTCACTTCTTTGTCAGCACTGCAGCCCTGGATGGCTGCATGATGCTCTAGGCATTTGAACAAGCCCCTTTGGATGGTGGGCAAAAGACCTTCAACCTCCCTATACTGACTCCAGGCTGGAATGGCTGAACACAGTCAGACAGGCAATAGCCACACCCACACCCATACCTCTCAAACACATACACACCGAGAGAAAGCCTATTTCTTGCAATTAAAATATAAGTCACATCCAGAATTCAAGGGAAGAACTTTTTTTTTTTGGAAATGAAAAAGGTGTGTGCAAAAAATGGCAGCTCCCCTTTATAGAAGCTCATCTCCCCAAAGGAAACAGTATGCCTCCTCTGTACATTTGGCACACTAACCTGCCTTATTCATCTAAGAATTCCAAGCATCGGGCGTAGTATACAGCAAGTAGGTGCTCCGTAAACGCTTTGTTCTTGCATCCATTTGTTCAATAAGTGCTTATTAAACACCTGACAAGTGCTTTGCAAAGTACAGTAAAATAACTAAATGAGTAAAACACAATAGGTTCCAATCCAGAGGAGGAAAAGCAAATCAACAGATACACTAGTAGATGACCCTTGGACAACATGGGTTTGAACTGTGTGGGTCCATTTATGGGTGGGTTTTTTTTCAATAAATACTGTGAATGTATTTTTCTCTTCCTTGTGATACTCTTAATAATATTTTCTTTTCTCTAGCTTACTTTATTGTAAGAATACAGCATATAATACATATAATGTATAAAATATGTGTTCATTGAATAGCATATAATACATATAATGTACAAAATATGTGTTAATCGAATGTTTATGTTATCAGTAAGGCTTTTAGTCAACAAAGCCTTTTGGGGGAGTCAGATTTTTGATTGTGCAGTAGGTCAGTACCCACAAATCCACGCTGTTGAAGGGTCAGCTATGGTTACAACATGGCGTAGAGATGTTTCAGTCAAGACAGAGTTGGGCACTTAACCCTGCCCTAGGGTAGGTGGATGTGGGAGTCGTCGTTAGGCCAGGGCTGAGAATCCTTCCTCTCTCTGCAATTGTAGATCAATGCTGTCACATTGGGACCTATGACCTTTACAGGGGACAGTGAGCAGAAGAGTTTACTTTTTGTCTATGAAATCCATGGTATTTTTCAGCAATCATTGTTCACTAAAGATGTGAGAATGGTCCTAGACAGCAGAAAAAAAATTTTTTAAATGCTACATTGAGTCTCCTCTCAATGGGCAAAGACACAGCCAAGATTCCTTGGGTCTTGCCTTGCTTAAGGCACGTGGCAGTTAAAAGCAACAGTGAAAGAAAAATCAATCAGTCACTATACTTGCATCAAGATCATAGAATGTTTGTGTCTATAAAAGGGCATTTTAAATGTTACTAAAGTCTATCTGATTCAAAATCACTGGTGTGACCAGTTTCATTCTTCTGTTCATTTGATAGGGTGACTGACAAGTCATTTGGGTTTTGCCGGGAGGGAGAGTTGCCCTGGAAGGCTTGGCATAGGGCAGTCATTTGATAAATGTGTTCTGAATGAATGAAGGCAAACACCTCAGGCTCTGTGGAAGGAAAGTGGCCCTCAAAATCCCGAAGCTCAAATAACACAGCCACACTGACCTTCTCATCAATCACTAATCAACGTCCAGCAGTGTTCTGGGAACAATGAAGAATGCAGGGAAAAAACCACACCTGGCCTCTGATCTTAAAGGACATGCAAACAAGGATATGAATAGGCGGTTTGTGGAAGTATATGAAGAGATGCTCTAACTGACCAATTGTCAGGGAAAATGCAAATCCAATATTAATGAGATATCATTTCATACCAAATAGACTAAAAATTTTTTTAAGTGGATGATAATACTGGGTGTCAGCCCAGATGTGGGATACAGCCTCCTTTATTTATGGCTGGTGGGAATAAAGACTTTGCAGCCTTATTATGAATAATTTGGCACTGTCTAGTCAAATTAAGCATATGTGTAACCCACGTACCATCAGTTTCCATTCTGGGTGTCCACATATCCCAACGAAATTCTCACAGTTTCATAAGGGGCCACGAATTAGGATGCCCATGCCACATTATTTGTGATGATGGCAAGAAGTTGGAGGTAATTTTGGCACCCAACCTTAGGGGATTGGACAGAAAATATATGGGGCTTGGGGGTGGAGTAGAACTCATGGTGTACTACACACTGTTGGAAGCAATGGATTAGATGTCTACATAACAACAGGGATGGATCTGGAAAGCATAGTCATAGTTGAAAAGAGTGAGAACCGGAATAAGATATATAAAAGAATGCCATTTAGAAAAGTAAAAAATGGATGCTCAAAAAACAAGAGTATAATTGTATAAGAAATCCTCACAAACAAAATGACATTCTTTAAGCTCATGAGAAGAGTCACCACCAGAGAGGTAAGATGAGAAAAGGAATAAATAGACTTGGATTCCTGGAAGCGGGTGCTGCTGTAACAAACACATGTGGGAGTGGTGGAACCTGGCAGTGGGCAGAGGCTGGGAGGAGTCTGAGGAGCATGTTAGAGAAAACCTAATAGTCTTGAACAGACTACAACTAGAAATCTTGACTCAGGGGACACTGCTCATGAGGGCTCAGAAGGAAACGAGGAACTTGCTACTGGAAATTACAGGAAGGGGGGTTAATTATGTAGTAGCAGTAAGTTGAGCTACACCATTAGCTGCAGTTTTGTGGAAAGTAAAAAATACGCGTAATGAACTAGTTAATTGAGTTAAGGAGTTTTTGCAAAGTGATATTGTACTACCTGGCCTCTTTTTGCTACTTATAGTAAACTGCATGTAAAAAGAAAGAAAGAAAGGGAAAATCTTTATTTTTGTTATACAAAAACAAAACCCCCCAAAAAACAGAGTTTTGACCATTTTTAGCCTCCAGACAGCACACACTGCTAAAATTAATGATTTCTAAGCAAATGTCAAATACAGAACACTGCCAGGAAAACAGGATACAGAATAGAGATAAAACTGAGGGTGTGAAAATAAAGCTTGTTGTTAAGACCTCCCAACGATCAAAGGTATTGCTTAAGAGGCTACACAGTCACATACAAGGGTCCTTAAAGAGAAAAAGAAAAGCCGTTTTCCTCTACTTGAAACACTTCTCACACCAGATATGTGGGGTTTTCCACACCAAGCAAAACACTGTATGTGTGTCCTACAATTTAACTCAATTCTGACAGTAACTTCCTGGAGTTGGTACAGACCCCTCAGGTTAAGACTGTCCACCTTCTACCCCCATTTCAGACACCAGTCGCAGGCCCAGGTTGTCACCTATACTTCTGAGCATCCAAGTTTAAATGAGGGCTCCCACTTCCCTTTCCTCAGATTCAGTAATTTGCCAGAATAACTCACAGACAACGGCACCTTACTATTACCCATTTATTATGAAAAAAATACAACTTAGGAACAGCCAAATGGAAGAGATGGACAGGGGCAAGGTATTTGGGAAGGGGCACGGAACTTCCGTGCCTTCTCCCGGTGCACCACCTCCCTGCACCTCCATGTGACCACCAGCCCGGAAGCTCTCTGAAACCCTTTGGTTAGAGTTTGTATGAGGGCTTCACTACAGAGGCATGGGTGATTAAGTCATTGGCCATTAGAGGCCCCTGGGGGTTGGAAGGCGGAGCTAGAAGTTCTAACTCTCTAATTATACAGTTGGTTCCCCTGGCACACAGCCCCACCCCCATCTTTGGGGGCAAAAGTGACCTCATTAACATAAACTCCGGTGTTATTGAAAGGTCTTGTTATGAATAAGGAAAGATGCTCCTTTTACCTTTATCACTCTGGAACTATTTTAGGGACAAAAAAAATAAATAAATATCACAAAAGATGCTCCTATTGCTCTTGTCACTTAGGACATTACAAGGCTCTGCCCATGAGGCTGGGCATGAAAACCAAATACATGTTTTTTATAAGGTCACAAGAGATTAAGGGTGTGCCTCTCAATCAAACTATAGGGCCACTAGGAAGTTAAGGGTGTTGGACCTCAGCCATCTCAGCAACAGCCAAAGGGGCTTATATCAAAGAAATCTGTAGGTATGACTTTTGCCTAATGGAGTAAACCCCAAAGGAGGCCCACAAACTTCTTAAAATACTTATATTTGTAGAAACATTGCCAACTTGGACTAGGGGGAAACAAGATGGTGCTGAATAAGCCCTCAGAATTCCACTGGCAGGAAGCAGTCTGAGAAAGCTGCTCAGCTACAAAAATGTGCTACTTCCATAAAAAAAAAGAAAAGATGACTGAGAGGGCGAAATCAGCAGCCCAGAGAGTGGCACCAAGACCATGGAGAATTAGCCTCAGGCCTTGGGATCTAATCAAGGAACTTGCAACATTTGCTTGGCTGGTTTTCAGAATTTCTATGGATTAACAAACCCTCGTGCCTCCAATTTTCCACCTTGTTAAAAACATCATCTTCCCGCCCTAACCGGTTTGGCTCAGTGGATAGAGCGTCGGCCTGCAGACTGAAGGGTCCCAGGTTTGATTCTGGTCAAGGGCATGTACCTTGGTTGCGGGCACATCCCCAGTGAGGGATGTGCAGGAGGCGGCTGGTCGATGTTTCTAACTCTCTATCCCTCTCCCTTCCTCTCTGTAGAAAATCAATAAAATATTAAAAAAAAAAAAAAAAAAGACATCATCTTCCTGACCAACAACTGTATGTTGAGTAGATGGGGGCCAGATAACTTCTCTCTTTCATTCTACGGGTCCAGATCAAGAGGATCTGTACTTACGGCATTACACTTAAGGTGCCTCAACCACACCTGAACTTGATTTAAATACAATTTTGGACTTTGAACAGATGTAATGAGATGAGACTTTAGGGGCCTTGGTAGAGGAGGTGTGTATTTTACGTGTGGGACGAATGTGAATCATTGGGGGTCAGAGGGTAGACTGTGGTGAGCAACCGCTAAGATAGCTGAGCTGCCCCCCGGTTTTCAGGCCCTTGTATAATAGCCTCCCCTTGGGTGTGGATTGGACCCAGTGACTAATTTCTAACAAACAGAATATAGAGAAAGTGTTAGGATATCAATTCTGAGATTAGATTCTACAAAGACTGTGACTTCCATCTTGGAGATCTCTCTCTCTCTCTCTCTCTCTCTCTCTCTCTCTCTCTCTCTCTCTCTCTCTCTCATTCACTCTGAGGGAAGCCACTGCCATATTGGGAACAGCCCTGTGCAGAAACCCATGTGGAAAAAAACTGATGTCTCTGGCCAATAGTCAATGAGAACCTGAGGCTTGCAAACAGCCACATGAGTGAGCTTGCAGTTGAGCCTTGAAACGACTGTAGCTTTGGTGACTCCATGATGATACCTGTGAGAGATCCAGAGCTAGAGGACCCAGCTAGCCTGTACCTGCATTCCAGACTCTGAGAAACTGACATAACAAATGTATGTTGTTCTAAGTTAATGAGTTTGGGGATAACTTATTATGCAGTAAAAGATAACTAATACAAATTTTATTCCCTGATACAGATTTGATATCCTCAGGGGATTGCAAATGTTTTTTAATGTAGTTTTTTTTAATATTAAGAAGAGTTGTCATCCTATTTATAATTACCTAACTGAGTAATTGTAAACAGCTTTCTGCAGTTTCATTCAATTAAGCCCTCACTCTACAGAGCTTTTCCTGTGATTCTGTGCCGGGGAATGTAAGGTGTGGGGATTTTAAAAAACACTACCCCCAAGCCCCTGGTTTCTAAGAGTGAATGTCTCTTGGGGATGCAGGCTTGCACAGCAGGATAGTATAGGGTACTCTGAACCACCAACAAGGCAAGTACAAGGGAGAACAGGAACTCGGGGGAGGAGTTCCTAAGGCTCACTTGGGGGGCGAGGGGGGGGGGTGGTCACTGAGAAGATGTCATTGACTTAGGCTCAGTGACACAAAAACACAACTAATTGGTTTATGCTCAATAACAAAAAGGTCCAGGTGTTGCACTGGCTTCCAGCACAGCTAGATGTAGGGGAGCTCGGATGATGTTATAGAGATGCAGCCCCCATCTCTGTCTCCCAGCTCTGGTTCCTCTGTGTTGGCTCTATTCTCAAGAAGATTGTTTGTCAAGAGAAGAGCTGCCAGGTATCAAAAGTAGCCAATTATGACAAGCAGGCAAAATGAAAGTAACAATTAAGCCTTTATTTACTTACCACCTTAGAATGTGGAAGAGGCTAAAGTGCTGGTCCCCCCATGGTCCATTTCCCCTAATGGAACAGCACCCGAGGAGGGTCAAATGTATCAGCACAGACGGTGGGGTGGGCAGGTCATCTCACTGCTGGGGGAGCCACGAACAATAGGCTCCCTCCTCTCTGTGGATCTGGGGTGAGTGGTGTGGGAATGCCTCAGAGCAGAAAAGTCCAGAGCACTGAGTCTGAGTGGAGAAAAGTGTCTTCAAGGTTCCCCACTTCCCCCATAAGAAGGTTTCAGCTAAGCCCCTGTGAGAATAAGCAAGGAATTTTTTCTGTCCAAGAAGGGAGTTTAGGCAGACTCTGGGTTGGTACACACCCTTCTGCAGAAGTAAACATATTTATATTTGCCTTGCTGTCTGGCTCCCGAGTATGCTTTGTGTTCTACCAGGACCCCTGAGTTTGGGGGCTTGCCTTATTTCTAATATCTCCGACCCCCAATAAAAAGGTCTATGAGGAGGAGGCCTGTACCAGGAATAAGAGTACGGCTGACTGTGGGGGCCTGATTCCTTGAGTGCAACTCCCTTCAGAGACAACTGCACACTGGCTGTGCAGCACATGTGTGGGAAGGCAGCTTTCCCCTGTGAGTTCTGCCAGGTAAAGTGTTATGGACTGAATGTTTGTGTCCCCCCCAAATTCATATGCTGAAACCCCTATCCCCCAATATGATGGGATTTGGAGGTGGGGCCTTTGGGAGGTAATTTGGGTAAGATGAGGTCATGAGGGTGGGGCCCCATGAAGAGGATGAGGTACCAGAATTCTCTCTCTATGAATACATACACACAAAACGGGCGTGTGAGCACACAGGGAATGGCGTCTGTCTGCAAGCCAGGATGCAGGCCCTCACCAAGAACAGAATCTGGTGGACACCTTGATCTTGGACTTCCCAGCTTCCTGAACAGTGAGAAATAAATATATGTTGTTTAGGCAACCTGCTCAGTGTTATTCTGTCATAGTAGCCTGAGCTGACATAAATTTGGGACATATTTATACTAAAATAAGAAAGAAGGATAGGAAGTACAGAAGTCCCCACTTAACATTGATAGGTTCTTGGAACTGTGGCAAAATGATGTTTAACAAACCTATTTTACCACAGGCTAATTGATCTAAACAAGAGGCAAGTTTCTAAAGCATCTCATCAATGAAACCACATTATTCGAGGGCCTGCTGGACTTGTATGAAAGCAATCAGAGAATGAGGATCGCAAAGAGCTAGGCAGTGGTCAGCAAACTGCGGCTCGCGAGCCACATGCGGTTCTTTGGCCCCTTGGTTGTGGCTCTTCCACAAAATACCCTGTGCGGGCGCGCACGTACAGTGCAATTGAAACTTCGTGGCCCATGCGCAGAAGTCGGTATTTTGTGGGAGAGCCACACTCAAGGGGCCAAAGAGCCGCATGTGGCTCGCGGGCCGCAGTTTGCCGACCACTGATAGGGGAAGGGACTTCAACTCAGAGGGAATAGCCAAGACAGAGGCTCTGGGAGGTGGGAGCATGCTTGTTGTGTTCAAGGAACAAGAAAACAGATTGCTAGACAAAATATGGGATGCCCACTTACATTTGAATTTCAGATCAACGACAAATATATGTGTGTGTGTTTTTTGCATAACTATGTCCCAAATATCAAATGAGACATACTTATACTAAAAATAAATTGCCCCATGCAACATTAGGAACATATTTATACTAAAATAATTATTTGTTGTTTATCTGAAATTTAAATTTAATGGGGTGTCCTGTATTTTTGTGTGTTAAATCTGGCATCTCTAGCGCATTGTGACTGAAACAAAATGAAGAAAGAGGGGGATGTTATGTGTTGAATTGTCCCCCAAAAGAAGATATTTTTGAAGTCCTAATCCTTCACCTCCTTCCTACACACTGATGCCCACTCTAGGAGCCCCTGGAGGACAGGAGAAGCAGACTGCCCAGCTCCTCCTCTCCTGCCAGCACCCAGAACCGTGTCTGCTATGCAGCACTGAACGATGTGGTGACCGGGCAATGCCTCGTGCACCCCTCTGGGTGCCCAGCTCTTTTTCCTTCCCCACTAGTGAATCCTGGCAGTCTATTTCCCAGACTCTATTTCCAAACATTGCAGATGTAATTAGTTAAATTAAGATAAGGTCATACTGGAATAGGATGGGCCCTCATCCAATAAGACTACTGTCCTCATAAGAAGATAGATGGCCATGTGAAGACAGACACAAGAAGAAGGCCATGTATCGACAGAGGCAGAGACTGAAGTGCTTGAGCTCCAAGGCAACGAATTCCTAAGACAGCACTGACCTCCAGAAGCTAGAAAGAGACAAAGAAGGATCCTTCACTTCCAAGTTTCAGAGGGAACATGGCCCTGCCAAAACCTTGATTTTGACTTCTAGCCCCAAGAACCATGGGAGAATAAATTTCTGTTGTTTTAAGCTACCACAGTTTGTGGGCTTTGTTACAACTACCCTGGGAAACTAACACAGGGAGGTGTTAGATGAAGGCAGAGAGGTAAGGAGGTGGATGGACAGATCCTGCAGGGCCTTGGAGACCATGTGAGGACGTGGCTTGCACTCTGAGCCATCTGAAAGTGTGGGGGAGAGAAGTGACATCTGTAAAGAGATGTAGGAGCAATCCAGGAGGACACCCAGAGAAGAAAATGGCACGTGATGCTCCGGGAATTACATGCAGTTGGTCCTGCTGGGGTTTATATTGAGAGCCGTGGGAATGAAGGCAGGAAAGGTGAGCCAGATCTTGAAGAGCCTTTGGTAACAAAAACTGGGGATATGCTTCCCCCTGTAGGTGACAGGAAGCCAAAGGAAAACTGAGCAAGAAGATGGAATCAAATAGGTCCACCGTTCATGTTTTTTTGTAATTCATCGGACTAGAGGTGAGTGAGAAGAGTTCAGGAAGAATGACCGAACTAAGATGGAGTTCCAAGTACCATGATTGGGGAGGGAAGGGAATGGCCTTTTCCTTAGATAAGGAACCTTAGTCTAAGCCTCTCAAATCACACTGTTGAGACAGCCACACCCCTAAAGTAACTTGGAAAATATCTAGGATTTCTCTGACACATTAGAGATTTTACCCAAGACCACTGATCTGCGGAGGAAGATGGATTCCCACTTTTGGGGCAGGGTTTGGAGGAGCAAGTCGGTGGAAAACTAGCAACAGATTTGCCCCTGCACCTTCTGAATCAAGAATCCCGAGGCCCAGCCCACTGCTTCTCACACTTCAGTGGTCAAAAGCAAGTGAGGGCCCAGCCAAGTGGCTCAGTGGTTGAGCACTGACCTGTGAATAAGGAAGTCATGGTTCAATTCCTGGTCAGGGCACATGCCTGGGTTTCGAGCTCGATCTCTAGTGTGGGGCATGCAGGAGGCAACTGATGAATGATTCTTTCTCATCGTTGATGTTTCTATCTCTCTCTCCCTCCCCCTTCCTCTCTGAAATCAATAAAAATATATTTTAAAAAAAGAAAGTTAGGGAGCTTCTGAAAATGCAGATTCCTAAATCCAATCCTGGGGATCTTAAGTAAAGGTGGTCCTGGAACCACACTTAGAGAAACTCTGGCCTGGTGGGCGACGTGGGGATGTTCATATTGATAGTGATGGGAAGTTACAGAGAAAGTGCAAAGCACTAGCAGAAGAGGAGGACAGGAAATGTGTGTGGGCATGAAGGGGTGTAATGGTGAAATTTTGGATAGGGTGGCAGGTAATGTCACTAAGAAGATGGCATCATAAGCCAAAAGTAACGCAAAATTGTCCATTCCTGGGGAAATGAATACACAACTTCCAGGAGAATCTGAAAGAAATTCTGAACCAGTAAGCAGACATTTTCTGCATTTCCTTTATAAGAAAGTTTAGAATTCACTTGTAAATTGTATTTTGAGTGCCCATCATACTTTGACCTAAAACAGTGGTTCTCAACCTTGGCTGCAAATTATAATTACCTGAGGGGCTTTAAAAAATGCTAATTAATGTCTGGGTCTCAGTCCCAAATTCTGACTTAATTGGTCTGGGGGTACAACCTGGGAATTGGGATATGAAATCTTCCCAGGAGACTCTGATTGCAGGAAACGCTGAGAAAAACTGGCCGAGGGTTTCAGATGAGCCTCACTGTGTGGTAGGAAGGCTGAGGTGCTTATTCTAGTTTACCGACCAGGACACTGAGGTTCCAGAGGATACATGACTGACCCAAGTTCCCATGGCTGCTGAGTAATTCAACACGTAAGACCAGGCTCTTGGACTCCCAAGTCAGTGCTCTGACCACTATCCACCCTGGGATAGAGGTCAGCAGGGTTCTGAGCAGGAATAAAGGGCCGGGGCTCAGGCTCCTGAACTGGGAAGGGTGGGCCCAGAGGGAAGCCTGCCTGGGAGGAGAATTCAACCACCAGGAGGGATAGAGGTGCTGCCCACCAGAGTGCAGAGGGGAAAGGGATGACAACAGACAAAGCAGCTGCCACCTAGCAAGCCAGCAAGAGAAGCAAAAGCACTTTGCCTGTATCTGCGACGACTTCCAACCCTCATACATCATCCACCCAGTCGACCCTGGCCTCCCAGCTGGCCCGATGCTGAGCAAAACAACGATAACAAAAACCGCAGAGATAAATGAGAGTCATAGCTCTGTGGCTTACGATAATCCAATCCGCCTTCATTCCCCAATACCAGCCAGGATTGCTGATGTGGGAGGTGGGGATGGGTGGCAGGTACACCACTAAGAAGAAGTCACTGCCCAAAATGTAAGGGCTCCATCCGCTCAGCAAAATTCAAAAATGCTTTCAACAGGAAAAAAGCTTTCCAGGGTCTAAGTGGTAATTAGTGAAGACTTCAAAAGCAAATGCTGCTAGGAAAGAGAAGGCTTGGATTAAAAACTCAAGGTCTTGGTTTTCACATTTCTTTTTTAAACAGAATCCTTTTGACAAAAATACCTGTATATGTTTATTTATATGTTTATATATGTGTGTATATGAATGCAAAGATATGTCATATTACATGTATGATATGCTATGTATGTAATATATCACATAGTTTATATTATATATATTACACATGATATACATAATTTAATATATGTGCATATCAATATGTAACAGATGAAAGTAAACTTGCTGTGGACAAAGAAGGGCTGATTCTGGAATCACCAGTGGTAGACAAGGAGCCCTGAGTCACCTCAGTCAAATCCTAGGGCTTTGAAAGAGCTGCAGGAAAGAATGCATTAATTCACTGGACATACATTGAGAGCCTACTGTGTGCTAGGCATCGTGCTGGACACTAGGACCATGTAGAGGGATAACAGCCCCTTTCTTCCAGGTCCTCAGCCTCTCCTGAGGGTCATGGACAGCAAAGGGACAGTTATGCAAAATGTGACAGGAGCTGCAAAGGGGGAGTCACAGAGCGCTGCAGAATACTGTGGGACCCCTGGGAAGGGTGCCTCCCCTGGGTAGGGTGCGGGTGGGGTGGGAGGTAGGAGGAACAGAGAAGGCTCTTTAAGAGAAGTGACCCTCAAAGTTAAGGTCAGTTCCAGTCCCCCAGCAGGTTTTGATAAGATGAATGAGGATGGGAAACAGGAGGACTTTGGGGATCAGAAGATAAACAGGGCAGAGCCAGATAGAGAAAAAGGCAGGACCCCTCAAGGTTCCAGAGACAGGAACACTAGGGGCAAATCCTACTGCCTCCCAAGCTATCCCAGGCAGCCCCAGGGCCAGGATCCCAGGCAGCCTTGTCAGGTAGGAAGTTAGACATGAGTGGCTGGGGTGGGGCCTGCCCTGGGGTCCTGAAGGAGGTTTTCACTAATGTTGCCTTCAGACCCCTTCTCTCTGGGCAGCCCAGCAGGCCGCCAGCAGGAAGGTCCAGAGCCAGCTGGTTCTCCGCGCATAGGAAAACGACATGACCTCAATGCCAATGCGACCTTACTAGGGCCCTGGGCTAATCATAATAAAAATTTCATTTAGGTTTGACCCACCCCCATGGGTTTTCCTGAATACATTATGGGTAAGGGCATGCCCCGAAGAAAGATAGTTTCTGTCAATCATCCCTGAATGCAAATGAAAGTCTCCACCCAGAAAATCCCTCTTTTAAACCCAGGAGTTGGGGCCCTGCTCTCCCACCATTTTGTCTCTCTCACACGCGCTCTACCTCCAAGGAGCATGGCCATGCCACTCCCTTCCTCCCCCACAGGCACGTATCCCCAAACCTCTAAGGGACCCCATGAGATGGGCATCTGCAGCCCTTCAAGGCTAACCCCCTGAGCCTGTCTCCAGGCCCCCTTTTCTCTGACTTCCCCATGAGCTGAAGCAGTCCGGTGTCTTTCTCTCTCTCTCTCTCTCTCTCTCTCTCTCTCTCTCTCTCTCTCTCTCTCTCTCTCTCTCTCTCTCTCCCTCTCGTCTGGGCCATTCCTCATTTGGAATGTAATGTATCTTCATTAAACCCATTTTGCTTTCCTTTTATTTTTGTTGGCCTTACAATCTTTTCTGCGTTGACAAAAAGAATGGAGGTCCCAAATGGCAACCCAAATCAGTCACAGCCCCAGTGCCAGGATCCCAGGCTCTCGGTGCTGCCTACAAAGAAGAGACCACAGGCCCCATCCAGACCGACAGCCCGAAGGGGCAGGTTTGGGGCCACCAGCCTGGGGCTCAGAGTGAAAAGAACTCCCTTTGAAGTAAAAAGATCAAAATGGCTTTTGAGAAATCAGATCTCCCTGGCTGGATTTCAGCCCCGAGAGCTGGCTTTGCCAAAGACAGGCAGTAAAAAGAGAGCTACGCTCAATAAAAGGTCTGAGGGCCAGAGGGGAAGCCAGGCCAGGGCCTTCCCCAGCAGACTCTCCCCATCCCCCTCCAGACATTCAAGCAAAGCCCAAAGCCGTGCAGAGGGAAAGGAAGGGCGAGGCGGGGACCCTGGGCTGGGGGTACAGACTCTCCTCCGAACAAACCAGCTCCTGCCATCGGACACACTTGTTCGCCTGAGGCAACAGAGACAAAAAGGAGAGGGTGGTGGGGGTGCCGCCCGCAGACCAGCCACCATCCCTCAGTATTCCTCTTTACTACAAAAACAAAACAAAGCACAGGGGATTCTAGAAGATTTCTTTTCCTCATGGTCTCTTGTCTCCTCACAAACTGCTTTTTCCCTCTGCCCCTCCATCATCATTGTCCTTCCCCGGGATGCTCCTCTTTCCCGTGACACCATGACAAAGAAACATGCCCTCGTGGGCCTTGTTTTCAAGATTCAATCAAGGCTCTGCCTTTTATCTTGTTCTTAATGGCACCTAGGCTGATAGATGATAGAGCCAGCAAGGCTTCGCGGCCTGAATTAGTTCCCAAAGATGGGCCAGGCCTTTGCCTCTGGGCAGCCGGCCTCACCAGGGCGACTTTGCCAGGAAGGGCTGCGTCCAGGCTGCAGAGCCCGCTCCTCAAGCAGCTGCCTGGGGGCAGGCCTGGGGTGCCCTAGATCTCACAGACACCCATCTCCACTTCCGCCCCCTGGAGATTTTTCACTGAGACTCCAGACTTGACAAGGTGCCCCCAAGTTCAGAGGAGAGGAAACCAAACCAAGGGACTTCCCGGTGCCCAACCCCAGACAGTGTCTAGAGACTGGAGCCTAGCACGAGGATTCCCCTGCCCGCTCCGTCACATCTCCTCCTGGAGAGAAGCAGAGAAGAGCTCATTTTCTGTTCCATCGCCTCCCTCTGCCGCTTGGCCGGAGGAAGAGCTGTGTCCAGTCTGCAGAGCCCGCTCCTCACACCAGCTGCCTCAGCTGCCCGCGCAGCCAGCAGCAGCAGGACATCAGGGCTTCGGGGAGTCGGCTGACCTGCCATTCACACTGTAGAGTGTGTGTCAGCCACCTCAAAGTGCCGGGTGCTCTCTGGAGCCATCTCCAAACTGCATCCTGTGACACTGTGCCCCAACCTGGGGGAGGTGTGAGATGCTGCGAGACTGGGGTGGGGTGGGCAGGGCGAGGCTGGGCGGCTAATCATCTTTACTTGCTAAGAAGAGTGCATTTAAGAGCAGAAGTCAGCAGTGATAGCTGCTACTTTCCCTGAGCTCTTCTCTGTCTTCAGTCTCTTTCATTTAAACCCATTCAGCCCACCAGGGAGGCACAGGGAGTGGAGAACCCTGCCGCAAGCAGAAAGTGGTAGAGCTGGGATTTGAATCAGGTAGTCTGGCATCAAGCACATGCTTCTACTCCTTTTACCACGACATTCGTCAAAATTTGAAGCGTCCTATGCTACCTTCCTGGCAAAGGCAGGCAGGCCAGCTTCAGGGAGAAGGGACATGACAGTGCCTAAATTCATCACCCGCCCAACCTTGTCTTATGCTCTCAGAAAGCCTGGCCCCAGACCCAGAGGATTAGACCTGATTTCTTTAAAACTATCATGGTGGCTCATGGCCCAGGTCAGGGATGAGTTTAAAAATGGTTATGGCTAAAGAATAAGAGAGGAAGTCAGTAAGAAGCTTCTGAAAAGAATTTTCCTTGCAAACCAAAGGGATGTATGCATCTCTTTGGTCCTCTTGGATACTGTCATGACGATGTGACATCTGGAGCTATGGCAGCCATCATGCACTCAGGAGGAAAGCTGATGCAAAGACAAAGCCAACACACTGCGTAAGGCCCTTAATCTGAAGCTAGAGCTACTGAATTCACTAATTCCACAGCCCCCTACCTCAGGGCTTCCTGTCATGTAAGATGATGACATTCCTACTGTTCAAACCAGTTTAGTCAGTGATTTCTATTGCGAGCACCCAAGAGTATTCTGACAAACTTCTCATTTTAAAAAGATAATCTCTGAGAGGAAGTAACCCTTAAATTACTGTGTGAGTTTCATGAGAACCCCTAGGCGAGTGATAGCGAACCTTTTGAGCTCAGCGTGTCAGCATTTTGAAAAACCCTAACTTAACTCTGGTGCCGTGTCACATATAGAAATTTTTTGATATTTGCAACCATAGTAAAACAAAGACTTATAGTTTTGATATTTATTTTATATATTTAAATGCCATTTAACAAAGAAAAATCAACCAAAAAAATGAGTTCGTGTGTCACCTCTGACACGCGTGTCATAGGTTCGCCATCACTGCCCTAGGCTGAGGGTCAAACACAAACACTTCTATAAGCACAGGGTGAAGCCAATCACAGGACACCTAAGTCCACAAACGTAACTGTGACGTTGAGAGGGAGCAGTCAAGGTTTCTGATTCTGCTGCAACCCTGACTTCTTGTCCAGCAGCCCAAGAAACCTGAGGACAACAGCCACATCCCACACTTCACGGGCAGATCACAGGGCTCAGACAGAGCCAAGAGAGTAGCTTTAGGAAACACTCAAGTGGTCCCATGTTGCCAAGAACTCCACATGGCACAACATATCTTCAATGTCTCCACCTGCCAGGATTCACCCGAGGAGAAGGAAAAAGAGCTGGGCACCCAGAGGGGTACATGAGGACTCTCTCCATCACCACATTATTCAGTGCAGCATAGCAGACACAGTTCTGGGTGCTGGCAGGAGAGGAGGAGCTTGGCAGTCCGCTTCTCCTGTCCTCCAGGGGTTCCTAGAGTGGGCGTCAGTGTGTAGGAAGGTGAGGGACAGAGTCTGGGCACAGAAGGTTCCGCAGGAGCCGCAGGCATTGCCAAGAGAATGGAGCTACCATGGGCTAGACTGCAGTGATGGCGAACCTATGACACGTGTGTCAGAGGTGACACGCGAACTCATTTTTTGGGTTGATTTTTCTTTGTTAAATGGCATTTAAATATATAAAATAAATATCAAAACTATAAGTCTTTGTTTTACTATGGTTGCAAATATCAAAAAATTTCTATATGTGACAAGGCACCAGAGTTAAGTTAGGGTTTTTCAAAATGCTGACACGCCGAGCTCAAAAGGTTCACCATCACTGGGCTAGAGGGTCCGTCAAAGCATCCAAGGAGGTCATGGGACTCTTCAGTGCTTGACATTCCAGCACACTCCTGGCACCCCCCCTTCAGTGCCCGGCCTCGGGAGAGCCATGGGGAGTGCAGCACAGATCATGCCCACCAAACAGACATGTACTTCCTTCCCAGGGGGGCTGAGCAGGTGAGGAGAAAAAGAGGACCTCAGGTCCAGGGCATCCTCCAGCTGCCCAAGGCAAGCGGCCCTGCTGGCTGCAGACTGCAGGCCTCCCCGCCCTGCGCTGTCCTGTTCCTCGGGAGCCAGCCCACCTGCCCTGACAGACGCCCTGCAGAGCGACTGCCCCACTTTGGGCCGAGGATCTGTCCTAGGTCCCCTTATCGCCCAGGAGCAGGAGCTACAGAGGGAGCCCATTCCCTTACCCATTCTGCACGCGATTCAAACAATCTAAGTTTTTGACATCTCCCAGCTGGCTGGTATTTTGAGCAGCAACCAACAAAGGCAGTTATTATATCAGTTCAGTGAAGACACTTTTATAATCAATGAAACCCATTATATTCAGATATCCAATTCCTGCCAATACACAATTTAAATAATCATTGCAAAGCAATTTGTTATATAATTAAAGCTTTTATATATAATTTATATAATTTGCTATATAATTGAGTCTCTTATAATTATAAGCCCTTGAAGAAGTAGCAGCAATTTTTACTTTGGGGGGTCGGGTGGGGATCAGACTTGGCTGGCAAAGGGGCTTTCGGTGGTCCCTGGCCACAGGCAGCATCGGCAAGGAGAAGGAGGGGGCAGCCTGTGAGAGGCGTTCCTGGCCCTTCTGTTCCTTTGGCTTGAGGGGTTCACGGTGAACCGAAGGGCACATTGAGAGAGAGATTTATTTTTGGCAAAATGTTAATAGCCTTTGAAGGACATCTCTCTCAAATATGCAATAATGAACATGTCTTCAATAGTGGGAACAATGTAATTGGGCTTTTTAAAGAGAAAGAAATGTACGTTCCTGGGCTGAGAGGGACCTGCTGTGAGCCTCATGAGGAGACTGCCTTCTGCTGGGGGAGGGAGTGGAAGTGGACAAGGCGAGGCTGGGCCAGCGGTGGTGACCCTACTACTTAGCTACATCCCAGGGTCTGTGAAAAAGGTCTCTGGCCTTTGACCAAGAGGGATCCAATTCTTAAAGGCCCGTGTAGGATCAGCAAGAAATGGGGGTTGAGGGGATTGGACATTCCACCTGTTGAGCCATTTATTTTTGTCAAGGGAAAAAGGCAAGTGTCCATAGGTGTCGGGCAGGTAACATGAATGAGGAAAGTGGACAGGTCCAAAGTGAACAGAGAACTGTGACAAGCTGGAGAACTCTGCTTTCTAAAGGGGGAAGCCACTGTTCAGCCCCAAACTAATATTGGCAGGAATAAAGGGTCTGCTTGGCCGGTGTGGCTCAGGGGTTGAGTGTCGACCTATGAACCAGGAGGTCATGGTTCAATTTTCAGCCAGGGCACATGCCCGGTTTCAGGGTCCAGCCCCAGTAGCAGGTGTGCAGGAGGATTCTCTCTCATCATTGATGTTTCTATCTCTCTTTCCTTCTCCCTTCCTCTCTAAAATCAATAAATATATAGAGAGATGATAAATATAGACATAGGTATAGATATAAAAGAATAAAGGGCCAGTGCTGCCAGGTTGTCTGTTTTCTAAAATAAAAGTTAGAAATTCAGATTTTATGGGTGATATTCCAATTTTTTTATGTTGACTCAATTTTATAAACATCACATGGGCTGATCAAAATATGTCAGTGGGCTGTCTGTCTATAGCGTCCTTTCTGTGCAAACCTTGACAGTGACCTCTGTCAAACAGGAGCCAAGAGGGGACTGTCGCAGGCTGGGCCTCAGACAGCAGGTGCTGAGACAGGCAGAGTGTCTGCTAGAAACCCACACCAGTGGACGGAAGGGGGCAGGAGCAGGACTGGGCAGAGGGAGAAGGCAAATAGTGGCATAGAACTAGGCGCGCCTCTGCCAACCTGGCAGAAAGTTCTAGATCCATTACTGCCTATCAGAGCTGTCCAGTATCGGTCCAAAATGGCTGCTGGACTTTTATAACCTGCCTGGCTCAGTCATCAGATACCGACTGTCCTAGGTAGGGTTTGACCTCGGGGGAGCCACCTCTCAGCAGCCAGGGCCCACCCTGAGGAGCTGGTGCTGCAGGCTGCCTGCCGACCGCACCCCTCACAGCGAGGTGGAAGGACCCCACTCCCTTGAAGGAAGGCCTGGGCATCTGGACAGTGCGTCTCGTGTCTACCACAAGTACAGGATCAGAACCCCAAACTCAGCATAACACGACTGGCCAGCCTATAATAGGATCACAGGATCCATGGGTACCTTTTAACGGTCACTGAGATGATCTGGTCAGTGAAAGCAAAACAGGAACTGATGGCCAGAGGCCTGGGGAGTCACCCCTGGGTACTTGTCCTGGAAATGTAGACGGTAACCCCTTCTTTTCCCCAGCGTGGCAGTGAAAATCGAATGCTGTGAAAGTTCTTGGAAAGGTTAAAAGCACTTTGTAAGAGTTTTCGAAGGACAGTTACTCTTAACCACGTGCTGACCGATGACTGCCACACTTTCCTTAACTGTGTACGGTCACCCAGAGTTTGGGTCCCAAAGCCTAGGATCCCAGGTGAACTGACCAGACTTTGAGTTCCAATTCTATGTCCTTTGTGGATACAAATGTCAGGAACACCTTGGTCCACTTGTTTGGACTAAGGCATCCCTAAGACTGCCGTTATCAAAAATAAGTGGCCCGTAAAATGTGGTTCTAAAGATTGCCTCCTCTGACCTCCTGGGAACCAATCTACAAACGTGCATAATCACGCCACCCTTGGCAACTGAAGCCCGATCTCTCCAAAACACACTCCAGCAAGAGCATGGAAGATGCCTAACGCACCTGAACTCCAAAAGAAGCCCAGCAGCTGACAGCCCTGGGTCACACCCCCTTGGGAACTCATGGCCCCTGGCCCTTCATACCACTTCCCACATAACATAACCAGCAGGCAGCAAAGATCTTCTGAGAACTTGTGTAGACCTGGGCTCTGAGCTCCCTGGGGGTTTACACCAGGAAGCATAAAGCCTGGCCCAGCTCTCAAAGAGCAGCTCATCTCCTGGGCATGGCAAAACGTGAATCCAGGAAAGTGGTGTCAGGAACCAAAAGACTCAGAAGGGATCACCTCTGAAGTCCCTTCCTGCTTCAAACTTCTGGAATCTAAGTCACTGTTCAAGTTATTTAAGTATTATTTTTCAATTGTAATTTAAGTGTGGTAGTATTTGCCTATTTTCTCCTCCATATCACTTATCTGTTGCTACATAACGCACAATTCAAAAATGTTGTGGCTTAACACAACCTTAACATTTTTCTTATTTGCTCATGATTCTTTGGTTTAGCAATCTGACCTGGGTTTAGGTAAGCGATTCTTCCTCTGATCTCATCTGTGGTCACTCATGTGACTGCAGTGTCTGGGGCTTGACTGGGGCTGCACACCCAATATCTACAGATTGAGCTGGCTCTTCACTGCTGGGGCCAGGAAGCCTCAGCTGGGATGGCTTAACTCTGTTCCTTGTGGCTTCTTCACGTGGCCAACTCAGGGCAGCATTCCAAGAAGACAGAGCAGAAGCTATAAGGCCTCTCAAGAATTAGCCTCCAAAGCTGTACAACTTCCATTGCATTCAATGGATAAAAAAAGCAAGTCATAGGGCCACATGGATTCAAGGGATAAGATTTAAATTTCACCTTTTATATGAGGAATCACAAAGATCACTGAAACATAACTTAAACGGTTCCCAGTTTACCCTGGCATTAGCTGCTCACTTATCTGCATAGCCCATTGGCCATCAATACCAAGTATTCACATCTATTTTGTCAGCAGTCCACCCACATAGTAAAAATAAGATGTTCTAACTACTAGCATAATCAAAGAATGTGATTAAACTTAGTGAAGACATTTTTGGAAACCTGCCTTTTGCTTTCCCACATGAAGCAAAAAATATATATAGTCTACTTCCTCACTTTATAGCACATTTGATCTAATACCTTCATAGCCTACCAAAGTAGTTCAAATAAAACAATCAGGCATTTCTTTGCAATTCTGGAACAAAGTCCAACAACCTTTGACTACAACGTTCCAAATCATTGTTGGCAATTGAAAAAGGTAAATTACGAATGATGCATTAAAGAAAGGCCACTGGTGTTCGTAGTTCCTGAATAATCCTAGATGCATTTTAGTTCTCAAGGCCAAGTAATTTTTCACAGTTAGGCTAGAACATCATATTACAAGTAAGTCGCTGGCAGCCCTGTCATGGGGACTCTGATTATTGACCATATGCCTCAGGACCTTATCACTTTACAGCCCCCCAAATATTTATAGGCAGTAATCCAAGCAGCAAGTCCTGGATTGGGTTGCTCAGCAGTTCAAAGATCTAAAACAACTCATAAATCAAAATTGACAAAAAATATTTAGACTAGCTTACACAGTAAAAATCTTGCCATCACATCTTATATCTCAGAGGCCCACAGCACTTGATACCCTTGATAAGACAGACCTCGCCTTGACAAACCAAGGCCACAAATATCAAAGGCACTCATGTGTTTTGTACATCGCACTAAGCCTGTCAAAAAGGAGACCCTTCCAAAAATTAGACACCTCACCCCAAACACCGATAGCTTCCCTCAGATTCTTAAAAAGGTATTCAGAAGGAAAAACCAGCTCAGACTTAGTCCAGTGGAAATTTGCCACTTCCTCAAAATGTACTCAAATCATCGCTTAGGCAACTTCTCTTTCTAGTGTTTGGAACTGTTCATTCCATTATTTTAGGGGCATTTCCTCTGGGGGGTTAGTGAGAAAAACAAAACAAAACAAATCCTAGGTTCTACCTTCAAGGAAAAGTGGCCTGTTACAGTGAGCCTGGCATTTTTATGTATGTTTTCTTGCTTAGTGCTCACAACACCCCTATGATACAGGTATTATCCCCATTTTAAAGATTAAAAAACTGAGGCTTCAGTTAGCAAGTTTCTGAAAGGGGAATCCACACTACTGTTCTCACTTCTTCATCACCCACACTCAAGGTTCAAATTCAGGGAAGAGCAGAATGAAAGATGCAGGGTTGGGAGGGCAATGGAGCTCAAGCGAAGCAGTGTAGATAAAACGCTTTCTAAGCAATACAGGACTTGGCAAATACTGTTGTTGGTAATGGCAGTGAGCATTGGCATAGATGGGACAACTAGTGGACAACTAATGACTATAGGAAACGAAAAAGCGAAACCTGGGGAAGAGTTGAGAGGCAAGAGAGTGGAAATGAAGTGGAAATTCATCCAGGGTGAATCCAGGATACGTGGAGGGGAAATACAGGTTAGAGAAAGAGCACCTGAGTGGCGGAGAGAAAACAGGAGCCTCCAGGTAGCCCAGCAGCCAGGGGCCAAGCTTTAAGAAGGTGCTAAATATAGCTAGCATGTCTAATTGAAAACGTGTGGGGGTTTTTTTAAGTCACTGAATTTCTGAAAGTGGGAGGCCACCAAAGACCATCGAGAGATTGAGGGTAGATGACAGATTGTAAGGGGTCAGAGTGTGGGTGATGAGGAAGTGAGGACAGCAGTGTGGATTCCCCTTTCAGAAAGTTTCTCAAGGAAGAGATGAGGGAAATAGAAGGCAATGAGAGTTTAGCAGATGTTAAGATCAAAAGAAGGAAAGGGCTCCTAATCTCCAGGAATTATGAGGGAGGGAGGAGGGTGGATATAGAGATTTAATACCATTCCCTATTTCCGCTTCGACAAAACTGTGGGACTCTGTGTAAAAAAATCTCTAACACTGTTGCCATACCTAATTAGAACACATGTTCTCTTTTTCATTACACCCTGTTCCATTCATTCTTCCTCTTCAATGTCTCTTGGATTCATCTACTCTTTTCTGCTCCTCCACCTGGGAGCAGGCCTCTTGCCTAGAACTTTGTGGCATCCTGCTGTCTGGTTTTCCAAGCCTCCCACTGTCCTCAATTTGAATTAGAACCAGATTAAGCTGCCATAAAAACTAGTTTGCAAAGTATGAAAAGCGCCCAAAGGTGAAAGCACCCTAATATGCACTGGCTCAAGTCCAAAATTCCCAGCCAAAAATGGACGAGATTGCATCAGGAGTCTCCATGCTTCAAACCCAGCCTGACTCTGTGCCCTTCTACCTGACGTGACAGTCCCAGGACTGTCCTCAGCCCTGCTGCCCAGTAGACTCATCAGGGAAGCCCAGGCCCACTCCAGAGGCTAGGATTCATTTGGTCTGCAGTGGGGTCCAGCACGGGTGTATTTTAAACGCTCCCTCACCTAGTATATTTTCTTGCAGCTCTATTACTGCTCTGTAGGGGCACTCATAAACCTGGCCTTGAGCCTTTGCTCAGCGACGCTACTCATGCCTGAAATGCCCTCCTTCTCCCTTTCCATGAATCTAAATATACCACATTTCCCAAAGGCCTAATACAAGCCTGAGGGTTTTTTAGGAAGTCTTCCCAGCCAGTAATGACCTTACTCGTCTCCAGATATGATAACACAGACAGCAAAGCAAAATGCAGTCCTTAATTCAACAAACATGTGCCATGCCCTCCCTTAGGTATTGGGGGTCCATAAAGATGAGGCGTGGTCTCTGTCTTTGATGAGTCCACCATTGAGGTGAGCTATAGTTTTGGGGGTGCTGGTGATTCACAAAAAGCAGAATGAGCTGCATGTGGAAGGGCAAAAAGGCTCAGACACCCAACAGTCAGGAAACCCCTGGAGGTTTGGGAGACAGGACATGGAATCAGATCTATAGTCCGCGGGAAGGTCGCAATGGGCCTTGTACACCAGCAAAACACTGGACCCCGCAGTCCTCAAACTCTTGTTTGAAGAAATATTCCGAGGCTGTCCCTCTGCCTTTGTCCTGACCCCATGCTCACCTTGCCACCTTTCTCGTTGCAATCCACCTCCCCGGGCAGGGACAGAGGGTCCTCCCAATGGCAGAGGCAAACTTCTTTCCAAGGGAACAAAGATCCCTCACTGCAAGCTAGCAAGATTGTTGCTAATAGTTATGGTTATCTGACAGCAGATAACTCTGTTCCAGTGATACCCGCAGAGCAACAGGTGTCCCCTCTCACTGCCCCCCCAAACCTCCAGGTATCCTCCAGGGGGCATCACACCACAACCAGGGCTTTAGACATTTGAAAATTATTGTCACAGGCCATTGGGGGTTATTGAAGATATAGGTTGCTCTATGATTATCTCATGTCTACAATCGTTTTATAAACTCTACAGGCAAGAAAACGGCCTTTTATATCTTTGTATCTCTAGCTTGTCATTCAGGACATAGAGTATAATACAGAGTTAATACATGAGCTTGAACAGAGGAGGCTATCCACAGTCAGGAAGCATGGAAAACAGAATTTCCAAAGACCTATAAGTCATCTCAACATGAACCTAAGCATTTAGATGTTACCCAAAGAATAGAAGTAAAGCTATTTGCAGGAATCTACAAATGCAGTTGCCATTGGAAAGTTGGGGTGGTGAAATTCATGCACAATGGGTAGTCAATACACTAAAAAAAAAAAAAAAAAGAGGGAAGAATAACCTAAAAGTTTCTGCCGGTCTGTGCCCAAAGAGCTTGGGAACACCAAAGATACCTCTTAAGGTGACAGGAATGAAATACAATTGGATCTCGCAAGTGGAGAAGGAATCAGCTGCTTTGTGTCCTACCTGGAGAAGCAGAAACAGAAAGAGGGTGAGTTCAAAGGAAAAGCTCAGGGTCAGAGGTTGGCAGCGTTTCCCCATGACTTCCAGAGGAGAGACAGACAATTAGATGGGCAGAGCCTCGTCATTATCGGGGTACACGCTGCATGAAGCAAGGAGGGCTCCACAGGTCTACCCAGGACCTGTGTCTGGCGAGGTTTTTGACTGCAAACACAACTGACACTGGACTATTTCAGGGAAGAAGGCGGTGGAGAGGAGGCATGCTTTATTAGAAGGGAGAAGAAAGCGCAGAGGCTCAACACAGGGGCTGGAGACCAGACTGGGAACAGATGAGACCCGGCCATTCCTGGAGGTCTGGGTCACAGAAGCTACTGCCCAGCCTCACTTGGGTGCTGTCCCAGTATAAACGCTAACCATTAGTCCCATTCAAGGACGAAGTCCTGGGAGAGAGCATACCGTGGAGCAAGTGGAGGTCCCACGCCTGCTTCTCAGCAGAAGGCTCCATTAGAAGGAGCCTTTTCACATAGGACAGTTTGCATTGGACCAACCGGCCCCAAAGCCTAAACATGATGAAGGAGAGAAAACTCCCGAGAAGGGGCCTGGGGTGCTGCTGGGAAGTGGGAACAGTCACTGGGCAGTCAACATCTACAACACGGTCTGAGAAAATGTCCTCGAGGCCACCCCCCTCCTTTGACCTGACTCCATGCTCACCTAGCCACCTTTCCAGTTCCAAGCCACCTCCTCTAGGCTGGGACAGAGGGCTCCTCCCCAAAGGCAGATGCAAACTGCTTTCCCAGGGAAGAAAGATCCCTCACTGTAAGCTAGCAAGACTGAGTCACTTCTGGTTCTCTCAAGGCAGATCTCCTGAGTCGGGTGTTGGGACACACAAGGTCGAGTGCCTGGCTCTGACTGACAGCTGGCCTCTCCCAAGAGCTCCACCTAGCAGCATACCCCTCTGCGGCAGCAGTGTCCAGTCGCACAGTCTCCAGTTTGATCCAGAAATCTGGCATGAGGTTGGCTTTCTTTGTACATATTCTTTTTGTTTTCATTTTTATCCATATGTAGTTAAAATCCATACACAAAATCTTCATCACACAATAAAGTGTGTCTTTCCCAATTATTCTACTTGAGTCACTTGTCCAGTGTCTGAAGGCGATTGCTCCCTATTACAACACTGACCATATTTTGGGGGGATCGGTCCTGCAAATATGATGCTGAGGCAGGAATAAACTGAACCACGGTGACAGACCAGCCCGCTGAGCCCTCAGAGCTGGGAAGGCTGCTGTGATGATATTTACCTTTTGGATCATGGGTAGAGCTGAAAGGCCTTTTAACAAACACTTCAATTCCTTCTTTCTCACATGAGGAAGCCCAGAGAGGGGAAGTGACTTGCTCAACATTACACAGCGCAGGGGCAGAAAAATGAAAACAAACCCTGATCTCATTTGTCCTTTTCATTACGTCATCACACTGTCTTGAAAAATAAGAAATTTCATCAACCTTCCAGGTCGCCTAGGGTAACATGGGGTTCTCCTCGCTGTTTTCTCTGCCTTTCAGTTGAGGACAAGACTGAAAGCAAACACCAGATGGGATGCCTCACTCAGCGAAGCACTAATACCCAGGAAGCTCAAGGCCTGTGGTGCCCAGAGAATTCAGATTTCTTTCTGGATACCGACTAAAAAGGAATGGATTGCCAAGGTTGTTTAAAAAAAAAAAAGAAAACCACTGACTATTGAAAGTGTTTCTAAATTGTGTGTGAGTGAGAATGAGAATGAGAGGGACAGTGAGAAATTGTCCACCTTAGTAAATATCATCAGTGCCCAGTTCAGCCTCGGAAGCCAGGGCACCAGAACTGTGTTCCTGCTGCATCCCCTTGGGCAAGTTCCTGAATGTATTTGAAGGTCATTTCAAACTTCTATGAAATAAATAACCTGCCTCACTCAGCATAGCCTATCTAATTTTAATTAGGTAATCTACAGAAAAAGTCTGGGCTGGCCCTTGGCAAGCCCTCAACGGTTCTTAATGAGTGTCAAATCTTTGACATTTGCTCTTTTTCACAGGCCCTGAGAACACCTCTCTGATATTTCAAGGCATTGCACTGGTTCTCAAACATGGCTTGTTTAGAGGGAGTTTTAAGAAGAATAGATGCCTGGGCCTCGCAACCAAAGATTCTGGTTCAGTTGGTCTCAGGTGGATGACTCCCATTACACAGCGCTCCTAGGGACCCTATACATAACAATGTTTGACAAGCACTGATCTACAGAACTGAACCTATAACTGGAGAACACGCAGGGTCAAGGACCTTCCAGCGGCCAAGCTTACAACCACTGCAACATCGCCTTCTCTTCCTACTGCACTGAGACCTCCACTCACTGAGAAAGAAGCTACAGCTGTTGTACCCTGTTCTCAGCGATCTCAAGTTTCTTATTCTAAAACAATTAGAATGCATGAGATTAAGTTAAAGTTGAACTAATTCCAGACCTTAACTCTGGCAGCTGATTTTTTTTAACCAAATCCTTACCATTTTAGTCTTTTAAAAAAAATTTTTAAATCCAAAAACCCCTGCGGGTCACTGTTTTGTTTGTAATATGGAAAACAGGCTTTCATTTGTGCCTATAATTTTTTTTCACCTGTCAGACCTTGAGTCTGGCTACACTTTAACAAGACACAAGAGAATCAGAGGAAGCTTTATTTAGTAGACTTTCTTTATAAGGCGGGGCGGGGCAGAGGGGCATCAGGCATGTGACCTCCTCTTCCAACTTATTTCACAAAAGATGGGGAAGAGGAGGGCACCCTGGAGGGTCCCTGTGAGTCACCGACTCAGAGCCTGCCCTTCTGCTGGCCTGGCTTTAAAGATCCCACAGTGCTAGGCCCGGCCACTGCAGCTGCTCACATGCCCGCGATTGGGGAAGTGAGGCCTGGGAAAGCAGCAGTGCAGGGCACCGTTTGCTGCACATCAACGGAATTTTGCCCTGAGAGCCAAGGCTTCCTCCTCTCAGAGAACCAGTCTGGCAAAAGTCCCTCCACTGCCAGCCTTTCCAAAGAGGAACGTCTGAGGGTAGGCGCCAGCTCAGCTTCCCCCTTCTTCCCTCATTCCCTGGCAAGGCTAGCCCCAGGCCCCTGGTCCCAGCAGCTCTAAAGTTCATGGTGGTGGGAATCCTGAGACTGACAGGAACTGGGACCAATGGCCCGAAGCCAGCAGAAGGCCCATTTCAATGTAGGCAACAACTTTCCAGGAGTTTCATATGGGGGGGGGGGGGGGGCAGAGGGCAGCAGGGCGGGGGGGGGCGGGGGCGGGGGCTAGTGGCCAGAGACTTGTGTCAGGGCAGGTGCTCACACAGGGCCATGGGCAAGTCACAGAAGAGGTTCGTATATGTCTATGAATCTTCAAGTTGGTTTCAGTTATCCAGGACATCAGTAAGTCTGAGAAATAGTTGTCTTATTGTTTTAAATTTGTAAATGTGAAACATTTCAATCATACCGAGGAGAGAAAATAAACTAGGCTTTTATAAGCCCATCACCAACATTAAACATGTTTTACCAGACTTACTTCAGACCTGTCGCTCTCTCTCCTTTCAAAGAAATAAAAGCATACAGACACAGTTCCATTTCTTCATCCTTTTCTCCTCCTTCCCCAAAAGTGAGCACTAATCTGAAGATGGCCTATATCAGTCCCATGTATGTTTTTGTTTTTTAATAAATATGAAACCATTGATAAAAATGATATTGTTTACAGTTTAATATAAATTGCACCCATATATTATATAGTTTATGTAACACACACATATATCCTTTAATGACTAGTTTTTTCACTCAACATTGTTTTAGAATTTGTGCGTTGATAAAAAGTTAAGTCAGCACCTTTATTTTACCTGCTACCTAGAGTAGTATTCAGTTCCATTAACATGTCACAACCACAGCTTGTGGGGTACAGTACTCTTTGATGAATTTACTAGAGGCCCAGTGCATAAAATTCGTGCACGGAGGGGGGGGGGGGGGAGTCCCTTAGCCCGGCCTGCACCCTCTTGCAATCTGGAACCCCTCGGGGGATGTCCGACTGCCAGTTTAGGCCTGATCCCTAAACCAGCAGTTGGACATCCCTCTCGCAATCCGGGACCTCTGGCTCCTAACCACTCACCTGCCTGCCTGCTTGATCACTCCTAACCATGTGCCTACCTGCCTGATCGCCACTAACCACTTGCCTGCCTGCCTGATCACCCCTAACTGCTCGCCTGCCTGCCTGATCACCTCTAACCACTTCTGCCTTGGCCCCCGCCACGTGGCTTTGTCCAAAAGGACGTCCGGAATGACATCAGAAGGTCATTCAGCTGTCTGGTCTAATTAGCATATTATACTTTTATTATTATAGATTTATATACTAGAGGCCCAATGCATAAAATTTGTGCAAGGGGCTTGGCCCTCACATCCACAGCTTCATCCAGAAGGTTGTCTGGAAGGATGTCCAGAAGGTCATCCAGCTGTCTGGTCTAATTAGCATATTCTGCTTTTATTATTATAGATCTATGTGTGTGCATGTATGCTTTTATTATTATAGACCTATGTGTGTGCATGTATATACAGACACGCAATCTGTACACCCATAAGATAGTTTCTCCAGGCAGAATTAAAATTTCATAGCAGAGCACATCTTTGACTTGAATTGGTATTGCCAGATTGTCCTCCAAAGCAACTGCACCAATTTGCACCCCCACCAAAGTTCCCTTGTGCTGACATCACACCATCCCTGTTGTCATCAGACAATTAATTTCTGCTAATCTGGTAGATATGAAAGGTGTTTCATGGTTTCAATTTGCATTTCCCTTATCATGGGGAACCAGTTCTAGTTTCTGAGGCCAAGAGTAGTCTAATCCCTCCCCTCCCACACCCACACTTGGTGGAGGCAGGGGGAAGCGTGGGGGCTGGGGCTGGGGCTGAGCCCAGATGGTGAGATTCCAGTGACCCCAGACTGAGAACGGATTGCTCACTTAAGGGTCAAGCACAAATGAGCATCAGAACAGAAAGCTGAATTCCAAAAGTTCAGGTCAAGGAGTTGCTAAGAAAGGGACCAGAGGAGGGACAGAGTCAGAACTCTGGAATCAGAGAGGTAGAAAAGAATCAAACACATTGGAGGGAAAGGGTCCAAGTTATTTCCTTGTTGAGAACAAGGGCAGTTGTTTGCAGCTGGCAGCTGGAGAGAGAGCAAGATTGGGGTTGGGACAGCTGAACCAAAAAGAAAAGGGGGTAATAAGCACCAAGGCTCCAATAACTCAGCCTGCCACCATCACGCCCTTGGCCATCATTAGTCTCCACTGCAAACCCTGAGAGCCCTACTTACTGTGTGTATGTCCTTCTAAATGAAACTCCTTGTGTCAGGCCATCAGATGTGGGCCACACTTGGGTTTGAGGGTTTGGGGTTTTCACTTGTTTAGAACAAACAACAAGGAAAGCACTGGGATGGGTAAGTGACTTATTTTTGGCAAACTGTTTCTCCTTTTAGTGGCTTCTTTTCAAAACATGTTTTGGAAACATTTAACAGTCTTTCCCATAGCACTGCTTCTCAGGGAAGTTAAACAAAGCCAGATTGACGGGCTGACGTCAAGGCATGTGCACCAAAATATGCCGCCTATACTAAGATGCTGGAGCTTTCAGGAATAACTCATGTCCTTGGGGGGCGCCGGGGGTGTGGGAATCCCATATATCTCCATGTGCTTTTACCAGGCAAAACTCGGAGGAGCAGTCATCTATCAACGAACGTGACAGATATGCTTCTTCTTAATGGGGACAGGAAACCACTCTAACCTCAGTGGGTCCACAGTTTCAAAGCCAACTTTCCCTTCGGCTCGCTTTGCTTCAAGTAAGGCCAAACGCTAAGGAAGACGGCCAAGGAAGCCCCCAGAGAGACAGACATAGAACAGTATGTCATGGCTGACAATGGCATCTGGAGGGGCTAAGAAACCAGAACACCAATATCTTCTTTCCCTTATTTGACACCATGGGAGTCAAGCGTGGGATGAAGTCCTCGGTCCAAAAAGGACAGGATTGAATAACACGCTAGAGACATTGAGTGTCTGGAATTATTCTGTAAACCCAAGATGTAGCGAGGGTCAATGCTCACTATTCTGACCTTTAGGGTTAAATATGACTAAAATATACCACATTTCTGATTATCTGTGAATGGCAAGGCCATGCATGACACTGTTGGCCACCTCTAATATCTCTTGGTCTTCAAATCTACTGTAGAATATCTTCATCTTTGAAGTAAATTTTAGAACCCAGTTGCCTATGCATGTAACACACACACAATAGCATCGGATTTACATAAGAACATGAGGCATGCCCTCTGGGTTACCCAAATGCCACAGAGCCATTCCATTCAAGATTCCTGTGAAGCAAGAATTGAGTAGAAGAGACTATGAGTAAGTCAGAATCTGCAAGTATGCACTCGACAAACCATCACAAGTAGTTCTAATGAAAGGACCCCCTGATAGAGGTGTGGGCCAGGTTGTGGGAACAGACCAAGGATGGTGAGGCAGCCAGGGAACAGCCATCAGTCGGAAACCATAACCATACAGAGGGCTGAAGGGACTCAAGAAGGAAACAGTGCTACAAGAGCCCATTAGCACCTGGAAATGTGAAGGGCAGCTACCCAGGGGGAACTGCAGCGATGGACGGGGGCTGCCACTGCCCAAGACTAAGAAGGAGAAATAACCCAACCTCTTTCCACCCTTGGATCTCCTTGTGTGTTCTCCTATCTGCTAAACCCAACTGGAAGCCAGCAGGCAAGGGAACCTGGGTGATGCAGGCCTCAGGAGCCAGCCCCTCTGTGCTCAGAACAGGGTGGAGAAGAGAGGAGACAGGCTCAGGGGCTAGACTAGAGGGAGATGGGTGCCAATGGAATATAGTCAACATAGTGGCTCCTGGGGTGTTTCCTGTTTGAAACCATTGTGTCCCTCAGTTAGACGGCACCTGCGGAAAACTCAGCACAAATCCTCTCTTGATTTCTTTTCTTTTTTTTTAATGTTTTTATTGATTTTCTACAGAGAGGAAGGGAGAGGGATAGAGAGTTAGAAACATCGATCAGCTGCCTCCTGCACACCCCCCACTGGGGATGTGCCCACAACCAAGGTACATGCCCTTGACCAGAATCGAACCTGGGACCCTTGAGTCCACAGGTGGACGCTCTATCCACTGAGCCAAACCGGTACTGGCATCTCTCTTGATTTCTTGATGAAACTCACAAATCCTCCTGACCTAGGTAGCATAAGTCACCACATTTCTTAGCAGAAAGATCAGAGTCATTTAACTAAGCAGTTAACCAAACAGGAATTTCTCTCATAATTTGAATACGGTCATAGCCAATTATATGGGTGAAGGCCCATACTAGGCTCAAATAGCAAATCCCACTTCCCCAAACCAACTCATTTCCAGCCAAGAGACAAGAGCTCTCTGTTCATTCTCTGGAGAAACAGCCTCAGGCCAGCCCCAGGCAGGAGGACCTGGTTACCAATGATTGCAATAATGGCCAGCGCTTACTTAGCCCTTATCATGTACCAGGCACCAGTGTACAGGTTTGGGGGGAATGCTGGTGAGTCCCATTGCCAAGGCACAGGATCAAAGGGTGAGAGGAGAAACGTTGGGGGACTCCTTCCCTGCTCCCCCTGCTGTTCTAGTAGGAGCTACATGCCTCTACCTGGGCTCACAGCTCCTGCCTAAGGGCTCTTCTGCCAGGGCTACAGTTCTCTTGGGTCTAAAGAAACCCTTCCCCTGCTTGCCCCTCCAGGCCCAGAGTGCTAACTGCTGCCCCCCGTGCTTCTCCATCCCCGTTTGTTCTCCAATCCCACCCAGGACTCTACATTGTTTATTTGCTCAACTCTCCTTCATTATCCCTTTGAGCGCTCCATCTGCCTCCCAGTGGGCCCCTGGCTGGTACAATGTATGTGAACCCAGCAAATGATGCTGCAGCTCCTTCAGGGGCACTGTGGGAACTAGGGCTGGCAGGGAGGGGCCAGCCTTTTCTAGAAACATAGAAATCTAGAATAGGAGCCTGTCTTCAACAAAGACCGTTTAACTTCATCTACCTGCTTCTTTCTTTTCGTGAGGAGTAAGCCAAGCAGTGTAGAGAAAAAAAAACAGAAATAGACGGAGCAACTGCTACTATATCTTCAGAAAGCACTTGGTGTTCAGAGAATAACACTAGCTTTGGCATCAGCCTTCTAACCATTCAGACCCCAGCTCTACCACCTACCTGCCAATGACCTCTCTGGGCCTCAACATCTTAGTCTATTAAATGAGACCACAAATATCTACTTTACAGGGTCGTTAAAAGGTAACAAATGTTAAATACCTGGTACAGAATGCACCTTAATGAATCTAAACTCCCTCCCCCTTTACTTTAAGGGTACTACTGTTTTGTCTTAAATCCTTGTCCTAACTTTATTGTGTTTGGACCTGAGAATCCTTCTCCTGTTTCCCTCCTTCACGTGAGTTGAGTACACTTACTTCCCCATCTGGAATCCATGAGTCCCAAAGGATTTATTCCTGGACTGAGGTGGGAGGATGGCTTTCTTAATGAGACCTGAGATTCTGGGTACAAGCAATTTTCCCTCTGATGTAATGGTGCCTGCATGCGCGCCCGCACATACACACACACACACACACACACACACACACACACACACGGATGTACATATGCACACACACTGAAATCTGATCCAGAACAAGCCCATTCCCACTTATGAGTCATGCTTCCATTCAGATACTATTAATTGGTCCCTGGGGAGCATTACAGGGGATAAAATGGCAAGGGCAACAAATGGGGAATGAGAGTGAGAACTTTTTTGGAAGTAAGTCATTGAGGGCCCAGGGAGCTTTGCCTGGCTTAGTTAGAGTTTAGTAGGTATTTCTTCTAAGGCAATTTCAAGTTAATGCTCAGTCCATTGTGGAAATTTCAGGAGCATTGCCAATTAGTTTAGTCATGATGGCAGGGTGGAAAGAGTCCATGCTTCCAAGGCAATTTCAAGTTAATGCTCAGTCCATTGTGGAAATTTCAGGAGCATTGCCAATTAGTTTAGTCATGATGGCAGGGTGGAAAGAGTCCATGCTTCCTTCCTATTCTCGTGCTTATGTCTGAAATGACAGGACCTACAAAATTCCAAGTTGGACTTCTCCAACAAGCCATTAGCAGCCTATATTCTGGCAATGGTTCTCAAACTTCCATGTGTACCAGAATCACATGCCCAGAGCAATCATAATCATATGCCCTATTCAGCGATGTCATAATCACCCTTGAGATTTTACAGTAAGAAGTTCCCCAGATAATTCTGATAAATGTAAAACACTGACAACATGTGGGAGAAGCACAGATGTTAGAGCTGAGCTGGAAGGTGCTAGACTGCAGACTTTCACATTGCAGCCTCGTCAAACTGCCGGCCTGTGTGTTACCTACACCTGCACTTGCAGCATGGCAGCCACAAGCCACAGGCGGCCACGGAGCCCTTGACACGTGGCAAGGTTAAACTGAGATGTGACTAAGTGAAAAACACCAGATTTTGAAGACTTATTATAAAAAATATATATAAAATGTCTCCCGATTTTTCTACCAATTACATGTCACAATGGTATTTTAGAGATATCAGATTAGATAAAGTACCTACTTTCATCTATTTCTCTTTCGTGACTAATATAAAATTTTCATTTATACATGTGGTTCACATTTTTGGCTCCCACTGCAGTTCTAGTGGACAACGCTGACCTGTATTATTATTTACCTGATTTTTTTCTTTCCAGTTGACTCACCTTTCTCACTTAAATAAACTTAGCCTTCTCCCAGGCAAGAATAACAATGAGATCACAAGTGTGATATGCCAGTTAATTTTTTTCTAATAAGCATTAAGATAAATATATAAAATAGCTCATCCACATACTACCTAAATTCAGCCTGTGTTTTGCCCGTTGTACAAAACCACATTTTGGGAAACACGAATCCACTCCAAACCCTTTGACACCCAGAGAGAGAGAGAGAAAATGACCGGTCCACAGTCACTATTGTGACCTGAGGCAGCCCAGGGCTTGGGGTGACCCGGGGCACCCACACAAACAAGCTCTCCCATCATGCACGGGCCTGACCTGGAGATTGCGTGACCATCAGCACGGTGGGAGTGGCATCTGGTCACGCTCTCTGGGTTTCCACTCGGCCCTGGCATTTCGCAAGGCCTATGTCTCTCTTCAACAGTCAGTAGGAAATGCAGCTGGCGCCTTTGAGTAATTGCGGACGCAGGCGGTGCCCTTCACTAACCCATGACAACGCAGCTGACTGCCCAGCCACCCCAGGCCCCTCCCTTCACTCCCTCCACCCACCACCCCTTTTTCCAGGTGGCAGTTGCCACTGCCCACAATTCAAGGCCCTCAAGGTTACAGCCTGGCTCTAGCTGCCTTTCCCCCAGATGCCCTGCCTGATCTCAGGGGAGGGTCAAGGGACAGCAGCCCTTCTGAGGGGCACTTGCGAGCCTGCTTCCTTGGCAAGAGGTAGGGACCCTCCAGTGAAATGGAGGAACCAGGCCAACAGCTCTGGTCCTGAAACTTTTTATTTATTTATCTTTATTGTTGAAAGTATTACAGATGCCCCCCTTTATTCCCCCATTGAACCCCTCCACCTGGCTCCTCTCCCCCTTCCCCTCAGGCTTTCACAGCACTATTGTCTGTATCCAAGGATTATGCATATCTATATATCTATATCTATATCTATATCTATATCTGTATCTATATCTATATCTATATCTATATCTGTATCTGTATCTGTATCTGTATCTGTATCTATATCTCTATAAGCCTAGGCGACCTTTACAGCGGAATGACCAAACCACCAGAAAGACTGACTGGTCGCTATGACACACACTGACCATCCAGATAGCCTGATGGGGCCTGCCAGCCAACCTCCCGGTCCCTCCCCCCAGCCAGCAGGCACTGATTGGCCTATGGGGAATGGGAAACAGGGGTGGGGGGGTGGGAGTGGGAGGGGTGGCAGCTACCGGAAGCAGTTGGCACCAGGCCAAGGCAAGTGTGGGTGGGTGGTGGGGCGATTGCGAGGAGGGGGGCGGTGTGGAGGGGAGTGTGGGGGTGTGGAGGGGGTGTGGGGGTGTGGAGGGAGGGTGGGGGTGTGGAGGGTGGGGGGGATAGGAAGGCCCTGGCCAGGCCAAACTCCCAGTCCCTGAAGGCTTTTGAAAAACCTCTTTCTAGGGAGGCTTTTCTTTTCCCCCCAGCGGCACACAATTCAAAGGCGCTAGCCGCGGAGCCACCCACCGTGGAGCCTCCCAACCTCTCCCCGCACCCAGTCGGACTGCGCCTGGCGTGCAGTGGGGCAGAACGCCCAGGGAAACTGGCGGGGGTGGGGCGTGGGCACAGGGGCCTCGGAGCTGGACCACCGGCCCCGGAGGCGTCCAGCTGCAGACCCCCGACCCCATTAACGGGCTCAGTGGTGGGGTGGAAAGCGACCCGGGTGGAAAGCGACCGGGAGGGTGAGGAAATGAAACTTGGGGCGAGGACCACGGGTGCAGTCCCCGTGACCTTACCCTCCCGGGATAATGCTGCCTCCCTACCTCCCACGCGGAAGAGATAAATGTGGATTCTCAAAGGCAGGCCCCCCGAGGAGCTTCAGCTGGGGCGGGGGGGGGGGGGGGGGGCGAGAGGGGTTACTCACTTCTGACACCTCCAGCCTTTGCTTTAAGGCTGCATTCTCCCTCCCTAACACATGTTGCTTGAAGTACACGATAGTTTGTGTTTAGACAAGCGATAAATGTGGGGAAAGCAGTTTTGTGCTTTAGCACAAAGGAGTCTGGAGTGTTTTTTGGGGGGGTGTCTCTCTCTTTCTCTTATTCTCTCTCTCTCTCTCTCTCTCTCTCTCTCTCTCTCTCTCTCTCTCTCACACACACACACACACACACACACACACACACACACACGCATGCACACGCACACTCCTTCCTCCCCACTTCCCTGGCCTGGCGAATCTTCACACAGAAAGTTAACCCCAGCTCCTCAGAACCCACCCTCGCTGGAGTGGCCTCTGTTTTGTTTTGGTTTTTTCTCTCACAAGGTTTTTTTCTAACCTCTAAACTGGCAGCTGGACATCCCCCAAGGGGTCCCAGATTACAAGAGGGTGCAGGTCGGAGGGACACCCCCCCCCCCGCATTAATTTCATGCACCGCGCCTCTAGTATGCATATAAACTCTTTGGTTACTCTCTTCCTGCCCCCTCTCCCCTTCCCTCTGGATTCATCAGTCTGTTCCATGTATCTATGTCTCTGGATCTATTTTGTTCATCAGTTTATTTTGTTCATTAGATTCCACATATAAGTGAGATCATGTGATACTTGACTTTCTCTGACGGGCTTACTTCGCTTATCTTACCCTAACCCAGGGGTGGGCAAACTTTTTGACTCGAGGGCCACAATGGGTTCTTAAACTGGACCGGAGGGCCGGAACAAAAGCATGGATGGAGTGTTTGTGTGAACTAATATAAATTCAAAGTAAACATCATTACATAAAAGGGTACGGTCTTTTTTTTTTTTAGTTTTATTCATTTCAAACGGGCCGGATCCGGTAGTTTGCCCACGGCTGCCCTAACCCAACAGGCATTCAGTCAGTGCTGGTGAGGAACCAGCCTGTGGGTCTGAGAGTCCTTCAACTAGAAATGGTCCCTCATGAGGAGGTGATTTTGGATGAGTTCCGGCACGAATACTCAACTCAGGTGTAAGGTAAGGGACTCTGGCTTTGCCTCAGAGGAGCCTTCTAGAACATCCTGGGTCCTTTAAACAGGCCACTGCCAGAGATCTACAAGAACTTCCTCACAGACATCAGGGTGCCTCAGCCAGTCTTGGGCAGCTTTCCTTCCCCTCAGTCTTGTTGCTACTCCTAGCAGCCAGATTCTTTGAAGTTCATGTCTACTCTTGGCCTTCACATCGCACAGCCTGTTCAGATGGTTCTTTTTACCTAATGGGATTTTAGCTTTTAACTTGTGGCCCAGATTCAGAGCTCCCCTCAACCCCAGAGGAAATAGCCCCGGGCCTAGACGTGGCCTGTGGAGAACCCACCCATCAGATCAGCTCTTGCCCTCCACCCGGCACAGGACAGGCTGTGCCCCTCTGGAGAAAGCCGGGGCGGCTGTGCCCACGCTGGGCTGGCAGAATGATCTCATCAGATCATCCAAACGCCAGGATGGAGACCTGCCTCCAATCCCAGCTCAGCCTCCACGTACTCATCTTTACACCAGGCTGTTCTGAGGCCGAGCAGAGCTAAAATGCTACTGAAATGGGGGAACAGGGGCAGGGAATCCGAGCTGCTTTGTGCTGCCATAAAAATGCTGGGAACAGCTGAGAATCGTTCAACAATGACTTCATGCCAGGCCTGCGCTTAGCAGTGTATATCGTTGCATGTCATCTTCCCCACAGTGTGAGGAGACATTCAGAGAAACTGAGTAACTTGCCTATGGTCGCAGCTTCCAGGTGGCAGGCCAGCCAGTGTCCGTAACCCACTCCATGCGTTGCCCCCTCCCCTGCTCCCTGTAAGCAGTGGCGCAGAGGGAGGGAGGCAGGCAGCCCAGGGTGGGGACCATATTCAGAGCAGCTGCCTACATGTCCCTCAAGGACAAACACGGGGGTGGGGTGTGTGCACGAACACAATGGGCTATTGGCCCAGGTGGCTTCTTCTCATTTGTCCCTCTTATCACCACAGTCCCACACTCAGCAGAGCCCCCTCAAGGTCGCCTGCCCCACGCTGGTCCCCGGGGTTCTGTGACAGGCTTTCAGGATCTGTGCAGTTGACAGCTTGAATTTGACAAGATCTATGCTGAAAACAGAGCCCCATAACTGACTCTCAGGGGGCCCCGATGATGGATGGGCCTCTCTCTGAGGGTCCCAGGGGGCTGGCTGGGAGGACCAAGGTCTGCAGGGCCTCACTCGAGCTGCCAGGAGGTCAACCGCTATTCTAATGACTACCCCGTGCCAGCCTCACACTTGCTCAAAAGCTCAGCCCAGGCCAATCTCTTTCTATAGCAAACTCCACGCTTCCCAGAGGATTAGGCACACTCCAGGCCCAACACTCTCCTTTGTTCCGGCAGGATCGCAGACTCCGTCTGAGCCCGCATTCTCCTGGATGGGGGCCTGCTGGATGGCAGAGCCCAGAGGGCCTCTTGTCTCTGCACGTGTGCTCCTCGTCTGCCTCCCAGACACAGAACCACACGTGGCATCGTGGAAACAGTGGACTGATGGGCCCATCATACACCTGGAGGGAATCAGGAATGCATTCATGCATTCTCCCTTCCATTCATTCAGAAAGAGTGAAGGTCCCTACTAACAGCAGGCTTGCTGTAAGCACTGGGCCACAGCCCTGAGGAAACAGACATTGTCCCTTTCCCAGGAGCAGACTGTGTGGCAGGGGTTTTATCTCCGAGGGGAAGCAGTAAGCACTGCAGGGACGAGTGGAGACCCTCGGGCCCCAATACAAAGAAGGAGAGATGAGATGGGTCACCTTTCCCCTGCAGCCCATCTTGGTTTCTATGCCCTCTCAGGGCATTTGCTGCTCCCTGAATTTTCAGACCTGAGGTTCCCCAAACTGCCTTTGCCTCAGAGTCCTGCTGAGAGCATCCTGGCATACAGATTCCTACAAACCTGCTCGTAGTGATTCTGCCTCTGTAGGTCTCAGGTGGGGGCTAGGAATCTGTATTTGTAAAAGCTGTTCTAGGTGATTCTAACGTAAACCCATGTTTGAGAAACCCTGCCTTTAACTGTGAGTTCCTTATTTATTTGATACCTGAAGGATCTAGATCGGTGGAGGAATAAATGGGGGAATGAATGGATAAACAAATCAGTGAATGAATGAACAAAAGCATATTTGTTGGGAAGCTTGCCTGTGGCTGTGGTCAGCAGTAGGGGCCCAGGCCCGGAGACCTAGGAATTGGTGGGGCCTGGAATCTGAGTGAATTAAGACTACACAAAGGGTGTGTACAATGGGGGCAGAATGGGGGACCCATGCCAGGCGCTGGACCTGGGCCATCCTGTCAGTGAGAGGCAGATAAGCTAAGAGTAAGTACACAGAGTGCAGATGACTCAGAGGGAAGTAGAGTCCACAGGCCACAGACACGATTGTGACATCTCGGGCAGCCTATCTGTGCCAGGTAATACAGAGATGGAGGCTGGCAGACAGCGTGGGGGGCCCTGGACCCTGAAACCCCCACTGTCACCACCTTCCCTTCACCAGTTACTAATTTTACATACCCTGGGGGAACATCTGTCGTGGGCTAGGCAAGCCACTAGCACTGAGAGGCAGGGACTGACCCCAGCCTCTAGCCCCGGGGATGCCTGAGGCCGGGGAAGACAAGCATGAAAAGAAGCAGAGGCCACAAAGGTGAGGGCAGAAAGCCTCTGGACAGCCCAGCTGAGGGCAGAGCCACACCTCCAGAGAAGAATGACTCCTGGGAACGCCCAAAGCTAAAGAGAAAGTGTACCTGAGCTTGGGTAAAACACGTGTTGTGTAGGGCTCAAATGAGAACAATGTGGTAGGACCCAGTTTCCACCACTTACCAGCTGTGTGACCTCAGACAAGTTACTTATACACATACTGGAATAGCCTCTCTGAGCATGTTTCCTTATACATATACCGGAATAGCATCTACTGGAATAACACCTACCTCACAAGGTCACTGTGTTGACAAAAGGAGAAATCAGGAGTGAAAACACTAGGCCAGTGATGGTGAACCTGTGACACGCGTGTCAGAGGTGACACGCAAACTCATTTTTTGGGTTGATTTTTCTTTGTTAAATGGCATTTAAATATATAAAATAAATATCAAAAATATAAGTCTTTGTTTTACTATGGTTGCAAATATCAAAAAGTGTCTATATGTGACACGGCACCAGAGTTAAGTTAGGGTTTTTCAAAATGGTGACAAGCCGAGCTCAAAAGGTTCGCCATCACTGCACTAGGCGTACAGTAGGTACTTCATAAAAGGTAATAAGGATGACCATTAATTGAGCCCCTTTCATGCAAGTCTCATAAATTCAATACAGTCTGAAGGATCTGCTCTTAGTCCCAGCTTTCAGGTGAGGGAACACTCACACAGCAGATCAATGCGGAAGCCAGAACATGAACCCAGGTCTGTCTCACTCCAGAGGTGTCATTGTCATGCAAGCTGTATGCAAATCTGTTTTTGAAAGGGAAGACATTTGAAAATTACAGTATCTGTGATTACCATAATCAAAATTGGCAGTTATTGGAATTTCGCGTACTATTGAAAAGACTGGACTGTATTTACCTAGCAGGATGCTAATAATAGCTTTCTCCTATTGAGTACTTTAAGCACCAGGCGCTGTACAAACTACTCTTAGAAATCCATACAAAACACTTGATTCATGAACGCAGAGGGACTTAACAGGAATTAAGCTCCTAGCCTGAGGTCATTCAGTGAGTAAGAATGGTGGAGTCAAAATTTGAACCCTCGGCTTTGAGTCTTTATGCCCCTAGCCCAGCCGTGGGCAAACTATGGCCCCTGGTCAGGCCCGTTTGAAATGAATAAAACTAAAAATAAAAAAATAAAAAAGACCGTACCCTTTTATGTAATGATGTTTACTTTGAATTTATATTAGTTCACACAAACACGCCATCCATGCTTTTGTTCCGGCCCTCCGGTCCAGTTTAAGAACCCATTGTGGCCTTCAAGTCAAAAAGTTTGCACTTGCCTTTGCTTTAGGAACATAAAGGGCAGACAGAGCCCTGCTAGCCAGTCTGCTCTGCTCTATATTCCCACCAGAGAGCACTCAGCAGAGCGCCAGACGGCAAGACTTCTTAGACACACGAGGCATTTCTCAGATGACCTCCCTGGGGTGAGGGGGAAGGGGTGGAGAAAGGAGAAGCAGAGGGGATACAGAGGCAGAGCCCAGCCCAGGGCGAGCTGCTAACTTCCTTACAGGCTCCAAGGAAACTCCGAAGGCTTGACTCCTGTCACAGCCGTGGGGACAGGGGGGAGCAGGAGTCGGGGAGGCAGCAAACGCCCTGTTCTGCCGGTGTCTGCCTGCCCCGTCTAGTGGCTCTGACAATTCTCTGCTGGCCCCACTGCTTTAGCTGGCCTCCCAGCAACTTCAGCCACATCACCGTCTTTTGCGTTTCTGGGTGAAGGATGTTTTTTAGTTTGGTTTTGTTCATTCGTCAACCAAAACTGAAACGCAGGCATTCCAAACCCACCCTGAACGTGGAAGCCCACTGACGTTGGACGGGTCCCCTCCCTCCCCATCTGGGCTCCCGTCCACCCATGACGACGGTCCTCCTGACCTCGTGTGGCGGCTACAGAGAAGAAACGGGTCATCTGAAGCATCACACAGAAACCAGGGGCGTTTGGGTTTGGGACTTGGTGGTTTGTTCTTGTGTTAAGTCATGACACTCAGCGGCGCCGCCTGTCCTTCAATGAGCTCGCGGAAGCATCGCCTTTGCTTTAGGAACATAAAGGGCAGGCAGAGCCCAGCAGCTGGTGGAGCAGGCACACCGCACATGTGCAGGATTACACAGACGGACAGACTTCCAACACGCCCCCATCTCACCCAGTCAGAGACAGGAGGCAGTTTTCCTCCCTCTTATGCCACTATGGGCAGAAACACCAGGGGCCAGACATCTTCCCAGCCCCAGGGCCCCTCAGGCTGAGGTAAGTGGGAGTGAGCGAAGATCTGGACGCCATCCCTTATGCCCAGGCAAGCCCTGCCTCTGGGAATCGAGCCTTCATACAACCCAACTGCCAACCTGACCACGATGTTCCAGGTCTTTACAACAGCCCTGTTAGCTGGGCCCTCATTCAGCAAAGACTTTGTTTATTTTTTAAATATATTTTTTATTGATTTCAGAGAGGAAGAGAGAGAGAGAGAGAAATATCAATGATGAGAGAGAAGCACTGATCAGCTGCCTCCTGCACAGTCCCTACTGGAGATGGAGCCGGCAACCCAGGCATGTGCCCTGACCGGGAATTGAACTGTGACCTCCTGGTTCATAGGTTGACACTCAACCATTGAGCCACACAGGCTGGGCAGCAAAGACTTTAGAGAAAGGCAGAATGTCAGGCCTCAATTATTATTTCAGTGTTTTTATATACTTTCCCCCAACCACCCAAGCTGCCATTGCCTTTAGGGAAAAATAAATATCCTCTCTCTACATTATCTCAGGAAATTTCCTGAATCCACTCCACTATTTTGACCAATAAAAGAATAAGATGAGTCAGGTCCAGCTCAGACCAACGGAGTGCCTCTCCCCAGGGGGCCAGAAGGCTGTGTGCGTGGCATCATAAATATTCCTTTTCTTGATGTAAAGGTTGTTCTGTGGAAGGAAAGGTTAAATGAAGTGAAAATTCTAGTGACTAAAACGTTTCTTTGGCAAAAAAGAAGCAAATCTGCACTGAGTAGCTTTTTGCTGGCCTGACTAGAAGCATCTTGTCAGAGCTCACCCCTTTGAAATGGGGAGAAAAGGGGAGGCCAGCGAACCCCAGGATGAGAGGAGACAGAAGGAGGCACCAGGGGGGCCACTTCTGTCAAGCCCAGAGCAGCCTCATTCTGAGGGCGGGACCCTGGGGCTTGGGGCTCTGGTCCAGGGAGACAAAACCACTCCTGAATGGCTGGGGGCGGGGTGGTCACCCCACCTCCACCGCGTCCACACAAAGGCAAGAAAGTCCCAGCGTCAGAAAAACAAAAACTCGTAAATAGGGAAGTCTCTTAAGCTGAGAAAACCAGCAGACACCTGACAGCTTTCCTTACGCAAATCTCCGCCAGCACACCAAAACAAGGGCTAGAGCGGCGCGTGAAGAAGTTGACCTCTGGTTTCTATAGTCGGATGACTAGAGTCAGAGGCTTCAAAAACAGGAAGCGCCAGATGTAATATCAAATGACCCAGACAGTGGAAAGCAAGGCAGAAAACTAAATTGGAAGACAGGAAGTCACAGTCACACCGCAAACAATACAGATTTTTGTCTGAGACGTGCTTGGCCTGGCGCCCTATCATGGCCTGAAAACGGAGGAGCATAGCCAAGATCGAGATGATTATCAGAGGCGAGGCCACTAGAAATGGCCAACCTGATACCCCTCCTGCGAAATCTCCTCTCCGCAGCCGCGTAAAACTTCAGAGGTTGTAGTTCTGGGTCGAAGCAACTTGCGGGCCGAGGGCCAGATACCATTGCTAAGCCCTGGGAGTTAGCTACCAGAATAAAATCTCTGGCCTCTCCCAGTCCCCTCCTCTCTAAAGGTAAGAGTAGTGGGCATCTATCGCATCTGGCCACTGTTCTTCCTCCCCCAGGTAAGAGCAGCACATTCATGTTCCCCACTCTTCCCCTACGCTGTCTCCATTGAGTGGAGTGGCTGGAGTTCAGAGTGGCCCCATGATACTAACAGCACTGTCAACCCCTGACCTCACTGACTGAACTTCTTTGAACCCTTGAACGTGAGTCCTGGGCTTTTGCTGGAACTATTACAAAATAGAAGCTCTTACTTAGAGCATCATCCCAACACGCCAAGGTGGCAGGTTCAATCCCTAGTCAGGGCACGTACAAGAAACAATCAATGAATGCATAAATAAGTGGAACAACAAATCAATGCCTCTCTCTCTCTCTCTCTCTCTCTCTCCTCAGTTAAAAAATAGAAGCTCTGCCTGGCCTGTGTGGCTCAGTGATTGAGGGTCGACCTATGAACCAGGAGGTTACAGTTTGATTGCCAGTCAGGGCACATGCCCAGGTTTTCGGCTCGATCCAGTGTGGGGCATGCAGGAGGCAGGCAATCAATGCTTCTCTCTCATCACTGATGTTTCTGTCTCCCTTTCCCTTCCTCTCTGAAATCAATAAAAATATATATTTAAAAAAATAGAAGTTCCTTATAAAGTGGAATTATTAATCTGATAGGATAATCTTACTGCTGCCAGAAGCCACTCTGTGGATAGAAGCTACTGGAGAATTAAAGCGAACACAGAGGGCCCAGCACTGGGGTATGTGTTTCTAGAAGTAAAAAGAGAAGGAGTCATTCCTTCTTCCTACAGAGGGCCTTTCTCCCTGCAAGGAGGGAGGCATGGGGTAGGGAAGAGGACACAGGAGGGCAGTTCCTCAGGCTGGACTTTGACACTGAGCCCATCTCTTCAAAGGATGAGTCATCGTGTATGGGAAGGACCTGGGACCTGGGAGGCAGCTCATGTTAAGGGTGTGCCCTGAGCAAAACAGTGATGGGCACAGGGGCTGTGATGGTGCCCTCCTTCTCTTTTAGGCCCCTCCTCCACACCTTCTTCTGAGACCCACACACCCATTGACCCCAGATTATAGCCCATCTGACCCGCCATCATTGTCTGTCTGGGTAGCCAGCACACGTGGACCCGGGCCAGCCATTGCAGTGGTAACTGATGCCGCCAGGCATCCTGAATGATGCTGAATGCCTTTCCTTCCATCACATCCACATCACACAATCCACTGGTATGCCAGCTGGAGCATGGTGAGGACCTATTGACAAAACACAATAGGGCTAGATCAAGCCTCCACGCACACCTGACTCACCATGAGTCATATCCCCCAAGGACCTTCTCAGCTCACCATTGTTATCAATTACAGAGAGTCACGTATGTCCGGCACATATGAATGTCTGCGTGACAGCCAAGGCTGGGCACGTTGTCCTTTGGCTTGGAATATAATTCTCCACTAAGAAGTCCACTGACAATGGCATGAATATAATATCCCTCCCAAAAGTAGTTACATTTTAATTAGGGATAACTTAAGACACCGCATCCAAAGAAATAACTAACGTTCTTTGAGCAATTCTGGTCATTCCTAATCTTCTTCAAGGAATGGGTCTTAAGTTTGGCTAAGCAGAAGTCCTGATCCCTTCAAATTTGTCACTACTTTCTTCTTCGTGGTGTAAAATAACATGACCACCATCACTCCTAGACCTTGCTTTCTCCCAGAGAAGCTCTGGCTGATAACCGGTAAATGCTAACCGAAGAGATGTTGTCATTAAATGTCATTGTGTTTATATCTATGTGTGCCTTCTGCAACATAAGATAAACAAACCAATCTTCCTCACCAAGCTTTTTAGGGGGATAATGAACAAAAAATTAGAGTTGAGTAACCTGCCAACGTAAATATTTCACAAAAGTTAAGTGATGGTCGATAGAGCCAAAATGTGAGACTGGAGTGGGACTTTCCAACAAAGATCTGCCTGAACTTATTCAATAAGTCTGAATACGTGTTCAAACTTATTACCATTTTACCCCACCGATGAAATGAGCATTAATATGAATTTGCGTATAAAAGCTATTTATTAGGATTCCATGCAATGTGCCAGGCATTGTATTAAATATTTTATATGAATTCTTTCCTTTCTCCTCAGAGCAATTCTATGAGATGGGGCAATTCTGCAAATGGGAAAACTGAGTCTCAAACAGGTAACACAACTCTGAACCAGGAACCAAACCCACAGAGCATCACCCAGAGCCCATGCTCTTAACCATTTTATGCCGCATTCCAGTCTCTGGGAAGACTGTGGCTCTGGGCAGTTACACTGCATCACCTCCGCCTCTGAGAGTCACACAATGACTCCCACACCTCCAGTTCAAGGTGAAACCTTTCTCCTAGTCTCACAGCCTTTCCAGATCTGACCCATCCCCGCTCTCCATTCTATTTCCCAGTCTTAGACCTTCCATTCTAGACTGCACATTTTTCCCTCTTCCTACCCGTCACTCTCTTCCCTGCCACCCCTAAAACTAAACACACAGGCTGCCCTTACTCCCACTCCCACGCCTTCGGGCAAGCTATTTGCTTCCCTGGAAGGACTTCTTCCTACTGTTGGAGTCACTCCAAATCCCATCTCAAAACACCACATTTTTCCAAGGCCTTTCACTCCTTCTCCCTCATAGAAACTCCCATGGCCCTTTGGTCTTCTCTACCATTAATTTCAAGCTTAAATACAGCCTTGTGATGTTGGATAGCTTCGAATGCACACACATTATTAGTCCATCTAGATTAGCCCACCTAGTTCCCAGTGAGCAGGAACTATCTCCTGGCGCCCTGCCTCGCCTTCACACCCAGCACAGCTCAGCGCCATGGCTCCTCTCAGCCCCAGCAAAGGCACAGGCTGGGGCCAAGAACCCCGAGAGCCTTCTAGCTGATGGGATGACAGTACACTAAACAGGCAACATACATGGTGGTTTGTGCTTCATTACCATGACACAGCTCAGTCCCTGGAAGAAATCAGCCCACAGTAGACATGGTCATCAGCTCTGACACCCACGTGGCCACCTGTCACAGGGCACGGCCAGACTTGTGGGAGAGCCTGGGAAAGAGTCAGCTGCTCCCGCATGTCAGAAGCTGAGGCAGAGGATGCTGCAATAGCCATTAATGTGGAAACCTGTTCCCCACGCTCCTCGGATCCTCTCAGATACTAAGCACTCGAAGGGAAAAATATACTATTTACAGTTTTATTTCTCTGATCCTTGAAGTTATACCTACTCATGATTTTTTTTAAATGGAAAACATGAAAAAGCATACAGAATAACATATCGCCCATTATTTTTGTGGGATATTCCCTTCCAGTCAATTTTTCATTGTATATCTGCCTGGCAATGGAGATAACAAATGTAAAGGCCCATCCCAGCCCTCTAGTCTCCTGCAGACCAGTGAGGGAGACACACAAGGTAGCAACGAAGTGTCATACACCGTAAGACTGAGGCAAGTACAAAGGTCAAGGTCATCAAACCTTCCACACAGAGGGAGAAGAAAAGACAAAGACTGAGAGAGAATTCGGAAAGGGCCTGGCCTTTGGTTCCCTCCAGCACAGTTACTGAGACCTGCAGTGTGCCAGGGTGACGGGGAACGGAGGAGACCCAGAGACAGGAAGCGACTTGTTCAAGGTCACTCAGCTAGTTAGCAATTTCCACAATACTTGTTCTAAAGATCACATGTTCTGAAGCCACAAGATTCTAAAGAAGACTTCATGCAAATAAGCCCACAAATCGTGTGTGTGTGTGTGTGTGTGTGTGTACCCTTTATCAGACTCTATGTTGATACAAAATAAAATGCCTTTATTGAAAAACCCCAAACTACTTGAATTGGGGCGGTCCTGGAAAATCTGGGCCACAGGGTTTGGTCACCACATGCTTTTGCTCAATCCAACAGGGATTTCCTAAAATAGCCTTGCATTCCAGCAGGATATAAACCCTGTCGAGGATGCCTCAATCTGGAATCAAAGAGTCAGAGTGGCTGGAAACAGATCTGGCTCACTTCACCCTCCAACTAAAATAGGCTGCAAAACTAAACAATGTCATTAGGGAGAGAGAACTTCATTTCCCCAAACAGTCCTTTTAACCTAGAAAGCAAAAGGGCCTGGGCCATTAACAGCAAAACTAAGTCTTGCTAGTTTGCATTTTCTTCCTCAAAACTACCTTTAACATTTTGAGCCATGGGGGCTCAAGGCAAGGGAGGAGAAAGAAGGCAAATTAAAATCAATTTTAAAATTAAGCAAAATAGCAAAAGTCAGCACAGGCAGACACATCCTCAGGCCCAGAATTCCACATGCTTCGAGCCCAGGGCTCACTCCATCCTGACAAAAAGAATGGCGAGTGCTGGGCTCTGTTCCGCCTGATTAACTCAACATTGTGCCGTAAAGGCCGGTCCACAAGGCTAGAACAACAACTAGAGGATCATCACAAAGCCCTCAGTGGGCAGTTAAAAATGAATTTGTCTGCTATGTTCGCAACATCTACTGAGCAACATCAAAGGAGCTGAGAGCACAATGGACTTTGTTGAGTCACTGGTATTAAGCAGGGTAAAAAATGAACATTTCCCTGCCTGCTCACTCTAAAAGCCCAACTTGTGTTCTCAGAGTCTAGAAGAATAAATCACGCAAGCAAAGGAAAAACAATAATGAAGACATATGGTGTGACTCCCAAAAACCATCATGTGCCAGTTATTAATATTCAGCAAATCATTAATCATAGCGCTGGTCACCACCTTTTGATGACTTCCTTGTCAGGACAAACTCAAATGCGTTTTCTTTCTCTTTTTCTTTGCAAGAGTAATTTCTTACGAAACCATTTAAGGGATTGTGACGGGCAGCACCTACAGAATGACCTGCTGGTGGTGGGAATTCCCATCACAGTGAAAGCTCTTTCCAACCTCTGGAGCCGAGGAAGTGGGGCACTTGGCTGGTGTTCACAGCAGCGGCTCCGCATCCATTCAGCTCACTGATCTTCCTGCTTTGCTTTATTGCATGTGCTGCTACTTTCCACACATTGCTGGCTCCAAACTTTCTTCTCCCCAGACTCCTTTCTTCTCATTCACCTTCTCTGCTACCTTCTGATTCTGTTTTTCTCTCCTTCCCAGCCTTCATTAATTCAGCAAATATATATTAAGCACCTACCTTTGCAAAACACAGCATCACATTATCTCTCTTTGTAACACTCTGATACCCATTTTCCTCCCTAAGCAGAGCGCCCCTCTTGAATATCAATACATTCGGGGTGCATAGGGAGGAGGTGTGTAAGTTACCATGCAATATTTCAGACTTACAACAAGTATACACAAAGAGTAATATAATGAGACATTTGTGTAACTACTGTTCACCTGAAAAATAAAATAGTGATACAACTGATATCTCATGTTCCCCACTCTGGTGACGTCCCCCGCCCCAACTCCCCAAAGATAACCACTAAACTAAATTTGGTTTTTATTATTCTCATGCATTTTTAAACATTTTACTTCACATGTAGATATCCAAACACACTATGTAGTACTGTTTTACGTTTTCTTGAACTTAATATAAATGGTTTTATAGCACATATTTTCTTCAGTACGCTCTTTGCTCTCTATTATATAATTGAAGATCATCCGTGTTAACACTTAACTCTAGTTTATGTCCTTGTCATCACTGTCTATTATTCCATTGTATCAATGCAGCCCAATTCACTTGTCTAGTTTCCTCTTGATGGACAGTTAAGCTAGTTCCAGTGTTTGTGTTATTATAGTGCCATCGTGAACATTCTTGCACATGGCTCCTTGCTCACATTCCCCATATCCTCTTTACCTTCACCTGCACGCTGAATAGCAGAGGAATTGCTATTCCTTAAGTTGCCAGTGAAAGTCTTTCCAACAGAGCCATGTTTGCCTCAGCCTGAACTCTGGCCCTTTTTCACCTCATCCGTGACTTAAAAGGGCACGGCCAGGCTACTTTGATCAGTGAGGCCCAAAAGACAGACTCCAGTAGGTGCCTCCCCCAGGCTCCCTGGCCTTCAGCTCTGCCTCTCGTCAATGTACTGCGGAGCCAGGGCGGTGGCACTCCCATGCTGTGAACCTGGCCGCAAAACCAAATCGCAGCTATTGAGTTTTATACGACACATCTGACCTGCTGTTTGTTGCCTTAGACAAAGGAGCCGAGGCTCTCCTGAGAAATTAATTTGGATTTTCATTACATTTGAAATTGTAAAACAAGAATGAGCACATCTCAGCCTGGGTGGTCTGTTGCCCTAACTTATTTGTCCTAATCCCGCTCCCCACACTTGGGCTAGAAGCACCATTATCCACTCCTCCTCAGGGTCTGTCTGGGCTGCCACATCCCAGGCTTGCTCTCTTTTCTCGCTTTGCTTTATTTTCCGTCTCATCTCTTTTTTCTGTGCTTCCAGGTGTCATTAAATAATCCTCTCGATATGCCTTTAGGATTTGCTATAAAGATACTTGAGATAAAATATCTGTCAGAACCAACCTGGTAGAATAAATGGAAATATGTTGTATGCGTGTTAGAATCTTCCTTCCAGCAACAGTTATTCCAGGACAGACGGCTTTCCAACTGAGGACAAATTCTTCTTTATCAAGACATTAAAATCATCCCCTTACTTTCTGAAAATCAAACCTCCTTTTTTTCAGTTGTCTGAATACTGAGGGTTTTTTAAATTACTTGATAAGATGCATGTGGAGAGTCTGAATAAAACCATAATAGGAATAAGGACGTTTGAGAAATAAGGATATTACGAAAGACTACCCAACTAATAACTAAGAGCAATAAAATGTTAATAGTTATAATCATAGGCATTCCTATGCACAGAAGACGAGGTTCTTTACAAAGAATAGTATCAACCAAGACAACATAAGGAACTACAGTAGAAATACTGTATAATGTGTACAACTGAAATATATAGTCCCAAAGGTCTTATATATTATAAATCTGGTGTTGAAGAAGAAGGCAATACCTTCTAAATTTCCCACTTGAGAACCCAAATGGATATAGAATTTATAACCATAAGCATGTAGGGAATGTTTGCCCCATAGACTATGTATTCCTTGATTTATGCCCACACCCATACACAGACACAAAGCTCGGATGCACATGGAACGTGTGCCTGCAGCTTGCAACTGTGCTGGATTTTTGCAACCTAACCACTACTTAAGCATTGCAGCAGTGCTTTTTCTTCATCACTGGACCAATTATGCAATTGTTTTCTATTTAGTGAGCATTTACTTTAGCTACACATTGTGTCAGTTATTTTTCTTAAATATATTTTATTCATTTTTCACAGAGAGGAAGGTAGAGGGACAGAGAGCCAGAAACATCCATGAGAGAGAAACATCCATCAGCTGCCTCCTGCACACCCCCCACTGGGGACATGCCCGCAACCAAGGCACATGCCCTTGACCGGAATCGAACCCAGGACCCCTCAGTCCACAGGCCAACACTCTAGCCACCGAGCCAAACTGGCCAGGGCGCCAGTTACTCTTTTATAAGGATTAAATACATGCCTAATTCATTCACTCCTTATTTTTCTGAGGAGAAAAACTGGCACTATAATAGCTACACAACCTACTGAACTTTCCTCAGTTAGTGAATGAACAGCAGGACCATCAACCAAGGCTGTCTGTCGGACTCTAAAATTGAAGAACTTAAGCACTACCATAACCTGACTCCATACAAGATAACTATGGAACTCAATCTTTCAGTCCCCACAACACTTTGAATATAGTAGGTCTGGATGGATGGAGGATGGATGGATGGATGGATGGATAGATGATAAACAGATAAACGGATGGTTGGAGATAAAGGAGCTTATATCAATGGAAAGATGAATTAATAGTGTTTTTCCTTGCCATGATAAGGGATGTATATAAACATACATCCTTCTAGACAAGGAGAGCCTCTATTATTACTTATAATAGATAGATGATTGATAGATAGATAACCAAAACCCTTTATCTGTTTCATGAATTTCATTTCCTTTGTGAATTTCCTATAACCTTTGTATCTAAATCCACAGAAGAGGAGGAAGTACTTAGAAATGGGGATTTCCTGAATTGTGCCTTTATACCCCAAGCTTGGCTGATGAACACATAAATATAGCAAGGCCAGGGTTTCATCCTTTTGCAGGTCTGTCACGCAGACCCTTTCAGCACAGCCAGCCACTCAGACCAGCACTGCCAATTGAATATGACACTGGGAAATTCAAATAAGGGAGAACAAACCTGCAAACGAGCCACATGAAGCACAAGTACCAGTCCTATGCCAGGGCTGACATCCAAACTGGAATCATAGGTGTACCATGAGTCACACGCTCGATACAAGCCAGGCACTCTTGTGGAAACCGTAGTCGTGAGCTCCATAAAAGTATTTAAACACATCATGTAATGGATCTTCACCTTGCTGGAGTCCCCATTGGATTGATCCCATTTTGCAGATGAGGAAAGTAAGGTGCTGAGAGGTCAGGTCACTTACGGGACAGAGCTTGGATTCAAACCCTAGATTTAAAAGCTGGAGCTCTTTCAGACACACTGGACTCCTCGCAGCATCTCTGGTCATAGTCCATCCATCTGTCACCAGCAGCACAGGGCAGCTCTCCTGGCGCACAGTATCGGAGACCTCATTAAATAGCAGGGCAAAGACCCACATAAAATGTTGATGGCCGCATTGGGCTTTCCTCAGCGCCAAGTGACCGGGTGCGTCCTGAAGCTGATAACCATGTGGTTTGGGATTTCACCAAGACTGCTCAAAGTGCACGGACATCACCCACAGGAGCGTGGGGACTGCCGGAGGCAAGGAAATGGCCTGCATGATGCACTTTGTGTGCAGATTATGAAAGGCCCAGACGTGGGTCCAGCCAGTCTCCCTGAGGTGGAAATAAGTCTCTAGCACAAAGTGTTGAGCATGTTGATACACATTCCTAGGAACCCAGCCCGTAGCTTTCACCCGTTTCCAAAGGGGGACAGTGACACACACACTCACCCAAATATAAAGAGCACAGACTTAGCCACATTTTAATGGCCTGGGTGTGGGAAAGGCTTGGAGTCTGCACCTGTTTGGCACTCAAGGCCAAACACAGGCTGTCTCCTAAACCTTCCGTGATTGGCCTTCCAGGAAATGCAGGTTAGCATCCTAAACGGGCCCCTCTCCAAGCTCTCACCCACATTGGCTCCTGTCTGAAGTGCCTGAAGCACTTCACCATAAGCCACAGCGGCTGCAAAGCTTGGCTTCTGGGCTCTGCTCCTTACAAAGAGCACACCTCACAGCTCATTTGAAGGGTCCATGGACCTTGCTTTGAAGGCAGGTCCTTAGCTATTAGCCAAAGAACACAGATTCTCAAGGAAAAGAAGTTGGGGAAGAAGCACAGAAGGATTTATACTCAGAATGGACTCTAATGTGCTGAGAAGGCCCAAAGGCCTCGGCCCTGGTGGTCTGGCAGGCACTGTTTAACCAGAAAGAGGAAGGACGGCCCTGTCAGGTCACGCAAATGTTATCAGGACATTGTGGGGTTCCCAGACACACACTGTGCGTCAAAACAGACCTCGAAAAATGTGGGCGTCAGACAGAATGGGTGTGAGGGCAAGGGAGCCCACAAGAAGCAATGTGATGATAACCATCACTGAAGCCCAGAAACCAAGAAAAAAGCCCAGTGTCCTTGGGATGTCCCGTCACAGCGCTCCTGTAGGAGTGCTGAGGGGTGCACAGCCTGCCCTCCCTGCCATCCTTCTGAACTCCCCCACCTGAGTTCTAGGCAAAGGCCATGCCCCTGACAGCTAACTATAAGGAAAAGAAACTTCTTTAAACTCAGTGGGGAACGTTAAGATTTCCAGAATCAGTCTGAAATGGCAGAGAGATTGCAGAGAGGATGTAAAAGGAGGAACCACCCCCCGCCCCAGCCCCGCCAAAAGTACCAGGCAGGGCAATGGCCTCAGCTGTAAACCCAACGAGAAATTCAAGGAGCAGAAGACATGCCTCCAGGTGTACATTTTTTTTTTTTTTAGCAGAATTATTTTTCAGGTTTTTTTATTTAAAGAAAAATGATTTTAAATATGTTATATGCAATAAACCTTAATATTTCAAGAAAAACTATCTTAAATATAATGTTACATGCAACAAACATTAATATCTCCAGAAAAGCGATTTTAAATATGATGTTACATGCAATAAACATCAATTTTATTCAAGAAAAATGATCTTACATATAATAATACCAGAGGCCCGATGCAAGAGTAGGCCTTTCTTCCCCGAGCTGCCGCCACCGGCTTCCCTTCAGCTCATTTTAAGGGTCTATGGACCTTGCTTTGAAGGCGGGTCCTTCCCTCCAGCCACTGGCAGGCATCCAGGACCCGGGCTTCTTTCGCAGCCCCGGTTTTGTCTGGAAGGTCATCTGGAAGGATGTCTGGTCTAATTAGCATATTACACCTTTATTATTATAGGTTACATGCAATAAACATTAATATTTCAAGAATAAAAGGATTTTAAATATAATATTATCAAAACTGTACTAACATACTATGATATCACAAAAGTTGTAGGAAATATTAAAAATCTGCAAATAACAGGATTACTTCTATTATATTCAAGTATATAAATTATTTCCCCTCTGGCTCTATTTTTGTTCATCAGTTTATGTTGTTCATTATATTCCACAAATGAGTGAGATCATATGATATCTTTCTCCGACTGGCTTATTTTGCTTAGCATGATGCTTTTAAAGTCTATTTTGTCAGATATGAATACTGCTACTCCAGATTTTTTTTTCCATTTGCATGGAAAAATTTTTTCCATCCCTTCACTTTCATCCTGTGTGTGTCTTTTGTTTTGAGGTGGGTCTCTTGTAGACAGCATATAGTTGGGTCATGTTTCTGTATCCATTCAGCTACCCTATACCTTTTAATTGGAGCATTTAATCCATTTACATTTAGGGTTATTATTGAGAGGTACTTATTTATAGTCATTTTAATTCTGTATGGCTAGGTTTCTCTGTTTCTTCTTCTCAGCAATCCCTTACAGCAATCCCTTTAGTATTTCTTGTAATGCTGGCTTGGGGATGATGAACTCCTTTAGCCTTTTTTTGTCTGGGAAGCTCTTTATTTGACCATCTATTTTGAATGATAGCCTTACTGGATATAGTAAACTTGGTCTCAGATCCTTGCTTTCCATTACCTTGAGTACTTCATGCCATTCCCTTCTGGCCTATAGAGTTTCTGATAAGAAATCAGGTGTCAGCCTTATGGGAACTCCTTTGTAGGTAACAGTTTTTTCTCTTGCTGCCTTTAAGATTCTCTCTTTGTCTTTAATTTTTGGCATTTTAATTATGATGTGCCTGAGCATGAGTTTGATTGGGTTCTTCTTGTTTGGGATACTCTGTGCCTCCTGAACTTATGTGACTTTTTCCCTTACCAGGTTAGGGAAGTTTTCTACCATTATTTCTTCAAACATCTTCTCTATTCCTTTCTCCCTTTCTGCCACTTTTGCCACATCTACTATTCTAATATTGTTACGTTTCACATTATCCCACAGCTCCCTTAAGCTGTCCTCCTATTTTTTAATTGTTTTTCTTTTTTGGTTCTCTGATTGAGTGATATTTTCAACTCTGTCTTCTAATTCACTGATTGGATTCTCAGCTTCCCTAATCTGCTGTGTATTCCTTCCAATGTGTTCTTTATTTGTGTTATGTCATTCTTTATCTCAGACTGTTCTTTTTTCATAGTTACTATATCTTTTTTCATACTGTTGAGCATTTTTGACATCATTACTCTGAACTCTGTTTCAAATAAATTTCTTATCTCTGCTTCATTTATCTCTTCTTCTGGAGAATTCACTAGTTCTTTCATTTGGGAGTTGTTTCTTTGTTTTCTCATTTTGGTTGTCTATTTGGGTTTGTGACTATGTTTTAGGTAGATCCTCTATACTAGCGGTTCTCAACCTGTGGGTCGTGAACAATGAAAATACATCCTACATATCAGATATTTACATTACGATTCATAACAGTAGCAAAATTAGAGTTATGAAGTAGCAACGAAAATAATTTTATGGTTGGGGGTCACCACAACATGAGGAACTGTATTAAAGGGTCATGGCATTAGGAAGGTTGAGAACCACTGCTCTATACATCCCAATCTCTAGTGCTGGACAATGTTAAAGGCTGTTTCTGACTAATTGGATCAGGCAAAGACTCAAAGCCTCCGGAGAGTGCTTCTGTCTACAGCAGGGGTGGGCAAACTTTTTGACTTGAGGGTCACAATGGGTTCTTAAACTGGACCAGAGGGCCAGAACAAAAGCATGGATGGAGTGTTTGTGTGAACTAATATAAATTCAAAGTAAACATCATTACATAAAAGGGTACGGTCTTTTTTTTTCAATAGTTTTATTCATTTCAAACGGGCAGGATCCGGCCCGCAGGCCGTAGTTTGCCCACGGCTGGTCTACAGACTAATAGGATTCTGACTTGAATTGCCCCCAGGCAATGGTCCTCAGGTGTGGTGAGTTTTTTCAACAGGGTGGGGCAGTTGCTTCTGCCTGGAGGCTAATTGTTACTTTTAATCTCTTACATGGCCTCAGGACAAGCTGTGAAAGCAGAACCCAGGACTAGGGACTAGGGCAGTGGTCAGCAAACTGCGGCTCAGCAAACCACGGCTCACGAGCCACATGCAGCTCTGTGGCCCCTTGAGTATGGCTCTTCCACAAAATACTGACTTCTGCGCATGGGCCATGAAGTTTCAATTGCACTGTACGTGCGTGCCCGCATGTGGTATTTTGTGGAAGAGCCACACTCAAGGGGCCAAAGAGCCGCATGTGGCTCGTGAGCCGTGGTTTGCCAACGACTGGACTAGGGGGATAGAGCTCAGAAGGCAGACACCCCAAGTTACCTGGGCTGAGTTATTTCCTCACACAGCAGAGGACATCTTTCCCACATAGACATCCGCCTTGCCTGAGAGGAAGACAGTTGGCACATCCTATTGGAAAACACCTTGCCCAGGTGTACATTTTTAATAAGTAAACCCACGTTGTACATACCAAAGCCAATCAACTAATTAGGAATTCCATCACTCTTACATGGTATTATCCACTGGTCAATGTAATTTCTTTTTTTATGAACAAAGATAATAGAAGAGGCCATCTTTCAAGGTGGCCATTGACTCTCCCCAAAGCATATCTGGGTATATTTGCCAAAGAAATGAATTGTCTGTGGGTTTGACACTCACAAACTAGATTTCACACTTGCCATTATGCAGAGCGATAACTTGTACAGGAGAGTGAAATGATCAAGTTCAGAAAACAGGAAACCCAAGGTGCCTGCTTAGTCCAAGGAGGGCTGTTTATAAACACAGAGACCCTGGAATCCTTCTGAATACTTGCTGGCCCATCAGAAGGCACTGAATCCAGCACGTTCAAATGTGGCCGTAGCTGGCAGGTAGCTCTGGGCAGCTCTCTTCCAGTGCCTGTTCAGAGATCTGCTCATCAGAGCTAATACTCTCAGAGCACTCGCTGAATACCAGGCACTGTGCTCAGTGCTGTATACTCTATAAAAGTCCTTTCTCGCCCTAACCGGTTTGGCTCAGTGGATAGAGCATCGGCCTAAGGACTGAAGGGTCCTGAGTTCGATTCCGGTCAAGGGCATGTACCTTGGTTGTGGGCACATCCCCAGTAGGGGGTGTTCAGGAGGCAGCTGATCGATGTTTCTCTCTCATCAGTGTTTCTAACTTTCTATCCCTCTCCCTTCTCTCTGTAAAAAAATCAATAAAATATATATATATATTTTAAAAAGTCCTTTCTCAAGCCTGTGAAGAGGACACTTCCATTACTTCCTGAGACAGAAGTGGAAAGTTGGCCTCAAAGGTCCTGTGGTGTGAAGGGCAAAGTGGGATCTGCCACAGGCATTCTGACCCCCCCCCCCCCCCATTCTAAATCGCCATGCATTTCTTCTGCCTCCTAGCCTGCGTTTAGTGTGGACATTTTTAAACCAATCTGGGGATGCACAGAACATAACTGCTGTTGTAGTTGTGTGCTATTTATTTAACACTTAACCTAACTTCCAACTAGCTCACTTAGGAATTCTCAAATCCAAAATCTATATCTTAAACTATCACCACTACTATTAATAGTAGTAATAATACTTGGCATCTGGGTGGAGAACTATACATATATATATATACACGCCACTTCATGTCTATATTAAATCATGTTCTCACCGGATTCCCAAAAGATCCTGTAAGTGGCAGTAGACTAGGTGTGAGAGATTGGTTTGGGGATAGAAGGATGGAACTTTGATCTCTCACCCTAATTTATTCTATGAGGCATTACTTCTTATCATAAGCACATATTTTGTATTTCTTTAAAATAGTCCTTAAAAATATAAAAAATAAAAGCTCTATGAGGTAAGTACCATGAGTATTATAGCCACCGAGTCCCACAGCTTACTCAAGGCCACCCAGGCCTTCTAATTCTTAACTATTTGTGCAGGTCACCTACCAGGGATGTCTGTAATAGCTGCCTGAACTTCAACTTCTTACGGAATCTATTAGAGGAAAGGTGACTACAGTCTCGGAGAGGTAGGGTGACTCCCCTCAGAGGTCAGCCAAGGTGGAAGAGGCAGGGCTCCTACCCAGGTCAGTCTATGCCTGTTATAAGCTCTGCAAACCCTTAGTTTGTAGCCTCCTAGGCCCAGAAACTCCTCTAGGTCTTGGAAAGATAAAGGCATTAAGAAATGATATCCGGTTTTGGCTGGGTGGCTCAGTTGGTTGGAACATCATCCTGTACACCAAAAAGGTTGCAGGTTCAATTCCCAGGCAGGGCACAGACCTAGGTTGCTAGGTTCAATCTCTGGTTGAGGTTGGGAGGGGCAGGAACCAATCTCTCTCTTCTCTCTTCTCTCTCTCTCTCTCTCTCCCTCCCTTCCTCCCTCCCTCCCTTATACTTGGGTACAGATTTTAAAAAAAGAAGAAAAATGATCTCTGGTCTCCTGAATTCTCACAGAGCAGCGGAAGCAGAGAAGTAAAGAGGATTAACAATACTGTGTGAGAGACTGGACGGTGGGTGCAGGAGGCAATGGCAGCATTTAATCAGTGTTTATTGGTCCTGCGTCACACAGGCCCTGGGGATTCAGGAAGAGGAGGAAGAAGTGCTTCTGCTGGAGAAGCTCTCTAGTCAGGGCAGCAGACTGACTCTCCACAGAATGTGATCATCAGATAAGGTTTTAGTGGACACTGGAACAGAGCTCAGAGGGGGGAGTGGGGGTTGAGGAGAGGAACCCATGTTGCTGGGCAGCGGGCATTCCTAATTCCTAGGAAAGGCCCACAGTCAGCCGTGCCCAAATGCACCAGCCTCCCTCTGCCATGCACCACCTTTAGGGCAGCAGTCTCTCCCCTGAAAGAGTGATGGTGGAATAACTAATCCTCCAACTTTTCCCTCCAGTTATGGTGGAATAACTAATAACATTCGGGGGTTTACTTCACTTCAAAGCGGTTTTCCTAATTGTTGTGTTGTCCTTCTGAGGTCATCCTTCAGCTCTGTTTGTCTTCTCCTTATCATTGTTTTCCCTGGAGCCTTCAGAGAGAAACTCATTCAGGAATAGCCTCCTCCCCGAGAGTTCCATCAAAGGACCTCTTGCGGTCCCAGGGCAGCTGTAGGAGCCACACCAGCTGCTCTCCTGGGTCAATAGGTCAAGCCCAACAAAAAGCCGAGCTCACATTTCTGACCCTGGTGGTTCAATAAACTTTAGAGACCATTTTGGGTATTGAGGTGACACATACAAAAAAGAACTAGAAATGTGATATCTCCATGACCATGCGACAGCCAAGTAAAATTCAAAGTGGCTGCTAGTGGCTTTGAGTCAAGGGAGTGAACTAAAAAACATACCAGGAAAAGGAACACGTTTTTGAGACGCGAGGAGTTAGAACTGTGGATTGTAAATAGATCCACCAACGTAAGGAGGTAGGTCAAGTTTGGAGGCTGTACATAAATCAAAGGGGATCTGGATCCCCAATCATCTTGAAGATGGGTAGAAAGGAAGAAGCATGGAAACATTTGCAGGGCCTCCAAGTGCTCTTCAGACGGCAATAACATAAGGACTCAGAATGAACACTTTCAAAAGCTTGTTTCCTTAACGTAAGCACCGTGCCTTGCTGATGGTGGGTCCTACTAAGCAATGCCTCAATGACTATTCTAGTAAGATTCTTTTAGCTAAAAATAAGCTTTCGTTGTAAAGATGGGTAGGTTAATTTCTAAAAGTAAACAAAATAGTAAAAACAGTAAGCTCAGGGGACAGCCCCAAGTGTCTCTGAGGAAGGCCCCAGCCAACAATTCTTCTTTCACTCTTTTTTTTTTTTTTTCCTGAGGACAGGAAATTCAAAAGCACTGAGTCTGTGACTAAGGCAGCCAATCCCTAGCTCAGGAGAGAAGAAGCTCATGTGGAGAAACTTACACGGCAGACCCAGCAGAAGGTGGGTAATAGGAGTTTGCGTCATGCCTTGTCTCTACTGGCCAAAAATTCTCAACTTTGGGAATAAGGATGAGCAATGTAACCTGGTAGATCACTGTAGCAGAATTAAAACAAGGGCCAGGAGAGGGAACAGCCTGGTGGAACTCAATACCTTTGAATAATCATCTCCTACAAGGGCAATTGGAGGGAACATAGTGAGGTTATCAGCCATCAGTCATTACCTAATTCATCTCTCTTCCCTCTCCCTTCTGGCCCCACCCCACCCCCAAATATCATAGCTGTCTTTTTTATTTTCTCAGTAAATTCCCCTAGTAGCAACCTCACCTTCATTCTTTATGCTTCCAGAGACATAGCCAAAGCTAAGGACTGTGGTCAATTCCGGGGAGAGGGGGCAATCAATAGGTGGTGCCTAGATAAAGGAGTGACTGGAGATAGAATAATCCCTCCGTTCCCCACAGCTGTCAGAAATCACTACAGAAGTGCTGAACTGAGGACAGCCCAAGATAGCACCAGGAGTGATTTGGACAATGGGGTGGTAATTGCTCTATGAAGGACAACACTAAGAACAATGGGGCACATTAAGAACATTTATAACCAAGGGCAGTTAATCCCTTTTTCTGGGAAGTGTGGTGAGAGACAGGAAGTATTTCACGCCCTCTGATTTGGGGAACAGAGTTGCCTGCATATGTGCATGTGTGTTTTTCTAGAGGGAGAGCATAACTGTCATCAGAATCTCAATGGGTGCCAGAACCATCCTTTTCCCCTCCCCCATACAAAGTAAAAACTGTGAGGAGGCTAGCTACCCAGGAAACAGAATGAAATGTGAAACAATACACAATGAAAGAAGCCCAAAGCAGGACAACCAGGTCTATCCTCTGCCTTTGAGCACAAAGTGTATGGTGGTTCTTGGCTTAGTGGCTTCATTTATCTTCTTCATTGGCCTCCATTCCAATGTCTTATAATCAGGAACTCCTTCTAGGTAAATCCTTTGTGCATAGTTTAAAAAGTGCATCCAGATTTCCAACAACCCCATTCAAGGCCTCCCCTCACCTGAAACCATCTCTTCTGCCCTAACGTAAACGCCCAAGTCCCTGAAGAGGACGACTTGAGAGTCCCCAAGTCTGCAACTGATTATCACTTACAAAAGGCTCAGGTCAATAAGTGTTTGCTCGATGAGTAAGTGAATAAATAATGGGAAAGAACTTTAACATTTCATTATTTGAATGGACCACAAGGAAAATTATTTAAATTTCTGTTTAAACCTGTTTAGTTTTCAATGCATTGTTCAGTGCAGTTATCTGAAGCTGAACTCAAAATGCAAAGCAGTCATAGACTACTGAGAGGCAGAGAGATATAGAACAGACTCAGACATGGGAGATAAGACAGACTCAGACTGGAGTAACTGTACGTGACCTACATCAAGGAGGGTCATCTATAAAGGGGGATCTTATTCTGGGTGCCCCAAAAGCCAAGTCTGAGTAAGTACCTGGGTGTAGAATATGTGGTTTATTTGGAAGATGATCCTAGGAAGTCAAAGAGAAGTGGTGAGACAGGGAAGCAGAAAGGACCAGTAAGAGCATGCTATTGAGGTGGGTACTCCTGTGGGAAATTCTTCTAACCCCTGAGGATCTTTCAAAGCAAACCTTGTAGACACTTCCTTCTGCAAGTGTGGTCCATCATCCAGTAGCATCAGCATCCTCTGGGAGCAGGTTAGAAAAGCAGAATCTTAGCCAGCCTCAGAGCTCCTGAACCAGAATTTGCATTTTAATGAGATCCCCAGGTGATTCTGGGGCACATTCGAGTCTGAGAGGTCACAGTGTTGAAGGCACTGCAGTGCTGAGCCTTGCACAGACACAGGCTCTTGTCTCTCGTTGGTCAAGGAAGCATTCACTCTCCTCCTTTTCCAGGCTGAACAGACCTCGGTGGCTTAGGAGGGAACCCTGCAGAAGAAAAGCAGGGAGGCTCAGCCAGCCCTGCTGAAGCCTGTGTCAGCAAACTGATGGCCCAGGATAACAGAATGAGGCGTCCGGGCCCCAACAGCACCTTCTTCGACAAGGCGGTTATAACACCTTGTCCACATGGAACTAGCAGACTTCAAACAAGCAACTGTATAGAATAGACTTAGTTGCCCAATTGCTGTTGTAAGCACACTTACAACAACCAACTACCGGCTGGAAAGATATAACTAATATGATAATAGCCGCCCAGTACCTGTCTCTCTAACCTCTAAGATAAAGAGCACAGTCCTGACCGCAAGGGACTTACACCTTGACAGGGAGATTGCTAGAAGCCGATCCACCCTTGCTGCTTGATGCAGTCACTGCAGGGATGTTTCAAGGGACCTGGCGTATATGGCATACTGTTCTTAATATGTTTGCTCTCCTTCTTAGCGCTATGTGTTTTAACCAAGGTCACCTCTCTGAGAAAGGTTGTTTCCCCAGGTGAGGATTTTTATCAGTAAAACCCCTTAACTAAGTGCCAGGCGGGTAGTTAATCACTTTAATCACTTTAACTACAAACAATCACGCTTAAACTACATAATCTTTACTTAGAATAACCTCCTTCAGTTACTTCCTTGTAGCTTAATAGAACAATAGAGTAACCTTGGTATGGAGATAAGAAATGCCATAACCTTTGGAATAGAATGGATAGGATTAAGATCAAATAGTATAAATACAGATGTAAAAGGACAATAAAGAGAGGAACCTGGCTAGGAAGAACCTGGCCAAGAGGAATCTCGCCATGATGATCACCTGAAGGCTGCTTCCGTGTCCTTCATTCTTCGCCAACTCCGTCCACACCTCTGGGAACCCCTGGACTCGCTGGGGCTGGACCCCAACAGATTAAGTCTTGGATATAAGAAGCAAGGTAAGACCAGGGCCACACATTAGGGAATAGCACACAAGTATTAGCAAGGGTCCTTAAGTGAGCTTACTATGTACTAGGCACTAATAAGGACTATAAAGTGAGTGTCTGTGTGTGTGTTTTAACTCATTTGATCTTTACAAGAACCCAATAGGGTAGATCCGGTTATTAGTACTACCCAATTCGTCCTATTGGTACTATTTTACAGATGAAATTGAGAGGCAAAGTGGCCACAAGCTTAACCTCCATACTACTCACCACTATTGGAGCCCCACACCAGCCCAGGACTGGTTTTCGGCACATTCTCTCTTTCCCCACTAACTCGCCAGCCAGGTGACCAAGGTGCCTGCTGCTGTCCTCACTGCGGCAACCAGAGTGCAGCAGGATCACGGTTCAGAGCACAGCGGTGGCGAGAGCTCCACTGTAGCCTCCAGAGGAGCCACAGCCAGAGGAGCTCCTGTCCACCAACAGGTCAGGGAGGTGGGCAGTGTCCAGACTTAGAAGCAGGAATGCTGAGTCCTGAGCCTAGTCTGAAGCAGGTGAACAAGCCATCCAGCCATTTAAGGTCTCGTTGTTCTCATCTAGAACCCAAAGCGGGTGGGAGTAGCCTCTACATGGCGCTGCTTTCAGCTCCCACTGCTACAGCCGATGACCTGCAGAGCCTGTCATCAACTCTCAACCGTCCTGGCAAAACAGACATAATGCAAAAGCTGAAAGCAAAGGGAGTTTTCCCAATCTTATTGGCTATAATGCCCTTGCACCAAAGCCTTAAATACTGAGAGTTTAAGAAGCCACAGGCAAACTCAGAGTCCACATAATGAGACTAGAAATAGTCTACAGATGTCACCTTCACATGCCTTTAAGGTATGTGTACTTTTAAAACTATCTAATTTTACAAAGCACTTGCACCTAAGTTAGCCTGGCCTTCCATTTTCTACTCTGTAAGTCTAACTGACTTGTTCTCTGTGACTCGACGTGACCGCGGCAGTCCCTGCTCTGTCCACGGCCACCACATTACTTCTTCGCCAACTCGGAACCGCTCCTGCCACCCCTCACCATGCCTGCCAGGTTACCCTGCTGCTGCAGTGATGCAATCTCCTTCCCGGTGTTTTAAATGGATCAAAAATCAAAGCCTATTTCCTGAAAAGCCACCCTCGGGGCTCCAAATTTCCAGAAATCCATCCCTTGATAATACCAGTTGGACAACTTCAGTGCAAACAGAAAAATGCCATTCTGCAGGCTCCAGGGAACAGATTTATGAAGGTGCCCCATCCAATCAGTCCTCTCTTTGTCCCCACACAATCCTCCTCCTCCCTCAAGGGAGGATCCTGTGAATTGAGAGGAGGCTCAGCCCCTTAGAAAAAGCCCAGAAAGGAGGTGGTGTGAATAGCACATTGTTGCATTCTGCCAACCGGTTGGCCTCAAAGACCACAGCTCCATTTCATCATCTTCCTCTCCTACTCCCCTTTTCTCTTTCTTAAGCAGACAAGCCATCAGCAGGACTCTCAAAGTAGTTCAATAGCCCTTTTATAAGCATCTAACATTCTAAAGAACACTGTGTCCACCGTATTTTCAGAGACGTAGAGATGCAAAGAGCACAGACCCAGCTCCTGACCAGCTAACCTCTAAGATAAAGACAGCACAGTCCCTGACCACAGGGACTTACAACCATGATAGGGAGATAAGGCTCGGGTACATGAAGCAATACAGTGTTAGGTAACAGCAAACTCACAGGAGTATCCGCAAGTGTTCAAAGGCAGAATTTCCCCTGCTCTCCCATCCTTCACTGCCTTCGTCGCCTTCACTTGAACCAGTTTATTTGTGCCCAGCTGAAGAGACTGCTCTCTCCTATAACCAGGCAGCAGAGACAAGGACCCTGGCCTCTCCGAGCAGCTTGAAAAGCAACAGCTGGGAGTTGGTACAAGCTAGGCTTGAGTGCTTGGCAGAAATGGAAAAGACAGCATTCAAAGCCACAGACTTCACTCTCAGCATCCACTGACTTAAATTCCAGAGAGAGAAAAGGAAGAACGTCCCCACACTGGAGGTGCTTAGGAATATACATCCAAGAGCTTCTAGGGCAAAAGGGACACATCCTTGAAATGCATGCATCCCCTGCCATCTAGCACTATAGGGAAATGCATGCATCCCCTGCCCACTATAGTGAACATCACTCATCATTAATGACAGCAGTTGGCCCAAGAAGCGCTGTGGCCTTGGTCCTGTCCTCAGCACAACACTCCAGGCAGCTACTCCCAGTTGCCACATTAGATGGACCCTCCTTCTGTCCCAGTTAGTGAAAGGAGTGAGGACACCTGGGGCTGCTACCTGGGTGCCCTCACCTTCCCACAAACACCACATGCTCATTGGCACCCCCAAGTCATCACATGGCAGCACTTTGTACTTGAATGGTCTTCCTTCTGTTTTTTCAAAGCAGAATTATCCTTGGAGACCCGGCTCAAATTCTATCTTTTCCCAAGAGCACCCCTGGATTGCTCCAACCCTCCCTAACTTCCCACCCCTCACATTTCCCAGGGCTGCCTTCTGATCCCATACAATGGAGCCCTGTCCCAGGCCCTCCAGTTTTGTTCCTTATTATTCTTCCGCCTCTACCAGATTTTAAGTTTCCAAACTTTTAACAACATTTTTATTCAGCCCAGCTGGCCTGGCTCAGTGGTTGAGCATCAACCTATGAACTAGAAGGTCATGGTTCGATTCCAGTCAGGGCATATGACCAGGTTGTGGGCTCGAACCCCAGTGTGGGGTGTGCAGGAGGCAGCCGATCAATAATTCTCTCCCATCACTGATATTTCTATATCTCTCTCTTCCTCTCACTTTATCTCTGAAGTCAATAAAAATATTTTTTAATTGTATTCAAAAGAAACCTAACACAGGACATTAGGCATATAACAGAGTACCTGGTGAAGAGGGAATTTGGGGGAGGGGTGTTATTTCAGTGAGGGGGTTATAATTTTAGTTTCTAGAAGCAGAAGCTGTCATTTCCTTTGGAGCCCCCTTTATTTGGGGAAGCTCCTAGGCCTTTCAGTTTCATCAGTGAAAGACCAGTCCCCACCCTTTGGCCTTGGAGGAAACTCTGAGGTTTTCTAAACTGGCACGTATGTGCTACAGAATGAGATGTACAGTGATTCCCCAAGCCACACTGTGTGCCTGAAAGCAGAAGAAAATGGCTTTTCCTAGAGAGAAATTCATACTGAACTGCCAACTCTCCCCAGTCCCCAGCCCCAGCGGGGTCATTTAAGAATAAATGGCTGAGAAATGAGAAATGGGGTGCAACACTAGGCTGCACCATGGAGTCTGCTCCTGGTTAGATTTCAGGAGGGGAGGAAGGGGCCTGCATCTGGGCTTGGAGCAAACCGGGAGGGGCTGGCTCTTCCTGGAGGTCTTGGCCAGGGTAGCAGGGGTGGCAATGAGCAGAGAAACCTGCAACTGAGTTAGATAACCAGGGTCTCAGCAGTGATGTTATTACAGTGATGTTATTTGGCAATGATGATTCACCCTGATGGCAGTGAACTTGGGTATCCTGAACAGATGTTCAGACCACAGTAACCAGGCTGAGTCCTGGGACAGGGCAGCAACCCTGGAGGTCAAGAGCATCCTGGAAGAAAATGGACTTCCCCTAATCCAATCAATGGGGGGAAAGGGGAAACGGGGTCAGTCATGTTCATTGACTATTAATAGAGATGACTATGGGTAATTCAGAGCTGCAGCTGGTGATCTGTTTCAAGCAGGCAACACAGAGCGGGGTCTTCCCTAGTGTACCCTCTCTCTTCTTCTCCCCAGTCCCAAAGGGCACCAATTGAAAACCATAAATTCTTTTTTTTTTTTTTGTACAGAAACAATTTATATTAATGGGCTATTCCTCGAGATATAACAATCATAGAATTAAAGGATTGTATAACATAATGTTTTTTAAAGCCATAAATTCTAATCCAAACCCTTATTTTACACTTAAAGGAAACTGGGCCCATAGGTAGAGAAAATTGCTTGAGAACATATACCAAGTCAAAGACAACACCAGGAACTGCACCAGTCTCCTGACTCCCGGCCCAGTGCTCCCTCCAGCTCAGCACAGGGCCTTCGATTGGGCAGGTAGCAAGGCTTCCCCAAATGCCCAGCATGCTCCCCACCCTGTGCTCAGACTGATGGAATGCCCAGATGTGTCTGATATGTGCCTGCCCCCCAAGAAGCTTCAGGACCCTGACTTTAACCACATGCCAAGGGTGGCACTGAAATTAATCTTCTTACTTTAGATGTGTACCATCTACATTCATGAGCGAGTAATGTAACATTGGTCTTACTACCATTGGCCTACCTCAAGAGACTTTAGCAATCCTCCTCCCCCAAGTATGGCTGCCAGATAAAATACATGCATTATTGCATTGAACACACTTATATAGAAATTATGCATTGTTCTCCAAAATTCAAAGTTACTGGGCATCCTGTATGTTTGCCCTTATGTCTGGAAACTCCACTCCCATTTCAGGTATTGGGAGAGCTTCCATACCACTGACCTTTCCTTAAGTCCAACAGTATGCCAGGGTAGTGATGCAGAGACGAGCCACACAGGGTGTTCAGTGGGGCTGAGCAAAGTCTTGGAACATGGATGGATGTCCAAGTCCCTTCCCTTTTTCTATTATCCCACAGGTATGCGCTGCTCTATATTCTAGCCAATTAGAAAGGAAGGAGAGAGATAAGGGAGGGCAGGCAATTCCTTGTAAGGAATGATTGTGGACTTCTATTCACATTCCATCATCAGCCACACCTAGCTGCAAGAGAGGCTGAGATATGTATACTCTAGCTAGGTAGTCATTACCTTCTACAAGGGGTCATGATTGCCTTATTAAAAGGGAAAAGGACACAATGATCATTCCCTGACATAAGCGAACAGTCTGAAAAATTCAAATCCCACTAGAGTGCACTAGCTATACAAAACCATCTGTGATGCAATACAAAGGTGAGTAATGCAAATCAAACTTTTATAAGGACTTCAAGAATGGAAGAGATGTTGGAAGGTTTGTGGTGCAGATAAAACTTCCGCTGAGCCATGGAATGCCAACCAATGGCTGGACTGAGTAGATTGAGAGAAGCTGTACTTTCATTTCATTGGAAGGTGATTTTTTTTTTTTTATTTTATTGATTTTTTACAGAGATGAACGGAGAGAGATAGAGAGTTAGAAACATCGATCAGCTGCCTCCTGCACATCTCCCACTGGGGATATGCCCGCAACTCAGGTACATGCCCTTGACTGGAATCGAACCTGGGACCTATCCACTGAGCCAAACCGGTTTCGGCTGGAAGGTGATTTTTAACCAGTCTCCAATACCAGTGGGGACATCCACTTATTCTAACAATGGACCAGGAAAAAATCTAGTCCTTGATACAGCTGAAGCACAGACTCAGACATTCATATCTCAAGTTACTTTGCAAACATATTACACCTCAGGCCTCTCATTCTTTCCGGTTTTACAGGTGTGTACTAGAAGCTAAGCAACTAAAACTTTGTAAGGAGATAAGAATTAAGTTCAATTTCCTCTTGCAGCCCTCCTCCCGAACAGTCATTTCCTGACGGATCTCAACACACTGTTAATCATCCCCACCCCATTAAACCTATTTGCTTTCATAATATGTTCCTAATCCAGTTGAGCACGGACAAAACATTGGATCTGCTTCCCATAAATTTCACTTCTTATTTTAATTCCTACTTCCTTCACCTATTTTCCCTGGCTTACCTTTCATCTTCTCCTCCCTAATCTTTAGTTTCCTCATGATCTGGGATACACTGGGCTCAAACAAGCTGTGACAATGCCCTCTCTTCTCATCAGTCCACTCCCACCTCTATCCCCAGCTTGATCCTACACTCCACTGGTTCCCAGCAGCAGTCTGATCTCAGGGTTAAAAGCATAAAAACTCTAGGGAGATATTTTGCAGGCAGAAACAGCTATGGAAGGCACCCTCGTCCCCTCCTTCAGTGCCCTCTGTAACAACAGTTTGAAGCAGGTGTAAAAAGTCACACCCAGCTCATCTTCTTTCTGTAGCACAAGGACAAAAGGACAAGAATCAAGGGCTGGTACAATCGTAGTCATTCTCCTTGTTCGTGCTCTCTTGCTGCCAGGGCATGAGAGCCCAGGGAGAAATTAGCTTCAGAATTATAGCACGAACACCTTGGCCTTCTCTAAAATGAATGCTTCAGAAATGCCCAGTAGACAGATCATTAAAACCGCCTTAGGCATTGTTACAGGAAAGCCTCTGAGGACCACAAATCTTGACAAGGAGTACAGTCCTGGTCCAGTCAGCATTTCCACAGTGCACTAATGGCTGGTGAAGGAGTTAGCAAGGTGGTTCTACCAGCCTCCCCAAAGTACCTGTTGGGGGTGGGCTGACCTTGAACAGCACATGCTGTTTCATCTGGAAAAATGAAGGGATTAGACCAAAGCCTACCAGTCTGATTATTAAGGAGATGGTTTCAGTCACTGCTCCCTCTGGACATTCCAAGGAGTCTGATTCCCAGAACCTGAGGGGATGGTTTAATACAGGGTGGTCTGGCCTTGGAAAAATTGGCCAAGAGTCCCCAAACTAAAATAGACTCATGGAGGCATAAAAGCCATTTAACCTGATATTTAACTAGGCCATGGGAGTAGATATCTCTTAGGTGTCTGCTCAGCTTGCCAGAAACCCTTTTTCTCTTGAAGTTCCCTCAAGCAGGTCACATGGGTGGGTTTCCCAGCAGCAGTGTTGGTGACCCTGCTCCTTCTGATGACCGGACCAACATTAGACACTCCCCCAACGAAGAGCCAATCAAATTCTGCCTCCCAGGAATTCAGAACTGGGACTGTGAGGCTGCAAGTCAATTTCCACCTAGGACAGGAAGTGTGTTTGTGGGTTGCCTGAGTTAAGTCAGAAAATACATGTTCATTCTTTCTAGCCTTTGAACTTTAATATTTGAGGTGCTCAGCCCTGGCCGATGTGACTCAGTTGCTTGGGTGTCAACCCATGCACAAAAAAGTTGCTGGTTCCATTCCCGGTCAAGGCATGTGCCCAGTTTTGGGCTTGGTCCGCAGTGGGGAGCATGCAGGAGACAGCCAATCCATGTTCCACTCTCACATCGATGTTTCTCTCTCTCCCTCTCCCTTCATCTCTCTAAAAAAAATCAATAAAACCATTAAAATAAATAAATAAATAAAATATGAGGTGCTCATTCTTAGGGAACTACAATTGCCTAGGTGTGTTGGCCAAACAAAACATTTACCATTTCTCCTAGTGAAACAGAAATTTTAGACTGGAACCTGGATTCTTTGTCCACTGGGGAATCAAAGAACGAATCCACGGACAGAGGGTGGTATAGCAATGGTAGAGATTTATTGAAGAACAGGTACAGACTCCCACATGGGGAGAGGGAAAGAGTCCCACAGAATGGACTCCCATGTGGGGAGGGGGAAAGAGTCCCACCAACTTCCTGTTTCCATGGTTTATAAAGGCTGCAGTTCCTGTGTCCTGATATCCCCTCTGATTGGTCAATATTGCTTTTCGAATTGGTTACTACAGTGACTCCTGAGGCCCTACTCCGTCATTGTCCTCCTATTCCTTCTGGGCTTTCTCCTTCTCCTCTGGATAAAGGTCTTCCTTCCCTTTATTTGTAAATATCCACCTTTTGGTGTTCCCTGCTCCCTCACTCTATGGAAATGTACCTGTTGCAGCTTTTCAGCTTCCCTACTCTATGGAGCTATACCTTCTGTTGCTCTGCAGCCCTGTGCTCCTTCCATGGTCCTCTTAATTTCTAAAATTTCCTAAAACCTGTCTTTTTCACCCCCCAAAATTCCTGTTTCACTGGGACGTGATACACTGGGATTTCACTTTAAAAAAAGGAATTGTGTAACCACCGTTTGGTGCCAAAAGAGCCTCTGCGATTTGCCTGGCTTGGAGGGATGGTGTGGGGCCCTAAGCATACAGACCAGCTTGGCAGGCAAGAGCTTAAAGATGGCATTGGAGGTAACTTCCTGAACTGGTGATTCAGAGCTGGGAAGGTGAAGCATTTCATTGGTTCACCTTACAGTGGCCTCTGTAGCACTTGAATAACATGATCCTGGTGCCTACCGCAAATGAGAAGGCTAATGAGATTCATCTGGAAGCTTTGCCATAGACCTGTGGTCGGCAAACTCATTAGTCAACAGAGCCAAATATCAGCAGTACAACGATTGAAATTCCTTTTGAGCGCCAAATTTTTTAAAATTAAACTATATAGGTAGGTACATTGTTATTAACTTAATTAGGGTACTCCTAAGCCTTGGGAAGAGCCACACTCAAGGGGCCAAAAAGCCGCATGTGGCTCTCGAGCCGCGGCATAGACCAGTGGTTCTCAACCTTGGCTGCACATTAGAATCACCTGGGAATCTTTTAAAATCCTGATTTCTGGGCCTCATCCTCCGGAAATTCTGTTTCTTTGTTATGGGGTAGGACCACAACATTAGTAACAAAGAAACAGAATTTCCGGAGGATGGGGCCCAGAAATCAGGATTTTAAAAAGATTCCCAGGTGATTCTAATGTGCAGCCAAGGTTGAAAACCACTGCCATAGACTTGGGAGGCCAGGGCTGGGCAGTGAGGAGGCATCAGAGGTGCTTATAACAGGGCCCGGGCTGCAGGGCACTCATGTCAGCCAGGCAGACAGAGAGGATGTTTTCTGCTGGTGGAGAAAGGGAGTTGCTTCCTATCTCTGGCAATCCAAGGGCCCCAACATACAGAACAGATGCTTTACAGTTAAGATCTGATCTGAAGGTTCCTTGGGAGTCCACGAGAACAGGTCAGAGAGGATGATGCCTTGCGGCCTGTGAGTCTGTCGCTGAGACAATGCCCAGACAAACATTTGCGTCACAACCTGCCCCCAGCTTCCCCTTTTCTGTGCTTCAAAACAACCCTTTCAGTTATTCACAATATATTGTTTACTACCACTAGTCTCGCCAAGTGGCTTCGGGGAGAGAGCTGTTGGTAGGTGTTAGGCTTGCTTGTGACCTGGTGCCATGAGCTAGAGACAGCCTGATGGGTGGAATGGGGAAAAGGAAGCCAGGACTTGGGACCAAGAGGTCCAGTCCCCTGCTGTGTGCCCTTGGCAAGTCCCTGACCCTCACCGGCTGTCACTTGACCCCTCTGTAAAAAGAGGAGGGAGGTCAGGTGATCGTCCAGATCTGAGGACCGGAGGGTGTGGCTTCCTTCACCGCCCTCTCTGGCAGCACCTCCTGTCTCATGACCAGGTCCTGCAAGAATCACTCCCAGGAAAGGTGTCTGAGCCTTTCCCAGATGCTGCCTACCCAACGAGCGAGCTCTGATTGGAATTCACCCCACACTCCTTCCCTCTATCCGCACAGAAACGCTCGTTTGAATTGATGAGTCGAGGACTACCCGTGCGGGCTTCTCTGGCAACAGACAGTTGAGTTTATTGGAACTGAACACCAGGCTTTCAATTCACGGCAGTCTGGGTCCTGGGATTTGCATGATTGCACATTCAGAGACAGGCACCTGCACTCGCGTCCCGGGCCCGAGCTCCGTTGAGCAGCCCCAGCTGTTCCACCCGCCTGTTTAAACAGGGCCTGCTGAGCCCTTGCCGGTTTGGTTCAGTGGATAGAGCATTGGCCTGCAGACTGAAGGGTCTCGGGTTCGATTCCGGTTAAGGGCACATGCCAGGGTTGTGGGCTTGATCCCCAGTAGGGGGCATGCAGGAGGCAGCTGATCAATAATTCTCTCTCATCATTGATGTTTCTATCTCTCTCTTTCCCTCTCTCTTCCTCTCTGAAATCAATAAACATATTTTTTTAAAAAATAAACAAAAAATAAACAGGGCCTGCCAAGCTGAGCTGCCCTCCAATTGGGGGCAGGGATACACCATCATGAAAGTTCCTACCATCAGAGATAAAGATTCTAGAGTCTTCCAAAGGAGAAAAATAAGACACATTCAAAGCAATGGACGCAGGATGGCACTGGAGTTCTCACCAGCAACACTGGAAACAAACAAACCAACAAAAAATGGAGCAACAGTCCTAAAGTTCTCAGTGAAAACCTTTCCCCACCCAGATTTCAAAATCAAAACTGCATTAAGTGTGAGTAAAATAGTCATTTCAAAACGAATAAAGTCTTCAAAACATTTACTTCCCATGTACTCTTTTTGAGGAGGCTATTTGAGGATGTGCTCCATCAAAATTAAGGTAGTAACCCAATGGTGTGCGGTAGCTGGCTCCTATCAGCCCACAAGGGCATCCCTTCCCAATTCAGAACTCGATTATTAAATTAGGTCAACTTGACTGGGCCGAGAGGTGCCCAGATTAAACATCATCTCTGGGTGTGTCTGTGAGGGTGTTTCTGGGTGAGATCAGCACTTGATTTGGACTCCGTATAACCTCCCCCTCCCCCATGTGGCCAGCATCATCCCATCTGGGAGGACAAAAAGGCAGAGGCAGGAGGAATTCACCCTTTGGCTTCCTGGCTGCCTGCTAGCTTGGACAGTGGTCTTTTTCTGCCCTTTGCCTGGAATTTAGACCTATGGCTCCCCTGGTCTCAGGTCTTCACACTCAGACTGAACCCCACCACCGGCTTTCCTGGTCCTCCAGCTTGTAGAAGGCACATGGTGGGAATTCTCAGCCTCCGTCATCACGTGAGCTCATAATAAATCTCTTCAGATAGATAGATGTCAATATATATCAATCTATCATCTATCTATCTATCTATCTATCTATCTATCTATCTATCTGAAAGAATGATTTTTGAGGAGAAAATATATATATTCATATGTTATGTTTCTCTGGAGAAACCTGGCTAATAGACCAAGTTTAGCAACACACATTGGTCACTTAAAATCAGCCGAAGTGGGAATAACCACAGAAAACACAACACTACAAACTAGGGCTTCCTCCCTCTCCACAGCTGCCACCCCACCCCCAGGTGGTCCTTAAACATTTATTAGCACCCTACAGGAAGACACCAAGAAAGAGACAAGGGATCCTGGAAATAGGAACCCCACTTAGGAGAAAATGGAAATGAATTCCAAAGGTAACGATGAAGAGAAATCCAGGACAGCTGAGGAGAAAGTGGATAGAGGGTTCTAGAAAAGTATCTCCCAAAAAGGGGACTGAAAAATTAGCTGGTAGTTTCAACCATGTTAAGAAATATTATTTTTAAACTCTGGTAGGGACTTTAAGGATATATTAATAATAAGTGCAAATGAAAACAAAAGGGCAATTATTAACTACAGGAAAAACCCTAACCGGTTTGGCTCAGTGGATAGAGCGTCGGCCTGCGGACTGAAGGGTCCCAGGTTTGATTCCAGCCAAGGGCATGTACCTTGGTTGTGGGCACATCCCCAGTAGGAGGTGTGCAAAAGGCAGCTGATCGATGTTTCTCTCCCATCGATGTTTCTAACTCTCTATCCCTCTCCCTTCCTTTCTGTAAAAAATCAATAAAATACATATTTTTTTAAAAAAGAAAAGAAAATGTTTCACTCTAGTACACGTTTGACTCAGCTGGGGCAATGTCTACATCAGCGGTTCTCAACCTGTGGGTCACGACCCCTTTGGGAGTCGAACAACCCTTTCACAGGGGTGACCTAAGACCATCACAAAGCACATATATAATTACATTTGTTTTTGTGATTAATCACTATGCTTTAATTATGTTCAATTTGTAACAATGAAAATATATCCTGCATATCAGATATTTACATTACGATTCATAACAGTAGCAAAATTACAGTTATGAAGTAGCAATGAAAATAATTTTATGGTTGGGGGTCACCACAACATGAGGAACTGTATTAAAGGGTCAAGGCATTAGGAAGGTTGAGAACCACTAGTCTATACAGTCATAGTAATGTAGATACCAAATGTTGATCTAATTAAAACTGTTCTATAACTCTATCAGTAGAATATAAGGAGAGGAATTGGATAAGATAGCAGAATACTCTCTAAATCTATAGAAGGAAAACAATAGATAAAACTTAATGGGGAAAAATATTGCTATATGAGCATGTTCTACAGAAACAAGGAGACAAACATCTGAAGAAACCAGGAAAAAGACAATTGTAACTGGTTCCCTCTGAGAAATGACAAGTAATGGAGGTTGGCAGGGGTCAGGCAGGCAACTGTCATTTCCTGCCTAATCCTCATAGTACTATCTTACTCTGTGACTCCCCCCTAATGACTCTAAACAAACAAGGAGAGGAGGCAGCACCGTATTGTTAGAATTATTCAGCCTCAGGCTCTGTGGGCTAAGATGAAGGGCAAGGCAGAGTGAGCTGGGGGAAGAGGGAGAGCCCTGGACACCCCTGTGTTATAGATCTGGGAAAGGAAAAGAAGGGAACTATCAAAAGGAAAGAAGAAATGAAAAGGGCAAGCACAATAAACTATCTGGAGTTAGTCAGCTGGGATTTTCTAAAATTGAGTCAGCTTCTCTCTGAACTGTTCCCAAACAAGGCTGCTAGCTATAAAACCCAAAGTTCAGTGGACAAAAAGTATTATTGACAATAATGTAAAACACATGATACAAAAGTGTCCAACCATAAGGAATGGCTTAAATAAAAATAGTATGTCCATATATGGAATACTGGGCAGACATTTGAAAGGCTGCTTAGAAGGCTATGAAATGACATGGAAAAGCATTTACAATCCAATGTAAAAGAACTAAAAGGTAGAAAGAGTGTACAACAGCTTATAGTCTATGCCTTTTTTATTATAATTACATATGCAAAATAAAAACTACATACATACACACACACACACACACACACACACGTGCACAGAAAAAAAACTAGAAGAATACAACTGGTAAGTTATGTTTAATTTGTCCATATTTTTAAATTACTTACATTGCATGCATACAAGTCCTTCCAATGGACGAAAGACATTGGGGGGGGAGGGGGGCGGGGAAGTCAATGGAGAAAAAGGAGACATGTACTACTATTTGTAATACTTTAAATAAGAAAATAAAATTCAAATAAATAAGTAAATAAATTACTTATATTGAACATACATTCCTTTTATAATAAGAATAAAACAATAAAAGTTGCTACTGTTGCTTTAAGGGTTTAATTACTAAAAGCAATGGCACAATCTTGGATACAATCCCCTCACCTACTCCAATTTCTCACTCCCAAGCCATTTGCCACCTAGATGGAAGAGGGGACTCTTGCCCAGTAATAGATAAGTATAGTGGTTAACTTCCCAGCCACCCCTGCTCTGAGAAAAACTGTCAATGTCACTGTCACTCACTATGGCCAAATACAAAACCTTTACCCACATTTCAACTTTCATTGCAATGCATTCAAATTACGAAAGATTGGCACATTAAAAGAGTATGACTATCATTTGTATTGAAGTTGACCAACCTTGCTCAATCAGCAGAGCTTCAGGAACTGTCTTGACATCAAGTTTATTTTTTATTAGCATTCCAAATTTGGTCATTTCCTTCTAAAGCAATCAGGCAACAAACAGACATCCAAATGCAATGTGCCAAAATGCTGGTTTCCAAGTTAAAACAGAGCTCTTAATTTGGTCAACATAGTAACTAAAAGGAGTTACTCCCTCTCCATTGGGGGGGGGGGGGTCGGAATATAAACTAGGACAAATATTCAGGAAAACAATTTGGAAGTATGTATTTAAATCTCAAAAATGGATCCAGTATCCCTCTTCTGGGAATATAATCTAAGGAACCAATTAAAATTCAGGGGGGAAGGCACTGCAACATTATAATGCAGACCAGAGGAAGTGTTTGGTCCCAAGGGTGGGATACTATACAGCCATTGAAAAAAAACATGTTTGCAAATAATTTTAATAAAAATAAAGGGACATGCTTACCATATCATGGTGGTTGAAAAAAAGGGTTCCCAATTGTATAATCTCAAGTATTTAAACAAAATGCATAGCATGAAAACAGTGCATCAAAACATTAAACATGGTTATCTTGAAGCAGTGAAATTATGGGTAATTTTCATCCTCTTATTTCGATATTTTGTTTTATCAATTTTGTATAGTAATAGCTGAGAGATTGAATGACATTCCAAAATTCACAAAAACTAGTAAGTGATGATGTTGCTTTAAATTGTGCATTCCGAGGTGTGCTCATACACCCACTCTCTAGAAAACAAAGAAACAAAATGTACCTTGATTTGCAGCATTGCAATTTCCATGGTGTAAATACTCCCGCTGTGGTAAATTTCAAGCTACAAACAGCCTGCCTCACACAGGGGGCCTGGAGCAGAGAAGAGGTGAAGGAACACCAAGGACAAAAGTGAAGATAAGAATGAGTTACTCTAAGCACATTACCCAACCCCCCACCTCCACCCCCGCCCCTACCTCCAGGCTTCCCTTCCACTGTTGGAACCCAACAAATGAGAGTCACTTTACCTGTAGCCATGATAGACAAAACCCATCTAAGAGTAAAGTTTTTCCAGTCCCCAAGATAGATTCCAAAAAGCTCAAAGGTCCAAAAGCCAAGGCAAGTCTAAATGGGTTAAAAGCTGCGATCACCCAGGTACGACCAAGAGCAAGTAGCAAGGGGGCCAAGACCAGCTGCCTCCAATTTTATTCACTCCCAGAGCTGGAGGTGGGATAAGGGGTGGGTTAAGCACTGGGCCCAACACTTTACGGAGCTTTAGAATCACCTGAGGGCTTGGTAGACACATATCACTGGGCCCACGGTCTTTGTTTCTGATTCGCTGTAGGTCTTTGTTTCTGATTCGCTGTAGGTCTGGGGCGGGGCCAGAGAGTGTGCATTTGTAACAAGCTCCCAGGCCATACACTGTTGGCCCAGAGACCACATTTTAAGAACCACTGGCCTGGACATTATCGGCAAAAAAAAAAAAAAAAAACAAAAAAAGGATCATTTCAGCAGAGGAGTAGGTGGATGATTCTACATGTAGATTAGAGAAAGGAAGACAGATTCTGTTCCTTCTAAACACACAATTATGATGGTTCTCAAGACATGACTTAATAATTTACAGACCCCCTAAGCTAATTTTATTTTCATCAGATTGACTATATATTTAGGAGCTATTGCAAACTCCCAGCAGCCTTCAGACCAGTGTAGCAAGAAAGGAAAGTTTGACATCATTTTGAGTAATTTACATGTGCAGGATGTAGTTGAACCTCCTAGAAAGAATGAGGTTATTAGAAACCAGAACTCAAGAGTCAGTTGCCCCAAACCACTTAGTCTTCGAAACAGTGTAGAAATCTGATGGCAGTCATGGGTCTGCTAATGCTACTGTGGTCAGTTACCTACACTCAGAATTAAAGGACATGCAATTTTCAATTAGAGGAATTCAGAATTCTAAATACGGACTCTTTGGGGGAGGAGGGGTTCCATGGATCCCGGTTTAAGTAAGGTCAAAGTCTAAAGAAATCTTCATACCGCTCAAATTTACAGTGTTATCTTATTTTTCATATTCCTCTAAAAAGTATGGCTACATAATTCCTTGCCTATTTTTATTTTAAAACTTTTAATAATAGTTTACTCTTGTAGTTCAAGTAATTACCTGAGGAATCTACAATCAAAACACAAAACACACTCACATTCGTGTCTCAACAGGATTTAGCAAATGTCAGTAAATCCAACCTAATTTCTAAACAATATAAAACATCATTGCTTATGAAAAAAAAATGTATTTTCACCCATAGGCCCATTTATTTCAGAACCATAAACTCAGAGCAATCTTGCCTGTAGGGTGCTGCATGGAATCAGATCCGGTGCTAACTGCAAAACATCGTTGGCTCCTTAGTACACATTCCATTTCATTCCCTAATGGGTCTTAATTAATGCCCCGTTTCCCCCACCCCCGGAAAAACCATTACACACAAAAACTTGATTCTCTCCTGGAAAACCCAATGCTAATAACAATGTTCTCTATCATAGAGGCAAAGGTAAGAAAAACTTCCGTGTTTAATCTTTTCCCAGACTCCAGAGCAGCACAAGAACATATTATAGTAACCAAAAGGGAAGTTTCTGCTTTTTCAAAGTCGTGGGCATCTCTGCAGAGCGCGCAGTGCCAGCCCATTCACGTTTTCTTCATTGCATTCCCCAAACTCCTGGCCTTTCAAACATGTATGTAAATGAGGGGGCCCAAAGCGCTATTAATGCAAATTTCTTTAAATAGGAATCCTGCAAACCAAAAGGCTGTTGATGGTTTCAGAAAATATCTTGCAGGAAAATGCTGTGTCCATAGTGAGCTGTCGCCGCATGACCCTGGGAAAATTAACTTGTGTGGAGGGAAAACAAAGAGCGGCGGCCTGAGCGAGACACCTCAGTCTTAGAGCACAAAGCCCCGCAGCCACCTCCGTGGGAGGGAGATTTTAAAAGGGGGTCAGGAGGGTGCTGACTCTTTTTCACGGACTTGAGGGTTATTCTTTAACGGGAAAATGTCTCTAAACATCATGTTTAATAATTCATTAATAGATGTGTAAAAGGGCCTTTGTTGGAGGGTTGAAACCCACCACCCATCCTTGAGAGCACTGCTAACAGGGCCAGAAGGGCCTGAAACCAGGGGTCCCACGGGGTCCACCGGGCAGGCCCCCTCGGAGATCCTCCCCTGCCCCCGCCAGCAGGTGCCTGTGCAGGAAGCCGGTTCCGGGGACTTGGTTGTCTGAGCTGCTTGGTGCCGAGGGCTTTTCCTGCTGGGACGAGGGACTGGACTTTGTCAGTCGGTGGAATCTGTTGGGATTTTGCTTCTCCCTCAAAGAAAACACAATGCATTTTCTCATCAGCATATTCTTAGGTTAAGAAAGGGATCCTCTGCAGCCAAGACCTTGGGAAGCTCAGGGAAGAGACTGTGAAGGCTTCCATCACTTCACCCCGCAGAGCCTCTGGTTTCTCATGTGTGAAGGAGGATGCCAGTGTCTGCCTCACGGGTATTGGGAGGACAGAGGAACTACAACCCAGGGCCCAGGCTGGGGAGCGCAGGCAGTTCAGCAGCTATTCAGCGAGTGGGAGGAGCCGATGGATCCTATTATGTCTTTTAACCCAGCCTGAAACACCAGAAAACACACACCTTAATGGAAAAGCATTGATTTTGTGAACACGTATCGATTGGTCTGGAAAGTAAAGCCCCTTCTACGTTAGGTACAATTAGTCATTTTTCTAGAAGCCTGCGTGGCTACACTTTTTCCAAGTGGTGATAAAGGAGCTCAAACGCTGCTGGAAATCCTCCCCGCAGCCTGATGCCACAGGCAGCTGTCCGCCTGCAGGCCGGCCTGCCTGCCCCAGCAGGGGGCCTGCAGCACCCACCCCAACAATGCCCTGGCCTTACAGGTGAGATCTAGAATCAGAAGCATCTTTCTGTCCACAGTCACCCAGCAGAGTCCAGTCCAGGACTCAGCGCCCCTAAGTCCCACCCCGAGGTCATCTGCAGCTCCGCAGGGCTCTCCCCTCCTGAGGTGGCTTTGACTCACCTCCCTCTCTCCCGAATGCATCCCATCAAGGTTGCTGATGGTGGAAGGGGCCATTTAAACCTATGCATTGCCTTGGAATTTACAGCCTAGTGAAGGCATCTGAACTCAGAAGGTAGAACTAGAAACTAGGAAGTTAAGGTTTAGGGAGAAATTTTTCCCCAAGAACTGTCAGTAAGCCTTTATGATTAAAGCCCCTTGCCCTGACTGGTTTGGCTCAGTGGATAGAGCGTCGACCTGCGGACTGAAGGGTCCCGGGTTCGATTCCAGTCAAGGGCATGTACCTTGGTTGCGGGAACATCCCCAATAGGGGGTGTGCAGGAGGCAGCTGATCGATGTTTCTAACTCTCTATCCCCCTCCCCTTCTTCTCTGTAAAAAATCAATAAAAAATATATATATTTAAAAAAATAAAAATAAAAAAGCCCCAGAGATTCTCCTTACCTCTCCCAGTAGGTTTCACTTCTCCGTTAACTTTAGTAAATGTAACCCTGGAAAGGTGTAACGGCAAACCCAGATCTCTACTCCCTTTAAGAACAGCCACCCGCAGAAGGCTGAGCACAGCTGGCCTCAATTATGTGAGGTACAACTCAAACATCATCACACACCTGCCAGCCCCTAAATTCACACACCAAAGTCCAAACAAGTGCTTAGGCCCCGCCCCTTACATTCATATCTACACACTGGTCTCAAACACATGAACACATCCAGCACACTACACGCACAGACCCTACATGTTCATGTGCTCACCATATTCAGCCCATACATGTGCTCACACATGAACACCCTACGTGTGCATGCAAGTGTATGCATATGGTAGCACCCACACAGCCCCACTCTTACTCAGTTCCCTACCTAATTGCAAACCCTCCAAGTCTTGGCTCTGTGACCCTGAACTTCAACCCTCAGGCTGGCTTCTGGCCCTTTACATTTGGCATTTACTCTTGAGCCCTCTGGAGCTTGAACATAGGCTGTCTATAATGATCTTAACTTGCCTTATTTTTTATGAGTTCTGCACCCCAGATCTGAAACAACCATGTTCTAGCTCAAACCTCTAAAGGATCCAGATTCTGATGCCTCTCATTTAGTCAGAAACCCAACCTAACACCCAGTCAATCCAGGGTCAGCAGCCCTCTTCTTCCACCACCACCCTGCACACAAAGTTTCCAGGCGGGCACTGCACTTGACCAGGCAGGACCGTCTCACAGATCCTCAGAGCCTAAAACGTGCCCCTGAAGCAAGTTGCTCAGTTTATTTGATCTGGGATTCCACATGTACAGAGTGGCTCTGTGCAGTCACCCTTCCTGGTAAGAGTTCAAAGGTTAGGGATTTGTGCCCCCCATCCTTGAAGTCTGGAGTTTATTTCAGACACTGAGGGTTTCTTCAGAGACCAGCCCAGCACCCTAACGCTCCCTTGGCATATTCCTGAGGTAGTAGGACACTCAGGCAGACTCTCCTGGCCCCTCAGCTACCCACCACAACTACTGACCAGGCCGAGTATGGCTGCCCTGGGCATGGCCCTAATGGCACCCCCTGCCCATCCTTGCCTTGATCCTATCCCCATTTCCCACCATCAAGGTCTGGTTCAGGGCACTGCACATAACTGAGGTCTCCAAGAACATAACCATCGAGAGTCTGGCTACGTCTTCCCCGTTGTTTTGACATGGTTTTGTTCTGTGAATCCAGACAAGGGGGAGGGCGGAGGCAAGGAGATGCTCTTGGATCCCGCGCGGAGCACATTCATTTCCAATGACGCCTCTGCTGCCCACTCTTAAACCCACTCCCGGAAGAAAACAGAGACTGGAGCCCAAGCTCTACCAAACAGCCGTGGGCATTTCACATGCACACAGGTGACTCACCCTCCCCCACACACTGCGCAGGCATCTTAATAGCCCATGACCTCATTTTCATTGAAACCCATCCATCGTTGTAAAGCGCAAGATTGACTTGGGCAGAGCAGTCCAATCCTGCTCCTTCCTCTTGTCCCTACCTCTGCGGAGGAAGAGGTGTCCATGCTGGTGAGTGGCAGGGAATCAGGAGAGGGGTTAGCATCAGGACAGAGGGGTCACATCCCCAGGCTGCCTTGACCTCTAAGTGCAATGTAGGAACCCAAGAGAGACTCAGGACTGGGTACAAATGATGGATCAATACTTCGCTGAATAATTAGAAACCATATTGTATTATCTGAACTCAGAACTGATGACAATATTTTATTTTTATTTTTTTAATATATTTTATTGATTTTTTACAGAGAGGAAGGGAGAGGGACAGAGAGTTAGAAACATCAATGAGAGAGAAACATCTATCAGCTGCCTCCAGCACACCTCCTACTGGGAGTGTGCCCACAACCAAGGTACATGCCCTTGACCGGAATCGAACCTGGGACCCTTCAGTCCACAGGCCGACGCTCTATGCACTGAGCCAAACCAGTTAGGGCTATTTTATTTTTATTGATTATTGTACAGAACTACGCACGCAGTAAACATAGGTATACATATAGATGAATTTTAATTGCCTATCTGTGTTCTGCCTTATTACAAAAAGAATTTGAGGTGGCTAAAATGTATTTACAATGCAAAAAAAAAAAAAGTATTTTTTTAAATATATCTTTATTGATTTCAGAGAGGAAGGGAGAGGGATAGAGAGTTAGAAACATCGATGATGGGAGAGAAACATCTATCAGCTGCCTCCTGCACACCACCTCCTGGGGATGTGCCCACAACTGAGGTACATGCCCTTGACCAGAATCGAACCTGGGACCCTTCAGTCCTCAGGCAGACGCTCCATCCACTGAGCCAAACCGGTTAGGGCAAAAAGTATATTTTTAAAAAGAGTATTGAAACAACCCAAATGTCCACCAACTGGTGAATGGATGAACAAAGTTTGGTGTTGCTATTAAAATAGAATATTAGTCAGCCATTAATAAGGAATAAAGTACTGATACATGCTACAACATGGACGAACCTTGAAAGCATTACACTAAGTGAAAAAGTCGGGCAGAAACAGCCACAAATTGTATGGTTCTCTTATAGAAAATGTCCAGATAGGAAAATCCACACAGAGAGCAGATTCGGGGTTGCCAGGGCTGTGGGGAGGGGACATGGGGTGACTGCGCAATGGATAAGGAATTGCTCTTGAGGGCAATGAAAATGTTTTGGAATTAGAAAGAAGTAATGATTGCATAACGTCATGAATGTACTAAAAGCCACTGAGTTTTACACTTTAAAATAGTTAAAATGGTAAATTTTGTTATGTGAATTTTACTTCAAAAAATATTTTGGAAAAAGATACTAACAGAGCCTGAAAGGAAAACAAAAGGTAAGAGATTAACTTGAAGCCTGGGAGTCTGGGTAGTGATTGTCACACAAGTGCAAACCGTAGTTGCTAACCGTGGTTGCTAAGAGTGGGTCACCAGTTCAGCCATGACTCCCAGAGGAGAGAGCAGACCGAGAAACCCAGCCATCAGTTAGGAGACCCCCACATTCCATGAGATTAAAGCAAACCAGTTAGTGAGGAGCACAGGTCTCCCAGCTCCAGGATACAGAACTCTGCTCCAGGGGGCTCCAGAGAGAAAGCTCTGTGCTTGGGGGGCTGGTCCCCCCAACAGCCCTTCAGCAAGTACACATCAAGTCTATCACACACTCTCTGTTAACCTCTCTCATTAGAGCCTGAAGGCAAATGTCAAAGACAACCCTTTACTGAACAACCACACCTTGTGGCTTTGGTTCTTTGGACTGTCTTTAAGGACAATGTTTCTCAAAGGATCTTCTTACCTTTATCTTCTCTGTATTTTTAAATATATGTCTATATTGTGTGGACCTTTAAGCCACTTCGAATCCTGCATTAGTGGCACTTGGGGTGTTTATTAAAACGCAGATTCCAGCACCTTATGCTAAAGTAATGCAGATTCAGCCTTTGAGGAGAGGGTCCACGGTTTTGCAGCTCAGTGAGCTCTCCAGATGATTTTTAGGACAGCGAAGCTTGAGAGTCCTCCACTTCCGTTTTTGGGAACCCTGAAGAAGGCCACACTACATGGTGTGTCTCCCTCCTTTCAGAGCCTCCTACTTCCAACAGACACCCAGGAGTTTCTAGCAGGTCTGCCCTCAGAGGTGGGAGGATGTTGATGAGCTCATTCACACCTTAGAGAAGTGTTTACAGGAAAGCCTCACCACATAGCTGAGCAAAGGAAGCCTTGTCTCTTTATTGCTGGTCTGGGCTCCTCGCAGGAGCAGCTGATGCCGAATGAGAGATTCAACCTCTTTCTCTCTCCCCCAGCTCTGACCTAACCTGCTAGATCCCTGTTCACAACACTGTGCTGGACAGCTCCAACCAGAGTTCCCCAGGGCACCTTAAACTGGCCTATATCCCTTACCTTTAAGGGCAGAAAAGATTAAACCATACCTTCGCATTCCTTTTGTTTTTTCATGTAGTATGTCACAGTGCCTCTTGAATGCCAAGAGATAAAGACTTGTATAAACAAAATACTGTACAGGGTGGGTTTAAGGGATCTATTAAGGGTAATTTTTACTCAGTTGATTTTTGCTGCCACTGAACTTCAGAAACTGAGACACAAATGATGTGATTCCCCTGTACCTGTTTCTGTTTATGGCAGTCATCACCTGTGAATGACTTTTCTCCCTTGCCAAATTCTGAATCCATGACAAGGATTTTTTCTCTCTCTCTCTGTTCCTGTTCTCTGCCCATTTTTCTATTGGATGTATCTTTTCTTTCTTATTGATTTATAGGTGCTCTTTACATATTATGATTTTGACCTATTTATTGGCATGTATAGTACTATTTTCTACTCTGGGTAAATATTAATGTTGTTTGTACCATCTTTCACTATCTTGGAGTTTTTGTCATTGTTGTTAGTGTCATCAAATCCATCCTTTCATTCTTGTATCTCCAGCTTCTGGCATATAGATGATTCCAAGTAGACACCTACAGATTAAACAAATCTGTGCTTATGGGAGACTTTTAAGCATCATTGGGGAAATTCTCATGTTTGGAGGTAGGAATTTGGAGGAGGAGGACCTTGCTAGTACAACATGTAAGCATGGCTTTGAGACATTTTTTCTCATGAGCTCATGGGCAACTGTCTGTCTTCTCTTTCCACACAGCCTCAGCCTCCAGGAAAGGTGCAGGCTAGAAAGATGCCCACTGTCTGGGACAACTGAAGTCTTTTCTCTCTGAACCACCCGTTAATGGCTCCCTCATCAACTACAGACAACAGATGAAATTGCTCAGGTGGGGTGAAAGTGGCTGCCTGCCTCCCAGTCCCACACTGCTGAGGGGAGCCCCTGGGGGCTCACCAATAAAAAGCATCTGAAGAAGCAACTATGGCAAGGAAACATCTACATTATAAAAGGCCTGTGGCCATAACGTCGTAGCGCCGTAACAACCAAAGGACCGGTCACCCAGAGGTGCATTGATAGGTCTCGCAGCATGGCGGGTCTGGGGTCCCACAGTGCAGCGGGTCTGGCGTCTCCTGCGATTTCACGCGCTGGGCCTCTAGTTTAGACTATAAATGCCGAGAGTTTGTGGGGACCATCTGAGAGTGTTGGGTCTGGGTAAGGTGACCCTTGCTGCTCTGAATCATTCTTTGAAGAACTCTGTGGCATAGCTCCTGCCATGGCAAAGGACGCTTTTATGGGGAGTGGCAAAAACCATGTAGTAGCCCCGTGAAGGAGCACATCTTGCCCACCAACATCTGCACCACCATTTCCTAGCAATGTGCACTAGCAACAAGGGACTTTTATTTTCGTAGTGGCAGCTGGAAGTCAGCTCGTGGTTGGTTAAGCGGGTTGGTTAAGCCAGTTGGTTAAGCCATCTCTACTAGAACCAACCTCATAGAAAAGGTACACCTCAACTAAATTTGGACTTGATTTCTTTCATCTCCCCTTGCCTGAAACGGTAGTGTGATTAATCTGTTATTGGCTTGGACTATGTTATTTCTTTATTGGCTTACTAAGAAACATTATCTTGTAGGCTACTGGCTTGTGAAATTCCCTCAGTGAATTCCCATTAAATAAATTGCTGGCAAAGACAAACTCAGTCTCTGAGCATAATTTGCCATCCAAAATAAAACATTACATACCTGCAGCGTGCTTAGTGTCCCAGAGCTGCTCCAAGGGGAGTACGGTGCTGCGAGTCCTACAGACACACCTTCGAACCTGGCTCTGTCACCCACGAGCTGTTAGTCACCAAGTGACCTAATTTCACTGTGCCTCCCTTTCTTCACCTGTAAAACCCTGTTTTATAGACATAATGAGAAGATTAACTGAATAAAAAACATGTATAGTGCTTGACAGTCCTGGCAAAGAAACACTCAAAACTTTTGAATATGTTGAACAACATTTATTGTCTTTTTAAAATGTATTTTTCTATTGATTTCAGAGAGGAAGAGAGAAACTTCAATGATGAGAGAGAATCATTGACCAGCTGCGTCCTGCATGCTCCACACGGGGGATCTCGCACACAACCAGGGCATGTGCCCTGACTGGGAATCAAACCGTGACCTCCTGGTTCATAGGCCGACACTCACCACGGAGCCATACCGGCTGGGTGCATTTATTGTCTTGAGTGTTACCTGAAGAGAAAATTTTTGGTGGTGGTTGTGAAGGGCACTGTAAATTAAAGTCTTCAGTACTAATGAGACATAGTGATAGCCAAACATATGACTACACCCACAGGACTAATTTGGCCATTGTCCTTCTTACTTGAAGAAGCTGTTATCATAGATCCTATTTCCTGGGGCTGATTCCAGCCAAATTGGGGGGAAAATTAATACCTGGTGTAGGGTTTAACCTAGGCTCAAACAGGAAGGTCGGCCAGACCTGGTGGGGATGGAGCTCGGCTGGCAGCAGCTGCTCGGCACTGGGGACCCTTTGCTGATACGCAATCAGAGACCTTCCCAGGGCCTCAGGCCTGGACAAGATTCCTGTTAAACCTATGCCAATCCCAACTCCTTCCAGCTTTTCCTGGCCTCCCTGCCCCCAAGCTTGCAAGTGGAGAAGAATCCAGGCCAGATTTTACCAGAGCCTTTTTGTCCCTTGTGTCAGAAGAGGATTTTCTATCAGTTTTATCCATTTTTCATTTAAAAGTTGATATTCAACTTAACACAGTGAAACCTCACTCCCCAAGGGAATAGAAATGTAAGCCACCCAAATCCTATTCAATAGGGTAAATATGGAGTAAGATAAATATCTGAGCTGCCTTAAAAAGACCATTGTGTTCAAGGGAACTGCCATTTCTTACCTCAGGAAGGCTGTGAATTAAGAAAGCCTGAAGGCCTGACAAAGGGGCCCAGCTGTTACCAAAGCAGGGTATTGTTATTGTCACCATTTATCCAGCCCCTACTGTGTGCTAGGTCCCAATCAGATGCTTTGTCCACTGATTTGCTCATCCTTTTAGCAGTACTGCAGGCTACTGGCTTGTATGCCTCTATCCCTGTTTTAGCTTATTATTCCCTAATACCCCATTCTTGCCCCCTTTTCACCAAGACCTCCGGGCTGCCTCCCTCGCATGCCCCAGTTGGATGGATGTGCTGGGTCGGAGGAGCTGAAACACTACCTTGGTTCCATCCTCCTGGACTTGCAACATGGACTTAGGCGAGTGGTATCTCCTAGTTCTATTCTCTCCATCTTTGAATCTTCCACCTTCCTGCGTATAGGTCACCAGTAAGACTAGTGACCGCTCTTTAATGAGAAACTTTACCACATGGTTCTAAACATGTACAGGTATATGCCTTATACAATTTTATCCTACAGATTCTGTGCTATTATCAACCACATTTTATAGAGGCATGGGAAGTTCAGAAATTTGTCCAACTCCATGGATCAGAATCCTGTTCTCAACCAAATCTGATCCAGACAACAGATAGGAAGGGCAGAAAAACAGCCCTGACTTCCTTTAGCCAAAAGTCTGCATCCATGACACTTCCGGCTGCTATTTCCCCCAAGAGCCTGTGTCTAAAGCCGTTGATCGGGCTTTGCTCTGGACTGAGGGGAGCCCTCTCAAAGTGAAACAGAAATTTTAGGGGTAAAATAGGACAGGTTTAGGAAATTTTAGAAATTTTGGAAATTAAGGGGACCATGGAGGAAGCACAGGGCTGCAGAGCAGCAGTAGGTATATATCCATAGAATAGGGGAAGCTGAAAAGCTGCAACAGGTACATTTCCATAGAATAAGGGAGCTGGGAACAGCAAAAGGTCTATATTTACAAAATAAAGAGAAGGAAGCTCTTCATCCAGGAGAGGAAGAAAGCCCAAAGGGAATAGGAAAACAATAAGGGGGGGGGGGGGCAAGGAAGGAACCTCACTATAATAACCAGTCTAAGGGAATAGTGACCAATCAGAGGGGATAACAAGGCACCAGGATCTGCAGCCTTTATGAGCCATAGGGAAAAAGAATTCAGGGGGACCTTTTTCCCCTCCCTACATGGGAGTCCATTCTGTGGGACTCTTTCCCCCTTCGCATGTGGGAGTCTGTACTTGTTCTTCAATAAATCTCCACCTTTGCTATACCACTTTCTGTCCGTGGATTCATTCTTCGATTCTGGTGGACAAAGAATCCGGGTTCCAGTCCAAAAATTCCATTTCAAAAGGCTCAAGATATTAAAAAAGCCATTTGATCTCAGAATGTCACTGAAAATTCCAGAAGTTTCCTTAGGGTGCAAAGAGCAAGAGAGAGCCTGACGAGAGAAATCGAGAGAGAACGTCTCCTGGGTGTTCATAAGCCCTCCACAGAGCACAGGCCCAGAGAGCCATGGGTGTGAGTTTTCTCTGCGAAAAGAAACTCCAGGACAACCTAGTGTTGGAGTGGGAGGTTGCTTTTCTGTCTGGGAGGTGGGAGTGGTGGCGGGTTTTGTTTGTTCTACTTGTTTTTTAAGTTTCTCCTGAAGCTTGTGTTTCTAGATGACTATCTCCGGAGCGGTCAAGCAAATGGACAAACACATTAGGGCAAAAGCAAACATTTACATAGGCAGGGAAGCCGCTTCTCCCAAGTCCCCTAATTCACAGGACTAGAGCCATTTAGGGATTAAAACAAGCTGGCCTTTTTTTTCCCCCTGTGGAGATTCTTTCCAGAATTCCCATACTTTAGAGAGCAGGAGCTAACTTTGATGTCAGGATTCTTTCTTCTCTTCCCACAAATGAAAGCCGGGTTCAGTTGAGCAATGCACACTGTAGCTGCTCACAGCCTCGTCTGCTACAGCAAATGATCCCAGCCATCAGCTCTTCCTTTCCATAGAACAAGTCCTTGCATTCCACAAGGCCGGTATGGAAGCCAACCATACACATAATTTAAAAAAAAAAAAAATCTAGCTGGGCTAAATCTAGCTGGGCTTCAGCCAGTCATTGCCCTAGGAGAGTAATTATTCTTTCTTCTCTTAAATTCATGCAGCCCATGTAGATCTAAAATTATACAAAGTTTAAGCTAAAAGCCCCTTAGGGATCATCTAATGCACCATTTTTTTAAACTGAACTATTAGGGGGTCAGGAAGTCAATATAAAGGATTATGACCAGTCTTTTTTTTTTTTTTTTTTTTTTTTAAAGGAAACAGTTTCACATAGGAAGAGTAAATACTGCTTCGTAAAACATGGGTTTCAGTTAGATATGTAGTTCAGAGGGTCATTATGGACACTTCTTCCTGCGAGGCCAGGTCTAAAGTTTGAAGACCGCTGACTAACCCTCTGGTTTACAGACTGGAAATGGGAGGCTCCAAGAGGGGCAGTGATGTACCCAGGGTTCTGCTGCAGACCAGGGATGGACGTAGCCTTTCTCTACCTGCTTCCTCGCATGCGGGCTCCCCCGGCCTCCTCCCACTGCCTCGCACACAAATCCGCATACATTAGTCCTGCCTGGTGGTGTGTGTGTCAGCATTCAGTTCCATCCAGGCGGCAGACTCCCTGATGGCCCAGTGACACTCAGTGTTTTTGTCACCCCACAGCGTTGAGCACAGTGCAGAGCTCCTGACAGGTACAGGGCCTTCACTTGGTGCATCGCTGAGGTGGGCAGAAGAGACTCTGGCAGGAAAAAAGGGAAGGAAATGCCCAGGAAAGAGCAAGAGCTCCATGGACAGGGCTTCCATGTCTGTGAGCTCCTGTGCACTCAGGACAATGAGGAGCATCTCCCAGCTTGTCTCTCCTCCCAAGTTCTGAGCTGAGCTTCGAGGATGCCATAGCTCATTCCATCCTCACAAGAAGCTGGTGGGCTGCTATTCTCCAGGCCATTTTGCTAGCCAGGATCCAACCCCTAGCAATCGGGCCTCTGACCAGGCTCTTCATCATCCCACTCGACCCCTCCTCCTAAGAAAGGGCATAGGAAGTCCTCACTGAATGTTAGCTATTGCCGCAACATGGAGGTGCTTAGCCAATGTGTTGAATGACTGAGTGAGTGGTCAAGGAAGAAGGACGCACTCTAGTTTCCGGGGAGCCTGGAGGCTGAAGCTGAGAACTGCTGGGGTTGAACAGTACAGGTCTAGTCTGGAGAAGCCAGTGAGCACAGGATAAACCTTCTTCAAAAAGGGGAGCAGATGCCCCTGGAACAAGGTGGTCAGAGACATTGCCAGCCCTTCCTCCACCCTCCTGTGTCACCTACAGCGCCACCATTGCTCAGAGAACCAGGGGGAGTAACCGCGACCTCAGTCTAAGGGCCTGGAGTGTGGGTCTCTAGCCCCGTAAAGTCTGATGGGCCTATTCCCTAAAGCAACTCCTCTTCAAATTCCTGTATTTAAAAAAATTAACATGAGGTTGAGCCATGGGAGAGGAAATTAACTCAGCTTTTCAGCAGCTTGGCGTCCTGGGGTGGTCAAAGGCAGAGTGTCAAGTTAAAACGTACAACTGAAAGAAAGAAGGAGAAAAGAAAAGCCTCGGCGAGAGAGCCTTTTCTTTCTGTTCTTCACTGCCAAGGAGGCAAAGCTGGTTTGGTTATTCTGTTTTACTCCCCTGGAGAAATTCTCAATATGATTGGCAAGAAGTCAGAAATAACAAGATCGAGTGGTGATGTAAATGCTTGTGGAAACAGTAGGTCCTTTGTGCTGACCTCGGCCAACAAGCCTCAAAGTAGGAAGAAAAGCTGGGATTTTGGCTTTGACGCAGGGCCCCTGCATGTAAAATTTACAGTATCCTTCCTATCGGAAATGCTTAAATACTTCCCCTACAGGTATTTACAATCTGTCTCAACATTTGGCTGACTCTGGGCAATTTTCTGCTTTCATTCACATTAAGTACTTAAAGGGAAACTCCAAGGCAGCATTTTGAGCAGCGCATTGAATTAAGACAAAGAATGAAAGACCAAAGAAACATTGGAGAATCTGGGATGCAATCATCATCTAAGAAAACAATCATTATTCTTCCCAAATACAAAACAATGGGAAGACGTTGACAAGGACCTAGAAAGCTGGGAAGACTAGTTCAGGCAAAACTGTGTTTGAAACCACAGTATCCCTCTCTTTCAAACTTCCAAAGCTCTGACATTTCATTGCCCTGTCACGTCTCCAATTTAGAATCCCTTTAATAATCACCATAGACACATTTCCTCCTTGTGTCTAACGTCGTCTCTCCAACTGCAGCTTACTTTGGATTGTTTATGGATTGTGCTCAATAGAAAGAGAAATGCCGTCATAGTAATAGTGATAATGATAGGAAGGAAGTAGAGAGTGTTACAATGCGATAGCAATAGAAAATAATTAGAGTGTTATAGGAAATGTAGAAGAATTATTTTTTGTGAAATATTAAAGAGCACAGGGAATGACCACTCTGGCCAAGCCCTAGCTGCACCATATAGAGAAGACCGTAGCTGAATGCTACCCTTAGGAATGACGTATGTAAACCTGATAGACACCTTCTGAGTGACACTGTGATTGATAACCAGCTTGTACTCTGATAACACTTGTGTGATGACGTATGTTACTGATAGCCACCTGGATTGCCGTAGGCCAGAACAGGCTTAAAAACGGGTTCCTGACTTCAGACATCGATCATCCTCTTAGTCCACGCTCCATGCTGCCTTGCTCCACCCCGGACGGCAGAACGGCCGAACCTCCCATCTCAAGACTTCAGTCGCCTTCCTCCCGCTGACTCAACCCAACCAGACGGCCAGCCACCCAAAGACGGATCCACCGCTGCCTGCCACTCTTCCCTGGGAACCCCGTTAAGCCTGAGCCCACGGCACCAGGAACCTTGTGAGTAATAAAGTGTGCTGTGTGATTTGCAACTGCATATTCTTGTGTGGCGTAATTCCCCCAGCAGTCTTAACTACATTAATATAAGGTCAGATGGTAATGCCTACCCTCGGCCCTGCTTGCTTAGAGTAGTCTCTTCACTAGCAACTACTTAATGTCCGAACACCTGCACGGTTAAGTTTATCTCAAGGGACGCCTTGGATAGCGCCCCATATACTCTACTCAGACAAACACCTTGTACTTACAACATATAATATCCTCAAGCTCTGGGATCTTTGCTTGGAAGAAGTCTCAGACCCCTGTTTTATCTTGCGAATTTTATACTCTATACCACTATTATCCATGTAAACTTTCATGAAGTTAAATGGATCCACAGGGAAAATACCGTGCTTATCCTGTTGCTGGGAGCATCCCCAGCTCACTAGCCCATATACCCCATTAATAAGCCCAGCTTAGAATAAAGTCTGTATCCATTAGGATGCTTTTGGCTGCAAGTAACAGTATATCTAATTTTAAATATCCTAAACAGTGATATTTAAAATATATGGCTGTACATTTTTTAAAATTCCAAAGGTAGATGGTACAAGGGCCTCAAAAATGTCAACAAGGACCCAGGCTCTGGGCAGCTTTCCATCCTGCCGGCCTCAGTCCGCTGGCTGGCCCTTCGGTTTGTCCTCTCACAGATGAGATGGGTGTCTCGGTGAAGGCGTTCTGTATGAACACAGCACCTGGAGGAAGAAAGCGGATGCTCCCTCTCACGAGCTATGCTTTATTAGGAAAGAAAATCTTTCCTCAAAGTCCCTGCTACAGAGTGAATGTCTGTCGCACCCCCTCTCCCCCTCCCCCAAATTCATATTTGAAATTATAACTAGAAGGAGGGACCTTTGGGTGATTAGATTATGCAGGCAGAACTCTTATGAATGGGATCGGTGCTCTTATAAAAGAAGCTGAGAGAGCTCCCTCACCCCTTCCATCATGGGAGGACACAGTGAGAAGGCGCTGTCTCTGAGGAAGCAGGCCCTCCTCAGACACCAAACATGCCAGTGCCATGAACTTGGACTTCCCAGCCTGCAGAAATGTGAGGAATAAATGTCTGTGGTTCCTAAGCCCCTCAGTCTATGGTACTCTGTTACTCAGTACTGAACAGGCTAAGTCCGTGCCTAAGCTTTAGTTGTAAGGAAGTTTGAAAAAAAGTAAAAATCTGACATTTTCAGCTTCTATAGAAGATGAGTTCTGCCAGCAAAAAAAGAAGTAGATGGAGTAGGGGCCTCAGAGCCCCCCACTGGACAGGTAACCAGAAGGCTCTGCCACAAAGCCCCGAGTTCCATTGGCTCAGTCCTCGGGACAGGGAGGGGAGATAGACACCACCACTCTGAATGAACAAGGTTCTCAAGGAACCCAAGTGAGTAGCCCAAGAACAGTGGTTTTCTTATTTTTCTAACACTCCTTCACCCTCTTTCAGTGCCTTCTGGCCACTACTTCTGTCCCTCTGTGCCCCTTCTCTTCCTGGCCCTATGGTTATGAGGTGCTTCTGGAACAATTGGGGACCCTCTGCTGCCACTGGGTCTAGGCCTACCTCCATTGGTACAGCCCTTGCTCCAAATCTAGGTCGCAAACTCAGATGCCTCCGGGTGCATATTTCTATATACACATAATGTATTTCTCTACCATAGAGAAACTGAAGGATAGTCCAAGAATAAATAACAAAGGATAGACACTTAAGCTCAGTGTTGGGTGTAACGGGGAATGATGGGGAGTGTGGCAAACTGAAACATCACGTTTCCTTCCAATGAAGAAAGTGAAGTTCTGACAATATAGGAATGCCAAAGTCAGAAATCAGGTTACTTTTTCCATGAAAATATGTAGATGTTGGCTCGGTTTAAAATAAATAACACACAAGCCAAATGCAATATGCACGTCTCTGTTCAAGATCTTGCCCTCATGCCCCCATCAGAGCGAATCCCTCTTTCCACTGGACTTGCCAGGGCTCACCTCACATCGTGACCGTCGTGGCTTTTCTTGAAGACTAATCCTCCCATGACCCAGTTCCTTGTTCTTGGATAACTGCAGTCCATATTATTTCGGGTCAACCAGGGATTCTCAAGACTTCAAAAACCCCACTGACAACACACCAGACCTCTTGGCCCCGTAGTTCCTAAATCATGGCTTCCTTGCACATTAGTGTTTCGGGGCTGCTGCCCTGCTGAGCGCCCAGCTGAGACCATCCCCTCCTGACAGTGTCCTGCTACCGCATCAGGGTGCGGGCTTTCCACACCCCCAAGATTTCTGTGGACTCGACCCCCTTGCCTCCCCTTGTGCAGCTGTCGGCAGGCTAGACCACAGCAGCATCCTATTCCCTGTCCTCCTTTAACCATCTGCTGGATCTGAAGAACCTGGATCCCTCACCTGATTCTGTGTTCTCAGTTCTCATCCTGAGCTGGGGATGTGGTTGGACATCACTGAGCACCATGGACTTGGTCCACTATTAATCCATTCCGTCTCACTTCCACTGAGCCCTTGCTATCTCTACTACTACTGTCCCACCATGGCTCCTCCAAACACGGTCCCTTTCCTCAAGTCCCCAGCCTGCCCAGAGTCCCCTCTGTCAGCAGACAATGAGGAGGAAGGTGACAATGGTATGCAGTGGGTCATCCATTGAAAGTCTGCATGTTCTGGGTACTTTGCAGTATCTCCTTGAGTCAGTTCTTCAAGTGAAGTATCATCTCCTTTACAGTGTGGAAAGAAACATGCCATTGGAAATGCACAGATTGTCCCAGATCAGGTGGCTAGTGTCCCAGACAAGAAACACATCTAGCTAACTTGGCTCCAAAGCCTCACATTTTGCTCCCTAACTCACTAAACTGGTTCTGACAGTTTCCTTCTTTCCTCCCTGGGTTCTCTCTCAGCCCCCCATGCTTTCTGCCTTCCTGCATATTTCAGAGGAAGGGGAGAGACTCCTTTCTGGGGCTGACAGCTACACGATGCCCATCATTGCCTTCTCTGTTCTCCCTTCCTGTTGTCTCACGGTTCTTGATTCTTCAATTGCTCCCTCTCTGCTCAACATGTCCCTGCGTTTCTCCCCACTGTCTGCTTCCCCTCTCTCACAGTCCTGTTCGCTGTCTGCTACATTCTCCTAGGCATCATCACTCTAGCTAGTCCCCAAACTAATTCACACTAAAGTGTTAATGGACCATATCCCTCACAAAGACTATATTTGTTTTATAATGGAAGCTTTTGCAATTTACCCACAGGAAGAACAACTTTAGGAGAAAAAGAGTTAAGAGACTTGATTTCTAATGGAGGAATGATGAGGTAAATAAGTGAAGCCTTGGCACTTTATGTATTAGGGAGAGCGGGAGGGACCCCCCACTGGGTGAGGCGCTGTGGACTTCATAGACACACCCCAGGTCTTGATCCTCACAACAATCCATTTGCGGTAATGTGAGACACAACTAGCTAAGGAAACTAGGCTCAGAGAGATTAAGAAACTTGCCCCAAATCACAGCTAGGTAGTAATATAGCTGGGATTTAAATCTTCATTGCCTTATTCCACAGTCCCTGGCCTTTTCATAAAACAAAATTTCATTGAGGAGGTCAAGGCTGTACAATTACAAGTGTTAAAACAGACTTACAGGACACAGCATGAATACCCGCACCCTTCTCTTCTGAGTCCTACATGTGACTCATGGCTCTACTGTTCCCCAGCCCACCCTGGGAGAAACAAATGACAGCCATTTAGAGGCATGGCAGGAGTTATAGTCTCTAGATTTCTGTTCCCCTCCTTCGAGGTGGTCCCTAGTTCTTTAATTACCTGAGGCTGGAAAGAACCATGGGCAGGGGCCTAAGAGGACATGGTTAGTATGACTTAACCTGGGAGAAGACCGAAGCCTTCTGGGGTGCACGGGCTATTCGGGCCTATGTGCTTGTCCTGAAGTGGTATTTGGACACATCTGAACATGGGTCTCACTTCTTAAAATCCTTCCTGCCAAAGGCTGACAACTGACCCTAGTGTTCACTTGGCCCAGGTGATGCTTAACATTTTCAGGGCTAAGTGGGGAATACTCTGAGGGAGCCTTTTTTTAATGCTCGCGTAGCAGTTCAGCAGAGTCTGTTTTAGAGAGCCTAAAATCAGAAGGTCAAAATGTTCTTAGTGTCAGCACATGTGTTTTTGTACTGAAAGCAGAAGGAGCTCAGACAAGGTACTGGAGCAATGTTCCTATTTCAATTTCACACAGATAACATCTTCAGATAAAACTGGGGTAAGGGAGGGGGAGAAGGAGAGGAAGGGGGAGGGAGAGAGGGAAGGGCAAGGGGGAGAAGAAAAGAAGGCTCTCGATTATACCAGCAAACTCGCAAGGCTGGCTGGTGTTCCAACTCAGCTCAAGCCTTTGTGTGAAGCTGATGGTTGAACAGGGCAGCTGCCCTGGCAAAGGAATCACTCAGAATCCCAGCTTCCAGGAAAGGTTACCAGCAGCTACTGTCTTGATGTTTCTACATGCATGTGTGTATGGAGGAACCTGTCCTCTCCTTACTGCACAAATTCATTTGGATGGATTGGCCTCTTTCCCTAGGGCTACAGAATGGATACCATTTATGAAATGTCCTCTGTTCAAACTGTGAGAATCCCAAGTTATGCATTTGAAGTCCATGATCCCTTTTTCCTCTTTATGGTCCCAGCTCTCCTCCCACAGTTTACAGAGCAGCCTGGCAGGGAAAACCCCCGTGAACTGAGCTATAGACGCATCAGACTTCCCAGGCTTCCTCCTCCCAACAAACTCGGTCTAACAGAACAAGTCAAACCAAACCCACCCGCTCCACTCCCACCGCTCGCAGCCCAGCTCCTCTCCATTCCCTTATTAAGGAAACAATGAAGGAGCACGCCAGGATATTCTGGTGAGGACAGTGACCTCTGGCAATAAATTACTTCCTCACTTACTGACTTTTATGGGTCAGGGAAACCAGATGGCCCCTGCAGCCGGCTCCAGGTCAACTCCAGCCACCTCAATGTTCGTATGTCTCACCTTGATCAAATTAAAAGACTGTGGGGTGCCCAGTTCTAACGTTTTCATGACCCCTATTTCCCAAATGCATGCAATTCCCTCTCAGTGAGCAAGCCGCCTTCCTTCCTTGCTCTGCTGTCCCCCTTCTCAGCCTATCAACTTGTGCTTGGTTTGTGCTGTCTGGCTCTCCCTCCGCCAGCATCTTCCTGGGAGAGCCTGGTGGGGTGTATTCCTTTGAGATTTATTGCCCTGACTGATGTACTTGTCATCTTCATCCTGCCTTCACCTTGGTGACGGAGTTACATAATATATTTTGCCTCCAGCAAAAATTTACCAAATTAGGCAGAGCGAGCCTGACCTGTTCCCACTGGTGTCGTGGGGGCCTTTCAGGGACCATTCCTTTGTAACACAGCTTTGAGTAGGACATCACTTCCAAGTCCACTCCTCTCAGAATGCCTGAGGCTGGGCTTCTCAAGCTAGTGGCACAGACGTCCCTGGGTGGCAGGGAGGGGGACGTAGGGTGGGAGGAGGGACACTTGAAGAATAAACCAGCCATTTCCTGCTGGCATGACAGGTGGGGAGAAGAGGGCTGGCAGTAATCTGCCTGGCAGGTAATTCAAAACATCTTCTCGTTAAAATAGGCTGAATCACCATAGACAGAAATGCAAAGAGCTTAATAAGTTTAGACAAATTGGTTTCTCATTTGCAAGAGGCCACTGTGGGTCAGATCCCCTCCCTCAAGGTAATTTCCCTCTTCTGTTCCCAGACAGATCTTGGTGACCAGTAGGAGAACTGGACTAGGTGGAGATTCTGAGTGCTATTTACAAAAATCATCAGAGTTACTCCTACTTCCTCTGAGATGATTTTTCTCCAGCAATTTATCATTACATTTCCGTAAATGGAGTAAAAGTAATAATAATAAAATACCTGCTATGTGCCTTCTAAAAGAAGAATTATTATTCCATTTTATATTTTACGGATGAGTAAACTGAAACTCAGAAATTAATTGATTTGTCCAAAGTCTTTTAGTTAGTAACTGGAAAAAGCAGGATATGAGCCATTTTTATCTGACTCCCAAAATCAGTTCTTTTTGCAATAGAAAATAAAATAGCCAGACAAAAATCAAGAAGACTTAATATCCAAAAAGCTCAGTATTAAAAACTACAATCTATCATTTATTAGGCAGTGACCACATGCCAGACATTAGTCTAAGCATTTTATATATCTCATTTAGTCACAACAAACTTGGGAAGGAGGGATTAATATTGCTCATATGCCTATTTCACAGATGAGGAAACTGAGGCAGAGAGTTACATTTCATGAGGAAAGAAATCATATCTGTTTTGATCACTCTTTTATCATAGTATTTTCATGGTATAGTAAGCAAGATGCTCTAGGCCCGTGGTCAGCAAACTGCGGCTCGCGAGCCACATGCGGCCCTTTGGCCCCTTGAGTGTGGCTCTTCCACAACATACCACGTGCGGGCGCGCGTACAGTGCGATTGAAATTTCCTGGCCCATGCGCAGAAGTCGGTTTTCGGTCTGGGAGGGTCTATTTTGAAGAAGTACTGTTGATATTTGGCTCTGCTGACTAATGAGATTGCCGACCGCTGCTCTGGGCTATGGTATCCTTTCAGTTAATGTTCATCGAGAAGAGCCCTCTTTCTGTTCAGTTCTAGCACAAGTCCCAGGAAGGATTTAAGTCAGGGGTTCTCAGCGTTGGCTGCACATTAGAATCACCTGGGAATCTTTTTAAAATCCTGATTTCTGGGCCTCATCCTCCGGAAATTCTGTTTCTTTGTTATTAATGTTGTGGCCCCACCTCATAAGATTCCCAGGTGATTCTAATGTGCAGCCAAGGTTGAGAACCACTGATTTAAGTTCTACCAGCTGGAGTCACAGACTATCCCTGAGCTAATCACTGAAGCTAGGGGAGTAGCACCTTATTGGAGGAGACTTCCCAAACTGCATGGAATAGCTCCCTCTAGAAAACAAGTTCTGGCTATTAGATGAAGCCAGGAAGGGAAACCATGTTGAGCCAAAGCTCAGGCTGCCAGAGCACTGGCAAGAAAAGGTCAGACTTCCCCGCATGAGTGTGAGACCCCAGGAGTGAGACTCCTCCATCTACAGATTTCTTCCTGTTTCCCTCCTTCAGCCTGGGGCGGGACTTCCTGGGGAAGCTGCCCTGAGAACTAATGCACCTTCAGGCTCCCCTTTCCCTCCCAGCCCCAAGCCCACCCAGACAGACTCCCAAGCAAGGCTCTTCCCTTGGTGTGCAATGCATCACCACAGGGCTGTGGCAGGGAGCCATCCTGCCAGCCTGAGACGCTGCCCTCCCACTCGTGGGCCCACCAGTCCCACTCGCATTTGCTGGCTTCCTGCTCTGGAGCTGTGTTGTCTCCTACTCTGTTGCCATGTTCCAGCCCTTCAGTGTCTTTCCGTGTTACATGTAGGAGCATCCATCGTGATCTGGGATGGAAGATGGCCTCAGCTCTCACTCATCACCAAAGCAATCATCTGCGCAGAAAAGCAGACCCTTTTATGAGAGACTATGGTCTGCAGCAGGGCCACCCGGGAGGGGAGCAGAGCCGTCTGAGTCCACGTTAGCACTGGGCCCTCCCCCATACACAGATTCCGACAACCATCAGTGCGAAGCTTTTAAGCGGGGCTCAACTTTGCTTTTAGCAGTGCAAGAAGCTCAGAGCGACTTCCAATCTCTGAGGCAATCTCTGACCAAGAGCTGCTTATTGTGGTTTACGATGCTGGCCCGAAGCGTTCAAAAAGATGGTACAGAGCATCCTATCCGGAGCAGCAAACGGACAGCCCCTCCCTGAACATGAGTCACGGGCATTTGTTGTTGAGCGTTGGTAGTGCTCACAAATAAGGAAATTTCACCTTAAAATATCCAGAGTCCTCATTTACTTGAAGTTCAAAAGATCAGACAAACTAGGCCCACAATCCAGCTTGATAGCCGTCAGCTGAGGTACAGTCCGAAGCTGCTCCATTTAGGCCTGTGGAAACTCCCTAGTTCTCCCCAGTCGCCCCTCCTCCCTGTCGCTTCCATGTACATCACCCACCGCCCCCCTTGTGGGCAGCTGCAACTGCAGCTCCAGGCTGTCTAGACTGTCATCCCAAGGCAGATTCCAAGGAGGCCCCAAATGGTGGGATGACCTGCCCAAGTCACTGAAATCCTGTGCTGTTCTCATTACTGTTTTCAACAATGTGCCAACTTTTCTTTCTTTTCAAAAGTTATCGTAGTTTCTCGGATTGCAGGACAACCGGATAGTACAAGCCTGAGGCTGACACAGACAGGACTGTGGGGATAGAGGGGCTCAGATGTCCTCATCTTTCAATAGAACTGTTGGTCTAACTCCAAAATATATATATATATAGTAAAATTGACTTTTTTGTATACAGCTCTATGAATTGTAACACATAGGTTTATGTCATCTCCACCACAATCAGGGCATAGAACAGTTCCATCACCCAAAACACGCTGGCTCCTCTGCCCCTTTATTGTCTCTTTCTTCTGCCTTCCCCAGCCCCTGGCCCCCCCTGGCTGATCTCTTCTCCATTACAAGCGTCTGTCTTTCAAGCCTATCAGAAACAATGGAGCCGCACACTCTGCAACCTTCCCCCCACAGGCTTCCTGGGCCCTGGCATCATGCTTTCAGGGTCGTCTGAGTTTCGCGTATATCAGTAGTCTATTCCTGGTTATTACTTATTCTTCTGTATGAACGTATCACAGTTTATTTAAAGACGGAACGTTTTCATTTGAAGTTCAGAGGGATTTTCTGAGAGATGGGGCAGAGGGGTGCTGACTCAAACTGGGTTGGGAGAGCTGATAGTTCATTTTGCAGAAATTGTGCCAGCTGATTGATAAACACGACCATTAAAGAGTTAAAGTAAATTAAATTAAAAAGAAAGGTAATACACACTCAACACTCATCACTTTCTAATTATGTGCTACATTTTGCTGCTACTTAAGCTCATGAGGTGGTTTCATCTACTGTATCTGTATGATAGGAACATTACAGAATGCTGTCTGACTTCCCACCTTCGCATTCAGTGCCTTCACGTCGGTGCAATTGAACCAGTCATGATGGGACTGTTTACACCATGGAAATCTGCAAGTGCTACATACAGATCAGGGCCTCTCCCTCCCTCCCTCCCTCCCATCTTCCTTCCTTCCTTCCTTCCTTCCTTCCTTCCTTCCTTCCTTCCTTCCTTCCTTCCTTCCTTCCTCCTTCTTTTCTTCATCCCTCCCTCCTTCCCACCTTCTCCCTCCCTCCCCTCTTCCTTCCTTCCTCCCTCCTTCCTTCCCACCTTCCTTGTTTCTCCCAGAGAGCAGTTGTCCAGCATTTACTAGCACACCACAGGCTGGGGGAAGTAGAGAGAGCCTATACCCCCCTACAGAAGAGGCCTCATCATTGTCCTACTTGTCCCCCGCTCCAGGTTGTTCTATGGATTCAAGCTGGGTTAAAGCCTGTCCCCTTGAGGAAGGAACGGGGCGGGAGGTGGCGGGGAGGGCGGGGGCCGCTGGCAGTGTAGTGCAGTGGGAAGCTCTGAGCTGGAGCAAGGATGCCTGGTTACTGCTCTGCCTCAGGGGCATGGAGCAGGGTTCTTGTTTTTTTGTTTTTTTAAATATATTTTATTGATTTTTTACAGAGAGGAAGGGAGAGGGATAGAGAGTTAGAAACATCGATTCAGCTGCCTCCTGCACACACCCCACTGGGGATGTGCCCACAACCAGGGTACATGCCCTTGACCGGAATCGAACCTGGGACCCTTGCATCCGCAGGCCGACACTCTATCCACTGAGCCAAACCGGCTAGGGCTGAAGCAGGGTTCTTTATTCCCACCTTCCACCTATTCCCTCAGCATGAAGGCCACCTAGAAGCACTCCTCTTTAAACCCCACTCCTGGCCCAGCTCTGCCCTGCACTGGACCTCCTCAATAAAAGGAGGGCTCTTTCCAAATGGCGATCTGCAGAACCCTCGGTTCAAGGGCACCCCTTCCCGGCATCACCAGTGTGTGGCGGGAATGAGGGGATGGGGCAGGGGCTCTAGACCCCCACCCCCCACTTGAAGTAAAGCCCCTTCACTTTTATGCTTCACTTTAATGTTTTATAGATGAGAGATTAGCATAAGATTTCCTTTGAGAAAAAAAAAAGGTTTCTACTGCTAAAAGAAAGTAAAAACGTTTTGAAGATTAGTGTTTAACCCTGAAGACTCCCTCATCTGAATACAGCAGGAGCCTCCTAAATGGTCTTCCAGTTTCCACTCTTGCCACCTCCCTGTTCCCCAACCCCTCCCCCCACCACCCCTCCAACCACCTCACATATGCACACCCAGCAGCCACAGTGATCCTGTGAAAATGACAATCAGATCATATCATTGTTCTCCTCAAAACTCTCTGACAGCTTCCCTTGGTAGTCAGGATAAAGTCAGTCTTTAACATGCCCCATAAGATTCTATATAGCACCTGGCCCAAGCCCTCTCTGACTTCATCTTTTCTCACTCTTCACACATTACACACCTGGCCTCCGTGCTGTTCCTCACAGGCATCAATCATGGTTTAAGCACATTTCCACCCCAGGACCTTTGCACATCTTTCTGGAATGCTCGTCCTCTGAGTACCCACATGGTTTGTTCTCTCAAAGATATGGCCAAATGTCACCATCAGTGAAGCCTTCCCAAATCCTATCAAAACTTTTTTTCTATAACTCCTTCCTTCCTAAAATATGTGTTTAATGATTTAAAAACTAAGCCATGTTCAGTTTAGAAACGGCAGGAAAATGGAAAAGTACAAATAAGAAAATAAACATAATTCATTACCATAAGCCCAGAGATAAACAACTAAAGAGATAAACAGCTAATGTTTTGCTATATTTCTTTCTAGAATTTTCCTTTCTCTTGGTCTTACTCTTTTGCAATGTTAATCATGCACAGAGTTAAATAATCAAATAGATCTACAAAGCTTATGAAAATCAGCGATTTCCTACCCCTTCCATGTTCCCTACCCAAGCCGAACACTTTCAATCACTTTAATTTGTTTTTGTTTTGGTATTGTCTTCAAATTTATTAATACGTAAATAAAGAAATAAAACAAAAACACTTTTAGACATTATCTATTCACTTCCCACTATGTAAAGTGAGGATTTTGACTCTCTGCCCTCACCACACAGACACACACGTTCCATCCCTCTGTCCTCCTATTATAGTACTTTAGGATAGTCAACATCTAGTGTTACATAATTATAACTGCAAACACAATAAATCATTATATTATTAGCTTTTCTTTCCAACGATTTCTGTTTTGTGTGGCGTTACTAATTTTATAGCTTCCTATTTTATTGTTTCCTTAGTTCTGTGTACTTATCAGCAATAAAAACCCACCTTCACTAGTCGCCTGAATCTTCTCAACAGATACACATTGTGTGTCCTGTCACTTTAATTTCTTCAAGCACCCTTCTCCCTTTGCCTTCTTACATGGTCCGATCTAAAATGGCTTCCCTGACCCAGCCGGTGTGGCTCAGTGGTTGAGTGGCGACCCATGAACCAAGAGGTCCCCAGTTCGATTCCCTGTCAGGACACATGCCTGGGTTGTGAGCTTGATCCCCAGTCAGGGACATGCAGGAGGCAGCCAATCGATGTTTCTCTCTCATCAGTGTTTCTCTGTCTCTATACCTCTCCTTTCCTCTCTCCATAAAATCAATAAAAACTATTTTAAAATATTTAGATAAAATGGTTTCCCTGTACAGTGGGGCCTTGACTTACGAGTTTAATTCGATCCGAGACCGAGCTCGTTAAGGAGCTCGTTAACTCAAATTACTCTGTCAACTCAAAGCAAAAAATTCGCAGAGAGACAGCTGGTAGCTCAAAAAACTCGTTGGTCGGGACACTCGTAAGTCAAGGCTCCCCTGTATATCTGGGCCTTCGCTGACTCCCTGGAACTTCTCTTCACCATCATCCCAGGCGTTTTTGGTTTCCTGACCCTGACATTTTTATTTTCCTTTGGTTCACTCCCATGTTCCGGTGGGGCATGTGCTCCGAGAACTTCCTAAAAAGGCTGCATGAAAAGCACATGTTTTGAGACTGCACACCTGAAAATGCTGTTGTTCTAATTCACTGCTCATTGGTAATTTCACTGGAAGTAGAATGTCAGGCCTGAAATCATTATTCTTCGGAATTTTTAAGGCATGGCTCCATTGTCTTCCAGCTCCCGGCTTTCTCAATAGAGGCCATTTTAATTAACGATCCTTTGTAAGTGGCATAGTTTTGCTGTCTGGAAAGTTTTAAGCTCTTTGTTTGGCTTAGTGATCTGACATTCATGAGGATGTGAGTGTGGGACTATTCTCACCCATTGTGCAATTGTGATGGGCACTTGGTGGCCTTTTTAATCTGGAAATTTATAGTTTTCAATTCTGAGAATTTTTATTGAATTCTTTATTCGACAATACTGTCTTTTGTGTCTCTCTTTCTGAACTCCCCATCGTTTCTGAGCTGTGCCTTTAATGTTCTCCCGTGTTTATCCACCTCTTTGTCTTTCCACCCCCTACTTTTTGAGAGGTTTCTTCAAGTTTCCAATTATTCTGCTGAGATTTTCATTTTGTCGTCACATTTTTAATTTCCAACAGCTCCTTTTTATGCTCTGAATATTACTTTTTTATATGTCATTCTGTACACACTTCACAGTTACAATATATTTTATCTCCTTGAGCATTTAATGAGACCTTTTCTTTCCTTCCTCTCCCTGTCGCTTATTTTTTCTTCTCCCTACATAGTCTGGTTCCTCCAAGTGGCTTTTTTCCATGCGTTTGGTGGTGTTTGGTCTGTCTTATTAGAGCCTTTCCTTGGATGGCTGGCCATCCTTGGTCATCCGCTTCTCTGAGAAACCAGGAACTGACTGCTCGGACGGGAGCGCTGAATGCCCAGGTGGCGCTTGCCAAGGAGAGTTTCACTGTACGGTGCGATCGGCTGCACTTTTTGGTTGGAAAACCCCATATCGGTGCCGTTAGGCCTTTCCCTCTTGAGATGATCAGATTCTTCAGAGAGTACTTGAAACTCCTGCTGGAGGGTACAGGCCTGGCTGCCATTGCTCCCGGGCAAAGAGAGCTTCAGCAGCCAGTACATGGAGCCTCCCTTAATCCTCCACTGGTGCCCCGTCTGCCACCTCATATGGGCAGGAAGTCTCCTCCAGAAAATACTGCCCAGTCTTCTGCCGGAGGGCCTGGCTCTTCCCCATGGAGAAGAGAAGAAGGTCTGGAGAACTGATCCTGAATGGATCCTCTGTATTATATCTTCTGTTCCTACACACACACACACACACACACACACACACACACACACTTCATTCCTGGTTCGCCTGGCACCACCAAGCTCTGCACTTTGGGAGGTGATGTGTAAAATGGGTTGGGTCTCAGCTTTCCCTTCTGCCCACTGAAGATGCCGTTTTCTCCTTTGCTTTCCAGCTCCCGCCCTAAGTCCTGCTGCCTCCTCTCCCCTCTTCCTTGCCCATGAGTATCTATATTTCATTCTGTGGGTCTCAGGAGAGAGTACAGCAGCGCATGGTCTCTAGCTACTTATTTGCTGATTACCTCTCTCCCCTACCAGGACGTGAGCTCCATAGTTTGATTTGACCACCCCTACATTCTTAGCTTCTAAAAGAGTGTCTGGTCATACTACCACCCAATAATTGTTGATAATTAGGTGGATAAATATAAGAAGGAAGGAAGATTTCTCCAGCTCTGTTTCTATTATCTAATTTCTTTTCATCTTCATTTCCCAAGTTTGTTCTAACGTTCCTTCTCTTGAGCTATGGCTCTTTCACCCACAAGACCTCCCTTCACTGTTTATTACCTTTCATTCTTTCCTGGTAGTTTTTTTTCCTGGATCACTCCTACCTTTCCTCTCCCTTTCTACTACCTGGCACTAACTTCAGTTTCCAGTTCCATGAGGGAAGCGGAATTTTCCCCCACTCCATTTGAAGGTCCTGGGGAGAGAACTCTGGTTCCTACTTCCTGGAGAGACATAATTTAGCTAACTTCTTAAAAATCACGCTTCCTACTGAAGCTCTAATTCCGGCTAGGTTTAAAAAAAAAAACACAAAAAAAACCCTTAAAGGAACATCAAATTATCAGAGTGCCTAGAGCAGGAGGGTTAATAAGAAGAGATCTGGGGCTGGGGGATTTGAGGGGTTATTGGGAGGGAATGAGGGCTAAGCTCCCAGTCAACGGGAAGCTAAATTAACAACCACATTGCTCACATTCACTTTTGTCCTTCCAACCCCTGAGCTCCCCTGTCCCTTGGTAAAAGCCAGAGCTAAACTGGAAAAGAAGATTTTGTTAGTTTTTTCTTTTATTAAGAAAATATTCATTGAATTTTCTAGTATGTTCCAACACTAGGTGAACAAATCAGACAGGTTATCTGCTTTTGTGAAGTTAGAGCCTAGTGGGAGGTTCAGATGACACACAAATAAACAAAATATAGAGTACAAGCAGTAGTGGGTGCTTTGAGGGAAGTGAGCGGGACTCAGTAACAGAAGATAACAGAGGAAACTTCCTTCGGTGGGGGTGGGAGTGGCTCCCCTGTGAAAGTGCGATGGACTTTTTTTTGAGGGTGTGTGTATTTCAAACATTTATTTCCCACCAAAAGTACTCTTCATTCTTTGGAAATGTAAACTCTTCCTCACATACAGCCATGTTATTAGTTTAGGTATAGTCCCATCCTCTGCTCCAAGAGAGGGTTCTGATTGATCTAAACAACTCTAATCCCTCCCCTCTACCTTTGTGTCCCTCCCAAGGTGATTGGCTTTGACATGGGCATGTGATACAATTGAGGCCAATGAGAGACTGAGCAAGAGCTACCAGAAAAAAAACACTCTATTTTCCTGAAAACTGTGGTGTGAGAATGTGTGTCCCGAATAGTGACAGCCGTTTTGTGACCATGAGGCAAAAGCTGAAGCTGTACAGTAAAGGAGAGAAAGAGCATCCTCAGACACAGGCTCCTCTGGGACCTTCCTTAAAGTCAGCTCTATCTCTAGATTTGCTAAGTATAGGAGCCAGTAGATTTCCTTCATTCTTTAGGGTAGTTTCAGTGGGATTTTCTCACTTGCAATCAAACAAAGCCGTTGTAACTGCTAGCGAAGTGACATTTAAGCTAAAGACTGAGAATGAACTCACCAAGAGAGAAGAGGAAGTAGGAGCATTCCAGGCACAGGCACCAGCCTTGAGAAAGGCCTGGGGAAAGAAAATAATTAGTGTGACCAGAGAACGAAGAGGAGGCCCGTGTGGGAGCCATAGCATAAGACAGAGAGCTGTGGCCAGATGAGCAGGCAGAGGGTCATGGGAAGAAATTTGAATGTTTGGATTTTATTCTAAGGAAATAGGAAGCCCCACTCTGATTCCTGTGTCATAATGACATGGTTGCTGAGTGGAGAATAAATTGGATTGGGGCAATAATGGAAGAGGATTATCAGAAAGGGTCTATGTGATTGTCTAGGCAAGAGAAGGTGGTTACTTGGGCTAAAGTGGTGGAGGGAAGGGATGGAATATAACAAGAAACTGTATAGTTCTATAGCCATTCTTTCATGTATTTGTACATTCATTTATTCAAGCAAATATGAAGAGTCTCTATGTACCACTGTATTAAAACTGAGCATCTGAAGATGAAAATACACTTTCTCTATCCACAAAGAGATTTCCATTTAGAGGGAAACAGCCAGGCAGACAGTTAGAACGATGATGGAGATAACTGCAAGGTGCAGTGAGGACATTGGAGAATAAGGCACTAAGTGGGCCTGGGAAAGTCACAGCTCACTGTCTTAAAAGAAATAGAGACTTGGCTTCATAGGAGGTTATCAGGATTGCCGGGTGGACTCAGGGAACAAGTAGTCAGGTATTTCCAAAGTTTCCACTGCCAGAAGGGACTGTGGTGGAAATAGCAGTGCTCACCAAACAGTCCCCGCATTTCCCAGCCCCTTTGCAGTCACGTGAAAAGCTCTGGCCAATGGGCTGTTGTGTCACTTTCAAGCTGAAGCAGAGAGGAGCTCATGTGCACCTTTCAGCTCTCTTCCTCTCCATGGCAACCATGGAGGACACCTAGTGAAGTGGAAATAGCACTTGGTCAAAGCAGCCTGGACCTGGGTTACTGCAAGGAGAACATAGCCTCTGGGGAGTCACCCAGACTTGTAGCAAACTTAGTACAGATACACAATAAACCTTGTCGTGTTAAGCAGCTGAGATTTTGGGGTTATCTGTTAATATATCATCATTTAACCTGAGTAATATACATCATAATTTTGGATAACACTAGACAGGAGGGCAGGGCAAGACCACAAAGAGACTTGGCTGTCAGGTGCCTTGTTCAAAGATTGGACTTTATCTCATCGGGATTTAAGAATCCTCAAAGAGTAGGGATGAGAGGGATGTTGTGGAATCATTCTGGCAGCAGTCGGGTAGATAGATGAATGGATGAATATAGATGAATCAGTCAATATTTGGAATTGGGTTTGAGGAAGTAGTTCTTAAAAGTAGAGAGACTAAAAAAGAAGTGCTGATTAGTAGAGGAGAAAGATGATGGCAGCATGAACTAGCACAATGGTCCCAGTACTAAAAGGAGAGATAAGTTTGACCGATATTTTAGGAGGGAGCATGCACAGAGATTGTGAGTGACTGAATATTAAGAGAGGAGACAGAGGAGGGAAGTTTTGACCTCCTTAACCCCCCTACTTTCTTAGTCCTGATAATGAATAACCTTAATCACTAAGGTTAACTGATGAGATGAGTTTCCTCATCTGTAAAATGAAGTTATTGGACTTAAAGATCTCCATGGTCTCTTTCCATTTTAATGCCCTGACTCTCAAAAAATAAACAAAGGAATGGGGAAGGGGGAGGGAAGTAGGGGGAGAAGGTGAAAAGGTACATAAGGAGTCCAGCTAAGACCAACAAGGAAAAGAAAGGAAGAAGAGAGAGGGAAAGAGAAAAACCAGTGAGACCCTCAGACCCCTGAATTACCCCAGCAACTCATCAGTTTATCTCAATAACATTCAGTTCCATGGTGTGAATTTTGTCTCAGCTAACATGAGTCATTGTTTTTACTTATTGGATTTTTGATTGTTATTATGATTATCACTAACAGACAGAAATGGATCAATGACTCAAAAGTGGTAATGATAAAAATAATAAATACCATAACTCAGGATAACATCTTAAATGTGAAGAACAGATTCAAGGACAAATGAAAGGAGGTGAAACAGTATGTGCTAGAAGAAGTGAGAATATGAGTATGATAATCAAGCTAACAAAAATATAGGTTTCTAAGTCACAAATAGGAAGTATGACCCAAAAAAATCTGAAAATTGGATTGTATTGGATTGGTGATGTGTTTGCCCCTAGACTCTAGGGTGGCATTTGTCATAAAAATGTTTTCCAATAACAGCAGGAAGCTATGAAAGCTTCAGTGTTATTTTCCAACAAAGTACAATGACTTCTCAATAGAACAATAAAGTTTTTCCAGAGCAAGTGCAAACATTGTAAGTGTTTCTCAATACAAAACTGACAAAGTTATTGCTAAAGGTGATAGAGAAGCCACAACTACAGCAGCATTATAAAGAATGAGCTCCTCATAGAAACATAGGTATGTGCCTCACTATTGCCAAGAAGTTTATAAATCCAGCTACAAAGATAATGGTAAATATTATGTTTGGAAAGAAAGCAAAAACAGCAGCAAAATTTCTTCACCAAAGAACATTGGTAGATATTACATAATAATAATGGTATAGAGTGTAGGGAAAAGGTAATATCATGTTTTTGCAGATATTTCACTTTATATATGGACAAAATTCCATTTTGACAGGGGATACATATATAAAAGAGAAGTATTTGATGATTTCCTCTCCCGAGACTCTGTTCTTTAACAGCTCTATCATATATCATACACTTCATCCACTTATAATATATAAGTCAATGGTTTTTGGTATACTACATAGTCGATTTTTTTATTGTAGTAAAATATATATAACATAAATTTTGCCATTTAAACCATTTTTATGCATATGATTCAGTGGCATAAAATACATTTGCAATGTTGTAATAATTATCATCATTACCTACAGGATTCTTTTTTTACTGAGATGTAATCTGCCTGATGACTGTTTATCACTGAAAAACCAGGCTCTACATGAAGATGATTTTCATTTGGTCAACACTTCTTTAGTGAGCCATGGTGTCAAGTGGGAAAGTACATTGGCATCAGTTTTGGACAAGTTCCATCTCTGTGTGCATCAAGGAACTCCCAGTTAATTGAAGAGAGTGTATCTGAACACCATTGCTTCCCTCAAAGAGATCAGGTGGCTGTCTGCCACTTGCCGAGATGGTTTTGATTCAGCTTTGAAGGTGCTCCCTAGGGAGCAGTCTCCGAGATGGGTATTAGCATACAGGATGTTCATGAAGGCACATACTTGGGATTAACTCATGCTACAGGGGGATAAAGGAAGCAAGATTGGGCAAAGGGAGAAGTTGAGCTGTGATTCCATCCTAAATCAACCTCATGAGGAGTTTTAAACTGGGACGAATCTTCATAGTTGTCCCCAGTTGAAATAAGGGGGGGGTGGCCTCTCTACCCCCACACTGATCAGTCAGCCCTTGGAAGGACACGTGACCTTGGGTAAGGTACTTTGCTTGAGCAGAGGCATCCCCAAACAAGGCTCTCAGCTGAGAGCTGTCGTCCAGTTGCACTTTCAACAAGGGGAGGTGGGGGGGCGAGGAAGCCTTTTATTCAGGGAGGTGGTCTAGGTGGTGAATATTACAGCACCCACCACAAAGGAAATGGCGGCAATTTGGGAACATGATGAAATTGCAGTCACGGATAGATAATAACATATGTTGGCTATTCGTGAGGAAGGAGGTTTTGAAATGAAAGATTAGATAAAAGCAATTTCTTCATGACCATTTCTATAATTTCAAGTGGCTTGCTATAGGGCATATCTCCCTGGTGCATTCAGTATCTTGAACAGCCTGAACTCGCTTGGTCATGTGAAGGATAAGATATCGAAATCTTTTTTTAAGACTGAACAATCATACAAACAGCTCAAAAGTGACCCCCCAAAAATGGTTGCCAGTATTTAATGGCTCTCCTTACTTGTTGGAAAACAAGATCTTTTATGTATTATTTTATATAAGTTATATACATGTTCTCCCACATTTGGGTATGATAAGCTCATCCACTGAGCATCTGGCAAACACCAGACAGTCTGCAGAGAGAACCCTTGCCATAATTTCTGTATCTGTGTGTGATTGAAATATCCAGAAGCAAATATATGTGCCTTTTCTCAAACCTTTGTATTTGTGAGATATAATTTTTAAGTAAAATAGAAAAAGAAATAAGAAAAGATGAAAGAAGCAAAGAATAAGTAAAAGAAGTAGCCTAGTGCTGCCCAGATCACTGACTCAAGTAGTTAATTCTAACAGGTAATAGAGGTTGCAATGCGGGGTTGCCAGTAACATCATTCATCTCATTGCAATGAGACAATTATCATTTAATTTTTATCATTGTGCATTATTTTTATTCTGTGATGAATATAATTATGTGATCAGTTGTTATAATTTACCTGAATTGGTGGATAGGGTCTGAGACACACACACACACACACACACACACACACACACACACACACACACACACAGTAAATTAGAGCAGATATGTTTTCACCTCTATGAAATATTGAGGTTTCTCCACAGGGCATGTATTTTCAATTGAAAAGATATAGATCCTGTTGTTAGAATCAAGCTTGAAAACCACAACACTAAATTATTTGAAGCCCCCTGTTCAACTATAAATTTATCTAATTTTTCTTTCCATTTTTATTACATTGCCCTGTTTTATTATCTTTATAACTCTTTGTTGTCATTATCATATATTTGTCTATTTGTTTGTTGCATGTCTTCCCGACTAAAATATAAGCTCATTGAAGTTGGGCACCTTGTATCCTCACTCTGTATTCCCAGCACCTAGAATTTGCCAGGCACTTACTACATGCTTACTACAGATTTGCTGAATAATGAATTAATGAAGCTTTTACTTATCCATTCATCCATTCATTTATCTATTTATCCAGCATGTACCTATGCTTCCATCATATGAGAAATCTTTGCATACTAGTGAGGTAACTTTGTTATGTACTTGAAAGATTATGGGAGAGAGAGAGAGAGAGAGAGAGAGAGAGAGAGAGAGAGAGAGAGAGAGAGAGAGAGAGAGAGAGAAGAGAGATTATGAGAAGGAGTCTTAAGGTGAAAGTCCTTATACTCACCCAACAGATTGGCAGCTGGAGGAGTCATCTTTCAACTTAATTTCCCCAGTTCTTCCAGTTGGCACTGGCAGGAGGACAGCCAGCAAAAGACCTGGAGCGAGAACTTGTTTCATCAGTCTTATTTTGCTTTGTACTGACTTTATATTTTAATAACCTCCTCCCAAATACCTTGCTAACCCAGCCTAAATCGCCCCTTTGTACATTACGGTATATATCTGATGCCCAATAATAGCTTCTTTGTTCTGCCCTCCCCCTACCCAGTATAATTCCATTTATTATCTAACCTTACTTAGGCATTTTCAGCTCCTCCATACACACTTTCTAAAAAGCCAGCTGTGCAATTTAGACCATCCCCGGAGATTACTGCCCAGGGTGGGTTTGCATTTACGAGCACATAACTGAAGCTGACATGGCCTTCACCAGAATTAATAGCTCTTGGAACAATTTGCCTTCACAGCATTTTACAAACAGCTTCATAATACATCTGAGGGTAAGGCAGGTTTTAATTAGTGTCACTAATAGCTAAGTAGTCAGAAGGGAAATAATTAAGGAACTGGACCAATAGGAGCCAGGGGTGAAAGGTGAACTTGGAGTCTGTGCAGGTTCAAGGTGACAGAAGTTTCCACCTGTCCTTGGGGTGATATTGGAGAGCTGTACTCTTAGTTTAGATGAGTCTTCTGTTAGCGCTGACCAGGAATTACCGCTGGCAGACTCTGTTTGTCTGCATGCAGTAACATTTTTAAGACTGAACAATGGTACAAACAGCTCAAAAGTGCCCCCCAAATTGTTGCCAGTATTTAATGGCTCTCCTCACTTGTTGGAAAACAAGACCTTGTATCTGTCATTTTGAAACACCCAGTGCTTCCTTCCTCCCACCGTCTCTCTTTAGTTTCTCCTCTTGTTTAACTTTGGTGGCTCTATTTTACAAGCAAAGCAGCTGCCCGTGTGGGGAAGAGGTGCACCATGCAGACTCATGGTTTACAGTTTGCTGAATGTAAGCTGCCTAATCCTCTCATGTCATTGGATTACTCTCCCCAAGCAAATTTTCCCAGCTTTCATCATGAAAATGGGCTCCTTGCCAAGAAACCACTCACCCCAGCTCAGGTCCACCTGGCCCTTCCCCTCCCGATTGTCAACTCCTCCATTTTGGGCCATTAAAAGGGCTTTCAGATTGAATATTTGCAGAACCATTTCCGAAAGCCAAACACAAAATCTTTGTTCCGTTTGATCACTAATCTCCATGCAGGGTTCTGATCTGAAATATCATGGGGTGGAGTTGGGGGGACCCTGTAATCATTGGGTCAGTTTTCTCTTTATATTATCCAATTAGATAAAAACAAATTTAAATAATTATTAAGAACAAAATTGAACTTTAAATAATAACTAAAGTCAGATCAGAGGATTTAGAGAAGACCAAATACCTATCAGTATTAATGCTGCTCTACAGCATTCGGGGGCTGCATTTGGAAGGTAGGTTAAGAAAGCCATTCTGAAATTCCTAAATGTCCCATCAACTCTGCATCAATTAAAGTGTAATGGATTTTGGGGGGAAAAATACTCCTGGTTGTTTACTGCCTAATTCCCTCCACAGGTCCAGAAAGAAGACTACTTTTTAACTTCTTGGGTTTCAAAGGGAAAAGTTTCTTTGTAACCACAACTCAGAACAAGGGGTTTGAGTCACACACACTCCTCTGTCAATCACGTCTGAAGTTGTGAGCATGTGTAAACTCTCACGGAGCCAGACAATAGCACCTTGCCATTCAATCACTGATTTCGATCCCTCCTCAGCTAAACTTTAACACCTGTAAGCCAGCCATTGGGGGAGGGCGGGTTGATAGAGCCCTTTTGGACCCATGGGATTTTAGGAACTAAGGGCCTCGGATTAATTGGACAGGCAGACACCCAGACATGACCTTGAACACTAACTCGGTTTAAACTTACAAAAAACAAAATGTTCTGTACATTTTCTGCTTTTTACAAACAATACTTGGGAGTCTGAGTGGATGAAGCATTCAAGATGCTGAATGCACACCCAGAGCAATATGCTGGTGGGCTCCCATTATGCTGCTTTACTGATTTACTTGAGCCCAATGAGCCAAAAGCAGCAGGACAGAAAAATGCATTTTCAGCGGCTCAGGGCCTCCCTTCCACTTGGTAACAGTGTCAGGCAGAGCACTCACCTTTCCCTTCTCCTTCCTCCAATCTCCCAGAAGACAGAGGGCAGGACAGCCTTGCTACCCACTCCCCATAGATGGGTTGCAAGGCCCACCTCTGGATTAGATAAGGAAATCCGTATAAGCCCGGAACTTTGAGGGAAAGAAACTAGAAAAAGGCTTGCTATCTGCTGATGGACAACATGTCTTATTTTAAGTGTAAGTTCCTTAATGACAGGGAGCCATGTTGTTATAAAGAGCAGAGAGTGGCGTCTAACAAATGGGATATGCTGACAAGGAACTCAGCTGGAACTCAGCTTCCATTCATAGAAGTCTCTTTGTCTTGGTATGCACTCACACTCCCCTTTCACTTTGTATTTCTGGGTTCATCAAACCCTCAGATTCAATGTTGAAAGTCAAAGCGAAACCCCCCCATGAAGAAAACCACACTGATTTTTTACCTGCTTTAATGTCAATGTTTTGAGAAACTAAAAATAAATCAGTCCAGTTCACTCCACAGTCACCTTTTGGGGTATATAAAATACCTCCAATGAAATCTCAGCAAATTTGATTTGCCTCAGAAATGTTCACTATTGAGGGAGTTTTAAATTACATCCAAGGCTTTCACGTTGATTTTTAAAGGCTCCAGCATGAATGTGTCAATTCAGTCAAATAGTTAGTGGTTGACAAAAGAAAAACAAGGCACTTCTAAATTTCAATTTATTGTAGGTGCTTTGTGAAAACCTGAATCCCTCAAGTATGCAAATTTCTCTGTTAATATGCAAACGGTAACACTGCCAAACAAAAGAGAGAAGTTAAATAGCTCAATGAGAGAGGGCAGATAGGAAAGAAAGAGGGGAAAAATTGGGGGTGAGAAAAGATCCAAAGACAGGTTTCTTTTTCACCCATATCTGAAAGAGGTAAAATGTTCACCTGTTACTAGAACAGATGTGATATGAAATGCTCATCTAATTTGAAATACTCAAGTCAGACGTGGGAGCAAATTGGCCTGTCCAGTTTACCTGGGGCTGCACTTAGTCAGTTGGATCACCTGGAGCCATCTTCCTCCTACCTGGGAAGCATTCCTGGGTGCTTTTCTGTCCATCAACCTGAGAGGATAGGACAGGGGCCAGCCCTGTCTGTGAAGTCACAGGGTAGCTGAGAGCCTAATTGAAGAACTAGGAAGGAAGGAAGATCCTACTGCTAACACAGAGCAGGAGTAGCCAAGTCGAAGACCTGTCCCGGTCACAGTGTCAAGCTGGTCAGGTGGGAACTGGCTGGCCAGAAGGGAAGAGTTGGGGCAGTTTCTAGAAGATTGTCTAATGGGAGCATTTGGAGGCTTCATCATCCTCTTTTTTTCCCTTATATCGATTTCAGAGAGGAAAGAAGAGGGAGAGAGAGAGAGAAACATCCATGATGAGAGGATCATTAATTGATTGGCTATCTTCTGCATGCCCCACACTGGGGACTGAGCCCACAACTCTGGCATATGCCCTGAATGGAAATCAAACAGTGACCTCTTGGTTCACAGGTCGACACTCAACCACTGAGCCGTGCTGGCCGGCACCATCCTCCTTTTTTACTAGAAAATGATAACCTTGGCTTTGGTTTGCTGTCTTTACTGATAAAATTCAAAAGGCCCCACATGGAAATTCCTTGGAGGGGAGGGTGAGAAGACACAGAGCTCACTCACCTCATTGTTCTGTGTTCCCCAGTTATTCATCTGCCACCCCAACTGGTGGCAATTTTCTCTCTCTCGCTCCTTAGGGCAGTGGTTCTCAACTTTCCTAATGCCACGACCCTTTAATACAGTTCCTCATGTTGTGGTGACCCCCAATTTAGTTGTTACAAATTGAACATAATTAAAGCATAGTGATTAATCACAAAAACAATATGTAATTATATATGTGTTTTCCGATGGTCTTAGGCGACCCCTGTGAAAGGGTCGTTCGACCCCCAAAGGGGTCGTGACCCACAGGTTGAGAACTGCTGCCTTAGGGCCTAGCCCGATGCCTGGCATTTGGTAGGTAGTCAGTAAAAGTGCTCAACTCAATGACTCAGTGGACAAATGCTCCTGGAGAGACACTACTTGATATTTTCAGTCTGAAGGGTGTTAGGATTTTTTGAGGCATGTGTCCCCAGGGTCAATCGAATATTGCCAATCTCTAGGAAGCCCCAAGAGGGCTACACTCATGCTCAGTTTGCCTTCTCTAGAGTCAAAGTGGCTGTTTCTCAGCCCAGGTGCCCATCAGTGGATGAGTGGATAAAAAGCCATGGTGTGGTTACAGCGTGGAATACTATGCAGCTGTGAAAAAGAGGGAGCTCTTGAGACAGCATGGATGGACCTGGAGACTGACTATTACGCTAACTGAAATAAGCCAGTTAGAGAAAGACAAATATCACATGATCTCACTTATATGTGGAATCTAATGAACAAAATAAACTGATGAACAAAATAGGTCCAGAGGTATGGATACATGAAACAGAATAACAGACCTAGGAGGGGGGTGCAGGAAGAGATTAACCAAAGAACATTCGCATATACCATGTACACAGTATGCATAACCCATGGACACAGACAATAGTATGGGCAAGGTCTGGGGTAGGGCGGGGGCTGCATGGAGGGGGGCAAAAAGAGAGAAAAGGAGAGACATCTGTAATATGTCAAGCAATTTTTTTTGAAGTCACTGTTTCTTTTCTGGGAATATACAAGGAAGTGTCTTATGGGCAGTGCATCTTCCCGCCTTTTTGCCTGTATAACAGAGTCTCTCCTTGCCTGAAAAATATAGTGTGTGTTTCCCAACTGCAGAGAGACCGTTGAAAAGTAAACCACAGAGCAGTATTTTAATGAGAACGTGATTACCTAACACCCCACTGTGGTTTCAGGTGGCATTGTGCCAACTTTCCAAAATGATAGCAGAAGCTCAAAGTTAAAAAAAAAAAAAAAAGACAGAGAATGAGAAAAAAGTGATTAGCGTCCCTTAGCGAAGGTAGCTTTGCTTCTTGGATGGCTTCCAAAAAGAGCTCTATAGAAGAACATAGGTTATGGTGTCCGCAGTTGAACCAAACTTTCTTCCTGTTTTGAAAAGTTTGAGAGAGAGAAAAGGGGGGCCACCCTTGAATTAGTACATGATGTGCTGAATGTGGTGTTTTCAGCACCGAAGACTGTCTCTGACATCAATTTGCCTTCTGCACACCCGCTTGCTGTTCCTGTAGCCTAGGTTACAAGACCACAGGTGTTAGGCTGTGGAGCGAAGGCTGCAATGGCCCCGCAGAACAAAGCCCAGGCGTGCATTACTCCTCTCTGGTGGCAGCTTGTGCTGGCACTGGGCACAGAGAAGAGGATGGAGGCCCTGGGGCTCAGTTGGGGTCGTTTCTGAAGGACATCCTTTCTTTGGTCTCCAACTGACCCAGCACTTAGACGCAGACTGCATTCCAGGCACGAGACATGGGAACACAGTAGTGCATTATGCTGTCCAGGAACCCGGAGAGGTGCACAGGTGCTTACTATGTTTTTTAAGCATAAAAAAAGCAGACCCTAACCAGTTTGGCTCAGTGGCAGCGGTTCTCAACCTTCTGGCCCTTTAAATACAGTTCCTCATGTTGTGACCCAACCATAAAATTATTTTCGTTGCTACTTCATAACTGTAATGTTGCTACTGTTATGAATCGTAATGTAAGTGTCTCATATGCAGGATGGTCTTAGGCGACCCCTGTGAAAGGGTCGTTCGACCGCCAAAGGGGTTGCGACCCACAGGTTGAGAACCGCTGGGAGCATCGGCCTGCGGACTGAAGGATCCCAGGTTCAATTCTGGTCAAGGGCATGTACCTTGGTTGTGGGCACATCCCCAGTAGGGGATGTGCGGGAGGCAGCTGATCGGTGTTTCTCTCTCATGGATGTTTCTAACTCTCTATCCCTCTCCCTTCCCCTCTGTAAAAAAATCAATAAAATATATTTTTTTAAAAGGCGGGAAAATGAACTGCGCAACAGACAGTTCCTTGTATATTTTCAAAAAAGAAACAGTCACTTTTTTTAAAAAAAATTGGGGTTGTGGTTTCATTTCCACGTTGGGTTTCCAGACTTAACCCCTGAAATGCCTTCTGCAGTTGTCTTCGCACCAGTTAGTTCAACAATAACCAGGTGGCCCTGAGAGGCCACAGAAAATTGGACAAGACCACAGAGCTGCAGGAGCTGCAGTGGAACCCTTTTGTCCTACAGATGAAGAAATCAAGGCCCAGAGGAAGCTTAGAGATTCACCCAAAGTCGCACAACTACTCAGCAGCCAAAAAGCAACCACTGACATGCAAAGTGATGGGCACAGAGCAGGCACAAAGTATACTACTTTCCTTCCTTGCAAAGTATTTAGCTTTGGGCTGATCCTGAAAAGGATAGGTGGTGAGTACCACAGACTCTTGCCCTCAAGAAGTTATAATATCATGCCCTAGCCCAGTGGTTCTCAACCTTCCTAATGCCGCGACCCTTTCATACAGTTCCTCATGTTGTGGTGACCCCCAACCATAAAATTATTTTCGTTGTTACTTCATAACTGTAATGTTGCTACTGTTATGAATCGTAATGTAAATGTCTGATATGCAGGATGTATTTTCATTGTTACAAATTGAACATAATTAAAGCATAGTGATTAATCACAAAAACAATATGTAATTATATATGTGTTTTCCAATGGTCTTAGGCGACCCCTGTGAAAGGGTCGTTGGACCCCCAAAGGGGTCGCGACCCAGAGGTTGAGAACCGCTTCCCTAGACGGTTTAGCTCCGTGGATAGAGCGTTGGCCTGTGGACTGAAGGATCCAGGGATCGATTCTGGTCAAGGGCACATGCCTGGGTTGTGGGCTCCATCCCCAGTGTGGGAGGTGCAGAAGGCAGTCAATCAATGATTCTCTCTCATCACTGATGTTTCTATCTCTCTCTCCCTCTCCCTTCCACTCTGAAGTCAATAAAAATATTTTTTTAAAAAAAAGACAGCACAAAATATTACCTTAAAAAAAAAGTTACAATATCACACCTGGCTGGTGGGGCTCAGTGGTTGAACATCGACCTATGAATCAGGAGGTCACAGTTCGATTCCAGGTCAGGACACATAACCAGGTTGGGGACTCAATGCCCAATAGGGGGCATGCAAGGGGCAGCCAATCAATGGTTGATGTTTCTATCTCTCCCTTTCCCTTCTTCTCTGAAATAAATAACAATATTTTTTTTTTTTAAAAAAAGAAGTTACAATATCTTAAAGTTAACAACATGTACACATTAGGCATAGGGACAATTACAAGCTAATGCAAAGCAGGGTGCAAGAAGATGCATATAGCATAAGTACAATGTAACAAAAATGCTCTTGCTCTTCAATCCCTTCACCTGGGTAATTTTACTAATTTCACCTTGGTTTTGAGGTTGCCTATTTCAGGAAGCCCTCCTGGGTTTGGTTCAGCTTGGACTAGAAGTGCCTGTGCACTTCTCTGGGTTCCTGGCCAGCCTTACGTACTACTGCATTCCCATGCCTAGTGCCGGAAATGCAGTCCATGCTCAGTAAATGTTTGGGGAAGGAAGGAGCTGAATGTCCATCAGGAACCTCTTAGCCAACAAGTTGGATTAGAGATGAGCTTGAAGATGGGAAGGATTTATATCAGTGCAGAAGGTGGCGCAGAATGGATGGATAACACCCCACCCCCATAGAAAAATCACCCCAAGAGAGGTCAATGAGGCGACCCCATGGATGGGACCGTCATCTTTGATGAAGAGGATCAGAAAGGTGCTGTTGGGTAAGTCAGATAAAACTAGACTATGGGCAATCACAGATACTAAGAAAAGGATGCCAACCAGAAGAAAGATGTAATGCCCTTAAAAAGAAGAGAATTAGAGAAAATCTAAGCCACTAGAAAGCTGCACACAGCAAATCACACTGCTCAGTTTTATTTATTTTTTATTTTTTAAATTTTATCTGTTAAATTGATTGGGGTGACATTGGTCAATATGAACATATAGGTTTCATGTGTGGGTTTCTATGTTACAAGATGTGTATATTACACCATGATTGACAACACACCAAAAGGCAGCCAACCAGATGGGAGAGGACATTTTCAAACAGTAACTCCAGCAAAGGTTTATTTTCCAAAATATATAAAGAACTCGGAAAACTCAAAACCAAACAAACAATCCAATCAAAAAAGTGGGCAGAGGACCTGAAAATGCACCTCTCCCAAGAATTCATACCAACAACCAATAGATATACGAAAAGACGTTCAAACGCACTGACAATTAGGGAAATCCGCTCAGTTTTAGAATCTAATTTTGAGAAGCGTTTTCCTGCACTTGAAAAGAAAGCTTGCAGGCTTCCCTTTGGTAGCTGGGTTTCCCCACTTCTCACCTTTGAAGTGTTTTCTTTCTCAAAACCTGAAAAGCCAGGCTGGGTTTCACCTTGGGAAAATGCAAAGTAGCCAGCTGCAGAGAAGAAAAAAAAAAAAAAAGAATTTCAATCTCAATCACAGATTTATTTGAAACACTGAGCTGAAGGGAATTCTGGAAGGACACTGACTCATATGGCTAGAGAGCCAGGATGAACATGTAATGCGCTGACTCAGTGGCCGAGGAAACTTCTCCTGGGAGAGCTGTTGGTTCCGACACTTCTTACCTGCATGCTTTTACCAAACAGGGGGTATCATCTTGCGCCTGGGGGCACCTGGTAGGCATTCACAAAAAGAAAGGAGTTCCGAGAAGAACTATAATTACCAACAGCAGAGAGGATGAGAACTATAATTACCAGCAGCAGAGAGGACATGGTTTCTGCTATCTTATGGTTCATCCACAGGTTATCAAAATCAAGGAGCAAAAGTAGTTGTCTGGGAAGTGGTGTGAAGGAGGAACAAAGATTAAAGGAGAACAGTGGGTCCTTGCCCGTTGCTCAGTGGTTAGAGCATCATTCCTAACCACTGACCGGTTTGGCTCAGTGGTTAAAGAGTCACAGGTTTGAATCCTGGTCAAGAGCACGTACCTTGGGTGCAGGTTCCATCTTCAGTCCTGGTCGGGGCACATACAGGAGGCAACAAGTTAATGTGTCTCTCTCACATCCATGTTTCTCCCTCTCTCTCCCTCCTCCTCTCTTCCACTCTCTCTCTAAAGACCCAAGGAAAAAATATCCTCGGGTAAGGATTTAAAAATAGAATAATGGGGTTGGGGGTATAAAATATGCCCCTCCCTCACATCCAAGACAGAAGGTACTACTTTGTAGGCAGCCATATGCTGCGTAAAACAATAGCAGACTTTCAGTGTCAGTTCATACCATTTTGTATGATGCTAACTTAAAGAAAACTCCTGGGAAATAGGAGGTTGGAAGAGAGGGGGTGTATCTGTGGATGCCTAGCTGCTAGGCAGTCCTGGACTGTCGCTGGTGGCATTGAACTCCAACGTAGAGCAGACTAAGTAAAAAGTAGAACACTTCTCTCAAATAAGAGCCCTGCACAGGCTCTTGATGGTTCTGCTACGCCCCAGGGAAGGTCACCCGGAGGTTACAGGTTTAGAGACCTGTACAATCCCTTGGGCCAAGATGTCATTGTGTGCAAGGCAGCAAGCCCCCAGGTAGATGACATGCATCCTGTGATTGGCCATCCCTCTCTCAAAGCCCATCTGGGAGCAGATTTGAACTTCTCAGCGGCATTTCAAACAACCCAGGTCCCAGTGATCTTTGGGATCCATGTGACTAAAAGAAGAGAGTCTCCTAATGAGACGTTCACTCCTGGGGGACCAGGCAGGAAACATGAGGGGTGGGCTTCTGCACTCGAAGCAGCTCTTTGTCACCCACACAGTGGAGCAGCCATAAGAAGTGGTGACCGCCATCTTTCTGCTCACCATCAACCTCCGAGGAACTCAGGGAAGCACCCACCTTCTAGGGGGTGCAGGAGAGAGCATGCAAACATCGGGCTTGTCTGGTCATATACTCCTTCACATAAAGAATGATGCCAGCTTCTGATGCCTTTGTCTCCCTCCTTCCCCTGAGTCCTCGACATGGATTTCTATCAGCTTCTAGAACATGACCTTCCCAACCCAGGACCTGTGCCACAGATGATAATGTTGATGTCTGGACTCCTAGTAAGAGGGACACACCTCTCTGCATTATCTCCATTTTGATGAGGAAACTGAGGCAGCCCTGAAGCATCAAGTACCTTGCCCAAAGCCTCCAGGTTAGAGAACCCCATCTCTTAGCTTTAGAGCCCAAGTTCTCAAACTGACTGATTTTGCTTCTTTGCCAAAGGTAGACTGGTGGGAGGAGATTTTGGGTGTGTCAGAAGCTTCTTAAAGAGCACTTCCCCTCCCCTGATTTCAGCAGCATCGGTCAGTCTCCTACCTTTGAGCTAGTGCAATTTTATGTGCCAGTCTCAGCTATGGGTTTGAGGTCATAACTGTTTGTCCCTCCTCAAGAACTCGTCACACCCAGTTTCTGGTTTCATTTGTACTTTAGGGTTCAACTGTCATTCCCCAGCCCGCACATTGGTTTCACTTCCTTGGGCCCTAATTAATTCGTTTTTTGAAATAGGGATCTATCTACCAGGGTGGGTGTGAGAAATAAGAAAAGGGGCGTCAATATAAGACGACGGGAGCCTCACTGTTCATGCATTAGTGAGCACTTCACAAACAAACGCGTTGTGACGGAGTATTTTTGTCCTTTCATATCAGTCTTCCGTCTCAACTCTGGCTGAAATCCGAGTCACGTAGAGCGTTTTTTAAAAATACAAATGCCAAAGGCCCCACCTCAGCTCTACCAAGTGAGAAACGATGGAGGTAGAGGTTCAGGGATCTGAACTTAACCTCGGAGTAAGTAAGCTTCCTTTGTGTGAGGGGTCTAGGCCAAGCGAGATGTTCACCTTCCAGAAGATTCCATCAGGGATTCCTGCTCAGAGTAGGAGGTAGGTTTAGAGGACCGGGAAGCTGCCTCCCAAATAACAGCCGTCTCATTCGGTTGGTTCTTGGTTGGCAGCTCACTCCTGCGAGCAGTGAGCTGTAACCGTGTGCAGAGACCCCTTTCTTTGGGCCCATTCTATAGCTGTCATTTCCCAAGCTCTCTCCCTGGCAGCCCAGCAGGGGTAGGTGCTGGGGACCAGACAAAAGCTATGCTCCCTCCGAGCTGCCTTTCCTCTGCTAGACAAGATCGCTTTTAACAACCACAAAGTTTCATGAGTCACCAGATGAAAGCTGGTCTTGTCATAGGTGTCTTTAATGAAGAAGACTCTTAAACACAAACACACACAGAACTATGATTTCAAGACACTTTCCAATAAATGTGGTTATTTTACTGATCACAACAGCAACCACATTTGAAAACTTGTAGTGCGTTATTTATTCAGTCTGAAGGAAGATTTGGAACCTGAGAATATGTGGATCCTTTATAATACCTTCCCTGGGACCTAATACCCCAAGGTTGCAAACCAGCATTGCCACTCTGTCCGGATCAAAGCCCAGTGGCCAGCCCGCCTGTCCTGACTTGCTCCTGGACAGTAGCTAACCACACAAGAACCAATTGTGCAACTGTGACAGTGTTTGAAATGAGTCACCAGTGAGTAACCAAAGGGCCAGAAAAGTGACTTGAGGCCAAGAAGGAAAGAGCAAATAGACCTGAAATAAACTTCCTATAGCAGATTACCCCTAGGGCCAGCCTTGAGCCACTCTGAGAACCAAAGTTGGATGCACAAAGGTAGACTGGACACTCGGCAGAGCAGCGGTGATAATGGGTAATGGTCTGGAAGCAAAGGGCACTTATTTCCTCAAGAATGTCCATTTACAAATAAAAGCACAAGGGTACAATGCAAGTTATTTTCAATGTTCTGCTAAGAATTATGTTTGCAGTAAGGGACCCAGAAATTATTTTAACTTTCAGGGTCTTGGATAGAACATCCCAACCACAGGGTGAGTAGTCTAGAGGCACTGTGGCCTCCCTGTAAGGCTCAGCTCACATTCCATCCCTTCTGCAAAGCTCTTCCTGGGTACATTGGTTTGAAGTGACTCCTTCCTCAGTACTTGGGTCCCAACCCTGGTGATTCTGACTCTGTAGGTCTGGGAAAGGCCAATCTCAGTTGTGGGTTTGAGATCATAACTTCTTGTTTTCTGTATAATCCATCTGATTTGTGATCATAAACATTACAGGTGATCATATCTGAACTGTTATTACATATAGATGTTGATTTGAGCTCTTATTGAAGTTTCTGAAGACAGTCGCTTCTTTCCTTCTGCCTCTTCTCCTATAGCTCTTAGCACAGTAACCAGCTCCAATTGGTGTTCAATACCACATACTGATTTGCTTTGATCCAACCTAAATATCTTAGCCCGGAGAATGAGCTCCAAATCATACCCAAGCAGAGGCCTCAGAAGTGTAAGGGGAGGATCTTGGAATCTCCTCTTTCTTTTGCCTGCCAAGTTTGCCACCTCTGATGGTTATCTTTTAAAGATGTGCAAGAAGATGAAGTCACCCCAGTGATATCAGTAACAGGATATCATTTGACGCATTTGATACACAAAAGCCCACAAGTCAAACGCAGGTGTTGGTGGGAAGTCAACACCCAAACTTTAAAAAATAAGAGGATAAGCCTTCAGACTTCCTCTAAAAAGCATCATGTCGCCTCTCAAATAGCCTCTCCCACTGACCTCTCTCTATTCATCACACCCAGCTGAATTCCAGTCCCCCGTCCTCCTCCTTTCTCAGCCCCACATCAGTGAGTTACCAGATGCTAGTTCCCCAAGATCTCTCCTGTCCATTAGCCTCCTTCCAGTTCCCACCACTGTCCAGTTAGCCCAGACCCTTATGAAATATCCAAATAGGTTTCTGTCAGCTTCCTCTTCCCAGCCCATTTTACACTCCACTTACACCTTCATTACTCTAAAGCAGCGGTTCTCAACCTGTAGGTCGAGACCCCTTTGGGAGTCGAACGACCCTTTCACAGGGGTCGCCTAAATACATCCTGCATATCAGATATTTACATTACTATTCATAACAGTAGCAAAATTACAGTTATGAAGTTGCAACGAAAATAATTTTATGGTTGGGGGTCACCACAACATGAGGAACTGTATTAAACGGTCGCGGCATTAGGAAGGTTGAGAACCACTGCTCTAAAGCATAGCTCTGACCATATTATTCTCCAACTCAAAATCTTCCCGGTTTCCTGTTACTTTAGAGCATAAAGCCCAGACCTCTTAGCCTTGCCTATGCTCTAGTTTCAGTGCACCTTTCCAGACAGAACCTCAACCTATACTCCATGGAACTGGCTGATCCCAGTTCCTGGTTCCAACCTTTTGTTCATGCTTCCTCATTTCCATCAGAATGTCCTCCTTCCTTTGCATTTCTTTCCAAGTCAAAACCTTTCCTATTCTTCATATGCGTCTCTTGTGTGAAAGGCCTCACCCTTCCCTAATGGACCTTGTTTCTACGCACTTATGATGTCCATCCTGCTGTGACTTGTATCACAGTTACCTATGTTCCTATATCATCTCCCATGATGGAGTCAAGTGTCTTGACACCAAGGACTGTATGCTATTCATCTACACCTATCCTAGTGCCTAGCAGGGCTCTGCACATTATAGGCACTCAAAATAGTTTGTGGAGCCCTGCCAGTGTGGCTCAGTCATTGAGTGTCGATCCATGAACCAGAAGGTCGCTGGTTTGATTCCAGGTCCAGGCACATGCCCAGGTTGCAGGCTGGATCCCTACAGGAGGAGTGCAGGAGGCAGCCAATAGATGATTCTCTCTCATCATTGATGCTTCTATCTCTCTCTACCTGATCGGCTGCCTCTTGCACACCCCACACTGGGGATCAAGCCCGCAACCCAGGCATGTGCCCTGACCTGGAATTGAACCATGACTTCCTACGCATCCTAGTTCATAGGTGGATGCTCAACCACTGAGCCAAACCAGCTTGGAAAACATTTTTTAAAAAATTCGTTTGTGGAAAGAAGGAAGGAAGAAAGGGAATGAAAAAGGTCTCAGAAGTAAAAGAGAAGGAACTCAGAAGGGGCCAAAAAGACCAGAAAGAGAATCCACTAAAGGAAGAGATGGGTCACAAAGAGAAATGGAAAAAATTAAATTAAATGCTGTGGGACAGACGCTGGGCGGTGTGAGTGTGTGTTCCAGATTTGCAGGGGAGAAGATCCAAGGAAACTTACTTGCACCATGAGAACCCTTCATGCCAACCTTGATGTGATCCCCGTGGCAGACTCCAGCGTCTCATTATCTCCCACCCCTCACTGCAGGGCTGGGGGCTTCCGGTGAAACTTGGTCCCTGTGATTTATGAAACTACAATGGGTAGAAATTTGCCTTCATCCTACACTTCATCTCAATTTAACTAGAACATCATATCTCTATAATAATTAACTTTTAATTAACGTTATTTCAGTTTACAAAGCAGCCTTTAGGATTACTTTGTATGGTCTTCCTATCAATCCTGCAAGGTAAATGGTTAATAGAATTCCCTGATAATTGTCTGGTGATTCAGAGTCTGCAAAGCTCCCTGAGTCACGCTGTCACCTCATTCCGTGCCCACTCACGTGCTTCCATTTCTCCCCTAGCGCCAAGTCACACTCAGGGAGACCCATCCCCTCTGGGACCCAGCTGCCGCTCCGCACGCCGGGCCGGTATCCTGGCACATGCGGTTCTCCGGGTGGAATTACTTCTAGCACTTCACAATTTTCATCTCCCGAAGGGGTGTCCATCACCACAGGTACACCTGGATTCTGTGGCTGCCTCTGCCTCTGCGGACATTCTGGAAGGCGACTCAGGACACATGACACAGCCTCCGGCCAGTGAAGTAACACAGATACATGTGTACACACATCTGCCCCCAGCAACACAGAAAAGGGAGGGCTTGTGAGTGAAAACCCACCTGCCTTGTTCACAGGAGAAAAGAGGAGAGTTCTTTACACTTACAACAAAGTGCGACCGCAGGGGAGTCGCAGGAGGGGACGCACAGGACTCAGACTTATTTTTGCCAATTCCTGATTCTTGTGGACGCCTCACAGGCTCCAATTCTCAACTCTTCTGCTGAATTCATTCAAGGAAACTCAGTCTGTTCACAGGGACACAAAGGCGTGGGGCCAGAGACTGCAGGCCAGCAGAGCAGGGCATTCTACTTGGTTCTCTCTGGTTCAAGGTGGGGGAAAGCACAGATTTTTCAAGGAGAAACTAAAGCAGTTTGAACGCTATACCTGATCATGTATTTTGTTCATATTTGGAAAACAACCTAGTTTTCCCATTACAAACTACAGCAAGTAACATTCAACAACACCCCTTGGCTGGTGGAGAATGGGCCGAAGAAAGAGATTTGCTATATTCATGCTTCCGAGGAAGATTTCTGGAGATTTCTCCTGGGACCTACCAATTATGTTTTTATGTTTAGCATAGAAGGCTAGAGATGGTCTTTGTCTGCCAGGTCCCAGGGAGCCAGGCTGGAGACCCTCAGCAGCTGAACTCAAACAGAAGCCTGGATAAAAATTCACGGCAGTGCCCGAGTGAGTGTCCCCTTTCTAGAACTGACGTGGAGGCACAGGCAGGCATATGACATAGAAGAGAGGGAGGAGCTGCTGGGGCATCAAATAACTGAGAACATGGGATCCCAGAGTGGGTGGTCAAGGGGTGAGTGTGTGTGTGTGAGTGTGTGTGTGTGTGTGTGTGTGAGAGAGAGAGAGAGAGAGAGAGAGGAGTTGGAGGATGGTGAGGGCTTTGGTTAAAGGAGGGAGCTGTGTTTCTTATCTTATTCTGGCTAATTGTCAATTTATGACAAAAACCTTAGCACACCCCATGTAGGGTGGCATAAATGCAGTCAGCAAAAAATCTCCCTCAAAAAAATAGAACAGCCTCCAGAACCCTAACCCACAGTGAAAATTTACTGGGCAGAGAACAAGAATCCGATCCAGTCTTGAGGGGCCTCATTTAGATCAGTTTGGGGAGAAGCTTGAAGATGGGGCTGGAATGCCCTCCCGTTCAACAGCAGAGATAAAGCTCTGGGCAACCTAGACGTGCAAATGAGACCTGGGTGTGGAAAGGATTCATTCAAGTTGCTCCGAGTTGTTCAAAGTCATTCTCTGCTGAGTTCATTCTCCTCTACCCCGAAAAGCAAGAAACCATCCACACGGGAGCCGAGTTCTGAACCGTAAGGGGCAACGGGGCAGACTGGGGACACTGACGCCGGCTCCCTCGGGCTGCCCTACCTCGGCCCCCAAAGACAAGCAGGGCGCAGAGGTGGCGCTCAGCAAGTGGCCTCGAGGAAAACAGCCCAGGGGGTGAGGCCACAATACACTGACCACAGGGATAATATAGTGGAAAAACACTTCGCCTGGTTATTTTTAAGCGACTCTGAAAACAGTTTTGTTTCCTTGGTTTAAAAAGAAACTGCTCCAGCCCCGGCCTCTGTGGCTCAGTTGGTTGAGTGTTGTCCCATGCACTGAAAGGTCGCCGGTTCAATTCCAGGTCAGGGCACATACCCAGCTTGTGGGTTCGATACCCTGGTCAGGGTGCATAGCGGTCGCAGCCGATCGCTCTTTCTCTTTCATGTCGCTCTTTCTCTCTCTCCCTTCCTCTCTTTCTAAAATCAATACAAATATATTTTTAAAAAAGGAAACACTCCAACACCGTGCCACCCCCAATTTTCAGGGATTCCAGGAAATTCCCTGAGCTTTTGGCTGGAAGGGGTTGGAGGGAAGGCTAGATGATAAAACAATGTTTTCTCTAGGCAGCCACCAGCACCTGCTAAGAAAGACGCATTTACTAGTAGGCATGGATCTTCAGACAATTTTTTAATGTTTTTATTGATTTTTAGGGAGAGAGGACAGGAGAGGGATAGAGAGATAGAACCATCCATGAGCAGGAAACATCATTGATTGGCTGCTTCCTGCATGCTCCCTAATGGGGATGGAGCCTGCAACCTGGGCATGTGCCCTGACCAGGAATCAAACTGGTGACCTCTTGGTTCATGGGTCAACTCACACTGCCCAGGCCAGACAATTTTTTAATATTCATTTTAACCTGGTTCCTCCTGAAGTAATGCCAAGCAAAGATAGAGTTAGCCTCGCCTGTGTTAATTTAATTGCCTGTGTCCACATTTTATTGCTGCTTTCCCACATTTTTTCCCCACAGTGAGTACATCTGAAAGGTTTGGGAGGCCTTAAAAAAAAATCCAGCACTAAATCTTTTGAGTCACTTAATCCCCAAATCTTCCATGTTTGGAGATAATTTTCTTTATGAAAAGAAATCCTAACCTGGCCTGATTCCACTGTCAAACTTGCAAATGGAACAAAGAGGCCTCACAGTAGACTCATCCCCGTGGCTGCAGAAATAAGCATCTCAGGAAGGGCAGGTTTTGCTTTTGGGGATGGTTTTGGCTGCTGCTGTCATTGGCTTCCTCTCTTGGCATCTGATCCAGCTAAGCTGTAGCTAAGCTAGACCCAGTAGATAGAAAATAGGGGAGGCACAGACTAGGGAAAGGGCTGTCTGGTAATCAGGTTTGCCCAGCAGTGAATGGGCTCTTTTCTGCGTAACAGTCTGCCCATCCCTGGGAGTATTCAGGGAGGGGACCACCCTGCTGTGTGGTTGTAGAAGGCACTGCTTGGAATAGAGACCAAATGGGTTCAAAAATCCCTTCCAACCCTGAATCCGCGTCTCTGTAACTACACGGGGGGGCTTTCAAGGCACATATGAGAAGCTTTATTACTTTTATTTCCTTCTCCCATCACATATGTCTTTCTTCTGCCCCACAATCAGAAGATTTCACACTTTATTCAAAGCCCCATTTCCCTTCACCTCACTTTTGTGGGTAACAGTGGAGAAAGCCATTTGCCTGTTTAATCTAAGGCTTCCACTGACAAGAGAGACATTTCAGCAGCTGAGATATGTATGAGCCTGTATTAATAATAGGTAACGTTTACTGAGCACATACTATGTGTCCCATGCGGCACTAAAGACTTCGTGCACTATCCTATTTAATCTCTCCAACCATCCACAAAGTAAAATGCTATTATTATCTGGGTATTACAGCTTAAAGACACACACACACACACACACACACACACACACACACACACACACACACACACACAAACACAAAACAGACTTAGGACCTAGACTTGCCCAGGACCTAGACTGGTAAATTGTGTTCTAGTAAACCAGCTCTCAGAAAAAAAAATTAGCCCTGATTTATAGCATTTGCAGGTCCCCTGGTGAGAATATTCCCACCGTGGTCCATTTTAAGCAACCAGTGTGCTGCCCCTGATTCTGAAGTTGGAAGAGATGTATACAGTCAGCACTCGAGAACCTATAGGAGCTGGCTCTGAAGCCCCATGCTCTGATCCACTCAGCCACGCAGTTCAGCTAGAGATCCTCCTTCCTACTGTGGGTCTTCCAGTTTAAAGAGATGAGGGAGGAAGGTCCCTCCTCCCAACGATGTTGTCCTACAAGAGTTGAAAGAAATAACAGCCCAGCACTCATGCATCAAGGTAGCCAAGAAGACTGAGAGCCTGAGTTGAGGGAAGATAGAGACACAGGGAAGTTAATTCTCTTGAGGGTCCCAAATACTAGCCTGAGTACAGTTGGGAGCCACAAGAGTGGATCAACTCAGGAGATCCAAAGTGATTCATTTCAGTCTTGGAGTGATGAACAAATTCTGGTGCTGAGGCCACCCCAGAAGTATTCTGAGGCCAGTTCTGGCTACTTCCATTGCTACCCTTGTGTTTATCTGTATCTGTACCTTCCTTCCTTCCAAGTCACCCAACTCCCCAATCTATCTTTTGGTTCCTAGTGCCAACACCTTAGGCCAGTGTAAACTGGAAGCTTATAGAGTTTTGTTTGTTGGCTTGTTTGCTTGCTGGTTTGTTTTGAATCAACACTTTAAATTTGAGAGATTTCTCATGAAAAAAATCAGGACTTTCAGCTTCTCTTTAAAAATTGGAAGATCAGGCCCAAATTCTCGAATAGGGCTATCAAGAGTAGTGACTGTTCCCTTAGACAGGGGTGTGCACCCTCCAGTTCTCCACAGTCCCCACCACTCCCTATCGCCTCGTTCATTTACAATACCTTTAGGCTTTTAGAGTTTGTCATTTGTGCCTTAGACCTACAAGTAGCTCAAAGGGCAAAATCATGGCTTTGGATTTAGAAAATTATTCATGCTAGAATACCACTGCATGGATGGATCCCTACCTACCACACACACACACACAAAATCGCCACTCTGTCCTTCTGCTAATATAAAGCTCTTGGTGGAATGATGTCAGCAAAATCTCATGGATGATCAGATCACTGCATTTCCGGGAACACTTTGACGCTGCCATGGGATGCATAGTTCTCTTTAGAAAGCAGACTGTCCACGGGGCCTTGGGCACTTCCTCTTGTTATATAGCTGCCTGAGGTCACCGCCAATAAATTACTAGTTTAAGGAAAACAATGACAAGCCTTTTCCAGGGAGAACACAGTTTGCTCACTCAATTATTTCCTAAAGTCATGCCCTCTTCCCAGCTTGACACCATCATTTCTGAAGCAATAATATTGAGTCTGTTTATTGTTGTTCATCAGATCTGCAAAGTCACACCTGCAAAGCCAACACCACGCTTACCACACAGGCACAGCGAACGCTGGGAGAAATGCATCCTCCTGGCAGGGGAATTAGTCAAGTAACGATAATTGCATGGTTAATTAAGTGACCGACTTGTTAAAATGTCTTACCAGGGTAACTCTAAATAGGCTGTATGCGTTTACCAGCCTAGCCTTTCTCTCTGTATAAGAAATTTTAATGATCTCATTTTAGTAAAGTCAGATCTTTGCGAAATTCAGGATATGGCAGATTTAGGTACCCAGAAAAACAGTAATTATTTTTCAAAATTGGTCTTATAGCTGCAAAACGGAAAGCTTGGGTTTATTTTCCAGTCATTTTCACTTGTTGGTGTTGGAGACAGAAGGAATTGAGGGAAGAGGAATGGGACAGGTACAGTGGGGCGGGGCACCATTTCTCCCACCTAATACCAGCTTAGAAATAGTTGACATTCGATAGCATTGTCTCTCTGAGATTTGTAGCCTTTTGCTAGAATTATATGACCTTGGGAAATAGCTCCTTTTTTTAATCACTTGGGAATACATTAATTTTGTCCCTTTGAGTATCCCCTACTGCCATTAAGGAAGTTTTTTCCCCTTTCAGAAACACAAAAATAGATATTTTCCTTTTAAGAGACAAAGGAGGGACAGAGAGACTTGGTACGTTCAGAAGGCCTTTAATGCCACTGCCTCCTGCCATCTACCATCAGGAGGAAGTCTGTCCCTAAACTTTCTCCTTGACTGGCGTTAAGCCTATTTGGGGACAGAGTACAGCTTTCTGTCATACACATACACATTCACACACAAATCAACCAGCTGCAGAGCGAGCAACAGGAGGTGGCAGATTGCTTGCCACTGTGTCACTGGATTTGGAAGCATCCCTTCCAAACTATGGCCAAAGCTAGTTATTCCCTGGGCCAACGCCAGCTTGAGAACTTGGGGACCCTGCCAAGCCTGACAGCCCCAAACCTATGGGCCCTGCTGCCAAAGCCACACAGGAAAGTCATTAATTCATTAAATTAAGGTTCAGTAAAGGATTAGAGAGCCTGATATTTGTTCATCAGCAGGCTAGCTGCATATTGGATATCTGAGCATTCACTTTAAGGAACCTACAATATTTGGGGAGGAGAAGAAAATACATACATTCATTTAAAAAAATTATATGTATTTATTGATTTTAGAAAGAGAGGAAGTTAGAGGGAGGGAGAGAGAGAGAAACATCAATGTCAGAGAGATACATCAATTTGCTGCCTCCTGTACGCCCCCTACTGGGGATCTAGCCTACAACTGGGGCATGTGCCTTGATGGGAATTCAACCCACAACCTCCTGGTGCATGGGAGGACGCTCAACTAATTGAGCCACACCAGCCAGGGTTACCCTCATTAAAAAAAAAAAAAAAAAAAAAGAATAACATCACCAGAGATGCCACTCCAAGTAGCATGTGAGTAAATGCCAAGTGACCTGTCAGAGGAGGGAGCTTTCAGAGGGTGAATCACAGCAGTCAGAGAAAGCAGGTAGACTGGGTGCAGGTCCTCACTGTGTGATCACAGCCGAGCTCCTAATCACTGGGTGCAGGTCCTCACTGTGTGATCACAGCCGAGCTCCTAATCACCTCTGGACCTCAGTTTCCTTGCCCAGGAGGTAGAGGTGCTACATGCCTTGTTGCATGGTTGAGGATGATGTTGGCTACAGATTACAAATGCTCAGTAAGTGTATGAGTTTTGTTTTGTTTTCAAGAACATCATGGAGTATTTGAGAAAGAAGTTTTGGTAGGATTGGCCCAGGGGAAAATAAAGGAAGACCATTCCTTGGAAAGAGAACTATTGTGGAAAACATCATCATTATCTAGTGAATACTTTAGAAAGCAGAAAGGTGTGCAAAAGGAGGCATTCTATTTTCCTTTTACCTTATTTATTGGCATTTTCTCAACATGAAAACGTTTTATGTCTACTCTAGAAAATTTGGAAAGCACAGAAAAATGCAAGGAAGAAATTAAAAAAACAAATATAATTCTTCACCCAACTAAAACTCCCATAAACACTTTGGTTTTCCTCCCAATCTTTTCCTCACACACATTTTAACATAACAGATCACACTATATGCACAGTTTGAACTTCTGCTTTTTGCATCTGTTTCACGATCTTTCTCCCTGTTATTAAAAATTCCTCTTCGCAAACATCCTTTCAATAGCCACGTGGAATTCCACATAGATGTACCAAAATCTTTTCAGCTACTCCACTGACAGGGAACATTTAGGGCTGTTCAGAAATTTCACTATTCTAAGTAATGCTTCCATGAATACCTTTGTGGCATAAATTCAATTTCCTTAGGATAAGTTTCTATAGGTGGAAATATTGTTCTAAGGTTCCTGCTGAATACAAAGTGCTCCTCAGGGAGAATTCCAAACCCACATTCCCACCCGCCACAGGAAGAGACAGTTGATCTTATCAAATCTCTGAAAACTTTTTTACCTAATTTGATAGTCATCAAATAGCATTTCCTTGTTCTCTCAATTATCTGCTTCCTTTAAAAAGGATCTAAAGGGCCCTGGCCGGTGTGGCTCGCTCAGTTGATTGGGCATCCTCCCCTGCCCCAAAAGGTTGCCTGTTGATTCCTAGTCAGGGTCCATGCAGAAGCATGCAGATGGCAGCGAATGGATGTTCTGCTCTCACACCCTTGTTTCTCTTTTTCTCCGTCTCCCTTCCTCTTTAAAAAAATCAATTCAAAAACATTTTAAGTGAAAACATAAAAGGATCTAAAGGAGTCCTTTGGTAAAGGAAGGAGCTTTCTTTTGCCAACAAACAATCAAATACTTATTGTGCGGGACAAGCGTTGAGATTAAGTTGAAGAGCTAGCTGGGCAGGGAGGAGTGGGGGTCGGGGCGGGGTGTTCAGACCTGTAGGGGTTTGCAGTGGGCGCGGCTGGGACAGTGCTTTCCAGCCTCGCACCACCTCCCGCGGGCGCAGAGTCTGGGTGTGGCCCGGAGAGGGCGTGAGGGGCGGGGATTTCAAAGCTCAGCCACAATGAAGAGAAGCATTGGAGGTACAGTGCAGCCAACATTCTGGGTCAAAACTTTGAATTTGCCACCAACTACCAGGCTTCATGAAAAGCAAGTCATGGACCCTGTCTGAAATTCTGGTCCTTCAACGGATAGGATGCCTATCCTGCCTGGTTTGTGAAAATCCTGACGTTTTATTAACGACTTAATACAAGTAAAAGCGCTTTTTAACGTGCTTTTAAAAAAAAAAATCTGCACAATGTAACATTATAATTGATTTTTATGTCATTATTGTGCCTTAAATTGGCTGTTTTTGCGAGTCCCACCTACTGACCCCAAAATCAGCTTTCAGTAGAGGAGGGCCTGCACCCACAAACATTCCACGCGGGACCCAGAGAAAAGAGGAAAATTGCGGTCTGTAGAGGAAAGGTTCCCCGTCTCTGGAACACCTTCACGCTGAGAAGGTTTATCTGGAAGAAAACGGGGGGGTGGCGTTTAGGGTCCCGTCCTCTGCTTAGGGCCGTCCTGGGTGAGGGGTCCGCATCGCAGAGCAGGCGCTGCTGCCCGCTGCCGCTCACACCTCGGCGGGTCGCCGCTCTCACTCCTGCGGTCTCAGCTCCAGCAGCCGCGCTGTTTCTCGGCCCCGCCCTCACTCCCGCCCCTCCCCCCCCGCCACCCCCCTCCCCCCCGCCCCTCGCCTCCCCTCAACACGCCCCACCCAGACTCCGCGCCGCCCGCGGGAGGTGTGCGAGGCTGGAAAGCACTGTCTAGGCGCCCACTGCAAACCCCAACCCATCTGGGACTCCTCCACACGTCCAGCCCCGACCCCCATTCCACCCTGCCCAGCTCCTCAACCTAATTTTAAACGCTGGTCCTCTGGGTAGAGCCCTGGGAGAAGCTGGATGCGGAGTCCGGAGATCTGGGTTCCAGCCCAGCCAGGAATCCTCGTCCAGCTCGGGCATTGCATCTCCGAGAACCTGCTTCTTGTTTCCTCCGCATGGGGGCCTTGCGTCCTGTTACAAAAAGTATTATTTCTCTTATTAAAAGCATATGCATGTCACAGTCTCCCTCCAAAATTATACCAAATCATCCTTTCTTCTGAAAGTGTTTCCCGATTGTCTGCACCCGACCCGGTACTGTTGCTGCGAGTGTAGATGTCTAGTTATATACAGTTGTGCTCTGAAAAGCTAATCTGTGCTTATTTTATTTTCTGAATGGACTGCATCTGCTGTAAGAGGAGGGAATGGAGTCAGATGCTGGACCTACTACCAGCATTGCCGCCTACTGGTGGGTAACTGCGGCGAGTCACTTCTCTCCGGGCCTCAGTGTCTCCATTTGTAGCATTCCCGGTCTGGAATTTCATCCACGTGAACAAAAATATATGAGCCACACAGGGACAAGTCGATCGCCCGCGCTTCCCACCTCTCTGCAGGCCCATCCCGCCTTCCCAAGTTGGGAGATGCCTCCGGGATGGGATGCCCTCTCCAACTGGAGACTCACGAGGTGGCAGCGAGCAAACAGCAGCAGATCAGGGGCTTCCAACGCTTACCCCCACGGGGCCGCCCGAACTCATACTCCTTGTCCCTTCCTCGCCCCATCCTGGGCTTAGCTACCCCTCTTCCCCCACCCCTACCCCGCCTTCCTCCTCTCGGCCCCGCCCCGCACACCCTTGAAGCGCATGCGCCGCCCGCGAGCGTGTGTTTATAAAAGTCCAGCTTTGGCCAGAAACTTCAGTCCGTTGGCTGCGGCGGCAGATAGCAAAGTGGTCTCAAGAACTTGGGTGCTATGGGCGCTCCTGTAGAGCAAGCGGTTACCATGGACGGGTTCCATGTAAGTCCAGTTTCAGCCTGTTTTTTCTGAACTATTCAAACATATGAATGTAGAGTGCGGCCCCTCTCGGAGCGGGCAGACGCGTCCAGGACATTGGAGGGCTGGTGTCCGGGAGAAGGGGCGTGGGAAGGAGTTTGGGGCGCATGGCTACGTGGGGGTTAGGGATAGGATTGGAGTCTTTTTCTCCGTAAGCAAAGGAGAAAAGATAGGAACCACTGTTTTGGTGGCTGCACGTGTCTCCCCCTTGAGCGGTGCGGCGCGCAGCGGACTTGCACGCTGTTTGCAAACAAGACGTCTGTGCACAAGTGCAGAGAAGGTGTGCCCCGCACTGCCTAGGGAGTCTCTTCAGAGGGTCTCTTCCTCGGCGGAGCGGGGTTTTTCTTTGGTGCGAATTACGTGAGATTTGAATTTAGAGGTGGAAGGCAGCGCCCCAGAACTGAGTTCCCTGAGGATGACTGCGCCCCGGTTAACTTCGGGCAAAGGCACTGGGAACCACTCTTGACGTTGGGCGCGTGTTCTCTGAACTGCGGGGCCCGCGGAGCTGTGCCTGCACCCGGCGAAGTGAGCCGAGGGAGGGGAAGGCGGGCGGACCCGCGGGGCCGCTCGCCGCGGGGGTCTGAGTGTTGGCCGCAGCTGGGAGGTGGCCGGGAGCGGTGCGCGAGCCTTGGGATTGAGGGAGAGACGGGGTGGGGGTGGGGGTGGGGTCCGAAGCGCCGCGAGTGAGTGAGCCCGGGGGTTCGGGAGTTTGGGATAGTGCAGAGGTAGAGGTGGAAGGAGTCCTTACAAGCAGCCCCCGCGCAGCAGCACCCGGTCCCGAGGTGGGCGCGAGGGAGGCGGGAGGGTGGGGCGAGATCTGGGAGGGCTCCTGGACTGCCCGCCGCCGCGGCGCAGACGGGCAGGTGCAAGTGGGAAGACGGTTTGGCTCTCGCTGAGCCCAGTTGCGTTGTTTAACCGTCGGTGGTTTCCTGAAGGCTTTTGAAAAACCTTACTGGGGAGGCTTTTCTCCCCCCCCCCCCCGTCCCCCACCCCTCCAGCGGCGCGCAATTCAAAGGCGCTAGCCGCGGAGACGCCCAATCTCTCCCCCTGCACCCAGTCGGATAGAGCCTGGCGCGGGGCGGGGCGGGACCCCAGAGCCGCTGCCCGCAGGCGGGAAGCTGGGGGTGGGGGTGGGGGTGGGGGTGGTAGGGAGGGCGGGGAGAGAACACCGGGGCCTCGGAGCTGGACCACCCGGCCCCCAGCGCGCTCTCCGCCTGGAGGCGTCCAGCTGCAGACCCCCGACCCCATTAACGGGCTCAGTGGTGGGGTGGAAAGCGACCCGGGTGGAAAGCGACCCGGGAGGGTGAGGAAATGAAACTTGGGGCGAGGACCACGGGTGCAGTCCCCGTGACGTTCCCCTCCCGGGATAATGCTGCCTCCCTACCTCCCACGCGCCAAGAGATAAATGTGGATTCTCAAAGGCAGCCCCCCTGAGGAGCTTCAGCTGGGGCGGGAGGTGGGGGGCGCGAGAGGGGTTACTCACTTCTGACACCCCCAGCCTTTGCTTTAAAGCTTCATTCTACCTCCCTAACACATGTTGCTTGAAGTACACGATGGTTTGTGTTTAGACAAGCGATAAACGTGGGGAAAGCGGTTTTGTGCTTTAGAATAAAAAAGTCTACAGTCTTTGGGGTCTCTCTCTCACACACGCACACGCACACGCACACACACTCCTTCCTCCTGGCGAATCTTCACGCAGAAAGTTAACCCCAGCTCCTCAGAACCCACCCTCGCTGGAGTGGCCTCTGTTTTGTTTTGTTTTTTTTCTCTGAAGGTTTTTTTCTAACCTCTAGTGGGCGGAGCAGAAGTAAGCAAAGACGCGACTTTTGAAACCTTCTGAATCTCCGCGCCCTTTTGTTCAAAACCAAGAATTTTGTAATTGGCTCTTCTAAAGAGGAATATAATGAAGTGACTTTGGGAGGAGGGTTCTAGGATTCTGGAATAATTTTCTTGTGCTTCATATTCCCAAGTACTTCAGTAGAAGCAGAATTTACTGAAGAAGGCTGGGCTGAGTTGGGTCTTAAAAATTGCTGTCTTAAAATAGCAGAAACATTTTTGTTTTAAAGTTGAGGAATATCTGCTGAACTTGACATTGAATGCCTATTCCCTTGCCTCTTTTGCAGATATACCCATCAGATAACTACACGGAGGAGGACATGGGTTCAGGTGACTATGACTCCATGAAGGAACCCTGCTTCCGAGAGGAAAATGCCCATTTCAACCGGATCTTTCTGCCCACGATCTACTCCATCATCTTCTTGACTGGCATAGTGGGCAATGGCTTGGTCATCCTGGTCATGGGCTACCAGAAGAAACTGAGAAGCATGACAGACAAGTACAGACTACACCTGTCCGTGGCAGACCTCCTCTTTGTCCTCACCCTGCCCTTCTGGGCAGTTGATGCTGTGGCAAACTGGTACTTTGGAAAGTTCCTGTGCAAGGCTGTCCATGTCATCTACACAGTCAACCTGTACAGCAGTGTCCTCATCCTGGCCTTCATCAGCCTGGACCGCTACCTGGCCATCGTCCACGCCACCAACAGTCAGAGGCCACGGAAGCTGTTAGCTGAAAAGGTGGTCTATGTTGGTGTCTGGATACCTGCTCTCCTGTTGGCTATTCCCGATTTCATCTTTGCCAACGTCAGGGTTGGGGAAGACAGGTATATATGTGACCGCTTCTACCCCAACGACGTGTGGATGGTGGTGTTCCAGTTCCAGCACATCATGGTCGGCCTTGTCCTGCCGGGTATCGTCATCCTGTCCTGCTACTGCATTATCATCTCCAAGCTGTCCCACTCCAAGGGCTACCAGAAGCGCAAGGCCCTCAAGACCACAGTTATCCTCATCCTGACTTTCTTTGCCTGCTGGCTACCCTACTACATTGGGCTCAGCATCGACTCCTTCATCCTCCTGGAAATCATCAAGCAAGGATGTGAGTTTGAGAACACTGTGCACAAGTGGATTTCCATCACCGAGGCCCTCGCCTTTTTCCACTGTTGCCTGAATCCCATCCTCTATGCCTTCCTTGGAGCCAAATTTAAATCCTCTGCCCAGCATGCACTCACCTCTGTGAGCAGAGGGTCCAGCCTCAAGATCCTCTCCAAGGGAAAGCGGGGTGGACATTCTTCTGTTTCAACTGAGTCGGAGTCTTCAAGTTTTCACTCCAGCTAACACTGATATAAAAGACGTTTATACATGGAAGAACTTTTTTTTTTTAAAGTTACAGATTTTTTCCAGCTATAAAAGACTGACCAGTACTGTACAGTTTTTATTACCTGTTGGATTTTTTCCTTGTGTTTAGTTTTTGTGAGGTTTAATTGACTTATTTATATAAATATTTTTGTGTTTCATGTTGATGCGTGTCTAGGCAGGACCTGTGGCCAAGTTCTTAGTTTGCTGTATGTCTGACTGTAGAACTGTAGAAAAGGGAACTGAACATTCCAGAATGTGCAGTGAGTCACTTAAGCTAGAAATGACCCTCAGCTGTTTGTGTATAAATAATCTCTCCATTCCAGTGGAACACTTTCTTTGCCTGTTCTGAACTTGTTTGGTTACACTATGTGATTTTTTGCTGTAGAAGATGGCCCTTGGAGCCAAATCCTGAAGTAGAAATGCTGGTTTTTCATTTTTCAGGAGTGGGTTGATTTCAGCACATACTATGTACAGTCTTATATTAAGTTGTTAATAAAAGTACATGAAAAACTTACTTAGTGTTTACGTTCTGATTTCCGTTGACATTCCTTCAGTTGGCAGAAGTCAAAAATAACAATAATAGATACATTGATGGCACGCCAGGTTCTCTCCTAGGTATGTTAGTTATAATATTTTATTTTATTTTATTTTATTTTTTTAAATATATTTTATTGATTTTTTTACAGAGAGGAAGGGAGAGAGATAGAGAGCCAGAAACATCGATGAGAGAGAAACATCGATCAGCCGCCTCCCGCACATCCCCTACTGGGGATGTGCCCGCAACCCAGGCACATGCCCTTGACCGGAATGGAACCCGGGACCTCTCAGTCCGCAGGCCGACGCTCTATCCACTGAGCCAAACCGGCTTCGGCAGTTATAATATTTTACTTAATCCTAGTCACAACTCTTACAATAGGTTCTGGTTCTATTATATTATTACTTGTCTATTATAGACCAGGAAACCAAAGCACAGAAAGCCGAAGTGACTCAGCCAAAGGCATTTGGTAAGTAGCACAGCCAATATTTCAAACAGGTAAGATAACTTCAAAATCTGAAGCCTCAACCACTGTTAACATAGAAATTTAGAAATGTCCAGTCAATACCTATTCCTATGAAAGAATCTATCTGAAGGAGAAGTGTGCAGAAAGGAGAAAAGCTATGCAATACACATTAGATGTTCCTACTATTACTCCTTGTGTAGTCCAGGTCTGTGCCAGGCCAGGCATTGTATGCTTATTGTATACTCTTCTCATCCAGTCCTCTCAATGTAGATAGCATCACTCCCTTCTCACCAACAAGGGAACCCAAGGTGCGAAGACTTTCCATAACTTGCACTTTTTAAGGGGACACACCAAGAGCTAACTCCATTTATCATTCTAGCCCTTGCTCTTAACCATTACCCACTATTATCACCCAGAACACCTGGTCATAAGTCAACTGAACTGTTATTGAAAATAAAGCCAAAAGTGAATGTTTTCTTCATAAAATTAACCATGCCCAAAATACTCCTCTTACAATATCTTCTATGCAAATATCAACACAATCTATTGCAACACCTAGCACCTGAAGGGTTCAACCAAGCAGATAAAAGTTAAACTGATGCTTTCAGAGCTCAAGAGAAAGGTTGACTGAAGCAAGCTCTCCAATTGCTCATATTTTGCATAAGACTTTAGAGTCTTATGTAACATCACCCTTAGCTATTTACACTATCATTGTGCAAGCCCCAGGCTCTTGAGTAAATTTCAGCTCCAGTCCCCATTTAAAGAGGATTTCTAAACTATAGTACCTTTACCTATCTCATTTAGAATACAAACAGGGCACTCCAGGCGTGCACTCAAAGATAATAACCAAGACAGAATTAAGGCAATATTTGCTCTACTTTTTGTCATTGTTGCTGGCACAGAAAATCCAGTTTGGAGGGAAAAAATGCAATGTTTTATCTTTCAGAGGCAAATCACATTTGTTGAAGGCAAATTATAGATCCTGTGAAGGGAAATAACTTAATTACTTAAAATAGAATCCAATTTGGCTGTACATCTTTGCTGCAGTGTATGGATCTGGGATAGTTCAGAGTGGTATTCCTATTCCACTTGAGAACATGATTAGATTTTAGATAGGAAATTATCTTGAGGTTTCTTGGTTTTCCCTGGGAAGCCTAATTGGATCACCCTTCATTTAAGCATAGTTTTTCATGTACTCTTTCAAAGGCTTAGTCTTAAAGCCATGACCATTGTAAAAGCCTTCACTTGAACTTGCTCTATAAATATTTATTCTTGAGGAGACAATAGAAGAAATCCCTGGAAGGAATTTTTTCTTTCACATCTTGGCTCGAAACCTCATCACCCCGGATTCCTCTGCTCTGCCCTGGAGTTAAAACAAAAGGAACCAAGCTGAAACAAAATTCCCAGTGTGACCAGTCTTAATGGATATTTCATTCTCCCTTGGAACAAAGGTGGGATATCTCTTTTTCAAAAAGAGAAAAAGCCTTGGTTCTCTCCCTGCCCTGAAAACAACCCCCTCCCCCGACCCATTCCCCCCCAATCATTCTCTGCCCAGACCCTGCCATGTTCTAAGCAGCTCCAAAGCGGTCCCTGTGTCCTGGTTGTCCTGCGGTGCTGGGAAACCCAGTCTGCTGGCCAGCCCTTGCATGAAGTGGCTGATTGTTCCCATTCCTCATCCCTTCTGAATGGGACCCTTGAAGGTCAGTAATGTAGATCCAGTTGTATAATGGAAGCTAAAATATTTAAATTATATGCATGCTGCCAATAATGGCATAAATGTGACATTCAAGTTAATAACATTAACCCCGTAACTGGAGAGGAAAGTAAATGTTTTTATCTTGCAAAAAACCTTTGTTTTCCTAAATGTCCACTTGTCAGTTCACCTCCCCCAACTGTGGCATACTCAGCCTCCTTTTGTGGTTATGCCTGTATTAAAATAATAATTCTTGGATGCTCTTTTAAGAAGATAACGTACAGGTTTTATTTTAGTAACTCAACTAAGCATGACTTTCTCCTAGTTTATTGTCAGATAGTAAATAAAGGACCCACAAACAGAATTGAGTTGTCATTATTCCTATGTACTACTCACTTAGAAGGGGCAAGGACCACTGGAGACAAAATTCACATCACCTAAAAAAATAAGCATTTGCCAAGCCTTAGGAATGTGGCATTGCAGCCTGTCATCGTAGGGATTTGCCTAGCGTGCTTTGAGGAGGTTTTCATCTGGATGCCAGTCAGTCCTGGAGGGATGCAGAAGTTAGCCAGAGGGATGACCTTCCCATGAGCAGAGTTTAAGGGGGATGCTGAAGCCTCCAGGGCCCATAAAGTAGTTTGAAGAGATCCTTTCAAAACAGTGCTTTTCAACCTGAGGGGTTGACTTCGCTCCCCAGGGAACATTTGGGAAGGTCTGGAAACATTCTGGGTTAACATTGGGGTCCAGGAGTGGTATCAGGAGTGGAGTAGGTGCCAAGAAGGCTGCTTAAAATCCTACAGAATATGCAGGCCAGACCCCCACAATTATCCAGCCCAAAGTGTCAGCAGTGTTCATGATTGAGGTCACTTTTTCAAGGTGAGGGCTATAGAGTGACAATAATTATCAAAATAAGATAATATGATACATCCAACAAGTATAATCCCATGAACTTATTATTGGACAAAGTTCCACAGTCTCTCTTTAGCCTCCTTTACTCAACCTCGGTTCAGTGCATTCTTACTCAACTCACACAGTTCTCTTCCACCCTTATTTCAACATTACTTTGTCATAATGAACGTGTATGTCTGTGTGTTTTCTTCTCTCAGGCCATGCTAAGAAGATATCCCACAAAGAGACATTAATGGCTGAGGGTGACGGCCGCGGACCCTCTAGTCCCCACCCAAAATCTGGCTCCCTGCAGCCCACCATGTTTACTCATTTAATCCTCACCACAGCCTGTGACTCAATTTGGAGCACTTCCCGTTTTTTCCTTTTATTTAAAAAATAAACAAGGAGTGAGGAGGTACCAGCCCATTGTTCCACTGTCTGCAACTGACTTGGATTCATTTAAATCAATCCTATTAAGTTCAGCAATTAAGATTTTCGAAAATCTTTTGAAAATCCTTCTTTCAACCGAAATGCAAACCGCTTACAGCCTAAGTTAAGAGATCCACAATGTTAAGAAGCTACATAAAGGGAAAGACTTTCAAAATCAAACAAATAAAGGTGCTCAACCAAACCATACCAGGTGCGGGGTGTTTATCTGGCAGAGCAGGTCCACGATTAAATTGATTTACATATTACAGTTCAATTAACTAGAACCCAACTCATCAACACACTTAATTAAAGGGAATTACTTCCTCATATTTGACTTAGAAGAAAAGTAATTTTTTTTGAGAGCCCACTAAATTCCAGGCGTATTCATTCATATAATCCTCCCAAGAGCCCCATCAGCCAATATTGCTATCTCCACTTTCAGGCGAGGACACAGTCAAAGAAGTTAAATTACAAATAAAGAGGGTATGTTCTTCCCACTAGACATACTGTAAATGGCATTAAAATAGAACCACCAAGTTCTAAGGTACGTCCTCAAGTTCTCAATATACAGGAGTGGGCAAAAGTAGGCTAATGATACAGTAATGATAATAAGTAATACAATACGAAATAAATAATAATACAAGAATAAACTGTGTTTCATGGACTCACAACTGTAAACCTACTTTTGCCCACCCCTGTAGTCCATTCAAAATTTGCTCTTTCCTGGGTAGGGTCCTATATGATAACAAAAATAGTTACCATTCACAGTGAGGGCTTCCTACATGCCAATGTACTTTAATTATTTAATCTTCACAGCAGCCCTATACAGTGGGCATTATTATTTGTCTGTTTTACAGATGGAGAAATGGAGGCAAAATGTATCCAATGTTACATATTTAATGAGTGGTAATGCCTGAATTCCAACCCAGGCAGTCTGACGCCAGAGTTTGCCTTCTTAAGAACTAGTAACTTTATTACTTCCTATGATGTTAGCCAGAATAATAACGAGGAGATTAAAAAAAAAAAGATCTTCCATGCTCTTGAAGGCTCAATACTGGATCGTCGCCTAACTGTGCTTTTTAAAGTGACAAAGCAGACACTGACATTTCAAAAACATCTTCACTATTAGCCGTTAAAATAAAATGTGTTTCAGTGTCTGGCACATAGTAGGAGCTCAATAAGTGCCAAATATGCAAATTAATAGACACTCATACATTCCCACTCCTGAGAGCACCCCGTGCTCTGAGCGTTCTGATGAATGTTTGTGTGTGAGTTGACTTTCTTCCTTCATTCTTTCAGACATTCTTTTATTGAATCATTTATTGAACACCCTAGGTCCAGCAGGTGTGAAAATTGTTCCCAGTATAGTGGAAGATGTAGCCCTTTGGTGTTCTAGAAAATGCTGGGAAGTTAGCTAAATGACTCTCAGACTTTCCAACTTCCTTACATCTAACAACGTAAAGTTCCCAGCAGCCTACCCAATTTTCCTGTTATTTTATGCCCCTGAGTCTTGCTTCCCCACTTAGTGGAGAGCAGATCCCCACCTTACAAGCTGGTGAGAAGCTCCCACACCGGGTCCCCTGTTTCACCAGCCCAAGGGAAGCTGTCTGCTTATGAGGATAAAAGCAGAAATTCTGCCAAAACTTTGGATTTGGGAAAGAGACCTAAAGGCCATTTCTTGGCCTTTTGCCCATAAGAAACAACTTGTTAGCCCCCTGGGATTGAAGGAGGAAATCTAGACCAATATCTGGGGCTCCTTCCTCTGATAAACCTACTCAGTCTCTGACAGTCCAAAGTGAGCTGTTCTGTCCTAAATACTTAGCACATGAAGTCTGCAGCATGTGGGCTAGCACAGATAGACACCTTCTGAAAAGTTAAAAGCAGCTACTGTGCGTGCCATTATCATTATTCTTTTTTTATTTTAAAATAAATTTTGCTTCCCAACTCGTTTAATATCTTAAGACCTTTGCAGTCTAACATAATTAGTTAATTTGATTTGATTTGATGAAAAAATAATCAGAGTACATAAGGTGGTTCCAATGTAGGCTAAAATCATATAAATGTAGCCCAGTTGGTTAGAACTTAATGTTTTAAAAGCCAGGATCAAGGGTGAGTCTTGCTAGGGCCATGTTTAAAGTAATGTTACATGTGCTCTAAGATGCAAGAACCATGTCTATCTTATTTATATCTGTATTTCCAGTGTCTAGACCAGGGGTCCAAAGCTTTTTCTATAAAGGACCAGATAGTATGTGTTTTAGGTTCAGTGAATCCTACAGTATCTGTCACAACTACTCAGATCTGCCACTGTAGCAGGAAAGCACCCAGAGACAATTCATAGATGAATGAGCATGGCTGTGTTCTAATAAAACTTTACTTATAGACACCGAAATTTGAATTTTATATAATTTGTAAATACATTTTTATTGGTAGTATTACAGATATCTTCCATCTTCCCCCCTTTTATCCCCTTCCTCCCAGCCCCTACCCACCCCCTCAATTTTAGCCTACATTGGTACCACCTTATGTACTCTGATTATTTTTTTCATCAAATCAAATCAAATCATTACCTCATATAATTTTTACTGATCACAAAATATTATTCTTCTTTTCATATTTTCAACCATTACAAAAAGATGTGAAAACTGTTCTTTGTTCCTTGGGCTATGAAAAACAGGTGGCAGGTCAAATCTGATTCGTAAACTGTAGTTTGCTGACCCCTGAAATGCAGTAAACATGGGAGCAAGTGAAACTCTAAATATAGAAGAGTTTACTCTTTAAGCTTAAGGCACCAAGAACCCCAGTGAACCAGTGACCTTCACCTATTTGCAGAAATATGACACCTGCCTCTTATACAGCATTTTACCATTCACAGAATGAGGTAGAACCTTAACGTGGTTCTGTGTGCTGGTCCAGGCTGTATTGGTTGGCAAGATCCTACTGCTTTGCTGAGTTTATCATTTGGGGAAGAATGGTCTGAGATAACAGAGTTGCCTTTTTTTAATATATATTTTTTTATTTCAGAGAGAAAGGGAGGGGGAAAGAGAGATAGAAACATCAATGATGAGAGAGCATCATTGACCAGATGGCTCCTGTACGCCCCCTACTGAGGATTGAGCCCTCAACCCAGGCATGTGCCCTTGACAGGAATCGAACCCAGGACCCTTCAGTCTGCAGGCCAACACTATATCCACTGAGCCAAACTGGCTAGGGCCAGAGTTGCCTTTTTATCTACCGCTGCGTTTTGTTATTCTCATCTCCCAGAGCGCAGTGACGGTGGCATCCCTGTAGCTAGAAAGGCGACAGGTCCCCAATAGAAGTTGCTGAGGCTCACGGACTAATCTTCCCCAGGCCTGAGCTTTGTTCCTCCAAAGTGATAATCACCAGTCACAACTTTTGGCAGCGACTCCCCAGACACTCAGTAACTAGGAGAAAAGAAAAAGCCCTAATCCAAGGCGATGAATAGTGTTTTACAGCCACAAGCTGAGCCACAAAAGCCCAAGAAAAATCAATGGTGCAGAAGTGGTTTTTGGACCTCACTCCAGCTTTTGGAGGAATGAGAATAATTCGGCTCTTCCCTTTTAGACTTCAGGTGCCTCCTGGGATGTCAGAATTAATCTCCAGGGAGCTGCTACTGTGATGTCTCTTACTACAGATGCCCCTGAGTGAACTTCATTCTTTATAGGACATTCTTCCCAAGGCGAGAAGCCCAGCTTCTGTCTTTGATGAGCAGACTAGAGGAGAAGCTGAAGAAAATGCCAGATGCTTTCTGTTTTAAAGTGAGTTTTCTCTTACTTCTGTATGACAGTACAAAAATGACTCCTCAGCCACCACGGTCCAGAGTAAAGGAAGACAAATTAAATGGCTAAAGTAGCCCTGAAAATAATTGCTAGCTGAGCCAAAATCCTACTAGTATGGAGTGGAAAATAAGAGAGACATGGGAGAAATAATAAATAAAATGGAAAAGAACACGAAGTGCCAATGCATAAAAGAGGAAACAAAACTGATAAACAAAAATATGAGGAAACGTTCAACCTCACTAGCAACCAAATAATCACAAATCAAAACAACAACACACTGCTTCTCACTTATCAAACCAGCAAACATTTTCCAGGTGACAATGTATCGGGTGCAAGGACACAGTGATCCTGCTCCACTGGGCACTGCTGCTCAGGCCCAAGATGCTCAGCCCTCCCCCAGCCACTGACCGATGCCCTGGAAGCTTTGATCCCATTCCTTTGTGCGCAGAGAGACCACTTACAGACATCAAATTTCAGGAAACCATCGTAAATATTAAAAATGTTTTGTGCACAAAGTTTTGCATTTAGAACCACAAAAGACAGGAAATTGCCTATATATCAGGCAGCAAAATGGATTAAGGAAACGAGGGTGAATCAACAGAGTGGAATAGCATCTAGCTTCTTAAATGAGGTTAACAAAGGCTACTGGGAGATGTTTATGATGTATGAAATGAAACAGGCAGTTTAAAAAAATTGTGCACGCTATCTGATTATAAACATTTTTTAAAGTAGATGCATATAAAACATCTAAATTAACATGTTTTTAGCAGTAGCTAAGTCATAGGCTCTGGGGCTGATTTTTAAAGCGCTTTTTTTTTTTTTTTACCCCTTTTGATTTCTCTGTATTTTCCAAATGTACTATAATGAATAATGGAAAGATAATTGGCTTACTTTAAAAGATGCAGAGCAGAGAGGGAAAAGTATACAAGCTCCTTCTAGTCTATAAACCCTCCAAGAAAGGAACTGAGTCTTTTCCTTTCCTTTTTCTTTTTAAATCAGCTCCGGGTCCAGGTGGGTGCTAAATAAACGATTGTTGGACTGAACTGGGCATTTGTAGTGCTAACGTAATTAAACCAGGAGTCATTGGACAGAGGTGACTCTGATGCCCCGGCAGCTTACGTAAGCAAAGCAAACTCTACGCCTGTAAATGCTTCAAGGTTATGAAATAATCAAAATGCTAAGGACAACTAATCACAAATAGCCAACTGGCCTTCATGGTTAGGCGATCAAATAATTTCCTTTCTGTGTTTCGTTATCTTTCTATGTAAGCCTTTCCTCTCAAGGAGTATTCCTAACCACTTCCGATTTGGTGCTATCGATTTTTGCTCAAATAGACTTAATGTTTCCAATATGCCTCAGTTTATCTTTTAACAGTTCAATATTTATTTTTAAATCAGACAAATATATTACCCTCAAGGTATGTAGAATCTAGAAGCAGAATTTACTAGTAGCGGAAATCGTAACATTATATTCCAGGTAGAGCCTCGGCACAGTCCAGATTCTGAACTGCAGGTCATCATCGCAAGGAGGTGTTCTAGAGAATTCCACAAGGTCAGAGAGTGGCATTCAGGGCTGTGTGCCTGACTGAGCTTATGGTGAGTGAATTTGTTTCAAATCAGCATATAGTCATGGACCGACTTGAAGAGGCCAGCCGCTCGGGCCCCAGGAGAGGTGATAGGGATCGGGGGCCTCGGAAAGGACTTCTCCCAGACGGGTCAAGTCTTTCAAACGCCACAGGAAAGTAAACATACTAGAAAACCCTAAAGGAAATCTCGGGGAGGGCCAGGCATTCATACATGACGGCAGTAGTGTGGGGGCTGAAATGGGAACAATGTGCAAGTGGTCTACCCTAAATGCTCCATTTTTGTATTGTATCAGAAAGGAAATGTCATGCTGGGGAAGAACTTCCTTCATTCTAATAAGTCCCCAAAATACAGCAGCACACAATGGTGGCGATAGCATGTCACATAATGCAGGGCTCTGAGTTAGGAAATGCCAGCTGAGAAAGACCAATGTGGAGAGGACACCCACCACAGTAGCCTTTTATTACTTGAGAGAGGCTCAGGAGTCAGTTAGACAACAGGGACTAGATGGAAAAAAATTAACATTCTCCTATGATTAAAATAAAATTAATACTTTAATGAGTAATAATTTAATAATTTTTATTATTATTCTGGGAAACAGATTGTTCTACTATGAATATAAATTCTCTTCAAAAATATGTTTTAATGATAAAGGTATTATCTGCTTTGATTTAGTATTTCAATCCACTTGGTAAGGAGATACCTGTTGGTAGTTTCAAGCATATGGTCAGTTAGCAGTTGTGACTTGTTCATTTCTATGATGTCTGACTTACTTTGGTGGGCACTACAATCCACCCAGGAATTACCAAGGAATTTTATCTTATATTTCATTGTCTGTTTTTTAGATATGCTCATATTACTCATTGGGTATAAATTAGACATTTGAGGAAGAGTATTAATAATTTGCCTTATTCCATATAATTTTTATTTTTTCATATTGTTTTATTTCTATTTCCATTAGCATCCAACACATGTTAAAACACTATAAGCCAAAGGGTTGCTTATTGTCACAGTGTTATAGCCCTTCTGTAAGGAGCTAAATTGAGCCCCCGAAAAATTCTTAAGTTGAAGCTCTAACTCTCAGAATGTAAACATATTTGGAGATAGGGTCCGTTAAGAGGTAATTAAGTTAAAAATGAGGCCTCCAAGGTGATCCTTCATCCAATATAACTGGTGTCCTGTTAAGAAGAGGAAATCAGGGCTCAGACACGCACAGAGGGAAGACCATGTGAAGACACAGGGAGAAGACGGACATTTACCAGCCAAGAAGAGAGAGCTCAGAAAAAATCAAAACTGCTGACACCTGGATCTCAGACTTCCAGCCTCCAGAACTGTGAGAAAGAAAATTTCTGTTGTTTAAGCCACCAGTCTGTAGTACTTTGTTATGGCAGCCTTGCCAAAATAATACAGCCTCTACCTAAAATTCTCTCCTATTTAATATTAACAGAAAAAAGTGGTTCTCAAGATATATATTCAATCATTCAACAAATATTCATTGAACACCTAGTGTATGTAAGTGCTGGGATATGACAACAAATAAAAACTCAGGTCTCATGGAGCTTACAGACTAACAACAAAGGAATTTTTCTTCTTCTGGATATATTCATATGAGAAATAGGCTTTATAAATTGAGCTACTAGAAATCTTCAGATAGAATGAGTTAGGAAGGGAAAGTTGAAACAACAAAAGATATATGATCCTAACATTTTAATTTTATTTATTTTTTTAAAATATATTTTTATTGATTTCAGAGAGAAAGGGAGAGGAAGAGAGATATAGAAACATCAATGATGAGAGAGAATCATTAATCGGCTGCCTCCCGCACACCCCTACTGGGGATCAAGCCCACAACCCGGGCATGTGCCTTTGACTGGAATTGAAGCTGGGATCTTTCAGTCCGCAGGCTGATGCTCTATCCACTGAGCCAAACTGGTAGGGCCTAACATTTTAATTTTATATTATGATGTTACTGGTAGCCCTGTGCGTTCGTTGGACCTTTTGGTAAGCAGATGTTGAGAGAGAGTGAGGATGGGGATTGGGACGAGAAAGCCTTCAGACTATGATTTGGGCAGGAAGCAGGATTGGGAACAAAGTCTTGGCCAACCCAACTGGAAGCTCCAGAGGAAAGGGTACCTGTCGGAGAAGTCCCACATCGGGCAGAAACGGCCGGGCCCTGGTCCTCTGACCTTGCTCCATCGTTGGCAGAGGGCTGCCTGGGAAGAGCCGGCATAGTGGCCTCTGCTAGCAAGCTGGGGTAGGGCCTGGGGGTGCTCACACCTGGACACTGACAGCTAATTGGGTAACAAGGCAAGTTCTTTCTTGAAGAAAGTTCTGAGCAGCACCTCGATGACTGTTGCAAGCTTCAAAAAGTAAAATAGGAACCTGGTTCTCTAGTGAGGTTTTTTAAAGTCAGTAAAAGCTGTTTCTTTACTCTTAAATGTAAGAGGGCTCGAATGTCTCTCAGCAAGCGCTTTTATAGCCCAAACGGAGGTCTTGAAGAAAATGCATTTTTAACACCTGATGTAACTTTAACTTACCGAATATTTATATAGTGGGAAGGAGATTTAAAGTATTTTTTTTAGTAAAATTGTGTTAATGTTTATTTAATGAACGGGGTGACTATCATGATACATGTAACTAATGGAAGTGAGGGAATTATTTTTTCTTTTTTTAAATTTTGTTTTTCAATTTAGATTTAAATTCAATATTGTTTTGTATTAGTGTCAGGTGTATGGCACAGTAGTCAGACAGTCATATCCTTCACAAGGTGTTTTCCCCAATATTTTAAGTACCCACCTGGCACCATTCATAGTTATTACAATATTATTGACTATATTCCCTAAGCTGTCCTTTACATCCCCATGACTATTTTGTAGCTACCAATCTTACTTCTCACCTTTTCATGCAGTCTCTCAAACCCCTCCCTTCTATGTATATCTATGAGTCTGTTTTGATTGTTTATTTTGTTATTTAGATTCTACATGTAAGTGAAATCACATGATATTTGTCTTTCTATTACTGACTTATTTCACTTAGCATATTACCCTCTAGGTCCTGTCACAAATGGTAAGATTTCATTCTTTTTTATGACCGAGTAATATTCCATTGTATATATGTACCACAGCTTTTTATCCATCACCTATTGATGGGCACTTGGATTGCTTCCATAAGAAGATTTAAATTTTAAAGTCTAGTTAAAGTGTAATATGCTCTTGTAGGCTAAAGCAGTCTTTGCATTAATTAATTTTAAAATTAATTAGAAGTGCTTTTAAATACATTAAGATTTGGAATCTAAAGAAGTCATATATTTGTACTTATAGCTTTTATTCATTCATTCATTCCATTACTACATGCCCGGTGCTGTACCAGGGGCTACAAAATAGAAGTGACTTAATTCTTTCAGGCTTACTTGTCAAGGTTTTAGTTTTTCATTGTCACTTCAAACCCTGTATGTACAAAACAGAAAAGTATCCTCTATTAACTAGATCTGTGTCCAGACCACTGCTTCCCATTGCCACATTATCCTGTTTCTTCATCTTCTGCTGGTGAAACCTAGGTACCACCTGTACTTCATCTCCTTCATCCCTGTGTCCAGTCTGTTGCTCAGCAGCCTGGACAAGACAGAATTACACTCAGATCTGCCTCCCTCCACTGTGTTCTGTGGCCCCTCTCCAGGGACAGGGCCACACCCACATCTCTGTCCAGAAAACTGTGGTTTATAGGAACAAAGACCATTGTACTTTGTTTTCCCATTGTATTTCACAAGGTTTAAACCTCTTCTCTTCCATGAAGGTTTCCCATACTACGTTAATTGCCTCTCCCCAGGTTCTTAAACCAACAATTCATACTTGCAGTTTACTTCTAAATCACTATCTTGTTCTTTTACTTACTACAGTTTCCTGATCAGTGAAATCAGAGATTTAGATAAGATTTTTAACAAAATCAATCTTCAAACTAAATCTTATGTGAACATATAAAATTAGTCTTGGAAAGGAAATAAAATTAGAATTGTTCTGATTAAACAAGTGATGGTAGACCCGGAAAAGCTTCCTTATACCCCCCCCCCCCCCACACACACACACACATACACACTTCCTAGCTACCCCTGAGGCACCTCATTTAAAGGGTATAAGAAGCTTAACTTGGGAATCACTAGTCCTGAATGCCTTTAAGATCTCTTCCAGCTCCAAAATTTTATGGTTCATCATTTCTTCTTTTTTTTAAAAAATATATTTTATTGATTTTTTATAGAGAGGAAGGGAGAGAGATAGAGAGTTAGAAACACCGATGAGAGAGAAACATCGATCAGCTGCCTCCTGCACACTCCCCACTGGGGATGTGCCCGCAACCCAGGCACATGCCCCTGGCCGGAATCGAACCCGGGACCTCTCAGTCCGCAGGCCGATGCTCCATCCACTGAGCCAAACCAGTTTCGGCGGTTCGTCATTTCTTAAATGTCACTTGGTCTTAACCCTTTCCTCTTGATTCTGGTCCCAACATAGTTTAGGCCTTGTTAACCTCCTTCCTGGAGTATTGCAAACTGGTTTCCGTATGCCTCCAGCATACTGGGTTGAATAGTGGCTCCCAACAACTCATGCCCACCTAGGGCCTCAGACTGTGACCTTATTTGGAAATAGGTTTTTTATAGGTGTAATTAGTTAAGACGGAGTCACATGGAATAGATTAGGCCATAAACCCAAAATGACTGCTGTCCTCCTAAGAAGAGAAGAGACACAGAGAGGGCACACCCACAGGGAGAACGCTGTGTGACAACACAGGTGGGACTGGAGTAAAGCCGCCACCAGCCAAGGAACTCCAAGGACTGCTGGCGGCCACTAGACGCTGGAAGAGGCAAGGAAGGATCCTCCCCTAGGGACCTGGCCCCACTGGCTCCTTGACTGCAGACTTCTTACCTCCATAGCTGTGACAGGACATATTCTTCTTATTTTAAGGCCCCAGTTTATGGTAGCCGCCCTCGTAAACTACTAAGACCGCCCTCGTAAACTACTAAGACACCAGTCTCTCTCCAACTAAAATCCATTTTACATATTTTTCCAGATAAATATTTCTTTTTTAAAAATATTTTTTTTAATTGATTTCAGAGAGGGAGAGAAAGAGAAATATCAATGATGAGAGAGAATCATTGACCAGCTGCCTTCTGCATGCCCCCCCCCGCCCCCCCCCCCCCCCCCCCCCCCCCGGAGATCGAGCCTGCAACCTGGGCATGTGCCCTGACTGGGAATTGAACTGTAACCTCCTGGTTCACAGGTTGACACTCAACCACTGAACCACACTGGCTGGGCCTGATAAATATTTCTTGATCTCTGCCCTCATCAGATTTCTCGCCTACTTGTTTCATTTCAGGAAGCATTAGATTTATCGAGCAACTACTAGGTGAAAATCACCATGATAATGCTGAGGGTAGGAAGTGAATGACATTACCATGGCCTCTGCCTCCAGGGAGCTTCAGTCTCATAAAGAAGGCAGATATTAACAAACAGACGCTGTCTTATGTATAATTGTAAGCTGTGATGTACCATATAAATGAAAAGAATGTGTTCCTGTGAAATACAATTGGAGAGCTGAGAAAGAGGGGGTTAAGCTGATGCCTGAAGGATAACTGGGTATCCACCGACAAAGAATAAAAGGAAGAACTTCCCTAGTAGAGACAACATGCAAACAGGGGCCTAGAGTGGGAAAGAGCTTGGACGTTTGAGGAACTGAAATGGAAAGAAGACCACTGTGGCTGAAGACTGGTGCGCGGGGAGAAAGTAACACAGATGAGGTTAGGGAAGAAAGCAGACACCTGGTCATAGAGGGTCAAGTTCAGGACTTAGAGCTTTATCTTAGTAAAATGAGAAGGCATTGAGAGGTTTCAAACAGGAGCATGGCATGATGCATTTACTTCTTGAAGATGTCTCTGGCTACAGTCAGGAGAGGGCTGTATGAGGTCAAGCCAAAATGAAGGGATCCGTTAGGAGGTAACTGTGTATGAAATTGGGGTGTGAACGGATTTGAGATCTATTTTTTGGTGAAGTCTACAGGACTTATTGATGAAGTGGATCCGAAGAAGAAGGACGGGTTATCAACAGGTTTCTGCCTTGAGAAATTAGTTGGAGAAGATACCATTTACCGAGATGGGGAAGTCTGGGTGAATTAGTTAGGGGTACGATCTTAGCTGCTATACAGAATGGACCCAAAGCATATGGCTCAAAGAATATGATACTATTTCTCTCTCATATAACAAGTCATAAGTTGGTAGGACAGCTTTGCCATCGTAAACGCAAGGTTTCTTTTTTTGGATCTAAGTTAGCTGTTCCAGCTTCAGCCCTCACAACCACATCCCAGCCAGTACGGAGTGCAATTTAATATTCAATCCTCATCCTCATCTACAGGCACCATTGAAACACCATGCCCCACTCATTGCACATTTCACCAACCATCCCTTTGCTCTAGTTCCTTCTATAGCTACCATCAAGCATCTGTTAAGTATCTAGTGTCAGACTCGGTGATTATTAAAGTCTTGCCCTCAAGGACTCTGTAGATATAGAAACTGGAGTTTGCATTGATTTCTCCTTCCTGATGTCCAGCTAGGTGCTGATTTTCCAAGGAACTCTGAAGCATATGTACAGACATAAAGTAAAGCCCTGTCTTTATTGATTTCGTTAATAAAAACAACAACTTGCCTCACTACAACGCCTCTGCTCACATGCTGTAAGTTGTGCCAAATGTAGTGTAAACTCTGTTGAGTATATAAATCTCTTTGACATTTGGAGGTATGGAGTTCCTCTCTCATTCAAATAGCCCTCTCTGTATCTTACTGAGCTATGTCGATCATTCATATGATGACTTATAAATAAATGTTTGTTGTGGACCAGAGATGTCCTTAGCCAGCTTCTAATCATCTCAGTATTTGCTGTCAGCACTGTAGAAAGCCACCGCCGGGGAGGTGCGGAGATGAGAGAAAACTTATTAAAACTGGAAAAGTGCCAAAGAAGGGTCAAGGAACAGCTTTTCCAGGAAATCCTTATGAACACTCTAAGAAGCTATTCTAAAACTGTGTAATGTTAACTTACACCAACCCTGTTGTATGATTCACAGGAAATAGGCTGGAGACTAAGAGGGTAGTTGCTCTGAAGACTAGAATCACCTTTACACCTGGGTTACTGGGACCCCCTGCCCTGTAGAGGGCCTCACTGGCAAGGAGTCCATGGGATCACAAGGTAAAGCCCTCCATCCCCTGAGCCTCAGGTGCCCTTGAGCATGCTCTTGCACTAGAACCTCAGAAGTCTGTGCCCTTGGCACCCAGGACCTCAGAAGTCCATGCGCTAACAGCCCGGAGTCTACTGCTGGGGCCTTGAGGGCCTCTTCTTCTGGTCACCCTCCTGAGGGCAGAACATATCACCAATATGCACATTCTTAGGCCCAAGGGCAGCCAAGGCACAGCTTGGGGGAGGGGAGAGTGGAACTTCAGTGTACCACTTGGGGTGTCCCCCGCTCCAGGAGAAAAGAAGACCCTTGAGGTATGACATGGAGCTGGGAATGGATAAGAAAGGGTGGCCGGCAGCCCCCATTTACACTTTGGCCCAGATGCCCAAAGGCTGCCTGCTCACACTCTTGTAAAAGAAGCTGCATTATAAAAACTTCTTGTGTTTGTGCTGAGAAGTTTTGACTCTACATGACCAATCCCTGTGGGCTTGCTGCAAGCCGGCGAGGGCATGGCAGAGAGTCTACTGAGGAAAGGGCATGCTGAGAGTCACCTGCTTTGGCACCTCACCACTGGTGGAGGTGGAAAGGAGACTGGCTGGCATGGAAGCATTTGGGATGTGAGTTTTGGTTAAGGGTTCAGACTTACACATTGATCTTCATACCCACTTAGCCCTGCCCCACAAGCACGAATCCAATCAGCTGGAATGATTTTTGTGTAGTATAGTGTTGTTTGTATGTTTAATTGTTTTCTTAAATTTTTTTTTTAATTCAAGGTTTAGAGTTTAAATTTATATTTAAACCTTTACTTCCAAAATGAATTTAAAATTTAGTCAAGACGCTTGCTTCCTCTGCTATACTTGGGGGTAACATGTGATTTTTAGCCCTCAAAGGAGGCCCTTTAAGTGCCCCACAAATTAAATAATTTAAATTATTAAATTTAATAATAATTACTAAACTGTTATTATAGTAAAATACCTACCTATTTTTCTTTGTTCTTCTGCCACCCTTCTCCCTCATTTCCCTTCCTCCAGCGACCCCGTACAAGTGGCTAGAGTGCACATGCTAATGACTTGCCCAGGCACTTAAGGATTTTAATCCCAAATCATAAAGACCCTAAGAAGGACCTCAGCTGCCATCCATAAATTTTTATTTAAGAGCAAGGGAAAAGTGGAATTAATTCAGCACTGAGCCAGCACAGTGAGGGAGGAAAAATTGAGTGTCAAATCACAATACTTATGGGTGCCCCTTCCCTTCTTGAGCTCCTAACTTCTGCACATGCTTAATAGGTCATGTCACAGTTAATGCATCTTTCTAGGGAGAGCTTCACAAAACCCCTTCAATCCAGTTACCACAGATGATTGGGGAATGGAAACGCGGAGGCTGCTCCCTACTTTCTCTAATTGGAATGGGTAATTCAGCCAGAACAGCAGTTCCATCCAGATGCTCAGGTTGGTTCAGAGTATGGAAATCTGCGTGAGGGGATTTACTCAGGATGCTGAACAAAGAAAGCCATCATTATCTGTGGTCAGGAAAAAGCATTCTAATTAGTGTTAATATCCTCCTGCTGAGCTTCCTGTCATCCGCATTTTGATCCCTGTCCTTGGGCTTTCCCAGGATCTGATGCCGTGGCTGCTTATAAGCCAAAGTCAGGGCGCCAATAGGGGCAAATGGGGAGCAGAGGCTGGGTGTGCTTCCAGAGCGAAAGTGCCAGCTTAAAAATGCCACCTTTGTGGACTTTCTGGAATGAGAGCTTTATAAAAACTTGCTCAGCAAGTGTAAGTCTAATGTATTCAATGTACAAACCCATAATCACAAGTAGTAATGGCATAAAAACATGAGAAGAATGGGTGGGACATTGTCTCCAAATGGGTACGGCTCATCTACAAATGAACCGGAAACACTTGGGTACCCATTCAGGTCTGAGATTTTTCAACAATAAATTTAGACTCCAGGGGAGATTGGGCACAAGTCAGAGCTTAATAAATCCCTTTTGACGATGTTGCTGACAGGAAGAGGGGCAGGTGGGCCTGCCTCTGGATTCCTTTCTTTTCACTCACCCCCTGAAGTCAGCGCCCTGATGGGCTGATGTGAGAGCCAAATAAATGGCCCAAAAAACAGACTGAGGAAGAGAAACTTGATATTCAAGCCCCACATGGGAAGGAGGAGTAAAAAGAAACATCCTAGCAAACCATAAATTTCCAAGGGAACAGGCACACACTGTCTCTCAGTAACTGAGAGATTTAGCCCACCCGGCTGAATCCCTCCACACGAGATTTTCTGAGTACGGGGCACATTGCCAGCCACATATTTTGTGTCGCATGTGACAGCGTGGCTCATCGTCAGAGCCGGCCTTGAAGAGAAGCCATGTGGGCTGTTATCTGGGAGGGGAAATCTGAGCAGAGAAAAGGAAGGCTCTCCTGCCTCCTCTTCCCTCCTCCTAAAGGAAAAATGACTGTAACTGTTGACAATGCCAAAAGTGTCTGAAATGTCTAGTGATGGGGTTCAGCACATGCTACCCCAAAACATGGCACATGGGCATGTTGACTATTTTAAGCTAAAGGCGTTTGGGGAAACAGCAGAAGCAGGAAGGTCGCTCTGACCTCCCTATTCTCCCCTGAAACAGGCCATAAAACCCTCAGGAGAGAAGTGCCCTCCTAAACCCGGGGAGGGGAGCATCCTTATCTCCAAAGACAAAGGGTCACTGAAGAAGAATCCAAACAGTCCTGACTGAATTTCCTCCCGTTCACTCCTCATACTCTTTGCCCCACATTCTATCCAAACCCTAGTGTAACCACACTCAGGGTCAACCATTCTGCACGCCCTCATTTTTTATGAAGACTCCCGTGTCGTGTAAAATGAAGCATTAAATAAATGTATATGCTTTTCTCCTGTTAATCTCTTTGCCAGTTTCATTCTCAGATCCAGGCAGAGATCCTAAGGGGGTCAAGGAAAACTTCTTTCTTTTCCTGCAAGGAAAACACACCAAGAGCAAAGGACACCTTAACCAATAGGGGGGATATGCACTTTTCAAACTCTTCGCTCATCTAGCTTCACTATACGTAAGTAATGTTAATGAAATCCATTCACTCTTTCGTTCAACCAATATTTATTGAGAGCCCGCTGTGTGCTCTCAACTGTTCTAGGCTGTAGGAATTTAAAGGTAAGATTGGCAAGACCCTCTCCTATCCTCCTGAAGCTGACATAATGGAAAGGGAGAGAGAAGATAAACAAACCAGTAAGTGAACAAATCACTTCTGCTTATGGTGTTAGGAAGAAAGTAAAACAATAATACAAACAAGAGTGGCGGGGCAAGGTATTTAAGACTGAGTGACATCGAATCAATAATCCATCCATCTCTCAGCAAATATACATGGGGTTAATCTGTTAGCTTTGGAGCATAACCACTCCAAATGTAGTGACTTAAACACTCAACATTTCTTTAGTTTATACTCCTTTTAGGTTGGGGCCCGCTTGTCTCAGCTAGACTCACTCATGTATCTGTGATCCGACACTGGTCATCTAGGCAGCTATACTTCTGGAGGTTGGTTGGTTGTTAGAGTGATAAGACTGACCAGGCCGCGTGTCTCTCCGGCAGGCCAGCCTGAACTCATTCCCTTGGAGGCTCTGCAGGGCCCAAGAAGGAGCACAGAAGTGTGCACGGCCTCTTAAAGTCCTGCCCCACCACTGACTCTATGTAGCTTCTGCCACATTGTTTGACAAAGCAAGTCCCAAGGCCAGGAACTGCAAACTTGCTCGTGTTACAAAGAGCAAGGATAAAGGGAGGGGAAGAATCACTGTGATTTTGCAATCTAACATAGGTGCTAGGGATGAGCGAGGCTACTGAGAATACAGAGGTGAAGGAAACAGGCATGACCCCTGTCTTCTTAGAGTTTACAGTCTTTATATACCTAAGACCTGTGCTACTGGGGGAAATGCCAACCTACAGCTCCAAGACAATGGATGCACAATGGTGGTTTACCTGTGGGACCTGAGTGTTGATTTCATTAATTGGTCCTTGGCACTTGAGACTGGGGATTCTGCCTGCCCAACATGGGACCTATTAACATGCCTTATTGTGAGTAGGACTAATTACTGAAATTGGATTCTAACCAAATCATACTCAGTCACTTCTCTACAGAGTGCCAATCCTATTGAGCAAAGGACAACCACAACTCTGACAAAATCTTATGTTCTTTTAAGACGAAGTCATTTGCTCATTTGTTCATTGTCTCACACACCCTATTGCATCTGGTGCCCCTGGACCAGAATTATTTGTCCAGAAGGTGACCTTCGCCACTGTGGCTTTCTCCTCAAAAATGGCTTCCAACCAACATGCGGCAAGCTGAGGGCCAGGAGGCCCAGCCAAGGCCTGTTGGTCGTCCACCTTCCAGATGTCAAAGCTCAGAGACAGAAGGTGATTGTCTCCAAATGGCCTCATCCTTTGGCACCGTAGGGGAGCAGCCATGTGGTAGACACGGCAGGTCCTGCTCTGCCAAGGCCATGCAGAGCTGGCCATGAGGCCAAAATTCAGAAGAGAAATTTGTCAAATGCTGGCAGAGAGGCTAAGCAAAGCTTTCCATGCACTTTGTCTCCATTTATCTTCCTGGAAAATGGAACTGATACTACTTTATTCTTGTTTCCAGATTTTCCAGCCTACATGCCCTCTGTCGGTCAACAACCTTTTGTGAAGCACCATATTAGGGTTAGAAGAATAAATAGGACCTAGTCCCTGTCTTCAAGGCACTTGTTGGCTTGTAGAGGGTACAATGAAGCTGCTTAAGGATTGGACTGCAATTATAAAATGGCTTTTACTTGGTATCACACAGAAAAAGCAGGCTTTCTTTTTAAAAAATGCATATTGCTAATAATGATATTAATATTTTCTGTGACTAAAAGGAAAGACCTTTTTTGAACTGCATGTATTAATGTTGCTATGGTCATTTTTTTATGTCACATTTCTTCAGCCAATGGATTAAAAGTTTTGGAAGATTCCCAACTGTACAGAGTTATTCCTTCAGAACCTGAGGAGGCAAAGGTTTTATGCTGCAAAATGGAAATGCGATGACTGAGTGAGGTTTTATTCATCCCTTATGAGAGAGAGAGGAGAAATGAAGGCAGGCCAGCCTCTGTCTGCTCTGGGACCTCACCCCTTACCCTATTGGGGGCACATCCCGTCATCTCACTTCCATGCCCTCGTGTGGGCTGTTCTCACTTTCTCTCTGCATATCCAGGTTCCTGCTTTGCTATCAAACTCAGCTGAGCAGATCCTTTTCCATGAAGCTGTACTCGAGAGACCCAGGAAGTCCGACCTGCTCATGTTGCCTGGTGGCCACAGATCTCCAAAAGTTCCACAGCACTTATTTGAAACTTTTGATGGCATTTTCCATCTGTTTTAGCCCAGTGCCCAACAAAATGCCAGATGCATAATAGATTCTTAGCAAATATTTGTCAAAAATGAAAGAGAGAGCCCCAGCCGGTTTGGCTCAGTGGACAGAGCATCGGCCCATGGACTGAAGGGTCCAGGGTTCCATTCTGATCAGGGAATGTACCTTGGTTGCAGGTTCCCCAGCTCTGGTTGGGGTGCGTGCAGGAGGCAACCAATCGATGTGTCTCTCTCACATCAGTGTTTCTCTCTGTCTCTCCCTCTCCTTCCCACTCTCTCTAAAAATCAATGGAAAAATATCCTTGGGTGAGGAATTAACAACAACAACAAAATAATGAAAGGGAGAGAAAAGAAGAGAGGAGATTTAAAAAAGAGAAAGGCACTTGTTGGCTTGTAGAGGGTACAATGAAGAAAAAAAAACAGAGAAAACAAACCAACTACTCTGTGCAAGAAAAGGGCCAGTACTAGCCCAAAGAAGAGCAGAGAAGCAGACAAACTGTTTTAGGGACACACCCAGTCCCAGCTCTAGTGGCTTTGCCGTCCTGCATAAGATCTGAGATCTGGCCGTGCAAGGAGGAGCTTCAGCTTCTCCCTTTTGTCCTGAAATGTGTGGTGACCCAAGGACTGAGGCCCATGGGAGATGCCACTGACACAAAAGAATCCGGCTTAAAAAGTTGCAAACTGAACATGAAGGCTACCAGCCCCACAAGTACCCCGGTTTATTCCAGACAGTACCTGGGCTTGTAGGTTTCAAAATAATAGGGATTTGGGTCCTCAATTGCAGCACCATTTCCTCTGGGTCATAAAACATGATGATGATGATTTCAGAAGGTCACCCCCAGAGCCAAGTCAGGAAAAGGACAGAGGGGTCACTACAATGTGGAAGCTGAGAGTCTCCTGCAGAGACCCATTTTATCCCCAGGGCAGCTTTTTCTGCATCTCCTTTGAGCAATGACGCACTACAAAATAACTGCTAGGGTCAGAGTCAGGGAGAAGTGGCAGCCTCACCCAATACACAGGAGAATTGTCATCCCAGTGGCCCCAGGCCTTGCTGCTCTGTTAATCATTAAATCAAGGCTTCCACTTCCTGCCGTCTTTGGGTTAAGCCCCTACGCCCTGATAGCACTTGTTAGGTGCCAAAAGCATGCCTAGAGTGTCTCCATCCGATCTGCAAAAATCACAACCTGGGTTAGCAGAGAGAGCTGGTAGTGTTGGTTTCATTCTACAGATGGGGAACTGAAAGGCTGAGAGGTTCAATAATGGTCCAAGGTCAAGCAAGCAAGTAAGTGGGACAAGACCTGGAACCCAGTACCTTTAGGACACGGTTTCTGAAGCTCTATGTCCCATCCATCCTTCTCTCCCAAACACCCTCTCCTTCCCTGTGCTCCCACAGTGCCTGAGAGTACCTCAGGGACAGGTTACCCATCCTGGTTTTATTCCCTGCTTATGGCAAGCATCTGACTCATAAAAAGCATTCATTAAATATTTGTCTAACTAAATTGTTCTAAATCTGAGACTTCTGATTCCAAACTCACAGCACTAGCATCCATTCTTGACTAAAAGTGCAATTCATGGGGGAATAAGGACACATATGTAATAAAGAAAATAAAAGGGGGGAGTGCAATTCACTGGCTGCAAAAAGAACTACATATTCATTGACTTCGAAAATAATGACAGATATAAAAAATAGACTTCTCATGACTCAGAGATAATTACAAGTTATGTTTTTATTTCCTTCAGCTTTCCTCCCCATGAACAAATGTATTTTATAGATTGAGATTATTAAAAAATTAACACTGAATTGTAAAATGCTTTCCTCATTATCATATTTTTAGAAAATATTCATTTCCAATGGTTCTTGGCATTTTTATTTCCATATTAAAATATATCCTAATATTATAATATTCAAACATATAAATATCTGAATTTATTTAACCTTTCTTACTATTGATTATTTAAGTTGTTTCTGATCTTTTAATTATTATTTATAATTCTAAGATGAGCATAATTGTGAATGAATCTCTGTTCAAATTTATGACTACTTCTTTAGATAAAGTTCTAAAAGTAAAATTACTTTTTAGAAGTCCTTTACAATTACTGTTAAATTAATTCATTTTCAGAAAAAGCACAGCCTGAGGTCCTTTAAAGTGGCACCAGACAATTAGAAATAAAGTACTGAAAGGTTAGGAATTCTATATCAAAAACCAAATTACTGTATGAATAGGGAAATGAAGGTCCATGAATGGTTTGTCCAAAGCCATACTGATGTGGGTTAACATCTTTGAGAGGAAATCAACAAAAAGGTTCAGGGAAATTTACATTCTTAAGGTATCGGTAGAGTCACAAAATACAAAGAAAATCAGTTTAAAACATTGGCCATGCTCAGCTGGCCACAGGTAGAGCTCATTCAACAAATGAGCTGTGCACCCCACTAACGTAATTGGATCTTCCTCTGTCTCTGACTGACTGTTTCTGACTAACTCTCCAGGGAGTTTGCTAGTGTCCTAATATCCCCACTCTGACTCCTGGCCAGATTGTTAGTAAACATTTTAAGTCACGAAGCCTTAACTAAGCACCTACTATGTGCCAGCCACTGTGGTAGGTACTGAGTGGTGAACAAGAGTTTATATGCTGATGTCAGAAAACAGACTGTAAAACCTACATTAAGAAAGTTCAGATACTAATAAATGCCATGAATATAGGAGTGTGTGATAGAGAACACTGCTGAATCTAGAGTGGTCGAGGATGGCTTTTCTGAGAGGTGATATTTGAGTTAAAACCCAGGGGATGACAAGGAACAGGCATTGAAAGATGTGAAAGAGAGCAGTCTAATCCAACAGCTCTGAGCCAGCACCAAATGGCCTGGCCAAGGGGAACAGAGAAACCAGCACAGATAGAACAGGGGAGAGCTAGGCAGCGGCTCTCTCAAGGGGGGCCTTGAGGGCCACAGCAGGGACTTTGGATTTTACCCTGATTGCAATGGAAAGCATGGAAGGCTTTAAGCCTGGGAGCTATGTGCTGTGATTTCTGCTTTCTGGCTGTTGAGATCACCTGTGGAGAGGATGCAGCTACCTAAGACAGGAGGTCTGAGGATCGAGCCCCAGGGACTCTGCAATGAGAATTTCTTGTTGAGAGGAACAGAGAGTGAAAAAGGCTGCCATGTGCCCCATTTACGTAGGAGGAGAACCAAGGCAGCGTGGTTTCCAGAAGCTCCGAGAAGAACGCGTGTGAAGAGGAAGAGTGCCTTTCTCGCACTGCCCAGAGAGGGGCCCATGCGGCACTGTTCTTGGTTCCCGCATCACTTAAGGGGAAATTTTTCACAATGTCCAGAGCCCTTGATGTCCTGCAAATGAAGGAGGGAGATGTCCTCAAATTCCTTGTAGCTGGAACCCACCAACCTTGACTTTCAGATGGAAGAGTACATCTACAAGGGAAGAGCGATGGCATCTACATCACCAATCTGAAGAGAACCTGGGAGGAGCTTCTGCTGGCAGCTCGCGTCATTGTTGCCATCGAAAACCCTGCTGACGTCAGTGTCATGTCGTCCAGGACACTGGCCAGCGAGCTGTGCTGAAGTTGGCCGCCGCCACTGGAGCCACTCTTATTGCTGCCACTTCACTCCTGGAACCTTCACTAACCAGATCCAGGCAGCCTTCCAGGAATCGACACTCCTGGTGCTTACTGACCCCAGGGCTGACCACCAGCCTCTCACAGAGGTGATTTACGCTAACCTGCCCACCACTGCTCTGTGTAACACAGGCTCTCCTCTACGCTATATGGACCTTGCCAGCCCTTGCAACAGCAAGGGGACTCACTCAGTGGGCTTTCCCGGGAAGTACTGTGTATGTGTGACGCCATCTCCCGTGAACAGCTATGGCAGGTCATGCCTGTTCTCTACTCCTACAGAGCCCTGAAGAGATTGAAAAGGAAGAGCAGGGGCTGTGACCAAGGAGGAACCTCAGGGTGAATGGACTGCTCCAGCTGCCAAGTTCACTGCTGCACAACCCGAGGTCGCCTACTGGTCTGCTGGCGCAGGTGCCCTCTGTGCCTGTCCAGCCATTTCCTACTGAAGCCTGGAGCCTCAGCAGCTACTGAAGGCTGGTCTGCAGCCCCCACTGCTCAGGCCACAGAATGGGTAGGTACAACCACTGAGTGGTCTTAAGCTCTTCTTCCATAAACTCTTCTTCCATAAACTCTTAAACAAAATGGAAATACGACTGATGGAAAAGAAACAGTTTCTAAAATAAATAAATAAGAGGAGCGATGTGACCAATGGCATCCAATGCAGCTGGCCGGAAGGACAAGGTAAGGACATTGGCCACTGGCTTTGACAAGGAGGTTCATTGAGGTGGTTGCTATGAAAAGCCTGGAGTGGACTGAAGAAAGAAAGGGAGGTGGGGAGTTGGAGCTAACAAAGTAGAGCCAACTCTTTCAAGGAGTTGTAGAAGAGCAGACGAAGGAAGCGTGGTCAAGGGAGGTTTGGGAGCAGCGCTGGCCAATAGAACTTTTCTGAGATGATGGGGAAGTGCTGCATCTGCTGCTGGGCACTTCAGAGAGGCTGATGGAGCTGAGGAACTAAATTTTACAGTTTAATTTAATTAATATACATTTAAATAGCTACATGGAACTAAAGGCTACTATTTGGGGCAACACAGTTTGTAGTCGTGTTCCTTTAAGAAGTGATATTAAAATACACATGGATGCCAATAGAAATTATTACACACATGGGTACCTGAGTAACTGGATTCTGGGTAGTGTCTCTGCCATCACCACCCCCATGTCCTTAAATCTGTTGGCGTTTGACTTATAGCTTATCTTTTACAATAAGAGAAAAAAACCATTCCTTATGGTGAATTCTATGAACCATTATAGTTCCAGGTGAGTTACTTAACCTCTGTGTGACTCAGTCTCTCCATCTAGGACTGAGGTTTGAAATGAGGATAATTCAGTTCCCATTTTCTAAGGAAAAAGGCAAGTGAAGTCCTTGGTGGGTCTAGTTCGAATGGCAGTACGATAAGGAATTAATAGCACAGGCTTTGGATATAGCAAGCCGTAGAAGCGCCAGTCCCGGCTCTACTATGCATTAGCTGTGAAACCTCAAGTGAATTACATGAACTTCTCAGGGTTTCATTTCCTATGTCTATAAAACGAGGATAATAAGGGCCTAGAGCAGGGGTGGGCAAACTTTTTGACTCGAGGGCCACAATGGGTTCTTAAACTGGACTGGAGGGCCGGAACAAAAGCATGGATGGAGTGTTTGTGTGAACTAATATAAATTCAAAGTAAACATCATTACATAAAAGGGTACGGTTTTTTTTTTTTTTTAGTTTTATTCATTTCAAACTGGCCGGATCTGGCCCGCGGGCCGTAGTCTGCCCACGGCTGGCCTAGAGTGTGGTGAGGCTCCAATGAGATTGTTGGGGCACAGTGCCTGCCTGCATGCGGTGGGCATTCAATAAATGTTACCTATTACTGTTAACTTCAGGCATTCGAGAGCCCCACCCCGAAGCACTGGCATGCCCCAGTCTAGTGCTGGTTTAAGGAAGTGAATGTCTCCATGCATTTGTTTACATCTGAAACATAGGTACAAGGCTTGTATGACATCAGGATGGCTCAATTTCCTAAACCAGGGATCCAGGATGAGGAAAGAACTTCTCTAATTTGCAACGTGTGGCTCCTTCCTGGAGGTGGTGCAGAGGCAGGCAGGTCTGGAGGACTTCTCTAGTAAGCATTACCCACGACATGAGTTATTTTTCCCAGACCCCTATCTGCCAGTGCTGCCCACTTAACCCAAGAGACTGACTGATAATTCTGAGCCCAGCTGCCAGGCCAGCAGTCATCTGTTTAGAACTTCAAATGAATGCTCCCAGACCCGCCTACTTTCTCCACATAGTGCTGCAAGATAAGTCTCCCCTGGCTCCTGATAAAGGCTTTGAAGAACATCTTGTCTGTTAACAAACAGCTTTTGATGATGCCTGAGTTTGATCTTTATTTTATTCTTATTCATCAGACTTCTTTAAATGGGTTCTTTCACACTCCTCCGATTAGCCTAAAGGAAACCCCATGGAACAATGGGTCCACTTGTCCCTGGGTGCATGCAGGGAGTGCCTGTCTAAAGACTACATGGGCCTCCTGCAGGGCAGAGAGTGGAGCGAAGGGTTGGTGATGCTGCCAGCACCAGTGGAAAATGGATTAAGAGCTTCAAAAGCCACATAGTATGGAAGAGCAGAAACACTGCGCATAGCCCTCTGGCCAGGAGGACAATCTGCATTTACTTTCAGAGAAATCTTGTTTTCCTCAGACACAGGCAGCTTCTTCTTGAGAAAACCCAGAATCATCACTAGTGTCCAGGCCACCAAAGCTAGACTCCCACTGGAAAGACAAGAAGCCAGCCAGTGTGATTGGAGGGTGGAAAATGCACTACCCCCAAAGCTGGTGTGTTTCTGGATTATTCTGTTAGACATTTTTGCTTGTGGGCAATTGGCATTCCCTACCTAGAGGGACTGTGGCTTCCTCTCCCACCTTAGCAGCTAATGCACAGCCTAGTCTGGCCCCTTGGAACCCATCCCTTTGGACACTGATTGGCCCAGTGGGAAACACTCAACTTAGGCTGGTACAACCGAAAAAGGAGAGTATCTACATCTCAGTCACCTTCAAAGATCAAGAAGCCAGGGTCTAATTTAGCTGACGCCTGGAGGGAGTTGGGAATGAAGAAGCACACAGACCTGAGAACATAATGTGAGCCTCTGACTGCAGCCATGGCTGGATGCCTGGAGTTTCACCTACCCCCGTGGCCTTCATAGTTGTGTCAGCCAATACATAACCTTTTTTACTTATGCTAGTTTGAATTTGTGTCCTGACACTTGCAACTGACATAAAAAAGCTACGATAATAACACCCAAGTTTCCCTAAGAATTTATAGACAAAGACACATGAGATGAAAGCAGTGTGTCAGGAATATTTGTTCGACAATGGTTTTTAAGATAGAGTCTAGGCACCAGGTTGCCAGTCCGTTGCCATAACCTAGGCATCCGGATTTTTAATTTCAAGTGGTGGAAGTCAACTCTAAGTGATTAGGTAGCAAGGGAGTTTATGTGAAGGTTATGGGAGACCCAGGCCCTACAACTTGGCCAAGCCATTTTTAATGAGTAGATAACCTCAGTCACAAGGATTATTTTTGTTCTTGAAAATTTCCAAAATCCTTATTACTTGAACGGGTATAAAATATTTTTTGAATAAATTACTGTCTATGGACATATTCATGACATGGAAATCATATTGAATAACTATTTCTGCCAAATAAACTACAAGAACCACATCCCTTTACTCATGTACCATAAACATAAGGCAAAGTAGAACTGCTAATAAGACGGGAGAATCACCCCTGAAGTTAAACTTCTAGTAATAATGCCCACTTCATCTCAAAGCTAGTCTGATAAGATAGTCACGGCTGCTACCACCAGGCACGAGGCACCTCAATTTGCATTGCTATTCTGTGCCAGTTCTGAGCAACCTTTGAGCCTGGAATTCAGTCTCTACTGCTGCCAGTCCCATTGTGACTTCTGAACCAGCTCATGTGGCCTTGGTTTGTGCCACTGCTGCTGTCATGGTGTACTCCCCTTACTGGCTCCTGAGTCAAAGCCTGCCCTGGTATGGCTGATTGGTGAACTATTATGCACTGAATTGTGCTCTCCCTAAAATTCTTATGCTGAAGCCTAACCCCCAATGTGACTATATTTGGAGATAAGGCCTTTAAAGATATAATTAAGGTTAAATGAGGTTATAAGGGTGAGTCCCTAAACTGGTGTACTTATCAGACGAGGCAGAGACAGCAAGATGAGTGTGCACAGAGGAAAGACCATGTGAAGACACAGTAAGAAGGCATCCATCTGCAAGCCAAAGAGAGGCCTTAGGAAAAACGAAACCTGCCAACACTGTGATTTTGGACTTACATCCTCCAGAATTATGAGAAAGATGTTTCTGTCATTAAAGAACGCAGTCTGTGGTATTTTGTTATGACAATCCTAGCAAATGAATATGGACTACCCATATGCCTTTCCTTAGATGCAAGACAGTCTGGGAAGTGGCAGATAGTAAGTAGCACTAAAGATGAACTCAAAACACTTCACAAATGAAGATGAAAGAAGATTTGATAACTATTTTGAAGTGGGGATAAAAGCAGAGAGTGAATCAGAAAGATCTCTCAGATTTAGAACTCAAAGGCTAGAAAATTGAGAATGACAGTGTCAACTTGGCTGGGCTCTAGCAACCACATATTTGTTCAAACATTATTCTGGATGTTTCTGGTAGGATACTTTTGGGATCAGATTTACATTTAAATCAGTAGACTGTGAATAAAGGAGATTGCTCTCCCCAGTGTATTTGGGCCTCATCCAATCAGTTGAAGGCCTAAATTGAACAAAGATGTGTATGTGCACACACACTCTGGTGTCACACACACACACACACACACACACACACACACACACACACACTAGCAAGAAGAAATTCTGCCAGCAGATGGCATTCCAACTTGGACCATAGAATTAGCTCTTCTTTGGGTCTCCACCCTGATGGCCCAACCTTCAGACTTTGAACTTGCCAGCCTCTATAAATGTGTGAACAAGTTCTTAAAATAAATCTCTGTCTACATATATACCACATCCTACCGGTTCTGTTTCTCTGTATAGCTAACCAGAGTGGCTTCTGTTATTTGCATTCAGGAACCCTCACCTGTGTATTTTGAAAAGGCCCGCTTATGGGATTCTAGTATATTTCTCACTTTAAGAATTACTTTTCTAAATTAATTGCCTACCTGGTTCATTCCTTATGTATTTCTCTCTAAAGGTGTTCTGGAGGAATCCAAGGTAATACACCTACTAATAACTTGCCCAACTTGTAAATAAGTGCTCCTGCTTTTCCTCCAACCTCTGGGTTATGATTGATGACAATACCTCTGTTTCTATCATGCTTTTAAAAAAACTTGTGGTTATGAAACACTCAACATAAAATTAAGTGTACAGTTCAATAGTGTTGATATGTTCACAAAAACTTTTTCATCTTGAAAATCTGAAACTCTCTACCAACTGAACAACTCCCCTTTCCCCCTTCCCCCAGCCCCTGGTAAACCACCATTCTACTTTCTGTTTCTATGAATTTTACTGCTTTAGTTACCTCATATAAGTGGAATTACATACATTTGTCTTTTTGTGATTGGCTTATTTCACTTAGCATACCTTCAAGGTTCATTCATGCTATGGCATGCTAAAGCATGTGACAGGCTGAATGATGTTTTGTTGTATGTATATACTACATTTTGTTTATCCATTCATTCATCAATGGATATTTGGGTTACTTCTACATCTTGGCTGTTGTGAACAATATTTCTATGAACATAGGTATGCAAATACCTCTTCAAGCCCCTGCTTTCAATTTTTTAAATATTTTTATTGATTTCAGAGAGGAAAGGAGAGGGAGAGAGAGAGATAGAAACACAAATGATGAGAGAGAAGCGTTGATTGGCTGCCTCCTGCAGGCTCCCAAATGGGGATTGGGCCCACAACCCAGGCATGTGCCCTTGACCAGAATTAAACCTGGGATCCTGCAGTCCGTAATATAATGCTCTATCCACTGAGCCAAACCTGCTAGGGACATTTTTTTTTTTATAAATACCCAGGAGTGGGATTGCTAGCTAATACGGTAGGTTTTTTTTTAATCTTTATATCTCCCCTTTTTCCCCCACCCCATCCTCCTCCTCCACCTGGTTCCCACCCTTCCCCAGGCCTTCATCACCCTATTGTCTGTGTCCATAGGTAATGCATATGTGCATATAAGTTATTTGTTTAATCTTTTCCTGTCCCTCCTCCCCCTTCCCTCTGAGATTCATCAGTCTGTTCCATGTTTCCATGCCTCTGGTTCCATTTTATTCATCAGTTTATTTTGTTCATTAGATTCTTTGTTTATTTTGATTTTTAGATTCGATTGTTTATAGATATGTATTTATTGCCATTTTACCCTCCTCCTCCTCCTCCTCCTCCTCCTCCTCCTCCTCCTCCTCCTCCTCCTCTTCCTCCTCCTCCTCCTCCTCCTCCTCCTCCTCCTCCTCCTCCTCCTCTTCCTCCCCCTCCTCCTCCTCCTCCTCCTCCTCCTCCTCCTCCTCCTCCTCCTCCTTCTTCTTCTTCTTCTTCTTCCTCATCTTAAAGATTACCCTTCAACATTTCATGTAATACTGGTTTGGTGGTGAAATATTCCTTTAGCTTTTTCTTGTCTGTGAAGCTCTTTATCTGACCTTCAATTCTAAATTATAGCTTTGCTGGGTAGAGTAATCTTGGTTGTAGGTCCTTACTATTCATCACTTTGAATATTTCTTGTCACTCCCTTCTAGTTTACAAAGTTTCTGTTGAGAAATCAACTGACAGTCGTATGGGTGCTCCCTTTTCGGTAACTAATTGCTATTCTTTTGCTGCTTTTAAGATTCTATCTTTGTCTTTAACCCTTGGCATTTTAATTATAATGTGTCTTGGTGTGGGACTCTGGGTTTCTCTTGTTTGGGACTCTGTGCTTCCTGAACTTATAAATCCATTTCTTTCACCAGGTAGGGGATGTTTTCTGTCATTATTTCTTCAAATAGGTTTTCAATATCTTGCTCTCTCTCATCTCCTTCTGGCACCCTCATAATGCAAATGTTAATGTGCTTGAAGTTGTCCCAGAGGCTCCTTACACAATCTTCATATTTTTTAATTCTTTTTTCTTTATGCTGTTCTTATTGGATGTTTTTTGCTTTCTCATATTCCAAATAATTGATTTCACTTTCAGAATCCTCTACTCTACTATTGAATCCCTGTAAATTATTTTTTATTTTAGTTAGTGTATGCTTAATTTCTGACTGGTCCTTTTTCATGTCTTTGACATTGTCACTAAGATCCTTGAAAGGCTCATTAGTCCCTTGAAGCTCTCATTAAGATCCTTGAGTAATCTTATAACCATTGTTTTGAACTCTGTGTCCAGAAGTTTGCTTGCTTCCATTTCTTTCATTTGTGACATCTTTCTTTGTCTCCTCATTTTGGCTGCTTCCCTGTATTTGTTTTTAGGTAGAGCTGCTTTGTCTCCTGGGGTTGGTAGAGTGGCCTTGTGTAGTAAGTAGGTGTCCTATAGGACCCAGTGGTTTGGCCTCCCCAGTCACCTGAGCATAATATAACAGTGATTTCATGACAATTGGCTCCTAGTCCAGTGCTCTTTCAGTTGACCATGGACACTCAATCAGAGGAAGGCGGTAGGTATGTCCCCCTATGAGTGCTGAATCTAAGGAAAGATTTTTTTCAAATGGAATCCCTACCCAAGTCCTTTTCCTGAGAGCTATTACTGATGGGCATGTATTGTGCATGAGGGCAGTATAGAAGTGGGGGCCATGCAGAGCCATTTTGCAGATAACACTGTCTTTCCATGACTCTGCCTTGTTTGTGCATGTTTATTTTTCTCCCAAATGCTCCTCTGGAAAAAAGATATCTTCTTGAAAATTGAAATAGACTTAATGGTTCTCAACAAGGGTAACTGAAAATGTGGGAATGATTGGTCTGGTTGTCCCAATGGCCAACCCTTTTCCCATGCATTTTGTGAGCAGGGCCATGGGATACTGAAAGTCCTACAGCACAGGACAGTCCTGCATAAAGAAAATTGGTCATGGTCCATTCACAAATGCTAGTGGTGCCAACTTTGAGAAACACGGGCTCAGGACAAGACTAGTGGAAATGTCAAGAGGCAGGTTTAGGAGGGTTAACTTCAACAGGTCTCCAAGTCACTACAAATAATTGTACAATGTAAGTGACAACAATGTACTTGCTACACAAACATAGCTTCAAGCCAAGTCCCCTAACCACCTCCTTCTAAGAGATTTCCACCCCTAAGCCCTCCTACAAAGAAATCCTAGAGATGCCACTGAGCATGCTCAGAAGTTCTGAAATGACGTGGTAACTGCCAAGTCATGAATTCCCTTCAGACATCAATAAAAATAAAGTCCCGTGGTTCAGTAGATGCAATTACTAATCACGTATCCTTTATCTGCAGCCTAGATTTTATAAACAAGGGAACCTGCAAATGTAGACAAGTAGAGATGCACCAATGACTGGGGAAAGAGCATTGAATGGAGTCATAGGTGTTAGGGAAGAGCTTTACCTATTTTATAGTTTTCCTGAAATTTCTCTAGATTTATTTCTCTTTGTTTCTACTTCTTTAATATATATATATATATATATATATATATATATATATATATATATATATATATTATTGATTTTGGAGAGGAAGGAAAAGGGAGACAGAGATAGAAACATTGATCAGCTGCCTCCTGCATGCCCCCTACTGGGGATCGAGCCCGCAACCCAGGCATGTGCCCTTGACCAGAATAGAATCCGGGACCCTTCAGTGTGCAGGCCGATGCTCTATCCACTGCGCCAAACCAGCTAGGGCTGTTTCTACTTCTTGTGTATCCTGAAGTCTATTTGACTTTACTCATCTCAGCTCACATTTGAAGGTAGATAGTTGAGTTAAAGTTTTTTGGTTTTTTAAAAATATATTTCTTTATTGATTTCAGAGAGGAAGGAAGAGGGAGAGAGAGATAGAAACATCAATGATGAGAGAGAATCATTGATTGGCTGCCTCATGCACGCCCCCCACTGGGGATCGAGCTCGCAACCCAGGCATGTGCCCTTGGCCAGAATCAAACTTGGGACCCTTCAGTCCGCAGGCCAACGCTCTTATCTGCTGAGCCAAACTGGCCAGGGCTTGAGTTAAAGTTTTTAAAGCAATGAGACATTGTACACAAAAGTGGTTTGTAAATTGAAAAGTGCTAAGTAACTGCAAAAGGTTATTATTATTAATAAATTATGCATATATATTTAAAAGTAAACTTTTTAAAAGAGGTATTAAAAACTAAAACCACTTAAACCCATTTGCTATTCAACAGAAACATTAGATTCCCAGTTTGAAGTCATCTTTAGGTTAGAGGAACTATTTCCTGCCAGGCTTCTCCTGGCAAAGACCCTCTTACAAAGAAAGATCTCACCCCTGAAGATGTGCGCTTTGGAAATAACAATAATTTGGAAAAGGTAATAGAGCTCCCTTTAGAAATGTTTGTTCCTGGACCTGGAACTGGTATATGCCCCCCCACTTCCCCAGTGTTCACTCTGCACACCCCAGGTGGCTGCTCAGGGCCTCTAACCTGCATGTGGGTGGCTCTGGGCATCCTGGAGCCCCCAATCTTGAACAGATCTAACTCCTGAAGGGGAGAGAAAGGAAGAGGGCCTAGGTGTTTTTGTGCTCGTTAGCATTTCCAATTTCCTCTTTCGCCGCTCCTCCTCCTCCCTCCAATACAGGCACAATGAACTAATTCTCCGTGATTGATCACGGCCTGTAGATAACAGGGTGTACTTATTGCTTTCATATTCCCTTGTCTGTCACACAAAGCAATCTAAAATGGTGACTACAAGAAAAGCTGGCATAAATCTAAAAACTTAAATATCCATGTAGAGATTGTTTGTAGAGCTCAGTTTCAAATTACATTTTTTTTTTCTTGTTTTCATAAAAGGGTGGGGGTGGAAATCTGACTACTTCAGTCTTACTCTTTTAGAACCACAGTCAGAAGAATGTGAGTCGTTTGGAAATGAGCACTCGGCCCACTCCTATCACTCTGGAAGCTCCGAACATTTTCATTGCACGTCCCCGGATCATCAGTTTGTAAGCACATCTTTGTTTTTCCTAAATAGCCGCATTATTTGTCTGATGTTGAAAATGGCATCTGTACTGTATGTAATTTCCATACTCACTTGGCATCATCAACTGCCTTTGATGACACTCAGGACTGTTTCTTTTTTGTCTCCTTCCTCCCTCCAGCTGCAAGACCCAGATGTCAGGTCCAGGAATGCGTTTACTCTGGTGGAGGTATCTGGCTTCCCTCGGCAGTCCCTAAGTTGGTGGCTATTGTGGGACTGCCAGCAAAATAGCACAGGATCACACTAAATGCGGGATTCAGATGTTTTGTGAAAAAAAAAAAAAAAAAAAGAGTCTGAAACTGGGAGAAAAACACATTTCTTATGCCTCTAATTATAAGCCAGGCAAGTGGCAGGCTGTGCCTGAGCAAATTGTGGTTCCCCCATTTATCTGCTGCTCATTCATTTTCCATTCTTGACAGTTTTTTATCTCCCCAGTCTGCATCTGAAATCAGCAGCTGGGTATGAGGAAGGGGTGGCCTAAGTTAATCAAACCTGGGGTACTGACAGGGTCAGGCCCTATGTAAAATATATGAACAAGGAAAAGGAGAGAAAGAGAGGGAGGGAGGGAGGGAGGGAGGGAGGGAGGGAAGAAGGAAGGAAGGAAGGAAGGGAGGAAGACAGCCTAAAGGAATGGGAAAGGTAAAGCAAAGACAAAGGACAGTGACCACCCAGAATTACTGTGCCCAAGGAGGCTCTGTGTAGCAGTATTTGTGTCACCTGGGTATTTGGAAAGCCACAATTAGCTTTTCTTTTTTAAACAACCTTTGTAATATGAATGTAGATCAAGCTATAACCTGCCCTCTATTATCCCAGTCTGGCTTACACTGAGTCTAGCTTCAAAGACATTTTGAATGAGACGGAAACTCTCAGAACTATAGCCCAAAGCACCGCATACCAGAGAGGGCTGTGTTAGACCAGGAGGTGGAGAGAATCTTAAGCCATAAGGGAACCTTATGGTGTCTAATTATTTTTTCCTTCTGAGCAGCTGCTCTGGGCCGAACAGTTGTGCGCAGGGCTGAGTTTGGAAGCTTCCCACGGTCAAGTAGTCCACCCAGTGCCCATCAGCTGCCCCTTGCTCACTGCCTCAGACACTCCCAATAGTTCAAAGGAGCTTGCTGAAACTTTGTCAGTGAGAGTGTATCTCCCATTCAGGTTGTCCAGTGCTGTTAGAAGTATGAAGTGGTGTTGCACCTTAATGGAATTTGGTTTCCATAAATTCACCCATGCCAGGATGTGCCACACCATGAGCGGCACTACCCTTTCACTGCATGGCCCATGTGCACCTGGATTATGTCTCTGTTTATGGGAGGTCCACTCAACTGCAGGCTGATTCTTCTGCCTCCCTCCACAGGCTAGTTCCCGGGGCCACCCCAGCTCCTGGAGCTCAAGGCAACCTGCAGATGTGAACCCTTCTCTACCCTCCATCCTTGAATCTGGAGAATTCAGTGTTGGGAATGTTAGCCAACCAGAGTAAACCAACCTCTGCAGGTTCCTTTGGGAGTTCACACTCAGCCACGACTTCTCCATCCACCTCACCCTCAGTGATTCAATTCTAGGGTTGTTTTGATTCAACATGGGCCCAAAGGGCAGGCTGCTCATACACTTCAGAGCACAGAAAAGGCAGCACATCTATGTTAATGCTGAAGGGAAACATGGATATGGTGAATTTGTTGAAAGAAGGTGCATTCATAGCAAAGGGCATAAGTAAGAGCATAAACTCTACAGTAAGCCTTTATTTTTATTTTATTTTTAATATGTATTTTTTTATTGATTCCAGAGAGGAAGAAAGAGCAATAGAGAGATAGAAACATCAATGATGAGAGAGAATCATTGATTGGCTGCCTCCAACACACCTTCTACTGGGGGAGATTGAGCCCACAACCAGGCATACGCCCTTGGCTGGAATTGAACCTGGGACCCTTTAGTCCACAGGCCGACGCTCTATCCACTGAGCCAAACCAGATAGGACTATTTTCAAATCATAACACTTGAGAATAATTGGATTTTTAGAGGACTTTTCAGAGAAAGTATGACTTTAACCAGAGCTGTGTCACTTACTGCCCCTCTGGATCACGGCCCTCAGGTCAGATGAAAGGCCACTGTCAAGGCCATGCAAAGGCAGGGCAGGGTGACCATGTGCTTTCCAGCCCGTATGCTACCCTACCCCCTCATCACTGTTCTTCTCTCCAACATCTGGTCTTGGGCTAGATTCCCCTGCTCAGTGCTTTAGCCAGACTGGCCTTCCCTCTGCCCCAATACTGTCTGGTGCTGAGTTAGCTTTAAAGACATCTCAAATGCTTCTCTCTCCTGTGAACACAAAACAAGCTCTTCAGTAGCCCAGAGTCTTCAGCTGTCTCTCTGCTAGGTGAGATGCACCTCAGTCTTGTACCACAGCCTCTCCTGTAAGCTGCATCTTGTACCCCTGGGTGCCCTCCTACTCCAGAAGACTCTTCCAATCTGATTCTTATTCACTTGCTTTCTCCCTTCCCCACCATTACTGGTCTTGTCTCTACCATGCATTTTGACACAATCCTTCGTTTCCATGCTGGTATTGAAAGAAGATGAGGTCTCTTACAGGGCAATGCCTCTTGCTCTGCTGTGTGGTTCCAGTATAACAAAGCTGGTGCCTGAGCTGCACCCAACATCTGTGGAACAGGCAGCCTGGCGGCCTCAGACATGCCGTCCTGCTTTTGCACATACATCAGGGCTGGGTGGTGAGCTGAGTCTACCAAACTTGGAACATATAGTTGAAAGAACCGGAGTGATTTTTTCGACTTGAGATTTAAGAAGAAACCAAATGAATAAGGTGAGAAGGAAGAAGATGGATGACCTCCAGGTAGGCCATTGTTTAATAATTTACTGTTCTATGGAATGAGTTAAAGAAAATTGCATTTATAGTTCTCATGTCAGGAAGACTATGTGGGTGCTTGGGAGAAATACTTGATTTGCTCCTTTGAGTTGGGGGTGGAACCCCTAAGGGGCCTGCTCTGGCAGCAATAGATGTTGGCCTAGAAACAAAGAGGACCTTTGCTTTGTAGACTGAGTAGGTATGTAAGTTGAGGACTGAACTGAGCTGTCTGGTGAGAAAGGTAGAAGAGATGGAGAAGAGGAAAGGGATTTGGGCAAACAAATTTATCTGGTGACCTTATTTACAGTTTGTTTTGTGGAGTGCGCAACAGAAATTACTTCTTCTGTTTCCCCTATGAAATCTTCCATAGACTCTTAAAAAATCACCAACACAAATATGATCAGATTTTTTTGGTGTGGAAATAGTATGACACCACGTCTGTCTACCAGATACTACACTAGGATCAAGCCCAGGTAAACTAGGGGAACTTTTAAGCCTCAACCATGCCACAAAGGGGATCCAGTTTATCTGCTTCTTGCTTTTGATGCTAATATTCCTGATGACTACAGGGTTTTCAGGGTCTGTCTGTGTTTTCAATTTTTAGTGATTATAATGCAAGAAGTTTCTCCTTTCACCAGCAAATTTTCTCTGCTATAGCTGCTGTTGCTGTGGCAGCTGGCATCATCTTACAGCCTCAGCACATTTGTGTGTCCTATAGAATGCCATAGTTGGCTCAGCTTGGGGGTGCCTACTCTGGGCTATGCTTTGTGTTCAGTTTTAACCATTTTCCCAAGAAGATGGTTGTCAGATTTCCTACTTCTCCAAGTGACTCTTCACCTTCAGACATATGGTCACAGGGTCACAACCTCACAGATCATACTTTGTGGCCTACCTTATTACATGCCCACATGTTATCCATTCATTTGCTTTTAATTTTTTGTTTGTTTTTAAATTTATCTTTATTGTTGAAAGTATTACAGATGTCCCCATTTTTTGTCCCAATTGACCCCGTCCACCACCACCACCACCCCAGCCCTTCACCACACCAATGTCTGTTGATTGAGCATTTTCTTTGTGCCTGGCACTGTTTTAATTCCTGCTTCCATGGGGTTTATAATCTGATGAGGGAAAAAGACTATCAACAAATGAACAGATAATGTATGCTGAACAGATTCACTCCCCACCCTTTCCCACCTTGCCCTGTGCCCCAGGAGGCTGACTTTTACTACTGCATCACCTGGGCTTCCTTGACCTCTGGCTTCTGGCTGGGTTTGGCCAATGTGGAGCACCAGCAAGAGATGGGAGGTGAGAACAAGAAAGAAGGTATTCATTCCCTGGCCCTCCCTCTACCAGGTGGTCACTTGGGAACAGCTATGCTTCTCTACCTAAGGCCACACCTCCTGATGGAAGGCCTCTCCGCCATGGCGACGGCTTTCTCTGGGTTCCAGTATCAGCTTTCTTCTCTTGTCCCTTCAGAGTCACAGCTTTTCTTAAATTAGCTTCTGACTACGGCTTAACCTAAATGTTTAACCATCCTGGTTGGTTCTCTTAACTCTGCCCACATCCTTGAAAATAGTTCTTTCATTAAATAAATATGTCATCTGTTTCCTACAGGAACCGGTTCCCTACAAATGTTAAACGATAAGAGCTAATTATATATATATATATATATATATATATATATATATATATATATATATACACACACACACACACACACACATACATGTATACACACACACACATATACATATTACAATGAGAGGGAATGAGGGAAGGAGGACTAATTATATAGAGTGGGTGGTAGCAGGGAAGACAACTCTTTTTAAAAATGGTATTTGAGCCGAAACCGGTTTGGCTCAGTGGATAGAGCGTCGGCCTGCGGACTGAAAGGTCCCAGGTTCGATTCCGGACAGGGGCATGTACCTGGGTTGCGGGCATATCCCCAGTAGGAGATGTGCAGGAGGCAGCTGATCGATGTTTCTCTCTCATCGATGTTTCTAACTCTCTATCTCTCTCCCTTCCTCTCTGTAAAAAATCAATAAAATATATATTTAAAAAAAAATGGTATTTGAGCAGAGACACAGAGGAAGTAGAGAGTAAGACATGTGCACATCAGGGGAAGGGCACTCCTGACAGAGGAAATAGCAAATGAAAAGGCCTGAAGAGGGGGTTTTCTTAGAATGTTTAAAGGTCTACAAGAAGTCCAGGTTGTCTAGAGTGGCATGAGGAAGAGGACAGGGACAGGAAATGAGATCAGAGATGTCACAGAGGGCCAGATTAGTTAGGGCATTTGTTAAGAACTAAATGTTTGTGTCCCCTCTAAATTCACATGTTGAAATCCTTACCCCCAATGTGATAGTATGAGGAGGTAGGGCCTTTAGTATGGGATTTATGCCCTCATAAGAGAGACCCCCAAAAGCTCTCTTGCCCCTTCAGCCATTTGAGGAGAACTCAGCAGTCTGCAACCTGGGAGAGAGCCCCCAACCATACTGGCACCCTGATCTCAAACATTCAGCCTCCAGAACTGTGGGAAATAAATGTCTGTTATTTATCAACCACCCAGACGATGGTACTTTGGTGTCGCAGCCCAGATGGACCAAGACAGCCTTACAGACCATGATAGGACTTTAGAGTATATTCTGAAAGAAATGGGAAGCTATTGGAGAGCTTGAGCAGAAAAAAAATAACATCTGACTTTATTTTTAAGAAGATCACTCTGATTGTTATATGGAGAATACACTGTGGAGGGGTAAATGTGAAAGCAGAGAAGACCATCATTGGGCAGTTCTGATTATCTACGATAATAGCAGCTTGGACTAAAATATGAAGGCAGTGAGATGTCAGAAGTTTTTGGGTTTTTTTGTAAATGTTAATTTGAGATACTTATCCAATATTCAAGTGGAGATGAAAAGTAGGCAATGGATTTTCAGCTTCGGAATTTGAGGAAGAGCATAGGACTAGAGTTATAAATTAGGGAATTACCAGTCTATTCATGGCATGTAAACCATCTTGAGTAGTTTCATCCATGGATCTGGATGAAACCATCTTGAGCGAGGTTAATGCAGTGGAAGAGGTCCAAGGGCTGAGCCCAAGGCCTACCACGAGTTAGAGTTCAGAGGACCCAACAAACATGACTGAATGGAGTGGGAGAAGGCTCAGAGAGTGGCCCCAATGCTGAAGTGAATAAAGTGTTTCCAAAAAGAGGGTGTACTCAATTGTGCTAACATCAAACCGAGATTTGATCATTAGATTTAGCAGCATAGTGCTCATTGGTGACCTTGAAGAGAGCTGTTTTTGTAGGTGGCAGGTAAAGCTTGCTTTAAATGGGTTCAAGAGAGGGAATAAGAGGAAAGAAAATGGAGTCAAAGATAAAATAGAAATCTTTTGAGTATTTTGCTGTAATAAGAAGCAGAAAACTGAGGAGGGGACATGGGGCCAAGGAAGGCTTTGTTTTATTTTGATTTGCAGGCTAATGGGAATGATTCATAGAGAGGGAGGAGGAGGGGCTAAGAATGTGAGAAAGAGAAAGAAGCCAATCATAAGGGAGAGAGGAGTTGGTCTCAGATACGAGCACGGCCAGTTAATTTTGGATTACAAGACGGATACAGATAGACACCGATGAGTAGTTAAGGTGGTGGAGGCTGTTGAAGTTCTCTTCCAAATGCTTTCATTTTGTCAATTAGAAATAAAAGTCAAGGATGCTTTCGGAGAGAGAAAATGTAAAATGGGCGTCTAAGAAAACAAAGAGTAAGTGGACCAGAAACAGGTCAGCACTAAGTGTCCCGTGAGGTTTGGGGTCACACTGACCAGGGGACTTTCACTGACAATACACATTTCTGGTCTGACCATCCCCATATAAGAATACTCTCTGTTTGCTCTGTGTCGTAAGGCTCTATGTCCCATCTACAGTATGCCCTGACACTTGGGAAGCACTCATCACTCTTGGCATTTGTTTGTTTGTTGATCCTCACCCAAGGATATTTTTTCCCATTGATTGAGAGAGAGAGCCAGAGACATCAATGTGAGAAAGACACGTCAATTGGTTGTCTCCTGCACATCCCCAGCTGGGGCCAGGGATCGAACCTGCAACCCTTCGGTGCATGGACCAATGCTCTATCCACTGAGACACACTGACTAAGGCATCTCTTGGCATATTGAGTGATCATTTTCCCACCACCTTTGGAAAGGATACCTTTCAGATGCCGCTGGGAAGACTGTCTTCCTGAAGACAATGGAGCCTTCTCAATTCATTCTACTAGTATTTCTCTCATTCAAACTCTTATCTGGGGGCAGGGATTAATGCTGTAACTCTGCTTTCACTCCCCTAGGTCAGTGGTCCGCAAACCGCGGCTCATGAGCCACATGCGGCTCTTTGGCCCCTTGAGTGTGGCTTTTCCACAAAATACCACATGTGGGCACGCACATACAGTGCCATTGAAACTTCGTGGCCCATGCACAGAAGTCGGTTTTTGGCCTGGGCAAGTCTATTTTGAAGAAGTGGCGTTAGAAGAAGTGGGAGGTGTGGGTCGGTTGGTCAGTCCGGGCGACAGGAGACGTGGCGCAGGTGGGCCGCAGGATATGCAGTGCGGGGGAGCGCGCGGGATTCATGCACGAGTTGAGTGAGCCAGTCAGTCAGCAGTCTCATTGTGCAGTGGTTAGTGCTAGTCCTGTCCGCAAATCGTGCGCAGGTGACAAAAATACCTACTCGAAGCATAAAGTTACCTGTATTTTTCCAACCAGCTGCAAATCCTACATTTTCAAGCATGAACCTTATCAAGAGTAAATTGAGAAGTCGTCTTATTGATGAGAACCTGGAATCATGCCAAAAATTAAAAACAACATACAAACCTGACTTACCCAAACTTTCCAAGGTGATGCACATTAGTGTTTGTCATTCATTGTCATGATTTAATTTTATGGATATTGTAAGGTAAATTGTAAGGAATTTAATTTTATCAATAAATAATATTGTTATTAAGTATGATATCAAGTTTTATTCAACGTACCTATAGTTTAAGACTTAAAACTTTAAGTAAAGTTTATTAAGTTAATTTTAGGGAACGTTGTGGAGTGAAAGAAGATGTAGTGCCGAGGATTGAGAAAGGTATGCTGAGATGGTTTGGACATATAGAGAGGATGAACGAAAGGAAATAGACGAAACAAGTATACAAGATGAGTGTGGATGGGAGAGTTGGAAGGGATCGACCTCAGCAAATGTACCTCAATCAGATTGAGGACGTTCTTAGCACAGGCCAGCTTAGGAGTACCCTAATTAAGTTAATAACAATGTACCTACCTATATAGTTTAAGTTTTAAAAATTTGGCTCTCAAAAGAAATTCCAATCATTGTACTGTTGATATTTGGCTCTGTTGACTAATGAGTTTGCCGACCACTGCCCTAGGTATTGTGTTATGTGCTTCAGGAATACAAAGACTAATAGGGATCCTGCCTGCACTCCAAGGATGGATAATCTGGTTGGGGAGCAGTGATTTGTACACAAGTACCTATGCATAATAGCTAAGTCCACTTGACCATGAGCACTTTCAGGGCTGGATCTGCAGATAACTAGAATAGGGGTATGTGATTCAGACAGGTTGTTAGAGAGGATCAGGAATGCAAAAGATCAGGAAAGGCTTGAACACATCAGGGGAAACAGTCTACTGAGGCAATAGGACTTAAGCACAGTTAGGCATGCAAACCATCTTGTAGGCTTTCCAGTGTGTGCGCTGGAATACGTCAATGAGCTCAGTTTCCCTCAGTGCTGAAGCTCTGCTCTATGACTTTGAACTGACACACCCTGTCAAAATATGTGGAAGTTGAGTATCCTGAGCCCAGATCTCCCATGGAGAATCTAAAGGGAAGAAAGAAAGAAGCACTCACATGTTGGCTGCCACCACCTAACTGCCTTGCAGCCAGCTGGATGTAGGAGACTTTGCCAGTAATTCTCGGCTCATTTTCTTTTTAAGATGTCTTTATCCTGGATGTCTGAACTGGTTTGCCCATATTTGGGGGTAGGGAGACATCAATGGAGGTAGGGGTAGGGAGACTTCCTCCTTCCAGTTCCTGAGATTCTGGGATGTGTACATTATCTCTATTCTCGATGGCTACGGTTGCAGCAGCAATTAGCTTATTTTAACTATTTAAATTAATAAGCTGGAAGGGTGCAGCTTGTCTCAGGTTGTGGCTGAGTGACAGATCTATGCCTTGGCCAGATGCTGAGGTGCCACGGGAAACACCATGTATTCTTGTTGACCTCGGTGGAAAGGCAAGTGCCACAAACCACTTGATATTTAGGTTGTACTGGTCATTCATTAAACCTTCCCATGCTTCACAGTGATAAGAAACTCACCTAACAATGGTCATTCCAAAGACTCTAAACAAGGCTAGTTCACTTTGTAATTTCAAAGAGATAGCAGAACCTGCACTATGGCAAGCAATAAAATACTGGTGCAGAGTGCCCTGGAGTAAGCATTAGAGACTACTGAAATATGTTTAGGGATATCATAGGGAATAAAATGATTACCTAAGAAAAGAAGATACATGTGAATAAAATTAATGTAGTTTGGGCTCAAAGGACAAACTGTAAGAAGATCTCAAATCAGTAACCTCAAAGAGCAACAGAAAAGACAAAAATAAATTTAAGTTAAACAAATTTGAGGAACTTATTTCCTGACTAACGTCCAAAGTTGATTGTCCTTTGTCATGAGTAGACGAATAACCACCACCCTCCCCCACCCCGCCTTTGCCCAGCACCACATTTTCTAACCGGTATTCTCAGGCTGATATCTAGTGATGGCTAGAGCTGGCTACACGTGTTTAGTAAAGAACAAGCAAGAATTTTGCTTTTGGCAACCCAGGGAGAGACTTTCTCACTAGACAAGCCTGTGTCAGGATGGGAGGAAGAGGATGGTTTTTTTAGACAAGGAGAGACCTGTTCTAGTTTAGAGGAAGATAGACACCACTAGCCTTAAAGCTCCGGGTTTGGTCAGGAATGACGTACTTGCTTAGGCAGGGCTGGGAGGCAGAAATGGGAGCAGGTGGGGTGTCTTTGGATGAGCTGGGAGTTAGGTCGGTGGGAGCTCTGCAGAAGGCTCTGCCTGGTCTGGTAGTAGAACAAGGACAGGACTGAATGGAGAAAATCATTTCTGAGCTAGAGGGAAGAGGTAAGTTCCCCAGAGTGTTTGCCATTCACACACTCACTTGGCACCTCAGTTCTCTGCTGTTATTTACATTCTTTATAGTCAGTATCTCCCCAATATCATATGCTTGAGGGCAAGTTTTTATGTTAAGCCTTTAATAGGTTTATGAGATAAGTACTATTTGTTGGGTCTATTTTGCATAGGAGGAAACTGAGGCAGAGAGAGATGAGTAAGCAACTTATCCAGGATGACACAGTCAGGGAGTGGCTCCTTACATTTTTATTAAATAAAAGAGTGAATCAATGAAGAGCAATGTGCACATTTTCAAAAATACCCTTTTCTACTTCCTCAAGCACGTTTAAGATGCCATTTGGAATTCATAATTAAAGTATTGGAAGGAAACTATTTGAAGGGAGCAACTCCAAGTAAGTGCATTGAGATAGCAAAACAGTCAAAAGGTGATCTTTAATCAGTTCATTTGACTGTAAAATGCAAAACAGTGAAGCCTGTTGGAGCAAGAGATAAAAGACAACTCGAAGTCAAAGATAACAGATTTCAGCAGTCACGATTTCTCTCTGGAAATCACAGCTGTTTTTGTATATGCCAACCAACTGGAACTCATCAAATGACTTATTGAAAGCCCACAAGGTCCTGGCAGGGCATATAGGAACCTGAGAAGACATGGCTGTCTCTTTCAGGGCCTTACATTTAAAAAAGGATTTGCCATGAGAATTCAAAAGAAAACTGACCTGGTGAGGATGAAAGGACAAGCTTTAGAGCATATTTTCCACCAGGGAGCACAGCCCCCTCCCACTCTATACAATAAGGAGGAAACAAGGAATTCAAAAAGTGTATATGCACTGAAAGACTACTATTTTGTAAATATTTATAATTAAAGGTGCATCAGAGTTGACAATGGTCATTCAGTCAGTCAACAAGCATTTGGGAAGACCTACTATGTGCTGGGTTCAATGCTAGTTACAGGTTTGTCAGCATAGAAAACTGTCCCTAGAGTCTGTGCAACTTAAGGAAACTCCTCCACAGAAACCAAGAGTTGCATGTTGACTCAAGTCAGCATCAGCTAGAGAGCCAGCTGGTCTAAAAAGTCATCTGATCACCACTTATCCAATCAACAAATTGCCTCCTTGCTTTTCCTTCTGGCCACCAAAGCAACAGAGGTAGGACTGGAGCTGTCTACCAAGGGCCCTCACCTTTGGTGACATTTTTCTCATCTCCCTGACTTAACTGTTTTGCTTCCTCCACACTTCTACCCACTGCTATCCCTAGTGTTGACACTTATACTGATCAAGGCTGCCTTTGAAGTTTCATTTTTACTAGGTTGCATATATCTGCTGCGTCACTGGGGAGTGGGTGCAAACATCTTACCCTCAGAATGAGGCCCTGCTAGTAGCTGCTATGAAATGGGCTGGCTGAGATGAAACTGGTCAGGCTGAAATGGAAATCCCCAAAGTGAAAAATGCAAAACACTCTACTGTTTCTGTCAGGAATGGAAAGATCTGTGGAACCAAAGTGGGAGTGGGGTGTGGATATAGTGCAAAATCAGTTATATGGCAAGAGATAATGAGCTGGGGGCTATGGCTTTCTAGATGAAAGTCTTCAAACATGCAGAACAGTAGAGAAAGAAACCTAATAATACCCAGACTAAACAAATGTTAACATTATGCCTTTTTGCTTCAACTCATTTGTCTTAAGAATAAGATTTTACAGATCTAATTGAAGTCCCCTTCTGATCTTATTTTCTCCCACCCCATGTGCAGATAATTTTCAAAAAGAATGAGATAGTGTTGCTGAGTGGTTAGAGTGTCAGCCCTCACACCCAAGAGTTGTAGGTTCAATTCCTGGTCAAGGGCACATATCTGGTCCCACTCAGGGCCCATGCAGGAGGTAACCAATCAATGTTTCTCTCTCTCTCTCCCACTCCTTCCCTTCCACTCTCTCTAAAAATCAATGGAGCCAAACCGGTTTGGCTCAGTGGATAGAGCATCGGCCTGCGGACTGAAAGGTCCCAGGTTCAATTCCGGTCAAGGGCATGTACCTTGGTTGTAGGCACATCCCCAGTAGGAGGTGTGCAGGACACAGCTGGTCGATGTTTCTCTCTCATTGATGTTTCTAACTCTTTATCCCTCTCCCTTCCTCTCTGTAAAAAATCAATAAAATATATTTAAAAAAAAATAAAAATCAATGGAAAAAAATATATTTGGGTGAGAAATAAAACAAAAAAAAAGAATGACAGCTACTGAGTCACCATATTGGGATTATTTTCTGTAGTCTTTCACTTGTTTTTGCTTCATATTAAACATAATAAAGTTTTGTTAACTGCCAGTCTATTAAATATGTGTGTAAGATAAAGCAAACTAGACCTGGTTCATGTGACATTTCTTAGAGATCACTCATTTTACAGCCTCAAAGACATGGAAACTTAGCATGTCTTCTAAATATTCCCCATTAGGCCCTGAAAGAGAATCTTTCCCTCCCGGCCCCATTCTGAAATTCACCTATTTCAACATACATTTTTCACATGTAGCCTGTGTAGCTGGATAGCACCTCCTCTTAAGGACATTTCTCTGTGTATATGATATAAACCAACAGGAATTGGTCTCAGCACTTACTGTATATCAACTCATTTAATCTTCACAACAACCTGTTGAGATAGATACAGTGATTATCCCCATTTTACTGAAGAGAAAACTCATTTGCAAAATGTACTGGCCTTTGTGTACTTCTGTGAAGGACCAGTATGGCTGTCAGAAGCTCTTGTGGGCAGAGTAAACTGTGACCCTTGTCCAGTTTTATGTTACTGCTGTGTAATTACTGGGTCTATAACAGCCTAAAGTGTCAATCCATCTAGTCATTGTGCCAGTGCCTAGTCATAGTGCTACTCCCTTGACTTTCTTCAAATACAGAGTTTCCATTTCTTCATAGAGAACGCACTAGAAGATGAATGAATGTCTCATGGGACCCAGGGGCCCATTTTGCACACAGGCCTATGTTAGCCATCCCTCTTATTGAGCATAAGGAAGGACTGGGACTCCAGGAAGGGTAAGTCAGAGACGCTCAGCACAGCAGCAGGAGACCACCACAAACAGGTGCAGGGGGAGCGGGAAAGAGGGAGCCCCTTCAGCCACAGTGCGGCTCTGCCCTCTTCCTTTCATTCCACCTGCTGACCTTTTTTTTTTTTTTTTATCCCTCCTGGCCTGGCCAGACTGTAGTCATTACTCAAGACCCAGCTTAATCCTGCTGGGCTCCTGTGCAGCGCTCCTGGCCCACTGGACCACAGTGGCTCCTCACCATACGGATCCTTAATGTTGTGAAATTGGTTCCTCTTCTATCTTGTGTAATTGTTCTCTCTCTCTCTCTCTCTCTCTCTCTCTCTCTCCAAGGAACTTCCAAAGGGTAAGAGAAATATCTTCTATATACCATTGACAAACACTACAAAAATCATTGTGGTGCTTAGTTATAGTTATTTTCTGGTGTTTTTTTAAAAATATATTTTATTGATTTTTTACAGAGAGGAAGGGAGAGGGACAGAGAGTCAGAAACATCGATGAGAGAGAAACATCGATCAGCTGCCTCCTGCACACCCCCCTTTGGGGATGTGCCCGCAACCACAGTACATGCCCTTGACGGGAATCAAACCTGGGACCCTTTAGTCTGCAGGCCGACGCTCTATCCACTGAGCCAAACCAGTTAGGGCTATTTTCTGTTTTAATGATATGAAGGGGAGCATGTGGAAGAGACTAGAAAGAGAAAGGGGGGTTATTATCATGCAACCTTACCCAATCCAATCCTAAGAGGTAGATGGTGTTGCTTGGGCATTATACAACTACACAGAAACCCTCCAGCCACGAGAGGGGCAACATTCCCTCCATCACTCCAAGCAAAAAATAATATGAACATCTAAGGGATTTTCAAATGCCTTCCTTCCCTGGTTTATAGGAGGCTCAGTGGGATCTGTTATTAGATTGTATCTTATAAGAGAAATTAAACACAAGATAAAGAGTTAAGAACATGGACTATGGAAACAGATTGCCTGGGATCAAATCCCAGCTCTACCATTTACTAGTTGCATGACCTTCACTGAGCTCCTTAACCCTCTATGCCTCTGTTTCTTAATCTGGAAAACCAGGGTGATGATACTAGTGCCTATCCCATAAGGTTGTTATGAGGTGTTGATATTCATAAAGTACCTAGAACAGTACCTCATACAAAGTGGCACCATACAAGTGTTTGCTACCATTTTTTGTGTCCTACTCTCTCTCCTAACATTTTCTTTCTACTAAAAAATAGTTTTCAAAGACCCCAAATAGCTGCAGCATTCCTGGGAAAGAAGAACAATGTTGGAGGGATCACAATACCAGATATCAAGCTATATTACCAAGCCACAGTTCTCAAAACTGCCTGGTACTGGCACAAGAACAGACATATAGACCAATGAAAAGAGAACCCAGAAATTGACCCAAGCCATTATGCTCAATTAATATTTGACAAAGGAGGCAAGATCATACAATGGAGTCAAGACAGTCTCTTCAATAAATGGTGTGGGGAAAATTGAACAGATACATGCAAAGAAAATGAAACTAGACCACCAACGTAAACCATACACAAAAATAAACTCAAAAGGGATGGAAAGCCATAAAAATCTTAGAAGAATCCATAGACAGCAAATAGCAGACTTATGTTGTAGCAATATCTTTATTGATACAGCTCCTAGGGCAATGGAAACTAAGGAGAAAATAAACAAATGGGACTACATCAAAATAAAAAGCTTCTACACAGCAAAATAAACCATCAACAAAACAACAAGAAAGCCCACTGCATGGGAGAACATATTTGCAAATGTTATCTCCAATAAGGGTTTAATCTCCAACATTTACAAGGAACTCATACAACTTAACAAAAGGAAGATAAATAATCCAATCAAAAATGGGCAAAAGACCTAAAGAGACACTTGTTGAAATAGGACATACAGAAGGCCAAGAGACCTATGAAAACATGCTCACTAATCATCCTAGAGATGCAAATCAAAACAACAATGAAGTACCAGCTCACACCTGTCAGAATGGCTATCATCAACAAATCAACAAACAAGTGCTGGCAAGGATGCAGAGAAAAAGGAACTCTCATGCACTGCTGGTGGGAATGCAGACTGGTGCAGCCACTGTGGAATTTCCTCAAAAAGTTAAATATGGAACTTCCATTTGACCCACTTCTAGAAATATATCCCAAGAAAACAGAAATACCAATCAAAAAGGACATATGCACCCCTATGTTTGTAGCAGCACAATTTATAATAGCTTAGATTTGGAAGCAGCCTAAGTGCCCATCAGCAGATGAGTGGATTAGAAAACTGTGGTACATCTACACAATGGAATACTACATGTAGGAATTCTTACCAATTGCAACAGCATGGATGAACCTGGAGAGCACTATGCTAAGTGAAATAAGCCAGTCAGAGAAAGATAAATATCACACCATCTCACTCATTTATGGAATATAATGAACTGATGAACAAAAATAGAACCAGACACATAGAAGCCTTGAACAGACTGTCCAACCAATGAGGGAAGACAGGGGATGAGGGGATAAGAGATCAACGAAAGGATGTGTATGCATGCATATGAGCATAACCAATGGACACAGACAGTAGGGGGGTGAGGGCATGTGCTGGGGAATGGGAGTGGCCGGGGAGAGGTCAATGTGGGGGAAAGGAGACTCATGTAATACTTTAAACAATAAAGAATTTAAATTTAATAAAATAATATTCCATAATAAAAAAAAATAAAAGAAAAAGCAATTACTGAAAATGTTTTTGAAGTTTTTGATTCCTTTCAAATCATTTTCAGAGTTTTTTAAAAAAATTGCTTTAGAAAAAAATTACAAACAGCCTTAGCCTTCTTCCAAAGACTCAAAATCATGGCATGTTAGAGCTGCAAGCAACCATCCTAAAGATAATTTTAGGACAGTGGCCATGGATTGGGAGCTCTGGCCCAGAGAGGTGATGAAAGTAGCTCAAGATCAGTCCTCCATGTCCTCTCCCATCACTGGTCACCTGTCTGGACCAGAGTTCTTCCATTTGCACTCAATTCACAAGCTACTATATTTCTTCTCAGACTGAAAATGTGGATAAATGTGAGAACTGATGTACATGTGCCCAAAGGAAGAGAAGTTATACCTCTGTGTGTATGTGATATTAGTAAGAAAAACATAAAAGGGCAATATGGTTGAGAAATATTCTTTTATCATAATTTTACTTTATCAGTGACTTTGACTATTTCGTCCATTTTTTAAAATAATTTCTAAAAGCTATCTAGTCAAAACACAATTTTTTTCAGTCCTAAAGGGCTTTGGCTACTCAAACATCAAACTCACCAGAAGGCACACACTGAGTGTTCGCATCAGGTGGGTTACCAGAAGAACCCCTGGCGCAGGCTTGTATTAGTCAACCTGATATATATGGTTATAATGTATGTCTATGGAAAGCCCCATTCATCACAGCGACTCAAATAGAGCAAAACCCTCACAGATGCCTGGGTGGTGCAAATTCTGTTCTCAAGCAGACCTCCACTGTCCCTCTTGATGCTACTGAGCACCCCCCTCCCAGTGGAAACTAGCCAGGACCCCATGTGGACAGCTCAGAAATGGCTTTGAACAGGTGCTTCCGCAGTCTCTTTTCAATTCCATTTTCTTGGACGTGGTAAAGGGCTGTCAGATACGAGGATTAGAGATGCAATGCAAATACCAATCTAACATGTCCCCTATTGCCCTGATGTGATTTTCCTCGGTGGGTATGGAAGCCACCCACGTAAAAAGAATGTGGGGAGGGAGATTGTTATGGGTGAAGTTCTTTCTTCAGATGGAGAGGGTGACTCTCTAAAATTCCTGTTATGTTCCTGCCCACGGAGCATCCTCAGGCTTCTGGAAATGGGGGAGAAAAGTGGAGATCATCCCTCCAATACCCCAGATTCCTCATATCTTTTCCTCATGATTATTTCCCAAGTACAAATGCAGATTGTTTTTGAAATCTTAATTCCCTAATTTTTGTATCCTACAATTAACTTTATTATTTCAGTGCTCATTAGCACCTCTACTAGAGAACACAGAAAAGGAAATGAAACTCGCCTATAATTAGATGATACTGAGAAAGTATACAGATCAATACTGGAGGAGGAAGAATCATAGAACAAAGTGACTTTAGATATCATGACTTACAGTGATTAAGATGCCTTAAGATGTGACTGGGGCTGGAGACAAAACATGACTTTGCTTAAGAGCGAAATTTGACTTTAACAACTAAAGACATGTGATAACTTCATATAATAAGTCCACGAGTAAGCAGTTCCAAAGTCGGTATAATGGCCCAGCAGGGTGACCAAGGACGCAAGCTTTTCCTGTCTCCAGGTCCCACCATCCAAGAGTATTGGCTTCTCATCGTCATGCTTGTTCACACGTGGAGGCAAGCTGGTCCTCACAATTCCAGGCATCTCTTCCCCTCCTACTGCTTTCGAGACAGGAAGCAGAAGGCAGGGAACGGACTTGCTTCCCATGTCTCTACACCTTATCTAGGAAGATAGCCCTTCCCTGAAAGCCTCCAGCAGACTGCTCCTTAGGCCACAGCGGCCAGGCCTAGCCACAAGGGATATTTCATTTTCCAGTTTCTATTCGATAATGAGAAGTAGGCAGGGAAGGAGGGGGTTGTAATGACTACAGGGTTAGTATCTGGCACAGGTGAAAACTGTCTTATTTGTCAAATAAAAAAACTGAGGCCAAGAGAATTTAAGAAAGTTACATTTAATGTGTGTTGGGCACCCAGTGTATGTTGAACCCACAAGCTAGTTGGTGACAAAATGAAAGCTAAGAGCTGGGTCAGGCTGACCTGCAGCTCTATGCCCTTGTGTGAGATCACAACACAGTCTGTTTAGTATCAGAAGAGAGGAGGGTACATAATGAGGAGAAAAACAAACAAGTTTTCTGCATTAGATGAAATTATTTTAAAAAAAGGGGGGGGTTGTTATTTGATTCTTCTTGAATAACAGACACAAACACCTTTCTAGTACATACTGAAAGGAGTTCAAGTAGACTTAGGGTGAGGGTGGAAGAAGGAGGAATCCTGGAGCTAGCTGAAACAAACCAAGAATATTTTTTGCAGGAAACAGGATGAGTTTGTTTTTCGTTTTTTTGCTTTTTTTTTTTGGAAGTTAAAGAAAACAATGTTGCAAAAAGACCAGGAACTAGAGAGCGGCCTGGATAGACAAAGAGCAGGCCTTTAGCAGATATAAGGGGAAGAGCAGAATGCTTGGGGGCAACCATTTGCGTCTCCCTCCTGATCTGGGAGCCTGTGTTTGTTCGTAATAGACTCTTGCCTTGTTTGAACACCTCTGGTCCGCAGCTTCATTCTTCGATTCCATGAGACAAGACCCTGGGAAGAATACCTGCTCGCCAGTTCTGGTATCAATACTAGCATTGGTAAAAAGATGCACCAGGGAGGAAATTTGAAACTACTGGCTACTACTTAGTAGGTAATATGTTGGGAATCTATGATCCCTGCATAGTACCAACCATTGTCAACCCTGAGACACTCTTCATGTTTGGGGAAATTAGATATGAATTTCTTCTATATCAAGTACCCACAAAGAATGGAGACTCTACCATCCAAATTTGTTATTTAAAAAATGAAAATATAAAAACACTTTACTATTTTGGAAACTTTTTCTCATCCCTGATTTCGTGAATGAAGGAGCTGAAGCTAAATAAATTTCAATGACTTATGTTAAGTCTCAGTGAGACTCAGTGACACAGTGCAGATCAGTGATCAATGAACTTTTTGTATGATCTCAGGCAGTAGAGCTTTAGCCATACACTTAAGTAGAATAAATACTTTATTTTTCCGAAGTATGCCAGCTCGGTCTGATTTCCCAAACAACTTGAGCAAAGGCAGGGCCATTGTTAACCTGAATCACCTTTGGAATTCATCTAAAGTCTACTCTAGACCCTTTCCTAAATGACCTAGAAAACTGTAACTATGGTCCTTTTCACTATGGTCCTACAAATAACTTCACATGGAAATTTCTAATGACAACTGTAAGTTGTTTCGTTTGTAGCTTACATATGGAAATAAGAGTTTCAAAATTATACTCTGGTATGAATATTAACAACCCCGAATTATCAACACAAGCTTTGTCCTAAGTAAATGGTTACAATACACCTATGCACCGAGGGCATTGCCACAGGTCCCGTGGGCTATGAGTGTCCTCAGCTACTCCAAGGAAAGAGCGGGGATGGTGTCAAGAGCCTGGGAGCTGAAGAGAAGCAAGTCCAGGCTAGACCAGACTTAGTCTTGCAGGAGCAAATGGGTCTCTACCTCTTCTCAGGCCCCAGGCAGTTCCCAAGATATCATGTGTGACTAGAAGCAACTGTGGTAGTAAAGATATTGAGGGATGACCTTCCACTCTGTGGAAAGTTTGCTCCCACCTTGAGCAGCACTTGGAGGGAAGAGAGATTTCACTCTCTTCACCCTGTTCTTTAGCTAAGACCTTGTCCTGGTCTTGGACATTGTGCTCAGTCCTTTGGAGAAAGACAGAGGTCTCTTTGTTATAGGCAAGGAAGTCCACATTAGCTTTAGTGCGGAGGCTCATTTTTGCTACCTATGTTACTGTGTAATTCTGTGCATATAAAGAAGCCCAGAAAAATATGAATTTGTAGCCATGTTGGTGCCCTATTGTCTACACATGGTTTTTGTTCCCTAATTCATTTGCTCTAGAGAGATAGTGAATACTGGAGTCAGAAGGGAATCTAGAGAAGGTCTGCTCAGACTCCATCCTTTGACAGAATAGAAAAGACACCCTAAGAAAGCAGCCAAGCCAGAACTATAATCCAGAGCTCCTAACGCCCAGTCTGACCTTCTTTGTTATATAAGAAATGAAGTGCTGCCTTCTCTTCTGTGGCTCCATTCTGGATCACCCATCATGGGAGACATGTCCCCTCCTGGAATCCAGAATGTATCTTACTGTGAAGAAGCTGTTTTATAAATAGCAATTGTTAAAGATGAAATCATACTATACTTAGGTACATTGTGGTATCTTGTGGGCTTACTAGGAAACATAGTTATTACAGTTTCTATGAAAAAAAAATGTATTTAGGGTTCCAAATAACCAACTTGCACATGCAGTTTTGGAATAAAGATGGTTCATAAATAGCCTAAAACTAGAAACCCTGTAGTGCAGTTCCTGGAAATTCTCTTGTTGTCTCCATACCCCATGACATGAGATCGCAGCAGATGTTGGTAGGGAGTTCCCCAGGCACTTCCTCGGAGTCTTTCCTACCTATACTCGTCCAGAATGGCTGCACCTCCAGCAGCTGAGACAAGTCCTTCCTGAAGATGCACGTGTGTCTCCATGTCTATCGCGGAGATTCCACTGAGGTAGACCCTGCTGGTGTGGGGGACATGGAGGTGCACCAGGTCCCCTGTCAGGGAGGGACTCGATGCCCAGCTCCTTTAGGGCCAGCCTTGGCTAGAGAGACACTCTGTTCAAAGTTGTGCCTTCCTGGCATAGTCTGCATCCAGTGACTGAGCTAATATGTCTAGGATCGAGCAACAGTCCTATTGGGCCTGCATTACAGTTCAACATCTTCTTTTGCCCAATTCTGCTACCTCCCTCTTCCTTTGACAGGTGTTTGTTTTATAAAAGACTCATTTTTTAGACTAGGTTCTGATGTACAGGAAATTTGGGAAAATAGTACAGAAATTTCCCATATATCCAAACCCAGTTTCCCCTATTACTAACATCTTACATTAGTGACATACACTTGTTACAATTACTGAATCAATACTGGTATGCTACTATTAACTAAAGTCTGTAGTTTATTTAAATTTCCTTCGTTTTTACCTAATATCCATTGTCTGTTCCAGGATCATGTCTAGAATACCACATTATAGATAGATGTTATATCTCTTTAGGTTTTCCTCCTTTCACAGTTTTTAATCCTAATAAATAGCTTACCCCAAATTCTATTTTATCAACAGCTTCCAAAGAAACTAATCTATGATAACTGGTTGCCTACCTAACAGCCAGTCTCCCTTCTTGCTAACAGCATCCCAATTTCTTATGGGCAGCAATGGGCCCAGCCTTAGGACATGAATCCCAATGGATCCAATCCAATAGGGGAATCCCAGTCTAGTTTATGAGTGACTGACCCAGGCATGGGCATGTGCCCTGGTCTTAATCAACAGAATACAAGGAGACACCTGCCAGGGGCTTTCTGGAAAGATTTTTCTCCCTATTAAAAAAAAATTATCAGAAGGGTTCAAGGAGAAAGGTTTTTTTCACCCACTTCTCTCCCCATCTGCTGAAGGCATGACCTGTGATGCCTAAAACTACAGCACCTTGGGCTCTGAGGCAACGAGGCAACGAAGCTATGCAGAGGACAAAGGCACCTGGATGTTTAAGGCCCCATTTAGCTGCAGAACCAGCCCTGGAACTGGGATTCTTGTCACATAAATAATAAACGTCTTTAGGTTTAAGACACTAGCAGGTGAGTTCTCTGTTCCTGGCAGCTGAAAGCATTTCTAACATATACTCCCTCAGCCTGGGACAAGAAAGGGGTTTCTATGAGGATTAATATGACTAACAGGGAGGTAGGGTCTTATAAAACTTTAATAGCAAGCCCAGGCCGCCCAGAGCCTGAATTGACCAGTAGTTCTAAATTAAGGTGGAAATTCTTACCTGTAATTTTAGAGTCTTCTGTCCAGTGCTTGACTGTTTTTAAAAAATAAATTTTTTATTGATATCAGAGAGAAAGAGAGAGGGGGAGAGAGATAGAAACATCAATGACAAGAGAGAATCATTGATTGGCTGCCTCTTGCACACCCCACCCTGGGGATTGAGCCCATAACCCAGGCATGTGCCCTGACCGGGAATCGAACTGCAACTTCTGGTTCATAGGTTGACACTCAACCACTGAGCCACACCAGCCAGGCCAGTGCTTGACTCTTCATGTCTTTTCTCTGCCTCATATCTTGTGCTTCCTCACAAATACAGTTTACTTAAGGCATTTTCTTAATTTAATGATCTTTTAACTTCAGCTTCTACTAGAAATTCTCAATATACCTCTGTTGAAATCCTTCAGGGAGAGACTATAATTGACTCAGTACATTTCTTTCTGCCAGGCCATACCACAGGTCACTGGCTAGACTACAGATTGTCTTTGGCACAATTATCCTGTCTTGGTTCAGTCACTGTGTTTGAAGGAAAAGGTCACGTGGTATAAAATTGAGCCATACAGAGCTGCCCCTTCAACGGGATTGTGCAAAGGTTGGGCAGTCACAGTGACACATAGAGTCTAGCACAACAGCAGGTGGGAGCAGAAGGGTACAGGTGTCAATACACTACATGCTTATCACTCATCTCTGTCCTGCCCCCACCAAATTAGTCTGGTTCTAAAACTTTTTGTCTGTTTGTTATTACTGGATACATATCTGTCTCGTGCAAATAAAATACAAGTTGTCTCCAAATAAACTGAAGAGAGAGAGAGAAGAAAAGAAAAGAGAAAAAAAAGAGAAGAACTAGAGAAACAGAGAAAGAACAAGAGAAGGAAGGTAGGGAGGAAGAAAGAAAGGAAGAGAGGAGAGAGGAGAGAGAGAGAGAGAGAGGAGAGAGAGAGAGAGAGAGAATTGTCTTTGACAGGCACAGACAGGTGTTGATGACAAAGACTTGGCACATTAGCAAGCGAGGAAAACAGAACGCAAAGCCATGGAGGAGTGAGGTCCAAGACTGCTCCCAACTCAGCCCAGAACCAATAAGAAACAGAGACGGTTTCATGGAAGAAGGAGGTTTTAATGGGTGATACATACTAGACTAATCCAACAGGCTCCTGCGGTGCAATCCTGCCCCATGGAAAGCATTCCATGGACTCAGCCACATTGTGGTCATACCATTCTTCCCATGGAAGTGTCATCTCCTTCCCCTGAGCTCAGCAGGATGATGCATTTTCACTGCACATTTCATCAGACAGGTCAAAATAAACTCCATTTCAAAGGGCAAAAGTACCCAATTTACCCCTGGGAAGAATACAAGTAAAGGGAAAACTCGGTCCAACATATCTGAAAGCACAGAGTAAAACTATGAAAATGGGATTTTACTCCATGACTACCAGAGGTTTCTTGCAAGCATTTGCTTAGCAGAAACCTTGGCTTTCATTCTTCTTTTGACTTTTTTAAGCTGGTTTTTGAACACTACTCAGTAGGTAGTTGGCCTTTTTGATGTTTGGCACTGGCATAAAAAGGATAAGTCATTTAATTTTCTGCAAAGGCGACGAAGCCTGTTTTGTATGTAAAGAGGCAAGCCGCCCGGGCATGTGTGACTGTGCACAAGTGAAAGCTTTTCTTCTTTGAAGGTTCAGAATTAACATGTCTACTGGATTCCAAGGATTGTTCACCAGACCCTGAAATGTGGAAACCAAGTGCAGCAACTTGAAGTGCAGGGTTAAAGCAATTATCGGAAAATTAAGAGGAACTGAAGGACCACTGGTGATGGTAAAGCACTTCTTGTCTTGTCTTCGATTATCCAGGTTGGCTGTCTTCTTACCAAACAGAATACTGGCAATCCAAAGGAAAATCCAAAAGGAACTTGAGCTGGCTATGTCCACAGAGCAAGACCAATGATGCAGATAGGTTAGAACACAGGCTAGTGGGGAAGGTTTGTGTAGCCTGAATGGCCCAGATCAGTCACTTGTATGGAATCAAGTTGATGTGTTGTGATAGAAGTTTAGAATCTGTGTATAAACAAGGCCCGAAGGGGCGAGAACAACACAACAGATTATTGAACATCTAGATGAGCTAAGCTGTGTGCTAAGTGCCAAGAATATAGAAATGGAAAAGACAAACATCATCAAGACTATTCCATCTATTTTATCAAATAAATCTCAAATGGGTAAACTGGATATAAATTTAATTAGATGTCCAGAGAGTCTATGGCAGTGGTTCTCAACCTTGGCTGCACATTAGAATCACCTGGGAATCTTTTTAAAATCCTGATTTCTGAGCCTCATCCTCCGGAAATTCTGTTTCTTTGTTATGGGGAGGGGCCACAACATTAGTAACAAAGAAACAATTTCTGGAGGATGAGGCCCAGAAATCAGGATTTTAAAAAGATTCCCAGGTGATTCTAATGTGCAGCCAAGGTTGAGAACCACTGGTCTATGGGTTTGGAGAATGATTAAGCTCTTTGAGCTTCATAAACTTTCCAAAGCCTCCAGCCTACCTGAATCCAATCCAATCACCTTAATATGGAACTGAAGGCCTTCTACAATTGGCCTCAATTCTTTCCATTCTTATCCTTTACCAAACACTCCAGCCCCACATTGTACATTTTAGGGTCAACTCAACTGTTTGCAAATGCACTGTAACCCTGTGGTTTTAGTCAAGCAATTCTCTCAGCCTGGAATATCCTTTCCCCTACACTCTCCATATCCTGCCTTCTCCCTGCCACCAGTCCTCCTGCCCTACCATCAGGCTGTGGAATCCCACCTTTTAAAGCTTAATTACGTGCTAAAGCCTCCATGAAGCCTCCATGAAGAACATCACCGGCTCCTCTTTGTCACAATTGTCATGCCTTCTTTTGGGGTCCTATAGCATGTCGTGTATGCCTCTGTTTAGTGGGCACTGTTTACACCTGGCATTATAGTCATAAGCATAGCTACACCACCTACTAGATTTGTTTTTCTGAAGGAGTCATGGTCTTATCCATTTCCATAATCCTGCTAGATTTATACAGAGTAGGTACTCAACACATGTTTATTAATGTATTGAACTGAGTTGAAGAAGGACAAACAAACCCTGGCCAGATGGCTCAGTTGGTTGAAGCGTCGTCCCATACACCAAAAGATTGCGGGTTTGATTCCAGATCAGGGCACATACCTAGGTTGCAGTTTTGATCCCTGGTCGGGGCGTAGCAACCTATCCATGTTTTTCTCTCTCTCTCATCAGTCTCTCTCTCTCTCTCTCTCTCTCTCTCTCTCTCTCTCTCTCTCTCTCTCAAAATCAGTAAATAGGTGAGGATAAATTTTTTTTTTTAAAAGAACAAACAAGATGCAGGAATGTGCCCTCCTTAAATAATCATAGCCAATAAGTGACGTATGGATAGACTATGAAAATTCATTTATGTCCTTTTTTAGTGTCTTTCACAGCATGTTGCCTTTCCCATGGATTTCCCCTCCAGACTTCTGTATTTCTTGATATTTCTCATTTTTTATAACTTATTTTTGTTCTGAACCACTCTTCCTTTGTGTTTCTATCTGTACCAGAAAGTCGGTCACTGCAGGAAAGCGTGGATCAGTATATGCTGATACAACTTCCTTATCATCGAACACTCCCCTGCCCAGACACGTCAAGGAAATAGATATTTTGAAGAAACGTTCACAGCACCATCAATGGGAGGTTTCTTTATTCCAGAGCACGTGGGTCAGCTACAGGAGAAATGTCTGGATAGACAAACCTGAGAAAAGGAGCTTCCCATTTGCAACTAAAACTAACTGTTTCAGAGAGCGAGAGAGGAAAGCAAGGACTAGGGAGAGGATAGTTTTTTGTCAAGAACTACAAAATTTCAGGATAGAAGGAAGAGCAGGGGAAAGGGTGACAGGGAAGGTGGCCCTTGCATGAATCAAGTTGCTTCTGGCTTCATGACTTTAAAGGTTTCAAGGAATAGGGTGATCAACATTATCAATGATAGCTCAGAGACAGTTATTCCATCAACAGTTCAATAAATATTTGTTGAGTTCTACTACGTGGCAGGACTATTCATAGGACTGAGCAGGGCAGACAGGGTCTCTGCCCTCAAACAGCTTTCAGTCTAGTGAGTGGAGGCCAGACCTTAAATAAACAACTGCACAATTAATTGTGGGAAGTGTTACTATGGAAAAGTGAACGGTGCTATGAGAATGTATCATGGGTGTGCAATCTAGTCTGAGTGTAGAGGAGACCTCTCTGTGAAAATGATCTTTAATGGCCCCAAAAGACAAGTGGATGTCAAGAATTGAAGAGAATTCATTTCAAGCAGAGAGAAGGTGAATGTAGATGCAAGCAAGCCTGGATGTCAAAATAGAAAGGTAGACCCAAGGGACAAGAAAAATGGAGTGTGGGCCTATATATAGGTGGGACCCACCCCTAACTGCCTGCACTAGCCAGGCCTCCTACAATGTGTTCTTATAGCATCTGTCTCTGTCCTCCAGAGTTTATAATTGGGTGTGCGTACGAGAAAGAGAGATTAAAATCAGTCTCCATTACCAAACTGTAAGGTCCATGAGGGTGAGAATCATTTTCTGTTTTATTCACTATTGTAAGCCCAGAGCCTACCACAGAACCTAGAATATCATATACACTCAATAAATATTTGTGGAATGAATGAATGACCAAGTGGGTAAATGATTGGTCTAGGAGTACGAATGCCTCAAGGTGTTGTGTCCCAATTCCGGTCCCAGCATTAACTCTCTACTGAGAGTGGATATCCGCTTAACCTCTTTGGGACCCAAATTTCTCCATGATTGAAATTAATATGTTGAATGAGATTCTCTCTAAACTCTTTCCCAATTCAAAATTCAAATGTGTCCTATGCCCACAGGTTTTGTTGTTGTTTCTTTTCTTATTTTCATCTTAGCCACGGAACAGTGTGTGTTTTTCCCACTGCTTATTAGTGCCTTCTCACAGGCAAAGTCAGGTACTGGCGTATAAAGTTAGAATTTTAAGTTTATCAAGCCCTGCCCAGTGGAAGCATATCCTGAAGAGCTGGCCTTTCCTCCATCTGAAATGATGTGCATTATCAAAAGACTAACATCAAAGTTGATTACTTTACCAGGAGGTTCCCAGCCAAGCAGCCTTTTGATTTGCTTTTACTACTTACCCACTAAGATAAAGCCAGTTAAAAAACAAAATTCAAAAGCTCTTTTCATTTATACTTTTGGCTTGTCCAGTAAAGCAGATTATCTAAAGCTAATTAATCATCAGAGAGGAACAATTGCTCCTTCTACACCCTGCCCTAAACACACACACACACACACACACACACACACGATGAAGTTCCAGCAAAGTACATTTAAATAGATGAAAAATTATTAGAATTAACATGATTCTACTTCAGGGGTTTGTTAACATGTGGTCTTTAAAATGCTTGTTTAAAAAAATGAGTTTGTATATGATGACATATTATTTATTTTTGTGTCTGAAAATATCCCAATTAATAACCTAAAGTATTCCTAGTGACAAGAGTTTGTTTTTTACTCTACTGATTATAACAGAAGGAAAAAATAAGTGCCTAGTTTTTTGTACTAATCTAGGTCATAATAATAATATAAAAATGTAGATTTACAATATTTTAAGCACCCGATCAACTCTATCATTCTTTGGGTATATAAAGCTTCTTTAGGCAGGCAACAACATTATTTTCTAAATTGGTTTGGAGTCCTCTGAAACATTGCTCCTATTTCTCTGAGTGTTTCCACCCAAGAAACCCAAGGCATAAATCTACTGTAGTTTGTGCAAAGACATTTAACACAACAACTATGTATCTGAAGGGAATAGCCATATTCAGGAGAATCTGTCAGGAAAACAGAGGGGGATGTATCAGATCTGAGTTTCAAGCCTGCCTCTTAATTATTCTTCCTCAAACACTTATTTCTTATGCAAGGAAAGCCCACCTTCCCCAACTCAGATGGTCATATTATGAATGTGGACAATAATGGCTACTCTGGCTATTTGCAAAGACTGAAGATAAGCATTGGGTGCATATTCCAATAATATAAAATACTGTGAAGTAAAGAGTGCTTGGGTGGGACTTTCAGCAATTTTGTGACAAGTGGTAATGAGCCAAAAAGGATGATGTCTTAGCAAAAAAAAAAAAAAAAAAAAAAAAAAAAGTGGCATCTGTCTTAGTAGAATGTATCTGTTTAATCCACAGGCAGATTCATGAAAGCTTGAGCAATTTTCTTCTTGCCAAGAAAAGTTGCTTTGCTGTCTAATTGTTTTCTTGGTGGAAATTACTTTCATTTTGTTATCAAGTACTTTATATACATTGATATTTCATATGTTACCTATTTCTCTTTTAAATCTTTATTACAGATATCTTTTCTAAAGTTTAATTCAGCTAAAATTTTACATACCATACAATTTATCTACTTAAAGTATACAATTTAATGGCTTTTAGCATATTCAGTAATGCATCAATCACCACAATCAATTTTAGAATACAAATATTACCTCCAAAAGAATCCCCCCTCCCCTTAGCCATAACCCCACAATCTTCCTAACCCCTTGAGCTCCAGGCAACCACCAGTCTGCTTTCTGCCTCTATAGATTTGCCTAGCCCTAGCTAGTTTGCTCAGTGGATAGAGTGTCGGCCTGCAGACTGAAGGGTCCTAGGTTCCATTTGGGTCAAGGGCCCATGCCCAGGTTTCGGGTTTGATCCCCAGTGGGGGGAGTGCAGGAGGCAGCCAATCAATGGTTCTCTCTCATCATTGATGTTTCTCTCTCTCTCTCTCTCTCTCTCTCTCTCTCTCTTTCCCCCCTCCCCGTCTCTTCCTCTCTGAAATCAATTTTTAAAAGTATGTATAAAAAAAAGCTTTGCCTATTCTGGACAGCTCATATAAATGAAATCATACAATCTGCGGACTTCTGTAACTGGCTTCTTTCACTTAGCATACTGGTTTTAAGGACCATCCACATCACAGCAGGCATCAGTGCTTAGCTTCTTTCTATTGAAGAATAATATTCCATTGTATGAATAGACCACATTTTATTTCTCCACAAATCAGTTGACGGACATTTGAGTTGTTTTCACTTTGGGGATATTATGAATATTGCTGCTATGAACTTTCGTATACAAGTTTTTGTGAGGATATATGTTTCATTTCTCTTGGATCTGCCTATAGCTAGGAGTGGAATTACTAGATCATATGGCAACTCTATGTTTAACCATTTGAGAAATCGCCAGGCTGTTTACCAAAGCAGCTGCACCATTTTATATTCCCAGCAGAAGTGTACGAGGGTTCCCATTTCTCCACATTCTTGTCAATACTTATTATCTGTCTTTTCTATTACAGCCATTCTAGTGGGTATGAAGCAGCATTTCTCGTGGTTTTTATTTGCATTTCCCTAATGACTAATTATGTTGGACATCTTTTCATGTGCTTATTGGCCATTTGTATATCTTCTTTGGATAAATATCTATTCAGATTATTTGCCCATTTTTAAATTGGGTTATTTGTCTTTTTATTACTGAGTTGTAAAGTTTTTATGAGAGAGAGAGAGAGAGAGAGAGAGAGAGAGAGAGAGAGGGAGAGAGAGAGAGAGAGACTTCAATATGTAAAAATATAAACTAACAATTTAATAAGTATATCTCAATCACCTATTATGTGTAACTTAGGGCAGTGCCATGTGTGCAGAAGCAAGGAAAAGATGCATCAAGAAGCTTATAATTACTAAGGGGAGAGGGGTAGTGAGGCAAATCCACTAGTAGAGGAAAATTACTAGTATATCAGGTTAGAAAATCTGAAAGGGCTTCATGGAAAAGTTGGTGTTTGCAATGGGTCTTTTAAAGTGGGGAGAATTTTGAAAGAGAAACCATCAGAGAGAGCATGGGAGGAGCACAGTGGCACTGATGCTCAGGCATGGCAGGAGAATAGCAAGTAGTTGTTAGAGGGATAGAAAAATATATATCTGAAGAACTTACAAACCTTTTCCAAATTTGATGAAAAAACTACAAAACCACAAATCCAAGACTCTCAACAAACCTCAAGCACAAGAAATATAGAAAACTGTAGTAAGACACGTGATTACCAAAATGCTCAAAACGAATGGTAAAGAAACAAATCATTGTTTAAAATCAGAGGAAAAAAAGACATATATGAAGAACAAAAATAAGATTATTCATGAGAAAAAAAGCAAGTGATAAGGCAGTGGAGCAACATCTTTAACTAAAAGAAAAAAAACTGTGAACATCAAATTCTATGTGCAGGGAAAATTTCTTTCAAAACAAGGCAAAATAAATTTTTTTCAAACATAAAAAAGCTGAAAGAATTCATAACCAACAACCCATGAAGTTGTGCTGTGTTATTTGAGAGTGGACTTAGATTCATTTTAAATATATATTGCAAACCACTAAAAATATTCTTTAAAGAAGTATAATTGATACGTTCAGAAAGGAAAGGAAATGGAATCAAGTTAAGTGCTCAATTAAAACCAGAGAAGGCAGAAAAATAAAAATGAGATGGAAAAAGACACATGCCGTGCTAATGCTAATCAAGGGAGAGTGGGAGTAACTACATTAACTTCAGACAAAGTAGACTTCCAAACAAGAAAAGCTTTCAGAGATAAAGAAGGGCAGGGGCCTAGCCAGTTTGCTCAGTGGATAGAGCGTCGGCCTGTAGACCAAAGGGTCCCAGGCTCGATTCTGGTCAAGGGCACGTGCCTTGCTTGCAGGCTCCTCCCCGGCCTAGGCCCTGGTTGGGACTCGTGCAGGAGGCAACCAATCAATGTGTTTCTCTCACATCAATGTTTCTTTCTGTCTTTCCCTCTCTCCTCCACTCTCCCTAAAAATAAATGGAAAAATATCCTCAGGTGAGGAATAACAGAAAAAAAAAGAGGGCATGGCATAAGGATAAAGTGGTAAATTCTCCAAGAAAATAAAACAAACCTTAGCATACATACACCTAACAACTGAGCATTATAGTACATGAAGCAAAAATTGATAGAACTTCAAGAAAAAATAGACAAATATTATAGTTGGAGACTTCAATGCCCATCTTTCAGTAATTGATAGATCAAGCAGGCAGAACATCAAGAAGAATATAGTTGAACTAAACAGTACCATCCATCACTGTATCTAATTAACATTTATTGAATATTTCATTCAACAATAATAAACACATATTCTTCTCAAGTTCACATGGAATATTCACCAAGATAGACCATATTCTGGGCCACAAAACACATCTAAGCAAATTTAAAAGAATAGAAATCACATAAAGTATGTTCTCAGGCCACAAAAGAATTAAACTAGGTATCAATAACAGAAAGATAGCTGGAAAATCCTAAGATATTTGATCATTAAACAAGACACTTAACTGTGGTAGTTGTTACATGGGTGTATACAAATATTGAAATTTACCAAATTGTATACTTAAATATGTGCAGTTTAGTATATGTCAATTATACTTCAAGATAGCTGTTTTTTAAAATGTATATAATGCAAAGATTCAGGAAAAATTACATTCATGTGAGTATTCTTTTACCTGAACCAGATTAAAGCTTTTTCCTATGTAAGTATCTTTTGCTGGTTAATTCAGTTGGCTATCAGAGACCACTCAAATTCTAAAAGCCTGAGTAATAAACTAACTGCAGGCACTGCATCTCATTTTGTTTGTTCCATAAATTGTTCTTTCAGCATCTACATACTTGGTTATGAAGGTAGCAAAGTGAGAGTATATGGAGAGAAGAAAGCGTCAAAATAAATAATGGTGGGTCAGAAACATTATCTTCTTATACAAAAGACAGCACACTATATTTCTACAAGATATCCTATATCTACATTTTTACTGAGCAGCTCCTAAAAGCAAAAATCACATTATTCATGAGCGCTTCATAGAGCATCTGAGGCTTAAGATACTATTTGATGAAAACAAGGATGTTCCAACAAATCTTGATTTTGCTCTAAAAGATCTATTTTGCAGTCGCTTAAGACACGTGTGGCCTCCTATGGCTCTAAAAAAGAAAAGCAAATGGGCAGATATTACCCATTCTCTTAGACACTATCTGAATATCATGAGGTTCACTGGGTGTAACTCTGTTTTAGGCTCTGGGCACGTGGACCTTTGTTTATTTTTGTGGCAGACTTAAGTATCTTTGCAGGCTTTCCCTGGAGATCTGCTGATGACCTCTTTCGTTATGGGATCCTCAAGCAAAGGACAGTGTATCTAGCATTTAACTTGCCTGTCACCTCGAGATATCAGTAACTTAATCATATTTAACCCTATTCTAATCCACTAAGAAGGAAGATTAATATATTTTATAAATACTTAGTAAGTTAGGTAAAGAAATTAAACTATGCTTCTATAAGTTTCTATTGTTACAGATAACTTGAATAGCTTTTCTCCAATAAGCCAGCTTCTTTCTTTCTTTCTTTCTTTCTTTCTTTCTTTCTTTCTTTCTTTCTTTCTTTCTTTCTTTCTTTCTTTCTTTCTTTCTTTCAGTATTACAAAGGGTATTACATATGTGTCCATTTTTCCCCCCTGCCCTAGACAGTCCCCTAGCCTCCCCTATCCCCCAGTGTCTTATGTCCATTGGTTATGCTTATATGCATGCATACAAGTCGCTTGCTTTCTTTCTTTCTTTCTTTCTTTCTTTCTTTCTTTCTTTCTTTCTTTCTTTCTTTCTTTCAAGTTGGCTTTTCTTCCTTCGCACCATTGAAATGTGTCCATTGAGAGGGACAATAGAACATGGTAGACTCTGTCTAGGACAGTAAATGCTTTTCACTCAACGTGAATTTAACATGTTGTCAGGCCCTAACCAGTTTGGCTCAGTGGATAGAGCATTAGCCTGCGGACTAAAGGGTCCCGGGTTGAATTCCGGTCAAGGGCACATGCCCAGGTTGTGGGCTCAATCCCTAGTAGGGGGCATGCAGAAGGCAGCCGATCAATGATTCTCTTTCATCATTGATGTTTCTCTCTCTTCCTTTCTGAAATTATATACAGTGGGGCCTTGACTTACGAGTGTCCCGACTAATGAGTTTTTCGAGATATGAGCCGTCTCTCGGCCGATTTTTTGCTTTGAGTGGCGAGCTAAAATTCGGATTATGAGACAGCTTCAGATACCCCACCACTAATTGGCGCAGCGAACGTCACAGTGAACGCCACAACATTAGCCCAGCATCACATGTCTCATTCATTCACTTTTTGATTTGACATACGAGTAATTTGAGTTACAAGCTCCGTCACGGAACCAATTAAACTCGTAAGTCAAGGTCCCACTGTATATATATATATATATATATATATATATATATATATATATATATTAAAAAACATGCTATCAGAACCTTTCCTATGGACCTTAGTAGAGTGTACTCAGCATTGCTATTTTTTATTTTCTATGTATGGATCCTTTTTCCCAACAAAATTGTAAGCTAACTAAAGAGACAGACTGTACCTGCCTCTTTGAGTCTTGATAATGAACACATCTAACTCTTAATATTGTTCATTTTTTAAAACCTTTGGAGGCTAAATATAAAAAGGGCAGTAGACTTGGAGCACTACTTCAGCTTAAATCAACATGTATGGAGCACTACCCTTGATGCCTATGCTAGACCTGTAGGAAATACAAAAAACATGGCAAGTTGTCACAGAAGGCCAATAAAATGAGATTGAAGCGGCCCCTGTGCGACACCAAGGAGTTTGGACTGGATAGGGAACCATCAAAGGGCTTTGAGCAGGAGGAGGACAAGGTGAAAGACCGTTTGGTCTTATGGAATTACGTGGGATGTAGTTTTTACTAGAGGTAAAAAGACTAAGTGGAGTAGTTAAGGATTGAAGTTGCTCTGCTGTGGGATTAAGACAGAAAGGAGTGGAAGCAGTTCAGGGAGAAAGGAAGATGACAATGGCTGAAGGGTTAATAATGGAACCACAACATGGACTAGATAAGTCCCAAGTATTTTAACAAATTATATATATACTAGAGGCCCGGTGCACAAAAATTTGTGCACTTGGGGGGGTCCCTCAGCCTGGCCTGTGCCCAGTCAAAGTCCAGGACCCCTTGGGGGATGTCCACCTGTTGACTTAGGCCCACTCCCCGGGGGATCAGGCCTAACCTTGCAGTCAGACATCCTTCTGGCAGCCAGGGAGCTCTCAGGGGATGTCCAACTAAAGGCTTAGGCCCCCAACAGATCAGGTCTAAACCGTTAGTTGGACATTCTTAGTGCTGCCACGGAGGTGGGAGCGGCTCCTGCCACCACCACTGCGCTGGCCAGCCATGAGCTAGCTTCTGGCTGAGTGGCACTCCCCATATGGGTCTTCTGGGTCCCGCCCTGCCTTGCCTTTTTTTTTTCTAAGACATTTCACTTTATTTAAAAGAAGCCAATATACAGGATATAAAGGGTATGATATTTACAACAGTACAGTAAACAGGTTGGTTTCCCAGTAGGATCAGTAGCCTTTCAGTAAGTATAAATCCCCCTTCCCCTTGATGCTTGACCCAGCTGGCAGACAAACAGCAACAGTGGGGTGGGGTGGGACTGCAGGATAGAGTCTCCCTAAAGGGATTAAAAATCATGTAGATGCTAAAATGTCCACGAAGGGGTCTTGGGGGTGAGGGGTGCCTCTGCCTCATTCCTTTGAGGGCTTGGCAGCAGGAATGTTGAGGGATTTGCCCCAAACTAACACACGGCCCACCCTGAGCCTGTAAATCTTCCACCCATGGAATATTCCCTTCCCAAGAGAATCAGCCCTAATCCCTCGCCAGGGCCTGGAGGAGCAGCCCAGGCCGTGGGCACAGCCAGGACTGTGGACATTTCATGGCCTTTCCACTCCCACTCCAGCTGCCTAACAACTCTGCACTGCTCCCCTCGCCCACCTCCCCCGTCACCCCATCAGGACGCCGTGCACAGGAGGGGACACTGGTTTTCCCATGCCCATTGGGAACTGGCTATTTCTGTTTTCTGGAGTAAAAAGGTTCCTGTGGGTTGGGTAAGCTCTCTGCTTGGCAAGAAGTTCTGAAACAGAGCCACTGACCACACCCACCTCCTCTGGGCATGGAGCAGCTTGGGCCCTCAGAGCTCATCTCTCCAGCAGAACTGAAGGGAAGGCCATGCATACCCTTCTGTCCCTCACCCTTCACATGCCCAGAACCATCAGTGTCACACTTCCTAATTCCTATCACTGTATTTCATTAGTTCCATACTGTTTTACTAATCCTGAATCTAAACAGATTGGTTCAAAAAGAGATCATTCTATTTTTAAAGTATTTAGTGATGTACCTGTGAGCTTTGCTTGGACAAACTAAGCACATGACCCTTTCTTGTACATCAGAACGTGCACACACATGTAAAAAGAGGACCCGTTTTTGACAGATATTTATTGGTAATAAATAATTACACAATCTAAAAAAAAAAAAAAAAAAAAAAAGACCTGGCTTCCGCGTGTTCTGGGTCCCTCCCTGCCTCATCACCAGGGACATGATCGATCCCCCACGGCCAGGCAGGATGGCTTCCGCATGTTCTGGGTCCCTCCCTGCCTCACTGCTGGGGATGCAATCAGGTCCCCCATGGCCAGGCAAGACACTTCCGCGTGTTCTGGGTCCCTCCCTGCCTCAAGGGGTCACCAATCACCACCAAGATTGGGGTTAGGGAAGAGGCAGACACTGGCGGCCTCTCCTCTGCCCCCGCCCCCACCCCCACCCTCCGTTTCTCTGATCACCAGCTGGGGGGCGGGCCTTTGCCCGGGTTCTTGGATACAGGGAGGGGGGCAGGGCAAAGTGCCTTTACCCTGCCACCCGGCTCTTGCCTGCCTCCTGGGTTTCCGATCACCATTCTTCTGTCCTTCCCCTTTTGCCTCCCATCATTGAGCCTACATATGCAAATTAGCCGCCATCTTTGTTGGTGGTTGACCGCCATCTTTGTTGGCAGTTAATTTGCATATCACCCTGATTAGCCAATGGGAAGGGTAGCGAAGTTACGGTTAATTACCATGTTTGTCTATTATTAGATAGAATACTGGAGGCCTGATACACAAAATTTGTGCATGGGGAGGTGGGGGGAGGGTCCCTCAGCCTGGCCTGCACCCTCTCCAATCCAGGACCCCTCAGGGGATGTCCAACTGCCAGTTTAGGCCCAATCCGCAAGGATCACTATCAGTCAGACCTCCCACTCACAATCTGGGACTGCTGGCTCATAACCGCTCACCTGCCTGCCTGCCTGCCTGATCGCCTCCAACTGCCCTCCCCTGCCAGCCTGATCTCGCCCCTAACTGCTTGCTCCCCTGCCGGCCTGATGGCCCCTAACTGCCTCTGCCTTGGCCCCCACCATCGTGGCTTTGTCAGGAAGGAATTCAGACATCCAGAAGATGTCTGGTTGATCCAGTCTATTTAGCATATTACCCTTTTATTAGTATAGATTCCTTCTTCCAAAATAGAATTTCTGGGAGTTCACAAAACTTTATAACATAAATTTAAAATAAGTTGATAATGAAATTGGAACAAAGGAATAATTTGGTAAGAAAATAAGATAAAGCCAAGAGTAAGGTTGTTACACAAAATGCATGCCGTGAGGAAAAAGCAACCTACTACATGAATCATTGTGCAACTAAGATTAAAAAAGCAAACGAATTTCTTGGGATAAGGCCAATAGTTGTTTGTTTGTTTTTTCATTTAAATTCTTTATTGTTTAAAGTATTACATGAGTCTCCTTTTCCCCCCATTGATCTCTCCCTAGCTGCTCCCATCCCCCAGCATATGCCCTCACCTCCCTACTGTCTGTGTCCATTGATTATGCTCATATGCGTGCATATACATCCTTTGGTTGATCTCTTATCCCCTCACCCCCTGCCTTCCCTCTTAGGTTGGACAGTCTGTTTGATGCTTCTATGTCTCTGGTTCTATTTTTGTTCATCAGTTTATGTTGTTCATTATATTCTACAAATGAATGAGATCATGTGATATTTATCTTTCTCTGACTGTCTTATTTCACTTAGCATAATGCTCTCCAGGTCCATCCATGCTGTTGCAAATGGTAAGAATTCCTTCTTTTTTACAGCAGCATAGTATTCCATTGTGTAGATGTACCACAGTTTTCTAATCCACTCATCTGCTGATGGGCATTTAGGCTGTTTCCAAATCTTAGCTATTGTAAATTGTGCTGCTATGAACATAGGGGTGCATATATCCTTTCTGATTGCTGTTTCTGTTCTCTTGGGATATATTCCTGGAAGTGGGATTACTGGGTCAAATAAAAGTTCCATTTTTAATTTTTTGAGAAACCTCCACATTGTTTTCCATGGTGGCTGCACCAGTCTGCATTCCCACCAGCAGTGCATGAGGGTTCCATTTTCTCCACATCCTCGCCAGCACTTGTTGTTTGTTGATTTGTTGATGATAGCCATTCTGACAGGTGTGAGATTGTACCTCATTGCTGTTTTAATTTGCATCTTTCAGATGATTAGTGACTTTGAGCATGTTTTCATATGTCTCCTGGCCTTCTGTATGTCCTATTTCGACAACTGTCTATTTAGGTCTTTGGCCATTTTTTGGATTGTTTATTAAGCCCAATAGTTTTTGATGCCAAGAACAGAAAGAAATTTCTCTCTGAGGTCTGAAGACAGAAAATTTTGTTCTTTTTGGTGAACAATAACTGTCCTCAACAATATTCTTAGAGTAAATATATTCAGTAACATAGGCAGTTGGTATAACATGAAGGGGGGGGGGGGTGAGTCAAAATTAGTAAGAATAATGGAATAAAGGCTCAAAGTAATAGGATCTATTTTTGCCTGATCTGACTTAATTTGGGGATGAATATTTTTTTAAGCTCTAGGTGTCAAGTTCCTCAAACTGTGACCTATGTACCATCAATATAAACTGGGGTACTTGGTAAAAAATGTAGATTATTGGGCCTCCTCCAAGATGTAATGAATAGAATCTTTGGGTAAGGGACCTGAGGAATTTAGTTTTTTATAAACCTTCCCAAGTAATTCAGATGCATACTGACGTTTGAGAAACTTTGACTAGAGTCAAGGTTTTCAGCCTGAGTAGACTCACTATGGGTGTGAAATGAATTCACTGAGTCATGATGAGCATTTTTAAAAATGAAACACAAAAAAAATGAAAATAAAAAATGAAACACAAAACAGAATAGACTAGAATGTTTCAGAGTGCCAAGTTGTAAGAATATAGAATTAGAATAACTATTGTTTCGGGTAAATTTTGTGAATACATACATATTATTACATGAAATATATATAATTTAACATAAATACAATGTATGTATTTGTGTGCATATATACAGCATTGTGACTATGATATACATATGATATTATGATGTACATAAATATATATATATAAGGTGTCCCAAAAATGTATACACACTTTAACAGCTGATAACTCACTAATTTTCACTCCTTTTCAGGTTAACTGATTTGAAATAATGGGTGAAACCAGACTAAGCTTTGAACAAAGAAAATTTATCCTCAAATGGCACTAGACGTTTTTATGGGGATACATAAAAGGTAAAATTTATGGTACAAAATCAGCAATAGTTCATGAATTAAGGGTGCACAAATACCGAACTAAATGATTCTTGATGTTTGTGATTCCATTGCTTCATGTTATCAACAGTGCCTGGACCAAAACCATCATCAGTTTGAAAACAGGCATTGATAAAAAACAATTATCCATTCCTGTAGATTCTTTTAAAATTTTAAAATGAACTTTATGTTAATAAACACTAGCTTTATAATCATTCAAAGTGTGTATACATTTTTTGGGGAATATATATATATATATATATATATATATATATATATTATATATATTAGTTGCTATGTATTTTTTCCAAACCAATAGCTAGAGGAATTCTTCAGATAACGTATCCTTCAGGTTGTTTCCTTCACTCAGTTTTTATTAAGCTCTGAGCAGCAGTGAGTCTGAACTCATACCTGTGACAGGAACCCTGTAGCCAGGTAGGACTCAGCAACATTTGTGAGGAGCTGAGAAGTTAGACAAGAATGGGAAACTGAGAAACCAAGATGGCGGCATAGGTAAACACCGGAAATTGCTGCCTCGCACAGCCACTTCAAAAATAAAACTAAAAGACAAAACGGACATCATCCAGAACCACAGGAAGGCTGGCTGAGTAGAAATTCTACAACTAGAAGGAAAGAGAAAAGCACACTGAGACTCAGAGGAGGTACGGAAGTAAAGTGCAGAGGTACAGAGGCGCATGAGGAAAGGGCTGGCAGCTGAGGACATGGCACACGTGGAGAGGGCTGGAAACTGAGGACACGGTTGTCTTTTTCAATCAGGAGAGAGTCTCAAACTCCTGACTGCTCTGAACTCCAGTTCTGGGTGAGTCTCTGGGGACACAGAATCATACGGGAGAAACTGGACTGTCTGGCATTGGTCGGAACTCGAGGGCAGCTTTCTCTCAGAAGTGCTTGCAGTGATCACCGGGAAACTGAGATGTGGGGCCTCTTAGGGTAGGACTGGGGAGCAGCCATAACTGCTTGCTCCGCCCTGTTGATCCACTGAGACCCCGTCCCACCCAAGCTGTGCACAGAGGTTTTGCATATGAAAGGCCTGGCCCTTTGCAATCTGAAAATTACCTAACAAACTGCAGCTGGATCAGAGAAACCCAGAACATCCAAAAGAAGGCCCAAGGCCCCACAGCAGCTTGCATTGCTTCATAGCTGGGCTCCTGCTGGGTAGCCTCAGGCAGAAGTTAAATCAGCACCTCCTTAGAGATCCAAGAGCCAGTGTACCCAGTGGTCAGAGTGGGACCATCCAGGTAACAACTCCTCAGATCCATAAGGGACACACTCAGGGGGCAGATTCAGTGAGCACCAAAGCCCCACTGAATCAAGTCTTGCCCCAGAAGGGTGTCTCCAGCACAGAAGTTCTCCCACTGCAGACACAGCTGATTCTCACAGCCAATTGGCCTGGAGGCCAATTCCTCCCAGTGATACCTACAACAATCAAGGCATAACTACAACAAGACTGTGCACAAAGCCCACAAAGGGGTGCACCAAGAGTGTCCACCTCAGGAAATTGGGGAGGCTGAGCCACTGGGCCCTATCGGACACTTAGCACAGAAAGCCACTCTATCAACACAGGGAAGCATAAAAAATGAGGAGACAAAGAAACAGGTCACAAATGACAGAAATGGAGGAAAGCAAACTACTGGATATAGAGTTCAAAACCACACTTTTAAGGTTTTTTAAGAATTTTCTAGAAACTGCCGATAAACTTAGTGAGACCCTCAAGAAATCTAGTGAGACCCTCGAGGTTATGAAAAAGGACCAACTAGAAATTAAGCATACACTGACTGAAATAAAGAATATCGTACAGACTCCCAACAGCAGACTAGAGGATTGCAAGAATCAAGCCAAAGATTTGAAATACGAAGAAGCAAAAAACACCCAACTGGAAAAACAAAAAGAAAAAAGAATCCAAAAATATGAAGTTAGTGTAAGGAGCCTCTGGGACAACTTCAAGCGTACCAATATCCGAATTATAGGGCTGCCAGAAGAAGAGAGAGAGCAAGATATGGAAAACCTATTTGAAGAAATAATGACAGAAAACTTCCCCTACCTGGTGAAAGAAATAGACTTACAAGTCCAGGAAGTGCAGAGAACCCCAAACAAAAGGAATCCAAAGAGGACCACACCAAGACACATCATAATTAAAATGCCAAGAGCAAAAGACAAAGAGAGAATCTTAAAAGCAGCAAGAGAAAAACAGTCAGTTACCTACAAGAGAGTACCCATACCACTGTCAGCTGATTTCTCAACAGAAACTTTGCAAACCAGAAGGGAGTGGCAAGAAATATTCAAAGTGATGAATACCAAGAACCTACAACCAAGATTACTTTACCCAGCAAAGCTCTCATTCAGAATTGAAGGTCAGATAAAGAGCTTCACAGATAAGAAAAAGCTAAAGGAGTTCATCACCACCAAACCAGTATTATATGAAATGCTGAAAGGTATCCTTTAAGAAGAGGAAGAAGAAGAAAAAGGTAAAGATACAAATTATGAGAACAAATATACATCTATCAACAAGTGAATCTAAAAATCAAGTGAATAAATAATCTGATGAACAGAATAAACTGGTGAATATAATAGAATCAGGGGCATAGAAAGGGAGTGGACTGACTATTCTCGGGGGAAAGGGGTGTGCGGTGTGCGGGAAGAGACTGGACAAAAATCATACACCTAGGGATGAGGACAGTGGGGGGGGGAAGGGCAGAGGGTGGGGTGGGAACCAGGTGGAGAGGGGAGCTATGGGGGGAAAAAAAGAGGAACAACTGTAATAATCTGAACAATAAAGATTTAATTAAAAAAAAAAAAGAATGGCTCAGAACCTAGACACAGAACCTACACAGAACCTAGAGACGGAAGAACTTCGCTGAAGAGAACATGGCAAAAGATCCTGGACAGAAACTGGCCTCAGAACCTAGAGACAGAACCTAGCGAGAGAATCTGGCTGAAGACCTGGCTACAGAACCTGGATAGAACATGGCAAGAGAACCTGACTAGAACCTGGTGACTGAACCTGGCTGGAGAACCTGGACAGAACCTGGCTGGAGAACTTAGCGAGGGAACATGGCTACAGAATCTGGCTGGAGAACCTGGAGAACCTAGCAAGAGAACATGGACACAGAACCTGGCAAAAGATCCTAACCAAAACTTCGCTGGAGATCCTGAACAGAACTTTAAATCACCCCTTAATTTCATAGTGAACTCACTTTGAAGAGGTAAAATTTCTGACTTAAATTACACAAATGTCTCCATCCTTTTACTTTCCATAATTAATTAAAAAAAAATAAATTCTTATATTTAAAAAAAAAAAAAGAATGGGAAACTACACAGAAGGCCAGAGACCTCAATGAACTCCCTGATGACAGGCTTAAGAGTCCCCTCAAGACATAATTTGGGGGCCACCAAACACAGAGGTGGAATGAGCAGGTCTGGGTTTATCTCTGCAGCTGAGCAGTTCTCCTATCTGACCACTTTCTCTCTCTTCCTAAGTACAACCTCTTCTCCTACTCAGGAAACATCTGATCTTTGTGAACCCTAGGCCTTAAAGTGGAGGCATCTATTCTCTGCCTTCTCCACCTAAGAAATACCCATAGTTCAAGACCAAGCTGAAGATCCACCTTCTTGGTGGAAACTTCCCAAACCCCAGTCAGGCTCTTCTCGGAATTTCTACAATTATTTATTCATTATCATAATTTATCTTTTAAAAATTCATGCATTCACTCAAAACAAAGTGTTTATTAAGCACCTATCATGTGGCAGCTCTGAAATGGCAGGAAATGTGCATGGCTTTGAACTCTCCACAGCACTCAAGCAAATGACTTGCGTAGTTAAGTACTCAACATACATTGTTGACTAACTAGCTGTTAATGTGCATTTTTGCTTCTTACTCATGTTTTTTTTCTCATTTTCTTTTTTCTTTTAAGCTGAGTAATAATAAATGCACAGAAAGAACAAGAATGTTTATAGTAAATTGAGTGGCAGGTAGCTGTGTTGACTTACTCATACCTTTACCATACAAGGCTGCTCTTGTGTAGATATGACCTTCTTAAATCATATTTAAGCAAATTAAAAGCATTTCTCAGAAATCTATATGAATACATCCCAAGCATCATTTAGTCTTAAAAAGCAAGTCAATTGAATGCATAATGAACTCTTTCATTCATTTCGATTTGATCCACCGGAGACGCTTAAATGAATTCACAATATACGCACATCTTATGAGGAATATCCTAAACCAAAAGCTAAGAATGACTTGCTCCCTTCTTTGCTAAAGAAGCTGTAGAAGTGAAAATACTGCCTTTATGGATTCTTAAGCAATCAAAATATCTTCATGGGATGAAAAATATTTTACTGGATTTTTGTGGTTGAATAGCTTGGAACAGCTAGGAAGCTGGATCCATTAACCTCCTAATAATAAAGCCTTTAAAATATACAATAATATATATTAATTGATGAACATTTTGAAAACACTGATAAGCACAAAGAAAAAAATTTTTAACAAATCACCTGTAACCCTATCACCTATGAATAAGCACTTGGGCTATATCCTTCTAGGTTTGACTTAAGAAGTCTTTAGTTTATCAATTATTTATGTGAAATCTTTAGATTTACAAACCCTGAGGGTGGGCCCTTGTCATCCAACTTTAGACATAGTGGTAGAATCTTACAAAAGAAAATAGTGTGCAACTGGCAGTCTTTTCAGAGTAAATTCATTATGCATCTTTTAAAAAATGTTTTTATTGATTTTAGAGAGAGAGGGAAGGAGAGAGAAACATTGATGAGAGGGAAACATCCATCAACTGGCCCCCACTGGCAACCTGGGTATGTGCCCGACCAGGAGTCGAACCGACGACCTCTCAGTGCATGGGACGGCACTCAACCAACTAAGCCACACCAGCCAGGGCTATACGTATTTCTTAATGCAGCTATTAAAATGGGAGAGGAAAACTATTAACAAAAGGGAACTTTATCACCAGGACAAGATATGCTATTATGCCTTAATGACCAAATTACTCTGCGATATTACTTTTATTCTAGAATTTTATACGCTTAATAAGAAGTGCCAAGATGCAACGTGCTCGGCATTTCACACTCATTTACTGCAATACCTCAGAGCATTATAAAATGTTCGATTGAAATGCAATTTTCCAGCTAAGTTACAGCTCTGCAAAGGGTTACGGAAACTCAAACCCTAGGTTTTGTCCTAGAGATTTTGAAGTTTAATGTTATTATGACTATCTCACATACCAAGGTAAACCCAATAGTGTTAAGTTACACCCATGAGAATAGTGAAACTACAATCACCAACTCACAACTGACCTAAAACCAGAAATCCTCACAGACTTAAACTGCTGCTTTAAGGAGACATAACTAACGTCAGTACTGGGAAGATGAAAGCAACTGGATCCCTGCATATTAATGTCAATATGTCAATGCATGTCCGATTATGATGACAACAAGAAAATGGAAGAAGGGCGGGATATCTAAGCGTGGCATTAAAGTCTAGACCAAATTAAATTTGATCAAAGACCAAGGATATAGTAACTACCAATCATAACTGCATTCAGTTAAGCTTACAGTTGAACCCATAATTTATTTCCGGAATCTCCAAGACACCCTGGCTAGTCCTCTGGAATTTTCTACCTAACAGTTCAGGGATTGAGATAGTTTAAGATTCTAAGCCTATAATAGCACATGTAGATAATTACATGCTGTGGGATGTAATACGATTCCCCGATCCTTTGATAACACTGGGACCTGTTGAATGAGAGCCTGAGTGAAAGCAGTAATTCAAAATTTCCTTCCTTTGTGACTTTTTGGTCTAAATCTCACCATTACTTTTTCATTGTTTGGACCTTATTGTATAAAAAGGCAGGGCGATCCTGATAAGAGCAAAGGAAAGGCTTAGCACAGTTTGGAGGAGGCTGCATGGATTTCCTCCAGAATCAGCACAGGGACCCGCCCAAGGGCCTGGAACCATGGGAATTTCCTACTGAAGGATGTACCAGTCTATAGCTTCATTTTCACCGTAAGATTAACGGGACCTGACTCTGGGTAAAATCCAATACCACAAGTTGGATGTGCAGGTGAGTTTTCCTTTTTTGTGGATGCCAGTATATTGTTAAGGAGACCCACAGACTACAGGAAGGGAGAGAAAATGTTTCTCCTGCAGCTCCTATGAACTGTGAAGAATTGCAATTATATGCTTGAGGATAACAGCAGCACCAAGCCTCCGAAGGAAAAATACTAAAGCTACTTCTGAAAACCCATGAATGCCACCTATTATGCTCACAGATATCCTAGCCAAAAGGATTTGCTTCTTTCAACTGCCCTGCAACTCGCAGCTGTGACTGTCACATTCTTGAGGTGAAGCTGTGCTCCATGTCCACTTAAGCTGGATCTGCCCATGAAAGCTGCCAACCACAAATATGCAGCCACTGGAACATCCTGCCCTCCCCTCACTCCCGTAAACACTGTGGATACTGCTTGACTTATTAAAGTAATAAGCGATGGTAGCGGAGCAGTGCTTCTCAACAGGGGCTGATTTTATCTCCCAGGGCGCATCTGCCAATGTCTCAAAACATTTTTGATAAGCACAACTGGGGCGGGGGTGGCAGTGGGCGTTGCCACTGGCATCAGGTGGGTAGAGGCCAGAGATGCCGCTAAACATCCTATCTTACTTAATACAATAAGATCCAAACAATGAAAAGTAACGATGAGACTTAAACCAAAAAATCACAAAGGAAGGCACGGAACAGCCCTTCCACAGAAAAGTATTATCTTGCCCAAATTGTGCCTAGGTTAAAATACTCTGAACTATTTTTTTTTTTTCCATAACTGCTCTGTGGAAGTAGATGGGATAGGACTGTTTTTAGTTGCTCCCTTTTCTCTCCCCCTCAAAACTTTCTCCTCTACCTTTGTATAACTGCTTTCACCTCCATCTATGGCTTCTTACTGAAAGACACCCAGGGTCACTTTTAGCACAACACAAATGTTTCTCTCTTCCAGGAGCCAAATGGTCAGTGCTAACTTTTCAAGTGTCCTCAACTGCTTTGATGAATTGATATTCTTCTCTAGCTGGTGAAGAAAAACAACACAGATAATGGTCTCTGCAGCTGTTAGGAGGTTTGTAGTGTGTGTGTGTGTGTGTGTGTGTGTGTGTGTGTCTAGATTAGCTCCCTCGCTACATTAATTCTTGCACTTGACCAAGCAAAATGCCCCATTCCTAAAATAGGGTAGTCAAAGAAACCAGATCAACCTGGAAGGAAACATGAAACCGTGGGAAACAAGATAAGCCCCAGTATTCAATCACCTCATTTCAGAAGAATCAAAGCCTTACAATGCCAAGGCCACTTGCTAAAGTCCAGAAAAAGAAACATTGGAAGAAGACAGAAATAGTGACGGAGGTGCAGTGAGTGTGATAGGCCAAGCTAGAAATTAAGGTTGGAAGTCCCGGGAAGAAAATACTTTTTTCCCATAGCGACCTCATGACTATTCCCCCACAAATAGAGGCACTGCCTGCCTTCCTAAAAGCCCCAAAGGATAACCCATGTTCTCCTTTGGTTACACATCACAGAGCTCACAGCCCAATTCTAATGGAAAGGAAGATGCCTCTAAATCTAGGAATGTTTGAGTCTGGAAGCAGAGAGGCCCAAACGACCTGATAAGCCCTTATCAGCTATCACCCTTTGACACAGAACGTATTTTCATTCTGTGTACCTGTGTTACAGAGAATATAATGTGAAGGAAAAGGCCAAGTCTTTACCAAAAGCCAATACTTTTTTGGAGGGAATGGACTTGAATTTATAATTAAGCAGAGTGATATAAAAAAATGATCCCCTTGCTAGAAATAGGATTTCCACAATCTCTCTCTCTCTCTCTCATCTTTCTTTCTCCCCCCCACCCCCTCTCTCTCCCCATCTATACTTTCAGGCATTAGCCCGTGGGTCTACCATTAGACATTTATCCCTCCTTGCTACTTACACTCCAGCTGTAGAAGGAAGTGTGGTTTTTCACACTCCAGGATTCTGCTTCCTGCTCTCACACCCTTTAACACACTGTTCCTCACCCTCACCCCCACTCTTGTTTTCCCTTTCTTAAGATTTAGGTTCAGGTGTCCTTTTTAGGGAACTTCCCTTTTGACCCTACCCTCTCCCTTTTTCTGCATTTCTATAACAACCAGTTATATCTCCATCTTTATATTTAAAACATTTTCACATCTAGTCACATTTCCAGTGGATCTCAAATGTTTAGTGAGCATAATATTCACTTGAGAACTTTGCTAAAAATACTCTTGCCTTGTACAAAGATTTCGAGTTACTAAATGTGGGGTAGACCCAGGAGATTGCATTTGTAAATAAAACCTTCCTTAATTATCCTGATGCTGTTGTCCAGCAACGACACTGAAGAACTTGGCCTTGTCTGCACCCCGAGCCCCTTGACACTGAAGGCTAGAAGCTGTCTTTAGTTATCTTCATATCCCCAGCCCCAATCCAGGACCAATTCGTGGCACAGGGCAAGCCCATGTTCAAAAAATATTGTTGAATAAATGCACCCTGAAACATCTCTGATTGAAAAAACAAATCTTATCTAATAAAGTGGGAATATGCAAATTGACCATCACACCATAACGGTCAAGATGGTTGAGCCCACAGCAGAGGCAGGGATTCCGTAACACAAGATGGCTGTGCCCACAGTGGAGGCCGAGTTCCTGTAACAAGCCTTAATGAGCAATCAGCAGGGACCCGAGGCTGCGTGGTGCTGGGGACCTGAGGCTGCGCCCCCTGCCTGGTGGGGTTTGACAGGGTACCTCAGGCCATGTCTCCCACCCAGTGGAGCTTGATGGGGGGGCCTCAGGCTGTGCCCCTTGCCTGGCAGGGTTTGACCTCAGGCCGCACCCCCCATCCCAGTGCCGGGCCAGGGGACCTCAGGCCATGCCCCCCTCCCCAGAACCAGTCCAGGGGACCTGAGGCTGTGCCCCCTGCCCAGCAGGACTTGACAGGGGACCTGAGGCCACACCCCCACCCAGCAGAGCTTGACGGGCGACCTCAGGCCATGCCCCCTGGCCCATGCCAGGGGACCTCAAGGTGCAACCCCCAGCCCGGGCCAGGGGACCTCAGGCCACACCCCCCGCCCTGGCACTGGGCCAGGTGACCTGAGGCCAAGACCCCCCAACTGGTGGGGCTTGATGGGGGTGGGGCCGGTCGGGTCTGGATCTAGCCCAATGGGGGTGGGGCCGGCCGGGTATGGGTTGAAATTGCACATGTAGGTAGGCAGGAACTTGACTCTGGTTCCCATGGTATGCCCCAGACTCTGACAAGGGGAAGATTTTCATATACATTTTACTAATTTTCTTTCATCTCTGACACTTCTATTATAGAGAAAGGGCAAATAGCAATATTAAAATATTTCCTCTAATTAACCCTCTTTTAATGTGCACGAATTTTGTGCACCAGGTCACTAGTACCAAATAAATTCTTAACATGTAAGAGTTGAGAGGGTGAGGCCAGGAAAAAAATTAGGAGGTAGGCTGATGGAAAATCCCTGGGTCTAACTTCCAGTTGCTTCACATCTTGCTAAGAAACACGACTGCAAGTCTCTTCACTTTCAGCATCAGCTCCCATTACTGAGCTTCTCTCTGCCCATCATGCCTAGTGTTATGCCAATCGGCTACCTGTAGACTTTTTTTTTCCTGTAGACTTTTATATCACCTTTATACTGCATCCCACACCCTTCTAGTATGGCAGTCAGGAAGAAGGCTTTATGTTAAAGGCCCTCCTGTGCTTGGTGATCATGCATTCTTAATCAGCAGTGTCAGCCTGAGACAGAATGTGTTAGAGCTCAATTTGAAGGAAGGCCAGGAGAGAGTCTTGTAGTACCATGCCACCCCATTCTTAGACAAATATAGAGAATGATCTGTTCATACAACTAGGAAAACCAGGGAAGGAATACCGATCCTGGTTTGTAAAGCAAAGTCTCGTGTGTGCTCTATTTGGTGCAGAGGTTGGCCAGATTAGGAGAGGAAAAGGGAGTGTGTGCACATATGTGGGTATGCGGTTAAAACTGAGCTGGCCAAGAATGTTCTAGTTTCCTAATAGCGCAAAATGGGTTTGATTCTTTGTCCTTGTGTCTCCCGTCCTGGCTCAGCGGGAGCTGAAAATATTCTTCGCCCAACCCTTAGGGCCAAAGAGTTGTGGGTTATTGGAATGCTATTTTGTTTTCAGGCTGTTTGATGTTAGTGGCTTGATTACCAATATAGTGGTATAGCAAAGAGTTTCATTTTGGGAGGTCTTAGTACCAGATGTCAACAAATACTAAGAAAAACATTCCTTTATGTCACACACGCATACACACACCACTCGGAAGTACCCCCCCCCCCTCCTCACAACAAATCCCTTTCCAAACATTTCATCTTAAAAGCTTTCTATTTAAATATTTTAAATACATTTTTATTGTGGAATAATCTTAGGTTTACAGAAAAGTTGCAAAGAAAGTAAGAGAGTTCTTGTATACCCTTCAGCAATTTCTCATTATATAACTCTGGTCCACATGCCTGCACCAGGGGATGACAAACTGCAGCAGCTTGCAGGCCAAATCTGGCCTGCCACCTGTTTTAGTAGGACCTGCAAGCAAAAAAAAAAAAGAAAAAGAAAAGGTTTTTATATTTTTAAATTGTTGAAAAAGTCAAAATAAGAATAATATTCCATGACACAGGAAAGTGTATGAACTTCCAAATTCAGCTTTCATAAATAAAGTTTTATTGGAACACAGCCATGCCCATTCCTTTACATATTGTCTGTTGACCTTTACTCCTATAGTGGCAGAGTTCAGTGGTTGTAACAATAGACCATAGAGCCACATCCTCCCAAGTCTTTACTTTCTGGTCTTTTACAGAAAAAGACTGCAGACTCCTGGTCTCAACTAAGAGGTAAACATTGTTGCATTGCTATTAACTAACTTACACACTTAATAACACCGGTTTTTCCATTAATGGTTCACCATGCAATCCAGGATACCACACTGCCTTCAGCAAACACGTATGTACATCCGCTTCTGTTTACTCACCGGGTGCACGGTCCTACTTTGGAAAATATTCCTGCCTAACAAATGAATTTCAGCTGGCCACTTGAACAGGGTTTGTTTTTGCTGTTTGTTTGGGGTTGTTTACACTTTTTACACAATAGCCAATTTAATTCAACATCTGGGCTTGGAACGCTGCGAACTTGAAGATGAAGAGCTATATTTGTTCAAGTAGCCCAATGTTGGGTCAGCAGGGTACCAAATCAGGCTCTTCGGGAAAAAGGGCTGGTTCCCAAAGCCCTCCCGCGTTCGGTGGCCCCCGGTCCCAGGCAGCCCCTGCCCCAGCTCCCTGTCCTTTGTTTCCTCCTTCCCCAGCCTGGCCTGTGAACGGCGCGGCTCTCCCTTTCTCCCGGCTGCCGCGCCTTTCAAGGGGCTCCGCAGGCACAGGCGGGCGGCGTCCGGTTGCCGGGCAACGGCCTGCAAAGCAGCACACGCTGCCGCCAGGGCCGAGACACATCCGCACCAGCCCGTCTGCGCTGCGAGTCTGTGGCCTGATTTCTCCCCCTCCATTGTTGTAGCTAACACAAAAGGCTACAACTCCAGTGTGGCCATGGGGCCTGCATTGAATTACGCGCCAGGCCATTCTTTGGGCCAGAGCCTTTGTGGGTTGAGATGCGTTCCTTCCCGGAGCCAGAAACTCCGGGCCTGTCCCACGCAAGCTGAAGCGCTTCTCAAGCGTGGGCGAGTCTCCCTCCCTCCCTCCGTGCACCGTATCCACCCACCTACCGCCTTTGTAGCTTTCAGCTGGCGGCCAGGCCCTCGTTTGCCTTTTGGCTGCTATGAGATCACTCCAGCTGCGGTCTTGGACATTCCTCCCCACTTGCTTCCTTTTCTCTCAAGTCAAGCGTCGCATATAAAATCCCAGGCCTATTTGGTCATCTTTGCTTATCTCTTTCTCAACCATTCCCAGCTCCCCCATCCCTCTCTCTCAGGGGCCTAAGGCTGCTGTTGCCATGGAACTCAAAACAATTCAGGAGATGAAGGGAGCTTTTCTATGGTGTCCGCCCAAGTCCCAAACTTCAGAGGCTGAAGTCAGCGCAGAGTCCTTGGGATCTCCCAGCGCTCCCTATCCTCCAGTCTGAGGGCGAGTTAATTCACCACCCTCTCATTCCCTGACCCAGTCAGCGTTCAACACCGTGTTCGCATCCAGGAAAATTCAGTGGTGAATTGGGAAGAGAAATGTTAACCCACGCTTAGGAGCAATTGCATATAAAAGCAGGAAGTGATCTCCGTGCACAGGAAAAACATCCCAAGATAGGGGTCTATTTTTCTTTAACAGTGTAACCTCCACAAAGAGCATTACGTCAGCATTTAATACCCATTCTTACTTGCTGAGCGAGATGTGCATGAAGCTAACACTACACTACCTATTTTATTTTATTTTTTTAGCTATCATCAGTGTGCAATGCCTACTGTTCAGCTAGGGTTCCCAAGTGTAGGCTTCACACACATGGCCAACCGTGGACAGGGGTGGAGGCGCAGGCACGTGTGGAAATCCAGGTGTACCAGGTGCAGCCTTCTGCCATCTCTTTGTGCTTCATTATTCCGGCTCCCTTCCCCATAACATTCTGTTAAAACCCAGGCATAATGAAATAAATAGGTAGGCCATGAGAGGAATTCAAACTATACTGTGATAACTTACTTTTAATACAGAACTCATATTATGTGGGTGGAAGGAAATGAGAAAAAAAGCTTGTATGCCTTGAATCTATTTTAATACCTTTTTCTGAAGAGCCTGATTTGGTACCCTGTCTGGCCCAACATTGGACTACTTGAACAAATATAGCTCCTCCTCCATCTTCAAGTTCGCAGCGTTCCAAGCCCAGGTGTTGAATTAAATTGATGTCAGACTCCAGTTATCATAAATCAATCAAATATTTGTCAACTTATGTGGCACAAGCAGATGCCCCAGTAATGGGTATGAACCCTGCCTGTAGCCTAAATGAGTGTGAACCAGCCGAACACTAGTGCTAACACCCTCTAAGATCACAGCTCCCTGCCAGGCAATTGAGTGGGGGACAAGGGGAGTTCCAAAAGTTATAACATTGTCTTTCCTCAAGGTATTACTTAGTTTTAAAAAATGAAACTAGCGTACATGAAATAATTCCAAGTGACAAAGGTGATAAAATTAACCATTCATAGCTTGAAACTTTTCTCAGTAATAATAGCTAAACTTTCACAGTAACCCTAGGAAATTATTGGTACTATTATCGTCCCTATTTTACATATATGGAAACTTAAGAAATAATTTCGGACTTCTTCCTCTAGTATATATATATATACACACTAGAGGCCTGACGCATGAAAATTCATGCAAGAGTAGGCCTTCCTTCCCCAGGCTGCCGGCACTGGCTTCCCTCTGGCACCCGGGACCCGGCCTTCCCTCCTCCGGCCACCGGCAGGCACTTGGGAACCCGGGCTGGCTTCCCTCCGGCCCTGGCTTCACCAGGAAGGATGTCCGGAATGACATCCAGAAGACGTCTGGTCTAATTAGCATATTACCCTTTTATTATAATAGATGACAGACAGAAAAAGAAGAGGAAGGTGCTTATTAATTGCCTGCAGTATTTCAGGTATGGTTCCAGGACAGATAAGTCATATATTCAAATGACCACACTTTGGAAACCTGGACTCAGTGAATATGTGCAGGCAAGTAGAAGGGAGAGAATGCTATAATCAAGAGCACTGAGAATTTTGAAGAACCTTAGTCAGAGATTATAGGCAGGAAACTAGGGTGATGGTAGTAAACTCACTTCAGTTATCTAGCAAATATGGAATAAGGCTGTCGGGGGCGTGGGGAGTCTCTGGGAGGAGGGGCCCCAAGCCTCAACCACAGACCAGAGGTGACAGTTGTGTAACAGGGCCTTCAGCAAGCAGAGGAAGAAAGGAAAGAAGTGATGTAAGAGGCACTTAGGAAAGAGTCTTAGCCACTGATTTACTTGGGGAAATGAGATGAAGGAGTAAAAAGTGATGGGGTTTTTAAATTTGCAGAAGTTTATTACAATAAATACACCTCCCAAAGGGTCTCCAAGAATTAGCTCGGCAACCCTAGGTGCCTAACTCACCCAGGGTAGTTTACTGACAACAAATCTGAACCAATAGATAAATATGAAATTATTTCACATTATGTAAAACAGTGCTAGGCACATCGTAGAAGCTAATTGAATATGTATTGATTGACTGACTGCTTGAATAAATTGAAGAACGAAGATATGGGCAAATCCTTTTCTTCAAATCAGTGTGATTTAGAGTCTGCCCTTGTGACTGTCTGAAGGCGCTCAAGGCAAGGAGGTACAATGGCAAGGACCAGGAGACCTGGGTTCTGCCTCTAGCTTGTACATAACACCTTAAAAAGTCATTTCATCCCTCTGTACTTCGTTTCCTTGCCCCTTACATGCTGAGATTGGGCTAAGTAATCTAAAGTACAAAAATCCAAATTTTAAAACGCTGGTTTCTCTTCAGATTGCATAAATCTTTCGCCGTTTACTAAAGATTTCCGTGGAGAGGAACAATTCTGAGAAAGAAAAAAAAAATCCAAGTTTTACAAATGTATATCCACCCAAAGCATTTGAAGGAAAATAAATGAAGCATTTTGTTTGCACCGAGCAGAGCTTAGCCATTGTCTCCAAAGGTAAGAGAAGTGCATCTCACTAAAGAGTAAAGGAGACACTGGTGGTATTTCTAGGCTCTTTCCCGCTAAGAATCCTGGCAGTTTTCCCTAGTGTGGCGGGACCTTCCCATCATTTTGATTCACATGATTTCACACTCCTGGGAATTTCCTCAGAGGAGCAGTTTCTTTGGCAACTTCATGCTCACAGCCATCTTAGTATCAATAGAGGTGACGTAGACATGTCAGTCGGGGAACAGGCCTCTTCTGGGCAGTGGGGAAAGGAGCTGCCTCCTTTTATTACCAAAAATAAATACAGAAGACACAAAAGATTGTATTACACTTGTCACATATGGTGGGGTCCGTTGAAGATGAAACTGAACTCTCCTCCATAAAATAAACTGCTTTGTGTGTGTTTCAAAGGCATTTTATGCTGCATAACATGAAATTAGCTCCAGCTCCAGCCCTTTGAGCTTTGCATGTATATGTGGATATATTGTCTAAAACAAAAGTAAATTGAATTCTTTCTTATACTTACCCTCCCAGGAAAATATAACACTATTTTTTTAAAAGCTAAAAGGAAACATTGTTTGGGGAGAGCTTGTCTATAAACAATGAAGCACTTAAGTAGTAAATAGTCCCAGAAAGTTGTGCTGGTGGTCAAGTTCACTGCGCTTTGCTTAGTAGACTGGGCTTTGACTCCCTCCCATTTAGTCCCATGCTCTTCGCAGTGGAGTCCAAGGATCAGCAGCAGCAGGATCACCTGGGAGTTTGGTAGAAATGCCGAATCTCAAGCCCCAGCCCAGACCTACTGCACCAAAATCTGCATTTCAACAGGAACCCAGGTGCTTTTACACACATTACCAACGAAAAAGTACCCTTCAGTGGTGATGATATTAAAAGTATTTTACTGCTCTAGCTGGTTTGGCTCAGTGGATAAAGCATCGGCCTGTGGGACTGAGGGGTCCTGGGTTCGATTCCAGTCAAGGGCACATGCCCAGGTTGCAAGCTCTGTCCCCAGTAGGGGGCATGCAGGAAGCAGCCAATCAATGATTCTCTCTCATCATTGATGTTTCTCTCCCTCTCCCTTCCTCGCTGAAATCAACTTTAAAAATATTTTTTAAAAGTGTTTTACTTATTGCAAAATGGCAGTTTTATGGGAAAATAAAGTTGCAGAAATTATTGGCTACCTCTGTCAAAAATGGGACTACATCCTCCCTAGTGACAGAGAATAATAAAATACAGCAATGCTATCATTAGTTTAAGAAAATGCTAGCAGACACCTACTATCAGTGAAGTTTTCGTTTGGGGTGATTTGTGGGCGGCTCTATCTACATTCTCTTGGCACAGCCTTCCTGTGACCAAACACACACTTTTGGAAGATGACTGAAGTTAAGGGTGCAATCTGGCCACAGAAAGGAAAAAAGTTCACTGACCCTTGCTGGCCTGTGACCTTGACCTCATTCGCTAACCAAATGAGCTAATCAGCCACGGACATCTGAGAGCATTATGTGTTGATTAAACCAAAGCATAAGAAGAACTTGCAAAAGATCAGCTATACAGATGTTTCTACCATGATCACCCATGTTTATTAACATAGTATGAGAAGCACATATACAAATTCTCTTTCATCTTTTATTATCTTTCCCCCATTGTACTGCAGATCAGGGACTTGAAGTCAGGAGATTCTCTTTCGTAGCACTCTAGCCTTTCCCTCCAAAGCACTTAAATTAAAATTATAAGTTTATTTTTGTGTTTATTCTTTTATAATAGTTTCCACTACTAAACTCTCCAAGGGCAGAGATATTCCCCCTCTGGTTCATCCAACACTTACCAAGATCCCAAGACACACTTGTAGCAAATGTGGATCATATCTCTAAAACCAAACCTACCTAAACTACCTGGTAACATTCAATAAACAGTGAATATTCTATTATGCTAGAGAATGGAGATGGAATTTACCCTGCCTTTTAGAATCTTATATTTTAGTAAAAAGAGATTTATAATAACATTAATAGCTAACATTGTAGTCAGTATTCCAAGCATGTGACACTGTTAATATATTGATTCCAACTTATCCTAGAAGGTAGATATTATGCTTTATCTCCATTCCCCAGGTGTAGAAACTGAGGCTCAGAGAGGTTAAGTAACTTGCCCAAGGCCACACATTTAGTACAGGGTGGACCTGTATGTGAACAGAAGCCATAGTCTTCATAAGGCACCACCTGCCCGCTAATACGCCATGAAAAATTATCAGAGAGGGAGGCACAGGATCTAAGGAAGCAGATGGAGGATAACTAGTTCCAAGCTCAACCTGTGCTCTGCAGACAAATAACTGAAAGCAAGCCCTGCCTGTGAAGAATTCCCTGGGGGGGTCCCTGTGAGGTGCAGCCTGCAGCCCAGGGCTCCCTGGGGTTGGAGTCGGGCTGGGGTCAGGCTCACCTTTCCTCAGCTTGCTCGTTTTAGCCTTGGTAGCAGCAGCGCTCCCAATCCATTCAAAATACACTGAACCTACACAGAGAGCTGCGTGCAGGGACTGCGCAGTGGCTTCGACGACTGAATGGATTCGGAGGAAGTTTGAACAGGATACCAATGACATTCACATTCAGAATGTAGGACACAACAGGATAATCACTTACCTAGACACAATGCATATGACTGTTTTCCTCCCGGCCCACCCCCCACCTGTACTCTCCCTTCCTCCCCCTCTGGGGAAGGACTTCTCTTTGGTCTTCACATACATTAGGGTCTTTCAAGTGGAATCACTTCCTTTAATTCCCGATAGGTTCTGAGTGTGACCTCAGGTTCCGCTTCATGGGTTTCTGGCTGAGATACCGTCAGAACTCACATTTCCCTTCCAGGGCTCCTCAGATTACTCTGCTGTGCAGAATTGCTAAAAATACAACTCTCAGTTCCTCGAAGTAGTGCAACAGAATTCGGGATTTAGGGGAAATTATATGTTCTGGCGCAATTTTTAAATAACTGAATTAGACCAGATAAGTTCCAAAAGGGAAGATGTTATTAATTCAAGTCTTCTCTGAGGCAAGCTATCTATCATTAGTTCCATGGTCACTGGATCAATAAAACAGGGATTTTTCCAAGGGGTAAGTCAAAAGAAGTAAAATAAAATAAACCTGCTTCTCCATTAAATTTACTTGGTGTAGTCCGGACACTTTGCCTCTTTCTACCATCTGCTTTCCTTTTCGGATGACCGTACCTCACAGTATGTTTTCTTCAGTTTCTCTTTTCTCATTTCTTTTACGCTTAGACAGTACTCAGTGTTTTATTATTATTATCTTTTAATCTCTTCTTATAGTGATGCCACTTATTCTTGGAGGTTTGGTTGTATTCCCTCTTCCCTCTTGTTCATGGGCCCCTCCCAAATTCTTTACTTTCTCCGCTTCTCCCCATTTGCATGCTTTCCCCACCACCACAAATTATCTTGTTTCTTTTTTTTTTAAATGAATTTATTGGGAGAACATTGGCTAATAAAACCATACAGGTTTCAAGTGTACAACCCTACGACATCATCTGCACACTACATTATGCGCTCACCACCCCAAGTCAAGGCTCTTTTTGCCACCATGTATCCCCCTTTGCCCTCTCCCATCTCCCCCACCCCCTTCCTCTGGCAGTCACCATATTGTTGTTTGCATCTGTTTGTGTGCCTGTGTTTTCCCTTGCTTACTCCCATCACCTTTTTCACCCAGTCCCCCAACCCCCTCCCCTCTGACAGCTGTCAGCCTGCTTTATGTATCTATGAGTCTGTTTCTATTGTGTTTGTTAATTTTGTTGTTCATTAGATTCCACATGTAAGTGAAATTACATAGTATTTGTCTTTCCATAACTGGCTTATTTCATGTGGCTTAATACCCTCTAGGTCCACCCATGCTCTCTCAAAAGGTAAGATTTCCTTTTTTATGGTCAAGTAGTATTCTACTGTGTAAATGTACCACAGCTTTTTTATTCAATCATCTACAGATGGGCACATGGGCTTGTTCCAAATCTTGGCTATTATAAATAGTGCTGCAATGAACATAGAGGTGCATATGCTATTCCAAATTCGTGTTTCAGGTTTCTTCATATATATTCCCAGAAGTGAAATCGCTGGGTCATAATTTTTAATTTTTTGAGGAAACTGCATACTGTTTCCCACCATGGCTGCACCAGTCTGCATTCCTACCAACTGCATGAGGGTTCCCTTTTCTCCACATCCTCACCAGCACTAGTTATGTGTTGATTTATTGATCATAGCCATTCTGACAGGTGTGAGGTGATATCTCATTGTGTTTTTAATTTGAATTTTTCTGATTATTAGTGAGATTGAGCATCTTTTCATGTGTCTATTGGCCACCTGTCTGTCCTCTGGAAAAGTGTCTGTTCAGGTCCTTTGCCCATTTTTAAATTTTTTTATTTAGGAAGAAGGGAGGGAAGTTGAGGTGTGTGTGTGTGTGTGTGTGTGAGAGAGAGAGAGAGAGAGAGAGAGAAAGAGAGAGAGAGAGAGAGAGAGAGAGAGAGAGAGAGAGAGAGAGAGACCTTGATCAGTTGTCTTCCACACTCACTCTGACCAGAGCTGGAGATCAAACCTGCAACCCATGTACGTGCCCATGACCGGGAATCGAACTCACGACCCTCTGGTGCGTGGGCCGGCGCTCTAAACACTGATTGTTTGTTTCCTTGGTGTTGAGTTACCTTGTTTCTCCCCCTCTTACATGCCTGGGTGGTACAAAATCAACAGGACAAGGAGATGATATTTTTCTATGTGCCATTACATCTATCTATACTATGTTATCACAGAACTTGGTCATTCCTTGGCAAACACATCAATGGCTTGCAACTCAATATTAACAATCTCCATAATCACAGGTTGTTTTCAAAATATAGCTATTCAATTTCTAGCCATATCAAATGGGACTGATGGCCAGTGTGAAGGCCAGATGGTGGTGAGTATACTCTCCTTACTGGCCAGTAACCCTTCCCTGCAGTGGCCTGGATGAAGGGGGCAAAGCAAGTCAGGACATGCTGAGAGGGAGTGGGTGTGGGGGGAGCGAGCTATGGCAGTAAATGTTCTTATTAGAAACCATTCTGTTTCTCTCATTTACGCTACATGGCCTGTTGTCAGAACCTGGCAGCTTTAAACTTGACACAAGCAACTAACCAAGCAGTTCTCAACCTGTGGGTCGCGACCCCTTTGGCGGTCGAACGACCCTTTCACAGGGGTCGCCTAAGACCATCCTGCATATCAGATATTTACATTACGATTCATAACAGTAGCAACATTACAATTATGAAGTAGCAACGAAAATAATTTTATGGTTGGGTCACAGCATGAGGAACTGTATTTAAAGAGCCAGAAGGTTGAGAACCACTGATTACTAACCACTTATCTGTGACTTTCCAACTACGTCTGTTTTCTGTGTACCTGAAATATTTTTCTCTTCCTGACTTCAGACAAGCATTACTTTCAGGGTGTCACTGCCTAAGGCACAAAAATGGAAACATTTCATTGAGTTTCCATTTTTGTGCCTTACAATGTTTCATGATTAATCTTATGCAGCACAGCATGATTCAAATACTTTTAATACTTGGGTAACATCTTCCTAAATTTAACTTTTTAAACTAATACTTGCTAATAAGAATAATCCTAAGCTACCTAAAGTTTTCATTATCTTCCTAACCAACAGTGCTGTCACCATGGTTTAACTCTACAGCTCACAGAAGGCCTAAGTAAGAATATCCACCAATTTTACTTTCATTGTGTAACACATTTCATTTACATCCAAAGAAAGTATGGATGAAATACCCATCGCTTGAGTGGTCCAGGGGTGGGCAAACTTTTTGACTCGAGGGCCACAATGGGTTCTTAAACTGGACCGGAGGGCCGGAACAAAAGCATGGATGGAGTGTTTGTGTGAACTAATATAAATTCAAAGTAAACATCATTACATAAAAGGGTATGGTTTTTTTTTTTTTTTTAGTTTTATTCATTTCAAACAGGCCGGATCTGGCCCGCGGGCCGTAGTTTGCCCACGGCTGGGTTAGACGGAGTGGTGAGGCATTGACTGATGCATCAAGGGTTCTGTGAATAGCATTTCTAAATCTATCACATTATGAATATAAAATGTAATTGATAATTACCCATGTGTGCTTTAACAATAGAAATCAGGTTTCTTGCATAGGTATTCTGCACAGTCACTGTTCAAAACAAGGTCTCTTTCAACAAAATGCCCACATCCGATGAATGATGTTGAAATGCTAAGTGATTTGTAATTTGTAATAATAACTTTCACTTTGTTAATCCTTTTCTGCCCTTTAGCATCTTTCAAAGCTTTAATGACCCATATAATTAAATTATAACTCAGAATGAGAACTTTCTAGAAGTATAATACTAGAAATATAGATTTTGTTTAAAACCCAAGTAATATAATTTAAAGACATGATTGAAATGGGGGGGCGGGGGGCCTGGGCCTGAAACAAGAAGTGCTTCTGGTAGAAAGGAATGAACTGAAGATATGAGAGAGGACAAAGAACCATACCCCACAGGCCAAAGTCAAGATTAATTCACTTGCTAACTAAGACAGATGAGAATCGTTGCGCAGAGCCCACCGAGATGAGGACCATGCATCAAGCCCTGATGCCTATGGATCTCAAATGCCACAAATGGCCACTGAAAACTCATTAATTCCCTTTCGAAGGGGGCAGTCTTAATGAGCAGGGAGCGGGGCTCATGCAATCACATAGTGCAGACACTGGGGACTTTCTGTCCAAAGAGTAAATAGTGTTGGATTCCTGCTACGAACTACAAGGGAAAAGAAAAAAAAATAGCACCGGGCTTCATCATAAACATGTTGCTATTTTGTCATCTGGAAAGGAATCACAGCGCACTGCCCAGCTGACACCCTTGGATCAGGTCCCGCTGTCCTCTGAGAGAAGGGAGTGTCTGAGAAGTGGGCAGTTTTCAATCTGGATTCGCTGCTTTCATCTTTCAGAAAAGGTGAAAGTATGAAGTGACTACGAGCATGCGTGCATGTACGTGCGAAATGTATTGTAAGGCTTCGCAGTGCTAGACAAGCAAATTAGCCAAGCTGCTCCAGGTGGGCAGAGGACAAAGAGAAGAGCTCATCCCCCCACCCCCACCCCCCCACCCCCGTTCACACAGACAGGGGGCCTGTCTCAGGCCATCACAGTGCAGGAGGCACTTTAGAGGATGATCGGCCTGGTCAGGTCCACTCTAGCATAGCATGTCAGCAGAGTGCATCTGCTAGAATTGCTAGACTGATGCCTCAGTGGCTGCTCCCCTGACACTTAATTTAAGCCACCTACCAGAGACCAGAACCTCTTGATATTGTGTTATCCACAGATCAAATATTTGGCCGCATAACAGCTCCAGTTCCACAAATGCTCAGCTCTGACCCGTTACCTGTAATGCCAAGAACTCCTATTATCTTGGGATTGTAAACAAATAGCCAAAATTCAAATAAAACAGGGATTGCCCTTTAGTTTTCTCTTTCTACCCCTGAGAGGCTTTCATTGTCTCTTTCTTACATCCTTTTAATCTCTCCTTCGAAATTACAACCCTTCGTAGCTCTGTAGCACTTTCAAAATATGAGGGAGGAGGTTTTCCTAGGCAGCTTCGCCCAACGTGGAGAATCCATGCAGAGGAGGAATGACAATTTACAAAGTACCAACTCAACTCTGCTTGGTTCGTGCTCCCTTCCACTTTCTGCAATTAAGCCCCAGGAGGTCATCCCCTTTAGACTCAAAGCCCAGGCTGAATTGTTCTGTTTCTGCTTTGCTAAGGACAGTACTGCTCACCCAAACGGTCTTCCAAGGTGGGAATATATTGGACTATGTGAAAATGACCGAAAGCCAGGCCACTGGAATTCCAGTCCTGCCTGGTGCCCAACCCTCTAGCATCCCAGCCTGGTTCATGCCTTTTGCACACCTCCTATGTACTCTCCTCCCTTCAGCAGGGAGATGGGCAAAGAGTGCTGGGAACATCGGAGCGAGGGAGAGGGCAGCCCGCCCGCCTGCGCCTGGGGGAGCTTGGGGAAGAAGACAACTCTTCTGTGAGGCAGAATCCAGCGCGGAGCTCGCACTGCCTTTGGAATACCAACCGAACAGGGTCTCGGGGAGAAGGGTTTTTAAAATAACATTTTTGCATTTATGCAACCACCATGTGACACTTAAAGTTAGTAGGGAAATGCCAAGTGAAAGGCTCTATATTGCACATACTCCAGTTCAATATTCCCACTGTAACTTGTTTGTCCTATATTTTATACACAGGAATTTAGGACAATATAACTCCTTCCTTTGAAAACAAGCAGTTTTCCCTTCTGGCCCCCACATCATAACACAATTGTAACCCTGGCGTGTGGGATGGGCCGGAGCCTGCAGCCTCCCCTTCCTCGCAGCTCCAGCGCTTCCTCCGCGGCTCTGCGTGCGCTGCTCTGCGAGCCGGCCCTGCCTCTGCCTGTTTATAGCACTGGGGGAGGAGGAAACAAAGCAATTGTGAAGCTTGTTAAGGGGCAGTTCGTAAGATATTAAAGGTGACCTTGCCACTTCCAGTTCTATTTATTCTACTTCCTTCCAAACCGGGGCCAATCCTTCCTTCCAGGCGAGAGCACCGCTCTGTGGATGTGGTCTGTGGGAACGCAGTAAGCTCAGGCCTTCGGAGGCGATTCATCACCCGCGTCTGGAAACAGTGTTTCCCACTTGCTCACAGGCTGGGCCTGTAAATCACAGCTCCTTGGCAGAGGGAGCGGACCTTTGTTTGGTGAGAAGCAGTTTTTGTTGTTGTTTACTGATAAAAATAATCCACTCCAGTGATGAGGCAAAATGATAAATACATACAAACATAGATTCATACGTACATATATAGTAGAATGGATGCCATGTGGAATTTCCATGTATACAAATTTCTTTGTTAAAATATAAGAATTTCTTTTGTGGATTTGGCCATAGCACAACCTACAAATTCGAATCACCCTGTTGGAAAGGGGACTGCGGTTCCTAGTTTGGTGTCGGCTGGCTTAGGTGGTGTTGTGTTGTAGCTTGTTGCATTGTTCAGGAAATAAAGGTCTTTCCTGAGAGCCCACAAAGGCCAGCAGGTGTATTACTAAGTATGATAGGACGTGTAGGTATGGGTTGTACCAGGTGGGGACAGAAAAGGCCTTAGCAAGCCTTAAGCTTGACTATTTTGAACAGAAGTTCAGCTGCTCAGCTTAATGACTTCCTCGCTGATAACATCAAGGCATAGCCACCCTCAACCCGAGTGGCATTATGCTATTGAATCGGGGAATGTATAAATCACGGTGCATCAATAAAACTCTCAGATTCCTCTTTTCTCCCAACGAAAACATTTTCTTTTTTCTTTGCCCCTCAATTATCTGGGTCACCCTTATCATTTCTTTGACAAATGTGCTGTCTGTAAGACCTACCGATTAAAACAGATGGCGGAAGAACTGATAACTGATCAGAGCGCTTCCTTTCCTTCGCCAAGGTTTTCATCAGGCCCCCCCTCTGGGTTAAAATTCCAATCTACTCCTCTTCCACTAAATGGGGGAGTAAGGGTTAGGGGGGAGGGGGCGACTGCTGTTGGGTTTGTCACCCTGGCCTCCCCTCTCAGACCTACTCCTCAGTCCTGGTCTTCACTGTTCCCTTCCCCATGGCTCAGATGGAAGGTTTTTACATCCCTGCCAGAAAAGGGGGGGGGTACCAAAGAGCATCCTGAGCCCTTGTCAAGTTCATCCCAGGTCTGTGGAGAACATCATCAGAATTCGGCTCCAAGTGCATTTCCGCATTCATTCCCTCGCTCATTTGTTCATTCAACAACCATATCCATACAACATGCTTTATAACTATGGTGGATATAAATCTGAGCAAGATTAGCCCTTGTCCTCAAGTTGTTCAAATCTACTAGGGAAAATAAGATATATATGCAGATCATCCAGGACAGAGGTGAGGAGGTCTGTAGAAGAGAACAGAATTGCTTTGAGGGTACAGAGAGGGAATAAGCCCTCCCTGGGTGATGTAAGAGAACAGCTTTGTAACATTGTGTAAGGTGGCTTACAAAACCGGGTCCTCAAGGCCTGAGACCTCAGAGATTGAGGAAAGGCATCCACACAGCAGGGAAGGCACAAGCGACGGCAGGCAGGCAGCATCTGCTGTGGAACAAATGAAGGGAAGGGGTTTGATCTTGGGTAGAAGGGGCTGACCTACCTAAAACAAGCAGGAAAATTTTTTCCAGACTATGGTTTCTAGGTGTGTGGGTCACCCCCGTTCCCTTGCTAGCATAATCTTTTATAAATATTACCCTTTTGTTTGGGCACTTGTTTCTTTCCTGATTCTTCCCAATAACAAACAAAGCACGGAGGAATATTTTTGTGAGCATTTGAACATATCCACACTATTTCCTTAAAATATATTCCTAGGAGAGCTGTAGCTGCAGCAGTGACACCAAGGAGCACCCCACAGCAGAAGGAGTAGACTTGCTCCTCCTATACTCCCCAACACTTGTCAGTCATTTAAAATCTTTATCAATTTGATAGGCCAAAAAGAGTTGTTGTGTGGCAGCTCTAATTTTCATTTCTTTGATTATTAATGAGGCGAAGCATTTTTGTAAAATATTAGTGGCCATATAGACAACACATAAAATCCTTTAAATTGGATTTTATTAGTAAGAAGTGAACTAAGAAGAATGCATCCGATTCATTTTCGTTTTGCTTCCTGGAATGAGATTGTTAAACTATTGATCTTGAAACTACATCGCCAGGAAAATAAGGCAGGATGGCCTAATTTTCCCATTGATTGCATCTACCCTCATCTTCACTCTTTGTGTGACTGGGAACAGCTGGCCGTTGAAAATTGGCCCTGCACTAATACGCTGCACCAGAACCCCACTTCCAAGCCTTGTCGGAGGCCCTTTGAACTTTGACCTTTTCTTCCAGCTCTTTGAAACCTCATTAAAATGTATTCTTCTCTAAAGGCATGTCTTGCTTCAAATCTGTACTCATGTTTCCCTTCTACTAGGTTATAAGTTTCCTTGAGTGCAAGTTATTTTGTCATATTCATGTTATTCCCCACAATGCCCCCTCCAGCATTTTCTAATGGAAATAAATGTAACCGTTTAAAAAGCATTTATTTCCTTTTCTTGAAGACAATTGTTATCATGGGCAGATTTCTTAGTCTTGGAAAAACTTCCCCACATGAAAACAAAATTTTGAAAAAGATATAACCAAATTAAATAACACAATGAATTAAATAATGCCTTCATATATTAGTAACACCCAAAAAGTATATTTTTCTCCTTTCTTTTTTAAAAATTTATCTTTATTGTTGAAAGTATTAGAGATGTCCCCCCCTCCTTTCCCCATTGAACCCCTCCACCCCACCCCTCCACCCCACACCTGCACCCCACCCCCAGGTTTTTTTTCTCCTTTCTAGAAACTTTCCTCTTTGTGGGCAAGCTATCTTTGAATCATTAAATTATTTTGTATTTTACTAGATGCAAATAAATACATATTTTTGAGTTATTTATCTTTTGATTCACAAATGAACCCAGATATTTTTTTATATATAAGGAACGTTTATTTAAAAGCCCAGATTGAAGTGGTTTCTACACATAATTCATGTTTTATTTCTTCACTGAAAAGACACCAGGGTTTCTGAAACTGAGCTTTAATAGCATACTTAGAAGGGAACAGTTGCCAGCTGACTAGCTATTGATTTAATGTTCCATCATCTCCATGGTTCAATCACACCTACCATGGTGAATCAGTTGGGGCATCCTCAATGAACCAATAAATGAGCAATTTCCCCACCAAAGGGAGATATTTCCTGTGTGGCAAAGGCATACATAACTTATCACAAACAACATGAGGCTTCAGTGCAGCACTGAAGTACCTGGGATCATCTAGCCTTCTGTTCTCAGTAATGGTTTATCCTTCCAATCGGCACTTGCCACACCAGCTGTGTGTGTGTGTGTGTGTGTGTGTGTGTGTGTGTTTGGGCATATGTTATATCTCTGCTTGAGGTCAGGGACCATTTTTCAGACAGTTTATCATTTCTTATGGCATATACTAGGTCGTCAATAAGTATTTGTCAAATGAGAATCATATGTTAACAGAGCACAGGGCCAGAGTTTCCTATGTGCCTGTGTTTCTCAGCCTGGATGCCCTTTAGAATCACATGGGGATCTTTTTCAAAATTACCCAGGCCCCATCCCAGAGCTATGATTTATTTGGGGCTAAGCATGCTACCCAGACCCTGTGTTTTAAAGACTTTGCAGATAATTCTAATGAAGAGCTAGTGGTGAGAATCACCGCTCTAAGCCATTGTGATAGAAAAGACAGGCAGGCAGGTCAGCAATTGGTTGGAAAGGGTTTTGATTTCTCATTTTGCTCTCTCTTAGGGCAGCGCTCTCAAAGCGTGGTAGCAGCAGCAGCAGCATAATCCAGCAACCAGCCCTCAGGTGACTCAGATGCCTGCTGTAGTTTGGGAACCACCACAGTAGAGAAATAGGTTGACTCGAAAATGACAATGCTGAGAATGTCTTGGAGAAATTGATTCAAGTATATTCAACTCAAAACATAAGTCAGATTATGCTTCGTGAAACAACTTTTCTGGCCTATAGGTTTTCTTTATTTTTTATTTTATTGATTTCGGAGAGAGAGGGAAAGAGAGAAGGATAGAGAAATAGAAACAGCAATCAGCTGCCTCCTGCATGCCCCCTACTGGGGATCAAGCTTGAAACCCCCAGCAGCATGTGCCCTGACCAGGAATCGAACCAGTCACCTCTTGGTGCATGGGTCAAACCACTGAGCCACTCCACCAGGCTGGCCCATAGTTTTTCTAAGTATTATCCTTTTGCCACCTAAAAGAAAGTGAATCTCAGCATATACAGTATAAAAATACTCTGTTAAGACCGTACAGCGGTGATGTCTACAGCCAGCATCCTACACAGAAAGAAGCACTTGATGGGCAGGGGGCAGCAGCCACATTTTACCCACTCCTGTCCCATTGCCCTGCGCTTTGTGGTGGCCCTGCATGCTTAGGCAAGAGACCTGTTACTCAACTTTGGTTTCCACTCATTGTAAAATAAAAGGTGGCAGGAACTTCAAGCCACGGACCCAACTTCCTAAACAGGTTTTCAGCGCTTCTGGAGAACCCAGGTTCAGAAGCCCTTGTTCCTTTTTTCCCAGACGTGGGATCCTGAATTCAGAATGAGGACACCCTCAGCCTGTCTTCCAAAATGTGCTTCCTCAGTGGTCCTCAATGATCTGACTCAGCCTTGGAGGGTCAGAGGCAAGGGGTGCAGTGGCAGTTGGTGGTGGCAAGAGGGAAGTGACAAAGGGAAACTCGGGGTTGGTGGCAACAGCAGAAGTGATAACTGGCAGCACATGCTGTGGTGAGGGGTGATGCCATGACTGTCACACCCAGCGTGACAGGCGCCCATGTGCCACCCCTTTATCCGGTTCCATGGAAGGGACAGGCAAGAGTCGTATTGCTGGTTTAAAAGTGATGAAGGCCGCCCTGACCGGCTTGGCTCAGTGGATAGAGCGTCAGCCTGCGGACTGAGGGGTCCGGGGTTTGATTCCGGTCAAGGGCATGTACCTTGGTTGCGGGCACATACCCAGTAGGGAGTGTGCAGGAGGCAGCTGAATCGATGTTTCTAACTCTCTATCCCTCTCCCTTCCTCTCTGTAAAAAATCAATAAAATATATTTTTTAAAAAAGTGATGAAGGCCTAACACACAGTACGGTTGGTTGGTAAGGTGGGCCTCTCAGCAGATTTCTCCAAGTGCAACCCTGTGCTGCCTGCATCCACATCACCAGGGGGCACTTGCTAACTCTGTGGCTTTCCAGACCCCACCTCAAACCGATTGAAGCCAGGTTTCTGAGGGTGGGAAGTCCAGAAACCTGCACATGAATCAAGTCCCTTGTGTGACTGATCTGGCATCCCGTGAGATCTGACTTTCACAAAGCTGCCTGGACATAATCTTGTAGATTTGAAATTTGAAGCAACTTAGCGTTCAACGTGGACTCTACGGAAAGAACTGCAGGAGATACTGAAATAAATCTTAAGCTGTAGCACCTTACAAAGAGAAAATAACCATAGGAGGTCTGGTAGCAGTAACAGTGGCAATAGCACTGACAGATAAACACACTCAACGGTGTCAAGGTAGGATGAGGTAGGAGAAGTGGCACTCAAATGAGAAAGATGAAACTCAGGGTTCCGGAAAGGCATTGGGAAGGACACCTACAGGGGCCAGGATTGAACCTGCAACCGAGATACATGCCCTTGACCTGGAATCAAACCCACAATCCTTTAATCCGAGGCTGGGCTCTAACCACTGAGCACTGGCCAGGGCTCAGTATTTTTTTAACAACTTTTTCCCCTAAAACAGGAATGCATATGTAACAGTAGTCTGTGTTGCTTGCAGGCATCTGAGGTCGTTTTTAGAGGAATGGGGAGGATTTCAACAGGAACTGGAAAGAGCGGGTTCCAGGTGCAGGAAATGACAGAAGCAGTGCCTTGTATTGACTAGTATTTCTCCCTTCTCTGGAATTTGCTCTTAGTGAGAACCCTCAAGGACCTTGGTCTTAGAAAGCAGGTTCCCTTTCAGCTAGCTGGTGCTAATTTACATTTATTGTGTCCAGTGACATATTTTTTTGTAACTTTCTTCTGGTTCCATAGGGTGTATAAAATTGGGGTATCAAATAATGTAGACAAATAATGATAAAACATAATGTTGCTTTAAGAAAAAGAGTAAAGCCCTGACTGGTTTGGCTCAGTGGATACAGCGTCGGCCTGCGGACTGGAGGGTCCCAGGTTCGATTCTGGTCAAGGGCATGTACCTTGGTTGCGGGCACATCCCCGGTCGGGGGAGTGCAGGAGGCAGCTGATCAATGTTTCTCTCTCATCGATGTTTCTGGCTCTCTATCCTTCTCCCTTCTTCTCTGTAAAAAATCAATAAAATATATTTTTTTAAAAAAAAGAAAAAGAGTAAAGATTTCTGAAGTTCACTTTGAAATGTGTTCAAAAAATAAGAGAATGATAGAAGAATGGATATATGAGTAAATACATGATAAACAAGCTTTATAAAATGGTAATGGCAGAATCTTGGCAATGGGTATACAGGTGTTCCCTGTAAAAAATCTTTCAATATTGCTGTGTTCTGAAATATTTTAAAATATATTTTTATTGATCTCAGAAAGGAAGGGAGAGAGACAGATAGAAACATCAATGATAAGAATCATTGATTGGCTGCCTCCTGCATGCCCCCTACCGGGCATGTGCCCTGACCAGGAATCAAACCGTGACCTCTGGTTCACAGGTCAACCCTCAACCACCAAGCCACACCAGTCGGGCATGAAATGTTTCATAATAAAACGCAGGAGGGAGGTAATGTTTTGCTTTCATGGGTCCATGTGACCTTAAACAACTTTCCACTTGTCTGGATTCACTTTGCTCTGCTATCAAGGGGGTTAAACTAGCTCATCTCTAAGTTCCCTTCTGGTTCCCAAAGACTCTCATTCCTTCTTCCCTTCTGATGGGGAACGCAAGGGTTACTCCCCCAGAGAGGCAGTCATCCAGCCTGCCATGACTTAGCTAATAAAGATAGTTAATCCTCTGCAGAGTACAGCGGGGATGACCTAACTCTGGCCCAGACAGTCACTCTGCCGTCTGTGGTTCTAGAGCAGGTGCTGTGCGAGTCAGACCTTGAAATTTGTTTTGAAACCTACCACCTGTTACTGTGATTGTGTGGCTGTTTTCCTGGCTTATGGGATTTTACTTCAGCTGTTGTTCTCAGGCGAGAGTTTACTTCCTCTAGGAATCTACACAGTTCACTTGCCCTAAACTTAGCATTTGTATGTGTGGATCTTCCGGAGACTGATTCAACTATGCAACCCGGAATCGTCTGCCAAGAGTCCTCAAGTCACCCACAGACTTCAATAGCAGATTTTTAAGGGGCAAAAGTAAGAATCCTCTTTCAAGTCTTTTGTTGCAGATAATGATCTCTTTGAATTTTGCTTCAGGAAGAAGTAGCACAGCATCAGATTTATAGTTGCCCCTGACTCTTATTTTTTTCCTGCTAGCAGACGGCATTGTGCTGAGTCAGCAATTCCCTGGCATTCATTGCTTTGCTGAAAATTCTTGTGCCTGTAAAATTTTACTGCAGGCTAACATTTACAATTTTTCTCGGGTAGTTTGAAGGGAATTCTACGAGTTTTGGAACTAAAATGGACTTCATGATTAACTAGCCCAACCCTTCAGTGACATTGTTATAAAAGACTTGCTCAAGATCATAAATTTTATTAAGGATGGAGCTAGAAACCTACCTATATTGCAGAGTGTACTTGTATAAGGGGAAAATAACAAGAAGCTTAAGAACTTTGCTTGTAAACATTAGGTTATTTTCTTTTAAAAAGATAAATCATAGTGCTCTAGCTTCTGATTGCTGCCTATCAACCCACCACAGAACTAAGTGGCTTCAGAGCAGTTTCTCTGAGAGAGAATACTACTTGGCTCATCTGGATAGTTCTCACTTGGGGTGTTTCATGCAGTTGGAATAGAGGGTCACTGGGGCAGGACATCCAAGAAAACTTCTTTACTCACAAGTCTGGTATAGGAGCTGGGAGGGCTGGAAAAGCTAGGAGCTGGTCAGACCTCTCTTTCTCTCCAAGTGGATAGGTTGGACTTCTCACACATGGTGGTTCCAGGCAACATGGCAGCTGGCTTCCCTCAGAACAAGTGTTTCAGGAGGACATTGGGAGGCATCTTATGGCCCAACTTCTGCTTGATTTTATTGGCTACACAGGACCAGCCTAGATACCTGGAAGGGACTAGGAAAGGGCATGAATACTAGGAGACAGGGCTCACTGAGGACCATCTTTGAAGACTACCAGTGACACATAATATCACCACTACTCTTTAGAAATGATACGTTTTAATATTTTAATAAACAAAGTGAGAAGTCATCCTAAAACCTATGACTTATGCTAGGGTAACACTAGGGCCCACATGGGATGGATGGAAAAACAGAGTTTGTAGTTAGAAAAGCCTGAATTCAATTCCAAGTACTATCATTTACTAACTGTGAGACCTGAAGCAGATAATATAATTACTTTGAGTCTGAATTTCAATATGTACATAATTAGAATGACATTTAGGTCAAAGTATTATTTATAAAAATAAAAAAAACGAGTTTTAACCTCTTCATACTAATAGTTGCTCAATACATTTTAGTTCTTCTTACCCTCAGCCATCTCTGAAATCCAGAGACTTAGGTAGGTATTCATTGAACACATGCATGTTTGAGTGTCTGGTGGGAAAGGTTCTGTGTCAGGAAATGGTGATTCAAAGGTTAATAAGACATGTTCCCTTCCTCCAAGGAACTCATTCTCTGGGAGGAAGAAGAAGGGGAGGAGAAGGGTGGAGGAAGAAAGTGTAAACACGCATTGAGTGAGGTACTACAGTGAAGGTAGACTACATGCTAACGTGGGAACACAGAGGAGGGAACAGTCCACTTTAGAGAGGAGTCCTCCGGGAAGGCTTCACAGAGAAGAGACTACTGAGCAGTGTCATGAAAAACAGGAGCTCACCACAAGCGGGAGGTGGGGAAGGGAAAACCAGTAGAGCAGAAGTAGCATGTGCAAAGACACAGAAGCACAAAATGTCACCGAGAAGTGAAAGCAGTTTGGTAACACTGAAGCAAGAACAGTGGGAAATGAAGTCAGGTGGAAGCACAGATAAGGGGGCTACTTTGGAAGCCATCATGGTAGCCTAGGCAAGAGATGATAAAGGCCTGAAGCAGAGCTGTAGTGGAGATGAAGAGGAGATGGATTAGGAGATCTAAGGAGTAAAATGAAAGAACTGGCTGGCTATCTAGGAGGAGGAAAGAAGGGATCCAGAGACAATGCCTAGAGATCTCTGGCTAGGATGCTGCAGTGGATGGTACAGCCATTAGCTTATAGAGTGTATCCAGGAGAAAGAATGGGTAGGTGGTAATGAATTTGGTTTTGAACACACCAAGCTTGAGATGTCTGCAGGACATTCAAAGGGAATTAATTGTTCCACATGCAGTTGAATTTATGAGTCTGGAGTTTGTGGGAGTTGGTTGGGCAGGAGAGAGAGAGATTTGGGAGTTACTTGACAATTTAAAGAAGTCTTTTCAGAAGTTAATCTTTTCCAGTCTAGCCAGGTAAATAAATGATGTCTGAGGTTGTAATGATTGTTTAAACAGCCATCACTTTTGGCTTGAAAGACTTTTTCTTTTTCTAAAATTGCCTTCTTTAAAAAAAAAAAATAAAATAAAAAAAATAAAAATATATATATATATATATATATATATATATATATATAGCCCTAACCAGTTTGGCTCAGTGGATAGACCGTCTGCCTGTGGACTAAAGGGTCCCAGGTTCGATTCAGGTCAAGGGCATGTACCTTGGTTGCGGGCACATCCCCAGTAGGGGTTGTGCAGGAGGCAGCTGATTGATGTTTCTCTCTCATCGATGTTTCTAACTCTCTATCTCTCTCCCTTCCTCTCTGTAAAAAAATCAATAAAGTATATTTAAAAATACATAAATAAATAAATAAAAATAAATATTTGTATTGACTTAGAGAGGAAAGGAGAGGGAAAAAGAGATAGAAACATCAATGATGAGAGAGAAACATTTTTTGGCTGCCTCCTGCACACCCCCTCACTGGGGATTGAGCCTGCAACCCAGGCATGTGACTGGACCAGGAACTGAACCCTGACCTCCTGGTCCATAGATCCATGCTCAACCACTGAGCAACGCTGGCTGGGTTAAAATTTCCTTTTTAATTAAAAGATGTAGCCCTGACTGTTTTGGCTCAGTAGATAGAGCATTGGCCTGCAGACTGAAGGGTCCCAGGTTCGATTCCGGTCAAGGGCATGTACTTTGGTTGCGGGCACATCCCCAGTGGGGTGTGTGCAGGAGGCAGCTGATCAATGTCTCTCTCTCATCGATGTTTCTGACTCTCTATCCCTCTCCCTTCCTCTCTGTAAAAAATCAATAAAAATATATATTTTTTAAAAAGATGTAAACAAAGGAAAGTTGGTAAAGGATTGCAGGAGTATACCACACAGATCAAACATCTATATATATAAAAGCCTAAGCAACCAGCCAACCGGCCGACTAGCCAGTAGCTATGATGCACACTGACCACCAGGGGGGCAGACGCTCAACACAGGAGCTACAGAGCTGTAGTGACTTGGCAGCTGCGGTTCTCGGGTGATGCATCTAGAACCAGAGAGGAGGGAGCCCGATTCTGGGGTGCATCACCCAAGAACCACCCTCTCGAAATCTGGGACCCCTCGGGAGATGTCAGAGAACCGGTTTCAGCCCGGTCCTCACAGGCCAGGCCGAGGGACCCCACTGGTACAGGAATCCATGCACTGGGCCTCTAGTCTGACAATAATTACCACAGCAGAAAAAAACTTTTTCAATTCCTGTATCACAAACTAACAATACCTACCATACCTTAATTGACGGTCCATTAATTAATTCCATAATAATCACAACTACATCATATACAGACATACTTTGAAGATATTGTGGGTTCTGTTCCAGAGCCTCACAAGAAAGGGAGTCATAATCTTTTTGCTGGTGGAGGGTCTTGCCTTCCATTTATAAAAATTACATGTGTGAACCACATTAAAACAGGTATGCCTGTGCCCCAAACAAATGGAATAGACTTTGATTCTTCCTAGCTTACAAGGATAGCATATAGAGTTAGGGTCTCATAAAAGTGACAGACTTATTGAAACTTTGGTTTAACTGTTTTCACCAAAGATCAGTATCATTTGTACTTACTCTTCTCAGACCCTGTAATAACAGTCATTAGGATTGAGGGGCTATGAGTTCTAATTCCCATTCTCCTACTGTCTAACATAAGTAGTTTTCAAACTTTTGGGAACTTCAGAATTTCCTACAAAGCTTTTTAAAAACTAGATTTCGGAGCCTCGGCTCCAGTTATTCTCATTTAGTAGGTCTGGTGTAGAGCCCAGGTATGTACAATTTTAACAAGCTTTGCAGGTGATCCTGTTAAAACTGTATAGACAAACCAAGTCATTTCTTAGGGCTGTTTCTTCATCTATAAAATGGGAATGATCTCTCTCTTGCCTATTTCTCGGGCTTTTTTTGAAGTCCAGAACTACAATGATATATGCAGAATGGCTCAGAACACTGTGGGGTCTCTACACAGATAAGATGTTGGTATTGTCTAGGGTAGTGCATTAGAATCAACTAGAGGCCTTGTTAAGACAGCTTGCTGGGCCCTAGCTGGTTTGGCTCAGTGGGTAGAGCGCCAGCTCCACAGACTGAAGGGTCCTGGGTTCAATTCCGGTCAAGGGCATGTACCTCCCATGCAGGCTCAAATCCCGGCCCCAGTCAGGGCATGTGTAGTCAGGTAAATGTTTCTCTCTCTCTATCTCTCCCAGTCCCTTCCACTCTCTCTAAAAATCAATGGGAAAAATATCCTCAGATGAGGATTAACCAAAAAAAGGCATTGCTGGTTTCTGATTCAGTGTGTCCGAGGGAGAGGTGGGGCTGGAGAATTTGCCTGTCTAGCAAGATCCCCAGGGATGATGAGGATACTGGTTTGGGGACCACTCAGAAGCATTGGCCTTGGGCCAATTAACTGAAAGCTGCTGAGTTGGCTCAAAGGGTTCCTGTACTACCTTAGAATTGTCTGGGCATAGTTCTCACTGTTCATGGTCCCCAAAACTTTATTCATTCATCCAATAAATATTTACTGAGCATCTTTAATGCTCCAGGCATTGCTTTGGGCACCGGAAATACAATCGTCAACATAATGACCCAAATAAATAAAATTATTCCAGATAACAATAAGTGCCATGAAAAATATAAACCAGGGTAATGGGATAGAGTGTGGCTGGGTTGGAAGTGGTTCCTCATGTAGAGTGATAAGGGAAACCTCCAAGGAAGTAACATTTAAGGCAACACCACAATGAAATGAAGGAGTTAGCCATACGAAGCGGGGCAAGAGCACTGCAGGTAGAGGGAACAGTGAGTACAGAAGCTGGGAGGCCGGAATTCGTATTGTGGGATACGACTGCAGAAGTGGGCAGGGCAAAGAATGTAGGATCCTGCAGGCCGTGGTGGTGTGGACCATGCGTCAGGTCTGTAGTATGGTATATACTAGCCTTTCCCAAACTTAAAGTGCATGCAAATCACTGAGGATCCCCTAAATGAAGACCTGACTCCCAAGTCATAGAGAAGGTCCCGGGAGTCTCATTTTTACCACACCAGATGTTGCTGTTGCTTCTGGGATCCAGATTCTAGCAAGAGCATAGAAGGGAATGTTAGGAAGTAAGTAAGTTCTATCATCCTTTAATTAAGAAAAAATGGTATTTTTCCTGGACGTGTGGATAAAAGTTAAAGGGAATAGTGGAAGATGGGGAACCGAGGAAAAATCATGATGTTGGGGAATTCCAGACACTAAACACTGTTACTCAGGAGGATCTATAACGTTTTTTCAAGCATATCGATAAAAAGATTAAAAGGTTATCACCAAAATAAAGAACCTTAATAAGAATTCTCTCAATAGTTTATTTAAAAGCAACTGGAATAGATTTGTAGAGTGAGTTTGTCTGCTCACAGCTTAGTGCTGCTGCTTCATCCCTGGCTCCCACCAACCCTATTTTTCTCCTGCTTGACCGTTTCCATAACCTCTATGACCTTCTATCGCTCCCAATGGCTACAGCCCACAGCCAGAGCTCAGAGCTGCCTACCACTGCCTCTCGCCCTGCTAACCAGTGTTGCCAGCCCTTCTCTCTCCATCGCCCTGGTGAGAGCGCAGGACTTTGCAGGTGAGAGGAGAGCAGAGGACGGAGTACAGCAGGGAGGAGAGGCCTGTTGCCTCTACCGTCCTGCCGGGAGCACAGCCTTGAGAATACAGCCAGCATCTGCCTCCCCTCCTCTCCTATCCTCCCGCTGCGTGGGAACTGAGCAATCTTCCTAGACTGAGTCTAGAAGTACGGCCCATCAAAAAAAAAATAAATCTTCCATAAAATCGGATGCATCTTTCTGTAAACTTCTATACCACACGATAGATCCCTTGTTTGTTACCATAAGCACGTGTTTCCCAAAAATTTCCTGTTTTTTAGATGATTTGTGAATTGAAAATTTTGTCTGTGGAAGGAAAGCCACATTATTGAAGCTGTAAACAATAGAACGACTATGGTTTTAATCCTTTGAATGAGGCTTTGTTTCCCATTGACTGAAAACTTCCTAAAGGAAGGAAAGCTAGGAACATTCAGGAAGGATTTGTATTTTATTTTACAACAGCTTTGTGAAGGGGGAAAATCATTTGGAAACCTGAGACTCCCTTTCCTGGTTGATGGGCATCAGAACACAGCCATGCTGGGCTCTGGCTGCACACGGCGGCTCCCCACCCACCAAAGACTTCCTGACCCCAGTGCCAGCTTTGTTTTGTTATTGTCACACTGACACCAATAGACGTTCATCCTGTGCCGGAGTTTCATATATTCTCAGACAGGCTAGGAACAGGTGCACCCCTGTTTATCTCAATTTATTTACACAGATCAAAAATGCTTCCCTAACAGAGTCCACCTGGCTTACTAATTCATGAAGTATCTGTTAATTAAAGAGATGCAATAATAGTTGCAAAATTAGTCATCACCCAGCGAACTCTTAAATTGCTTTAAGGCCCCTCCCCCAGGCCTGTATTTTCGTTGACTTTCTATACCAACATCATTTTCTTTAAAAATAAAGTTGAATCGATTAGCTGAATCATCCTTACAATTTGGAGAAAGGGCCTGTGGGTAAGAGAAGCTGGCCTTAAACCCCAAAATGCTGATGTGGCCATTCTTGCTTTCCGTGGATTCTGTGCCGGAGGCATCAATCACGCAGCCCAGGGCCCAGGCTGTCAGGCCCCACTGCAGAAGTGAAAAGGACCTCTTGGACACCTGCCACTTCTGAGTCTGGGTGAAATCACCCTCGTTTATTAATCCCCACTGAATGAAGAATACCACACGCACCCCCTTACGGCCCTCAGCCCTCAGGGCTTTGCCTCAGGTATGTGTCTGGGGACATAATTTAGATATTCGTCGTCCCGGGAATTATATTTCAGGTAGCAAAGCCTAATTATAGGTCTGTTCCATAAGTGACTTCCCAGAGGCAGAAGGTGCAGCTGAGGCTAGGCTTTGGTCTTTGTCTGTTGTAATTCGAGACGGCAATGCCTCCTCGTCCACGTGGTCCCCCCTGTACAGCATCACCTGTGCCCGTGGGAACAGCCAGCCTCCCACTCAGTACGGACACACTGGGGAAAAGAGGCTGGGCCTTGGCTGAAAGACGGGATCCATTTCTAGTGTTTTCCAAAGCTTTGCCTGCTTTGTCTTAAGTCAGGGAAGGCCTCCAAGTTGCTTTCAGTAGAAGAAGATTTAAAAGGTTGTTTCTGTATTCGAGTTTCTTAGTCTTTAGTCCAAGCATGGACCCTTGCAGTGGTTCTCAACCTTCCTAATGCCGCGACCCTTTCATACAGTTCCTCATGTTGTGGTGACCCCCAATTTCATTGTTACAAATTGAACATAATTAAAGCATAGTGATTAATCACAAAAACAATACGTACTTATATATGTGTTTTCCAATGGTCTTAGGCGACCCCTGTGAAAGGGTCGTTCGACACCCAAGGGGTCGCAACCCACAGGGTTGAGAACCGCTGCTTTAGAGAGTCTGTTCATACTTATGAATCATCCCCCTCCCAAATTGTAGATACGTGTAGACACACAGAACGTTGCATGCCCTTTCAAGGGGGGGCATGGATTCCTCGGATTAAGAATAGTCCATGGAGCCCTAACTGGTTTGGCTCAGTGGATAGAGCGTCAGCCTGCGGACTGAAGGGTCCTAGGTTCAATTCCAGTCAAGGGCATGTACCTTGGCTGTGGGCACATCCCCAGTAGGGGGCGTGCAGGAGGCAGCTGATCGATGTTTCTAACTCTCTATCCCTCTCCCTTCCTCTCTGTAAAAAATCAATAAAATATATATTTTTTAAAAGAATATTCCATGGAGACTTAGATATTTTTTAAATTTATAGAAGTCAATTTCATACCACATAGTTCCAACGCATTGAAGCAATGAAAGTAAAAAGGGAAGGTTCTAAAAGATAGTACTTTTCTAAAATAGATTGTCATGACTGTCTTTTTCCTTAACAAACATTGTGTAGTGGAGCATGAAACACCAGCTTCACCCTTAGCAGCTTATGCTCTGAGGTCACATGGGAATTCATGGTTATATACTGGCCAATATATCCTGTGTATGTAAATAATAGCACCCTACTTGTTGCTTGGTGTACCTGAGGCCAAGAGCTTTGCCTATACGACTTATTCCTTGTGACAACCACACAAGGTAAATATCACTAATCCATTCTACAGCTCAGGACAGTGAGGTTCAGAGTAGAAAGCAACTTTCCCAAAGCCACACAGCCATTAAGCAGCAGAGATGGGGCACAGATCCCAGGATGGTCTGTTTCCAAAGACCTTGCTCTGAATACAGCACAGGAACACAGACCTATGGAATTTTACAATTAGCTATTTTATTTCCCACAGAGTTCTAGAGGTAGCTATCAGACAGATAGGAAGCAGAAAGACATTAAGGCTATTTGAAGCAAAATCAGTTCCCCTTACAGTGACATCTCTAAAACAGCTGCCTAAGGGGGACCAGAGGGCCGCAGTCCATTTGGCAAGTGGCTCTGGGAGCTTGTTCTAAGGCTTCCAATGCATAACAAGCACAGAGACTTCCATTTGCTTCTGCTTCACGTCTGACTGGCATGACTTTGGCTGCCCCTGACCCTGTTATTAGAAGCAGCAGTCTATCCTTCCTTCAGTCTGATGGGTGCTAAGGGACTTTGTGCTGTGCGCTCACCTGGCTCTCAGACTGGCGCCTCCTTAGTCCTCCCTGCCAGCTCTGCTTCTCTGCCCCCTTCCCCTGTCACTGCTTGCCTGTCGCTCTGCTGCCCTCTGCGGTGGCTGCAGGGGGATGAGGAACCTGGGGAAGCCAGGAAAATGCTCTATTCTACCCTGAACTGTGAGTATAGAAATTGTCAAGCATTTAGACTTCTAACACTAGGCTTTTCTAAGTGTAAGTGGTACCATGGGACCCAGCCCAGAATGTAGTATAATTAACGTCTTAAAGGACTTGCCTAATTAAAGTAAGAGGACCACGTATCATAAGTGCAAGAAACTACCTAAGTCACTTTCAGATAAACCTGATGGACTTGAGGCATTGTCTACGGGAGGCAGTACATTGCAATGGCTAAGCGTATGGCTCTGGAATCTGATGCTTGAGTTCTGATGGTGATTCCACCACTTGCTGCTGTACTTTGTACAAGTTACTTTACCTCTCTGTGCCTTGGTTTTTCCATCTGTAAAATGGGACTAATAATAATAATACCTAGCTCAAAAAATTGTTCTAAAGATTGAGTATATTAATAAATGTATTGCACTTAAAACAGTGCCTGATACATCAAAGCTTTCAAAAAGTGTTAATCAGTATTGTGATTATCGGTTGACCATTTTCATAATCATGAAGGGTGAACGACTTCCAGAAGGAGATCCAAAAAGTAAGTTTCATTTCCTTGCAGAGGTCTGAGGGTGGTGAGGTAAGCAGGTCACTTGGTGCAAAGCCTCAAAGCAAGATGAGTGGAGCCCCAGTGGGCAGTTAGGTACTGCTGCATTACCGACTTCCTCAAAATGTAGTGGCTCAAAATAGCAGTAACATGCTAAGTGAAATAAGTCAGTCAGAGAAAGACAAGTATCACATGATTGCACTTACATGTGGAATCTAATGAACAAAATAAACTGACAAGCAAAATACACCCAGAGAGTTGGAAGCATGAAACCGACTGAGGATCCTCAGGGGGAATGGGGGAGGGAGGGTGGGGACAGATCAACCAAAGAGCTTATAGGCATATATGAATAACCCATGGACACAGATAATAGTGGGGTGAAGAACCACTATTGGGAAGGGAAGGGAGTAGGATAAAGGGCAGTCAATGGGAGGGAAAAAGGGGGACGTGTAATACTTTGAACAATAAAGATTTTAAAAAATAGAAGCAATTTATTATTGCTCTTGTGTCTATGGGTTGATCAGGCAGCTCTAGTTCATAGAGTGTTGACCTGGGTCCTGAGTTGGCTGCAACATCCAGAAGACTCAGTCACATGTTGTCTGGGAGCTTAGCTGGGATTTTTGGCCAATGGCCTTGGTTTCCCTCCATGAGGCTTCTTCAGAATGCTGCTTGGGCCTCCTCACAGCATGGCAGCTGGCTCCAAGAAAGAACTTTCCAAGACACAAAGGCAGAAGATCCAGATTTCTTAAGGCCCCGCCTTGAAAGTTGCACAACATCACTTCTGCTGCATCCTATTGGCCAAAATACATTGGCTCCAGGACCTCTGTGGGTGCTCAAGTCCCTCATAAAAAAAAAAAAAATGGCATGATTTTTATATATAACCTATGCACATGCTCCTGTAAACTTTAAGTCATCTCTAGATTACTTTATAATACCGAACCTGATATATATGCTATGCAAATAGTTGTTATACTGTCTTGTTTAGGGAATAATAACAAGGGGGGAAAAGCCTGTACATGTTCAGTACAGATGCAACCATAGTCGGCCTAACTACATAGTGTGTCAGTAACACCGTAACTTTTTTTCCTGAATATTTTTAATCCATAGTTGGTTGAATCCACAGATGTGCAACCTGAGGCTACGGAGGGCCAACTGTAGGTTAGTGGCCAGTCTAGATTCAAAGGGAGTGAAAATGAACTCTACTTCTGGATGAGGGAGTAGCACGGCTGCATTGCAAGAGAACATACAGGATAGAAATGTTGCTGCCGCCATCTTTAGAAACATGGTCTACCACAGATCAGGGAATAGGGAGGAACTAGATTTCCTTAACATTTGGATTGAGTGACTCAATTAGGAAGACCAATACGAGTTTGGATCACAGAGTTACCTACTAAAATAAAGAAGCACATGGAATTAAGTGTTTTAATATGGCATCACTTGTTTACCCATGATTTAAATATGCATTCAGGATATGGAAAATAGTTCCTTTGGGTCTAACATCATTCAGAATAAGTAAAGGTCATTAGGTTAGGAAAAATTATTATCAGTGCAAAGCATTTTTAAGAGTAAAAACTTTTCCTTAAAGGTATATGATAAAACCACATACTCCCTAAATAGTAACATGGGGAGCTTATAGTGAAAAACTAATGTGAACAAAGTTAAAGGGAACAAAGCAGAAAATAGCAAAGCAGCAGCTGAATAATGAACAGGAAATCAGACAAGAGGGTCCTATAATCACTATGGAGATTCTGATTTCCTCCCACCTCCTGGCTCCTGTACAATTCTTCTAAAAGTGTGATATACTTTACATTTGCTTTGCATTTTACATTTAAATTTATTGGTGGGGGGGCTTTAAAGGTCTGGGTGGAATTTGTGGATATAGCTACAGTTATATATGGAATTACAAAATAAGATTGGAGATAATCTAGCCAAATGAATTATTATTTACCTTGAACTCTCCAGTTCCCCACAACTGTAGAAAGTCTGGTCTTTGAGATAAGTTATGGATGGATAATGTTAAAAAGGCAATAGCAGGAAGATTTTGCTAAATTTTTCAGTGTTGGGGAGAAGAGAAAGCAATAAGAAATCACCCCGAGATTTGGGGCCTACGTCATAAATGAATGGTTGTCTTCTAGAGTGATTAAGAAGGTAAGTAGAAGGGAAAGTAAATTGGTTATTGCAGGGGGAAGATTACAAAAACAAATCTGTGACTGAAAGAATATTTTAAAGCAAAGTAGCAGCAGCTAGCCAGCATTGTCATCACATACGGATATTCCTGGCCTACTTTATTAGGGAGAGGGGCCCCACTCACTCTCCTTTTATGAACCTATAACTTTTTATTATTCATTTTACTGTTTGTCGTTATTGAGTTGTTTCTACCCAGTGTGGTTACAACTCACATAAAATACTGAAGACAATCAAATATAAAAAAACAAAGCTTGGAAATGCAGCTCGACCAGTGAAAATGCCATTAGTACCTACTGGCAGCTGCCCACTGTAAAGCAGTTGGAATTGCCTCCGATGGAAGGCAAATGAGAAACAAGGGGAATGATTATCTAGATGCCTCAATGGAAAACTTATTTTTAATAGAAGGTGGTTTTCAGTGGGCCAGCAGAGAAAGAGAATAAGTTGCCTTAGTGAGAAACTAGACAATCCATCAAGAATAGAGTACAAAGAGGAGAAAAGGTAAAGTTCTCATGGGAACAGGATATAAAATTGATGACAATGGGCCTTCGTAGAAGATGAAGAGCAACATAACAATGTGTGCTATGTATTATTTGCATAAACTCCAAAGAACTTGGCACCGTCTACATTTTCCATATCACAATCATAAACCAGGAAGTTAAGAAAAAAAAGGGTTTCAAGCAGCGAAAATAGGGGTCGGAATACTCAACTTCACTCAAGGGAGTTTCCAGGTCCTTACTTCACAAATAAAGTAAGCTTGGCTACTATCTTTTTTCCTAAACCCAACCATTTAAAATGAGATTCAGGTTCAATATTTACATATTATCTACTCTTATAATAGTTCACTTGTTGAGTATTAATTAGGCACCAAGCACTGTTCTAAATTCTATCTGGATAGATTCATTTACCACCATAGCAATCTAACATATAAGGACTAGGCTTTATCCCCATTTTATAGATGAGGAGATTGAAACAGAGAAGTTTTAGAACGTACCCAAAATCACACAGCTAGTAAGTGGTAGAGTTGGAATATGAATCCAGGCTAGTCAAGTTCCTACTGGTATGTCCTTAACAACTAGGCAGCTCTTCTCAAACCTGAGTGTGCACCAGAGTCGTCTAAAGGGCCTTTAAAACACAGAATTCTTCCTTGGGCGAGGGAAACAAAAGAAAAAATAAACAAGTGGGACTACGTCAAACTAAAAAGGTTTTGCACAGCAAAGGAAATCATCAATAAAACAAAAAGACAACTTGCTGAATGGGAGAAATATTTGTCATGATACATCCAATAAGGAGTTAGTACCCAAAATTTATACAGAATTCATACAACTCAACACCAAAAAGCAAACAAACTATCCAATTTAAAAATGGGCAAAGGACCTAAATAGACAGTTCTCCAAAGAGGATATACAGATGGCCAATAGACATATGAATAGATGCTCAAAATCACTAATCATCAGAGAGATGCAAATTAAAACAACAATGAGATATCACCTCTCACCTGTCAGAATGGCTATCATCAATACATCAACAAACAATAAGTGTTGGGGAGGATATGGAGAAATGGGAACCCTTGTGCACTGTTGGTGGGAATGCAGATTGGTGCAGCCACTATGAAAAATACTATGGAGTTTCCTCAAAAAATTAAAAATACAACTACCTTATGATCCAACAATTCCACTTCTCTGTATATATCATAAGAAACCCAAAACACTAATTTAAAATAATTTATGCACCCCTATGTTCATTGCAGTGTTATTTACAATCGCCAAGATATAAAAGCAACTCATGCCCATCAATAGACAAGTTGATTTTAAAAAAAAAAGGTAGTGGTACAAACCTAGCCGGTTTGGCTCAGTGGATAGAGCATCGGCCTGCAGACTGAAGGGTCTCAAGCTCAATTCTGATCAAGAAAAAAAGTAGTGGTACATATATACAATGGAATACTGCTCAGCCATAAAAAAGAATGGGTGTTACCATTTGCAACAGCATGGATGGACCTAAAGGGTATTTTGCTAAGTGAAGTAAGTCAGACAGAGAAAGTTAAATACCATATGATTTCACTTATCTGTGGAATCTAAAGAACAAAATAAATGAACAAAGTAACACCAGACTGATAGAGATCAGGCTGATGGTTGCCAGAAGGGGTTGAGGGGCTGGATGAAAAAGGTGAGGAGATTAAGAAGTACAAATTGGTAGTCACAGAATAGTCACAGGGATGTAAAGTACAACATAAGGAATACAGTCAATTATACTATAATCGCTACGTCTGGTACCAGGTGAGTACTTGAACTATCAGGGGGACCACTTTGCAAAGTATATGATTGTCTAACGACTTTGCTGTACACCTAACACTAATGCAGAATAATACTGAATGTGAACTCTAATTGAAAAAGAAAAAACACAAAATGCTGAGCTCCACCTCAGAGTTTCTGACTCAGTGGGTCTGGATGGAACCAGAGACTCTACATTTCTAACAAGCTCCCATAGTTGCCATGCCAAAGTACCACAGACCGAGTGTCTTAAACAACAGAAATTTATTTCCTCACAGTTCTGGAAGCTTAAATTCTGAGATCAAGGTGTAGTCAGGGTTGGTTTCTTTTGAGGCCTCTCCCCTTGGCTTGCAAATGTTTGTCTTCCTGTTTCTTCACACAGTCATCCTCCTGTGTGTTTATGTCCTAATATCCTCTTCTTATAAAGACATCAGTCAGTTTGGATTGGGGCCCGTGCTACTGACCTCATTTTAATTTAATTACCTCTTTAAAGACAACCCCTTCTCCAGCCTGGCCAGACTGTGGGGTCAAGGGTTCAATTCCCAGTTAAGGGCATGTGCCTCAGTTGCGGGCTCAGTCTCCAACCCTGGTTGGGGCGCACATGGGAGGCAGCTGGTTGATGTGTCTCTCTCACGATTTTTCTCTCCCCCACTCCTACCTCCCCTGCACTATGTGTGAAGAGATTGATGGAAGATGTATCCTTGGGTACGGCTTAAATAAATCCCCTCCCACCCCCCACCCCCTGCCCCGATCTCCAATACAGCCACATTCTGAGGTACTGGGAGGTAGGCTTCAACATAAGAATTGGGTGGAGGACAGAGATACAATGCAGCTCATACACCAGGTGATGCTGATGTTGACACTGTTCATCCAGGGACCACAATTTCAGAGCTCTTGAACTAGCACTGTCCTGGATGACTTTTTGTCATTTCAATTATTATCTCATTTAATGCTCACATGAGAAAAACACCATGATCCTCATTTCCTCAAAAAAAAATAAAAAAAAATCAAGTACAGAGATTTTAAATGACTTTCCTCAATTCACACACCTGGTATAGTAGACACTATTGGTTGAACTATTACTACTATGATCTGTTTCTACTCACAGCACTTTTAATGCCAAAGATATGAGTTTCCACACCAAGCAATTCTCCAGTTCCCTGCAGACACCAACCTGGTGTTCTGCAATTGAAAATAATTCTGACACTAACTACCCAGAGTTAGCACAGATCCCACAAGTCAAGGGCTCAGCCTCACAAGGCTGTCCCCACTCCAGATGCCAGTTGAAAGTAGTGGGTTCCCAGGTTACCCGCACTTCTGTCTGACTTGGCTACAAATCGGGGGTTCCTATGACACCCTCCCACCCCCCGCTCAGACCTGAAATTTGCTATAACAGCTCATAGAATTCAGGGAAGCATTTTACTTACTATTACTACTTTCTCCTAAAGGATACAATTAGACAGCCAGATAAAGAGGTACATAGGGCAAGGTCCGGAAGGATTCCGAGCATAGGAGCTTCTGTCCCTCTGGAGTTTGGGGTGCACTACCCTCTGGCACATGATGTGCTCACCAACACAGAAGCTGTCCAGACTCTCTCTTTAGGGTTTTTATGGAGGTTCCATATATGCAGGCATGATTGATTAAATCATTGGTCATTGGTAATTGGCTCAATTCTCAACCCCTCTTCTCTCCCCAGAGGGAGAAGCTTTTAAAATCAGGATTTTTAAAAATAAAAATTGCTTGGCAAACTAGAGTTGTTTAGGTTTACGCTTCAGAGGCCCGGAAGACATTACTCTATTACATGGACCATTGGCCTTGTTCCTCTCACCTTAAAGCCTCTGCACTGGCTGTTCCCCTGCTTGGAATGCTCTTCCCCCAGATATGGGTCAGGTCACATCTCTCACTGTCTTCAAATCCTCAAATGTCACTTTCTCAGTGAGGCCTGCCCTGGCCACCATTTGTCATATTGTGACCATCCTGCCCCTCCAGCACCCCCCATTCACCTTTCTTTGCTCGACTTTTTCTTTCTTATTATCACTTCCTAATATTTTACACAATTTACTCATTATGTCTATTATTATTTACTAGAGGCCTAAATGCACAAAATTCGTGCAAGGGGCTCAGCCCTCACAGCCCCGGCTGCCTCATGGCCGGGCTGCATCACAGCCCAGCAGCCCTACTCCCCACCCACTGGTCGTTCCAGAAGGTCATTCAGAAGGTTGTTCTGCCATCCGTTCTAATTAGCATATTAGCTCTTATTCTATAGATTGTCTGCTTCCCCCTCTAAAAAATAAGATCCATAGAACCAGATCTTCATCTACTGTGTTCCCTGATGTACCCCAAATGCCTAGACTAATGCTTGGCACATAGCACTCAACAAATATTTTTGAATGAATGAAGGGTGTTCATCATGGTAACTATGGGTCAACTGCTAGAAACCTTGTATACACTGACATTATAAATCAAAACAGGAAAAGTGACTTCTATGCTAAAGTGGCAAATCCAGTTTTGCTCCTGCCCCTAGTCCTACAAAAACTATAATCAAGAGGATGGAAGAACAAAAGGGAAGCAAAACCTGCAATACGTGGAAAGCTGGAGAGCAGACAGCCCAGCCCAGCTTTGCGGATATGAAAAGCCGAATCCTAAGGTAGCAGTCAGGAAAGCTGAGAATCAACCTAATCTATACCACAGAAACCTCAAAAGACGCATGACAAGCAGCACCAGCTACTTTTGGAACTGTAGGTGGGAAGTGGGAATTACAATAAATATATGGAGAAAGCTACATGAGAAGTCTGATCCCTGCATCCATCCCTATTCCACTCTTTTGGCAAGCGTCTTCTTCCACCCCGACATGATGTATTCTCTGGAGAGGGTGAAAGGGTGGGTCCTTGGACTTTAGGAGCTGGGTACCAAAACTAGGGGGATTCGGTGACCAAATGCATATTGAATGCCAAGTGTTCCCAGAACACTGGCAGACCTTCGCTCTTCAGGCAGGAGGTTAGGAGAGGTTTTTCCTGAACAATCTGACTAGCCAAGAGGAAAGAACTAAAGATACTGACACCAGAGTTGGCTATGAAATGGCCCAACCAGATCATCAACCAGTAAAACTCAAAATTGACAAATCCCATTCAAGTGCTGAACTTCTAATTTGCTTTCAATACCTACTTTTAACATAAGCAGACAATCAAGGAATCACCAAAACATCACCGTTTACAGAAAATAAAAATAAGTATTTCTCAGACAGCTGAGGTGAGTCTCTAACATGGAAGATAGAAACCAAAAACAAACAGAAAAGCAACTTTACAGAGAGAATACTTTTAAATTTACCCTTCCCGAATCACCTTATTAATATGCTCAGAAAGGTAAGATACTGCATTCATATAAAAGATCGAAATGTTATCCTTTTAAAGGACCATTCAGAGAACAGAAAGGTGCTTTGGGGAAATTATAAACATCATGGCAAAAAAGGAGAAAATCCCATTTAAAAGGTTAGAAGATAAAGTTGAAGAAATCTCCCAGAAGCAGTGCAAAAGGCAATGAGACAAGAAATGGAAAGAAATGATAAGAAATTAGAAGACCAGCTCAGAAGGGCTAACGTTTGAATTCAAGAAAGAGAGCAAAGAAGGAAAGAAAGGGAGAGAATCATCAAAGAAAAGTTTCAGGAAAATGCCCCCAAACAAAGTAACGAGCTTCCACATGGACAGGCCCTTACCCAGCACCATGGTGAATTTAGATCCACAGATTGCAAACATTATGACTTATTTAGTAGATACACTGCAAAATTCTTTTTTCCAGGGGAAAAAGAAACACATAAAATAACCCCCACTTACCCACAGGGGACATGTGAAATCAAATCAGGGAGAGTACCAAACCCTACATATACTTTGTTTTTTCCTTTATACATACCCATGATAAAGTTTAATTTATAAATTAGGCGCAGTAAAAGACTAATGACAATAGCCCATACTAAAATAGGACAACTATAACAATATACTGCAAAAAGAGTTATGTGAATATGGTCTCTCTCAAAATATCTTATTGTGCTGTACTCACCCTTCTTACAATGACGTGGAAGATACAATGCCTATGTGATTAGAGGAAGTGAAATGAATGGCATAGGCATTGTGACATAGTGTTAGGTTACTATCAACCTTCTGACCAAATCAGAAGGAGGATTATTTACTTGCAGTGAATAGGCTTGGCTGTCACTGGTTTCAGGGGATCCTTTGCTGAAATCTCTATATAAGCTTAATGTTTTCTGGAGCATAACATTGCCATCAATTGCAACATGTTTTCCATTCATGTCTTCCACCCACAATTTTAACACCCTTTTCATTTTAACTAAGCACTTATCATGCACTGTGGGGGTAATTTTTTCAGTTTGAAACAGCAAAATCAGCATAAATTTCCTTTTCCTTCTTCACAATTTCACAAAGATTCCTTATTGCCATAGATCTTAGCCACCTCAGCAAAAGATTTTTTTTCTTTCCAAGTCAAGAAATTGCACTCTTTCACTTAAAGGAACTGCTTTGTAGCTTCTCTACTTTTTGCGTTAAGACTGTTGTTAAGTACAATGAGAGTGACTTGACCACAGCACTGCAATGCCTCACCCACCCACGATGGCTATGAAATGACTAACAAGCGGGCAGCAGGGAGCATATGCAGCGTGGAGACATGGACAAGGGATGAGTTAAGTTCTAGGTGGTATGCCGCGAGATTTCATCACACTACTTAGGACGGCACACAATTTTACACTTACAAGTTGTTTATTTCTGTAATTTTTCATTAAATATTTTCAGATTGCCATTGGATAGAGCGTTGGCCCGCAGAATGAAGGGTCCTGTGTTCTATTCCGGTCAAGGGCATGTACCTTGGTTGCTGGTTCGATCCCTGACCCTGGTCAGGGTGAGTGCAGGAGGCAAACAATCGACGTCTCTCTCACATCGATGTTTCTCCGTCTCCCTCCCTTCCATTCTCTCTAAAATTCAATGGAAAAATATCCTCAGGTGAGGGTTAACAAAACAAAACAAAAAAGGGAAATGGTGAGTAAGGAGTGAAGACTGTACAAAGGATTAGGAATCACAATGGTGTTTCAAACCTCTTAAAAGCAACACCTAGAACTGGTCCTTGGGGGCCTACCCGTAGTCATCTTGCTGGTCCCGAAATATATAGTTTGGAATGGACACATTTAGTAGTTGGCAGAAGCCCACATTGGTTCTTATCAAGCTCACTTATCTCACACAAGATAAGTGAGGCTAAGGTCAAGCTCTGGTTGTCTCAATCAGTAAAGATACAACAAGCCACTTTTACTTTTTAAATATTTTTAAATTAAACTTATCGGGGTGACACTAGTTCGCAAAACCATACAGGTTTCAAGTGTACAATTCAATAAAACACCATCTGCACACTGTGATCTGCCCATCACCCCCAAGCAAAATCTTTCTGTCCCCATTTTCCTCTGCTTTTGCCCACCTCCACCTAACCCCCACCACCCCTTCCCCCGTGGCTATCACCACACTATTGTCTGTCTATGTGACATGTATGCATGTGTTTTGGTTAATCCCTTCACCTTCTTTCATCTTGCCCCCCCTCCCCCCACCCCTCTGACACTTGTCAGTCTGTTCCACATACCCATGTCTCTGTTTCTATTTTGTTCATCAGTTTATTTTGTTCATTAGGTTCCACATATAAGTGAGATCATATGATATTTGTCTTTCTCTGACTGGCTTATTTCACTTAGCATAATAATCTCCAGGTCCATCCATGCTGTCCCTTTTTTTTTTTATCGCCAAGTATATTCCATTATGTAAATGTGCCACAGATTTTTTATCCACTCATCCACTGATGGGCACTTGGGCTGTTTCTAGATCTTGGCTATTGTAAATAACACCACTATGAATATAGGAGTGCATATATTCTTTCAAACTAGTGTTTCAGGTTTCTTAGGATATATTCCCAGAAGTGAGATTCCTGGGTCAAAAGGCAGTTCCATTTTTTAAAATCTTCATTCTTGAAAGTATTACTATAAATATGTCCCCTTTTTTCTTCCATTGACCCCTTATAACTCATCCCCGTCCCTCGCCCCAAGCTTCTACACCCAATTGTCTGTATCCATGGGTTATGGATATATGCATACAAGTTCTTTGTTTAATCTCTTCCCACCCCCACCTTCCCTCTGAGATTCCAGTCTGCTTCTATGACTCTGGATCTATTTTGATCAACAGTTAATTTTGTTCATTAGATTCCACATATGAGTGAGATCATGTGATACTTGTCTTTCTCTAACTGGCTTATTTCACTTAGCATAATACTTTCCAGGTCCCTCTATGCTGTCTCAAAGGATAAGAGATCCTTCATTTTTTTTTTTTTTTTTTTTTACAGCTGCATAGTATTTCATGGTATAAATGTACCACAGCTTTTTAATCCACTCATCTACTGATGGGCACTGGGCTGTTTCCAGATCTTAGCTATTATAAATTGTGCTATTAACATAGGGGTACATACATTCTTTCTGATTGGTATTTCTTTTTTTTTAATATATTTTATTGATTTTTTTACAGAGAGGAAGAGAGAGGGATATAGAGTTAGAAACATTGATGAGAGAGAAGCATCAATCAGCTGCCTCCTGCACACCCCCTATTGGGGATGTGCCTGCAACCAAGGTACATGCCCTTGACAGGAATCGAACCTGGGACCCTTCAGTCCCCAGGCCGACGCTCTATCCACTGAGCCAAACAGGCTAGGGCCTGATTGGTATTTCTGGTTTCTTCGAATATATTCCTAGTAGTGGGATAACTGGGTCAAATGGGAGTTCCATATTTAATTTTTAGAGGAAATTCTATACTGTTTTCCATAATGGCTGCACCAATCTGCATTCCCACCAACAGTGCACGGGGATTCCCTTTTCTCCACATCCTCACCAGCACTTGTCATTTGTTGATGATGGCCAGTCTGACAGGTATGAGGTAATATCTCATTGTGGTTTTAATTTGCATCTTGGATGATTAGTGACATTGAGCATTTTCTCATATGCCTATTGGCCATTTGTATGTCCTCTTTGGAGAAGTGTCTTTTCAGGTCCTTTGCTCATTTTTTATTGCATTGTTTGTCTTCCTGGTGTTGAGTTGTATAAGTTCTTTATGTATTTTGGAAATTAATCCCTTACAGATATAGCATTGGCAAATATATTCTCATTCAGTGGGTTCCCTTTTCTTTTTCTTAATAGTTTCTTTTGTTCTGCAAAAGCTTTTTAGTTTGATGTAGCCACGTTTGTTTGTTTTCCTTGCCTAGGTGATGTATCTGTGAAAATTCTGCTATGAGAAATGTCTGAAATTTTACAGCCTATGTTTTCTTCTATGCTTTTTATGGATTCGTGATTTACATGTAAGTCTTTTATCCACTTTGAGTTTATTCTTACATATCATGTAAAATAGTGGTCTAGTTTCATTTTTTTCATGTACTGTCCAATTTTCCCAACACCATTTATTGAAGAGACTAGCTTTACTGTGTGTTTTTGCCTCCTTTGTCAAATATTAATTGACCATAAAGGCATGGGTCTATTTCTGGGCTCTCTGTTCTGCTGATCTATATGCCTATTCTTATGCTGTACCAGAATACAATAAGCCACTTTTAGATTCAAACACTTTGTTACTTATTTAGAGAGTGAAAAGAAGCAGCCAAAGGTGCCAGCTCCCCGTGATCCCTGTCCTGCACACCGAAAAGGACGACACTGAAACAAAGGGGTCATATGACTGCAGTGTGAGTTATGAGGACCCTGTTGCTTAGGAGCCACTTCTGGGCTCCAGCTATGCGGTTTCATATTGTGTAGCTCCATCGGTAGGAAGGCTGTGGCGGGAAGTCCTGCACCTCTTCAGACAGTCTCCCAAGGGAAACAGGGAAGTGGGTGGAAGATAGCTTCTCCCCTTCTGGTTTGAAAGGATCACAAGGCATTTTCCCAAGACAGATTAGCTGCAGGTCAAGCCAGCTCTTGCCTCCATGGCTTATTTGGATATCTGCAAGGTGGTTGGGTGACATGGCCAGAGCCTTTCCCTTATTGGCCTGTGGGATAAGGCTATCACATTGCAGAAAGCTTAACAGGAAACCTCTAAATTCTTCCCTAGTCCCCATTTAGGATAGTAAATCATAAACGATGTCATGTCCCCAGGGGAAATAGCAGGGTTTAGTGCAACCCTTAGAGACCTGACAGTTGATAGCCCCCATCATATTTCTATTTCCACCAGTCTGGCTCCCACAAACACAGACAGATTCAGGAGGCGACAGAAGACTACTGCAAATTCAACACAGTTGTAGCCACAGTTGCAGCTATGGTGTGGTTACTGGAGCAGATCCACGGACCTCGGCATAGGGCGCGTGGCTGTTGGTCTGGCAAATTCCGTTCCATCACTATCAGGAAGGGAGGCCAGAGCAGAAGTACCTATTTAGTCTCCCCCCACACGGCTATGTCCTAAGTAAGAATAACATATCAAGTCAAGAGAATTAAGGAGAGCCTGTAGAGGCCTCGTGGGCAATGGAAAGATAGAAAAAAATAACCCTTACCCCTAGCAAAAGGCCAATATATGAGATTTGTATTCAGATTTCTGAGCATCAGTTCATTCATTTGGATAATATCTACATGAGGGAATACAAGCTTTTTAAAAATCCCGAGATGGAGCAGCGACACAGACGCTATGTTGGAATCTCATAGAATGTTCTCTTGACCAGAAACAGTCAGTACTGCTCCCTGAAGAATGAGTAAATTACCCTACTCTGTTGAACGCGGGAAGGAGCACGTGACTGGCCTGGCCAGTGAAATAGGGGAAGACTCCCCTCCACCCAGCCAGCTACCGAGAACCCAGCACTCCCGCGCCCCAGTCCACAAAGCAGCAGCGACAGGTCTCCAATCACTCCAGGCAGCCGCGCGGCCGCGGGGAAGCGTGGAGGCAGGAAGTCCACGGGAGGAAGGCGGAGCCTGAGATTAGTGAACAGTCCCGGGTGGAAGCCGGAGGGACCGAGAGGCTGAAGAGAGAAAAGGGCAACAGTTTCACTTGGGAGCCAGACCGCCCGCCCCGGGACCCCGCCCCTCGCAGCCGATCCCGCGATAATACGACAAACTCCCGGGATTTCCCTCCAACTCCAGCTCAACACCCGTAGGGGCGGGGCCAGAGGACCCCGCGGCGTCTGGCCGTCCGCTACTTGCTCTTCGGGATCTCGGGAGAGTTGCGTTTCTCGCGACATTTCCGGAGTCGCCCTTCCACGCGGAGTCGGGACGCCTGTGCTGTGACCGAAGTACAGGGAGGGCGGAGACCGTGCGGGAGGGAGAAGCCCCTTTGGCCTGCCCTACGGAAGCCTGCGAGGGAGGGTGGTGACCGCTGCCCCGTCCAGTTGCCCCGATGCCCAGCGCCAGCGCCAGCCGCAAGACTCAGGAGAAGCCGCGGGAGGTCATGGACGCGGCGGAAGTGGGTCTTCCCCTTCCCCGGGCCCGGGAGGACAGACCCCTGGGCCGGAGCGCGCGGAGGGCGGGCGGAGGGTGAGCGGGACCCTGCCCTCGGGGTCCCTGTCGGCACCTCTCCTGCGGGCCGGGGTCCGGGCGCCCAGGGCCCTCGCCGGGACTCCGGGGCCTTGGCCAAGAAGCGTGGCCAGACCCTCTCCGGACCGGACGGGACCGCTTTCTCACCGGCCTGGCTCCCCGGCAGCGGGCCGCGGGGAGGGTGGACGTGAGGCTCCCCCTCCCCCGGAAGTGGCAGCGCGGGGTCACCCTGGCGTCTCCCTGGCTAGGCATGTCCCTCACATAAACCACCACCTCGGACACTGACAGTGATGAGTAAAACGGTCTGACTGTGTGTTTAGTGACCGTTTGCCGTGTGGCAGCTCTAAAGGACACTTGTCGTTTTTATTGTCTTTCTCCCTGTAAGTGATGGGATGAGGCAGGAAGCTTAGAGGGCGATTGAGATGAAGAGACCCACAATCTTGGGGGGCAATTCCTAACACCCAGCGGTCCCTCGGTGCTTTTCCGAAATGAAAGTTTGTTACCATCCTACAGGTCAGGTGTGTTGTATTAAAACTGAGCCTTTACTCATGCCCGGCTCCTAATTTTCCTATTGTGGAATTACGAGTTTGTGATAAACTGTATAAGGAATGGGACATTTTAAGAATATGAGGTGGACTAGGGGTTGCTGAAACATGAACTAATCCAGTGATGGCGAACCTTTTGAGCTCGGCATGTCAGCATTTTGAAAAACCCTAACTTAACTCTGGTGCCCTGTCACATATAGAAATTTTTTGATATTTGCAACCATAGTAAAACAAAGACTTATGTTTTTGATATTTACTTTATATATTTAAATGCCATTTAACAAAGAAAAATCAACCAAAAAAATGAGTTTGTGTGTCACCTCTGACACGCGTGCCATAGGTTTGCCATCACTGAACTAATCCATCTGTTGCCCTAATGCTATATTGTATAACTATATCTTTTTACTAGGGCTGGGGTTTTCTTTGTCCTTAAGGTTGGTTGGTTTATTTTTGTATAAACACACAAAAACCTGAGTCCTCCAGATTAAAGGAGAGGATTCCAACTGATAGCTATAGAGTGATAAAAACGAATTATTTCATATGTATCTTAAGTTACCTTGTAAAATCTAAGGGAATTATTTTGGGTATTCTTTATCTGATTATATAAACTAATGCAACCTTGCAGATAGCTCAGGTCTAGATATAAGGTAAACATTGTGGCAGAGTTATGTCATTTTATAGCTAGAAGTCTCCTAAGAGATCATTTTAGAGGTTAAGTGAGATTAAAAGAAAAGGTCACTTATCTATATAATAAAGCCTAAGTGACACTTAACCAGAACAACCAGTTGCTATGATGCACACTGACCACCAGGGGGCAGACACTTAATACAGGAGCTGCCCCCTGGTGGTCAGTGCGCTCCCACAGGGCAAGCGCTGCTCAGCCAGAAGCCAGGCTCATGGCTGGCCAGTAGTTGCCAGGGCGGGAGCCTCTCCTGACTCCACAGCAGCAGGCGCAGTGGGCCAGGCTGAGCGTGAGTGGTGTGGCGCCTGGCCCGGATTTGGGCTCTTCTCTGCCGCTTGGCATGCTGCTACATCCCTCAGGGGATGTCCAACTGCTGGTTTAGGCAGTCGGACATCCCCTGAGGGGTCCCAGGCTGCAAGAGGGATGTCCGATTGCCGGCTTAGGCCTGATCCCTAGGCTGGCAGGTGGACATCCCCCGAGGGGTCCCGGACTGTGAGAGGGCCGCAAGCTGGGCTGAGGGCTCTCCCCCCCTCTCTCCCCCCCCCCAATCCCACAGAAATTTTGTGCATTGGGCCTCTAGTCTATTTAATAAATATAGTATTTTAAGAAAAGCCTGAACCTTAGATACTATATTGTCATTGTCACTTGCAACCTAGTATGCTGAAGCTGATTTTTAGAAACAGGAAGCTGGTGGGGGTTTTTTTTTTTTATGTTTTCCAAATGCAAAATTGTAGTTAGCTTATATCCAACATCTTCAGTTTCTAAAAATGTGACATCTGGTGCTCAGAAAGCTTACCAAAAAAATGTTGGTTCTCTTTGAACATCTCTTCCTGTAATAGGAAGTTAATAAAACTGTGGTGCTTCATCCTACTCCCTTCCAGGAAATTTATATCCCTCCTTTGAAGTAGGTTAATCTCATTTTGAAGAAGATAGTTACGATGTGTTGTACATGTGTAAATTTTATCTGAGAATGCTATTATTTATGGTATATCCATCCAAGAGTAGTGATATTTCAAACAAACTAGCCAGAAACCGGGTGCTTATCCTTTTTCTATAGAGTACATATGTAAATAATATGACAAATTTCCACACTTTAAAACTATGACTCTTTGAATTAATAAAGTGGTCCTGAAAGTGAAAAGGAATTTATTTTTACATTGTTGTTTGTATTTATGTTTTTACTATGCTATTATTTTTTTTAAATAAAACGTTATAATGCAAAACATTTTTTGTAGGATTATGCTAAAGAAAGATATGGAGTATCTTCAATGATACAGTCTCAAGAAAAATCAGGTTAGTAGCTATGTGATAATAAATAAAGCTGTTTTTCTTCTAATTCCAGGGAAATTTTTCATGAAGTTTTAATTAAGGTTGACATAACTTTGAAAAACATAAATGACCGTAATAACTCAAGCAGATGTTATAATCCTATATAAACATTTGTCAGTTTGGTTGGGGTTCCTAATCTAGAAAGGGAAGAAAATACATTAAATGAGTATATTTTAAGAGTTAAATTATATTAAAAAGATATTCCTAAGTGATTAGGTAAAATATTTAAGATTTAAGTCTGGCCCAGGAGATAAAAGAATGTTAATAGTAACTACCTTCATCATATACAGCCTTTTTGCATGCTTTATGAGGCTACCTTCTTTACTCTCCCCTTGCTTTTATTAGATTTCTTTGAAATTGATTTGTCACATATTGTTTCTCTCAGACCTATAGGTTTTCTATTTTTAAACATTTGCCTTTTGTTTTTATTTACTTATTTATTTGTGTTTTCAATAGATTATCTTACTTAACAACAATTTTTCTTATGGTAGACACTCCAAAGTCCAAATTATGTCTTTCAGTCTTTGGTGCAACTGCAGATCTTTAAGTTCTGGCCTATTGGAAGTACTTCTAACTTACAGACCTGCCTATGAATGTTATGCTTTGGAAATAACATATCTCCGGGTTAATTTTATTGTGATTTTGGATTTAATTTATTGCATGATCATAAAATCACTTTCCTTCCCAACTTTTTTCCGAAAAGTGCAAAATAATTGGCTAAAAATATACCATTTCCAAAAGATACAGATGGTGAAGTAAAATAATTGAATATAAAATGGGATAGAAGCAATATAGTTTGGAGATGACATTCCCCTGCAGAGTAAGCAAGAGGGGTCATTTGAGACTTTGTTTTAATTATCCTCCTGAAGTGGACTTCCTTCAGCTGTAACACAAAGATGCCCAATGGAGTTTCAATCTATTACGTAAGTCCCAATCACCCCTTGCCATAATTACTGTTCCCATTTGGCTGGCAAATCCAGACAACTGTTTCCCACTTATAAGCTGTTCCCACCAGAGGGAAAAAAAAAAGAGGGAAAAAAAAATTATGTATGTTTACAGTAGCATAACAGTAAAATTCTGCCTTTGGTTTTATCTCTGCTAAAATCCTTATACTTTGTTCAGGCAGAGTTTCCTTCCCCATTTGCTTCCATTTCTCCAAATTTCTTCATTCTAATGCCAGTGTCTTAAGAGTGTGGAGGAGGCAATAGTTTTTTAAACTGAAACCCTACTGCCACTAATCAATCATTGGTGCAAGTGTGACATGTGCCTCAAGTATGTGTAGATATGTTAAAGGTTGAGAACCCCTATGCTAATTAGTTGGAATACCACATGAAAGAAGGGCTATTATTCTGTCTTTTTTCAAAGTACTATTAAAGTTACCCTAGTCATGACATTTATTTATGTCTCCTTAGATTTATGTTGTGATGTTTCATTTGATTTTGAGTTTTTATTGCCTAGTTATTAGTAAGTCATTGGCTTTTTCAATTTTGGTATTTCTAAATCTGTCTTAAATGTTTATGCTATTCTGTCTGTCTTTTCTCTTTCATACTTTGCTTTGCCTAAGTTTACACAGCAGACTTGGGAGTTGGTTTAACTCATAAGGTCTGTTGGCAGTGTTTTGTAGAAATTCTCTTGTGATACCCAGTGGCTTAAAAATTCCTCATTCATTGTCTGCTTTTGGCAGTGAGAACCATTGTATTCTCCTGTAATTTTCCTATTTGCTTCAAGAGACAGATTATAAGTATGTTTAGACAAAGTAGGTAGAATAAATATATTTGTTTAGTATTGGTTTTGTGTTTTGCGGGGGGTGAGGGGGTGTTGTTTGTTTGTTTTTCATCCTCACCCGAGGATATTTTTCCATTGATTTTTAGAGAGAGGGAAAGACAGAGAGAAATATCAGTATGAGAGAAACACATCGATTGGTTGCCTCCTGCATTAGCCCTGATGGGGGTGGGGCCAGGGCCAGGGCCAGGGCCAGGGCCAGGGAAGAGCCTGCAACCGGGGTACTGCCCTTAACTAGAATTGAACCTGGGACCCTTTGGTCTACAGGCCAAAGCTCTACCCACTGAGCCAAACTGTCTAGGGCTTTGCTTAGTATTATAACTAGGTTTCACTGCAGAAGATGCAGTAGGTCCTTGGGTTACCTCGGAGATCCGTTCCTACGGGCGACAATGTAACGCGATTCGCCGTTAAGTCGGAACCCACCTACATCATTCACATGGAGCACATATACAGTCAATGAAGTGAAGCAGTCAAAAACAGCCAAAACCGGTTTGGCTCAGTGGATAGAGCGTCGGCCTGCGGACTGAAAGGTCCTAGGTTCGATTCCGGTCAAGGGCATGTACCTGGGTTGCGGGCACATCCCCAGTAGGAGATGTGCAGGAGGCGGCTGATCGATGTTTCTCTCTCATCGATGTTTCTAACTATCTCTCTCCCTTCCTCTCTGTAAAAAATCAATAAAATATATTAAAAAAAAAAAAACATTTAAAAGAAAGATAACAATTCCTGACCTTTACTTGTGGTAAGTAAATAATAAAAAACATAAAGCACATATGTACATATGTCGAAATGACGGAACTTCTTTTTTTTATAAATACTGTAAATGGGAGATGGCGATGTAACCACGAAACGACGTACATCGAGTCCAACATAACCCGAGGACTGCCTGTAATGACAAACTTTATTAGTTAGGCAACATAACCCTTGAGAAAGATCTTTTACTACTCTTGATGTGATGTGATATGATGTCTATTATGTTTTTAAGTAATACGTTTTAAATTTAATATTCAAATTGTTGCATATTTAAAAAATAAAATGATTTCTGGATCATTATTGCCTCATATCACTATCTTCACGTAATAGTTTTTTTGTTTGGAGGACACAATTGTTGGGCCTCACATACAGAATTGATTGGCTTACATAACTCTAGGGCAGTGGTTCTCAACCTTCTGGCCCTTTAAATACAGTTCCTCATGTTGTGACCCCCAACCATAAAATTATTTTTGTTGCTACTTCATAACTGTAATTTTGCTACTGTTATGAGTAATTATGTAAATATCTGATATGCAGGATGGTCTTAGGCAACCCCTGTGAAAGGGTCATTCGACTGCCAAAGGGGTCTCGACCCACAGGTTGAGAACCGCTGCTCTAGAGAAAAAAGGTGAGATGGCATAAGGCATGATTGCATCTAGAGCAGTGATGGCAAACCTTTTGAGTTCGGCGTGTCAGCATTTTGAAAAACCCTAACTTAACTCTGGTGCCGTGTCACATAGAGAAATTTTTTGATATTTGCAACCATAGTAAAACAAAGACTTAAATTTTTGATGTTTATTTTATATATTTAAATGCCATTTAACAAAGAAAAATCAACCAAAAAAATGAGTTCACGTGTCACCTCTGACACGTGTGTCATAGGTTCGCCATCACTGATCTAGAGGCTCAATCAGCATCTTTAAGGCTTTCTGTCCGTATTTCTTGGCTCTGCTTCTCTTAGGTTATTTGGCTTTATTCTCTCATCCTACAAACTCGGGTAGGGGGACAGATGGTGGCTGCAGCCCTGGGCCTATAGTATCCAGTGGTCTGCAAACTGCGGCTCGGCAAACCACGGCTTGCGAGCCACATGCGGCTCTTGGGCCCCTTGAATGTGGCTCTTCCACAAAATACCGACTCTTCCACAAAATACCGACTTCTGCGCATGGGCCATGAAGTTTCAATCGCACTGTATGTGTGCGCCCACACATGGTATTTTGTGGAAGAGCTACACTCAAGGGGCCAAAGAGCCGCATGTGGCTCGAGAGCTGCAGTTTGCTGACCACGGGCCTATACCATCCCAGCTCAGCAAGCCCAGGGGAGAGCTTCATTCCCAGTGTCTGTATATTAAGTCCCAGAGAAGGAGTTTGATTAGCCCAGTTGGTGCAGCATGCCTTTCCCTGGATGAGTCACTGTGTCCTAGGGAATGGGGTGCCAATGATATTACTGTAATTAACCAAGTTACTAATTAATTGGAAAGGAGCAAAGGGAAGGCCAGATAATAGAGGCATGCCATTTGTACAGCTTTGCCAGAAAGCTGCAGTTTAACATGCTCCAGGTCTGCTCCCCACAGATCCTTGGGGGAAGGGTCTGGACAATAGGCGCATGCCTGATAAGGTATGGGTGGTGTGGGAAGGTGCTTGTCTGTCAGTCACACCTGGGAGTAGGTTATTGGCCAGAATAGGCATGACCACTGCTAGGGTGAGAAATCTGAGGTACATAAACTGAACGGAGAGAGCTCTCTCTCGGCTGTCTTGTGCACTGGGCTCCCAGCTCTCTTGTTGCAGGAGACACTCTCCCTTGCACTTGGCCTCCATGGCCCACAGTCACGTGGACCCCACACAATGGACCGATGGACTGTAACTAGCCTGATGCTCTGCTGGACTCAGCTCCACCATTGAACAGAGACTGTGGATACTGGCTTTGCTTTTAGCTCTGCTGCATCCCCAGCTGCACATTTCCAGAACTGGTTTAAGGGAAATAGGACTTTTAAACTGAGAGATAGAATGCTATACAGATAAAAATCACTCGTTTTCCTGTGAGAGTCTTAAAAAACGTTTTCTCAGAATATTGTAAGAACCCCACTCCCACTAGCAGCGGAGAAATTCCACCTGTGCAATTCTCCAATAACACCATGACTATCCAGGCCTGGCAGAGAAACCTCCCCTTTGGCTAGCTGACTTACGTACTGTGACAGGCAAGCTAAAATACCATGTCCACTTAGGCAAAGGTGGATGAAGATAGATTGTAGTTGGCCTTATAAATCAATAAAATATTCAACACATACGCATTTTGAAATTCTCTTTGACTCCAGTATAGACTGAATTAGGGAATCGGGATTATCAAAAGGTTATTGCCGTCATTTAGACAAGTACTTTGGGATGGTGGCAGTGAAGATAATAGAATTGGATAGAGTTTTTTTTAATCCTCACCTGACGATACATATTTTAGAGAAAGAGGAAAGGAGAGACAGAGAGAAAATGAGTGTGAGAAACATTAATTAATTGCCTCTCATACATGCCCTGACTGGGGATCAAACCTGCAACAACCTGCAACCTTTTGGTGTATAGGTGACCCTCCAAGCAATTGAGTCTCCTGGTCTGGGCCTCGAGAATTGTATAGGTTTTAGAGATATATTTAGAAAGTACAATTCACAAATTAAGAAGGCGTCAGAGGTTGAAAACTAATACCGAGTACTTATGCTCGTTGTCAAATCAAAATTATGATCTCTGTAAATTCTGAATTACTAAATTTGTTTCGTTTATTTGCTGCAGATCGAGTTTTGGTTCGGGTTAGCAATTTGACAGTACAAAAAGCTGATGAAGTTGTTTGGGTGCGTGCAAGGGTTCATACAAGCCGAGCTAAAGGTAAGGTTGATTTAATGAGTAAAGAAAGGTCTTTGGTTAAGGAATCGAAATTTTTTGTTTTATGTATATTTCACAGACTAAAGTAAATCTTTAAAAATAAAACAAAATCCCCTCTGTTTTCTTTTTTAAATCACTGTAAAATATTAGTCTATGTTTAATTAATTTTAGATTTTTATAAGATCACCTTAAATATAAGTTGACCTTAAAAACTCAGATGAAACCTAATAAGGTATTGATTTAGCAGTTCTCATAAGTTTAATTTTTTGAAGTGAAGAGTGTTTTTGAGAAGCTTTTTATTTGTTAATATCCTTATATTTGTGATATTTAGATAGGGAGAGAGGTAGAAGAGATAAAAGACTAAGACTGGGTTGCCCGATACAGTAGCCACTGACTACATGTAGTTATTAATATCCAATAGCTCAGCCACTACATGTATTTGAGTGCTTAACTGCCACAATGGCTAGTGGCTCCTATATTGCACAGACAGTACAAATACAGAATATTTTTTCTCATTGTAGAAAGTCCCATTGAATTAGCATTAACAACAGAAAAGAAGGATAAGCATAGTTTAGACAAACCTTAGTTCCTTATGGAAAATTGTCCTAACCTAAAGTGTTCAAAATTATCTAAAAATATTAATGACATTAGTTTATAACTTTTTCACACACTTTTTCACATTTGATCATCCCTACAAATTTGTGATGTAGCAGAACAGGCATTGCTATTGCCCTTTATAAATGAGGAGACTAAAACTACTTGCCCAAGTTCTCATAGTAATTGGTGGAATACAAACAAAATCTAGAAGCTTTCTAAAATACCTTCTGTCTCTCTAAGAGTTCATTGCTTTTATAGCATTTAATACATTCTATAATATAGCATTTTTTACATTGTGTTTTAAAATACTTATTATAGAATTAATATGGGCTCATTTTTTAAAAAAATATATTTTATTGGTTTTTTTACAGAGAGGAAGGGAGAAAGAGAGAGAGAGGTAGAAACATCGATGAGAGAGAAACATCGATTCACCTGCCTCCTGCACACTCCCCACTGGGGGTGTGCCCGCAACCAAGGCACATGCCCCTGACGGGAATCGAACCCGGGACCCTTCAGTCCGCAGGCCAAACCGGTCAGGGCTGGGCTCATTTTTAAAATCCCAACATTTTATACATATGTCTCATGCTCTCAAGGTCACTACTTTAAGAGTTTGTCTATTTTTCCAGTATTCTTCTCCCAAGTAGATGAATGCTAGTAGACTTTGAGAAGAATAGTGCTGGAATATTAACTTTTTAAAAATGTTGATTTGCCTTCCTGAAAGGTTGGGCCATTTATACTACCAATAGATATATCACATTGTATTGTAATCCCTGATTTACTTGTCTTTCTCCCACTAGTGTGGGATCTTTGTTCTGTCCAAAATATACACTTTGTTTCCTGAACATGGTTATTTAACAAATTAAAAGATAGAATACGTGCTACACGTAAGGCTGAACCAAGCATACTTCTCTTCACATCTATCCCCAAAATGGAACAATTTGAGTATCAATAAGGATAATTGCAGTGAATTGAAACATATCAGATATGTTTAAATCTGTAAGTACATATTAATGCTAAGACAAACAGAAAACCTAGTTGGTCACCAATGCAAACAGTTCATTATTTTGAAGCAGTATCATTTCTGTATGAGTTGTATATCACTGGCTAACCAAATGGTAGATGTAGAAAAGTGTCTTTTTATTTTTTAAGAAGTATCTCTTTAGAGAGGTATTCCAACTAATAAAATGAAAAGAGCATATTAGACCATCACCATTTTGTTCCTTATAAATTACCTAGGTACATTGATGGTCAGTGATTGCTAATAATAGAATAGAAAGATAACCAGAAATATTTTACATCTATTTATGAAAGAACACAATACCATTCAACGAAATACTATTGCCTAAAATATTGTTCCAGAATCTCATTAAGCCTTTAGATTAACTACCAACTTACAGGAAAAACATAGGACTAGGGAACACATATTAAGTGACAATGGTTATGAGCAAAAACAACCTTGTCTCTTCTACTAGTATAAATAAATAGAAAAGGGAGGAGGAGGCTATGAGTTTAAACAGACTTATGATATCTCTGAAGTAATTACTTGTTTGTATCCTGATTTAAATATACAATAAAAAGATACTTGAGATTCTTGGAAATTTGAACATTGACTGGATATTTGATGTTAAATATTTGTTCATTTTTTAGTTGAGATAATTGTACTGTGGTAACATTATTTTTAAAGGCTTTTATCTCTTAGGGGTTCGTACTTAATTATATATAGACTAGAGGCCTGGTGCACGAATTCATGCATGGATGGGGCCCCTCAGCCAGGCTGGCCATCGGGGCCAGCCGGTGGGGGGGAGGGGCTTCAGGTGGTTGGCTGGCTGGGGGGGAGGGGCTGTGGGAGATGGGTTGGCCACAGAAGGTTGGCCACAGAAGGTTGGCTGGGAACACACTGACCACCAGGGGGCAGCTCCTGTGTTATCATTTGCCCCCCAGTGGTCAGTGCGCATTATAGCAACTGGTTGTTCGGTCATTTAGGCATATATATATATATATATATATATATATATATATATAGATGAAATACCATGGTTGGGGTTTGCTTCAAAATAGTACAGGCAGCCCTGGCCCATTTTGCTCAGTAGATAGAGCGTCAGCCTGAAAACTGAAGGGTCCCAGGTTCGATTCCGGTCAAGGGCACATACCCAGGTTATGGGCTCAATCTCCAGTAGGGGGCGTGCAGGAGGCAGCTGATCAATGAGTCTCATCATTGCAGGAGGCAGCTGATCAATGAGTCTCATCATTGATGTTTCTATCTCTCCCTTTCCCTTCCTCTCTGAAATCAATAAAAATATATATTTTTTTAAAAATAGTACAGGCATTGAGGGATAAGTGGATTGGGTTAAAGCTGAGACAAGAATGACCAAGAGGATTATAGGTAGACATTGATATCATTTACAAATAATGCCCTTTTCTTTCAAATGTTTATTTCATTTCATGTTGTTTCTCTTTACAATAATTAGATTCTTTCTAGTCCTGTAGGGATTTCCACAATTAAGGATGTTTTATACAGCAGAGATTGAAACTCCTGATGAGTTATTTCATGACTGTAGGTGTTCTGCATAAAATGTCATTAGAAAGCAATACCAGATTTTAGAAAGTATTAAAAGAAGTTTTCTTCTAGTCCAGTTTTCTGTTGTCAGAAATAGATGTTAAATTTTACAAGACCTTTTGCCAGCAATTTTTTCCCTCAAAATATAATTGGTTGAGTGTATTTATGTAGAGGTTCATTATACTATTCTCTCTGCTTTTGTGTTGGTTTGAAATTTTCTAGATAATAAAAAATTAAAAATACAGTTGGTCCTCATTGTTCATAGATTGTGTATTTACAAATTCACCTAGTTGCTAAAATGTATTTGTAACCCCAAAATCAGCATGTGCGGCATTTTCACTGTCATTCACAGACATGCTGACATGCACGTGTGCAGTGGCAAAACATTTGCGTTGTCCCGTACATCCTAGTACGTTCCCAGCCGAGGTCAAACACAGTGAAGCTCTGCCTTCTTGAGTCAGCTCTCATTAACAGGTGTCCTTTTCACAACCTGTTTCATGCCACATTCTTCAGTTCTGTGCTTTTTGTTGGTGATTTGGCTATTTAATATGGCCCCCAAGTATAGTACTGCTGAAGTGTTTTCTAGCGTTCCTAAGTGCAAGGAGGTTGTAAGATGCCTTACAGAGAAAATATGTGTTAGACAAGCTTCATGTGAGCATGAGATACAGTGCTGTTGGCTATGAGTTCATGTTAATGAACCAATTCTATATATATTAAATAAAATGTATTTAAACAGAAACACACAAAACAAGGTCGTGTATTGATGGACTGATGAAAATATTGTGATCAGAGGCTCATGGGAACCTAACCTTGTATTTCCCTTGGGGCAATAGTTCAATATCTGCTAATTCATTGTTCCTGGAGACTTTATGGAATATAACTATCACAAATAACAAGAATCAATTATATATTATTGTAATGATTTATAATAATGGGTTTCTTAATGTTGAACAATTTGTAGATACATGAAATAAACTGAATTTGGCAAAGGTGTGAGTGGTATTTTAGTATAGTACTAGATTAAGTTTCAGATATATTTTTGAAATTTTGCATTTAATCTGATCCTCATAACTTCTAATTGGAAAATCTTATTTTTTTTTTTTAAGGTTATTTATGTGTGTGTGTTTAAGTAAGTTACCCAAATAACATTTTCACATGAATTTTTCAAAGAATACAAAAATGATATTCACTTTTTTCTTTTTTACTGTCTATCCTCTGCTTCAACATTTTTCTATTTATTCTTAATAATTTGTTCAGCATCTTTTCAAAAATCTTCCTTTTTAATGTATGTATATGCATGCACACACAGATACATACAGTTTTTCTGCTTTGTGTGTTTTAATTTGTCTTATTTTATGTAGATGACAACATATTTTACGTGTTATTCTGCAACTTTTAAAATTTTCAATGAACATGTTTCTTGGAGATTTTTTCCATGGTACTAGTTATAGATCTACATAAGGCAGTATTTCTCCAAGATAGGTATCTAGAAGTGAGATAGCTGGACTGAAGGGTATGCATATACATACTTAACCCTTTGTGGTCCAATTTTATTTTTGGAATTCAAACAGTCTGGTCCATATTAATTGATGGGATTGAATGTTGAACCGGTTTGCGTTGTCGACCTCAGCCTCGACATTAGACCTGCTCCTAGCACCTGGTCTGTCGAGTCAGCCTCAATGTTGGACCAAAAAGGGTTCATATTTCTAATACCAAAAGAACCTTTCAATAACATTATATGTATTTATCCCACAAGTATGTGACTTTCTCCACATCTTGCTAATAGTGATTGTCAATGTTTTCTGTTTCTGCCAAAATAGATTATCTAAAAATAAATAAAATATTATGCTTTCAATTTGCTGCTTTTCCTTTCTTCCCATGTCTTACATTGGGAAAACGTCAATAAATAATGACTTACCTAGAATAATTCATCGGCTATAACTCCAAAAGTAGTAACACATTAAAAGTGGACTTAGCCGAAACCGGTTTGGCTCAGTGGATAGAGCGTCGGCCTGTGGACTGAAGGGTCCCAGGTTCGATTCCGGTCAAGGGCATGTACCTGGGTTGCAGGCACATCCCCAGTAGGAGATGTGCAGGAGGCAGCTAATTGATGTTTCTCTCTGATCGATGTTTCTAACTCTCTATTCTCTCTCCCTTCCTCTCTGCAAAAAATCAATAAAATATATTTAAAAAAAAAAAAGTGGACTTAGAAAAACAAACCATGCTAGCAATTTCAAGTAGAGCAAAGCTGTGAAAAACCATAAATAAGGAAATGGAAGTGTCAAAATCATAGTGTCAAAAGTATGACGATATAGGATCCTGTTATGCAAACAAAAAAATCTAGTCTGTTTACATAATATCTGTGTATTTTGCTTTAAAGGACAGTGTTTAAGATCAGATTTCTTATACTAAGTTTATACATTCCTAAAATCAAGTGTTTTATATATGTCTGTAACTCTTAATGATACCTTTAAAATTTGTTTCTTTCCGTTGTGAAAGCTTATGAGCTTAAGTCTGCATATCAGAAGAGTAATTGAAATATCAGTGGGTCCTTTCAAATTGTATATACACTAGATGGAAGTCATTGGCAGTACATAATTCTCTTTCAATACTCTTTTTTCTAAAAACTTACTTTACTTCCAAAATAGCTGATTACTTTTGTTAAACAGATAATTTAGGATTTTTAATACCAAAGGTCAGATCAACATCCATGTGAGAATATTTTCGAGAAAATAACAAATGGAAAGTATTTAAAATAGTAAGGTCTTTGCTATTTAACTTCCTAACTGATTAACATAAATGACAAAGGAAAAGGTTAATGTTGGGAATCAGGAAGTTAAGGTACATTATCTAAATAATGAATTCAGGAGCTTGACAAGCTGAAAGACAGTAGGAAGAGATCAAGACATAAGATTGCCTCACATCTTTAATTACCTAGTTCTTCCACAAAGGCCTCTTCATTAGGAGCCGTCACCATAATGGAGATGAGAATAAACCTTTTTGTTCTGACCACCTCCCATGTTGGTTCTTTAGCTCAGAAATAAAGCTTGTTCTCCTGGTGTGTAAAAGAAGGTTTCCAACTTTACATTTCTCTAAAACAGTACTCCTGTGAAAATTTAAGAAATAAGGTGCTGCTTCTAAAACCTTAAGAATCAAAGTTCAACACAATTTTTTTTTATTAAATCTTTATTGTTCAGATTATTACATTTGTTCCTCTTTTTCCCCCCCATAACTCCCCTCCTCCCAGTTCCCGCCCCACCATCCGCCCTCACTCCCCACCCACTGTCCTCATCCATAGGTGCATGATTTTTGTCCAGTCTCTTCCCACATCTCCCACACCCCTTTCCCCCCCAAGAATAGTCAGTGCATTCCCTTTCTATGTCCCTGATTCTATTATGATCACCAGATTATTTATTCACTTGATTCTTAGATTCACTTGTTGATAGATGCATGTTTGTTGTTCATAATTTGTATCTTTACCTTTTTCTTCTTCTTCCTCTCCTTAAAGGATACCTTTCAGCATTTCATATAATACTGGTTTGGTGGTGATGAACTCCTTTAGCTTTTCCTTATCTGTGAAGCTCTTTATCTGACCTTCAATCCTGAATGATAGCTTTGCTGGATAAAGTAATCTTGGTTGTAGGTTCTTGCTATTCATCACTTTGAATATTTCTTGCCATTCCCTTCTGGCCTGCAAAGTTTCTGTTGAGAAATCAGCTGACAGTTGTATGGGTACTCCCTTGTAGGTAACTGAGTTTCTTTCTCTTGCTGCTCTTAAGAGTCTCTCTTTGTCTTTTGCTCTTGGCATTTTAATTATGATGTGTCTTGGTGTGGTCCTCTTTGGATTCCTTTTGTTTGGGGTTCTCCGTGCTTCCTGGACTTGTAAGTCTATTTCTTTCACCAGGTGGGGAAAGTTTTCTGTCATTATTTCTTCAAATAGGTTTTCAATATCTTGCTCTCTCTCATCTTCTGGCACCCCTATGATTCTGATGTTGGTACGCTTGAAGCTGTCCCAGAGGCTCCTTACACTATCTTCGTATTTTAGGATTCTTTTTTCATTTTGCTTTTCCGGTTGGGTGTTTTTAGCTTCTTCGCATTTCAAATCTTTGCTTTGATTCTTGCACTCCTCTGGTCTGCTGTTGGGAGTCTGTATAATATTCGTTATTTCAGTCCGTGTATGTTTAATTTCTAGTTGGTTCTTTATCATAACATCGAGGGTCTCATTAGATTTGTTGAGGATCTCAATAACTTTATCGGCGGCTTCTAGACAGTTCTTGAGAGACCTTAAAAGTGTGGTTCTGAACTGAATATCCTCCATTGACAGTTTTGTCCTGTTTCTTTGTCTCCGCATTTTTTTATGCTTTCTTGGTGCACCTCCTAGTGGTCTTTGTGTGCAGTCCTCCTGTAGTTAAGCCTTGATTGTTGTAGTTAATACTAGGGGGATTTGATCTCCAGGCCAGCTGGCTGTGAGACTCAGCTGTGTCTGCAGTGGGAAAACTTCTGTCCTCTAGGGAGGTGCTAATCTAGCCTTTGCCTGAGGCTATCTGGCAAATTGCTGTGTGCAGGGCTTGGGCGGGGCGGGTGGGTCGCTTGGGCCCGGGATCAACAGGGTGGGCCGGAGAGAGCAGTTATGGCTGCTCTCAGTTCCGTCCCTAGGGGCTCTGCCTCACAGAGTCCCAGCAACCGCTGCAAACCTCAGAGAGAAAGCTGCCTTCGAGTTCCTACCGAAGCCAGACAGTCCCGCTTCTCCTGTTTGAGTTTGGGTCCCTAGAGACTCGCCCGGATATGGAGCTCAGAATGTGAGACTCCCTCTCGATTGAAAGCTCCAACCGCGCCCTCTGCCGCCAGCCCGCTCCGCGCACACTCCCTACCTGAGTATTTCACTTCAGCACTGCGCCTCCTCTGAGTCTGGGTATGATAATCTCTTTCCTCCTACTAGTTGTAGAAATTCCACTCAGCCAGCCTTCCTGTGGTTCTGGATGATGTCCGTTCCGTCTTTTAGGTGTATTTTGATTTGGTTGTTCAAGGCAGCAATCTCCGGCGTTAACCTATGCCGCCATGTTGGTTCTCCTCAACACAATCTTTTGCTATTAATCCTCACCCAAGGACAGTTTTTTCATCGATTTTTTTTTTTTTTAAGAGAGGAAGGGAAGGGGAAGGAGAAGAGAGAGAGAGGAGGGGAGAGGGGAGGGACATGCCCTTGACAGGGAATGGAGCCCATGACCCTTCCATGTGTGGGCCAGCACTCTAACCATTCCAGCCAGTGCTCAACTTGATTTTTAATTGTTAATTTAAATGATCTAAAAATAGTGATTTTATTCAGCTGTATTGAACATTGACTCTATATCTTTCTATAAACTGTCTCCTGGTTGGAAAATTCCAAAAAGAAAGATAAGTAATATTTAGCAATTGATTTGTCTGTCCTGTAAAGTTTTTATACTAATTTAAATACAGTAAGGACTTTTTGCTAAACTGAGAAATTACATACTTCTTGAAATAAAAAATAAATTAAAATTTCAATAGTGCCGAAAGACATAAAATGAAAAATGTCTCACAGTTCTAGCTTCTCCATCCCATTACAATTTCTTCCCCCTAAAATAACCACTGTTGTTTCTTGTGAACCCTTCCAGGGAGAAAAAATGCATGTACAAGCATAGGTATAGCCTTTGTTTTTTTAAATTTTCATAAAAAGGGTTGTACACATGGTGCTTCTTGTTATCAGTAACCAGTGTCTATAAAAATAGTAGCTGCCCAGCTGGTGTTGCTCAGTGGCTGAGCATCGATCTATGAACCAGGAGGTCAGGGTTCGATTCCCTGTCAGGGCACATGCCCGGGTTTCTGACTGGATCCCTGGTAGGGGGTGTGCAGGAGGCACCCAATCAGTGATTCTCTCTCATCATTGATGTTTCTATCTCTCTCCCTTGCTGGAATCAGTAAAAATATTTGTTTGTTTTTAAATAGTAGCTTGCAAAACATTGAACTAAATAGATCATGCAGTACATTGTATTACCAGCCAGAGCCAAAGAAAGAAAATTGTGTTTATTTATTTATTTATTTATTTTATTATTAGTTAAGGTATTACAAATGTGTCCTCATCCCCCCATTAACCCCCAGCTCCCCCCCCCCCACACACACACACTCATGCTCCCATCCCCCTGTTGTCCATGTCCATTGGTTTGGCTTATATACATGTATACAAGTCCTTCGGTTGATCTCTTCCCCTTACCCCCGCCCTCCCCTACTTTCCTTCTGGGGATTGATAGCCTGATCGCTGTTTCTCAGTCTTTGGGTCTGTCCCTTTTCATCAGTCTATGTTGTTCTCTATAATCCACAAATGAGTGAGATCATGTGGTATTTATCTTTCTCTGACTGGCTTATTTCACTTAGCATAATGCTCTCCAGTTCCATCCATGCTGTTGCAAAAGGCAAGAGTTCCTTTTTTTTTTTTTACTGCAGCATAGTATTCCATTGTGTATATGTACCACAGTTTTCTAATCCATTCATCTGCTGATGGGCACTTAGGCTGTTTCCAAATCTTAGCTATGGTGAATTGTGCTGCTATGAACATAGGGGTGCATATATCCTTTCTGAGAAAATTGTGTTTATTAACACCTGGCAAGAACTTGGTCTCCAAAGTACCTAATACAGGTAGTCTGAGCAGACAGTTCTATTTACCAGGCACCAGAACTGATTTTTTATTTGTTTGAATCTTTTAGAAAATTTTTTGAGTGGACCATCAAGATTCTAGTATTGAAAGTGCTTTGAATACAGACGCTTTGGGGACCATACATAGCATTAGAGCCACATGGAAATCTGTTTCATTAGTAAAGACTATATAAATATGAACTTTGGTTCCTTTATATAAATAACACTGTTATGAGAGGTTTTTAATACTTAATTTCCTTAACAAACAAGAGTCTGCTCTGCTTGTTCATTTATTGTGTTTTTAGATTCCACATATAAGTGAAATCATGGCATTTGTCTGTCTGACATTTCAGTCAGCACAATACCCTCTAGGTCCATCCATGTTGTTGCAGATGGCAAGATTTCATTCTTCTTTATGGCTGGTATACATGCACCACTTTATCACTCATGCATTGATAGACACCTGGGTTGCTTCCATATCTTAGCTATTGTAAATAATGCTGCAATAAGCATAGGGATGTACTAGTATGTGTCTTTTCTATTTAGTGGAATGGCTGGGTCCTTCTTTCTCTCTTGTTATATAGCTTTTGTTTTAAAGTCTATTTTGTATGGCATAGGTATTGCTATCCCAACTTCTGTTTGTTTGCATTTTCATGAAATATCTTTTTCCATCCCTTATTTTCAGTCTGTGTGTGAGTCTTTCAATATGAAGTGAGTCACTTGTAGGCAGCATATGTAAGCCTTACCTTCTAGACCTACCTCTTTCATTGTGTCATTGTCTTTAAAAAGTTTTTTTTTCTGATTAGAAAAGTAGTATATGCTTATTGTAGAAAGTTCAGAAAATACAGAGAAATATGAAGAACATAATAATTCCCTGAAATTTCACCACCCATTAGTAACCACATTTTGGTGTGTTTGTCCCCTATACAATCTATGTTAATAACTTTTTTTTCTTTTGTTTTTTAACACCATTCATCTCCCCTATATCCTCTTCTACCTCCACCCACCCCCTCATTCCCACATTCACCACAGTGTTACCCAGGCCCATGAGTTCTCCCCCCCCTCCCCCTCAATCCTTCCACCCTGTCCAACACCCCCCACCACAGCTGTAGGCCTGCTCTCTCTATGAGTCTTTCTTTACTTTGCTTGTTAGTTCACTTTGTTCATTAAATTCCACATGTGAGTGAAATCATATGGTACTTGTCTTTCTCTGGCATGTTTCACTTAGCATAATGTTCTCTAGGTCCATCCATGCTGTCGCAAAGGGTAAATTTTTCATTTTTAGGCCCAATAGTCCATTATGTAAAGGTACTATAGCTGTTTTATCCGCTCATCAATTGATGGACACTTGAGCTGCTTCCAAATTTTGGCTATTGTAAATACAGCTGCAATGAACATAGGAGTACATATTTTTCAAATTAATGTTTCAGGTTTCTCTAGATAAATTCCCAGAAGTGGAATTTCTGGGTCATAAGGTAGTTCCATTTTTCATTTTTTGAGGTAACTCCATACTGCTTTCCACAATGGTTGCACCAATCTGTATTCCCACCAACAGTACACAAGGGTTCCCTTTTCTCCACACCCTCAACAATACTTGTTTGTTTATTGATGATGGCCATTCTGACAGGTGTGAGGTGATATCTCATTGTGGTTCTAGTGTGCATTTTTTCATATATCTATACTTTTTACACAAAATAGAGATTATATGTGGTTTTATTATATTTTCACACAATGGTCTATCATGAGTATCTAACAAATATTTATTTTATATTCCAGACACCTGACATACTTTTTGCACATAGTAATCCAGCTGTGAAATAGGAATGATAATCCTCAAATAAATAACCAATGGTAGTGCTGCTATTAATAATAGTAGTAAACAATATTTATAGTTCATACTAATTAATATTTTATATTCATATTTAATATTAATTGACGGTCACAACTCTAAATATATTACTTATATAATTTTCAGTATTATTTAAGAAACATCAAGAAACTCCATGAGTTATATCTATTGTTTTTTTCCCCCCTTTTGCAGATGAAAAACTGAAGCATAAAGTGATTTAATAATTTTCTCAACAGGCTCCACCCTTGCCGGTGGTTAGAGCACTGGCAACAAAGGGTCACAGGTTCAATTCCCAATCAAGGACACATACCTGAATTGCAGGTTCTATCCTGGCCTGGTCGGGTGTGTGCAGGAGTCAACCAATCAAAGAATAATAATTTTCCCACAGGCTCCTTCATAAGTGGTGGGCTGAATGTGATCCTGGGTCTTTTGATTTCAGAGCTTTTACTTTTTACCAAACCCTTATACTAAATGTTACCCCTTAGTGCTGACCCAGAGACATTTTCCTGTGCTCGCTGTTTATATGCTCTATAGAGCTCTCCATTTTCTCTCAAGGTCTTTTGTGTGGCATTAGAGTTCATTGCATGATGGCTAAATCTGTGCTGCCTATCTGTCCGGTTAGAAAAGCTAAAATACTTACTAAATCATGTTGCCTTCCAATTCATGCTAACACTTTGTTCTAAGTGGCCTAATATCTGGCTATAGTTTCAGTAGTTCCTGGGATAATGTCATTTTGATCCACCTGCAGATTTCTCTCTAACTTCATCAATCTCTATCTATTCAGTGTCTTAAAATCCCCTGAATTTATTATACATAAAACTTTCTTAAAAACTGTACTTTATGACTGGATCATATTCCAAAGGAAAGAGAAAATGAGTGTCTATTTAGTGGTAAAACTACCATATATGACTCAGAAGTCCATAGATTATGTTTGTGTTGGCACTTTGCTTGCAATCTATCTTTCTTTTATAAATTCATAATTACTGTCTGATTTTCTTTTCAAAATAGTCTATGTTGAAAGTAATAACTATAAGTCCACTTGCATTTTTGCTTTTCTTTTTTTCCAAGGCTAGTTCTCAGTATAAAGGATAATTCTCAGTTTAAAAATCAGATCATCTTTTGCAGTTTTATAAGACAAGCTAATGAGAAAAGTGGTCTTAAAAAGATTTACCTGGCCGAAACCGGTTTGGCTCGGTGGATAGAGCGTCGGCCTGCGGACTGAGGGGTCCCGGGTTCGTTCGATTCCGGTCGGGGGCGTGTGCCTGGGTTGCAGGCACATCCCCAGTGGGAGATGTGCAGGAGGCAGCTGATCGATGTTTCTCTCTGATCGATGTTTCTAACTCTCTATCTCTCTCCCTTCCTCTCTGTAAAAAATCAATAAAATATATTAAAAAAAAAAAAAAAGATTTACCTGGTATTATGAGGAAATAGTTTCCCAAAACTTGACAGAGATTTAAAAAGAATCTGCTTTGGAGGAAAAGGATGTCACAAGGATATATAGTTACTAGAATCTGTTATGAATAGTTGTTTTCAAAAGATTAAGAATAAGGAATGATGGTTCTTTAATGAAAGGAGGGGAAATCAAGAGGTCCAGAATATATAAAAATAAAACTGGCTATAAGGCATAAAGAGAATGATCTTTCATAGACAAAGTAACTTAGGTGGAGTAAAAGAAAAATTGAGAACTATTACAAAGGATGAAAGATGGGGAAGGTGATAAAGGAAATAGACCATGAAAGAAACTAGCCCAGTGATGGCGAACCTGTGACACACGTGTCAGAGGTGACATGTGAACTCATTTTTTTGGTTGATTTTTCTTTGTTAAATGGCATTTAAATATATAAAATAAATATCAAAAATATAAGTCTTTGTTTTACTATGATTGCAAATATCAAAAAATTTCTATGTGTGACACGGCACCAGAGTTAAGTTAGGGTTTTTCAAAATGCTGACACGCCGAGCTCAAAAGGTTCGCCATCACTGAACTAGCCTGTCATTCTAAATGCCCTTTCAATGAACTTTGGTAGAAAGTAAAATGGACCACCCCCATAAAATGCTTGTGTTCTTGTTACTAAGTTCTTTATTAGTACTTCTGTGCTTGCATCATTGAAGCTCCCATGGTGGTTAGCACAGTGCCTTTGGTTGTAGAATATACTAGCTATTGAATGAACATTGAAAGTGATCTGACGTTACTTGAAATTTGTTTAATAAATCAATGCAATAACAAAATAATTTCTTTATTTGTAATATTTTTTAATTAGTGATTTGCCTGTGTTCTCATACAAACATGTTAAAAGCATTATTTTACTCATAGTAGGAACTTGGGTTTGTTTAAAGTTTGTCAATTGAGGATGAGTATTTTGTCTGTAAAAGCCAGATATATGTATGTTTTGAGCCTGATGAATATAGTAAATTTTGACCCAAATTTAAAGTAGATAAGCATTTTTTTTTCTGTAAAACCTGAAGTAGCATGTTCTTAATACATTTGTGTTCTTTCTGTCTTATTCAGGGAAGCAGTGTTTCTTAGTCCTACGTCAGCAGCAGTTTAATGTTCAGGCTCTTGTGGCAGTGGGAGACCATGCAAGCAAGCAGATGGTTAAATTTGCTGCCAAGTAAGTAAGCAATTATATCCTGTTGTCAGAATAAACAATGGTGGGAACCAAGACTCCCAGGGGTTTGGACCATTTTCATACATTAACATCAATGCTTCGTTTGTTTAAAAATGTAGTTATTTAAATTGTCGGTTCAGTGTTGCTGAATACATTAAACTTACAAAAGAGAAAATATGGAGCACAGGCTTAAAATTCATTGGGAACTGCTGAAGCAGCACTCTCTACAGACAAGTCACATTTACTTTCAAGTAGAGTAACAAAAAGCCTGGCAGCCTCCACATAGCAAAGCAACTTTATTTTGTGGTGTTTGGAGCTTCATTTCCTCTCTCCCTCCCTCAGTTTCTGATTTGCATATTGAGCAACAGGTTTCCTAACTGAATAAAAGTGTATAAAATAAAATAATGTAGTTTTACAACTGAGTCCCTCCTGAAGGATTTTTTAAAAGGTAAAAATTGCTTTGTCTCTCCAAAAGTCTTGCTGTCTGGTTCAGAGTTCCTGTAGAAATGCTTTGTTTTGTACAGTTTGCAAGAAATGGTATAGTGTAGTGGTTATACATGCTGTAGTTCTAAGTTAATAGTTGGTGATATGCCTAGTTTTGTTCATTTGTATGTTTTTCTCAATTTAACTGAAATTTTATTTCCATGATAATGATCAAAGAAGACTTGGAAAATGGACGATCTTTACATTTTAAGTAGTAAAGTATTTCATAGGCATAAATATTTTTCAAAGAAATTCAATCTAAAGTAAGTGTATATTTTTTCTATTGATTTTTATGTCTGTTCTTTAGATGTATGCTTTCAAAGATGAGTTAATACACATAGAATTATCAATTTATAACTAGAGAAAACTAAAAAATCATATAATTTAAGACTCTAATTTATGTTTGGGACGTCCATGACTCCTCCAGCATAGTATTTTACATATGGTGGATGCTTAGTCACTGATTTTGGTTTAGAGATTTATTTATCAAATTCAGTTTTATCATCTCATATCACAGTGTTTTAATATAGTAGATGCTCAGCAACTGGTTTTAGTTTAGAGATGTACTTATCAAAGTTAAGTGTTTTGTTTTTTTTTTTTAATATATTTTTACTGATTTCAGAGAGGAAGGGAGAGGGAGAGAGAGATAGAAACTTCAGTGATGAGAGAGAATCATTGATCGGCTGGCCCTTGCACACCCCACACTGGGGATCGAGCCCCCAACCCCCAATCGGGGTATGTGCCCTGACCGGGAATCAAACCATGACCTCCTGGTTCATCGGTCGACGCTCAACCACTGAGCCATGCCAGCTGGGCTCAAATTTAGTTTTATTGTATCATAGCGATACCTGCACTCTGATTTAAAAACTCCAATGCCATTAATTACATGGCTTCTCACTGGTGAACTCAATAGTATTAGTACTACTAGTACAGTAACCCCATCTCTCCCTCCCTCCCACTCCTGATGCCCAGAGACTGTCACTTTCATCTCTTCTACCTATATCTTTTGGTATTTAGGTTTGCAGATTTCATCTCATAGTCTGCAAAGGTTTGTGCTTTTTAAGGTCAATCTATGTCCTATGAAGTGGGGCATAAATAAGCTTGGACCCTAGAAATAAATGTTATATAGATAGCGTTTGAGCCGCTGGAAACCGCAGACATATATGCTAAATTATATTTAACAAGAGGCCTGGTGCATGAACTCATGCACCAGTGGGGTCTCTCGGCCTGGCCTGCAGGATCAGGCTGAAACCGGTTCTCCGACATCCCCTGAGGGATCCCGGATTGTGAGAGAGTGTAGGCCAGGCCAACAGACCCCACCAGTGCACAATCGGAGATGGGGAGGGACTGCAGGAGGTCTCCAGGGTTTGTCCGGCCTGTCTTGCTCAGTCTTGATGGGCCAGACCCCAGCAGCAAACTAACCTACCCGTCGGAGCGTCTGCCCCCTGGTGGTCAGTGCATGTCATAGCAAGCTGTTGAGCAGCCCTAGCATATCATTAGCATATTACGCTTTGATTGGTTGTTCAATTGTTCTACTGTTCAGTCTATTTGCATATTACCCTTTTATTATATAAGACTAGAGGCCCGTTGGACAAAAATTTGTGCACTCGGGGGAGGGGAGAGGGAGTCCCTCAGCTCGACCTGTGCCCTCTAACAGCATGGGACCCCTTGGGAGATAACGACCTGCTGGCTTAGGCCTGCTCCCGGGTGGCAGAGGGCAGGCCCAATCCCTAGGTGCAGCCCCTGGTCGGGCTCAGAGCAGGGCCGATTGGGGAGTTGGGGTGCCGCCCCCTGTCATGCACAGAGCAGGGCGGATTGGGAGCTTGCGATGCCACCCTCAGTCACACTCAGGGTAGGGCCGATTGGGGGGTTGGGGCACCGCCCCCTGTCACACTCAAGGCAGGGTCGATGGGGAGGTTGCGGCGCCACCCCCTTTCACGCACAGAGCAGGGCCAATCGGGGTGGGGGAGCTCCCCCCTGTCACGCACAGAGCAGAACCGATCGGGGTTGAGGAGCTCCCCCCTGTCACTCACAGAGTAGGGCCGATAGGGGAGTTGGGGCACTGCCCCCTGTCACACTCAGGGCAGGGCCGATGGGGAGGTTATGGCTCTACCCCATCACACACAGAGCAGGGCCCGTGGGGGGTGGGGGGGGGGGGTTGGGGTGCCGCACCCTGTCACACACAGAGCAGGGCCGATCAGGGGGTTGGGGCGCCGAACCCTGTCACACACAGGGCCGCAGGGCGATCAGGGGGTTGGGGAGTTTCCCCCTATCAGGCACAGAACAGGGCTGATCAGGGGGTTGGGGCACTGCCATTGTCACACTCAGGGCAGGGCCAATGGGGAGGTTATGGCTCTACCCTGTCACACACAGAGCAGGGCCCATGAGGGGGGCGGGGTTGCGGCGCCGCACCCTGTCATACATAGAGCAGGGCCAATCAGGGGTTTGGGCGCCGCACCCTGTCACACACAGAGCCGCAGGGCGATCAGGGGGTTGGGGAGCTCCCCCCTATCAGGCACAGAGCAGGGCTGATAAGGGGTTTGGGGTGCCTTCCCCTGTCACGAACAGAACAGGGCGGATAGGGAGGTTGTGGCCCCACCCCCTGTCACACAGAGAGCTGCAGGGCGATTAGGGGATTTGGGCGCTGCCTCGTCACGCTGATCCCGGTGCCGGGAGGCCTCGCGGCTCCGCTGATCCCGGTGCTGGGAGGCATATTACCCTTTTACTATATAGGATAGAGGCCTGGTGCCGGCTGGTTTGCCCTGAAGGGTGTCCTGGATCAGGGTGGGGGCTCCCACTGGGGTGCCTGGCCAGTCTGGGTGAGGGGCTGAGGGCTGTTTTAAGGCTGGCGGGTGACTGAAGCCCTCAACCGCTCCTTTTTTTCTTTTTTATTCTGGGCCAGCTTTAGCTCTGAGGCTTGGCTCCAGCTTTTAGGCCTCGGCTGCTGAAAGCAGGTATCTGGTTTGTTTGAGTTCTATAATCGATACACTGTTTCAACTCCAGCTCTGAGATCCCGGCTGGCTGAAAGCAGGTTTCTGGGGTTTTGTTTAGCTTCTATATTTGTAACAATGTTTCAGACTGCAAGCTCAGAGGCCAGCAGCGGCAGGCGGAGAACATTGGCTTCCTCTGTCACTGAAGCAAGCAAGCCTCATGTTCGCTTTAAGCTGCCGGCCGCCATCTTGGCTGGCAGTTAATTTGCATATCGCCCTGATTAGCCAATGGGAAGGGTAGCGGAGGTATGGCTAATTACCATGTTTCTCTTTTATTAGCTAGAACTAGAGGCCTGGTGCACAAAATTCATGTACTCGGGCAGGGGGGCCCTCAGCAGCCTGGGAGCCCCACAATCGATCGCCCCACAGAGGGAGGGCCTGCCCACCCACCACAGTGCTGCCAGCCGGGTAGTCTGGGCCTCCCTCTTTGCAACTATCCATCGTGAGGCTCCGTGATCGATGGACCCGCAGAGGGAGGCCCCGCCCACCCGGCCAGGGCTGCTCAGTCTATCACTGCTCAGAGGGAGGCCCCACTTACCCACCACAACACTGCCAGTGGGTAGCCTGGCCCTCCCTCTTTGGGGTGATCACAGAGGCCCGCCCCCGATTGATTGCCCTGCTGGCCGATGGCCTGAACCTCCCTCTGCAGGGTGATGGATCCCGGAGCCCCCCATCGATCACCCCGCCAGCCAGTGGCCTGGGCCTCCCTCTGCAGGACGATCGATCATGGGGCTCCACAGAGGGAGGCCCCACCTACCTGCCGCAGTGCCGCTGGCCGGGTAGCCTAGGTCTCCCTCTTTGGGGCAATCGACCAATCACATTGCACCAGCCTTGGCTGACCTGGCACCAGTGCGTGTCATAGTGTGGTCGTCCAGATGGTCATTTTGCTTTTAAGTCAATTTGCATATTATGCTTTTATTATTACATCTTGGTTCTGAAAACTAATATATGAAGATGACAGTTTTGTTTAGAATATATTTTTCCATTAAACTTCATTGTAACCTCAGGATTATGTTCCTGAAGGAAAGATTCTAGTCTAAAAATCTTGTTAAAATCCCACTTAACCTTGATATTTACTAAGAGGCATTTACTAACAAGAGGATAGTCACTTCATTTAATGTCTTTAGAAGTAAACACATCAAAATAGTCCACAAATAGTTATTTTTTTACTAGAGGCCTAGTGCATGAAATTTGTGCACAAGGGGGTCCCCTCAGCCCAGCTTGCACCCTCTCTAATCTGGGACATCCCTCTCACAATCCTGGACTGCTGGCTCCTAATTGCTCATCTACCTGCCTGCCTGGTCACCCCTAAATGCCCCCCCCCCCCAGCCCAGCCTGATTGCCCCTCACTGCCTCTGTGTGCCGGCCTGATCACCCCTAACTGCTCCTCCCTGCTGGCCTGGTCGCCCCTAACTGCCTCCCCCCCGCCGGCCTGGTCACCCCACACAGCCTGCCTGTTCAGTCGTTTGGTCATCCCTCACTAACCCCCCTGCCAGCCCGGTCGCCCCACGCAGCTTGCTTGTTCAGTCGTCTCGTCTTCCCTCACTAACTCCCCTGCTGGCCTGGTTGTAGGCAGCCATCTTGTGAGGGCATGAGGGTTAATTTGCATATTACCTCTTTATTATATAGGACAATTTTGGATCTTCTCAGAGACTCCTGGGACTTGATTAACAGCAGTTGACCATGTCAGATAATCAACCAAAGCTGTAGCTGAAAGAGCTATTTGTATATGGTCTCTCAAACAGAAATTAGTTCACTGATGCCCTCATAATATATTAATTAAAGAAAGGCTTTCATCTAAATGGGAGAGTGTAAGAAGGATCTTCTAGGCAAGAAAAGAATTCAGCTAACTGAGCCATACTACAAAATCCTTAACTATGGCTCATATGGACATTCTGTTTTGAAGCATGAAGGATAATCCAACATTCAGATACAGCACCAGAATGATAGTAATACTATAATTATTAACTCATATTTTAAAAAACATTTGAGAGTAAAATCTTTATTTGTGAGTTTTCTTCTAAGTGAGTCTTCTAAGTTATTTGGTTTTAATTCTTTTCTCTCTTTAGTGTTATCCTTTATAATTTCTGCCACGTTAGTTGGGTTTGAACAAAATATTCCAATAATTGATTAAACTAATATTTAGCGATACATACAAGCTCTTTCTGCCCCCTCCTAAGTCTATACTTGCTAGAAGCCTTTTTTTAAGTCCTATTTTTATCTAACATCTTAATGGCTTTCTATTTCCAACCATGTCCAATGTTAATTCTGCCTGCTGGTTCCCTCAGTACAGTGTTATTTGTCACTATGTACTTCCCAAGATACACTCTGTGTATCTGCAGTGGCCTCTCTTCTTAAAAGCTTTGGCTTTATTCATTAAATCCTCACTCTTTGTCACTTAGATTAAGCCCATGTCTTTCATGATCCTCATTGATGGGTTTCTCTTTGCATTTCTTTGGGGTCCACAGATATGTTTCCTAGGAGGCTGAACGTTTTCTAGATTTTTAAAAATTTCAGTGTACATTTTTATTATTATCTTAAAGTTATATAAGGGTGTTATTTTACGTTTTAAAGCCTAAGTTATAACAAAATAACTGTAAATTTAGTGCTTCCATTTAGCGTTTTCTGTCAGATTTACAATTTTGTTCATGCCAGCTGAAGCCAAATGATATCCATGTTCTGTACAAATGAAAATTCCACTGTATTTGAACAGTAGTACATGCTGAATGAGTTGGGTTACGAGGTGATACTTCATAGTTAAGAGGCATCCTGAAGTTTTAAAAGCCTGTGCCATTCAAACAGATTTATTGAATCCTACATTTATCTGTATAAGGGCAGCAGAATCACTAATAGCATAGTAGTTTCCATGCAAGGAAAAATGTTTCTATTTCCAGTTCTAATAGTTATCAGATTCGATACTCATTTGATTAAAACTTCAATTGACAATGCAACGTTATTAACTTTCACATGAACATGATAGTTTTATAAAATTATCGACTAATACTTTATTTAAGTTGTCATTCTTGGATTGCTCTTTACAGAATTTTGGTTGATTATGAGGCCTAATTATCCTGAACCAACCTCAGAGTTAATGTCTTATGTAATTGTGAACAGGCATTCTTCACATTACTAGAATTAAAAATGCAAAAACATTAAATATAGAACTGGATCTGCAATTACAGCTTTATACAGTAAACCCAAAAGTCAGCAATTTAGTTTTCGCAAGCTTTAAATTAATACTATTTATTTGTATTTTGTGTCTTTATACTTGTTTTTATTTTGTTTAAAATTTTATTTTGATTTAAAGTTAAGAGCTGTATGTGTAGGCATTTATACTAGTTTTATATTTGTAGATATTTAAATAACACAGTAAAACTTGTTTAAGTGCTCACTAAGGATTCCTGACATTTTTGTTCCACTAAAAAGAGCCATGCAGTAGTTTGGGAACCACTGGTCTGTGCTATATTGAGTAGTGTTTAATTCTTACCAAGCTTATTTTGAACTTAAAATTCTTGACATTTTTGGTGAAGAAAAATGAGTTCACAAAATAAGTCATTATGGAACTACTAGGACGATTTAAATCTTTAATTTTTACAAAGCACCAAAGGCCAGCTGGGTAAAATAGAGGGCCAGAGAGCCCAGATGCTTGGTCCCCACCAACTAGCCATGTGAGTTCATAAATTGTTTACTGTATCTAGTCTTACTTCATTTTTAGAGCTATGACCCTTCTTTAAAAATCTTTATTTCTACTTGCCTGAGAAATATAAAAGTATGAGATTCGGTATGGTATTAATTCACTATAATTGTAAGAAGTTACTTGACATGTAAAACAAGCCTATGCCTGCCTTAGAATTTGAATATAGATTTTTATTATCTAAGAGTAGTTTAATATTTTAAAAAATAATTTATGCTTTTTGGGTTCTGTTTTTAACTAGCAAAAATACATGGTTTCTCATGTTCGGGCATTTTGAATTCTTTCCTCAATGACTTGTACAATTTAATTTACATCATTGTGCTATATTGAGTAGTGTTTTACTAAAAAAAATTTACATTATTTTGTTGGTGCATTACTCGAAAAACTAGTGTGTGGCAACTTTAAAGCCTGTCCTCTTTTCTATCTAATCTTATATTATAGCTTTTCCAAGATTTAAAAATTACTAATTTGAATGTGGGTAGTTATGTAGATCGGTGGACATATTTCTTATTGAGTATAGTAAAATTCAGCTAATTATTTCTGACAACTAGAAGGCTAGCAAATTTGTTTTGCTGAAAACCTTTAATATTCAAGTGTCTATAAGTGTTAAAATTTTAACAGTTTTATTGACATTAGAATATGTAAATATGCAGAAAGAAACGCTTAATATAGTATATTTTTCACCATTATTGATACTGGGGTGGGGGAAGATAAGGAAGTAGATACAAACAACAGAATAGTGGTTACTGGGAGGAACTGGCTCGGGGGGAGGACAAAGGGGATAAAGGGAGTCAAATACATGGTGATGGAGGGAGACTAGACTGAAGGTGGTGGGCACACAATGGAGTATACAGATGTCATATTATAAAGATATACACCTAAAATTTACATAATATTAACCAATGTCACCCCAGTAAATTTAATTTTTAAAAAGCATGCTATAAAAACAGTGATGGGAAAAGTAGTTAGAAACTAGAGAGTTTTATGTTTATAAAGTTATTTTTTCTTTAATAATTTCAATATAAAAATATATCTATAATTATAAACATGAAACCTAAAATTCACTAGACAACTTTAATAATTGCATCTATGTTTGCTTACTCTTTTGCCTTTTCTTATCATCAGCACTGCCACAGTTCATTTTACACATTCTTATTACTCTATATGTGAGAAAAAACAAAGTCACTCAATGAAGAATGAGGTAATTCAAATGAATATTTAGTAACATTTACTTTGAGAAGCTAGCAGCCTAGTGAGCCAACTAACCAGTCTGCTAGAATCTTTGGTTTGGAAAATAGCATAGGGTAGAAATATGTTCATGAAAAAAAAGGCCGTTTTTATATAATGAAATGTGTATACTAAGACAGTGTCTAAGGACTGTTTATATATTCTCAAGGTGTTTCCATTTTGAATAGTGCTACCCAAAGAGACTGTACATTTAAAATATTGTGAACTTCCTACACAACAAAGTAGGGAAAATAATGGTATTTATATGTTAATTCTATGAGGCCCTACATTTAACTCTATTCCCTCTGGCCATATACCAGGTGGAATAAAGCAAGGATTCTGCTCTTAAAAATATCAAATCAGATAGTTCCAGCTGGGGCTTTCTAATCATTTAAAAGGCAAAATATGAGGTCACTTTTAATATCTTAAAGTAGATAACTACCTTAGCATTTACTTTAGGTATTAAAATCTGAGATTTTTATCTTTGCCTTATTGACTAGATTATACTGCTAGCAGTTTCTGGCTGTTGATTATTTGCCTTAAGAACATTTAGAGCCTAATGTGGGGTCAGTTGTTTTTCCCAAAATTACCTTTCCTAGGAATATCCAATTCATCAATGTACTAATCTGAAAAGTTGAGTTACCAATTGAATATAAGTGCCACATGACTCTTCAACACATTATTGTAATCAATTTGTTGGAAAGATCAATTTTCTTACGGTTGAATGCATATAAAAATGAAGCAATCAAATGAATTACATAGGAAGGTTGTCAAATTTCATTCCCTAGAGATCTTTAAGAACAGATCCTTAATTGTGTATTTAAAATGATATGAGCAATACTCATATCCGACAAAATAGACTTTAAAAGCATCATGCTAAGCGAAATAACCCAGTCGGAGAAAGATAAATATCATATGATCTCACTCATTTGTGGAATATAATGAACAACATAAACTGATGGACAAAAATAGAGCCAGAGTGAAAAAAATATATACTAGAATATAATAGAAGTAATCTTGTTATTTGCGGATTTTTAATATTTCTTACAACTTTTGTGATATACTATGTTAGTACAGTTTTGGTAATAATAATATACTTAAAATCCTTTTAATCTTGAAATATTAAAGTTTATTGCATGTATTACTATTATATGTAAGATCATTTTTCTTGAATAATTGGTGTTTATTGCATGTAACATCATATTTAAAATTGTTTTTCTTGAGACATTAATGTTTATTGCATGTACCATTACTATACTTAAAATAGTTTTTCTTGAAGGTTTATTGCATGTAACATTATTATATTTAAAATCGTTTTTCTTGAAATAAAAAAAAAATGGGGGAAAAAAGGACCACAGTTCATTTGAAAAAGCAGTTGTTGAACCACAGTTTTTTAATCCACTCATCTGCTGATGGGCACTTAGGCTGTTTCCAAATCTTAGCTATGGTGAATTGTGCTGCTATGAACATAGGGATGCATATATCATTTCTTATTGGTGTTTCTAGCTTCTTGGGATATATTCCTAGAAGTGGGATCACTGGGTCAAATGGGAATTCCATTTTTAGTTTTTTGAGGAAACTCCATACTATTCTCCACAGTGGCTGCACCAGTCTGCATTCCCACCAGCAGTGCAGAAGGGTTCCTTTTTCTCCACATCCTCTCCAACACTTGTTTGTTGATTTGTTAATGATAGCCATTCTGACAGGTGTGAGATGATACTGCATTGTCATTTTGATTTGCATCTCTCAGATAGTTAGTGACTTTGAGCATGTTTTCATATGTCTTTCGGCCTTCTGTATGTCCTCTTTCGAAAAGTGTCTGTTTAGGTCTGTTGCCCATTTTTTGATTGGATTGGTTATCTTCCTTTTGTTAAGTTGTATGAGTTCCCTGTAAATGCTGGAGATTAAACCTTTATCGGTGATAACATTAGCAAATATGTTCTCCCATGCAGTGGGCTTTTTTGTTGTTTTGGTGATGGTTTCCTTTGCTGTGCAAAAGCTTTTTATTTTGATGTAGTCCCATTTGTTTATTTTCTCTTTAGTTTCCATTGCCTTAGGAGCAGTATCAATGAAGAAATTCCTTCGGCATATGTCTGCGATTTTGCTGCCTGTGGATTCCTCTAATATTTTTATGGTTTCCTGTCTTATGTTTAAGTCCTTTATCCATTTTGAATTTATTTTTGTGTATGGTGTAAGTTGGTGGTTAGTTTCATCTTTTTGCATGTATCTGTCCAATTTTCCCCACACCTTTTATTGAAGAGACTGTCTTGACTCCACTGTATGCTCTTGCCTCCTTTGTCGAATATTAATTGGGCGTAGTGGTTTGGGTCGATTTCTGGGTTCTCTATTCTATTCCATTGATCTATATGTCTGTTCTTGTGCCAGTACCAAACTGTTTTAAGAACAGTGGCTTTGTAATACAGCTTGATATCTGGTATTGAGATCCCACCTACTTTGTTCTTCTTTCTCAGGATTGCTGCAGCTATTCGAGGTCTTTTTTTATTCCAGATGAATTTTTGAACGTTCGTTCTAGATCTGTGAAATATGCCGTTGGTATTTTAATGGGGATTGCATTGAATCTGTAGATTGCTTTGGGTAGTATGGACATTTTGATGATGTTGATTCTACCAATCCATGAACACGGTATAAAGAAGGAGTTCTTACCATTTGCAACAACATGGATGGAACTGGAGAGCGTTATGCTAAGTGAAATAAGCCAGTTAGAGAAAGATAAACACCACATGATCTCACTCATTTGTGGAATATAGTGAACAACATAGGCTGATGAACAGGGATAGATCCAGAGACAGAGAAGCAGCGATAAGACTGTCAAACCTCAGAGGAAAAAGTAGGAGAAGGTGGGGGTAAGGGGGAGAGATCAACCAAAGGACTTGTATGCATGCATATAAGCCCAACCAATGGACACAGACAGCAGGGGGGTGAGGGCATGAGTGGTGGTGGGGTGGTTTATGGGGAGAATGAGGTCACATATGTAATACCTTAATCAATAAAGAAATTAAAGATTAAACGAAAAAGAAGTTTGTTAAAGTTAAAAATTATATTTTGCTATTTGTGATTATTTAACATGCCTCCATCCCAACATAGAAATTTTTGGATTCTGGAAAAAGAAAAGAAAAAAAGACTTTTTCAGACTCTTATTTATATACATATATTTTTTTAAGTTTTCTTCGTATTAGTCATTGTGGTTAAGTGATTTATTGGTAGCTGATGAGTCACAAGTATCTTTCCCATTCTCCAATGAGTCACCTAGCTACCTGCAAGTTTGTTTACTTTACTTTTAGATCTTTTACAAAAGAATAAATATTTTACATAGTTGGTAAGCTAAAATTCAGTTTGCTGCATTAACTTCTAAAATTGTAAAATATCAAAATCCTCAGAAGTCTCATTGATTTAGAAAACTTATTTAGTACCTGCTTTGGTAAAGGCACTGTATTAGGCTTGTACACAATGATACATATAATAAGAAACTTAATTTGGTAAGAGAGTAAATGTAGATAAACAGCTGTATACAGAGACATGTTACTGGTGCTGTGGTAGAAGTATATGTATAGATCACCTACAGTTGAGGCCCACAGGGAGTTGGGTATGTGGGTACCCCTTGAGAATCATGAGGACAATTTGGTAAACATAGGCTAAGTCACTATACTGTTGTGGGTTGCAACTCTGAGCTTAAGTAGTTTATAAAGAGGCAGTTATCTATTGTAGGAGAAGCAGAACTTCTGTATTTGGCCCTGTCCATTTCAGTATTTGTATTGAAAACTTCAATAAAGATATACTTTTTAGAAAAAAATCTTTATTGTTCAGATTATTACAGTTGTTCCTCTTTTTTCTCCCCATAGCTCCCCTCCACCTGCTTCCCACCCACCCTCTGCCCTTACCCCCGCCACCCACTTTTCTCATCCATAGGTGTACAATTTTTGTCCAGTCTCTTCCCACACCCCCCACTCCCTTTCCCCCCCCGCCCCCCTGAGAATAGTCAGTCCACTCCCTTTCTATGCCCCTGATTCTATTATATTCACCAGTTTATTCTGTTCATCAGATTATTTATTCATTTGATTTTTAGATTCACTTGTTGATAGATGTGTATTTGTTGTTCATAATTTGTATCTTTACCTTTTTCTTCCTCTTCCTCTTCCTCTTCTTAAAGGAAACCTTTCAGCATTTCATTTAATACTGGTTTGGTGGTGATGAACTCCTTTAGCTTTTTCTTATCTGTGAAGCTCTTTATCTGACCTTCAATTCTGAATGATAGCTTTGCTGGGTAAAGTAATCTAGGTTGTAGGTTCTTGGTATTCATCACTTTGAATATTTCTTGCCACTCCCTTCTGGCCTGCATAGTTTCTGTTGAGAAATCAGCTGACAGTCGTATGGGTACTCCCTTGTAGGTAACTGACTGTTTTTCTCTTGCTGCTTTTAAGATTCTCTCTTTGTCTTTTGACCTTGGCATTTTAATTATGATGTGCCTTGGTGTGGTCCTCTTTGGATTCCTTTTGTTGGGGGTTCTCTGCGCTTCCTGGACTTGTAAGTCTATTTCTTTCACCAGGTGGGGGACGTTTTCTGTCATTATTTCTTCAAATAGGTTTTCAATATCTTGCTCTCTCTCATCTTCTGGCACCCCTATAATTCTGATGTTGGTACGCTTGAAGCTGTCCCAGAGGCTACTTACACTATCTTCGTATTTTGGATTCTTTTTTCATTTTGCTTTTCCGGTTGGGTGTTTTTTGCTTCTTCGTATTTCAAATCTTTGACTTGATTCTTGCGATTCTCTAGTCTGCTGTTGAAACACTGCATAATATCCTTTATTTCAGTCAGTGTATGCTTAATTTCTAGTTGGTCCTTTTTCATAACCTCGAGGGTCTCACTAGATTTCTTGAGGTTTTCAATAAATTTATCAGCGGTCTCACTAGATTTCTTGAGGGTCTCACTAAATTTATCGATGGTTTCTAGAAAATTTTTGAAAAACCTTAAAAGTGTGGTTTTGAACTCTATATCCAGTCGTTTGTTTTCCTCCATTTCTGTCATTTGTGACCTTTTTCTTTGTCTACGCATTTTTTATGCTTCCCTGTGTTGATAGAGTGGCTATCTGTGTTAGGTGTCCTATAGGGCCCAGTGGCTCAGCCTCCCCAATTACCTGAGGTGGACACTCTTGGTGCACCCCTTTGTGGGCTTTGTGCACAGTCTTGTTGTAGTTATGCCTTTATTGTTGTAGTTATTACTGGCAGGAATTGACCTCCAGGCCAATTGGCTGTGAGAATCAGCTGTGTCTGCAGTGGGAGAACTTCTGAGCTGGAGACTCCCTTCTGGCGCAAGACTTGCTTCAGTGGGGCTTTGGTGCTCACTGAGTCTGCCCCCTGAGTGTTGCCCTTATGGATCTGAGGAGCTGTAATCTGAATGGTCCCACTCTGACCTCTGGGTACACTGGCTCTTGGATCTCTAAGGAGGTGCTAATTTAGCCTCTGCCTGAGGCTACCCAGCAGGAGCTATGGAGAGATTCCTCTTCTCTGTTTGGGGTTTGGAGGTGCCCAGATGAGGCCCAACTGTGAAGCAGTGCAAGCTGCTGTGGGGCCTTGGACCCTCTTTTGGAAGTTCTGGGTCTCTCTGATTCAGCTGCAGTCTGTTAGGTAATTTTCAGGTTGCAAAGGGCCAGGCCTTTCATATGCAAAAGCCTTTGCGCACAGCTTGGGTGGGGCGGGGTCTCGGGGGATCAACAGGGCGGAGCAAGCAGCTATGGCTGCTCCCCAGTCCTACCCTAAGAGGCCCGGCATCTCAGTGTCCCAGTAATAGCTGCAAGCACCTCTGAGAGAAAGCCGCCCTTGAGTTCTGCCCGATGCCTGACAGCCCAGTTTCTCCCCGTATGAGTCTGGGTCCCCAGAGACTCACCCAGAACTGGAGTTCAGAGCAGTTGGGAGCTGGAGACTCCCTCCCGATTGAAAAAGACAACCGTGTCCTCAGTTTCCAGCCCCTTCCACGTGCGCCGCGTCCTCAGTTGCCAGCCATTTCGGCGTGCGCCTCCGTACCTCTGCACTTTACTTCTGCACCTCCTCTGAGTCTCAGTGTGCTTTTCTCTTTCCTTCTAGTTGTAGAATTTCCACTCAGCCAGCCTTCCTGTGGTTCTGGATGATGTCCGTTTTGTCTTTTAGTTGTATTTTTGAAGTCTAAAGATAAACTTTAAAAGTAGGTCTAAAATCTGGCGTCAAAATTCCAGAGAGTTTATGGGATTAATTCTTCTAAGTTAACTATAACTTTAAATATAACTTCATGTTGTTTTATACAAAGATTCTGATGAATTTCTATTGAGGCTGGCAGCAATAGCAGGACATCAAGATGCATCAGTATTATTGGAGAAGGTAGCACGATTCTTGACATTTTGAAAATTATTCATGAAGGGCCTTTTCCAGTTTCTTTCTTATAAACTATAATGGAGTCTGGCAGCTCGTCAGCTTCTAAGATTAAGAAAGTATTATTTCAAAGTGAGCTGACGATACATTCTGTAGTATTTAAAATTAGGTGCTAATTTTTAAGTCTAACAATTTTCTAGTCATCTGTACGTGATTTTACTAGCTGTGTGATCTTAGGCTAATTAGTTGACCTTTTAGTCTATTTCTTCAACTGTAAAATTGTGACAGTGCCTACTTTGTAGACTTTTGTGAAGTTTAAGCAAGATGGTATATGTGTAAACTACTGCCGGAAGCCGGTCCATCCTTGCTGCTTGACACAGTCGCTGCAGGAAAGAAACATCTGCACAGCATATGTTTCAAGGGACCTGGCGTATATGGCATACTGTTCTTAATGTTTGCTCCCCTTAGCGCTATGTGTTTTAACCAAGGTCACCTCTCTGAGAAAGGTTGTTTCCCCAGGTAGGGATTTTTCCCTGAAGTTAGGGAGGGGATAAAACCCCTTAACTATGTGCCAGGTGGGTAGTTAATCACTTTAACTACAAACAATCACACTGAAGCTACATAATCTTTACTCCCTGGAATGGAGATAAGAAACACCCTAACCTTTGCAATAGAAATTGACAGGATTAAAATCAACTGGTATAAGTACAGATGTAACAAGACAATAAACACCAGAACTTGGCTGGAGATCCTGGCTAGGCTGCTGATCAACTGAACTCTGCCTCCGTGTCCTTCCTTCTTCGCCAACTCCATCCACATCTTTGGGGACCCCTGGACCTGTTGGGGTTGGACCCCAACACACTACTTCACATAGGAACTGGAACATAAAAGGAAATTGATGTGGGAATAGTGATAGTTAAGGTATTTATATATATTAAGATAAGTTTCATTTGCACTATAAATATAAAAATAAAACTATGCTTCAACATTAAAAAATACAGAGAAAATGAACAAAACTTCTGTAGAAGGATGACAGAAAATTTATGAAGCATTCCCATATTTTTTGCAAATGAGAAAAAATGTGGAGGTGTATAGACCAAATAGTAAAACAGTGATTATAGGAAGAGGGCTATATAATGGGGGACTTAAATTTTTAAATTTATGTTTGTTTAATACTAGAGGCCCGGTGGATGAAATTTGTGCATGGGTAGAGGAGACATTGCCTGGCTGGCAATCAGGGCCAATTGGGGACTTCTGGCTGCCGGCCAGGGCCTTCCTTCCCCAGCTGTCGGCCAGGGCCTTCCTTCGCTCCATGCTACCCCCTGGTGGTCAGTACACATCATAGTGAGCAAGCGAACTCCTGGTCGAACTCCCGAGGGGACACTTTGCATATTAGCCTTTTATATAGAGAGATTGGAATTTTTAGTAATAAGTATAATCTCCTATAATATCAAAAATGTTCAGAGATAACTACTCAGCCCAATAGTTGATATATTATCTATAGCTATGTTAACCCTATATGTAAAGCTTAATATCTTCTATCTGTATTAGTCCTATAGTTGATATATTAACTGTTCTCTCTGTGAAACATGTTACTTCCTTGTATTTCTAATGCGGTTCTCTTCTGATATAATTTTTTTAATGTCTCCTCTACGCTCCCACCCAGATTCCTATCATGGTCTTTAGTGTTTCTAAAGGATAGTAAATAATAAGTATAAATGAGATTGGTCCCCCCAAAAAACTAATATGTGTGACAAAGCCAAGAGGTAATACCAGATGTCATTTTCGGATTGTTTTAGGCAGTTCTGATTTTGAAATGTGTTTATAGACCAACCTCTTTCCCTGAGCAGTCACTTTGAAGAGGACAGTATTCACTTGAACAGATAAATTCTGCTGTGTTTGATAAAAAATCAGCCTAATGTTTTATAGTAAAGTTTTGTATATCCAGTTTTTAAAAACATATTTATAGTGCATAATGTACACTGTTGGTTGGCAATGTGTATATGATAAACTGCAAATAAACATTTAGAGACCCTTATTATGATCAGATAATAGCTTTGAACTCAAGGGTGTGGTTTTTTTTTAATTTTATAACTTTTTTTTTTAATATATTTTATTGATTTTTCACAGAGAGGAAAGGAGAGGGACAGAGAGTCAGAAATATCGATGAGAGAGAAACATCGATCAGCTGCCTCCTGCACACCCCCCACCGGGGATGTGCCCACAACCAAGGTACATGCCCTTGGCCGGAATCGAACCTGGGACCTTTCAGTCCGTAGGCCGACGCTCTATCCACTGAGCCAAACCGGTTAGGGCTATAACTTTCTTGAGCTTAAGATTGTATTAGTCAGCTGTTGTGGAAGAAAACTGCTATGTAACAAACCACTTCAAAATTCAGTATTATGACAGTACTACCCAAAGTGATCTACAGATTCAGTACAATCCCTGTCACAATCCCAATGGCATTTCTTTTTTCTTTTTTTCTTTTTTTTTTGCAGAAATAGAAAAAGCCATCCTAAAATTTATATGGAATCTCAAGGGACTCTGACTAGCCAAAAATTTTTTGAAAAATAACAAACTTGGAAGATTTACACTTTTTGATTTCAAAACTTATGACAGCCCAGCTGGTGTGATTTAGTGGTTGAGTGTCAACTCAGGAAACAAGAGGCTTGATTCCCATTCAGGGCACATGCCCAGGTTGTGCGATCGATCCCCATTGGGGGCATGCAGGAGGCAGCTGATTGATGATGTTTCCTTTCTCATTGATGTTTCCCTTTCTCTCTCTCTCTCTCTCTCTCTCTCTCTCTCTCTCTCTCTCTCTCCCCCCCCCCCTAAAAATCAATAATAAGAACTTTTTTTTTTTAAATGTACTACCAAGCTACAGTAATCAAAACAGTGTAGTACCAGCATAAGGACAGGCATATAGACAAATGAAATAAAATAGAGAGCCCAGAAATAAACCCTGACATATGTGGTCAATTGATTTTCGTCAAGGGTGTCAAGACCATTCAGTGGATAAAAACAATCTTTTCAAAAAGTTGTGCAAGGAAAACTGGATATCCACATGCAAAAGACCTTATCTTATACCATATATAAACTTGACTCAAAATAGATCAATGACCTAAATATATAAAAGTTAAAACTATAAGATTCTTTAGAAGAAAACATGGACCAAAAGCTTCATGACATTGGATTTAGCAGTGATTTTATGTATATAAAACTTTTGTATCAAAGGGCACCATCTAGAGAGTGAAAAGATAACCCACAGGATGGAGAAAATATTTGCAAATCCTATGTCCAATAAAAGATTAATATCCAGAATACATCTAGAATTACAACTCACAACAGCAACAAAAACCCTATTTCAAAATGGGCAAAGGACTTGAATAGACATTTCTCCAAAGATATACAAATAGCCACTAAGCACATGAAAAGATGCTCAATATCACTAGTCATTAGGGAAATGCAAATCAAAACCACAATAAGACATCACTTTATACCCATTAGAATGACCATTATTCAAAAAAAAACCAACACAGAAAACAGCATGACCCATGTGGCTCATTTGGTTGGAGCATCATCCCATGTTTAATTCCAGTCAGGGCACATACTCAGGTTTCAGGTTCGATCCCCAGTTGAGGCACATACAGGAGGCAACCAGTAGATGTTCCTCACATCAATGTTTCTTTCCCTCTCACCTCCTCTCTCTAAAATCAATAATGAATCAATGAATGAGTGAATGAATGGAAAATAATGATGGTGAGGATGTGGAGAAATTGGAACCTGTGTGCATTGCCAGTGGGATTGTAAAATGGTACACCTGCTTTGGAAAACAATATGACGGTTCCTCAAAATTAAACATAGAATTTTTATATGATCCAGCAATTCCACTTCTAGGTAGATACCCAAAAGAATTTAAAGCGGGGACTCAAACAGATCATTGTATGTTATTGTTCTAGCATTATTCACAATAAACAAAAGGTGGAAACAACCTATCATTAGACGAATGAATAAACATACTGTGGCATGTACATATAATGGAATATTATTCAACCTTAAAAAGGAATGAAATTCTGATATATGCTATAACATGGATGAATCTTAAAAACATTATGCTAAGTGAAATAAGTCAGACACAAAAGGACAAATATGATTCTACGTCTTTCAGGGGCCTAGAATAGTAAAATTCATAGATACAGATAATAGAATAGAGATTACCAAGAGCTCGGGTAGGGAGTAGTTGGAGGGAAAGGGGAGTTAATTGTTTAATGAGTACAGGGTATCTATTTGGGATACTGAAGAAGTTCTGAAAATAAATAATGGGAATGGTTGCACAACATTGTGACTGCCACTGAATATGTACATTTAACAGTGCACCCCATTGTTCATAGCACAATTGACAATAGCTAATACTTGGAAACAGCCTAAGTGCCCATCAGCAGATGAGTGGATTAAAAAAACTGTGGTACATCTACACAGTGCTGTAAAAAAGAAGGAGCTTTTACCATTTGCAATAGCATGGTGGACTTGGAGAGCATTATGCTAAGTGAAATAAGCTAGTCAGAGAAAGATAAATATCACATGATCTCACCCATTTGTGTAATATAACAAACAACATAAACTGATGAACAAAAATAGATCCAGAGACATAGAAGCATCAAACAAACCGTCCAGCCTCAGAGGGAAGGCAAGGAAGGGGGGAAAGAGATCAACCAAAGGGCTTGTATGCATGCATATAAGTATAGCCAGTGGACACAGACAGCAGGGGGGTGAGGGCATGTGCTGGGGGGTGGGAGCGGCTAGGGAGAAGTCAATGGAAGGAAAAGGAGACATATGTAATACTTTAAACAATAAAGAATTTAAATTTTAAAAAATAATATTCAAACTATCTTCCCAATTAGAATGAAGACAGGACAGGTACCGTGATTGTATAATTCAATACTGCATACCTTGTACCTGTAAATAGTATCAGTTAAGCCCTAGCTTGTTTGCCTCAGTGGATAGAGCGTTAGCCTGCCAACTGAAGGGTCAAGGACACATGCCTGGATTGTGGGCTCGATCCCCAGAAGGGGGTGTGCAGGAGGCAGCGGTCAGTGATTCTCATCATTAATTTTTCTAGCTCTCTCTCCCTCTTCCTTCCTCTCTGAAATCAATAAAAATATATATTTTAAATAGTACCAGTTAAAATTTTTGTAATGTCAAAATGAATAAAACCTATGGAGTATTATAGAAATGTGAATCTATTATCTATACATATAAAAGCCTAGTATGCAAATTGTCCCCTCGGGAGTTTGACTGGGAGTTCGCTCGCTCGCTGTGATGTGCTCTGACCACCAGGGGACAGCGTGGAATGAAGAAGGCCCCGACCGGCAGTCGGAAGGCCCTGATCACTGGCCAGGCCTAGGGATCCTTCCTGTGCATGAATTTCATCCACCAGGCCTCTAGTATAAAAATAAAATAATATGGATTATCTAAGAAAAAAGAAGGAAATAGAAAGAGGAAGTGGTGTGTTGAATTATTTCTTAAGTATTATTGGGATATGGATTTTTAAAATTAATTTATGTACTTAATTATGTTAATGCCATATATTTCATGAATGCTTAATTAATGGAATTATAGAATTTTAAGAAAAATCGCAGCTGCATATAACAATAAACTTTGATTTTTTAAATATCCTATATAATAAAGAGGTAATATGCAAACTGACCATCACGCCCTCACACAAGATGGCCGCCCCCATGTGGTCACAAGGTGGCCTCCACAAGATGGCTGGCAGGGGAGGGCAGTTGTGGGCAATCAGGCCAGCTGGGGAGGGCAGTTAGGGGTGACCAGGCCAGCAGGGGAGGGCAGTTGGGACGACCAGGCCAGCAGGGGAGGGCAGTTGGGGTGGGACCAGGACTGCAGAAGAGGGCAGTTGGGGGCAACTAGGCTGGCAGGGGAGGGTAGTTGGGGGCGACCAGACTAGCAGGGGAGGGCAGTTGAGGGCAACCAGGCCAGCAGGGGAAGACAGTTGGGGGCAATCGGGCCAGCAGGGGAGCAGTTAGGTGTCGATAAGACTGGCAGGGGAGTGGTTAGGGGGTGATCAGGTTGGCAGGCAGAGACGGTTAGGGGCGATCAGGCAGGCTGGCAGGTGAGCGGTTGGGAGCCAGCAGTCCCAGATTGTGAGAGGGATGTCCGACTGCTGGTTTAGGCCTGATCCCAGACCAGGGATTTAACCATGACTTTCTGTTTCACAGGTTGACACTCAACCACTGAACCATGCTGGCTGGGCAAACTTTTATTTCTTGCTTCTACATCTGAGGGTCAGTTAGAGTTTGGCTCATCTAGGCTTGTTCTGAAGTTGTGGTTTGGGTCCTGGTGTTTCTCAGATTCTTTGGACCATCAGTTTACCTGAGCATCATCCTCTCAAGAGAAATGCAGGGATGCTAAATGGCAAGTTCAACTGCATAAGTACATTTCAAGCCTTTGCTGGCTCACATCCACTGACATCTCATTGATAAAGCAAGTAATATGGCCAACCCCAAATTCTAAGGGAAGAGAAGTAACCTTCTGTCTACCTTGAAGCCATGGCAAAGGTGTGGATGATTATTGCTACCACGTGGGAATAAAGAGTTGGGACAAATAGTGTATCACAGAGATATGCTAAGAACTAATTTTTTTCCAGAAACATTAAATAATAAGACATTACTCTTATTTTAGGCTATGAAGCTTACCTCCTTCAATTATTGAAACTAGTTTGATCATTATAACAGAATCTTTGAAGTCTATTTTACACATTCTTCCTTTTTCTTAATGACAGAGGGCCATCACTGTGAACACCTATTACTGTGCTAGGTAAAGATGTGGTTCTTACAATATAAACTGATGAACAAAAACAGATCCAGAGACAGAGAAGCATCAATCAGACCGTCAAACCTCAGAGGGAAGGTAGGGGAGGGTGGGGGTAAGGGGGAGAGGTCAACCAAAAGACTTATATGCAAGCATACAGGCCTAACCAGTGGACACAAACAACAGGGGGGTGAGGGCATGAGTGGGAGCGATGGGGGGGAATGGGGGATAAGGACACATATGTAATAACTTAATTGATAAAAAAAAAAGATGTGGCTCTTTGCTACTTTCCAGTTTTTTGTTTTGTTCTGTTTTTAATATATATTCATCAGTCAACTGTTATTTAATACAACAGTTGTACCTATTTCTAACAGTTCCACCAGACTTTTTTAGTTTCCTACTTTTATTTATTGTAGACATGCAAAAGCTTTTAATGAAGATTGAGAGAACTATAGATAAGGAAAGTGTCCCTGGAATTATTAGTAAGGCTCTAAGTAATAAATGTATGGCACTTGTGTTGGAAAGATGGGATTTTATTCCTTCAGATAACCAAGTACTGTTTGTTTTTCTCCCAAGTTGCATGTTTTATGATTGCTTGAGTTACTCATATATCATTTGTTAAAAAAAAACAAACAAATTTGAGCCCGGCCGGCTTGGCTTAGTGTTTGAACGTCATCCGCCTCTGAACCAGGAGGTCACAGTTGGATTTGCTGTCAAGGCACAAGTCCGGGTTGTGGGCTCTATCTCCAGTAGGGGGTGTGCAGGAGGCAGCCAATCAATGATTCTCTCTCATCATTGATGTTTCTATCTCTCCCTCCTTCTCCCTTCCTCTCTGAAGTCAATAAAATTATATTTTTTAAAAACTTGATAGCCAACTCTAAATATTTTTATGAAGTACTTTATGTAAAGAATGGTGCTTTTTATAATTTTATTTTCTAAAGACAGTAGAAGTTAACTATTAAATTGACGGTTGACAGTTTCTGATGGATGACATGAAGTTTGTTGTGCCTATCGAGGCATTTTTAATATCAAGGCTATACTAATTCATCTTGTTTGTAGAGTGATTAATTATATGTAGGCTCAAAAGGGTAGTTGGGAAATGAAAGCAGTATAAAACACAATGCAGTGGTAGTGTGTTTTGGGAGGCAGTGGCAATAATAAAAATAGCTGACTTCGCTCTTGAAAAAAGATGTGTTTTATTTGCTTCATCCATTTCTCCTACAATAAAATAGTTCCCAGGAGTTCCTCTGCTTTCCACTATGGATTTTCTTCCTTCCAAGGCTTTTAGTTGCCTGTTAGACATAACCTCTTTCAAAATATAGATATTGTGGCATTAGTTTTGAAATGTAAAACTGAAACCTTAACAGGGTTTCTTTATGGTAACAGTCAAACTATATAGTATATACACATAAAGTATTAAGCCATTTTAACATTCAATATTAGTTAAAATCATTAGAATCTTTGTACAAAATGGAATTTTATCTAATACTGGCAGTAGCTTATTCAAGTATTCCTATCCCTCTTGTATTGACTCTATACATACTATAACTTTTTTATTAGTTTTAACTAGCAAGTTCTAGTCTGACCCTTTTTCACAAATTTGACTTTTTTTAAGGTTCTTTCCTTCTAAATTCATTTATGTCTATAAATAAATAGGGATAAATAGAAGGATATAGAGGTAGATATATAGACATGGTTGTAGGTGTAGATATAGAGATATTACAGCTAAATTATCCAAGGTTTAAAAATCATGGAATGATTTTACTAATATCTAAATAGGCTACTAGTATTCTTTTAACAACATGTAGCTTGTAGATATAATAAGGGGAAATACTGAGATTGGAAGGGCAAAAAAAATTATAGGCATCCTCTATATCTAGTTAATCCTACTTTTTTAATTGATTCAATAGACCAATTTATGATTACAGAAGTTTAACTCTGGCCCTAGTTTAAGAAATAGGTCAGGTTTTCAGAAGTTCTTTTGGAGTTATTTAGTATTGGAAACGATATTTAAATGCTGGTTGTTTTCTAATCTAACTGATCAAATATTTTAGCACATAATGCTACTGAAGTAAATGAAATAACTGAAGGCAGGCTCCGTTCCAAGTTTCAGGCCCTGGATAAAAGGAATCATCTGTTACTTCTGAGGGAGAAAGAAGATAAAATTTTGTTTTATTTAATTGAAACTTTAGTTAGCCTTAGGCAAGGTATCTTTACCATATTCCAGTTTCTTTCTGGAAAGATACTAGTTGAGAGTAGATGTGTTTATTGAGTTGGTGCCGGGGTTCTTGTCCCAGCATCAAGAAGGGTTCAGGAATCTGGAAAAGGCTGCGCATAGATGACATAAGAATCCAGAGACTAATAAAGAGTCCGGAGACGAGATATAATTTTGAAAGGCATTGGGGGGTCAGAGGACCTTCAGCTAAAGGAACTGAAGACTCCCTCCTTCTCTAGGACCCTTGCTTTTATTAACACAATTTGTCCTAAGGCAAGGTGGATATAATACACTTAAGCATTAACAGTTTGGGGAATAGCCTACAGCTGTTCCGGTGTTTGGCCAGTAGGAGGCAATAACATGTAGATCAGTGATGGGGAACCTTTTGAGCTCAGCGTATCAGCATTTTGAAAAACCCTAACTTAACTCTGGTGCCGTGTCACATATAGAAATTTTTTGATATTTGCAACCATAGTAAAACAAAGACTTATATTTTTGATACTTATTTGATATATTTAAATGCCATTTAACAAAGAAAAATCAACCAAAAAAATGAGTTCGCTTGTCACCTCTGACACGCGTGTCATAGGTTCGCCATCACTGATGTAGATTAAGATGCCCTTTAACTGTCTGGCAGCCACAATCAGTTTCCTGTTCAGGTTTGGGGAAATGCCTTTAGCCATTCCCAACAGGTGACTACATGTGTGACTCAACCCTGTTGAGTCCCCAGGTTTCATCAACCTCTTGATGAAACTCTTAGAATTATGACATGCTGGGATTGGTCTATGGCAAGTTGGCTTGAAGAAGGCTGTCTAGAAGGGAGTCAGAGAGGGTGAGATAGGAGAACCAAGATGGCCAGGGAAATAGTGGAGTGGAGCAGGTGGAGGTCTGGTTGGGACAAGTCAGGTTACTCTACGAAGCAACACACTCATCAGTGAGGAAGAGAAACACCTTCCTTATGGAAAGGTCTATGGCTGTGATGGCGAACCTATAACACGTGTCAGAGGTTACACGCGAACTCATTTTTTTGGTTGATTTTTCTTTGTTAAATGGCATTTAAATATATAAAATATCAAAAATATAAGTCTTTGTTTTACTATGGTTGCAAATATCAAAAAAATTCTATATGTGACACGGCACCAGAGTTAAGTTAGGGTTTTTCAAAATGCTGACACGCCTAGCTCAAAAGGTTCGCCATCACTGGTCTAAGTCCATGAAATATGAAATATAAGGTGAGCAGCAGAATTCTCACGAGGCCTGAATTATATACTCCAGTATCCGGTTTGCTCATGCAAACAAACAGGGCACCTGGTAGGCAGTAGTCACATTGACCAAAGGCTCAGTGACGTTAGACTGCCAGTATTAGAAAGCCTTTTTAAGAATAAACTGAAGCCTGTTGTGCCTTTGGGTCACAGAGTAGCCTTATCTTAGTTCACCAACTGTCTCTTTTGCCATAATAAATTGTGAATTTCTTCAATACACAGGTTTAGTCAGTGTAGGGTGGTAGCCCTCGTTCAGAAAACTTATGTGTGTACTATTGATCTTTTTTAAGGTAGTTGGTAACAGACACTATGAAATTTTAAGCAGTGTAGCAGAGTCAAGTGAAAAAAAATTTTTTTCTTCACCATTTTCCATCTATTCTCATTCTGATCCTTTTCCCAACCCTGAGCAAATGTTCATTGGAATGGATTGTGGTGTTCTCTTTTGTAAAATAAGCACTGTTGGATTTCTGGAATCTTGTCCAATAGCACCATAACTACTAAGGAAGGACTCAATACTTCATCAGAATACATAGAATCTTTACTATGAGAGTTACATCTTTTGTTTATATTCTCTATGATTCTGGATAGGGAATTGAACCATGAGAGGTTAATACAAAAGTTAACTAGGGTTTATGACATAAGCAGATAAACAGGGAGTCTAGAGCAGATTTTCCTGCAAAATTCAAGTTTGCTGTGGAATTACACTGCCCAGAAGATGCATTTATTTTACTCTTAATGTATATTTAGCTTCATATAAACATTATTTTTTAAAATATATATATATTTTATTGATTTCAGAGAGAAAAGGAGAGGTGGGGGGAGAGATAGAAAAACATCAACGATGAGAGAGAATCATTGATCAGCTGCCTCCTGCACACCCCTTACTGGGGATCAAGCCCGCAACCCAGGCATGTGCCCTGACAGCAAGTCGAACTGTGACCTCCTGGTTTAGAGGTCGACGCTCAACCATTAAGTCATGCTGGCTGGGTGACATTCTTAAATGGGATTACACAATCCAATAATTGTCTGCCATAAATTCAGTTAATGACAGAATATGTTCTATGGGCAATGAGGATTTAATTGCAGCACCCCAATGTCTTTTTATTATCTTGAAATGTTTCCAGTTGGCCTTCTTCTGTTATTTAGTTCCATTACATCCCAGTAATTGCATTTATTGAAGCCAGTGTTTTTTGTTATAGGAAATGCTGATCTTAGAAATTTCAAATATAGGCAGGGAAATATTCTTTAATAAATAATTGAAAGACTTTTCCCTATTTCTTGTGATTCAGTGCTGGTCCTTTTATAACCAGAGTATTTTATAAATGGTAATTAAATGATGGCATCTAGAAATCTTCTCTTCAAAGAATCTCACAAGGTGTGCTGCATAATAGTGTATTGTTAAATAGTCTGGGTTTATCTCAAGTGGTTTACTCTATTAAAGAAGTGTCTAATGTATTCAGCTTTACTGTTGAAACACCAAATGAGTTCTGACACTCTGACGAGATGATTAAAGTTGGGAATTTTTTTCTTTTGACAGCATCAGCAAAGAGAGCATCGTAGATGTAGAAGGTGTTGTGAGAAAAGTGAATCAGAAAATTGGAAGCTGTACGCAGCAAGATGTAGAGCTACATGTTCAAAAGGTAACTTTAAAAATACAAAATTGTGGCCCTAGCCAGTTTGGCTCTGTGGACAGAGCATCAGTCTTCGGACTGTAGGGTCCTGAGTTCAGTTCCAGTCAAGGGCACATACCTGGGTACCTGGGTTGTGGGCTCAATCCTCGGGGGGGGGGGGGGGGGGGGTTGCAGGAGGCAGCCAATCAATGATTCGCTCTTATCATTGATGTTTCTAACTCTCCCTCTCCCTTCCTCTCTGAAATAAAAATATATTTTTAAATATATCTATCTATAATAATAAAAGTATAAAAATCGACAAAACGACCCAATAGCAGAACAACCGTCCAGACGACCTTCCAGATGACCACACTATGACACACACTGGCACCAGGCCCGCCAAGGCAGGGACCTGGCCATCACCCCATGATCACCCCAAAGAGGGAGGCCCAGGTCACCGACCGACAGGCTGTGGCAGGTGGGCAGGGCCTCCATCTGCAGGGCGCGATCGATCGCATGATCGCCCTGCAAAGGGCAGCTGGCAGGGAGATCAATTGGGCTCCAAGATCGCCCCAAAGAGGGAGGCCCAGGCTGCCTGGCCAGTGGCACTGCGGCAGGTAGTCTGGGCTTCCCTCTGTAGGGGGCGATCCATCGCAGAACCCCAGCCAGGTGGGCAGGGCCTACCTCTTTGGGGTGATCAATTGCGGGGCTCCTGGACTGTGAGAGGTCACAGGCCAGGCTGAGGGACCCCCACCCACCCCCAAATGCACAAATTTCGTGCACCAGGCCTCTAATATATATATATATATATATATATATATGGCTAATATGCTAAGTGTTGTCTGGTCACTACAACATGCACTGACCATTGGGGCAGACGCTCAACACAGGAGCTGCTGTGACTCGCACTGGCCATTTACAGAGAAACGGCACCATGGACCTGGCACCCACAAAGCAACACTCAGCTTCCCCCAAGTGAGACACAGGCCCCGCCACCACCCCAGAACGACAGCCCACCAAATCACAGCCGACACTGCCGAGACCCCATGGCATAAAATGCAGCCCACAGCCCAGCCCGGAAACGGTCGCTGTGGACACCAGGTAATGACGTCACGTAGCAACGCCCAGTTTCCTCTCCCTAGCAACGACTTGCCTCCCTGCAGTTTCTTCAGCCCAGGAACACAACTTGCTTTATAGCCAGGTGCAAACATTTCACACTTTAACCAAATGTCGGTGAAACGTTTTCCCATGCCTCATCTCATTTGACCCTCACAGAGGTCCTGGAGTAGGTAAACGGGAGATTCGGTGGAATCCTATTTTCTTTTCATTAGCTGGAAAACGGAGATTTAGAAAGCTTAGAAACTTGACCCGACTGAAAAGAAGTAAGAAATGGTGGACCTTGAAAATGACTTCAGGTTTTCTCACTGTGCAGAATATAGTCATACACTGCTGCAGTTAAATATTTTACCCTTTGTTCTCCCTTCGTGATCTGCAATAATAATCTGCTTCATGTTGATATTTACTGTTGTGTTGCTGACAATTACCTAAAAGAGAAGTTGGGGTGCTTCACTGGGCTGGAAAAAGTTTAGCTAAATCAGAATCAGGTCTAATTAAGCAAGTTTTATAGATATATTCTTTCATATATCTTTTATAGATATATTCTATATCTATAAAAGGCTAAGTTGATTCATGCATGCGCAATACTTACAAAGCTCTTGATGGTGTCAATCGCATGCATGTGTTTCAATCTGTCATTGTTGATCGTGAATTTGGTTGACACTTCCATTATAGAGAAAGGGAAAATAGCTATCTACTTATATAAAAAACCTGAGTGTAATATCATGGCCAGCACCACGACCAGTCCTGCAGGGGTCGTCTTGGAAACGGCTGCACCCTCCCCCAGCTGTTTCCTGGAGGGCGAGGTTTCAGACAGGAACCTGCCCTCTGAGTGGAGCGTGGAAATGAAATGATTTGTAATGGGTCTATTATTGAAGCTACCTTTAGAAATACTATATTTATAGATTAGTGGTTCTCAACCTTGGCTGCACATTAGAATCACCTGGGAATCTTTTTAAAATCCTGATTTCTGGGCCTCATCCTCCAGAAATTCTGTTTCTTTGTTACTAATGTTGTGGCCCCATAACAAAGAAACAATTTCCGGAGGACGAGGCCCAGGAATCAGGATTTTTTAAAAAATATATTTTATTGATTTTTTACAGAGAGGAAGGGAGAGGGATAGAGAGTTAGAAACATCGATGAGAGAGAAACATCGATCAACTGCCTCCTGCACACCCCTAACTGGGGATGTGCCCGCAACCAAGTACATGCCCTTGACCGGAATCGAACCTGGGACCCTTCAGTCCGCAGGCTGATGCTCTATCCACTGAGCCAAACCGGTTAGGGCGAAATCAGGATTTTATTTTTTTTTTTATTTTTATTTTTTTTTATTGCTTAAAGTATTACAAAGGGTATTACATATGTGTCCATTTTATCCCCCCGCCCTAGACAGTCCCCTAGCCTCCCCTATCCCCCAATGTCTTATGTCCACTGGTTATGCTTATATGCATGCATACAAGTCCTTTAGTTGATCTCTTACCCCCCTACCTTCTGCCCCGCAACCCTCCCCGGCCTTCCTGCTGCAGTTTGACAATCTGTTTGAGGCAGCTCTGCCTCTGTATCTATTATTGTTCAAAAGTTTATAATGGTCTCTATTATCCATGAATGAGTGAGATCATGTGGTATTTTTCCTTCATTGACTGGCTTATTTCACTTAGCATAATGCTCTCCAGTTCCATCCATGACGTTGCAAATGGTAAGAGTTCCTTCCTTTTTAGAGCAGCATAGTATTCCATCGTGTAGATGTACCACAGTTTTCTAATCCATTCATCTACTGATGGGCACTTAGGCTGTTTCCAGATCTTAGCTATGGTGAATTGTGCTGCTATGAACATAGGGGTGCATATATCCTTTCTGAATGGTGTTTCTGGTTTCTTGGGATATATTCCTAGAAGTGGGATCACAGGGTCAAATGGGAGTTCCATTTTCAGTTTTTTAAGGAAACTCCATACTGTCTTCCATAGTGGCTGTACCAGTCTGCATTCCCAACAGCAGTGCACAAGTGTTCCTTTTTCTCCACATCCTCTCCAGCACTTGTCGTTTGTTGATTTGTTGATGATAGCCAGTCTGACAGGTGTGAGATGGTACCTCATTGTTGTTTTGATTTGCATCTCTCGGATGATTAGTGACTTTGAGCATGTTTTCATATGTCTCTTGGCTTTCTGAATGTCCTCTTTTGAAAGGTGTCTATTTAGGTCCTTTGCCCATTTTTTGATTGGATTGTTTATCTTCCTTTTGTTAAGTTGTATGAGTTCCCTATAAATTTTGGAGATTAGGCCCTTAACAGATATGACATTGGCAAATATGTTTTCCCACACAGTGGGTTTTCTCGTTGTTTTGTTGATGGTTTCTTTTGCTGTGCAGAAGCTTTTTATTTTGATGTAGTCCCATTTGTTCATTTTCTCTTTAGTTTCAAGTGCCCTAGGAGCTGTATCAGTGAAGAAATTGCTTCGGCATATGTCTGAGATTTTGTTGCCTTTGGATTCTTCTAGAATTTTTATGGTTTCCTGTCGTACATTTAAGTCCTTTATCCATTTTGAGTTTATTTTTGTGTATGGTGTAAGTTGGTGGTCTAGTTTCATTTTCTTGCATATATCTGTCCAATTTTCCCAGCACCATTTATTGAAGAGACTATCTTGGCTCCATTGTATGTTCTTGCCTCCTTTGTCAAATATTAATTGAGCATATTTGTTCAGGCCGATTTCTGGGCTCTCTATTCTATTCCATTGATCTATATGCCTATTCTTGTGCCAGTACCAGGCAGTTTTGAGAACAGTGGCTTTGTAATACATCTTGATATCTGGTATTGAGATCCCACCTACTTTGGTCTTTTTCAGGATTGCTGCAGCTATTCGGGGTCTTTTTTTATTCCAGATGAATTTTTGGAGAGTTCGTTCTAGATCTGTGAAGTATGCCGTTGGTATTTTAATGGGAAGTGCGTTGAATTTATAGATTGCTTTGGGTAGTATGGACATTTTAATGATGTTGATTCTACCAATCCATGAACACGGTATGTTCTTCCATCTGTTTATGTCTTCCTCTATATCTTTTTTCAACGTCCTGTAGTTTTCTGAGTAGAGGTCTTTTACCTCTTTAGTTAAGTTTATTCCTAGGTAGCTTAATTTTTTTGGTGCGATGGTAAACGGGATTGTTTTTATAATCTCTCTTTCTGAAAGTTCACTATTGGTGTATAGAAATGCCTCGGATTTCTTGGGGTTAATTTTGTATCCTGCTACATTGCCAAATTCATGTATTAAGTCCAGTAGCTTTTTGATGGAGTCTCTAGGGTTTTGTATGTATAATATCATGTCGTCTGCAAATAAGGACAGTTTTACTTCCTCTTTTCCAATTTGGATGCCTTTTATTTCTTCTTCTTGCCGAATTGCAATGGCTAACACTTCCAGTACTATGTTGAACAGGAGTGGTGAGAGGGGGCATCCCTGTCTTGTTCCTGTTCTTAGGGGAAATGGTGTTAGTTTTTGTCCATTGAGTATGATGTTGGCTGTGGGCCTGTCATATATGGCTTTTATTATGTTGAGGTATGATCCTTCTACTCCCACCTTGCTGAGAGCTTTTATCAAAAATGGGTGTTGAATTTTGTCGAATGCTTTTTCTGCATCAATTGATATGACCATGTGGTTTTTTTCTTTCAATTTGTTTATGTGATGTATCACGTTTATTGATTTGCGGATATTGTACCATCCTTGCATCCCTGGGATAAATCCTACTTGGTCATGGTGTATGATCTTTCTGATGTACTGCTGGATCCGATTTGCTAAGATTTTGTTGAGGATTTTGGCATCTATGTTCATGAGGGATATTGGCCTGTAATTCTCTTTCATTGTGTTGTCTTTACCTGGTTTTGGTATTAGGGTGATGCTGGCTTCATAGAATGAGCTTGGAAGTGTTCCTTCCTCTTGAATTTTTTGTAGTAGTCTGAGGAGGATAGGTTTTAGTTCTTCCTTGAATGTTTGGTAAAACTCCCCTGTGAAGCCGTCTGGTCCTGGGCTTTTGTTTGATGGCGGAATCAGGATTTTAAAAAGGTTCCCAGGTGACTCTAATGTGCAGCCAAGGTTGAGAAATTCTTTTTCTTTGTAACTAATTAGTCCTGGATTCAATTCCGGTCAACCTTGGTTGCAGGCTCCTCCCCAGCCTGGGGTGGTCAGGGCTCTTGCAGGAGGCAACCAACCAATGTGTTTGTCTCACATCGATGTTTCTCTCTCCCTCTCTCTTCCACTCTCCCTAAAAATCAATGGAAAAATATCTTGGGGTGAGGATTGACTATGCACACACACACACACACACACACACACACACACACATATAAAAAAATTGTGTACAGAAATAGGTTTGAGTAGTTCTTATAACTATTCATGTTAAATCTATATCTTCTTAATAATTAGAGGTGTTACAAAATGTTGAGATTTATAAATAGACTAACTGAATCTGTTAGCTTTTGTTTTATAACAAACCGCCCCATACTTAGTGACTTAAAACAACAAACATTTATTTGCTCACTTTTCTGTACATTGGGCAGTTAGAGTCGGCCCATCTGGATTGGCTCATCTGCTCCATGGGTCATCGACAGGGTTCACTGATATTTATGGAACATATTTTCCTGTGGCCTCAGTTCATCTAGCAAGCTAACTCATGCTTGTTGACATGGTACCAGACTGGTTCCTAGCAGCAAGAGAGGGAAGCCTTAGTGTGCATACACTCTTCAAGCTTCTGCTTGTGTCATGTTTGCTAAGAATTTCATTGATCAAAGCAAGTCACATGGCCAAACTCAGATATAAGTGATGGAAAAATAGATTCCACCTTTTGATGTTAGGAGAGGCGACATCATTGGAAAAGGGCATATGTACAGAACAGGAGGAATGATGGAAGCCATTTTTACAAACAATCTACCATAGTCACACAGGGAAAAATATGTAACACATTGGAGAAGCTTTATTCACTATTATGAACCTATTTTGCTATGAACTTTCTTATGATGATGTACTTCTAAACATTAATTATACTAATTTTTAATCATCTTTTCTTACAATTTTATTTCTGATATTTTACAGTATAGAAAAGTCAAGAGACAATACTATATTGGTCTTACATTCTAGCAATAACTTATTTTCATACAAGATTTATTTCACATCTCTTTTCTCATCAGACATAAAAACTGGAAGTGCTCATTTTCATTGCCTTTGAAAATACTATAAGTGAATTTATATATATTTAGTACTGTTGAAATAACCCTGCAGTTTTGAATCTGCAGTTCTCAGATCCGAGCCTACTTTGTATTTATAAAATGCATCATTAAATGTCTCTTACACAGTCTGTCTGATTGCCTTATCTTATATATACTCATATACATACACACACACACACACACCCTGTGAGCATATATAAAATAGATCAGTCAGGCAAACTGACAGACAAATGCAGAAAGATAGACTCATACGTGCACATTTATTTGGGAATAAGGTTATTTAACTGGAATTGATTGTCATGGAACTCTTCAAAGCTTAGAATATCTTGTCTTTATAACTGACTTAATTTGCCAAATTACTTTGTTTTCTTTGTGCAAATCTCACTTTAAACCAATCCAGGAAGTCTTTAACCTAGTAAAGGCAAATGTAAGGGTACACTAACCAAGAAAAACAAACCCCTATCTTCCAAGCAACATATCTTTTTCAGTATTTTAATAAATAAATTTTTAGTGACTATAGCAAATAATTGTATTTCTAAAACATTCTGATTATGGAGCATTTATTATAAACTTAATGTTGATAATAAATATAAAGCCCAAGAGCTTACAGATTTTCCCTCCATAAAAATAATTATAAAGTATCTCGCAAAGCATAAATATTTTATACTAAATAGAATTTTATAATTAATGACTTATTTATTTATTCAACCAGCAGTTACTGAAAATATACTTTGCACCAAGCACTCTGTGAGGTTCTGGGGATCAGAATACTCACAACCTAGTGAAGGAGACAATGAATTTTTACTAGTTCTAAAAAAAGTTTTTTTAAATATATTTTTATTGATTTCAGAGAGGAAGGGAGAGGGAGAGAGCTAGAAACACCAATGATGAGAAAATCATTGATCAGCTGCCTCCTGCACACCCCACTCTGGGGATCGAACCCCCAACCTGGGCATGTGCTCTGACTGGGAATCAAACCGTAACCTCCTGGTTCAGAGGTCGACACTCAACCACTGAGCCACGCTGGCCAGGCAAACGAATATTTTAAAAGCCCTAGCTTATGTGACTTACTTGGTTGAGCATTGTCCCATACTGAGTGGTCTCAGATTCAATTCCTGGTCAGGGCACATGCTGGGGTTGCAGGCCTGATCCCTAGTCGGGGAGGTGCAGGAGGCAGCCTTCTGATGACTCTTTCCATTCTTCTCCCTCTAAAATCAATGAAAAGACATGTTTTAATAATAAAAGAAGTAGCTGTTCAGTTTTCCAAGTTTGCATTGCAGATCAAGTTTCCATTAACTCATCAAAAGGAAGTGCTACAATTTGGGTATAAGAGGTGGTGTCAAATAATGCTATTTTACTGTGGAACTGGAGTATCCTTCTAATATTTTTTCTTTAAGTGTCTCACCTGAATGCTAAATGTGATCTACCAAATGGAAAAATACAATTTCCTGAATTAACAAAATAAGCTCTGTTTTCTTTTTGTGCTTTAGCAGGTTTTCTAGGCATAGCTGGGAACAATTAATGGGCTAACATTAAGAGTAGCTAATTCATTATGACCTAACTGCTTTTTAGCACTAAAATATGCAATTAGTGTGAGTAGATGTTGAGGGATATTAACACCATAAAGGAGTAACCTCATATGGTGCTCCCAACCAGGAGAGCAGAAGGAAAGGAGATATAATACGTTCGATGAAAGAAAGCAAGGAAGGCATATTTGGGAAAAGCATGAGAAAAGGAAGGAGAGGTACAGCAGAGTTGGGCTGACTGTAGTTCTGGTGGTAGAAATAGCTAAAGGTCATTAACAACTCATTTGATAATGGCCCCTTCAAATGAAAAAGTGTTTTTATATTCATTATTCCATTTGATTTTTACTGCAGACCTCATTTTACACAGTACGGTATTGAAGTTCTGAGGTTAAGTGACTTGCCTAACAACAGCTATAGTGATAAAGCAAGTCCTTAAACCCAGACCCCTCAACTCCAGTTATTACTTATTCATCACATTGGTGTGCACCTTAGAGTTTACAGAGTATATTTAGCTCATTTGACTGTTTCAACAACCCAGGGAGGTAGGCAAGAAATACTATTATCCCCATTTTGTAGGTGAAAAAACATGTACCATATTGTTTGATTTTAGTACATAGTTTCAGTTAAAGATGTATGCAAATATTCCTTCATGTTTAAGTCAATTGTAGATTTTTTTTTAAAAAAAAGCAAAGAATAACAGGTTTTGTGTGCTTCATGATCTTTTTGGTAATCTCTCACTTTCAGATTTATGTGGTCAGTTTGGCTGAACCCCGTTTGCCCCTGCAGCTGGATGATGCCATTCGGCCTGAGGTGGAAGGAGAAGAGGTAAAAATTATACTTTTTGAAACACTATGCTTCCTCTGTATGTTTAGTTTGCAAAACATTGAAAAGTTGATGCCCTGTTTCTATATAAAAGGTACCTGTTGTTACGAGCTTCATTTTTATCTAAGTTTATTCTTAACATCAGCAATTCTCAAACGTTTTGATCTATGAATCCCTTTACACGTTTAAAAATAATTGACCTCACAAGCTTTTGTTTTTGTGGGTATACTGTCAATATTTACAGTATTCGAAGTTAAAACAAATTTTTAATATTTATTAATTTATAGAAAGTAACAATAATATAAATACATCTACAGATCTTTGTAATGCCTGGCTTAATAGGCAACAGTTAGGTTCTCATATTTGCCTCTGCATTAAATTTGATGTGAGGCAAGGCTTTTGGGATGGGAGATGGAAAGAAAGAATCCCTATTCGTTCTCATTTCTCTTCTTTCTATCTCTCTCTTTCTTTTAACAGTAACTTTTCTCTAACCCTGCTTCTTGGTTTTTGGATCCAGATTGGGGTTTGATATTAATACACATAAACACACCTGTCACTTAAAAGTATACATGGCTTCTAAAAGTGTTTTTTGGCCCAGTCACCATGGCTCAGTGATTGAGCATCAACCTCTGAACCAGGGGGTCACGGGTGATTCCCAGTCAGGGCACATGCCTGGGTTGCGGCCTCGATTCCCAGTGTATGTCATGCAGGAGGCAGCCAGTCAGTTGATGTTTCTCTCATCATTGATGTTTCTATCTCACTCTCCCTCTCCCTTTCTCTCTTAAATCAGTATGTAAAAGAATATATTTTAAAAGTGCTTTTTGTGTTCTGAAAAAATTTGTAAAATCTGTTTTTCTTTCTCTCTCTTTTTTTTTAGGAAGGAAGAGCTACTGTTAACCAGGATACAAGATTAGATAACAGAGTCATTGATCTTAGGGTATGCCTCATTTATTTATTAAGTGACATGATTATGCCAAAATCAAGGAGGGCAAGGATAACATACCTGTCTTGGGCTCATTGAACTGATTGTTGTTTGCTTATATGTAAGTATGATAATACAAGAAACAGTTTACCTTTCCGACTGACCCTCCTCCAAGAACAAAGTGCAGGCAACAAAGACAGTCAAGTAATAGTTCACAGAATATTGACTTGCACTGTTTTAAAAAGACAAAGGAACATGAAGCCAGTAAAAAAGCTTGCTTCAAGGTGGTAACCTGTTTTAGACAAGTTAGTAAGCAAGTGAAAACATAACTACTAATATCACTAGAAAATTGTGAAAGAAATTATGTGCAGATTTTAGAGCAACCTGGTGAAGTTTAGTCCTCTGAATTTGATCTAAGCACAGAATCCTAATATATAAAAACCCTAGGTTCATCACATCTGCAACGACCAGGAGGCTCAACCAACAGGAAGTCAGTCCTGCATTCAGCACTGGGTTGCCATGGTGACCCAGCGCTGACTGCTATGGCTGCAGGCATGGTGACCCAGCACTGACTACTGAGGGGGCTGTGAATCAGGTCCAGAGAGAGGCCTAAAGAGAGAAGCAGGGTCTGATCCGTAGCCACTGTGGCAGCTGTTGATCAGCACTTGCCTCTTTCTTTAGCTCTGGGCCTGGTCAGCAGTCACGCCTCCTTTCTCTCCAGGCCTCCCCCAGGACTGCTAATCAGTCCCGCCTTTCTGATCAGGCCCCATTGATAGGCCCAGAGATGCTGACTGGCATAGAAACCAACCAATCAGAACCAAATCTGGGTCAACTGTGAGGAGCCAATGACTGCCTAGGAAGCGGAGCTTTTGACGCTGACTAGCATAGAAACCAACCAGTCAGAACCAAATTGGCTGGCAGGGGAGGGCAGTTGGGGGTGAGATCAGGCTGGCAGGTGAGGGCAGTTGGGGGCGAGATCAGGCCGGCAGGGGAGGGCAGTTGGGGGTGAGATCAGGCTGGCAAGTAGGGCAATTGGGGGTGAGGTCAGGCGGCAGAGGAGGGCAGTTGGGGATGATTGGGCTGGCAGGGGAGCAGTTAGGTGTTAATCAGGCTGGCAGGGGAGTGGTTAGGTGTTAATCAGGCCGGCAGGGGAGCGGTTAGGGGGTGATCAGGCTGGCAGACAGAAGCGGTTAGGGGCAGGCAGGCAGGCAAGCAGTTAGGAGCCAGCAGTCCCAGATTATGAGAGGGATGTCCGACTGGCATAGAAACCAACCAATCAGAACCCTGCTAGCCTGGTCGCCCCCGACTGCCCTCCCCTGCAAGCCTGGTCCCCCCCCCCCCCAACTGCCCTCCCCTGCCAGCCAATTTGGTTCTGATTGGTTGGTTTCTATGCCAGTCAGTGTCAAAAGCTCCGCCTCCCAGGCAGCCATTGGCTCCTCACAGTTGACCCAGATTTCGTTCTGATTGGTCAGTTTCTATGTCAGTCAGTGTCAAAAGCTCCACCTCTTGGCAGCCATTGGCTCCTCACAGTTGATCAGGCCTAAACGGGCAGTCAGACATCCCCCCAGGGGTCCCAGATTGGAGAGGGTGCAGGCCGGGCTGAGGGACCCCCCCCACCCCCCGCGTGAATTTCGTGCACTGGGCCTCTAGTTAACAATAAAGAAGTAGTTGACCCTTTGGTTTATATAAAGGGAAACCTCATAGGCTTCTGTTTCCCTTTCTAGCTTGGTTGCAAGTGAAAGATTTCAGTGGTTTCATCATTATAGTAAAACCAATGTCATCTTTCTTTCTTAAGGTTTTGACCACATCTTCCTCCTTTACATAACATATTCCACCTAAAGCTTAACGTTCTTTGTCACTTTATAAGTTCTTTCCAGCTTTTCTGCAATCTACAGGCCTGCCCTTATTGTACACCCATGTTTCCCCTGACCATTTGCTTTTTGTAAACTGTTACTTTTCCACATTAACTTGTAGTATATAGAAAAGGCTAGCAATAATCAAAAGTCCTCTTGATACTGCCTAGAAACCTCATGGTTTTCATCATTTTGGCCACAGCAGTTAAACATCCTACTGTATTTGCCTATGCTATTTGTTCATACAAGTTACTGATTTTGCCTCTAGAATTTGACCCAAAGAATATTTTTCTTTGGCTCACATCATTTTTTTTTTTTTTTTTTTACTTTAATTTCTTGCCACCATTGGAAAATGGGGGTTTTCACAGTAGATCTAAATGGCTTTCCATAAAAAGTTGGAGGTGAATCTGGGAATCCTGGGCACTCATGGCAATGTCAGCTAGCACCCTGGATGGGGCATTATGTGCTCTGTAAGCCCTGCACTACCCAGGAAGTATCATTTATTTATTTCCTTCATGTGTCAAGTTGATTTAATTAGAATTTATTATTATTTTATAGACATCAACTAGCCAGGCAGTCTTTCGTCTCCAATCTGGCATCTGCCATCTTTTCCGAGAAACTTTAACTAACAAAGGTTTTGTGGAGATTCAGACTCCTAAAATTATCTCAGGTATGCTTTAAGATATTCCTCTTAATTTTTAAAAATAATTTGTTTTCCCCAAGTTGCTTACTATTAGTTTTGTGTGTTTTTTAAATTTGAGAATCCCAAGTATTCCTTAAGGTTTATTGCTCTGAGACTATTTATTTCAAAGACTATGATACATAGCAGCAGTCCCATCTCACTAGCATCAGTAATACTACATCCCCTTATTTCAGGAGTCATTATATGATAGTGATTGTAAAGTGAGACTATAACACACAAGGCAAGATTGTTATTATATAAGTTGCACCAGAAATGACTTTCATTATGTAGATTTCTTTTTAAATTCATATTGTAATTTTGGTTTGTATAAACTGCATTGTAAAATTAATACTAAATATTGCAGACGGGAAAAACGTCATGAATTCTCATCTTTATATGACAACATTATCTTAATCATTTTACCCTTTTACTGTTGCTTAAATAACACTAAAAAGTGTGTTACTGCCCTGGCCAGTTTAGGATCAGTGGCTAGATCATTGGCCTGCAGACCCAAGAGTCGAGTTTGATTCCCACTTGGGTTGTGGGCCCAATCCTGGCCTGTGTCGGGGTGTGTGCATGAGGCAACCTATCGATGTGTCTCTCTCACATCAATGTTTCTCTATCTCACCCCACCCCCCTTCCACTCTCTCTAAAATTCAGTGGTGGGGAGGGGTGTTACTAAAGGCATTTAGTTGAAAATAAAAAAATTAAACATTGAATTATTTTTTTGTTTGTTTTGTTTATTCTCACCTGAGAATATTTTTTCCATTGATTTTTAGAGAGAATGGAAGGGGTGGGGGCAGAGAAAGACAGAGAGAGAAACGATTGGCTACTTCCCACACATGCCCTGACCAGGGCTAGGGATGAATCTGCAACCCAGGTATGTGCCCTTGCCAGGGATCAAACCCACAGCCTTCCATGCTCAGGCTGATGCTCTAACCACTGATTCACACTGGCCAGGACGAACATTGAATTCTTAATTAGAAAAATTATTATCTTTTTTTACAAAAAGTTTTACAAAGCTAAAGTAGCTTTTAATAGATTTTAAATTTATGCAGAAAGGGAGCGTATATATCCAAAGAAGTAAAATGAAAGTATAGCCAAAGAAGTAAATCTCACCTAAATATAAACTGTTTAGAATCAGGGATAAAACATATATAGACTATGGTTTCTCTGCAGTCTTTTTTCTAGTGTGTTTTTATTTAAGTGAAGTACTTGAATCAAAAGAATAAACTATTGTTATTAGAAGTTTGCATTGATAAGCTTACAATTGATTATAGTAACATGTATGTTTATATTTCAGCTGCCAGTGAAGGAGGAGCCAATGTATTTACTGTGTCATATTTTAAAAATAATGCATATCTGGCTCAGTCCCCACAGCTGTACAAGCAGATGTGTATTTGTGCTGATTTTGAGAAGGTTTTCTGTATTGGACCAGGTAAGGTTTTGGTAGTTAAGGTTATCTCAAAATTCATTAATTGTACCACAGCTAGGGTTTTAGAAGCACATTTATTTTATTTTTTTTAATTGTTGTTCTTTTTATCCTCATCCAAGAATATGTTTTCATTGATTTTTTTTTTTGAGAGAGAGAGAAGAAAAAAAATTAATATGAGAGAGAAACATACACCCTCTGAAGTAATCGGTTACCTCCTGTACCCTGACCAGGGATTGAGCCCACCTAGGTAGGTATGTGCCCTGACTGGGAATCAAACCTAAGACTTTTTAGTGTACCAGATGATGCTCCAACCAATTGAGCCACCACCCAGGGCTAGAAACACATTTTACACAGACCTTTTTAAAGCTTAATCCTTTTTTATACTGACTACATCAACACTAGACTTGGGGGTAAAAATAACAATATTGCCTGGTAGACATTTAGACATTTCCCAAAAAATTGTATGTTCAATAGTTCTTTGAACAGTTGAGCATCATTCATATGAATAGAATCATAAGCATTATATATATATATATATATATATATATATATATTCCTACAGAAGAATGCTGAAGACAAAAAAAAGAAAATGTGTATCTTGGGACTATCTCATTTTAAAAAATGGATGCTTTGAAAATATACACCCTCTGAATATATTTAAGTATATTATTTATTATACTTAAGTGTAATTAGAATAGAATTAGCTCCCATTTGGACTATCCTTTCAACTCTCCATCAATACTAAAGAAAAAGTGATTGCAATCTTCCAAGTAATGTATTTTGTTGTCCTGGAAAGCTCCTTGCTACTATTGTAAGTTTACAAATGTACCTCTGTATACTTTGCTGCCAGTTTTATTCCAAAGCTGTTCTTTTTTACTATTACTAATTGTACTCTCCTTAGTATTGATAATATGCTAAGGCCATTAGAAAATACTAACAAATGCCTGGATTTAATAAATTATACTAACATGTTTTTTAAGAATATATTTGCACCCTAGTCGGTTTGGCTCAGTGAATAGAGAGTCAGCCTGCGGACTGAAGGGTCCCAGGTTCAATTCCAGTCAAGGGCACATACCCGGGTTGTGGGCTCGGTCCCCAGTGGGGGGTGTGCAGAAGGTAGCAGTTGGTGGTTCTCTCTCATCATTGATGTTTCTGTCTCTCTCTTTCTTTCTCAAATCAATAAAAATATATTAAAATTCTATATAATAAAAGCCTAATATGCTAAGTGTCTGGTTGTCTGGTCGGCCATTCAACCAATCAAAGCATGATATGCTAATGATATGCTAAGGATACTCAACCACTCACTATGACGTACACTGACCACCAAGGGGCAGACGCTCCGATCAGTAGGTTAGCTTGCTTCTGGGGTCCAGCCAATCTGGACTGAGCAAGACAGGCCAGACATGCCCTGGAGTCCTCCCAAAGTCCCTCCCTGGCTGGCCAACCTCCCATGTCCCTCCCCGGCCCCAATCATGCACCAGTGGGGTCCCTTGGCCTCGCCTGTGCCCTCGCAATCCAGGCTGAGGGACAACCCTCTCCCGAGTGCACGAATTTCGTGTGCCAGACCTCTAGTATATATACATTTGCTAAAAGTCAAGCATGGACACAATCATGAAGCAAATTCTTTTATGATGCTAACTATAAGCAAAAAAAAAAAAAAAAAAAAAACAGCTTTACTATATTCTTTAAAACTTACCAAGGTAAAAAAAAGTTATTTTATATATATGAATTTTTTGATAGTTTAAGATAAATTAAATACCTGCTAATAGAGAAACTGGCAAGATCATTAAATGTCTTAATTTTCTGAATTTATTATGCAATTATTTGCTGAACACTTGCTGCATATATAGCCTTGCGCTATTAAAGAAGATCCAACCAGCACTTCTCCAATGTTAATGTGCACACAAATCACCTGGGGATCTTGTTAAAATGCAGGAGGTATGGGGTAAGACTTGAGATTCTGCAGTTCTCATAAGCTCCAAGGTACTGCTGCTGTGCAGACCATGCTTTGAGTGCTAAGAGAACAATATTGTCCCTGCTCCTAAGACACAATAAGACATGCATAGCCCTGACTGGTTTCGCTCAATGGATAGAGTGTTGGCCTGCGGACTGAAGGGTCCCAGGTTCGATTCCGGTCAAGGGAATGTACCTTGGTGCGGGTACATCCTCAGTTGGGGGTGTGCAGGAGGCAGCTGACCGATGCTTCTCTCTTATCGATGTTTCTAACTATCCCTCTCTCTCTTCCTCTCTGTAAAAAAATCAATAAAATATATATATTTTTTAAAAAAGACATGCATACATATCACAGCCACAGGGAATCTAATTGTGATATATAGTCAGCAGGTTGGTGTTAATTATGTGGTATAGGTAGGGTAAAAAAGAGGAAGAAGATGGAGTTTGCTAGAGATGCCATGAAAGAAAATTCAAACTGAAATGGGCATTAAGGACAGAGTAGGAGGTAAAGACAACAGAGATGGCATTCTAGAAGAAGCAAGCTAAGTTAAAAGCATGGGAGCAAATAAAATTGAGACTAGTCAGTATTGAGAAATGGGAAATATAGGGTGGGATTAAGTTATGAGAGCGTGGAGTGATGGAACAGGACTAGCCAGGAAGGCTGAAAAGGAGGAACGTGCAGTGAGGATGATAAGAGCTGGACTGAGGTAGGTGCTTCATCTGTACAGATGTCATTTAGCTTGAGTCAAGCTTTAATAAAATTGAGAACTCATTATATTGAATATTTTTAGTTATTGAGAAGGCACCTCAGGATCTTGCATTCCCTCGGGGTTCTTATGAGTCTCACTAATTTACATTTGTTACAGCTTTTACTACATGACTGTAGGAGTTTGTAATGAACTTAACTATCCATGAGAGTGCTGTAACAGATGGCTTGTCAAAGGTCTTTCCAACCTTATAATGATAATGAAAATAGTACCATTTGAGTACAAGTAAATAGAATTTTGTTTTGAATCTCAATTTCTCCAAAATTTAAAACACTGCTATGTATATCTTTTATTAATGTTACAGTATTCAGAGCTGAAGACTCTAATACCCACAGACATCTAACTGAATTCGTTGGTTTGGACATTGAAATGGCTTTCAATTACCATTACCATGAAGTTATGGAAGAAATTGCTGACACTTTAGTACAAATATTCAAAGGACTTCAAGAAAGGTAAAAAATATATGTATTATATCCCTAACTGGACTTAATTTCAAAACAGTTTGGGCTCTTCAGAATAAAGCAATTCTTGATTTGAAATGTATAAACTAAATTTTTATTGGACATACGTGTGCACATAGACTTGCTAGTTAGATGATCAATTAATTAATGAAAAAAAAATCCACACTCAAAATACTATTCTGGATCCAAGTCAATTGTGGCTTCATTTTGGTGGATATATTTACCAGATTGTATTTCCCTTATACTGACATCCTGGATATTTGAAGAAATAGAGCCTATGTTACTTTCATAGCAGTTAAAGTCAGAGTTTTTATTGCCTCATGAAATGGGTAGTTTGTTTCTAACAATGTTACTTGATATGAGTTACAAAAAAAGTTTTAATCCCTTAATGCCACCATGGTGACAAACAACATAAGACTGAGAAATGGTATTAAATCTTTTAAGTGTTTAAACTCTAGTCTTTAACTTAAACAATTTCTTAGTAACATTTTCTTGGTACCTACACTGATTCAAAGATGATTTTATGTGGCAAAGATGGTGCTCACTACCTACCAGATATTTTTTCTTAGCTGTTGCTAGTATTACAGAAGAGCCTAAAAGTGCACTGAGGCAGATTTTACATAGAGAGTTTTGCTCTAAAAGCATTTCCGTTTGATAAATAAACTTTATTGTTCCTTTTGAACAATAAAGCTACATGTGTCCCTTATTCCAGAATTATCAGTGGAATGCATATAGGACTGATAATATGTAGGCTCTTGGGTCCCTGCCAACTGGCCAGCTAGGAGGGGGCTGAGTGGTTCAGCTGGACGGGTACTCAGCTGGTCATGGAGCTTCTGCCTCTGAACTTCTCACATCATTGCACAGATAGTGACTCCTGTGAAATGTTTAAAATGTTTCTTTGTTAAAAGAAAAAAGAATTTGTAGCAAGTGTGTGGTAGAGTAAAAGCTATATATGTTCCTTATTTCACCAGTTTTAGTAAAAAGTTTCTAGTAATTTTTAACATGATGCCACAGTGACCTCTTGTGGGGAAAACATTTATCTCACACGTTATTATTAACTCTAAATCATTATTCAAATAGGTTTCAAACTGAAATTCAGACGGTGAATAAACAGTTCCCATGTGAGCCATTCAAATTTTTGGAGCCCACTTTAAGACTGGAGTATTGTGAAGCATTGGCTATGCTTAGGGAAGCTGGAATCGAAATGGGAGACGAAGAAGATCTGAGGTTTGTCTTTGTGACTTCTAAAACTTTAATAACTAGGTTTAAGATACGCAAGAATGAATATATTAACAAATCATAATTTTTTTTACCCAGCTTTTATTAACTTTTGGGTATATCGTATGATGCTGTTCTTGTTTAATGTGTGATCTGAAATAATGATTTAATGTGGTTTGCCTAAGCTTCAATAAATACCATTTTTGTGCCCCCTCTCCCCCTAGTTTGTAATGCTTTAAAGAATATAGAGACTTTTGCCTGTGATTTTGGCATCTAATATTTTACCTCTCTTTTTCAATCAGTGGCATTAGAGAAGATAGACAGTAATCTAAACCCATCCCCACACAGGATTAAGGCATAAAACTAATAAGATCTCCAAAAGTTTATAAAAATCACTATTCTTCATTTGATATGCAGTATTATTTTATCTAAACTCAGATCATACAGTGTATAATTTTTGAACAAATTACGTAGTTTAACAGATACGAAATTATTATCTACTATTTTATTCAAGCGTTCTTAAGTTAAAATATTTAAGGCATCACAAATCATATGGATATAAGAGGGAAAGGCATGATTGTCATTTTTTAGGGCTTTTTAAAAAATATTTCACTCAAAACCCTTTATTTTTGTTTGTTTAACAAATATATCTGTATATGATTTTAAACATCCCCTACATTGCTAGATGACATCTTAAGTCAAATCGTACATTCTATCATTTTCATAAGTATTTTAGAAATTGTTCTTAAATAGGGTAGATGCTAAAGTGGCTATAGAAATTTAATTGGTTTATATAAACATATTTTAAAGATTCAGAATTAGTAATTTTTGTTTTATAAACCTTTGATAAAGAGTAATGAGCCCTAACCCATTTGGCTCAGTGGATAGAGCGACGGCCTGCGGACTGAAGGGTCCCGGGTTCGATTCTGGTCAAGGGCATGTAACCTTGGTTGCGGGCACATCCCCAGTGGGGGGGTGTGCAGGAGGCTGCTGATCGATGTTTCCCTCTCATCAATGTTTCTAACTCTCTATTCCTCTCCCTTCCTCTCTGTAAAAAATCAATAAAATATTTTTTAAAAAAAGAGTAATGAAAAGGAGCCCTAGCCGGTTTGGCCCACTGGAAAAGAGCGTCTGCCTGCGAACTGAAGGGGGTCCCAGGTTCGATTCCAGTCAAGTGCACATGCCTGGGTTGCAAGCTCAATCCCCAGTGTGGGGCATGTGGGAGGCAGACAATCAATGATTCTCTCTCATTGTTGATGTTTCTATCTTTCTCTCCTTCTCCCTTCCTCTCTGAAATAAATAAAAATATATGTTTGTAAAAAGGAGTAATGAAAAGAAGAGACCATTTGAAGTGGAACCATTTAACGCCAAGAATAGCCTATGTTCATATAGTGAACTTTAGTAATATTTGATTGTAGGAAATTATATCATCCATGTTATTTCTGAATCAGTGAATTGCTAAATTCTGTTTATGGTTTTATTTAAATATTATTGAGCAGCATCTACTAAGTACCAGGTGCACTTATAAGTTGTTTTCAGTAGTACTTGCCTTTTTTAAAAAAAGAGCAGAATAGACAACTGTGTGTTTTGGCTGAATTTTTTATTCTTTGAGAACTTCAAATAGAGGTGCCTTAATAACTCTAAGAACTAATCAAACATCTGATTCATGTTTTTGTCATTGTTTTCCAGTACGCCGAATGAAAAACTGTTGGGTCGTTTGGTAAAGGAAAAGGTAGGACTCTTGTACATGCTGGATTTCTTTCTCTAAATCTGAAATGTATCCTGGTACTAAAGAACAATTGCAGAGGGAATGATTTTCCTAGAATAGTATGATTCCAGAATAAATAAAAACCCAGGGGGCCAATTTTTTTTTTCAATCTTGGAAAAATAAAAAATATTCAAACAGGCTTTGCCCAAACAGTTTGATTAACTCAGTATTCAATTTTTGTACTTAGTTGTACTGAAGTATCTCTAAAAGTGATATCTATGTCAGATTAGTTAGAAAGGACCTCAAGATGAGGGAGAATGAATTTCCTTTCTGCCTCTTATGTGAAAAGCTACTTTCCTATCTCATTTTCTGAAGCTCTTAAAGAAGAGAAAAGCTAAACTTAGAAGGGTGCTTAAATTCAAAGAATTGTGTGATGAAATGAAAACAGTCCTTGAGCGCCTCCTGCTGGTTGCACTCTAAACTGTTAAACTGACTGGGAAACACGTATATTTCTGAAACTGCACAGTATTGAGTTTATACCTTTAAAATGCTGTTTCAGCAGAGCCAATATCAGTTCGTCGGCTTTGTTGACATTCCCTCTACACTCCAGTTCTAGCAAAAATGTTTAACATCAAAACAGTCGAAATGTGATTGGTTTCTTTTTAATTATATCTAGGTCACATAGTAAGTATTCTAACAAAAATGTCATAATTTCATGTTAATGTTATTGATTTCATTTGTAGTTTTCATTGAAGAAAACTACCAAATTTCTTTTAGATATCTAAACTAAATTTTTAATTACTGGGAAGATAAGGTTTTTTGAAGGTGAATATTTTAAAGGTGTTTTTCCTAAAATAATTTATAGATTTAAAATGTTTGTTATTCTTGTAAAACCCAAATATATTTGGTATAACTTAACATAAACAGCTATAAAATACATCTGAAGAACTAAATGAGATAGAATAGCAAGGGAAAAAATGAAAATCAAAGAAGTTTATCGCAGCATAATTTTCAGTGTGGAAGAAATTGGAGAGAGAGTACATGTCACCCCAAAAAAGAAAATTAAGTATTGGAAGAATATACAACATTATGGCAAAATACTATAGGCTACAGATATTACTTGAAAGAAATAGAATACTCATTTTATTTACAGTGTAATTACAGTAATTTTGAAGTATAAAACGTGGTATTAAAAAAAACATTAATTACCAAAGTGCTAGCCGCCTTTTCACTTTCATTAAACTGTTAAAAACTATTTTAATTGTATTTATTCTTTTTATAGTATGATACCGATTTTTATATTCTTGATAAATATCCATTGGCTGTAAGACCTTTCTATACCATGCCTGACCCAAGAAATTCTGTAAGTAATTTGATTTTAAATAACCTGTTTGGGGGAAGAAGGAAAACTTTGTTACCTTGTCAAATTGTAAATGGGAATAATGGTTTTCATTCGTAATATGCAGTTCCAGTGGTCATGTTATGTGGATTACTACTAGTTTCTGTCAATTGAGGTCAAGGTGAAATCTGAATACTCTTGCAAATTGTTCCAAGAACATATTAAAAATCATTTCTGTGTGTCACTTTTTGAAGATTTGAGGAAGAAACACCATATAAATAATAAATAGTATTGCTAGATTTGCAGACACTAGCAAAATTTATTTTTGACCTTGAACAAATCTAAATAATGTGGCCTTTTACTATTTTTCCATGTAGTGGTTTCCAAGCTTTAGTGTGCATCAGAGTCCCTGGAGGGCTTTCTAAAGCACAGGTTCCTGAGCCCCTCATCAGACTTTCTGATTAGTTGGTTTGGGGTAGAGCTTGAAAATTTGCTTTTCTAACAAGTTCCTGGTAATACTGAAGCTACTAATCCCAGAATCACACTCTGAGAACCACTGGTTTATTGAAAGACAGGGAAAGTAAGTTAAAACCTGATAGAGAATAGGATGAGCTACGGTAAATTGATGTTTAATTTAATTTGCTTCCCTTAAAATAAAAAAGAAATGTTAATTGATAATTTGAAGTTCCAAAAGTGACCCCCTTAAAAACATTTCTGTTGATAAAGTAAAATGAGAATCAGCACTACTTCTTATAAGTTAGATATGGTGCTTTGATTTGATGTTGGAAGGTGTGGGAGAAGGGGAGTATGAAATCTGATAAAGGCAAGAAAAAAGTTACTATTCAAACCTCGCTAATTTAACCTGTGTTAGAGAAACAAAAGATGTTCATTGGAGCAGGTACATCATCAATTGTAGGAAAAAATGAACTTGCTCTTCTTGCAACAAAGGTCTTTTTTTCCACATGTGTAATGGAAATAGAATGGTAGCCACTTTCGATAAGTGATGTTTTTGGTTTGTTTGTTTTTCCTGCAGAAGCAGTCCAACTCTTATGACATGTTCACGAGAGGAGAAGAAATACTATCAGGAGCTCAAAGAATACATGATCCTCAGCTGCTAACAGAGAGAGCCTTACATCATGGAATTGGTAAACCACTTAAATGTATTTAGGAAAGTGATATGTATTCTGAAAATAACTTATTTTAAACCCTTTAAAGACTCCTCAGAAATAGTCATTTGGTTAAGTCTTCATTTAACAGTAATTGCTTTTTTATCTTTTTAAAGCTAAATAAAATGGTAATTTATGTTTGTGGTTTTTTTGTAGATTTGGAGAAAATTAAGGCATACATTGATTCCTTCCGCTTTGGAGCCCCTCCTCATGCTGGTGGAGGCATTGGTAATACATTCCTTTAATATTATGACAATATTAACTTATGGGTTCTAAAATATTGTAATAGCCCTGGCTGGTTTTGCTCAGTGGATAGAGCGTCAGCCTGCAGACTGAAGGGTCCCAGATCAATTCTGGTCAAGGGCACATGCCCAGGTTGCGGGCTCGATCCCCAGTGTGGGGAGTGCAGGAGGCAGCTAATCAATGATTCTCCCTCATCATTGATTTTTCTATCTCTCTTCCTCTCCCTTCTCTGAAATCAATAAAAATATATTAAAATATTGTAATAAAGTTCTAGCCATTCTTTTATCTTAATTGTTTAAAAGCAAAATGTCTTGTAAATGAAATACCCTGTGTTTTTCATCCATGAGTTCATTCAAATTAGCCCAAATTAAAGCTGTCCCTCAAATTAGCTCAGATTGCTGCTAAATGATTTGTTGAATTGTAACATTTCATTGACTTTCAGGACTATTTCTAAAGTATGTGTAATCTGCTGCTCTCTGATTTAAAATGAGTAAATGTTTAACTCAACTTTGGGATGTCCATGTCAAAGACATTTAAAAAGTAATTATCAATTTATAGTTTTGTTGAATTTTTATTTGTTGTTTGGAGGTTTTTGGTGAATACATAATATACTTATCATAATTTCAAATTAAAAGGGTATAGAGGAGTGTGCATTCACCTCCCTATGCAAAGGTAGTCTTTGCATGTGCAAAAATACACACACTTGTAAAAATAATTTTTTTACAAATTGTAGCATACTGTGTAAATCATTGAGTACCTTACATTTTTCCCTGACTGTATTTTTAATTAATTTTTTATGAATACCTCAAAAGCTTTTTCATTCTTAATCACCACATAGACTCCATTGAAAGGACGCACTATAGCCTTGTTAGCCAGCTTCCTAGGACATGTAGGTTGTTACTAGCCTTTTGTTACTACAAACAACGCTACATTGAACATATAGTTTAAGTCTCAGTGAGACATTTATGACTATTTTCTCTTCGAGTATTCAGTAATGTTCAGTTGGTATAACATTACAAACTTTTGTGACTGATTTGGCAATGTATATTTTAATTTTACTTGTGAAAGAGGACATTTGAATGGTTATCAAAATAGTACCTTGATTAGTGTTAGATTAATACAAGGTTCAAATAATGTCTGCAGATGTTTTTGGTAAGGAATAAGGATAAAAATGTTAATTCTCCTATTTATATTTCTGTTTTTAGAGTTAAGTATATTTCTTTAAAATTAAAAGTTGTTGTTATATAAGATTATTCTCTGACCTTTATGTGGTATATTAGTCTTCTTACAGCTTTAGTGAAATAGATAAATCAAATTGCACATAAAATGTTTCATTTGCTAGTGTTGTTCTGTTTTTTAGATGGCACTTGGTCTTAATTCTTATCAGTAGTATAGTATTTAAGTCAAAGTCAGTCTCTTCTGTACTCAAAGAATTTAGTACAATAATGTACTCTAGAGTCTTTTATACTAGGAACTACCATGTTACATGCCTATCAAATTACAACGAATTTCTGGTACTTCCATTAATAAACTTCCTTGAACAGGTTTATGACTTTTGTCTTATACTGATGACCTGCACTACGTACTTAGAATCTGGTCTTATTTGAAACCATACAGGCTTATACATGGGGGGGAGAGGGGGAGATATTTGTTTAAGCCATAAATTTTGGACATTAACATAGATTTCTGTAGTTCGCATTTCATAGAATCACATAGCTTAAGGATATCTCATTTTGTCCTTCTCACAAGCGTCATCTCTATTTCGGAATCAGACCTAAAACATTCCATGTTAAATAAACTTGAAATTATAGAAGTCATTTTCCTTCCTAACAAGGAAAATTATTTTGTTGATCAGCAATACTATGTTGGTAATTTTCAAAATGTAAGAACCTGAGAGATTTTCAGAAAAGGAATTAATGTTTATTTTGTTTTCCCTAGGGTTGGAACGAGTGACTATGCTGTTTTGGGGATTGCACAATATTCGTCAGACCTCAATGTTCCCCCGTGATCCCAAACGACTCACTCCTTAAAGAAAGCCATGCTTTACACTTTTTCAATAACCTGCTATTGATCGGGCAGCACCTTGGGTACTTAAGATATGCAGTAGAATAAACGTCTTCTCTAAAGTGCCACAATTGCTTTTGGACTAATTAGTATAAGTTACTTTAAAAGAGAAGGTTTTTATAACTTTGAACATGCTTCAGTAGGAAATGGTTGAACATTTTAATGAAAAATTTATGTGATTATGTTAAAAATTCATACTGCATTACTACAATAAATGTTAACAATTTTAACAGTTAAGATTGTAAATTTCTATATTATAGTTGCCGCAATATTAATGTCTTAAATTTCCCATATTTTAGTTTATTTTTTTAAATTCTGATAAGTATCTGAGATTTTAATACATGCATAATTGGCATATTATGGAAAATTAGGCAGAAAGTATCAATTCTTAAAAGTTGTGTCCAGAAATCATGTAAAGGCAGGTAAGAATACTGGTTAGAAAATATTCAACATAATATTGTATTAAATTGTTCAATTCTAAACCTGAGTTTCAATAAAATATTAAAGCTAATTTATAGTTTTCTTTGTGTAACTTCACAGCAGTCAAATTTTATAATTAGCGCTTGGCATTTTAATTTGGGAATAGAAAAAATGTATAACTGGTTTATGTAAATGACCTAAAACAAATGAAAACTTATATGTTCACAACATCCTATACACCAGTAATAAAACCCTAATATGCAAATCCACTTAATGATGGAATGACAAGTCACTATGATGCGCACTGACCACCAGAGGGCAGACGCTCAACACAGGGGGAGCGCCCCTAGTGGTCAATGCACTGCCACAAGGGGAGCGCCACTCAGCCAGAAGTCGGGCTCACAGCTAGCAAGCACAGCAGCAGTGGTGGGAGCCTCTCCTGCCTCCGCAGCAGTGCTAAGGAGCAGCAAGCCGAGCAGTAAGGAGCAGCGAGCAGGCGGGCGGTAAGGAGCGAGGGGTCCTGGACTGCGAGGGGCGCAGGCCAGGCTGAGGGGACACACACACACACACAGTGAATGTATTTCACCAGGCTTCTAGTGTGTTCATAACAAGATACAAGTTCAGGTAGGTGTAAGGCTAGAGCTCTTAAAGCTGAAAGATTGGGTTGCTTTATAGTTTATTTCACATAAATTAAAAATTACTGCAGAATTTTTTGTTTTTAACCAGTACTGGTATTTTGTGAATGTCACTAAAATGTACTCCCATTTTCCCTACCAAAAAGAAATTTCTGTGTAAGAATTACAATTAGAAACAGTTTCTAGATAATTAAATATGTTGATACTCATGTTTATAGTGAATCACATAGAATAGGCAGGAACAAAACAATGTCACTCAAATATTTTTCTACAGGAAAAGAAAATAACACAGAAAGGTAGGACTCTATCCCTGGATCATAAATACCTGCTTATTATTTTTGAAAGGTAATTTTTTTCATCATCTAGATCAGGGGTCCTCAAACTACAGCCTGTGGGCCACATGCGGCTCGCCGAAAACATTTATCCAGCCCACCGGGTGTTTTTGCCACCGCTGCCTGTTGCTTAGCAGCTGACTCATCCTGGGCCGCAGTGCGCATGTGTGGAATGTGCACCGCACTCTCCGACTCCCCTCCTCTCTGTCTCTCGACTCCTCCTCTCAGTCTCAGGTGTGATAGGACAAGTCACGAGCTTGCCTGTGCAGAGCCTGCTGCTGCCTGAGGACCGAGGTAAGAACAAGTTAGGATTTATTTTTTTTGAAGTTAGGAGGTCTATTTTTTTTTTTTATTTTGCAGTTAGTAGGGCCCTTTTTTTTGAAGTTAGGAGAGCCTTTTTTTTGAAGTCTTGTTTTTTTATTTCAAAATAAGATATGTGCAGTGTGCATAGGAATTTGTTCATGGTTTTTTTTTTAACTACAGTCCAGCCCTCCAACGGTCTGAGGGACAGTGAACTGGCCCCCTGTTTAAAAAGTTTGAGGACGCCTGATCTGGATTATGAGCTCTTTGAAAATAGAGACACAATTTTTATGTCTTTTACATTTTACCAGAGCATTAGGGTATAGTAGGTACCCCAATAGTGTTTAATAAATTTAAGCCACACAAGAATAAAATGCACTACCGTACATCTTTTTTCGTGTGATTCCCCAGGCCCTAAAATCTATAATAAAAGCATAATATGCTAATTAGACCAGACAGCCAAACAACCTTCCGGAGAAGGTGGGGCTGTGAGGACTGAGCCCCTTGCACGAATTTCGTGCATCAGGCCTCTAGTAGTATAATAAAATCGCCTAGCCCTAGCTGGTTTGGCTCAGTGGATAGAGCATCAACCTGTAGACTGAAGGGTCCCAGGTTTGATTCTAGTCAAGGGCACATGCCTGGGTTGCAGGCTCGATCCCCAGAAGGGGATGTGCAGGAGGTAACCAACCAATGTGTTTCTCTCACATCGATATTTCTCTCTGCCTTCCACTATCTCTAAAAATCAATGGAACAATATCCTCAAGTGAGGATTAAAAAACACACAAAAACTCGAATGAATGAACATGGTCTATCCATTTTTTTGGTATTTTTTTCCTTTAATTATAAAACATACTGATATTCTTTAATATCTTTCAAAAGATATTAAAACCCTAATATGCAAATCCTAACGGCTGAATGACCAGTCACTATGATGCGCACTGACCACCAGAGGGCAGACGCTTTTTAATTTTTAGTTTATACTAGAATACCTTACAATTTCTTTCATTGGGAATGGGAATTTTTCTATTTATTTTTAAATTGTATGTTAGTAAGGCATGAAAACATCAGTTATAAAGTTTTCTTTGTATTTATTTAAATCTTTATTGTTGAAAGTATTACATATGTCCCCTTTCTTCCCCCATTGACCCTCTCCACCAGCCCCCACCCCCTGCCTAGGCCTTCACCACTCTATTGTCTGTGTCCATGGGTTATGTATATACTAGAGGCCCGGTGCACAAAAATTTGTGCACTCGGGGGAAGGGGGGGCCCCTCAGGCCGGCCTGTGCCCTCTTGCAGTCTAGGACCCCTCGGGAGATAACGACCTGCTGGCTTAGGCCTGCTCCCGGGTGGCAGAGGGCAGGCCCAATCCCTAGGTGCAGCCCCTGGTCGGTCTCAGAGCAGGGCCGATTGAGGAGTTGGGGCGCCTTCCCCTGTCATGCACAGAACAGGGCAGATTGGGAGGTTGCGATGCCACCCTCAATCACGCTCAGGGCAGGGCCGATTGGGGGGTTGGGGCACCGTCCCCTGTCACACTCAAGGCAGGGTCGATGGGGAGGTTGCGGCGCCACCCCCTGTCATGCACAGAGCAGGGCCCATCAGGGGGGTTGGGGCTCCATACCCTGTCATGCACAGAGCAGGGTCAATCAGGGGGTTGGGGAGCTCCTCCCTGTCATGCACAGAGCAGGGCCGATCAGGGGGTTGAGGAGCTCCCCCCTGTCACTCAGAGTAGGGCCGATAGGGGAGTTGGGGCACCGCCCCCTGTCACAGTCAGGGCAGGGCGGATCAGGGGGTTGGGGCGCTGCCACTGTCACACTCAGGGCAGGGCAGATGGGGAGGTTATGACTCTACCCCATCACACACAGAGCAGGGCCCGTGGGGGGGGGGGCGCCCCCTGTCACACACAGAGCTGCAGGGCGATCTGGGGGTTTGGGCGCTGCCTCCTGTCACGCTGATCCCGGTGCCAGGAGGCCTCGCGGCTCCGCTGATCCCGGTGCTGGGAGGCATATTACCCTTTTACTATATAGAATAGATGCCTGGTGCATGGGTGGGGGCTGGCTGGTTTGCCCTGAAGGGTGTCCTGGATCATGGTGGGGGTCCCCACTGGGGTGCCTGGCCAGCCTGGATGAGGGGATGATGGCTGTTTGCAGCTGGTCACGCACCCTTCAGGGTGGGGGTCCCCACTGGGGTGCCTGGACAGTCTGGGTGAGGGGCTGAGGGCTGTTTTCAGGCTGGGACTGAAGCTCCCAACCGCTCCTTTTTTTCTTTTTTCTTTTTTTTATTCTGGGCCCAGCTTTAGCTCTGAGGCCTCGGCTGCTGAAAACAGGTTTCTGGCCTTTGTTTACTGTCTGTATTTGATACAATGTTGCGGTCCAGCTGGCTGAAGCCCCGCTGAGTAAAGCAGATTTCTGGGGGTTTTTTAGCTTCTATATTCACAACATAGTTGCTTAGAGTTGCAGCTGAGAGGCCGGCAAGTCAGGCAGGGAACGTTGGAGTTCTCCATCACTGAAGCAAGCAAGCCTCCCTGTTCACATCAGCTGCCTGGCTGCCGGCCACCATGTTGGCTGCCAGTTAATTTGCATATCTCTGCCCTACTCTGAGTGACAGGGGGATTAGCCAATGGGAAGGGTAGCGGTCGTACGCCAATTACCATGTTTCTCTTTTATTAGTGTAGATACATTCAAGGTCTTTGGTTGATTACCTCCCACCCACCCAGCCTCCTCCTCTTTTCCTCTGAGATTCCACACTCTATTACATGCTTCCATGTCTCTGGATCCTCTCCATTCATCTGTTTATTTTGTTACTTAGATTCCTCACATGAGTGAGATCACATGATACTTGTGTTTCTCTGACTGGCTTATTTCACTTAGTATGATACGCACCAGGTCCCTCCATGCTGTCTCAAAGGGTAAGAGAGTCTTCTTTTTTAGTGCTGCATAGTATTCCATAGTTAAATGTACCACAGCTTTTTTATCCACTCAACTACTGATGGTCACATGGGCTATTTCCAGATCTTAGCAATTGTAAATTATGCTGCTATGAACATAGAGGTGCATACATTCTTTCTGATTGGTGTTCTGGGTTTCTTAGGATATATTCCTAGAAATGGAATCACTAGGTCAAATGGCAGTTCCATATTTAATTTTTTGAGAAAACTCCATACTGTTTTTCATAATGGCTACACCAGTCTTCATTCCCACCAGCAGTACACTAGGGTTACCTTTTCTCCACATCCTTGTCCGCACTTGTTTGATTTGTTGATGGTAGCCATTCTGACAGGTGTGAGGTGATACCTCTGTCATTTTAATTTGCATCTCTCTGATGATAAGTGACTGAGCATTTTTTCATATGGCTCTTGGCCATCTGTATGTCCATTTTGGAGAAATGTCTATTTAGATCCTTTGTTCATTTTTTGATTAGTTGTCTTCCTTTTGTTAAGTTGTATGAGTTTCTTAAATATTTTGGATATTAACCCTCTATCAGATGTATCATTGCCAAATATGTCTTCCCATATAGTGGACTACCTTTTTGTTTTGTTGATGGTTTCTTTTGCTGTGCATAAGCTTTTTATTTTGATGTAGGCCCCATTTGTTTATTTTCTCCTTTGTTTCCTTTGCCCTAGGACAGTGGTCAGCAAACTGCGGCTCACGAGCCACATCCGACTCTTTGGCCCCTTGAGCATGGCTTTTCCACAAAATACCACGTGCAGGCGCGCATGTGCAGTGTGACTGAAACTTATATGTTTATAACCATACTTTTCCTTTTTCTTTTTTTCTCTTCCATTGGAGATCTCATTTCCAGCTTGGTTGGTTGGTTTTATATTAGAGAGAAACATCAATTTCTTGTCCTACTTAGTTATGAATTTATATGTGCTGTGACCAGGGATTGAACCCACTGCATTTTTCCTATCTGCTTTTAAAAATAAGAAAACATATATAAGGAAAAGAAAAGAAGTAAGTTCATATATTGAAGGATTATTTTAGCTTTAAAGTAGTTATTTTTCTAATTTAGCCAAATCTTTATAGTTCTCAAATTAATTACTTTTTAACATTCAGCCAGCCATATCTCTGATTGAGGGTCTTTAAAACTGTTCTAATAAAGAAGAGTTGATCATGCTGCAATTCCTATTAAGGAACTGCTAAAGAGGGACAAGTTTCAGGAATTAAATGAGATTAGTTGTCTGCTGTCTGAGAGTGACTCAGAACATGCTGTATGCCCTAACAGACACCTGCATCTGGGCTGTTGCTGAGTCCAATTTAAGATAGCTAACATTTCCAATTGAAGAAAAACTGTTGACATATAAAGATAGCTTCATTACTGCTCAGACTGGTTATCAATCATAGCTCCACATATTCAACTTAATATTTCCTTCAGAACTAGACCTGATTGAAAATTCCACTTGTGAGAAGCATTAAAATGCTAACTGCTAAATGCTAATAAGAATATTTAACAAGGCCAGAAGATTTAGTAGGCGCTAAATATATATACAAATTGGACTTTGAAAATGCTTTTGTGGCCCTAGCTGGTTTGGCTCAATGGATAAAGTGTCAGCCTGTGGACTGAAGGGTCCCAGGTTCGATTCTGGCCAAGGGCACATGCCTGGGTTGTGGGCTCGATCCCCAGTAGGGGGCAGGCAAGGGATAGCCAATCAATGATTCTCTTTCATCATTGATGTTTCTATATCTCCCTCTCCCTTCCTCTCTAAAAATCAATAAAATATATATTTAAAAAAGAAAGAAAATGCTTTTGTGACTTTATCATTTGAAATGCTTAAGGTGTGTTTTTTTTTAATGTGAGTCTATGTCTTTTATCAACTCATATACAATTAATTGTCTTCTATTCTGTTGAAGCAATAGGTCAGATATTTGTCACAATAATACTCGTCAAAGTAGCTGGCCATGGAATCTCCAGCACCACATTCTTCTAGAGGGCACTCCAGACGAAGTCGAGCGACTCTGCCATTCTCATGCGCGCGCTGTTCCAGGACCGCAGCTGACCTTTTCTCCAGGGCTTATTCTTCCTGGCGGCGGCGCAAGACTTCTCTTCCTTTTCTTAGCTCCACCACGAGGCCTCCACACAAGGTGAAGAGTGCACTCCTTTTGAATGTGCTAGTCAGACAAAGCACATCCATCTCCCAGTTGCTTGCCAGCAAAGAGGAGTCTTTGCTGATCAGGAGGGATTCCTTCCTTATCCTGGATATTGGCCTTAACATTTTCTGTTGTATCCGAGGATTCAGCCTTAAGGGTGATGATCTTCCCTGTAAGGGTTTTCACAAAAATCTGCCTCTTGGCAGTGGTTACACCATAGGTGGTGGATGGGAAAAGCTGAAATGAAGGTTTGGTTGGTTGGTTTGGGTTTTCTTTTGTTTTTGTTTTAATATTTTTAAATATATTTTTATTGATTTCAGAGAGGAAGGGGAAGAGAGAGATAGAAACATAAATGATGAGAGAGAATCATTAATCAGCTGCCTCCTGCACGACCCCCCCCCCCCCCATGGGATGGAGCCCACAACCTGGGCATGTGCCCTTGACCAGAATCGAACCCAGGGGGCCATTCAGTCCACAGGCCAATGCTCTATCCACTGAGCCAAACCAACTAGAGCTGGTTTGTTTTAAGATGGTAAGAAAGTAAAACATTTCTTGAATGTTTTTTAAGAAACCCATCATAGAAGAGCACCCTAAAAGATCAGTTCACTGGAATTCCTTACCTTTGCTCTTCCAGTTGGAAAATGCACTATGGGTTAGAGAGATTTCCTCCATAACATTTTTACAAATGCCCCACTTTTTATAAGATATTCAAAAAGTATCCTATTTAATAAAAGAGAAACATGGTAATTAGCATACGACCGCTACCCTTCCCATTGGCTAATCAGGGCAATATGCAAATTAACTGCCAGCCAAGATGGCGGCCGGCAGCCAGGCAGCTTGAAACTAACATGAGGCTTGCTTGCTTCAGTGACGGAAGACTCCAACGTTCCCCGCCTGCCGCTGCAGGCCTCTGAGCTGCATCTCTAAGCAACTATGTAACAAATATAGAAGCTAAACAAAACCCCAGAAACTTGCTTTAGTCCGCCGGGCTTCAGCCAGCAGGATCGCAACATTGTAAGCAAAGGCCAGAAACCTACTTTCAGCAGCGGAGGCCTAAGAGCTGGAGCCAAGCCTCAAAGCTAAAGCTGGCCCAGAATAAAAAAAAAAAGAAAAGAAAAAAAGGAGTGGTTGGGAGCTTCAGTCACCCGCAGCCTGAAAACAGCCCTCAGCCCCTCATCCAGGCTGGCCAGGCACCCCAGTGGGGACCCCCACCCTGAAGGGTGTGTGACCAGCTGCAAACAGCCATCATCCCCTCACCCAGGCTGTCCAGGCACCCCAGTGGGGACCCCCACCCTGATCCAGGACACTCTTCAGGGCAAACCAGCCGGCACCCACCCGTGTACCAGGCCTCTAACCTATATAGTAAAAGGGTAATATGCCTCCCGGCACCAGGATCAGCGTGACAGGGGCAGCGCCCAAACCCCCTGATCTCCCTGTGGCTCTGTGTGTGACAGGGGGCGGGGCCACAACCTGCCTATCCACCCTGCTCTGTTCGTGACAGGAGAAGGCGCCCCAACCCCCTGATCAGCCCTGCTCTGTGCCTGATAGGGGGGAGCTCCCCAACCCCCTGATCACCCTGTGGCTCTGTGTGTGACAGGCTGCGACGCCCCAACCCCCTGATCAGCCCTGCTCTGTGTGTGACAGGGTGCAGCGCCCAAACCCCTCTCTCCCCCTACGGGCCCTGCTCTGTGTGTGATGGGGTAGAGCCATAACCTCCCCAATAGCCCTGCCCTGAGTGTGAGAGTGGCGGCGCCCCAACCCCCTGATCGGCCCTGCCCTATGGGTGATAGAGGGTGGCGCCCCAACCCCCTGATGGGCCCTGCTCTGTGCGTGACAGGGTACAGAGCCCCAACCCCCCTGATGGGCCCTGCTCTGTGCATGACAGGGTACAGAGCCCCAACCCCCCTGATTGGCCCTGTTCTGTGCGTGACAGGGGGTGGCACCGCAACCTCCCCATCGACCCTGCCTTGAGTGTGACAGGGGGCGGTGCCCCAACCCCCCAATCGGCCCTACCCTGAGCGTGACTGAGGGTGGCATCACAACCTCTTGATCACCCTGCTCTGTGCATGACAGGAGGCGGCACCCCAACTCACCAATCGGCCCTGCTCTGAGCCTGACCAGGGGCTGCACCTAGGGATTGGGCCTGCCCTCTGCCACCGGGGATCAGGCCTAAGCCAGCAGGTCGTTATCTCCCGAGGAGTCCCAGACTGCGAGAGGGCACAGGCCGGGCTGAGGGACCCCCCTCCGCCCCGAGTGCACAAATTTTTGTGCACCAGGCCTCTAGTAATAATAATAAAATCCTACTTTATTTTTACTTTCCAAGTCTAGAATACATAAAACTAAAACTATTCAACAGAATACTTAACAGAATACTGTGCTAACCTATCTACATGGAGTGCTGTCAGGTTTGAGTGGTTCCTGGGGCAGGAGAGGCTCTTAATCAGGTCCAGGCTGTGGTTCAAGCAGCGGAACCCACAGTTCTAACGGTATCAGTGATAGGAAAAGGCAACATGTGGAGTTTATAGGAGCCCCAACATAGACCCCTAAGCTCTGGAGCAAAGCTATGCCATCTGCATCAGAAAAGTGTACACCAGTCAATAAATAGCCCCTGGCTTGCTACACGGTTCTGGTGGAGATAACGCACCTCCCGGTAGGACATTAGTGACCACACAGCCAGACCTTCCCATTGTGTGCTGAGTTCTGTCAGATCCATCAGATTTTAAGGGCCAAAAGCGATCCATCAAAAGACAGTGGTTAGTACATGTGTGGCTGGACATGAGTAGAAAAAAGGCTGGATAACCAGGACTCCCAAAGCCCCTTGTCATTACCCTGTTGCTTCGGTGCTTCTCAGCTGAACTTATGGCCGTGTGTGGGGGTGGAAGGGACAAAGGAGACTCCCTTAGGACCAGCTGTAAAGTTGTGCTGCAGACCCTCTCAAAGAACCCTGCCAGCCCTAGCCAGTTGCAGGCTTCTCCCCATCCGGGGCTCTGGTTAGGGCGTGTGCAGGAGGCAACCAATTGTGTTACTCTTACAGCAATACTTCTCGCTATCGTTCCCTCTCTCTTCCACTCTCTCTAAAAGTCAATGGAAAAAATACCCTTGGGTGAGGATTAAAAAAAAAAAATCCCGTTGAAACAATTTTTCTCCCAAAAATCACCCTCATTTTCATCAAAGAGCCAAATTAAGACCAATTTATTTACTGTATTAAGTCATTACAATTTGGCCTGATGGTTTGCATAAACACAAAAAGAATAATAATTGATCACTTAGGCTATTTTTAAAAAATATGCTTTGCTGGAATCTCATGAGAAAGTGCACTCCCAGGGCAAACAAGCCACACCACACAGTTGCCATTCAGGCTTTGCCTGCAATACCTACAGAATTGGGGTGCATTCCTCAAGATGCAATCCCCACAAGTGTCTTGAGGTTCCTTTCATGCCCTCTCTCAGGAAAGTAACCTTCCTTCCTTACCTGGAAAAACCACCATGAACCATGTGACCAAGTAAGGTGCCAGGCTCTTTATCCAAGGGGCTTATCGGCTTCAAAGTCAATCTTCATTCCTGAGGCTATCAATCCCCAGAAGGAAAGTAGGGGAGGGCGGGGGTAAGGGGAAGAGATCAACCAAAGGACTTGTATACATGTATATAAGCCATACCAATGGACATGGACAACAGGGGGATGGGAGCATGAGTGTGTGTGGGGGGGAGGTTGGGGGTTAATGGGGGGGGATGAGGACACATTTGTAATACCTTAACTAATAATAAAAATAAAAGAAAAGAAAATAAAATAAAAAAAAATAAAAAAAAATCTTCATTCCTGAGAGCTTTCTGGTGACATCCAGAGTCCTGGCAGGTCTCTCTCAGACATGACATTCCAGCAAAGCTTTGGTTAATAAAACCACAACTGGAAACTGACTTACGTCCTGTTATGAAGAAATGAGATTCTTATTGGATTCATGCAAACACATTGCCATGAGAATAATAATACTACTCATTAAAAGTTTCTAAATTTTGGAGGTGTCAGGTATGGAGAAATATTGCTTATCAAAGTATAATTTACCAAATTGCTTTAAGAAAAGAAAAAAGTTCCTTTATGTCTGAAAAACAAGAAGGTTAAAAATCAATATTTTCAGTAACAGTTACAAAAACCATACAATTATTTTTAGCTCACTCAGTCCTATAATCAAATTCTGTTTCTCCTGATTTTTCTTGCCAGTATTTCTATAAATCCAGAGAACCTTTGCTTTCTACTGCAGCAGTTCCTGGGCCTCCAACCACTTCAGTATAAAAGCACCATTTTTTTTCTTTATAAGAAGAGTGCCCACCCCTCACCCCGCTGTTGCCGCTTCTGCAGCCTATTCAAGGGTACTTCTGCAGTTCCGGCCCTCTAAGATAAATACTTGGGGAGTTTAAATGATTATTTCCCATGTTTTTCTTTCTCAGTAGAAACCAGAGAGCAAACTAAATCCCCCCAAAATAAGAAAGCAAGCAAAGAACATCAGTAACCAAGTTACATTATATACAGACAGACAAGAACTTTCATTAGAAACCAAACAACAGAGACACAAAACAACAATCAATAGACACTCATATATGACATTGACAGGCGTGTACAACCCTCAGACAAGAACTTCACACTGTGCATTCCCAAACACTAATCTCCTCTTGTTCCCAGTTTAGAGGATATTTAGGAGTGAAGCCAAAGTATAAATGGACCAATCAACTCCGGTGGGGTTGCCAGTGCATTTCCCATGCTTTTTGAGTTATTCGACACCCACAAACAGAAACAGAAGGTACCTTAATGCCACTCCCGGCTTACAGTGCTTGAGACTTACAGATAATAGGCACCCAAACAGAAAGCCGATTCAACAACTGCAGAGGTGACTGGGAAAGTTTGTACGCACCTAAGGAAAGTCATAGAGTTAAATAACTCGGCAGCTGCTAAAGAGTTTCCACAGGTGCCTGCAAGAAGTTTCCCAAGTCCAGGCAACCACCTGAGTCCTTTGGCAAACCCCGAAGGGTCTGACCTTAGGGCTCAGAGGAGGGTGTCCCAGCAGAGCCGCCAAAATATGTTACCGGGAAACCCCCCGTTGGGCTTGGGCTGCCTGTTGCTGTGTCCAATAACGAAGGCAGGGTTGAGTCATATTAGGTGTTTATTGAGAAGGGTAGCCAACCAGTAAGACGGGGCGTTTACAAGCCTTCAAATCCTGTCTTCCCAGCAAGGTGTAGGGAACAGGATTATAAAAGGGAAAGGGGCTAGGGTGCTACATGCAGCCCTGGGGGTCCGCAGATGTCAGCTATTGGAGTCATCAGGCGATGAGATGATGTTGATGAGATGCTGTTTTAATTTCTGGTGGGTTGGCCTGACCATGCTTATCAGTTCTGCTTGCTGGATTCACAGCTGGGTCACTTCCTCAATTGCTTTGCACAAGCCTTGGAAAGAAAACTTAAGAAAAACTTAACCCCCTATTCACATAAGTATATGTATTCTAAGATTTAAAATAATACGATTCTTTTTCAGATTAATTCAGGTGCTCTATCTCTCAGATTATAGGTCCGCCCACCCCCCTGCCCCCGGCCCCCAATCAGGAAGAGAAGTCCCTGTAACTTCAGGCTGTAAAAACCAGTGGGGGAGGTGGCTGAGTGACATGAGGCTGCTGGAGTCCCAGGAAGTTCCTCTTAAAGGGCCCATACACAGACTTATACAGACTCACTCACTCTGAGCTCCAGCTCTGGGGCAACAGTTTGAAAGGATACCAGGAGGAACTAAATTGTCTGGCATCAGCCAGAATGCAGAGCAAGAACTTGGAGGCAGCTTTCTCCCAGATGAAAGTACTGGGACCTCCCACACACACAGAGCTGATTAGCAGACACTATATCTGAATCTCCATCAACCTGGTCCACACTTGGCCCAGCCCTGGTGATTCCCTGAGATCCCACCCCACCCAATTTGCAGCCCCCTAAGCTGTTTGCAGTATCTTTTCCATGTGAATTGCCTGTTCTGGCTCAGGCTTCAGATTTTCCTAAAATCTCTCAAACAAGCTGCACTGGACTCAGTGTACCCCATACCTCTCTATAAGTGTCCACAGTCCTAGCACTAACAGCAGCTTGCCAAGGTTCACAGCTTACCTCTCCTGGGCACCTCCTAGCCCAGGGGTCCTCAAACTTTTTAAACAGGGGGCCAGTTCACTGTCCCTCAGACCGTTGGAGGGCCAGACTATAGTTTAAAAAAAAACTATGAACAAATTCCTATGCACACTGCACATATCTTATTTTGAAGTAAAAAAACAAAACGGGAACAAATACAATATTTGTATTTGCATGTGGCCCGTGGGCCATAGTTTGAGGACCCCTGGCCGAGCCCAACACAAGTAGCAGCCATCTGCAGATTGCTCTGTAGCTTGTGCTAGGTGACCCCAGGCAAGGCACAGGCAGTGGCTGACTTTGCACCTCCCAGGAGGCCCCAGAGCCAGTGTACCTAGTGGACAGCTTCAGATCATAGCAGATTACAACTCTACACATCCACAAGTAACACACTCAACGGGCAGACTCAGTACCAAAGCCCCACTAAATCAAATTCTGCTCCATAGGGGTGTCTCCTGCACAGCAGCTCTTCTGCTGAGTTGCAGCAGGTCCTCACAGCCAATTGGCCTGCGGGGCTACTTCCTCCCAGTGACACCAACAGCAATCGAGGCTCAACTACAACAGGACTGTGCACACAGGGGAACACCTAGAGTGCCCAGTTCAGTGACTAGGGAGACTGGGCCACTGGGTCCTACAGGACATCTGCTACACAAGGCCACTCTACCAATTCCAGGATATATAGCAGCTCTACCTAATATGTAGAAAAAAACACAGGGAAGCAGTCAGAATGAAGAGACAAAGAAACATGTCACAAATGAAAGAACAGAAGGAATTTCCAGAAAAAGAACTAAATGAAATGGAAGCAAGCAAACTACTAGATACAGAATTCAAAACAATGGCCACAAGGATGCTCGAGAAACTTAATGAAAGTTTCAAGGAACTTAGTGAGAATTTCAAATAAACTAGTGAGAACATCAAAACCATGAAAAAGGACCAGTTGGAAATGTAGGATACACTAGCTGAAATGAAGACTAATTTACAGGGAATCAACAGCAGAGTAGAGGATGCCAAGAATCAAGTCAAAGATTTGAAATACGAAGAAGCAAAAAACATCCAACTGGAAAAACAAACAAAAAAAAGAATCCAAAAATATGAAGATAGTGTGAGGAGCCTTTGGGGCAACTTCAAGCGTACCAACATCCGAATTATGGGAGTGCCAGAAGAGAGAAAGCAAGATATTGAAAACCTATTTGAAGAAATAATGACAGAAAACTTCCCATACCTGGTGAAAGAAATAGACTTACAAGTCCAGGAAGCGCAGAGAACCCCAAACAAAAGGAATCCAAAGAGGACCACACCAAGACACATCATAATTAAAATGCCAAGGTCAAAAGACAAAGAGAGAATCTTAAAAGCAGCAAGAGAAAAACAGTCAGTTACCTACAAGGGAATACCCATATGACTGTCAGCTGATTTCTCAACAGAAACTATGCAAGCCAGAAGGGAGTGGCAAGAAATATTCAAAGTGATGAATACCAAGAACCTACAACCAAGATTACTTTACCCAGCAAAACTATCATTCAGAATTGAAGGTCAGACAAAGAGCTTCACAGATAAGAAAAAGCTGAAGGAGTTCATCACCACCAAACCAGTATTATATGAAATGCTGAAAGGTATCCTTTAAGAGAAGAAAGAAGAAGAAAAAGGTAAAATACAAATTACGAATAACAAATACACATCTATCAACAAGTGAATCTAAAAATCAAGTGAATAAATAATCTGATGAACAGAATAAACTAGTGAATATAATAGAATCAGGGGCATAGAAAGGGAGTGGACTGACTATTCTCAGAGGGGAAAGGGGTGTGGGGGGTGCGGGAAGAGATTGGACAAAAATCGTACACCTATGGATGAGGACAGTGTGGGGAGGGTAAGGGCAGAGGGCGGGGTGGGAACCAGGTGGGGGAGCTGGTGGGGGGGGAGGAACAACTGTAATAATCTGAACAATAAAGATTTAATTAAAAAATAAAATTAATAAAAATAGATAAAAACTCAGCATTGCCTGGCTGGCTTGGCTCAGTGGTTAAGTGTCAACCTATGAACCAGGAGGTCATGGTTTGATTCCCAGTCAGGGGACATGCCCGGGTTGCGGGCTGGATCCCCAGTCTAGGGCATGCAGGAGGCAGCCAATCAATGATTCCCTCTTATCATTGATGTTTCTACCTCTCTCTCCCTCTCTGAAATCAATAAAAGTATATTTAAAAAATAAATAAAAATAAAAACTCAGCATCCTCTATTTCATTTGTTTTTCTGACTGAGCCATAATATAGCCATAACCCTATTTTAAGCAATAATATATTACTGAAAAGTTATAAGTCAACTACATTTTTACCAACTGAATAATTCTATATAAATATATAAAACCCTAATATGCAAATAGAACAAATGGCGGAACAACCGAACAACTGGTCGCTATGACATGCGCTAAACACCAAGGGGCGTGTGGGAGACATGGCGGGCATCGGCCCCAGCAGGATGGTGGAGCAGATAAGCGGAAGTGCCAGACCAAGGTGGGGCACTGGGCGCTGTCATCAGGGCGAGCCTCTGGTGGTTCCTGAAAATTCTTTGCTCCTGTGTGCCGCTGTCCCAGCCGGTGCTTGCACCTGCTGCCTGCACTGGCCCCGCTGGCACCTACTGTCCACACCAAAGCCGCCTCTCGCACTCACTGCCAGCACCCGGCCGCGGTCCCGATCGTCAGCACCATCAGCAGGTGCAAGTGGCGGCAGACCGCCCTGATCGCCCCTGAGGGCTTCTCCACGCACCCCCTGCTTCTGAGGGGTGATCGGGGCAGCAGCCACCGCTCACACCTGCTGACCGTGCCAGTCCCGCTGGCACCCGCTGCTGGCGCTGGCCCCAATCGCTCAGTGCCATCAGTGGGTGCGAGCGGGACCAGTGCTGTCATCGCGTGGGAGCGGTGGCAGTGGGAGCGGGGCTGCCAGCAAACAGGGGACCAGCAGCCGCGGTTGGAGGGGCCGGGCAGGGGTGCAGAGGATGGTCCAAGACCCGCCCCTGTGCCCATCGCAGCCTCTCGGCCCACAGTTCCTTTCAAGGTGCACGAATTCATGCACTGGGCCCCTAGTTTTAAAATAAAGGATAAATTTGCTAGAGAAAAAATGAATCCTCTCATAATTTATAGATGTACATTTTTATATCACACCATATTTTCGAAGAACGGGATAAAACTGCATTTAAAAAATAAAATATGCTAAGTGAAATAAGCCAGTCAATGAAGGAAAAATACCACATGATCTCACTCATTCATGGATAATAGAGACCATTATAAACTTTAGAACAATAATAGATACAGAGGCAGAGCTGCCTCAAACAGATTGTCAAACTGCAGCGGGAAGGCCGGGGAGGGTTGGGGGGCAGGAGGTAGGGGGGTAAGAGATCAACTAAAGGACTTTTATGCATGCATATAAGCATAACCAATGGACATAAGACACTAGGGGATAGGGGAGGCTAAGGGACTGTCTAGGGCGGGGGGATAAAATGGACACATATGTAATACCCTTTGTAATACACTAAGCAATAAATAAAAAACTAAAAAATTAAAAAATAAAAAAAAAAATAAAAAAAAAATAGCTCGGCTAGTGTTGCTCAGTGGTTGAACATCAACCTATGAACCAAGAGGTCAATGGTTTGATTCCTGGTCAGGGCATATGCCTGAGTCATGGGTTCGATCCCCAGTAGGGGGCATGCAGGAGGCAGCCAATCAATGATTCTCTGTCATCATTGATGTTTCTATCCCTCTCTCTCTCTTCCTTCCACTCTCTGAAATCAATAAAAACATATTTTAAAAAAGAAGAAGAGTACTCCAGGCAGACAGCACCAGCAAAGGCCCTGAGTTTAAAAAGGGCTTGATGTTTTCTAGCAGCAGAAAGGAAGCCAATGTGGCTGAACCAAGAGAAAGAACGGTATGAGATGACTCTATTGAGATAAGCAAGAGCCAGATCATACAAGGTCTTGATTACGACTCTGGCTTCTACTTTAAGAATGAAGGGATGCCAATGGAGCTGTGCTGTCCAATACACTATAAGCCAGGATATATGAGTTTATTTAAAATTATAAATTCAGCTCTTCAGCCAAAACCGGTTTGGCTCAGTGGATAGAAAGTAGCCCTGCGGACTGAAGGGTCCCAGGTTCGATTCCGGTGAAGGGCATGTACCTGGGTTGCGGGCAAATCCCCAGTGGGAGATGTGCAGGAGGCAGCTGATTGATGTTTCTCTCTCATCGATGTTTCTAACTCTCTTTCTCTCTCCTTTCCTCTCTGTAAAAAATCAATAAAATATATTTTTTAAAAAAAATTCAGCTCTTCAGTTGCATCAACCATGTTTCAAGTGCTCAATGTCCACATATGGCTATTGGCTATCATATTGAACCTGGCATATATAAAACATTTCTATCTACACTGAAAGTTATACTGGGCAGCATTTACTGGTAAATTTTAAGCCGCAGAGTGACAAAATATGACTTACATTTCAAAAGCTATCAGTGAAGGACAAAGCTATCAATAGAAAGGCAGGGGATAAATGTTCCTAAAGGACATGCCAAGTCCACAAAGCCACCACTGCCCCAAGTAGCTAACTGGATTTAGAAGTGATTTATGGCTCAGACCTGTATGATAAGGTCCTCATACGTAAACCCAATGAGTGGGCATCCCTAGCACCAGCTCAAAAACAAAAACAAAACTCTGAGTAAAGAATAGAGAATGGTTCAAAAAGGGAAAAGCATAAAAGCAAGGAACTTTATCAGGCTTCAATAGACAAAGCAAGAATCATCTGGAACTGGAATGTGGATGGTCACATACATGTACACACTGAAGAGGAAGAGAGAGGAATGGGATGGATTGGTTAAAAGGCACCAAGGAGCCTCAGATAAAATGATTGGACGACAGAGCCAAAAATGATGAAAGAAAATGCCATCTCCAACGTCACAAGAACAATATAATAGTTAATGACAATGGAAGCTACAAAACCCAGGCAATATCAGGTCTTTGGATCATTAGCTTCTCTGCGAGGGGATCATTTGTTCCTCTAGCTTTAAAATGTTTTGTATAGCACTGGAGGCCTGATGAATGAAATTCATGCAAGAGTAGGCCTTCCTTCCCCCGGCTCCTTCCCGGGCTTCCCGCTGGCGCCCGGAAATTGGGCTGCCCTCCAGCCATGAGCAGGCACCTGGATCCGGGCTTCCCTCGCAGCCCTGGCTTCATCCGGAAGGCTGTCTGGAAGGAATTCCAGTCTAATTAGCATATTACGCTTTTATTATTGTATTTTATATAGTATTACTATTTTACCCTATTAATTCTTATGTCCTCCATAATGAAATCTAATAATGGGTGTTTTAATGAGGGTGTCTATCTTACCCATATCGTTAGTAGTAAAAGATGATCCAAAAGTTTTTCTTACATTATATATAGGGATGACTATAGCAATTAAGTTATTATGGAAATCTCAAGTATCATGTGGAACGACAAAATATTGTCACCTGGCACCAGATGACCAGGGTTTACACTCATTGATCCTGCTCACTCCTTCTTTATTTATTAAGCACATCACTAAATTCTCTAGGATTATAAACTCTACATTTATAATTTAGGTCAAGAAACTTTGAAGGAAAAGATAAATGGGAAGCAAAAAGCACAAAATAAAAATAATAATTCAGGTGATAGAGAGTTATTCACACATGAAGGTAAAAATCCCTTCTCAAAGAAACCTAGTGCCAAGATAAAACTGAAGAGACACTTGAAAGAGTCCAGTGGTAAGTTATAGATAAATAACATTGAGAAAAGTAGAAGAGCCTGGAAGTAACAAAATTCTTTGAAAACGTACTTTTTTAAATGACATCTATTGTTTTGTAGTTTCTTTTATTTTTATTGAGATACTGGAGTTATATTGGTTTTAAAATATGTTTTAAGGATACAATTCTATAATGCATCATCTCTATTGTGTTCACCACCGCAAGTGCAGTCTCTCTCCACCACTATTTATAATAGTGTGTTGGTGATAGCACTGGAAAATACTGCCCATGATTACATGGGGTAAGACTCAGAGGCAGGGCCTACTGGGCATAAGGAAGACTGAGAAGGCTAAGTCACAGCCAAGTTCTAATGTAACTGCTAAGTAAATACATATTGCTCTTAAGGGATGAGGCATATTCAGTGGTGGGTGGGAGGGAGAATGAATTCTACAGAGTTCAAACCCTGTTTAGAGCCCAACCATTTCCAGAAGATCTAGATGTGGGCCTAGAACAGAGCCTGGAAAATGAGACCTTCTAGCTTGACAAGAACAGGATTCATGACAAGGGCCAGAGGCTCCCACTTTCCCCAAGCCTCTGGGGACATGATAAGGAAAAGCATAGCCAAAGAGAAAATGGCTTGTTGTAAAAATGCATGAGACTATTCCCCATAGTGGGCGATACTCGATAAATGATAGAGTTGTATGGAATTTTCAAATCCATACATACTAGTATGTCTTTAAGACATACACCAATACATACCTCACATATAACTTATGTTTAGACATTAGTTAAATAGAACTGCCAATAGCATATACTACATAAAAATACCACTTTCTGTGAGACAGGCATGGTTCTAAGCCTACTTTTCTCAGGTATTGCTTAGCCTCACCACTGGGGAGAATTAGTAATGTGGTTATCCTAGACATATAAAATCATTTCCTTTGTTTCATTCGAGTCACCTATCCTCTCGTTTTGATATGAAGTAAACAATAAAAAATTCAAGTTCATGGTAGTGTTTCCATTGGCTACAGGGATCACTCTGGCCAGTGGGTGTGGCAGCCTTGTAGTTCTGTGAATACTGGTTGGGTGGCTGGGGTCCACTGATGTCATGCACAGGTCATAGAACACCACTGAAACCATGGTGATGACGTGCATCATAACTGCCCTGGTGGTGTCCTAAGGACTGGTCAGAGTAGTGATTTGGTGAGAGGAGAGGTCTCTCACGTGTCTTATTATTGGTAGTAATTTGTTTATATTGATTTTATTTGTTAATTTTATTCTTTGTCATCACCAACTGACACTCTCCCCCAAACTCTGAGAGCAGAGTTTGGGGGAGAACCCCATTTGGGGGAGAACCCCAAACTCTGTTGGGGGAGAAAGGTATCTGATTTGAGTGACTCTTTAAAGAGTTCAACCATGAAGCATAAAGAGAAACAGAAACATCTGGAAGGCAGGCATTTCATCAAAACTGCAAGGATGTCAACAGGTATGTGTTATGCACATTCTCGGGGCATATGGTAACCAGGTGCTGTTTTCTAAAGAAAGAGAGAGAGAATTCCTAGTTTTGATGGTGGAGAGGGAAAGTGAGAGGATGAGGAAAGAAGAGGGAGGATGGGAGAGAGGAGAGAGGAACGGGAGCGAGTTGTGGGTGGGAGAGAGAAGAGAGAGAATGAAGAGAAGGGGATAAAGAAGATAAACCAGGGGAAGAGGGAGAGGGCGGTGGGAGGGAGGGAGAGAGACCTTGAGAGACTGAGATGGATGTGTGCCTGCTGATTTTTTTAGGGCCCAAGGAGTCTGAGAGTAAACTTAGATGTCCAGGGCCTCATCACTGTGGTTTAGGACATGTGCTACCTGCAGCATGTCACTCTGGGTTACTCTGTTAGAGACATAGTGGTTGATTAGTATAATATTTCTTAGGAAATGTATTTCCCTGTATTTGATTTCTGCCTAAGGACATTGGTAAAGTAAATGTTGTTGTTACTAGGTTTTTAATAGTATATTCTCCTCTTAATCAAGAAGAAAGTCTGGCTCCTAGAGGTGAGCAATAAATTGGGGGTGGAGGGAGAAGGATTTTGAACTCTGAAACTTATTGTGCAAGGATGAGTGTTTAATGTCAGATAGAATTTATTTACTCAGGGGTAAAAATGAATTGTTATGTTTTAGATTATGAAGATGTAAATGTGGGCCTACTATGTGAAATGTAAGAAAAAATGGGTTACACACACAAACACACACACACACACGCGCACACACTCACAAAACAAAACAAAAAAACAACGGTTAACAATGATGGTTAAATTAAGGAGAAAGTTTGGCTCTTTCTGAAAACTGGAAAACTGGAATACTTTGGTTACTATGGAGATTAAAAGTAAACAAGCAACCAGTATATGGAAGAACTGTTGGTCAGGGGTGGGAGGGAGACAGATTGGAGCCAACCCCAAAATTCTAATGGTAGCTCACATTCCTCAAGGGAAGTGGTATTTCCAACTTGTTTGGGATTTCTGCGTCTTCCAGGGGACCTTTGGCAACATCATATTTTAACTTTACTTTTATCATTGGTACTATTATAAGTCTTGTCATTGCCCAACCGCCTTAACTCTGGCCCACCCCCCCCCCCGCACCCACTCCCCCTTTCATGTGGCCATCACAACACTGTTGTCTGTGTCTATCAATTATGCATATGTGCTCTTTGGCTAATCCCTTTACCTTCTCTCATCCCATCTCCTCTCTCCTCCTCTGTGAGAGGGGTCAGTCTATTCCATGTGTCCATGCCTCTGTTTCTGTTTTGTTTCTGAGATTGGTATCCCTGCTTTTAAATTTTAGGTAAACAGAAGTGCAAAATACATACTTTGTGTCTGGTTCCTTTCTCACTTCGTTATATTTGTGATATTCATTCATGTAGCATTTGACTTTAGCTTTTTCATTCTTGGTATCTGTATGGCATTGCATGAATATAATTTCTCCATTGGTTATACTTTTCTGAGCATTTCTGTTGCTTTGTGTCTGAACTGCATGAAAAGGTGATGCTCTGGGCATTCTATTACAAGTATTTTTCAGTATGGACACATTTCTACTTGGTGAATGCTGAAGAGCTAAACTGCTGGGCCTAAGGTGCCATATTCTCTCTTAACCCCTTCGGAACTCAATCTTTCATGCTTTTAACTTCTAAGGCAATTACATGTTACTGGCCTCCTAATTTACACACCCTTTTTTGGTACTCTTTGCATCTTTTTTAAAGCAAAGGTATTCTTTCTCTTATACACCTTCATTTTTACATCGTCACATTCTTTAATTATGCCCTCACACATTTTGCAACTTCACTAGTCTCAAAGAGAATATTCTCAGTAATAAAATTCCCTATCTAAACAGCATGGTATGAAAAACACACAAATCCTTCATTATAGGAAATTCAATCTACACACATAAATATGTGCTGAACTAACACACAAAGAGCACATATACCCTTCTCAGTCACACAAAGCCCAACCCATATTCAGATTTGCAAACACCAAATCAATCACACATTAAACCTTAATCTAGTTTTAACCAACACATTATAAACTTAAACACCACGCACATTACCTTCACCGTAGCATTTTGCTACAAATATGAATAATATACATAGCATATACATTCATGAGATATGATGAGAATAATGAGCATTGAGCTTGGCTAACATTGAAACTGGGACAGTGACATAATAATATAATTTCTTCAAAAATAAAAATTCATCTTTTTGTATCTCTGTCTGTATATCAATATCACTATAGGTAGCAATATGAATATATGGATACATGCAAGATGCTTCATGAAACTCACACCCCATACTTCCAAATTGCACACTTTTTCATGAGGAAATTGGGTTGATATCCAACTTTTGTTCCTGCACACTGTCTTTCACACAAGACATTAAGTTGTTGATAATCTATGTAGATCTTCAGAAATATCACATGCAGACATACCCAATGCCACTGACATCCACAAACATACCATTTAATAAGTGCGTGCTTAAGAGTTTGGAATAAATGGAATTTTAAGTGTGATAGTCACCTTAATTTCTGTGAGAGCAAGTGTCATTTGAAGTCAGGATGCCTGACATGTAATATCCACTCAACGTGTAGTTTTTGAATTGACACAGACCTCAGAAAATGCCTCACATCAATGTTCTTTTTTATTCTATGGCTCAGGACGATGCAACATCCAAGAGGACACACCTCAGTGTCAGACATCTGCGGAGGCCCCAGCCCGTAATCAGGCAGCAGGAGAAATTGACTTCTCTAAACCTTTCATCTGTGTCTTCTCCCCACCAAAGCATCCCTGTCTTGATAAGGATGGTAAGGAATACACAAAGGTGGGATCTGAGTTTGGTCATGAGATGAAGCTCAATTCTTCAGGCTATTCTCTACTTAGCTCACTTTCCTCTCAAAAACAGGAAAGGGCTTCAGGGTAGAAGAACGAGCACTAATGCTTCTGCAGAGGGACAAGTAGGGAGTGTACCTTCTAGAACTGGGCAAAGTCCTTCAGCACAAATCCCCAACATAGCAGCACTGGGGCAGCTGTGGCTGAGGTAGAGGACCATGCCAATCGGAGTGAGAAAGCTTAATTAGAACCTAAGACTCAAATGAGGACAAACAAAGATTCTCGCAGACTCACACTTCTGTCCTCTCTCATACACAGTAAGGCTCCATTTCTCCTTCCTTTCCCTAGTTCTCTCATATACAGAGGCCTTCACCACGCATCTATCTTTCACACTCTCTAGCAGCATTGCCTAGGTGCACTCTTGTCTTCATTCCTTCACACAACCATTTTCAGACTCACCTGTTTACACATGAATTCCATATATAATCCATACAGATAACCTAACATGCCCTGAAGGAAATGAAATTTCACCTGTTGTGTGTCTAACCATATGGCTCTTCAGCAACCAGGCCTTCAGTCCTTCATGGAGTGAACATTCTGAGAGTGCGCGCACATGTTCTCTAACAGGCTCCCTCTCAAAATCTCAAGTTGAACAGGTGCCACTCCTGCAGTTGTTCACATGTGCTGTCACACTACACAGCAAAGATGCACACCCTCAGTCACCATCGCTTTTTACAGACATGGAAAACACACCCAGATAAGTCCCGGAATATGCATACCACTCAGCAAGAACTTGCACACAAAGTACATCCTCGTTCCCACATTGTTATACCATGTAATCACATCAAACAAAGTAGCCTACACACAGAATCCTGAAATACCATATGTACATGAACTTTCACTCCACATGCTCATGTAGGTCATGGCCATCTTAACTCCTACCACCTTCACACACATCTTCTAGTTTTCTTACGTTTGAAAATTTCTTTCCTGGGATTCCATCAATCACATCAAAATGTTTCCTGTCCTGGAACCTTTAACATGCCTGTATCCCAGTCAGTTAGGAAACAGAAGAGCCCGGAGGAGCACAAAGGAGGTTTGTATGGTGATGCCTGGAAGTAGCACCTATCATTTCCCTTCATTTCCTACTGTAGAAATGGAACCTCATGGTCAGAACTACCTGCAAGGGAAGCTAATAAATATAACATAGCAGTATGTCTAGGTTGAAAGGAGACAGCAGTCTCTGTCCATTTTCAAAGAACATTCTTTGTGCAAACCCAGTCACCCATGACATATATTGACACAATAAATATTTCTGTGCATTTAATATTCTCATGAGAACCATATTACACTATCAAAGAAGATGAAGGCCATGTGTGCTCACTGAACATGGCACATAGTAGACTCTTCTTGTTTGTTAAATGGACAGATATACTAACATACACAGATAACAACATCAACTACATCTCTATTATTTTTATTTAATTTCTCAGCAAAGCTGAACATACATATGAGAAGGTGCTTTGCAGCACAGAACAAGGCAGTGGCCCTAACCCAAGGCTGGAAATAGGCACGGCTTCTTCTTCAGACAGTTTATCTTGCATCTCTTCTAAAGACAACCTAAATGGTGCTGCTAAGGAGGGACTATCAAAAAGGCTGCAAAGGGAGGTTAGGATCTAATCAGAACCCAGGGTTGAGCTGAATAGTTCTGCCTAATAGTCAACACAAGGATGCCAAGGACAAAGACAGGAATGCTTCTGCATCATCTTTAATAGGATAAACAGTGGAAGCAATGTGTTCCAAGGGAAAAACAAGTAACACAGTAATAGGAATGGAGCAAGCCCAAGGAGATCAGTGGAAAACAGCATTCTATTTGAGGAAATAATGGGAGAGGGCGTATCAGAGAAACATGGAAGAATATTTTTATATGAGCTGGACAAGGGCATGTTGTATTTACCAGAAACATGTGAAGCACGAATAACTGAACACAGGTCCAAAGTGGTAGGATCCTCAAGAACTGAACTTGAGGTACAAGTGCAGAGATACCCAAGTGAAGATCCCATAACATCCATATACTTTCATAGCCAATGTTTCCCATTCCCATTCATTACATACGAAACTCCTATGAACTCACATAGCCTATCATCTATTTCCTTTTAATATTCCACATGGATTAAAATTCCATATCATCCAAAGAGTTATAATTTCTCTGACTCCTAGGACCCTAGGTTAGTATCCCTGTTTTTAAATTTTATGGAAATGGAGAGGCACGATAATACTTTGTGTCGAGTTCCTTTCACTCATTACTATATTTGTATAATTCATCCATGTTGTACATGATGTTAACTTTGTTCATTTTTGGTATATGTATATCATTTCACGAATATTATTTCCGCATTGATCATACTCTTCCGATCATTCAGGTTGCTTTGACGTCGAACTACTTGAAAATGTGATGTTCTGGGGAATCTATTACATATATTTTTCAATATGACCATAATTCTATGTGGTGAATGCTGAAGAATTAGAATGCTAGGCCATAGGGGCCATATTCTATTTTAACCGCCTCAAAAGTCAAAATATTTCATACGTTGCTTTCTAATACAATTTCTTGTTATGGCATATCTAGTATTACAAAATATTCTCTGCACTCTCTGCCATTATTTTCAAAGCACAGGCATTCTTTCTCTTATAAACCTTCATTTTCACATTTCCAGATTCTATAACTATTGTCTCACAATTTGGAAATATACTAACTGCTCTAGTCTCAAAGACAATAGTCTTAGTGATAACATTCCTTATCTACACAACATAATATATAAAGCACGTAAGTCCATTATTATTGATAATGCAATCTACACATTATGCAATAAATATGTGCAGAACGAACACAGTGACAAAAAGCACACATACCCTCCTCAGTCACACAAAGCTCATTCCACATTTAGATTTGCAAACACCAACTCAATAACACATCATACCTCAACCCAGTTTTAACCAACGCATTAGAAATGTACACACTAAGTACATTACATTCACCATGGCATTTTGCTAGAAATATGAATAATGCTATGGTGCACACATTCCAGAGACATGAAGATAATCTTAAACAGTGAATGAAGCAGCAGTAAGCTTGCAAAGATTGAAAAAGGAACAGTGACGAAATAGTGTATAATTACCTCAAAAATAAAAATTTATCCTTTTACATCATTGTATGTACATATATTTATATATATATATATATCAGTATAAAGAACAATCTAAATATATTGATATTCATTATGAACTTCATAAAGGTAACACCATATATCTGGTAAATGCACAATATTTCAAGAGGAATTTGAATTGGTATCCACCTTTTAATCCCTGCATACTATCTTTCAGGCATGATTCAAAGTTGTTGACAATCTCTATAGATAGATCTCCAGAAATATCGCATGCAAGATACCCAATCCAAGTGACATCCACCAAACATACCATTTAATAAGAGCTGCCTCAAACAGATTGTCAAACTGCAGTGGGAAGGCCAGGGAGGGGGGGCGGAGGGAGAGGGGTAAGAGATCAACCGAAGGACTTGTATGCATGCATATAAGCATAACCAATGGACATAAGACACTGTGGGTAGGGAAGGCCAGGAGATTGTCAAGGGCGGGCGGGGGGGTGGGGGGGGGGGGGAAGGAGACATATATAATACCCTTTGTAATACTTTAAGCAATAAGACAATAAAAAAAATAAAGTCAAGCAAGTATCAACAAAAATTTTTTTTAAAAAGAGTTTACTTATACCTCGGAATAAATATAATTTTAAATGGGAAAGTCACCTTAATTACTGTGAGAGCAAGTGTCAAGTGCAATGATGATGCCAGACCTGCAATGTCTACTGAACATGCAGTTTTTGAATTGACAAAGACCCCAGAAAATGCCTCATCTCAGTGTTCTTTTCCATTCCATTGCCTAGGACCCTGCAATACCCAAGACAAGACACCTCTACACAAGTCACCATTGGAGGCCCCAGCCTGTGGTCAGGCAGAAGGGAAAAAGTCTGCCTTCGGTGGACCTATCAACGTTATTTGCTCACCATCTAAGGGGCGTATGGAGATACACATGCTCAGAAATACTCGTCGTGATGAGGATGGTAAGGAATAAACAAAGGAGGGATCCGAACTTGATCAAGAGATGTAGCTTAATTGCTCAGCCTACTCTCTACTTAGTTCATTTTCCCCTCAAATGCAGAAAAGGACTTCAGGAAAGAGGGACTAGGACTAAGGCTCTCACAGAGGGACAAGTAGGCAGTGTGCCTTCAAGGACAGGGCAAGGTCGCTCAGCACAAATTTCCAACACAGCGCCACATGAAACTGAGGCAATAGACAGTGCTGATGTGTGTGTATGACATTTCACTCAGACCTTACTCTCTGGGAACCACAAAGTCAGATCCTCACACACACACTCTCACATCTGTCATCCTCCATACCAAGTAAGGCTCTGTATGTCCTCCTTTTCCCCTGTTCTATCATATACACAGGGTTTCCCTCTTCACCTCTCTTTCCCATTCTCCATTCCTATTACAGAGATACACTCTTACCTTCACGTCATCACATAATCATTATCAGATTCACTAATTCCATAATATGCACACACTAATCCCATAAATAAGCCACATCCCCTCACACAGAAAACCTCTTTAGGTCAAAGTCTAATAAACTTATATGCCCTGAAGAAAATTTACTTTCATCTGTTTCCTTTCTAATCTATATGGCACTTCAGCTACCAACCTTCATATCTTCACTGAACTGAACATTCTGAGATCTCATACACCCTTCCCCTAATACTCTCAGTCTCACTGTCTTACAGTAAGAACAAGGACCAGTCCTGCACCATTCACATGTGCTGCCATACCACATTGCAAACATGCACACACTCATCCCCATCCTCTGTACCAACATGGAAAACACTCACCAGAAATATTCTAATACATACATACAATTCCAAAAATACGTGCATACAAAACTACATCCTCATTACCACATTGATATGCCATGTAAACACCTCAAAGTATCCCACACATAGAATTCTGAAATAGAATATGTATATGAACTTTCACTCCAAATTCTCGTGTGGGTCATGGACATCTTAACCCCTATAGATTTCACACACATCTTCTAGCTTGTTTATGTTAAAAATTTTCTTTCCCAGTATTCCATCAACCACATCAAAAAGTGTCCTGTACTGGAGCCTCTGAGATGACAGCGTTCCAGCCAGTCAGGAAACGGAAGAGCACAGAGCAGCACATTCAAGGTTTGTATGGCGAAGCCTGAAATGGCACATGTCATTTCCAATCATTTTCCATTGTGGTCATGTAATCTCATGGTCAGAACTACCTTCAAGGGAAGCTAACAAAGAGAACATAGTTTTATGTCCAGGTTGAAAGAAGACAGCAATCTCGGTTCCATTTTCAAAGAAGCCGCTTTGAACAAACCCAGTCACCCAGGACATATATTAGCACAATAACTACTCCGTGCCTTTAATATTATCATAGGAACCCCATAACACTACCAATCCAGGCTGTGTGTGCTCAATGAATGTGGTACATGGTAGACGCTTTGTTTAATGGACAGGTAAATACACAAATTACAGAAATGGGCTGTGTATCTATTATTTTTATTTAATTTCTCAGCAAAGCTGAATTCAGGAGATGCTTTGCAGCGCAGGCACAAGGCAGAGGCCCCAAATCAAGACCAGAAAGCACAGAAGGCCTCCTCTTCAGAGAGTTTTCCTTCCATCTCTTCTAAAGACAAGCAAAATGATGCTGGTAAGGAGGGACTAGTGAGTAGGATGCAAAGGGAGGTGGGATCTAGACAGAACCCATGGTTGAGCTGAGTGTTTCTGTCCATTAACCGACAACAAGCTACCCAGGACAAACAGATACTCCAATGATTCTGCATCATCCTAGTACAGTGATGGCGAACCTATGACACGCGTGTCAGAGGTGACAAGCGAACTCATTGTTTGCTTAGATTTTTCTTTGTTAAGTGGCATTTAAATATATAAAATAAACATTAAATATATAAATCTTTGTTTTACTATGGTTGCAAATATCAAAAAATTTCTATAAGTGACACGGCACCAGAGTTAAGTTAGGGTTTTTCAAAATGCTGACAGGCCGAGCTCAAAAGGTTCACCTTCACTGTCTTAGTAGGATCAGCAGTGGAAGCAAGGGAAAACACCGCAAAGAGCTGGAGGGAGCCCAAGGAGATCAGTGGAGAACAGTGTTCTATTTGAGGAAATCATGGCAGAGGGCCTAAGGGGATGAGAGTTTTATCAGAGAAACATGGAAGAATACGTTCCTATGAGCTGCCCAAGCACATGCCATATTACCAGGATCCTGGGAAGCACTAATAACTTAACGGAGGCCCAACGTGGTAGGATCCTCAAGAACTGAACTTGAGGTAGAGTGCACAGATACCCAGGCAAAGACACCATCACATCCATACATTTACATAGCCAGTATTTCCCATTCACATTCATCTCATATAAGACCCCTTTGCTTTCACTGTCCCCATCATTCATTTCCCTACAACATTCCACATGCATCTAAATTCCCCATGCTGGATTTTTGTCCATACCATGCAAGCCGTTATGATTTCTCTGACTCCTAAGAGGCTAGATTAGTATCCGTGTTTTTAAATTTTATGGAAATACAAGGGCACCATATATACTTTGTGTCTAGCTCCATTCACTCACTACTATATTTGTGTAATTAATCCATGTTGTACATGATGTTAATTTTGTTCCTTTTTGGTATATGTATATCATTTCACGAATATTATTTCCGCATTGATTATACTCTTCCGATCATTCAGGTTGCTTTGACGTCGAACTACTTGAAAATGTGATGTTCTGGGCAATCTATTACATATATTTTTCAATATGACCATAATTCTATATGGTGAATGCTGAAGAATTAGAATGCTCTGCCATAGGGGCCATATTCTAATTTAACCTCCTCAGAAGTCAATATTTCACACTTTGCTTTCTAATGCAAGTTCTTTTTTGACATTTCTAGTATGACAATATACTCCCTGCATTCTCTGCCATTATTTTCAAAGCACAGGCATTCTTTCTCTTGTAAACCTTCATTTTCACATCCCCAGATTCTGTAACTATAGTCTCACATTTTGGAAATATAATAACTGCTCTAGTCTCAAAGACAATATTCTTAGTGATAACATTTCTGAACTAAATAACATAATATATAAAGCACGAAAGTCCATTATAATTGATAATTCAATCTACACATTATGCAATAAATATGTGCTGAACGAACACAGTGACAAAAAGCACACATACCCTCCTCAGTCACACAAAGGTCATTCCACATTTACATTCGCAAACACCAACTCAATAACGCATTACACCTCAACCCAGTTTTAACCAACGCATTAGAAATGTACACACTAAGTACATTACATTCACCATGGCATTTTGCTATAAATATGAATAATACTATGGTGCACACATTCCAGAGACATGAAGATAATCTTAAACAGTGAATTAAGCAGCAGTGAGCTTGCAAACATTGAAACAGGAACAGTGACAAAATAGTGTATAATTACCTCAAAAATAAAAATTTATCCTTTACATCATTGTATATATATATATATATATATATATATATATATATATATCTGCTAAATGTACAATTTTTCATGAGGAATTTGAATTGATATCCACCTTTTTATCCCTGCATACTGTCTTTCAGGCATGATTCGAAGTTGTTGATAATCTGTATAGATAGATCTCCAGAAATATCGCATGCAAGATACCCAATCCAAGTGACATCCACCAAACATACTATTTAATATATCTGCCTCAAACAGATTGTCAAACTGCATTAGGAAGGCCAGGAAGGGGGGGAGGGGTGAGGAGGGTGAGGGGTAAGAGATCAACCGAAGGACTTGTATGCATGCATATAAGCATAACCAATGGACATAAGACACTGGGGGTAGGGGAGGCCAGGAGATTGTCAAGGGTGGGACGGGGGTTGGGGGCGGGGGGAAGGAGACATATATAATACCCTTTGTAATACTTTAAGCAATGAGACAATAAAAAAAATAAAGTCAAGCAAGTATCAACAAAAAATTTTTTAAAAAAGGGTTTACTTATAGCTTGGAATAAATATAATTTTAAATGGGAAAGTCACCTTAATTACTGTGAGAGCAAGTGTCAAGTGAAATGATGATGCCTGACCTGTAATGTCCACCGAACATGCAGTTTTTGAATTGACAAAGACCCCAGAAAATGCCTCATCTCAGTGTTCTTTTTTATTCCATTGCCTAGGACCCTGCAATACCCAAGACAAGACACCTCTACCCATGTCACCATTGGAGGCCCCAGCCTGTGGTCATGCAGAAGGGAAAAAGTCTGCCGTGGGTGGACCTTTCAACGTTATTTGCTCACCATCTAAGGGGCGTATGGAGATACACATGCTCAGAAAAACACCTGTTGATGAGGATGGTAAGGAATAAACAAAGGAGGGATCCGAACTTGATCAAGAGATGTAGCTTAATTGCTCAGCCTACTCTCTACTTAGTTCATTTTCCCCTCAAATGCAGAAAAGGACTTCAGGAAAGAGGGACTAGGACTAAGGCTCCCACAGAGGGACAAGTAGGCAGTGTGCCTTCAAGGACAGGGCAAGGTCGCTCAGCACAAATTTCCAACATAGCGACAGCTGAAACTGAGGCAATAGACAGTGCTGATGTGTGTGTATGACATTTTACTCAGACCTTACTCTCTGGGAACCACAAAGTCAGATCCTCACACACTCACTCACACATCTGTCATCCTCCATACCAAGTAAGGCTCTGTATGTCCTCCTTTTCCCTTGTTCTATCATATACACAGGCTTTCCCTCTTCATCTCTCTTTCCCATTCTCCATTCCCATTGCGGAGATACACTCTTACCTTCACTTCATCACATAATCATTATCAGATTCACTAATTCCATAATATGCACACACTAA